>NC_138961.1:67204166-69828333 GCF_055761805.1 Camellia sinensis | reverse complement strand
ATGGGGATTCTAATTTAATAATTAATTAGCTTTGAGGGGATTATGAAGTCAAGAAAGACAACTTAGTCCCATATTTCTAGTATGCAACTCATCTCATTGAAAACTTTGAGGGGGTGGTGCTCGAACATGTTCCAAGGAAAGAAAACCGCATGGCTGATGCACTTGCCAATCTAGCAACTACACTGGCATTGTTAGAAAGTGAACAAGTTAGTGTCCCTGCATGTCAACGGTGGGTATTGCCACAATTGTTGGAATGTCACCTTGTAGAAACAAATGCAATTTCAGTACTAGCTGTAACACCCACATCCTTTAATCCATTGGAGAGTGTATTTAATTTCCTTATTTTCATTTTTGGGAGTCTTTGGAGTTGTTGAATGTTGGTTTTGGAGGAGTATGATCCGATTTAAACTCGTTGGGTTGGTTTGTTTGCGCTTGTTCTTGTTAAAAAGTTCCTTAGGAACTTAGAAATTCTATTATAGGGTCGACACTAGCCTTCATAAGGGTCGACCCTTACCTGTTGGTGAAGTTTCTGGAAGTGTTGCAGGAATTTAGGGTCAAAACCAACCTTTGTGGTGTCGACACCTGCCTCTTGTTGCTGTCCACAAGGGTCGACACTAATCTCGGAAGGGTCGACCATTGTATATTGCAGAATCTGGGTATTAGTTGCTGGAATTTAGGGTCAACCCTTCTTGTCCAAGGGTCAACACCTTGCTTGCTGCTAGCATTGTCTTTTCTTGCTGAAGGGTCGACACCACCACACCAGGGGTCGACCCTGGCGTGTTTATTTTCAGATTTGTGTGTCCGAATGGGCCCTACCGTTGGGGGGTTTTGGACTTATTATTTTATTGACCTGAGGGCTATTTTTCTACTACTATAAATAGACCCTAACCACTTCTCTCTCTCATTATCTTTCCTTTCCTCTCCCCTCAAGGTCGTGAGTTCTCTTCTCTCTCTCTAAAACTCAAAATTTTTCACTTAGATCTTTAGATCTACTCACCTAGAGTGATCTTCTTGTCCTGGTCATTTGAGAAAGATTGTAGATCTTCTTAAGGGCTTCCTTTTGGTCCGATTAGTACGTGGTTTCGTTGCCATTGATTTTTGGGTCGTTATCTCTGGGCTTCAAGAGGTAGGGGTTTCTATTTCTCTTTCAATACCCTTATTTATAGATAGATTTGTGGTATTTTCTTTATATAAATACAAAAGTTTTTATTTTTGTGCATATTGTGACTAATCATGAGATTGGGGGTTAGGGTTTAAAGAGAGTTGGGTTTATTTGTTGGGTTGGTTCTTAGGTCATGAGTTTGGGTGAAAAGTAATAGAAGGGTTGAAATAAAATGTGTTTTTGTGAAAAGCTTTAATTTCTCTTAAAAAACCTAGTTTGGGTTATGGAGATAGATGATGGTTTTACTTCAATTGATAGTAGAATCATTAAATTGAGGTGTTAAATTACACATGTACAAGTTTAATTGAAATTTTAAGGAGTTTGAAAGCTTATGTAAAAGTTGCGATTGAGCCCCTCAATGTTGATATTTTAAATTATGTTATAATATGAAACCAAACTTGGAGAAAAGAAATTACTAATGGAAAGGATGATGCGAGAATTGTGATAAAATGATGAAGTGAATATTTAAGAATCTTATTGTATTATGTTGAATTGCATTGAGTTATGTTAAATGGTGTTAAGTCGAGGTTGGTTTAAGATAAGTGTGAGTAACAATAAATGAGAGATTGTGAAATATGACAGTGTTACGTGAAGGAATTGTATCAAAGAAATTAATGCTAGAGATTTAATTTATAGCCTCACATAGTAATTGATAATCGATGTGTTGTGAAAATTTATTTGGAAGACTTGATATAATATGGAAGAGTAAAGAAATAGTTTGAACCCAAGAATTATGAACACGTGAATGACTTGGTGGGTAATAGAAAAAGGTGGTAGAACATAATGTGTACTTGTTATGTAAGTAGAATTTTAACTTATGGTGGATGCGTTTTGAACTAATGTGTTATGGGAATAATGGATAATGTGTTGTCTTTGCCCACTAATCACAATGACAGATGACTTGATAAAATTTATGGAATGTAATATTGTTTCGAGATCCATTTCCCGCCATATTTTGAGCTGGCAAAGCGTGGTGCTTGAAATAGGTTCTGCCTTCCTTCCGGAGTAGTGCTGGGTAAAGCGTGTGGTATGTTGGGATATGTAGAGGTTCCGCGTTCCTTCCGGCTTGTGATCGGTAAAGCGTGAGGTTCCGCCTTCCTTCCGGCTTGTGACCGGTAAAGCGCGTGATTCATGGAGATGACTTGTTAATGGATCCGGTGTTTAATATGACATTATTTGAAAGAATGGAAAATGAGATGGTAATTGGATTAGAGGTTGGTGATGATAGACTCACTGGATTGCTTGTGACTATAAGGGAAAATTATGAGTTTTGTTTTGTAAATAATTGAAACATTCTGTTAAAAAGGGTTTGTTATTCTTATGTTATGTTTGAACTCTAATTGATAATGCAAATGTGGATGTGATGTAGTTGTAATATGTTGGATTATAATTGATAATGCAAATGTAGATGTGATGTAATTGTTATCGAATATTGAGGAGATTTGGATTTCTACATTAATGAGTTACAACAAATATGAATAAACTGGTGGGAATGGAGTGTGTGAGGTCTAATTTGGGTATTAAGGGAACTTGAACTTGAGGTTATGGTGTTATAATTAATTTAATTATTAAAAAAAAATAGAAATAAAAAAGGAGGAATGTTAAGACAGAAACTCTATGAGGAATATTTTGGAATTGGTTAATAAATTTAAAATGATGTTGTTCCTTAAGCATGTTTGTTTACAAATAATAATAATAATAATAATAATAATAATAATAATAATACAAAAAAAAAATAATACCAAAAAAAAGAGGGTTTATGGCTTTCTGATAATAAGGGATACTTATTGTGGCTGAAGGTTTTCCTTAAATGTTCAAATACCTTTTGAGAAAAACGTACTTTACGTATGATATTTTGAAAATTACAAAAACGTCATTTTACTATATGGTATCACCTTGCATGCATGATCATTTCTATCTATAGGATGGTTATTGATTTTGAACTATGAGATTCCTACTAGGCAATTGTGCTCACCCCTTGTTGTTTCATTTTTCTTATAGGAAGAAAATTCGAATTGATTGGTTGGAGGATTAAGAAGTTCTTGTGTCTGTTATGTGTAATTTCATAGTAGATGTGCAAGAATGAATTTTGTACATTGATGTTTGTAATTATTTATTTGTAACTTCGCAGCGGTAGCTTGGCATGTATTATTATTATTGTTGTTGTATTCATCATGAGAGAGAACAGGTTCGATTATGTTTCTATTACTCAATGGTAATAAATATTTGTAAAAAAATAAAAAAAATAAAAAAAATGGACCTAAGTTACAGGCTTTTGGTAATGTTTACAAGTGATTAAAATTGAGGAGTGACAACTTGGTATCAGAGCTAACCGGGTTTGAACACCTAGAGCTCGTGGGAAGTGGTTTTTACCACAATGGATTGGCTTCGCTTGGTGAGTACGTTTGCATGTGGGAAATAGGAGGTGTAGGACACTATGTGTTGCATTGTGTGAGTATGGGTTGAGCTTGTTGGATGGTGCTTGTGGCCAGCTAACTTGCTTTGAGATCTCATTGGAAACACATCTAATCAACGTGGTTTCCTGTGGGAGTTCCTTGGAAGTTTCGGGACAGGTGGTCATCCTTGTAGACTTAACTCGATTATGTGGCTTGATGCTTGATGTTGTTTGTGTTATGTGATCATGTGTTATGTTGGTTTCATGTTTAGGTAGGAAATGTAAGTGTGCTGAGAAGGAGTTACAATTTTGTTGACTTATGTTTGATATTGTCATTGATAGGATGTCGGAGCAAGCCAGTAGAGGTCGCATTGGGACTAGGGGTATTGGTAGGGGCACAACAATTCCAGTAGTGGCCACACCTGTAGCATCGGCTATGGGCGAAGAGATTGCACGCAAGGTAGTAAGAGCAATAAGGGAGGTTTTAACTCATAGTTATAGGGACGAGTCTTGTGCCCTCAAGATCACCAAGGAGTTCTTTCGCCTTAACCCACCAGAATTCACAGGAGGAGCGAAACTGTTAGACGCAGAGAGTTGGTTAGAGCAAGTCACTAAGACGCTTGATATCACAGATGAGGGGTTGAGAGTGTCATTAGCGAGTTTTTTTGCTGAAGGGAGAAACGGGTTATTGGTGGAAGTATGTAAGTTCTACCGTAGGCACCTCCTGGGTTCAGATCACTGAGCCCTTTTGGGCCAAGCATTTTCCTCCTTTCGCTCGGGAAAGATTGAGGAAACAATTTGTGGAGTTGCGCCAAGGTACAACACCTTTAGCCCAGTTTGAAGCAAAGTTCACCAGTTTGTCTAGATTTGCTCCAGAGTTAGTAGCAACCGAGGAGCGACGTTGTATCGAATTCGAAGAGAAATTGCGTGATGAGATCAAATGGAAGGTAGTAGGGTGTATGCATAGAAATTATCACACACTAGTAGAAGTAGTAGCTCATGTGGAAGCCACCAATCTTGAGGTTGATCAGGATGAAGGAGACCGGGATAAAAGAGAGAGGACCATAATGGCGAGTCCCATAGCTCGAGAGCATACGAGATCTAGTAAGAGGCAAAGGAAAGCTGAATCTCAATCAAAATCCCAGTCACAGCCACAATCTAGTTCTGACTCGTTGGGTTCATTGGTTGGGAGATCAAACCAAACCTAGGTTTCTTCGAGTCAATCAGGAAATAGAGGACCACCTTTTTGCTCTAAGTGCAAGCAGTCGGGCCATGTTAGACGCCGTTGTCCTTCATATGGGATGAGTTTGTCTTAGAAGTCCGAGTAGGGACAGGAATAACTTAATGTTTTGGTGGAATTTTTTTGTGTTTGTTATTGTGAGGTAATGTCTTTTGTTCGTAGGGCTTTATGTCTATGAATGTTGTGTATGTATATGCATATTTTTGTCTTTGGAACCCATTAATGGGGGTATGTGAGAAATTTTGACATTTATCTATCAAGGAAAATATTGTGAGGAATTGTAAGCATAATTTTGTTATGTAACTGTTTTCATTCATGAATGAAATATGTATTGACTTATGAGCCTTAAGTTGAATCAAAGTGCTTGTTGAAGGTGGAAATTGTGTTGGGATGTCACTGAATGGGTGGCGGAGGTTATTTGGTTATGGTTGAAATTCACCAGGTAAATGTTGATAATAATTTGGAAAATGAACATTTCGTTCTTTGTGTTGTGACCTGGGATGGCATGGTCGACTAAATGCTAAGGATTTAATCAAAATTGTGTTAATGAATTGCTTGTTGACTGAGTGGAAACAAAATATGGACAAGTCATGAGGATGTAATTGGTTTAATGTTCTTAATAATACTTTTGATGTTAAATGTAATTGTTATGCAAATTTTAGATTTGTAAATGTATTTTGATGGTAAATGATTTAAGTTTGGACACCGTTTCAGAAAGAAAATTTTATATATACATATAAATAATTGGAAATGTTGTGAAGCTTGGTGCAATTTGAAATTGTGGTGTTGCACCATACATTGTAGTGTGCCATTGGCTTCTGCTAGTGTCGGCCGAGTTTTTGGTTTAATGGGGGTTTTCCCTTGTTTTCCAAATTGGGTATTGGTTGTCTGGTGGTAGTGGTGCACATTGTTGCCGGTTGAGGCGTTATTGATTTTCCTTGGACGTACTAGTAATTGATGTTGTTCCTTGTCTATTGGACTTCGATGAGTATGTTGGTCGAAAGAGTGATCATGATCTCTTCCTTGTAATTCTTCTTGTTTGGGTGTCCTCGGGGCTCTACGATATTGAATCTGAATCTGGGAATCTATCCCAAGTGTGGAACTAGTTGTTGGTTAGAGGTTGTGTTTCCTATTGGGTTCATACTATCTTTCGTTTGGCCTTCTTCTATTTCAGGGATGAAATTTCCTAAGGTGGAGAGTTTGTAACATCCGCATCCTTTAATCCATTGGAGAGCATATTTAATTCCCTTATTTTCAATTTTGGGAGTCTTTGGAGTTGTTGAATGTTGGTTTTGGAGGAGTCTGATCCGATTTAAACTAGTTGGGCTGGTTTGTTTGCGCTTGTTCTTGTCAAAAAGTTCCTTGGGAACTTAGAGATTCTATTCTAGGGTCGACACCAGCCTTCCTCTAGGTTGACCCTTACCTGTTGGTGAAGTTTCTGGAAGTGTTGTTGGAATTTATGGTCAACACCAGCCTCTTGTTGCTGTCCACAAGCTCGACACCAGTCTGGGAAGGGTCGACCCTTGTATATTGCAGAATATGGGTATTAGTTGTTGGAATTTAGGGTCGACCCTTCCTGTCCAAGGGTCAACACCTTGCTTGCTGCTAGCATTGTCTTTTCTTGCTGAAGGGTTGACACAACCACACCAGGGGTCGACCCTTGCGTGTTTATTTTCAGATTTGCGTGTCCGAATGGGCCCTACCATTGGGCGGTTTTGGACTTATTATTTTATTGACCTGAGGGCTATTTTTCTACTACTATATATAGACCCTAACCATTTCTCTCTCATTATTTTTCCTTTCTTGTCCCCTCATGGCTGTGAGTTATCTTCTCTCTCTCTAAAACTCAAATTGTTTCACATAGATCTTTAGATCTACTCACCTAGAGTGATCTTCTCATCTTGGTCCTTTGAGAAAGATTGTAGATCTCGTCAAGGGCTTCCTTTTGATCCGATTAGTTCATGGTTTCGGCGCCACTGATTTTTGGGTCGTCATATCTTGGCTTCAAGAGGTAGGGGTTTCTAGTTCTCTTTCAATACCCTCATTTATAGATAGATTTGTGGTATTTTCTTTATATAAATACAAAAGTTTATACTTTTATGCATATTGTGAGGAATCATGAGATTGGGGGTTATGGCTTGAAGAGAGTTTTGTTTATATGTTGGGTTGTGTTCTTGGGTCATGAGTTTGGGTGAAAAGTAATAGAAGGGTTGAAATAAAATGTGTTTTTGTGAAAAACTTTAATTTTCTTAAAAACCCTAGTTTGGCTTATGAAGATAGATGATGGTTTTGCGTCAATTGATAGTAGAATCATTAAATTGAGGTGTTAAAATTACACATGTACAAGTTTAATTAAAATTTTAAAGAGTTTGAAAACTTATGTAAAAGTTGCGATTGAGCCCCTCGACGTTGATATTTTAAATTATGTTATAATATAAAACCAAACTTGGAGAAAAGAAATTACTAATGGAAAGGATGATGCGAGAATTGTGATAAAATTATGAAGTGAATATTTAAGAATCTTATTGTGTTATGTTGAATTGCGTTGAGTTATGTTAAATGGTGTTAAGTCAAGGATGGGTTAAGATGAGTGTGACTAACAATAAATGGGAGATTGTGAAATATGACAGTGTGACGTGAAGGAATTGTATCAAAGAAATTAATGCTAGAGATTTAATTTATAGCCTCACATAATGTGAAAATTTATTTGGAAGACTTGATAATAATATGGAAGAGTAAAGAAATAGTTTGAACCCAAGAATTATGAACACGTGAATGACTTGGTGGGTAATAGAAAAAGGTGGTGGAACATAATGTGTACTTGTTATGTAAGTGAAATTTTAACTTATTGGGGATGCGTTTTGAACTAATGTGCTACGGGAATAATGGATGATGTGTTGGCTTTGCCCACTAATCACAATGACGGATGACTTGATAAAATTTATGGAATGTAATGTTGTTTCGGGGTTTGTTTCCCGCCGTATTTTGGGCCGGCAAAGCTTGGTGCTTGAAATAGGCTCTGCCTTCCTTCCGGAGTAGTGCTCGGTATGTTGGGATATGTAGAGGTTCTACATTTCTTCCGGCTTGTGACCAGTAAAGCGTGAGGTTCCGTCTTCCTTCCAGCTTGTGACTGGAAAAGTGTGTGACTCATGGAGATGACTTGTTAATGGATCTGGTGTTTAATATGACATTATTTGAAAGAATGGAAAATGAGATGGTAATTGGATTAGAGGTTGGTGATGATAGACTCACTGGATTGCTTGTGACTATAAGGGAAAATTATGAGTTTTGTTTTGTAAATAATTGAAACATTGTGTTAAAAAGGGTTTGTTATTCTTGTGTTATGTTTAAACTCTAATTGATAATGCAAATGTGGATGTGATGTAGTTGTAATATGTTGGATTATAATTGATAATGCAAATGTAGATGTGATGTAATTGTTATTGAATATAGAGGAGAATTGGATTTCTACATTAAGGAGTTACAACAAATATGAATAGACTAGTGGAAATAGAGTGTGTGAGGTATGTTTTGAGTATTAAGGGAACTTGAACTTGAGGTTATGGTGTTATAATTAATGTAATTAGTAAAAAGGAAAAATGGAAATAAAAAATGAGGAATGTTAAGATGGAAATTAAATGAGGAATATTTCAGAATTGGTTAATAAATTTAAAATGATGTCGTTCCTTAAGCATGTTTGTTTTCAACAAAAAAAAAAAAAAAAAGGATTTATGGCTTTCTGATAATAAGGGATAATTATTATGGCTAGAGGTTTTCCTTAAATATGCAAATAACTTTTGGGAAAAAGGTACTCTATGTATGATATTTTGAAAATTACAAAAACGTCACTTTACTATATGGTATCACCCTGCATGCATGGTCATTTCTATCTATAGGATGGTTATTGATTTTGAACTATGAGATTCCTACAAGACAATTGTGCTCACCTCTCGTTGTTTCATTTTTCTTACAGGAAGAGAATTCGAATTGATTGGTTGGAGGATTAAGAAGTTCACATGTCTATTATGTATAATTTCATAGTAGATGTGTAAGAATAAATTTTGTACATTGATGTTTGTAATTATTTATTTGTATCTCCGTAATGGGAGCTTGACGTGTATTATTATTATTGTTGTATTCATCATGAGAGAGAACATGTACTATTATGTTTCTATTACTTAAGGGTAATAGATATTTGTAAAAAAAAAAAGGCCTAAATTACAGGCTTTTGGTAATGTTTCCGAGTGATTAAAAATTGGGGCATGACACAAGCCATCGAAGTCGACGATTGGAGAATGCCAATTATAGACTACCATGAACGCGAGAAGCTCCCTGATGATTCTCGCCATAGAACTGAAATAAGATGTAAAGCTCCTCGATTCATCTTCTACAAGGAAACTTTATTCCGACAATCATTTGAAGGAATTTTCTTCGTTGCCTAGGGGATGAAGAAGCTCAACGAGCCATGGAAGAAGCCCATTCTGGGATATGTGGAGCGCATCAGTCTGGTCCTAAACTTCACTTTCAAGTGAAAAGGATGGGTTACTATTGGCCTATGATGGTTAAAGATTGGTTGGACCACTCCAGAAATTGTCAACCTTGCTAGTTTCATGCAAACTTTATCCATCAACCCCCAGAACCTTTACACTCGACAATTGCTTCTTGGCCATTTGATGCATGGGGTCTAGATGTAGTTGGCCCATTGACCAAGTCTTCTACAGGCCCCTTATACATCTTGGCCGCCACAGATTACTTCTCCAAGTGGGTTGAAGCCGTCCCACTTAAAGAAGTCAAGAAAGAAATTGTTGACTTCATCAAATCCCACATTATTTATCAGTATAGTATACCTCGGTACATCATCACTGATAACGGAAAGCCTTTCTACAATAGTCTAATGGACAAATTTTGTGAAAGATTTGGATTTAAGCAATGCAATTCCTCAATGTACAATGCACCTGCCAATGGACTGGCAGAGGTGTTTAACAAAACTTTGGGCAACCTATTGAAAAAGATAGTTGCTAAATCAAAGCAGGATTGGCATGAAAGAATTGGAGAAGCACTCTGTGCATACCGTACGACACATCGTACCCCAACACAAGCCACCCCATACTCCCTTGGGTATGGTGTTGAAGCGGTTCTTTCTTTGGAACAACAGATTCCTTCATTAAGGATAGATATATAGGAAGGTCTCATTGATGATGAGAATGCAAAACTACGCCTTGCTGAGTTAGAAGCATTGAATGAGAAAAGATTGGAAGCACAACAAAAACTTGAGTGTTACCAAGCTCGAATCTCCAGAGCTTTCAATAAGAAGGTTAGACCCCGGTCTTTTCAAGTTGGAGAATTGGTATTGGCTGCTCGAAGACCTATCATCACCATCCATCGAACTGGGAACAAGTTCTTGTCCAAGTGGGATGGTCCATACGTGGTGGCTGAAGTCTACACTCACGAAGCATACAAGATTGTTGATAAAGAAGGTATTAGAGTTGGCCTAATCAATGGCAAGTTCCTAAAGTGCTACTATCCATGAGAATGTAACGCTTCTAATTGCATGAGCATAAACTGCGTGATGTTTTTGGCCCATATGAAATGAAATTGGTAAAAAAAAAATTGTACTCCTCTTGGCTCGCATGAGTATAAACTGTGAACGGCTAAATAAATCAATAAACCAAATGTGTTTTACAATAAGAGTATTTCGCTTCGAACTATAATATTTATTTCATAAATAAATTGTTTGCTAGAACAATTATTTTATAATGAAGTATTTAGTTTCGAGCTATGTTTCATTAAAATAAAAAAATGAAATAAAATAATAATGAATAATAAATCATGGCAACCATGATAAACTCTGGATATTGCCTTGTTCAACCTTCAAGAGCTGCTCCAACTTGTGGGCGACTTCGATATCCTCGCTTCTTATCACCTTAGCTGCTTCTATTGTAGCTTGTTCATCCCTTAAAGTGGAAACAAGGGCTCGCCTTCGAACTACTTCAACTTCAACAACACTAATTGTAGTCTCTAGTTGTTGGGATTGTTCATCTAAATGTTCTAACGCCGTTAATAATTCTGCCTTCTTTGTTGCAAGGCTACGCAAATCAGACTTCAGCAAGTGAACCTAATCAATTCCTTCATTCTTAAGAGCTAGAGCATGAGTAATACATTGATTGACACCCACCAAACGCTAATCCCATAGCTCTGAAGTCATCCCTTGAGCAAACACTGATTTCATAGACAAGTACGTAGTAGCATTTTGTATGTACTTCTCAATCTGGCTTTGCAGCGGAGAATAGTCTATCTGAAGCTCTGAGAGCTCATCATAAAGCTCTTGGAGCTTTGGGCCCAATGCTGGAACTTTTTGAATAGGAGTTTAGCTCAATAAACCTTTAATATGGTTCTTAAGTATTGAAGTTGCTAAGCGACGAGCATTAAGGATCATGTTTCTTGTATCAATGGTAGAAGCCACAGAAGGTGCAATTTGACTCAGTGTAGGAGCAGTAGGTAAGGAAGAAGTTTGGACAGTTGGAGTTGGGCCCACTGAGAGACAACTCTTACAACCAATCACTAAATCAAAGGCTGATGGCCCATGAACTGATTCTTCATTATCAGAGAACTCATTAATAAGTCTCATATCCTCATTGCCAGATGACAAATCAAAGTCATCATTCGGCAACTGTCAAAACAAATCAAAGAGGAGTAAAAAAAAAAAAAAACAAAAATTGAAATGACAAATAATAGATTCTGTCATTAGCGGTACAACATCGGTAGTCAATGGATAAGAAGTACTAGGAACACCAATAACAAATGACTCAACATCATTAAAAGTAATGGTGTTCCTTCCAACGGTACCAGTACAAGATTTTCTCCCTAAGTGATGCTAATTACGATCATCGTGACTATGGTCCTCATCTGCTACTCCACCAAGAGTCCCATCAACATTTCCTCGGACCATTTCATTGGTCTTGGGATTAGAATTTTTCTTAGCAATTGTATTTTTTTTCGCTTTAACCATCTCTTGATTTGGTGAAGCCAAGCATTTACTCCTTGGGATAGAATTTTCTTTGTTAGAGAAATAGCCTGCATAAAGTTGGAATTACCACTCCAAATAAGCCTTGGTAGTGGAACGAGATGGGAAATCAAAATGTGTTGGTAACCTCAACACAGAATGGGTACCATCACAAACACAAGAATCCCAATGCTGAATAATGTTCTGTAAACTGTCATCCCGAAGATCAACCTCAAGTTTACCCGAGATGGCTTGAATAAAACCAAATTGCCTGCTAAACCTGTGAGGACTGTATGGCTTAATGACCATAGTGGACGAACTTCGCAAAGTCAACTAGCTCGAGCGGATGCTGATGAAATACTCTAAGTTAGAAAGATGATCCTCATCAACCAATTCCTTGGAATTTCCCTTGCTTGCAAGGTCATATCTTTGCATGATCAAAATAAGTCATAGGCCTCTAACTTCTCAAAATGTTTGGCTATCCTTTCACCAGCATATCTCGTCATTCGAGGCTTCAGAGAAGATTCAATACTGAAGTGTGTGTTGAAATACTCTACTAACCAAGCATAAACATAATGGATCAGGAAGATGGCGTCGCACTTTCCAGGATCTAACGAAGAAACAATTCTATTAAACCCTTTGTAGATGCTAGCAAGTACAGGAATAGCAAGACTGAATGAACGACCACGAGCCATCATGCTAGCAACCTTAAACACCCCAGGTCTAATCAAGTCGCCATCCCCACAGGGTAGAACAAATTTGCACAACCAACAGACAAGGAAAGCTGACAGATAAGTCTCACCCTTTGCCGTACCAACAATCTCCAAGTCACTGAAGACTTTGTCCCCTTGCACAGTTCGAGAACGAGTTGTGTTAATAATACCAAAAGGGTTGCTAGTATCCTTAGGGCGTTGAGTCTTATTCCTTGAAGCCCGCTTGGTTGATTTATGGTGATTTATGGTACTTGACTTCCCCTTTAAACCAAAATTTTATCCAGCTAATAATCCTCACCACATTCTTCTTTGACTCCTTACAAAGTCGATGGTAAACAGGGAATAAATATATGCAACTGACAGGAAGAAAGAAATTCTTATCCCTCATATTGCCGGCCAACTCTTGGGCATTTGGCACCACTTTGTGGAGAAGTGGTTTGGAAATACTCTTCTGATCTCAGGGGACGCTCGTGATCCTCAGCTAGCCACCTAAAAAGGAATGAACACTCCGGTCGGGGGTGCCGGAATTAGCACTCCGACGGATAAGTTAGTGTATACTCTCGTGATTGCTTGAATCTTAAGTTAAACATGATAGTTCTCACATACTTCTTTCTGGCTGATGTTCTTCTATTTATATCTTTTCTTTCTTGGGCCCCGGGATTGGGCCTACTTTCAATTCGCCATTCGGCTTCTTTTGTAGCAAACCGCTTTTCAGTCGGCCCCTTGCTTAACCAGCCATTTGGCCGAATAGGGCAGGATTTGAACGTGCGAAACGAGGCCGAGTGCTATATATATTTTTTGATTCTCCAAGTTTAACTATTCGGCCTATTTATGACTCCCAATATTCGGCCCCCACAATTGCCCTCGAAGCACTCCACTAACGATAGTTGGCTGGAGGGTTTGGTTTCGAACTCGAAAAGTCAGAGCTGAAATTCGGCGGCTGACCGCATTCCAACGTAGATGTCTGAGCACACGCTTCTCAGTTATCATTTCAACTTCCCACCCCTTCGTACACTTCTACTTATTGTGATTTAAAATTTCGACGTCTTTTCAAATACATACATATTTTTAGACGCTCGTTGCTGGACTGCCTTCCAAATTACCTCTGTAACTTCCTTCCCTTCACTATCCTCTTCGTCCATCCTCTTCGTCTCTTGTAAGTTCTCTCCCTCTCTACTTTGAATCCTTTTTCCTAGTTTGTTTTTTTGGTTTAGAATATTCCTATAGGCCGAAAGAAATGGCAAAACATTTGAAAGATCTCCTCTCCTCGGATCGAATTTCTGGCTTTTGACGTCATTTTTCCATTCCTGATGACGTCCGTCTGTCAGACGACACCCTTGATATGGAGAGGGCTGATGAAATCACGATTGTCTTCCTTCTCCGATCAATCACAGAGGGTGGAGTTCGGTTCCCTCTTCACCCATTCCTTGGGACTGTGCTTTGCCATTAGGGTTTAATCCCTTCCCAACCCAATGTCAACTTTTTTAGAATCGTAATGGGGATTATAAAGCTAAACCGTCGCCTTAGGATTAACCTCGGCATTCCAGCTATTCGGCATTGTTATGCCTTGGCCAAGTCTTCTGGTCGGCACCGACGTTATTTCCTTAGGGCCAAGGACACCAACTATCAATTAGTGACTATGCTTTCTAGTTCTGGGAAGCGAGTCGATGATGTTATGGTCGTTGTCCAGGGTAACTGGGAATTCGGCGAATGCGAGGATCGCCTCGATCCTATTCCTAGACGGAGGGGCGAACCAGGTGGCCGTATAGCTTCTTGTGTTTATTTTTTTGTTATATTTATAAAGCTTTATTTTTGAGACCTCATGGTTTTTCTTGTGCAGGAAACGATTTGAAGAAAGTCCTGACTTCAACTGACGACGCCGTTCTTTCAGAAATCAAAGTCGCGCCCAAATATTTTGACCATCCAATTCTTCAGAAACAGGGGAGGGCTGCCCACATTTTGCTTCGCTACAAGCCGACATATACGACCTTCTCGACAGCAGAAAACATCCCAATTCTGAAGGGTGAAGAGTCTCTTACCGCTCATATTTTGACCGACTTCAAAAACTTGCGGCAAGTTGGTTTCGAGGGTTTCGATTCGGAGCAGACAGAAGTAGTTGAGGTCGCCGAGTCAAGTCAGTCCGAAGCGGAAGTAGACAAGGCCTTGAAGTTGGCCTTTGAGGAAGCCAGCCTCAATTCAGCCGACCTTCCGTCCACTTCGGGCCGAGGGAACCTTTCATTTGACGACGTTTTTAATAGTTTAGAGGACCTTCCCGGCGCATACCCTGAAGACATGGCTGGGTTAAACCTCACGCAACTTGCTAAAAAGAGAAATGCAGAAAGGTTGGCCACGCAGCAAAGAGCAAAGGCCATTCGATCTGAAGTGCCACCTGCCGCCGAATTTTAGCCCTCTCTGCCTGTTGCTGAATCTCAGCCCTCCTTGCCTGTTATTGAGGATGAAATGACAAAAAACCAAAGTGCCGAGTCTGCTGTGGTTGTGCAGGCCGATCAAGAGGCTGAGCAAAGGGCAGAGAAGTGTCTTGCCAAGGTCGAGACCGGCTTAGAAGAAAATCGTGCTGACAAACGGCCTCGTTTAGAGGAATCGGATGTGATTGTGCCTTTTGTCATTCAACTAAAGATAAAAAAACACGCCAATCTCCTCTGATGCTTCGGTAATTAAAGATCCAGCCGTCGCACTCAGCATGGCTACGTCCGTCTCATTGCCAACTAACAAGGCGGCTTTTCGGGTGGAGTCGAATCTGGTTGCAATAGCATTAGCCGCTCAATCGGCTCTTTTGGTATATATCTTGACTTTGTCTTTTCATTTTATGCAAATACTGTTTTGGTTTTAATTTCCTATTTTGCAGACGGTCAGAAGGATAGCCGAGATAGGCCATCGCCATCATGATGCCGTCGAACAGCTTGGCCATTTACAAATGAAAGTTGAGGGCCAAAGGAGCAGGGCCGAGTTCAAAGCTTTGAGGGCGAAGATAGAAGGCGCGAGGACTGAGGCCGAGATGGAGAGGGCCACGAATGCGAGCGAAGCTGTGCTCAAGTTGGCCTAAGAGGCGATCGGCAAATTGGATGTGGACTTGGCAGAGTGAAAGACGGCGAAGGAAGCAGCCGATTCTGAGGCTTCGAAGGGTTATGAGGCTGGGCAAAGCGCTGCCCTCGACAATTACGTGGAACAAGTCCTCAAATTTGAGAATCGGGGATTCAAACACGGCTGGCTCAAGGCCCTTGCTGCTGCTAATGTGACATTGGCTATGCCAATTCCATACGAGCAAGTGGATGTTGAGTCGCTGGAGTCTGACTCCGATGATTGATTAGGGCGACAATAGTTATTTTTGTTTAAAGATTTTGAATGTAATGTTACAGCTTTTTGTTTAGTAATTTTTATGTATGGCGATAGTTTTTAAATTTTGGCTGGGCATTTCCCTGCAAACTTGTAGCTTTTTATCTAGTAGTTTTCACATGAAAAATGGCTATAGTCTGTGCCCAATTTACTAATGAAAATTTCTCTTGTACTTTGCTATTACTTGTGTTTAATTTTTCTATTGATGCATAGTATTGCTTTTTGCTTCTTTGGATAAAACACTTATGTACACTTGACGATTATATACTTAGGCAATTCAGTAATTTATCGTAGACTAGCTGATCAGATTAATAAACCTGCCCTCGCCCCAGCCAATGCATGAACTCCAAAAAGCCGAATGCTAATAGTTTATGAAGTGGCTGTGGCATACATCGATCAGCATCAGGCTTAGATGCTTGGCCGATCAGATTAATAAATCTGCCCTTGCCCCAGCCAATGCATGAACTCCAAAAAGCCGAATGCTAATAGTTTATGGAGTGGCTGTGGCACGCATCGATTGGCATCGGGCTTAGATGCTTGACCAATCAGATTAATAAATTTACCCTTGCCCCAGCCAATGCATGAACTCTAAAAAGCCGAATGCTAATAGTTTATGGAGTGGCTGTGGCACACATCGATCGACATCGGGCTTAGATGCTTGGCCGATCAGATTAATAAATCTGCCCTTGCCCCAACCAATGCATGAACTCCAAAAAGCCGAATGCTAATAGTGTATAGATGGCTATGGCACGCATCGATCGGCATCTGGCTTAGATGCTTGGCCAATCAGATTAATAAACCTGCCCTTGCCCTAGCCAATTTATGAACTCCAAAGGTCGACTACCTTGAGTTCACGGAGTGGCTGTGGCACACATCGATCGACATCAGGCTTAGATGCTTGGCTGATCAGATTAATAAATCTGCCCTTATCCCAGCCAATGCGTGAACTCCAAAAAGCCGAATGCTAATAGTGTATGGAGTGGCTGTGGCACACATTGATCAGCATCGAGCTTAGATGCTTGGCCGATCAGTTTATGGACTGGTTGCGGTGCCCGTCGATCGACATCCGTCTTTTGGAGTTTAGCGTTAACAAAATCGCTCGGGCGCGCTGCAAGCATTAGAAATAAATGGGATGGACTCTTCGCGCCAGTGACTCCACTTATTGCGCTCAGATTCAATTTAAAACACTTTGTTGCGTGAGGTTAGATAAGTGTGAATGTCAAATAGAGTGTTCTTCAACAACAGAGGAGAAGCGCGAACATTGACTGAGCTTGACACTGCATTGAATCGCAGCAGCGAACCCACCCGTGCGGGAGGTAGGACGTCCAAAGAATGGGAAAAACGTCAACCTCCAAGTCGTCGAAGTCGATCACCCTGAAAGGAAAAACAGCAACAGGGAAGCTCCCCACGACTACGACAGAGAAATCAGGCCTACGCGACGCCGCAATCGTTGAGTTTTGCAGTTTTTGTGGGGAATAAACCGATGATGGAGGCGAACTCCATTGTCAACGACCCAGGTGTGGCGGTCGAGTTTGCTGGACAGATTTTTCCACCGGAAGTCCAGCAGTTAATGGTTGGTCGACAAGATTTTGAAGTATTTCGAGAGGGCATCCACGGGGCGGTGAAAGGGCTGTATCCCGCTTATGAAGTCGACATGCACCTGCGCGCCACGCGACGAGAAATAGAGAAAAAGGACGAACGAATTCTGAACTTGGAAGCTCCCACAGAGAAGGTCGAGCGTGAGCTTAGGGAACTTAGGAAGGCTCAAACCATCGAGCTGCGTGCGGCAGGTCAATCCAACCTGGTCGTGGAGGAGAGAGTGACCCAACGGCTGTTAAGCCACGCAATCACCGATCGGGATACGGCAAGCATGTTTGCCGTGGAAAGTGCAAGGACAATGGGTTATGAAAAAGGCTTCCACGACGGCCGAAGAGTCGGGATAGACAAAACCATGGAGAAACTCACAGAGGAGGTGTGTCGATGCGAGAATCGGGGCTTTAGGCACGGGTGGATTAAGGCTCTCCAACCCTTAGAGGCACTCCAAGGAGTAGGAGTTGAGTCGGCGTCGCCAATATATCATCGTCACGACTTTCCTTTTAACGCTTTCGAAATTGAAAAGAGCGATGCCGAGGGCGATGCCGAGTAGACGTTCCAACACAGTTTGTAAACGTTACACAGTTTGTAAACATATATTGTAAATGTTCCAACAAAGTTTGGGCGTCAGCTATGTACCTATTGGATAGCTTAATAAAAATGTTTTATTTTAAATGTTTATGTTTGATTTTCAATGTTTACATGCCTAATTAGGCATCTCGTTTCAAAAGTTTGCATATTTTAATTGTTTATGCGGATGTGCCGACCTAACTTATTCAAGCATTCCATTTTCAAATTTTGCATGCTTCTAAAGTGTAAACGGCTTTTGTCAGCTCAGCTTAATCAAAACATTCCACTATGAATAATTATCTGCTTTAACCTTCATATAGGGCACTCCGAATTCGGAGTATTATTCGGCCCAAACGTGTTATCCACGAAGGGCGCTCTGAATCTGGAGGCTTAATTAACCCAAAAGCGTCATGCGCCGATGGGGCTCCAAATTTAGAGACTAGCCAAACGTGATCTCCACGAAGGGCGCTCCGATTCTGGAGGCTTTAACGGCCCATGGGCGTTATGCGCCGTCCACGAAGGGCGCTCCGAATCTGGAGACTTCATAGGCCCAAAGGCGTCATGTGCTGATGGGACTCCGAATCCGGAGACTATTTGGCCAATCGTGGTATCCACGAAGGGCGCTCCGAATCCGGAGGCTTTATCGGCCCAAAGGCGTCATGCGGCGATGCAGCTCCGAATCCGAAGACTTTATTTGGCCAATCGTGGTATACACGAAGGGCGCTCCAAATTCGGAGGCTTCATCGGCCCAAAGGCGTCATGCGCCGATGGGGCTCCGAATCCGGAGACTTTATTTGACCAATCGTGGTATCCAACAAGGGCGCGCTCCGAATCCGAAGGCTTTACCGGCCCCAAAGGCATCATACGCCGATGGGGCCCCGAATCCGGAGACTTTATTTGGCCAATCGTGGTATCCACGAGGGGTGCACTGAATCTGGAGGCTTTATCGGCCCAGAGGCATAATGCGCTGATGGGGCTCCGAATCCAGAGACTTTATTCGGCCAATCATGGTATCCACAAAGGGCGCTCTGAATCCGGAGGCTTTATTGGCCCGAAGGCGTCATGCGCCGAAGGGGCTCCGAATCCAAAGACTATTTGGCCAATCGTGGTATCCAAGAAGGGTGCTCTAAATTCGGAGGCTTTATCGGCCCAAAAGCATCACGCACCGATGGGGCTCTGAATTCGGGGACTAGCCAAATGTGATATCCACAAAGGGCACTCCGATTTCGGAGTCTTTATCAGGCTAAGGGCGTTATGCGCCGTCCACGAGGGGCGCTCCAAATCAAGAGACTTCATCGGCCCAAAGGCGTAATGCATCGATGGGGCTTCGAATCCGGAGACTATTTGGCCAATCGTGGTATCCACGAAAGGTGCTTCGAATCCAGAATCTTCATCGGCCCAGATGCATCATACGCCGATGGGGCTCCGAATCTGGAGACTTTATTTGGCCAATCGTGGTATTCGCGAAGGGCGCTCCGAATCTGGAGGCTTTATCTGCCAGGAGGCTTTATCTGCCCGAAGGCGTCATGCGCCAATGGGGCTCCGAATCTGGAGACTTTATTTGGCAAATCGTGGTATCCACGATGGGCGCTCCGAATCCAGAGGTTTTATCGGCCCGAAGGCGTCATGCGCCGATGGGGCTCTAAATCCGGAGAGTTTATTTGGCCAATCGTGGTATCCATGAAGGGCGTCCCGAATCCGGAGGCTTTATCGGCCCAAAGGCGTCATGCGCCGATGGGGCTCTGAATTTGGAGACTTTATTTGGCCAATCATGGTATCAACAAAGGGTGCTTCGAATCCGAAGGCTTTATCGGCCCAAAGGCGTTAAGCACTGATGAGGCTCCAAATTCAGAGATTATTTGGCCAATCGTGGTATCCGCAAAGGGCGATCTGAATCTGAAGGCTTTATCAGCCCAAAGGCGTCATGCGCCGATGGGGCTCTGAATTCGAAGACTATTTGGCCAATCGTGGTATCGACGAAGGTGCTCCGAATCCAGAGGCTTTATTGGCCAAAAGGCGTCATGCGCCAATGGGGCTCCAAATTCGGAGACTATTTGGCCAATCGTAGCATCCACGAAAGGTGATCCGAATCCGAAGGCCTTATCGGCTGTTTGGCCAATTGTGGCATCCACGAAAAGTGATCCGAATCCAGAGGGCTTTTCGACCCAAAGACGTCACGCGCCGAAGGGGCTCTGAATTCGAAGATTATTTGGCCAATCGTGGTATCCACGAAGGGCACTCCGAATCTGGAGGCTTTATCTGCCCGAAGGCGTCATGCGTCGATGGGGCTTTGAATTCGAAGACTATTTGGCCAATTGTGGTATCCACGAAGGTGCTCCGAATACGGAGGCTTTATCAGCCCAAAGGCGTCATGCGCCGATGGGGCTCCGAATTTGGAGACTATTTGGCCAATCGTGGTATCCAAGAAAGGCGATCCAAATTCGAAGGCCTTATCGGCCCAAAGGCGTCATGCGACGATAGGGCTCTGAATTCGAAGACTATTTGGCCAATTGTGGTATCCACGAAGGGTACTCCGAATTCGGAGGCTTTATCAACCCGAAGGCGTCATGCGCCAATAGGGCTCCAAATCCAGAGACTATTTAGCCAAGCATCGTATCCACAAAGGGCGCTCTGAATCTGGAGGCTTTATAGGCCAAAAGTAGTTATGCACCGACGGGGCTCTGAATCCGCCGATTATTTGGCCAATCGTGGTATCCACGAAGGGTGCTCCGAATCCGGAGGCTTCATCGGCCCAAAGGCATCATGTGGCGATGGGGCTCTGAATCTGGTTACTTTATTTGGCCAATCGTGGAATCCACGAAGGGCGCTCCGAATCCGGAGGCTTCATCGGCCCAAAGGTGTCATGTGCCGATGGGGCTCCGAATCTGGAGACTTTATTTCGCCAGTCGTGGTATCCACAAAGGGCGCTCCGATTTCGTAAGCTTTATCAGGCCAAGAGCATTAGGCGCTGCCCACGAGGGGCGCTCCGAATCTGGAGACTTCATCGGCCCAAAGGCGTAATGCGCCAATGGGGCTCCGAATCCGGAGACTATTTGGCCAATCCTGGTATCCACGAATGGCACTCCGAATCTAGAGGCCTTATCGGCTAGAAGGCGTCATGCGCCGAGGGGACTTTGAATTCGGAGACTTTATTTGGCCAATCGTGGTATCCACGAAGGGTGCTTCAAATCCCGAGACTTCATCATCCCAAAGGGGTCATGCACCAATGGGGCTTCGAATATGGAGACTTTATTTGGCCAATCGTGGCATCCCCGAAGGTCGCTCCAAATTCGGAGGCTTTATCTGCCCAAAGGCGTAATGCGCCGAGAGGGCTCCGAATTCGGAGACTTTATTTGGCCAATCGTGGTATCCATGAAGGGCGCTCCGAATCCGGAGGCTTTATCGGGCCAAAGGCTTCATGCACCGTTGGGGTTCCGAATCTGGAGACTTTATTTCACTAATCGTGGTATCCATGAAGGGCGCTATGAATCCAGAGGCTTTATTAGCCAAAAAGGTGTCATCCGCCTATGGGGATCTGAATTTGGAGACTATTTGGCCAATCGTGGTATCCACGAAAAGCGATCCGAATCCGATGGCTTTATCGGCCAAAAGGCGTCATGCGCTGATGGGGCTCTGAATTTGAAGACTATTTGGCCAATTGTGGTATCCATGAAGGGTGCTCCGAATCCGGAGGCTTTATCGGCCCAAAGCCGTCATGCGCGGATGGGGCACGGAATTCGGAGACTATTTGGCCAATCGTGGCATCTACGAAAAGCGATACGAATCCGGAGGCCTCATCGGCCCAAAGGCGTCATGCGCCGATGGAGCTCTGAATTCGAAGACTATTTGGCCAATCATGGTATCCATGAAGGGCACTCCGAATTCGGAGGCTTTACCAGCCCGTAGGCGTCATGCGCCGATGGGGCTCTGAATTCGAAGACTATTTGTGCAATCGTGGTATCCACGAAGGTGCTCTGAATCCGGAGGCTTTATCAGCCCGAAGGCGTCATGCGCCGATGGGGCTCTGAATTTGGAGACTATTTGGCCAATCGTGGTATCCACGAAAGGCGATCCAAATCCGAAGGCCTTATCGGCCCAAAGGCGTCATGCGTCGATGGGGCTCTGAATTTGAAGACTATATGGCCAATCGTGGTATCCATGAAGGGCACTCCGAATCCGGAGGCTTTATCAGCCCGAAGGCGTCATGTGACAATGCGGCTCCAAATCCAGAAACTATTTAGCCAAGCGTCGTATCCATAAAGGGCACTCCGAATCTGGAGGCTTTATTGTCATGCACCGATAGGGCTCCGAATCCGGAGATTATTTGGCCAATCGTGGTATCCACGAAGGGTGCTCCGAATCCAGTGGCTTCATCGGCCCAAAGGCGTCATGTGCCGATGGGGCTCCGGATCCGGAGACTTTATTTGGCTAACCGTGGTATCCATGAAGCGCGCTCCGAATCCGGAGGCTTCATCGGCCCAAAGGTGTCACGCGCAGATGGGGCTTTGAATCTGGAGACTTTATTTGGCCGGTCGTGGTATCCACGAAGGGCGCTCTGAATCTGGAGGCTTTATCAGCCCGAAGGCGTCATGCGCCGATGGGGCTCCGAATCCGGAGACTCTATTTGGCCAATCGTGGCATCCACGAAACGTGCTTCGAATCCGGAGGCTTTATTGGCCCAAAGGCATCATGCGCCGGTGGGGCTTTGAATATGTAGACTTTATTTAGCCAATCGTGGCATCCACGCAGGGCGCTCCAAATTCGGAGGCTTTATCAGTCCAAAGGCGTCATGCGACGATGGGGCTCCGAATCTGGAGACTATTTGGCCAGTCGTGGTATCCACGAAGGGCGCTCTTAATCCGGGGGCATTATCCACCCAAAGCCATCACGGGTCGATGGGGCTCTGAATTTGGAGATTGGCCAAACGTGATATCCACGAAGGGCGCTCCGATTCCGGAGGCTTTATCGTCCCAAGGGCATTATGCGCCATCCACAAAGGGTGCTCCGAATCCAGAGACTTCATCGGCCCAAAGGCGTCAAACGCCAATGGGGCTCCGAATCTGGAGACTTTATTTGGCCAATCGTGATATTCGCAAAGGACGCTCTGAATCTGGAGGCTTTATCTGCCCGAAGGTGTCATGCGCCAATGGGGCTCCGAATCTGGAGACTTTATTTGGCCAATCGTGGTATCCATGATGGGCGCTCCGAATCCAGAGGTTTTATCGGCCCGAACGCGTCATGCGCCGATGGGGCTCTGAATTCGGAGACCTTATTTGGCCAATCGTGGTATCTACGAAGGGCGCCCCGAATCCAGAGGCTTTATTGGCCCAAAGGCGTCATGCGCCGATGGGGCTCCGAATTCGGAGACTTTATTTGGCCAATCATGGTATCAACAAAGGGTGCTTCGAATCCGAAGGCTTTATCGGCCCAAAGGCGTCATGCGCCAATGAGGCTCCGAATTCGGAGATTATTTGGCCAGTCGTGGTATCCACAAAGGACGATCCGAATCCGAAGGCTTTATCGGCCCAAAGGCATCATGCGCCGATAGGGCTCCGAATCTGAAGACTATTTGGCCAATGATGGTATCCACGAAGGGCACTCCGAATCCGGAGGCTTTATCCGCACGAAGGCGTCATGTGCCGATGGGGCTCCGAATCCGGAAACTATTTAGCCAATCGTGGTATCCATGAAGGGCACTCCTAATCCAGAGGCTTTATCCGGCCAAAGGCGTCATGCACCGATGGGGCACCGAACCCGAAGACTTTATTTCGCCAATCGTGGTATCCATGAAGGGCGCTCTAAATCCGGAGGCTTCAACGGCCCAAAGTTGTCATGTGCAGATAGGGCTTTGAATCTGGAGACTTTATTTGGCCGGTCGTGGTATCCACGAAGGGCACTCTGAATCTGGAGGCTTTATCAGCCCGAAGGCGTCATGCGCCGATGGGGCTCCGAATCCGGAGACTCTATGTGGCCAATCGTGGCATCCACGAAACGTGCTTCGAATCCGGAGGCTTTATTGGCCCAAAGGCATCATGTGCCGATGGGGCTTTGAATATGTAGAATTTATTTAGCCAATCGTGGCATCCACGCAGGGCGCTCCGAATTCGGAGGCTTTATCAGTCCAAAGGCGTCATGCACCGATGGGGCTCTGAATCTGGAGACTATTTGGCCAGTCGTGGTATCCACGAAGGGCGCTCTTAATGCGGGGGCATTATCCACCCAAAGCCATCACGCGTCGATGGGGCTCTGAATTTGGAGATTGGCCAAACGTGATATCCACGAAGGGCGCTCCGATTCAGGAGACTTTATCGTCCCAAGGGCATTATGCGCCATCCACGAAGGGTGCTCCGAATCCAGAGACTTCATCGGCCCAAACGCGTCAAACGCCGATGGGGCTCCGAATCTGGAGACTTTATTTGGCCAATCGTGATATTCGCGAAGGACGCTCCGAATCTGGAGGCTTTATCTGCCCGAAGGCGTCATGCGCCAATGGGGCTCCGAATCTGGAGATTTTATTTGGCCAATCGTGGTATCCACGATGGGCGCTCCGAATCCAGAGGTTTTATCGGGCCGAACGCGTCATGCGCCGATGGGGCTCTGAATCCGGAGACCTTATTTGGCCAATCGTGGTATCCACGAAGGGCGTCCCGAATCCGGAGGCTTTATTGGCCCAAAGGCGTCATGCGCCGATGGGGCTCCGAATTCGAAGACTTTATTTGGCCAATCATGGTATCAACAAAGGGTGCTTCGAATCCGAAGGCTTTATCGGCCCAAAGGCGTCATGCGCCGATGAGGCTCCGAATTCGGAGATTATTTGGCCAGTCGTGGTATCCACAAAGGACGATCCGAATCCGAAGGCTATATCGGCCCAAAGGCGTCATGCGCCGATGGGGCTCCGAATCTGAAGACTATTTGGCCAATGATGGTATCCACGAAGGGCACTTCGAATCCAAAGGCTTTATCGGCACGAAGGCGTCATGTGCCGATGGGGCTCTGAATCCGGAAACTATTTAGCCAATCGTGGTATCCACGAAGGGCACTCCTAATCTAGAGGCTTTATCCGGCCAAAGGCGCCATGCACTGATGAGGCACCGAATCCGAAGACTTTATTTCGCCAATCGTGGTATCCACGAAGGGCGCTCCGAATCCGGAGGCTTTATCGGCCCAAAGGCATCATGCGCCGATGGGGCTCCGAATTCGGAGACTATTTGGCCAATTGTAGTATCCACAAAAGGCGATTTGAATCCGAAGGCTTTATCGGCCCAAAGACGTCATGTGCCGATTGGGCTTTGAATTCGAAGACTATTTGGCCAATCATGGTATCCACGAAGGGCACTCCGAATCCGGAGGCTTTATCAGCCCGAAGGCATCATGCGCCGATGGGGCACTGAATCTGGAGACTATTTA
Source organism: Camellia sinensis (assembly GCF_055761805.1). NCBI lineage: Eukaryota > Viridiplantae > Streptophyta > Magnoliopsida > Ericales > Theaceae > Camellia > Camellia sinensis. Next base: position 69,802,896 of record NC_138961.1, on the reverse strand, counting down.
GTCAATCGTGGTATTGGCGAAGGGTGCTCAGAATCGGGAGGCTTTATCAGTCCAAAGTCGTCATGCGCCGATAGGGCTCCGAATTTGGACACTGTTTGGCCAATCGTGGTATCCACAAAGGGAACTCCGAATCCGGAGACTTTATCGGCCCAAAGGCGTCATGCGCTGATGGCCCTCCGAATTTAGAGATTGGCCAAACGTGATATCCACAAAGGGTGCTCCAATTTCGGAAGCTAAATCGGCCCAAGGACGTTATGCGCTATCCATGAAGGGAGCTCCGAATCCGTAGATTTCATTGGCCCAATGGCGTCATGCGCCGATGGGGCTTTGAATCCAGAGATTATTTGGCCAATCGTGTTATCCACGAAGGGTGCTTAGAATCCGGAGGCTTCATCGGCCCAGAGGCGTCATGCGCTGATGGGGCTCCAAATCCGGAGACTTTATTTGGCCAATCATGGTATCCGCGATGGGTGTTATGAATCCGGAGACATCATTAGCCCAAAAGCGTCATCCGCCGATGGGGCTCTGAATCCGGAGACTATTTGGCCAACCATGGTATCCACGAAGGGCGCTCTGAATCCGGAGGCTTTATTGGCTTGAAGGCGTCATGCGCCGATGGGGTTCCGAATCCGGAGACTTTATTTGGCTAATCGTGGTATCTAGGAAGGGCACTCCGAATCCGGATGCTTCATCGGCCCAAAGGTGTCAAGTGCCGATGGGACTTTGAATTCGGATACTTTATTTGCCCAATCGTGGTATCCACGAAGAGCGCTCCGAATCCGGAGGCTTTATCTGCCCGAAGGCATCATGCGCCGATAGGGCTCTGAATCCGGAGACTCTATTTGGCCAATCGTGGTATCCACAAAGCGTGCTCCGAATCCGGAGACTTTATTGGCCCAAAGGCGTCACACGCCGATGGGGCTACGAATACGAAGACTTTATTTGGCCAATCGTGGCATCCATGAAGGGCGCTCCGAATTCGGAGGCTTTATCTGCCCAAAAGCGTCATGCGCCGATGGTGCTCCGAATCCGGAGACTATTTGGCCAATCATGGTATCCACAAAGGGTGCTCCGAATCCGGAGGCATTATCGGCCCAGAGCCGTCACGCGCGGATGGGGCTCTGAATTTGGAGACTGGCCAAACGTGATATCCACGAAGGGCGCTCCGATTCTGGAGGCTTTATCGGCCTAAGGGCGTCATGTGCCATCCGAGAAGGGTGCTCCGAATCCAGAGATTTCATCGGCCCAAAGGCGTTATGTGCCAATGGGGCTCCGAATCCAGAGACTATTTGGCCAATCGTGGTATCCACGAAGGGTGCTCTGAATCCGGATGCTTCATCGGCCCAAAGGCGTCTTGCGCAGTTGGGGCTCCGAATCTGGAGACTTTATTTGGCCAATCGTGGTATCCACGAAGAGCGCTCTAAATTTGGAGGCTGTATCTGCCCGAAGGCGTCATGCACCAATGGGTCTCCGAATCTGGAGACTTTATTTGGCCAATCGTGGTATCCACGAAGGGCGCTCCGAATCTGGAGGCTTTATCGGCCCAACGACGTCATGCGCTCATGGGGCTCCGAATTCGGAGACTTTATTTGGCCAATCATGGTATCCACGAACGGCGCTCCGAATCCAGAGGCTTTATCGGCCAAACGGCGTCATGCGCCGATGGGGCTCCGAAAGGCGTCATGCGCCGATGTGGTTCGGAATTCGGAGACTATTTCGCCAATCGTGGTATCCACGAAGGGCGATCCGAATCCAAAGGCTTTATCGGCCCAAAGGCGTCATGCGTCGATGGGGCTCCGAATCCGAAGACTATTTGGCCAATCATGGTATACACGAAGGGCACTCTGAATCCGGAGGCTTTATCGGCAGGCGTCATGCGCCGATGGGGCTCTGAATCCGGAGACTATTTAGCCAATCTTGGTATCCACGAAGGGCACTCCAAATCAGAAGGCTTTATCGGCCCAAAGGCGTCATGCGCCGATGGGCACCGAATCAGGAAACTTTGTCTCACCAATCGTGGTATCCACGAAGGGCGCTCCGAATCCGGAGACTTTATCGGCCCAAAGTCGTCATGCGCCAGTGGGGCTCTAAATCCGCCAATCGTGGTATCCACGAAGGACGTTCCGAATCCGAAGGCTTTATTAGCCCAAAGGTGTAATGCGGCGATGGGGCTTTGAATCCAAAGACTATTTGCCTAATCGTGGTATCTACGAAGGGCACTTCGAATCAGGAGGCTTTATCGGATAGAAGGCATCGTGCGTCGATGTGGCTCCGAATCCGGAGACTATTTAGCCAACCGTGGTATCCACGAAGGGCGCTCCGAATCTGGAGGCTTTATCGGCCCAAAGGCGTCACGCGCCGTTGGGGCTCCGAATTCGGAGACTGGCCAAGCGTGATATCCACAAAGGGCGCTATGATTCCGGAGGCTTTATCGGCCCAACGGCATTATGCGCCGTGCACAAATGGCGCACTGAATCCAAAGACCTCATCAGCCTGAATGCGTCATGCGCCAATGGGCTCCGAATCTAGCGACTTTATTTGGCTAATCGTGGTATCCACGAAGGTTGCTCCGAATCCGGATGCTTTATCTGCCCGAAGACGTCATGCGCCGATGGGGCTCCGAATCCAGAGACTTTATTTGGCCAATCATGGTGTCCATGAAGGGTGCTCCGAATTCGGAGGCTTCATCGGCCCAAAGGCGTCATGCGTCGATGGGCTCCGATTTTGGACACTTTATTTGCCCAATCGTGGTATCCACGATGGGAGCTCTGAATCCGGATGCCTTATCTGCCCGAAGGCGTCATGAGTCGATGGGGCTCCAAATCCGGAGACTTTATTTGGCCAATCGTGGTATCCATGAAGGGCGCACCGAATGCGCAGGCTTTATTTGCCCAAAGGCATCATGCGGCGATGGGGCTCCGAATCTGGAGAATTTATTTGGCCAGTCGCGATATCCACGAAGGGTGGTCCGAATCTGGAGGCTTTATCGGCCCAAAGGCATCATGCACCGATGGGGCTCCGAATCTGGAGACTTTATTTGGCCAATTGTGGTATCCACGAAGTGTGCTTCGAATCTGGAGGCTTTATCGGCCCAAAGGCGTCATGCGCTGAAGTGGCTCTGAATTCGAAGACTTTATTTGGCCATTCGTGGTATCTACGAAAGGTGCTCCGAATCTGGAGGCTTCATCAACCCATAGGCGTCATGCGCCGATGGGGCTCCGAATCTGGAGACTTTATTTGGCCAATCGTGGTATCAACGAAGGGCGCTCCGATTCCAGAGGCTTTATCAACTTAAAGGCGTCATGCGCCGATGGGGCTCCGAATTCAGAGACTTAATTTGGCCAATCGTGGTATCCACGAAGAGAGCTCTGAATTCGGTGGCTTTATCGGCCCAAAGGGGTCATGCGCCGATGGGGCTCCGAATTCAGAGACTATTTGGCTAATCCTGGTATCCACAAAGGGCACTCTGAATCCGGAGGGTTTATAGGCCCGAAGCCGTCACGCGCCGATGGCGCTCCGAATCTAGAGACTATTTATCCAATCGTGGTATCCACGAACGACGCTACTAATGCAGAGGCTTTATCGACCCATTGGTGTCATGCGCTGATGTGGCTCCAAACCCAAAGACTATTTGGCCAATCGTGGTATCCATGAAGGGAGCTCCGAATCCAGAGGCTTTATCGGCCTGAATTCCGAGACTGGCCGAACGTGATATCCACGAAGGGCGCTATGATTCTGGAGGCTTTATCGGCCCAAGGGCGTTATGCGCCATCCACGAAGGGCGCTCCGAATCCGGAGACCTCATCGGCCCGAATGCATCATGCACCAATGGGGCTCCAAATCTGTCGACTTTATTTGGCTAATTGTGGTATCCACGAAGGTTGCTCCAAATCCGGATGCTTTATCTGCTCGAAGGCATCACGCGCCGTTGGGGCACCGAATCCGGAGACTTTACTTGGCTAATCGTGGTATCCACGAAGGGTGCTCCGAATTCAGAGGCTTCATCGGCTCAAAGGCATCACGCGCCAATGGGCTCTGATTCTGGACACTTTATTTAGCGAATCGTGGTATCCACTATGGGTGCTCTGAAACTGGATGCCTTATCTGTCCGAAGGCGTCATGCGCCGATGCGGCTCCGAATCCGAAGACTATTTGGCCAATCGTGGTATCCACGAAGGGCATTTCGAATCTGGAGACTTTATCGGCCAGAAGGCGTCATGTGCCGACGTGGCTCCGAATCCGGAGACTATTTGGCCAACCGTGGTATCCACGAAGGGCGCTCCGAATCCGGGGGCTTTATCGGCCCAAAGGCATAATGCGCCGATGGGGCTCCGAATCCGAAGGCTATTTAGCCAATCGTGTCATCCACGAACGGCGCTCTAAATTCGAAGGCTTTATCGGCCAAAGGCGTCATGCGCCGATGGGGCTCCGAATCCGAAGACTATTTGGCCAATCGTGGTATCCACGAAGGCTGCTCCGTATCCGGAGGCTTCATCGGCCCAAAGGCGTCATGCACCGATGGGGCTCCGAATTCAGAGCGCATTTTGCCAATCGTGGTATCCATGAAGGGCGATCCATATCCGAAGGCTTTATCGGCCCAAAGGCGTCATGCGCCGATGGGGCTCCGTATCCGAAGACTATTTGGCCAATCGTGGTATCCACGTAAGGCACTTCGAATCCAGAGGCTTTATCTACCTGAATGCGTCATGTGCCGATGTGGCTCCGAATCCGGAGACTATTTGGCCAACCGTGGTACCCACAAAGAGCGCTCCGAATAAGGAGGCTTTATCAGCCCAAATACGTCATGCGCCGCTGGGGCTTTGAATCCGGAGACTATTTGGCCAATCGCGGTATCCACGATGGGCGCTCCGAATCTGGAGGATTCATCGGCCCAAAGGCATCATGCGCCGATGGGGCTTCGAATCTGGAGACTTTATTTAGCAAATCGTGGTATCCAGGAAGGGTGCTCCGAATCCAGAGGCTTTATCGGCCCAAAGCCGTCACGCGCTGATGGGGCTCTGAATTCGGAGACTGGTCAAACGTGATATCCATGAAGGGCGCTCCGATTCTGGAGGCTTTATAGGCCTAAGGGCATTATGCGCCATCGACGAAGGGCGCTCCGAATCCAGAAACTTCATTGGCCCAAAGGCGTCATGCGTCGATGGGGCTCTGAATCCGTAGACTATTTGGCCAATCGGGGTATCCACGAAAGGTGCTCCGAATCCAGAGGCTTCATGGGCCCAAAGGCCATGCGCCGATGGGGCTTCGAATCTGGAGACTTTATTTGGCCAATCGTGGTATCCACGAAGGGCGCTCCGATTCCAGAGGCTTTATTGGCTTAAAGGCGTCATGCGCCGATGGGGCTCCGAATTCGGAGACTCAATTTGGCCAATCGTGGTATCCACGAAGAGGGCTCCGAATCCGGAGGCTTTATCGGCCCAATGGCCTCATGCGCCGATGGGGCTCCGAATTCGTAGACTATTTGCCCAATCGTGGTATCCACGAAGGGCGATCCGAATCTGAAGGCTCTATCGGCCCCAAGGCGACAGGTGCCAATGGGGCTACGAATCAGAAGACTATTTGGCTAATCATGGTGTCCACCAAGGGCACTCCGAATCCGGAGGCTTTATCGGCCCGAAGGCGTCATGCGCCGATGGGGCTCCAAATTCGTAGACTATTTTGCCAATCGTGGTATCCACGAAAGGCGCTCCGAATTCGGAGGCTCTATCGGCCCAAAGGCGTCATGCGCCGATGGGGCTCTGAATCCGGTGACCTTATTTGGCCAATTATGGTATCCACGAAAGGCGCTCCGAATTTGCAGGCTTTATCGGCCCAAAGGCGACATGCGCAGATGGGGCTTCGAATTCAGAGACGATTTGGCAAACGTGGTATCCACGAAGGGCGTTCCGAATCCAGAGACTTCATCGGCCCAAAGGCGTCATGCGCCGATGGGGTTTCGAATCTGGAGACTTTATTTGGCCAATCGTGGTATCCACGAAGGGCGCTCCGAATCTGGAGGCTTTATCGGCCTAAAGGCGTCAGGCGCCAATGGGCCTCTGAATTCGGAGACTTTATTTGGCCAATCGTGGTATCCACGAAGAGGGCTCCGAATCCGGATGCTTTATCGGCTCAAAGGCGTCATGCGCCGATGGCGCTCTGAATTGGGAGCTTATTTGGCCAATCGTGGTATCCAAGAATGGCGATCCGTATCCGTAGCCTTTATCAGCGCAATGGCGTCATGCGCCGATGGGGCTCCGAATCTGAAGATTATTTGGCCAATCATGGTATCCACGAAGGGCACTTCGAATCCAGAGGCTTTATCGACCTGAATGCGTCATGTGTCGATGTGGCTCCGAATCTAGAGACTATTTAGCCAAACGTGATATCCAGGAAGGGCGCTCTATTTCTGGAGGCTTTATCGGCCTAAGGGCGTTGTGCACCGTCCACGAAGGGCGCTCCGAATCTGGAGACTTCATCAGCCCAATGGCGTCATTCGCCGATGGGGCTCGGAATCCGGAGACTATTTGGCCAATCGTGGTATCCACGAAGGCTGGTCCGAATCCGGAGGCTTCATCGCCCCAAAGGCATCATGCGCCGATGGGTCTCCGAATTCGGAGCGTACTTGGCCAATCATGGTATCCATGAAAGCCGATTCGTATCTGAAGGCTTTATCGGCCCAAAGACGTCATGCGCCGATGGGGCTCCATATCTGAAGACTGTTTGGCCAATCGTGGTATCCACGAAAGACACTTCGAATCCAGAGGCTTTATCGACCTAAATGCGTCATGCGCCGATGTGGCTCCGAATCCGGAGACTATTTGGCTAACCGTGGTATCCGCGAAGGGCGCCCCGAATAAGGAGGCTTTATCAGCCCAAAGGCGTCATGCGCCGATGGGGCTCTGAATCTGTAGACTATTTGGCCAATCGTGGTATCCACGAAGGGCGCTCCCAATCCGGAGGATTCATCGGCCTAAAGGCGTCATGCGCCGATGGGGCTTCGAATCTGGAGACTTTATTTGGCGAATCATGGTATCCAGGAAGGGTGCTCCGAATCCGGAGGCTTTATCGGCCTAAAGGCATCATGTGTCGATGGGGCTCTGAATTCGGAGACTCTATTTGGCCAATCGTGGTATTCATGAAGAGGACTCCGAGTCCGGAGACTTTATTGGCCCAAAGGTGTCATGCGCCGATGGGGTTCCGAATTCGGAGATCCTATTTGGCCAATCGTGGTGTCCAAGAAGCGCGATTCGTACCCGAAGCCTTTATCGGCGCAAAGGCGTCATGCGCCGATGGGGCTTCGAATCTGAACACTATTTGGGCAATCGTGGTATCCACGAAGGGCACTTTGAATCCAGAGGCTTTATCGAACTGAATGCGTCATGCGCTGATGTGGCTCCGAATCCGGAGACTATTTGGCCAATCGTGGTATCCACGAAAGGCGCTCCGAATTCGGAGGCTTCATCGGCCCAAAGGCATCACTCGCCGACGGGGCTCTGAATTCGGAGACTGGCCAAACGTGATATCCACGAAGGGCGCTTCGAATCCGGAGACTTCGTCGGCCCAAAGGCGTCATGCACCGATGGGGCTCCGAATCCGGTGATTATTTGGCCAATCGTGGTATCCACGAAGGGTGCTTCGAATCCGGAGGCTTCATTGGCCCAAAGGCGTCATGTGCCGATGGGGTTCCGAATCTGGCGACTTTGTTTGGCCAATTGTGGTATCCATGAATGGCGCTCCGATTCCGGAGGCTTTATCTGCCTGAAGGAGTCATGCGCCGATGGGGCTCCGAATCCGGAGACTTTATTTGGCCAATCGTGGTACCCACGAAGGGCACTCTGAATCCGGACGCTTTATCGGCCCAACGACGTCATGCGTTGATGGGGCTCTGAATCCAGAGACTTTATTTGGCCAATCGTGGTATCCATGAAGGGCACTCTGAATCCGGAGGCTTTGTCGGCCTAAAGCCGTCATGCGCCGATGGGCTCTGAATTCGTAGACTATTTGGCCAATCGTGGTATCCACGAAGGGCGATCCGAATCCGAAGGCTTTATCGACCCAAAGGTGTCATTCGCCGATGGGGTTCCGAATCTGGAGACTATATGGCCAATCATGCTATCCACGAAGGGCACTCCAAATCCGAATGCCTTATTGGCTCGAAGGCGTCATGTGCCGATGGGGCTCCGAATCCAGAGATTATTTAGGCAATCGGGGTATCCGCGAAGGGCACTCCGAATCTGGAGGCTTTCTCAGCCCAAAGGCGTCATGCGCCGATGGGGCTCCGAATCCGGAGACTTTATTTGGCCAATTGTAGTATCCACGAAGGAAGCTCCGAATCCGGAGGTATTATCGGCCCAAAGGCGTCCTGCGCGGATGGGGCTCCGAATCTGGAGACTATTTGGCCGATCGTGGTATCCACGAAGGGCGTTTCAAACCTGAAGGCTTTATCGGCCCAAAGGCATAATGCGCCGATGGGGCTCTGAATCTAAACACTATATGGCTAATCGTGGTATCCACGAAAGGCACTTCGAATCTGGAGGCTTTATCGGCCAGAAGACGTCATGCGCCGATGTGGCTCCAAATCCGAAGACTGTTTGGCCAGCCGTGGTATCCATGAAGGCCGCCCCGAATCTGGAGGCTTTATCATCCCAAAGGCATCATGCGCCAATGTGGATCCGAATCTGGAGACTATTTGGCCAATTGTGGTACCCACGAATGGCACTTTGAATTCTGAGGCTTTATTGGCCCAAAGCCGTCACACGTCGACGGGGCCCCGAATTCGGAGACTGGCCAAACGTGATATGCACGAAGGGCGCTCCGTTTCTGGAGGCTTTCTCGGTCCATGGGCATTATGTGCCGTCTACGAAGGGCGCTCCGAATCTAGAGACTTCATTGGCCCAAAGGCGTCATGCGCCGATGGGGCTCCGAATCCGAAGACTATTTGGCCAATCGTGGTATCCATGAAGGGTGCTCCGAATCCGGAGGCTTCATTGGCCCAAAGGCATCATGCGCCGATGGGGCTCCGAATCTAGAGACTTTATTTGGCCAATCGTGGTATCCACGAAGGGCACTCCGAATCCGGAGGCTTTATCTGCCCAAAGGCGTCATGCGCCAATGGGGCTCCGAATCCGGAGACTTTATTTGGCCAATCATGGTATCCACGAATGGCGTTCCGAATTCGGAGACTTTATCTGCCCAAAGGCATCATGCGCCGATGGGGCTCCGAATCTGGAGACTTTATTTGGCCAATCGTGGTATCCACGAAGGGCGCTTCGAATCCGGAGTCTTTATCGACCCATGGCGTCATGCGTCGATGAGCTCCGAATCCGGAGACTTTATTTGGCCAATCGTGGTATCCATGAAGGGCGCTCCGAATCCGGAGGCTTTATCGACCCAAAGGCGTCATGCGCCGATGGGGCCCCGAATCTGAAGACTATTTGGCCAATCGTGGTATCCACAAAGGGCACTCTGAATCCGGAGGCTTTATCGGCCCAAAGGCGTCATGTGCCGATAGGGCTCCGAATCCAGAGACAATTTGGCCAATCGTGGTATCCACGAAGGGCACTCCGAATCCGGAGGGTTTATCGGCCCAAAGGCATCATGCGCCGATGGGGCTCCGAATCTGGTGACTATTTGGCCAATCGCGGTATCAATGAAGGGCGCTCCGAATCTGGAGGCTTTATCGGCCGAAAGCCGTCACGCGCCGATGGGGCTCTGAATTCGAAAACTGGCCAAACGTGATATCCACGAAGCGGTCTCCGATTCTGGAGGCTTTATTGGCCTAGGGGCGTTATGCGCCATCCACGAAGGGCGCTCTGAATCCGGAGACTTCATCGGCCCAAAGGCGTCATGCGCTGATGGGGCTCCGAAAGTGGAGACTTTATTTGGCTACTCGTGGTATCCACGAAGGGTGCTCCGAATCCGGACGCTTTATCTGCCCGAAGGTGTCATGCGCCGAAGGGGCTCTGAATCTGGAGACTTTATTTGGCCAATCGTCGTATCCACGAAGGGCGCTCCGAATTCGGAGGCTTTATCTGCCGAAAGGCGTCATGTGCCGATGAGGCTCCGAATCCGGAGACTATTTGGCCAATCGTGGTATCCACGAACGATGCTCCGAATCCGGTGGCTTCATCGGCCCAAAGGCGTCATGCGCCGATGGGGCTCCGAATCTGTAGACTTTGTTTGGCCAATCGTGGTATCCACGAAGTGTGCTCCGAATCCGGATGCTTTATCTGCCCGAAGGCGTCATACGCAGAAGGGGCTCCGAATCCGGAGACTTTGTTTGGCCATTCGTGGTATCCATGAAGGGCGCTCCGAATTCGGAAGCTTTATCTGCCCAAAGGCATCATGCGCCGATGGGGCTCCAAATCCAGAGACTTATGTATTCAAACTGTCCTTCTCAGGTCGCACTTGTACTGCCCGGGCCATCCAGGCCTTCTCGAGTAGCTAGGAGAGGAGCATCGACTCACGGCCGAGGGGGACGCAGAGCACCTGTCAGTCAGGATGACGAGGAGTCCAACGAGGAGGAGGAGTCAGCACATCCTCAGTCTAAGATATCTGCAGGTAGGGATGATGACTCTGGTTCCGGTTCGGAGGGTGGAGGAGACACTGAGGAGGCTTCCGAGGATGGTGACTCCGATTCAGACGGAGATGCCGACGATGGTGGCACGGAGGCTGCTCAGCCGAAGAGGGTGAAGAGGGCCTCTCGGTCTTGAGCTTGATAGCATTGATGCAAATGTTCCTGCTGTATTTTTCTTTTTACATGTAGTTGTAGCACACTGTACAGCATAGGCAGTTTTATTTTTCTTCAAAACTTGTACCCTGTTGTAAAAATGTTGTAAAAAGGAAACATGATGGAATTAAAATGGCTTTTTGTTCAAAAAGTGTTGTATTTGTATTCCTAGCATCGCATCGCACCATTTTGCACAAGAATGAGATTGAATGGAAATTGGACATCGTGCATTGCCAAGTCAGGTAGTGAACTAACAAAACAACGACTCAATGCAAAAACAATTCGTTAAACGAATTAACAACTCGATAAACAAATATGCAACAACTTGATAAACAAATGAGCAATAACTCGATAAACAAATGAGCAACAACTCGATAGGCAAATGCATTCTAGACAAATAAAGCGATGGAACGCATCTGAAATAGAGGTAAACTCAGACCTTCCACACTCTCAACACACTGGAAAGCTAGAGACTCTCTTCTGGAGGCAAGGAAAAGGTTGCAGACCATTTATGCTCTATGGCCGACCATCCAAGGTGGCTGGCCGACCATCCAAAGTAGCTGGCCGACCAGAAAAAGTGTTCGGCAGACCAATTGGACTGGGGACCTCTAGTTTTCTGACACTTGTCCTCCAAACAGTGCCTTATCCTTCATAAAGGTTCCAGCCTCGTGGTTCCTTTATTCTTCCCCAGTTTTGCACCAAAATGGAGGCCTTTCTTGTCCAAAATCTCACAAATTGGATTGCTTCCTCAGATGGCTCGGTAAAGGTGAATTTCTGGGGCTTCGGCATAAATGCACTATTCACGCTGAGTCGCACCCAGCTACGTTTTCCGCTCCTTCATGCCGCGGTAAGGTTTTGGAATTCGGTGACACACGTCTTTAGCTTTGGCAGACAAGAGATATGTCCCACTTTCGAAGACTTCCAAGCTCTGATGGAGTCCGAGCACGAGGAAGAGATTTTGCCACAATTCCGCTTCGGCCACGTCCAAACCTTGGGACGGATGTGCGGGCTCACTTTACATGATGCTCGGTTATTGACTTGCAATGGAGTACTGGATATCCCTAGCTTGATTCATCGATTTTCTGATGCCAGTGACCATAGTGATCACGACTGGCAGGGATTTCGGAGGCATGCACTTTGCTTGTGCATGCTGTCGCATTTCTTGCTTACCTCAGGCTCCTGTGGGTTTAGCACTCGCTTGATTGAAGTTGCCGAGGGCCTAAAAAAAGGCCAGAGTTGCATTGCCATGACACTGGTTGAGGCATTGATGGGCTTGGACGCTTTCTGTCACCAAGAGACGACTAGATTCACGGGGAGCCCACTCCTATTGCAGGTAATGTTTCCCACCTTATCTCACATATATTTCTCACATCACTCGGCCCTGAGGCTCGGTTTTTCTCTCAAAACCCTTTTCTCACTTTTCTCTCCACGTACACCTCTCTATTCTTTAATCTCTTATTTTTCATCCTTCCCCAGATATGGTTGATGGACAAGTTGAAGGTTGTGGACCCATGCCCAGCATATTCGGCTCGTAGCTATTTCTTCCGACGACGTCTAGTCGATGCCCCTGATAAGGGATGGTGGTGTGACTGGATGTGCAGTCTATCTGCTACCAGAATTGCTTGGCGCTGTCCTTGTCTCAATCTGTCGGCGATAAGTTATAGCATGACTCGTCAGCCCGGGATTCAGTTGATCGGCCTGACACACTGTGTCTTCTACTTCCCGTTCCGATTCCGGTGCCAGTTCGGTCATGATCAGACTTGTCCGGAAATAGGGATAGAGTAGCCTGCTACATTTCTGGTTTGAGGCGCATAGCTAGCTCGGTATGCCATAACCTAGAGGACGAGAGAGCTTCTGGCCCCCGCTCCCACTTTCAGTTGCACCCTCTCTGATGAGTGCATAGGTTGGCTTTTTGAGGAGGTGCAGGTTGGGCCTACTTTGGCATCAGAGGCTTCGACCAGCTCTAGGAGGGGGCACAGGAACACCTGACTTATCCATGCCCCAAATTTATTGCTTTATCAGTACTTTCAAGTTTTCTTTATAAATGTAATAAAAAGTAACTTTGATTTGTATTCAAGAGTAGGAGAACTCTATACTGAAATCAATGCAATTGAAGGTTGTGGGTACTGAAAATTTTTCGTTTGGTCAAAAAATGGTCTAAGTTGTAAAAAGATAAATTTGAGCAAAATCAACTTTTATTAAAACTTTTCAACACCATTTTCGATATGGATCAGAACTGGACACGCCTGAGATCTATCACTGAGATGCACAACCCCGGATTCCATCAACTGGAAAGTTGCCCCTAGTCTGAATATCACTGCACTAGAGATCACAACCGAGCTCTTGAATGCAAAATAGACGAAGATGACCAAACATGATCACATGGACAAAGTTGATCAGGGAAGTGTTTATGGATGGACTTTAGGATGAAGTTGCTTACGTATCCCAAAGATAGGAATCAAGCCTTACGTAGTTCGGCTTGGTTTCACTCGTGTATTAACTCTCTCCTTTTGCGCTCTAACTTTTGCCAAGGCTGTCCTTTCTGGGTTTTCAATTTCAAATTTTTCATGCTCTAACTTTTTCCTAGGTTGCCCTTTCGGGTTTTTGGCCTAGCGAGCCACTTAGGGAAAGTATTTCTTCAACTTGTCCATGTTAATCGGTTGGGAGAACTCTAGGCCATCTAGGTCCATCAGAACGACAGCTCCACTTGACCAGACAGACTTGATGATGTAAGGGCCAGTCCAATTGGGTCTGAACTTGCCCCTAGGGTCATGGATGGAAGCTCGGTTGTCTTTGAGCACAAGATCCCCTTCCTTCAAATTCCTGGACTTAACTTTCTTGTTGAAAGCCCTGACAATTCTCCGTTGATAACCATGAACATGATACAGTGCTTTTAGCCTCCTCTCGTCAAAGAGCATGACTTTTTCGAACCTGCTTTGCTACCAATCTGCCTCAGCTATCTGACACTCAACCAATACCCGTAATGACGGAACTTCAACTTTGATAGGCAGAACAGCCTCCATCCCGTAATCCAAGGAATACGGAGTTGCTCCAGTAGAAGTTCGAATTGAAGTCCGATAGCCCCACAGAGCAAATGGCAACTTATCTAGCCAGTCCCAGTAGGTTTCCACCATCTTTTGCAGAATGTGTTTGATGTTTTTGTTGGCAGCCTCAACAGCTCTGTTGGTTTGCGGCCGATATGTAGATGACTTATGAAACGCCACATTGTACTTCTCTAACAAGTCGACCACCTCCTTCTTAAAGTGGGAACCATTATTCGAAATAATCTCGTTCGGGACCCTGTAACGACAAATGTTGTTGTTCCTGATGAACTTTGCAACATGTGATGCCTTCAACACCGCGTAAGATTGAGCCTCAACCCACTTCGTGAAATAGCCTATCGCTACCAGAATGTACTCATGCCTATTGGACCCCTTCGGAGTGACAGCTCCAATCACATCAATCCCCTAGACTGAAAACGGCCATGGCGAAGTCATATTGTACAGCATCGATGGTGGAATGTTCATGCGGTTTGCATGGATCTGACATTTGTGGCATCGCTGGACAAAGCCAATACAATCTTCCTCCATGGTGGACCAGTAATAACCCTGTCTAAGGATCTTCCGGCCTAGCATCACCCCGTTCATGTGTGCTCCGCACTCTTCTCCATAGATGGCCTCCATCAGGCACTTGGATTCTTCAGCATGAACACATAGCTTATGCATCCCCCAGATGACCTCTCTTGTACAGTTTACCCCCGCAGACGATGAACTGAGCAGCCATTCTTCGAATTGCCCTCTTATCTTTGGCATTTGCCCCTGGTGGATATGCTTCCTTTTCCAAGAAGTTCTAGACGTCGTAATACCAAGGATTTTCATCTTGTACCTCATCTATGGCAGCAATCAGCTCATAGGCCGGCACAAATTTTTGTTCAATGATGACCAGACGCATCCGGACTCCAAAAGGGATGTCTATCATAGAAGATAGAGTTTCTAATGAATCAGCGAACCTGTTATTCTCTCTTAACAGATGGGCAAAATTCAGTTTCTCAAACCGAGGAATCAGCATGTCCAAGGTCTGGTGATAGATTCTCATCTTTTCTTCTTTACCTTTCCAATCTCCTTTAGCTTGAGATGCAACAAGGTTTGAGTCCCCGATGACATCCAACCGTTTTGCCCCTAATTCTAGGGCGGCTTCTAGTCCAATAATACATGCCTCATATTCTGCCTCATTGTTTGATACTTTGAACCGGAGTTTGAATGCTAAAGGTATGAGGGAATTGTCGGGTGCTATCAATAACACCCCTATCCCATACCCATATTGGTTCGACGCTCCGTCAAAGTACATTGTCCAAGTTTTTTCTTCGACATGCAGAATGACCTCGTCTGGGAATATGTACTCAACTGCTTTATCCCCTTTGACTGGGTGATCGGCTAGGAACTCAACTACCACTCTCCCTTTCACTAACTTGCGTGTCACGTACTTCAGATCAAATTTGGAAAGTAGAAGCAACCAACGTGATAGCCTACCTGTAAGTGCCGATTTCTCAAAGAGATATTTGATGGGATCTAATCTCGAAACCAGTATTACGGAGTGAGCTAACAGGTAGTGCTGCAGCTTCCTGGTAGCCCACACCAAGGCCAGACAAGCCTTCTCCAGCGGAGTGTAACGGGTCTCATAATCCAGGATTTTCTTGCTTAGATAGTAGATAGCTCTCTCTACTTTGTCCTCAGACTCCTATGTGAGCATGCGGCCCATTGTAGTTTCAGTCACTGAAAGATACAGAATCAACAGTTTCCCCGGCTCAAGCGGTGACAACATAGGCGGGTTCTGTAGATATTGTTTGATCTGCTCGAAAGCTGCTTGGCATCGGCCGTCCCGCTGGAACTTCTTTCCTTTCTTCAGGAGACCAAAGAGTGGTTCACAAGTCAAGGTTAATTTTGAGATAAACCATCTTATGAATTGCACCTTACCCAGAAAGCCTCACACCTCCTTTTCAATCCTTGATGGTGGCATTTCTAAGATGGCCTTGATTTTGGAAGGATGGACCTCGATACCTCTCTGTGTGATCAAGAACCCCAACATTTTCCCTACTGTAACACCAAACGTACACTTCTGAGGATTCAGCCGCAACCGATACTCTCTGATCCTTTGGAAGAATTTCTACAAGGCGGTGTAGTGGCCCTCTCTTTCTTTGGACTTGACAATCATGTCGTCCACGTACACCTCGACCTCTTTGTGGATCATGTCGTGCAATATTGTGGTCGCAGCCCATTGATATGTAGCTCCAGCATTCTTCAGCCCAAACGGCATTACCCTATAACAATAGGTTCCCCATGGGGTGGTAAAAGCAGTCTTCTCCTGGTCTTCGGGTGCCATCAATATCTGATTGTAGCCTGAAAACCCATCCATGAACGAGAGCAACACATGCCTAGTAGTGAGATCCACTAATTCATCGATATGCGGCAGAGGAAAGTCGTCCTTCGGACTGGCTTTGTTCAAATCCTTGAAGTCCACACATACCCGAATTCTGCCGTCTTTCTTCGACACCGGAACGATATTGTCCAACCAAGTTGGGTATTCAGACACCAGTAGGAACCCTGCGTCAATTTGCTTTGTGGCCTCTTCTTTGATCTTGAGAGCCCAGTCCGGGCGGATCCTTCTGAGCTTCTACTTAACAGGTTGGGCCTCTGGGTCAAGAGGGATCCGATGCTATACAATCTCAGAATCGATTCCAAGCATGTCTTCGTAGGACCACGCGAAAACATCTTTGAAATCTTTTAACAAAGCGACTAAGCGCTCGCGCTCCTCCAAAGACAACGTGGACCCGATCTAGACTAGCCACGGGTCCTTCTCAGTACCAACATTAATTTGGGTGATTTCATCAACCAAGGGTTTAACAAACCTCTCCTGCTCTTGATCAAGCAAATATTGCAAAATCGGAGGAATTTCTTCCTCGTCGTTTTCATCAAAATTTTGAAAATCCTGATTTATGCTATATATTAAGGGCACAGAAGCCACACAATTCGCATTAGTCACTTCATCCAGTCCATCTGATTCCTCTGTTACAACAGGCTCGAAGGAAAAAATAAAAAAAGACGACCTAGATAGGACTGTGACATCCAGGTTGTCACCCCCAAGAATACTGGACTCAGACTAAGACGAGCTGGAACATGATTCTGACTCTACAGACTCAGTGGAATCAGATTCCGGCTTACTACCTGACCCGGTGCTGCTCGATAAGAAGCCTTCCTCATATTGCTAGACGAGGGAGGTTGCAATGGATGTATCCAAAATGTTTGAAGATGGGCTCGCAGTCGTTTTATTCCCAATCATGGACACTGAGAGGTCATCCCTAAAGCACTCTTGTACAATCTGAGGATCTGAGAGTAGACAATCCAGTGCTACCCCCGTTTCAAATTCTGCGCTCTCGGAAACCTCCTCTTTGCACTGCTTAGCCTCAACTATAGGGTCTGTCTGGTCGGCAACATCATCCTCGAAAAATTGCAAGTCAAAGAAAATCTTGAACCCCAGCAGGCGCCTCCTCTCTGCATTCAACCATGGCTCTAGGAAGCCGCAGAACGAGAAGTCCTTTCCCTCTCGGACAAAGCGTCCGTTCAGGGCACCCTAGATTGGGCGGTGCATCAACTCAAAATGTTTCCCTGCCTACTTGGCTCTGGCTCTTCCAGCCATCTCTTTCCCTTTCCTCACCCAGTCCTCCTTGGTAGGCAGATAACCTGAGCCAAAGGTATGTGGGTTATACGGTACTTCGGCCGATATTGCAACGCCTTTCCAGCCATTGCGCCCTTATCCCATCCCGGGGATATGCTGTAGCTTGTTCATAAGGTAGACTGATTATGCGCTGACATAGATCCCCTCATCAGCAGCTAAGATACTCTGTACAACCCGAGCCTCAGCTAAGGTAAATCCTGATAGGAACACATCCTCCGCGCCATTTTCAATTTCCAGGACCAATTTAGAAACCTCTGGCGGCGGATGGATTGACGAATTCCCAAAAACAATGGCCACCCTCTTCCCGCGGGGGTATTTGAGCATCTGATGCAGGGTGGAAGAGACCACCTTTACATGGTGTGGCCACGGCTGCCCCAGGAGTAGATTAAAGGTTGCGGGAACGTCCAAGACATGAAAGTCAATATTGTGTTGTCCTGGACCAACCTTAGTCAGAATCTGTACAGTCCTCATCACCTCTCTGCTGGTGTTATCATACGCTCGTATCACCTGGGCAGTAGGCACAAAGTTGGCGGGCTTCAACCCGATTGCATATGCCGTCCTCGACGGACACACGTTGATAGCAGATCCTATGTCAACAAAAACCATCGGTGCCCATTTGTCTCTACACTCAACAAAGATATAGAGCGGTTCGTTATGATTTGCCCCCTCAGACGGCAACTCCTTGTCAGTAAAGGTCAACATCAGGGAAGCTCCTCCCGGAAAGACCAACCCTACCAGCTGCTCAGGTGTGGTATCAATTGAGAGTTTGGCCTTGTCCATTACAGAAAGGACAGCCTGTCTATGAACTCTTGAGGCCATCAGCAGTCCCCAGATGGAGATGCCTGCTTGTATCTTCTTAAGCTATTTCAACACAGCCTCCTCCTCGAGTAGTCTTTCTTTCTGCTTCTTTACCTCTTTGTCCTTTCCGGACGCCTCTGGTTGATCCAAGTGCGGGGGCTTGAAATACCGCCCACTCCTGGTCATGTGGTCAACCTCTCCCACATACTAGGTATCATCCGGCTGGCTTCGTCCCCAATCTTTGTCTGTGTGGGCAAGACATAGGTCATCGTCTTCCCACCACATTTCGTCAGCCATCGACAAGCAGCTATACAGTTCTATTACAACTACTTCTGCGCGCACAACACATTCCGTCGCCTCAGGGGCTTTGGCCTTTCTAACCCTTTCCAAATCTTCAACCTTTTCCCGCTCAAACTGCTTCAATGCAACATGTTGCTCAGTATCTTCCGTACTCAAATTGCCCATATTCTGAGCAAAATTCTTTACACCAGTGCTCTCCGGCGGTGCTTCCTGATCCTCGGCCACTCCGGCCACTACTAATGATATTCCAGCTCCTGATTGCCCCTGGTCTGGCTGAAGTTCTTCAACAGCATCTGGTTCATCACTTTGCCATCTGGTAGCTTCTGCCGACCCATCTAAATCAAACCAGTTGACAATCGCGTCCCCTAGATCCTGTTCATTGAAGAATTGAAGGTTGACTATGTCCTCTTCTAATTCTGCTAGGTCATCTAGCCCCTGATTAGGTCCATCCTCCCGTACAACACAGATCTCTGCCCCCACTGGCAATTCCACCTTTGGCTTAGGCAGACCTATTGGTGTAATGTAACCGTTCGAGTTGTACCCAAATCTTGCAGACCCCTCAGGCTCTGAATGATCATTCCTATCTGCTCCCACAATCATCCCGGTTCTATCTTCGATAGTCACCACCACAGGTTCGGGTTGGATTAGGGAGGTGCTCAACATGCACAAATCGGTGCTTTCTAGAATGAACACCTCCGGCTTGGGTAGTTGAGAGGGTGTGATATATATGCTAGGGTCGTATGACACAACCCCAGTTTGGATCAGGTTAATGTGTTTGGGAGGTGAAGCTTGGTTATGTGGTGGGAGAGGGTTGGTTGTGACGTTTGGTTTTTTCAAAGGTGCGATCACCATATTGTCAATGAGATCTTGGATCTCGTGACGCAGTCTAAAGCACTGGTCGGTGTCGTGACCATGGAGTTGGTGGAAGGCACAGTACTTTGCTGGGTTATGGGAGAGAGGAAGTTTTTCTGGCAATGGTCGCGGCTCTAGGGGCTTCAAGTGCCCTTTCTTGATCAAAACCCCCAAAGCTTTGGACCGGGGCATATATTGTGGAGTGAAGGTTCTTTGGCCTCTAGGTGCATATCTGGCTATTTGCAAACCACTACCGGACGCACCGGTGAATAGGTTAGCTGTAAGGGTTTTTGGGGTGGTGGTGGTGACCATACCCACATCTGAAGATCTGGTAGTTGCAGCACTGCTCGTGCCTGTATTCGTACCGGGGTTGAATGCCCTCTTGGGCAGCTCTCTCTCATGATCAATGAGGCTTTGTTTCATGGCGTCCTCAATTTGCACCCCAATCTCATGTAGATCTGCAAAGGTAAGAAGGGGGAGGGCGATATCTTTTGCATAAGCTTGGGCTGGAGGTTGTGCACAACCATCCGTATCTGATCTTTGTCAACCGGCCTGATGGTCATCATCGAGGCTTTGGCCCTCCAACAGGTTATGAAGTCAGAGAAGCTCTCCTTTGGTTCTTGCCTAGTTATCTCGAGATCACGAGTTGTGACCTCGATCTGCGTATTGTAGGAGTATTGAGCTATAAAGGCCTCAACCATCTCCTTCCAACTTCTCTTGATAGAGTCCTCCAGTTTTGTGTACCAAATACCATCTACACCCAACAGGGTCCGGCCAAACAAAGAAAGCTTCTGCAATCTGGAAAGGCCCATCAGCCTTAGGATGTCCGAGAATAGCCGCAGGTGCACCATAGGATCTCCAGACCCATCAAAACGGTCTATGTGCGGCATCCCAAACCGGTCTGGCAGCGTCACGGCTGAGTCGGTATATCCATCATCTATATCCGGAATGGAATGAACTCCTTGAGACTTCTTGAAGAGCTTTTCTAGCTTGCTCACTTTTAACGCCGTTGGATCCACCTCGAACTCAAAAGTGAATCCACTAGGTTGGTGGGTGCTTTGGAAAGCTGGGGTAGGATTGGGGGTGGAGCTGGCCCCGTTGGTACGTCCGTAGTTTCCTGGACAGTGGCAGTCTCCCAGAGTGTCGGAACCCTTGGTGGGGGTGGAGCTGGGTGTGAAGCAGATGCTCTGGTTTGCTGTTGTAGCTTGGCAATTAACTCTGTCTACTGGGCTACAACCTCAGCTTGGCGGGCAGCATCCTACTGCATGGCTTGCATACTTTCCTGGAGCTGACACACCATCTCTTCCACACCTGCCATATTATCTCGATCTAACTGAACAACTGGTATTTCTGTTTCTATGGTAGACCCAGAAATCTCAACCTGACTATCCAAGGACCACTTATCTGGCAACTGTTGTACTGATACACTGTGCCTTACTGACCTCCGTCTAATAATCGCGGGTAGAGAATGAAACACTGGTTATCCATCTATCAGATCCACAGATCGATTAAGTCTTCAACCTCTAACCCAGAGTGCTCGGGAAATATCTGCCTGGTTGGATGCAATAGTGCTAAACTACCTTGCAAAAAGATAAATAAAGCATAATAAGAAAATAAATAACCAAAACGCGCAGTGTGCTATGTTATGAGCTAAATAAATTAAAGACAACACACAGTTGGCCTGACAACATACAGTTGGCACTTGTAAGCTGAACACACTGTTCTCAACACTGATCATTGTGCCCAAATGACGGTCCCAAAACTGATTCCCTTAGGTAAAACTAATTCTTCAAATACTGGTGCCTGCAGGCCTGATACCTAAACTTGCAAACTGATATATGTGTTCCCTGTAGAGACACACTCTCTGAAGCACATAGCAAGTAAGTAAGAGCCAAAACACCCCTATATTGGGGTAGGGTTTCCCTGTCTTATTTTGTCAGGAGCTAGGGTTTCACTACGCACGCAGTGGTTTCAAACAACCTATAATCGGGTAAGCAACCTGTCCTACTTTGGAATGGTCACTATGGATTCCGATATGCACTAGGTCGAATGGTCCAAAAAGGGTGCCTCGGTAAAAACCGAGGTTTGTGTTCCTGTCGTGGCAGAGCCTGCAACCGGTCAGCCTTATGGCATGCTTCCCAAAGCAAGCCTCCGACAAACCGTTCAGGAATAGCATACGGTAAACACGGTGTCCTAGGCGCACCAATTCAACTACAATGCAAAGAGACACATAAGTGTAATCAAAACAAGATATCATGAGTTTGAGTCAAGTTCTCTAAGTCCCCAGCAGAGTCGCCAAAAACAGTAGACGCGCCCCGAGGATTCCCGAGCTCCGCCCTAGGAAGGGCGCGAAATCTCATTTGTTCTCTAGCTACTACAGTTCGGACTCAAATGTCACGGTTCTAAATCTAATCTCACAATGTGCGATGTGAGACTGATAAATCACCAAAGAGTCCAAATCCGGCAAATCGTTTTGGAAAACTGATTTTTATAAAGAAGTGCCAAACATGGACTGTTTTGCAAGATACAGAGTCGCCACCTAAATATTTTATTTTGGGGGAAATTTAGGAAACCTTGATTCGTGCCGAAGGCCACGTGTCCATCATCACCAAAGTTGCCTCGGCTCGGGAATTTGGGTACGAGAGGGGAAGGTCATGCAATGAGCACCCCCGCTCACCCGATCAAAGATCGGCCTTTACTAAGCATGATATCTTGTTTTTGAAAACACATGTGTTCTTATTCCGGTTATTAACCGAGAATTTACTATGTGATGCGCACGGAAAACAAGTATAGACTAGATCACCTAAGTTGGAACAAAACATTGCATATTTGTTTGAAAACGGTTTGAAGTTTGTTACTCGCAAGTAGGCTAAAACATGGATTTTGATGAATTGTTCCAATTCAAGTAATCCAACCTTCACCCACAGGCATTCAGGCAGTTATATCACATAAGCAGTTAGCCTCATCGCAACATTAACACACATGCAGTATGCTAAAGCATAAACACTCACAGTGCACTCTGAGCCAAAACAAGGAACTAGTTAGAAATCATGCATGATCCTAGTTCATGTTAAGATGGCTAATGCAACATATGTAAAAATGCAACTCAGATAGGCTCGGCTATCCTAAGATGTCATGTGAAATGCAACATGATACGTGTATTCAAATAAGAATTGAAATACAATGCAGTGAATATGATGCGCCGAGCCCGGTGCATGCAATACAGATGAATGATGCACACATGTGAGCATAAGGTATGCTAATCAAAATATGCCCTAAAACTAACCATCGTAAGTGGTTAAGTAAAAGGGAGAAAGAAATAGGGATTGGAAGACATGCATCACACACATGCACACTTATTACAACAATACGCCCTCTCGCAGGAAGGACCGAATAAGAAGCTAACTAGCTAATCTAAGCTAATTAAACTAATTATTACACAACATAATTAAAATAGCTAAACACATTAACTATTAAAGGTACAAAACGAATGCTTAATCTAGCTACGTAAAGAAGCTAAATAAAGCAGTAAACAAGAGGTTCTCAGAGGGAGTAGACTGGATACATGCTCGGTCGGCTCGTTCGGAAATCCATTGCGATGCCCCAATTTGCCTCTGTTTGCAATTGTCCTCAGAACTTTGCACCAAGCTCCAGAAAGCTGAAACTCCATCATGGGAACCTATGGGAGGGCTGCCGACCACTTATTGGTGAGAGAGGCCACCTTGCCGGCCACTTTCTGTGTTGAAAGCCAGAACAAGTGGTCGGCCAGCTTGTTTTTCTGGCTGGCCGACCAGTTGTTGTTGCTGAATTCCAGTTTGCTGCAACAGAGAGCAAGAAAGGGCATGGCAATGTATGTGCAAGATATGTGTGCACAACCACTCTCCCTATCATTTCATGAACTCAAGGGAGTGTAGTTCTCGATCCTTGGGCCACCAATCGCGCATTTCAGTGCAAGATGACCAAGAGACGAAGTTGCATAATTCAATATAAAATGAATGCACAAGTAAACACATAAAGCCTAAAACTCAATCATGTATGATCAAGAGCGTCGCCGACCGAGAATTGAGGCACGTTTCATCACTTTAAGTATGAAACGTCCCTCGTTCCTCGTGCTCAGATTAACACGTAATCCAAACAACAATGCAACACATAACATGGCATGCTCAATGCAATGTAATGCAACCTTAGCATGCATAATGCAAGGAATAACATGGCATACACAATGCTAAATGCTAAGAACTAGATGGCATACTCAATGCAAGGCAATCATAAGGTTCTAAACACAATGTAATGCATGCATGCATAATGCAGTGCAACAAGGGCAACCTATCAATGCTAGGGACATGCATACTCAATCCAAGGAACGACTTGGCTTGCACAATGCAAAGGACCACATAGCATACACAATGCAAAGCAAGATAAGCATGCAAGCAACATGCAAATAAACATGCTCAATGGACTTAAACCAAAATGAACAGACCTCAGCCATGCTCAAATCAGTTGCCATAATGCTAAAATGAAGGCACAAAAGGGCAAGGTGTACATGCACATGCATTGGCCTACCAAGTAGGCCTAAGAACACAACTCTCAAACATGATGAAGAAGTGATAAACATGGAAGTGTAACAACACTAAAGGTTCTGAAATCAAGTGTGAAATGATGTCAAATCATTCAAACAACACAAGTAAAGCATGCAAGAGGGCCTAAGGCACAAAGCCATTAAAGGGACTACACAAAGGGCATGCAATACATGGCACAAATGTTTGAACCAAACATAGACAGAGCTTAAATAGGTCTAAACAAAGACCAAAACATGCTGAGATGGAGGCTCAAGGACCTAGGCAAGATGGCATACATGCTAAGCCATAAACTAGGCAACAATGCACAACACTCAAAGACACTTAAAGAGTGAGTGAAGTGGGAACATGGCAATGCTATATGCTCTAAAATGTCATGTTAAATGATTCCAAATCATCTAAGTAGCTCAAAGATAGCATGCATGAGTCATCAAAACACAAAGCTAGCAAGGCCAATTGCACTACAGCTATACAAAGCATGAAGCATATGACAAAGGCAACCCAAAACAGTCCTAGAACATGCCAAAATGAGTCTAAAACATGCATGGAAGGAAGCCAAAATAAGCTAGCATGAGGGGCATAAGGCATATTGCATACAAGGCAAATAAGGTGGATTACACTACACCTATTAAGACCAAGCATGGGATAACTTAACCAACAAAAATCAGAGTTATATCATGGCAAAATAACCCCAAAAATACATTGAAATGATAGCTCGCAAGCTTAGGCATGAAGGCATACGCAATGACTCATATTAAGGCATAAAGGACCAACCCTCCAACGCATTGAATAAGTGACAAATGTGAGTGTATGGCCACACTACATGCACTGAAATAACATTAAAAATGATGTCAAATCATTGAAATAGGCCAAGAAAAGCATGCTAGTGGACTTGATACACAAAGCTAACAAGCTAGAATGCATTATAGCTATACACATGGCGTGCATGACCAAAATAACACAAATCAGACCTTAAACATGGTAAAACATAAACAGAGTCTTCTTTAAGTTAAGCCAAAAGCATGCTACAATGACATGTCAAAGCATGAGACACATTAGGCTACTTCATGAAAATGCACTACAAGTGTATGGAGCATGCAAAGGTCGACCAAACAAAACCCTAACAGAGGTATGACATGGCAAAACATCACCAAAAACCTACTGAAATGGATTCAACACAAGCTAGAATGACATGCTACTTCATAACGCATACATGACTAGTTTGTAAGATTTACACTACAAGTGTATTAGGCATGCATGGAGTGACAAAACCTAGCAAAAACAGTGGTATGCCACAGCAAAATAACACCAAATACAAGTTGAGATATGGCCAACATAAGCTTAACAAACATGCTCACACATGAGGCATTCAAAGCAAGTATTGAAGACACAAGGAGAGGGAATGACCCTCTCCTTTTTAGGACCTCAGAACACCCTTCCCACCACTGAAATTCCTCTGAGTTTCAGTCGTGAAGGCTTAAAAAGAAGGCACAAAAGCAAGGCCGAACAAGGCCTAAGAGGGGGTAAACAACCCCCAACACAAAAGTGACCTTAAACAAAGATCTTAAGCATACAAAATCAAAAGTTTTTCCAGTTAAGAGTTAAGCTTAAAATAGCATGCAAGTTGCTCTAAAAGCTTAAGCAAAAAGAGGGATTTTAAGGGTTAAAAGCTTACCCTTGTAGAACTTCTTCAAGGCTACAACTCCAGCAAGTTTTTCAAGCTCAAACCAACCCAAGAACACCAAAACCAGCCCCTAAGCACCTCAGCAACAAAATGATGGTGTTTGAGTGTGTGTTTGTGTGTTAAAGTAAGACAAATCTACACTTTAAGGCACAAAACAAGAGCAAAAGAGAGATATAGATACAAGGCTATATGTATAACTCTAAACCAATTTTTCTGAACCTAGAGGAGGGAGGAGGAGCCTCCCTCTTATAGAGAGCAAAAGCCAAAGATTCTTGGAGAAGCTAAGCTTCAAGGCAATCCCTCCATACACGTGTATGGAGGATGGCTCTAGTGCCCTCAAACTGTGCCAGCTGGAGGAAAATATCTCTAAAAAGGTGTCAAAAAGCAGCCGAGCACTTGAAGTGGTCGGGCAGCTACTTAAAGTGGTCGGCTGACCACTTCAAGTGGTCTCCCAAGAAGACAACTGGTCGGCCATGGGTAGGAGAGGTCTACAGCATGAAAACAAGAAAGTGGTGTGGTGGCCGACCAGAAAAGGTGGTCCAAAGACTAAGAAAGTCAGTTATCCGACCAGAAAACTGGCTAGCGGGAAGGAAAGTGGTCTCTAAGGAGAAAAAGTGGTCTCCCACCCTTGTACCACCTTCCAAACAAGGAAAACAAGGTTTGTACCAAAAACAAACCAAAACGGATGCAAGACGAGAGATCAGGAGGCAAAGCACGCGGCCGAAAGCCTCGAAAACTAGTCTATGGGCATCAAAAGTGGTATGCGACCACAAAAGTGGTCTCCTGGACCACAGTGTTCCTCTAGGCAGAGGCAACAAGGTGGGGTTCAAAAACCACGCCAAACGGAAAACGTTAAGCGGTCCCGAGAAAAGAGGCGCGACCAAAGGCTCCAAAAATCGGAAACTATTCTCCAAACAGGAAAAGTGGCCTACCACCACAAAAAATGGTCTATGAGCACAAAGAGATGGTCTATAAGACCTCTCCCTCCCTCTAGGAAGAGAAAATAAGATTCGGTCCACAAACCGAGCCAAAGCACAAAAAGGTCAGAGGCCCGGAGGCAAGGCTCTCAGCCAAAACTCTGGAACCTCAAAACGAGCACAAATGCACCATCACCGAGCTCTCAATCAATGACGTCTGAGTCTTAAGGTCGGTCAAAAATGGGGTGTCTACAACCTCTCTCTCTCTCTCCCTAAAAATATATCTCTCTCCCCTCTCTCTACATTTCAACCTCAACTAGATTAAAACCCTTGATCTTCTTCCATCCATTGAGATCCAACCTTGACTCCTTCATCAAAGATAGAGAACTTCTCATGAACTTCCTTGTGTGCGGTGGAGATCTTCTGTTAGTACCACCAAAGCTAGGGTTTCATCTCTTGTTTCTTCATCAAACATTGAGGTAGGGTTTCCTTTGAGTTATATATATATTTATGTAAGCTTTAAGCTGATTTTGTGGGTTTCCTGTGCTATTTTGAAATGGGCTTGGTGGTTCAAGAAAGTTAATGATTTTTATGAAATAATCTTTATCTTATGTTTTTTTTAAAGATCTTCTTGAAGTATTGGATAATATGGGTGAGGGTTTAAGAGTAGGGTGGGATTTTACAAAAGAGATAGAAAAATGTTTGGGGTTGTGTGTGAAAATCTAGAAATTTTGGGATTTCTTAAATAAATGAGGGTGAAGCTTCATGTTGATACTACATATATACCTGTTGATTTAAAAGCTTTCTTGCAATCCTTGGGTCGATTTTGATTTTACTCCAAATATAGAGAAAGTTTTGAAGAAATGGTTTTGATCTCAATCTTTTCATATCTATGAGAATGTTCTTTGACAAAACTCAAGAAAATATGATTTTGATTGGGTTTCACCATGAAATGGGAGGATGAATGAAGGAAGGTAGATTGTGCTATGTGTTTTTTTTTTTTTTTTTTTTTTGTTTAATAACAAATCTTCTTGATATATGAGCTATGAGAATTATTTTTGCATTGTTAGTAAATAATTGACTATGTATAGTTAAGGAGTGGTACATCTTTGTGCAATATGGATTGTGAAAATTATAACCATTGGAGATCTATGTTCGGGAAACATCACATATGGCCTTGAAGAGGCAAATTAAATAGAATTGTGCGCGATGGGAAATTATTATTGTGTGTTGAGGACACATGGGTTTTTTTTTTTTTTTTTTTTTTGTGAAATGGCTTTGAAGAGTAGAAATGAGAAATGGGATTGATTGATATTGTTGTAGGGATATCTTGAGAATAGAAAATGATATGAAATGGTAATTATGTCATCATGTTTCAGTTGAGTTATTATCAGTATTGTGCATCTTGACATGTGTTGGAAAAACATTTATTTTGAGAAAGATTATATTGTAATGAGAATTATGATAATGTATACAGGGTAAATACGTGCTAAGTCTAGATAGGGGGTGTAGTTGAACTTGTTAAGTTGGCCTGAGTGTCCATGGTGAAAGACCAGAAACCGCGTGGATAGGTGTCGAGCCTTCCGGTTAATATCGATAAAAATTACAATTTGGTGGTACTTGTATAGTCTACTTGAAGACACCAGCTTAGGGATTACCAGAGTCATATTTACCGCCCTTATGATTAAATTAGAAGTTTGAAAATTAATGGATTTACAAAAATGATATTGAAAAACAAGGAGATCTTACTTGAAAGGCATGGCCCGTGATTATTTTTAAATGGCATTGCATGGCATATACATTACAATTGCAATTAATATTGGGCATCCTACATAAATGTATATACTTTGTTAAGGTTTCACTACTGGGCTTTATGCTCACCCCTATGGGATTTGGTGTAGGTAAAGATGTTGTAATCCCGCCAAGCTAAGGGTGTGGATATGTTTTGGTGAAGAGTAGATCACTCTTTCTTTTGTTGTAATCCTTGTAAAGCCTAGGGCTAATTTGGTATGGGTCCGAGAGGCCATTCTGTGTAACCGGGCTATTGCCTTGGAAGATGTAAGCCCGTAAGGGCATTTGTTTTACTTTTGAGACTATATGTATCACATGCTATAGATTCAGGTGTCTTCTCATCATTAAATGTACATTTGCATGTGGAGCCCTTGTATAAACCATGGAGTTTTTTTTTTTTATATAAAAGATGGAGGATGGTTGTAATTAATGAATGTATGTGGTAGATGTATTACTCATGTCGGGATTATTTTCGAGGTGTGACAACTTGGTATCAGAGCTACTGGGTTTGAATACTTGGGGCTCGCGGGAAGTGGTTGTTATACCACAATGGGTTCATTTCGCATGCTTAGGAAATGTTTTGTTTAAATTGTGATTGTGTGATAGCATGCTTACGTGACTATGTGGGTATAGGATTAAACTTTTGGGATGTAATTTGCGCCTATTAGATTCCTTGAGGTCTTATTAGAAGGGTACATGATCAATACTCGTTCTACTAAGAATTCTTGGTTTCTCATGGGACGAATCTCATCACTAAAGGATAATTCGTACGTGCTTATGTGACTACGTGCTTATGTGGAGTGAATTAAATCGTTTGTGTGGTAGGATATATGTAATTGCTTTAGTTCAACGTGTGAGGCAAGTTGCGAGCACATTTGGAATTATGTGCTGAGTTATCTATTTTGTTCCTTAATTAGGATGTCTACACGAGGAAATAGAGGACGAGATGAGTAATAGGAGTGTCGATAGGCGCATGGCGGTTCCCCTAGCACCTGTCGTTATAGCATCGGCTATCGGCGAGGAAGTTACACGCGAGGTTGTGAGAGTGGTGCAAGATGCTCTAGCTCGCAATGAGGGGGACAACGGGCGTACCCTCAAGCTTACTAAGGAGTTTCTTCGCTCCAGTTCACCAGAGTTTTTGGTGGAGGCAAAACCGCTGGAGGTGGAGAGTTGGTTGGAATAGATTACCAAGACTATTGATATGCTCAGAGTCGAAGCAAATTATTAGTGGAAGTATGTGAAGGGTACTGTAGGTGCCATGTGGGGTGCGTTTACCGAGGCCTTGTCGGCCAAGTATTTTCCTCCTTCTACTCAAGAAGGGTTGAGGGAACAGTTTGTTGAGCTGCGCCAGGGTACTACTCCTTTGGCCCAGTTTGAGATGAGGTTCACTAGTTTGTTGCGGTTTGCTCCAGAGTTGATGGCAACAGAGGAGCGTCGTTGTTACGAGTTTGAGAGGCGATTAAGTGATGATGTCCGGGAGAAGGTGATTGGATCTATGTGGAAGAATTATTTTACTTTAGTCGAGGCGGCGGCCCATGTGGAGGCCACGGCTAGCAGTGTTAGTCAGGTTAGAGAGGAGGCCACTTTTGTAACTCCTACTGTTCGTAAGCACTCTAGGCCCAGTAAGAGGTGGAGGCGAGCGCATGCTCACTCCCAGACTTAGTCCTTATTTTCATCAGGGGTTTCGAGCTCATCCGTTGGGGGATTCAGTGAGGTTCAGGCTCCAAATTAGGTTCAGAGTTGGGAGGTCGTTGTTTTTTTTTTTTATTGTGGTCAGCGGGGCCATGCTAGATGTTTTTGCCCTTTACGTATAGATCCTTCCAAAATCCAGTCAGACCTTGCCCCATCAATCCAGTCGGGGACATTATCGGTATCAGACCCGAAGGGGTCAGGCTTCGGAAGTTTCGCGAGAGTCGACTTTTAAGCCAGCATAGTAGTATCACCCTTGAGAAGGACTTTTGTTTAAGGGATCTATATTATAAATTGTGAAACTTTTGTGATTAATCGGTGTGTTGTAGGATTCTAAGGCAACATGGTTATGTGTTGTGAATGTGTTGTTGTTTGTTACCCTCACGTGTTGGGGCTTGCTAATGAAACTTGAATTCCTTGTTATGTATGTGTAAATGGAATTGGTGATCCTAGTACTATTG
Source organism: Camellia sinensis (assembly GCF_055761805.1). Taxonomy (NCBI): domain Eukaryota; kingdom Viridiplantae; phylum Streptophyta; class Magnoliopsida; order Ericales; family Theaceae; genus Camellia; species Camellia sinensis. The sequence continues at coordinate 69,772,366 of NC_138961.1, read as the reverse complement.
TATATCAACTATTGAATTTTGTGATGGTCTTGTGATTCCCTTTGATTCTTGATTAATTTAGAAATTGTTTACAGGGATTGAGAAGTCTATGGAATTTTTGTGACAAACGTAGTGTTGGGATGAGGGCCAAAATTTTAAAAGTTTTATTGTGTTAAGTTGGAGGAAGTGTAAGACCTTAGAGTTTTGTGAAGATTGGTGGAAATAATGTGGGAATGTCTAGGGAGTGTGAGATTCGCATCTCAGGGGTGTGATGGATGGTTGGTGTTTTGAGGTAACGAGTGTACCATTGGTAAGAATTGTCTTCGGTAACCCGGATCGTGTGATTATCGTTGACCTACTCAGTCTGGTGTTGGGTGTAAGAGTGTGTTGACCATTTAGGCGTGTGAATAGAATTCCTTTGGGAATGGTATGTAGGTGTTTGAAGACCGGGAGCGGAAACTCTCAGGTGATTAGTTAAGTTGAGTGGTATCAAGGTGGGTGACAAATACTCACTTTAGAATGGTTTAGATATGGGTTGTAAAGTTAAGCTTCTGGAAAATTAGTACAATTTGGCTAGAAGGCGGCGTATTGCCATGGGTTGTGCCTAGGGCATTGGGTCTTGCGTTTGTGCGTGGTTATCGGTGCGTGCATCTCTGTGTAAGTTTTTGAAGCCGTGAATTGAGGTAGAGTGTTAGCTTCTGGGTTGGGAATTCTCATAGGCTTTTGGGTACCGATGCTTTTTTTGGCTAATGTTTGTGTTGGTACGGAACTTTCGGAGTTTGGAAAGTTATGTGTGTTGCATTATTCCATTTAACACTGTGATTATTTATAATTGTTGTTGTATTAGAAGATGTGGTTGTCTCATTGTGAAAAACACTGTAAGTGTGATGGATGTGATTGGGTGATGGTGGGAATTCACTAGGTGTTGTTGAGAAGATAAATTGATAAGTGATTGTTGGTTTTTGAAAACTTTCATGGCATTTCTATTTTAACTAAAACTCATGGGGTGAGATTTTAAGGCTTGTTTTGGGGAAAATAATTACAAAATAAATTGCTTTTACTCTAAGTTTAAAACACGAATCCTTCATTGCAAAACAGCACGAATTCAAGTAAAATTTTGGAGAAAATGTATAAATAAGAAAAAGATTTTCTTTCAAGGTGACGAGAACAATCCTTATTTTAACTAGTTTATGTGATCATGTCGTAATCTTGTGTGAATAATAACTTGCGTGGTAATAATAATGTCATTGGCCGAACGGAATGGTATAATTGTTGTATTCTGTTAATTAATATTGTGGAAATGCTATGTTATGTTGTTAAGGTTGTGGCATCACCATGTGGGTGATGGGTGTTGTTGGTTAATGGCAGAGATCTGCCGGTTGTTACGGTGGAGCGGGAATTAAAATGAACGAATTTTGGAGTTTTGCTTGAAAGGAAGAAAACACATTTTTGACTTCTGACCGGTGTGAGTTTGGAATACCTTTGAGAAAATGTTTTGCATGCAAATAGATAAGCTTAAATTTATAAATATTTATACACAAGTATTAACATACACTATTATAATCTCACAACTTAAAAATAAAAAATAAAAAAAAAAGAAGATAAATAGGGCAAATTACAAAATAAAAGTAGCATGGTGTCATCTTGCAAATTCATTGAAGGACTAATAAGACAAAAAAGCGAAGGGCAGACAAAGGCCTCTTTTGAGAAGGCAAAAAAAAAAAAAAATCAATTTATTGACTTATTGACTTATTTAAATCATATCACCACTCTCTCTCTCTCTCTCTCTCTCTCTCTCTCTATATATATATATATATATTTGCACGTTTTGTAAAAAAAGCCAATAAACTAAAAAAAAAAATCACTTTCTAAAATAGGAAAATAGAAAATGGTCGAAGAACAATGCATACTAAATATGAAGTGGCTCTTATTAGTATCTATACTATATATATAAGTAAATGTAGTGTGTTTTTAAGACTCTCCGAAATTTCAATACTAATTTTTTAAGGAAAGTTAACATTTTCTTTCCTATGTGGCAGTTTTTGAAATCTCCTTAACTCATTTTCCTAATTTTTAATTTTTTAATATAATAAAAAGTTAAATAAAGATTAAAATAACAAAATTTGGATATATATATGATTTGTTAATCTATATCTATTAAAAACATTTGTATCTAAACCTTTGTTTTGATTTATTCCAATTTTTCCTCTCCCTCTATCTCATATATTAAAAATTAAAAAATTTGAAATAATAAAACTTAAATAAGATATGATTTTAATTATTTTTCAATCTTTATTTTGATTTCTGTTACTTCTATTACTTGCCAAACATAACATACCGAACGGGACACAAACAGTTATGCTATGTGGACTAAAAAGTTTTCCCCAAAAATATATCCATAATTATAGAAAGAAATAATAAATCAGTATTAATTCTGAAAAATATTTATAAATTTATAATAAATCTTTCTATAATTTTAGAATAGTACCATTAATTTTAAATTTTCTTAATAATAGAGCAAAAAAATAAAAATAAAAGACACAGTTTTGTGGTCCACCTCATTGCCTTGTAAGTTTGGTAGAGAGAAAGAGAGAGAGAGAGAGAGAGAGAGAGAGAGAGAAAGACTGAATGAAGTGTGTTATATTTAGTATGTCAAAGAGAAGAAAGTTCACTCTCTTTTATAGAGAGGTGTGTTGTACATAAGATGCTGTACCACTGAAAGTAGAATAATAAAGAAATAATAAACAAATAAACATTATACTTTTCTTTACATAATGAATGACAGCTATATTATATTTACACTAACATCCCCCCGCAAACTCAAGGAGGGTAAACATCAACCAGCTTGAGTTTGGAAACGAGATCACTGAAGCGACCAGGAGGATGAGCTTTGGTGAAAATATCAACAGGTTAATCGATAGAAGCAATAGGGTGAAGCAGAACAGTGCCACGGGTAACATGCTGGCAAATGAAATGACAATCAATCTCAATATGCTTGTTACGATCATGAAAAACATCATTGTGAGCAATCTGAATGGCACTCTGATTGTCATAATAGAGTGAGGTAGTGCCAGAAGAAGAAACACCCATATCAGCAAGGAGCCAGCGAAGCCAGAGAAGTTCCTGAGTAGTATCAGTAAGAGCTCGGTATTCAGCTTCGGTACTAGAGGGGGCAGTGAGGGATTGTTTCTTGCTGCGCCAAGTAAGAAGAGAATCCCCTAAGAAGAAACAGAAACTCATGGTGGACCATCGATCCGTAGGATCCCCAGCCCAATCAGCATCAGAAAAGGCACACAATTCAAGAGAGGAGGAAGCAAAGTAGTGAAGGCCATGGAACAGAGTGCCTTTGAGGTAGCGAAGGATACGGAGGAGAGCAGTATAATTGGGAGTGCGAGGAGCTGACATGTACTGACTAACAATGTAAACAACATAGGCAATGTCAGGACAAGTCACAGTGAGCTAGACAAGACTACCAACAAGCTGGTGATAAAGAGTAGCATCTGAGAGGAGATCCCCATCGAGAGGAGTGAGACGAATTTAAGGATCAACTAGAGTAGAGGTAGTTTTGCAATTGGTAGGACCAGCACGGGCTAGAAGATCGGATGCATATTTGGCTTGGGACAAATAGGAACCAGTAGAATCATGGGAGACATCAAGGCCTAATAAGTAGTTAAGAGTACCAAGGTCCTTTATCTCAAACTGACGGTGGAGAAAATGTTTGAGGTGAAGAATACCAGCTGCATCATTACCAGTGATAGTCATATCATCCACATAAAGAAGGAGAAGAGTGGTACCATGAGGAGTAGCCCGTATAAATAAAGTAGAGTCATAGGAGCTAGAGGTGAACCCAAAGTCATGAATGGTGGAACTGAACTTAGCAAACCAAGCGCGGGGTGCCTGCTTGAGACCATAGAGGGCACGCTGTAGTTTGCAAACCTTAGGAGTGGGATAAGTTGACCCAGGCGGAGATTGCGTGTAGACTTCCTCAAGAAGATTATCATTAAGGAAGGCATTCTTGACATCCATCTGAAAGAGCTCCAAGTACCGAGCAGCAACAACAGTAAGCAAACTGCGAATAAAGGTAAGTCGAGCAACATGGGAGAAGGTCTCCTCATAATCAATGACATATTCCTGGTTGAAACCCTTGGCAACAAGACGAGCTTTGTAGCGCTCAATAGAGCCATCAGAATGAGTCTTGATTTTGTAGACCCATTTGCAGCCAATTGCAATCTTGCCAGGAGGAAGATCAACAACATCCCAAGTATGAGTTTTGTCTAAAGCCTGAAGTTCATCAGTCATAGCTTGCTGCCAAAGAGGATTAGTACAAGCCTCACGATAGGAGGTAGGTTCATAAGTAAAGAAGGTAGCAGACCCAACAATATAATCACGAAGATGAATAGGTGGTTGAGTTACACGGTGCGGCTGGCCCGTGGGAGGATCGGTAGGAGGAAGAGCTGGCGAAGAAGCAAGAGACGGGCCAGAAGAGGCAATGAGAGGCGAACCATCAGGGAGAACAGTCTGGCCGGGATCAAGGATCAACAAGGGTGTCTCGATGAAAGAGGAACCTGTATCATAGTTAGTAGAGAAGAGATCTAGGGAACGGCTAGTAAAGACGACCGGAGTGGAGAGTGTAGGTAAGTGAAAGGAGGAGAGAGAGGAAAACATTTTGTGCTCCCAAAAAACTACATGGCAGGAGATACGAAGATGCTCAGAGAGAGGATCCCAACATCAAAAGCCTTTATGTTCAATCCCATATCCAAGAAAGCAACATAGACGAGAACGAGGTTCAAACTTGGTGTGTTCATGGGATTGAAGTAGAACGAAGTAGGCAGAGCCAAAAACCCAAAGATTGGTGTATGGAGGGGGAGTGCCACGAAGATGTTCAAAAGGAGTTTGATTATGGATGACAGGAGAAAGAGCACAATTGATAGTGTACACAGCAGTAAGGGCAGCTTCCCCCCAAAAGTTTTCAGGGCAGGAAGACGAGAGAAGGAGAGCGCCAGTAGTGTCAAGAATATGCCTATGTTTCCGTTTAGCACGTCCATTTTGTTGGGACATGCCAGCACAGGAACAATGAGGCTGAGTACCATGACTCTGAAGAAAGGAAAGGAAATCGGTATCCCGATATTCCATAGCATTGTTAGAGCGAAAAATTTTAATGGTTTTGGAAAATTGGGTGTGAACCATTTTGGCAAAGCTATAATAAAGATGTTTAAGTTCAGACCAAGTTTTCATGAGAAAAAGCCAAGTAAATCGTGAATAATCATCAATAAAAACAATAAAATAACGAGATCCCCCCATGGTAGTAGTAGGGGATGGGCCCCAAATATCCGAATGTATGAGATCAAAAGGAGCACGGGAAACCGAAGTACTTTTATTCAATGATAAAGCAGGTTGTTTTGCAAGTTGACAGGGTATACAATCAAAAGTATCTTGAAGTACATGACCCAATTGACCACTAGAAACGAAAGACTTTAAACAACTAATAGAAAGATGTCCTAAGCGACAATGCCAAAAATGAAAAGGAGATAAGGGGGAAACAGATGCAGGAGCAGCGATCTGTGGGGAGTTCGAAACATGAAGTTGAATGAGTTCATAGAGACGTCCATGCTTACGGTCGATCCTAATAGTATGTCCCATCTGAGGATCCTGCACCAAACAACCATTAGCAGAAAATGTGACGTTTAGACCAAGCTCACATAATTGACTAATAGAGATAAGGTTTAAGGTTGGAGCAGGGATATGATAAACTTGAGGTAAAGATAACTGCGATGTGGAAACAGTCCCAACATGACTGACAGATATGAGAGAACCATCAGCAGTATGAATGAAGGGAAGGTAAGTAGTGGGAGAGATTGAGGAGATTATAGTAGAGCTGGAAGTCATATGATTACAACAGGCAGAGTCAAAATACCTAGAAGAGTTACCTAGAGTTACAGATAAAGCAGTAGGAGGAGGTGTACCAAAGGTGGAGAGAAGCTGTTTGAACATGGCCTCAACATCAGTTTAAGAAAAAATAGGGGTAGATGGAGCAGGAGACTCAGAGAATTCCTCAAAGGTAGCAACATGAGTGCGATTAAACTGGCAATGAAAGATCCCCTTAGAAGAGCCACCGCGAGAGGAGTGGCTAATGGAGGATGACCGGAATATGACCAGGACCAAATTTGTTGTAATAACGGCAGGATCAGACAGAGCAATGAACCAAAAGATGAGTGGAAAGAAGGCCCCGATTCTGACAATAGATGCAAGCAGTAGATCGTTGGGTCAGTGAGGGCCATGATTGAGGGGTGGCAAGAACAGAATCCACATGATGAGTCTGGAGAGTGCTAAGATGGGTCTCCTCAGATAACAGCTTAGAAATAACCTGTTCAAGAGTGGGCAATGGAAAGTGATGAAGAAGAGAGGTACGCACGGGCTCAAAAGAGGGAGTGAGAGCCATGAGAAAGTGGACCAACCGCTGCTGATTATGATAGGTAGTGAATAAGGCAACATCCTCTTAGTGAGGCCATGTTGGTTCTGGGAGAGCAAGCTGGTCCCAAACAGAATACATTTGAGACAGAAAGTCATTAATAGACTGACTGGATTCTTGGCGCATGCGATGAAGTTGACTCTGAAGTTGATATTGATAGGCAAGACCGGTAGTCTGGTATCGATCTCTCAAAAAAACCCAAATGTCTTTAGCAGGATTGAAAATAGAGTCAAGTTGAAAACGGCCAAACTGAAGACTAATAGAGGGAATAGAAGTATTCCGAAGCCAAGGAATGATTTGGTAGTTTTTACTATCCCAATCTTCGAGTCGGTCTATATATGTGGCAGTGGATTCAGTGGCCTCTTTGACCGGTTTGGTCAAATTCCCGGTGATAATACACCAAAGTTTCCATCCTTTAAGGAAGGAAGACATGGCTTGGGCCCATAGTACATAATTGGAACCATTAAGAAGAACATAAATTGGATGGGAGGCATCATGGCGATCCATATTAAAAGTAGAATAGGACAAAATATATAAGAGAAGGCCTGTAGGAGCAAAATTTGGTAAAACCGAGCATACCAGTGAGTCCGGAAGACCGAAATTAGTTGGGAAAAGGGGCTGCTGTGCAGAGATGATGTTAGCAGAAGGAAAGTGATGTCAGCGGTGCACAATACAAACTGAAGGCGGCGCATAATAGCAAAAAGGGCGCGCGACTCACCGTAGCAGAACGGCGCACGTGGGGCGCACGGAAGCAAAACGGCACACGCCAATGCAAATTAGTATAACGGCGCACGCGGGGTGCACGGAAGCTGATCGGCGCACGCAGGGCGCACGGAAGCAAACACGGCGCACACAAGCGCAGGGCTGACGTCAGATGCTGACGTGAGCAAGCAATGGAGGGGCGCGTGAGGGCGCGTGTGAGAGTGGCGGCGGAAGCTGGGATGCGCCGAACACAAAGGTGGCGCGTGACGACGAGTCTGGTGATGAGGGTGATAGCGTTGGAATCGTGAGGTGATTCCGAGCAGGATGGTGTAGTGCCACTGTGTACGGGACTAAGCACGAAAAATAGAAAATGCCAGGAGTGGAGAACTGGACTCTGATACCACGTAAGTTTGGCAGAGAGAGAGAGAGAGAGAGAGACTGAATGAAGTGTGTTGTATTTAGTATATCAAAGAGAAGAAAGTTCACTCTCTTTTATAGAGAGGTGTGTTGTACATAGGATGCTGCACCACCAAAAGCAGAATAATAAAGAAATAATAAACAAATAAAAATTATACTTTTCTTTACATAATGAATGACAGTTATATTATATTTACACTAGCAGCCTACATTTTGTTCATATCTTTTACAAATTTAAGTGAACAACACTCCCCACACTCATAATTTTTATTTAGCTTTTTTATTTAGAAAAATTAATCAATGGTTTAAATTCATCTACTGCAATACTGTTGAACATTTTTGTATCTTTAAACACTCAATAATAATATTCCAAATAACAAAAGGAAAGAATTTTGGGCACCTTCACTAGAACATTCGACATTAAATTGTCTGCTTGGTGCAAAAAATTAACAAAAATATTAGAGATTCTAAAAATTTTACTAAAAATTCTATCAAATGTCTTACATGGGTCTAGGATTCACATGGGACTCACATTGTATAGGTCCTATACCCGTGTGAGACAATAAAAACTTTGATAAAATTTTTAGAATTTCTAACATTACTCAAAAATTCATCTACTGCAATACTGTTGAACATTTTTGTATCTTTAAACACTCAATAATAATATTCCAAATAACAAAAGGAAAGAATTTTGGGCACCTTCCCTAGAACATTCAACATTAAATTGTTTGCTTGGTGCAAAAAATTAACAAAAATATTAGAGATTCTAAAAATTTTACTAAAAATTCTATCAAATATCTTACATGAGTCTAGGATTCACATGGGACTCACATTGTATAGGTCCTATACCGATGCGAGACAATAAAAACTTTGATAAAATTTTTAGAATTTCTAACAATACTCAAAAATTAAATAGAGAAAAACAAAAGAGTACTTACGTGTAGGTCCTAATAAGTGCACTTATTGCCTAATAGGTCCTATAGGAAAAACTTGTCAAAAAAAAAAAAGGTCACTAATTATAAGTTTTATCGACAATTTATAAAAATCATGACAAAAAAAAAGTCACTAATTGTCAATGTTTAGCGACATATATAAAAAATTATCACAAAAAAAATTATTTTTAGCGATAATTTTATCAAGACTTATTTTTAATAGGACTTGATAAGAATTAAGTCCAACTATTAGGATCTATTGATAATTTCCCAAAAAACAAATGAGAAAGTTAGTGGGGGAAAGTGCTTCAATGAAGATAGACCAAGTCGTGGACCTCACGAAACCTTCCTAAACTTGGCCCCCAAGAAAATGGAATTTATTAATTTGATTGCTTTCACACTAGTACTCTTTTATTAAGATAGATGCTGATAATAATGTATTTTCCACTTTGACAACTCTGCAGTTTCAATTATCAAACTGCCCCTTCTTTCGGAAAAAAATGACACACACTTCTAATTTATTTGGTTGCTCTTAACGTATATTATTACATTGGTTAACAAAATTTCTTTATTTATTTTTTTAATCGCAGGTTAAGATTGAGATATTTGAGCTTAAAGATGAGCAATAATATAATGTAGGAGCACTTTTTTATAAATCTTTTTTTATCTACATATGTTCCATTTAGTCCACATTATTTTCTTATGTTTCAATAAGTTCTATGGGTGACATAGTTACTAAAATACCCTTAATAATATTTTCATTTACAGTGTGAATGTTCCGTGATGTAAATATTCATACCATCAATGTAAATGTTTACATTGTTAATTTGAATATTCACAGTATCAATATGAATGTTAACATGTCAATGTAAATATTCACATTGTCAATGCAGACATTCATACGTCAATGTGAATATTCACATTATAAAATATGAATGTTCACATCACCAAATTACTAACCATTTAAAAAATATTTGTAAAGGTAGAAATGTCAATAAAATACTTTAAATATGAGAATTAGGATTTGGTAGATCAAATGTCCAAATAATATGACTTATTAGAATATAAGAATATCTTATGGACTAATTGAGATACAAATACTTGAAAAATGATTTTCTAATAAATTTCTCTATAATATGCTCATAAGAAAATACTTAAAAAATTATACATAATTTAAAATGTGTAAATCAAATTTATTCTAAGTGTGACACTATATTTCTGTCTCACCATCCACACACTTTCTTAGCAATTTTCATGATAAAAATTATGAGTTCTAGACTTTTCTGAAAGATGATAAGGGACTGAGTTGGATTTGAACTCCCAAGTAATCTTTTAATTTCTTTTTAGTTTAGTCTAAACATGATAATTATTTTACAAATTTTAAAAAAAGGAATATCTAAAAAATCAATTGATTTGTGGTTTGAGTTTCATATTTTTCTAATTGATTGTTGGCCTCAGATAAATGACAATATATTATTTTCTTTTATTTATGTTAATAACTAACATATTACCCATGCTATGCATGAGATAAAATAATATATTATTTAATAAAAATATGATAATTATATTTAATTTTTTTATATTATGTAAAATAAAATTTAAATGGAAGCTACCCAATCGGGATTTTCATAAGTGTTTAAAATTAAGAAAATCAAAAAAATTAGTATGAGATATTGATCATAAGGTTTCTCACTAAAAATCTCATTTTGCTTATATAAATGGGAGTATAAGATTCACTTTATGTAAGTGAAACAATTCATTTTTTCCTTCTTGTCTTGATGTGGGATTATAAAATAAAAGTTAAATGAAAGCTAGTCAATGGGGATTTTCATAATTGTTTAAAAGTTAACAATTATTTAGGTGGGAAATTTATTTTGTATCAAGCAATTTTAGCCGTTTAATCTTTAATTAAGTGAATCTTTAATTTATTTCGAATCAAACAAATTTAGCCAATATATTTTGATAAAACCGCTAAAAGCGCAGTTAAACCAACGAAACAATCAAATCGAAAATGGTTCACCCTATCGGCTAGGTCAAAAGACCAACCAACTTGTACAAGAATTAACTAATTAAAACTTTTAAATTTTATTTTAATTTTAAAATTTAAACTGTTTTGAGTTGAAACATACATAACACTACAATATTAAATGAGAGCATATGGTTTATATAGTGAAACAACTCAATTTTTCCTCATTTTCCTGATGTGAGAATGTAAAATAAAAGTTAACAATTGTTTGGACGGAAAGTTCATTTCTAATCAAGCAATCTCAGTCGTTCAATTTTTCATAAGGTCAATCTTAATTTATTTCAAATCAAACAAATCTAAACAATATATTTTAATAAAACAGCTAAAACCGCAGTTAAAGCAATGAATCAGTCAAACCGAAAACGATTTAGCCGAATCGGCTAAGTTAAAAGACCAACTAATTTACAACAAAATTAATTAATTAAAACCTTTAAATTTTATTTTAAAATTTAAACCATCTTGAACTGAAAACATGCACAATACTATAATATTAAAGGGTAAATTACACTTTGCACCCCTGTACTTTACACAAAACCCCACTTTAGTCCCTACACAACAAACTGTGATACTTAACCCCCAGCACTTTTGATCAAGTGTCACATTGGCCCTTCTGTTAACAGTGAGGCTAACAGAAATTACCCTTTAGGGGGTTAAGTGTCACAATTTTGATGTGTAAGGACTAAAGTGAGATTTTGTATAAAATGCAGGGATGCATAGTGTAATTTACCCTCACATGTTCTCTCTCTCTCTCTCTCTCTCTCCCCAATAAAAAATTTAAAAAAGTATTTTAATCTTTTTCATTTTATTTTCATAATATATATAATTTTTAATATAAAAATTTAATTTTATAAAATTAAAATATCATTGGAAATATACCTTTAAAATGAGACTAGTATTAAATATATTTAATAAATAAATAAATAAAATAAAAAGACTTTTGTATTTGAATTGCACCTATGCACAGATTGGATTTGTGTGTTTTTTATTTCTTTTAAAAAAAATTATTTATCAGATCATCACATCATCTCACATTTTTTACACGTTTTTTTCAAAAAAAAAAACAAAAAAAAAAAAACTAGCTTTTAACCATCTTTCCAAAACTCCTTTGTATATGATTTGCACTTATGCACAGATTGGATTTGTGTGTGTGTATGTTTTTTTTTTTCCTTTAAAAAAAATTATATTCATATGATTTTTTTTTTAATGAAGATTGTTTTTGAGAATTTCAAAAATATATTATTTTTGTGTGTTTATTTTATCAAATTAATTTTTATATTTAAAAAATATTAATTTCAAAGCAAAACTAAACACAATAATTACTTTTTATTTATTTTAATTTTTTATTAAATATATTTAATATTAATCTCATTTTAAAGGTATATTTTCAATGATATTGGGCTTGTTTGGTTTGATTTTGGGAGATGAGTTTGGGAGATAAAAAGTACCAAAAGTTGTTTGGTTTGGTTTTTTTGAAAAGATGTTTTGAAAAATTATTTTGAGAGAGAGTTTTGAAAAAAGTGATTGATTTGATGTGTATGAGAGAGAGATTTTTTTGGAAAACTTGTTTGGTTTACAAGTTTTGGGAAATTTTTTTGGAAAAATTTGTTTGGTTTGAGTTTTTCTGAAAACTCATTTGTAGAGAAATTTTTCCAAAAATTTTTGGGAAATTCAAACCAAACGAACCCATTTTAATTTTATAAAATTAAATTTTTTTATTAAAAATTATATATATTATGAAAATAAAATGAAAAGGATTAAAATAGTTTTTTTATTTTTTATTTGGGGAGAGAGAAAGAGAGAGAGAACATGTGAGGGTCAATTACACTATGCACCCCTGTATTTTACACAAAATCCCACTTTAGTCCCTACACATCAAAATTGTGGCATTTAACCCCCTAAAGGATAGTTTCTGTTAGCCTCACTGTTAATCCCTACACATCCCATATTTTAAAATTGTGACATAAAATCCCACTTTAGTCCCTACAAAAAATAAGTGGGATTTTGTGTAAAGTGCAGGGGTACAAAATGCAATTTACCCAATATATAATTACCGATATCCGATCATCCTATTTTTTGCATGAATATTCTATATAACGAATTCTAGAAAGTGAATAGTTTGGATTATCAAAACGGGTCCTATGGTGTGCACCACAAATCTTTTAAATTCTCTCATATTGAGATCTCAATATAAAAAAAAATCCAACTCAAGAAATATATTTATAATTTACTCTTTCAATAAATAATAATAATTCATGGTATAAAAATACAATCATTATATTATTATTATTAATTTTCAAAAGGACTGGGAAAGAATTTGCACATGGGCTATCGTTGTGCTTTGCACGCTTTCTTTGTCTAATATTGTTATCATTTTTTATTATTATTATTATTATTATTATTATTTTTTTTAATTTCCACCTCATTACTAATCAATAAGTTTTGAGACACGCAACAAATTATGAAATTAATCACAATATATATATATATATATATAAACGTGGCAATATATATTGGATGATGATTGGCCCTTTATTAAAAGAAATTTTACTCAAAATACTCCATCTATATTTTTTATGATGAACTCTTGTGTCGATTGTGTTCCTAAACTCATTGCATTAACAGTGAGACCCAAAATTTGGTCGTCTCAACAATAGGCAAATAAAATCTCATCCTCTCGCCCTCATTTGTCGAATGCATGCTCTTGATCTGTTCTCTCTTCTCTCTGTCTAGGGCTCTCTGTCTAAGACTCTAATGGAGATCTAAGATCTTCAGCTTCAATCGTCTGGGACTTCAATGGAGATCTAAGATCTTCAGCTTCAATCGATCTCATTTTCATGATGGATCTCATCTTCATGATCGATCTCATACTCCAACGCAGATCTGTCTTCTCTCCCTTTTCGTTTCCGCACCAGCACCCCTTCTTGCTCAAGTCTGTGTGTGTGTGTGTGTGTGTAATGTATATATATATATATATATATATGGCAGAATGTTTTTAGTGTGCAGGTGTTTGGATCTGTGAACTGGAAGAGAAGATGAATCGGTGCAGGGAGATTAGCGGGGTCTCGATTTCTGCATCTGACTCCATCTTCTTCTGTAAACCTTGATGAATCGGTGTTTTGTTTTATTTGTGTATCTTGAATCCCTCCGTAAACAACCAATTTAGACCTTCGAGATGGCATCTGAAGTATATGATCTAACTTTTTCTGTTTTTTCATTAATATATTGCATTTTCATTAATTTTACTCTCAATTTCTGTATAAAAAAAAATCTGATTTCGTTGTTTTTATTGAATAAATTCCAGTCATCAAACTGAGATTTTGGACTCTAAAGCAAAGATGGAGCTTCTTGACATCATTCTAACCAAGGTATACACTCCTCCTTCATATGTATTTTCGACTCTAAAGCAAATATAATTTCTGTAGTTTGATTCTTAAATTTGATATGATTTTCTATTGTTTCAAATTTGCAACTATTCATGATTTCATTAATTTATACATTGCATCAATGCCTTGTTGCTAAACTATTACGTGCAACTTTGCAGCTAGAGACTCATGGCTTTCATCTGATTCATGTTTGCAACTTATCTTTCTCTTTTAATGAGCATTGATTTTATTTTATTTTCCTTTTTCTTTGGGGGTTGGAACACATTGAGAACAAAAGATATCTGTAGTGTTGAATTAGTTCATTCATTTCTTTGTGATTTTATTATGTTGGAAGTTCTACATTTAAGTTAGTGTTGTTTCCTTCTCAAGTCTTGGTGCCCAAATTTATGAATTGAGGCAAAGGAAATGTAGAAAGATCTTTTTCCTTGTGTTTGTATTTGGGGAGTGGTGTGGGGGGCTAAATTTCTTAACAAAGTTGACTATTCAAACAAAAAGTGCTTCAAATGCGCAAATTATTTCTTGGCATGTGATTTACTTCAGCTTTTGCCAAAGTACTCTCTCTCATATTGTTAAGTGAGAGAATTTTGAGCCTGATTTCTCTTACTTTGTTTTCCAACTTCGTCAATTTAGTAAATAATTAACTTCTATACTACAGCATATAGGCATTTATTTTGTTGAGACTGCAGTTTGCTAGTGTCTTGAAGTGCATTTAATGTACTTTTTAAAATTAGCTACTGCCTATGTAATTTAGTCTCATCAAGTATGACGAGATGTCCAAGGCAACATTGACATTCTACCTTATGAAAATCCTTTATTCCACGACTTCACCTTATTGATTATGCTTTGAACCAAGTTTCTGGAGTAACTGTAAATCTGAGGCATTGTTGGGTTGTGTCTCTTACTAATCCCTGTTGACCTTATATGTAGATGTTTGGTAATATTTGTTTCTGTTTATGTTTTCGAAACAACTGTGAACTGTAAATAACACATGTTTGACAACTGCATTCGTTTCCAAAAAAATGTTCGACAGATATGGAATTTTACAAAATATTAGGAAATAAAAAAGTGTTTTCACTTGATTTGAAAACAAGTTTTCATTTGCTCCTCCCTCCCTCACCACCTCCAGCACGCTCCCTCCAGCCACCTAATCCCACCTGCCACCACCTTTGGCAGTCTCCCCACCCCTCTAGTGCCACTTCCAACACCCCCCACCCTGGTCCACCCCTTCCGAAAACTCACCAAACATGTTTTCTTGTTTTTGTTTGCTTTGAGAATATTTGCATGTACCAAACATGTGTTTTGTTTTTAGCAAAAATAAACATAAACATGATTTCTTTTTTTGTAAACAAAAACCAATAAATTGTATGCTTCTATGTTTCCTCACCTAACCAAGTGCAAGTGGGAAATTCTAGACCAAGTATCACTATTAGACAAAATATCAGATAGGGATGGAGTGATTCCAACCAAGTTTTCCAGAGGATGGGATTGGATTTTTTTGACAAAAAATTCTTTCAATTTGAAAACAAAAGTTCATCTTATTTATGTTGTTGCTTCTGTTTTTAGAATTTTAAATAAAAGATTTTATAGAAGTATCCTGAACTTGTCCATAAGGTATCTGGTTGTATTCTAGCTATATCTGTTTCCCTAGTTAGTATATGAAAAACTAATTGGTTGATAGAACCCAAGATGACAATTACTATGCTTTTCTCAATTTGTAAAACATGCATATTATGTTATTTCATGTTTTTGTTTTAAGCCTTGCTCTGTATTACTGAGCAATAGTTTAGGAGCTGTGCATTATTGTATTTGCATGATGAAACCGAACTTTTTGGACCAAAGAGATGTGCTTCTTGATAACCGTTACATATGTTTTAGGAAATCGTGTGATTTAATGTGTGCATTTTGTGGCTGTTAGAAGTTATAAATTGTTGGGCTATGGACTTCAAGAAGTAAACAACTTAATAACAAAGGAAGCTTCTGAAAAAAATGAAGACCGTCTTCTCACAGTGTTACTATATTGTTTTTGTAATTCTTGTTTTATTTATATTAATATTTTCCGTTGAACAAGGGCCATAATTATTGTCTTTCCTCATGTAACCAGGTTCTATGCTGCAGAAGTTCTTTTCGCACTCGAGTATCTGCACATGTTGGGAGTTGTGTACTGCGACCTTAAACCAGAAAGTGTTCTTGTACGTGATGACGGCCACATAATGCTTTCAGACTTTGACCTTTCTCTAAGGGTCATAATGCTTTCAGTCCCTTTGTATGACACTCTTGGTGAGTAGTCTATTCAAATGCCATCTCACGTAATTCAGAGAGTCTAAAAGTTGAATTTGTGACCCTTCAAGAATTGTGGTTTTAATGTGTGCGCATTTGTTCTTTGTGCTGTCAAGTTGTATCAGAATTCGATTTCAAGGACTTAATTTCCTTTGTTAAGTCATGGAGAATGTGTGCTTTCTGTCGTATTGCTACTACTTTCAGGTTTTCCCATTCCAGCAAGTGCATCACTAGCGGTGTTCTATCCTTGGAGATTTCCTTCTTGTTTCCTTTGTCAACTGCACTTAGTGAACAAACATTACTGGAGGCCTAATGCAAAAAAATTTTGAGATAGGTGTTGGATCTTTAGTGCACATCTAAGAATAAGCTACATATTCACTTCTTTCTAAACCAACATTATTTGTTAAGCTTATTTTGACACATTTTTTTCTTACTTGTAGTGCATCGTTGATACACAGCATCCATTGGTGATCCTTGGAAACTGTCTTTTGGGGTATGGCTTTACTTAAACATTGTTTTCATGCATATTCTTCAATTAATTTTTTTTCCCCTTCAATGTGTTTCTATGAGATGGCAGTAACCTTCATCTTTGTTATATTGTTTTTGCTGACCACAGGGTTGAAGTCTGCAAACACTAAATGATATTTTCTTAAGTAGTTTGTATTAGATAAGCCTGTTGCACTGAATCCGTGCAGAGTTTTGTAGTTCTTATTGATATTTTTTTTCTTCTCTCCTGATGACTGTTGGTTAGAGTGCCAACATAAACAGTAACTGAAGATTCTGAAAGAGATTTTACGTACTATAACTGAGGTAGCTGTCATCTTGTTTAGTAATATTTCAGTAATCTTGTTCATTTATGTAATCTTGTTTAGTAATATTTCAGTAATTTAGTTTGTTTAAATTTTTGTAAAGTTTTACTTTCTATGTACTTGGTAGTTTGGGAATAGAATGCTTTGATGTGTGAATGTCAATTTTTATTTTCTTTTTATTTTTATAATTTTATGGTTGGATGATAAATTTAATTTTTGTAAATTTTTAGCTATCAAATTAAATGGTTATAAAATGTTTTTAAACTGACTTTTAGTGACGAAAATATATGGTAGAGAGTCATTTATCCTTTAGCGACCAAAAATAATTGTTGTTAAAAATGTCACTATTTTGTATTTTGCGACCAAATAGGAACATTTTCTGATGAAGTATTAGCGACGAAATGTTTTAGTTTTGTAAAATCAAACATTTTGTGGCAGTATAAAATTGGTCGCCAATTGTCATTTTTAGCGACGTTTTTGAAAATTGGTCGCTAAAAACTTTTCTGGACGCACTTTTAGTGACGTTTTTGGTGACGAATATAATTTGGTCACAAAAAGTATTTAGAGACTAAAGTAATGGTTTTAGGGACTAAAATAATTGCTCGCTAAAAGTCTTAGATGTAGTGTTATGAAGTTTTATATTAAGGTGCTCAAGTCATAGGTCCAAATTTAAATTTCATTCGTCCAAAGGTTCACTTGCGAAACTATTCTGTCAATAAGGACGCGATTAAGTCCATAAGGACACAAACCCACTTCTTTCTTTCTCTCTCTATCTATCCCTATGATGATAACTCCCAAGCTCTGCTTTTCCTCCGCATATTTGGTTTCTTAATTCATCACCACCATTATCATCATCTGCAATGCCACCACCATCATCATCTTCTTCTCATTCTCTGACCTTCTCACCACAACCTCCGTCACTACACAAAACCAAGGAGAACAAGTCCGGTTTATGGGTTCATCACCACCACCATCATCATCTTCAACACCACCACCTCTACTATCATCTTCTACTCCTTCTACGACCTCCTCACCACAACCTTTATCGTCGCATAAAACCAGAGAGAGTAGATCTGGTTTTTGGGTTCATCACTACCATCATCGTCTTTTTTTCCTTCTCTAACCTCCTCACCACCACCTTCGTTGCTGCACAAAACAAGAGAGAGTTTGACTCTACCATGAAAGTGGCAGTACTTGAGATCACTAACTATGACAGTATTTTTAGTAGATCGCCATTCATGAACTTGCCGTTTCATAAGCTTCAAAGTGCTAATTTGATAAAGAAAGAGGGTGGTCTCGTATATGTTCTTCCTAACTTTCTCTAAAACCTTTAATTTCTATGAATAGATAGTGGGTTTGTAGAGAGAGAGAGAGAGAGAGAGAGAGAGAGAGTTAGGTTTTTAACAGATAAAAAAAATTGGCAGATAGGACCTCTATATATAGCTATATGTATGCATGCGAATTTCAATATATAGAAATAAAAATTGAACAGATATAGAAAAAACAAGCTTGATGAATTTCAACAAATAGGAAAAAATAGAGTAAGTAAATTTCAACAAATAGGAAAAAAATTGACTAAGTTAATTTCAATAGATAGATTCAAATTTGAACAGATAAGTTCAAAAATTGAATAGATAAAAAAAAGATTTGAACAAATAAGTTAAAATAAAACTTTCAATAGATAAGTAGTAAATGTCTTTTTTTTTTTTTTTTTGATCGGCAAAAAAGAAACTAGATTGATGTAAGAATCAAGTACAAAGTAAAAACAAATACCATCAACAAAGAAAAGGGAAGTGCAAAAGCATCACAATGAGCTAAATCATCCCAACCAGGTTGGTACCAAAAAGTCCATCCTATCATTTGCTAGCACCCCCAAAGTTGGTGAGAGACTGACAAACTCAGCCACCAAACCAGCCAACATAACAAACAGAACAAAAATAGACCACTAGCAGACCAACATAGCACAACTAGCTAAGCAACCAAGAAGTAAAACACCTAGACTCAGCAGCAAACACACCAACACAGCAGCAACCATGCTCAGACCACCCTCATCCATCTCTGCTGATAGCATACAAATCATAGCAACAAAACCCCTCCTCTGCTTCACCCACACAGGCCCAGCAGAGATAGACCAACAAAACAGACCACTAGCAGAGCTTAGCAGACCAACATAGCATAACTAGCTGAGCAGCCAAGAAGCAAAACACCCGCACTCAGTAGCAAACACACCAACACAGCAGCAACCAAGCTCGGACCACCCTCATCCATCTCTGCTGACAGCATACAGATCACAGTAACAAAACCCCTCCTCTGCTTACAAGCAACTTCTAACTTGTTGAATATTGTAGACAAACTCATCCACTGCATGCCCTTGCCCAAATGAGTGTGCTTTCATCCAAAGGGCTACTCTAATTTTAATTAACTCACAAAGGTCATCACAAATGGGTCGTAATTCATTGAACAAGCAGTCATTCCTACATTTCCAAAGGGACCACAAACCAGCAATCAAAACTGATCTCCATAATTGTTTCTCTCTTTTTCTATAAGTCCAACCTAACCACCAGGGCATAAGCATGTCCACGGTACTAAGGGAGGCCCATTACAAACCCCACCACTTGATTATGGTGGACCAAACTTTGTAAGCAAAGAGGCAAAGCAAAAGAACATGATTGAGTGATTCAACCTCTGCATGACAAAGCACACACTCATTACTTACTTCAACACTTAGGATACCAATTCTATGTAGATAATCTAAGGCCTTTAACCTCCCTTTCTAGACTAACCAAGAGAGAAATTGGTCTTTAGATAGAGAAGGATTGTGCCAAATCAAGTCACAAAGTTTTAGAGCAGGACTAATAGAAGATTCACACTAGTTAACAGCGCCTTTAATAGTAAAAATACTTGCCGGATCAGCTTTCCACAAAATACTATCGTTAGAATCCAAACTCAAATTAGGGCCCTTACCTAGAACATCATGAAGCTTTAGTAGTTCATCTTCCTCTCATGCCAATATGGGTCTTTTGAAATTGAATGCCCAATTGTTCTGATTTTTGGCCCTAGACCACTGTATATGCAAGGATATGTCCCTTTCCACTGATAAGTAGTATAATCTAGGAAATTGGGACTTAAAACAACTAGTTCCCATCTGATTATCAAACTAGAAACTGAGTCTTTCACCATTGCCAATCTGAGTTCAGCATTGTGCAATAATGGTTAAACAAGTTGTTGTTAGATTCATTAACAAGAATTATGTCACTCCACAATCTTGAAATATTGTTTGCCTCCACATGAAAAGGAAACCATCTTCCCCCCTCTGACTTGTACTTACTGTAGATAAGTTGTTTCCATAAGGAGTTGTCTTCCATCCCAAATCTCCATCACCACTTAGCAAGCAAGCTATTGTTCAAAACCTTTAAGCTTTAAATCTCCAACCCACCTAGCTTTTTATCCATGGTTACATCCTGCCATTTCACCAGGTGGACTTTCTTCTTGACCTCAGAATCACCCCACAAGAAAGCTGCTTGGATCTTATCAATCTCTTTTCCCACACTTCTAGGCAACCTAAACGGAGACAAGTAATAAACAGGTAATGAGGATAGTACAGATTTGATTAATGTTACTCTACATGCAAAGGACGACAGCCTCCTCTTCCGACCTATTAGTTTCTTCTTAAATTTCTCCACCACACACTTCCATGTTGCTCTTCTTGATGGATTGGCCCCTAATGGCATTCCAAGATACTTCAAAGGGAGATTCTGGCAGTTATAATTTAGTCTAGAAGAAAAGGTTTGCACAATATCATCAGGAATGCCTACACCACATACAATACTCTTATGAAAGTTGATCCTTAACCTAGAAATAATCTCAAAGCATCTGAGTATTCTCTTCACAATTAACACTTCAGACCATTCGGCTTCACAGAAAATAATTGTGTCATCCGTAAACTGGAGATGGGAAATATTAATGCTATTGAACCCAATTGTTATCCCTTTAACCAAGCCCAACTCTTTTGCTCTTGTAAGTAGTAGATTGAAACCTTCAGCCACCATATTAAATAGGAAAGGTGATAATGGGTCGCCTTGTCTTAGCCGTTTTTAAGGGCAAAATTCAGGAGTGGGTGAACCATTAACCAACACAGAAACTTTAGCTAAAGAAATGCAGGTACGGCTCCAATTCACCCACTGAGCACCAAACCCAAAATTGGATAGCATTTGGATAAGAAAGTTCCAATTTACTGTATCATAAGCTTTTTGGAAATCCAATTTCAATATCAGGCCCTTTCTTCTAGACTTCTTCCACCAGTCCACCACATCATTAGCTATTTGTAGTGATCCCGGTTTCGATCCTTTTTTCATGTTTTGCCACTTCGACTGGGCAGGTCGGGGATCGAGCTGTCGGTTAGCTCGCGGGGGTCCAGGGGGCAGCATTCCTTGGCGGGTCTGAGGGCAGTGCCTTGGCGGGGTCGAGGGGCATTGCCCCTGAAGCAAAAATACAAAATGCATTCGAAGTTACTTGTCTGCTCGAGCGGCCATTTATGCGCTCTAGCGGAGAATGTTTGGTTCCAAAAATTTGACTTGTCTGCAAAAGTATTGGGAAGATGTATTCGACGCTCAAGCAGTGCTTTCCACACTCGAGCGGACCATGTTATATCAGTTCGTGAATCTGATATTTCAGATCACTTTTGTATATCTCTCTCTAAAAACATTTCCTCTCCCTTCTCTCTACTTTTCCCTACGCCAAATTGGATTAAAACCTTGATTTCTCAAGATCTATTAGAGTTCTGCCATAGGTTCTTCATCAAAATTGGTTAACTTCTTGAGGGCTTCGTTGTGTGCTGTGAAGATCGAGGTTCAACACCGTTGACTTTGGGGGTTTCATCTCATTTCTTCTTCGAAACTTGAGGTAGGGATTTTCTTAGAGTTATGTATATATATATATATATATCTTTTTGCAAGATCTATATGACTTTCGAAATCATCTTTCGATAGCTTTGAAAATTGATTGTTGATTCAAGAAGTTGAGCGATTTTGAAAGTGGGTTTGTCTCTTGTTCTTTTAAAATGATATTATGGGTTTTGATCTTCATTGATTGAATAAAAGACGATTTTGGAAAGTTTTCTTTCAAAATATTTGAGTTGTATAGTTTTGGTGAGAAAACCTAGAATTTGGGAATTTTTTTAAAAGAGACTAAAAATTCATGAATGATATTGTTATATTTATTTTGTGTGTCAAAATAAATGAATGTTTGGAAAATTTCTTATTTATATTTATATAAATGATGAATTCAAGAAATATGAGAATTATTGTTCATTTTGGAAATTATTTTTCAAATCGTTGAAATAGTCTTGAAATGACTAATTGTTGAGGATACTTGAGAAGAGGGAATTGTGTTATTCCTTGGATGATGAATTGGAATAAAAGTATTTATATTCAACTTGTGTTATTGGTATATCAATTTACTTGATACATATAGTCTCAAAAGTAAAAGAAATGCCCTTTCGGGCTTACATCTTCCAAGGCAATAG
This sequence comes from Camellia sinensis, assembly GCF_055761805.1. Taxonomy (NCBI): domain Eukaryota; kingdom Viridiplantae; phylum Streptophyta; class Magnoliopsida; order Ericales; family Theaceae; genus Camellia; species Camellia sinensis. The sequence goes on along the minus strand of NC_138961.1, from coordinate 69,749,848 downwards.
CCAGTTACACAGAATGGCCTCTTGGACCCATACCAAATTAGCCCTAGGCTTTACAAGGATTACAACAAAAGAAAGAGTGATCTACTCTTCACCAAAACATATCCATACCCTTAGCATGGCGGGATCACAGCATCTTTACCTGCACCAAATCCCATAGGGGTGTGCATAAAGCCCAGTAGTGAAACCTTAACAAAGTATATACATTTATGTAGGATGCCTAATATTAATTGCAATTGTAATGTATATGCCATGCGATGCCATTTAAAAATAATCACGAGCCATGCCTTTCATGTAAAATCTCCATGTTTTTCAATATCATTTTTGTAAATCCATTAATTCTCAAACATCCAATTTAATCATAGGGGCGGTAAATATGACTCTGGTAATCTCTAGGCTGGTGTCTTCAGGTAGACTATACAAGTACTACCAAATTGTAATTTTTACCGATATTAACCGGAAGGCTCGACACCTATCCGCGCGGTTTCTGGTCTTTCACCATGGACACTCAGGCCAACTTAACAAGTTCAACTACACCCCCTATCCGGACTTAGCATGTATTTACCCCATATACATTATCATAATTCCCATTACAATATAATCTTTCTCAAAATAAATGTTTTTCCAACACATGTCAAGATGCACAATAATGATAATAACTCAACTGAAACATGATGACATAATTACCATTTCATAGCATTTTCTATTCTCGAGATATCCCTACAACAATATCAATCAATCCCATTTCTCATTTCTACTCTTCAAAGCCATTTCATAAAATAAAAAAAATAAAAAAACCCATGTGTCCTCAGCACACAATAACAATTTCCCATCATGCACAATTCTACTCAATTTGCCTCTTCCAGGCCATATCTGATGTTTCTCGAACATAGATCTCCAATGGTTATAATTTTCACAATCCATAGTGCACAAAGATTTACCACTCCTCAACTATACGTATTCAATTATTTACTAACAATGCAAAAATAATTCTCATAGCTCATATATCAAGAAGATTTGTTATTAAACAAAAAAAAAAAAAACACATAGCACAATCTACCTTCCGTCATTCATCCTCCCCATTCATGGTGAAACCCAATCAAAATCTCATTTTCTTGAGTTTTGTCAAAGAACATTCTCATAGATATGAAAAGATTGAGATCAAAACCATTTCTTCAAAACTTTCTCTATATTTGGAGTAAAATCAAAATCAACCCAAGGATTACAAGAAAGCTTTTAAATCAACAGGTATATATGTAGTATCAACATGAAGCTTCACCCTCATTTATTTAAGAAATCCCCAAATTTCTAGATTTTCACACACAACCCCAAACATTTTTCTATCTCTTTTGTAAAATCTCACCTTAAAGTTTAACCCTCACCCATATTATCCAATACTTCAAGAAGATCTTTAAAAAAAACACAAGATAAAGATTATTTCATAAAAATCATTAACTTTCTTGAACCACCAAACCCATTTTCAAAATAGCAATGGAAACCCACAAAATCATCTTAAAACTTACATATATATATATATAACTCAAAGGAAACCCTACCTCAATGTTTGATGAAGAAACAAGAGATGAAACCCTAGCTTTGATGGTACTAAAAGAAGATCTCCACCGCACACAAGGAAGTTCTTGAGATGTTCTCTATCTTTGATGAAGGAGTCAAGGTTAGATCTCAATGGATGGAAGAAGATCAAGGGTTTTAATCTAGCTTTGAGGTTGAAATGTAGAGAGAGGGGAGAGAGATATATTTTTAGAAAGAGAGAGAGGTGTAATGAAAATGATATACAAACAGCCCCAAAAGAAAATAAAAACTGAGCCTCGGATCTGGGCTCTCCTGCAGGTGCAGCTTCCCCCTCTCGCACGTGCGGCTTCTCCCTTCCGCACGTGTGGCACCTCCCTGCACCTCCTCACGCACGTGTATTTATTTCAGTATGCACTGCCCAGCCTCCCCTATTTCCTGCACGTGCGGGCCCCATTTCGCACGTGTGGCCTAGGGCCACGCACGTGCGGCCCTCACCCAGCAGCTCAGAAATTCCAGATTCCACTTCCGGGCACTCCGAAGTCAACCGTTGTAGACACCCCATTTTTGACCGTCCTCAAGACTTGGACGTCACCGTTTGAACACTCGGTGATTATCCATGTTTGTGTTCGTTTGGAGTTCCCGGAGGCCTCGGCTCGAGCACCTTGTCTCAAGATCTCCGAACTTGAATGTTTAGTGTCTGGTTTCACACCAAACACTTGTGTTTTGCCTTGGAGAGGCAGGGTAGGGCTTGTAGACCATCGCCACCCACCACCGGCAGTGGCTAGAGGCCACCGGCTGGTTTTTGCTGCCACCGGCAATATATATTGCCGGCACTATTTGTTGCCGGTCAGCACTTTTTAGTGCCGGCCGGCACTCTTTTTGGCCAAGATGGCATTTTTGGCCGGCCAACTACTGTGCATCTGCTTTTGCAGATATTTTAAGACAGCTGTCTTGCTTTTGCTCCCCTCCATACACGTGTATGGAGGGATCTCCCTCTTATGAAGCTTGTCTTGTAAGCTTTACAAGACAAGAAGTGCCATATAGAGAGGGGTGGGTCTCTTGGCTTGAGAGGGTAGAGACTTAAGATATTTTGAGAGCTTAGACAGCCATTGTTAGGGTTTGAGTTCTAGGGTTAGGGTTAGATACACATTCTATCTCTCTTTCCCTCTCTTTTGTGCTCTTGTGTGTGTTTTAGTCCATACTATTACACACAAGTACCTAGTGTTCCACCTTCCTCTTGGAACTGAGGTTCTAAGGGACTGATTTTGAGGTTTTGGTGTTGGATTCAAGCTAAGGAAGGCCATTGGAGCATCTTTGTTGAAGAAGTCTTCAAGGGTAAGAATCTTACCCCTTTTTACCCCATTTTTGTATTGTATTTCTACCTATCTTAAATTCGTTTTTGAGCTTAGTGTATAATACAAAAAAGTTCTGTTTTTAAGCCCTCTTGCTTGTTTGTTAAGAGTGTTTTGTGGTTTGGGTAAGTTTGAATACCCTTAGGCCTTGAAAGGCCTCGTTTTGTGCCCTTTTGTGTGAACTCTGGGATTTTGGTGTTGGGGTCTCTTCACCACTGAAATCTTGAGGGATTTCAGTGGTGAAGGTGATGCCTTGAAGTCCCAAGAAGGAGAGGGCCACCCCCTCTCCTTGTTGTCCTTGAATAGGGCATGTTTTGGCCTCTTGAGAGAGCATTATGTTTGAGGGTGTATTGACCATGACTTGACTGCTTTTTATGCTTAATATGTCATGTTATGCCTCTGTTTTTACTTGGTTTTGGTACTCCACGCATGCTTAGCATAGTTGCCATGTAATGCCTTGTTATGCCTTAACATGTCTTAGGTTGTGTGCCTTTGTTTCTAGCATGTTTTAGGCTTACATTTGTGAAGATTTTGTGCTTATCTTGACATGTTTTAGGTCTGTCCATAAGTGTTTGGGTTGATTTTGGCATGCTTGATATAGCTCCTTTGTATTTGGGCTTGTTGGCCTTGAGCATATGAATGTATAGCATGACATCTTTGCATTGATTTGGTGATTTGGGATCATCCACCATGTCATTTCAGTCCTATTTGCATGCCTATATGTTTACCTTGGATGCATCTTTAATGCCTCATAAGCTTGTGTAGCAATGCTCCATGTTTTGGTGTTTATGCATGCCTTTGTTCTTGAGTCATTTGGATGCCATCTAAGTGGTCCTTAGGCCTTGTATTAATGTCCCAAAACTCTGGTTTTGGTCAATGAGTTCATGCCATGTTTGGTCTTGCTAAGTGTAGTTCAATACTCTATTGGTTTGCTTTGAGCATTTGGGCCATTTGTTGCATGCTCGGCTTGATTTATTGCTTGGTTTGGCACCATGTTTTAGCATGATTTCAATGCTTATGTTGCATGCTATGTGTCCATGATTACCCCCTTTCAAATGTGTTTGAGAGTTGTTCAATTTGTGCTTAAGTGTTGGCCCTCAATTATGTGCATGTGTGTATGTATTTGGCCCCCATATTATAGCATTTTGGCTACTGTTTTAGGCCTATTTAGAGTTACCTAATTCATGTTTAAGTCCATCTTTCCATCTATTTGCATTGCCATATGTATGCTTGTATGCTTGCATAAACTTGTTGCCATGCCATGTTGCATCCTTAGCTTGCATGCCTAGGTTGCATTGCATCTTGCATGCATGCCTTGTTCCTTGACTTAGTGATAGGAATTGGGCCTTGTTTGATTTGATTTGGTTTGCATGCATTTGAAATCAAAGTTGCATACTTGGTTCTTTGGGCCATCATGCATGGAAATGCGTGATTGGTGGTCCGAGAATCGAGGCACATGCCCCTTTGAGTCATTATCATGATAAGGGACATGGTTGGTGCATATATGCCTTGAATTGTGCTGCCATGCTTTGCCTTGCCCTCTGTTGCTGTCATTTGCAGATTCTGCAGGAACACTCTGCCGACCGGCAGTGTAAGGTGCCGACCGGCAACAATTTCTCTGCCGACAGCTTCATTTTGTGCCGATGGCCACACACCACTGCCGGTGGTAATTCCACTCAGCCGGTGGCACTCCCCAGTGTCCAGGGATGCAGTCCTGAGGTTTTGACAGCCTCCAGAGGAGTGAAGGAAGGAAAACAGAGGCAGCCTATGCATGGCGGCGCGTTTCCCGATGCGTCTTTCCTGTTTTCTTAGTTTTAGTTAATTTGCTTAGTTGATTAGGCAATTTGTAAATATTAATTAGCTTGTGTAGTTAATTAATTTGTAATATTTATTTAGTCCCTCCGAGTGAGGGCAAATCTGTAATAAGTGTGTGTGAGTGGAGTGTATGTCCTCCAATCCCCACTTCTTTCTTCCCTTTTATTTACCTGCTTATGATGGTAGATTAGGGCATCTTTAAAATTAGCATACCTTATGCTATGCATGCGTGTAACAAGCCCGCGGGGGACCTCGCTACAGCTCGGACTCGACTTTTTGTAGTCACGGTTCTAAATCTGAACCAAAGAGTCCAAATCCGGCAAATCGTTTTAAGAAAACAGATTTTTGAAAGAAGTGCCAAACATGGACTGCTTTGCCAGATACAGAGTCGCCACCTAAATATTTTATTTTGGGAAATTTAGGAAACCCTGACTCGGTGCCAAAAGGCCACGTGTCCGTCATCACCAAAGTTGCTTCGGCTCGGGAACTTGGGTACGATTGGGGAAGGTCACTTCGTGAGCACCCCCGCTCGCCCGGTCATAGACCGGCCTCTACTAACCATGATATCAATTTTTGAAAACTTTGTATGTCCTTAAACCGGTTATTAGCCCAGGTTACTATGTGATGCTCACAACATATAAGTATAGACCGAGTCGCCCAATTTGGAACAAAACATTTCATGCTTGCTTTTGAAAAGGGTTTGCTACCCGCAGGTAGGCTTGAAACATTTGATGATTTATTCCAATTCAGATAACCCGACCTCCACCCACAGGCATTCAGGCAGAAATATCACATAAGCACATAGCCTCATGGTAATCATGCTATTCATGGCAACACTCACACGCATGCAAGGATGCTAAAGCATAAACTCACTGAGTACTCCAAGCCAAAACAAAAGCTGTATTAGAAATCATGCATGATCCTAAGTATACAGAAATGCCTAATACAACACACGCAAAGTGCAACTATGGCAGGCTCGGCTATTCTAAGATGGCATATGAAATGTTACAACTATCATGTATTCAATTTTGAAATTGAAAGTACAATGCAGTTAGTATGATTCGCCGAGCCCGGTGCATGCAATACAGATGAATGAATGCAAACGTGCTGTCATACTGTATGCTAATTTAAATATGTCCTAATCTAACCATCATAAGCGGATAAATAAAAGGGAGAAAGACGTGGGGTTGGAAGACATACATCACACTCGCGCACACTTATTACAGTTGTGCCCTCACTCGGAGGGTCCAAATAAATATACAGTCCAAATATTACAGTCCCAAATAAAAGAATATTACAGTCTAAAATATTACAGAATTCTAATTAATTAATGAATTAACTAGAAAGCAAATAAAAACTGGCGTGCAAGCCAGGGACTGCCTTGCTTCTGGTGGATGATGCATGTCCGGATTGTCTTGCGCGGAAATCCACCGGAATGCCCCAATTAGCCTCTGTTTACACCTGTTCTTGAAATGCGTGCCAAGTCCCAAAAAGTTGCTGATTCTGCGTTTTGCTGCAGCAGAGAGCAGGAAAGGGGCATAGCAATGTATTTTCACAGATATATGCATGTCTCAATCCTCGTGCCACCAATCACGCATACCGAGGCATGATGGCCGAGGAATCGAAATGCACAACTCAATATAGGATGAATGCACATGAAACAACAGCTAAAACCTAACTCCATCATGGATAATCCGGAGTGTCGGTGACTGGGGAATTGAGACACATTCCGTCACTCGGAGTACGAAATGTACCTCGTTTCCCGTGCCTGGGCTAACTCTTATTCCGGACACGATGCAATATGCATGATATGCATGAAATGCAACTAAGATACAATCCTAACATACTCAATGCTATGAAAATGAGATGCCTCGAAATGCGTGCACACGGGCACGCAAACCGAGAAAATGATATGTCTCGAAATGCGTGCACGCGGGCACGCAAACCGAGAAAATGATATGTCTCGAAATGCGTGCACCCGGGCACGCAAACCGAGGTGATGATATGTCTCGAAATGCGTGCACGCGGGTACGCAAACCGAGAAAAAGAAATGTCTCGAAATGCGTGCACGCGGGCACGCAAACCGAGGCAATGATATGTGTCTCGAAATGCGTGCATGCGGGCACGCAAACCGAGGTGATGATATGAAACAATGCGAATGACAATGAGATGCCTTGAAGTACGTGCACACGGGCACGCAAACCGAGGCGATGATATGAAACAATGCGAATGACAATGAGATGCCTTGAAGTACGTGCACACGGGCACGCAAACCGAGGCGATGATATGAAATAATGCGAATGACAATGAGATGCCTTGAAGTACGTGCACACGGGCACGCAAATTGAGGCGATGGCGGAATACAATGTAATGACATGAAAACATGACAAGTGGGCTTATACCAACAGGAGTGAGCCTCAGCCACACTCACATCGGATGCCGGCGGATAAAAAAACAGGGTGCCTCGAAATGCGTGCACACGGGCACGCAAACCGAGGCAATGATGGAATGCTATGAAATGACATGGAAATGACAAGTGGGCTTATACCAACAGGAGTGAGCCTCAGCCACACTCACATCGGATGCCGGCGGATAAAAATGAGGTGCCTCGAAATGCGTGCACACAGGCACGCAAACCGAGGCAATGACAGAATATGATGAAATGACATGGAAATGACAAGTGGGCTTATACCAACATGAGTGAACTTCAGCCACACTCACATCGGATGTCGGCGGATAAAAATGAGGTGCCTCGAAATGCGTGCACACGGGCACGCAAACTGAGGCAATGCTAAAATGTGATGAAATGCGGCAAAAATGATATGCAAGCATACTAATGGAATTTCAGCACTAAAATATGGGGGAAAACAGTCCCGAAATGAAACGAAATGACATGAAATGCAAGGAAATGTCCCGAAATGCAACATTAGGCACCCAAAATGGCCTATAGCCATGCCAAACATGCACAATATGGACATGCAATGCAAAGACAGAAGCTAGACAGTCCCAAAAGATGCACTTTCACAGTTATAAACATGGCCAAACAGCAAATATAGGTTGGGAAAAATAGCATGCAAGAATACGGTATTTTCAAGAGGTAATGAAGCAAGTGATATAAACAAAACCCAAACTGGAAAATTTCCTTCTACAACACTGAATATGTACCAAAAATATGAACATTTACAGTATATGGAAGCCTCAAAATCAGTATACAAATATGCTAAAAATATGATGCAAAACAAGGCTCAAAAGGTGCCATAACATGAAGTATGCAAAATAATCACCAAACAGCCAAAGACCCTTGATAAACTATGTAGAATGGACCAAAATAAGAACTTTTCCAGAACTGTAAAATGGCCAAAAACCTAAGCATGGTAGGCTAACAAAACATGCAAGAAAACGAACCGAAAGTGAGATATAACATGAAGTGGCTTATGGAGGTCCCAAAACATGAAAGACCCTAAAGAAAACATGAAGAATGGACCAAAACAAGGACCTTTTCAGAACTGTAAAATGGCCAAAAACCTAAGCATGGTAGGCTGCCATTGCGTGTAAGAAAGGGGAAGAAAAGAGGGGTATAACTACAAGTGACACATGGAGACACCAAACAATGTTGAGCCCTTCTCCAATATTGAAGAGGGGCTCAAAATAAGCCTTATATCAGTTTATAACATGCTCAAAAACAGATTGCTCATGGGCCAAAGATAGCATGCAAAATCATGACATACAAGATGATCAATGAAGCAAGTATATTATGGAGGGCTCAAACAGGGTTGAGCCCTTAATGAGAAGTGAAGATGAGCTCAAAATATGGCCCTTTTCAGTTAGGGCCGGAGCTTGAAACCAAAAAGAAGAGGGGCTTAGAAATAGATCAAGAAAAAGGGTCAAAAGGGTAAAAGTACTACTTACCCTTGAAGACTCAAGCTTTTGTTGCTTCTTGGATGGATTTGCAGCTTCTTTTGCCTTCTAGAAACCTTCCTTGCTGCTGGAAGTGAGGTGGTGGTGGTAGAGCTTGGTGGTGTAGAAGGAATGAAGGTTAGGGACTTAGGGTTTTTTTGAAGAATTGAGAGGGAAGAAGATGGAGTTGGCTATGGAGTTTTGAAGAGTAAATTTTCTAACCCTTACAAAGAAGGCCACCAGCTGGTTATAAGGGTTCAAAATGGGGTGTAAAGGTGGGGGAGAAGGAGGGCAAAACTCCCCCACAAAATATCCCCCGGATATAGAAAATATCTGGGGGATATTGCCTCACAGCTGTAAAGTGCACAGTGCAAAGAACACGGCCGACCCATTACTTTTGCTGGATGTGGCCGGCCGGCCACACCCCCTAGCCGGCCGGCTAGGGGTCAAAAGGGTCAAGGTGATTTTCTGGCCGGCCAGCTACTGGGGAGGTACCCCTATGTATGTACAACACAACCATGTGGTTGAAATTCCAAGAAAGTGGGCCCAAGGGGTTCAACAATGGCTCGGAAAGAGGGGGTCAAAAGGGTCAAGTTGACTTACTGGCCGGCCATGAACTTTTAGGGGCCTCTCAGATGTGTAGATCACAGATATGTGGTTCAAAGTTCAAGAAAAAAGGTCCAAGGGGTTCAACATTAGCCCGGAAGAAAGGGGTCAAAAGGGTCAGGTGACCTTAATGGCCGGCCACCAACTTTTAGAGGCCTCTCAGATGTGTAGATCACAGATATGTGGTTGAAAGTTGGCAACACTAGCTCCAAGGTATTCAACATTAGCCCGGAAGTGCGAAAAACGGGCGCCGGGAGGCTCCGGAAGAGAGATAACTGGTTGTTGCAACAATTGCTGGCCTCCCACCCTTCAGTGACCTTCCTTGTGACAAAACAGAGGTACCTGCCAAAAATGAATGAAAACCGTTGCAAAACGAAAGTTCCGGGGCCAAAACACGCAGTTCGGGGTCCTGAAAATGGGCTGTTAAGCACCGAAAATGGTATTCGACCTCGAAGTGGGTTTCTCAACCCCCAGTGTCCCTCAAAAGGGATGAAATAAGATGTATGCCAAAAATCAGAGCAAACGAAGATGGTTAGGCGGTCCCGAACCGAGGCACACGGCCAACGGTCCCGAAAACCGGGAACCGGACTCCGAAATGGGCAAAATGGCCTACGGCCACCAAATGTAGCCTACGGACATTTGAGAGACGGTCTACGGGACCTCTCCCTTCCCTCGGGAAAAGAAATAGAGAAAACCGAGTCTGGCTCGCAAACCGAGACAAGGCACAGAAAAGGGTTCGGAAGTCCGGAGGCAGGGCTCACGGCCGCGACTCTGAGACTTCTGAACGAGCACATTATGGAACATCACCAAGTGCTCAATCGGTGACGTCTGAGTCTTAAGGTCGGTCAAAAATGGGGTGTCTACAATGCGTGCATCCATACATTTGTATTACATACATTAGGCTCGGTACATCACGCTAACTGCATCTGTACTTCAATTCACAAATTGAATATGTGGTAATTGATCGCATTTCATATGCCATGTTTAGGGTTAGCCGAGCCTGCCTAGATTGCATTTTTGCATGTGATGCATTAGCCATTTTTAACATGAACTAGGACATGCATGTTTGCTAACTAGTTTACTGTTTTGGCACGGAGTACGATGTAAGTATTTTCGCTTTAGCATCTCGCATGCGTGTGAATGTTAACATGACAGTATGCTTGCCATGCGGCTAAATGCTTATGTGAGATTAAATTGTTTGAATGCCTGTGGGTGAAGGTTGGATTGTTTGAGTTGGAAAAACTCATTGAAATCCGTGTTTTTAGCCTACTTGCGAGTAGCAAATTCCAAAGCGCTTTTCAAAACAAACGGATATGCGATGCTTATTTCCAAATTAGGCAATCTAGTCTATATTTGTTTGCTGCGTGCATAACATAGTAATTCTAGGCTAATAATTGGAATAAGAACACGTAAAGTTTTCAAAATCGGATATCATGGTTAGTAGAGGCCGGTCTTCGGACCGGGCGAAAGGGGGTGCTCATAGCTGACCTTCCCCGATCGTACCCAAGCTCCCGAGCCGAGACAACTCCGGTGATGACGGACATGTGGCCTTCGGCACCGAGTCAGGGTTTCCTAAATTTCCCCATTTTAAAAATATTTAGGTGGCGACTCTGTATCTGGCAAAGCAGTCCATGTTTGGCACTACTTTTTCAAAAATCTGTTTCTCAAAACGATTTGCCAGATTTGGACTCTTTGGTTCAGATTAAGAACCGCGACAAACAAAAATCGCGAGTCCGAACTGTAGCAGCGAGGGCCCCCCTCCGCGGGCGCGTGCTACAACCGTGCACTCCCCGGAGCAGGTGAAATTCCACACCGAACAAGATGAGACTAAGAACTTAATTTGAAACAAATTTTCCGACGTTTTCAAACTCAATGAGAGCAAAAGAACGAAGTGAAGACGAAGAAAGAAAAGAAATAGGGAACAAAGACTCGATCGTCACAACCTCCCCACCTTGGGAAATTTCGTCCCCGAAATTTGAATATATTCCCCAAAATCAAGTAGACTCACCAAATAGGAGTGTTCTAACGACTATGATTTTTTTTTTTTTAACAACATTATCAAATTGCAACATCTACGTTCAATCAATCATTTACCATTTTCTTCCTCATCATTTCATCAAAACACAATTGTTCGTTCAAGACATAAGAATTAAAACATTTGTAGCAAAATATCATTCCTTCAAAACCTCATGCTCAAATTAACAACACATACAACAACATGTGATCAACAATTTAACATTCTCCCCTTCATCATTGGGAAACATTACAAATAAAATAAAGCAATTAAGCATGCTCCAATAATTCCGGATACTTGGAGCGGACTTCCGCTTCCCATTCCCAAGTTGCTTCCTTAATCCCATGGCGTCTCTACAACACCTTCACTAACGGTAAGGTCTTACCCCATAACACTTGCTCCCGAGTATCTAGGATTTGAACTAGCCCCTCTTCGTAGGAGGCATCCTCATCTACCACCAAATCAAGCCAATCTAACACATGAGAAGGGTCGGGTTCATACTTCCTAAGCATAGACACGTGAAACATGTTGTGAACCCCCGAAAGTTATGGCGATAAAACTAACCGGTATCCCACTTCCCCAATCCTCTCCAGTATCTCGAAAGACCCAATGAACCTTGGAGACAACTTACCACTCTTACCGAACCTCATCAAGCCTCGCCTAGGTGAGATCTTAAGGAACACATGATCACCCAATTCAAAGAACAAAGGTCGTCTCCTCTTATCGGCATAACTTTTCTGTCGGCTTTGAGCTGTGGCTAACCTCTTCCGAATGAGAGCAACTGTCTTGGTTGTCTCTCTAACGATCTCCGGACCCAACAACGGTGCATCTCCCACCTCGGCCCAACAGACTGGTGACCTACAAGGTCGGTCATACAAGGCCTCAAACGATGCCAAGGAAGACCCCCCCCAACCAACCAAGGAAACACAACACCAACTTCCGGCCACAACCAAATTTGGAATACTACCCCGACTCTAGGAACGCCAAGGATACCGAATTAGTGAAGAACACAAGGAAATGGTCACAGACTTTCCCTCAATTCACACCACTCGCTGGGTCTATGAGACAAGAATAACAAATAACCACGACAACCACACGCATGCCCTGGGTATCCACCACCACTAGCCCGAACACTGTCCACGCTTAGCACTCCAGTAAGATGGAAACTAGATTTTCACCATAAGATCCTTGGTTACCACATTTTAGGAAAAGGTTACAACAAAACTCGGCTCAAGACAAGACTCTGGTCTAACAAGTTTTTGCAATGCCCATCAATCCACATAACCGAACGTACAATACTCAAGATTTAGAAATACAATTAAAGTGGTAACACCATCACAACCATAAGGGTATAATAATTAACAACTCAATTCCAAAAGAAGGTTTTCATTTCTTTCTTTCTTTTTTTTTTCTCAATTATTGGTAAAAGTCAAGTTTGGTTTTAGATTTTTGATTAAAAAAGCACAAAAAGACAAATTTGGCTACATAAGCCAATAAGACAAAATGTCACATTCAAACCATAATCATTACATTTTTTCTCTCACAAAAGTCAAAAAAACCAAAAAAGCCAAATCAAACGAGGCTAAAAAAGTCCCAACATAAACAAATCAGCTAAAAAAGCCAATGCTAAACAAAGACTTAGTTCGAATTAACTAATTCTTACTACTTAAAATTTTATTAATTTTTAATTTACATTTTAAGAGCCACTTCAATTTTTAAGTGATACAATTTCTAATTATTAAATGGAATTAATTGATTTTTGGGGATTTTTTTTAAGGTCCCTAATGTTAACGCTTTATAGCATAAAGGACACCCAATATTTTCATAATGTCTAAGGTCTCTCAATATCGATCCAGAGAAAATTCTACCTAGAGAATTTCTCTGGAATTCCCAAAGAATTTTTCTGTGTTTTTGACCAATTTTCTCTGGTTTGCTCTTGATTTTCTCTGTGTTTTTTATCAAACCAGAGAAAATTGAACAACCACCATTTTCATGTTGACAAATTTTCTTTGGACTGTAAGACATTCAGACAACAACAACTCAAAGAAAATTGAACAAACACTATTTTCATTTTGACCAATTTTCTCTGGACTGTAAGACATTCAAAACACCAAAACAATGGATATCACGACCCAACACTTAACCAGACTAGTAAATTTCACCAACAATGGTATGAAGTTCATGGCTTGCTTCCTAATGATGATCATATCGTAAATGTTACTCACAAAAAGCTTGAAAGCCTCATAAAATCCAAAAAGCTTGAATTTTCTCTAATTTTTCTCACAAAATTCTCTGTGATTTGCCCAAAATTTTCTTTGTGTTTTGACCAATTTTCTTTAGTTTGCTCATAATTTTCTCTGTGTTTTAACCAAACCAGAGAAAATTGTGGTTTTTCACAGAAAAATTTCTAGCAACCTTCAACAAACACATACACACACACACATACACACACACACACACATACACACACAAAAAAAAAAAATAATAATAATTGAGGATTGAAAATATTCTTAATCAAATTTATGATTGAATCTAAGTTTTTGTTCTCACTCTTCCACTCAAAACCTCTTTATTTCCACAACTACCTCTTTGGTAGCAGACGTAACGCCCCACTACTTGCTGGCCCAAGTAACCTGTGGGTTGACCAACATTACCCAAAAGCTTAAGTCCAAGTTACTTCGTTGCAAGGTAGTAGTGCTTTATATGCCCAAGATCACCATGTAAACTTCCGATGTGGGGCAAGGTGTTACAAACTCCCCCACTTATAAATCCTCGCATCCTCGCGAGGGTCTATAATCAATCAGAATACCACGACAAGCTCGTGGCCCACATCGTTGTGTGCATGGGTTGGCTCTAATACCATTTGTAATGCCCCACTACATGGTTACAAGCTCGCATTATTGAGCTCGACTCTTCAACTAGATGATTACACCAAAGTACCTTAACTAATTTAATGGCCTTTGTACGTAACATTTTCTCTTTCGAATCCAAGATCTAAACATGAATCTCCTCATACGAAAAATCTTCTCTAGTTTGAAGCGACTCATAATCAATCATATGCGACTAACTGTGCACATATTTCCTCAGCATAGACATGTGAAACACATTATGCATTCTTACTAACCTAAGGGGTAGAGCAACACGGTACGCAACCTCACCAACCTTCTTCAATACCTCAAATGGTCCAATGTATAATAATTTTATTTCTAACGCCCACTACTTCCTGGCCTAAGTAACCTACAGGTCAACCAACAATACCCAAAAGCTTAAGTCCAAGTTACTTAGTAGCACGGTAGTGGTGCTTTATATGCCCAAGATCATCTATGCAAACTTTCGATGTGGGACAGGGTGTTACAAACTCCCCCACTTAGAAATCCTCGCATCCTTGTGAGGGTCTATAATAAATCAGAATACCATGACAAGCTCGTGGCCAACCCAGAATAAGTGGCCCACATGGTTGTGTGTATGGGTCGGCTCTGATACCATTTGTAACGCCCCACAACTTGTTGGCCCAAATAACCTATGGGTCGACCAACAATACCCAAAAGCTTAAACCCAAGTTACTTACTAGCAAGGTAGTGGTGCTTTATATGCGCAAGATCACCATGCAAACTTCTAATGTGGGACAGGGTGTTACAAAGTCCCCCACTTATAAATTCTCATGTCCTTGTGAAAGTCTATAATCAATTAGAATACCACGACAAGCTCGTGGTCCACATGGTTGTGTGCATGGGTTGGCTCTGATACCATTTCTAATGCCCACTACTTGCTAGCCCAAGTAACATGTGGGTTGACCAACAATACCCAAAAGCTTAAGTCCAAGTTACTCAGTAGCAAGGTAATGGTGCTTTATATGCCTAAGATCACCCACGTAAACTTCCGATATGGGACAAGGTGTTACAACAGATAAACAACAATCTGACCTAGATGTTTAGATTTCAAAGTATGTGGTTGAATTGAATTGATGGAGAACTTTATGAAACCCTAGATTATGGATTATTTGCAAAACAAATCCACAATTGGAAAACTCAAAAAACAAAGGAATATGGGGGAAATGAAGTGGAAAAAGAAACAGAGTGTGAGAATTTGGAATCAGAAATAGTTACTATATACATATTCTACAAAGAAGTGAGTGAAACCTTTGAATTTTGGAGATAGATTTCTTTTTCTTTTTCGTTGATGATTTTTTGAGAGAGAGAGAGAGACTCCTTACTTCATCACCAATGAGCTTCAAAATACAGCCTCATAAATTTCTTTTTACACCCAATTGTGGTCGTCTTCGGTCATCCACCACTATCGTCGATGGTAGATGATGGTCGTCGGTGTAAAAGAGGTAACGAAGCGAGGTCGAGAGAGGCGAGCCAGCGTGTTTCGATTTTTAAAGTGGGTTTCGAGAGAGAATATGAAAAAGAGGAAGAGAATGAGGGAGAAAGAGGAAGGAGATCGGCGACAGGTGGTGGCCGGTGGCGATGTGTAGCTTGACTTTTTTCGCCCTCCCTTTTTGAAAGTTTGAAATAAGCCCTACAGTTCAGACTCTTTTGGTTCTGAATCTGATTTCACAAGTGCAATGCGAAATAGATAATCACCAAAGAGTCCCAATCTAAAAAATCTTTTGGAGAATCGATTTTGAATCAAATTTCCAAAAATGGATTGCTTTGCCAGATACAGAGTCGCCACATAAATATTTTTGGAAAATTTAGGAAACCCATGACTCGTGCCAAAGGCCACGTGTCCATCATCACCAAGATTGTCTCGGCTCGGGAACTTAGGTATGAGAGCGGAAGGTCATGAATGCATTTGAGCACCCCCGCTCGCCTGATCAAAGATCGGCCCCTACTAATCATGACATGATTTTTATCAACATTATATGTTCTTGTTCTGGTTTATTTAGGTTAGCACTTACTATGTGATGCGCACACACAAGTATAGACCAAATCAGAAGAATTGGAACATCTCGAGTCATGTTCTTTTTGAAAATTGTTTCACAAGATGTACCACTTGAAAAAGTGATCATATATAAACATTTACTCGAATTATTCCAATTCAAGCAATAAGCCTCCATCCATAGGTATTCAAGTAGTTATAGCATTTAAGCAATTAGACTCATGGCAAGCATGCTAAACATGGCAACATTCACACGCATGCAATTATGCTAAAGAAAATAAAAGCTTACCTAGTACTCTAAGCCAAAAGAAAAAATGAGTTAGAAAAATGCGTGATCCTAACTATGGAATTATGACTAATACAACAGATGCGATATGGAATTACTAGGCTCGGCTACTAATACGGCATATGAAATAATGAAATAGCATGCGGTCTAAGCACGTATTCAAAGAATGTATTAAACTAACAATGCAGTTAGAATGATGAACCGAACTTCGGTACATGCAATAAAAATGGATGCAAACATGAAGAATGCTAAACGAAACGTGATGTCCCTAAACTAACCATCATCAGCTAGTAAGTAAAAGGGAGAACGACGTGGGGTTGAAGACATACACATTATTACGTTGCGCTCCCACAAAGGAGAGTCTGAATGAATAACTAGCTAACTAACTAAGCTAAGCTAATTATTACAAAACAAATGAAATAAATAACTAAACTACTTAACTTATCATTACAACAAATGAAACTAGTCTAGTTAACTAACTAATCACAAAATGAAATTGAATAACTAGTTGAACTAACAAATTAAATACAACGCCTTACAAAATTAACTAGCTACAACTAATTAATTACGACAATATTAATTTACAATTATGATAGTTATAACACTAATGAAACAATCAATTACATTTGACAAAATGTGTAAGTGAAGATGGATGAAGGTTGCATGCACAGCGCTTGAGAGCTACTCTACCTGCCCAAGCCACCTCTGTTTCACCTTCAGCCACTGCCTCTATTTTCTGCAAAACTGCACTACTGGCCACACACTAAGGGCCGACCGTACATCACTGATGGCCGGTCCGGTCTACAGATGGCAGGTCGTGCATCAATTTGGTGCAAAACTCTGTTTTTGTGTTCTGAGGTGAACCAGTGTAGACAGAGTGTTCTCAAGCTCTGTTTGTCCCTTTCTTCCTCCTTTGTCATGGGAAAACCTCGAGAGAAGGTTGAAATTGATTCCAAAGCCATCAATGAGCAAAATGATTGCTTGATGATCTTTGATAGAATTTTGGATAAAAATCAATGAAATGCAAAGAATGAGACTACCCCTCCCTTTTGTCATAGTATGAACTCAAAGAGGGAGGTTACAACGCTTCAAGAATCATCAAAATGCCATGGATTAGCATGTGACGACTCACGACACAAGTAACTTGGCACAACATCCTGCCAAGTTAAAGCAATTTAAGCCACTTTCTTTATGTGTGTTGATCCATGTTTTAAGCTAATTTTATTAAGCCTTGCCATTCTTTAGTTCATTTGTCCATGGTGATGTTAAAGTCCTCTAAATAAGAAGTAATGCCAAATGAGAGGTTCTTCTAAAGCATGAGAGAAAGACTATACCGTTGGCAATGAATCTTCGAAAAGATTAAGCCATTAAGTAGGAATCTTTGTTACATGTTTTGAGCAACCTCAATCGGTTGAAATCATTCTCAAGCATGAAAGAGATGGATGGTGGATTGATTGTTAAACTTAGACTTTTAAACATGGAAATGAGCAAAGGGAAGCTTGGAATAACATGCAACAAGTTATGTGTGCTAACTTATGAGACAACAAATGAACTAAACAAAGCATGAACCAATGTAAAAGGCTTGGACAGCACTTAACATATGAATAACAGAGACTAAAAGTTAATGAAAGTAGCCTAAAAAGATAAACAATAAAGAAAAGAATGAAGGCTAGTTAGCAAGAATAAGGAGGGCTGGCTAACCCCTCCACTTTTGAAACTTCAAAACATGATTTTTGGCCCTTTGAAAACCCTGAAAATTAGTGTAGATATCAAAGAAAAAGGGTGAAAAATGAAGGGTTTGAGCTACAGGTAAAGGTGTAGAAGGAGCAAGCTCTCTCTACCCTTTTGGTAGCTCTTCAAACCCAACCTTAAACACTTCAAATAGACTCAAAACAACACAAAATAGTAAGAATAAAGAAGCAAATGGAAGAAATGAAATCAAGAGAGAAGAAAACAAGCTTATACCTTTCAAGGGGTAAGCTTGTTGTTTGTGATCCAAACTTGGTTTCAATCCAATCTCAAGCTTGAATTATGCTTCTCCAAGATCAACCAAGACTCCAAGGTGGTGAGACAAGGTTGTTTATGGAGTATAGAGATGATACAAGGAAGCTAGGTCAGCTCAAAGGTTGCTTGCGATGGAAGAAGGAGGAGAGAGGGGCTCTCAAGGTGTATATAGGCTCTCTAAATTTTGTTTAACCCTCAAAACAATAACACAACTTCATTTTTATAGAATTCGAGATCAAAAGGTGATAAATATCTTCAAAAATGGACAGTTGGAGGACTCCCGCCCAGAATAGTGTTTTTCGCCCCCAAGGGTCGGCTGGCTATTTATAGCCACAGCTGGCCATCACTGATGCACGGGTGGGCTTGGATGCCTTCCCCTGTTTTTTTATTCAAACTTAACTCAGAGTGGAAAAAGGTCCAAAAATAAAACCCACAGGTTCAAATAAGATAAATGTTGAAAATTTGAGGTTACTTCGAGAGCCTAGTTGAATCCGAATCGCTGCGAATTCACAATTCAACTTTCATCATCGACTGTATTGAACCAAGTGCCTAAGTCTTGCGGGCAATCAAAAATGGGTTGTCTACACGATGGCAGATCTGGCAGTGATGACAGAAGAAGAGAGAGAAAGAGAGATGAGGTTTGATATGAGAGAATCAAATTTTTCTGTGATATATGGGTGTAGGGGTTGAGGGACTTTAGACATCACAAAATAATATTGTGGACCCTTTCTATTACTAAAAGTGGAGAAGGGATGTTAGACTAATTTTCCCTTGATTTTTTACTTAATATACTCCATTTGGATGGAGGGGTTTTGTGAGAAAAGAAAAGAAACGATGAGAATAGGAAGCCTCTTCACTTGTTTGGATGGTTCAGTAGATGAAAAATGATGAGAAATGATGAAAGACGGTGAGAAAATGATTCTCACCAAACCCATGTTTGTTTCTCACTAAAAGTGTTGTGATTTGGTGAGAAAGAAATTGTGTTTAATGAAAGTTTATTAAAATACCAAAATTACTCTTATGGAAAAATATAGTTTCGTAATATGGAATGTTATTTTGGTAAAATGAAATATAACACTTTGCTTTATTTTCTCTTATTTGCTCTATCCAAAAAAAATAGCTGAAAAATCACATTCTCTTTTCTTTTATTCATCCAAACATAATGGTGAGAAATCATAATCATTTTTTCTCTCTCACCTTGGTGAGAAGCCACAATCATTTCTTTTCTCACCTTCCCCACGATTCAAATGGAGTGTAAGTTTTAAGTGTAGTTTGATAGAATTGAAAATTAAAAATTAATTAATGCTAATTTTTTTAAGATAAAAAGTTGTTTAATAAAAATATAAGTGCTGAAATAAAACAAATCATTTGATATAAATAATATTAAATTTAAATTTTATTATTTTAAAATTATATCTTTTAATTTTATATTAGTTCGTTTGGGAAGTGGGTTGGTATTTTGACTTTTTGGCTTTTTTAGCCTTTGGGATATTTTTTTTTTTTTTTTTTTTTTTTTTTTTTTTTTTACTTTTTTGACTTTTTTGCGAGAAAAAGAATATAACGATTATGGGTTGGATGTGACATTTTGTCTTATTAGGCTAAAAAGCCTATTTTGTCTTTTTGTGACTAAAATAGCCCCAAACCTAACCGAACCCAACTCAACCCAAGTTGCCAAACGAAGGCAATAGTGAGTTGATTTTAGTGGTAGTGGAGACAACAATTGTGCCTATAACGTTAATGACAATAGTGGTGTAGATAAAGAGATAGTGGTTGTGGTGATGTTGATGTTGTTGATGATGATGATGATGATGATGATGAAGGGGTAATATAGTGGTGATGAAAATTGGGTGGCTGCGATGGTATAATAATGGTGGTTATTGTGGAGGTAGAATGATGGTGGTGGTTATGACAATGATGGTAATGATTGTGAATGGTAAGCGGGGTAGGGGGCTAGATTGGATTAGTATGGGTGTGGGTCCCACCTACACCTTGTTTGGTGATGATTTGTGAGAGGCTTAGTAATCCCTCCTCCTGAGAGGATTAGATTGGTTGGATTTTAGGTAGGATTAGAAAAATAGTGAGTAGATTGTGTCTGTTTTATAGAAAAAATTTATTTATTTTACTAAGTACATCTGTTTATTTTAATTTTTTTTACTATAGAAATAATTGTTTTTATATATTTTGTATAAAAATAATTTAACAATCCTATCACTAATCATCTTCGACACTATCATCAAAACAAACACACTTTTACTTAATCCACTCACTGACAATCCCCATATTAACAATATCTTCACTAACCATCCTCTCACCAATAATCCCATCCAACCTAATTCGCCAAACAAACGTAATCTAAGGCCATGTTTTTTTGGACGGACATGAGATTGGGATTGGACTAATAGTCCAATAAAATTATTAATTTGATGTTTGGTTAAATAATTGAAGTACAGACTAACAATCCATCCGGATATGATAGCTCACATATGATGGACTATTCAATCCCACAGAAGGGGATGGGATATAAATTAGAGGATTAAGACAAAGTTTGGACTATTAGTCTGTCCTTATAATCCTAACTCAATCCAAACATATGATAGGATACACAATCCAAAAGGATTTGTAGTCCTAGGAATATTAGTCATGGGAATGCTAATCCAACCTAATCTAATCCGCCCAAACAAACATAACCGAAGTGTTAAGAGTCTATGTTCAATGAAGCACTGTCCCTCTACTTGTCTATGGTTGTTTTTTCACATTGAATAAGTATATACATATGCCAAATAGACAATTCATTTAGGAAAACTACTAGACAAATTAATACATTTTACATTCTATTTTATTTTATTTTTTGTACTAACTGATGTATCATGAAAAAAAAAATACAATTTAAAACAACATTCACTTTCATAAATGTGATAGGTTCCTTAGTAACTGTTATATTATATAATAAAGAAACTTTGCAATTTAAAGCATCGACTTCCTTTTTTTTTTTTAGATGGAGAAAGCTTGAAAGTCAAACTATATAAAATTCTAACAATATCTTGCAACACCAATGGATGAAGAGAGGGAGGAACATCCACCATCCAAGCCTGACGAGAAAAGAATAGCTAGTCTAACCAAACCATGAGCAATACTGTTACCTTCCTTACAAACATGAGAGACAAACCATGAGTGAAAGCTACAAAGATCTTGAGCTACCTCAAGCATGACTTATTTTAATAATGTGATAAGTGTCAGTAATTAAAAATTTTAAGATTTGTTGAGAAAGTGTCCTTTTAGCGATTTTTTATTTATTTTTTTTTCTTTTGCTAAGACAGAACTTGAAAAAGTTTAAAGTGATTAAATGAAAATAATTTTTTAATTTTTTTTATAAATATTTTTAATAAGTATAGAGAATGGAAATGAATTTTGAATTTTGTATATAATTTTTTTGACTTTTTTAATAACTTTTTAATTAAAATGTTCAATTCCCAAATTAACCTTAGCAGTTTGTCTAATATTACTCTCTATTTAGTTTGTGTAATTTTAAAAAGAATATGTCCAACTTGGGAAAGATTGTGATATATTCACCTTTACTATATAAAAAAAATGGGTATTGCTATGGTATCATATGTAAATTATGTTATTTGTAAGTTTTTTATTATTAGAAATGGCATAAATCAATACAATGAGAATCATAATTAAAAAAAAAATTGAGTTATAATTAAATATCACATGAGATATAACTAAATAATTTTAGAATCATAACCAAAAAATAATATCATAATCAAAATCATAATGTGTACTACAACAAAAAAGGGTTTTTACGGCGCGCAATGCTCACCGTAAAACCCTTCTACGACATGCAGCGGCACGTCATATTATGACCAGTCATGGAAAGTCATTCACTTTCAACGACATGATTCGTACGCTGTTAAAAACTATTTAACGGCAGATTTTGTGCATCGTTGTTAATTTTTCTACAACATGTTATAGTACGCCATTAAAAACTATTTAACGGCAGATTTTATGCGCCGTTGTTACTTTTTCTACGACCACTTGTGCACACCGTTAATTGGTGAGACAAATAACGACGCTGATTGTGCACCGTAAAATATGTAATATAACGACTTATTATGCCTGCCGTAGAATATGTCTTTTTTTTATTATTATTTTATAAATTCAGCAGGTTCTATTTGATCAATTTTGTACAATCTAACAAATATTACAAACAAGCATCACAAAACATCAATCAATTACCAAAATATTGTTTGAAACATCAAAAAGAAACCATATCCATAAATTATAAACATTCAACAATTGTCTATACATTTCAAACATTCGAAAACTATATCTTTAAATTCTAAACTGTACAAATAGTTTAAACCATCCAAAACTATGCATATCTAACTTTCTAAATATATCGACAACTATTAAGAGATTATCTAAAACTACCGACAACAGTTCCTATAGCAGTTGTAGCTGCAGCTGTAGCAAATCCACTTGCTCCTGTCATAGGGACGAGGGTGCCCAATGTTTGTGTTAAGGCACCTAAACCTGCAGCAATAGCTAGAGCAACTAACCTTGTTGCATTTCTTGCCTGCATGACAAAGGAAACTTCACATAAGTACAAAAACCAACGACTCAAGGACAAAAATATTTCTTGAGGTATTAAGAAATGATCAAGAAATTTTAAAACATCAACAAAACATTGCCAAAATTAATAAGATAATTCAACGGCCCTATAAAAGCAATGTCATAATGAAAATTAGTAAAAATTCAATACCTCAATAGTCTCAACGTATATGCAAATAAAATCCACATAAAGCAAAACCTCTTTTTTCATACCTCAAATGAAGTTACCTCTTTTGTTGCAATGTTTTTAGAGGAAAATGAGTAGGAATCTTCAAACAAACCATTACGTTTGTACAGGAAAATATAGTTTGCTACTAAATCCAGGCCATAAGAAGCTCAAGAGAAAAAATAAATTTAAAAAGAGGAAGAGGTGAAATTAATCTACTTCAATGCAGCACCTACTTGATACTCGCATAATTATGTTAAAGGATCTCTATGTATGAGGTTTAGGTTTGTATAGGTTTTATCCATTACCATTGTAAGTTCCAAATTAAAGAGTCCAAGTCCAATTAGAGTCTATATTATTTACAAGTTTAAGAAGAAACTTTCAATCCATTATAGAAGAAATTCAGGAAAGTTTTAGAAGCTTTAGGCACTTTTTGGGATAATGTTATACCTGAGTACTGTAACGCCCTCAAAATAATAACATTAAACCCATCAATATAGACATACATTGATATATATAAAAGTTCCATATTCTTCTATTCAACAGAGTTTCATTACAAAAGTATTACATGTTAACAACAAAAGCAAATGCCCTAAAGGCTTACAGCTTTCCAAGCTAACACTTGGTTACAACAAAAGAGTACTAACTCATTTACACATCAAGCCCTTGGCTTGAATATACATATAATACATCAAAAGGGAAAAGACAACAAAAGTCTGCCCGCCTCTAGCCTCCCAAGCTACGTCCTTGGAGGTGGCATGCTACCTGTACTTGAAAATGATGTTCCCATATAGGGTGAGCCACAGCCCAGCAGAGATATACTAAACCAACTATGAGCAATGACTAAAAGATTAGCAATTGATAGATGGCCAACACCGATACATCCGCATATATCACGTCACAATTTCATAACGTACGAGTCTATGTCACTTTCCATTTTCCATCCTTATTTAATAGATAAGCATATTAGCTATGTCAACACATCAACAGATAAACATCTTACGCATCAACAAATAAGCATATAAGCTGTATCCACACTTCACTAGACAAGCATATGAGCTGTATCTACACTTCACTAGACAAGCATATGAGCTGTATCTATACTTCTCAAAGATAAGCCTATGAGCTGTATCTCCACTTCTCTAGAAAAGCATATGAGCTGTGTCTACGGAGTTCATCCCCCATCTCCTCCAATCTTATCCGGTTTAGAGGTACATCCCCCATCTTTCCCTAAACCGCGGAGTACATCCCCCATCTTCTCCTCTACACACAATGCATATAAACACAAGGGTTCTATACACAATCAATCAATACATAGAATTAATGTATTCAATTCACCGTCATACTCTATAACACATTCACTCGATTAGTTTTAGTTTGCCTAATCATCATGCATTGTCTACAACAATCAAGACTATCCTCCACCGATAGCCCAAAGGAGCTATTTCTAAATAGAAAATAAATGCACAAAATGGATATTAAATCGACATTTCAATTAGGCGACCAATAAATGATCCAACCACACTCTTTAGTCCCATACATTCCCGATTTCAACATTCTCAATTCAATTCCTCATTTCCAACAATTAATTATACAAATTAATTAACAAATGTAATTAGGGCATATTTCATAATTAACATCACAACCCTTAGGTTCCATTTTCATTAATGTTTTAACATTAATTTCACTTTTCCATGCCAAACATGCATTTAGGTTTTATATGATTAAAACCCCAACTTTTGTAAAATTACACAAAGGCCCGAACTTTCTCAAAATTACCCAACAACTCCCAACATAAAGAAATGCCAAAATTTAAAGACATAACTCATAAAGGGGAGTAGGATATCCCTACCTCAAATTCGGAGTTCAAGGGGTGAAGATGAAGAAACTCAACGTGCTCCAAAACTCGAAATTTCCGGATCAATGTAAAGCCCTCGACGATCAACCCAACTTTTGTAAATACCAAAGGTGAGGAATATGCCCTAGCTAGATCAATACCTAGAGAGAAGTTCAGGTTCTAGTGAGAGGAGCTCTCAAATGGAGGTTTTAAAAAGTAAGAGAGAGAAAAGGAGTTGAAAAAGTGATCCAAAAGTCGGATCTCGAATTTATATAAAAGTCGCCCCGCTCGAGCGTCCAAACCCCCGCTCGAGCATCAGTCACAGACTCCCGCTCGAGCGTCAACAATCCCGCTCGAGCGGCGGATACACACTTCCAGAACTTTTACAGAACCATACCTCCGCTCGAGCGTCAACCCTCTCCGCTCGAGCGTCACACACAACGTCCCGCTCGAGCGTCAAAACTCCCGCTCGAGTGCACAACTCTGCAGAGGAGATACTGGAAGATGGAAAACTACGCTCAAGCGTCGGAAACCCCGCTCGAGTGGACAGACAACAACGAAGGGCCCGCTCGAGCGTCAAAATCCTCGCTCGAGCGTGAAGGCCAAAATCTGGGCAACTACTCTTGGTTTTTAAGTCCAACCAACCTGTGTCAAACTCGCCCAACACAACCCAAGACTCGAATGCAAGGAGTAAAGGATGTAAACAAGACATATACAACAACTAACTCCACGGAACCTAAGTCCGGGTACAACAGTTAAAGAAAAGGGGAAACCGGGATCGCTATAACCTCCCCCCCTTAAAGAATTTCGTCCCCGAAATTAACACACAGGTTTAAAAAAATAGGTTTTCCCCATGCCCAACAACATTACGACATAATATTAAACATTTCGACCCATTGTCGGTCAATTCCATCTCTTTTCAACAGGCATTTCACAACATATATTACAAGTGCATTATCAACATGCAATTTTCTTCCATTTCCAACCATTTTCAACATACATGGTTCACAGTTCATATCATAATCAATATACATGATACAACTCCAATTTTATAATATAGCCAACATATGCAATATCATAATCAACTCCCATATCAAGATAAGTTCTACAACATACTTCCATTAAACCAAAACATTACCAATGTTTTACAACTTAAGACATATATAAAGCTCTGAAGTCCAGCAATATTACAAAATCTAAATACAAGATTACTCACCAATAAACAAGTCCGGATATTTCTCGCGGACTTCCAACTCACGTTCCCAAGTGGCTTCCTCCACTCCGTGATGTTTCCACAAAACCTTTACCAAAGGGATGGTCTTGCCACGCAAGACTTGATCCCGCCTATCCAAGACCCGAACCGGTCTCTCCTCATACGAGGTGTCCTCATCTACCTCTAAGTCGGTCCAATCTAACACATGCGATGGATCCGGCTCATACTTCCGAAGCATACAAACATGAAAGACGTCATGCACCCCGGACAACTGCGGCGGTAAAGCCAAACGGTAAGCGACTTCCCCAATCTTCTCAAGGATCTCAAAGGGACCAATAAACCGAGGGGATAACTTCCCACTCTTCCCAAACCTCATCAACCCCCGCCTAGGTGATATCTTCAAAAAGACATGATCACCTATCTCAAACATCAAGGGTCTCCTCCTACGGTCGGCATAACTCTTTTGGCGACTCTGGGCTGTAATAAGCTGCCTACGGATAAGCTCAACTTTCTCCATCGTCTCCCTAACCAACTCCGGACCCAACAAAGATGTATCACCCACCTCGGCCCAACAAACTGGAGACCTACACGGTCGGCCATACAAGGCCTCAAACGGTGCCATACCGATACTCGACTGAAAACTGTTGTTGTAGGCAAACTCCACCAAGGGCAAGTGCCTCTCCCACATCCCACTAAAGTCAAGGACAGAACCTCGAAGCATATCCTCAAGGATCTGAATAGTACGCTCGGACTGCCCGTCAGTCTGAGGATGGTAAGCCGTGCTAAAGGTCAACTTAGTGCCCAAGGCACTCTGTAAACTCTGCCACAACCTAGCAGTAAAACGAGGATCTCTATCTGAGACGATCGTCACTGGGACCCCGTGCAATCTCACTATGTCCCGAATATACAAGTCGGCAAGATGATCTACCAAATCTCTCATGCGCATAGGAATGAAATGCGCCGACTTAGTCAACCGGTCTACAACCACCCAAATAGCATCACTACCCCGTTGAGCCCTCGGAAGACCTACAACGAAGTCCATAGTGACATGCTCCCACTTCCACTCGGCAATAGGCAAGGGTTGCAACAAACCCGCTGGCCTCTGATGCTCGGCCTTCACTTGCTG
This sequence comes from Camellia sinensis, assembly GCF_055761805.1. Lineage (NCBI taxonomy): Eukaryota > Viridiplantae > Streptophyta > Magnoliopsida > Ericales > Theaceae > Camellia > Camellia sinensis. The sequence continues at coordinate 69,722,504 of NC_138961.1, read as the reverse complement.
ACAAGTAAGGCATTTCGACACGAAAACTGCCACATCCCTCTTCATACCTTGCCACCAAAACTGGCGACCCAAATCATGATACATTTTAGTGCCTCCCGGATGCACTACAAGGCGTGAATGGTGGAACTCTCGGAGTACCTCCTCTCAGCAAGACTCCGGCACAAACAAACGGTCTCGGTATCTCACACTCTGGTCGGGATACACCGTCAAACCCTTCTCCACCTTCCCACTTGAGATCTTCTCTCGGAGGGATCCTACCTCAAGGTCACCTCTCTGTGCCTCTAACACCCTAGTCACAAGTGTAGGCTGCGCAACAACAGAAAACAAGGCCGCAGCCTCAACAGATTCGCCCAGATACAAATCAAACTCGCCAAGTGTACCCAACATCCCCCATTCCTGGATGGCTATACAAGCTACATCACTAATGGATTTCCTACTAAGGGCATCGGCCACAACATTGGCCTTTCCTGGGTGATAGTGCAACTCAAAGTCATAATCCTCAATGAACTCCATCCACCTTCTCTGCCTCAAATTCAAGTCCCTCTGTGTAAACAGATACTTCAAACTCTTATGGTCCGAGAACACCTCGAACCTCTCACCATAAAGGTAGTGCCTCCAGATCTTCAAGGCAAAGATCACTGCGGCTAACTCTAGGTCGTGCGTAGGGTAATTCTTCTCGTGTATTTTCAACTGACGTGAGCCATAAGCTACCACTTTCCCTTCTTGCATCAACACACAACCCAAACCCTCTCGTGAGGCATCACAATAAACCGCATAACCCAACCCTCTCTCCGGAATAATCAAAACCGGAGCGGTGGTCAATCTAACCTTCAACTCTTGGAATGACTTTTCACAAGTCTCACTCCACACAAATTTGACTCCTTTCTGAGTCAGTCTAGTCAAAGGCGAAGCTAACCTGGAGAAATCCTTCACAAACCGGCAGTAATACCCAGCTAATCCCAGAAAACTGCGGATCTCAAACACACTCTTAGGCTGTGTCCAATCCTGCACCGCCTCAGTCTTGGATGTATCAACAGACACCCCTTCCCTGGAAACTACATGGCCTAAGAACTTAACTTCTCCTAGCCAGAACTCACACTTCCTAAACTTGGCGTACACCCTATGGGCTCAAAGTAACTCAAGCACTACTCTCAAGTGTGCCTCATGCTCCTCCTCAGAAGGAGAATAGATAAGAATGTCGTCCACGAAAACGACCACAAATCGATCTAAGAATTCCCGGAAGATCCGATTCATCAAGTCCATAAAGACTGCCGGTGCATTGGTAAGCCCAAATGGCATCACCAGAAACTCATAATGGCCATACCGTGTACAGAATGCCGTCTTCGGGATATCCTCCTCCCTGACCCTCAACTGGTGGTAACCCGATCTCAAGTCTATCTTAGAGAAACAACGGGAACCCTTCAACTGGTCAAACAAATCATCTATACGGGGCAAAGGGTACTTATTCTTGACCGTAGCTCGATTCAACTTCCGGTAGTCTATACACAATCTCAAGGCACCATCTTTCTTTTTAGCAAAGAGGGCCGGTGCTCCCCACGGTGAAACACTAGGGCGAACAAAACCTTTATCTAGCAACTCCTGGAGCTGGATCTTCAACTCACTCAACTCGGCTGGGGCAAAACGATAAGGTGCCATAGAAATCGGCACCGTGCCGGGCACTAGATCAATAGAGAACTCTATCTCTCGGTGAGGTGGCAAACTAACAAGGTCCTCGGGAAAAACATCTGAATATTCACAAACCACCCTCGGCAACACAAGCTGGGTCTCATCACACTCGCCACTCTCAAAGCTAGCAAGTAGACCACTAAGTTCACTCCGCCCTCGCGAATCATACCCCGGTGGCAAAACACTACCAACCCGGTCTCCCAAGAAATGGAACCACTCCCCGCTCAAGGTACATAACGTGACCCTCTTGCGGTAGCAATCAATAACAGCCCAGTATAACGATAGCCAGTCCATACCTAAAATAACATCAAAGCCCTTCATGGGCATGACCACAAATGGAAAAGGAAGCCTATGGTCGGCGACCTCTATATCACAACCTCTAACTCCCTGTTTCAAGATCAACTCACCGCCAATAGGCGATACTACACAAATGGGAGATGCTAACTGTGCCAACTCCAATTCCAAAACAGATGCAAATGCAGCAGATACAAAAGAATGAGATGCTCCCGTGTCAATCAACACACTAGCAACCGAGTTGCAAAACAGAAAAGTACCTCTCACTACTGATGGAGCGGGTACTAGGTCCTGCGCTGTAACAGCATACACGGGCCCTGTAGGCCCCTGATCCACCTGCTCACCTCTAGGAGCAAACGACTGCTGCATAGACTGGGATGACGAAGCTCCCGGATTGGCCCTCGAGGCCTGCACAGACTGAGCTGGCTGAAAACTCTGCGTCTGCCTAGAACCAGACGCCCCTGAAGTAGCACTCAACTGTGGGCAAAACCTCTTTAGGTGCCCAGGCTGACCACACTGATAACAAGACAAGGACTGGCCCCTGCCCTGACTCTGGCCCTGAGGTCTAGCTGAAGAAGAAGCAGCTCGCTGACCCCCTCCCTTCTGCGAGCAAACCGAAACCTTGTGACCCAGCTGGCCACACTTGTAACAGGTGAAACCCCCCTGACTACCTCTCCTGGAGCCTGTACTCGGCACTGGAAAGGTCGACCTAGCCAGACCACCCTGAGACTGCTGAGGGTTGGGACCCCTCTGTCTCCTACCATCACCCTGACCATCTTGGCTCCTCTTGGAGCCTCTCTGCCCCTCATCCTCCTCCTGCATCAAGAGCTCCATATGAGCTGCACCATCCACCAACCGTCTATACTCTCGGATGAAAGATCCACCAACCCTCATCTTGAGGCCTCGCCTTAGCTTCCGCTCAAACTCAAAGCAATGGCGTTCCTTGGACGCCACTAGTTCAGGTGCAAACCTGGATAGACTAGTAAAAGTAGCCTCAAACTCGGCCACTGACAGGCTCTGCTGCTTAAGTTGGCAAAACTGCTCCCTCAGCTTCTCCCTTGCAGCTGAAGATAAAAACTTCTCCTGGAAAGCATTCACAAATGCCTCCCATGCACCACCAACACTGCCCTTCTCGTACTTCCACCATTGACCCGCATCTCCGTTCAGTTGGAAGGATACCAAGGTCACCTTAAGAGCCCCGTCCTCGATGCCAAGCATCTCGAACGTCTTCTCCATTTGTTCCAACCACTCGTCAGCCTTAAGTGGCTCATTCGGATCCCCAACAAATTCGTCCGGGTTAGACCGGAAGAACTCCCTCTTCAAGAAAGAAGGTCCAGCCTCAGTAACTTGATTTTCAGCTCTGAGAATACCCAAAGCTCCCGCTATCACTCGGGCCAAGGCACCCATAGCCTGCTGACCCGCTGGCTCGGCCACGTTGGCCTGACCAACTCCCTCCTGCACTGCCGGAATATCATCCGGTAAGGGCACTTCCTGCCTCGCAGGCCTACCACGCCTAGCACCTCTTCCTCGTCCTGACATCCTAATAAAGGTAACCAAGACTATTAGCACATTCACAAATGTGCCGAAGGTATAACACTCGCGTCCTAATGCATGGACAACTGTAATTCATTCCACGTAAGCATATAAACACATAAGCACTTACGAATTTCATTTCCGGATAATGATAGTCCCGAGGCGTTACTAGAGTTCCGGTTAGAAACAGCATTGATCAAGTGCCTTTCCAACAAGACTCACAAAAACCCAAGGATCCAATCAATATCCTAGAAACTAAATCCCATACCCACATAGTGACATAAGCATGTTAGCAATTAAACACATAGCATGCAACACTATTCCGAAGTCTCTATCAAGCGAGACAAACCCATTGTGATACTAATCACTTCCCACGTACCCAAAGTATTCGAACCCGGTAGGCTCTGATACCAAGTTGTAATGCCCTCAAAATAATAACATTAAACCCATCAATATAGACATACATTGATATATATAAAAGTTCCACATTCTTCTATTCAACAGAGTTTCATTACAAAAAGTATTGCATGTTAACAACAAAAGCAAATGCCCTAAAGGCTTACAGCTTTCCAAGCTAACACTTGGTTACAACAAAAGAGTACTAACTCATTTACACATTAAGCCCTTGGCTTGAATATACTTATAATACATCAAAAGGGAAAAGACAACAAAAGTCTGCCCGCCTCTAGCCTCCCAGGCTACGTCCTTGGAGGTGGCATGCTACCTGTACCTGAAAATGATGTTCCCAGATAGGGTGAGCCACAGCCCAGCAGAGATATACTAAACCCTCTATGAGCAATGACTAAAAGATTAGCAATTGATAGATGGCCAACACCGATACATCCGCATATATCACGTCACAATTTCATAACGTACGAGTCTATGTCACTTTCCATTTTCCATCCTTATTTAATAGATAAGCATATTAGCTATATCAACACATCAACAGATAAACATCTTACGCATCAACAGATAAGCATATAAGCTGTATCCACACTTCACTAGACAAGCATATGAGCTGTATCTACACTTCACTAGACAAGCATATGAGCTGTATCTACACTTCTCAAAGATAAGCCTATGAGCTGTATCTCCACTTCTCTAGACAAGCATATGAGCTGTGTCTACGGAGTTCATCCCCCATCTTCCCCTAAACCGCGGAGTACATCCCCCATCTCCTCCTCTACACAAAATACATATAAACACAAGGGTTCTATACACAATCAATCAATACATAGAATTAATGTATTCAACTCACCGTCATACTCTATGACACATTCACTAGATTAGTTTTAGTTTGCCTAATCATCATGCATTGTCTACAACAATCAAGACTATCCTCCACCGATAGCCCAAAGGAGTTATTTCTAAATAGAAAATAAATGCACAAAATGGATATTAAATCGACATTTCAATTAGGCGAGCAATAAATGATCCAACCACACTCTTTAGTCCCATACATTCCCGATTTCAACATTCTTAATCCAATTCCTCATTTCCAACAATTAATTATACAAATTAATTAACAAATGTAATTAGGGCATATTTCATAATTAACATCACAACCCTTAGGTTCCATTTTCATTAATGTTTTAACATTAATTTCACTTTTCCATGCCAAACATGCATTTAGGTTTTATATGATTAAAACCCCAACTTTTGTAAAATTACACAAAGGCCCGAACTTTCTCAAAATTACCCAACAACTCCCAACATATCGAAATGCCAAAATTTAAAGACATAACTCATAAAGAGGAGTAGGATATCCCTACCTCAAATTCGGAGTTCAAGGGGTGAAGATGAAGAAACTCAACGTGCTCCAAAACTCGAAATTTTCGGATCAATGTAAAACCCTCGACGATCAACCCAACTTTTGTAAAGACCAAAGGTGAGGAATACAGCCTAGCTAGATCAATACCTAGAGAGAAGTTAAGGTTCTAGTGAGAGGAGCTCTCAAATGGAGGTTTTAAAAAGTAAGAGAGAGAAAAGGAGTTGAAAAAGTGATCCAAAAGTCGGATCTCGGATTTATATAAAAGTCACCCCGCTTGAGCGTCCAAACCCCCGCTCGAGCGTCAGTCACAGACTCCCGCTTGAGCGTCAACAATCCCGCTCGAGCGGCGGATACACACTTCCAGAACTTTTACAGAACCATACCTCCGCTCGAGCGTCACACACAACGTCCCGCTCGAGCGTCAAAACTCCCGCTCGAGCGCACAACTCTGCAGAGGAGATACTGGAAGATGGAAAACTACGCTCGAGCGTCAGAAACCCCGCTCGAGCGGACAGACAACAACGAAGGGCCCGCTCGAGCGTCAAAATCCTCGCTCGAGCGTGAAGGCCAAAATCTGGGTAACTACTCTTGGTTTCTAAGTCCAACCAACCTGTTTCAAACTCGCCCAACACAAACCAAGACTCGAATGCAAGGAGTAAAGGATGTAAACAAGACATATACAACAACCAACTCCACGGAACCTAAGTCCGGGTACAACAGTTAAAGAAAAGGGGAAACCGAGATCGCTATAGTACTAAGCAGCAACTACATAAGATAAGGAACTATAGGAATAATATAAGATAACAACATTTCATCAGCTAAATTTTGGAACCAACTTGTACCTGAACTTTTTATATTCTTTCTTCTATGCTTCTAATGCATCTCCACTTCTTGTCTACCCCTTCTTCTCTGGTTCTTCTCTTTTATTGCTTCTTTTGTTTCTTCTATATCTCAATTTCTCTCTCAATATTTATTGTCATGTTTATTTGCACATCACATGTTTGACAAAATTTTTATGAACCACATTTTCAGATCTGGCATCCTTAACCACATTTTCATGAGAAAATGCTTTCTAAAGTGTTATTGGTAGCAAATCCCAGTGAACCCTTCACAAAGCTGCCACATGACTCTTTTTTTTTAGTGAGTACATGACTCAATTCTTTAAAGTAACAATTCTATCTCTGAATATATTTCTCATCCACTTAATATGGATATAAGACACCAAATGGTGAAAGAAATTAAAAACTAGAATACACTGCATTTTAGATTCTCATTCAACTGCTATTACAGCAGAAGTCAGATTTTCCAAAATACACTATCACCATCATTACAAACGTCAATCACTTTGTGATCTAGAATTTGGGATTAACCAACGTCCCTATGCAATTTCACAGTGACTTAGTGAGATTATTAATGTAACAGAAATTTTCTAAATTCCATTTGAAGTATAGTAAAGACTCCACACTTTTTTTTACCAGAAAAAAAAAAAAAAACTCCACACTTTGACACCAACTCATGAAAACAAACTAAACAATAAGTAAAAATGAAACTAAATAAGTTAACCAAAATAGAGGAGAAAAACATGAGATGGACTACAATAAAAGAATGAATTAGAGGGAGAACCTCAGAAGCAAATGCACAGTGTGTCTTGATATCAGCATCATGCGCATCCCCACTTTCAAACAAGTTACCAGTTCTAAAGAGTTGTTCAAAGTTCTCCAAACTCAAGTCAATATTATCCATGTTGACGTCTTTGAAAAAATCATTATTTACAATCCCAGTGCCTTTTCTTCCAGAGGAGCACGGCTGCATGTTAAGGGATAAAAATCATATAAAATAAGATTACAGTCAAAGCCTGAAAATTTTAAAGCGTGTCTGAACAAATAAAATAAATGCTCAAATATCCATGGCAACATAGGTACATATCCACAAACATGCATCGTGATTCAAAGTAAGCATCAAGTTCCATTCATTTTATTTAGGAGTGGAAATTATGACATGCTTGTACTGTGTTATATATCAAGTTCGATGCATCCCCTTTGTTTCTGTTTCAAGCATAACTAAAAACAACACACTGAAACTAAATTTTAATTCTTATCTAATGCAATAGCACAAATATTAATAGTAATAGTAATAAATTTAGTATGGCCATTTGATAGCACACACAAACATTATATATATAAGAATATATAACATATCTCTTGTTTTGTGAAAAACCATTCCCCTGCATGTCTAAGGCTTGCAATAACATGCTATTATTGATGGATTGCCCATCAAACCATATGATATTGATGAGAATCTGAGGGTTTTAAAGGTATAGGTTGTTGGGTTTGTGGAGCTTGATTAGTACTGTAAACTTCATCACACGATCACAGACCCAATTAAGGGTATTACAGTTATTTATTAATGTAAATCCTAGACTATATATTGTTGTTTTCACTGCAGCCGCATCGTATTCTTCTTTTCTTTCAGTATAGTAGAACTGGTATTGAACCCCATAAATCTGTGTGCCCATCTTTTCTTATTTGTGATTTTTTCTTCTTGCTATTGTTTTTGTGCATGTGTGATTTATTCCATAACATAGAATTGTTTTCTATATTTTAGAAATCATAAGTAGTGAACTTGGCTAGGTTTCTTCTTGCCATTGCCATCCATTCTTTACCTCAATTTCCATCTTAACCATATTCTTTTCTTCCATATCAACCATTTACAACTTTACAAGAACGCATGAAGGGGAACCATTTTTAGAATTAGTTGTCAAAAAACTCACTTGTCTTTGTAACCGGACGCAGCTTCTATAGCAAGTTGAACATAAGAAGTATTAAATTCTCTCTTCACAGAGTGTTCTACAGCACGGAACACATCTTCAGCTGACTTGGCAATGACGCTAGTACCTGCTTCTTTAAGCTGCATAAATCAAACTTAGTCATAAAGTGAAATGAGAAGAAAAATCCATAAATGTGTAAACAACTAGGCTATAACATAGTGAAACATGTAATATTTTGACAAATATGTATATTTTGTTTTTTTGGGTGAATAAGTCATAATATAAAAGACAAAAGAATACAAAAAAACCATATAAAAAAAAAACTAAAAAACAAGAAAAGACAACAACAACCATAAAAAAAAACCTGAACATGAACCATAGAAAGCCACATGACTAACAAACTAATCAGGAAACTAACCCATCTACAAACAAGGACACCATGTACAACCCACATGAGAAAGCAGAACCCAACTAGGAAAAAATAAAAAACCACAGCCACAAAGCAGCATGATAGCCTAAACAGTAGCTGCACACAACCAACAGCAGCCCCCTTTAGACCAGCTCATGCTGAACCTAAGAAAGACCAGCAACAGCAAACTCCAAAAAAAAAAAAAACAACACATGCTGCACACCAACACACTGCAGCAGCATACTACAAGCTGACAGAGGAAGCTAGCAATAGGACACCAACAACAAAAACCAACCCCTCAACACAGCACTAACAATATGACACCAACACAGAAACCTCGATCTATTGCACAAAATGCTGCGGCGTCAACAAGCTCAAATAAAATTTCTGCATCCTCGGGTGGTGAAGCACCAAATAACATTCGCTCAAATTTTTTTTGTATCTGAGGGGCGGGCCTTAGTGAACATGGAAGCAACCACAGGATTTGCCACTATGGTGTCCCAACCATTGGCTCCAATTGGCACTCTTGCTGTGAATTCTGATGTACAGGCTGATAAAAGGACTCACTATATCAAGTATGCGTTTTTTAATAGATACTAATTGTTACCCTCCCAAAAAGTACTGCCTGCATACAGTTGGATGCCTGATGCTGATATGTTGTTCTTACAGGTCCCTTCAAACAGGACCTACTTCTGTCTTATCTAATGGTGGAAAAACCCTTGCCTAGGCCTAATGTTTGAGACCAAGAACAAAATTCTGGATAATGTTCAAACATGTGTGGGCTCTTGGGGTACTGCACACGTTAATCAACAGGTATGTGAAACCATTGCTCTTTGCTCAATGGTGAATATTTGTTCCCTCTACTATTATATGTTAAAACATAATTCAAACGTGGGGTAAAGGGACAACTATAACAGATCTGATTGTGGGACACTTGTTGATTGTTGTTCTACAAATATGTGATAGTGGACTTATTAGTTGAGAGTCTTTAGGATTAGTTACCTAGTGGTTGAGAGTTTTTAGGTGTTTTATTATCTGTTAATGTAATCTGGTAGCAAAAAATAAGGAAGTAGTGCATTGTGTAGCTAACATAAGAGTCTATTTAAACTCTTTTGAGTGTTTATTTGTAGGCAGGGTCTGCAAATGTAAACACTGCAATATTCAATAAATTCTAGTGTTTCTTCCATAATTTTATCTAACATTATAGGGTTGTTGCAGCTGTACTACTAGCATTAATTGATGTCCGTAGGTTGTTCTTCATTTCCTTCTATATCTACATAAATTGTTCTAACATCTTTTTGTGAAAAATAGGATTGATTACTTTGTATTGTTTTAGTTTCATATAAGTAGGGCTTCCCCTTTTAGTTTATTTTTTGTTGTCTCTGTCTGATGGGGTGCGTCTAGCTGTGTTTATAGAGCAATGCCAAGGCAATATTGGAGGACCCCAGTTGTCAGCTACTCTGGTGGCCTTCTTTCTGAAAACTAGTTGGTATCCTGTGGAATGGTGGTCCTAGCGTTAAAAATTGACCAACCTAGGATGATCTTATACTACTATTATTTTTTTTGTTGAACTTGAACATAATGCGGTTTGCCGTTTCTTCTAAGTGAGGCCTGATGATGTTGGACAACACTATGATACTTATAATGCTACCTATGGTTGGTTATATGGTGGTTTAACCTATGAACTTGTAAGAGTAGGGCTTGTAAAATGTTGAAGAAATAATTTAGTGTTTAGAGGAGAAGTGACTAGAGTTTGGCTTTATTTGAAAGTGAGAGATTGCGGGAATTTCAGAATGCTGTGTGGAAATTTTAGGAAAAAAGTACTTCTGGGTTTTGGAGTCGATTTAAAGTCCAAATTTAGTAATGAAAGGATTAGCTCATGGAATATAGGCTTTAGAATGAAGCAAAAGAAAGAAACTAAGGTAGGTTTGTGATTGAAATAATAGAATCTAACAGTAGAGAATTAAAGATAGAAGAAAAGGAAGAAGACAGAGAAAGAGAAGGATCTTGGGAATCCCACTTTGATTCTTTAGGAATTACTCTCCAAGGTTAGGTTGCATCACAAAATAGCACAATCTTTAATTATCAAAATCCACTCTATTGAGTTGAAGAATAGGTGTTTCTATGTTTAGGTTGCTAAGCTCCTACTTCTACTAAGATTAGGATCCCAAAAGTGAAAAACTTGACCTGTAACACAATCCTCGACCCACATTATATACCACATGTGAGCATTAAATGATTTGGTTGACCAAGAACATGGCCTATGTACTTACTATATCACAGGCCAATTTAAAAGTTACCAGAAATGTAATGACTTGAGAATAAACTTAAATACTCAAAACTAACCCAAATTTGATTACGTAGTATTGTTTGAAGCATGCCCATGTGAAAATCTCCAATTTGTACCTTTACTTATTGTGTTCAACATTAACAATTGTGTTAGAGCCTGATAGGTGTACACATGTTCTTCAGGACAGTTTGTTCATCTGGGGTAATGAGTTTTGGCTGATTTTACACTACCTCTTTGTCTGTGTCCTACTCCTGCCGTTCTTTCCTTTTTCATTTCCTCTTCATGTTTGAAAAGTTTGGAATGAGGAAGCAAAATGATTTAAAATGGGTTTTTAAATCTCAACTTTTAGTATATAGAGAACATATAAGCACATGAGTCACATTTTATCACAACATATTAGAATAGCAAGTCTATAGTTCAAAATTAGAATTTGAAATCAATCACAATTTTCAGTTTAGCACACCAGAGGAGTAACAGACCCCAGACTGAATCCAGTTTTCTAAATAATCGGTTGCAGCCATTTTCTATAATAAAAAAATGACAAAGTCTGACAACTGCATCCATCACTAACTTACACCTCATTTGTTCTACAAACGTGAACAAATGCTAAGGGAACATCTAAAAAGTTGCAAAGGGGACTTACAATTGAGGAAAACAACCAAGTATAGAAGTTCAGGATACATCACAGAGGCGCACATCACAGAGGTGGCCCAAAGCCAAACAGCATATTCGTCATCATCCAATTTAGGGTAGTTCTTAATAACACACAAAATCAAAAGAGGGAAAAAAAAATTCAATCAAGAAACTCATGTACATAACTAGATGATCTGTTTGGCCCCCAAGAAAACACTCTGTTTGGTAGCCAAGAAAAGAATCTAAACAACCCAGAAAATGTACCTATGTTCTTCTTTTGTCCATGGAGTTCCTTTCTTCCTCTCGACCTCGCTGTGCTTTGTCTTTGCTGACGACCCAAACGAGGTCTGACTCCTCTTCGACTCGGTCTTCCACCTAAGCAATGACTCATCAAAATAACTCTGCAACTCGACTAGGCCTGACTCTATCTTGTTCACAAATCTGAGAGAGAGAGAGAGAGACAGTGAGAGAAAGAGAGAGAGAGAAAGAGAGAGAGAAGAGAAGAGTATGAGTGTGTACCTTATAGCGATCCCGGGTTTACCCTTGTTGAACAGTGATCCGAACATGTGTCCGTGGATGTTGGTAGTTGATTATTATCTTGTTTACATCCTTTTTACTTCGTATTTGAGTTATAGGATGTGTTGGGCAGGTTTGTTATGGGTTGGTTGAGTTTAGAAACCAAAACTAGTTGCCCAGATTTTTGCCTGTCCGCTCGAGCGGGTCTTCTTGCGCTCGAGCGGGGATTACACACTTCCAGTATTTCGTGTCTCTGCAAAACTTCTGCAGATGTGATTTTTGTGCTCGAGCGGGTTTGTTTACGCTCGAGCGGTGGCGCTCGAGCGGGTAGTACTTCCAGAGTATAAGTTATGGGAGGAGGAAATCCACGCTCGAGCGGACTGGTTTTCGCGCTCCAGCGGAAGTGCTTTATTCTTGTGTCTTGGCGCTCGAGTGGGACTTATTACGCTCGAGCGTGTTCAGATTTTTGTTCTTGGCGCTCGAGCGTCGTGTTCTCCGCTCGAGCGGGTCATGCGTATATGAGTTATCCGCTGGGTGATTTCAAATCACTTTTTGCTTTTCTTTCTCTCTCCTACTTTTTCTAAAAGCCATTTTGAGAGCTCCTCTCTCTAAAATCTTGTCTTCTCTCTAGATTTTGATCTAGCTAGGGTGAGTTCCTCACCTTCGGCCTTTGTAAAAGTCGTGTTGATCGTCGAGGGCGTCGTTTTCATCCGAGAATCTTGGTCTTTGGAGCATTTTGATTCTGGTCTTCATCTCCTTTGGAGCTCAAACTTTGAGGTAGGGATATCCTACTCCTCTCTATGGATTTTGTCTTAAAATTTTGGTATTTTGAGATGTTGGGGTTGGTTTGGTAATTTTGTGAAAGTTTGGGGCTTTTGTGTTATTTTACAAAAGTTGGGGTTTTATTTATAATAAACCTAGAAGCATGTTTGGTATAGAGAAATGGAATAAATGTTGAATCATTGATGAAAATGGGGCCTAAGGGTTGGGTTGGTAATTATGGAAAATGACCTAATTACATTGTTTGATTAATTGAGATAATTAATTGTGAGAAATGAGGAAATGAAATGGAATTGTTGAGATTGGGAATGTATGGGAAAAAGGGGTGTAGTTGAATTATTTATCACTCACCGAATTGAAATGTTGATTGAATATCCATTTGTGCATTTATTTTCTGTTTAGAAATAATTGCTTTGGGCTATCGGTGGAGGATAGTCGTGATTGTTGTAGACAATGCATGATGATTAGGCAAACGGAAACTAATCAATGGAATGTGTCATGGGATTTGATGGTTGATAGAATACATTAACTGTATGTATTGAGTGATTGTATATAGAACCAATGTGTTTGTATACGTTATGTGTAGAGGAGGAGATGGGGGATGTACTCCGCGGTTTAGGGGAAGATGGGGGATGTACCTCTAAACCGGATAGTGTTGGGAGGAGATAGGGGATGAACTCCGTAGATACAGCTCATATGCTTGTCTAGAGAAGTGAAGATAGAGCTTATATGCTTATCTTTGTGAAGTGTGGATATAGCTTATATGCTTATCTGTGAATGTGGGATATTGTTGTTATACATATCTGTTGAGAATGTGGATATAGCTTATATGCTTATCTGTGAATGTGGGATATAGTTTTTATACATATCTGTTGAGAGGATGATAGAGCTAATATGCTTATCTGTTGAAAAAGGGAAAATGAAAAGCAACTTGGACTCATAAGTCGTATGACATAAATATATGATTTATGTGAATGTATCAGTGTTGGCCATCTATCAATTGCTAATCTTTTAGTCATTGTTCATGGTTGGTTTAGTGTATTTCTACTGGGCTGTGGCTCACCCTATATGGGAATATCATTTTCAGGTACAGGTAGCATGCCACCTCCAAGGACATAACTTGGGAGGCTAGAGGCGGACATACTTTTGTCGTTTTATTTTGGATGTATTACATGTAAATTCAAGCCAAGGGCTAAATATGTAATTGAGTTAGTACTCTTTTGTTGTAACCAAGTGTTAACTTGGAAAGCTGTAAGCCCGTAGGGCATTTTGCTTTTGTTGTTAACATGTAATACTTTTGTAATGAAACTCTGATGAATGTAAGGTTGTGGGACTTTTATATATCAATGCATATTTATTTGATGGGTTTAATGTAGTTATTTTTGAGGGCGTTACATACCTCCCCTTATCTTCCTCCCTGTGCCCGACGCTATTAAGTGGAGTTGTTAATGTCGTTTTGCTAATTGAAGCCACAAAGAGACGAGTTAGAAAATGGAAGTGAGCAAAGAGGTGATGAGGGAAACGGCGATGGATGCCGTTGTCGAGCCAGTTGTCATACCGGCAATGGGTCCCTTTCGAACCAGTATCTGATGATTAGAATCTATTAGAAGCCCAAACAGTTGATGTATATATTTTTTGCCAAATATTTTATTTATTTATTTATTTGTTGAATTGGCGCCAGAAATTTTATTTTCGCACTTCTTTGTTTTTGATCAAACAATTTACGACATACATTGTCTGTCGTAAAAATTCCAATACTTTTAACGGAAGGCGTTGTGTGCGTCGTAAAAAGGCAGTACTTTAACGGCAGGCGTTGTGTGTGTTGTAAAAAGTATTCACTTTTCACGGCTAGCGTATGTGCGTCATGTATAATTGATGTATTAACAACACGTCATATGCACGTCGTTGAAAGTTTTATTATTTACAACATGCATTGCAAGTTGTAAAAAAATCATCGTTATTACCATTCACGGCCTACGCAATAGGCATTCCGTGGTTGGAAAAGTGTTTACAGCATGCACAAAAAACAAGTCGTAAAAGTGAGAAACTATGACGTGCATTTATTTTATGCCATTGATGTGGTGTCGTAAAAAGTCAATTTTGTTGTAGTATAGTTAATAAAATAAAAAATCATAACTAAGAGTGTATATGGTATATATCTCAAATATAATTTTCCTTTTATTTGTTTTTTCTATTTACTTTGACCATGGGTAGCTTTTTTATTTTTTATTTTTTTATTTTAAGATTGGACCACGTGATGTGAACCTCTTGAGATATTTTTGTTCAGTTTCCTTCCACCTACACTTTTAATTATTATTATTATTATTATTATTATTATTATTATTATTATTATATTATATTAGATTTTTTTTTTAATATGGCAGCTAGGCATATAAAAGGAACACTTTTGCCACTGGTGTTGGGAAGTACACAACATAGAGAGAGAGAGAGAGAGAGAGAGAGAGAGAGAGAGAGAGAGAGAGAGGCGTAGATAATCGATGGCCGAGAATGAAAATATCCTCTGGCTAGAAAATCATACGGATGATGATATGATCTGTGACTTTCCTCCCGATTTCAAATCATATGTGACGAACCACCAATTGCTCTGCCAGCTCGGAGGCTATTCGATTGCCCGGGTTTTTTAAGTTGCAAACGTCTTCCTCCTTCCCATCTCTTCTCCGGTTAGTTTCTCTCTCACCTCATATTGCTGAGTTAGCTTTCACTTCAATTATTCTCTATTTACCAGTGTCTTATTGAAACACTTACTATTAATTTTCTTTTTATTTTTCTTTTTTTTATAAAAAAATTTAATTTAATTTTTGTTAGTTTTGTCTCTGAGAAAATCCCATCTCCGGTTGTCAGTGTTAAAATATAGGGAAACTATCAAATAGGTGTCACAAAAACAAAAAAGAAAAAAGAAAAAAAGAAGGTAATATATAGCATTTGTAACTTGTGCTTAGTAGTTAGATTAGATTTAGTAGATTTCCACTTTCTTTTCTTGTTGCTTAACTTATTCTTACTTTGCCTCGTTATTTTTTTATTTTTTTGGCTTGGAAATTTGGAAAATCGTATAGAGAAGATAATCGATAGAACCCTGATTGCTCCTCCTATTCCAAAGTTTATGGTGAAGATAAAATCCTACTTTAAAATTATATTATTTGTCTGGCCCGATACCCAATTTCTTATATAGTTTTGGAAAGTCATAGAAATTAAGGGCAAGCGTTTACTTACAACTCGACACCAACCTTTTGGTTTTAACGACATCCATGAAGGACTTTGTTCATATAGGTTGATGTCTTTGGGTTCTGAATTTGGTGTAGATGGGGTGAGTGAGGAACATCTTGGCCTCCATGGCTGTGTGTTCCGCCATTAATAGCGAGAGTCTACTCCAAATGTGTAGTATTACTCTTGCAAAGAGTATCCACAGAGCGATCGTGCTATCAATTGCAATATTAAGCAATCTCTGGCTGTACCATTGTTTGAACATTCTAGGCCGTGCTGTATTGGTGTATTTGAGATGGTGTTGACAAATGAAATAAATATAACTTCGCGTAGTTACACTTATGAACGTATATTGAGGTTTGTTCCCTAACAGTCCCATTTTTACGTTCTCTTCTTTACTTTTGTTTATTTATTTATTTTTATTATTTTTTTTATGCCTATCCATTGATTGTTAATTTTAATTTTCAATGATGGCTTCCTTTTCTTTTTCTTATTTCTTTTGTTGATGGAGCTCAAATTATTTTACTAGATGGTTCCATTTTACTGGCCAATCTTTTTAACGATTTGTTAATCTTACCCGTTCATTAATTTTATTGTGTAAATCATTTAACATGGAGTTCAACAACAATTCTCATGCACGTATTGAGCTTTTTATTCTGATATCATATCATTAACATTAATCATTTGAGTAAATTATACGGATCTTTGGTGAGGAAAATTGATAATTTCATTATGATGCACAGGGGCCAACAAAAAATATGTCTTATTGTTAGCTTAGTTAACCTTATCATTAATGTAAGGAAAATTGATGTAGTTATAACAAAAATATAAGAATTACTACCTCTCAAGGGAGGCAAGTAGAATTTACCTAATTGTTTATAGTAGCCCCATTTACTAGGCAATACAGATTTTGCTCAAAGTGTTGGACCAAATGAAATACTCCATGTCAGGGTAAGGTGCGCCTGTCCAAAACGATGAAGCTGATTTTGGACAATTATATAATACCTTGGTGCAACCTAAGTTGGTCGGTTTAATTGCCTCAACTGTGCTGATTTTTTCATTTATTGTATACAATGTGTTGGTATTACTATTTATAAATCAACTTGTAACGCCTCGACCCTTTACACGTCATCGATATTGTCCGCTTTGGGTCACGCCCGCACGGATTTGTTCTTCCCAGTGGGTCACCCATCCTAGAACTACTCCAGCCTAAGCACGCTTAACTGGGGAGTTCTAATAGGGATTTCACCACTTGGGAAAAGGCCTCGATGTTATATAAGGGTCCAGGTTTTTACTTTTATAGCCCAAGGACTCCTCCTCCATTCCCGATGTGGGACACCAGGGCCTTACAATCCACCCCCTATAAGGCTGCACGTCCCCGTGCAGTAGCCTGCCAGCTCGCAAGCCCGCCCATATGCACCGAGAGACGCCAGGGGCCCACACTCGGTACTCCGGAGAGTCGGCTTTGATACTATTTGTAACGCCCTGACCCTTTACACGTCATCGATATTGTCCGCTTTGGGTCACGCCCGCACGGATTTGTTCTTCCTAGTGGGTCACCCATCCTAGAACTACTCCAGCCTAAGCACGCTTAACTGGGGAGTTCTAATAGGGATTTCACCACTTGGGAAAAGGCCTCGATGCTATATAAGGGTCCAGGTTTTTACTTTTATAGCCCAAGAACTCCCCCTCCATTCTCGATGTGGGACACCGGGGCCTTACACAACTTATTTACTTAAAAAAGATTGACTATAATTTTAAATTATAATTTATTTGATTTATTCAGTTTATTTGACCCCAAAAAAGAAGGGGAAAAAAAAACTTGAATAAGTTTGGCTAAAAGAGTCTCATTTCTTTTGTCCTAATTACTAGGAAAAACATTATGTGACAGTTTATTTAATCAAATAGATTCAATTTTTTTTCACAAATTATCAAAAGTTGTACCAAATAAATTTATAATTTATTTTAATTATTTTTAGATAATAATGTAAAAGGCAATAGTCATAAAAGACAACTTATAAGTGATAATACTTGATTCTTGCAAATATCTTTCAGTTTAAATCTATCAACATTCTTCAATTATATCATTTCAGCTACCTGCGGGATCATGGTTTGACAAGTTCAAAATGTATGCATTGGTATGATACGAAAGTAAGTGGTGAATATGTATTGGTGAACAATATTTATCTTGACAAGGATAAAACTCTTCAAGAAATCAAAAAGATGCTGAAAGTGGTGTGTAGCACTCATTGTCTACCTTTGGCTCTGACTTGGGCCTCGTGTAGGCTTTGCAATGTTATGTTCACAATTGGTAGAACCTATGGAACAGGGAGACAAAAGCTTAAGTTTTTAGATGAATGTGCTAAACATTGCCTATGAAAAGGGTAGGGGGTTGTTGGGAGAGCAGTTTTGTCCCAAAATTTGGTCTTCTGCAAAGATGTTACTCAATTTAGCATAACTGAGTACCCTTTGGCACACTATGCATACAGGTATGGACTTATGGGTTCTTTTGCAATTTGCTTGCGGAGTGGTTATATTGAAGACAATGTTTACATGCTAGAATTCTTTTTCCCCCAAACTACATTGAAGGTAGAGATTCGAGGATTGATTTGATTTCGTTATTGACAACAATGAAGCAGTATTGTAAAAGTTTTAAGGTTGATTCTGGAGAAGAACTAGGAGAAGAGTTATCTATTGAAGTTCTTGATTTTTCAGAGGATGGTAAACTGTATTCTTTTCCAATACCCCAAACTGCAAGAACTCCAAATAAGATGGATAATAGAAAAAAGATGGAGTGGATAGATGCTAGAATTCCAATTAGCTTGGAGGAGGACGGAAAAATTGATTCTTTTAGAAAACCCCAAACTGCAAGATCTCCAAATAGAATGGAGAATGGAGAAAAGATGGTGTTTATAGATTTATCCGATCAACAATTACCGGAAGTGGATGCTACAGACACTAGAAACAATGTTGTTAGTAACACAGAAGAAAACAACATTTCTGTTACTTCTGTACAACAAAATTGCATAAGTAACTTGTCCCAAAGGCTACAAGGAAAAGCTGGAATTCCGATTAGCTAGGACGATGCCATGAAAGAGCTCGCAACAGCCCAATCTGCGAATGATCGCTCAAAACCTAATTTTCGAATTCAAAAACATGCTTCTTGGTCAGTCTGTACTAAAGCAGCAGGAACCCTTATTGGCGGTGATGTGGAAGATAATATGTCAGTTGCATTTCCCCCGGTATTCATATTCATGAATTGTGCCAGTTATCCCATGTTACATGTGGTGGTAGTGCTGCTGCTGCTGACATTGCCTTCACTGCTACTAGAATTTGTTTATGAAAATGTGTGTATCCTCTGATTTGTATATTTACATGGTTGGTCCATCAGCATTTTCAGGGCCAGTTAGCAGCCAGCTTCAAATATGCCTTCCCACCTCCATTTTATCAATTTTTGTAGAACTATCTAATATGCAGAGGACACTCTAAATGTGATACAGAATGCCCAAATTGTCTATATTCAAGTTTCAAAATATACATAACAAGTTTAGCAACAAGTGGTTTTATCCATGGAAAAGAAATCTCTCTCTCTCTCTCTCTATATATATATATATATGTATGTATGTATGTATGTATGTATGTATGTATGTATGTATATGTGTGTATACTAGAAAGGTGGCATTTTTGTGTGTGAGCTTCACGAAATTTTGTTGGAGAATTATTTAGAAAATTATGTGTGTTTTATTAAGTAGAGGAAATGTAAATAAGAAAAAATATTTTAGCCTCTTCAAGTCTAGTAGACAGAAGTCATATTGTAACTTGATTTAAAATGTAAGAGGTCGATTGTTATTAAATAAAAGTGAAGGGATTAAAATAAAATTGTTCATAAAACCAGGAAAAACAATCAAAAATTGACAGAATTTTAGATATAGAGTGTAGATTTAATCTTGTTGTAGGATCACTCCATGAATGCATTTTGGTCTGAGATTTTAAATTGTAGATAATTTTGTTTTGGGTATGTAGAGCTACTGTTTCGTGAGAATATAAGAGTGTTAAATGTAATTTAGACTACACTGAGTGAGAATGTAAGAGTGCTCAATGTAATTTAGATTGCATTGAATTCCAATGTCTAGAATAAAATTTAATCATTTGCAATTGTAGTCATTTGTAAATGTCACTTACATTGTATTTGAATATTGAATATTGAATTTTTAACTTTTGTTTCTTTTACTTTTTCTTTTTTCACAAATTTAAGATTAAAACAATACCGTGCCCTAAGATTAAGAATTTTTTACAATCTAACTGAAAAATTTGAATTATATTATACAATCAATTAAGTTAACAACATGCAGTACATAAAATTCATGCAAACTTGTAACAAGCATACAAGATACAAACCTCGAATTGTCTTTTAAATGTAAACTAGAGAGTTCCATATGCAGCTGATAGATGGATATTAAGTACGGATTTAAGATGGGCAATTAGTAATTGGCTAACTCGACATTGTGATTGTATTCCTCCCTTGTGATATTGAATTGCAAATGTAATTTTGCAAGTCCTCTTCGCAAGCTATGAAAATCCAATCATTGTCCTCATCTTGATACCTAACACGGTAAGTTCCACCCTATAGGTTCAGCCTCTTTGCCACTTGCTGTTGAAACTCTACCATTCCCGACGACACAACGAGCTGAAATTTAATAAATTCATCTCCATATTTTACATTTATGGTCACAATACTTGTGTCTTGCGCTGCTGTAAAATGTGGCTTCGTATGAGAAACAGTAGCCATGTCTTGCATGTGAGGTGGATCAAAAATTGGAGGATGACTAGATTCTAGGATTTGTTCCTGAACACCACCTTGGACAAGTTTATTGGAAAACAATTGGTTATCCTTGCTTCTCTTGCGAGGTGACCACCAGGTGATATTATATTCTCTGCAAGCACGCTTCACAGTGGATCAGCTAACTGCAAACCGAAAAATCCAAATTCAGATAAGAAAAATACATTGTTTACTATTACCAAAAGTATATCACATATAACGCCCCAGAAATTGGGCAGGGTATATCTATTTATGCTACAAAACCCACCTGGTAGAGAAACACAAATGTATAGCTAACTATTCCATACTTCCATTTCCATTAAATCCCAAATGCCAAATACATGCTATTCACTTCTCAATGCCTCAGTTCCAATCCCAAGCATACATTTTATCCAAGAACATTATTGGTTACACAAAATGGAGTTTTAACTCAACGCAAATACTGCCCTGGGCTTACATTCAACAAATAACAATAAAACAAAAATGAAGCCTCAGTTCCGAGTCCTCCCAAGTCACTGCCTTGGCGGAGGCATAGCACCTATACCTGAAATGGTTTCCCTTATAGGGTGAGCCACATCCCAGTAGAGATATACTACACAACATATGAACCATGACAAGACTAAAGAGGAGTATGCTCATGCCATGCTCATGATAAAATAATTTATCTCTCTTTTTATAAAGCATGCAATGATGAGATGCAACAACAGATATAAAACCATTTCTATTTTAAACCATATCTGTTACATGAATACAGGCTTTGTGAATCTCTAGGTGAGTGTCTGCAAGTAGGCCCTAATGCACTACCACTGTCATTTTTACCAGTAAACTGGAAGGCTCGACACCTAACCGCGCGGTTCCACACCCCCTATCCAGATTCACTAAGTATTCATCTTTTCGCAAACAGATACATTTACAAACAT
The DNA here is from genome assembly GCF_055761805.1 of Camellia sinensis. NCBI lineage: Eukaryota > Viridiplantae > Streptophyta > Magnoliopsida > Ericales > Theaceae > Camellia > Camellia sinensis. The sequence goes on along the minus strand of NC_138961.1, from coordinate 69,700,864 downwards.
TTCTCAAAAATAGATACATTTCCAATGAAATGAATGTAATGCAATGTGCAATGCAACAAATGAGAAATATGGTTCGATTTACCTAAGTCTCATGCCTTTCTACAACAATCATGGCTATCCTCCACCGATAGCCCAAAATAGATATTTTTAAATAGATATTTAAACAATTAAATTTCAAAATTTTTTGATAAACACAAACTATTCCACATCTCATCAAATATGAACAACTACACTAGTTTTCATATCACAATCACGTCTGGTAACCTCTCAAGGTCCATTTCTAACCGTGCCGGTTTTATTCCAACAGATACATTAAATAAAATAATACCGTTAATGCCCAAGAAAACATCATTTTCTTTCCAAACTCATAATCCAAGCATTATTCAACTATGACATACTATTTTGATCAAAAGCCCCAAAAGTTAAACATAATTCGTTTGTTTTTTTTAAAAATGCTCTTTTGGTCGCAAACCGGTAAAAATTTCAAAACCGACCGAGTTGAAGTCCGTTTTTGTTCAAATTTAAAACATAGCTCTTTCATAACCTTAAAAACATATTCCAAGTTTACACTATCGCAATTTAGGCATCAACTCTTTATTTTTGTCAAAATTTCTCTTTTAAGCAAATAAATCACAAATTTTTCAAAAATTCCAATTAAATTATATACAACTCTAAGCTCCATATAATCAAGAAAAAGTGCATAAAGAAGTGTAGGAAAAATCCCTACCTCAAGCTAGAAGAGGAAACAAGCGAAAACCCTAATTTTCGACTTTGTTGGATTTCAATCTCCACTGATTAAAACATTGCTCTCACCAAGCTCTTCACTTTGATCTTAAGAACTATGGTCTAAAACCTAATAGATTTTGGTGGATCATAGCTTTTGTGTGATAAATGTTTAAAGGAAAAAAAAATGAAAGAGAGAGTCAGCCGAGAGAGAGAGAGAGAGAGAGAGAGAGAGAGAGGGAGAGAGATGGAACAAGGAAGATGATAAGTTCTTTGCCAAACAAAGAAAATGAGTGGAAATGAAAAGGGGTAGGGCAACCCCCATGTGGGCTTGCTCTTCTATCATCATTATTATTTTATTATATATATATATATATATATATCCATTCAAGTATATTTTCACATCATCATAATATTTTGTAACATAAATGATATAATGATTTAATATTTTCTCAGCACAAAATATATTTCGTTTAATAGTGCACGCTATAAAATCAACTATCAAATATTTATTATAATCCTATATAATAAATAATAACAACTCTTAAGGTGGTTACTACCAATCACTTTTTAAAAATACCAAATAGTTAAACGTGAGTCACTAAACAAACTCAATTTAAATTAAATCTAAGTCATGGGTCTCACCCATAAGTCAAATATGGTCCAATTACATACCAAAATAGACCCAACAAATTTATCTCAAATCATGGTCCGAACACCCAAAATTCAATTTTAAATTCTGCTATAAATTATACTGAACACCAATCAGTCCGTCAATTTTCATAAAATAAATACTCTTCATTAAATTCTGAAAGTTTTATCCAACGTGCTAAACTCGTATGGAAACAACATATAAAAATTTCATAATTTTCTGAAATCGGGAACTATTTTTAAAAAAATACAAAACTGAACTGTTTTTGCACAGAATTTGCTCGGCAATCAAATTCAAAAATTTGCTCAATTAAATTATGTGCTGGCTATTTTAAAAAAATAAAATAAAATTGGGTCATTACATGACATTTCCCAAGGATGTAGCTAGGAATGGTTTTTCCCAAGTATGTAAGCTTATTGGCAAGGCTTTCTACAGCATCTTTAAGTTTCATTCCAAAATGTTGCTGGAGATCGTCCAAGATAATCGGAATTCCAGCTTTTCTTTGTAGCCTCTGGGACGAGTTAATTATGCAATTTTGCTGTACAGAAGTAACAGCAATGTTGTTTTCTTCCGTGTTACTAACAACATTGTTTCCAGTGTCTATAGTATCCACTTTGGGTAATTGTTGATCGGATAAATCTATAAACACCATCTCTTCTCTATTCTCCATTCTATTTGAAGATCTTGCAGTTTGGGGGCTTTTTAAAAGAATCAAGTTTTCCATCCTCCTCCAAGCTAATTGGAATTCCAGCATCTAGCCACACTATCTCTTCTCCATTATCCATCCTATTTGGAGTTCTTGCAGTTCAGGGTATTGGAAAAGAATAAAGTTTACCATCCTCTGAAAAATCAAGAACTTCAATAGATAACTCTTCTCCTAGTTCTTCTCCAGAAGCAACCTTAAAACATTTGCAATGCTGCTTCATTGTTGTCAATAACGAAACCAAAGCAATCCTCGGATCTCTACCTTCAATGTAGTTTGGGGGCAACAAGAATTCTAGCATGTAAACATTGTCTTCAATATAACCATTCCGCAAGTAAATTGCAAAAGAACCCGTAAGTCCATACCTGCATGCATAGTGTGCCAAAGGGTACTCAGTTATGCTAAATTGAGTAACATCTTTGTAGAAGACCAAATTTTGGGACAAAACTGCTCTCCCACCAACCCCTTGCCCTTTTCGTAGGCAATGTTTAGCACATTCATCTAAAAACTCAAGCTTTTGTCTCCCTGTTCTATAGGTTCTACCAATTGTGAACACAACATTGCAAAGCCTACACGAGGCCCAAGTCCGAGCCAAAGGTAGGCAATGAGTGCTACACACCACTTTTAGCATCTTCTTGATTTCTTGAAGAGTTTTATCCTTGTCCAGATAAATATTTTTCACCAATACATATTCGCCACTTACTTTCTTATCATACTAATGCATACATTTTGAACTTGTCAAACCATGATCCCGCAGGTAGCTGAAATGATATAATTGAAGAATGTTGCTAGATTTAAACTGAAAGATATTTGCAAGAATCAAGTATTATCACTTATTAGTTGTCTTCTATGACTATTACCTTTTACTTTATTAGCTAAAAATAATTTAAATAAATTATAAATTTATTTGGTATAACTTTTGATAATTTGTGAAAAAAATTGAATCTGCTTGATTAAATAAACTGTCACATAATGTTTTTCCTAGTAATTAGGACAAAAGAAATGAGACTTTTTTAGCCAAACTTATTCAAGTTTTTTTTCCCCTTCTTTTTTGGGGTCAAATAAACTGAATAAATCAAATAAATTATAATTTAAAATTATAGCCAAAAATTATTAGTCAATCTTTTTTAAGTAAATAAGTTGATTTATAAATAGTAATACCAACACATTGTATACAGTAAATGAAAAAATCAACATAGTTGAGGCAATTAAACCGACCAACTAAGGTTGTACCAAGGTATTGTATAATTGTCCAAAATCAGCTTCATTGTTTTGGACAGACGCTTCTTACCCTGGCATGTAGTATTTCATTTAGTCCAACACTTTGAGCAAAAATCTGTATTGCCTAGTAAATGGGGCTACTGTAAACAATTAGGTAAATTCTACTTGCCTCCCTTGAGAGGTAGTAATTCTTATATTTTTGTTATAACTACATCAATTTTCCTTACATTAATGATAAGGTTAACTAAGCTAACAATAAGACATATTTTTTGTTGGCCCCTGTGCATCATAATGAAATTATCAATTTTCCTCACCAGATATCAATATAATTTACTCAAATGATTAATGTTGATGATATGATATCAGAATAAAAAGCTCAATACGTGCATAAGAATTGTTGTCGAACTCCATGTTAAATGATTTACACAATAAAATTAATGAAAGGGTAAGAGTTACAAATCGTTAAAAAGATTGGCCAGTAAAATGAAACCAACTAGTAAAATAATTTGAGCTCCATTAACAAAAGAAATAAGAAAAAGAAAAGGAAACCATCACTGAAAATTAAAATTAACAATCAATGGATAGGCATAAAAAAATAAAATAAATAAATAAATAAAAAGTAAAGAAGAGAACGTAAAAATGGGACTGTTAGTGGACAAACCTCAATATATGTTCATAAGTGTAACTACGCGAAGTTATATTTATTTCATTTGTCAACACTATCTCAAATACACCAATATAGCACAGCCTAGAATGTTCAAACAATGGTACAACCAGAGATTGCTTAATATTGCAACTGATAGCACGATCACGCCGTGGATACTCTTTGTAAGAGTAATACTCCACATTTGGAGTAGACTCCCGCTATTGATGGCGGAACACACGACCATGGAGGCCAAGATGTTCCTTACTCACCCCATCCAAATCAAATTCAGAACCCAAAGACATCAACCTATACGAACAAAGTCCTTCATGGATGCCGTTAAAAACAAAAGGTTGGTGTCGAGTTGTAAGTAAACGCTTGCCCTCAATTTCTATGACTTTCCAAAACTGTATAAGAAATTGGGTATCGGGCCAGACAAATAATATAATTTTAAAGTATGATTTTGTCTTCCCCATAAACTCTGGAATAGGAGGAGCAATCAGGGTTCCATCGATTATCTTCTCTGTACGATTTTGCAAATTTCCAAGCCAAAAAAAAATAAGAAATAAAAAATACAAGGCAAAGTAAGAATAAGGTAAGCAACAAGAAAAGAAAGTGGAAATCTACTAAATCTAATCTAACTACTAAGCACAGGTTAGAAATGCTATATATTACCCTTTTTTTTTTGTGTCACCTATTTGGTATTTTCCCTATATTTTAACACTGACAACCGGAGTTGGGATTTTCTCAGAGATAAAACTAACAAAAATTATATTAAATTTTTTAATGAAAAAAAGAAAAAGAAAAAGAAAATTACTAGTAAGTGTTTCAATAAGACACTGGTTAAATAGAGAGTAATTGGAGTGAAAGCGAACCAGTAAGTAATATGAGATGAGAGAGAAACTAATCGGAGAAGAGATGGGGAGGAGGAGGACGTTTGCAACTCGAAAAAACCGAGCCAATCCCATAGCCTCTGCGCTAGCAGAGCAATAGGTGGTTCTTCACATATGATTTAAAATCGGGAGGAAAGTCACGGATCATATCATCATCTGTTCAATTTTTTGGCTGGAGGAAATTTTCATTCTTGGCCATCGATTATCTACGCCTCTCTCTCTCTCTCACTCTCTGTGTGCTGTGTACTTCCCAACACCAGTGGCAAAAGTGTTCCTTTTATATGCCTAGTTGCCTCATTAAAAAAATATAATATAATATAATATAATATAATATAATATAGTAAAATATAATATAGTAATAGTAAAATAATAAAATTAAAAGTGTAGGTGGAAGGAAACTGAACAGAAAAGTCTCAAGAGGTTCACGTCATGTGGTCCAATCTTAAAAAAAAAAAAAAAAAGCTACCCATGGTCAAAGTAAATAGAAAAAACAAATAAAAGGAAAATTATATTTGAGATATATACCATACACTCTTAGTTATGATTTTTATATTTTTTATTATGATTTATTATTTTATTAATTATATACCATACAATAAATGCACGCCATAGTTTCTCACTTTTATAACTTGTTTTTTTTGCACGTCGTAAATACTTTTCCAACCACGGCATGTCTATTGTGTAGGCCGTGAATGGTAATAATAATGATTTTTTTACGACTTGCAATGCACGTTGTAAATAATAAAACTTTTAACGACATGCATATGACGTGTCGTTAATACAACAATTATACATGACGCACATATGCCAGCCGTGAAAAGTTAATACTTTTCACCGCGCACACAACGCCCGCCGTTAAAAGTACTACCTTTTTACGATACACATAATGCCTGCCGTTAAAAGTATTGCAATTTTTACGATGGACAATGTATGTCATAAATTGTATGATCAAAAACAAAGAAGCGCCAAAATAAAATTTCTAGCGCCAATTCACAAAAAAAAAAAAAAAAAAACACAAAACAAAACAAAAAAAAAATTGGCAAAAAGAAAATATACATCAACTGTTTGGGCTTCTAATAGATTCTAATCATCAGAGATTTGTTCGAAGTAGATCTATCGCCGGTACGACAACTGGCTCGATAGAGACATGCATCGCCGTTTCCCTCATCATCTCTTTGCTCACTTCCATTTTCTAACTCGTCTATTTGCGGCTTCGATTAGCAAAACGACGTTAATGTAGCTTGACTTTTTCGCGCCCTCTTTCGAAAGCTCGAAAAAAGCCCTACAGTTCGGACTCCTGCGGTTCTGAATCTAATCTCACAAGTGCAATGTGAAATTGATAAACACCAAAGCGTCAAAATGCGGAAAATCTTTTGGAATCAATTTTTGAATAAAAGATGCCGAAATTGGACTGCTTTGCTAGAGACAGAGTCGCCACCTAAATATTTTATTTTTGGAGAAATTTAAGAAACCCATGACTCGTGCCAAAAGCCACGTGTTCGTCATCACCAAAGTTGTCTCAGCTCGGGACCTTAGGTACGAGAGGGGAAGGTCATGAACTGAGCACCCCCACTCGCCCGATCAAAGATCGGCCTCTACTAATCATGATATGACTTTTAGGTACATTATATGCTCTTGTTTTGGTTATTTAAGCTAGCATTACTATGTGATGCGCACAAACAAGTATAGACTAAAATTGCAAGAATTGGAACAACTCAATTTCATGTTTGTTTTCCAAAAAAAGGGGTTTGAATTTGCCATTTCAAGTGGGCTTAAAGTTTGCGAATTTGCTACTCAACAAAGTAGGCTTAAATGTCATGCCCCCAATTTTAATAACCCGGAAACATTACTATAGCCTTTAGATTAGGTCCTTATTTTTTTTAAACATCCATTACCCTTGAGTAATAGAAATAGAATGATACATGTTCTCTCTCTCTCTCTCTCTCTCTCTCACAATGAATATTACAATGATAACAATACATGTCAATCTCCTACTAAGAAGTTACAAATAAATAAATACAAATATCAATATACAACAATTACTTTCTTCACATCCACACCGAGATTATACACACAGACTTATGGACTTCGTAACTCTTCAACTATAGAATCCACACTTTCTCCCTGTAAAAAGATAAAAATAATAGGGGTGAGCACTAATGCCCTGTAGGAATCTCATAGTTCTAAATCAATAGCCAACACACAGATAGAAATGATCATGCATGCAGGGTGATACCATATAGTAGGGTGACATTTTATAATTTCAAAATATCATAAGTAGAGTACCTTTTTCTCAAAAACTGTTAAATACTTTTAAGAGAAACCTTCAGCCTTTCAAAATCATCCCTTAACTTTAGAAAACCATAGATCCTTGAGAAACAACCATATTTAAGAAACAACATCATTTAAAAGTTATTAACCAATTCCCAAAACATTTCTCATTCAGTTTCCATTTTTAGTGTTCTTTTTTTTCTTTCATCCTTCATTTCCACTCATTTTTATTTAGAACCCCACAACTTCAAGTTGAAGTTCCCTTTTTTAATTCACTAACAATTCTCTTATACTCAATTCACACCGTTATTTATACTCTCAAATTTCATTCCAAGGTAGGACAAGATTAACAAACCCCTTTCAATTCAGTCTCTTATTCATTTACAAAACAATACTTATAATTTACCTTCATTCTCATAACTAATTCACTAAGTTCACCATCACCAGTCCATAAACAAATTACCACTTCAATTTCCATTCTTTCAATTAATTTCATATCAAATACCGGATACAATCACAAGTCATCTCCATAAGTCACACATGTTACCGGTCACAAGTCGGAAGGAATGCGGAACCTCACGCTTTACCGGTCACAATCCGGAAGGAACGCGGACCCTCACGCTTTACCGGTCACAAGCCGGAAGGAACGCGGAACCTCAACATACCGTACGCTTTACCGGGTGCTACTCCGAAAGGAAGGCGGAACCTATCTCAAGCACCACGCTTTGCCGGCTCAACATACAGCGGGAAACGGACCCCAAGATAACCTCACAATCCATCATTACAATTAGTGGGCAATGCCAACACATCTTCCATTATTTCCATAACACATTAGTTCAATACACACCCACCATATATTAAAATTCCATTCATTATTTTGTCATACAAAAATATAACAACACATCCATAGAGGCAAAGATTCATCTTTAAGGTGTTCACAATTATTGGGTTCAAGCTATTTCTTTACTTTTCCACATTATTATCGTGTCTTCAAATTCAATTTTTAAAACAATCCCCCACATTTATCGGCTATGATACGGACAGTCGCGGGCACCAAAAAACCATTTTTCAACTCCCCACGCGGGTACCAACCACAACACAACCCAACACAACTCAACTCAACCCAACACAACTCAACTTGACCCAACACAATTCAATTCCACACAACAAGATTCAGCACATCCCTTTCAACACAAGCTCATACCATCCATGACATTAATAATTTCCTTTCCCCCAAGTTTAGTTCACATTATAATAAAATTTAAGACATCAACTTTATGAGTTCAATCGCAACTTTTACATAAATTTCTCAATTTTTTTAAAATTTCAATTAAACATGCACATGTGTAATTTAACACCTCAATTTCATGATTCTACTATCAATTGAAGCAAAACCATTAACCATCTTCATGAGCCAAACTAGGGTTTTTAAGAGAAGTTAAAGCTTTTCACAAAAACACATTTTATTCCAACCCTTCTATTATTTTTACACCCAAACTCATGACCTAAGAACACAACCCAACAAATAAACCCAACTCTCCTCAAACCCTAATCCTGAATCTCGTGATTCATGACAATATGCATAAAAATATAAAATTTTGTATTTATATAAAGAAAATACTACAAATCTGTCCATAAATGAGAGTATTGAAAGAGAACTAGAAACCCCTACCTCTTGAAGCCAAGAGATGACGACCCAAAAATCAATGGCGACGAAACCACGAGCCAATCGGACCAAAAGAAAGCCCTTGACGAGATCTACACTTTTTCTCAAAGGGACATGGTGAAACAATCACTCTAGGTGAGTAGATCTAGAGATCTTAGTGCCGAAAGCTTGAGTTTAGAGAGAAAGAGGTGCGCTCACAGTTTGAGAGAGGGGAAAGAGAAGAAAAGTAAAAGGAAACCATGCTTGGAGCCTATTTATAGTGGTAGAAAAGTGGCCCTAAAGTCAATAAAATAATAGGCCCAAAACCCCTCAAAAGTATGGCCTAAACCAGCCCAAATATCTAAAAAAAACACGTAAGGGTTGACCCTTTATGAAGAAAAGGCAATTTGGTACAAACAAGGGGGTGGACCCTTTGACATGAGAGGGTCGACCCTATTTTTCAGCAACCAACACAGAAATTCGGCAACATTAGAGGGTCGACCCTTTCCCAGACTGGTGTCGACCCTTGTGGAGAGCAACAAGGGGCAGGTGTCGACCCTATATTGCAGCGACACTTCTAGAAACATTACAACATGCAAGGGTCAACCCTTAGGAAGGCTAGTGTCCACCCCAAGGCAAAATTTCTAAGTTTCCAAGGAACTTTTGACCAGAACAAGCGCGAACAACCAAACCTAACAAGATCAAATCGGATTCTACTCCCCAAAACTAACATTCAACAACTCCAAAAACTCCCAAAAAGAAAACAAGGGAATTAAATACACTCTCCAAAGGATTTAAAGGATGCGGGTGTCACAAACTCCCCACCTTAGAAAATTTCATCCCCGAAATAGAAGAAGGTCAAACAAAAGGTAGCATGAACCCAATAAGAAACATAATAGGAAACACGACCTCTATCCTATAACTAGTTCCATACTTGGGATAGATTCCCAGATTCGGATTCAATATTACAGAGCCCCGAGGACACCCAATCAAGAGGAATTATAAGGAAGAGGTCGTGATCACTCTTTTGACCAACATACTCTTTGGAGTCCAAGAGACAAGGAACAATGTCAATTACTAGTACGTCCTAAGAAGATCAACAACTCCTCAATCCGGCAACAACGCACACCACTACCACTGGACGACCAATACCCAATTTGGAAGAGAAGGAAAACCCCCATTAAACCAAAAACTCGGCCGACATTAGCAAAAATCGATGACATACTACAATGTATGGTCCATCACAACAATTTACAGTTCACACCATGCTTAGCAACATTTCCAATTATTTATACAACCCGTCATACAAAGATAAGACAATTAAAAACTGTTCACATTTATATGTATATATAAAATTTTCTTTCTCAAACGATGTCCCATCTTCATCATTTATCATCAAAGTACATTTGCACATCTAAAATTTTCATAGCAATTACATTTACCTGGTGAGTTTCAACCATCACCCAATAATTTTTGTCACCCATCCGGTGACTTCGCAACACCTTTACGATACACGTTGGTAATAACAACAAACAACAACAATCCGATACATCCGAGGAGTAATAAAACATATACGACTTTCCAAAAATTGGGAGTTCTCACCCATTACAAACATTAGCATGAATAATCATTAATACACATTAACACAAGTGCACTCACAAAGTTTACATTCAAACACCTTAATTCCATTAAGGTAATTTCACAAATTTAAATCAACCACATACATACACAAACAAACTCCATGTCTACTAGTACCACTTAAAGCACTAAATGACCGTACAACCATTTATCTGAACCATAGCAATTCCCAAATTAACTAAATGTCAATTCACTTCACATAGCGTTCATTTAAAACTCATCACAAATCAAACCAAAATAGACCAAACTAACCCAAATCCATCCTTATGTCCCATCCTAGGGAGCAGCTATAAGGGTTCATCTCCCCTACACGACTTAATCCAATTCACCAATTTTGTACCTTCACAATTCAAACATTGACATACTTACTGACACCAATTGTCCTTATATGGGGTTCAGCACACACCCATTCACATCTTACAATTCATACTCATCGTTACCATTCTTCATTCACATGCGAACTAGATCAAATTTTTTTTCGATGTTTCACTCTAAACTCGAGGAATTTCCATCCACTTGAAACAAGTCTCACCCAAGCCTCACCATTACATAGAGGGTACTCCACACTCACAAAATCATTCCAAGACACTTCTCAAACTTGTTACTCTACTTATACCTAAGCATTCCAAAGTGACTATTTGTCACCCCAAACTCCGATATCAACCAATTTGGTTAACCAATCAATAAAACTTAAATTTTGACACTCAAACATCCACAGGTTTCCCTAAATCAAATACTTCGAGATGGAGTTCCATACACCATTCTCCATACTTCTAGAATTTCACCATACTCAAGTACATGTTGCACTAGTAGGGTGATACCATATAGTAGGGTGACATTTTATAATTTCAAAATATCATAAGTAAAGTACCTTTTTCTCAAAAACTATTTAAACACTTTTAAGAAAAACCTTCAACCTTTAAAAATCATCCCTTAACTTTAGAAAACCATAGATCCTTGAGAAACAACCATATTTAAGAAACAACATCATTTAAAAGTTATTAACCAATTCCCAAAACATTTCTCATTCAATTTCCATTTTTAGTGTTCCTCTTTTTCTTTCATTCTTCCTTTCCACTCATTATTTTTATTTAGAACCCACAACTTCAAGTTCAAGTTCCCTTTATAATTCACTAACAATTCTTCTATACTCAATTCACACCGTTATTTACAATCTCAAATTTCATTCCAAGGTAACACAAGATTAACAAACCCCTTTCAATTCAGTCTCTTATTCATTTACAGAACAATACTTATAATTTACCTTCATTGTCATAACTAATTCACTAAGTTCACCATCACCAATCCATAATCCAATTGCCACTTCGATTTCCATTCTTTCAATTAATTTCATATCAAATATCGGATCCAATCACAAGTCATCTCCATAAGTCACACACTTTACCGGTCACATGCCGAAAGGAATGCGGAACCGCACGCTTTACCGATCACAAGCCGGAAGGAACGCAGAACCACAACATACCATATCCTTTACCAGGCGCTACTCCAGAAGGAGGGCGGAACCTATCTCAAGCGCCACGCTTTGCCGGCTCAACATACGGTGGGAAACGGACCCCAAGATAACATCACAATCCATCATTACAAATAGTGGGCAATGCGAACACGTCTTGCATTATTTTCATAACATATTAGTTCAATACACACCCACCATATACTAAAATTCCATACATTGTTTTGTCATACAAAAATATAACAACACATCCATAGAGGCAAAGATTCATCTTTAAGGTGTTCAAAATTCTTGGGTTCAAACTATTTTTTTACTTTTAGACATTATTATCGAGTCTTCAAATTCAATTTTTAAAACAATTCCCCACATTTGCTGGCTATGATATGGACGGTCGTGGGCACCGAAAAACCATTTTTCAACTCCCCGCGTGGGTACCAACCACAACACAACCCAACACAACTCAACTTGACCCAACACAATTCAATTCCACATAGCAAGATACAACACATCCCTTTCAACACAAGCTCACACCATCCATAACATTAATAATTTCCTTTCCCCCAAGTTTAGCTCACATTATAACAAAATTTAAGACATCAACTTTATGAGTTCAATTGCAACTTTTACATAAATTTCTCAAATTCTTTAAAATTTCAATTAAACATGTACATGTGTAATTTAACACCTATCAATTGAAGCAAAACCATTAACCATCTTCATGAGCCAAACTAGGGTTTTTAAGAGAAGTTAAAGCTTTTCACAAAAACACATTTTATTCCAACCCTTCTATTACTTTTACACCCAAACTCATGACCTAAGAACACAGCCCAACAAATAAACCCAACTCTCTTCAAACCCTAATCCCGAATCTCATGATTCATGACAATATGCATAAAAATATAAAATTTTGTATTTATATAAAGAAAATACCACAAATCTACCCATAAACGAGGGTATTAAAAGAGAACTAGAAACCCCTACCTCTTGAACCCAAGAGATGACGACACAAAAATCAATGGCGATGAAACCACGAGCCAATCGGACCAAAAGCAAGCCCTTGACGAGATCTACACTTTTTCTCAAAGGGACATAGTGATTCAATCACTCTAGGTGAGAAGATCTAGAGATCTTAGTGCCGAAAGCTTGAGTTTAGAGAGAAAGAGGTGAGCTCACAGTTTGAGAGAGGGGAAAGAGAAGAAAAGTGAAAGGAAACCATGTTTGGAGCCTATTTATAGCGATCCCGGGTTTACCCTTGTTGTACAGTGATCCGGACATGTGTCCGTGGATGTTGGTAGTTGGTTATCATCGTGTTTACATTCCTTTTTCTTCATATTTGAGTTATAGGATGTGTTAGGCAGGTTTGTTACAGGTTGGTTGTGTTCGGGAGCCTAGTGTTGCTGCCCAGAATTTTGGACCTTCGCTCGAGCGAGGAGTTGGTCGCTCGAGCGAGAGTGGGGTTCGTGTCTGGTGGGTCGAGCCAGAGTGGCTCGCTCGAGCGAGCGGTTGCACCTGGTTCTGGACCTGAGAGTTGTATTTCCTGGCTCGAGCGAGCTTTTTGTGGCTCGAGCGGTCTGGGTTTTTCTTCACTCGATCGAGAACTTCTTGGCTCGAGCGAGAGTTTCTGTGTCTGGTCGCTCGAGCGACGAAGGCTTCGCTCGAGCGAGCGTGTTTTATATCAGCGGACAGTAGCGGTTTTGAGCTTCAGTTTTTCACTTCTCTTTTTGATTAAACCCTAAATCCGAGTCTCTCTCTCTCTACACTTGCACTCTCTCTAAGATTTGATCTCCCTAGAGTGTGAATCTAGCCTAGGGCCTTTGTTAAAAAGATAGAGGGTGTTGAGAGCTTTGATTTAATCTGAAAAAGTTTGGATTTGGAGCACGTTGATCTTCGAGTCTTCATCTCCTTTTTGGCTAAAACTTCAAGGTAGGGATAACCTACTCCTCTCTATGGGTTTTGTCTTTAAATTTTGGTATTTTGAGATGTTGGGCTTGGTTTGGTAATTTTGTGAAAGTTTGGGGCTTTTGTGTAATTTTACAAAAGTTGGGGTTTTATTCATAATAAACCTAGATGCATGTTTGGCATAGAGAAGTAGAATGATTGTTGAATCATTGATGAAAATGGGACCTAAGGGTTGAAAAGTTAATTATGGGAATTGACCTAATTACATTGTTTAATTAATTGGGATAATTAATTGAGAAGAATGAAGAAATGAAATGTTGATTGAATATCCATTATGCATTTACTTTCTGTTTAGAAATAACTGCTTTGGGCTATCGGTGGAGGATAGTCGTGATTGTTGTAGACAATGCATGATGATTAGGCAAACTGAAACTAATCAATGGAATGCGTCATGGAACTTGACGGTTGATAGAATACATTAATTGTATGTATTGGGTGATTGTATATAGAACCAATGTGTTTGTATACGTTATGTGTAGAGGAGGAGATAGGGGATGTACTCCGCGGTTTAGGGGAAGATAGGGGATGTACCTCTAAACCGGTTAGTGTTGGGAGAAGATAGGGGATGAACTCCGTAGATACAGCTCATATGCTTGTCTAGAAGTGAAGATAGAGCTTATATGCTTATCTTTGTGATGTGTGGATATAGCTCATATGCTTATCTGTGGATATTGTGGTTATACATATCTGTTGTAGAATGTGGATATAGCTTATTTGCTTATCTGAGAATGTGGATATTGTTGATGTACATATCTGTTGAGAATATGGTTAGTGCATATATGACTATCCGTTGAAAAAGGGAAAATGAAAGGAAACTTGGACTCATAAGTCGTATGACGTAAATATGTGATTTATGTGATTGTATCAGTGTTGGCCATCTATCAATTGCTAATATTTTAGTCATTGTTCATGGCTGGTTTAGTGTATTTCTACTGGGCTGTGGCTCACCCTATATGGGAATATCATTTTCAGGTGCAGGTAACATGCCACCTCCAAGGACATAGCTTGGGAGGCTTGAGGCGGACAAGTTTTGTCGTTTTACTTTTGATGTATTACATGTAACTTCAAGCCAAGGGCTTAATGTGTAAACGAGTTAGTACTCTTTTGTTGTAACCAAGTGTTAACTTGGAAAGCTGTAAGCCCGTAGGGCATTTTGTTATGATGTTAACATGTAATACTTATGTAATGAGACTCTAATGAATATAAGAATGTGGCTAGTTCATATGTCAATGCATGTCTTATTTGATGGGTTTAATGTTATTATTTTGAGGGCGTTACAACTTGGTATCAGAGCGTACCGGGTTCGAATACTTTGGGTACGTGGGAAGTGATTAGGATCACAATGGGTTTGTCTCGCTTGATAGAGACTTAAATGTAGTATCATATGCTATGTGCTTAATTGATAACATGCTTATGTGACTATGTGGGTATGGGATTTAATTTCTAGGATGTTGATTGGATCCTTGGGTTTCTGGGAGTCTTGTTGGAAAAGCACTTGATCAATGCTGTTTCTAACCGGAACTCTAGTAACGCCTCGGGACTATCATTATCCGGAAACGAAATTCGTAAGTGCTTATGTGTTTATGTGCTTATGTGGAGTGAATTACAGTTGTCCATGCATTAGGACGTGAGTGTTTAGTTTCGGCACATTTATGAATGTGCTAACGTTCTGTGTTGCCTTTATTAGGATGTCAGGACGAGGAAGAGGAGCTAGGCGTGGTAGACCTGCGAGGCAGGAAGTACCGTTACCGGGTGAGATTCCGGCAGTGCAGGAGGGAGTTGGGCAGGCCAATGTGGCCGAGCCAGTAGGTCAGCAGGCTATGGGTGCCTTGGCCAGAGAGATAGCAGGAGATTTGGGTATTCTTAGAGCTGGGAATCAGGCAGCTGAGACAGGGCCTTCTTTCTTGAAGAGGGAGTTTTTCCGGTCTAATCCGGATGAGTTTATCGGGGATCCGAAGGAGCCACTGAAGGCTGATGAGTGGTTAGAACAGATGAGTAAGACGTTCGAGATGCTTGGCATTGAGGACGGAGCACTGAAAGTGACCTTGGCATCCTTCCAGCTGAAGGGAGATGCGGGTCAATGGTGGAAGTATGAGAAGGCTCGTGTGGGCGGTACTTGGGAGGCGTTTATAAATGCTTTTCAGGAGAGGTTTTTGTCTGCAGCAGCTAGAGAGAAGCTGAGGGATCAGTTTAGCCGGCTTAAACAGTAGGGCTTGTCAGTGGCCGAGTTTGAGGCTACTTTTACCAGTCTGTCCAGGTTTGCACCGGAACTGGTGGCGTCTGAGGAACGCCGTTGCTATGAGTTTGAGCGGAAGTTGAGGCGGGGCCTCAAGTTGAGAGTTGGTGGGTCTTACATCCGAGAGTATAGACACCTAGTTGATGCTGCTGCTCATATGGAGATTATGATGCAGGAGGAGGAGGAAGAACAGAGGGGCTCCAAGAGGAGCCAGGATAGTCAGAGTGATGGCAGGAGACAGAAGGGTTATAACCCTCAGCAGTCTCAGGGTGCAGTCTCTAGATCGACCTTTCCAGTGCCGAGTGTAGGCTCGGGGAGAGGCAGTCAGGGGGAATTCACTTGTTACAAGTGTGGCCAGCTGGGTCACAAGGTTTCAGTTTGCCCGCAGAAGGGTGGGGGTCAGAAAGCTGCTTCTTCTTCAGCTAGACCGTAGAGTCAGAGTTTGGGCAGGGGGCAGCCCTTGACTTGTTATCAGTGTGGACAACCTGGGCACCTGAAGAGGTTTTGCCCACAGTTGAGTGCCACTTCGGGAGCGTCTGGTTCTAGGCAGACGCAGGGTTTTCAGCCAGCTCAGTCTGTGCAGGCCTCGAGGGCCAATCCGGGAGTTTCGTCATCCCAGTCTGTGCAGCAGTCTTTTGCTCCGAGAGGTGAGCAGGTAGACCAGGGGCCTACGGGGCGCGTGTATGCTGTTACCGCGCAGGATTTAGTACCGGCTCCATCAGTAGTGGGAGGTACTTTTCTGTTTTGTAACTCAGTTGCTAATGTGTTGATAGACACGGGTGCATCTCATTCTTTTGTATCTGCTGCATTTGCATCTGTTTTGGAATTGGAGTTAGCACGGTTAGCATCTCCTATTTGTGTGGTATCGCCTTTGGGTGGTGAGTTGATTCTGAAACAGGGTGTTAGAGGATGTGATATAGAGGTCGCCGACTATAGGCTTCCTTTTCCGTTTGTTGTCATGCCCATGAAGGGCTTTGATGTTATTTTTGGTATGGACTGGCTATCGTCATACCGGGCTGTTATTGGTTGCTACCGCCAGAGGGTCACGTTATGTACCTTGAGCGGGGAGTGGTTCCATTTCTTGGGAGACCGGGTTGGTAGTGTTTTGCCACCGGGGTATGATTCGCGAGGGCGAAGTGAGCTTAGTAGTCTACTTGCCAGCTTTGAGAGTGGTGAGAGTGGTGAGAGTGGTGAGACCCAGCTTGTGTTGCCGAGGGTGGTTTGTGAGTATTCGGATGTTTTTCCCGAAGATCTTGTTAGTTTACCACCTCACCGAGAGATAGAGTTCTCTATTGATTTAGTGCCTGGTACGGCGCCGATTTCTATGGCACCTTACCGTTTTGCTCCAGCAGAATTGGTTGAGTTGAAAGTTCAGCTCCAGGAATTGCTCGATAAGGGCTTTGTTCGCCCTAGTGTTTCACCGTGGGGAGCGCCGGCCCACTTTGTTAAAAAGAAAGATGGTGCCTTGAGATTGTGTACTGACTACCGGAAGTTGAATCGGGCTACGGTTAAGAATAAGTACCCTATGCCCCGTATAGATGATTTGTTTGACCAGTTGAAGGGTTCCCGTTGTTTCTCTAAGATAGACTTGAGATCGGGTTACCATCAGTTGAGGGTCAGGGAGGAAGATATTCCTAAGACGGGATTCCGTACGCGGTATGGCCATTATGAGTTTCTGGTGATGCCATTCGGACTTACCAATGCACCGGCAGTCTTTATGGACTTGATGAACCGGGTTTTCCGGGAGTTCTTAGACCGATTTGTGGTCGTCTTTGTGGACGACATCCTTATCTATTCGTCTTCTGAGGAGGAGCACGAGGCACACTTGAGAGTGGTGCTTGAGTTACTTAGAGCCCATAGGCTGTATGCCAAGTTTGGAAAGTGTGAGTTCTGGCTGAGGGAAGTCAAATTCTTAGGCCACGTGGTATCCGGGGAAGGGGTGTCTGTTGATACATCCAAGGTTGAGGCAGTGCAAGATTGGGCACAGCCTAAGAGTGTGTTTGAGATCCGCAGTTTTCTGGGATTAGCTGGGTATTACCGTCGGTTTGTGAAAGATTTCTCCAGGTTAGCGTCACCGTTGACTAGACTGACTCGGAAGGGAGTCAAGTTTGTGTGCAGTGAGACTTGTGAAAAGTCATTCCAAGATCTGAAAGTTAGATTGACCACCGCTCCGGTGTTGATTATTCCGGAGAGAGGGTTGGGTTATGCGGTTTATTGTGATGCCTCACGAGAGGGTTTGGGTTGTGTGTTAATGCAAGAAGGGAAAGTGGTAGCTTATGGCTCACGTCAGTTGAAAATACACGAGAAGAATTACCCCACACACGACTTAGAGTTAGCAGCAGTGATCTTTGCCTTGAAAATTTGGAGGCACTACCTTTATGGTGAGAGGTTCGAGGTGTTCTCGGACCACAAGAGTTTGAAGTATCTGTTTACACAGAGAGACTTGAATCTGAGGCAGAGGAGATGGATGGAGTTCATCGAGGATTATGATTTTGAGTTGCACTATCATCCGGGAAAGGCCAATGTTGTGGCCGATGCCCTTAGTAGGAAATCCATTAGTGATGTAGCTTGTATAGCCATCCGGGAATGGGAGATGTTGGGAGCACTTGGCGAGTTTGATTTGCTACTGGGCGAATCTGTTGAGGCTGCGGCCTTGTTTTCTGTTGTTGCGCAACCTACACTTGTGATTAGAGTGTTAGAGGCACAGAGAGGTGACCTTGAGGTAGAATCCCTCCGAGAGAAGATCTCCAGTGGGAAAGTTGAGAAGGGTTTGACGGTGTATCCCGACCTGAGTGTGAGATACCGAGACCGTTTGTTTGTACCGGAGTCTTGCCGAGAGGAGGTACTCCGAGAGTTTCACCATTCGCGCCTTGCGGTGCATCCGGGAGGTACTAAGATGTATCAAGATTTGGGTCGCCAGTTTTGGTGGCGGGGTATGAAGAGAGATGTGGTTGTTTTCGTATCGAAGTGCCTTACTTGCCAGCAAGTGAAGGCCGAGCATCAGAGGCCAGCGGGTTTGTTGCAACCCTTGCCTATTGCCGAGTGGAAGTGGGAGCATGTCACTATGGACTTCGTTGTAGGCCTTCTGAGGACTCAGCGGGGTAGTGATGCTATTTGGGTGGTTGTAGACCGGTTGACTAAGTCGGCGCACTTTATTCCTATGCGCGTGAGAGATTCGGTAGATCATCTTGCCGACTTGTATATTCGGGACGTAGTGAGATTGCATGGGGTCCCAGTGACGATCGTCTCAGATAGAGATCCTCGTTTTACTGCTAGGTTGTGGCAGAGTTTGCAGAGTGCCCTGGGCACTAAGTTGACCTTTAGTACGGCCTATCATCCTCAGACTGACGGGCAGCCCGAGCGTACTATTCAGATCCTCGAGGATATGCTTCGGGGTTGTGTCCTGGATTTCAGTGGGACGTGGGAGAGGCACTTGCCATTGGTAGAGTTTGCCTACAACAACAGTTTTCAGTCTAGCATCGGTATGGCACCGTTTGAGGCCTTGTATGGCCGACCGTGTAGGTCTCCAGTTTGTTGGGCCGAGGTGGGTGATGCACCTTTGTTGGGTCCGGAGTTGGTTAGGGAGACGACGGAGAAAGTTGAGCTTATCCGTAGGAGGCTTGTTACAGCCCAGAGTCGTCAGAAATCTTGTGCTGACCGTAGGAGGAGGCCTTTGGCATTTGAGGTAGGTGATCATGTCTTTCTGAAGATATCACCTAGGCGAGGTTTGATGAGGTTTGGGAAGAGTGGGAAGTTATCCCCTCGGTTTATTGGTCCTTTTGAGATCCTTGAGAGGATTGGCGAAGTTGCTTATCGGTTAGCCTTACCACCGCAGTTGTCCGGAGTGCATGACGTGTTTCATGTGAGTATGCTTCGGAAGTATGAGCCAGATCCATCACATGTATTGGATTGGACCGATTTAGAGGTAGATGAGGATGCCTCGTATGAGGAGAGACCGGTTCGGGTCTTGGATAGGCGGGATCAGGTCCGGCGTGGCAAGACCATTCCTTTGGTGAAAGTCTTGTGGAAACATCACGGAGTGGAGGAAGCCACTTGGGACGTGAGTTAGAAGTCCGTGAAAAATAACCGGACTTGTTTGTTGATGTGTAATCTTACAGTTAAATTTTGAACTATTGTTGAACTTAAGAGCTTTTATATATGTCTTAAGTTGTGAAACATTGAAAATGTTTTGATTACTTGAAGTATGTTTTGGAACTTGCCTCATATGGAAGTTGGATGTAACATTATATGTGTTAAATATATTGTTGACATTGGAAAGTTAGTGCATAATGTTGGTGCATGTTAAAAGTACATATGTTATTTACATATTGTGAAATGTCTCTTGTTAAAGGGATGTGATGACCGGTAATGGGTCGAATTGTTGAATGTTAAAATGTAACATTGTCTAAAATGGAGGAAAACCAATTTTTGAAAACTTGTGCTTAATTTCGGGGGCGAAATTCTTTAAGGGGGGGAGGTTATAGCGATCACGGGTTTACCCTTGTTGTACAGTGATCCGGACATGTGTCCGTGGATGTTGGTAGTTGGTTATCATCGTGTTTACATTCCTTTTTCTTCATATTTGAGTTATAGGATGTGTTAGGCAGGTTTGTTACAGGTTGGTTGTGTTCGGGAGCCTAGTGTTGCTGCCCAGAATTTTGGACCTTCGCTCGAGCGAGGAGTTGGTCGCTCGAGCGAGAGTGGGGTTCGTGTATGGTGGGTCGAGCCAGAGTGGCTCGCTCGAGCGAGCGGTTGCACCTGGTTCTGGACCTGAGAGTTGTATTTCCTGGCTCGAGCGAGCTTTTCGTGGCTCGAGCGGTCTGGGTTTTTCTTCGCTCGATCGAGAACTTCTTGGCTCGAGCGAGAGTTTCTGTGTCTGGTCGCTCGAGCGACGAAGGCTTCGCTCGAGCGAGCGTGTTTTATATCAGCAGACAGTAGCGGTTTTGAGCTTCAGTTTTTCACTTCTCTTTTTGATTAAACCCTAAATCCGAGTCTCTCTCTCTCTACACTTGCACTCTCTCTAAGATTTGATCTCCCTAGAGTGTGAATCTAGCCTAGGGCCTTTGTTAAAAAGATAGAGGGTGTTGAGAGCTTTGATTTAATCTGAAAAAGTTTGGATTTGGAGCACGTTGATCTTCGAGTCTTCATCTCCTTTTTGGCTAAAACTTCAAGGTAGGGATAACCTACTCCTCTCTATGGGTTTTGTCTTTAAATTTTGGTATTTTGAGATGTTGGGCTTGGTTTGGTAATTTTGTGAAAGTTTGGGGCTTTTGTGTAATTTTACAAAAGTTGGGGTTTTATTCATAATAAACCTAGATGCATGTTTGGCATAGAGAAGTGGAATGATTGTTGAATCATTGATGAAAATGGGACCTAAGGGTTGAAATGTTAATTATGGGAATTGACCTAATTACATTGTTTAATTAATTGGGATAATTAATTGAGAAGAATGAAGAAATGAAATGTTGATTGAATATCCATTGTGCATTTACTTTCTGTTTAGAAATAACTGCTTTGGGCTATCGGTGGAGGATAGTCGTGATTGTTGTAGACAATGCATGATGATTAGGCAAACTGAAACTAATCAATGGAATGCGTCATGGAACTTGACGGTTGATAGAATACATTAATTGTATGTATTGGGTGATTGTATATAGAACCAATGTGTTTGTATACGTTATGTGTAGAGGAGGAGATAGGGGATGTACTCCGCGGTTTAGGGGAAGATAGGGGATGTACCTCTAAACCGGTTAGTGTTGGGAGAAGATAGGGGATGAACTCCGTAGATACAGTTCATATGCTTGTCTAGAAGTGAAGATAGAGCTTATATGCTTATCTTTGTGATGTGTGGATATAGCTCATATGCTTATCTGTGGATATTGTGGTTATACATATCTGTTGTAGAATGTGGATATAGCTTATTTGCTTATCTGAGAATGTGGATATTGTTGATGTACATATCTGTTGAGAATATGGTTAGTGCATATATGACTATCCGTTGAAAAAGGGAAAATGAAAGGAAACTTGGACTCATAAGTCGTATGACGTAAATATGTGATTTATGTGATTGTATCAGTGTTGGCCATCTATCAATTGCTAATATTTTAGTCATTGTTCATGGCTGGTTTAGTGTATTTCTACTGGGCTGTGGCTCACCCTATATGGGAATATCATTTTCAGGTGCAGGTAACATGCCACCTCCAAGGACATAGCTTGGGAGGCTTGAGGCGGACAAGTTTTGTCGTTTTACTTTTGATGTATTACATGTAACTTCAAGCCAAGGGCTTAATGTGTAAACGAGTTAGTACTCTTTTGTTGTAACCAAGTGTTAACTTGGAAAGCTGTAAGCCCGTAGGGCATTTTGTTATGATGTTAACATGTAATACTTATGTAATGAGACTCTAATGAATATAAGAATGTGGCTAGTTCATATGTCAATGCATGTCTTATTTGATGGGTTTAATGTTATTATTTTGAGGGCGTTACAACTTGGTCTCAGAGCGTACCGGGTTCGAATACTTTGGGTACGTGGGAAGTGATTAGGATCACAATGGGTTTGTCTCGCTTGATAGAGACTTAAATGTAGTATCATATGCTATGTGCTTAATTGATAACATGCTTATGTGACTATGTGGGTATGGGATTTAATTTCTAGGATGTTGATTGGATCCTTGGGTTTCTGGGAGTCTTGTTGGAAAAGCACTTGATCAATGCTGTTTCTAACCGGAACTCTAGTAACGCCTCGGGACTATCATTATCCGGAAACGAAATTCGTAAGTGCTTATGTGTTTATGTACTTATGTGGAGTGAATTACAGTTGTCCATGCATTAGGACGTGAGTGTTTAGTTTCGGCACATTTATGAATGTGCTAACGTTCTGTGTTGCCTTTATTAGGATGTCAGGACGAGGAAGAGGAGCTAGGCGTGGTAGACCTGCGAGGCAGGAAGTACCGTTACCGGGTGAGATTCCGGCAGTGCAGGAGGGAGTTGGGCAGGCCAATGTGGCCGAGCCAGTAGGTCAGCAGGCTATGGGTGCCTTGGCCAGAGAGATAGCAGGAGCTTTGGGTATTCTTAGAGCTGGGAATCAGGCAGCTGAGACAGGGCCTTCTTTCTTGAAGAGGGAGTTTTTCCGGTCTAATCCGGATGAGTTTATCGGGGATCCGAAGGAGCCACTGAAGGCTGATGAGTGGTTAGAACAGATGAGTAAGACGTTCGAGATGCTTGGCATTGAGGACGGAGCACTAAAAGTGACCTTGGCATCCTTCCAGCTGAAGGGAGATGCGGGTCAATGGTGGAAGTATGAGAAGGCTCGTGTGGGCGGTACTTGGGAGGCGTTTATAAATGCTTTTCAGGAGAGGTTTTTGTCTGCAGCAGCTAGAGAGAAGCTGAGGGATCAGTTTAGCCGGCTTAAACAGCAGGGCTTGTCAGTGGCCGAGTTTGAGGCTACTTTTACCAGTCTGTCCAGGTTTGCACCGGAACTGGTGGCGTCTGAGGAACGCCGTTGCTATGAGTTTGAGCGGAAGTTGAGGCGGGGCCTCAAGTTGAGAGTTGGTGGGTCTTACATCCGAGAGTATAGACACCTAGTTGATGCTGCTGCTCATATGGAGATTATGATGTAGGAGGAGGAGGAAGAACAGAGGGGCTCCAAGAGGAGCCAGGATAGTCAGAGTGATGGCAGGAGACAGAAGGGTTATAACCCTCAGCAGTCTTAGGGTGCAGTCTCTAGATCGACCTTTCCAGTGCCGAGTGTAGGCTCGGGGAGAGGCAGTCAGGGGGAATTCACTTGTTACAAGTGTGGCCAGCTGGGTCACAAGGTTTCAGTTTGCCCGCAGAAGGGTGGGGGTCAGAAAGCTGCTTCTTCTTCAGCTAGACCGCAGAGTCAGAGTTTGGGCAGGGGGCAGCCCTTGACTTGTTATCAGTGTGGACAACCTGGGCACCTGAAGAGGTTTTGCCCACAGTTGAGTGCCACTTCGGGAACGTCTGGTTCTAGGCAGACGCAGGGTTTTCAGCCAGCTCAGTCTGTGCAGGCCTCGAGGGCCAATCCGGGAGTTTCGTCATCCCAGTCTGTGCAGCAGTCTTTTGCTCCGAGAGGTGAGCAGGTAGACCAGGGGCCTACGGGGCGCGTGTATGCTGTTACCGCGCACGATTTAGTACCGGCTCCATCAGTAGTGAGAGGTACTTTTCTGTTTTGTAACTCAGTTGCTAATGTGTTGATAGACACGGGTGCATCTCATTCTTTTGTATCTATTGCATTTGCATCTGTTTTGGAATTGGAGTTAGCACGGTTAGCATCTCCTATTTGTGTGGTATCGCCTTTGGGTGGTGAGTTGATTCTGAAACAGGGTGTTAGAGGATGTGATATAGAGGTCGCCGACTATAGGCTTCCTTTTCCGTTTGTTGTCATGCCCATGAAGGGCTTTGATGTTATTTTTGGTATGGACTGGCTATCGTCATACCGGGCTGTTATTGATTGCTACCGCCAGAGGGTCACGTTATGTACCTTGAGCGGGGAGTGGTTCCATTTCTTGGGAGACCGGGTTGGTAGTGTTTTGCCACCGGGGTATGATTCGCGAGGGCGAAGTGAGCTTAGTAGTCTACTTGCCAGCTTTGAGAGTGGTGAGAGTGGTGAGACCCAGCTTGTGTTGCCGAGGGTGGTTTGTGAGTATTCGGATGTTTTTCCCGAAGATCTTGTCAGTTTACCACCTCACCGAGAGATAGAGTTCTCTATTGATTTAGTGCCTGGTACGGCGCCGATTTCTATGGCACCTTACCGTTTTGCTCCAGCAGAATTGGTTGAGTTGAAAGTTCAGCTCCAGGAATTGCTCGATAAGGGCTTTGTTCGCCCTAGTGTTTCACCGTGGGGAGCGCCGGCCCTCTTTCTTAAAAAGAAAGATGGTGCCTTGAGATTGTGTATTGACTACCGGAAGTTGAATCGGGCTACGGTTAAGAATAAGTACCCTATGCCCCGTATAGATGATTTGTTTGACCAGTTGAAGGGTTCCCGTTGTTTCTCTAAGATAGACTTGAGATCGGGTTACCATCAGTTGAGGGTCAGGGAGGAAGATATTCCTAAGACGGCATTCCGTACGCGGTTGTGTATGTTTCTTTGTGTGTGTTTCTTAGCTCAAAAGGTGGTTTTTACCTTACTTTTGCACCATTACACACACCATCACACCTTACTCCGAGATTGAGGGACTTGGGGGGTTGTTTCTTGAGTTTTTGGACTGGTTTTGATCAAAAGAAGGAGGCTAGACCATTTGTTCTTCAAAGGTTCTTCAAGGGTGAGCATCTTGATTTATATTCCCCAAACTTGCAATAGTTATTTACCTATCTTGCTTGCTGTTTTAGCCCTTGTGTATAACATAAAAAGGGCTTGTATTTTCCTGCTCTAGCACTTTCATTAAGGTCATTTTGTGGTTTGAGTGCAAACTCACCCTTCTAGGCCTTGTTTGGTCCATTTTGGTGCCTCTTTGATAAGGTTTTGTTCACTTCAGTGTTTTGGTCCTTTGACCATTGAAAATCAGTGTATTTTTAGTGTCAAAAAAGTTGGTTTGAAGTCTTGCATAGGGGAGGGACACCCCTCTCCCTTTATGGTCTTGTTTCCTTGAGTTGTGGCCCAAAAGGGTGACATGCATGCTTGCTTGGTTTTTGCTTCATTTCAGAACTTTTTGGGTGTTTTTAGGTCATGTGGGATCTCTATTTTTGGTTGGATTTATACCTCCTTGTATGCTTGTAATACTTGCTTTGTATTGCCTCATTTTGCTTAGAAGCGCATCTCATGATTAGGCCATGATTCTTGTGTGTGTTGGCTTAGTTCCATGAAGCTTTTAGTGTCGTTTTTCCATGCTTAAAGTCTGTTGGCTATCCGTTTGGTCATGCTTGACATGTTTGTTAGGGTTGCTTTGCATTTTGGCTTAAAAGCTTTGAACATGTTGACCTCTAGCATGCATGGTTGTAATCATCCTCATGATTTGACATCATCTAGGATCACATTTTAGCCCAAGGATCATGTTTGTATGTGTGCATGCATGGCCTTTTTTATGCCTTGAGGGTGTACCCTCTTATGCTTAGGAATGAGCCTTAGTGCATATGCCTTTTGGGAGTCATCTTTAGCTGCCATACTAGGAGGTTTTGGGGTCCCATTTTGCATAAAAAAAATATGTCCTTACTTGTCTTAATCATGCCATAGCTTGGTCTTGTTGTTGGAAGTAAAGTTGTCCCCTTTTGTGCCTTGACCTTGGGATCATAAGTTTGCTTGTTAACATGAGTTGTTTGTCCATCATTTTGAGCACTTTTGGTGCTGTTTTGAGGTGAATAAAGGTCTGCACCTTTATCACTTCGAGGCCCCCCTTTGCATGCTTATTTCATGATTGATTGCATGATTGTCCCATTAATGTGCTATTCTAATGCTAACTTTATGGCAAATTGGTTCATGTTTGTATCCCAATTGCATCTTGCATGTTGACATTACATACTTGCCATGTTTTTGTTGCATAACATTTGGCATATCTTGCATGTTTAGCATCATGTTGTATTTTGAGCCTTGTGAGCATAACATGCATTGCATCATTTGGCTTGGGGTGTCAAGCCAAATATGAGGGTCAAAGGACATTCATACTCCAAGTGATGCAATGTACCTTGATTCTCGGTCACCGGGGCCTTTGACTTCGACATGAAAAGGCTTCGGATCTCATTTTGTTTGTTGCATGCATCCTTACATTGAGCGGCGAATTTGATCCCTTGGGTCATCATGCTCCATTGATGGCTCAAAGATCGAGGGTCGTGCTTCTTTGAGTTCAAAACATGATAAGAAGCACAACCATGCCCACATGTACCTGAGAACCCCATGCCATGCACTGTCTGTTCTCTGTTTGCTGTCAAATTGTCTTCTGCAGGAAGTTTCTGCCGACTGGCAGAATTTAGTGCCGACCGGCAATATCTGGGGTGCCGAGGAATCCAACAAATGCCGATGGGAATTGTGAAGTGCTGGTGGGAATTCTGTCCGGCCGGTGGCGCTCTGCAGGATGCAAGGAACTTGCTCCAGTACTTTGGCAATTTTCAGAAAGACAAGGCAGTACAAACAGAGGCGGCAGGAGTACATTACGGGTTTTCCAGGCGAAACGGATTCGAGCATGCATCATTCGCGCATCCTGAGGCAGAGGCTGCGGCTGCCCTCTTCTTTCCTTTGCCATCTTTTCTTTTAAATTAAATTAGAAATCTTGTAATAATTTTATTTGTTTATTATTTTGGGACTGTAATATTTATTTGGGCCCTCCGAGTGAGGGTAAATCTGTAATAAGTGTGTGTGGGTGGTGTGTATGTCTTCCAATCCCCATTTCTTTCTTCCCTTTTATTTACCCGCTTATGATGGTAGATTAGGGCATTTTTTGAAATTAGCATACCTTATGTTATTCTTGCGTGCATCCATGCATTTGTATTGCATACATTAGGCTCGGTACATCACGCTAACCGCATTTGTATTTCAAATTCTAAACCAAATATGTGATAATTGTGCATTTTCACATACCATGTTTAGGGCTAGCCGAGCCTTCCTAGATCGCATTTTGCATGTGATGCATTAGCCACTTTTAACATGAACTAGGACATGCATGTTTGCTAACTAGTTTACTGTTTTGGCACGAGTACGATGTAAGTATTTTTGCTTTAGCATCCAGCATGCGTGTGAGTGTTGCCATGACAGTATGCTTGCCATGCGGCTAAGTGCTTACATGAGATAAACTGCTTGAATGCCTGTGGGTGGAGGTCAAATTGCTTAAATTGGGATAATGCGTTAAAACTGCGATTTTTAAGCCCACTAGATAGTGGCAAAACCATCTTTTCCAAAAGCCCACTTGAAGGTGGCAAAACCTGCATTTTAGCCTACTTACGAGTAGCAAACCATTTTCAAAACGAACATAAAATGTTTTATTTCCAATTTGGGCGATTCGGTCTATACTTGTTTGCCGCGCGCATAACATAGTAATGATAGGATAATAATTGGATTAGGAACACATAACGTTTTCAAAACTGGATATCACGGTTAGTAGAGGCCGGTCTTCGGACCGGGCGAGAGGGGGTGCTCATAGCTGACCTTCCCCGATTGTACCCAAGCTCCCGAGCCGAGACAACTCCGGTGATGACGGACATGTGGCCTTCGGCACCGAGTCAGGGTTTCCTAAATTTCCCCATTTTAAAATATTTAGGTGGTGACTCTGTATCTGGCAAAGCAGTCCATGTTTGGCACTACTTTTTCAAAAATCTGTTTCTCAAAACGATTTGCCAGATTTGGACTCTTTGGTTCAGACTTAGAACCGTGACACAAATCGAGTCCGAACTGTAGCATGAGGCCCACGGGCGCGTCTACAGTTTCTGGCGACTCTGCTGGGGAATTTTAGAGAGCTTGACTCAAACTCGAGATATCCTGTTTTGATTTCGCTTATATGTTTCTTTGCATTGCATGTGCATTGGTGCGCCTAGGAACACAGTGTTTGCCATCTGCCATTCCTGAACGGTTTGCCGGAGGCTTGCCTTGTCAAGGCATGTCCATAAGGCTGACCGGCTATGGGCTCTGACAGCATGGGAACAAAACCCCGGTTTACCGGGGCACCCTTTTTGACCATTCGACCTAGTGCATATTCGGATCCATAGTGACCATTCCAAATTAGGACAGGCTGCTTACCCGATATTAGGTTGTTTGAGAACTGCTGCATGCATAATGAAATCCTAGCTCCTGACAAAATAGGACAGGGAAACCCTACCCCAATGTAGGGGTGTTTTGGCTCTCTTTACTTGCTATGTGCTTTTAGAATGTATTTCTACAGGGAAATGTACATACCAGTTTGCAAGTCTGGGCATCAGGCCTGAGGGCATCAGTATCAGTTTTAAGAGAATCAGTTATCTGCGGGTATCAGGGTTCAGTGTTGGGAACATAGCTCGTTTTTGGGGAAACAGTGATCAATATCGAGGAACAGTGTGTTCGGCTCACCGACTTTGTATTGAATATCCAACTGTGTATTATATGTTTATTTTATACTGTTGTGCTGTCCGGTTGTTGGTTTATTTATTGCTTTATTTATCTTTTTGCTAGGTAGTTTAGCATCATTGCGTCCAACCCAGTAGACATTCCCCAAGCACTCTGGATCAGAGGTCGTCGGCTCCATCGATCTGAGGATCTGATAGAAGGACAACCGGTGTGCCATTCTCTACCCCCGGTTACTAAACGGAAGGCAACTAGGCAGAGGACATCGGTCCAACAGTCAGTACAGAGGGCTTCATCTACCCCACCTGTGTACAGTAGAGATCAGGATCCTGTTTCACCCACAGAGAGGGAACGCATACCAGTAACTCAACCAGAGCAGAATAGTATGGCTAGCTTAGAGGAGATGGTGCGCCAACTTCAAGAAAGCATGAAAATGATGCAGCAGGATGCTGTCCGACAGGCAGAATTCGCCAGACAACAAGCTACAGTCATGAGTGAGCAAGCGGATTTAATTGGGAGATTGCAACAGCAAACTGGGGCATCACCTTCGCAGAAAATCCCTCCTCCATTAAGGGTTCCAATACCCGAAGAGACACCAATCGCCCGGAATGTCCAAGAGGATACAGACATCCCAACAGGGCCAGCTCCCCTCCCGATTCCACCTCAACAATCCAAGGCACCCACCCCCATCAATCTGTCGGATTCTCCCTTTGAGTCCGAGGTAGACCCCATGACGTTAAAAATGCACAAGCTTGAAAAGCTGTTCAAGAAATCTCAAGGTACGAAGTCCATTCCCGACATTGGAGACGGATACATCGACACAGCTGTGACGCTGCCAGATCGGTTTAAGATGCCACAAATTGATCGTTTTGACGGATCTGAGGATCCCATGGTACACCTGCGACTATTCTCAGACGTCCTAAGGCCAATGGGCCTCACTAGATTTCAGAAGCTATCTTTATTCGGCCGGACCTTGTCGGGTGTGGCGGCCGCATGGTATGCCAAGTTAGAGGATGACGTCAAGAGAAATTGGGACGAGATGGTCGAGGCCTTCATCCTGCAGTACTCGTATAACACACAAATCGAGATCACGACCCGGGATCTTGAGACAACGAGGCAAGAACCCAAGGAGAGTTTCTCAGAATTTGTAACCAGATGGCGGGCTAAGGCTTCGATGATGACCTTAAGACCCACGGACAAAGACCAGATTCGAATGATTGTGCGCAATCTCTAGCCGAAGCTAATGCAAAAGATGATCGTAGTCCCCTTCCCTACCTTTGCTGATCTGCATGAAATGGGGGTACAGATCGAGGACGCCCTAAGACAAGGGTGGATTGATAATGACCGGGAGCAACCCCGCAGAAATTTCAATCGTAATACTAATGCAGGCCCGAGCGGCGCTACGACTGCCAGGACCTCCGAAGTGAGTATGGTCACCACTAAAACCCTTCCCCAAGAAATACGGTAGCCACACCATTCTCCGGTGCATCCGGAAGCAACTCACAAACAGCCAAATACCCTCCCAGAAACACCAGAACCTTCACTCCACTTTATATGCCCCTGTCCAAAGCTTTGGGGGTTTTGATCAGAAAAGGGCATCTTAAGCCCGTAGAGCCGCGGCCCTTACCTGAAAGACTACCCGCCACCCACAATCTAGCCAAGTATTGTGCGTTCCACCAGCAGCACGGTCACGACACCGACCTATGCTTTCGTTTACGTCATGAGATTCAAGATCTCATTGATAATGGGGTGATTCTACCCCCTGAGAAACCCAATGTTACTACAAACCCTCTCCCCACACATAACCAAGTTCCACCACCCAAAAGAATCAACTTCATCTACACTAGGGTCGCATCCTACGATCCTAGTATCTATATCACACCCTCCTACTTGCCTAAACCAAAAGTTTTCCTCCCTGATTGCACCGATTTGTGCATGATGGACGTCTCTATAACCCAACCCAAGCCAGTGGTGGTGACCATCGAGAACAGGAAAGAGGTTGTCAAACCAGAGTCTGTGGAGCCTGAGAATGATGTTGGGAATGCTTACAGTCCGAGTGACTACATTTCACCAGTGGGCCAGAATAGACCAAATGTCGAATTTCCAGTCGGGGGAGAGCTGTGTGTAATCCGAGGGAACAGTCCAAGACAGGAAACGGATGATTTGGCAGCCATGGAAGAGGATTTTGCCAAGTTCCAATTTTACGATAACCAAGATCTAGAATATTCAGCCACCAACTGGT
The DNA here is from genome assembly GCF_055761805.1 of Camellia sinensis. Taxonomy (NCBI): domain Eukaryota; kingdom Viridiplantae; phylum Streptophyta; class Magnoliopsida; order Ericales; family Theaceae; genus Camellia; species Camellia sinensis. The sequence goes on along the minus strand of NC_138961.1, from coordinate 69,669,588 downwards.
ACGATAATGAAGAATCAGCGGAGGCCACGGGATGGTTAGACGATCAGCCAGATGTAATAGGGGAGTTCCAGTCAGAACAAGGCCCGGCAGGGGCGGGAATATCCACAACGGCCGGGAGTGTCGAAGAACAGAATACATCGCCGGAGAGCGCCGGTGTCGAGAGTTTTGGTCGGGAATGGAGCATTTTAAGTACAGGGATCAGTGAGCAATCTACTGCATTGACACAGTCAGAACAAGAGAGATTCGAGGATTCTGAGAGGATCAGGAAAGCAAAAGGCCACATGGGGGTCGAAACCGCCACAAGTACGGAAATGGAGAATGCTGCGAGCATAGGGATAAAAGGTACTGCAAGTATCAGGACAGTTATGACAGAGCCAGACAGATGCCTGTCAGTTGCGGATGGTATGTGGTGGGAAGACGACGACCTATGTCTTGCCCACACGGACGAGGATTGGGAAGGTAACCAACCAGATGATACCTGGTATATCGGCGAAGTCGATCACATGACTAGGAGTGGACGGTATTTCAAGCCTCCACACCTAGATCAACCAGAGGCGTCTGGAAAAGATAATGAAGCAGAGAAACAAAAGGAGAAGCAACTCGAAGACGAGGCCGTATTGAGACAATTGAAAAAGATACAAGCAGACATCTCCATCTGGGGACTGCTTATGGCTTCTCGAGTACATAGGCAGGCTGTCCTTTCAGCCATGGATAAGGCCAAACTTTCCATAGATACCACGCCCGAACAGCTGGTGGGCTTAGTTTTTTCGGGAGGAAGTTCCCCAGCATTGAGTTTTTCTGACCAAGAACTGCCACCCGAGGGTGCGAACCATAACAAGCCGCTCTACATCTCTGTCGAGTGCAGAGATAAATGGATACCTGTGGTACTTGTCGACACGGGGTCCGCCATCAACGTCTGCCCGGCAAGGACAGCTTATGCGATTGGTTTGAAAGTCGCGGATTTTGTGCCAACGGCCCAGGTGATTCGGGCGCCGGGAAGTGATGGGGACAGTTAAGATTCAAACAAAGGTTGGGCCAGGACAGCACGAGATAGATTTCCATGTCTTGGAGGTTCCTGCAACGTTCAACTTGCTTTTGGGGCGGCCGTGGCTGCATCAGGTAAAGGCGGTCTCCTCTACCCTACATCAAGTGGTGAAATACCCCTATGGGAAGGGAGTAGCCATTGTTTTTGGAAACTCATCAATTCATCCACCACCAGAGGTATCTACGCCTGTTCTAGAAATTGAGCACGGTATAGAAGATGTGTTCATATCAGGTTTTACCTTGGCCGAGGCTCGGGTCGTACAGAACATCATGGCAGCTAACGAAGGGGTGTATGTCAGTGCCCAAGCAGTCTATCTCATGAACAAACTCCAGCACATCCCCGGGATGGGATTAGGCAAGAGCGGCAGGAAAGGTGCCGCAGCATCAGCCGAAGTGCCACATAACCCCCATACCTTTGGTTTGGGCTACCTACCCACCAAAGAGGATTGGATAAGGAAAGGAAAGGAAATGGCCGGAAGGGCCAGGGCGAAACAGATGGGGAAGCCCTTTGACTTAATGCACCAGCCCATTCGGGGGACCCTAAACGGACGTTTCGTCCGGGAGGGGGAGGACTTTCCGTTCTGTGGCTTCCCAGAGCCGTGGCTCAACGCGGAGAAGAAGCGCGTACTGGGATTTGAGATTTTCTTTGATTTACAGTTACCTGAGGGTGACATCGCCAAAGGGCAGGCAGATCTATCGGCTGAGGCTGAGCAAAGTAAGGAAGTGCAGTTTGAGGACGCTGAAAACGAAATGGGGGCAGCGCTGGCATGTTTGCTTTCAGATCCTCCGATCGAACAGAAGTGCTTGGGGGATAGCTCCTCGGTATGTGTGATTGGGAATGAAGCGGCTGCGAGCCTACCATCAGCTATTTTGGATGCGTCCATCGCACCTTCTCTCCTCTGGAAATATGAAGAAGGCTTTTTATCAAGCAGCACCGGTTCAAGTAGTGAGCCGGAATCTGATTCTACCGAATCTTGTGCGTCGGAATCAGATTCCAGCTCAACTGAGTCTGAGTCCGGTATTCCCTGGGGTGATAACCCGGATGCCACAGTCCTGTCTAGGTCACCTTTTTCATTTTCTTTTGAGTCTATTGTAACAGAGAAATCCGACGGCTCAGAAGTATTTAATGAGAACGACGTGGATGTGGTTTCGGAGTATTTTTCTGTGCCTTTGATTTATTGCTTAAATCAGGATTTTCAAAATTTTGATGAAAACAACGAGGAAGAAATTCCTCCGGTTTTGCAACGGTTAATTGATCAAGAGCAGGAAAGATTTGTTAAACCTTTAATGGATGAAATCACTACTGTGAATGTTGGTACTGAGAAGGACCCGCGGCTGGTCCAGATCGGGTCCACGTTGTCTTCTGAGGAACGCGAGCGCTTAGTCGCTTTGTTAAAAGATTTCAAAGATGTTTTCGCGTGGTCCTACGAAGACATGCTTGGAATCGATCCTGAGATTGTACAACACCGGATCCCTCTTGATCCCGAGGCCCGACCTGTCAAACAGAAGCTCAGAAGGATCCGCCCTGATTGGGCCATTAAGATCAAGGAAGAGGTCACCAAGCAGATTGATGCAGGCTTCCTGTTGGTGTCTGAGTACCCGACTTGGCTGGCCAACATTGTTCCTGTGCCGAAGAATGACGGCAGAATTCGGGTCTGTGTAGACTTCAGAGACTTGAACAGGGCCAGTCCGAAGGACGACTTTCCCCTGCCGCACATTGATGAATTAATAGATTTCACGGCAGGACACGCCTTGCTTTCGTTTATGGATGGCTTCTCAGGCTATAATCAAAGAGTAATGGCACCCGAAGACCGGGAGAAGACTGCATTCACTACCCCGTGGGGTACATATTGTTATAGAGTGATGCCATTTGGGCTGAAAAACGCTGGAGCTACCTATCAATGGGCAGCAACTACAATATTGCATGATATGATCCATAAAGAGGTCGAGGTGTATGTGGACGACATGATTGTCAAGTCCAAAGAAAGAGAGGGCCACTACACCGCCTTACAAAAATTCTTTCAGAGGATCAGAGAGTTTCGGCTGCGGCTGAATCCCCAGAAGTGTACTTTTGGTGTTACAGCAAGGAAGATGCTAGGGTTTCTAATTACGCAAAGGGGCATCGAGGTCGACCCTTCCAAAATCAAGGCCATCTTAGAAATGCCACCACCGAGGACTGAAAAGGAGGTGCGAGGCTTTCTAGGTAAAGTGCAATTCATAAGACGGTTTATCTCTAAATTAACCTTGACTTGTGAACCACTTTTTGGTCTCCTGAAGAAAGGAAAGAAATTCCAATGGGACGGCCGATGTCAAGCAGCTTTTGAGCAGATCAAAGAGTATCTACAGAACCCGCCTGTGTTGTCACCGCCAGAACCGGGGAGACCGTTGATATTGTATCTTTCGGTAACTGAGACCACCATGGGCTGCATGCTCGCACAGGAGTCAGAAGACAAAGTGGAAAGGGCCATCTACTATCTGAGCAAAAAGATGCTGGATTACGAGACCCGCTACACTCCGCTCGAGAAGGCTTGCTTGGCCTTGGTATGGGCCACCAGGAATCTGCGGCACTACCTGTTAGCTCACTCTGTAATGTTGGTTTCACGTTTGGATCCCATCAAATATCTTTTCGAGAAACCAGCACTTACGGGTAGGCTAGCTCGTTGGTTGCTATTGCTTTCCGAATTTGACTTGAAGTATGTAACACGCAAGTCGGTGAAAGGGAGAGCGGTAGCGGAGTTCCTTGCCGACCACCCAGTTGAGGGGGATGAAGCGGTTGAGTACCTATTCCCAGATGAAGCCATTCTGCACATCGAAGATGAAACTTGGACGATGTACTTTGACGGAGCGTCAAACCAGTATGGGTATGGGATAGGGGTGTTGCTGATAGCGCCTGACGATTCCCGTATCCCTTTAGCATTCAAGCTCCAGTTCAGAGTCTCGAACAATGAGGCAGAGTATGAGGCATGTATTGCTGGTCTGGAAGCAGCCCCAGAACTAGGGGTAAGATGGTTGGACGTCATTGGGGACTCGAATCTTGTTGTGTCTCAAGCAAAAGGAGACTGGAAGGTCAAGGAGGAAAGGATGATAATCTACCACCAAACCTTGGATTTGTTAATTCCTCGATTTGAGAAGCTAAATTTCACCCACCTCGTAAGAGAGAACAACAGGTTCGCAGATTCACTAGCAACTCTATCTTCCATGATAGACATCCCGTTGGGAGTCCGGATGCGTCCAGTCATCATTGATCAGAAGTTTGCGCCAACATACGAGTCAATTTCCGCCATAGATGAGGCCCATGACGACAACCCCTGGTATTACGATATTTGGAACTTCTTGGAAAAGGAGACGTATCCACTAGGGGCAAGCGCCAAGGATAAGAGGGCCATTAGAAGAATGGCTATTCAGTTCATCATCTGCGGAGGTAAGCTGTACAAAAGGGGTCATCTGGGAATGCATAAGCTCTGTGTAGAAGCTGAAGAGTCGAAGCGCCTAATGGAGGCTATTCATGGAGGGGAGTGTGGTGCGCACATGAATGGAGTAATGCTGGCCAGAAAGATCCTCAGGCAGGGTTACTACTGGTCGACCATGGAGGAGGATTGTATCGGCTTTGTTCGGCGATGCCACAAATGCCAGATCCACGCAAACCGTATGAACATCCCACCATCCAAGCTTTACAACATGACGTCCCCGTGGCCATTTTCCGTGTGGGGGATTGATGTGATCGGAGCTGTTACCCCGAAGGGGTCAAACGGACATGAGTATATCCTGGTACCGATAGATTATTTCACAAAGTGGGTTGAGGCCCAATCATACGCGGTGTTGAAAGCGTCACACGTCGCCAAGTTCATCAGAAACAACATCATTTGTCGCTACGGGGTACCAAACGAGATCATTTCGGATAATGGATCCCACTTTAAGAAAGAAGTGATCGACTTGTTGGAAAAGTATAACGTGGCTTTTCATAAGTCATCTACGTACCGACCGCAAACCAATGGAGCAGTTGAGGCCGCCAACAAGAACATCAAGCATATACTGCGGAAAATGGTGGAGACCTATCGAGATTGGCCAGATAAGTTGCCGTTTGCTCTGTGGGGCTATAGGACTTCAATTAGAACTTCTACCGGAGCAACTCCGTATTCGTTAGTTTATGGAATGGAGGCTGTTCTACCTATTGAGATTGAAGTTCCGTCTTTACGGGTATTGGCCGAGTGTCAGATAGCTGAGGCAAATTGGCAGCAGAGCAGGTTCGAGGAACTTATGCTCTTTGACGAAAGAAGGCTGAAAGCACTGTACCACGTTCAGAGTTATCAGCGCAGGATTGCTCGGGCTTTTAACAAGAAAGTTAAGTCCAGAAATCTAAAGGAAGGGGATTTAGTACTCAAAGACAACCGAGCACCCATCCACGACCCGAGGGGCAAGTTCAGACCCAATTGGACTGGTCCCTATATCATCAAAGCTATCTGGTCAGGTGGAGCTGTGGTTCTGATGGACTTAGATGGCTTGGAATTTTCCCAACCGATCAACATGGACAAGTTGAAGAAATACAACCCTTGAGAGGCTCGCTAGGCCGAAAACCCGGAAGGGCGACCTAGGCAAAAGTCAGAGCACAAAAAAATTAGAAAATATAAAAACTGAGCTCGCAAGGCTGAAAACCCGCAAAGGGCGGCCTTGGTAAAAGTTAGAGCGCAAAAGGAGAGTGAAAATACTCGAGTGAACCCCAGCCGGAACTACGTGAGGCTTGATTCCCATGTTTGGGATACGTAGGCAGCTTCATCCTGAAGTTCAGCTATAACACTTCCCCGATCAACTTTGGCCATTTGATCATCTCAGTCATCTTTGTTCATCAGCATTCGTTGGAATCTCCGGTGCGGTGCCACTCAGACTAGGGGCAACTTTCCGTTGCTATGCAGTGCTGTGGCGCTCTTCAGACTAGGGGCAACTTTCCAGTTGCAGGAATCTGGGGTTGTGCATCTCGAGTGACAGATCTCAGGCGTGTCCAGTTCTGATCCACATCAAAAATATCTTTGAAAAGTTTTAATATAAGCTGACTTCGTTCAAATAATCTTTTTACAACTTTGACCATTTTTGGACCAAGGTGGAAAATTTTCAGTGCCACAACTTTCAAATTCTTTGATTTCAAAACAGAGTTCTCCTGCTCTTACACACAATTGAAGTTGCTTTTTATTACATTCATAAGAGAAAACTTGAAAGTACTAATAAAGCAATAAATCTAGGGCATAGTCAAGTCAGGTGTTCCTCCGCCCCCTCCCAGAGCTGGCCGAAGCCTGTGATGCCAAGATGGGCCCGATCTGTGCTTCTTCATTGAGCCAATCTATGCACTCGTCAGGCAAAGTGCAACTGAAAGTATGAGCGGGGACCAGGAGTTCTCTCATCCTCCACGCAGTGGCCTGCCAAGCAAGCTGCGCGTCCCGGGCTGGGAATGCAGCAGGATACTCTATCCCCTCTGGCGGGCAGGTCTGATCATGGCCAAATTGGCGTCGAATCCGAAATGGGAAGTATAATACACAGTGAGTGAGACCAACCAGTTGAATCCCAGTCTGCCGGGGCATATTGTAACTCATTGTCGGAAGGTTCAGCCAAGGGCACCGCCAAGCAACACGGTCTGCGGACAAGTGGCACATCCAAGCGAACCACCATTCCTCATCCAAGGCATTGACTAGACGATGCCGGAAGAAGTAGCCGCGAGCTGAATATGCGGAGCAGGAGTCCACAACCTACAGTTTATCCATCAGCCACACCTGGGGAGGGATTGAAAAATGAGAGATTAAAGAATAGAGAGATGTACGAGGAGAGAAGAGTGAGAATGGGGTTTTTGTGAGAAAAGACCGAGCTCGAGGGCCGAGTGATGTGAGCAATACATAAATGCGAGATTGGGTGGGAAACATTACCTGTAGTAGTAGTGGACTCCCCGCCAATCTAGACGTCTCATGACGATAAAAGGCGTCTAAGCCCATTAGCGTCTCGGCCAGAGCCATGGCAATACAGCTCTTGCCCTCCTTCAAGCCTTGGGCAACCTCAATCAACCGGATACTAGCCCCTCCAGACCCTGAGACGAACAGGAAATGGGACAGCATGCACAAGCAGAGGGCATGTCGTCGGAAGCCTTGCCAGTGATGGTTGTTGCGATCACCAGCATCAGAAAATCGATTAGCCAAACTCGGAATGTCCAGCATCCCGTCACAAATCAGGGACCGAGCGTCACGCATGCTGAGTCCACACATGCGCCCTAAGGATTGGACATGACCAAAATTAAGTTGGGGCAGGAGTTCCTCGTCGCGCTCGGACTCCATTAAGGCTCGGAAGTCTTCGAAAGTAGGACATATCTCTTGCCCGGCGAAGTTAAAGACATGTGTCACCAGATTCCAAAACCTTGCCGCGGCTTGAAGAAATGGGAGGTGCAATGGGGTGCGACCTAGAGTGAATAGTGCATTTATGCCGAAATCCCGGAAATTCAGTTTTTCCGAGCCATCCAAGCTAGCAATCCAAGCTGTCAGATTTTGAGCAAGAAACTCTTCCATTGGAGCGAATCAGTGTGAAAATGAGAAAAACTACGAGGCTGGGATGTTTTGTAGGAGATAAGGTTGAGTGGGGGACAGGTGTCAACATTCTGGTGGTCCCCCTCATTTAGTGCCGACCGGCCAAAAACTCTGCCGACCGGCCATTTTATTTTGCCGACAAAACAGACGCATGGCCGGTAGCCATTCCTTGCAGCCGGTGGTCCCTACACCATGCCGGTAGACTTCCTTCTGGTTTTCTGAGCTGTTTATGCTAAGAATTGGGGAACTTCACCACCTCCAACCCCTCCCCGGCGATCGACTCTTGCGGAGTCACGCCTGTCTGCTTGTCGAGTTTTGAACATTTGCTTATCGAGTTGTATTTCGCTCTCTTTGAGCTCTTGATTTGTTTATCAAGTTGTATTCACACTTGTTTGGTTGCGTCATGTCCTTGTTTTGCTTATTGAGTTGTAAGTCGGTTCACTACCTGATTATTACGATGGCAAATTTCCAAAGTGAGTTCAATTTCGTTCACATTGTGGTGTGATACCCTGCGATGCGATGCACAGAAGATCCACAAATGCAACATCTTTTGAATAAAATGATTTGTTTCATTCCCATCACATGTTTTGCAAAGTGTGTGAATTTTAAGAAAGAAAATAAAACCTGCCTGAGGCAGTGCAATGTGCTTAAACTACTAGTAAAAAGGAAAATAAAACGTAGAATGGCAGGGTAGCCAAGTATCAGAATTGATACCAGTGAAACTCCCCTTGCGGTTAACGCACCTTCCGCATCTTTGTTCGGGTCAGCCACGTCGTTGGACACCCTCACAATACGGGAAATCACACCTTTGAAACGTGAACCTTCGAGTTGACCTCAGGCCACAACTTCTGCGAGCAACCCTCGATGCGTGCGAAGAATGCCCCGCCCCATATCCTTTTCATGCTTTGTGAACTCCACAAATTATTTCAATTATGCTATGTAATGGTACATCCTTTCTTTACCTGCGTAGACCGCATGTTTTGATTGCGTAGACCGCATGTTTAATTCCATTACCTGCGTAGACCGCATGTTTTGACTGCGTAGACCGCATGTTTAATTCCATTACCTGCGTAGACCGCATGTTTTGATTGCGTAGACCGCATGTTTAATTCCATTACCTGCGTAGACCGCATGTTTTGATTGCGTAGACCGCATGTTCAATTCCATTACCTGCGTAGACCGTATGTTTTGATTGCGTAGACCGCATGTTTAATTCCATTACCTGCGTAGACCGCATGTTTTGATTGCGTAGACCGCATGTTGAATTCCAGTACTTGCGTAGACCGCATGTTTTGATTGCGTAGACCACATGTTCAATTCCATTACCTGCGTAGACCGCATGTTTTGATTGCGTAGACCGCATGTTTAATTCCATTACCTGCGTAGACCGCATGTTTTGATTGCGTAGACCGCATGCTTAATTTCAATACCTGCGTAGACCGCATGTTTTGATTGCGTAGACCGCATGTTTAATTCCATTACCTGCGTAGACTGCATGTTTTGATTGCGTATACCGCATGTTTAATTTCATTACCTGCGTAGACCGCATGTTTTGCTTGCGTAGACCGCATGATTTATCGATTTCATTACCCGCATAGACCGCATGTCTTGATTGCGTAGACCGCATATTTAATTTCAATACCTGCGTAGACCGCATGTTTTGCTTGCATAGACCGCATACTTGTCAATTCCATTGCCTGCGTAGGCCGCATGCTTATGATCACTTTCGTCGCCTGCGTAGACCGCTTGCTCCACTTACCTAGTTGTATTTCCATATGCATTGTCATGCTCCCCACTTGCTTTCCGCTGTCACGCATTTCGAGTACACTACTTTGCATGTTGCTAACGATATTGTACCTGTTAAGTTTGTTTTCTTTTCAGGCACGATATTATATGTACGGTTCATTTGAGGTTGATGCAACCAGACGGGCCGCACAGGTATTGTATCTCCCGAGTGAGACGTATTGAGAATGGCATAATTCTCTTACATCCTTTCTGCATTATAGTGTAGTTTGATGTGTGCTAGCTTAAAACTGTCGCATGTATGCTTCGTTAGAGCTTTCTTTGCATGATCATAAGTTATGTCCGGCTCTCTGCATTGTCTTGCATTTTGCCCCTGCCTTCGAGCGTATATCTTGATTGTCTGGCATGTTTGTCTAAGTCTTCGGCCTTGTCAAAAATGGGTCGTCTCTGGGCTTTGACATTCACTCCCGTCATTGTTATGACTTTCGAGTTCTGTCAAAGAGGGGCAACTGTAGACACCCCATTTTTGACCGTCCTCAAGACTTGGATGTCACCGTTTGAATACTCGGTGATTATCCTTGTTTGTGTTCGTTTGGAGTTCCCGGAGGTCTCGGCTCGCGTGCCCTACCTCAGGATCTCCGAACTCAACCGTTTAGTGTCTGGTTTTGCACCAAACACTTGCATCTTGCCTTTGAGAGGTAGGGGAGGGCTTGTGGACCATCCCCACACCCCACCGGCAGTGGCTAGAGGCCACCGGCTGGTTCTTTGCTGCTATCGGCACTTTTGTTTGCCGGTCGGCACATTTTATTGCCGGTCGGCATAGTTTGTTGCCGGTCGGCACTGTTTTTTGCCGAAATGGCATTTTTGGGCAGCCGACCACTGTTCATCCACTTTTTGGAGATATTTTGTGCCAGCTGTGATAGCTGGCACCAACTCTTCCCCCCTCCATACACGTGTATGGAGGGATCTCCCTCTAAGCAAGCTTGTTGTATAAGCTTTGCAAGAGGGAGTCTTATAAGAGGAGGGCCTTCCTCTTTGATCTAGGTTAGACTCTTGCAACCAAAAACCAGACCTTGGAGATATAGATACATATTATCTCTATACCTCCGTCTCTCTCCTCCTTTGTGTGTGTTTCTTAGCTCAAAAGGTGGTTTTTACCTTACTTTTGCACCATTACACACACCATCACACCTTACTCTGAGATTGAGGGACTTGGGGGGTTGTTTCTTGAGTTTTTGGACTGGTTTTGATCAAAAGAAGGAGGCTAGACCATTTGTTCTTCAAAGGTTCTTCAAGGGTGAGCATCTTGATTTATATTCCCCAAACTTGCAATAGTTTTTTGCCTATCTTGCTTGCTGTTTTAGCCCTTGTGTATAACATAAAAAGGGCTTGTATTTTCCTGCTCTAGCACTTTCATTAAGGTCATTTTGTGGTTTGAGTGCAAACTCACCCTTCTAGGCCTTGTTTGGTCCATTTTGGTGCCTCTTTGATAAGGTTTTGTTCACTTTAGTGTTTTGGTCCTTTGACCATTGAAAATCAGTGTATTTTTAGTGTCAAAAAAGTTGGTTTGAAGTCTTGCATAGGGGAGGGACACCCCTCTCCCTTTATGGTCTTGTTTCCTTGAGTTGTGGCCCAAAAGGGTGACATGCATGCTTGCTTGGTTTTTGCTTCATTTCAGAACTTTTTGGGTGTTTTTAGGTCATGTGGGATCTCTATTTTTGGTTGGATTTATACCTCCTTGTATGCTTGTAATACTTGCTTTGTATTGCTCCATTTTGCTTAGAAGCGCATCTCATGATTAGGACATGATTCTTGTGTGTGTTGGCTTAGTTCCATGAAGCTTTTAGTGTCGTTTTTCCATGCTTAAAGTCTGTTGGCTATCCGTTTGGTCATGCTTGACATGTTTGTTAGGGTTGCTTTGCATTTTGGCTTAAAAGCTTTGAACATGTTGACCTCTAGCATGCATGGTTGTAATCATCCTCATGATTTGACATCATCTAGGATCACATTTTAGCCCAAGGATCATGTTTGTATGTGTGCATGCATGGCCTTTTTTATGCCTTGAGGGTGTACCCTCTTATGCTTAGGAATGAGCCTTAGTGCATATGCCTTTTGGGAGTCATCTTTAGCTGCCATACTAGGAGGTTTTGGGGTCCCATTTTGCATAAAAAAAATATGTCCTTACTTGTCTTAATCATGCCATAGCTTGGTCTTGTTGTTGGAAGTAAAGTTGTCCCCTTTTTTGCCTTGACCTTGGGATCATAAGTTTGCTTGTTAACATGAGTTGTTTGTCCATCATTTTGAGCACTTTTGGTGCTGTTTTGAGGTGAATAAAGGTCTGCCCCTTTATCACTTCGAGGCCCCCCTTTGCATGCTTATTTCATGATTGATTGCATGATTGTCCCATTAATGTGCTATTCTAATGCTAACTTTATGGCAAATTGGTTCATGTTTGTATCCCAATTGCATCTTGCATGTTGACAATACATACTTGCCATGTTTTTGTTACATAACATTTGGCATATCTTGCATGTTTAGCATCATGTTGTATTTTGAGCCTTGTGAGCATAACATGCATTGCATCATTTGGCTTGGGGTGTCAAGCCAAATATGAGGGTCAAGGGACATTCATACTCCAAGTGATGCAATGTACCTTGATTCTCGGTCACCGGGGCCTTTGACTTCGACATGAAAAGGCTTCGGATCTCATTTTGTTTGTTGCATGCATCCTTACATTGAGTGGCGAATTTGATCCCTTGGGTCATCATGTTCCATTGATGGCTCAAAGATCGAGGGTCGTGCTTCTTTGAGTTCAAAACATGATAAGAAGCACAACCATGCCCACATGTACCTGAGAACCCCATGCCATGCACTGTCTGTTCTCTGTTTGCTGTCAAATTGTCTTCTGCAGGAAGTTTCTGCCGACCGGCAGAATTTAGTGCCGACCGGCAATATTTGGAGTGCCGAGGAATCCAACAAATGCCGATGGGAATTGTGAAGTGCTGATGGGAATTCTGTCCGGTCGGTGGCGCTCTGCAGGATGCAAGGAACTTGCTCCAGTACTTTGGCAATTTTCAGAAAGGCAAGGCAGTACAAACAGAGGCGGCAGGAGTACAGTACGGGTTTTCCAGGCGAGACGGATTCGAGCATGCATCATTCGCGCATCCCGAGGCAGAGGCTGCGGCTGCCCTCTTCTTTCCTTTGCCATCTTTTCTTTTAAATTAAATTAGAAATCTTGTAATAATTTTATTTCTTTGTTATTTTGGGACTGTAATATTTATTTGGGCCCTCCGAGTGAGGGCAAATCTGTAATAAGTGTGTGTGGGTGGTGTGTATGTCTTCCAATCCCCATTTCTTTCTTCCCTTTTATTTACCCGCTTCTGATGGTAGATTAGGGCATTTTTTGAAATTAGCATACCTTATGTTATACATGCGTGCATCCATGCATTTGTATTGCATACATTAGGCTCGGTACATCACGCTAACCGCATTTGTATTTCAAATTCTAAACCAAATATGTGATAATTGTGCATTTTCACATACCATGTTTAGGGCTAGCCGAGCCTTCCTAGATCGCATTTTGCATGTGATGCATTAGCCACTTTTAACATGAACTAGGACATGCATGTTTGCTAACTAGTTTACTGTTTTGGCACGAGTACGATGTAAGTATTTTTGCTTTAGCATCCAGCATGCGTGTGAGTGTTTCCATGACAGTATGCTTGCCATGCGGCTAAGTGCTTACATGAGATAAACTGCTTGAATGCCTGTGGGTGGAGGTCAAATTGCTTAAATTGGGATAATGCGTTAAAACTGCGATTTTTAAGCCCACTAGATAGTGGCAAAACCATCTTTTCCAAAAGCCCACTTGAAGGTGGCAAAACCTGCATTTTAGCCTACTTACGAGTAGCAAACCATTTTCAAAACGAACATAAAATGTTTTATTTCCAATTTGGGCGATTCGGTCTATACTTGTTTGCCGCGCGCATAACATAGTAATGCTAGGATAATAATTGGATTAAGAACACATAACGTTTTTAAAACTGGATATCACGGTTAGTAGAGGCCGGTCTTTGGACCGGGCGAGAGGGGGTGCTCATAGCTGACCTTCCCCGATCGTACCCAAGCTCCCGAGCCGAGACAACTCCGGTGATGACGGACATGTGTCCTTCGGCACCGAGTCAGGGTTTCCTAAATTTCCCCATTTTAAAATATTTAGGTGGCGACTTTGTATCTGGCAAAGCAGTCCATGTTTGGCACTACTTTTTCAAAAATCTGTTTCTCAAAACGATTTGCCAGATTTGGACTCTTTGGTTCAGACTTAGAACCGTGACACAAATCGAGTCCGAACTGTAGCATGAGGCCCACGGGCGCGTCTACAGTTGGTTAGAAACATTAGAGCGCGCTATGATGCTTACACCACTCTCTGGTGTTTACACCGCTCCCTTTTCCCTCTCGCGCGTGACGCGTTAGGATGCTTTGGTTAAATACATCTGGTCAGACTCTGATGCTTATACCACTCTTTGTTTTGATTGCATAACAATTGGATGTGTTTCACTTGTTATCACTACTTCCTTCCTCACGCGTGCCATGTGTTGGGATCTTATTTGCCGCCTCGGGTGCGCCAGACGGTTATTGTTCTTTACCTTTTCTGCGTGAGGCGCAGTAGAGATTGCATAATTTTCTTACATCCTTTATGCCTGAAATGTAGTTTGGTTCATGTAAACTTGCTTATGTACGAGTTTGCTGTAGCATTTCTTTGGATGACGTTTGCATCTAGATGTTTCATTACAGCTCTCACTGCATGATCACAAGTTATGTTCGGCATCGTGCATATCATTTGCATCTTGCCCCTGCCTGTGGGGGCATCTATATTGTTATCTTTAATGTCTGTCTAAGTCTTCGGCCTTGTCAAAAATGGGTAGTCTCTGGGCTTTGACATTCACTCCCGTTATTTCATGACTTCTGAGTTCTATCAAAGGGGTGCAACTGTAGACACCTCATTTTTGACCGTCCTCAAGACTTGGATGTTCTCGTAGGTACATCCAGTGATGAGTCTGATTGCTCGTCTAGCGCTCGAATTTCACGACGGAATGCTCTAGGTTTGATCTTTCCAAACCTTATTTCTGTTCTGTCTCATATTTGGACCATGTTTTGGTCGTTTTGGCATGTTGTTTTTGATGGCCTGCCGGCCATCATTGAGGGCTACCGGGCATGGGCTTTGCCCTGCCAACCATTGATCTGCCCTGCCGGTCATCAATGAAGCCCTGTCAGCCACCACTGATGGCCGGCCGGCCAATAATGCTTCAGTAGATATTTTTATGGATATTTTGACAGCTGTTTGCACAGATGAGCCCATCTGCACCCACATGGATGGCTAGATCTCTTCAAGAAGCTTTTGTATCTTCTATATATAGAGCTAATCTATATGCATGCAAATGGTTACAAAAATTGGCTGAGCTAAATATCTCTCTCCCTCCCTCTCTAGAATCCTCTCTCTTTATATTTTGTGCTTAAAAGTGTGCTTTCTCTACACATTTGTACTAGCACCCTTAGCCAAACACATTCACCTTAGAGTTGAGGTTCTTGGAGGCCTTGTTTGAGCTCTTTGGAATGGTTTTGGCTCAGAAGTTTGGCTGTTTTCTTGCTGTTTTGGTGCTATGCTTCAAGGGTAAGAATTTCACTCTTTTAAGCATTGTTTTACTTTATAGCTTGGCCATCTTTGTATGCTACTTTGAAGCTGGTTTTAGCCACTAAAAATTTCTATTTTTAAGGTCTTAAAATGTTGGTTTGAGCCTTGTGTGGTTAAGGGTTGGTTTCCTCCCCTTGCTGTTTGGCTTGTAAAGCCTTTTGAGCCATCTTTCTAAGCTGTTGAAACCCCCTTTTCTACCACTGAAACTCCAAGGATTTTCAGTGGTAGACACTTGGTTTTGAGGTCCAAAATAGGAGGGGGTGGCCTCCCCTTCTTGTATCTTGTTTGCTTGAGTAGATTGCCCACTAGTTGAGCATGCTTTTCTACGTTTTTGTAGCTTAGTTCAAGCATGATTTTGGAGTTGTTTTGACATGCTTTGACTTTTTTTTGGGTGTTTGGCTCACTTCTTTCTTGCTTTTGGTACTTGTAGTGCAATCATGCTTAGTAGCATAGCTTATTTGATGTTTTAGCCTATCATTCTAGCTTGTGTTAGTTTGATTCTAGCATGTTTTTGCCACTGATTTAGCATGCTTTAACTCTATTTTGAGTGATCTTGGTCATGTGGGACTTGTTATGCATGGTTGTAGTGCAAAGGCCTTTGCTAGCTTTGAGTTTTAAGGCCTCTATCATGTTGTGCATGTGATCATTGCATGTTTTGGCATCATTTAGCATGTAATTTCAGTGTTGATGGCTCTGTCACATGCTCATTTGCCTTGCTCTTTAATTGCTTTTTAGAGTTGCTTTGAGCTTTCTTTGTAGCTTAACATGTGAGCATGTGTTTCTACTCTTTTGTGCCTTAATCACAGCAAGTTTTAGCCTTTGTTTTGGCATGTTTGAGGTCTGTCCAGAGCTGGTTTGGCCATTTGAGTTTGATATTGCATGGTTCTAGTGTAAAGCTCTTCACTAGTTTTAATGCTTAAGTCTCTAACATGTTGTACATGAGTTGTTTGCATGTTATAGTCTTGTCTTTCATGCCATTTCAGCACTGAAATTCTACCACCTCCCTCACTTCTTCATCTTTTCATTTGCTTTGAGGGTTGGTTGGCCTTAAGATTGTGTTTAAGCTTGAGATTGAGGCTTATGCTCAAATGGCTTTAACCCTCTTTTGAGGGTTCCTCGTAGTCAAAGGCATGGTTTCTCTCATGTCTTAAACCATTCTTTGGTTGACCCCTCTCTCATTAGAGGACTTTCACATTGGACTAAATCAATTAAAGAATGGTTTGGTAACTCAAAATGTGTAAACAAGAATTGAATCATGTAAAACATGCCAAGATAAGCATTGTTGTGTTGCATTGCATTGTGTTCAATTGGACGTTATATTGAAGATAAGGTGGATTGGTCCATTTCATACTTAAAGTGATGAAAATGAGCCAATCCCCTTTGTCTCCATTGCCTTTGATCATCCATGATAGGGTGGTGGTTCTAGTGTCTTGTATTTGTTGCATTTATTGAAGTTGTACAAGTTGGATCTTTGGTCATCGTGCATTGAGATGCTTGATTGATGGTTTTGGATCCAATGGTGCCTCTCCTTTGACATATTGAGATGATAAGGAGGTGCACAGTACACATATACTCTTGGGAGACCCTCTATTTTCCTCTGGTTTGAGCCCTGTTGCAGAATGGTGATGCAGCACACCAGTGGCCGGCAGTGCATCACTGATGGCCGGCACTACTTCATCCTTGGCCGGCAGTGCACATCTTTGGCTGGTAGGTGGCCGACAGTAGCTTACCATAGCGGCAGGCCACTGGTGCATTCCTCAGCATGGAATTGGTGAGTTGGAGCAAAAGTTCTTGGAGCAACTGTACACACCCCATTTTTGACCATCCTCAAGACTTGGACGTCACCGCTTGAACACTCGGTGATCATCCATGTTTGTGTTCGTCTTGAGTTCCCGGAGGTCTCGGCTGCGCACCTTGCCTCAGGACCTCTCGACTCGACTGTTTTGTGTTTGGTTTTGCACCAAACACTTGTGCTTTGCCTTAGAGGGGCAGGGAATGGCTGGTGGGCCATCCCCACACATCACCGGCCAGGGCTTATATATGGCCGGCCGGCTATCTTTTTTTGGTCAATTGCATTTTTGGCCGGCCAATTACTGTGCATCTGCTTTTATAGATATTTTTGTGCAGCTGGCATACACTTTCACCCCCTGCATACACGTGTATAGAGGGATTGCCCTCTTGTTAGCTTCCTTTGGAAGCTTTACAAGACCATTTTGTCTACAAAAGAGAGGTTCTTCTCTCTTGTTTAAGGGTTAGACAAAATTAGACAAGTTAGGGATTATTTTTCAGAGCTTTGAGTTCTAGGGTTAGGGTTTGTATATATCCTATCTCTATATCTCTCTTTCTTGGTGTATTTGTGTGTGTTTTACGCCTTAGTATTGCACACAAACACTTACTATTACACCTTCCCTTGGCTATTGAGGTTCTAAGGGATTGTTTTCAGAGTTTTGAAGCTGGTTTGGACCTAAGGAGACTGCTGGTCCACCATTTGTGAAGAGGGTCTACAAGGGTAAGACTTTTGTCCCTTTTTACCCCATTTTTGCATAGCTTTTTAGCCTATCTTGCATCTGTTTTTGAGCTTAGTGTATAACATAAAAAAGTTCTATTTTTAGGCCCTCTAAATAGTTGTTTAAGGTTGCTTCAAGCTTTGGGGTTGTTTGACCCCTCTTAAGCCTTGTAAGGCTCCATTTTGTGCCATTTTGGGTGAGCTCCGAGACCTTGGTGTTTGGGCCTCCTCACCGCTAAAATGTTGAGGGATTTCAGAGGTGAGGATGGTGCCTTGAGGTCCCAAGAAGGAGAGGGCCACCCCTTCTCCTTGTTGTCCTTGAAAAGGATCATTTTTTGCCTCTTGAGGGAGCACCAAGCTTAGGCTCCTGTTGACCATGCCTTGGCTAATTTTTATGCTTATTATGCCATAATATAGCATTGTTGTATGTTGGTTTTGGTACACCATACTTGCTTAGCATACATGCCTTGTAATGTCATTTTGTTGCCTTAACATGCCTTAGGTTGTAAACCATTGTTCTAGCATGCTTTAGGCTTAGCTTTGTGAAGCTTTCATGTTTATTTTGCCATGTTTGAGGTCTGTCCTTAGTTGTTTGGGTCGACTTTAGCATGCATTGCATAGCCTCTTTGCATTTTAGCTTGTAGGCTTCAAGTATGTGAGTGTATAGCATGCATTACTTGCTTTGATTTAGTGAGTTGGGACTATTTTCCATGTCATTTCAGTCCACTTACCATGCTTGTATAGTTGCATTTCATGGCTCTTTGATGTTTCAAGAGTTTGTGTTTCATGCTCCTTGAATGTGCATTTGTGCATGCTTCCATGTGTAAGTCATTTAGATGTCATCTAAGTGGTTTTTGGGGTTCATTTTGACATGCTAAAACTCTGATTTTAGTTGCTTAAATCATGCCATGTTTGGTCTTGATAAGTGTAGTCCAATGCCTCTTTGGTGAGCCTTAGGCGTTGGGCTTGGTTGCATGATGTGCTTGCTTTGTTTAGTTGGTTTGGCACCTCCTATAGAATGATTTTCAGGGCTTCATTTGCATGTTAATTGTCCATGCTATGCCTCTTTTAAAGTGCGCTTAAAAGTTGCCTTTATGTGCTTAAATGTTGGTCCATGTTGTCATGTATGCTTGCATGTGCATTTCGCCTCATCTCCTTGGTTGATGGCTACTGTTTTGGGCTCCCTTAAGGGCTGCCCAAACGAGCTTAAGTCCATCCTTTGCTTGTTTGCATGCTTACCTTGCATGTTTGCTTGCATACTTGCATAAATGCATTGTATGCCCATGTTGCACGCTAGTTCACATGCCTAGGTTGCACTCCATCTAGCATGCATGCCTTGTTCCTTGATTTAGTAATGGGAGTTGGGCCTTTGTTTGTTGGTTTGCATTGTATTTGAAATCAACATGCATAACTTGGTCTCTTGGGCCATCACGCATTGAAATGCGCGATTGATGGTCCGAGAACCAAGGACCATGTCCCTTTGAGTCATAAACATGATAATGGATATGGTTGGTGCATACATTGCTTGAATTGCATTGCCACGCAAAGCTCTGTCCTCTACTGCTGTCAAACAGATTCTGCAGGAACTTTTTGCCGATCGACTGCATAGAGAGCCGACCGGCAATCCATCGGTGGCCGATAGCTTCATTTGTGGCTGATGACCACCAACCCACGGCCGGTGACCATTCCCCTTGGCCAGTGGGGTTCTACAGTGTTCAAACAGTGTACCTTGGAGTTTGTGCAATTTTCAGAGGAGTATAGCAGGAAAACAGAGGCAGCTTGTGCATGGCAGTGGACTTTCGGGCAAGACCGAGCATGCATTACCTTGGGCTCTTTTCCTGAGGCCGTTAATCGCTTTCTTAGATTAGTTGATTTGCTTAACTAATTTAGTTGGTCTGTAATAATTAATTAGCTAGGATAGTTGGTTTGTTATTCGGACTGTATTATTCTTTCAGACCCTCCAAGCGAGGGCAATTATGTAATAAGTGTGGGTGTGTGTGAGCATGTCTTCCAACCCCTGTTTCTTTCTCCCTTTTACTTACCTGCTTTGATGGCTAGTATTAGGACATGTTTACTTTAGCATACCTCATGCTATGCATGCGTGCATCATTCATCAGTATTGCATGCACCGGGCTCGGCGCATCATGCTAACTGCATCGTATTTCAAATCTGAATTGAATACATGCTACTTGCCGCACTTTACATGCCATTTTAGGATTAGCCGAGCCTATCCTAATTGCATTCGGTATGCGTTGCATTAGCCACTTTAACATGAACTAGGATCATGCATGTTTCCTAACTAGTTTATTGTTTTGGCACGGAGTACATTGTACGTATTTATGCTTTAGCATACCGCATGCGTGCGAGTGTTGCTATGATAGCATGATTACCATGAGGCTAGATGCTTATGTGATATAAACTGCTTGAATGCCTGTGGGTGAAGGTTAGATTGTTTGAGTTGGAACAACTCGTTAAAATTCGTGCTTTAGCCTACTTGCGAGTAGCAAATTTCAAACTGTTTTTCAAACAAACAGATATGAAATGTTTTGTTCCAATTTAGGCAATTTGGTCTATACTTGTTTGTTGTGCGCATAACATAGTAATTCTAGGCCAATAACTGGAATAAGAACACATAACGTTTTCAAAAACGGATATCACGGTTAGTAGAGGCCGATCTTCGGATCGGGTGAGAGGGGGTGCTCATAGCTGACCTTCCCCAATCGTACCCAAGCTCTCGAGCCGAGGCAACTTTGGTGATGACAGACATGTGGCCTTTGGCACCGAGTTAGGGTTTCCTAAATTCCCCCTTAAAAAATATTTAGGTGGCGGCTCTGTATCTGGCAAAGCAGTCCATGTTTGGCACTTCTTTTCAAGAATCTATTTCTCAAAACGATTTGCCGGATTTGGACTCTTTGGTTCAGATTAAGGACCGACACAAATTGAGTCCGAACTGTAGCACGAAGGCCTCACGCGGGCGCGTCTACAATTTCTGGCGACTCTGCTGGGGAGTTTGGAGAGCTTGACTCGAACTCGTGATATCCTGTTTTAATTTCACTTATGTGTTTCTTTGCATTGCATGTGCATTGGTGCGCATAGGACACTGTGTTTTCCATCTACCATTCCTGAACGGTTTGCTGGAGGCTTGACTTTGTCAAAGCATGCCATAAGGCTGACCGGTTGTGGGCTCTAACAGTATGGGAACACAAACCCCGGTTTTACCGGGGCACCCCTTTTGACCATTCGACCTAGTGCATATTCGGAATCCATAGTGACCATTCCAAACTAGGACAGGTTGCTTACCCGATTATAGGTTGTTTGAAACCGCTGCATGCGTAGTGAAACCCTAGCTCCTGACAAAATAGGACAGGGAAACCCTACCCCAACATAGGGGTGTTTTGGTTCTCACTTATTTGCTATGTGCTTCAGAGTGTATCTCTGCAGGGAATGCATATACCAGTTTGCAAGTTTGAGAATCAGGCCCGAGGGCATCAGTATCAGTGTTTTGGGGAATCAGTTGTATCTGCGGGTATCAGATTCAGTGTTTTGGGCAGTGATTTTTGAGGACAGTGATCAGTGGTAAAATACAGTTATTCAGTTGCCCTTGTGTCGGTTCAGTTGAGCTGAAACGCTGCATGTTTTTTCTTTCAGTTCAGAGAGTTGATACAGAATAGCCAGTGTTCTCCCCTGTTGAGGCAAGACAGATATCTGAGCCGTCAATCACCGTTCAGTACAGTGGACTTACCATGGCGCAGAATTCAGAGGAAATTGTGGTAATGACAGCCGCGCTAGATCAAGGAACCAACCTGCGGGATGAAGCTAATGTTAGTGTGCCACACCCGCCCAGGTCACCAGTTGCGCACCTGGTCTGGACACCCCAGCTATATCAGGCTCGCGAGCCTACTACATTTGAACTAATGGGGATGATCGATGACCTCCAGAGGTCTGTGGCTGATCTTGCTTGTGGGATGTCGGCTTCGCCACCAACCACCTCATACGTCGAAAATTTTGTACCACAGGAGCCCCCGCTACTGGGGCGGATTGTGATTGAGCTCAGCCAACCTGAGGCTGTCTCAAGTTGTAACAATGACGTATCAACATCAACCCAAACTCTCGATCAGGCTGAGGCCAGGGGTAAGGACAAGATGAAGGCAGACACTGATCCCGTTGAATAACTGCTGCGGGCAGTCGAGGCTTTGAAAGCCGGGGGGATGAACAAGCAACAGATATCCGCAGTTGTGGCAAAAACTATGGTGGATGCTTTCCCCACTCCACCTGAGGGTAGTTCAAGTCAGTCAGAAAATCGGGATAGGCCCCGTCATGCCAGAACAGTTCCTCCTATTCCCAACCCTGCACCTGGGAAAGATCAGAAAACCAAGGCAGTGCCTGCCGACCCTTTTTCTAGTACGTCTAGTAAGAATACTCAGACTTCAAAGTACTTGCCCAAGGGCGCAGGGTCTTTCATGCTCTCTACATGCCTCTGTCTAAGGCACTTCAGATTCTTGCCGAAAGGGGGCACCTCAAACCCCTTGAACCTCGGCCTCTCTCGAAGAATCTACCTCTCACACATGATGCTGCTTTGTACTGCGCGTACTACCAACAGACCGGTCACGCCACCGACAACTGTTTCCGCCTTCGCCATGAAGTGCAGGATCTGATTGATAATGAGGTCATTCTTCCACCTACCTCAGCGAAGTCTATTACCACCGAGCTGTTGGACTTTGAGGATACTACGAGTATGTGATCAGGGGTTGGACCACCTGCGGGTGGCGCTCGGTGTATTTCAGATGTGGCGTCTGGCACGCACTTTTTGAGCATTTGAAAATGCAGTTTTGTAGCTTCTGGCTTGGGTATTGAGTCAGTTCTTTGTTTTGTTTTTGAGTCTGCCTCTTTGCTTTGAGTCAGTCTTTTTGTTTTTGGGTCTGTCTTGTGGTACTGAGTCAGTCCCGTTGTATAGGATGTCAGGTGATTCTAGGGTTGTTGCCTTGAACACCGTTTTGGTTTTGAAAATACCCTTTTGTTTTGAGTCTGTCTCTGTTGTGGAGCCAGTTACAATCAGGGAATTTGAATGGAGCAGCTGCGGCTATCATGTTTCCATGCTTGTTGCTAATTTTGAGCTAGTTATGTCAAAGGATTTGAATCGAACGGCCGTGCATTCCATTTGTTCTCTTGTGCCCTGAAAATCATTGCATTGACCTATGTTTTTCAAAACCTCTTTAACACTGCGGTGAAAACAAAGAGGAAGGAATTCCTCGAGTTTTGCAAAACTTTGATCAATTTGAGAAAAGGAGAGGCATGCCAAGCCTTTAATGAATGAAACCATGCTTGTTAGCGTGAGTACTGAGAAGGACCCTGGCTTGAGCGAGCGATTTGTCGCTTTCTTAAAAACTTTCAAAAACAAATGTTTTGCGCGGCCCTGTAAAGACCTGTGTGGAATCGCTCTTGAGATTGTGCAGCCTAGGATCGCTCTCAGCCTCAAGATTCAACCCGTTCATTTCGAACCTTGAACCCATCCAGAAATTTCAACAGTCAACCGCCATGTGAGGTCTGTGTGGCCAGATTAGAAGCAGTCCCCGAACAATAGGCACCAAAATCAGATCAAGAAGATCAGATCTCACCGGAAGAAGCGTGTGAAGCAACCGTGATGGATCCTTTTGCAAATCAACGCAACAGCCATTCTCTTGGATTCAGATGATTTCGGGATCTCAAAACCATTTGGCATGGACTTGTTACACTTTTACCCTTTGAGAGGCTCGCTGGGCCGAAAACCCGGAAGGGCAACCCAGGCAAAAGTTAGAGCAAGAGAAAAATACAAAAAAAGAAAAAAAATAAAATACAAAAAATATATATATACAAGAAAAATACAAAAAAAAGAAAAGAAAAAAAAAAAAAAATATATATATATATATATATATAAAGCTCACAAGGTCGAAAACCTGCAACGGGCGCCTTGGCAAAAGTTAGAGCCTAAAAAGTGAAGGTTAAAATACCCGAGTGTACGTTAACCGGAACTACGTAAGGCTTGATTCCCATGTTTGGGATACGTAGGCAACTTCATCTTGAAGTCCAGCCCTCAACGCTTTCATAGCGCCTCAGTCTATGTAATGGTTTTGATTATTCTTGCCCTCCCCGAATCCGATAGTTCGGTTGTGACAACCGGATACATAGGCAACTTCGTCCTGATGTCCAGCCCTCAACACCTTCAAAGTGACTGTGTCCATATATTGGTTTTGACCATCTTCGTCTTCTTTGTATCCGAGAAAGTTCGGTCGTGATCATCACTGGTAAGGACTGTTTACAATATGCTGCGGCATCATCCAGACAAGGGGCAACTTTCCGTTGCCATGAGTCGCCGTTCAAACCAGGGGCAACTTTTCGTTGCCGTGCAGCGTCCTTCAAACAAGGGGCAATTTTCCATTGCCTCCGATCCGAGGTTGTGCATCTCGAGAATGAGTTCCGCACTCGTTGGGCGGCGGCCGTTTGCCAAAAAAAATAGTTTTTGAGAATTTTTACTGGGGTTGACCATTTTCTCGAAAATTATTTCATTTTCCAAAACTGGACCATTTTCTTGGACGCAAAAAGGAAAATTTTCAGTGCTTATAGTCTGACTTGCATGGTTTTCAAATAAAAAATCAAACAAGTGTGTTAATCCGACTCTCATTTTGGTCAAAATTGTTTTAGTAGAAAACCAAAACAAAAAAAATGGTCAAAATCATGAACTAGGGGCACAGTTAAGTCAAGCGTTCTGTCTTTCCCCCGTCGTCAACATACTTGCCAGGAGGGCACTCCACCCGCCAGAAGAAATAGCTGTGAGCTAACGGCGTTGGGCATGAACCCGCAACTTCCTATTCATTCATCGATCACCTTGGGGAGGGACGAAAAATGAGAGAATAAAGAATAGAGAGGTGTAAGTTGAGAGAAAAGTAAGAAAAGGGTTTTGAGAAAAAAAAAAAAAAAACGAGCCTGAGGGCCGAGTGATGTGAGAATCACAAATAAGAAAGGGTGGGAAACACTACCCGGAGAAACTGGCTCCTCGCGAACTGAGAGGTCTCTTGTTTTTGTAACACCTCTGTGTGTCGTGTCTTTTGTTTTGTTTACCTGAACTTTTGTTTTGAGTCTTTTTCAAGTGTTACTCGATCTGTTTAGGTCGTGCACCTTTTGTTGAGTCATAGTATGCTGTGTTCAGTTGTAGGCTCAATACCCGGTTGAGAACCCTTTTCTCATTTTCAAAGATTAATCGTTTTGTTCTCAGAATGCTGTGCCATTCTCCACATTTGTG
Organism: Camellia sinensis; assembly: GCF_055761805.1. Lineage (NCBI taxonomy): Eukaryota > Viridiplantae > Streptophyta > Magnoliopsida > Ericales > Theaceae > Camellia > Camellia sinensis. Next base: position 69,644,770 of record NC_138961.1, on the reverse strand, counting down.
CAAAAACATGATTTGGTTCTTTCATACAAACTGCAGGGTCCACCCCCGATAAGTGTGAACAGGAAAACACGGGCCTCTTCGAAGCTTCTGGGTTTCAGATCGCATCTGAGTGTGCTTCAACTTTAGTAGATCCAACCTTCATGGTCCGTCTTGTCAGATTTGGGTTGTTTCTTCAGGATCCGCTGTGTGCAAAATGAATCAAGCGCTGTGTTGCGGGTTGTATGCAGATTAATCCCCAGTAGGGTATGAGCCGAATGTTCAGAATGTGTAGTGGTTGGTATGGGTTGTTTTGCTGTTGACTGGTTAGTTATCTGATTATTATAATGCAAGTGTTCAATTTTCAGACAACAGATCAATTTCATTTACATTGAGGTGCAACATGATGCAATGTGTTGTAATATATAAAATGTACAAATACAACACTTTTTTCAGACAAAAGGTTTGTTTCATTTCATCATCGTTTTCAAGTACATGGTTTTGGAAATAAAAATCTGCCTGCGGCAGTACAAGGTACTCTAGCTACCAGCAAAAGGTACAAAAGAGAAAGAAAAAGAAAAACAGCAAAAGTCTAGATCAATGACAAAAGGCCGTGGGTCTAGGGGTCCTTCCTCATCCTCTTCCTAGACGAAGGTCCAGGAACATCATCAGCGCTGTCATCTGAGTCCGAGTCCAAGCTGTCTCCGGTCTCCTCCTCCGACGACTCTGCCTCCGCCTCTGCCTCCGCCTCCGACTCCTCATCATCATCATTAGGGACGGGTGCCCGTGAGCTACTCCCAACGTGAGCGCGCCCCGCCTTGGTGCGGGGGTATGCTCTGCCATCTCCTCTGGTAGGAATAGAAGGTCCAACTGGAACACCTCTATAGACACCCCATTTTTGACCATCCTCAAGACTTGGACGTCACCATTGGAACACTTGGTGATTACCCTTGTTTGTGTTCGTCTTGAGTTCCCGGAGGTCTCGGTTGGGCGCCTTGCCTCAGGATCTCACGACTCGACCGTGTTGTGTCTGGTTTTGCACCAAACACTTGTGTTTTGCCTTGGAGGGGCAGGGAATGCCTTGTGAGGCATCCCCACACATCACCGGCCATGGCTTGAGGCCACCGGCCAGTGATTTTATGCCATCGGCAATGTATATTGCCGGTCGGCACTCTTTGTTACCGGTCGGCCATTTATTTTGTCAAAATGGCAATTTTGAATGGTCGATCACTGTTCATCTACTTTTAGTAGATATTTTGTGCCAGCTGTGATAGCTGGCACCCACTCTGATCCCCTCCATACACGTGTATGGAGGGATTTCCCTCTTGGATGGCTTGTTTTGAAAGCCTTACAGGAGGGAGTTGCCTATAAGAAGAGGCTTCCTCTCTTGGCATTAGGGTTACAAAAATTTCAGAGGGAGCTCTGGATTAGGGTTAGGGTTGATACATATTTCCTATCTCTATATCTCTCTCTTGTGTGTGTCTAGTGTGTGTTTGTCCATATTATTGCACAACAACACATAGTGTTACACCTTCTCTTGGTTGTTGAGGGACCAGAGGGTTGTTCTTGGTGTTCTTGACTGGATTTGAGCTCAAGGAGGCAACAAGATCATCATTTGTGAAGGAGGACTTCAAGGGTAAGAAACTAGTCCCTTTTTACCCCATTTTCGCACACTACTTTTAACTATCTTGCAACCGTTTTTTGGCTTTGCATATAATACATAAAAGTTCTATTTTTAAGGCCTCTAAATAGTTTGTTTAGAGTGTTTTAAGCTTTGGGGTTGTTTGACCCCTCTTAAGCCTTGTTTGGCCCTTGTTTTGTGCTACTTTGTGTGAGCTCCGGGACTTTGGTGTTTGAGCCTCCTCACCACTGAAATCTTGAGGGATTTCAGTGGTAAGGATGGTGCCTTGAGGTCCCAAGAAGGAGAGGGCCACCCTCTCTCCTTGTTGTCCTTGAAAAGGACCATTTTTGCCTCTTGAGGGAGCACCTAGCTTAGGCTCTTGTTGACCATGCCTTAGCTATTATTTATGTTTATTTTTCCATGAAATAGCATTGTTTTAAGTTGGTTTTGGTACACAATGCTTGCCTAGCATACATGCCTTGTAATGCCATTTTGTTGCCTTAACATGCCTTAGGTTGTAAACCATTGTTCTAGCACGTTTTAGGCTTGGCTTTGTGAAGCTTTCATGTTTATTTTTCCATGATTAAGGTCTGTCCTTAGTTGTTTGGGTCGACTTTGGCATGCATTGTATAGCCCCTTTGCATTTTTGGCTTGTTGGCCTTAAGGGTGTGAGTGTATAGCATGCATTACTTGCTTTGATTTAGTGGGTTGGGACCATTTTCCATGTCATTTCAGTCCACTTAGTATGCTTGTATGCTTGCATTTCATGGTTCCCTTGATGTGTCAAAGGCTTGTGTTGCATGCTCCATGTTTTGGTCATTGTGCATGCTTTTGAATTCAAGCCATTTAGATGCCATCTAAGTAATCTTTTGGGCTTTGTTTTATGTGCTAAAACTCTGTTTTGGGTCATTGAATTCATGCCATTGTTTGGTCGTGTTAAGTGTGGTTCAATACCCCTTTAGCTTGCTTTGAATCTTCGACTTTGCTTGCATACCTTGATTGCATTGTTTGGGTTGGTTTGGCACCATGTTCTTGCATGATTTTCAAAGCTTAATTTACAAGCTAATTGTCCATGTTATGCCTCTTTCAAGTGTGCTTGAGAGTTGCCCTTTTGTGCTTAAGTATTAGCCCTTTAACATGTGCATGTGTGTGCGTGTGTTGGCCTCCATGTTTAAGCACTTTGGCCACTGGTTTAGGCTTGTTTGAGAATTGCCTAATCATGTTTAAGTCCATCTCTTTGCTTGTTTGCATGCTCACCTCGCATAGTTGCTTGCATAGTTGCATGTACACATTGCATTGCCATGTTGCATCCTTAGCTCGCATACCTAGGTTGCATTGCATTGTGCATGCATTGCCTCACCTCTTGAAGTGAGTCATGATAGAGGTAGAAGCCCCTTGGTTTGACTATGTGCATTGCATTATATTTGAAATGAAAAATGCACAACTTGGTCTCTTGGGCTGTCATGCATTGAAATGCGCGCTTGATGGTTCGAGAACCAAGGACCATGTCCCTTTGAGTCATAAACATGATAAGGGATATGTTTGGTGCATACAACGCTTGAATTGCATTGCCATGCAAAGTTCTGTCCTCTGCTACTGTCAAAACAGATTCTGCAGGAACTTTTTGCCGATCGACTACACATAGTGCCGACCGGCAATCCATCCGTGGCCGATAGCTTCATCAACAGCCGATGATCACATCTTACTGCCGGTGGCCATTCTCCTCAGCCAGTGGTGTCTCCCAATGTCCAGGGAAGCAATTCTGAGACTTTGGCAGTTTTTAGAGGGGCAGAGCAGGGAAAACAGAGGCAGCCTATGCATGGCAGTGGACTTCCGAGCAAGACCCGAGCACGCGTGCATTGAGCCCTCTTCCCGAGGCCCTTTTTCTTGCTTTTTTAAATTAATTAATTTGTTTAATTAATTTAGTTGGTCTGTAATAATTAATTAGCTAGGATAGTTAATTCATTATTCGAATTGTATTATTCTTTTGGTCCCTCCGAGCGAGGTCGAATCTATGATAAGTGTGGGTGAGTGTGTGCATGTCTTCCAACCCCCACTTCTTTCTCCCTTTTACTTACCTGCTTTGATGGTTAGTAATAGGTCATGTTTAATTTAGCATACCTTATGCTATGCATGCGTGCATCATTCATCAGTATTGCATGCACCGGGCTCGGCGCATCATGTTAACTACGTTAGTATTTCAAATCTAACTTGAATACATGATGTTGGTGCATTTCACATGCCACTTCTAGGTTAGCCGAGCCTATTCTAGTGACATTTTGTATGCGTTGCATTAGACACTTAACATGGACTTGGATCATACATTGATTTGCTAACGAGTTCCCTATTTTGGCTTGGAGTACTATGTAAGTATTTATGCTTTAGCATCCTTGCATGTGTGTGAGTGTTGCCATAACAGCATGCTTACCATGTGGCTAGATGCTTATGTGTTATAAATTGCCTGAATGCCTATGGGTGAAGGTTGGATTGTTTGAGTTGGAATAGCACATTGAAATCCGTGTTTTAGCCTACTCGCGAGTAGCAAATTCCAAAACATTTTTCAAAACAAACGGATATGCAATGCTTATTCCCAAATTAGGTGATCTAGTCTATACTTTTGTGCTGTGCGCATAACATAGTAATTCTAGGATAATAATCGGGATAAGAACACATAACGTTTTCAAAGTCGGATATCGTAGTTAGTAGAGGCCGATCTTTGGATCGGGCGAGAGGGGGTGCTCATAGCTGACCTTCCCCAATCGTACCTAAGTTCCCAAGCCGAGGCAACTTTAGTGATGACGGACACGTGGCCTTTGGCACCAAGTCAGGGTTTCCTAAATTTCCCAAAATAAAATATTTAGGTGGCGACTTTGTATCTGGCACAACAGTCCATGTTTGGCACTTCTTTTCTAAAAATCTATTTTTCTCAAAACGATTTGCCGAATTTGGACTCTTTGGTTCAGATTAAGAACCGTGACACAAATCGAGTCCGAACTGTAACGAGGCCCACGGGCGCGTCTATAACCTCCCACAGTGGGAATCTGGAAAGGAGGCTGAAAAGTATAAGAGGCAAACGCATTAGTATGTCGTGAGCAGTTTATCAGTGCAGAATGCAATGTATGCAGTACAGTGTGCGAGTGCCGTGAGCAGTTTATCAGTGCAGAATGCAATGCAAAGTAAGAATGCCGTGAGCAGTTTATCAGTACAGAATGCAGTGTATGAGTACAGTGTGCAAATGCCGTGAGTAGTTTATCAGTGCAGAATGCTGTGTATGAGTACAGTGTGCAAATGCCGTGAGCAGTTTATCAGTGCAGAATGCAGTATATGAGTACAGTGTATGAATGGCGTGAGCAGCTTATCAAGTGTTGTGTTGTGCACCAGATTATGTGAAGCAGCTTATGAGTATGGTTTGAGGCCGTGATCAGAAGAACATATCGGAATACTATAGAGGGCCATGAGGTCGAAGGTCCGCTGTAGCATCCCCATCATGGAGGCATTCAACTCCAGGGACTGCCGGGTGTACTCTGAGGACACCTGCAAAAGTATCAAAGGCATCAGTATTCTACGGAATATCAAAATAAACTGAAATAAAATGACAATGCAAGATGCAAGATGCAAGATGAAGTAGTACATACCGGAGGTAAGTCATAGAACCCGACCAACTCATGGTCAGCCGGAGGAGGAGCAAAGGGAATCTGGTACGTCGCCCCACCCTGCCCTCGGCATGTCATCGTCGTGGGTAGCGCTGGCCAGCTAACCCCCTGACCCCTCCGAGCTCCGCTCCTGCCACGGACACGAGCCGTCCTCAACGTCCCGGGCCCAGCTCCTGCTCCAGCTACTGGCGCCGCAGGTCCCCCTCTCTCAGCTCGGCGACCACTGCTCAAGGGTTGCATAATGTAGGTCCGGACGTACTCTGCATAGTCGCCCTTGCCTCTGTGACGCTCTGCACCCCAGCCGACGGTGTAGTCCCTCATGTGCTCAAAGGAGAACCCCTCTGTATGCCTCATATGTGTAGGAGGCGGACTTGGAACTATTTGCTCCGGTAAACCCAGGGTCTGACGCAAGAAACGCTCGCCCAGATACCAAGCCCGACAGATCGGGCCCTCCAACAGAATCCGGCAATGGGCAGTCTCCTCTGTGCCCTCGTAGTGATCCCTCACCACGGTTGGCAACGGAGCCCAGGGCTGCCAGGTGATCTGCGGGTAAATATGCAGTTTGTTATCTATCTGTTATCAAACATACAGTGCTAAGCGAAGCCTAAGCAAATTCTAAAGTTGAACATACCTCCGCGGCGGTGATGGTGTCGAACTAGCGGCGGAAGAAAATAAAAGACTCCCGTGGTCTCCTCACGCATCGCACATTAAAGCGATGAGAAAAGGGGACGTCGAGTGGGGTCTCCACATCAGGTACTGGGGCAAGCCTGGGAAAGTAGGCATACACCCACAATTGCAGAACAGATATAAGTATGACTATCAGATAAAGCAAAATACAGAATAAAGCAGAAATGGCAGAGCCGTGTGTTGTGCAGTGTATTGTACAGAGTATACAGTGTGTGCAGTATACAGTCAAAGTAAAGCAGAGTATATGTGTGCCGCGTGTGCAGTATATAGTCAGTGAAAGGCAGACCGTGGTGTGTGCAGTGTACAAAATACAGAAAACGTGAAGCATAAATGTAAAAAGGGAAGAAGATGTACCTCCCAAGCTCGCCAGTAGCTGCCAAGAAGCTGTCCGCTGAGGCGGGAAGAAGAGCTCATGTAACCATACAATGTGGCCAAGCCTGCGCCACCCCAGTCATAACGGCGGATCCGCCTGACATCCACCTGTGCACTCAACAGACATAGAGGCACGGTGTTCGCCCGGTCGGCGAAAAGGGTCGTCCCGAGCAGAAACATGATGAAACCCCATGCATACTGATCCACCTCCTCCGGGGTCATCTACGCCTCCTCCGCCAAGGCTGGCTGAATCCGGAAGTGGCTCTCGAACCACGAGTACCTGACAAACCCTGCCCGGGCAAGGGGTGGCTGAGTGCCGAGCAGGTACAGCTGGGCGGCGTCCCACTCATCCATATCGGTATCGAAGGGGATCGGATCACCCCCTACCCCGATGCCGGTGAGCATCGAGAAATCGTAGGGAGTCATCGTCATGTTCCCCGCAGCAGAGAAGTGGAAGGAGTTTGTGGTATCCCACCACCTCTCCACTAAAGCAGCAAGCAAGGGCCTGCAGGTCGTAAGCCGGGAGAGCCCTCTACATAAGATGTCGAAACCGGCCTCGTCGACGATATGGCGAACCGCGTCTGGCAGCTCTATGTACCAGTCCCGAGCAATGATGTTCCCATACCCGCGGATGGTATGGGAATCTCCTTGTAATAAAAAACAACAATTGCGAGGCACTATTCAAAATGCAGTTTTTAGAAGCATACAGATATACAGCATGTGTGCATGTTTTCAGATTCAAGCAGATACCGGGTACCAGTGTGTATGAAGTGAAATACAGTGTGCGCCGTGCGTTTGGGTGATTCAGGGTCAGTGCAGTGTGTGCGCACGTGTAAGTTTCAAACAGATACCGGTTGTAAGTTTGTTTGCGATCAACTACAGTGTACAGTGCATCAGTGTATTAGAATTAAGCAGTTACAGAATATGACCAGCTACGGCAGTTTTATATTCTACATTGCGAAAAGTAAAGCAGAGGAAAGAATGTTACCTCGGAAGCGCCGAAAGACAGATGAGAGGTAGGCTCACGTAGTAATAGCTCGGGTGCCACACCCCTCTTAAAGCCCCTGAATTGGCGTAGTCCATCGGGGAGCATCACATGAACCATTGGCCTGTAGGTCTCCGGATCGAACGGCCGGATGTAAAGTGGCAAGGGGTCAGCCTCGGGATCCATTTCGTGCTCTGGAGGGGTCCCACCCTGTGGAAGATTGTCCGCCATCTTGAAGAGAATGTGAAAATGGCCGGAAGACGAAAAATCGGGCGAGAATGTGAAGAGTCAACAAAAAGTCAACCCCGAGAGGGCCTGAAAAGGCCAGAAAAGTCGAAGTACAGAAAAGGCACAGATATCGAGAAAAACTCGAGGAAAACAAGCCCCGAGTGGCGGAAATAAAAAACGAGACACCGAAACGAAGTTTCGTTTGGTTCAAAACGTTCGAAACGCGAAGGTATTCGCGAATCGGACGACGAAATGGAGGCTAGAACGCAAGAAAACGAGGAAATCAAAGGAGGAAAACGATCTAGAGAGAGAGGGGGAGAAATTTCAAGCAAGAGGAAGTGAAGAAAGTAGGGCTAGAAGCCCTATTTTAAAAGACCCGTGGCCAAATGACCGAACTGCCTCGATACAGGAACATTTTGCCGGTCGGCCACACTGTTGGCCGGTCGGCAAAATATTGTGCCGATGGAATTTTGTGATGGCCGATGGACGGCCGGTGATGCATTTTGATGGCCGGTGGGTATCCGGTGGTCTCTTACAATGGTTTTGGAGCCTCCTACATCCTTTTTTGGGTTATATGTGTGGTTCAGGGCCTTCATTGCTCAAGACGGTCCAAGAAACGTGCATCTCCGACGCTCAACCGGCCTCCGTTTTGACCTCAGATCGTGTCTTCTGTGCGTGGCACTCGAATTCGTGCAAGGTGTATCCTTTCCGTATCCTTTTGGCTTTTACAAAACTCAAAAGTTGCCCCATGTGCATCACAAATCAATCGCACTATCTTGTGCATTTCAAATCAATCGCACTGTCTTGTACATTTCAAATCAATTGCACTGTCTTGTGCACTCGCGTTGTCTAACGCATCGCGCTGTTTTGCGCATCTCAATGCATTTTGCATGCATTCCATCATGCTATCTTGCGCATCACACTGTCTTGTGCACTCGCGTTGTCTAACGCATCGCGCTGTTTTGCACATCTCATTGCATTTTGCATGCAGTCCATCGCGCTATCTTGCGCATCGCACTGTCTTGTGCATTCGCGTTGTCTAACGCATCGCGCTGTTTTGCGCATCTCATTGCATTTTGCATGCATTCCATCGCGCTATCTTGCGCATCGCACTGTCTTGTGCACTCGCGTTGTCTAACGCATCATGCTATTTTGCGCATCTTATTGCATTTTGCATGCATTCCATTGCGCTATCTTGCGCATTGCACTGTCTTGTGCACTCGCGTTGTCTAACGCATCGGGCTGTTTTGCGCATCTCATTGCATTTTGCATGCATTCCATCGCGCTATCTTGCGCATTGCACTGTCTTGTGCACTCGCATTGTCTAACGCATCGCGCTGTTTTGCGCATCTCATTGCATTTTGCAAGCATTCCATCGCGCTATCTTGTGCATTGCACTGCCTTGTGCATTATCTCATTGCATTTTGCATGCATTCCATCGCGCTATCTTGCGCATCGCATTGTCTTGTGCACTCGCGTTGTCTAACGCATCGCGCTATTTTGTGCATCTCATGGCATTTTGCATGCATTCAATCGCGCTATCTTGCACATCGCACTGTCTTGTGCACTCGCGTTGTCTAATGCATCGCGCTGTTTTGCGCATCTCATTGCATTTTGCATGTATTCAATCGCGCTATTTTGCGCATCTCATTGCATTTTGCATGCATTCAATCACGCTATTTTGCGTATCACACCGTCCTGTACATACGACGGTCTAGTAGACCCTAAATCCTCTGAAGGTGCAAGTCCTTCGGTGTTTGTTGTGCCCGAACGACTTTTGATAAGTTGCATTATACATGTATTTCAAGCAACTCGCGCCGTCGCATATTCAAGTTCACGTGCATCTCAAAAGCCGCGCGTTGTCGCACACTTCAAAATCATGCATTTGCATTTCAAAAAAAAAAAAATGCATATGTCATGCATCATTGTAAATAGTGCATATGTCATGCATTCATTGTAAATAGTGCATATGTCGTGCATCATTGTATATAATGCATATGCCATGCATTTTACCGTAATATAATGCATATGTCATGCATTTCCGCTGTAAATATCCATTCCATCGCATATCATAAATATTGCATTGTAGCTTGTGTGCATTCACTGCATCACCCCCACCTATGGCTTGTGCCTTTCCATGTTAAGCTTGGTTTGGTATGTGCCCACACTTTTCACATCGAAGCACAGTTCTGCATGTGTATGCGCCTATTCCACGCTGGTATGTTGGTTTGAGGGTTGCGGCACCGTTTCTGTGTTAGACGTGGCTTGTTTGTGTCCATGCCTTTCCTAGGCAAGATACGATTTGGCCGTAGGCCTTATCCATTGTAAATATTCCATTCCATTGCATATTTGTAAATGTTGCATTGTAGCTTGCATGCATTCATTGCATCACCTCCATCTAGGGCTTGCGCCTTTCCATGTTGAGCTTGGTCTGGTATGTGCCCATACTTTTTACGTCTATACACTCATAGTTCTGTATGACCGTTCTATGTTAGACGTGGTTTGTGTGTGTCCATGCCTTTCCTAGGCAAGATTTGGTTTGGCCCGCGTGCCATATCCATCATACATATTACATTGTAGTGTAATTTTTGCATCCTGCATTAGGATCATGTTCTTTCGTTAGCGGATCATTCCCCACTTATGTCATTCCACCCAATCACTTGTTCTTGTGTCCCTCTACATTACTCATAGTTTTGTGTGACCTTTGCTATGGTAGACGGACTTGTTACCTCCATTAATCTATTTGACATTTGTGTGGTTTTGAACCGCCCATGATTGGATCATGATTCAATTGCATTGCATATTGTTTGCATTGTTTCAATTGCATTGTTTATACATAGTTTTGTATATATTGCATATCATTTTGCATTCATTTTGCATGTTATACATGTTGCTAACGATATCATACCTGTTAAGTTTTCTTTCTCTTTCAGGCACGATATTGTATGTACGGTTCATTTGAGGTTGGTGCAACCAGACGAACCGGACAGGTATTGTATTCTCTGCGTGAGACGTATTGAGAATTGCATAATTCTCTTACATCCTTTCTGCATTGTAGTGTTGTTTGGTGTATGCTAGCTTAAAACTGTTGCATTATTATGCTTCGTTACAGCTTTCTTTGCATGATCATAAGCTATGTTCGGCTTTGTGCATTGTCTTGCATTTTGCCCCTGCCTTCGGGCGCATATCTTTATTGTCTTGCATGTTTGTCTAAGTCTTCGGCCTTGTCAAAAATGGGTCATCTCTGGGCTTTGACATTCACTCCCGTCATTATTATGACTTTTGAGTTCTGTCAAAGAGGGGCAACTGTAGACATCCCATTTTTGACCGTCCTCAAGACTTGGACGTCACCGCTTGAACACTCGGTGATCATCCATGTTTGTGTTCGTCTTGAGTTCCCGGAGGTCTCGGCTGCGCACCTTGCCTCAGGACCTCTCGACTTGACTGTTTTGTGTTTGGTTTTGCACCAAACACTTGTGCTTTGCCTTGGAGGGGCAGGGAATGGCTTGTGGGCCATCCCCACACATCACCAGCCAGGGCTTGAGGCCACCGGCTGTGTTTTGCTTCCACCGGCCAAATGTTTGGCCGGCCGGCACTATATATGGCCGGCCGGCTATCTTTTTTTGGTCAATTACATTTTTGGCCGGCTGACTACTGTGCATCTGCTTTTGCAGATATTTTTGTGTAGCTGGCATACACTTTCACCCCCTCCATACACGTGTATGGAGGGATTGCCCTCTTGTTAGCTTCCTTTGGAAGCTTTACAAGACCATTTTGTCTACAAAAGAGAGGCTCTTCTCTCTTGTTTAAGGGTTAGACAAAATTAGACAAGTTAGGGATTATTTTTCAGAGCTTTGAGTTCTAGGGTTAGGGTTTGTATATATCCTATCTCTATATCTCTCTTTCTTGGTGTATTTGTGTGTGTTTTAGGCCTTAGTATTGCACACAAACACCTACTATTACACCTTCCCTTGGCTATTGAGGTTCTAAGGGATTGTTTTCAGACTTTTGAAGCTGGTTTGGACCTAAGGAGACTGCTGGTCCACCATTTGTGAAGAGGGTCTACAAGGGTAAGACTTTTGTCCCTTTTTATCCCATTTTTGCATAGCTTTTTAGCCTATCTTTCATCTATTTTTGAGCTAAGTGTATAACATAAAAAAGTTCTGTTTTTAGGCCCTCTAAATAGTTGTTTAAGGTTGCTTCAAGATTTGGGGTTGTTTGACCCCACTCAAGCCTTGTAAGGCTCCATTTTTTGCCATTTTGGGTGAGCTCCGAGACCTTGGTGTTTGGGCCTCCTCACCACTGAAATCTTGAGGGATTTCAGAGGTGAGGATGGTGCCTTGAGGTCCCAAGAAGGAGAGGGCCACCCCCTCTCCTTGTTGTCCTTGAAAAGGATCATTTTTTGCCTCTTGAGGGAGCACCTAGCTTAGGCTCATGTTGACCATGCCTTGGCTGTTTTTTATGCTTATTATGCCATAATATAGCATTGTTGTATGTTGGTTTTCGTACACCATGCTTGCTTAGCATACATGCCTTGTAATGCCATTTTGTTGCCTTAACATGCCTTAGGTTTTAAACCATTGTTCTAGCATGCTTTAGGCTTAGCTTTGTGAAGCTTTCATGTTTATTTTGCCATGTTTGAGGTCTGTCCTTAGTTGTTTGGGTCGACTTTAGCATGCATTGCATAGCCTCTTTGCATTTTAGCTTGTAGGTTTCAAGTATGTGAGTGTATAGCATGCATTACTTGCTTTGATTTAGTGAGTTGGGACTATTTTCCATATCATTTCAGTCCACTTAGCATGCTTGTATACTTGCATTTCATGGCTCTTTGATGTTTCAAGAGTTTGTGTTTCATGCTCCTTGAAAGTGCATTTGTGCATGCTTCCATGTGTAAGTCATTTAGATGTCATCTAAGTGGTTTTTGGGGTTCATTTTGACATGCTAAAACTCTGATTTTAGTTGCTTAAATCATGCCATGTTTGGTCTTGATAAGTGTAGTCCAATGCCTCTTTGGTGAGCCTTAGGCGTTGGGCTTGGTTACATGATGTGCTTGCTTTGTTTAGTTGGTTTGGCACCTCCTATAGAATGATTTTCAGGGCTTCATTTGCATGTTAATTGTCCATGCTATGCCTCTTTTAAAGTGCGCTTAAAAGTTGCCTTTATGTGCTTAAATGTTGGTCCATGTTGTCATGTATGCTTGCATGTGCATTTCGCCTCATCTCCTTGGTTGATGGCTACTGTTTTGGGCTCCCTTAAGGGCTGCCCAAACGAGCTTAAGTCCATCCTTTGCTTGTTTGCATGCTTACCTTGCACGTTTGCTTACATACTTGCATAAATGCATTGTATGCCCATGTTGCACGCTAGTTCACATGCCTAGGTTGCACTCCATCTAGCATGCATGCCTTGTTCCTTGATTTAGTGATGGGAGTTGGGCCTTTGTTTGTTGGTTTGGATTGTATTTGAAATCAACATGCATAACTTGGTCTCTTGGGCCATCACGCATTGAAATGCGCGATTGATGGTCCGAGAACCAAGGACCATGTCCCTTTGAGTCATAAACATGATAAGGGATATGGTTGGTGCATACATTGCTTAAATTGCATTGCCATGCAAAGCTCTGTCCTCTACTGCTGTCAAACAGATTCTGCAGGAACTTTTTGCCGATCGACTGCACAGAGTGCGGACCGGCAATCCATCGGTGGCCGATAGCTTCATTTCTGGCCGATGACCACCAACCCACGGCCGATGACCATTCCCCTTGGCCGGTGGGGTTCTACAGTGTTCAAACAGTGTACCTTGGAGTTTGTGCAATTTTCAGAGGAGTATAACAGGGAAAACAGAGGCAGCTTGTGCATGGCAGTGGACTTTCGGACAAGACCGAGCATGCATTCCATTGGGCTCTTTTCCCGAGGCCGTTAATCGCTTTCTTAGATTAGTTGATTTGCTTAACTAATTTAGTTGGTCTGTAATAATTAATTAGCTAGCATAGTTGGTTTGTTATTCGGACTGTATTATTCTTTCGGACCCTCCGAGTGAGGGCAATTATGTAATAAGTGTGGGTGTGTGTGTGCATGTCTTCCAACCCCCACTTCTTTCTCCCTTTTACTTAGCTGCTTTGATGGCTAGTATTAGGACATGTTTACTTTAGCATACCTCATGCTATGCATGCGTGCATCATTCATCAGTATTGCATGCACCGGGCTCGGCGCATCATGCTAACTGCATCGTATTTCAAATCTGACTTGAATACATGCTACTTGCCGCACTTTACATGCCATTTTGTGATTAGCCGAGCCTATCCTAATTGCATTCTGTATGCATTGCATTTGCCACTTTAACATGAACTAGGATCATGCATGTTTGCTAACTAGTTTATTGTTTTGGCACGGAGTACATATTAAGTATTTATGCTTTAGCATACCGCATGCGTGCGAGTGTTGCCATGATAGCATGATTACCATGAGGCTAGATGCTTATGTGATATAAACTGCTTGAATGCCTGTGGGTGAAGGTTAGATTGTTTGAGTTGGAACAACTCGTTAAAATCCGTGCTTTAGCCTACTTGCGAGTAGCAAATTTCAAACTGTTTTTCAAATAAACAGATATGAAATGTTTTGTTCCAATTTAGGCAATTTGGTCTATACTTGTTTGCTGTGCACATAACATAGTAATTCTAGGCCAATAACCGGAATAAGAACACATAACGTTTTCAAAAACGGATATCATGGTTAGCAGAGGCCGATCTTCAGATCGGGCGAGAGGGGGTGCTCATAGCTGACCTTCCCCAATCGTACCCAAGCTCCTGAGCCGAGGCAACTTTGGTGATGATGGACATGTGGCCTTTGGCACTGAGTCAGGGTTTCCTAAATTCCCCCTTAAAAAATATTTAGGTGGCGACTCTGTATCTGGCAAAGCAGTCCATGTTTGGCACTTCTTTTCAAAAATCTGTTTCTCAAAACGATTTGCCGGATTTGGACTATTTGGTTCAGATTAAGGACCGACACAAATTGAGTCCGAACTGTAGCACGAAGGCCTCACGCGGGCGCGTCTACAGCAACCCTGCAAACAGAGCCTCTCAAGAGCTAACCGAAAGGCTTTTCTAGGCGAGAAACCGAATGCATGCATGTTCAACTTTCCGAAACAGAGCTGAAGTAGTGTAATATAATCCTTTAGTTGCATGATTAGTTGGTTTTGTAATTTAATTAATTAGATTGTTAATTAATTGAAGTGTTATAATAATTAGTAAGTAGTTTGCTAGTTATTCGATCGGTTTGTAATAATTAGCCTAATTAGTTTAATTAGATTAGTTCAATTAGCTTAGCTTAGAGTAGCGTAACTTATTCATTTAGACCCTCCTTCGAGAGGGCGCAATGTTGTAATAAGGGTGTGTGTGTGTGTGCATGTCTTCCAACCCCACTTCTTTCTCCCTTTTACTTAACTGCTTTCGATGGTTAGATTAGGGCACGTTTTGATTAGCATACCTTATTCTTACATGTTTGCATCATTCATTTGTCTTGCATTCATCGGGCTCGGTGCATCATTCAAACTGCATCGTATTTCAATACACTTCTTTAAATATGTGTTTCAAAGCATGTTATCAAATTGTTGCATTCATATGCCATCTTAGATAGCCGAGCCTATTTAGTTGCATTATTGCATGTGTTGCATTAGGCATCTTCGCATAGTTAGGATCATGCATATTTCTAACTAGCTTTTGTTTTGGCTTGGAGTACACTGTAAGTCTTTACGCTTTAGCATACTTGCATCAGTGTGAGTGTTGCCATGATAGCATGCTTCCCATGAGGCTATTTGCTTAATTGATTAACTGCATGAATGCCTGTGGATGAAGGCTTTGTTGCTTGAATTGGGACAATTCATCGAATGTAAGTTTTAAGCGCACTTTGCGAAGTGGCAAATCATGTTTCAAGCCTGCCCGAGGGTGGCAAATCAGCGCTTTAGCCAACTTGTGAGTGGCACTTTCAAACCATTTTCGAAAACAAACATGAATTGTTTTGTTCCAATTCTCGCGACTTAGTCTATGCTTGTATACTGTGCGCATCACATAGTAAGTTAGATTAATAGCTGGATAAGAACACATGAGGTTTATAAAACAACATATCATGCTTAGTAGAGGCCGATCCTTTGATCGGGTGAGTGGGGGTGCTCATTTCATGACCTTCCCCTCTCGTACCCAAGTTCCCGAGCCAAGGCAACTTTGGTGATAACGGACATGTGGCCTTTGGCACGAGTCAGGATTTCCTAAATTTTCCAAAAATAAAATATTTAGGTGGTGATTCTGTAATCTGGAAAAGCAGTCCAATGTTGGCATTATTTGATTTTCCAAAATGATTTGCCGGATTGGACTTTTTGGTGTTTATCAGTCTCACATTGCACTTTGTGAGATTAGATTCAAAACCGTGACAGGAGTCCGAACTGTAGGAGACCAATTCGCGCCTCTCCCAAAGGGGGGTGCGTGAAGAAAGTCGAGTCTACACATAGCCTTGTCGATCTAAGGCTATCCCTCAAATATGATTTAGGCGTAAATTGAGAACATACCTAACATCTTTCAACACCATCATGCACCAACTTTGGTTTGGATATGAACATCACCGATTCCCACAATCTTCGAAAAATTAGAGTTACCCATCTTCACTGTACCAAAATCTCCAGCTTGGTACGTATTGAAGAACTCTTTTCGGGGTGTGGCGTGGTAGGAAGCTGCTGTATCTACCACCCACTCGGTGTCGTCGTCTGATATATGGAGGCATTCTTCTTCTCTAACAAAGAATAATGCAATATCCTCGGAGACAGTAACTGCAGTGTTCCCATCTTCGGTCTTTGATTGTCTATTACCTTGTTTTTATTCTCCCTTCAAGGCATAACAATATTTCTTTGTGTGATCCTCTTGGCCACAATGGTAACACTTGAACTGTGGCTGACTCATACCTTCTCTAGACTTCCCTCAGTCTTGAGATCTCCCTCTGTTGCATCCTCTACTTTTGTTTCTTCCCCTATCTCTGCCTCTACCATTATTTTCTGTGACGAGGGCATGAGACTGAACTCCACCAATGTCTTTCTTCAATGACCATGTTCGTGGTCAGTCGTCCTTTAGGTGCAGAGTTGCTAAGGGACACCACCAACATCTCCCAACTATCTGGCAAGGAGCTGAGTAGCAATAGGGCCTGCATCTCATCATCTAACTCCATTTTGACAGTTGCTAGTTGGTTCACCAGATTTTGGAACTCACCAGTGTGTTCTAAATAGAGACACCGCCTTTTAACTTCAAATTTATGAGCCTTCTCATCAGAGGGCTTTATTCCGAGCAGTCTTTGACTGGTGCATGCCTTCTAATTCTATCAAAAGAGCATAGACATCATTCTCTTTGGCGACATGGTAGAAGTGACTATGATCGATCCATTGTCTGATCTGACCAATGGTCTTTTGGTTCTTCAGTTTCTAATCTTCATCCTTCTCCACGGCTGGTTTAACTCCATTAAGCTCAATGAGTTCAAACAAATCTCAGTAATACAGGATATTCTCCATTATAGGCTTCCAAATTGCATAGTTGGAAGCATTAAGCTTAATTATGGATCCCAAAGTCGATGTTCAGTCCTCCATCAATAATTTTCTCTACAGAAAATGATCCTTTTCTGAAAATCAGGCTTTGCTTTTGAGTTCGAATTGGTCAAATTAGCTGGGAGAGCACTTCGGATTGCCGAAAATAAAAATTGCAAATTTTTGAAATTTGATTTGCAAAATCTGACTGTACAGATGTGTTCAGAATATTCCAAATAGTTGGAAAACACTATTGGATAGTCAAAAACGGACTTCAAAAGGCTCATATCTAGCTAAAATAGTTTAACGATTCAAATCGGCAAAATCTAGAGCACCTACGAAGCACCGGATAATTACTCCCGATCGGCTAACGTCATCGGCTTACGCGGCTCGGTTTCGGCTCGGCTCGGCTCGGCTTGGCTTTGGTTGATTTTCCAAAAAAAAAATTAAAAAAAAAAAGATTTTTGTTGCCAGAGAGTTTTGAACTCTTGACTTCCCAAACATGGGCTTTACCCACTCTGCAAACACAAGACTTGTCTTCTATATCTTCACAAATATATATTTATTACATAAAAAAATAGAAGGGTCATCTTCAACTTCTACTTCCTCGTTGGACTAAACTTTTTGGCGATCCTTCAACGAGTCTCCGACGATGCGCATGAGGGTGCATAGATAATCATCTTGCATTGATTTTTCTGGTTCTGGAATGCTCTCATTGAGACAGTAGTTCTAGTGTACTCAAAGTGTGATGTTGAGCAACTTGAAATTTTCAATTTTGAAGAAAAACACTCTGTTTTTCTGAAACTCGCTCACCTTGGCTCTTATACCACTTGTTCTAATTAGAGCCACCTAGAAAATGATCAACAAACAATCACACACACAAATGAGACGCAAATATTTACATGGTTCGAACCAATGCCTACGTCCATGGGAGGAGAAAATAGGAGTGCACTAAAAATAGAGTGAAAATACAAAAAATAGTTATGTCTTGGAATCTTCTGTCCTAACTTCCTGTCTCAATTGTTTGTCCCTTTATTCCTATGTTGCCACGTGTACATCAATTAAAAAATCAATTCACTCCATTAGTAATCAAAAGCAATCAATTCCTCTGTTTCCTGTTCATCATCTTCGGCCACTTAAAACCACTAACCGACCTATATTCCTTTCACTTTTTGTTTCCTTCCCTCAATCACAGCCACCTCCTCTTTTGTCGATCGACAGAACAAACACCCTCGTTTTAAAAGGTTTAATTGAATATTTTGATTAGGTACTAGATCAAATGCCAATGGGGACTCACGCTAATAACTAAAGTTTCATATCACAAGGCCAACACAATGCCATCAAAACCCTACACAAAGAATCTTCAAAATCCAGTACATCATTTTTTTTTATGATCGGGTGTTCGGACTAATTTACGTGTACACTTTGATTAATTTCGAGACTTACACAAAGCATCTCCTCCACATGGATCAGTAGATCTTGGGCAGAGTCTATGAGCGTGACTCTAATAAGCGAATTGCTCCTAATGAGAGAACACCCTAGATCGCAAGTGCACCCACTAACCAACCCCTTGTGGTTCAATATACAGTTTTAATAAATTTTCGCTAAAACTTACAATTCGCGACTTTTTGTGATGAATTTTTCAAACTGTCGATGAAAGTTGAAAATTAGCGACTTTTTTGTGATGATTTTTTTACACTGTCGCTAAAACTTATAATTAGTGACATTTTGTGTGACAATTTTCAAACTGTCATTGAAAATTAACAATTAGTGACATTTTTTAATAGTGTTTGATGAAAAATGTCTTTAATTATCATAGGACCTATTGGACAATAAGTCCACTTAGTATGACCTACATGTAAGTCTCCCAAATATTATTGCCTTTGAAGAACATTGAAATCAATCAGTTTTGAAGATATTCACACCATGACACTAAGGTGGTTAGTTCCGATATAAACATTGAAAATGTTGATTTGAACATTAAAAATGTTATTTTATGACTTAGCTTTTTGATTTTTAATTTATCTCATTCGTATATTTAGAAGATGAGTTTTTTCATCGTGTTCGGATAACCACAGTTAAACTTTTACACAATGTTCGATTTTTTATTTTTGAACAAAATAGTTTTGTTTAAATTATTAAGGTTGAACAAATATTAAATGTTCATACATGAAAATTTGAACATTTTAAGTTAGTTCGGTTACAATAAATTAAACTTTTATTCATTATTCAAATATAAATTTTTAATACATTATGTTTGTCCAACTCTGTATTCTTGAACATGACTAATTTGATTTTTGTTAAACACCGACAATGAAGATCAACACCGGCGAAGATGGAGGCTAAGTGAAACACTCCGCCGGTGATCTGAAACAACGAGACGACGAGATGAGACACGACGAGAGTTCAACACAAACTATGAAAATTAACACCGGCGAAGATGGAGGCCGAATGAAACCCCCGCCAGCGATGGAGATCAAAACCGACGAAGATGGTCTCTATTCTGAAGATTTTAAGGGGGTTTTGTTGTGTGTAGTGGTGAATATGAAGAGTTTTTGGTGTACGTAATGGTGTGTAGTCAAATAGTTAGTGGTGTGTCAATATAGGGTTAGTAACAAAAAGTTAAGGTGTGAAACAAGATATTTTTAAACCCTAAAAATTATTTTGCATGTGTACTAAGTAATGGTGTGTATTGAGAATATTAACGGTGTGTAAATAGAATCACCGTAGTATGGGTTTTTCTTTGACCATTTTCTGCCGAATATACCCTCTACTCGCCTATTTCGGGAAGTAGGTTAAAAACTAATTTTTTAGCCTTTTTTGTCTTTTTTTTTAAAAGAAAAACGTATAAAAAAGTATAGAGAGGTAATGTGACTCATAAAAAAACTAAAAAGTCCAAAACCTTACTTTTAACCCAATTGCCAAAATATGAATTTGCAAGATGACACCATGCTACTTTTAATTTGTAATTTGTCCTATTTATCAATATTTTTTTTATAAGTTGTGGGATTATAATAGTGTATGTTAATACTTATGTATCAGTACTTATAAATTCAGTCAAAATTAACTGATTTCTTATTACTTAAAATTTTATTAATTTTTAATTCACATTTTAAGAGCCACTTTAAATTTTTAAGTGAAACAATTTGTGGTTATTAAATGAACTTAATTGATTTTTACTTAATATACTCTATTTGGATGGAGGGGTTTTATGAGAAAAGAAAAGAAAAGATGAGAATAGAAAACCCCTTCACTTGTTTGGTTGGTTAAGTAGATGAAAAATGGTGAGAAAAGGATTCTCAACAAACGAACGTTTTGTTTCTCACCAAAAGTGGTGAGTTTTGGTTACAAAAGAATTGAATTTAATGAATGTTTTTATAAAATACCAAAATTACTCTTATGGAAAAACATAGCATATTAATATGAAAGGTTATTTTGGTAAAATGAAATATAGCGCTTTCTTTTATTTTCTCTTATTTACTATATCCAAACAAAATAGGTGAGAAACCACATTTTCTTCTCTTTTATTCATCTAAACATAATAGTGAGAAGCCACAATCATTTCTTTTCTCACCTCCTCTCATGATCCAAACAGAGTGTAAGTTTCAAGTGTTGTTTGATAAAATTAAAAATTAAAAATTAATGAATGCTAAATTTTTTAAGCTAAAAAGTTATTTAATAAAAATATAAGTGTTGAGGTAAAATAATTGTTTGATATACATAATATTAAATTTAAAATTTATTATTTTTAAATTTTATATTATGATAGTGAGTTGGTGTGGACTCACTTTTTTCCACGCCCCCTTTCGAAAGGTTTAAAAAGAAGGCCTCACAGTTCAGACTCCCGCGGTTCTGAATCTAGTCTCACAAGTGCAATATGAAACAGATAAACACCAAAGAGTCCAAATCTGACAAACTTTTTTTGGAAAATCAATTTTAAATCAAATAATGCCAAAATTGGACTGTTTTGCTAGATACAGAATCACCACATAAATATTTTTTATTTTGGAGAAAATTAGGAAACCCTGACTCGTGCCAAAGGCCACGTGTCCATCATCACCAAAGTTGCCTTGGCTCGGGAACTTAAGTATGAGAGGGGATGGTCATGAATTGAGCAGCCCCGCTTGCCCGATCAATGATCGGCCTATACTAATCATGATATGATATTTTTATAAACATTATGTGTTCTTATTGATTATTAAACTAGCTTTACTATGTGATGCGCACATTCAGGTATAGACTAATTTGCTCAATTTGGAACAATTCAACTCATGTTCGTTTGCGAAAATGGTTTGAATTTTCCACCTCAAGTGGGCTTAAAGTTTGCAGATTTGCCACTCAACAAAGTGGGCTTAAAACTTACATTCATTGAATTGCTCCAATTCAAACAACAAGCCTTCATCCACAGGCATTCAAGCAGTTTAGCATTTAAGCACATAGCCTCATGACATGCACGCTAATCATGGCAACATTCACACTTATGCGAGTATGCCAAAGCGTAAAACTTACCGAGTACTCCAAGCCAAAATAGAAACAAATTAGAAAGATGCATGATCTTAACTATACAAGATGCCTAACGCAACACATGCAATAATGTAATTAATAGGCTCGCCTACTAATATGGCATATGGATTGATTTGAACAACATGCAATTAAACACGTATTCAAAGAATTATTGAAATTGCAATGCAGTTTGAATGATGCACCGACCCTCGATGCATGCAAGACAAGATGAATGTATGCAAGCATGAGATATGCTAATTGAAACATGCCCCTAATCTAACCATCAAAAGCGATTACATAAAAGGGAGAAAGACATGGGGTTGGAAAACATACACACACGCACGTACACTTATTACAACATTACACCCTCGCGAAGGAGGGTCCGAATGAATAAGAGCTAAGCTAATCTAAGCTAAGCTAATCTAATTAAGCTAATTAGACTAATTATTACAAACCAAATAAATAACTAGCTAAGCTAATTACAAATTATTACAATACTTTAACTAACTAGCAAGCTAAGTAATTAAATTACAACACAAATGCAAATCAAATAAACATGTAAGACATTAAATTATGCTGGAAGTGGCAGATGCACATGCTCGGTTTTTGCCCCAAAACGACCTTCGTTTTGCGCTTGAAAGGCTCTGTTTGCAGGGTTGAGCATACTTTAGAACCTTTCTGTTTCACCTTACCAAATTTTTGCTGAGATTTACACCAGTGGCCCGCCGGCCACTGGGGGGGGGTGCTGCCGGCCCTCTGTCGGCCAAAAAGGTGTACTGCCGGCCAAAAATGAGGCACCGCTGACCACTGTTGCATTGGATCACCATGCTGCAACAGAGCTTAAACAGAGCAAAAAAAGGGGTTTTTCCAAGGATTGTCTACACACCTTGTCTCTTCTTTTCAAGGGGAAATCAAAGAAGGGACAAGATTTGGTTCACAAAACCACCAATCAAGCAATTTCATTGCATGATGGCTTGTGAAACCAATTGTGCAAGTTCAATAAATGCAAAAATAAGACACAAATGACCATCACCCCATCATGCATGATCAAAGGCAATGGAGACCTAGGAAAACGACACAATTCATCACTATTGAGCATGAAATGTCCCATTTTCCTTGTGTTCAAATTAACGTCTGATTTGAACACGTGCAATGCAACACAAAGAATGCTTATCTTGCCTCTTTTACTTGTCAATTTTGTTTACTCATTTTAATTACCAAATCATTCTTTAATCCATTAAGTCCATTGCTGAGTGTCCTCTAATGGAAGCAGGGTTCAAACCACAAGTTGCTTTGGGCATGAAAGAGGCATTACACTATTGGTAATGAACCCCCTAAGGGATTAAACCATTAGGTGTAGCACCTCTATTTTACACTTAGGCAAACAAGTGGTTTGAAACCACTTTCAAAGCAAAACCAAAAGGTGAAGAAATGAGGGAGATTGCAAAGTTTATAAGTGCTGAAATGAAGTAGAAATAGCACTAAAACATGCAATCAACTCAAACCAACGATGTTTAAAGCCTTAAAACAACAAGCTAGTGCAAGGAACTTATAGCGATCCCGGTTGTCCCTTTACTATTCAGTTGTATTCCGGACTCGGTTCCGTGGGGTTGGTAGTTGTATCTATCCTGTTGTCATCTTTAAATCCATTTGTTTGAGTTTTAGGATGTGTTGGGCTTGGTTGTTACAGGTTGGTAGAGTTTTGGCTCCAATTGTTGTTGCCCAGTTTTTGAATGGTCCGCTCGAGCGGGTCATTTTGCGCTCGAGCAGGGTTTACACCCTTTCAGCATTTCGTGTCCCTGCAAAACTTCTACAGGTGTGTTTTCTACGCTCGAGCGGGTTTCTTGCGCTCAAGCGGGTAGTGCTCGAGCGGGTTTGTAGGCGCTCGAGTGGGTAGTTCTTTTCTAAAAACGTTTTGAGAGATGAAAATCTACGCTCGAGCAGACTGGTTCTTCACGCTCAAGCGGATGTGTTTTGCTTTTGTTTCTTGGCGCTCAAGCGAGCCTCCTTGCACTCGAGCGTGTCCAGGTTTTTGTTATTAACGCTCGAGCGTTCTATTCTCCGTTCGGGCGGGAATGTCGTATATCAGTTGGTAGCTGGGCATTTTAAAATCACTTTTTACATTCTCTCTTTCTCTTACTTTCTAAAAACACTTTTTGAGAGCTTCTCTCTCTAGGATCTCCCTTCTCTCTAGGGTTTGATCTAGTTAGAGTGACCCCCTATCCTTTGGCCTTTGTGAAAAGGGCGTTGATCGTCGAGGGCTTCGTTTTGATCCGTTGATCTTGGTATTTAGAGCATTTTGGTTTTCTTCAACTACCCCGTTTGAGCTCTAACTTTGAGGTAGGGATATCCTACTGCTCTTTATGAGCTTTGTCTTTGAATTTTAGCATTTTGATATGTTGGGGGTTGTTGGGTAATTTTGAGAAAGTTTGGGTCTTTGTGTAATTTTACAAAAGATAGGGTTTCATTTATAATTAAACCTATATGCATGTTTAGCATAGAGAAACGAGATAGATGATGAATTATGGATGAAAATGGAACCATGGGGTCGTTATGTTAATTATGGGAGAATGCCCTAATTAGTTGGATAAATTAATTTGTATAATTAATTTTGAGAAATGAGGAATTGAATTGAGAATATTCAAATTGAAAGATTATGGGATTAAAGAGTGTAGTTGGATTCATTTAATCACTCACCTAGGTTGAATGTTGATGATATATCCTTTTAGTGCATTTATTTTCTGTTCAGAAAAAACTGTTTTGGGCTATCGGTGGAGGATAGTCTTGATTGTTGTAGACAATGCATCATGATTAGGCAAACTAAAACTAATCGATTGAGTATGCTATCGAACATAGCAATTGGAATAATACATCAACTTTATGTATTGGTTGTTTATGTATATGATCTATGTTCATATACATGGTGTGTGTGGGAGGAGATAGGGGATGTACTCTACGGTTTAGGGGAAGATAGGGGATGGACCTCTAAACCGGATTGTGTGTGACATTGATACAGCACTACATTGTGTATCAAGTGTTGATTATGGAAGTGTTTAAATTGATTTGATGTAGCACTAAAATGTATATCGTTATCAATTGTGAAGTATAGAAGTGTTTCTATGTTATGTTGATACAGCACCAAAATGTGTATCGTTCGTACAATATGGAAGTGGTCTATGTGTTATTGATACAGCATCAAAATGTGTATCCATCATGAACTTCAATAGTGTTTTAAAGATGAGTCTTATCCTCATTAAGTTATTTGGTAAGTTTTGAGCCTTGTTGTCAAACTCAAGGTTGAAAAAGAAATGAGAAAGGAAATGTAACATGGACTTAAATGTCATGAAACAGGAATGTGATACAAGTGGGTGTATCGGTGTTGACCATCTATAAACTGCTAATCTTTTAGTCATTGTTCATAGCTGGTTTAGTGTATTTCTGCTGGGCTGTGGCTCACCCTTTATGGGACATCATTTTCAGGTATAGGTAGCATGCCACCTCCAAGGACATAGCTTGGGAGGCTAGAGGCAGACAGACTGCTTTTGTTGTTTGCTTGCTTTTGATGTATTACATGTAAATTCAAGCCAAGGACTTAATATATATTGAGTTAGCACTCTTCTTTTTGTAACCAAGTGTTAACTTGGAAAGCTGTAAGCTTGTAGGGCATTTGCTTTTGTTGTTAACATGTTATACTTTTGTAAGAACTACTCTGAGTAATGGAAAGATGGTTATTTTCTTATATCATTGCATGTTTAAAATGATGGGTTTTACGTATTATTTTGAGGGCGTTACAACTTGGTATCAGAGCGTACCGGGTTCGAATACTTTGGGTACGTAGGAAGTGATTAGTATCACAATGGGCTTGTCTCAGTTGTTAGAGACTTATGTGTCACATTATGTGTTTGTTCGATAACATGTTTATGTGACTACTTGGGTATGGGATTTAGTTTCTAGGATGTTGATTGGATCCTTGGGTTTCTATGAGTCTTGTTGGAAAAGCACTTGATCAATGCTGTTTCTAACCAGAACTCTAGTAACGCCTCGGGACTATCATTATCCGGAAATGAAATTCGTAAGTGCTTTTGTGTTTATGTGCTTACGTGGAGGGAATTATAGTTGTCCATGTATTAGGACGCGTGTTTAGTTTTGGCACATTTATGAATGTGCTAACGTTCTTCGTTACCTTTATTAGGATGTCAGGACGAGGAAGAGGTGGTAGACGTGGCAGACGTGGTAGGCAGGAGATGCCTTTACCGGATGATATTCCGGCACAGCAGGAGGGGGTTGGCCAGGCCAATGTGGCCTAGCCATCAGGACAGGAAGCTATGGGCGCTTTAGCCCGAGGGATATCCGATGCTTTGAGGGAGTCTATGGGTATTCTCAGAGCTAAGAATCCAGTTTAGGCTCCAGTGCAGGCCCAGGTTGTTGAGGCAGGGCCTTCCTTCTTGAAAAGGGAGTTCTTCCAATCTAACCTGGACGAGTTTATTGGGGATCTGAAGGAGCCACTGAAGGCTGCCGAGTGGTTAGAGCAAATGAGTAAGACATTCGAGATGCTTGGCATCGAGGACGGAGCGTTGAAAGTGACCTTGGCATCCTTCCAGCTAGAAAGGGGTGCGGGTCAGTGGTGGAAATACATGAGGGGCCGTACTACTGGCACGTGGGAGGCTTTTGTGGAGGCTTTTCAGGAGAAGTATTTATCTCCAGCAGTCAGGGAGAAGCTGAGAGACCAGTTCTGTCAACTTTTGCAGTTGAGTTCTTCAGTAGCCGAGTATGAGGCTGCTTTTACCAGCTTGTCCAGGTTCGCACCTGAACTTGTGGCATCTGAGGAACGCCACTGTATCGAGTTCGAGAAGAGGTTGAGGCGCGATCTCAAGATGAGAGTTGGAGGTTCGATGATCCAAGACTATGGGCGCTTGCTTGATGTTGCCAGGATGGTCAGGGTGATGGCAGGAGACAGAGGGGTGCTAACCCTCAGCAGTCTCAGGGGGGTGTTGCTAGATCAACCTTTCCAGTGCAGAGTGCAGGCTCGGGGAGAGGCAATCGGGGAGATTTCACCTGTTACAAGTGTGGTCAGTTGGGCCACAAGGCTTTGGTTTGCCCACAGAGGGAAGGAGGTCAGAGAGCTGCTTCATCTTCAGCTAGACCGCAGAGCCAGAGTCAGGGCAGGGGCCAGCCCTTGTCTCGTTATCAGTGTGGTCAGCCTGGGCACCTGAAGAGGTTTTGCCCACAGTTGAGTGCCACTTCGGGCGCGTCTGGTTCCAGGCAGACACAGGGTTTTCAGCCAGCTCAGTCTGTGCAGGCCTCGAGGGCCAATTTAGGAGCTTTGCCATCCCAATCAGTGCCGCAGTCGTTTGCTCCGAGGGGTGAGCAGCTGGATCAGGGACCTATAGGGTGCGTGTACGCTGTTACCACGCAGGATCTTGTACTTGCTCCATCAGTTGTGAGAGGTACCTTCTTGTTTTGCAACTCGGTTGCTAGTGTATTGATTGATATGGGTGCATCTCATTCTTTTGTATTTGCTGCATTTGCATCTGTTTTGGGATTGGAGTTGGCACAGTTAGCATCTCCCATTTGTGTAGTGTCACCTATTGGGGGTGAGTTGATTTTGAAACAAGGATGTAGGGGTTGTGACATAGAGGTCGCCGATTGTAGGCTTTCGTTCCCTTTTGTAATTATGCCCATGTCGGGATTTGATGTTATTTTGGGTATGGACTGGCTATTGTCATACTGGGCTGTTATTGATTGCTACCGCCAGAGGGTCACCGTATGCACCTTGAGCGGGGAGTGTTTCCATTTCTTGGGGAACTGGGTTGGTAGTGTTTTGCCACCGGTGTATGATCTGCGAGGGCGGAGTGAGCTTAGTGGTCTACTTGCTAGCTTTTCGAGTAGTGAGTGCGGTGAGACCCAGACTGTGTTGCCGAGAGTGCTTTGTGAGTACTCGGACGTCTTTCCCGAGGACCTCGTTAGTTTGCCACCTCATCGAGAGATTGAGGTCTCTATTAATCTAGTGCCCGATACTACGTCAATTTCTAAGGCACCTTATCGTATTGCCCCAGCCGAGTTAGTTGAGATGAAGGTTCAGCTCCAAGAGTTGCTAGATAAGGGATTTATTCGCCCAAGTGTTTCGCCGTGGGGAGCACCGGCCCTCTTTGCTAAAAAGAAAGATGGTGCCTTGAAACTGTGTATCGACTATCGGAAGTTGAATTGGGCTACGGTCAAGAATAAGTACCCTATGCCCCGTATAGATGATCTGTTTGACCAGTTGAAGGGTTCCCGTTGTTTCTCTAAGATAGACTTGAGATCGGGTTACCACCAGTTGAGGGTCAGGGAGGAGGATATTCTGAAGGCGGCATTCCGTACGCGGTATGGCCACTATGAGTTTCTGGTGATGCCGTTTGGGCTCACCAATGCACCGCAGTCTTTATGGATTTGATGAACCGGATCTTCCGGGAATTCTTAGACCGTTTTGTAGTCGTTTTCGTGGACGACATTCTGATTTATTCGCCTTTAGAGGAGGAGCACGAGGAACACTTGAGAGTGGTGCTTGAAATGCTTAGAGCCCATAGGCTGTATGGCAAGTTTGGGAAATGTGAGTTCTGGCTAAGGGAAGTCAAGTTCTTAGGCCATGTGGTATCCGGGGAAGGGGTGTCCGTTGATACATCCAAGATTGAGGCAGTGCTGGATTGGGCACAGCCTAAGAACGTTTTTCAGATCCGTAGTTTTCTGGGATTAGCTGGGTATTACCGCCCGTTTGTGAAGGATTTCTCTAGGCTAGCTTCGCCGTTGACTAGGTTGGCACGGAAATGGGTTAAGTTTGTATGGAGTGAGACTTGTGAAAAGTCGTTCCAGGAATTGAAAGTTAGATTGACCACTGCCCCGATTTTGATTATTCTGGAGAGAGGGTTGGGTTATGCGGTTTACTGTGATGCCTCACGAGAGGGTTTGGGTTGTGTGTTGATGCAAGAGGGGAAAGTGGTAGCTTATGGCTCACGTCAATTGACAATACACGAGAAGAATTACCCTACACATGACCTAGAGCTAGCAGTAGTGATCTTTGCCTTGAAAATCTGGAGGCACTACCTTTATGGTGAGAGATTCGAGGTGTTCTCGGATCAGAAGAGTTTGAAATATCTGTTTACACAAAAAGAGTTGAACTTGAGGTAGAGGAGGTGGATGGAGTTTATTGAGGATTACGACTTCGAGTTGCACTATCATCCGGGGAAGGCCAATGTTGTGGCTGATGCCCTTAGTAGGAAATCCTTTAGTGATGTAGCTTGTATAGCCATCCGGGAGTGGGAGATGTTAGGTGCGCTTGGCGAGTTTGATTTGCTTCTAGGCGAATCCGTTGAGGCTGGGGCCTTATTTTCTGTTGTTGCTCAGCCTACACTTGTGACTCGAGTGTTAGAGGCACAGAGAGGTGACCTTGAGGTAGAATCCCTCCGAGAGAAGATCTCTTGTGGAAAGGTTGAGAAAGGTTTGACGGTGTATCCCGGCCAGAGTGTGAGATACCAGGACCGTTTGTTTGTGCCGAAGTCTTGCCGAGAGGAGGTACTCCGAGAGTTTCATCATTCACGCCTTACGGTGCATCCGGGAGGCACTAAGATGTATCGGGATTTGGGTCGCCAGTTTTGGTGGCGGGGTATGAAGAGAGATATGGCAGTTTTCGTATCTAAGTGCCTTACTTGTCAACAAGTGAAGGCCGAACATCAGAGGCCAGTGGGTTTGTTACAACCCTTGCCTATTGCTGAGTGGAAGTGGGAGCATGTCACTATGGACTTCGTTGTAGGTCTCCCGAGGACTCAGCAGGGTGGTGATGCTATTTGGGTGGTTGTAGACCGGTTAACTAAGTCGGCGCACTTCATTCCTATGCGCGTGAGAGATTCAGTATATCATCTTGCCGACTTGTATATTCGGGACATAGTGACGTTGCATGGGGTCCCAGTGACGATCGTCTCAGATAGAGATCCTCGTTTTACTGCTAGGTTGTGGCAGAGTTTGCAGAGTGCCATGGGCACTAAGTTGACCTTTAGTACGGCTTATCATCCTCAGACTGATGGGCAGTCCTAGCGTACTATTCAGATCCTTGAGGATATGCTTTGAGGTTGTGTCCTTGACTTTAGTGGGACGTGGGAGAGCCACTTGTCCTTGGTGGAGTTTGCCCACAACAACAGCTTTCAATCGAGTATCGGTATGGCATCGTTTGAGGCCTTGTATGGCCGACAGTGTAGGTCTCCAGTTTGTTGGGCTGAGGTGGGTGATGCACCTTTGTTGGGTCCAGAGTTGGTGAGGGAATCGACGGAGAAAGTTGAGCTTATCCGTAGGAGGCTGGTTACAGCCCAGAGTCGCCAGAGATCTTATGCCGACTGTAGGAGGCGACCTTTGGTGTTTGAGGTGCATGATCATGTCTTTCTAAAGATATCACCAAGGCGGGGATTGATGAGGTTTGGGAAGAGTGGGAAGTTGTCCCCTCGGTTTATTGGCCCTTTTGAGATCCTTGAGAGGATTGGCGAGGTTGCCTATCGTTTGGCTTTGCCGCTGCAGTTGTCCAGAGTTCATGACGTGTTTCATGTGAGTATGCTTCGGAAGTATGAGCCGGATCCATCGCATGTATTGGATTGGACCGACTTAGAGGTTAATGAGGATGCCTCATATGAGGAGAGACCGGTTCGGGTCTTGGATAGGAGGGATCAAGTCTTACGAGGCAAGACCATTCCCTTGGTGAAAGTTTTGTGGAAACATCACAAAGTGGAGGAAGCCACTTGGGAACGTGAGGCGGATGTCCATGAGAATTATCTGGACTTGTTTGTTGATGTATAATTATGTATTGAGATTTTGTAATATTATTGAACTTTAAGAGCAATGTATATGTCTTAAGTTGTAAAACATAGTGATGTTTTGGTTTATGGAAATGTAGTGGAACTTGCCTTAAAATGGAAGTTTGTTTTAACATCGTGTATGTTAAGTATATTGTGGAAATGCAAACATGACATTAATGTTGCAAATGTGGTAGAATTGTAGAAAATGTGTTGGAATTGGTAAATTTCAAGGGAATGCATGTTGATAATGCAGGTTGATATATATAATGTGTTTTGCCTCTTGAAAAGAGATGAGATTGACCGGTAATGGGTCAGGTTGTTTAATGTTGTGAATTGAGGAAAACTTGTTTTTGAAAACTTATATTTAATTTCAGGGACGAAATTCTTTAAGGGGAGGAGGTTATAGCGATCCCGATTGTCCCTTTACTGTTCAGTTGTATTCCGGACTCGGTTCTGTGGACTTGGTAGTTGAATCTATCTTGTTGTCGTCCTTTAAATCCATTTGTTTGAGTTTTAGGATGTGTTGGGCTTGGTTGTTACAGGTTGGTAGAGTTTTGGCTCCCATTGTTGTTGCCCAGTTTTTGAATGGTCAGCTCGAGCGGGTCATTTTGCGCTCGAGCGGGGTTTACACCCTTCCAACATTTCGTGTCCCTGCAAAACTTTTGTAGGTGTGTTTTCTACACTCGAGCGGGTAGCGCTCGAGCGAGCATGTTGGCGCTCGAGCAGGTAGTTCTTTTCTGAAAAAGTTCTGAGAGATGAAAATCTACGCTCGAGCAAACTGGTTCTTCGCGGTCGAGCGGATGTGTTTTGCTTTTGTTTCTTGGCGCTCTAGTGGGGCCTTCTTGCGCTCGAGCGTGTCAAGGTTTTTGTTCTTAATGCTCGAGCGTTCTATTCTCCGCTCGAGTCGGAATGTCATATATCAGTTGGCAGCTAGGCATTTCAAAATCACTTTTTACATTCTCTCTCTCTCTTACTTTCTAAAAACACTTTTTGAGAGCTTCTCTCTCCAGGATCTCCCTTCTCTCTAGGGTTTGAACTAGTTAGAGTGACCCCCTATCCTTCGGCCTTTGTAAAAAGGGTGTTGATCGTCGAGGGCTTCGTTTTGATCCGTTGATCTTGGTATTTAGAGCATTTTGGTTTTCTTTAACTTCCCCGTTTGAGCTCTAACTTTGAGGTAGGGATATCCTACTGTTAATTATGGGAGAATGCCCTAATTAGTTGGATAAATTAATTTGTATAATTAATTTTGAGAAATGAGTAATTGAATTGAGAATATTTAAATTGAAATATTATGGGATTAAAGCGTGTAGTTGGATTCATTTAATCACTCACCTAGGTTGAATTTTGATGATATATCCTTTTAGTGCATTTATTTTCTGTTTAGAAATAACTATTTTGGGCTATCGGTGGAGGATAGTCTTGATTGTTGTAGACAATGCATCATGATTAGGCAAACTAAAACTAATCGATTGAGTATGCTAGCGAACATAGCCGTTGGAATAATACATCAACTTTATGTATTGGTTGTTTATGTATATGATCTATGTTTATATACCTGGTGTGTGTAGGAGGAGATAGGGGATGTACTCTACGGTTTAGGGGAAGATAGGGGGTGGACCTCTAAACCGGATTGTGTGTGACATTGATACAACACTACAATGTGTATCAAGTGTTGGTTATGGAAGTGTTTAAATTGATTTGATGTAGCACTAAAACGTATATCGTTATTAATTGTGAAGTATAGAAGTGTTTCTATGTTATGTTGATACAGCACCAAAATGTGTATCGTTCGTACAGTATGGAAGTGGTCTACGTGTTATTGATACAGCATCAAAATGTGTATCCATCATGAACTTCAAAAGTGTTTTAAAGATGAGTCATATCCTCATTAAGTTATTTGTTAAGTTTTGAGCCTTGTTGTCAAACTCAAGGTTGAAAAAGAAATGAGAAAGGAAATGTAACATGGACTTAAATGTCATGAAACAGGAATGTGATAGAAGTCGGTGTATCGGTGTTGACCATCTATAAACTGCTAATCTTTTAGTCATTGTTCATAGCTGGTTTAGTGTATTTCTGCTGGGCTGTGGCTCACCCTTTATGGGACATCATTTTTAGGTACAGGTAGCATGCCACCTCCAAGGACATAGCTTGGGAGGCTAGAGGCAGACAGACTGCTTTTGTTGTTTGCTTTCTTTTGATGTATTACATGTAAATTCAAGCCAAGGGCTTAATATGTATTGAGTTAGCACTCTTCTTTTTGTAACCAAGTGTTAACTTGGAAAGCTGTAAGCCCGTAGTGCATTTGCTTTTGTTGTTAACATGTAATACTTTTGTAAGAACTACTCTGATTAATGGAAAGATGGTTATTTTGTTATATCACTACATGTCTAAAATGATGGGTTTTACGTATTATTTTTAGGGCATTACAGAACTTACACTACAACTATCCAAAACAAGACTCAAAAGACTTAACCAGCCCAAAACAGAGCAAAAACATATCAAAACAGAGCCTAAAACATACTGGACTTGAGCCATAAAAAGCCAAAACATTAAGCTAACACGTGAGGCTAACTAGGCATGCAAACAAGACATAAGGAGGGGAGGCTAACCCCTCCAATTTTGGACTTCAAAATGAGTTTTTTCCCACTAAAAAACCTCTGGAAATCAGTGGTTAAAAGGCCCAAAAAAGTTGGTTTTAAAGTGATAAATAAAGGCACAAAAGTTTAGAAACAAAGAAACAAGAAGGGTGGCAAAACCACCATTTTGAAGCCCCAAAAATAGAGCTTTTTACAGTTCAAAACCAGCCCCAAAACAGTTGAAAAGGATGGCAAAACAAGTATACAAAACAAGTATAAACACGGCAAGTGTTATACCTTTGAAGCAAAGCACAAGCTGGCCAACAATCTAAGCCAAAACCACCTTCTAGAGCTTAAAGAAGATCCCAAGTTACCTCAGCTCAAAGACTAGCAACTTTGGTTAAGGTAGTGTATGTAAAAGTGTAGAGAAAACAAGCAGTTAGGCACAAAATTGTAAAATAGAGAGAAATCCAGAGAGAGAAAATTTATATGTCTCAAAATTTTCGAACCCCCTAACTTGAGAGAGATAGGTCCTATATATTGAAAAACACAAATTTCCCTCATAAGCATACAACCACACACGTGTAGGAAGATGCATGAATCTGTGCATATAGTTGACACAAAATATCTGCAGCAGACAATGGTGGCCGGCCGGCCATTAGTGGTGGCCTGTAAGGCATCATTGATGGCCGGCAAGGCACATCAATGGCCGGCAAAGGAGAAGTGATGGCCGACAGCCTCCAAGGATGGCCGGCAGGCCATCAGAAACTTCAAGCTGAAAACACCCAGGCATGGTCCAAAGATGAGATAAAATGGATGTAGGGTTTGAAATGCTCAAACCTGTGGCATTCCGCTAGAGACTTCGAGCGCTCTGCGAGCAAAAAGAGTCGTCATCGGATGTACCTGCAAGCACATCCAAGTCTTAAAGGGCCGTCAAAAATGAGGTGTCTATAGTTGCCCCTCTTTGACAGAACCTGGAGTCATGAAATGACATGAGTGAATGTCAAATCCCAAAGACAGCCCATTTTGACAAGGCCGTAAGACTTGGACAAACAATCAAAACAGAAAACAAATGGTTGCGCCCACAGGCTGCCTACGTATCCCTATGCAAGGAATCAAACCAGCGTAGTTCTGGGGCAAGATGCAAATGATATGCATGATGCAAGAACATAACTTATGATCATGTAATGAGACTGTGAAATGAAACATTTAAATGCACATACAATGCAATGAAAATACCATAGTCAAATAGACCGAAATAGGGCACAACAATCTCAATCATAAAAAGAAGTAAACACGCCACGCGTGGGAATTACGAGCCAAACCACATTTCATGCAGAAAGGATGTAAGAAAATTATGCAAACCTAACTACACGACGCGCAGGAAAGACAAAGAGCAACAAAATCATTGGGCATACTTGAGATGCCAAACAAGATCCTAACGCGTTGCACACGGAAAAAATAAGGATGGTGTGAACCCCGGGACGCACCCGAATGCTTTTAACCAAAGGACAATAACCGAAGGATGGTATGAAAATTAGGACGCACTCAAATGTTTTTAACCGCAGGACAGTGACCGAGGGAGGTGGTGAACATCAGGACGCACTCAAATATTTTTAATCGAAGGAGCGGTGTAAACACTAGGATGCACCCGAATGCTTTTAACCGAAGGAGTGGTGTAAACACCGGAACGCACCCAAATGCTTTTAACTGAAGGAGTGGTGTAAACATCGGGACACACCTGAATGCTTTTAACCAAAAGGAGTGGTGTAAACACCGAAACACACCCGAATTCTTTCAACCAAAAGGAGTGGTGTAAACACCGGGATGCACCCGAATGCTTTTAACTGAAGGAGTGGTGTAAACACCGGAATGCTTTTAACCAAAAAGAGTGGTGTAAACACCGGGACGCACCCGAATGCTTTTAACCCAAAGGAGTAATCCTAAAGTGTCTCATGTGCGAGGAGAGGGAGTTAAAGGATGCGATTCAAAGGGCACAAATGATTTCACCTGGAACTTCTTTGAATGGACTGTACATACAATATTGTGCATGTGTACAAAAGCGTGTTATGTAATTACAGTGCATTTTCTATGCATGAAACAAGAATGAAAGCATATTCTATGCAACAATAGAAAAGTGCATATTCATTGCAATAATGGAGAAGCGCATATTCTATGCACGGCAACAACCGAGCTATAATGGCATGTTCTATGCGAACCAAACAATTTGAGACACATTCTATGCATTTGGCAACAGGAGCATATTCTACGCATGATTCAAAGACAAATACATATATTCCATGCATGATTCAAGAGCGAAAGCGATAAGCATGTTCTATGCATAATGCAAGAGCAGAAGCACATTCTATTAGCTAGAGTAAGAGCATGTTCTATACGACAGTATAAGCGGAATACACATTCCATGCAACAACAACAAAAGCATACTCTTCAAAACCAATTCAAGAACAACTTCTGATTTACCTCTCAGAAAAGTTGCAATATGTTAAAAAGGATACACCTTGCTTATGTCAATGAGTGACGAACATCATGCACTGGAAACACAGTTCTGAGCTTCCATAGAGGCATTATGAACTCAATAATGAACAATCCCTTCAATGTTGAAATCCAAGGACACAAAATAGAACCAGGGACACAGAGGAGACCTTTGGAAACCCGCAGGCCACAAGAGGAGGCCGTCGGCCACCTACCGGCCGCTGGTGTGCCTTGTTGGCCATCGATGGCAGTTCAGGGCAAAATTGACATTTCAAGCATGGGCCTTTAAATACAAGCCACTAGGGCTCATTTGTTCACACTCTCTTGGCCGAAAATGCTCTCTCACTCTCTGTAGGTGCTTTTCATCTCTAGATCTGAGCCTTTTACACATTTTCCAACGCCCCACACAAACTTTATTCGCTAAATCCTCCTAGTTCTCTTCGCTTTGAACCGATTGGAATTTGATTTTGACACTTCTTTCCCCATTTCCACCATTCTAGGCTCATTCCCCTTGAGTTTCTCTCGAGTTCTGTGCACTTTTCCCGGCTTCGACTTTTTCCTTCACTTTCTCTCTTTGAGGGTTGACTTTTTCCAAGTTTACCCCTTTTTCTTCCATTTTCGCCCATCTCGTACCTATTTTCAGATGGCGGACGATTCTCCTCATGATTGGGCTCCTCCCGAGCTTTCCCCAGTAGACTTTGAGGCGAACATCGAGGTCGAGCCAGAGCCGTTACCGTTGAGTGTACGGCCTTTTGATCCAGCGTGGTATCATCCTCAGACACACATATTGCCCACTACCGGAGGCATTAGATGTTTTACTGATTTTGCTGACGACGCGCCAAAGGGCCTTCTATTGAGGGAGCCAGGGTCTCCTTTATCAGCCACTGCCATTGAGTTACGAACTCTGTTTCCATGCATTTTTGCCTTTAATTGTTCGCATTTCTTGCATTGCCTTCATCTGACTGTGTCTCATACACTGCCTTAATCTGATTACATCTCATGCATTGCCTTGATCTGATTATATCTCATGCACTGCCACAGGGTGAGTCTCGCACCTTTAGGGGCTATGGTACAATGACTGCTCGAGATTGGTATGACGAGCTCCCAGCTGGAGTTCGCAACATTGTTGACGAGGCAGGCTTCGGCCTCTTCTGCTCCAGCTTGACTCGGGTTACAGCGAGTCGTCCTCTCTTAGGAGCACTGGTGGAGAGGTAGTGGGACACCATCAACTCCTTCCATTTTTCCACCACATGGGAGATGACGATGACTCCTTACAACTTTGCCATGATCACCGGCTTAGGCAAAGGAGGTGATCCGATCCCTCTTGACCCAGATATGGAGGAGTGGAGGGCAACCTGGCTCGAGCTGCTTGGGGCATATCCACCGATATACCGTCCAAGCATGGTGCAATACACTTGGTTCGAGGAGCAGTTCGGGGGGACCGAGCCCATGACGATAGAGGAGACAGAGCATTATGCCAGGGCCTTCCTGATGTTCATTTTCTGTACCACCTTGTTTTCAAAGAGGTGGAACACCACGGGCCTATATTTCCTAACTGCCTTGGTGACTTTCCTCGAGTTCAGTTTTATGATTGGGGCGGAGCCGGCCTCACCACATTGTACGGATATATGAGTTCTTCCTCCCGTAGGTGAGGGAACTTAATTGGAGGCTACTGGCGAGCCTGGGAGGTACACTTCTCAATTCCCTTTTTGCACTTTACATTTTCTGGTCAGCATTTCTTTCTTTACATCCGTTCAATACATATGCTTTCTGCTTTGCACTTTCTGCATCAGTTTATACTGTGTGCTTTCAAATTTACACTTTCTGTATCTGCTCATAATGTGTTTATTACATACCTCTACATTATCCCTGTAGCTATGGGTGTACACATACTTCATGACTCTTGCCCCAAAGCCTGTAGATGAGATTCCATTGACGGTCTCCTCTTCTCGAGTATACGACAGCCAGCTCCGCCGTAGGACTCGTGAGCCCTTCATGTTCTTCCATCAGTACTTCGACACGGTAACAACGCATGAGGTAACACAAAACACAGTCACTTTTACTTTGCAACTGTTTTGATTCATACATTAGCAACTGACAGCGACTAATAGCCTGTTCACTTTCCATTTCAGATCACATGGTAGCCTTGGGCCACGATACCGACAGAGCTTCGAGCCCAGTACCATGTGGCTTGGGCCATTTCCCGCTATCATATTCTACTTGAGGGCCTGATTTTCTGAGCCTGGTTCCTAGGTGAGCACTTCGTGCGCCGGACCATGGATCTGCCTGCTTAACTTATACCGATGGCACCGCCAGTGTCCATGAGAGCGACAAACAAGTTATTTGCCGAAGAGGTGATTCAGTTCATGGTAGGCTTAGAGGTAGAGTATTTTCGTGTAGAGGGTGACTACGCGGCCTTTATCTAGACACACTTGATGCCACCTCTGACTGGTGTTCGTAGGGGTGAGGGAGTGAGAGCTCCAGCCATGAGTGGGAGACGCAGACCGACCTGGGCGAGCAGAGCCCGTGGCAAAGGGGCTCCTCGGGCGAGGCAGGGGATCGGATAGCCAGAGCTGCCTATTGCACTTACATGTTGGCGGTATACTAGGGAGGCCTATCAGATCCCGATCGAGCTCGCAGCAGCTGGGCATAGATACACCAGAGCCCATGATGCACCTCTACTATGTACCAAATTTTTAGTTGTCCCATCTCTTTCTGATATTGGTTTGTTCTGGACATTGGTCATTCCCAATGCATTTGCAGGCACCTCCAGGATATATCGATGATCTGCTGGAGCTATTAACCTCAATCGAGGGCATGATATTGAGGAGGGAGGCATTGCTCCGCTTCCATGGCATTCAGGTAATTTCTTCAATTTTCTTACATTCTAGTCATCACGTTTCCACTGATACACTGAAACTGACTGGAGAACTTCAACATACTACACTGATATACTGCATCTGAAATACTACACTTCCATACTCTACTCATGCTCTGTCCCTGACTTCAGCATATACTCATTCTACCCCATACTTGTATCTAATATGCATACTATGGCTGACATATGACAACTACCTTTTCGGGTCCCATCCATACCAGGTGCGCCAGCAGGGGCAGCACTAGGACCAGCAGTGCCTCCTCCGGCAGCAGTGAGAGAGAGAGACAGGCTCCAGCACGGAGCCGAGGCCGAGCTAGGGGTACCTGAGCTGAGAGTGGCCCTTCAGAGCCTATTCTGGATAATGACGACGTTGAGACTAGCGAGGCTAAGGAGGCAGCGAGTCCGCATTTAGAGTGATCAGAGAGTGGAGATGATGACGCTGGCTCGGGTTTTGAGAGTAGGGATGCTGATGTTGAGGAGAGCTCCGAGGCGGAGAGTGGAGATGGCTCTGGTTCAGACTCTGTTCTAGATTCAAACAGTGACGCCAATGGAGACAGTGCTGTAGAGTCAGCTCCTCCAAGGAAGAGGACGAAGAGGGCCTCTAGATCTTGAGATGACTGGCGTTGATCTTTGTATTTTTCTTAGTTTCTTTTGGTTTAAAGTGTTAGCACATTGTATAGCTTCAGACGAGTTTTATTTTCTTTAAAAACTTGTACTACACTTTTTGTGAAAACAACCATGATCAGAATGAAAACCAAGTTTTTTGAAAGAGGGTTGTATTTTGCATCATGAGCACCACATTGCATGAAAATGAGATTCAATTTGACATTGAAAACCGAATACTTGTATTGTCACAATAGTCTAAATTAGGTAACGAATCGACCAACAACTGGCATACAAACAAAGCACTATACAACTCGATAAATAAAACAACTCGGTAAACAACAAGTATAACTCGATAAACAACAAAACAATACCTCGATAAACAAAAACAACACAAATACAACTCGATAAGAAAAACAAAATAAGTAGACCTCAAAAAACGTGCTAAAGCTCGAAAAGACTCAAAACAGGACTCTAAAACACATAAAACACATTTTTCAGCACTTTCCCAGCACAAAGAAGGACAGTAGGCTAGGGAAGAAGACTGCCAGCCATGAGGGGTGAATGTCGGCCACTTGCCGACCATGAGGGGCGGCCTACTGGCCATCTGTACCTCTTGCCGGCCATCAATGATACCTTGCCGGCCATCAATGTGCAGGATCTCCACATTGTTGACACCTGGCTTCTACTCACTACCTTATCTTCTACAAAAGGCTGAGCTTCATGATTTCTTTATTTTAGCTGCAAATTCTTCACAAATGGAGCCATTTTTTGCCGAAAATCTCTCCAACTGGCTTGCAACTACAGATGGCTCGAAAAAGTAGAATTTTTGGGGTTTCGGCATAAATGCACTATTCCCATTGAGTCGTATTCCGTTTTGTTTTTCGTTCTTTCATGCCGCGACTAGATGTTGGAACTCGATCAAGCATGTCTTTAGCTTCAGGGGACAAGATGAATACCCGACAATTGAAGAATTTCAGGTGCTAATGGAATTCCGACGTGATGAGAAAATTCTACCTTAGCCCCATTTTGGTCACATCCAAGCTTTGGGAAGGATGTGTGGGCTCACTTTACACAATGCCCGATCCTTGGTTCACAACGGGGAGCTGGACATCCCCAGCTTGATTCATCAATTTTTTGACGTCGGTGACCGACGCGATTTTCTTTGGCAGGGTTTTCGACAACCCGCCCTTTCTTTGTGCATGCTAGCACATTTCCTCCTTGCCCCTAGTTTTAGCGGGTCTAGCCTTCGGCTAGTTGAAATAGCGCAAGGCTTGAAAGAAGGCAAAAGCTGCACAGGCTTGGTACTAGCCGAAACTTTGATGGGTCTAGACGCTTTCCATCGGCGAGAGACAACCAAATTTGTGGGAAGTCTACTACTTCTTCAGGTAATGTTTCCTACCCTTTCTAATATGTGTTTCTCACATCACTCGGCACTTATGCTCTGCTTTTCTCTCAAAGCCCTTTTCTCACTCTTCTCTCAACACGCATCTCTCTATTTTTAATCTCTCTTTTCTTTCATCCCTCCCCAGATATGGCTCATGGATATGTTGAAGGTGTTTAATTCTTTCCCTGCATATTTAATACGAGGCTATTCTTTCGCCAACGACTAGTGGATTTCCTGAACGAGGGATGGTGGTGCCATTGAATGTGCAACAGGTCTGCTGTTGACGTTGCTTGGCGTTGCCCCTAGTTTGACTTACCTGAGATGAGCTACAACATGACTCGGCAACCTGGCATTTAGCTGATTGGCTTGACACACTGTGTATTCTACTTTCTGTTCCGATTCAGGTGTCAGTTCGGACATGACCAAACCTGCCCAAAAGAGGGGTAGAGTACCCAGCCTTATTTCCAATCCGAGGTTCACAATTGGTTTAATATCCCACTGCATGAAGGACGAGAGAGCTTCTGGCTTCTGCCCCTAGTTTCAACTGCACACTTTCTGGCGAGTGCCTAACTTGGCTCAAAGATAAGGCACAAACCGGGCCCACTTTAGCATCAGAAGCTTCCACAAGCACAAGCGGGGGACGCAGGAACACCTGACTCATCTATGCCCCAAGTTTATTACTTTGATCTTACTTTTCAAGTTTTCTTTTGAATGTAATGAAAGTAACTCTGATTTGTATCGAGAGTTGGAAAAATTTGTATTGAAATCAATGAAATTGAAGTTGTGGGCACTGAAAATTTTCCTTTTGGTTCAAAAGTGGTCTAAGTTGTAAAAAGATTAAATTGAACAAAATCAGCTTTTATCAAAACTTTTCAAAACCATTTTCGATAAGGATCACAACTTGACATGCGTGGAATCTATCCTCGAGACATACAACCTCGAATTCAAAAATGGAAAATTGCCTCTTGTCTGATTGGCACTGCTCATCACTATAGTCAGCTTTGCTCCCAGAGTAAGGATCACAACTGAAACTTTCAAATAACAAATAGACAAAGATGCCTTGATCAAACACATGGACACAGGTGATTTAGAGGTGTTTACGGCTGGACTTCAGAATGAAGTTGCCTACGTATCCCGAAGATAGGAATCAGGCCTTACGTAGTTTGGTTCGGGTTTACTCGGGTATTAACACTCTCCTTTTGTGCTCTAACTTTTGCCAAGGCTGCCCTTTCTGGGTTTTCAACCTTACGAGCTCAGTTTTTCCTTATTTCTAATTTTTTGTGCTCTAACTTTTGCCTAGGTCGCCCTGCCGGGTTTTCGGCCTAGCAAGCCTCTCAGGGATAATATTTCTTCAACTTGTCCATGTTGATTGGTTGGGAAAATTCTAGGCCATCTAGGTCCATGAGAATAACAGCTCCACCCGACCAAATGGTTTTGATGATGTAAGGACTAGTCCAATTAGGTCTGAACTTGCTCCTAGGGTCATGGATGGGAGCTCGGTTGTCTTTCAGCACCAAATCCCCTTTTTTGAGATTACGGGACTTAACTTTCTTGTTAAACCCCTGGCAATCCAGTGTTAATAATCATGAACATGGTACAATGCTTTCAACCTTCTCTCATCAAACAACATCAATTCTTCAAACCTGCTCTGTTGCCAGTCTGCCTCTGCTATTTGACACTCAGCCATAACCCGCTGCGACGGAACTTCTTCTTCGATTGGCAGAACATCTTTCATCCCATAAACAAGAGAGTACAGAGTTGCCCCGGTAGATGTTTGAATTGAAGTTCTATAGCCCGAGAGAGCAAATGGCAATTTGTCCGGCCAGTACCTGTAAGTCTCAACCATTTTCTGCAAAATGTGCTTGACGTTCTTGTTGACGGCCTCAACAGCTCCGTTGGTTTGTAGCTGATATGTAGATAACTAATGAAAAGCCACGTTGTATTTCTCCAACAAGTCAATCACTTCTTTCTTGAAACGGGAGCCACTGTCTGAAATGATCTCGTTCGAGACTCCATAACGACAAATGATGTTATTTCGGACGAACTTAGCCACATGCGTTGCTTTCAACACTGCATAAGATTGAGCTTCCACCTATTTTGTGAATTAATCAATTGCCACCAGAATGTACTCATGCCCATTTGACCCATTCGGTGTAACTACCCCAATGACGTCAATTCCCAAGACTGAGAAAGGCCATGGTGAAGTGTAACGCCCCGCACTTGCCCCTAAAAGTTTGGGCATGACCTATTCTGAACCGGACACTTAACCTGATATATAAATAAAACATATGGGGCTTGAACGGAAGCATTTAATCAACATAAATAAAAGAACTACATCCATTGAGCGACCACTTTCATGCCAGGATCACAACAGAACATAAGACAGATAAACATACAATGACGTGCCTCAGAGAACTCAGTTATGTACATATATATAGACCCAGCCCTCAAGCTTGGGCGTATAACGAAACATTGAAAGGTAAAGGAATTAAGTATACTAAAAGCTTAGTAAAACTACATAAAATGAGCTGCCTTCATAGAAGTGTCTGGACCCTCTGAGGTTGACAAAAGAGGAATGGATGCCATGGGTTAAGACTGACCTCCAAGTGGAGTGCCTACGGAAACAAACATAACACAAAGTGAGTCAAGCTCAGTGAATAGCAGTACGTAAAAAATTTAATGAGTAACTTGAATTATAATGTACATACATAAGTGCAGAGAACACATAGTTAACTTAATCTTGTAATTATTTCCAAAATGGCCTTAGGCCTAAACTTTAAACAGAGTGGCATGAAGCCCTTAACAGAATGGCATGAAGCCCTTAAGCAGAGTGGCGTTAAGCCCTTATCAAAATAGCATTAAGCCCTTATCAAAATGGCATATAGCCCTTATCAGAATGGCATTAAGCCCTTATCAGAATGACATATAGCCCTTATTAGGATGTATGAACTCAATAGGTGTCTCGCACAGATTCTAGAGGTGACTCGCATGGCAGCACTTAACTCCGTGCACCACGTTGCTTCATACTAGTAGATCATACAGAATGGCCATAAGCCCAATGTCACATATTAGCTATAGGCCTCACATATGTCACAGAACGGCCATAAGCCTTATAGCTTTCACAAAACGGCCATAGGCCTCAGTTCACATATGTATGGACTCAAGAGATAGCTCGTACAGATTTTAGAGATGGCTCGCATTGCATCACTTAGTTCCGTACTGCACTTTGTCCCATACCAGAAATCGTTAGGTCTTAAAGACCGGTCAATCCATATCATGTCATAGCATAATATAAACAGAACGGATAAACAGAAACAAAGTCATACATGTTCTCAATTATGATTCAATCATAAACAGAAATCAGAATTCATGTTTGACTATACATGGTACATTCAATAGCGCTAATAAATCAATATAGAGCATACCTTTTAGTTCCATAAAGGGACCTCCAGTACCGGGGACTTATACATACTTGAACCACGGTATTATTACCCCCGGGCTAGGGCCTTGTGCTAAGGATGTCCTGAATACTTTGATATATAAGGACAGTCATTTACTGTTTCGAAACATAACATAGCAGAAAATTGAGCATTTCTTGTTATATCGTCATTACAGTACGCTTCACAGAGACAGAGCAATACACTTTCTAACGTGGTTTACATAATGATAATAGACCTTTACATTCATGTCGTAGATACTAAACAACTTCAGGACCCTTAGTAGCAAAATAGTATGTTCTCATATTCACACCGTAACGTGAATCATGTAACAATATCATTGATATTCAATTCTTGACATCTAAGGCAACCCATGGTTCTATCCAATTTTCATTTCGTTAATCCATTCTAAACAAATGTCTATGTCATAAAACATGAGTCGAATCAAATAAGACTATAGGAGTTCCTAATAGGACGTTCAAATATCATATCCCC
The DNA here is from genome assembly GCF_055761805.1 of Camellia sinensis. NCBI lineage: Eukaryota > Viridiplantae > Streptophyta > Magnoliopsida > Ericales > Theaceae > Camellia > Camellia sinensis. The sequence continues at coordinate 69,600,505 of NC_138961.1, read as the reverse complement.
ATTAAGCGGAGTCTATAGTCATAATTTCTTCCCGTTAACTAATTGCATAGTATTAATACTTCTTGTGCAGAGTCTTAGGTAATTTACAGGTTATAGAACATTAATAATAACCATTAACTACAACCAGAATGCAGAGTAGTTCCAGAGTCATACAGAGGTATGCATAATCTTTCAATGTTCTCATCGATCTTCAAACAACATAAATGTTAACGTAATTGCTTATGTAAAAACAGAGCGCTAAGAATAAGAATTGTTAACGGTAAGTAAACATATGATTACAGTACTACTACTCACAGTGTTGTGGCGGAGCGCTACTTCCCCCTGAAGCGTGTCCTACACACATACAAAGTTCACAAATTAACTTCCCTCTTTCCTTGTCAAGTTACTTCCTGACTCATTACGTTTCGAATGAATTTACAGCCATCCTAAGATCATCAGAAAAATATTTTAAAAATATCAGAGGGTCGACCACGCGAAACGGAGGCGAACATTTTTTCTAGCTTGGGCCACACGTGCGGCAGTGCTTCCCGCACGTGCGGCAGTGAGCCCTGTACGTGCGGCGATCTGGACAGATTACAGTTCGAAATTTTCAGCAAAACTCAGTTTTTGGCAAGCTTTTACAAGGCTCTAACTAGGCTCTTTAATTGATGATACAAGGCTCAAAAATCATATACAAAGACATTTCAAGCATACAACAATTGCACTATGAAGTGATTCCTCAATTCCTTGCAATTCACAATTATAAATTAAACACTTTGACCCCCTACCTTAAAGTTCCCAAATCAATTCCATGATAACACATCTTTTTAATTTAACCAACACACACCCTTAATTTGCATGATTATCAAACAAAATCTCACTCATTTTCAAGAGAGGACTTAATTCAAGCAAAATATACATACCTTAAACTTGAGATCCTACCATCCTTCCCAATTTCCCAATCTTTCTTCTTGAAGAACTTGACCTCTTCTTCTCAAACCCTCTTCCTCTCTAATTCTTTTTCCCTCAAAATATCTTGAGTAATGGCTTTAAGTCAAAAACAATGACCCAATTGCTTCAAGAGACTCACATTTATATTAAAAGTAGAATAGGACAAAACTCTATCAATTTAATCATCCCAAATCGAATTCCTACAAACATGCTTATTATTACTTAAAAATTATGTTGATCATAAATGTACATTCATTTCAGATTATTAAGCTTCTAAGGTTTTCAATTTCTGATCTGAACATTTTAATTGTGACAGATATGTTTTCTTATTAAACAGATATGGATCTATAATTATAAGGTTCACTTAATTAAACTTAATTTCTCATGAACTTTCACAATACGCACGTAAATGCACAGAATAAGGGACTGAAAATATATCTGAAAACATGTATGAGGGTCGGGTTATTACACTCTCCCCCCCCCCTTAAATAAGTTTGGTCCCTCAAATTTGTTCTACCATGTAACAGATTAGAAATCTCAGTCTCATACCCTTGTTCCCTTGTTCAAATAATTCCTCCATTCGAACCATTTACAGATGAATCCACTATTTCTCACAGCTACATAATAAATATCTCATAGTGTTATCCAACTAGTCGTTTCAATGTGTAAATGCCATGTATTTATTTCATAGGATCATAAGTCATATGGGATGAGATCACAAAAGTTCACTGCAGAATACTCAAGGCATAATTCCCCAGCAGGTACGGTTTATAATCACAATATTTTTCCTATCAAGAAGGTCCATAACATCACTTGTCAAAAACAGAAACATAATAAGTATCACTTCCTTAAGCACATAATGCATATTCCCATAATAACAGAAACATTCTATATTTCCGAAAACATATCCAAGTCATATCGTTATGTTGCTTCAAAACCATCTATACTAATTCTTAACAAGGTCAGAACAATGGCGAGAAGAATCCCAATCAATATCGTTAATTCACTATCTTTTTCGTTCTTTTCTCTTTTCTTTTTTCTTTTTTTTTTATTTTTTTATTTTTGTCAAAAGTTCACAGTGTCGTGCAGAACAGTTTACATTATACCCTTCAAACACATAACAGGAATTAATTTTACAATTTTACAATATTTAACCTTTGCATATTTACATAGAAATATTTTACAGACATGATTTCTCAATCTTAAGTCATTGACATACAAAAACAGGATTCTAATTCTTGCAGTAACTTTGTCTTACAGGCGGGGTTCTCATGTTATCCAACTATTCCTTATAAGAAGTCCCAATTACGGATTACAGATTATACCTAAACAAAACAGAATACAGATTACAGATTTCAGATTTCAAATTACGGATTACAGATTTCAGAGGTCAGAGTACAGAGTATAGGGCACATAGCACAGATTCCCGCAATCAAATCCCAATTACACATGAACAATACTCATTCGACACCATCAATAATTCCTTACTCACCTAGGCAGGGTTTTCGTTCTTGCAGTAAATTATCAAATTACCAATCATATACTTTAGTCTCAACGCAATCAATAACTATCTATCCTTCCAATACATAATAGGGATGTATTTAACAAATGGTAATATCTATATCTAATATTTGCATATGTGCCCAAAAATATTTCATAAAAATGGTTTCTCCATCTTAAGTCCTTGATATATAGAAACAAGTTTTTAATTCTTGCGATAGTAAATAACTACATCTCTTTTACAAGTGTCCTGTAAGCAAACACATAAGCAAACATATAATGTGGGTAAGGTCTTTCATGTCGTTCAACCATGCTTTATAAGAATTCCTTAATGCGGATTACAATTTACACATAACGAAACAGATTATAGATTACAAATAATAGAGTACAGATTTCAAATCACAGGTTTCCATAAACAAATTAAACAATTTTTAAAAGGGGTCATCGTCTCCATAACTTCTTCGTACAACCAATTGTACAACACAATTTCAGTTGGCATACAAACACATCTCATCAAAATACTCAAATGCAATAATTTCTCAAGATCACAGATCTAAACATTGTTCTGGTAAGGAAGATATAACGCTAGCTTAAAGTTAGAGTATCACGTATAGCATTTCCTTTGATCTTTGAAATATTCCATGCTTAGAGCTTAATTATTTCACTTAAAGAGATGCTAATAAGCTTAATTATATCGTCATCATTTCTCACAAATGACTAACAACCGATAACACACATTTCATTTAATCATTTACATATAAGTTGTCTTACCGACCAGTTCGAACCCTCACCACACTTCCGCTACGCAACTTTATCGATTTAATTCCATCTGTAAGTCTTACCATGTTCTGCATAGCAATCAATCACAATATATACAAGAATGTACAATAGACATAAATAGTAACCATTGCGGTTAGCGTTATTACATATACCATTATTGTTGCTATCAAGTCCTTTCATATGCACTAAGGATGTCATGCATGATGCCTAAGTCTTTTCCAAACATCCTAAAGCTCAATGGATTCGTGTGTGAGATAGCAACTCATGCTCTGATACCACTTGTCACACCCCGCACCTGCCCCTAAAAGTTTGGGCATGACCTATTCTGAACTGGACACTTAACCTGATATATAAGCTTGAACGGAAGCATTTAATGAACATAAATAAAAGAACTACATCCATTGAGCAACCACTTTCATGCCAGGATCGCAGCAGAACATAAGACAGATAAACATACAGTGATATGCCTCAGAGAACTCAGTTATGTACATATATATAGACCCAGCCCTCAAGCTTGGGCGTATAACGAAACATTGAAAGGTAAAGGAATTAAGTATACTAAAAGCTTAGTAAAACTTCTTAAAATAAGTTGCCTTCATAAAAGTGCCTGGACCCTCTGAGGTTGACAATAGAGGAATGGATGCCACGGGTTAAGACTGACCTCCAAGTGGAGTGCCTACGGAAACAAACATAACACAAAGTGAGTCAAGCTCAGTGAATAGCAGTACGTAAACAATTTAATGAGTAACTTGAATTATAATGTACATACATAAGTGTAGAGAACACATAGTTAACTTAATCTTGTAATTATTTCCAGAATGGCCTTAGGCCTAAACTTTAAACAGAGTGGCATGAAGCCCTTAACATAAAGGCATGAAGCCTTTAAGCAGAGTGGCGTTAAGCCCTTATCAGAATGGCATTAAGCCCTTATCAGAATGGCATATAGCCCTTATCAAAATGGAATTAAGCCCTTATCAGAATGGCATATAGCCCTTATCAGGATGTATGAACTCAAGAGGTGTCTCGCACGGATTCTGGAGGTGACTCGCATGGCAGCAGTTAGCTTCGTGCAGCACTTTGTTTCATGCTAACAGATCATACAGAATGGCCATAGGCCCAATGTCACAGATTAGCTATAAGTCTCACATATGTCACAGAACGGCCACAGGCCTCATAGTTTTCACAAAACGGCCATAGACCTCAGTTCACATATGTATGGACTCAAGAGATGGCTCGTACGGATTCTAGAGGTGACTCGCATTGCAGCACTTAGTTCCGTACAACACTTTGTTCCATACCAGAAATCGTTAGGTCTTAAAGACCGATCAATCCATATCATGTTATAGCACAACATAAACAGAACGGATAAACAGAAACAAAGTCATACATGTCCTTAATTATGCTTGAATCATAAACAGAAATTAGAATTCATGTTTGACTATACATGGTACATTCAATAGCGCTAATAAATCAATATAGAGCATACCTTTTAGTTCCATAAAGGGACCTCCAGTACCGGGGACTTATACATACTTGAACCACGGTATTATTACCCCCGGGCTAGGGCCTTGTGCTAAGGATGTCCTGAATACTTTGATATATAAGGACAGTCATTTACTGTTTCGAAACATAACATAGCAGAAAATAGAGCATTTCTTGTTATATCGTCAATACAGTACGCTTAACAGAGACAGAGCAATATACTTTCTAACGTGGTTTACATAATGATGATAGACCTTTACATTCATGTCGTAGATACTAAACAACTTCAGGCCCCTTTGTAGCAAAATAGTATGCTCTCATATTCACACCATAACGTGAATCATCTAACAATATCATTGATATTCAATTCTTGACATCTAAGGCAACCCATGGTTCTATCCGATTTTCATTTCGTTCATCCGTTCTAAACAAATGTCTATGTCATAAAACATGAGTCGAATCAAATAAGACTATAGAAGTTCCTAATAGGACGTTCAAATATCATATCCCCATTAAGCGGAGTCTATAGTCATAATTTCTTCCCGTTAACAAATTGCATAGTATTAATACTTCTTGTGCGGAGTCTTAGGTAATTTACAGGTTATAGAACATTAATAATAACCATTAACTACAACCAGAATGCAGAGTAGTTCCAAAGTCATACCGAGGTACGCATAATCTTTCAATGTTCTCACTGATCATCAAATAACATAAATGTTAACGTAATTGCTTATGTAAAAACAGAGCGTTAAGAATAAGAATTGTTAACGGTAAGTAAATGTATGATTATAGTACTACTACTCACAGTGTTGTGGCGGAGTGCTACTTCCCCCTGAAGCGTGTCCTACACACATACAAAGTTCACAAATTAACTTCCCTCTTTCCTTGTCAAATTACTTCCTGACTCATTACGTTTCGAATGAATTTACAGCCATCCTAAGATCATCAGAAAAATATTTTAAAAATTTTAGAGGGTCGAGCACGTAAAATGGAGCCGAACATTTTTTCCAGCTTGGGCCGCACGTGTGGCTATGAGCCCCGCACGTACGGCAGTGCTTCCCGCACGTGCGGCAGTGAGCCCCGCACGTGCGGCGATCTGGACCGATTACAGTTCGAAATTTTTAGCAAAACTCAGTTTTTGGCAAGCTTTTACAAGGCTCTAACTAGGCTCTTTAATTGATGATACAATGTTCAAAAATCATATACAAAGACATTTCAAGCATACAACAATTGCACTATGAAGTGATTCCTCAATTCCTTGCAATTCACAATTATAAATTAAACACTTTGACCCCCTACCTTAAAGTTCCCAAATCAATTCCATGATAACACATCTTTTTAATTTAACCAACACACACCCTTAATTTGCATGATTATCAAACAAAATCTCACTCATTTTCAAGAGAGGGCTTAATTCAAGCAAAATACACATACCTTAAACTTGAGATCCTACCATGCTTTCCAATTTCCCAATCTTTGTTCTTGAAGAACTTGACCTCTTCTTCTCAAACCCTCTTCCTCTCTAATTCTTTTTCCCTCAAAATATCTTGAGTAATGGCTTTAAGTCAAAAAAAATGACCCAATTGCTCCAAGAGACTCACATTTAGATTAAAAGTAGAATAGGACAAAACTCTATCAATTTAATCATCCCAAATCGAATTCCTACAAACATGCTTATTATTACTTAAAAATTATGCTGATCATAAATGTACATTCATTTTCAGATTATTAAGCTTCTAAGGTTTTCAATTTCTGATCTGAACATTTTAATTGTGACATATATGTTTTCTTATTAAACAGGTATAGATCTATAATTATAAGGTTCACTTAATTAAACTTAATTTCTCATGAACTTTCACAATACGCACGTAAATGCACAGAATAAGGGACTGAAAATATATCAGAAAACATGTACGAGGGTCGGGTAATTACACTCTCCCCCCCTTAAATAAGTTTGGTCCCTCAAACTTGTTCTACCATGTAACAGATTAGAAATCTCAATCTCATACCCTTGTTCCCATGTTCAAATAATTCCTCCATTCGAACCATTTACAGATGAATCCACTATTTCTCACAATTACATAATAAACATCTCATAGTGTTATCCAACTAGTCGTTTCAATGTCTAAATGCCATGTATTTATTTCATAGGATCATAAGTCGTATGGGATGAGATCACAAAAGTTCACTGCAGAATACTCAAGGCATAATTCCCCAGTAGGCAGGGTTTATAATCACATTATTTTCCCTATCAAGAAGGTCCATAACATCACTTGTCAAAAACAAAAACATGATAAGTATCACTTCCTTAAGCACATAATGCATATTCCCATAATAACAGAAACATTCTATATTTCCGAAAACATGTCCAAGTCATATCGTTATGTTGCTTCAAAACCATCTGTATTAATTCTTAACAAGGTCAGAACAGTGGAGAGAAGAATCCCAATCAATATTGCTAATTCACCATCTTTTTCGTTCTTTTCTCTCTTTTTTTTTCTTTCTTTTTTTTTTTTTTTGGTCAAAAGTTCACAGTGTCGTGCAGAACAGTTTATATTAAACCCTTAAAACACATAATAGGAATTAATTTAACAATTTTACAATATTTAACCTTTGCATATTTACATAGAAATATTTCACAGACATGATTTCTTAGTCTTAAGTCATTGACATACAAAAACAGGACTCCAATTCTTGCAGTAACTTCGCCTTAAAGGCGAGGTTCTCATGTTATCCAACTATTCCTTATAAGAAGTCCCAATTACGGATTATAGATTATACCTAAACAAAACAGATTACAGATTACAGATTTCAGTGGTCAGAGTACAGACTATAGGGCACAGAGTACAGATTTCCGCAATCAAATCCCAATTACTACATAAACAAAACTCATTCGACACCATCAATAATTCCTTACTCACATAGGCAAGGTTTTCGTTCTTGCAGTAAATTATCAAATTACCAATCATATACTTTAGTCTCAACGTAGTCAATAACTATCTATCCTTCCAATACATAATGGGGATGTATTTAACAATTGGTAATATCTATATCTAATATTTGCATATGTGCCCAAAAATATTTCATTAAAATGGTTTCTCCATCTTATGTCCTTGATATATAGAAACAGGTTTTTAATTGTTGCGATAGTCAATAACTACATCTCTTTTACAAGTGTCCTGTAAGCAAACATATAATGTGGGTAAGGTCCTTCATGTCGTTCAACCATGCTTTATAAGAATTCCTTATTGCGGATTACAATTTACACATAACGAAACAGATTATAGATTACAAATAATAGAGTACAGATTTCAAATCATAGGTTTCCATAAACAAATTACACAATTTTTAAAAAGGGTCATCGTCTCCATAACTTCTTTGTACGACCAATTGCACAACACAATTTCAGTTGGCAAACAAACACATCTCATCAAAATACTCAAATGCAATAATTTCTCAAGATCACAGATCTAAACATTGTTCTGGTAAGGAAGATATAATGCTAGCTTAAAGTTAGAGTATCACGTATAGCATTTCCTTTGATCTTAGAAATATTTCATGCTTAGAGTTAATATGTCACTTAAAGAGATGCTAATAAGCTTAATTATATCATCATCATTTCTCACAGACGACTAACAACTGATAACACACATTTCATTTAGTCATTTACATATAAGTTGTCTTACCGACCAGTTCGAACCCTCATCACGCTTCTGCTGCGCAACTTTATTGATTTAATCCCATCTGCAGGTCTTACCATGTTCTACATAGCAATCAATCACAATATATACAAGAATGTACAATAGACATAAATAGTAACCATTGCGGTTAGCGTTATTGCATATACCATTATCGTTGTTATCAAGTACTTTCATATGCACTAAGGATGTCATGCATGATGCCTAAGTCTTTTCTAGACATCCTAAAGCTCAATGGATTCATGTGTGAGATAGCAACTCGTGCTCTGATACCACTTGTCACGCCCCGCACTTGCCCCTAAAAGTTTGGGCGTGACCTATTCTGAACCGGACACTTAACCTAATATATAAATAAAACATATGGGGCTTGAACGGAAGCATTTAATGAACATAAATAAAAGAACTACATCCATTGAGCAACCACTTTCATGCCAGGATCGCAGCAGAACATAAGACAGATAAACATACAGTGACGTGCCTCAGAGAACTCAGTTATGTACATATATATAGACCCAGCCCTCAAGCTTGGGCGTATAACGAAACATTGAAAGGTAAAGGAATTAAGTATACTAAAAGCTTAGTAAAACTTCCTAAAATGAGTTGCCATCATAAAAGTGCCTGGACCCTCTGAGGTTGACAAAAGAGGAATGGATGCCATGGGTTAAGACTGACCTCCAAGTGGAGTGCCTATGGAAACAAACATAACACAAAGTGAGTCAAGCTCAATGAATAACAGTACGTAAACAATTTAATGAGTAACTTGAATTATAATGTACATACATAAGTGTAGAGAACACATAGTTAACTTAATCTTGTAATTATTTCCAGAATGGCCTTAGGCCTAAACTTTAAACAGAGTGGCATGAAGCCCTTAACAGAATGGCATGAAGCCCTTAAGTAGAGTGGCGTTAAGCCCTTATCAGAATGGCATTAAGCCCTTATCAGACTGGCAGATAGCCCTTATCAGAATGGCATATAGCCCTTATCAGGATGTATGAACTCAAGAGGTGTCTCGCACGGATTCTAGAGGTGACTCACATGGCAGGACTTAGCTCCGTGTAGCATTTTGCTTCATACTAACAGATCATACAGAATGGCCATAGGCCCAATGTCAAAAATTAGCTATACGCCTCACATATGTCACAGAACGGCCATAAGCCTCATAGCTTTCACAAAACGGCCATAGACCTCAGTTCACATATGTATGGACTCAAGAGATGGCTCGTACGGATTCTAGAGGTGACTCACATTGCAGCACTTAGTTTCGTATAACACTTTGTCCCATACCAGAAATCGTTAGGTCTTAAAGACCGGTCAACCCATATCATGTCATAGCATAACATAAACAGAACGGATAAACAAAAACAAAGTCATACATGTTCTTAATTATGCTTGAATCAAAAACATAAATCATAATTCATGTTTGACTATACATGGCACATTCAATAGCGCTAATAAATCAATATAGGGCATACCTTTTAGTTCCATAAAGGGACCTCCAGTACCGGGGACTTATATATACTTGAACCACGGTAATATTACCCCCGGGCTAGGGCCTTGTGCTAAGGATGTCCTGAATACTTTGATATATAAGGACAGTCATTTACTGATTCGAAACATAACATAGCAGAAAATAGCGCATTTCTTGTTATATCGTCATTACAATACGCTTAACAGAGACAGAACAATACACTTTCTAACGTGGTTTACATAATGACGATAGACCTTTACATTCATGTCGTAGATACTAAACAACTTCAGGCTCCTTAGCAGCAAAATTGTATGCTCTCATATTCACACCGTAACGTGAATCATATAACAATATCATTGATAGTCAATTCTTGACATCTAAGGCAACCCATGGTTCTATCTGATTTTCATTTCGTTAATCCATTCTAAACAAATGTCTATGTCATAAAACGTGAGTCGAATCAAATAAGACTATAGAAGTTCCTAATAGGACGTTCAAATATTATATCCCCATTAAGCGGAGTCTATAGTCATAATTTCTTCCCATTAACTAATTGCATAGTATTAATACTTCTTGTGCGGAGTCTTAGGTAATTTACAGGTTATAGCACATTAATAATAACCATTAACTATAACCAGAATGTAGAGTAGTTCCAGAATCATACCGAGGAACGCATAATCTTTCAATGTTCTCATCGATCTTCAAACAACATAAATGTTAGCGTAACTGCTTATGTAAAAACGGAGCGTTAAGAATAAGAATAGTTAACGGTAAGTAAACGTATGATTACAGTACAACTACTCACAGTGTTGTGGCGGAGCGCTACTTCCCCCTGAAGCGTGTCCTACACACATACAAAGTTCACAAATTAACTTCCCTCTTTCCTTGTCAAATTACTTCCTGACTCATTACGTTTCGAATGAATTTACAGCCATCCTAAGATCATCAGAAAAATATTTTAAAAATATTAAAGGGTCGAGCATGCGAAACCGAACTGAGCATTTTTTCCAGCTTGGGCCGCATGTGCGGCTATGAGCCCTGCACGTGCGGCAGTGCTTCCTGCACGTGCGGCAGTGAGCCACACTCGTGCGGCGATCTGGACAGATTACAAATTGAAATTTTCAGCAAAACTCAGTTTTTGGCAAGCTTTTACAAGGCTCTAACTAGGCTCTTTAATTGATGATACAAGGTTCAAAAATCCTATACAAAGACATTTCAAGCATACAACAATTGCACTATGAAGTGATTCCTCAATTCCTTGCAATTCACAATTATAAATTAAACACTTTGACCCCCTACCTTAAAGTTCCCAAATCAATTCCATGATAACACATCTTTTTAATTTAACCAACACACACCCTTAATTTGCATGATTATCAAACAAAATCTCACTCATTTTCAAGAGAGGACTTAATTCAAGCAAAATACACATACCTTAAACTTGAGATCCTACCATCCTTCCCAATTTCCCAATCTTTCTTCTTGAAGAACTTGACCTCTTCTTCTCAAACCCTCTTCCTCTCTAATTCTTTTTCCCTCAAAATATCTTGAGTAATGGCTTTAAGTCAAAAAAAAATGACCCAATTGCTCCAAGAGACTCACATTTATATTAAAAGTAGAATAGAACAAAACTCTATCAATTTAATCATCCCAAATCGAGTTCCTACAAACATGCTTATTATTACTTAAAAATTATGCTGATCATAAATGTACATTCATTTTCAGATTATTAGGCTTCTAAGGTTTTCAATTTCTGATCTGAACATTTTAATTGTGACAGATATGTTTTCTTATTAAACAACTATGGATCTATAATTTTACGGTTCACTTAATTAAACTTAATTTCTCATGAACTTTCACAATACACATGTAAATGCACATAATAAGGGACTAAAAATATATCAGAAAACATGTACGAGGGTTGAGTTATTACATGAAGGCATGTTATACAGCTTCGATGGCAGGATATTCATGCGATTGGCATGAATTTGGCATTTATGGCATCGCTGAACAAAACCAATACAATCATTTTCCTTGGTAGACCAGTAGTAACATTGCCCGAGAATCTTCCTAGCTAACATTACTTCACTCATGTGCGCTCCACACTCAGCCCCATGGATGGCCTCTGTTAGGCACTTTGACTCTTCTGCGTCCACACACAGCTCGTGTATTCCCAGATGACCCCTCTTATACAACTTACCTCCGCAGATGATAAATTGAACAGCCGTCCGTTGTATTGTCCTCTTATCTTTGGCATTTGCCTCTAGTGGATAATCCTCCTTTTCCAAGAAGTTCCAGATATCATAGTACCAAGGGCTTTGATCTTGCACTTCATCTATTGCGGCGATAGACTCGTAGGCTTGCATATATCTCTATTCAATGATGATCGGACGCATCCGGACTCTAAATAGGATGTCTATCATAGAAGATAGAGTTGATAAAGCGTCAGCAAACCTGTTGTTCTCTTTTAGTAGATGAGTGAAGGTTAGCTTCTCAAACCTAGGAATCAGAACGTCCAAGGTCTGGTGATAGATCTTCATCTTTTCTTCTTTGACCTTCCAATCTCCTTTTGCTTGAGACATAACCAAGTTCGAGTCCCCAATGACGTCCAACCTTTTTGCCCCTAGTTCCAGGGCGGTTTCCAAACCAGCGATACACACCTCGTATTCTGCTTTGTTATTGGATACTTTGAACCAGAGTTTGAAGGCTAAAGGTATATGGGAATTGTCAGATGCTATCAACAACACCCCTATCCCATAACTATACTGATTAGACGCTCCATCAAAGTACATTATCCAAATCTCTTCCTCAACTTACAGAATAGCTTCATCTGGGAACAGGTATTCTACCGCTTCATCCCCTTCCACTGGGTGATCTACCAAGAACTCAGTTACCGCTCTCCCATTGACAAACTTGCGAGTGACATACTTCAAATCAAATTCAGAGAGAAGAAGCAACCAACGGGCTAGCCTAGCCGTAAGCACTAGTTTCTCAAAGAGATGTTTGATAGGATCTAATCTCGAAACTAGAATTACGGAGTGAGCAAACAAGTAGTGCCTCAACTTCCTGGTAGCCCATACCAAGGCTAAGCAAGCCTTCTCTAGCAGGGTGTAACAGGTTTCATAGACCAGCATTTTCTTGCTCAAATAGTAGATGGCTTTCTCCACCCTATCCTCAAATTCCTGAGCAAGCATGCATCCCATCGTTGTGTTTGTTACTGACAGATACAAAATCAACGGCTTCCCAAGCTCTGGCGATGACAACACGGGCGGGGTCTGAAGGTACTGCTTGGTCTGCTCAAAAGCAAACTGACATCAGTCATCCTATTGGAATTTCTTTCCTTTCCTCAGGAGTCCAAATAGTGGTTCCAAAGTCAAGGTTAATTTTGAAATAAATCATCTTATAAATTGCACTTTACCCAGAAAGCCTCGCACCTCCTTTTCAGTCCTTGGTGGTGGCATTTCTAGGATGGCCTTGATTTTTGAAAGATCTACCTTGATGCCCCTCTGTGTGATCAAGAAACCCAGCATTTTCCTTACTGTTATGCCAAAAGTGCACCTCTGTGGATTCAACCGTAATCTGTATTCTCTAATCCGTTGAAAGAATTTTTTTAAGGCAGTGTAGTGGCCCTCTCTTTCCTTGGACTTGATAATCATGTTGTCCACGTACACCTCGACCTCTTTATGGATCGTATCATGCAAAAATGTGGTTGCAGCCCATTGATAGGTAGCCCCAACATTCTTCAATCCAAACGGCATCACCCTGTAGCAGTAGGTTTCCCACGGGGTGGTGAAAGCAGTTTTCTCTCTATCCTCAGGTGCCATCAAAATCTGGTTATGCCCGAAAAATCCATCCATGAAGAAGAGCAATGCATGGCCTGCGGTGAAGTCCACCAATTCATCGATGTGCGATAGAGAAAAGTCATCATTTGGACTAGCTTTGTTCAGATCTTTGAAATCCACACACACTCGAATTCTGTCATCTTTCTTCGACACCAGAATAATGTTGGCCAACCAAGTTGGATACTCAGATACTAGCAAAAACCCTGTGTCTATCTGCTTGGTGACCTCTTCCTTAATCTTCAAAGCCCAATCCGGGCGTATTCTTCAAAGCTTCTTCTTAATGGGTCAGGCCTCGAGGTCAAGAAGGATCCGATGTTGTACAATCTCAGGATCAATTCCAAGCATGTCTTTGTAGGACTGCGCAAAAACATCTTTGAAATCTTTTAATAAAGTGACTAAGCGCTCGCACTGCTCCGAAGACAACGTGGACCAGATCTGGACCAAATGCAGATACTTTTCAGTACCCACATTAATTGGAATGATTTCATCAACAAGGGGTTTTACAAACCTCTCCTCCTCTCGATCAATCAAATGTTTCAAAACTAGAGGAATGCTTTCCTCATCGTTTTCACTAAAATTTTGAAAGTCTTGGTCAATGCAATATACAAGTGGTACAGAGAAATACTCAAAACCTGCGATGACATTCTCATTCACAAAGTCTGGCTCATCTAATTCTTTAGTTACAACTGGCTCAAAAGAAAAGGAAAAAGACGACCTGCACAAAACTTCGGCATCCGGGTTATCAACCCCAAGAATACCGGACTCAGACTCAGAAGAACTGGAATCTAAATCCGACTCCACAGACTTAGTGGAATCAGATTCTAGTTCACTACCTGACTCAAAACTATTGGACATGAAGCCCTCCTCCAGCCGCCAAATAAGGGACGGGGCGTGTCAGATGCATCCAACATACCACTGCAAGGATTCACACCTAGTTGCTCTCCGATCACGGAAATGGTTAGGTCATCCCCCAAGCTCTCTGAGTTGATCTGAGGATCCGAAAGGAGACATGCTAGTGCTGCTCCTATCTCAAGTTCACTGCTGTTGGAATCACTTTCTGTGCTCTTTGTAGCCTCAGCAGTTAGTTCAGTCTGTTCCTCTGTGTCACTCTCTTGCAACTGCAAGTCAAAGAAAATCTCAAAGCTAGGAACCCACTACTTCTCAAAGTTGAACCAAGGTTCAAGGAAACCACAGAATGGGAAGTCTTCCCCCTCCTGAACAAAATAGCCATTCAGGGTTCCCCGAATAGGTTGATGCACAAGCTCGTAGTGCTTTCTAGTCTGCTTAGCTCTGGCCCTTCTGGCCATTTCTTTCCCTTGCCTCACCCAGTCCTCTTTGGTGGGCGTATAGCCAAGACCAAAGGCATGAGGGTTATATGGTACATCGGCCAATGCAGTGATGCCTTTCTGGCTACTTCTGCCTAATCCCATTCCGGGCATGTGCTGCAACTTGTTCATGGGGTATATAGATTGGGCGCTGACATATAGACTCTCATCAACAGCCAAGATATTCTACACTACCAGAGCCTCAGCTAAGGCAAACCCCGAAATGAAAACATCTTCTTCGCCGTGTAGAATCTCCAACACAGGCGTAGTGTCCTCTACCGAAGGATGTATTGATGAATTCCCGAAGACTATGACCACCCCTTCTCCATGGGGGTGATTCAGTATTTGGTGGAGGGTGGAAGAGACAGCTCTTACTTGATGTAGCCAGGGTCACCCAAGTAATAGGTTGAAAGTGGCTGGAACATCCAGGATGTGAAATTCAATATCTGGTTGAGCGGGTCCAACCTATACTCTGATCTGCACTGTTCGCATGACCTCTCTACTTGTATTGTCATACGCCCGGATCACCTAGGCTGTAGGTACAAAATTGGCCAGTTTTAGGCCAATAGCATAAGCCGTGTGACAAAGACAGACATTAATTGTTGACCCAGTGTCAACGAATACGACTAGCACCGACTTTTCTCGGCACTCTACGGATATGTACAGAGGCCTGTTGTGTGCAGAGCCTTTTGGTGGTAATTCCTTGTCGAAAAAGGTCAAAGTCATCGCAGCGCCTCTTGGGAAGACTAATCCCACCAATTGTTCTTGGGTGGTGTCGATGGAGAACTTTGTTTTATCCATCGCTGTTAGTGCAGCCTTTATGTGCACCCGCGAAGCCATAAGCAGCCCCCAGATGAATATGTCAGCTTGAATCTTCTTCAACTGTTTCAGCAGAGCCTCTTCTTCTAAGTACTTTTCCTTCTGCCTCTCGACTTCTTTATCCTTTCTAAATGCCTCAAGTTGGTCCAGATGCGGTTGTTTGAAATATTGGCCACTTCTTGTCATGTGGTCGACTTCCTCCACATACCAGGTATTGTCAGGAAGGCCTTCACCACAATCCTCATCAGTGTGGGTAAGATGCAGATCATCATCTTCCCACCACATAACTCTGGCAACTGACAAACAATTGTCTGGTTCAGGTCTAAATGTTCCCTCGACAGAAACATTCCCCACAGGGTGTTGAGCTATTCCAGCTTTTTGATCACTTTCAGTCATTTCTTACCCAAACCGCTCCAGTGCGGCTTCTTGTTCTGTATGTATAGTGCTAACAATGCCCAGTTCCTGAGCCAATTATTCTTTACCAGTGCTTTCCGGTAGTTTTCCCTTCTTATCGACCGTTCCGGCCATTGTAGCAGTCCCCGCTTTCTGTTCTCCAAGCTTCGATTCAGTTCCCTCATCTATATCGGGTTCATCACTTAGCCACCTTGAATTGTCTGTTGACCCGTTCAAATCAAACCAATCAATATGCATGTCTCCTTGATCTTGCTCATCAAAGAACTGCAAATTGTCTATATCCTCCTCCAGGCCGGCTAGATTATTTAATCCCTGACTTGGTCCATCTTCTTGGACTACACTGACCACCATCCCAATCAGCAACACACTTCCAGCTTAACTTGATTGATTGGCACAACATAGCAGCTCAGGTCGTATGTCCCTTTAGATAAATGCTCAAAGCCCTCGAGCAACGGACTGATATTCTCCACCAAGGCTAACCTCCCTTCATCTTTCACTGTCACCGCTAGGGGTGCGGGTTGGAATGAGGGCGCACTCATCATGCCCAAGTTTGTGCTCTCAAGGATGAACAACACCGGCTTAGGTAGGTGGGAATGGGTGACATATATACTGGGGTCATAAGGGACGACCAGTGTGTGGATGAGGTTTATTTGTTGGGGTGGAGGAGCTTGGTTATGTGGTGGGAGAGGATTTGTAGTGACGTTGGGTTTTTCAAGAGGTGCTATCACCTTATTGTCAATGAGATCTTGACTCTCATGTTGCAATCTAAAGCACTGATCAGTATCATGACCATGTTGGTGGAAAGCACAGTATTTGGCGGGGTTGTGTTTTGGAGGGAGAGGATCGGGTAATGGGTGTTGTTCTAACGGCTTAAGATGTCCCTTTTTTATTAGGACCCCTAGCGCTTTGGATAAGGGCATGTAAAGCGTGGTGAAAAACCTCTGGCCTCGGGCCTGGTGGCTTGAGGTTTGTGAAGTTGTGTTGGATATACTAGCAAGGGGGTTGGTTGTCTTGGGTGTGGTGGTGACCATGCTCACATCCAAAGGTCGTGCAAGGTGCCACCGGTCGTGGCTGCATTGGAGCTGCGTGTGAAGGACCTTTTGTGTTATTCTTTTTCATGGTCTATTAGCCCTTGCTTCATTACATCCTCAATTTGCACCCCTATTTCATGGAGCTCAACAAATGTAAATAAAGGCAAGACTATCATCTTCTGTAATAGTCTTCCTTGTAAGTTACGGACCACCATTGTAATTTGGTCCTTTTTAGATGGCCGGATAGTCATCATAGAGGCCTTATCCCACCATCGGGTCATAAAATCCTAGAAACCCTCATTCGGCTCTTGACAGGTCGCTTCGAGATCATAAGTAGCGATCTCGATCTGGGTATTGTAGAAGTACTGTGCTATGAAGGCCTCAGCAATTTCCTCTCAGTTTTTCTTCACAGAGTTTTCAAGCTTGGCATACCAAATGGCTGCTATACCCGACAGGGTCCGGCCAAAAAGCTACAACTTCTGTAATCTGGAGAGACCTATTAGTCGTACGATGTCAAAGAATAACTGTAGATGGACCATAGGATCCTCAGAGCCGTTAAATCGGTCTATGTGCGACATCTTGAATCTGTCTGGCAGAGTTACTGGGGAATCTGTGTATCCATCCTCAATATTAGGGATTAAATTCATGCCCTGAGCCCGTTTGAAGAGTTTTTTTAGCTTGTTGACCTTCAATGCAGTGGGGTCAGCCTCGAATTCAAATGGTGCCTCCATTTGGTAAACTGGTGCCTTGGAGGTTTGAGGTGGGATGGGATCCGCCTGAATGCCCGCATTTTCCTAGACATTAATTGTGACCCTGGGTGCCGGAATTCCTACTGGGGGTGCATGGGATGCTTAGGCTGCTGCTGGTTGTGGTTGCTTTTGCTGAAGTCTTTCTATTACTTCTGTTTGGCGGGCTACAACCTCGGCTTGGTGGGTTGTGGTCTCAACCTGTCAGGCAGCATCTAGCTGCATAGTCGTAATGGTCTACTGGAGTTGACGAAGCATATCTTCCATGCTGACTGGAGGACTTTGAGCTACAGGAACTGACGAATACCCTCTGTCTGGAGTAGAAGTAGAAGACTGGGCCTGACTGGGCACATGAGAAGTAAAAGGTGACTGCTAAATTAGTAAATTCTGCCTGATCCTGCTCTATCTGGTAACCGGTGGGAGCGAAACAAACACTGGTTGTCCGCTGACTAGATCCCTAGATCTACAAATCCTTCGCACTCAGGTCTAGAGTGCTTGTGGGGTAACAGAATCATTTGAAGCAATGGTGAAAAACTAACTTGCAAAAAGAAAATAAAGCAAAAGGAAACAAAAATAAAAATCACATAGCACCTCCGCTCAAACACAAACAACACGCAGTCGGAACCATAAGCTGGAGAACTGTACTCAATACTAATTTCTGCCTCAAAACTAATACCCAGACTTGCAACTGATACATACATTCCTGCAGAGTTTCACTCCAAAAGCACATATCAAGCAAGTGAAAGCCAAAACACCCCTATAATGGGGTAGGGTTACCCTATCCTAATTTCATCAGGAGCTAGGGATTCGCTACGCAAAGCAAACCACTACAACAAGTTGGGTCTTGAATGACGAAATTTTTTTGTCTCCAAAGAGCTAATTTCGTCACTATAGATATTTGTGAAGAAATATTTTCGTCACCGGTTTCGTCATTGAATGTTTGTCACTAAAAGCCACCATGACGAAAAATAATTTCGTCACCAATGAAATTACTTCAGCGATGAAATTTTGTCACCAATAAAACAACATTTTGTCCCCAAAAATTCTCATTTTCGTCACCAAATAGTTATTCAGTACCATATTTATGACTTTAGTTGATGAATAAATTTGTCACACATGTTGATCATTGATGAGGAAATAATTTCGTCACAATAAGATGTGATGGTGATGAAATTTTTCGTCTTCAAAAGTCATAATTTTTTGTCACCAATAAAAAAATATTTTGTCGCCAAAAATTTTCATTTTTGCCACCAAATAGTTGGCCAGTACCATATTTATAACTTTAGTTGACGAATAAATTTGTCACGCATGTTGATCATTGATGAGGAAATAATTTCGTCATAATAAGATGTAAAGGTGACGAAATTTTTCATCTTCAAAAGTCATATATGGGTGACGAAATATATATATACGTGACGAAATTTTTAGTCACCAAACAACAAAATAAATAAAAACTTTCATCTATAAACTGTCGTAAATTTTGTCACAAATTTTTTTTATTAGCGACAAATAATCACTTTGTCATAATAACAAGTACAAATGACGAAAAAATTTGTCACTAAACTTGTTCCATATTTTATATTCAATTTAAATTATTATTTCACAAATATCCCTACTCATATCCCAATAACCTTTTAATTGTACTAAGAAATCCACTAGCTATTATACACCACTCCACACAAAAATTCACTAAACCATTAATATTATAAATCAAAATGTATCCATCAAACAAATTTAATAATAATCTATTATGTATAACAAAAAAATCATCAAAGCAAATCCCAAAATGAACTAACGTGGAGTCCACAAAAAAAATCAACATTCAATCTTGATTTGCAACTACAACTAAGTATCAGTTCAGGAAATAAATAAATAATTCAACACTTGATCTTGATTTGCAAATATACTTCCAAACGTCATCAAAAACCAATATGCAAAGAAAATAAATAAGAAAGACATTAATATATTATTAATTACATCTAAAATCATATTTAAATAATTTTATTTTATAAACCAATTTAATAGAAATGCATATAACAATCCAAAACTTCAAAGAGTTGAAGTGATCCTTAATGATAAGCAACACAGATAACAAAAGATGACAAATGATTGCAAGAATACCTTGTATCACTAGCACTAATGCCAACAAGAACCAAAGAGAATCACATGACGTGTTCACAAACTAATCAATCCATAGTTTTTATAGGAGTTACCATTTTCAATTAAATCTAAATATATTCCTATTTTATTTTTAACTTCAACGAGGTAAAAGGTCAAAACACACATGCAAGCAAACATAAAAACAAAAACAAATACACACGAATAGATATTGAAATAAAAACACAATTAGACCTCCAAACAGTTTGGGTTAATTATATTTTATATGGTTTTGTCCAAAAACACTTTAACTCCTTCATGTTTAAAAATATACACATAACCCTCTTGAAATTTGCAGTAAAGTGCAAACGTTGCAAATTCTGGTTAAGTTAACCATGCGTTAACACACACTAAATTGAGCGTGTGTTAAGAAATATATATAATGATACTTTTGCCCCATTTTCAATTTGCCTTTTTCTATTCTTTTCTTCTTCATTCCCTCTCCCTCCTCCTCCTTTCTATAGCAGCAGACCCACTTGCCATTTCCCTTCTCACTTCCTCCTATATTTCACATGCCACCACCAACCAATAGCCTCATGGGCCACCATGGCTATCAACCACCTCTAAAACAAAACCTAGTATCCACTTCCCCAAACACCTAGGTTGGGTGACTTAGCAAGACACAGTCCACCAGGACACCACCATGCATTGCCAAACCCAACCCTAACACCTAGTGGACAAGCACATTTCACCCTCTCATCTTTCTCTCCCTCGTAGGGAAGTAAAATTTTAAACTCATCTCCCTCTAACAACCTAAAAATAGAAAGTTCTAAACACAAGTTCTAAAGGCAACAAATCACCATTTAAGTTCTGAACTGTGAAAACTCGAAAAAAAGAAAAACAATGAAAATGAAAATGGGGTAGAAAATTTAGGAAAAAATGCTATATAGTTGAGTACGAGACGGTGGAGAGACATTGCCATTTTTTAAGACAGCTAAGCTGAGAACAATTAAGATGTTATTAATGAAATCATTAAACCAATGATGTGTATTGATCAATCACTATAGCCAAACTTTATGTTAGGAACAAAAGCAATTACTAACAATTAACAATAGACTACTTAAATTAGTACTGAGAAAAAAAATCACTGTAAATAAATTAATCCCTCATAGCAAGAGGAGCTGTGTAGGTGTCATATGAGAGGAGGGAGAGGAATGATATGAGACAGACCATGGGACAAGAAAGGGAAGAATGGGAAGAAAAACAAAAGGAAAGAGTCCCATCTAACACTTTATTGTTGACCTTGAACTATGTTTTCTGAAGAATTAAACAAAAATCAAGTTAGATTTTCTTCAGTCAGAGTCTACAAGTCAACAGTTAACATTTAACATATGTTGTGAGCTAATGTTCCCCATGACAACAGAACAATGTGAAATAAGTACATGCATTCAATAATCCAACACTCTATTGTCCATTTGGAGGTATTGACATCAACTTAAATAACCAAAATGTCTAGAAGGACCCAATTGACATCAACTTAAATAACTACAATGTCCAGAAGGACATCAACAGACCAATGTGCAATAAGTATATGCTAAGTGATTTCTATTAATACGAAATAGGACTAGACCATAGTAGGTATACTAAGTGATTTCTATTAATATGATCTATCTTCCACATACACAAAAAAACAATGTTCAATGCTCAGATGCCAATGGGAAGATAAGATCCATGACAATCTAGTTTCTTGTATTTTGCATCCTATAATTTTAGTTTTTTATTTTTTTAAAAGAAAAAGACTAACTAGATCCTTGTGCTTGCTTACTTGCTTTTTTTACCTTGGATTTGCATGATATCTCTAATTTGCATGGGTTGTATCAACAAAATCCAAAATTTGATCCAGGTTATGGCACTCCTCAGGCTATACATACACTTCTCGCTTCCACGGAAAGATCTCCTATTACCCTCACCTCAAATAATCCTCATGATGCACAAAGGGGTCAATGTCACATGTAAAGTTTTATTCAAGCTGCAAGTAGCAATTGTTTACTCCTCATATTTATCAACCTCTGTATTTTGCTGAACAAATATAAATAGATCCTCTGGAAGATGTGATACAAATGTTGATGAATAAGGAAATCTTTTAGCCAAATCTACCAGTGTAATAGATACCTTAGTTCCAACTTTATATGTAATTTTTTCATGAAAATGAAGACCTTGCAGAATGTTTCATCCCCCTGCATTACTTTTCTTTCAACCTCCATGTGAACCTGATATAAACCCCAGAGCAACCACAATAATTTTAATAAAGCAAGAAAATGTAAATATGGAACAGATAAGAGTTCTTTTAACCAAGAAGCAGCATACGAGGAAGATGGGGAGGAGAAATTTTTTTATTTAATAAGATGCAATTTAACCAATTTAAGGAATGTGTAGGTTATCGGTCATCAACCATTTCAATCATCTAATCTATGCTCAAAGGAGAAAAACAACAAACAGGAAAATCCAGTCACATCCAAAGCCTTCAATAGAAAAATACCCGCTCTCTTATTGTAGCTAACAACCCGTCATTCCATTGCTCACCATCTAAACAAATTTCTGCAAAATAAACAACTTTTTATTAAAGAAGCAATATATCACACTTAATGATATGCAATGGGTGCTCAAAAAAATCAAAATTAAAAATCAAAGAAAGAGTGAGAGTTTGCAAGAGCTACACTAGTTAAACGGTAATGCAACAACTAGACTGCCAAATCTGTTTATGCATCCGCGTGAAGTGTCCTCTAAATACCATACTTTAAAAACCAGTATAGCTCATGCACTACAGGCATCAAGCACACTCCAAAAAAAGGTGACCACAGCTATGCATAAGACAGAAAATCTGACAGACAGGAAGCGGTTTCTTATTAACAAAAGCATTCAACATTATAGTAAAGCAGTACTAAAAAAATAAGTTTAAATCAAAAAGTAAAACCTGAAGCACTTGAGCAGCATATCTCTGAGCTGCTGCATCTTGCTCAGGATATCTCTGAGCTGCTTTGTAGACACCCCATTTTTGACCGTCCTCAAGACTTGGATGTCACCGCTTGAACACTCGGTGATCATCCATGTTTGTGTTCATCTTGAGTTCCCGGAGGTCTCGGCTACGCGCCTTGCCTCAGGACCTCTCGACTCAACTGTTTTGTGTTTGGTTTTGCACCAAACACTTGTGTTTTGCCTTGGAGGGGCAGGGAATGGCTTGTGAGCCATCCCCACACATCACCGGCCATGGCTTGAGGCCACTGGTTGTGTTTTGTTGCCACCGACCAAATGTTTGGCCGGCCGGCACTATAGATGGCCGGCCGGCTATCTGTTTTTAGTCAATTGCATTTTTGGCCGGCGGACTACTGTGCATCTACTTTTGCAGATATTTTCATGCAGCTGGCATGCACTTGGCTCCCCTCCATACACGTGTGTGGAGGGATTTCCCTCTTAGTTAGCTTGTCTTGTAAGCTTACAAGATTGAAGCTTTATAAGAGGAGGCCTCCTCTCCCTCTTTTAGGGTTAGAAAACTTAGACAACATTGTTAGAGAGCTCTGGTTTTAGGTTAGGATTTATATCTATCCTATATCTATATCTCTCTTCCTTTTGTGTCTTGTGTGTGCATTTAGCCTTAGTTTTGCACACAAACACCCACCATCACACCTTTTCTTGGAGCTGAGGCCCTTGAAGGTTGTTTTTGGAGTTGTGGAGCTGGTTTGAGCTTGAAGAACCAGCTGGTTCACCATTGGTGGAGAGGGCCTACAAGGGTAAGAAACTTGTCCCTTTATTTCCCATTTTTGCATTGCATTTTTGCCTACCTTGTATCTGTTTTTGAGCTTTGTGTATAACATATAAAAGTTCTGCTTTTTGGTGCTCTAAATAGTTGGTTAAGGTAGATTTAAGCTTTGGGGTGGTTTGACCCCTCTCAAGCCTTGAAAGGCTCCATTTTGTGCCATTTTGGTTGTGCTCCGGGACCATTGTGTTTGGGCCCCCTCACCACTAAAATCTTGAGGGATTTCAATGATGAGGATGGTGCCTTGAGGTCCTAGGAAGGAGAGGGCCACCCCCTCTCCTTGTTGTCCTTGAAAAGGGCCCCTTTTTGCCTCTTGAGGGAGCATCTAGTCTAAGTGTGTGTTGGCCATGACTTAGCTGATTTTCATGCTTATTATGTCATAATATGCCTCTATTTTTAGTTGTTTTGGTACACCATGCCTGATTAGCATACATGCCTTGTAATGCCATGATTTGCCTCAATACATGCATATCATTTAGACTACCATGCTCATGTGTTTTGGCCAAGTTTTGTGAAGCTTACATGCTTATTTTGATGTGCTAAGGGACTATTTTAGGCCATTTGAGTCATTCATGTCTTGCTTTGTATAGCCACCATGCAATCCCTCTTGTATGCCTTAAGCTTTGGCCCCTCTAGCATGCCATCCTTGCTTTGTCTCAGTGGTTTGGAATCACTTGGTATGTTATTTCAGACCTCATGATGTGCTTATGTGCTTGCATTTGATGTCCCTTTAATGCTCTATAAGGTTGTCATCTCATGCTCCATGTTTAGGCCTCCATGCATGCCATCATGTTTAGGCCTTCTAGGATGCCATGTCATTGTGTTTTAGTTTTGTTTCAACATCCTAAACCTCTGATTTTGGTCATTCAATTTATGCCATGTTCGGTTTTGTTAAGGGTAGTTCAATACATCCTTATCTTGCCTTGAGTACTTGGACCAATTGCATGCCATGCTTGTCTTGTTTGCTTGATTTGGCATCATCTTTGACATGATTTTCAGAGCTTACCTTGCATACTAATTGTCCATGTTTACCTCCTTTTAAGTGTGCTTAGAAGTTGTCCCTTTATGCTTAGGAATTGGACCATATTTGCATGCATGTGTGTGTGTGTTTTGGACCTCACTTTCATAGCATTAGCCACTGTTTTGGACCTCACTTATATAGCATTAGCCACTGTTTTGGACCTAGTTTCGGGCTGTCTAATTAGTGTAAGTCCCTCCCTTAGCATGTGTTGCATGCCTACCTTGTGTGTTGTCGCATGCTTGGTCCCATTTGTATGATGTTGCATGCCTTGCATACTTGTATGTTTAGATTACATCTTGCACGCTTGTAGGTTGCATTTCTTCATGCCTTAAATGCTTCTTTAGGTTGTGCGTCTAATATGCATTGCTTGTTTGCATTGTCCATTTTGCATACCATGCTTAGGATTGCATTGCATTGGCATGCATGCTTTGCCTCTTGAATTACTTGTGATAGAGGTTGAGTTCAATTTGCTTGATTATGTGCATTGCATTCCATATCAACATGCACACTTGATTCTTTGGGCCATCATGCATAGAAATACGCGATTGGTGGCCTGAGAATCGAGGCCCATCCTCCTTTGAGTCATAAATACGATAAGGAGTGTGGTTGGTGTATACATTGTTTGAAATGCATTGCCATGCCAAATTCTATCCTCTGCTACTGTCAAACCAGTTTTTGCAGGAAGAATTGGCCGGCCGACCATCTAAAGTGCCGACCGGCCATCCATAAGCAGCCGATGGAATAATTTGCGACCGGTGCCCATTCTCCATGGCTGGTGACAATTCCCTCAGCCGGTGGTGTTCCACAACACTCAGAGAAGCAACCTTGGGAGTTGTGCAATTTTCAGAGAAGCAGAACAGTCAAAGCAGAGGCAACTTGTGCATGGCAATGACTTTCCGAGCGAAGCCGAGCGCGCATTGCATTGGGCCCTCTTCCCGAGGCTGTTTACTGCTTTCATTAGATTAGTTAATTCGTTAATTATTTAATTGATTTGTAATATTTAATTAGCCTGTAGGTTAATTAAATTGTATTATTCTTTCGGTCCCTCCGAGCGAGGGCAAATTTGTAATAAGTGTGGGTACGTGTGTGCATGTCTTCCAACCCCTACTTCTTTCTCCCTTTTACTTACCTGATTTTGATGGTTAGTATTAGGACATGTTTACTTTAGCATACCTTATGCTATGCATGCGTGCATCATTCATTAGTCTTGCATGCACCAAGCTCGGCGCATCATGCTAACTGCGTAAAGTATTTCAAATCTAACTTGAATACATGCTACTTGTGCATTCTCACATGTCATTTATAGACTAGCCGAGCCTACTCTAGTGACATTCCCTATGCATTGCATTAGGCATTTAAACATGGACTTGGATCATGCATGATTGCTAACATGTTCTTGTCTTGGCTCAGAGTACGTTGTAAGTATTTTTATGCTTTAGCATCTCGCATGAGTGTGAATGTCAACATGACAGCATGCTTACCATGTGGCTAGATGTTTATGTGATATAAACTGCTTGAATGCCTGTGGGTGAAGGTTGGGTTGTTTGAGTTGGAACAACTCGTTTGAAATCCGTGCTTTAGCCTACTTGCGAGTAGCAAATTCCAAAGCGTTTTCCAAACAAACGGATATGCAATGTTTTGTTCCAAATTAGGCGATCTAGTCTATACTTGTTTGCTGTGTGTATAACATAGTAATTCTAAGCTAATAACCGGAATAAGAACACATAACGTTTCCAAAAACGGATATCACGATTAGTAGAGGCCGATCTTCAGATCGGGCGAGAGGGGGTGCTCATAGCTGACCTTCCCCAATCGTACCCAAGCTCCCGAGCCGAGCCAACTTTGGTGATGACGGACACGTGGCCTTTGGCACCAAGTCAGGGTTTCCTAAATTCCCCCATAAAAAAAATTTAGGTGGCGACGCTGTATCAGGCAAAGTAGTCCATGTTTGGCACTTCTTTTCTAAAAATCTGTTTTTCTCAAAACAATTTGCCAGATTTGGACTCTTTGGTTCAGATTAAGAACCGTGACAATTTGAGAGTCCTGAACTGTAGTGAGCCCAAAACAAACAAAATAGGACTCGTCCTCCCGGGGCGTTCGGGGACGTCTACAGTTTCTAGCGACTCCGCTGGGGATTTAGAGAGCTTGACTCGAACTCATGATATCCTATTTTGATTTCATTTATGTGTCTCTTTACATTACATGTGCATTGGTGCGCCTAGGACATCGTGTTTGCCAGCTGCCATTCCTGAACGGTTTGCCGGAGGCTTGACTTTGTCAAAGCATGCCATAAGGCTGACCGGTTGTGGGCTCTGACAGTATGGAAACACAAACCCTGGTTTTACCAGGGCACCCTTTTCAACCATTCGACCTAGTGCATATTCGGAATCCATAGTGACCATTCCAAACTAGGACAGGTTGCTTACCTGATAGATTGTTTGAAACTGCTGCGTGCATAGTGAAACCCTAGCTCCTAACAAAATAGGACAGGGAAACCCTACCCCCCCATAGGGGTGTTTTGGCTCTCCTTACTTGCTATGTGCTTTTAGAGTGCATCTCTACAGGGAACGTACATATCATTTTGCAAGTTTGAGTATCAGGCCTGAGGGCACTAGTATCAGTTTATGAGAATCAGTTATATCTGTGGGTATCCGATTCAGTATTTTGGGGGCAGTGATTTCGGGCAACAATGGTCAGCAGTAGAGTATAGTTGTTCGGCTACATCTGTGTTTGATCCATTTGGGCTGAAACGTTGCTTGTTTTTCTTTTCAGTTCAGAGAGTTAATACAGAATAGCTAGTGTTCCCCCTTGTTGAGGCAAGACAGATATCTGATCCGTTAGTCACCGTTTAGTACAGCGGACTTATCATGACACAGAATTCAGAGGAGATTGTGGTTATGATGGCAACATTAGATCAAGGAATCACTCTGCAAAGCGAGACCAATGTCGATGTACCGCATCTACCCAGGTCGCCTGTCGTGCACCCGGTCTGGACCCCCCAGTTTTATCAGGCTCGTGAGCCCACCATATTCGAATTGATGGGAATGATAGGTGACCACCAGAGGTCCGTGGCGGATCTCGCTTACGGAATGTCAGCTTCGCCACCAGCTGCACCGTATGCCGAGAATTTTGTACCACAGGAGCCCCCACTGTTGGGACGGATTGTGATCGAACTTAGCCAACCTGAGGTGGCCTCCAACTATAACAATGACGTATCAACATTAACCCAAACCCTCGATCAGGATGAGGCCAAAGGCAAGAACAAAATGAAGGCAGATGCCGATCCCATTGAAAAACTGTTGTGGGCAGTCGAGGCTTTGAAAGCCGAGGGGATGAGTAAACAACAGGTATCTGCAGTCGTAGCTAAGGCTGTGGATGATGTTTTTCCCACTCCAACCGAAGGCAGTACAAGCCAGTTAGAAAATCGGGATAGGCCCCGTCATGCCAGAACAGTTCCTTCCACTCCCAACCCTGCACCTGGGAAAGACCAGAAAGCCAAGGCGGCGCATGCCGACCCTTTCGTTAGTGCGTCTAGCAAGAATACTCAACCTTCAAAGTACCTGCCCCGAGGGCGCAGGGTCTTTCACGCTCTCTATACGCCGTTGTCAAAGGCACTTCAAATCCTTGCCGAAAGGGGGCGTCTTAAACCCTTGGAGCCTCAGCCTCTCCCAAAGAATCTCCCTACTACACATGATGTTGCCTTGTACTATGCGTACCACCAGCAAACCGGTCATGCTACCGACAATTGTTTTCGCCTCCGTCATGAGGAGCAAGACTTGATCGACAACAAAGTTATCCTCCCGCCCACCTCAGCCAAGTCCGTTACTACCCAGTTATTGGATTTTGAAGATACTGATACTGCGAGTATGAATCAGGAAGTGAACCACCTACGGGTTGCGCTCGGCGTATTTTGGATGTGGCGTCTGGCACGCATATTTGGAGCATCTACAAATGCCAGTTTTGTAAATTCTGGTTTGGGTGTCGAGTCAGTCTTTTGTTTTGTCTTAAGTCTGTCTCATTGTCTTGAGTCAGTCCTTTTACTTATGGGTCCGTCTTGTTGTAGCGAGTCAATCCCCTTTGTATAGAATGTCGGGTGATTCCAGAGCTGTCGCCTCGAACACCGTTTTGTTTTGTAATTACCCTTTTGCTTTCTTTTGAGTTTGTCTCTGTCGTGGAGCCAGTTGCAACCGGGGAATCTGAATGAAACAGCTGCGGCTATCATGTTTCCATGCTTACTACTATTCTGAATTAGTTGCACCAGGGGACTTGAATGGAACAGCAGTACATTCCACTTGTTCTCTTGTGCCCTGAAAATCATTGCATTGACCTAAGTTTTTCAAAAATTTTTGAACACTGCGGTGAAAACAAAGAGGAAGGGATTCCTCGGGTTTTGCAAACTTTGATCAAATTGAGAGAAAGAGAGGCGTGCTAAGCCCTTAATGATTGAAATCATGCTTGTCAGCATGAGTACTGAGAAGGACCCTGGCTTCATCCAGGCTGGTTCCACACTATCTTCAGCGCGAGCGATTTGTCGCTTCTTTAAAAACTTTCAAAACAAAATGTTTTGCGTGGTCCTACGAAGACCTGTGTGGGATCACTCTTGAGATTGTGCAGCTTAGGATCGCTCTCAGCCTCAAGACTCGAGCCCTTGTTTTAAAGCCTTGAACCACAATTTGGAGTGTTCAACGATCGACCATCAAGAGAGGCTTGTGTGGCCAGATTGGAAGCAGCCCTCGAACAAGAGGCACCAAAGTCAGATCAAGAAGATCAGATCTCATCAGAAGAAACCTATAAAGCTAGAACAGAAGCACCCCTCCAAACTAGGGGCAAAAATGTCCGATTTGCTCGAAGAGCTGAAGATGGGTCCTTCAGTAAGTCAATGCAACAGCCACTCTCCTGGATACGGATGGCTTCAAAACCCTAAAACCATTTGGCATGGACTTGTTACACTTTTACCCTTTGAGCGGCTCGCTGGGCCGAAAACCCGGAAGGGCGACCCTGGCAAAAGTTAGAGCAAAAGAAAATATATACAAAAAAAAAAGAGAAAAAATATACAAAAGAGAGAAAAAGGAGAAAAAATATACAAAAGAGAGAAATACAAAAAAGAAAAAAATAAAATATACAAAAGAGAGAAAAAAAAAGGGAAAAAAGAAAAAGGAAAGAAAAGCTCGCAAGGTCGAAAACCCGCATCGGGCGCCTTGGCAAAAGTTAGAGCCTAAAAGGTGAAGGTTAAAATACCCGAGTGTACCTCAACCGAAACTACGTAAGGCTTGATTCCCATGTTTGGGATACGTAGGCAACTTCGTCCTAAAGTCCTGCCCCCAACGCTTTCATAGCGACTAAGTCCATGCAATGGTTTTTAATCATCCTTGATTCCCATGTTTGGAATATCTAGGCGGCTTCGCCCTGAAGTCTAGTCCTACGCACTTTCAAAGTGACTGTGTCCATATATTGGTTTTGACCATCTTCGTCTTCTCTGTATCCGAGAAAGTCCGGTCGTGATCATCACTAGTGAGGACTGTTTACAATATGCTGCGGCATCATCCAGACAAGGGGCAACTTTCCATTGCCATGAGTCGCCATTCAAACCAGGGGCAACTTTCCTCTGCCGTGCAGCGTCCTTCAAACAAGGGGCAATTTTCCATCGCCTCCGATCCGAGGTTGTGCATCTCGAGAGTAAGTTCCGCGCTCGTTGGGCGGCGGCCGTTTGTCAAAAAAAATATAGTTTTTGAGAATTTTTACTGAGGATGACTAGTTTTCTCGAAAATTGTTTTATTTTTTAAAACTGGACCATTTTCTAGGACCCAAAAAAGGAAAATTTTCATTGCTCATAGCCTGACTTGCATGGTTTTCAGATCAAAAATCAAACTAGTGTGTTAATCTAATTCTCATATTGGTCAAAATTATTTTAGTAGAAAACCAAAACAAAAATGGTCATAACGATGAACTAGGGGCACAGTTGAGTTGGGCTTCCTGTCTTTCCCCTATCGCCAACATACTTGCCAAGAAGGGCACAACTCAAGCTGTTATTAAAGGGGTGAAAGCTCTCTCAACCTCTGAGCAACGAGGTATCGAACCAAGTGTGAAGCAGGAATCTGAAGGGATCAAGGTACTCCGTTCCCTTACCTGGGGCATTGACCAAGTGCCACCAGAAGAAACAACCGTGAGCTAACCATGTCGGGCGTGAACCTACAACTTCCTATTCATTCATTAAACACCCCGGGGAGGGATAAAAATGAGAGAATAAAGAATAGAGAGGTGTAAGTTGAGAGAAAAAAAAGCGAGCCAAAGGGTTTTGAGAGAAAAACTGAGCCTGAGGGCCGACTGATGTGAGAACCACAAATAAGAAAGGGTGGGAAACAATACCCAGAGAAACTGGCTCCTCGAGATCTAAGGTCTTTTGGTCTTTTGGTCTTTGTAAATACGTCCATGTGTTGTGCCTTTTCTTTTGATTTGTCTACCTCAACTTCTGTTTTGAGTCTTCTCCGAGTGTGTCTCGTTGTGTTCAGGTCGTGTACCCTTTTGTTGAATCTTTTTCGCTGTGTTCAGTTGTAGGCTCGGTACCCCGGTTGAAAACCTTTTTTTTTTATTTTAATCTCAAAAGTTAAAATCATTTTGTGCTCAGAATGCTGTGTCATTCTCCACATTTGTGCAAAAAACATGATTTGGTTCTTTCATACAACTGCAGGGTCCACCCCCGATAAGTGTGAACAGGAAAACCTGGGCCTCTTTGAAGCTTCTGGGTTTCAGATCGCATCTGAGTGTGCTTCAACTTCAGTAGATTCAACCTTCATGGTCCGTCTTGTCAGATTGGGCTGTTTGTTCAGGATCCGCTGTGTGCAAAATGAACCAAGCGCTGTGGTATGAGCTGTATGCAGATTAATCCCCAGTAGAGTATGAGCCGAGTGTTCAGAATGTGCAGTGGTTGGTATGGGTTGTTTTGCTGTTGGCTGGTTCGTTATCTGATTATTACAATGCAAGTGTTCAATTTTCAGACAACAGATCAATTTCATTTACATTGAGGTGCAACATGATGCAATGCGATGGAATATAAGAAATGTACAAATGCAACACTTTTTCAGACAAAAAGTTTGTTTCATTTCATCATCTTTTTCAAGTACATGGTTTTGGAAATAAAAATCTGCCTGCGGCAGTACAAGGTACTCTAGCTACCAACAAAAGGTACAAAAGAAAAAGAAAAAGAAAAACAGCAAAAAAATCTGGATCAATGACAAA
The DNA here is from genome assembly GCF_055761805.1 of Camellia sinensis. Lineage (NCBI taxonomy): Eukaryota > Viridiplantae > Streptophyta > Magnoliopsida > Ericales > Theaceae > Camellia > Camellia sinensis. The sequence continues at coordinate 69,568,299 of NC_138961.1, read as the reverse complement.
GGATCTTAGGCCTGGGAGTCCGTCCTAGTCCTCTTCCTGGACGAAGGCCCAGGAGCATCATCAACGTTGTCATCTGAGCCCGAGTCCGAGCCGTCTCCGGTCTCCTCCGACGACGACTCTGCCTCCCCCTCCGCCTCTGACTCCTCGTCATCGTCATCAGGGACTGGAGCCCGCGAGCTATTCCCAACGTGAGTGCGTCCCGCCTTGGTGCGGGGGAATACTCTGCCCTCTCCATCTCCTCCGGCAGGAACAGAAGGCCTGGCTGGAACACCTCCCACAGTGGGAATCTGGAAAGGAGGCTGAAAAGTATAAGAGGCAAACGCATCAGTATGCCGTGAGCAGTTTATTAGTGCAGAATGCAGTGTATGAGTACAGTATACGAATGATGTGAGCAGTTTATCAGTGCAGAATGCAGTGTATGAGTACAGTATGCGAATGCCGTGACCAGTTTATCAGTGCAGAATGCAGTGTATGAGTACAGTGTATGAATGCCGTGAGCAGCTTATCAAGTGTTGTGGTGTGCACCAGATTATGTGAAGCAGCTTATGTGTATGGTTTGAGACCGCGATCAGAGGAACAAACCGGAATGCTGTAAATCGCCAGAAGGTCGAGGCTCTGCTAGAGCATCCCCATCACAGAGGTAGTCAGCTCTAGGGACTGCCGGGTATACTCGGAAGAAGCCTGGAAAAGTATCAGTATTCTGCGGAATATCAAATAAACTGAAATAAAATGACAATGCAAGATGCAAGATGAAGTAGTACATACCGGAGGTAAGTCATAGAACCCGACCAACTCATGATCAGTCGGAGGAGGAGCAATGGGAATCTGGTAAGTCGCCCCGCCCCGTCCTCTGCATGTCATCATCGTGGGTAGCGCTGGCCAGCTAACCCCCCGACCCCTCCGAGCTCCACTCCTACCACAGTCACAAGCTGTCCTCGACGTCCCTGCCCTAGCTGCCGGCGCCGCGGACCTCTCTCCCTCAACTCGACGGCCGCCGCTCAGAGGCCGAATAATGTACGTCCGAACGTACTCTGAGTAGTCACCCTCGCCCCCAAAGCCCTCCACGTCCCAGCCGATCGTGTAATCGGCCATCTCCTCGGCAGTACACCTCTCGTTGTCCCTCATGTGGGTAAGATGTAGACCCGGAACTATCTGCTCCGGCAAACCCAAGGTCTGGCGTAGGAAATGGTCACCCAGGTACCAAGCCCGATAGACCGGGCCCTCCAGCAAAATCCAAAAACGCGAGGTCTCCTCAGCACCGACAAATCGATCCCGAATCACGGCTGGCAATGGAGCCCAAGGCTGCCAGGTGATCTGAAAATGAAATACAGATTGTTATCTACTATTATCGACAATACAGTGTAAAGCGAAGCTTAAATGAACTGCAAGTAAAACAGACCTCTACGGGGGTGATGGTGTCGAAGTAGTGGCGGAAAAAGATAAACGTCTCCCGGGCCTCCGCATGCACCTCACGTCAAAGCAATACGAGAACGGAACAACGAGAGGGGTCTCCACGTTTGGCACTGGGGCGAGTCTCGGAAAGTAGGCGTAGACCCACAACTGCAGAGCAAATACCAACAGGATGATCAAATAAAGCAGAATACAGAGTAAAGCAGAAATTGCAGAACCGTGTATTGTGCATTGTATTGTGCAGAGTGTACAGTGTGTGCAGTGTACAATCAGTGTAAAGCAGAGTATGTGTGTGCCGTGTGTGCAGTGTACATTCAGTATGAAGCAGACCACAGTGTGTGCAGTGTACAGAGTACAAGAAAATGATAGGTAGAAATGTAAAACAGAGAAAGAGGTGTACCTCCCAAGCTCGCCAGTAACCCCCGAGTAACTGCCCACTGCAACGGGAGGCTAAGCTCATGTATCCGTATAGAGTGGCTAGAGCAGCGCCACCCCAGTCGAAGCGCAGAATCCGTGTGACATCCACTAGTGTGCTCAACAAACAGAGGGGCACGGTGTTCACCCGATCAGCGAAGATAGTCGTCCCCAGCAGAAACATTAGGAAACCGCATGCATATCGCTCCACCGCCTCCTGGGTCATTGGAGCCTCCTCAACTAAGGCCGGCTAAACTCTGAACTGGACCTCGAACCATGAATACCTGACGAAGCCAGGACGCGCGAGAGGCGGCACCTCGCCAAGTAAGTAGATTTGAGCGGCCTCCCACTCGTCCATTTCTGTGTCGAAAGGAATCGGATCACCCCCTACCCCGATTCCGGTGAACAACGAAAAATCATAGGGAGTCATCGTCATGTCTCCCGCGATAGAAAAGTGGAAAGAATCGATGGTGTCCCACCACCTCTCCACTAGAGCGGCAAGGAGGGGCCTGCTCGTAGTAAGCCGGGAGAGTCCTCTGCAGAATGTGCCAAAGCCGACCTGATCCACGATGTGGCGAACTGCGTCAGGTAGCTCCATGTACTAATCCCTGGCGGCGACATTCCCATACCCGCGGACAATATGGGAATCTCCCTGTTCAAAAGTAAATAGTTGCGACACAATATTCAATGTACAGTTTTGAAGAACAGTCAAAAATCGATACAAATATAGCGTGTGTGTACGTTTTCAGATTCAAACAGATATCAGGTGTCGGTGTACTCGAAGTGAATTATGGCATATGACGTGTCAGTCTTTCCAAGTGGTCCAGTACAGATACAGTGTGAGTACGCGTTTTCAGGTTCAAGCAAACATTGGGTGCCGTTGTGCTTATAGTGAACTACAACACGCGATGTGCCAGTGTATTTGGGTGGTTCAGTGACAATGCAACGTGTGTGCATGTGTTCAAATTCAAACAGACATCAAGTGCAAGTGTGTTCACAGTCAACTACAACATACAGTGTGTCGATGTATCCGGGTCAAGCAGTTAAAGAACGAAATCAACTATGGCAGTTAAGTGTTCTACATTGCAAAAAACAAAACGGGGAAGAATATACCTCGGAAGCGCTGTATGATAGGTGTGACTCCGGCTCACGCAGAAGGAGCTCTGATGGCACGCCTCTCGCAAAACTCTGGAACTGACGAAGTCCGTCGGGAGGAAGCACATGGATCGCCGGCCGGTAGGTCGCCGGGTCGAATGGACGGACCCTTAAGGGAAGAAACTCAGCCTCTGGGTCCGTCTCGTGATCCGGGGGAGTCCCGCCCCGTGGAATATCATCTGCCATGTCAAAGGTGGTGTGAAAATGACTGGGAAAGTGTAAACCGGATGAGAATACGAAAGGTCAACTAAAAAGGTCAACCCCGAGAGGGCGGAAGATGGCCGGAAAAGCTGGAATGTGGAAAAAGCACAGAAATCAAGGAAACTTGGGGGAAACAAACCCCAAGAGGCATAAATCGAAAAAACAACACCGAAACGAAGTTTCGTTCAGATGAAAATGTTTGAAACGCAATGAACTTCGCGAATCAAACAAATAAATGGGCCCTAAAACCGAGGAAAGCGGAGAATGGAAGAGAGGAAAATAGTCTAGAGAGAGGGGGGAAGGAATTTTGGGCAAGAGAAAGTGAAAAGAATAGGGCTAGAGGCCCTATTTTATAAGACCCAAGGCGAAAGGACAAAACTACCCCAATTCAGCAACATTTGTCTGGTCGGCTACATTTTTGTCCGGTCGGCCAAATATTTGGCCGGTGAGATGTTTTGATGGCCGGTGGATGGCCGGTGAGCCTCCAACAACCTTTCTTGGGTCAGATGTATAGTTTGGGGTATTTATTGCTCAAGATAGTGCAAGAAATGGCATTTTCGAAGCTCAACCAGCCTCCGTTTTGACCTCGGACCGTGTCTTCTGTGAGTGGCACTCGAATATGTGCAAGGTGTATCCTTTTTGTATCCTTTTGTCTCTTTTAAGATTCGAAAGTTGCCCCAAATGCGTTGTTTTGCAAACACGTGTGGATTTATATGTGATTATGCTTGCATTGTTATGCATTCGTCACGGTCTGGCGAGACCTTAAATACGCTTGGTCTAAGAGACCTTAAATCCTCTGAAGGTGCAAGTCCTTCGGTGTTTGTGGTGCCTGAACGACTTTTGGTAAGTTGCATTGTACATGTATTTTAAGCGACTTGCGTCGTCGCATATTCAACTTCACATGCATTATCATGCATTTCAAACGATGCGCGTCATCACGCATTCGAGTTCATAAGCATTTCAAGCGACACACGTGGTCGCACATTCAAGATCATTTGCATTGTCATGCATATCACAAGACGCACGTTGTCACGCATTTACATCAACATGCATCAACATGCATCATTTGCATTTCAAACAAAACAAAAACAAAAACAACAACATGCATATGTCATGCATTTCATTGTAATATATTGCATATGTCATGCATTCCACTATATCCATTCCATTGCATATTGTAGACGTTGCATTGTAGCTTACATGCATTCATTGCATCACTTCCATCTAGGGTTTGTGCCTTTCCTTTTTGAGCTTGGACTAGTATGTGCCCATACTTTTCACGTCTATATACTCATAGTTCTGTATGACCGTTCTATGTTAGACGTGGTTTGTTTGTGTCCATGCCTTTCCTAGGCAAGATACGGTTTGGCCGTAGGCCTTAATCCACTGTGTCCATTCCATTGCATATCGTAGATGTTGCATTGTAGCTTGCATGCATTCATTGCATCACCTCCATCTAGGGTTTGCGCCTTTCCTTGTTAAGCTTGGACTGGTATGTGCCCATACTTTTCACATCTATACACTCATAGTTCTATATGACCGTTCTATGTTAGACGTGGTTTGTTTGTGTCCATGCCTTTCCTAGGCAAGATACGGTTTGGCCGTAGGCCTTAATCCACTGTGTCCATTCCATTGCATATCGTAGATATTGCATTATAGCTTGCATGCATTCATTGCATCACCTCCATCTAGGGTTTGCGCCTTTCCTTGTTGAGCTTGGACTGGTATGTGCCCATACTTTCACATCTATACACTCATAGTTCTGTATGATCGTTCTATGTTAGACGTGGTTTGTTTGTGTACTTGCCTTTCCTACGCAAGATTTGGTTTGGCCCGCGTGCCTTATCCATTGTATATATTCCATTCCAGTGCATGCTGCATTATAGGTTGCATGCATCCACTGCATCACTTCCATCTAGGGTTTGCGCCTTTCCTTGTTGAGCTTGGGCTGGTATGTGCCCATACTTTTCACGTCTATACACTCATAGTTCTGTATGACCGTTCTATGTTAGACATGGTTTGTTTGTGTCCATCCCTTTCCTAGGCAAGATTTGGTTTGGCCCATGCGCCATATCCATCATACATATTACATTGTAGTGTAATTTTTGCATCCTGCATTACGATCATGTTCTTTCGTTAGCGGATCATTCCCCACTTGTGTCATTCCACCCAATTACTTGTTCTTGTGTCCGTCTACGTCACTTATACTTTTGTGTGACCTTTTCTATGGTAGACGGACTTGTTACCTCCATCAATCTATTTGACATTTGTGTCGTTTTGAACCGCTCAGGATTTGATCATGATTCAATTGCATTGCATTTCATTTGCATTGTTTCAATTGCATTGCATTGCATTTTGATTTGCATTATTATACATAGTTTTGTATATATTACATATCATTTTGCATTCATTTTGCATTGTTATGCATGTTGCTAACAATATTGTACCTGTTAAGTTTGCTTTCTTTTCAGGCACGATATTGTATGTACGGTTCATTTGAGGCTGGTGCAACCAGACGAACCAGACAGGTATTGTATCCTCCGAGTGAGACGTATCGAGAATTGCATAATTTTCTTACATCCTTTCTGCATTGTAGTGTAGTTTGGTGTATGCTAGCTTAAAATTGTTGCATTATTACGCTTCGTTACAGCTTTCTTTGCATGATCATAAGTTATGTTCGGCCTTGTGCATTATCTTGCATTTTGCCCTTGCCTTCGGGCGCATATCTTTATTGTCTTGCATGTTTGTCTAAGTCTTTGGCCTTGTCAAATATGGGTCGTCTTAGGGCTTTGACATTCACTCCCGTCATTGTTATGACTTTCGAGTTCTGTCAAAGAAGGGCAACTTTAGACACCCCATTTTTGACTGTCCTCAAGACTTGGACGTCACCGCTTGAACACTCGGTGATCATCCATGTTTGTATTCGTCTTGAGTTCCCGGAGGTCTCGGCTACACGCCTTGCCTCAGGACCTCTCGACTCGACTGTTTTGTGTTTGGTTTTGCACCAAACACTTGTGTTTTGCCTTGGAGGGGCAGGGAATGGCTTGTGAGCCATCCCCACACATCACCGGCCATGACTTGAGGCCACCAGCTATGTTTTGTTGCCACCGGCCAAATGTTTGGCCGGCCAGCTGGCTATCTTTTTTTGGTCAATTGCATTTTTGGCCGGCCGACTACTGTGCATCTGCTTTTGCAGATATTTTCATGCAGCTGGCATGCACTTGGCTCCCCTCCATACACGTGTATGGAGGGATTTCCCTCTAAGCTAGCTTGTCTTGTAAGCTTACAAGATTGAAGCTCTATAAGAGGAGGCCTCCTCTCCCTCTCTTAGGGTTAGAAAACTTAGACAACATTGTTAGAGAGCTCTGGTTTTAGGTTAGGATTTGTATCTATCCTATATCTATATCTCTCTTCCTTTTGTGTCTTGTGTGTGCATTTAGCCTTAGTTTTGCACACAAACACCCACCATCACACCTTTTCTTGGAGCTGAGGCCCTTGAAGGTTGTTTTTGTAGTTGTGGAGCTGGTTTGAGCTTGAAGAACCAGCTGGTTCACCATTGGTGAAGAGGGTCTACAAGGGTAAGAAACTTGTCCCTTTATTCCCCATTTTTGCATTGCATTTTTGCCTACCTTGCATCTGTTTTTGAGCTTTGTGTATAACATATAAAAGTTCTTATTTTTAGTGTTCTAAATAGTTGGTTAAGGTTGCTTTAAGCTTTGGGGTGGTTTGACCCCTCTCAAGCCTTGAAAGGCTCCATTTGGTGCCATTTTGGTTGAGCTCCGGGACCATTCTGTTTGGGCCCCCTCACCACTGAAATCTTGAGGGATTTCAGTGATGAGGATGGTGCCTTGAGGTCCTAGGAAGGAGTGGGCCACCCCCTCTCCTTGTTGTCCTTGAAAAGGGCCCCTTTTTGCCTCTTGAGGGAGCATCTAGTCTAAGTGTGTGTTGGCCATGACTTAGCTGATTTTCATGCTTATTATGTCATAATATGCCTATGTTTTTAGTTGTTTTGGTACACCATGTTTGCTTAGCATACATGCCTTGTAATGCCATGATTTGCCTCAATACATGCATAGCATTTAGACTACCATGCTCATGTGTTTTGGCCAAGCTTTGTGAAGCTTACATGCTTATTTTGATGTGCTAAGGGACTGTTTTAGGCCATTTGAGTCATTCATGTCTTGCTTTGTATAGCTACCATGCAATCCCTCTTGTATGCCTTAAGCTTTGGCCCCTCTAGCATGCCATCCTTGCTTTGTTTCATTGGTTTGGAATCACTTGGTATGTTATTTTAGACCTCATGATGTGCTTATGTGCTTGCATTTGATGTCCCTTTAATGCTCTATAAGGTTGTCATCTCATGCTCCATGTTTAGGCCTCCATGCATGCCATCATGTTTAGGCCTTCTAGGATGCTATGTCATTGTGTTTTAGTTTTGTTTCAACATCCTAAACCTCTGATTTTGGTCATTTAATTTATGCCATGTTCGGTTTTGTTAAGGGTAGTTCAATACATCCTTATCTTGCCTTGAGTACTTGGACCAATTGCATGCCATGCTTGTCTTCTTTGCTTGATTTGGCATCATCTTTGACAAGTTGTCCCTTTATGCTTAGGAATTGGACCATATTTGCATGCATGTGTGTGTGTGTTTGGGACCTCACTTCCATAGCATTAGCCATTGTTTTGGACCTAGTTTAGGGCTGTCTAATTAGTGTAAGTCCCTCCCTTAGCATGTGTTGCATGCCTACCTTGTGTGTTGTCGCATGCTTGGTCCCATTTGTATGATGTTGCATGCCTTGCATACTTGTATGTTTAGATTACATCTTGCACGCTTGTAGGTTGCATTTCTTCATGCCTTACATGCTTCTTTAGGTTGTGCGTCTAATATGCATTGCTTGCTTGCATTGTCCATTTTGCATACTAGTCGACATGCTTAGGATTTCATTGCATTGGCATGCATGCTTTGCCTCTTAAATTACTTGTGATAGAGGTTGAGTTCAATTTGCTTGATTATGTGCATTGCATTCCATATCAACATGCACACTTGATTCTTTGGGCCATCATGCATGGAAATGCGTGATTGGTGGCCCGAGAATCGAGGCCCATCCTCCTTTGAGCCATAAATATGATAAGGATTGTGGTTGGTGCATACATTGCTTGAAATGCATTACCATGCCAAGTTCTGTCCTCTGCTGCTGTCAAACCAGTTTTTGAAGAAAGATTTGGCCGGCCGACCATCTTAAGTGCCGACCGGCCATCCATAAGCAGTCGATGGATTAATTTGTGGCTGGTGACCATTCTCCATGGCCGGTGACCAATTCCCTCAGCCGGTGGTGTTGCACAACACTCAGAGAAGCAACCTTGGGAGTTGTGCAATTTTCAGAGAAGCAGAACAGTCAAAGCAGAGGCGACTTGTGCATGGCAGTGACTTTTCGAGCGGAGCCGAGCGCGCATTACATTGGGCCCTCTTCTCGAGGCAGTTTACTGCTTTCATTAGATTAGTTAATTCGTTAATTATTTAATTGATTTGTAATATTTAATTAGCATGTAGGTTAATTAAATTGTATTATTCTTTCGGTCCCTCCGAGCGAGGGTAAATTTGTAATAAGTGTGGGTGCGTGTGTGCATGTGTTCCAACCTCTACTTCTTTCTCCCTTTTACTTACTTACTTTTGATGGTTAGTATTAGGACATGTTTACTTTAGCATAGCTTATGCTATGCATGCGTGCATCATTCATTAGTCTTGCATGCACTAGGCTCGGCGCATCATGCTAACTGCATAAAGTATTTCAAATCTAACTTGAATACATGCTACTTGTGCATTCTCACATGTCATTTATAGACTAGCCGAGCCTACTCTAGTGACATTCTGTATGCGTTGCATTAGGCATTTAAACATGGACTTGGATCATGCATGATTGCTAACATGTTCTTGTGTTGGCTCGGAGTACATTGTAAGTATTTTTATGCTTTAGCATCTCGCATGAGTGTGAATGTCAACATGACAGCATGCTTACCATGTGGCTAGATGTTTATGTGATATAAACTGCTTGAATGCCTGTGGGTGAAGGTTGGGTTGTTTGAGTTGGAACAACTCGTTTGAAATCCGTGCTTTAGCCTACTTGCGAGTAGCAAATTCCAAAGCGTTTTCCAAACAAACAGATATGCAATGTTTTGATCCAAATTTGGCGATCTAGTCTATACTTGTTTGCTGTGCGCATAACATAGTAATTCTAGGCTAATAACCATAATAAGAACACATAACGGTTTCAAAAACAAATATCAGGGTTAGTAGAGGCCGATCTTCGGATCGGGCGAGAGGGGGTGCTCATAGCTGACCTTCCCCAATTGCACCCAAGCTCCCGAGCCGAGGCAACTTTAGTGATGACGGACACGTGGCCTTTGGCACCGAGTCAGGGTTTCCTAAATTCCCCCATAAAAAATATTTAGGTGGCAACTCTGTATCTGGCAAAGCAGTCCATGTTTGGCACTTCTTTTCTAAAAATCTGTTTTTCTCATAACGATTCGCCGGATTTGTACTCTTTGGTTCAGATTAAGAACCGTGACAATTTGAGAGTCCTGAATTGTAGTGAGCCCTAAACGAACAGAACGGGACTCGTCCTCCCGGGGCGTTCGGGGACGTCTACAATCTTCTGTTACCCTTTGTTCTTGCTCTACCCTCATCAAAACCTATCATATAAGTCATAATCAATATATTGTTAGAAATCTTTATCACATAAGAGAGAACAAGAACCAATTTTTTACATATTTAATTGTCAAACATAAAGCAATGCAAAACCTGAAGCATGACATTTTCTTGTTCTTGCTTATCAGCAAGGGCATGTCGAAGCTCAGCAACCTCTCGCTCCAATTGTTCAACCTGAGCTCATAAGCAAATAGTTAATATGAAAAATATTTTATTTAACATTTTAAACTAGGTAGAAGAATAAATAAGAACTCAACCACTAAACAAGCATCTTGCTTACAAATATTTTAATAACTACATCAAACAATTTTAGCAGATTTTGAGTAGAAAAAGGTGAAAAACTTAGTAGGAATTCCCCACCTCTCTCTCTTTCCTCTTCGATTCAAAAACCACAAAATATGATCAGGAAAAAGAAATCAAAATACACCACAAAGAAGGTGAGGAATTTTGGCTGAATTCAATGAGTTATGGGAAAATAATTAAACAAATTAAGAAAACTCACGGTGGAATGGAAATGCAGGGCCAGGCACAAGCTCACAGAGGAGTCGTGATCAACATGGAATCATTCAGTGGAATGGAAATGCAGGTTTACATTGGAAAACATCCTTATGTACATGTCTATGGTGGCAAATTGTGGATTAATATCCTGCATGAAAGCCTGAAACATGGGTTAGCACCGAAGTCTTGGACAGATTACCTACATCTCATAGTTGGCAGTACTTTGTCAAATGCAGGGATTAGTGAGCAGGCATTCCGTCATGGTCTTCAGATCAGTAATGTCCACCAGTTGGAAGCAGTTATAGGTTTGTACCCAATAAATAAATAAATAAATAAATTTGTAACAGGACAGCATCGCATGTTCATAGATTGCATGGCCCTGCTTGGTGCAATTTATTAACTCTTTTAATTTTGGGAATCTGTGCCACTGTGCCTGGTGCAATCTATCAAAAAGTTGAGGAAATGATGTTTTTAACTTCTGCTTATTGATTATCAACTTTCAATATAAACAAATAGGGATAATTACACTAAGATCTCCTCAACTATTTGGAGAAATCAACTTACCCCTCATCTATGAACATGTACATTTTGATCCCTTCAACTATAAAATGTATCACTTTCACCCCCTCTTGACCACCTTTTAGAAGGGGGCAATTGAACGATTTTTATAGTTAAGAGGTCAATATGTAAGAGTTCATAGATGATGAGGATTAAGATGATATTCACTAATAGTTTAGGGGATCTTGGAATAATTAACCATAAAAAATACTACACCAAAAAGGCTCATTACGCAATTTGAGAACTAGATCAACATACGACACATGTAAGATTAAGATGGAAAAACCATACAACAACTTCAACTTTAACTTTGTTCCACCTATTTTCCATTCATTAAAAACTGGACTAGGAAGTTTCTAGTTTTCCTCATCATATTGTCCGAGAATCAGACCTTGTTTTCATAAAACATACATAACCATTGGTCACTGAACAGCAGTTCATCACATTCTTAGAATTTGTATTTGCATTCAAAATTTACTGAAATTGTGTAGGAAAAGGGGAGGTAGTAAATTGTTCAGAGAAGCAGAATGCAAACCTCTTTCATGGTGTCCTTGGAGGACTTGGCCAGTTTGGCATAATCACACGAGCAAGAATTTCTCTAGAACCAGCACCAAAAATGGTAAAAACACACATATATTTGTAAACCTCAAAATAAGCTCCAGTATAGTAGAATTTACCAGTTTCATAACACCATGCCATTTCGAACAGGTAAAATGGATAAGAGTTTTGTACTCAAACTTCTCCGCATTCATCAGAGACTAGGAGCATTTGATATCTGCAGAGAACACGTTCGATTACATTGAAGGATTTGTGATAATAAACAAGGCAGGTCTCCTGAATAATTGGAGATCATCATTCAATTCGCAAGACCCAGTTCAAGCCAACCAATTTCAATCAGATGGAAGAACACTTTACTGTCTTGAATTGGCCAAAAACATCAACCTAGAAAAAGATGATATAATATACCAGGTGAGGCATGTCATGACCCACCAATCCTCCACTATAGTTAGTAAAGAAGCAAATAAACCCAATGGCTCTAATACCTGCTTGCCTGGTGCAGGAAATTGAGAACTTATCCCAACTAAGCTATATCTTATCAACACTTTTCGTATTAGCAGTTTCATATGTAGAATTCTTGGATAGAGTTCATGTGTCCGAGATCAAAAGGCTTGTGGGAAGTTCCACACCCATGGCTCAATCTTTTTGTTCCTAGAAGCAAAATACACAATTTTGCTGAAGAAGTTTTTGGCAACATTCTAACAGATACAAGCAATGGAGGTTATAGGGTAATAAACTATCGTGTCCAATTAGATTTATAGGGTAATAAACTATCTTGGCAACATTCTATTAGAAAGAAAAAAACATTGAACAATTAGATTTATAGGCTAATAAACTATCCTGGCCATAAAATCTAGAAATAATACATGTATATATACATATGTTTTATATAAGCACATGTTCTTTAGAAAGAATAAAGTGAAGGAAACACATCTATAGAAAGAGGTCCAAAAACAAAATACCTTCAAGCTTCCAGCTATGCAATCGAGGTTATCTTCTGGATGTAAGTAGATGTAAATAATAATTACAAATCTTTATGCCAACAGTTTAAATATAATTGTCATAGCCCTACAGCTCTCCAAACAAGTTCATCTACTTCCAAAAATAGAAAAATATATATATATATATATATAGAGAGAGAGAGAGAGAGAGTACAAACCAATAAACCAACTTCAATAAAACATACCAAAATACCCCACACCCTATGAGAAGCAGCAGAGTCCACACCCTGGGGATCATCAATGAATAGTTCTAGAGATTTTCAGCTACAACAAAAATGTATCTCGGAACATTGTTTGTGACAACACAAACACCATAAAACAATAAAAACTACAAAGAATGCTAACAACCAAGGCACTAACTCTCCACCAAGTACAACTTGCAAAATCAATTTCAGTATATAAACAAAAAGATAATTTCTAATCTAAAATTAATCATCTAATTGTCTCAAATCAATTAGGATGTAATAAATAATTTTAGACCCAACCACACTAAATAACTAATTCACTAAGATGTAACAATCATCCTAGGACACAACCACACTGAATAATTAACTAAGTTGTATAAAAAACACACCCACACAGAATAAAATCTGTCTCCTTCTTCAAAGAACAGAATGAAACCAAAGCAAAATTCAACTCTCTCTCTCTCTCTCTCACTCTCTCTCGGTTCTCTTCCTCAAATCTTCATCATTTTCAAATAAAGTAAACCCAAATATATTTAAGAAATTTCTGTTCAAATAAAATAGCAAATTTTTTTATTCTATAATTTTTTTTCCCCCAAATATTTGTTCAATATGAGGAAACAAAGCACAAATCACCAGAATTGAATCCTTATTTTATAAATCTAATCCCTAAGCAGAGCATTGATGGTTAACAATTAACTACCAAGAAAAACCCAAAAAATACATATAAACTTGAAAACCCAAATGATAAATCAAAGCTTTTAAATCGCTCGATAAAGAAAACAATTCCAAATTTATTACCAAATCAACAATAAAGCCAGATTACAAGCTAAAAAAAATGTGCAGATTGAAACCCATAAAATTTTTGAAACAACTCAATTAAATCGATGCACTACAAGGAAAAAATAGAGAAAAAAAGAACCTGTGTTTGATGCAGAAAGTGGAGCCCTATTTATACAGGAAGGGCCGACAGTAGTGCAGTACTTGAAGGTGGAGTAGCGAGGGAAAGAGCTATGGCGGAGAGGTATTACATGTGTGTTTTGCGAGAGAGAGAGAGAGAGAGAGAGAGAGAGAGAGAGAGTTGATAAACAGAGAAAGGGCAAAAAAATTAATACCCTATTTTGAGAGAGAGAGAGAGAGAGAGAGAGAGAAAGAAAGAAAGATGGTAAATAGAAAAGGATAAAAAAAAAATTAACATGTTTGTTCCAGCTTTTAGAAATTAGCTTTCAAAAAATTCTATTTATTTATTTTTCATATTTTAATATTTTTAATGAATTTTTTTAATATTTTAAGTTTTTTTTTTTAAATTTTTAGACACACCTAATATAAATATACTTAAAAAGTATAACATATGTGAAAAAAAATATTTAAAAAATACACTAAATATAAAAAATATATGAAAATTCATTACATTTTTCATATTTTTGTGTATTTATTAATTTTTTAAAATATTTTTTCACAAATATTTTACTATTTAGATACATCTAAATAAGGTGTATCTAAAAAAGTAAAAAAATTACTTAAAATTTAAAAAATATTAACTAAAAACTCAAAAATTCGAAAAACAAAACACACCGTTTTTAGAAAACTGAAACCAAACGCACTGATATTTTCTTCTTTTTTTTTTATTGCTACTCAATACATTAAAATTTTCTGCCAAAATTGGTGACAACATTATTTTCTCACCAAAAGATCTTAAAAATATTTGGTGACGAAACTTATTTTTTTTCTCACCTAAAAGTAAGTATTTATTGACGAAAATAAATTTCCTCACCTATTATTTTTATATTTTTATTATACGTGACAAAATTTATAATTCCTCATGGGTTATTCTTATTTAGTGAAGAAATTTGTTTTCTTCGCTAATTTTTGTCACCATACCAATACAGAGAATAAGAGAAAAAGACACCAGAAAAAGAGTAAAAAGAAATCACGTACTAATTCACCGAGCGAAGAAGATGTGGCGGTTACCAGCAAGGCTACTAGTGGCGGCGACGATCGGCAAGGCTAACGGAGGCGACAATGGTGATCGGAGTGGTGGAGGAGCAAGAGGTAAGACAAATTAATACCCTATTTTGAGAGTGAGAGAGAGATAGAGATGATAAACAGAAAATGGGTAAAAAAAATTAATACCCTATGTTTTTTTTAATTGCCGCTCAATATATCAAAAATTTCCCACCAAAATTGGTGACAATATTATTTCCTCACCAAAAGATATCAAAAATATTAAAACGTTTTGGTGACGAAAATATATTCCTCACAAATAATTTTATAATTAGTGACAAATTTTTTTCTCACCAAAAGTGCCAAAATTTTGGCTCCACAAAAAAAAAAAAGTAGCGGGAAAATTTTTGGTGACGAAAGTTAATTTTTCCTCACTTAAAATGAAGTATTTATTGACGAAAATTTTTTTTGTCACCTATCATTTTCATTTTTTTATTATATGTGACAAAATTTATAAATTCCTCACAAATTATTTTTATTTAGTGACGAATCTTATTTTCTTCACTAGTTTTCGTCACCATAGGTTACTTTTGTTGTAGTGAACGGTTTCATACAATTCTTACATTCGGGTGAGCAACATGTCCTAGTTTGGAACCGTCTCTATGGCTTCCAATATGCAACTAGATCGATTGGTCAAAAAGGATACCTCAGCAAGACTACCTAATATGCCTCTCACACCTAACACCGAGAAGTGAAAGGAGGATCAAACGATACAGTGGTTGTCCAGATCTGTAACGCCCCCAAAATAGTGCAATAAAGATAACTCATATGCGGAATAAATATGAGAAATAACATACTTTCATATATCAGAGTTCACTGTTTAACAACCAGTTAAATGCCATGTAGGCTTACATCTTTCCAAGTCATTGCTTGGTTACGCAAATTGAGTCTCGCTCATTACATCTTAAGCCCTTGGCTTTACAAATAACAAACATACACACAAAAGGCGTAATTAAGAAGCTCTTGCCTCCCGAAAGTCCATCCACGCTATTGCCTTGGAGGAAACATTTCATTTGCACCTGAAAATGATATTCCCGTATAAGGTGAGCCAACCGCCCAGTAGAGATAATCTAACACAATATATGAGGTTTAGCAAAGGTATAAATACAACGTGCATAAACAATACCGATACTAAAACATCCACAAGGCCTGCATATTCATATGCCACTAAGACCTAACCTTGTTCCATTTCCTTCGATTCATTTCCAGTTTTTATATGCTACTCAATTCATGAGTTAAATTCATTATCTTTCAACAACCAAAATGCGACTACAACTCAATGGTTTTCCAACTATGCAAAACACACATAAACACCTCAAACTTGCCATTTTACGAATATTTCGTCCGAAGGAATCGACACCCATTTATATGTGAAATTTCAGGTCTTTCACCCAGGACACTCACTTGTTTTAAAGGGAGTCCATCCCCTTTCTCCTCCCAAACAAATAAACATATGCAATGTATTTATAAACATAATCACATATGGAGTACATCTCCTTTCTCCTCCCAATAAATATACATATACAATGTATTTATAACATGGTCATATTCAATGACACCAACAATGGATTAGCAATCGCCTAATCCTCATGTAATTTCTACAACAATCACAGCTATTCTTCACCAATAGCCCAATGCAATTATTTCACAAGAGATGTTCAATATCAAAATAAATAGTTTATTCAAAACTTCCATATGTGAGATAATACATATCCAAAATCACCACTTATAATTACAACCTTCCAATTTCACATTTTCAATGTTAATCCCATTTATTTATGCAAAATAAAGATCAAATCCAATTAGGGCAAAAATCCCCCTTTTACCAAATCTCAACCCAAACACCAAAAACAACTATTTTGACACAACATGATCTTATATTCAAGCCTCATACTCATTTACCTCATTTTCATGAAAAACCCATCTTTTCCATATAATCCCCAAATCTTAGATTTGTCCAAACCACAACCAAATCTCATCATCTACACACAATAGCAAATAACTAAGCTAAAAACCATATTATAGTGTAGAAAATCCCTACCTCAAGCATAAAGAAGAAAAGAGTTGAAACTCCCAAAATCAAGGACGATGAAACTCGATCGCCGCAGTACACAACAAAGCCCTCGAGAAGTTACACAACTTTGACGAAGGAACTGTGGCCAAAATCCCAATGGATTTGAAGAAATCAAAGAGAGAAGATGGTTTCTAGAGAGAGAGGCTCTAGATCTGGATCTTAGAGACTTTTAGAGAGAGAGAGAGAGAGAGAGAGAGAGGATTGCAAAAAGTGATCTGAAATATCATTTTCGCGAGCTGATAAAACGTGGTCAGCTCGAGTGTGGAAAGCTCGCTCGAGCGTCAGACACAGACCCTCGCTCGAGCGTGAAACCCTGCGCTTGAGCGTAAAATACGGTCTCCCAGTATTTTGCAGACACAGTCCCCTACTCGAGCGCCTGAATTCCCGATCAAGCGTGGAACGAAATTTATGAAGCCTACTCGAGCGCAAGAATGCCCGCTTGAGCGAAAGAGCCAAATTTTGGGCAACAAAGGCTTGGAAAAAGAAGCAACCAACTTGTTCCAAACACACAACTACAACCCAATAACCAACATTAAAGGGAAGACAAGGGAAGTAAGACATGAACCACCATCCAAACCATACAAACCAGAGTCCGAAACACCACAAGAGGCAGGTCAAAACCAAGGTCGCCATAAGATCCAAGGGTTGTGTTCCCATCATGGCAAAGCCCGCAACCGGTCAACCTTTTGGCAAGCTTTTCCAAGCAAGCCTCCAGCAAACCGTTTAGGAATAGCAAATGGCAAACACTATGACTTAGATGAACCAATCCAAATGCAAATGCAAAGAAACACATATGTGTAGATAAAATAACATATTATGAGTTCGAGCCAAGTTTTCTAAATCCCCACCAGAGTCGCCAGAAACTGTGGACTCGCCATTTTCCGCGCCCCTTTTCTGAAGGTTTGAAAAGAAGGCCTCACAGTTTGGACTCCCGCAGTTCTGAATCTAGTCTCACAAGTGCAATGTGAAACTGATAAACACTAAAGAGTTCAAATCCGATAAACCTTTTTTGAAAAATCGATTTTAAATCAAATAATGCCAAAATTGGACTGCTTTCCTAGATACAGAGTCGCCACCTAAATATTTTTTATTTTGGGGAAATTTAGGAAACCCTAACTCGTGCCAAAGGCCACGTGTCCATCTTCACCAAAGTTGTCTCACATCGGGAACTTAGGTACGAGAGGGGAAGGTCATAAATTGAGCACCCCTGCTCGCCCAATCAAATATCGGCCTCTACTAATCATGATATGATATTTTTATAAACATTATGTGTTCTTATTGATTATTAAACTAGCTTTACTATGTGATGCGTACATTCACGTATAGACTAGTTTGCTCAATTTGGAACAATTCAACTCTTGTTTGTTTGGGAAAATGGTTTGAATTTGCCACCTCAAGTGGCCTTAAAGTTTGCAGATTTGCCACCAAACATAGTGGGCTTAAAACATGATTTCCCACTCAACAAAGTAGGCTGAAAACTTACATTCGTTGAATCGCTCCAATTCAAACAACAAGCCTTCATCCACAGGCATTCAAGCAGCTTAGGATTTAAGCACATAGCCTCATGGCAAGCATGCTAATCATGGCAATATTCACACTTATGCGAGTATACTAAAGCGTAAAACTTACCAAGTACTTAAAGCCAAAACAGAAACTAGTTAGAAAGATGCATGATCCTAACTATACAAGACGCCTAATGCAACACATGCAATAATGTAATTAATAGGCTCGGCTACTAATATGGCATATGGATTAATTTGAACAACATGCAATTAAACATGTATTCAAAGAATTATTGAAATGGCAATGCAGTTTGAATAATGCACCGAGCCTCGGTGCATGCAAGACAAGATGAATGTATGCAAGCATGCGATATGCTAATTGAAACATGTCCCTAATCTAACCATCAAAAGCGATTAAATAAAAGAGAGAAAGATGTGGGGTTGGAAAACATACACACATGCACGTACACACACTTATTACAACATTACGCCCTCACGAAGGAGGGTCCAAATGAATAAGAGCTAAGCTAATCTAATTAAGCTAATTAGACTAATTATTACAAACCAAATAAATAACTAGCTAAGCTAATTGCTGATTATTACAACACTTTAACTAACTATCAAGCTAATTAATTAAATTACAATACAAATGCGAATCAACTAAACATGTAAGAAATTAAATTATGCTGCTACTGCTAATATAAAGAAGTAAATTCAATGAGTAAAGGCTATAATATTATTTTCAATATTGAATATATAAACCCTCATCCCAAAAATAAATAAATAAATAAATCCATATGCATGTACGTAACTGAAATAGGGAGATGTAAACTCTCGTCACAAAGCACAACCACAAGTCATATTTCAATAATTTAAATCATTTATTTTATTGAACTTTATGCATAAATTATTTATAACAAATTCAATTACAATAGATATATGACTTTATTAAATTTGTCTTTAAGAAAATAAATAGTTTATTTTTAAAATTATATTTATCGTTTATGTTTTTTTGAAGACAGAGACAATGAAATAATATGACTCTGATTATCAAATCAATCTAATTTTCTTTTAATGAATGATTTATGCATATAATTCAATAAAAATGAATGATTCAGATCGTCAAAATGGAACGCATGATGGGTCCCATGGAACCCAACAAGACTAGAGATAATCCTATCCCATACTTAGGGCTCATTTAGAATTTACTTTGTGTGTTATTTTTTAAATCTTTACGAAAAAATGTATAAAAAAATAAATAGAGTAATTTAGTAATTTATAGTAATTTTTTTTGAGTAAAAATCTAACTTTCTGAAAATTTTACACTTTAGTGTCCATTTGGTTTGATTTTGAAATCAATGTTGAAAGATAAGTTTGTTAATAGAGTTTTCAAAATTTGAAAATTTGTTTTGTCATATATTTTAAAAATAGTTTTGTAGATGGAGTTTTGTAGTTTAGGATGATTTACAACTTTTTGTAGTTAAATAGATATGTGTGAGAGAAAAAATGATTGATTGATGTGTAAGATGTGAAAAAATAAGGAATGACGGAAAAAAATGTCATTGATTGATTTGTAGGTGTGAGAGAAGAAGAGAAGAGACAGAAAAAATAATTGAAAACAGTTTTGAAAAAATTGTAAACCAAATAAATTTTAGATTTTGAACTCCCAAAAATTGATTGAAGACTAAACCAAATAAGTAATTTTTTTATACCACTTTTTATTTATAACAAGATTTGGCATATGCATAACCATTATTACCAGGGATCATTATTTACTGGTCTTGTTATAAAGATCTATGCATCCTACAAGTGTTTGTATAGATTAAAAGTCCTACATGTGTTAGTAACATTTTTTTTAAATTTGTCACTAAAAATTGACATTTAGTGATTTTTTTCGGTAACAAATTTTTTAACTGTTACTAAAAACTAACAATTAGTGACACTTTTTTTAAAAAGCCATTTGAAACATTAAAAAATAGGACTTTACGATAACAATTCAAAGTAAATAGCACTTTTTAATACACTAAAAAATAAAAAAGACTTATTGATACACCCATCTTCCTAATATGACTTTTCAATCAATTTCCTTTATTACAATAGGTGTCAAATGAGTCTCACTAATATTCAGTGGTTATATATGGCAACAATGATAAATCCCTTAATTTATCTCTCTTAAATGGCCCTTAATATTGTGGTATTGAGGTTAGACTCTATATGATAGAATGTTTCACAAATAAAAATTTGACCGGCCCAAGTAAAGGGCACCAAGCCCACTTCCTTCGTCTTCGAATTGAAGGCCTTGTTTGGTAAATATAGGGATCCTGGTTTGGCTCCGACCTTCTTTGTGTCTTGGACTTAGGTTCCGTGGTTGAATATCGTATCCTTGTCTTGTTATTCACTTTTGACTCTTTTTATTTGAGTTTTGGATTATGTTGGGCATGTTTTGAACAGGTTAGTTGTTAGTTGGTCTATATTGTTGTTGCCTAGATTTTTGCCTCTTTGCTCGAGCGAGCCTTGTGTAATCTACTTCGTCGCTCGAGCGAGAGTTCTTACGCTCGAGCGAGGATTGAGAGTCCTGAGGTCTTTTTCCAGATGCAGCTTTTCTGCAAAGGTGGAGTGCTTTGCTCAAGCGAGCCTTGTGAAATTGTTTCTTCGCTCTAGCGAGACTTCTTGTGCTCAAGCATGCGTCTCCGTTGGTGGCAGACCCGAAGCTTTGTATTCTACGCTCGAGCGACGCTTCTTGCGCTCGAGCGAGGTCACCGTTGTGTCTAGTCACTCGAGCGACAACTCCTTTGCTCGAGTGACAACTGCGTATATTAGTTCGCAGCAACGTGATTTTATATCACTTTTTGGTTCCTTCTCACCCCAAAACCTTATTATGGCTGTCTCTCTCTCTCTCTCTAAAACACACCCTCTCTCTACAAATACTCCATGATCTTGGGTCTCTCTACCCTACTCCGTTTGTTAAAAAGATAGAGTTTTGCATGGGCTTCTTTTTTATACGAAAAAGTTTGATTTTTGGGCATCTTCAAGTTTCTCCTTCTTCCTCTTTGAGCTTCTCCACTTGAGATGGGGATATTCTACTCTTTGTTATGAGCTTTAACTAAGATATTTGTCATTTTGTATAAATGGTGGGGTTTGGGAAGATTTGGGTGAAGTTAAGGTTAGGGTTTTGATATTTGAAAGAGGGGTTTTCCATCTTTGGCACCATATGTGTATAAGGGGCCTTGAACATGATATTGCTTGGGTATAATTGATGAAATTTGGTCTTGGGTGTAATAATTGTGAAAGGTGGAAGATTGCCCTAATTTGAATTAAATAATTATTTTGTTTGAATAATGAAATTGGTATGGGAAATATGAAATTGGGAGGATGTGTAAATAAAGGGTGTGGTTGGATTTGATAAATCATTCACCTATGGAATTTGATAAATTATCTGTTGATAGATTTATTTATCTGTTTAGATATATCTGTTTTGGGCTATCAGTAGAGGATAGTTGTGATTGTTGTAGAAACTGCATGAGGACTAGGTAAATTGAAACTAGTCATATGAGTTGTGTCATTGAATATGACGGGTTGATTAAATTGTTGAATATGTGATATGATTAGTCATTGTATATGACAACATGTTTAAATACATTGTATATGTGTCATTATTTGGGAGGAGATAGGGGATGTACTCCATTGTTTGGGAGGAGATAGGCGATGGACTCCATTGATAATTAAGTTGGCCGGAGTGTCCAAGATGAAAGTCCCGAAATCTTATATATTTATGGGTGCCAGTTCCCTTAGACGTGGTTCCGTAAAATGGCAAGAAAATGAAAGTGTTGAATAATGTTTGTTATTGAAGTGTTGATAAGTGAGTTGTAGTCTCGTTTAAATTGTTTAGCTAACAATGAATTATATCGATGGACTGACTTGGATAAATGAATAGAAATGGAAATGAATTAAGGTATTGGTTACCTATATTGAATGGTCTTGGAAAGAATTTGTGTTGATTAAGAATGTTGCACATTTATCTGATGCTTATATCTTAGGTAAATCTCATATATTGTTTTGGCATATCTCTACTGGGCTTTCGCTCACCCTACTTGGGAAACCATTTTCAGGTACAGGTGACATGCCACCTCCAATGACATAGCTTGGGAGGCTTAGGGGCTAAAGGCTCTACTTTTGTGATTTCATCTTGTTTTTATATGTTTTCTTTTAAGCCGAGGCTTTTAATTGTAAAGAGCTTCTGACTCTCTTTTGTTGTAAACAAGTAATAACTTGGAAAGATGTAAGCCCTTAGGACATTTATTTTGTTGATCTAAACTAGAGTTACATGTTATAGTTTCAAGATGAACATTTATGAAAGTGTAATGCATGTGATATCTTTTGTAATATTAACTCTGATGAATAAAAATATAATATTTCTATTATGTCTCTAGATCTTATGAATGGCCGATTTGTATAAAAAAAATTGAGGGCGTTACAGTAAATGTTTTCTTTTTTTTTTTTTTTGGTTAAAATTAGTAAAAAAAATAAAATAGGTTAAAATAGTCAATAAAATAAAATATCATATCAAACTCATAATCATTTTATTTTTTTCTCTCACAAACATCACATCCAATTATAAAAAAATCTTACAATCTTTCTAAACACAAATATTTTAACTTATTAAAATAGTCAGAAACTAAAATAACCTACTAAAATAGTCAATTTTCCAAATACGGCCAAAGAAGGCCTAATTGCTTGAGTGTGCTTACATATATATACACTAGCGGCCATGCACACACAATACGTGTGCAAATCCATTTAGAATTAAAATGTGAATTTGATATTATTTTTTCTAATAATATACACATAAATCATATGAATAATTATGTACAATGTAACATTTGATATTAACGTATTTGATAAATAAAATATATGTACGTTAAAATGTGTACACATCTTTAAAAAAAATGCAATATTTGCTAATCTTAACTAAAAAAACTGTACAATAAAAATTATTATAAAATCTAAACAATTACACACATTTTATGATTCACAATTTTGGGGAAAAAAAATTGAATATAAATATACAGAAACACACAAAATAAAAAAGGACAAACCCAAGACATTCAGAACATTCAAAGCAATTTTAAAACAGATTTGATATACATTGAATGCACTTGTATACAAAATTTAAAAATTAAGACTATTATTTTTTAAAATAAAACAAATTTTATGAACATTGAATTGTTTTTAAGAAAAACACATACACAAAATTAAGCAATCAAACAACCTAATTTTTTGAAAACATAAATTGTAAACACAGAAATACAAATGTTGAATAAACCAAGAAAAATAATAATCCCACAATTTTTTTTTTAACCTGATAATACAATGAAACATTTCATTTTCTATAAAAATTTTACAGAAAGTATGATTACACAAAAAAAATACAAAAAATAAAAATAAAAATCCAAGACACTCATTTTATATGATTTTTTTAAGAGCACTGAATTTTATTTTAAATAACAAACACACAAAATTAAGTAAACAAACAAATCAAATTTTAAAATACTGAAGTTATACACAAAAAAATAAACAAAAGCTTAAAAATGTGAAGTGGGAAAAAATCCTAAAATTTTTAAGAACATTGAATCATTTAAGAACATCGAATTTTTCAGGCACACACCAAAAATTTAAGAAAACTGTATTTTTTTTTTTAAACACACAAAATGAAGACAACAGATTTTTTAAGCAGACACAGAAAATTTAAGAACATTGATTTTAATTTTTTAAACACACAAAATGAAGACAACAAACAAATAAATCAAATCAATAATTTTTAAAACACTTAGAGGTAAAGAGATTTGATATACACTTTAAATTTACAAATGCTTAAAACCCTGATTATATTAACAAATAAATCAAACAAATAATTTTATAAAAAAAAAAAAACAAATTTTATGAACACAGATTTTATGAGCAATAGTACACTTACAGTGTTAGATGATTAGTCCATATATACTTTGGATAACCACCCTACTAACTTGCAACAAAACCATAAGATTGAATGTAGTTGATTTGTCTTTCTCCACCAAATAAAAGGAAAAAGTTGTTTGAATAGTTGAATAGTGTTTTCCCAAAAGAGAAGGAAAAGTTTGTGAATAGAGGGAATTGAGAAAATGGCTAGCAGCAGCAGTTGTTTTGGAAACATGGAACTGTACAGCAGCATTTTGTGAAACATGGGAAGTGGAGATTATTCAGTTTGTGAATTAGTAATTTATCATGTTACCCTTAATTACAAACTGATATAAGTGTAAAAGTAGTATAATTATTTACAAAGTTAAGGCCATTTTAGGAAAAATGGGAAAATGTTTCTAAAGCAATGGCTTCAGGACTTCAAGAAAGCTATTCCCTTTAAATAATAGAATAGACTAGTGGTGGGGCACATGCAATGCGTGTGCAACTCAAAAAAAAAAATTATAATCTAAAAATAATGGTTGCTCTTTAATTATTCAATCAAACTAATATTGTGATAAAGATTATAAAAAAATTTAATATTTATTTTTAATTTTAATATCTTTTGGTATCCTCTTAATTATTTATTAAATTTAATAAATTTAATAATTTTTTAAATCTAATAAATTTTTTTAATTTTTTATTTGTTTAACTAAATTTAAAATTATATTGGTACATAATTTTTCAAGGTGTCCTATCTCTCTCTCTCTCTTTTTTAATTTAACATTTTTTAGAATCCTATTATTATCTACAAATAATAAACTACTAATCAATAAACATAAAAAATAAACAAATAAATTGAACCTTATCATCTATAACAAATAAATTAAAATTTTTTATTTGTCTTCAATTTTTTTTCTAAGAGAACAATCCAAATAGTTTTCTTATATTGATCATGAAAAAAATTAAATATTTACTTTTAATTTTAATATATTTTGGTGTCCTTATTATCTATAATTTTTTTATTTTTTATTTGCTTAACAAAATTTAAAATTATATTCATACATAAGATATCCTCTCTCTCTCTCTCTCTCTCTCTCTCTCTCTCTCTTTTTAATTTGTAATTTAGATTGAACTTTTATATGGTGGAAAAAATAAAAATAAAAATAAAAAATCATAAAAATGAGTGTAAAACCCTCATCATATTGTATATATATATATATATATTTTTCTGTTTTATTTGTAATTTTGTTTGAACTTTTATATGGTGGAAAAAATGAAAAAAAAAAAAAACATAAAAGTATGAGCCTAAAATTCACATTATAATGTATACATTTCTTCTTTTTTAATTATTTTATTTTATATATATATATATATATATTGAATGAACATGATCAACAAAATGGAAACGTCAATTTTCCATTGAGAAGTTATTAGTTCTAAGCTGCTAATTAATAAACATTAAAAATAAATAATAAATAAATACCATTTTTGTTTACTAAACAATTACAAAATTTATACTTTTAAAAAACAAACAAGCAAACACTAATTTTAAATAAAACATGTACGGTCAAAGCAAATGAGATGTGCCACCAATATTTCTTGTGCAAACTCATAAAACATGTACAGTCAAAACAGATGAGATGTGCCACCAATTTTTCTTTTTTATTTTTCTTAAACAATTACAAAATTTATATAAAAAAAATAAACAATCGTTGAGATGTATTTTGATACTAAAAAAAATAAATAATAAATAAATATCAATTTTTTGACTAAACAATTACCGAATTTATACTAAAAAAATAAACAAACACTAACAAAGCACATACAATAAAAGAAGGGTGGTGTTGTTAGACAACCCCTTAGTTCTAAACTACTACTATATTTCATATTTTCTATTCATAATTTCTAAAGTACTTATATTTCTATTCATATTTTCTTTTTGGGCCAAAATTTGGAGGTTTGGATTGCCTGGGAAGAACAATTATTTTGTATTCATATTTTCTCAAGTTCTTATGTACTGCCTAAAAATTAAGGAAGCAACAGG
Source organism: Camellia sinensis (assembly GCF_055761805.1). NCBI lineage: Eukaryota > Viridiplantae > Streptophyta > Magnoliopsida > Ericales > Theaceae > Camellia > Camellia sinensis. The sequence continues at coordinate 69,542,055 of NC_138961.1, read as the reverse complement.
CTAATAGAACAATACCCCCATCGGAAATGGTTTATCAGAATTTTTATGATACATCATAATAAAGTAATAAAGTAATAAATTTTAAAAAAAATATTGAGAAACATTGAAGAAAAGAGTTTCAATTAAATTTTTTTTAGAGAGAGCTGGAAGAAGAAGAAGAAAAAACTTTACAGTATGCAATTTGTATTTTACATACCAACAACATAAAAATAAATTATATAAAGAAAATATACCTGACAATACTTATTTTTATATTTTTACTTGAGTAGCAGTAGCTTCCAAAATCAACAAAACGATTGAGATTAAAAATAAAAATAACAATAGAACCAAACCCATTAAAATCAGATCCACCACCAATCTTCCAACCATGGTTAAACCCATTCAAATCCAACACATTTGACTTCAAACTGTTAGACGAATTTATAATGATTCCGGGTTTAGACCCGACCTTTGTTGTGTTCCGAACTCGGGCCTCGTGGTTTGATGTTGTTATTTATATCTCTTTTCCCTTTCACTCTTTGAATTTGAGTTTGGGAATGCGTTGGGCACGTTTGGAATAGGTTGGTGGCTAGTTAGTCTAGAATGTTGTTGTCCAGAATCTTGGTCTTCCGCTCGAGCAGGGTTTACAAACACTCAGTACTTTGCACGTCTGCAAAATACTGGAAGAGTGTTTCCTACCCTCGAGCGGCATTTCCTACGCTGGTGTACGCTTGAGTAGACTTTCTTGTGCTCAAATGGGTTGTCTGTTGTCTGCAAATACTGGATGTGTGTATTCCGCGCTCGAGCAGGTTTCTTCTTGTGCTCAAGCGGATCAAATCTTTGTGTAACAACCCACATTTATGTCTTAGTCATGTTCATGTGCATCTGTATGATTATGACTCGTTAAGCTTGTATTTGTATGTTTGTGACTTGTTTTGCCTAAGTAAGGTCAATGTTTCGTTTTGTGCTTATGTGATTTGCCTAAGTGTTGTGTGCATGTTTTGTTCCTTCCTTGCTGTCTCAAGCCCAGGTCATGTCAAGCCTAGGTCATGCCAAGCCTAAGTTATGTTAAGCCTAGATTATTCCAAGCCGAGGTCATCTTCAGTCTAGAATTATCTTGGAACCACTTTGTTCGACCTCCACCTTCGCCCTGACATATTGGCCGAGATGTCATTATCTAGGCCGAGGTGTTCATCACCAAAACACCTCGGCCTAGATGTGTATTATCTAGGCCGAGATGTTACCTTTGCACCTAAGTGGTCTTGTCCTGGAGTAGTATGACCTAGACCGAGGTGTGGCACATCTAGTCCAAGGTGTGGTACAGCTTAGTCAAGTCTTGTCCTTCCTAGCTGAGGTCATTGTCACCTTAGTTGCCGTTCAACTATGGGTGCCCAGGTCCATGTTTTCGAACTCATAGCATGAAATCCCAGATTTTTGTAACAAGGAAGTTATGATTTTAGCATTCATATTCTTCATGATCTTCATGTTCATGTTCTTCCTGTTCTTCATGGGTGGAAACCCAGATCTCCAGACCTCACTTCCCGAGGTGTAGTCGCCGAGATCACTCTTACCTAGACCTCACACTTAGGCCAAGCATCGTATCTCACTTTGGCCTACCTTGTATGATAACTTACACCTTTAGTTGTCTTGTGCGCACCTCGGCATGCAGCCGTATGCCAAAGCCTAGGTAAGCACACCTCGGCCAGGAGGTGTGGGACCTCGGCAAAGACCTGGTAGGTACCCAGCATGTGTTCCTGACATGTAAAACTGTGTTTTGACTTCCAGCATGTTTTCCGAGATTATTTGCATGCATGTAAGACTTGTTTTGAGAAGTACGTTTAGTATGCTTTGCCATGTGTTTGTAGGACTTGGACCCTTGCCTTGATCCCGACGTCCTAAGAACTAAGTGAGTGGTATTTTTAATGAAGTTATGTTCTTAAGGTTTTGATAAAGCGTTGCCTTGTTTTGATAAAAATATTTGTTAAGCATGAATGATATCCCTATTTTATGTATTAAGTATAAGCTTTGTTTTGGCTGACATTCTTGGAACCGTCCTTTCGTGTTAGGGGACGTTAAGCCTAAGTAACACCGTCCTTTCGTGTTAGGGGACGTTAAGCCTATGTAACATAGTTCTTCCGTGCTAGGGGACTTTATATAGCGATCCCGGGTTTACCCTTGTTGTACAGTGATCCGGACATGTGTCCGTGGATGTTGGTAGTTGTTTATTATCTTGTTTACATCCTTTCTTACTTTGTATTTGAGTTATAGGATGTGTTGAGCGGGTTTGTTACAGGTTGGTTGAGTTTAGAAACCAAAACTAGTTGCCCAGATTTTTGGCCTGTACGCTCGAGCGGGGGTGTTGGCGCTCGAGCGTAGATTACATCCATCCAATATCTTGTTGTGCAGTGTTGAGAGCTCGAGCGTAGGGTTGGGAGCTCGAGCGGAGGCCTGGTTCTGCAAAAGTGCTGGGCGAGTGCATTCTGCGCTCGAGCGGGAGGTTGGCCGCTCGAGCGGAAGTCTGTGAGTGGCCGCTCGAGCGGGGTGTTTTACGCTCGAGCGGAAGACTGGGTTTAAGACCCGAAGTTGTGACTTTCCAAATCACTTTTTCACTTTCTCTTCTCTCTCTTACTTTTCCAAAATCACCATTGTTGAGCCTCTCACTCTAGACTCTACCTTCTCTCTAGGTTTTGATCTAGTAGGAGTGATTTACTCACCTTTGGCCTTTACAAAAAGGTTGTTGATCGTCGAGGGCTTCATTTTAATCTGAAAATCTCGGGTTTTGGAGCACGTTGAGTTTTGTCTTCTTCTCCCTTGGAGCTCCGAATTTGAGGTAGGGATAACCTACTCCTCTCTATGGGTTTTGTCTTTAAATTTTGGTATTTTGAGATGTTGGGCTTGGTTTGGTAAATTTGTGAAAGTTTGGGACTTTTGTGTAATTTTACAAAAGTTGGGGTTTTATTCATAATAAACCTAGATGCATGTTTGGCATAGAAAAATAGAATGATTGTTGAATCATTGATGAAAATGGGACCTAAGGGTTGAAATGGTAATTATGGAAAATGGCCTAATTACATTGTTTAATTAATTGGGATAATTAATTGGTGAGAAATGAGGAAATGAAATGTTGATTGAATATCCATTTGTGCATTTATTTTCTGTTTTAGAAATAACTGCTTTGGGCTATCGGTGGAGGATAGTCGAGATTGTTGTAGACAATGCATGATGATTAGGTAAACGGAAACTAATCAATGGAACGTGTCATGGAACTTGACGGTTGATAGAATACATTAATTGTGTGTATTGTGTGATTGTATATAGAACCAATGTGTTTATATACGTTATGTGTAGAGGAGGAGATAGGGGATGTACTCCGCGGTTTAGGGGAAGATAAGGGATGTACCTCTAAACCGGATAGGTATTGGGAGGAGATAGGGGATGAACTCCGTAGACAGAGCTCATATGCTTGTCTAGAGAAGTGAAGATAGAGCTCATATGCTTATCTTTGTGAAGTGAAGTGTGGATACAGCTTGTATGCTTATCTGTGGATATTGTTGATATACATATCTGTTGTAGAGTGTGGATACAGCTTGTATGCTTATCTGTGGATATTGTTGATATACATATCTGTTGAGAATGTGGGTATAGCTTTTATGCTTATCTGAATGTGAGATATAGTTTTTATACATATCTGTGGAAATGATGATAGAGCTAGCATGCTTATCTGTTGAAAAAGGGAAAATGAAAAGTAATTGGGACTTGTAAGTCGCTGACATAAATATGTAATTTATGTGATTGTATCAGTGTTGACCAACTATCAATTGCTAATGTTTTAGTCATTGTCCATGGTTGGTTTAGTATATTTCTACTGGGCTGTGGCTCACCCTATATGGGAATATCATTTTCAGGTGCAGGAAGCATGCCACCTCCAAGGACATAGCTGGGAGGCTAGTGGCGGGCATAGTTTTGTCGTTTTACTTTTGATGTATTACATGTAATTTCAAGCCAAGGGCTTAATGTGTAAACGAGTTAGAACTCTTTGTTGTAACCAAGTGTTAACTTGGAAAGCTGTAAGCCCGTAGGGCATTTTGTTATGAGGTTAACATGTAATACTTATGTCTTGGAATTCTAATGAATTAAAGGAATGCGGTTAGTTTAAATGTAAATTCATGTCTTATCTGATGGGTTTATTGTTATTATTTTGAGGGCGTTACAACTTGGTATCAGAGCGTACCGGGTTCGAATACTTTGGGTACGTGGGAAGTGATTAGTATCACAATGGGTTTGTCTCGCTTGATAGAGATTTAGATATAGTATCATATGCTATGGGCTTAAGTGATAACATGCTTATGTGACTATGTGGATATGGGATTTAATTTCTAGGATGTTGATTGGATCCTTGAGTTTCTGGAAGTCTTGTTGGAAAAGCACTTGATCAATGCTGTTTCTAACCGGAACTCTAGTAACGCCTTGGGACTATCATTATCCGGAAATGAAATTCGTAAGTGCTTATGTGTTTATGTGCTTATGTGGAGTGAATTACACTTGTCCATGCATTAGGACGTGAGTGTTTAGTTTCGACACACCTATGAATGTGCTAACGTTCTGTGTTACCTTTATTAGGATGTCAGGACGAGGAAGAGGTACTAGGCGTGGTAGACCTGCGAGGCAGGAAGTACCGTTACAGGGTGAGATTCCGGCAGTACAGGAGGGAGTTGGACAGGCCAATGTGGCCGAGCCAGTGGGTCAGCAGGCTATGGGTGCCTTGGCCAGAGAGATAGCAGGAGCTTTAGGTATTCTTAGAGCTGGGAATCAGGCAGCTGAGACAGGGCCTTCCTTCTTGAAGAGGGAGTTCTTCCGGTGTAATCCGGACGAGTTTATCGGGGATCCTAAAGAGCCGCTTAAGGCAGATGAATCGCTCGAACAGACAACGAAGACGTTTGAGATGCTTGGCATCGAGGACGGAGCACTGAAAGTGACCTTGGCATCCTTCCAGCTGAAGGGAGATGCGGGTCAATGGTGGAAGTACGAGAAAGCTCGTGTTGGTGGTACTTGGGAGGTGTTTGTGAATGCTTTTCAGGAGAGGTTTTTATCAGCAGCAGCTGGGGAGAAGCTGAGGGATCAGTTTAGCCGGCTTAATCAGCAGGGCTTGTCAGTGGCCGAGTTTGAGGCTACTTTTACCAGTCTGTCTAGGTTTGCACCTGAACTGGTGGCGTCTGAGGAACGCCGTTGCTATGAGTTTGAGCGGAAGTTGAGGCGGGGCCTCAAGTTGAGAATTGGTGGGTCTTATATTCGAGAGTATAGACACCTAGTGGACGCTGCAGCTCATATGGAGCTTATGATGCAGGAGGAGGATGAGGGTCAGAGAGGCTCCAAGAGGGGCCAGGATAGTCAGAGAGATGGCAGGAGGCAGAGGGGTTCTAACCCTCAGCAGTCTCAGGGTGCAGTCTCTAGATCGACCTTTCCAGTGCCTAGTGTAGGCTCGGGGAGAGGCAGTCAGGGGGAATTCACTTGTTACAAGTGTGGCCAGATGGGTCACAAGGTTTCAGTTTGCCCGCAGAAGGGTGGGGGTCAGAAAGCTGCTTCTTCTTCAGCTAGACCGCAGAGTCAGAGTTTGGGCAGGGGGCAGCTCTTGACTTGTTATCAGTGTGGACAATCTGGGCACATGAAGAGGTTTTGCCCACAGTTGAGTGCCACTTCGGGAGCGTCTGGTTCTAGGCAGACGCAGGGTTTTCAGCCAGCTCAGTCTGTGCAGGCCTCGAGGGCCAATCCGGGAGCTTCGTCATCCCAGTCTGTGCAGCAGTCTTTTGCTCCGAGAGGTGAGCAGGTAGACCAGGGGCCTACGGGGCGCGTGTATGCTGTTACCGCGCAGGATTTAGTACCGGCTCCATCAGTAGTGAGAGGTACTTTTCTGTTTTGCAACTCAGTTGCTAATGTGTTGATAGACACGGGTGCATCTCATTCTTTTGTATCTGCTGCATTTGCATCTGTTTTGGAATTGGAGTTAGCACAGTTAGCATCTCCTATTTGTGTAGTATCGCCTTTGGGTGGTGAGTTGATTCTGAAACAGGGTGTTAGGGGATGTGATATAGAGGTCGCCGACTATAGGCTTCCTTTTCCGTTTGTTGTCATGCCCATGAAGGGTTTTGATGTTATTTTGGGTATGGACTGGTTATCGTCATACCGGGCTGTTATTGATTGCTACCGCCAGAGGGTTACATTGTGTACCTTGAGCGGGGAGTGGTTCCATTTCTTGGGAGACCGGGTTGGTAGTGTTTTGCCACCGGGGTATGATTCGCGAGGGCGAAGTGAGCTTAGTAGTCTACTTGCTAGCTTTGAGAGTGGTGAGAGTGGTGAGACCCAGCATGTATTGCCGAGGGTGGTTTGTGAGTATCCGGATGTTTTTCCCGAAGATCTTGTTAGTTTGCCACCTCACCGAGAGATAGAGTTCTCTATTGATTTAGTGCCTGGTACGGCGCCGATTTCTATGGCACCTTACCGTTTTGCTCCAGCAGAGTTGGTTGAGTTGAAAGTTCAGCTCCAGGAATTGCTAGATAAGGGCTTTGTTCGCCCTAGTGTTTCACCGTGGGGAGCACCGGCCCTCTTTGTTAAAAAGAAAGATGGTGCCTTGAGATTGTGTATAGACTACCGGAAGTTGAATCGGGCTACGGTTAAGAATAAGTATCCTATGCCCCGTATAGATGATTTGTTTGACCAGTTGAAGGGTTCCCGTTGTTTCTCTAAGATAGACTTGAGATCGGGTTACCATCAGTTGAGGGTCAGGGAGGAAGATATTCCTAAGACGGCATTCCGTACGCGGTATGGCCATTACGAGTTTCTGGTGATGCCATTCGGGCTTACCAATGCACCGGCAGTCTTTATGGACTTGATGAACCGGATTTTCCGGGAGTTCTTAGACCGATTTGTGGTCGTCTTCGTGGACGACATTCTTATCTATTCGTCTTCTGAGGAGGAGCACGAGGCACACTTGAGAGTGGTGCTTGAGTTACTTAGAGCCCATAGGCTGTATGCCAAGTTTGGGAAGTGTGAGTTCTGGCTGAGGGAAGTCAAATTCTTAGGCCACGTGATATCCGGGGAAGGGGTGTCTGTTGATACATCCAAGGTTGAGGCAGTGCAAGATTGGGCACAGCCTAAGAGTGTGTTTGAGATCCGCAATTTTCTGGGATTAGCTGGGTATTACCGTCGGTTTGTGAAAGATTTCTCCAGGTTAGCGTCACCGTTGACTAGACTGACTCGGAAAGGAGTCAAGTTTGTGTGGAGTGAGACTTGTGAAAAGTCGATTCAAGAACTGAAAGTTAGATTGACCACCGCTCCGGTGTTGATTATTCCGGAGAGAGGGTTGGGTTATGCGGTTTATTGTGATGCCTCACGAGAGGGTTTGGGTTGTGTGTTGATGCAAGAGGGAAAAGTGGTAGCTTATGGCTCACGTCAGTTGAAAATACACGAGAAGAATTACCCTACACACGACCTAGAGTTAGCAGCTGTGATCTTTGCCTTGAAAATCTGGAGGCACTACCTTTATGGTGAGAGGTTCGAGGTATTCTCGGATCATAAGAGTTTGAAGTATCTGTTTACCCAGAGAGACTTGAATTTGAGGCAGAGGAGATGGATGGAGTTCATCGAGGATTATGATTTTGAGTTGCACTATCATCCGGGAAAGGCCAATGTTGTGGCCGATGCCCTTAGTAGGAAAACCATTAGTGATGTAGCTTGTATAGCCATCCGGGAATGGGAGATGTTGGGAGCACTTGGCGAGTTTGATTTGCTACTGGGCGAATCTGTTGAGGCTGCGGCCTTGTTTTCTGTTGTTGCGCAGCCTACACTTGTGATTAGAGTGTTAGAGGCACAGAGAGGTGACCTTGAGGTAGAATCCCTCCGAGAGAAGATCTCCAGTGGGAAAGTTGAGAAGGGTTTGACGGTGTATCCCGACCTGAGTGTGAGATACCGAAACCGTTTGTTTGTACCGGAGTCTTGCCGAGAGGAAGTACTCCAAGAGTTTCACCATTCGCGCCTTGCGGTGCATCCGGGAGGTACTAAGATGTATCAGGATTTGGGTCGCCAGTTTTGGTGGCGGGGTATGAAGAGAGATGTGGCTGTTTTCGTATCGAAATGCCTTACTTGCCAGCAAGTGAAGGCCGAGCATCAGAGGCCAGCGGGTTTGTTGCAACCCTTGCCTATTGCCGAGTGGAAGTGGGAGCATGTCACTATGGACTTCGTTGTAGGTCTTCCGAGGACTCAACGGGGTAGTGATGCTATTTTGGTGGTTGTAGACCGGTTGACTAAGTCGGCGCACTTTATTCCTATGCGCGTGAGAGATTCGGTAGATCATCTTGCCGACTTGTATATTCGGGACGTAGTGCGATTGCACGGGGTCCCAGTGACGATTGTCTCAGATAGAGATCCTCGTTTTACTGCTAGGTTGTGGCAGAGTTTGCAGAGTGCACTGGGCACTAAGTTGACCTTTAGTACGGCTTATCATCCTCAGACTGACGGGCAGTCCGAGCGTACTATTCAGATTCTCGAGGATATGCTTCGGGGTTGTGTCCTGGACTTCAGTGGGACATGGGAGAGGCACTTGCCATTGGTAGAGTTTGCCTACAACAACAGTTTTCAGTCTAGCATCGGTATGGCACCGTTTGAGGCCTTGTATGGCCGACCGTGTAGGTCTCCAGTTTGTTGGGCCGAGGTGGGTGATGCACCTTTGTTGGGTCCGGAGTTGGTTAGGGAGACGACGGAGAAAGTTGAGCTTATCCGTAGGAGGCTTGTTACAGCCCAGAGTCGACAAAAGAGTTATGCCGACCGTAGGAGGAGGCCTTTGGCGTTTGAGGTAGGTGATCATGTCTTTCTGAAGATATCACCTAGGCGAGGCTTGATGAGGTTTGGGAAGAGTGGAAAGTTATCCCCTCGGTTTATTGGTCCTTTTGAGATCCTTGAGAGGATAGGTGAGGTTGCTTATCGGTTAGCCTTACCGCCGCAGTTGTCCGGAGTACATGACGTGTTTCATGTGAGTATGCTTCGGAAGTATGAGCCAGATCCATCACATGTGCTGGATTGGACTGATTTAGAGGTAGATGAGGATGCCTCGTATGAGGAGAGACCGGTTCGGGTCTTGGATAGGCGGGATCAGGTCCTGCGTGGCAAGACCATTCCTTTGGTGAAAGTCTTGTGGAAACATCACGGAGTGGAGGAAGCCACTTGGGAACGTGAGTTGGAAGTCCGAGAGAAATATCCGGACTTGTTTATTGATATGTAATTTTGTATTTAAATTTTACATTTTGTTGAACTTAAGAGCTTGGATATATGTCTTAAGTTGTGAAACATTGAAAATGTTTTGGTTATTGGAAGTATGTTTTGGAACTTGCCCCTTTTGGAAGTTGAAAGTGACATTATATGCGTTAAATATATTGTTGAAATTGGAAGGATAGTGCATAATGTTGATGCATGTTGAAAATACATATGTTGTTTACATATTGTGATATGTCTCTTGTTAAAGGGATGGGATGACCGGTAATGGGTCGAATTGTTGAATGTTAAAATGTAACATTGTTTAAAATGGAGGAAAACTTGTTTTTGAAAACTTGTGCTTAATTTCGGGGGCGAAATTCTTTAAGGGGGGGAGGTTATAGCGATCCCGGGTTTACCCTTGTTGTACAGTGATCCGGACATGTGTCCGTGGATGTTGGTAGTTGTTTATTATCTTGTTTACATCCTTTCTTACTTTGTATTTGAGTTATAGGATGTGTTGAGCGGGTTTGTTACAGGTTGGTTGAGTTTAGAAACCAAAACTAGTTGCCCAGATTTTTGGCCTGTACGCTCGAGCGGGGGTGTTGGCGCTCGAGCGTAGATTACATCCATCCAGTATCTTGTTGTGCAGTGTTGAGAGCTCGAGCGTAGGGTTGGGAGCTCGAGCGGAGGCCTGGTTCTGCAAAAGTGCTGGGCGAGTGCATTCTGCGCTCGAGCGGGAGGTTGGCCGCTCGAGCGGAAGTCTGTGAGTGGCCGCTCGAGCGGGGTGTTTTACGCTCGAGCGGAAGACTGGGTTTAAGACCCGAAGTTGTGACTTTCCAAATCACTTTTTCACTTTCTCTTCTCTCTCTTACTTTTCCAAAATCACCATTGTTGAGCCTCTCACTCTAGACTCTACCTTCTCTCTAGGTTTTGATCTAGTAGGAGTGATTTACTCACCTTTGGCCTTTACAAAAAGGTTGTTGATCGTCGAGGGCTTCATTTTAATCTGAAAATCTCGGGTTTTGGAGCACGTTGAGTTTTGTCTTCTTCTCCCTTGGAGCTCCGAATTTGAGGTAGGGATAACCTACTCCTCTCTATGGGTTTTGTCTTTAAATTTTGGTATTTTGAGATGTTGGGCTTGGTTTGGTAAATTTGTGAAAGTTTGGGACTTTTGTGTAATTTTACAAAAGTTGGGGTTTTATTCATAATAAACCTAGATGCATGTTTGGCATAGAAAAATAGAATGATTGTTGAATCATTGATGAAAATGGGACCTAAGGGTTGAAATGGTAATTATGGAAAATGGCCTAATTACATTGTTTAATTAATTGGGATAATTAATTGGTGAGAAATGAGGAAATGAAATGTTGATTGAATATCCATTTGTGCATTTATTTTCTGTTTTAGAAATAACTGCTTTGGGCTATCGGTGGAGGATAGTCGAGATTGTTGTAGACAATGCATGATGATTAGGTAAACGGAAACTAATCAATGGAACGTGTCATGGAACTTGACGGTTGATAGAATACATTAATTGTGTGTATTGTGTGATTGTATATAGAACCAATGTGTTTATATACGTTATGTGTAGAGGAGGAGATAGGGGATGTACTCCGCGGTTTAGGGGAAGATAGGGGATGTACCTCTAAACCGGATAGGTATTGGGAGGAGATAGGGGATGAACTCCGTAGACAGAGCTCATATGCTTGTCTAGAGAAGTGAAGATAGAGCTCATATGCTTATCTTTGTGAAGTGAAGTGTGGATACAGCTTGTATGCTTATCTGTGGATATTGTTGATATACATATCTGTTGTAGAGTGTGGATACAGCTTGTATGCTTATCTGTGGATATTGTTGATATACATATCTGTTGAGAATGTGGGTATAGCTTTTATGCTTATCTGAATGTGAGATATAGTTTTTATACATATCTGTGGAAATGATGATAGAGCTAGCATGCTTATCTGTTGAAAAAGGGAAAATGAAAAGTAATTGGGACTTGTAAGTCGCTGACATAAATATGTAATTTATGTGATTGTATCAGTGTTGACCAACTATCAATTGCTAATGTTTTAGTCATTGTCCATGGTTGGTTTAGTATATTTCTACTGGGCTGTGGCTCACCCTATATGGGAATATCATTTTCAGGTGCAGGAAGCATGCCACCTCCAAGGACATAGCTGGGAGGCTAGTGGCGGGCATAGTTTTGTCGTTTTACTTTTGATGTATTACATGTAATTTCAAGCCAAGGGCTTAATGTGTAAACGAGTTAGAACTCTTTGTTGTAACCAAGTGTTAACTTGGAAAGCTGTAAGCCCGTAGGGCATTTTGTTATGAGGTTAACATGTAATACTTATGTCTTGGAATTCTAATGAATTAAAGGAATGCGGTTAGTTTAAATGTAAATTCATGTCTTATCTGATGGGTTTATTGTTATTATTTTGAGGGCGTTACACTTTAAGCCTATGTAGCATAGTCCTTCCATGCTAGGGGACTTTAAGCCTATGTAGCATAGTCCTCCCGTGCTAGGGGACTTTGAGCCTATGTAGCATAGTCCTCCCGTGCTAGGGGACTTTAAGCCTAGGTAGCACCGTCCTTTCGTGCTAGGGGACGTTAAGCCTAAGTAGCACCATTGTTAAGATATCGGCCACCGACGGACTATGAACGGGTGTGCTCGATGCCGAGGTTATGCTTTTGTTTTGCCGGAATGTCATCACCCCATGTTTTAAGTTGACATATGTTAAGTAATTAAGTAAGTTTTGAAAGACCAAGGTTCGACCGATGTTTTATTTCAAGCCAAGCTAAGCTATGTTATTTATGGTTTTGACAAGGATATACTATGTATTGTTTTGAAAAGATCTCGGGTATCATTCATTTAACCCCTTTATTACTTGTACCATTCACTGAGTATCCAAGCTCACCCTCCCTATGTATATATGTAGGTAACAAGCATGAAGTCGGCTACGCCGAGATGTGTGTTTTATATGTATGTTATGTCGGCAGTGAGGATGTCAGCAATCTGGAAGATTATGTTTCTTGACTTGTATTTCATGTATTTAGTTTATGTCGGCTTGTGAAGCCCTTTTGTTAAGATGTATTTTTTGTACCTCATTTTATTTGTATTCAAGTTATAAAGCTATGTAAAGATGTATGTCATTCCACTTGACTTATGCACTGCTCTTATGGACCACTTGTATTGTAAATTATTGCTTCCGCACATGTTAGCCCCATATAATTATACTCTGATTGTGTGTGAATTTTTGAATGTTGGCCTTCGATAATCTCGGATTACTGGCCATCACGGCACCAAACTACTAGGGGCGGTTTGGGGTCGTGACAGAATGGTATTAGAGCACAAGTTCCTTATAGTACGTTATTCACACACTTTGAGTCCTAAAGAGCATAGGATTTCCCTTAGAGTGATGTTAGGATTGCATCATGTTGCTTGCTACTTGACAAGGTGTGCACATCTCGGCATGAGCATTTGTTACATCGGCATGATCATGTTCACTTGCATACATGTTCATTTGTTCATTTTGTTCTAAGAGTCACATCTTGCATACTCCTAGCATCATGAGAAGAGGTAGAGCCCCAGTTGGCCGAGATCAGTCCGAAGACAGGTTAGACAGATTAGAGAGGATTATTGAAAGTTTGGCCGATGAGTTAAGGCAAGCAAGGCAGCAGAACACTGGTACCACCTCCACCCAGGCCGAGCAGACAGATGGCCGACATGTAGTTCCACCACTGCCGTACCACAAGTGCCTCCGTAGCCAACTTTGTATGGAGATGACACATTGACCCTGATCAGAGAATTCAAGAAGACGAAACTGCCGAAGTTCCATGGAGGTATAGAACCGATGAAGGAAGAAGCATGGGTTCTCGAGATGGAGAAGTTGTTCGAGGTTTTTACTAGCACTGACGCTCAGAAGGTGTCATTAGAAGCATTCACATTGGAAGACGACGCTCGTAGATGGTGGATGATGATCTGAGAAGGTAATCCAGACTTGACTTGGGCCAAATTTTTGGAGCTGTTCTATGACAAGCATTTCCCACTCAGTGTCCGAGATCGCAAGACCACAGAATTTCAGATGTTGACACAGGGTAGCAAAACAGTGGCATAGTATGATCATGCTTTCACCGAGTTGGCAAGATATGCACCTCACATGGTCGACAACGAATACAGGAAAGCTAGGAAGTTTGAGAGTGGACTTCGAGGGCCAATACAAGATCAGGTTAATTTGCTCAACATGCCGACGTATGCTGGAGTGTTAGATAAAGCCAACCTGAACAGAAGTCAAAGTTCGGGGAAGAATCAAAAGAAGAGGCAGACCTATGACAATCGCGAAGAAGAGGCAGACCCGACTGATGCCGAGGAGGAGACAAAGGTGGACTGCCCCAACAAGGCGAATCCGGAAGGTGGTACTTGGCCGACATGTGCAAGTTACGGGAAGCTACATTTTGGAGTTTGTCTTCGGGCGACTGGAGCATGTTTCGGATGCAGTGAGATGGGTCATCGCATTAAGGATTGTCCCAAGGTAAAAGCTAGAGATGATAAGAAGAGATGAGAACTCGACATCCGGAGTCGTTTTGGGAACAAGGTAAGCGAAGTTTGGGGACCAAACTTCTTTAAGGGGGGAGGGATGTAACAACCCACATTTATGTCTTAGTCATGTTCATGTGCATCTGTATGATTATGACTCGTTAAGCTTGCATTTGTATGTTTGTGACTTGTTTTGCCTAAGTAAGGTCCATGTCTCGTTTTGCGCTTATGTGATTTGCCTAAGTGTTGTGTGCATGTTTTGTTCCTTCCTTGTTGTCTCAAGCCCAGGTCATGTCAAGCCTAGGTCATGCCAAGCCTAAGTTATGTTAAGCCTAGATTATTCCAAGCCGAGGTCATCTTCAGTCTAGAATTATCTTGGAACCACTTTGTTCGACCTCCACCTTCGCTCTGACATATTGGCCGAGATGTCATTATCTAGGCCGAGGTGTTCATCACCAAGGCCGAGATGTGTATTATCTAGGCCGAGATGTTACCTTTGCACCTAAGTGATCTTGTCCTGGAGTGGTATGACCTAGACCGAGGTGTGGCACATCTAGGCCATGGTATGGCACAACTTAGTCAAGTGTTGTCCTTCCTAGCCGAGGTCATTGTCACCTTAGTTGCCGAAGCTTTGACCTTAGCCGATGTCATCGCTTGCCGGAGTGCCTTACCGAGTAGCTTGTTAGATACACTTTGTCATAGTCTTGTCTTGTTAATCTATCACCTTTTTGAGGAGAGCCAACCAGTCGTTGCCACGTGTCCGAGCTGAGTGTTAAGTCAGCCGATAGATATAGAAAACCTATCATTTGTTATATCTTTGTTTTGAAGAGGAGATAGAAGCTCTAGGTGAGGAAGAGGAGTTCTTGAGAGGAGGTAGATTTCCAAGTTTGATCCCTAGAGATCGAACCGTTAGATCTGTGTTCTAAGGTTAGATTCTTGATCTACTCATGTTGTTCTTTATGTTCATGTTATTGCATTGCATGATTGAATATGATTTGTAAGCCATGCATTGCTTTGAAGTTCGGTTTTAGAAAGAGAAAATATCATTCATGCGTTCTTCAAGAAAAGTCATGTTTTGATCCGAAACCTCATGCAAAGATCCATGTTTTTGTGTTTGTTTCCATATGATTTTCAAGTATGGCTACCCAGGTCCATGTTTTTGAACTCATAGCATGAAATCCCAGATTTTTGTAATAAGGAAGTTATGATTTTAGCATTCGTATTCTTCATGATCTTCATGTTCATGTTCTTCCTGTTCTTCACGGGTGGAAACCCAGATCTCCAGACCTCACTTCCCGAGGTGTAGTCACCGAGATCACTCTTACCTAGACCTCACACTTAGGCCAAGCATCGTATCTCACTTTGGCCTACCTTGCATGATCACTTACACCTTTAGTTGTCTTGTGCACACCTCGGCATGCAGCCGCATGCCGAAGCCTAGGTAACCACACCTCGGCCAGGAGGTGTGGGACCTCGGCAAAGACCTGGTCGGTACCCAGCACGTCTTCCTGACATGTAAAACTGTGTTTTGACCTCCAGCATGTTTTCCGAGATTATTTGCATGCATGTAAGACTTGTTTTGAGAAGTACGTTCAGTATGCTTTGCCATGTGTTTGTAGGACTTGGACCCTTGCCTTGATCCTGACGTCCCAAGAACTAAGTGAGTGGTATTTTTAATAAAGTTATGTTCTTAAGGTTTTGATAAAGCGTTGCCATGTTTTGATAAAAGTATTTGTTAAGCATGAATGATATTCCTATTTTATGTATTAAGTATAAGCTTTGTTTTGGATGACATTCTTGGAACCGTCCTTTCGTGTTAGGGGACGTTAAGCCTAAGTAACACCGTCCTTTCGTGTTAGGGGACGTTAAGCCTATGTAACATAGTCCTTCCGTGCTAGGGGACTTTAAGCCTATGTAGCATAGTCCTTCCATGCTAGGGGACTTTAAGCCTATGTAGCAGAGTCCTCCCGTGCTAGGGGACTTTAAGCCTATGTAGCATAGTCCTCCCGTGCTAGGGGACTTTAAGCCTAGGTAGCACCGTCCTTTCGTGCTAGGGGACGTTAAGCCTAAGTAACACCCTTGTTAAGATATCGGCCACCGACGGACTATGAACGGGTGTGCTCGATGCCGAGGTTATGCTTTTGTTTTGCCGGAATGTCATCACCCCATGTTTTAAGTTGACGTATGTTAAGTAAGTAAGTAAGTTTTGAAAGGCCAAGGTTCGACCGATGTTTTATTTCAAGCCAAGCTAAGCTATGTTATGTATGGTTTTGACAACGATATACTATGTATTGTTTTGAAAAGATCTCGGGTATCATTCATTTAACCCCTTTATTACTTGTACCATTCACTGAGTATCCAAGCTCACCCTCCCTATGTATATATATAGGTAACAAGCAAGAAGTCGGCTACGCCGAGATGTGTGTTTTATATGTATGTTATGTCGGCAGTGAGGATGTCGGCAATCTGGAAGATTATGTTTCTTGAGTTGTATTTCATGTATTTTGTTTATGTCGGCTTGTGAAGCCCTTTTGTTAAGATGTATTTTTTGTACCTCATTTTATTTGTATTCAAGTTATAAAGCTATGTAAAGATGTATGTCATTCCATTTGACTTATGCACTGCTCTTATGGACCACTTGTATTGTAAATTATTGCTTCCGCACATGTTAGCCCCATATAAATATACTCTGATTGTGTGTGAATTTTTGAAAGTTGGCCTTCGGTAATCTCGGATTACTAGCCATCACCGCACCAAACTACTAGGGGCGGTTTGGGGTCGTGACACTTTGTGTCTGACACTCAAGCGTGAAATCTTCCGCTCGAGTGGACTGCACGTATATCAGATCGCGAAAAGCACTTTTTACATTACTTTTTCATATCTTTTCACCCCAAACCCTAAAGTTGAGAGCCTCTATCTCTCTAAAACTCACATTCTCTCTACATTTTGACCTAGATCCTTTGATCTCTACACCCTTAAGCCTTTGTTAAAAAGATAGAGCTCTTGAAGATCTTCTCTTTGACCCGATTAAAGTTGGATTTTGACATTTTTGGGGTTCCATCCTTGCTTGGCTCGTCTTCTCCCTTTGAGGTAGGGATTTTTTACACTTTGTTATGAGTTTTAACTTAGTTATTTGTGATTGCGTAACAATGGTGGGTTTTGGCGGTATTTTGAGCAAAACCTAGGGTTTGGTTATAAAATGTGTAGACACCCTAGTTTTGACCGCTCGTAAGACTTCGGCGCTTTATTCTGAGCACTCGATGATGATGATTATATTGTGTACGTGGTTTTAATTCTCAATAAAAGAATCCGAGTTCGAGCGCTAAACAATTCTAGCTTGCCATACCCACTGTATTTCTACCCTAGAAAATCAGTTTTCTACCTGTATTGAACTTCAAAGTGAGGAACAGTGGGCATACATTGACCTCCGACCGTACATCAGTGACCTCCGACCGGAGACACCAAGGTCCGGCCAGACTTATTGACTTTTCAGGTAGTTTGTACAGCAATTTGCCAGTTACCCAATTTTGCAGATATTTTGAGTAGCTCAAGTTCTATAAATACGGGGCTCATCCTGATGTTAAAGGGGTTAAGAAAAACAAGATTAAGAGTTAGAAAGAAAGAAACAATATCAAGAGTTTAGAAATATCTTAGAAATATCCAAAAAAATATCAAAGCTACAATTCATCTTTGTCCTTCCATAAGCTCTCATATCAGCCTTGAAACTCTCATATCATCTCTACATACCATACAAGTTCTTGAACTTGGAACTTGATTTGAGACTTGAAGATCATAACTCAAACTTGAGGGTGCTTTGGAATCAAGTTTGGTTTACAACAAGAACACCTTCTTTACAAGAGGTAAAGCTTCCTTTGTTTTATTTCAATCATTATTCATCTTATTCTTGTGTTTTCATATTATTTTGGGACTATTTTAAAGGCTGAAACTTGTGATTAAAAGCTACCCAAAGGTGGAGGGGTTGATCACCCTTGCTTGAACCTTATTCTATGCTTTTATCCTTGTGTTTCCCACTTGTTTTCTCTAATTTTTGCCACTGTTTTGGGGCTGATTTGGGGCTATTTTTCAACATCTAAAATATGTGATTTGAATTTATAAAAGTGGGAGGGTTAGCCACTCTTCCTTAAATTTGTTTACTAGCTTGAATTTATTCACCTTTTCTAGCTTAACTTGTGCTATTGGGGGCTATTTAATTTATGTCAGTAATTATTATTTTAATTTTATGTTTGTGTTGTATTTACCAATTAATCAACTTCGGATAATCTTCTCTGCAACCTCCCTTCATTCTTTGCTTATTTTGATTAAAAAGTTGTAAAAAATTGAGATTGTTATTCAAGTATAAAAAAGAAACTTTTCCATGCTTGATGGTTTAATATTTTTCGGAGGTTCATTACCAACGGCATAAAACTTTGTTCATGCTTAATGGTTTAATCTCTTCATAGGTTCATTACCAAAGGCATACATCTTTCTTATACTAAAGCCAATATTTTATTTTATTTTTGTTTCTTTTTATCATCGGTGTGTTTGCTTTTAAGGGACTAACTTTCGAGTTAAACCCTTCGAAATCACCAAGGAAAGTGTCATTATAGCTTATTATCTAGTTTGGATTTCAAGTCATTATCACTCACTTTGGGTTTTTCCTAAGTCATTATCACTCTTTTGAGTTTGACTAGTCCTTGTTGCACATCTTGGGTTTGACTTGAAATCCCTTATCGCTTGTAAATGAGTTTGAGTCTTCCTTTGTAATTTTCCCCGAAGAAAATAAGGTTTATTTTCTCGGGTTAAGTTGATGCTTATTTCTCTTTATTATGTTTTGGACTTGGTGGACGTAAATATCACTTTTGGACAAAAAGGAGAAAAGATAAAGAAATGGGAAGGTAATAAAAAAAGGCTAATAAAATTGGTTAATTGGATTACAACCGACATAAAGAACTAATATTGGATTCGGTCGGATGTTATACCAAGTCTATTGTGTCAAGGCTTGTCTTACATCAATTCATGATGTTTTAAAATCTTGAAGCGTCTTTATGGCCAAACGTTATGCCGGAGTCTATTGTGTCAAGGTTTATCTTACATCAATTCATGATACTTTGATGACCCTTGAAGCGTCTCTACTTCCCTTCTTGAATTCACTTCATGAGAGGAGGGAGGGGTGGTTGTTATGCATTGCATTTATTGATCTTTGTCATATCGTGTCCAAAATCATCTTGCAAATCCACTTGCAACCAAAGATGGTTTGGGAACCGAGTTCGCTCCTCTCTTGAGTATTTTCTATGATAGAGAAGGGTAGAAGAGACAAACATGGTTAGGAATACCCTGTCTGCACTGTTTCACCTTAGGCACAACAAACAGATTGCTCCAAGAAAACAAGATATGATTGGATTTATTTGGGGCTCGACTGAGTCGTATTCTAGGTTGACAAGGCTCCAATAAATTGCAAACAATACAGTTTTGGTTGAAAGCAGTGATAGGGTGAAACAAAACAGTTCCCAACAAGGCAGACAGAGTAATTTCTGAGGAGCATCGCTCAATCATTACATATTTGTTGTAATAAATCAGACAGCCTCTTTTAGTTATTATTCATTTAGATTTGTAATAATTATTTATTCAGACACTTGGACATTCGGAACCTCCTTCGCGAGGACAAATGTGGAATAAGTTGTATGTCTTCTAACCCCCATTCTTTCTCCCTTTTATTTATCTGCTTATGATGGTTAGCCTAGGGACATCATATTTTCAAATTAGCATTTCCATGACTTGCATCCATTCGTTTTGCATACATAAAAGTTCGGCTCATTATATTATTCGGATGTCAATTTCAACCCCTTTACTTGAATATGTGCGCTATCACATGCCTTGAATTGACTCGCATGCCATGGCAGTAGAGGAGCTTATTACTTGCACGTTGTATGTGTTGCATTAGTCATATTGCATTAATTAGGATCATGTATTTTTTCTAACTATTTGCTTTCTTTTGACTCGCCTTCGAATATAAGGTAAGCATTTTTGCTTTAGCATATTGCCTGAGTGTGATTGATGCCATATCAAACATACTACCATGAGGCTAAATGCTTACTTGATATACCTGTTTGAATGCCTGTGGATGAAGGCTATTCACTAAAATTGGGATACTTTGATTAATGTATATATATGAGATCACTTTTTCAAGGGGTACATATTCAAAACAATTTTTCAAAACAAACATGAAATCAAACGTCCCAACTTCTAGTGAAATTAGTCTAAACTTGTATGTTAAAAATAAAATAAGAACATATACTGTACATAAGAATCATATCATGATTAGTCGAGGTCGATCTTTGATCAGGTGAGTGGGGTGCTCAATTAATGACCTTCCTCTCTCATACCTAAGTTCCCGAACCAAGACACTTTGGTAACGACGGACTAATGGCCTTTGGTACGAGTCATGGGTTTCCTAAATTTCTCAAAATAAATATTTAGGTAGCAACTCTGATATTTGGCAAAGTAGTCCATTTTTGGCATTTTATTCAAAACATCTATTTTCCAAAAGAAATTTATAGCGATCCTGGTTGTCCCTCTACTGTTTTGTTGTATTCCGGACTCGGTTCCGTGAAGTTGGTGGTTGTGTACCTTGTTGTTATCCTTTGATTCCACCAGTGTGAGTTTTAGGATGTTTTGGGCAGGTGCATTGCAGGTTGGTTGAACCTTAGTCTCAAATCTAGTTGTCTAGGTTTTTGGTGTTACGCTCGAGCGGGTCATTCTGCGCTCGAGCGGAGTTTGGTTTTCGGTTGTTCGCTCGAGCGGGTATTTTTGCGCTCGAGCGGGGTTTACACACTTCCAGTATTTCGTGACCCTGTAAAACTTCTGCAGGTGTGTTTTCTACGCTCGAGCGGGTTTCTTGCGCTCGAGCGGGTCGAGCTCGAGCGGGATTGTTGGCGCTCGAGCGGGTAGTTCCTTTCCTGAAAAGTTCTTGGAGATGAAAATCTGCGCTCGAGCGGACTGGCTTTTCACGCTCGAGCGGATGTGTTTTGCTTTTGTTTCTTGACGCTCGAGCGGTCATCTATCCGCTCGAGCGGGACCAGATATTTGTGCTTTACGCTCAAACACTCTATTCTACGCTCGAGCCGGTCGTGCGTATATGAGTTATCCGCTGGGTGATTTTAAATCACTTTTTACTTTTCTTTCTCTCTCCTACTTTTTCTAAAACCCATTTTTGAGAGCCCCTCTCTCTTGAAACTCCCTTCTCTCTAGGGTTTGATCTAGTTAGAGTGTCCTCCTTCTCTTCGGCCTTTGTAAAAGTTGTGTTGATCGTCGAGGGTGTCGTTTTGATCCGAAAATCTTGGTCTTTGGAGCACTTTGGTTTTGGTCTCTTCTCCATCCGAGCTCTAACTTCGAGGTAGGGATATCCTACTCCTCTTTATGAGCTTTGTCTTTAAATTTTTGCATTTCGATATGTTGGGGGCTGTTGGGTAAATTTTGAGAGAGTTTGGGCCTTTGTGTAATTTTACAAAAGTTGGGGTTTTTATTTATATAAAACCTAAATGCATGTTTGGCATGAAAGGAATGAAATTAATGTTGTAGCATTGATGAAAAAGGAACCGTAGGGGTTGAAATGTTAATTATGGAAAATGCACTAATTACATTGATTGATTAATTTGTATAATTAATTGTTGGAAATGAGGGATTGAATTGAGAGTGTGGAAATTGGAAAGGGAAGGGATTAGAGGGTGCAGTTGGATCATTTATCGCTCACCTAAATGAAATGTTGATTTAATATCCATTTTTGTGCATTTATTTTCTGTTTAGAAATAACTGCTTTGGGCTATCGGTGGAGGATAGTCTTGATTGTTGTAGACAATGCATGATGATTAGGCAAACTAAAACTAATCGATTGAATGCGTCATAGAGTATGATGGTGGATAGAATACATTAATTTTATGTATTGATTGATTGTGTATAGAACCTTTGTGTTCATATGCATTGTGTGTAGAGAAGGAGATGGGGGATGTACTCCGCGGTTTAGGGGAAGATGGGGGATGAACCTCTAAACCGGATAGTGTTGGGAGGAGATGGGGGATGAACTCCGTAGATACAGCTCATATGCTTGTCTAGAGAAGTGAAGATACAGCTCATAGGCTTATCTTTGAGAAGTGTAGATACATCTCATATGCTTGTCTAATGAAGTGTGGATCCAGCTAATATGCTTATCTGTTGATGTGTAATATGTTTATCTGTTGATGTGTTGATATAGCTAATATGCTTATCTATTAAATAAAGATGGAGAATGAAAAGTGACATAGACTTGTCTGTTATGAAATTGTGATGTGATATATGTGGATGTATCAGTGTTGGCCATCTATCAATTGCTAATCTTTTAGTCATTGTTCATAGTTGGTTTAGTATATTTCTGCTGGGCTGTGGCTCACCCTATATGGGAACATCATTTTCAGGTACAGGTAGCATGCCACCTCCAAGGACATAGCTTGGGAGGCTAGAGGCGGATAGACTTTTGTTGTCTTATTTCCTTTTGATGTATTACATGTAAATCCAAGCCAAGGGCTTAATGTGTAATTGAGTTAGTACTCTTCTTTTTGTAATCAAGTGTTAACTTGGAAAGCTGTAAGCCCGTAGGGCATTTGCTTTTGTTGTTAACATATAATACTTTGTAAAGAAATACTCTGATGAATTGAAGAATGTGGATCATATATATATGAATGCATGTCTAATGAGATGGGTTTTATCTATTATTTTGAGGGCGTTACAACTTGGAATCAAAGCGTACCGGGTTCGAATACTTTGGGTACGTGGGAAGTGATTAGGATCACAATGGGTTTGTCTCGCTTGATAGAGAGTTAGATGTAGTGTCATATGCTATGTGCTTAATTGATAACATGCTTATGTGACTATGTCGGTATGGGATTTCGTTTCTAGGATGTTGATTGGATCCTTGGGTTTCTGTGAGTCTTGTTGGAAAGGCACTTGATCAATGTTGTTTCTAACCGGAACTCTAGTAACGCCTCGGGACTATCATTATCCGGAAATGAAATTCATAAGTGCTTATGTGTTTATGTGCTTACGTGGAATGAATTACAGTTGTCCATGCATTAGGACACGAGTGTTATAGCTTCGGCACATTTGAGAATGTGCTAATAGTCTTGGTTACCTTTATTAGGATGTTAGGACAAGGGCGTGGTAGGCGTGGCAGACATGGTAGGCAGGAGGTACCTCTATCGGATGACGTTTCGGCAATGCAGGAGGGTGTTGGTCAGGCCAACGTGGCCGAGCCAGCAGGTCAACAAGCTATGGGCGCCTTGGCTTGAGAGATAGCGGGAGCTTTGGGTATTCTCAGAGCTGAGAACCAGGTTGCTGAGGTAGGGCCTTCTTTCTTGAAGAGGGAATTCTTCCCGTCTAACCCTGACGAGTTTGTTGGGGATCCAAAGGAGCCACTTAAGGCTGACGAGTGGTTGGAGCAGATGAAGAACACGTTCGAGATGCTGGGCATCGAGGACGGGGCTTTGAAGGTGACCCTGGCATCCTTCCAGCTGAAGGGAGCTGTGGGTCAATGGTGGAAGTATGAGAAGGGCAGTGTTGGTGGTGCATGGGAGGCGTTTGTGAATGCTTTCCAGGAGAAGTTTTTATCTTCAGCTGCAAGGGAGAAGCTATGGGAATAGTTTTTCCAGCTTAAACAGCAGGGCTTGTCAGTGGCCGAGTTTGAGGCTACTTTTACCAGTCTGTCCAGGTTTGCACCTGAACTGGTGGCGTCTGAGGAACGCCGTTGCTTTGAGTTTGAGCGGAAGTTGAGGCGTGGTCTCAAGCTAAGGGTTGGAGGGTCGTTTATCCAGGAGTATAAGCGCTTGGTGGATGCTGCAGCTCATATGGAGCTCATGATGCAGGAGGAGGATGAGGGGCAGAGACGCTCCAAGAGGAGCCAAGATGGTCAGGGTGACGGCAGGAGACAGAGAGGTTCTAACCCTCAGCAGTCTCAGGGTGGTTTGGCTAGGTCGACCTTTCCAGTGCCGATTGCAGGCTCCGGGAGAGGTAGTCAGGGGGATTTCACCTGTTACAAGTGTGGCCAGCTGGGTCACAAGGTTTCGGTTTGCCCGCAGAAGGGAGGGGGTTAGCGAGCTGCTTCTTCATCAGCTAGACCTCAGGGCCAGAGTCAGGGCAGGGGCCAGTCCTTGTCTTGCTATCAATGTGGTTGACCCGGGCACCTGAAGAGGTTTTGTTCGCAGTTGAGTGCCACATCGGGAGCGTCTGGTTCTAGGCAGACGTAGGGTTTTCAGCCAGCTCAGTCTGCGCAGGCCTCGAGAGCCAATCCGGGAGCTTCGTCATCCCAGTCAGTGCAGCAGTCTTTTGCTCCTACAGGTGAGCAGGTAGATCAGGGGCCTACAGGGCGCATGTATGCTGTTACCGTGAAGGATCTAGTATCGGCTCCATCCGTTGTGAGAGGTACCTTCTTGTTTTGCAACTCGGTTGCTAATGTATTGATTGATACGGGTGCATCTCATTCTTTTGTATCTGCTGCATTTGCATCTGTTCTGGAATTGGAGTTAGCACAGTAAGCATCTCCTATATGTGTGGTATCACCTATTGGTGGTGAGTTGATCTTGAAACAAGGTGTTAGGGGTTGTGATATAGAGGTCGCCGACCATAGGCTTCTTTTTCCGTTTGTTGTCATGCCCATGAAGGGCTTTGATGTTATTTTGGGTATGGACTGGCTATCGTCATACCGAGCTGTTATTGATTGCTACCGCCAGAGGGTCACGGTTTGTACCTTGAGCGGGGAGTGTTTCCATTTCTTGGGGGATCGTGTTGGTAGTGTGTTGCCACCGATGTATGATCCGCGAGGGCGTAATAAACTTAATGGTCAACTTGCTAGCTTTATGAGTGGTGAGTGTGATGAGACCCAGATTGTTTTGCCGAGGGTGGTTTGTGAGTACTCGGATGTTTTTCCCGAGGATCTTGTTAGTTTACCACCTCACCGAGAGATAGAGTTCTCTATTGATTTAGTGCCTGGCACAGCGCCGATTTCTATGGCACCTTATCGTTTTGCCCCAGTCGAGTTGAGTGAGTTGAAGATTTAGCTCCAGGAATTACTAGATAAGAGTTTTGCTCGCCCTAGTGTTTCGCCGTGGGGAGCACCGGCCCTCTTTGCTAAAAAGAAAGATGGTACCTTGAGATTGTGTATAGACTACAGGAAGTTGAATCGGGCTACGGTCAAGAATAAGTACCCTATGCCCCGTATAGATGATCTGTTTGACCAGTTGAAAGGTTCCCATTGTTTCTCTAAGATAGACTTGAGGTCGGGTTACCACCAGTTGAGGGTCAGGGAGGAGGATATTCCTAAGACGGCATTCCGTACACGGTATGGCCATTATGAGTTTCTGGTGATGCCGTTTGGGCTCACCAATGCACCGGCAGTCTTTATGGACTTGATGAACCGGATCTTCCGGGAATTTTTGGATCGATTCGTAGTCGTTTTCGTGGACGACATTCTTATCTATTCGCCTTCTGAGGAGGAGCACGAAGAACACTTGAGAGTGGTGCTTGAGTTGCTTAGGGCCCATAGGGTGTATGCCAAGTTTGGGAAGTGTGAGTTCTGGCTAGGAGAGGTTAAATTCTTAGGCCATGTGGTATCCAGGGAAGAGGTGTCTGTTGATGCATCCAAGGTTGAGGTAGTGCAAGACTGGGCACAGCCTAAGAGTGTGTTTGAGATCCGCAGTTTTCTGGGATTAGCTGGGTATTACCGTCGGTTTGTGAAAGATTTCTCCAGGCTAGCTTCTCCGTTGACTAGGTTGACGCGAAAAGGGGTCAAGTTTGTGTGGAGTGAGACTTGTGAAAAGTCGTTCCAAGAGTTGAAGGTTAGATTGACCACCGCTCCGGTCTTGATTATTCCGGAGAGAGGGGTGGGTTATGCGGTTTACTATGATGCCTCACCAGAGGGTTTGGGTTGTGTGTTGATGCAAGAGGGGAAAGTGGTAGCTTACGACTCATGTCAGTTGAAAATTCACGAGAAGAATTACCCTACACACGACTTGGAGTTAGCAGCAGTGATCTTTGCCTTGAAGATTTGGAGGCACTACCTTTATGGTGAGAGGTTCGAGGTGTTCTCGGACCACAAGAGTTTGAAGTATCTGTTTACACAGAGACACTTGAATTTGAGGCAGAGGAGATGGATGGAGTTCATCGAGGACTATGATTTTGAGTTGCACTATCACCCGGGAAAGGCCAATGTTGTGGCCAATGCCCTTAGTAGGAAATCCATTAGTGATGTAGCCTGTATTGCCATCCGGGAATGGGAGATGTTGGGTGCACTTGGCGAGTTTGATTTGCATCTGGGCGAATCTGTTGAGGCTGCGGCCTTATTTTCTGTTGTTGTGCAGCCTACACTTGTGAATCGAGTGTTAGAGGCACAGAGAGGTGACCTTGAGGTAGAGACATTCCGAGAGAAGATCTCCAGTGGGAAAGTTGAGAAGGGTTTGACGGTGTATCCCAACCAAAGTGTGAGATACCGAGACCGTTTGTTTGTGCCGGAGTCTTGCCGAGAGGAAGTACTCCGAGAGTTCCATCATTCACGCCTTGCGGTGCATCCAGGAGCCACTAAGATGTATCGGGATTTGGGTCGCCAGTTTTGGTGGCGGGGTATGAAGAGAGATGTGGCTGTTTTCATGTCTAAGTGCCTTACTTGCCAGCAAGTGAAGGCCGAGCATCAGAGGCCAGCGGATTTGTTGCAACCCTTGCCTATTGCCGAGTGGAAGTGGGAGCATGTCACTATGGACTTCGTTGTTGGTCTTCCGAGGACTCAGCGGGGTAATGATGCCATTTGGGTGGTTGTAGACCGGTTGACTAAGTCGGCGCATTTCGTTCCTATGCGTGTGAGAGATTCGGTAGATCATCTTGCCGACTTGTATATTCGGGACATAGTGAGATTGCACGGGGTCCTAGTGACGATCGTCTTAGATAGAGATCCTCGTTTTACTGCTAGGTTGTGGCAGAGTTTGCAGAGTGCCTTGGTGTAGACACCCCATTTTTGACCGTCCTCAAGACTTGGACGTCACCGTTTGAACACTCGGTGATTATCCATGTTTGTGTTCGTTTGGAGTTCCCGGAGGCCTCGGCTCGCGTGCCTTGCCTCAGGATCTCCGAACTCGACCGTTTAGTGTCTGGTTTTGCACCAAACACTTGTGTTTTGCCTTGGAAGGGCAGGGTAGGGCTTGTGGACCATCCCCCACCCACCACCGGCAGTGGCTAGAGGCCACCGGCTGGTTTTTGCTGCCACCGGCAATGTATTTGCCGGCCGGCACTATTTGTTGCCGGTCAGCACTTTTTAGTGCCGCCCGGCACTCCTTTTGGCCAAGATGGCATTTTTGGCCGGCCGATTACTGTGCATCTGCTTTTGCAGATATTTTTAGACAGCTGTCTTGCTTTTGCTCCCCTCCATACACTCCCTCTTGTAAAGCTTGTCTTGTAAGCTTTACAAGACATATAGAGGGAGGCTCTCTCTTGTAACAAAAAGAGAGGACTTAGGTTAGGGAGAAGGATTTTTTGAGGGCAAAACAACCATTGTTGAGCTCTAGTTCTAGGGTTTTGAGTTAGATACATTTTCTATCTCTCTCTCCCTCTCTTTTGTTCACTAGGTGCTTTGTGTCTTACTATTACACACAAACACCTAGTGTTTCACCTTCCTCTTGAAACTAGGGTTCTAAGGGCTTGTTCTTGAGTTTCTTGACTGGTTTGGAGCCAAAGGAGGCCATTGGAGCACCATTTGTGAAGAAGGCTTCAAGGGTGAGAATCTAGTCCCATTTTCCCCCATTTTTGCATTGATTTTATACCTATCTTAGAGCTGTTTTTGTGCTTATTGTATAACATAAAAAAGTTCTGTTTTTAGGCCCTCTTTATTGTTTATTAAGAGTGTTTCTTGGTTTGAGGGTTGTTGATCCCCCTTAGGCCTTGAAAGGCCTCATTTTGGACCATTTTGTGCTAGCTCTGGGATTTTGGTGTTGGGGTCTCTTCACCACTGAAATCTTGAGGGATTTCAGTGGTGAAGATGATGCCTTGAAGTCCCAAGAATGAGAGGGCCACCCCCTCTCCTTGTTGTCCTTGAAAAGGACATATTTTGGCCTCTTAAGGAAGCCTATGCTTGAGTGTGTGTTGAGCATGTTTGGTTTGTTTTTCATGCTTATATATCCATAATATAACATGATTTTTAAGTTGGTTTTGGAACTCCATGCATGCTTAGCATAGTTGCCATGTAATGCCTTGTTTATGCCTTAACATGTCTTAGGTTGTTAGCCTTTGTTGGAGCATGTTTTAGGCTTGCATTTGTGAAGATTTTGTGCTTATCTTGACATGTTTTAGGTCTGTCCCTAAGTGTTTGGGTTGATTTCGGCATGCTTGATATAGCTCCTTTGTATTCGGGCTTGTTGGCCTTGAGTATGTGCATGTGTAGCATGACATCTTTGCATTATTTCGATGATTTGGGATCATCCTACATGCCATTTCAGTCCCATTTCCATGCTTGTTGGATTGCCTTGAATGTCTCTTTAATGCCTCATAAGCTTGTGTAGCAATGCTCCATGTTTTGGTGCTTATTCATGCTTTTGTTTTGGGTCATTTGAATGCCATTTAAGTGATCCTTGAGGTTTGTTTTAGCATGATTTCAGAGCTTATAATGCATGCTAATTGTTCATGTTTGTCCCTTTCAAGTGTGCTTGAATGTTGCTTGATTTGTGCTTAAGTGTTAGTCCTTATGTGCATGTGTGTGTGTATGCCATTTAGCCCTCACTTTTTAGCACTTTGGCCACTGTTTTAGGCCTTATTAGAGCTGCCTAATTCATGTATAAGACCATCTTTCCATCTATTTGCATTTCCATATGTATGCTTGCATGATTGCATAAGTTCATTGCCATGCCATGTTGCATCCTTAGCTTGTATGCCTAGGTTGTATTGCATCTTGCATGCATTCCTTGTCCCTTGACTTTGGTGATAGGGATTGGGAGTTTTGTTTGATTGGTTTGCATACATTTAAAATCAAAGTTGCATACTTGGTTCTTTGGGCCATCATGCATGGAAATGCGTGATTGGTGGTCCGAGAATCGAGGCACATGCCCCTTTGAGTCGCAAACATGATAAGGGACATGATTATTGCATACATGCCTTGAATTGTGCTGCCATGCTTTGCCTTGCCCTCTGTTGCTGTCAGTTGCAGGTTCTGCAGGAATACTCTGTCGACCGGCAGTGTAAGGTGCCGGCCGGCAATATTTTCTCTGCCGACAGATTAATTTTGTGCCGATGGATACACACCAGTGCCGGTGGTGATTCCATTCAGCCGGTGGTACTCCCCAGTGTCCAGGGATGCAACCCTGAGGTTTTGACAGCCTCCAGAGGAGTGAAGGAAGGAAAACAGAGGCAGCTTGCGCATGGCGGCACGCTTCTCGAGGCGTTTTACTGTTTTTCTTAGTCTATTTAATTTGTTAATTAAATTAGGCAATTTGTAATATTAATTAGCTTGCGTAGTTAATTAATTTGTAATATTTATTCGGTCCCTCCGAGCGAGGGCAAATCTGTAATAAGTGTGTGTGGGTGGTGTGTATGTCTTCCAACCTCACTTCTTTCTTCCCTTTTACTTACCTGCTTTAATGGTTAGTATTAGGACACGTTTAATTTAGCATACCTTATGGTACGCATGTGTGCATCCATGCATTTGTATTACATGCATTAGGCTCGGTACATCACGCTAACCGCATTTTTTACTTCAAATTCTAAACTGAATATGTGATAGTTGTGCATTCTCACGTGCCATGTTTAGGATAGCCGAGCCTATTCTAGCAACACTTTGTATGCGATGCATTAGGCATTTAACATGGAGTTGGATCATGCATGTTTGCTAACAAGTTCTTTGTTTTGGCACGGAGTACGATGTAAGTATTTCCGCTTCAGCATGTCGCATGAGTGTGAATGTTGCCATGACAGCATGCTTAACATGTGGCTAGATGCTTATGTGTTAAACTGTTTTGGATGCCTGTGGGTGAAGGTTGGATTGTTTGAGTTGGAAAAACTCGTTGAAATCCGTATTTTAGCCTACTTGCGAGTAGCAAATTCCAAAGCATTTTCAAACCGAACGGACATGCAATGTTTATTTCCAAATTAGGCAATCTAGTCTATACTTGTTTGCTGCGCGCATAACATAGTAATTCTAGGCTAATAAATGGAATAAGAACACATAACGTTTTCAAAATCGGATATCATGGTTAGTAGAGGCCGGTCTTCGGACCGGGCGAAAGGGGTTGCTCATAGCTGACCTTCCCCGATCGTACCCAAGCTCCCGAGCCGAGACAACTCCGGTGATGACGGACATGTGGCCTTCGGCACCGAGTCAGGGTTTCCTAAATTTCCCCCATTTTAAAAAACATTTAGGTGGCGACTCTGTATCTGGAAAAGCAGTCCATGTTTGGCACTACTTTTTCAAAAATCAGTTTCTCAAAACGATTTGCCAGATTTGGACTCTTTGGTTCAGATTAAGAACCGTGACTACAAAGTTGAGTCCGAACTGTAGTAACCCCAAATGAACAGAACGGGACTCATCCTCCCGGGGCGTTCGGGGACATCTACACTTGGGCACTAGGTTGACCTTTAGTACGGCTTATCACCCTCAGACTGACGGGCAGTCAGAGCGTACTATTCAGATTCTTGAGGATATGCTTCGAGGTTGTGTCCTTGACTTTAGTGGGACGTGGGAGAGGCACTTGCCTTTGGTAGAGTTTGCCTACAACAACAGCTTTCAGTCTAGTATTGGTATGGCACCGTTTGAGGCCTTGTATGGCCGACCGTGTAGGTCTCCAGTGTGTTGGGCCGAGGTGGGTGATGCACCTTTGTTGGGTTCGAAGTTGGTTAGGGAGACGACGGAGAAAGTTGAACTTATCCGTAGGAGGCTTGTTACAGCCCAGAGTCGCCAAAAGAGTTATGCCGACCGTAGGAGGAGACCTTTAGTGTTTGAGGTAGGTGATCATGTCTTCTTGAAAATATCACCTAGGCGAGGTTTGATGAGGTTTGGGAAGAGTAGGAAGTTATCCCCTCGGTTTATTGGTCCCTTTGAGATCCTTGAGAGGATTGGCGAGGTTGCTTATCGTTTAGCCTTACCGCCGCAGTTGTCCGGAGTACATGACGTGTTTCATGTGAGTATGCTTCGGAAGTATGAGCCGGATCCATCCCATGTGTTAGATTGGACCGACTTGGAGGTAGATGAGGATGCCTCGTATGAGGAGAGACCGGTTCGGGTCTTGGATAGGCGGGATCAAGTCTTGCGAGGCATGACCATTCCCTTGGTAAAGGTTTTGTGGAAACATCACGGAGTGGAGGAAGCCACTTGGGAACGTGAATTGGAAGCTCGTGAGAAGTATCCGGACATGTTTATTGATGTGTAATTTTGTAATGAAATTCTACAATATTGTCGAACTTTAAGAGCATTGTATATGTCTTAAGTTGTAAAACATTGTGAATGTTTTGGTTGATGGAAATTTGTTTTAACAATACGTATGTTAAGTATATTGTGGAAATGCAAGCACGATATTAATGTTGCATGTGTTAAGAAATGGTGAGAAACAGGTTGAAATTGATAGATTTCAAAAGAATGCATGTTGATAATGCAGGTTGTTATGAATAATGTGTTTTGCCTCTTGAAAAGAGATGGAATTGACCGGTAATGGGTCGGGTTGTTTAATATTATGTCGTAATATTGTTGAGAATGAAGAAAACCTGTTTTTGAAAAAATTGTGTTTAATTTCGGGGATGAAATTCTTTAAGGAGGGGAGGTTATAGCGATCCCGGTTGTCCCTCTACTATTTTGTTGTATTCCGGACTCGGTTCCGTGAAGTTGGTGGTTGTGTACCTTGTTGTTATCCAATGATTCCACCAGTGTGAGTTTTAGGATGTTTTGGGCAGGTGGATTGGAGGTTGGTTGAACCTTAGTCTCAAATCTAGTTGTCCAGGTTTTTGGTGTTACGCTCGAGCGGGTCATTCTGCGCTTGAGCGGAGTTTGGTTTTCAGTTGTTCGCTCGAGCGGGGTTTACACACTTCCAGTATTTCGTGACCCTGTAAAACTTCTGCAGGTGTGTTTTCTACGCTCGAGCGGGTTTCTTGCGCTCGAGCGGGTCGAGCTCGAGCGGGATTGTTGGCGCTCGAGCGGGTAGTTCCTTTCCTGAAAAGTTCTGGGAGATGAAAATCTGCGCTCGAGCGGACTGGCTTTTCACGCTCGAGCGGATGTGTTTTGCTTTTGTTTCTTGACGCTCGAGCAGTCATCTATGCGCTCGAGCGGGACCAGATATTTATGCTTTACGCTCAAACGCTCTATTCTACGCTCGAGCCGGTCGTGCATATATGAGTTATCCGCTGGGTGATTTTAAATCACTTTTTACTTTTCTTTCTTTCTCCTACTTTTTCTAAAACCCATTTTTGAGAGCCCCTCTCTCTTGAAACTCCCTTCTCTCTAGGGTTTGATCTAGTTAGAGTGTCCTCCTTCTCTTCGGCCTTTGTAAAAGTTGTGTTGATCGTCGAGGGTGTCGTTTTGATCCGAAAATCTTGGTCTTTGGAGCACTTTGGTTTTGGTCTCTTCTCCATCCGAGCTCTAACTTCGAGGTAGGGATATCCTACTCCTCTTTATGAGCTTTGTCTTTAAACTTTTGCATTTCGATATGTTGGGGGCTGTTGGGTAAATTTTGAGAGAGTTTGGGCCTTTGTGTAATTTTACAAAAGTTGGGGTTTTTATTTATATAAAATCTAAATGCATGTTTGGCATGAAGGAATGAAATTAATGTTGTAGCATTGATGAAAAAGGAACCGTAGGGGTTGAAATGTTAATTATGCAAAATGCCCTAATTACATTGATTGATTAATTTGTATAATTAATTGTTGGAAATGAGGGATTGAATTGAGAGTGTGGAAATTGGAAATGGAAGGGATTAGAGGGTGCAGTTGGATCATTTATCACTCACCTAAATGAAATGTTGATTTAATATCCATTTTTGTGCATTTATTTTCTGTTTAGAAATAACTGCTTTGGGCTATCGGTGGAGGATAGTCTTGATTGTTGTAGACAATGCATGATGATTAGGCAAACTAAAACTAATCGATTGAATGCGTCCTAGAGTATGATAGTGGATAGAATACATTAATTTTATGTATTGATTGATTGTGTATAGAACCTTTGTGTTCATATGCATTGTGTGTAGAGGAGGAGATGGGGAATGTACTCCGCGGTTAGGGGAAGATGGGGGATGAACCTCTAAACCGGATAGTGCTGGGAGGAGATGGGGGATGAACTCCGTAGATACAACTCATATGCTTGTCTAGAGAAGTGAAGATACAGCTCATAGGCTTATCTTTGAGAAGTGTAGATGCAGCTCATATGCTTGTCTAATGAAGTGTGGATCCAGCTAATATGCTTATCTGTTGATGTGTAATATGTTTATCTGTTGATGTGTTGATATAGCTAATATGCTTATCTATTAAATAAAGATGGAGAATGAAAAGTGACATAGACTTGTATGTTATGAAACTGTGATGTGATATATGTGGATGTATTAGTGTTGGTCATCTATCAATTGCTAATCTTTTAGTCATTGTTCATAGTTGGTTTAGTATATTTCTGCTGGGCTGTGGCTCACCCTATATGGGAACATCATTTCCAAGTACAGGTAGCATGCCACCTCCAAGGACATAGCTTGGGAGGCTAGAGGCGGACAGACTTTTGTTGTCTTATTTCCTTTTGATGTATTACATGTAAATCCAAGCCAAAGGCTTAATGTGTAATTGAGTTAGTACTCTTCTTTTTGTAACCAAGTGTTAACTTGGAAAGCTATAAGCCCGTAGGGCATTTGCTTTTGTTGTTAACATGTAATACTTTGTAAAGAAATACTCTGATGAATTGAAGAATGTAGATCATATATTTATGAATGCATGTCTAATGAGATGGGTTTTATCTATTATTTTGAGGGCGTTACAAAATTGTTGGATTTGAACTCTTTTTGTGTTTCAACTGTTTCACATTGCACTTGTGAAATCAGATTCAGAACCCACAAGTGGAGTCTGAACTGTACGGGCTATTCATTCTTCCGAATGGGAGCACGAAAAGTTGAGCTACAAAATGATAGGAGGGCTTTTTGGTGAATGAGAAGGAAATGATGGCAGGGTTTGAAAATAATGTTGTATGGTGTCAAAATAGTTGATTTTCATACTTGGTTGAGATTTGGAGAAAAGAGGGAGTTTGCCCTTGTATGTGCATTATATTTATTTTGTATAAATGAATGAAATTTTATATTGTAAACTTGGAATTGGACAATGTTTTTATCCCAGGCATTGTATATGTACATACACATATCTTCATTAAATCACATATATTGTGTTAGATTATTCCTACTGGGCTGTGGCTCACCCTATTTAGGAAAAACATTTTCAGGTATTGATGGCATGCCTCCACCAAGGCAATAGCATTGGAGGGATCTTCGGGAAGCTAGAGCTTCTTGTTTGTTACATTTTGTATAGCCTAGGGCTTTAATTGTAAGGGTTAGTCCCACTTTTGTTGTAACCAAGTCAAGACTTGGAAAGGTGTAAGCCCAAAGGACATTATTTGCGATAGACTCTTTTGTAATACTAATTTCATGTAATGAAAGGACCATTTACACTTTGAATTATGTTGTCATGTTTATGCTTCTGGGATGTATTTATTGTATTATTTTGAGGACGTTATAGAATTGATTGAATTGAATTCACCGATACAGAATCGTTGAGAGAAAGATTGGAAATCCGTTGAAAAGTTTGTACAAAGGGATGAAGCAAAGAGATTGGAAATCTGTTGAAAAGTATGTGCAAAGGGATGAAGCAAAAAGTGAGGGAACAAACGTGAGGGATGAAGTAAAAAAAAAAAATATAATTGGGCAGTTAAAGTGAGAGAAGATATATAGATGTGAAATAATAAAATGTGAGGGAACATAACGTCTAGGGCAGTTGAGACATACAAGTGTAGGTTTTTTTTTTTTTTTTAAATATATTATTTACAGGTGGCAAAAGCTTCATGACACCAAAATCACTGTTCCCCTTTTAATAATAGAATATATATATATATATATATATATTGTGTGTGTTCGTGTAAAATTATATAATGAACATTGATCAATACCAGTCTTGTTTGAGAAATTTGCTATTTTAATTAGTTATTTAGTTTTTTTTTAATTATTTTAGTCTGACTAAAAAAATTGTATTTGGAAAGTTAATTGGAATTTATTTTATTTTTTTTGTAATTGATTTAATGATTGTAAGAGAAAAAGTAAAATGATTATGCGTTGAATGTGATATTTTGCCTTATTAACTATTTTAACTTATTTTATCTTTTAATGAGCTATTTTAACCCAAATATAAAATAAATAAATAAATAAATAGAGTAAAATGAGAGATTTACCACATCAAAAGTAGAGTCTGGATCAACAAAAAAGGATGTCAATTTTCCTTTGCCATATCCAAGGGATTATTTTGAATAATCTAATTTTATAAAATAAATAAATAAATAAGTACACTTATTTAATTTATGTCATATAATATCTAAGCTATCAATTATTTTGTAATCACCAAAAAAAAAAAGAAGGTCAATTTATAGACTCGTCCCCCCCTCCCCCTCCTCTCTCTTTCACTTTAAATGAGAAAAAAAAACTCGAGCTTCCCTTCCCCACTTTAAAAAACTTGAGCTCCACACCACCTACCCACTTTCAAATAGTGTTTTAAGAATCAGTTGGAATTGGCTGGTCAATTGAATATTGAACCGAAAATTGGTTTTAAAAAATTAAACTTTCATAAATTGTCCCAAACAATCCTAGTTAAAAGGACAATTTTGTACTTTTACCTTGCACCTTCAACCCAACTGGGGAAGGGCTCTTTGAAAGTGCTACTATATATATATAAGACGCGCTTATTTGGATAGTTTTTATTTGCATTCCAAAAAATCCATTGGGCATCCTATTATTATTTTGAGCATTCTAATAATAAATTTAAAATTTTATTTATTTGTTTTGTAACGCCCTCAAAATAAACCCATAAATCATACATTCTGGACATGCTTAAACATAATGGAATGAAGGCTAATCACATTTCATCAGAATATTCATTACAAATTGTATTACATGTTGACAACAAAAGTAAATGCCCTATAGGCTTACAACTTTCCAAGTCAACACTTGGTTACAAAAAGAGAGTACTAACTCTACACAAAAGAAGCCCTTGGCTTGATATACATGTAATACAAAAATGTAATCACAAAAGAAGTCCCAGCCACTAAGCCTCTCAAGCTACGTCCTTAGAGGTGACATGCTACCTGTACCTGAAAATGATGTCACATATAGGGTAAGCCAATGCCCAGCACAGATATGCTAAACATAACATGAGCAATAACTAAAACATTGGCACTTGATAAATGCTTAGCTTGACAAAACACAACTTATAAACATGGCTCAGAACCTGGCCAAAGAACTGAAATAAGACTACATCTCTAACAACAATACTACAGACTGCCATTTTACGGAAATTACGTCTGCGGCATTCGGCACCCATGTATTTTCATTCTCTTATGGCCATTTTACAGATATTTCATCCGCGAGACTCGGCACCCATGTATAGATATATTCGGATTGCCATTTTACGGAAATTGCGCCCGCGGGATTCGGCACCCATGTATAGATATTCAGATGGCCATTTTACGAAAATTTTATCTGTGGGATTCGGCACCCATGTATTCAAATACACAACTTGATTAGTTTCAATTTACCTAATCATCATGTAGTGTCTACAACAATCAAGACTATCCTCTACCGATAGCCCAAAGCAGTTATTTCTAAACAGATAATATGTCATACCCACAACTTGCCCCTAGAAGTTTGGGCATGACCACTTCAGTAACGGACACTTAACCTGTTATATATATATATCATATGGGGCCTGAACGGAAGCATTAAAAATAAATAGATAAATAATAATGAACAATTAGACTCCATTGAGCTACTCCTACATGTCAGGATCTCATTCATCACATGCATTATACCGGATAAATAAAGTTCCAAACTATATCCAGAGTATGTACATACACATTTACAGTTCTAGCCCTACAGTCGGGCATATACAAAGACAAACATGAAAGGTATATACGACAACCTTAGATGGACACTCACAAGCAAACCAACATCTTGACAACTTAAGAAATTAAATGACTTAAACAGTGCCTGAACATATGAAGGTTGACAAAAGGAAGCGGTGTCTTGGCTAGGACTGACCGCCTAATTGGTAACCTACAGAAACAGACATAACAGAGGGTGAGCTGGCTCAGTGAATAGTAACACATACATAAACCAATGCTTAACTTGAAACATAATTCATATCAATGAATAAAAAGGTGCAGAGTTCACATAGTTAGTCTGAATCTGTGCAAAGTACATAACGGCCTGTAACAAGCCCGCGGGGGTCCTCGCTACAGCTCGGACTCGATTTGTAGTCACGGTTCTAAGTCTGAACCAAAGAGTCCAAATCCGGCAAATCGTTTTGAGAAAAACAGATTTTTGAAAGAAGTGCCAAACATGGACTGCTTTGCCAGATACAGAGTCGCCACCTAAATGTTTTTTAATGGGAAATTTAGGAAACCCTGACTCGGTGCCAAAAGGCCACGTGTCCGTCATCACCAAAGTTGCCTCGGCTCGGGAACTTGGGTACGATTGGGGAAGGTCACTTCGTGAGCACCCCCGCTCGCCCGATCAAAGATCGGCCTCTACTAACCATGATATCTATTTTTGAAAACATTGTGAGTTCTTATTCCGGTTATTAGCCTAGGTTACTATGTGATGCGCACAACATACAAGTATAGACCGGGTCGCCTGAATTGGAACAAAACATTTCATGTTCGCTTTTTGAAAATGGTTTGCTACCCGCAGGTAGGCTTAAAATGCAGATTTTGCCACCCGCAGGTGGGCTTGGAAAAGATGGTTCTGCCACTATCTAGTGGGCTTAAAACAAACAGTTGATGATTTGTTCCAATCTAGATAACCCAACCTTCACCCACAGGCATTTAGGCAGTTATATCACATAAGCATATAGCCTCATGGTAAGCATGCTATTCATGGCAGTCATTCACACTCATGCAAGGATGCTAAAGCATAAAGCTCACCGGGTACTCCAAGCCAAAACAAAAACTCATTAGAAATCATGCATGAATCCTAAGTATACAGAAATGCCTAATGCAACATATGCAAAAATGCAACTATAGCAGGCTCGGCTATTCTAAACATGGCATATGAAATGCTACAGCTAACATGTATTCAATTTGGAATTGAAAATACAATGCAGTTAGTATGATGCGCCGAGCCCGGTGCATGCAAAACAGATGAATGATGCAAACATGCTGTCATACTGTATGCTAATTTAAACATGCCTTGATCTAACCATCAAAAGCGGATAAATAAAAGGGAGAAAGACGTGGGGTTGGAAGACATACAACACACACACGCACACTTATTACAGTTGTGCCCTCGCGTAGAGGGTCTGAATAAATAATACAGTCCCGAATGAAAGAATATTACAGTCCAAATAATATACAAATTCCTAATTAATTAACAAATTAACTAAGAAAGCAGTAAAACTGGCATGCAAGCCAGGGACTGTTGTGCTTCTGATGAATGCTGTATGTTTGGACTGCCTTGCGCGGAAATCCACTGGGATGCCCCAATTAGCCTCTGTTTAGAAGTTATTCTTGGAAAGCGTGCCAGACTCCGAAAAGTTGCTGATTCTTCATTTTGCTGCAACAGAGAGCAGGAAAGGGACATAGCAATGTATTTTCACAAATATATGCATGCCTCGATCCTCGTGCCACCAATCACGCATACCGAGGCATGATGGCCGAGGAGTCGAAATGCACAACTCAATATAGAATGAATGCACATGAAAACACAGCTAAAACCTAACTCCATCATGGATAATCCAGAGTGTCGGTGACTGGGAATTGAGACACATTCCGTCACTTGGAGTACGAAATGTACCACGTTTCCCGTGCCCGGGCTAACTCCTATTCCGAACACAATGCAATATGCATGACATGCATGAAATGCGACTAAGATACAGCCTAGCATGCACAATGCTATGAAAGTGAGATGCCTCGAAATGTGTGCACGCGGGCACGCAAACCGAGGCGATGGCATACGCAACGCAAATGACATGGAAATGTGATATGAAATGCACCATGGACTTATACTAACATGAGAGAGCCTCAGCCACACTCACATAAGAGGCCGATGGATGAAAATGAAGTGCTTCGAAATGCGTGCACACGGGCACGCAAACCGAGGCAATGCATACGCAATGCAAATAACATGGAAATGGCATACAGAATGCAACACGGATTTATACTAACATGAGAGGGCCTCAGCCACACTCACATAAGAGGCCGATGGATGAAAATGAAGTGCCTCGAAATGCGTGCACACGGGCACGCAAACCGAGGCAATGCATACGCAATGCAAATAACATGGAAATGGCATACAGAATGCAACATGGACTTATACTAACATGAGAGGGCCTCAGCCACACTCACATAAGAGGCCGATGGATGAAAATGAAGTGCCTCGAAATGCGTGCACACGGGCACGCAAAACGAGGCAATGCATATGCAATGCAAATAACATGGAAATGGCATACAGAATGCAACATGGACTTATACTAACATGAGAGGGCCTCAGCCACACTCACATAAGAGGCCGATGGATGAAAATGAAGTGCCTCGAAATGCGTGCACACGGGCACGCAAAACGAGACAATGCAAAAATGCGAACTATGGGATGGGAAATGATATGCAAGCATGGTAATAGAATTTAAGCACTGAAATGTGGGGGAAAACAGCCCCGAAATGAGGCGAAAGCACACCCGATGCGAGGAATGGTCTCGAAACATGAATTTTGGGACCCGAAATGGCCTATGGCTATACCAAACATGCACAATATGGATATGCAATGAATAGACAGTAGCAAGGCAGCCCCAAAATTAGCATTTTACCAGCACAAATCATGGCCAAACAGCAAGCAAAGATAGGGCAACAATGGCATGCAAAAATGGTCTTAAACATGAGATTGTGAAGCAACTCATAGCTGCTAATTCGAAACAGGTTAGGGCCCTTCAACAACATTGAAGAGGGGCCAAAAATAAGTATATTTCCAGAACTGTAAAAACCTTAAAAACAATCATAGACAAGGCTAAGTTGTTATGCAAGAAAAATGGCCAAAAGGTGGCCAAAGAGGCAAGTGGTATATGCAATGCCCAAACTGAAAAATTCCCTTCTACAACATTGAAGAGGGACCAAAAATAAGCATATTTCCAGAACTGTAAAATCCAAAAAACAGTATACAAACATGCTAGAAATGCAATGCAAAATAAGGCTCAAAAGAGGCTATAACATGAGTGAAAAATCTAGAAATCCCCTAGATTTTGATTTGTGATTATGTATCAATTTTAAGCAGAATATAACAATCCCAATCAAACAATTAAGACAAAGAGACACAACGATTTAACGTGGAAAAAACCACAATTGGACACCTCCAACTGTGATCAAAAAACCATGGGCAACAGCCACAAGAACAATCCACTAAGAAGATTTAAAGGAATTACACAGGTATACTCTCAATTACCTAGCGAATCCACAACGCCTAATTGAACCAACCTCTATGTGCCTCTTCCAACCCCATCTTCACCACGGAATTGTCTTTCTGATGAGCCACTCCGGATTCCACCAAAGCTTCAGGCTCGAATTCTTCAGAATCTACAACTGAAGAATAACTCTCTTTTTTGTGTATAACAAACAAACCTTTGATGTACTCTCTTTAAATCATGAGTTGAAGACTCAATAAAAACATCAAAGAAAACAAACAAAATATCCCCAGATATAAACTTTAAGAACCAAAAAGAAGATCTGGAGGACTTCAATCAATCACTTAGTTTTGGGAGAAAACCAAGTATTTATAGAGAACCAAAAGTAATCCAAGATTGGGAAGAAAACAAACTCCTTGAGAAATCCGGATTCTGAGGTTCGCTCGAGCGAAGCTTTTCTGGCTCGAGCGAGCAGTGTATTTTTCATGATTTCTACTAGTGCCTTGGCTCGAGCGACGGATCCTTGGCTCGAGCGAGGAATACACTCTTTCAGGTTTTTGTATGGACGCAATCCTTGGCTCGAGCGCGCATTCCTTGGCTCGAGCGAGCAAGCCCTAGCTCGAGCGAGAATTCCTTGGCTCGAGCGAGCAACGACGGACATGCAATTTTGAATGCAATTTTGCATTTTGCTTCGACCCCCGTAATAATCAGCGAAGTGGCAATCTTGAAAGCATTAACATCACAAACTTCTCTGCATGGTTCGATTCGGGTTTGGATTCGCATCTAATAAACTCATAGCCTCACTGAAATAAAAGTGCGAAAATAAATACATCTGAAAGGAGTTTTGTCAAACGGGGTTGCCAAGAATAAAAACCTAACAATGAGGTATGCCAAATATTCCACAAACGGCCAAAGACCCTTAATGAAACATGTTAAGAAGGTCAAAATAAGGCCATCTCTAGGCCTGTAAATCGTCCAAAAATGGAAGCAAAGTGGGCTTCCAAAGCATGCAAGAAAATGGCATTCAAGGAGGGTATTGAAGCAAGTGCAAGAAGGAGGGCTCAAACAGGGTTGAGCCCTTAATGAGACATGAAAATGAGCTCAAAAAAAATGACCTTTTCAGTTTTGGTCGGAGCTCAAATATTCAAGAAAGAGAGGCTAAGAAATGATGCAAAAATGAGCTAGAAAAGAGGGAAAATGGACTCACCCTTGAAGATCAATACTTTAGCAACTTCTTGGACCAAATTTGTTGCCTCTAAGCTGCTGGAATTCCTCTCCTTGCTGCTGAGATGGAGTGGTTGTGGTAGAGCTTGGTGGTGATGAAGAAAACAAGGTGTAGGACTTGGAGTTTTCAAGCAAAATGAGAGGAATGGAGGGAGGATTATGTATCTAGCCTTGAAGAGCAAATTTTCTAACCCCTAAACTCTATGCTGCCTGCTGATTATATGGACAAAAAAGGGGGAGTAGAGGAGGGGCAAAGGTGGGGGAAAATTAGGCAAGTTTTCCCCC
Source organism: Camellia sinensis (assembly GCF_055761805.1). NCBI lineage: Eukaryota > Viridiplantae > Streptophyta > Magnoliopsida > Ericales > Theaceae > Camellia > Camellia sinensis. Next base: position 69,500,129 of record NC_138961.1, on the reverse strand, counting down.
ACAAAATATCCCCCGGATTGGGATAATTTCTGGGGGAAACAGCTATACAGCTGTAAAGTCCACACTGAGAGGATCATGGCCGGCCACCTTTTGGGCTTGCAGGTGGCCGGCCGGCCACCCCCCCAGCCGGCCGGCTAGGGGTCAAAAAGGTCAACCTCAATTAGTGGCCGGCCACCACAAAAAGGTGGCCTCCCAGGTCTCCTCTTCACAACCCTGTGGTTCGAATTTGGAAACTCTGAAACAGGAGAGAGAACAAGCCATTTTTAGGAGGGGTTCAAAAGGGTCAAAAGGAAATAGTGGCCGGCCATATGATATTAGGATCCTCCCATGTGTGTACAACACAAATATGTGGTTCAAAGTTCAAGAAAAAGGGCCCAGGTTGTTCAACATTGGCTCGGAAGGAGGAGTTCAAAAGGGTCAATTGGATTTTCTGGCCGGCCATGAACTTTTAGGGTCCTCCCATGCGTGTACATCACAAATATGTGGTTTGGGTTTGAAGAAAATGGCTCCAAGGTGTTCAACATTGGCCCGGAAGTGCGAAAAACGGGTGTCGGAGGGCGAAAATGGAACATAACTGGTTGCCAAGATAATTGCTGGCCTCCCACCCTCCAGTGACCTCCCTGGTGATAAAACAGAGGCACCTGCCAAAAAATGAACAAGAACCGATGCAAAACGAACCCTCGGGGGCCGAAACACGCAGTTCGGGGTCCCGAAAATGGGCTGCTAAGCACCGAAAGTGGCGTTCGGCCACGAAGTGGGTTTCTTAGGCCCCAGTGTCCCTCAAAAGGGAGTAAATAAGAAGTATACCAAAATTTAGAGCAAACGGAGATGATTAAGCGGTCCCGAACCGAGGCACACGGCCTGACGGCTTCGAAAACCGGGAACTAGGCTCCGAAATGGGCAAAATGGCCTATAGCCACAAAATGTAGCCCACGGCCACTGAGAGATGGTCTACGGGACCTCTCCCTTCCCTCAGGAAAAGAAACAGAGAAAATCGAGCCTGGTTCGCAAACCGAGGCAAGGCACAGAAGAGGGTTCGGAAATCCGGAGGCAAGGCTGACGGCCAAGACTCTGAAACTTCTGAACGAGCACATTATGCAATATCACCAAGCGCTCAACTGGTGACGTCTGAGTCTTAAGGTCGGTCAAAAATGGGGTGTCTATAGTTGCCCCTCTCTGACAAAACTCGGAAGTCATAAGAATGACGGGAGTGAATGTCAAAGCCCAGAGACGACCCATTTTTGACAAGGCCGAAGACTTAGACAAAGCAGACGAGATATACAAAGATGTGCCCGCAGGCATGCCCGCAGGCAGAGGCAAAATGCAAAACAATGCAAGAAGATTTTGAAAGTTGGACTTATACGCTACGCGAAGCCGGTTTTGAAAGTTGGACTTATACGCTACGCGAAGCCGGTTTCGAAAGTTGGACTTATACGCTACGCGAAGCCGGTTTTGAAAGTTGGACTTATACGCTACGCGAAGCCAGTTATCACTCATGATCATGCAAAGAGAGCTGTAATGAAGCAATTATACGAAATAAATGCAACATTTTAAGCGAATGCTAAGCAAGCAAGTAAACTCGAGCCAAACTACACCTCGTGCAGAAAGGATGTAAGAAAATTATGGAATTCTCACTGCAAAATACAGTGTGCATGTGTGATAGATACACAGAGCGAACATGTGATTGATACACAAAAAGGTGAGCACAAAGTGTTATAGATGCACCAAGTGAGGAAAGCGAGTGTGTGATAGATACACTATTTGAGCAAAGTGTAATTGATATACAAAGGGTGAAGCGAGCAAGGTGTGATGGATACACTAAAGGTGAACACAAAGTGTGACAGATGCACTTAGTGAACAAAGTATGATTGATATACTAAATGTGAACACGAAGTGTGATAGATGCACTTAGTGAACAAAGTATGATTGATATACTAAAAGGGGACACAAAGTGTGATAGATGCACAATGTGAGCAAAGTATGATTGATATACTAAATGTGAACACGAAGTGTGATAGATGCACTTAGTGAACAGAGTATGATTGATATACTGAAAGTGAACACAAAGTGTGACAGATGCACAATGTGAACAGAGTGTGATTGATACACTAAATGTGAACACGAAGTGTGATAAATGCACTTAGTGAACAGAGTATGATTGATATACTGAGAATGAACACAAAGTGTGATAGATGCACAATGTGAGCAAAGTATGATTGATATACTAAATGTGAACACGAAGTGTGATAGATGCACTTAGTGAACAGAGTATGATTGATATACTGAAAGTGAACACAGAGTGTGATAGATGCACAATATGAACAGAGTGTGATTGATACACTAAATGTGAACACGAAGTGTGATAGATGCACTTAGTGAACAGAGTATGATTGATATACTGAGAATGAACACAAAGTGTGATAGATGCACAATGTGAGCAAAGTATGATTGATATACTGAAAGTGAACACAAAGTGTGATAGATGCACTTAGTGAACAGAGTATGATTGATACACTAAATGAAGTGTGATTGATACGCTAAACGAGAATGTATGTGATAGATACACAAAAGTGAATGAAGAAAGTGTGATAGATACACTAAAGAAATGATCTTAAACCGAACTTCTTTGAACGAACAGTACATACAATATCATGCATGAATGGAAAAGAAACCTGATAGGTACAATGCAATACAATGCATGATGTTTAAGGAATGTAGTAAACAAGCGTAGCGGCGCTTTAGAAAGCACCTCATGGGGTGAGTGGCGATGAACCGCTCTACTCTGACGGGGATCTCCCCTCGTGCTCTTCGAACACTTACCTTCAACTCACAGTACAGAGGCTCTGGAATACTGACAAGGGTTCTTCATGTAGAACACTTTGGACGTTGCCTTTCTTCCTGATCATATTCACAACTTTCCCTATTCTCCAACGGGGTGACAGACTAGGTTGGTTCAGTATCCAGAATTGAGGTGCATACACGCTATCTCAACCTATGGGGCTTCCATACAGATTCCAAGCCGAGGACACGCCTCTGGGTATTTAAACCAGACTTTAGTCTCGGAAATCCCGAACCTTTATGTTCTAGGCATCAGCCATTCGAACTCTACTTTCCACCGTCGCAGTTGGTCTCCTAGGAACTCATTGCGAACACAGCCAAGATGCCTCTGGCAGGGAATGGTACTCAGGGAGAGCACTTGATCGCCATTCTGGCTTGAAGCAGACTTGATCTTGAGCTTGAGGTAGAGGTACACTCGTACTTCGGAGCATTGGCAAAACCTGAAGAGGTACACACGAAATGTAGTCTCGGAACTTACTGAAGTTGAAACAAACTCAGATACCCGACATTTTCCTCTTTTGCTTTTGCTTTGCAGTCTGGAACCCATATAGCTTCAAATAGGTCCTAGTTCTACTGTTCTCGCATGACCTGCTTTGAACCCTGTGGTTTTATGAAAGAACGAATCTTGTTTTGCACAGATGTGGAGAACGGCACGGCACGGCACTCGGAGCGCAAAACGATTTTATTTTTGAAATTGAGAGATGAGTTTTCGACCAGGTATTGAGCCTACGCCTGAACACAGCAAAACGACTCAACAAGGAAATAAAAGGCACATAACCTAGACACATCGGGTAACACTCGAAACGACTCAAAACAAGAATCGAGATAAAACAAAAAGACACGACACTCAGACGTGCACAGGGAGCCTGTTTCACCGGGTAGTGTTTCCCACCCTTTCTTATTTGTGGTTCTCACATCACTCGGCCCTCAAGCTCTGTTTTTCTGAAAAAGCCCTCTTCTCACTTTTCCTCTCATCGCACATCTCTCTATTCTTCAATCTCTCATTTTTCCAATCCCTCCCCTGGGTGGTTGATGGATGAACAGGAAGTTGCGGGCTCACACCCAACATAATCAGCTCGCGACTATTTCCTTCGGTGACATCTGTCGATGCGCCGGATGAGGGAATGGAGCATCTCGACCCATTCCAATTCGTGCTTCGCACTTGGCTTGATACCTCGCTGCTTGGAGGACGAGAGAGCTTTCAGCCCTTTGTTGTTAACTTCAGTTGTGCCCTATTCTGGCAGGTAGAGTGCCCTTCTTGGCAAGTATTTTGACAAAGGGGAAAAGACAGAAAGCCCGACTCAAACTGTGCCCCTAGTTCATCATTTTGACCATTTTTTGTTTTTGCTTTCTACTAAAACAGTTTTGACCAACATGAGAGTTAGAATAACATGCTTGTTCAATTTTCTGATTTAAAATCATGCAAGTCAGGCTATGAGCACTGAAAATTTTCCTCTTTTGGATCCAAGAAATGGTCCAGTTTTGAAAATTGAATACTTTTCGAAAAGGTTAGTCAACCTCAGTAAAAATTCTCAAAAACTATTTTTGCAAACGGCCACTGCTCAACGAGCACGGAATTTGCTCTCGAGATGCACAACCTCGAATTTGAAGGAAGATTGCCCCTTGCTTGAGGGGAACTGCATGGAAACGGAAAGTTGCCCCTTGTTTGAAAGGCGCCGCGGCGGATTGAATGGCAACGGAAAGTTGCCCCTTGTTTGGATGGCACTGCAGCGCTTTGTGGGCAGTCCTCAGAGCGACGAACGCAACCAGACTCTCAGATACAGAGAAGACAAAGATGACCAAAACCATCGCGTGGACACAATCGAATTTGAAGTGTTTTACGGCTGGACTTCAAAATGAAGTTGCCTACGTATCCCAAAGATGGGAATCAAGCCTTACGTAGTTCGGGGTTAAGGTACGCTCGGGTATTAACCTCTCCTTTTTATGCTCTAACTTTTGCCAAGGCGCCCGTTGCGGGTTTTCGACCTTGCGAGCTTTGTTCTTCTTTTCTTTTCAATTCTTTTCATTTCTTTTCCCCCTTTTTTTTTTGATTTTCTTTTTTGTTCTTTTCTTTGCATATTTCTTTTTTGTTCTCTTTTTTGTATTTTTCTCTTGCTTTAACTTTTGCCTGGGTCGCCCTTCCGGGTTTTCGACCTTGCGAGCCTCTCAAGGGTAAAAGTGTAGCTTTGTCCATGTCAAATGGTTTTGAGATCCTGAAGTCATCTGAATCCAGGAGAATGGCTGCTATTTTGCTTTGTAAGCTTCTTCTGATGAGATCTGATCTTCTTGACCTGACTTTCCTGGCCTCTTGTTCGAGGGCTGCTTCAAATCCGGCCACACAGGCCTCACATCATAGTTGACCGTTGAACCTTCTGAATTCAAGGTTTGGAAGCGAAGGGGTTGAGTCTCGAGGTTGAGAGCGATCCTAAACTGCACAATCTCAAGAGCGATTCCACACAAGTCTTCGCAGGACCGCGCAAAACATTTTATTTTTGAAAATTTTCAAGAAAGCGACAAATCGCTCGCGCTGAAGATAGTGTAGAACCAATCTGGATCAAGCCAGGATCCTTCTCAGTACTCACGCTAATAACCATGATTTCATTCATTAAGGGCTTAGCACGCCTCTCTTTCTCTCAATTGATCAAAGTTTTACAAATCCCGAGGAATTCCTTCCTCTTTGTTTTCACCGCGGTGTTTAAGATGTTTTGAAAAACTTAGGTCAATGCAATGATTTTGGGGTGCAGAAGAGTAGGCGAAAAGTACTGCTGTTTCAATCAAACTTTCTAGCACAACTGGCACAAAGCAGAAGCAAGCACAAAGCATGAAAAACCGCTGCTGTTTCATTCAAATCTGTTGGCACAACTGGCTCCCTGGTAGAAACAGACTCAAAACAAAAAGAAAAGACAAACACAAAACAAAATGGTGATGCCCGAGGTAACACCCCCTGGAATCACCTGACTCCTATACAACAGGACTGACTCGATACAGCAAGACAGACCCAAAACAAAAAGAGACTGACTCAAAACAAAAAGACAGACTCAAAACAAAACAACAAGACTGACCCAATACCCAAGTCAGAAACTGGCATTCGCAAATGCTCAGAATAGTGCCTGTCCTTCCCACATCTAGAGTAAATCGAGTGCCACCCGCAGCTGGTTCATCCCTCGATCACATCACATTACCCCCCCATAAGTTCACTGATCAAGTGCTGATGGACTTTGCTGGACTGGCGCGGGGATGACCCCGTTGTCAAACAGATCTTGTACATCATGGCGCAGACGAAAGCAACTGTCGGTGTCATGACCGGTTTGTTGATGGTAGGCGCAGTACTTAGTCTGATCATGTTTTGCAGGGATAGGATCGGGTAAGGGCCGTTGTTCCAACGGTTTCAGATGCCCTTTCCGGATTAAGGCCTCTAGAGCTTTTGACAAAGGCATATAAAGCGGGGTGAAAACCCTCTTGACTCGGGGTGGATATTTGGTTCCTTGTGAGCTACTTCCGGACGCACCGGTGAATGGGGTAGCTGTTTTTGATACGGTGGTAGCCACCATGCCCACATCAGAAGATCTTGCAACTGCATCACCACTGGTAGTCGCATTCGAACTGCGGGAAAACACCCTCCTGGGCTGCTCCTTCTCCTGGTCAAAAGGGCCCTGCTTCATAGCGTCCTCGATCTGTGCTCCCATCTCATGCAAATCTAAAAAGGTAGGGAAGGGGATCACAATCATTTTCTGCATCAGCTTGGGCTGGAGATTGCGCACAATCATCCGAATTTGATCTTTGTCCGTTGGCCTAATGGTCATCATTGAGGCTTTGGCTCTCCAGCGGGTCACGAATTCTGAGAAGCTCTCCTTCGGCTCTTGCCTCATCGTCTCAAGATCACGGGTCGTAATCTCGATTTGGGTATTGTATGAATATTGTGCGACGAAGGCCTCGGCCATCTCCTCCCAGCTTTGTTTCACTGAATCCTCCAATTTGGCATACCAGGTGACTGCAATACCCGACAGGGTCCTGCCAAAAAGGGAGAGCTTCTGTAATCTTGTCAAACCCATCGGGCGCAAAACATCTGAAAACAAGCACAAGTGGACCATGGGATCTCCTGACCCGTCAAAACGGTCGATGTGAGGCATCTTGAACCTGTCCGGCAGAGTTACAGCTGCGTCGGTGTACCTGTCCTCAATGCCCGGTGTCACGACCCGAACCCGCCCCCGTGGGTTAAGGACGTAACCGGCCAGTAATCATGAGATTACCTACGGCCTCAAACTGTTCTAAACGTATTTTAACAGAGTTAATGGGGGCCAAACGGAAGCAAAATTAAAAACTTTGTCCATAGAGCCGTGCTTATATGCACATCAAACAAACCATACTCAGATACGTTAATAACTCACATCAAAGGTACAGCTTCACAAAATTCATTACAGACAGGATCGTCCAAAACGAGTCAACCTATAACAGACTATGTACAGACATGCACTGGGTCCTTGCCAACAAGAAAAAACATAGGTACATAATAAAAGGGCAAGGATGGTCTCATGCGCGAGGCACAAGGCTGACTCTCCCAAAACTCCTGTTGTTCCTAGCAGACTTCACTGGGGCTGGGTTTGGACTTCCCTTGGCTCACCTACAAATACATGAATGAGCGTGAGCGATAGCCCAGTGAATAATATCAAATATAACAGTTACATAACAATATGTAGATCAACGTGCTCTAAACGGCCTTGGGCCCAATTCATACTTCTGTTTAACAGCAAAATATATATAACTATACGAAATGCAAGTCAAGTAACTGTAGTTCCAAACATTCTGGCCTTTGGCCCATCCGGGTTTCCATTCATGGCAAAACGGCCTTCGGCCCATCCATTCATGTCAAACGGCCTTTGGCCCATTCATTCATGTCAAACGGCCTTTGGCCCATTCATTCATGTCAAACGGCCTTTGGCCCATTCATTCATGTCAAACGGCCTTTGGCCCATTCATTCATGTCAAACAGCCTTTGGCCCATTCATTCATGTCAAACGGCCTTTGGCCCATTCATTCATGTCAAACGGCCTTTGGCCCATTCGTTCATGTCAAACTTTTGTCCACCATCCCAATTAACAACTCATAATATTTATAGGGGAATAGCAATTGGACATTGACAAGTTTTCAAATATTGATATTACTCACAGTGATCGGCTTGTGGATGCGCCCTGGAGCTTGACCCTACACATTTCATGAATACAAAAGGGTCACTAACAGTTCAATCCGTTCTTTAATTCACATATTCCTCTTTAGGCTTTGTTCGTATCTCATTAACTCATTTACAATGCTTAACATATGCCTAAGAGTGCTTACAAGTGAAAGAGAACGGAAAACGAATCACAGAATGCATGAACAAAATTCCAGGAAACAGGGTCCCCGCTCGAGCGTAAACTTCTCCGCTCGAGCGGACCCTTAAGGCCTGCTAAAGTACTGGTTGCACGAAAGATGCGCTCGAGCCGAAGGCCTGTCTACAAGACTCCGCGCTCGAGCGTGAGGTGTCCCGCTCGAGCGGACATCCAACTCTGCAAAAAAATGCTGGGAGCACGATTTTCCCGCTCGAGCGGCCATTACCCCGCTCGAGTGGACCTCAAAAATCTGGGTTTCCCAGATCGTGTTCTTGAGCTCCAATACGGTTTTCCATCTACATTTCTTGCATGCAATGGCCCAAATTACACATTTACACATGCTAACATGCTACTAATACAAGATTACAACATTAGGAAGCTCAATTTCATGATTTATCTACATGCATGTCCCAAAACATCTCAAACCCATCATCAACATGCTCAAATTCAAACATTCAAGACTTATACTTCCATGATTTGTACATGCATGTGGGAGATGCTCATCATTCCCAACTCAGATGGTACAAATGGCGATTACAACATGAGCTTTAACCAAAACTTTACATGGATCATTTGTTTCAAGCTCAAACATGCAAATTCAAGGTAATCTCTTACATGCATGAGTTCTAAGACTTCAAACTCAACAAAAATCAACTTATTACATGCTCTTGATTACAAACAACTCTTGAACTCACAAGATTACAAGTTCAATTCATAATTTCAAGAGTCAATGGCTTACCTAGAAGTCCAATTCTTCAATCTATGGTCCAATTTGAGTTGGACTCCAAGATTCCAAGCCCTCAAGATTAAACACAGATTTTTCTCTCTTCTCTCTCTCTAAAGGTCGGCCCTCTCCTCTCCTTAGAGTGAATATCAGCCAAAATGAAGGTATATGAGAGAATGAGATGTGTAGTGCTCAAATGCAAGAAGCCCCACTAGCCACAATTAAGGTATTAAACAATTGGAGCACAATGTCATTAAATAATTCAATTTAGTCTGGCCCGAATAAATTTTCAATTAAATTTCACCGTAGGCTCTAAAAATTATGCCAAACACAATGGCGTAATAAATTTCGGGTTCTGTGGCCGATAAGGCCCTCGATTGAATTTCCCAAGCTGATTATTCGAACAGATATTCCTATGGTGAACAGGTAAAACTTCAAAATCGTATATATATATATTCACAGAATGGCACACAAATCATATCAAAACATATAATCACAATGACATTTGGGACCAATTAGCATAATACAGAACAGGGGTATCACACCCGGGATGGACTTTACCCCCTGGGATTTCTTGAACAGCTTTTCAAGCTTGCTCAACTTCAACGCTGTGGGGTCGACCTCGAACTCGGAGGGAGAGTCCGGTAGATTGGTAGGTGTTTTGGATAGTTGAGGTAAAATTGGGGGCGGAGCCGGCCCGCCAGGAATGTCCGTATTATCCTGGACGTTTGGCGTCTCCCCAGGTGCTGGAGCTCCTGCTGGGGGAGGAACTTGTTGTGAAGCGGACGCACCGCTTTGCTGTTGTAGCTTGGTGATGAGCTCGGCCTGCTGAGTCATGATCGTAGCCTGCTGTTTGGCAAATTCCTCCTGACGGGCAGCATCCTGCTGCATGAGTTTCATACTTTCTTGCATCTGGCGCATCATGGCCTCCATCCCTGATGTGTTCGACTGATCCATCTGACTGGTTGGTATCTATCCCTGCAGTAGAAACTGAGACCTCAGCCTGACTGTTCACTGGTGGGGTGGATAAGGGCCGCTGACCTGGTAACTGCTGAACCGGTGATCTGTGCCTAACTGGCCCCTTTTACCCTGCCTCTGGCGGAGGAACATTGATTGCCCTTGAATTGAATCTCTGACCTGACAAAGTCTATCAGCATAAGTTTGATGAACCTCGGGGGATATCGGGGCCTTCTGAAGCTATGGTTCCCAGACTACCTAGCAAAAGAGAAAACAGACAGCATCTCAGCCTGATTCCATCTGAACAGATACGAGCATAGTTGAATGAGTGTGCCCTCTACTGAATTCTGTCCCAAAATTCTGCCCCAAATCTGAGTCTGATACCCACAGGTAAAGCTGACTCCCAAATACTTATAGTAATGCCCGCAGGCCTGATGCCCAAACTTGTACACTGATACATGCATTCCTGTAGAGACGCACTCTAAAGCACATAACAGACAAGTGAGAGCCAAAACACCCCTATGAAGGGGTAGGGTTTCCCTGTCCTATTTTGTCAGGAGCTAGGGTTTCACTATGCACGCAGCGGTTTCAAACAACCTATAAACGGGTAAGCAACCTGTCCTAGTTTGGAATGGTCACTATGGATCCGAATATGCACTAGATCGAATGGTCAAAGAGGGTGCCCCGGAAAAACCGGGGTTTGTGTTCCCATACTGGCAGAGCCCACAACCGGTCAGCCTTATGGTCATGCCTTGACAAGACAAGCCTCCGGCAAACCGTTTAGGAATAGCAGATGGCAAACACGGTGTCCTAGGCGCACCAATGCAAATGCAATGCAAAGAAACACACAAGTGTAGTCAAAAATAGATATCATGAGTTCGAGTCAAGTTCTCTAAATCCCCAGCAGAGTCGCCAGAAACTGTAACAAGCCCGCGGGGGACCTCGCTGGACTCGATTTGTAGTCACGGTTCTAAGTCTGAACCAAAGAGTCCAAATCCGGCAAATCGTTTTGAGAAAAACAGATTTTTGAAAGAAGTGCCAAACATGGACTGCTTTGCCAGATACAGAGTCGCCACCTAAATGTTTTTTAATGGGAAATTTAGGAAACCCTGACTCGGTGCCAAAAGGCCACGTGTCCGTCATCACCAAAGTTGCCTCGGCTCGGGAACTTGGGTACGATTGGGGAAGGTCACTTCGTGAGCACCCCCACTCGCCCGATCAAAGATCGGCCTCTACTAACCATGATATCTATTTTTGAAAACATTGTGAGTTCTTATTCCGGTTATTAGCCTAGGTTACTATGTGATGCGCACAGCATACAAGTATAGACCGGGTCGCCTGAATTGGAACAAAACATTTCATGTTCGCTTTTTGAAAATGGTTTGCTACCCGCAGGTAGGCTTAAAATGCAGATTTTGCCACCCGCAGGTGGGCTTGGAAAAGATGGTTCTGCCACTATCTAGTGGGCTTAAAACAAACAGTTGATGATTTGTTCCAATCTAGATAACCCAACCTTCACCCACAGGCATTTAGGCAGTTATATCACATAAGCATATAGCCTCATGGTAAGCATGCTATTCATGGCAGTCATTCACACGCATGCAAGGATGCTAAAGCATAAAGCTCACCGGGTACTCCAAGCCAAAACAAAAACTCATTAGAAATCATGCATGAATCCTAAGTATACAGAAATGCCTAATGCAACATATGCAAAAATGCAACTATAGCAGGCTCGGCTATTCTAAACATGGCATATGAAATGCCACAGCTAACATGTATTCAATTTGGAATTGAAAATACAATGCAGTTAGTATGATGCGCCGAGCCCAGTGCATGCAAAACAGATGAATGATGCAAACATGCTGTCATACTGTATGCTAATTTAAACATGCCCTGATCTAACCATCAAAAGCGGATAAATAAAAGGGAGAAAGACGTGGGGTTGGAAGACATACAACACACACACGCACACTTATTACAGTTGTGCCCTCGCGTAGAGGGTCCGAATAAATAATACAGTCCCGAATGAAAGAATATTACAGTCCAAATAATATACAAATTCCTAATTAATTAACAAATTAACTAAGAAAGCAGTAAAACTGGCATGCAAGCCAGGGACTGCCGTGCTTCTGATGAATGCTGTATGTTTGGGCTGCCTTGCGCGGAAATCCACTGGGATGCCCCAATTAGCCTCTGTTTAGCAGTTATTCTTGGAAAGCGTGCCAGACTCTGAAAAGTTGCTGATTCTTCATTTTGCTGCAACAGAGAGCAGGAAAGGGACATAGCAATGTATTTTCACAAATATATGCATGCCTCGATCCTCGTGCCACCAATCACGCATACCGAGGCATGACGGCCGAGGAGTCGAAATGCACAACTCAATATAGAATGAATGCACATGAAAACATAGCTAAAACCTAACTCCATCATGGATAATCCGGCGTGTCGGTGACTGGGAATTGAGACACATTCCGTCACTCGGAGTACGAAATGTACCTCGTTTCCCGTGCCCGGGCTAACTCCTATTCCGAACACGATGCAATATGCATGACATGCATGAAATGCGACTAAGATACAGCCTAGCATGCACAATGCTATGAAAATGAGATGCCTCGAAATGCGTGCACGCGGGCACGCAAACCGAGGCGATGACATATGCAACGCAAATGACATGGAAATGTGATATGAAATGCACCATGGACTTATACTAACATGAGAGAGCCACAGCCACACTCACATAAGAAGCCGATGGATGAAAATGAAGTGCCTCGAAATGCGTGCACACGGGCACGCAAACCGAGGCAATGCATACGCAATGCAAATAACATGGAAATGGCATACAGAATGCAACATGGACTTATACTAACATGAGAGGGCCTCAGCCACACTCACATAAGAGGCCGATGGATGAAAATGAAGTGCCTCGAAATGCGTGCACACGGGCACACAAAACGAGGCAATGCATACGCAATGCAAATAACATGGAAATGGCATACAGAATGCAACATGGACTTATACTAACATGAGAGGGCCTCAGCCACACTCACATAAGAGGCCGATGGATGAAAATGAAGTGCCTCGAAATGCGTGCACACGGGCACGCAAAACGTGGCAATGCAAAAATGCGAACTATGGGATGGGAAATGATATGCAAGCATGGTAATAGAATTTAAGCACTGAAATGTGGGGGAAAACAGCCCCGAAATGAGGCGAAAACACACCCGATGCGAGAATGGTCTCGAAACATGAATTTTGGGACCCGAAATGGCCTATGGCTATACCAAACATGCACAATATGGATATGGAATGAATAGGCAGTAGCAAGGCAGCCCCAAAATTAGCATTTTACCAGCACAAATCATGGCCAAACAGCAAGCAAAGATAGGGCAACAATGGCATGCAAAAATGGTCTTAAACATGAGATTGTGAAGCAACTCATAGCTGCTAATTCCAAACAGGTTAGGGCCCTTCAACAACATTGAAGAGGGGCCAAAAATAAGCATATTTCCAGAACTGTAAAAACCCAAAAACAGTATACAAACATGCTAGAAATGCAATGCAAAATAAGGCTCAAAAGAGGCTATAACATGAGGTATGCCAAATATTCCACAAACGGCCAAAGACCCTTAATGAAACATGTTAAGAAGGTCAAAATAAGTCCATCTCTAGGCCTGTAAATCGTCCAAAAATGGAAGCAAAGTGGGCTGCCAAAGCATGCAAGAAAATGGCATTCAAGGAGGGTATTGAAGCAAGTGCAAGAAGGAGGGCTCAAACAGGGTTGAGCCCTTAATGAGACATGAAAATGAGCTCAAAAAAATGACCTTTTCAGTTTTGGTCGGAGCTCAAATATTCAAGAAAGAGAGGCTAAGAAATGATGCAAAAATGAGCTAGAAAAGAGGGAAAATGGACTCACCCTTGAAGATCAATACTTTAGCAACTTCTTGGACCAAATTTGTTGCCTCTAAGCTGCTGGAATTCCTCTCCTTGCTGCTGAGATGGAGTGGTGGTGGTAGAGCTTGGTGGTGATGAAGAAAACAAGGTGTAGGACTTGGAGTTTTCAAGCAAAATGAGAGGGATGGAGGGAGGATTATGTATCTAGCCTTGAAGAGCATATTTTCTAACCCCTAAACTCTATGCTGCCTGCTGATTATATGGACAAAAAAGGGGGAGTAGAGGAGGGGCAAAGGTGGGGGAAAATTAGGCAAGTTTTCCCCCACAAAATATCCCCCGGATTGGGATATTTTCTGGGGGAAACATCTATACAGCTGTAAAGTCCACACTGAGAGGATCATGGCCGGCCACCTTTTGGGCTTGCAGGTGGCCGGCCGGCCACCCCCCCTAGCCGGCCGGCTAGGGGCGGCTAGGGGTCAAAAAGGTCAACCTCAATTAGTGGTCGGCCACCACAAAAAGGTGGCCTCCCAGGTCTCCTCTTCACAACCCTGTGGTTCGAATTTGGAAACTCTGAAACAGGAGAGAGAATAAGCCATTTTTAGGAGGGGTTCAAAAGGGTCAAAAGGAAATAGTGGCCGGCCATATGATATTAGGATCCTCCCATGTGTGTACAACACAAATATGTGGTTCAAAGTTCAAGAAAAAGGACCTAGGTTGTTCAACATTGGCTCGGAAGGAGGAGTTCAAAAGGGTCAATAGGATTTTCTGGCCGGCCATGAGCTTTTAGGGTCCTCCCATGTGTGTACATCACAAATATGTGGTTTGGGTTTGAAGAAAATGGCTCCAAGGTGTTCAACATTGGCCCGGAAGTGCGAAAAACGGGTGTCGGAGGGCGAAAATGGAACATAACTGGTTGCCAAGATAATTGCTGGCCTCCCACCCTCCAGTGACCTCCCTGGTGATAAAACATAGGCACCTGCCAAAAAATGAACAAGAGCCGATGCAAAACGAACCCTCGGGGGCCGAAACACGCAGTTCGGGGTCCCGAAAATGGGCTGCTAAGCACCGAAAGTGGCATTCGGCCACGAAGTGGGTTTCTTAGGCCACAGTGTCCCTCAAAAGGGAGTAAATAAGAAGTATGCCAAAATTTAGAGCAAACGGAGATGATTAAGCGGTCCCGAACCGAGGCTCACGGCCTGACGGCTCCGAAAACCGGGAACCGGGCTCCGAAATGGGCAAAATGGCCTATAGCCACAAAATGTAGCCCACGGCCACTGAGAGATGGTCTACGGGACCTCTCCCTTCCCTCAGGAAAAGAAACAGAGAAAATCGAGCCTGGTTCGCAAACCGAGGCAAGGCACAGAAGAGGGTTCGGAAATCCGGAGGCAGGGCTGACGGCCAAGACTCTGAAACTTCTGAACGAGCACATTATGCAATATCACCAAGCGCTCAACTGGTGACGTCTGAGTCTTAAGGTCGGTCAAAAATGGGGTGTCTACAGTTGCCCCTCTTTGACAAAACTCGGAAGTCATAAGAATGACGGGAGTGAATGTCAAAGCCCAGAGACGACCCATTTTTGACAAGGCCGAAGACTTAGACAAAGCAGACGAGATAGACAAAGATGTGCCCGCAGGCATGCCCGCAGGCAGAGGCAAAATGCAAAACAATGCAAGAAGATTTTGAAGATTGGACTTATACGCTACGCGAAGCCAGTTTTGAAAGTTGGACTTATACGCTACGCGAAGCCGGTTTTGAAAGTTGGACTTATACGCTACGCGAAGCCGGTTTTGAAAGTTGGACTTATACGCTACGCGAAGCCGGTTATCACTCATGATCATGCAAAGAGAGCTGTAATGAAGCAATTATACGAAATAAATGCAACATTTTAAGCGAATGCTAAGCAAGCAAGTAAACTCGAGCCAAACTACACCTCGTGCAGAAAGGATGTAAGAAAATTATGAAATTCTCACTGCAAAATACAGTGTGCATGTGTGATAGATACACAGAGCGAACATGTGATTGATACACAAAAAGGTGAGCACAAAGTGTGATAGATGCACCAAGTGAGGAAAGCGAGTGTGTGATAGATACACTATTTGAGCAAAGTGTAATTGATATACAAAGGGTGAAGCGAGCAAGGTGTGATGGATACACTAAAGGTGAACACAAAGTGTGACAGATGCACTTAGTGAACAAAGTATGATTGATATACTAAATGTGAACACGAAGTGTGATAGATGCACTTAGTGAACAAAGTATGATTGATATACTAAAAGGGGACACAAAGTGTGATAGATGCACAATGTGAGCAAAGTATGATTGATATACTAAATGTGAACACGAAGTGTGATAGATGCACTTAGTGAACAGAGTATGATTGATATACTGAAAGTGAACACAAAGTGTGATAGATGCACAATGTGAACAGAGTGTGATTGATACACTAAATGTGAACACGAAGTGTGATAAATGCACTTAGTGAACAGAGTATGATTGATATACTGAGAATGAACACAAAGTGTGATAGATACACAATGTGAGCAAAGTATGATTGATATACTAAATGTGAACACGAAGTGTGATAGATGCACTTAGTGAACAGAGTATGATTGATATACTGAAAGTGAACACAAAGTGTGATAGATGCACAATATGAACAGAGTGTGATTGATACACTAAATGTGAACACGAAGTGTGATAGATGCACTTAGTGAACAGAGTATGATTGATATACTGAGAATGAACACAAAGTGTGATAGATGCACAATGTGAGCAAAGTATGATTGATATACTAAAAGTGAACACAAAGTGTGATAGATGCACTTAGTGAACAGAGTATGATTGATACACTAAATGAAGTGTGATTGATACGCTAAACGAGAATGTATGTGATAGATACACAAAAGTGAATGAAGAAAGTGTGATAGATACACTAAAGAAATGATCTTAAACCGAACTTCTTTGAACGAACAGTACATACAATATCATGCATGAATGGAAAAGAAACCTGATAGGTACAATGCAATACAATGCATGATGTTTAAGGAATGTAGTAAACAAGCGTAGCGGCGCTTTAGAAAGCACCTCATGGGGTGAGTGGCGATGAACCGCTCTACTCTGACGGGGATCTCCCCTCGTGCTCTTCGAACACTTACCTTCAACTCACAGTACAGAGGCTCTGGAATACTGACAAGGGTTCTTCATGTAGAACACTTTGGACGTTGCCTTTCTTCCTGATCATATTCACAACTTTCCCTATTCTCCAACGGGGTGACAGACTATGTGGGTTCAGTATCCAGAATTGAGGTGCATACACGCTATCTCAACCTATGGGGCTTCCATACAGATTCCAAGCCGAGGACACGCCTCTGGGTATTTAAACCAGACTTTAGTCTCGGAAATCCCGAACCTTTACGTTCTAGGCATCAGCCATTCGAACTCTACTTTCCACCGTCGCAGTTGGTCTCCTAGGAACTCATTGCGAACACAGCCAAGATGCCTCTGGCAGGGAATGGTACTCAGGGAGAGCACTTGATTGCCATTCTGGCTTGAAGCAGACTTGATCTTGAGCTTGAGGTAGAGGTACACTCGTACTTCGGAGCATTGGCAAAACCTGAAGAGGTACACACGGAATGTAGTCTCGGAACTTACTGAAGTTGAAACAAACTCAGATACCCGACATTTTCCTCTTTTGCTTTTGCTTTGCAGTCTGGAACCCATATAGCTTCAAATAGGTCCTAGTTCTACTGTTCTCGCATGACCTGCTTTGAACCCTGCGGTTTTATGAAAGAACGAATCTTGTTTTGCACAGATGTGGAGAACGGCACGGCACTCGGAGCGCAAAACGATTTTATTTTTGAAATTGAGACATGAGTTTTCGACCAGGTATTGAGCCTACGCCTGAACACAGCAAAACGACTCAACAAGGAAATAAAAGGCACAGAACCTAGACACATCGAGTAACACTCGAAACGACTCAAAACAAGAATCGAGATAAAACAAAAAGACACGACACTCAGACATGCACAGGGAGCCTGTTTCACCGGGTAGTGTTTCCCACCCTTTCTTATTTGTGGTTCTCACATCACTCGGCCCTCAAGCTCTGTTTTTCTGAAAAAGCCCTCTTCTCACTTTTCCTCTCATCGCACATCTCTCTATTCTTCAATCTCTCATTTTTCCAATCCCTCCCCTGGGTGGTTGATGGATGAACAGGAAGTTGCGGGCTCACACCCAACATAATCAGCTCGCGACTATTTCCTTCGGTGACATCTGTCGATGCGCCGGATGAGGGAATGGAGCATCTCGACCCATTCCAATTCGTGCTTCGCACTCGGCTTGATACCTCGCTGCTTGGAGGATGAGAGAGCTTTCAGCCCTTTGTTGTTAACTTCAGTTGTGCCCTATTCTGGCAGGTAGAGTGCCCTTCTTGGCAAGTATTTTGACAAAGGGGAAAAGACAGAAAGCCGGACTCAAACTGTGCCCCTAGTTCATCATTTTGACCATTTTTTGTTTTTGCTTTCTACTAAAACAGTTTTGACCAACATGAGAGTTAGATTAACATGCTTGTTCAATTTTCTGATTTAAAATCATGCAAGTCAGGCTATGAGCACTGAAAATTTTCCTCTTTTGGATCCAAGAAATGGTCCAGTTTTGAAAATTGAATACTTTTCGAAAAGGTTAGTCAACCTCAGTAAAAATTCTCAAAAACTATTTTTGCAAACGACCACTGCTCAACGAGCACGGAACCTGCTCTCGAGATGCACAACCTCGAATTTGAAGGAAGATTGACCCTTGCTTGAGGGGAACTGCATGGAAACGGAAAGTTGACCCTTGTTTGAAAGGCGCCGCGGCGGATTGAATGGCAACGGAAAGTTGCCCCTTGTTTGGATGGCACTGCAGCGCTTTGTGGGCAGTCCTCAGAGCGACGAACGCAACCAGACTCTCAGATACAGAGAAGACAAAGATGACCAAAACCATCGCGTGGACACAATCGAATTTGAAGTGTTTTACGGCTGGACTTCAAAATGAAGTTGCCTACGTATCCCAAAGATGGGAATCAAGCCTTACGTAGTTCGGGGTTAAGGTACGCTCGGGTATTAACCTCTCTTTTTTATGCTCTAACTTTTGCCAAGGCGCCCGTTGCGGGTTTTCGACCTTGCGAGCTTTGTTCTTCTTTTCTTTTCAATTCTTTTCATTTCTTTTCCCCCCCTTTTTTTTTTGATTTTCTTTTTTGTTCTTTTCTTTGCATATTTCTTTTTTGTTCTCTTTTTTGTATTTTTCTCTTGCTCTAACTTTTGCCTGGGTCGCCCTTCCGGGTTTTCGACCTTGCGAGCCTCTCAAGGGTAAAAGTGTAGCTTTGTCCATGTCAAATGGTTTTGAGATCCTGAAGTCATCTGAATCCAGGAGAATGGCTGCTATTTTGCTTTGTAAGCTTCTTCTGATGAGATCTGATCTTCTTGACCTGACTTTCCTGGCCTCTTGTTCGAGGGCTGCTTCAAATCCGGCCACACAGGCCTCACATCATAGTTGACCGTTGAACCTTCTGAATTCAAGGTTTGAAAGCGAAGGGGTTGAGTCTCGAGGTTGAGAGCGATCCTAAACTGCACAATCTCAAGAGCGATTCCACACAAGTCTTCGCAGGACCGCGCAAAACATTTTATTTTTGAAAATTTTCAAGAAAGCGACAAATCGCTCGCGCTGAAGATAGTGTAGAACCAATCTGGATCAAGCCAGGATCCTTCTCAGTACTCACGCTAATAACCATGATTTCATTCATTAAGGGCTTAGCACGCCTCTCTTTCTCTCAATTGATCAAAGTTTTACAAATCCCGAGGAATTCCTTCCTCTTTGTTTTCACCGCGGTGTTTAAGATGTTTTGAAAAACTTAGGTCAATGCAATGATTTTGGGGTGCAGAAGAGTAGGCGAAAAGTACTGCTGTTTCAATCAAACTTTCTAGCACAACTGGCACAAAGCAGAAGCAAGCACAAAGCATGAAAAACCGCTGCTGTTTCATTCAAATCTGTTGGCACAACTGGCTCCCTGGTAGAAACAGACTCAAAACAAAAAGAAAAGACAAACACAAAACAAAATGGTGATGCCCGAGGTAACACCCCCTGGAATCACCTGACTCCTATACAACAGGACTGACTCGATACAGCAAGACAGACCCAAAACAAAAAGAGACTGACTCAAAACAAAAAGACAGACTCAAAACAAAACAACAAGACTGACCCAATACCCAAGTCAGAAACTGGCATTCGCAAATGCTCAGAATAGTGCCTGTCCTTCCCACATCTAGAGTAAATCGAGTGCCACCCGCAGCTGGTTCATCCCTCGATCACATCACATTACCCCCCCATAAGTTCACTGATCAAGTGCTGATGGACTTTGCTGGACTGGCGCGGGGATGACCCCGTTGTCAAACAGATCTTGTACATCATGGCGCAGACGAAAGCAACTGTCGGTGTCATGACCGGTTTGTTGATGGTAGGCGCAGTACTTAGTCTGATCATGTTTTGCAGGGATAGGATCGGGTAAGGGCCGTTGTTCCAACGGTTTCAGATGCCCTTTCCGGATTAAGGCCTCTAGAGCTTTTGACAAAGGCATATAAAGCGGGGTGAAAACCCTCTTGACTCGGGGTGGATATTTGGTTCCTTGTGAGCTACTTCCGGACGCACCGGTGAATGGGGTAGCTGTTTTTGATACGGTGGTAGCCACCATGCCCACATCAGAAGATCTTGCAACTGCATCACCACTGGTAGTCGCATTCGAACTGCGGGAAAACACCCTCCTGGGCTGCTCCTTCTCCTGGTCAAAAAGGCCCTGCTTCATAGCGTCCTCGATCTGTGCTCCCATCTCATGCAAATCTGAAAAGGTAGGGAAGGGGATCACAATCATTTTCTGCATCAGCTTGGGCTGGAGATTGCGCACAATCATCCGAATTTGATCTTTGTCCGTTGGCCTAATGGTCATCATTGAGGCTTTGGCTCTCCAGCGGGTCACGAATTCTGAGAAGCTCTCCTTCGGCTCTTGCCTCATCGTCTCAAGATCACGGGTCGTAATCTCGATTTGGGTATTGTATGAATATTGTGCGACGAAGGCCTCGGCCATCTCCTCCCAGCTTTGTTTCACTGAATCCTCCAATTTGGCATACCAGGTGACTGCAATACCCAACAGGGTCCTGCCAAAAAGGGAGAGCTTCTGTAATCTTGTCAAACCCATCGGGCGCAAAACATCTGAAAACAAGCTCAAGTGGACCATGGGATCTCCTGACCCGTCAAAACGGTCGATGTGAGGCATCTTGAACCTGTCCGGCAGAGTTACAGCTGCGTCGGTGTACCTGTCCTCAATGCCCGGGATGGACTTTACCCCCTGGGATTTCTTGAACAGCTTTTCAAGCTTGCTCAACTTCAACGCTGTGGGGTCGACCTCGAACTCGGAGGGAGAGTCCGGTAGATTGGTAGGTGTTTTGGATAGTTGAGGTAAAATTGGGGGCGGAGCCGGCCCGCCAGGAATGTCCGTATTATCCTGGACGTTTGGCGTCTCCCCAGGTGCTGGAGCTCCTGCTGGGGGAGGAACTTGTTGTGAAGCGGACGCACCGCTTTGCTGTTGTAGCTTGGTGATGAGCTCGGCCTGCTGAGTCATGATCGCAGCCTGCTGTTTGGCAAATTCCTCCTGACGGGCAGCATCCTGCTGCATGAGTTTCATACTTTCTTGCATCTGGCGCATCATGGCCTCCATCCCTGATGTGTTCGGCTGATCCATCTGACTGGTTGGTATCTATCCCTGCAGTAGAAACTGAGACCTCAGCCTGACTGTTCACTGGTGGGGTGGATAAGGGCCGCTGACCTGGTAACTGCTGAACCGGTGATCTGTGCCTAACTGGCCCCTTTTACCCTGCCTCTGGCAGAGGAACATTGATTACCCTTGAACTGAATCTCTGACCTGACAAAGTCTATCAGCATAAGTTTGATGAACCTCGGGGGATATCGGGGCCTTCTGAAGCTATGGTTCCCAGACTACCTAGCAAAAGAGAAAACAGACAGCATCTCAGCCTGATTCCATCTGAACAGATACGAGCATAGTTGAATGAGTGTGCCCTCTACTGAATTCTGTCCCAAAATTCTGCCCCAAATCTGAGTCTGACACCCACAGGTAAAGCTGACTCCCAAATACTTATAGTAATGACCGCAGGCCTGATGCCCAAACTTGTACACTGATACATGCATTCCTGTAGAGACGCACTCTAAAGCACATAACAGACAAGTGAGAGCCAAAACACCCCTATGAAGGGGTAGGGTTTCCCTGTCCTATTTTGTCAGGAGCTAGGGTTTCACTACGCACGCAGCGGTTTCAAACAACCTATAAACGGGTAAGCAAGCTGTCCTAGTTTGGAATGGTCACTATGGATCCGAATATGCACTAGGTCGAATGGTCAAAGAGGGTGCCCCGGAAAAACCGGGGTTTGTGTTCCCATACTGGCAGAGCCCACAACCGGTCAGCCTTATGGTCATGCCTTGACAAGACAAGCCTCCGGCAAACCGTTCAGGAATAGCAGATGGCAAACACGGTGTCCTAGGCGCACCAATGCAAATGCAATGCAAAGAAACACACAAGTGTAGTCAAAAATAGATATCATGAGTTCGAGTCAAGTTCTCTAAATCCCCAGCAGAGTCGCCAGAAACTGTAACAAGCCCGCGGGGGACCTCGCTACAGCTCGGACTCGATTTGTAGTCACGGTTCTAAGTCTGAACCAAAGAGTCCAAATCCGGCAAATCGTTTTGAGAAAAACAGATTTTTGAAAGAAGTGCCAAACATGGACTGCTTTGCCAGATACAGAGTCGCCACCTAAATGTTTTTTAATGGGAAATTTAGGAAACCCTGACTCGGTGCCAAAAGGCCACGTGTCCGTCATCACCAAAGTTGCCTCGGCTCGGGAACTTGGGTACGATTGGGGAAGGTCACTTCGTGAGCACCCCCGCTCGCCCGATCAAAGATCGGCCTCTACTAACCATGATATCTATTTTTGAAAACATTGTGAGTTCTTATTCCGGTTATTA
Source organism: Camellia sinensis (assembly GCF_055761805.1). Taxonomy (NCBI): domain Eukaryota; kingdom Viridiplantae; phylum Streptophyta; class Magnoliopsida; order Ericales; family Theaceae; genus Camellia; species Camellia sinensis. Next base: position 69,477,293 of record NC_138961.1, on the reverse strand, counting down.
GCCTAGGTTACTATGTGATGCGCACAACATACAAGTATAGACCGGGTCGCCTGAATTGGAACAAAACATTTCATGTTCGCTTTTTGAAAATGGTTTGCTACCCGCAGGTAGGCTTAAAATGCAGATTTTGCCACCCGCAGGTGGGCTTGGAAAAGATGGTTCTGCCACTATCTAGTGGGCTTAAAACAAACAGTTGATGATTTGTTCCAATCTAGATAACCCAACCTTCACCCACAGGCATTTAGGCAGTTATATCACATAAGCATATAGCCTCATGGTAAGCATGCTATTCATGGCAGTCATTCACACGCATGCAAGGATGCTAAAGCATAAAGCTCACCGGGTACTCCAAGCCAAAACAAAAACTCATTAGAAATCATGCATGAATCCTAAGTATACAGAAATGCCTAATGCAACATATGCAAAAATGCAACTATAGCAGGCTCGGCTATTCTAAACATGGCATATGAAATGCTACAGCTAACATGTATTCAATTTGGAATTGAAAATACAATGCAGTTAGTATGATGCGCCGAGCCCGGTGCATGCAAAACAGATGAATGATGCAAACATGCTGTCATACTGTATGCTAATTTAAACATGCCCTGATCTAACCATCAAAAGCGGATAAATAAAAGGGAGAAAGACGTGGGGTTGGAAGACATACAACACACACACGCACACTTATTACAGTTGTGCCCTCGCGTAGAGGGTCCGAATAAATAATACAGTCCCAAATGAAAGAATATTACAGTCCAAATAATATACAAATTCCAAATTAATTAACAAATTAACTAAGAAAGCAGTAAAACTGGCATGCAAGCCAGGGACTGCCGTGCTTCTGATGAATGCTGTATGTTTGGGCTGCCGTGCGCGGAAATCCACTGGGATGCCCCAATTAGCCTCTGTTTAGCAGTTATTCTTGGAAAGCGTGCCAGACTCTGAAAAGTTGCTGATTCTTCATTTTGCTGCAACAGAGAGCAGGAAAGGGACATAGCAATGTATTTTCACAAATATATGCATGCCTCGATCCTCGTGCCACCAATCACGCATACCGAGGCATGATGGCCGAGGAGTCGAAATGCACAACTCAATATAGAATGAATGCACATGAAAACATAGCTAAAACCTAACTCCATCATGGATAATCCGGCGTGTCGGTGACTGGGAATTGAGACACATTCCGTCACTCGAAGTACGAAATGTACCTCGTTTCCCGTGCCCGGGCTAACTCCTATTCCGAACACGATGCAATATGCATGACATGCATGAAATGCGACTAAGATACAGCCTAGGATGCACAATGCTATGAAAATGAGATGCCTCGAAATGCGTGCACGCGGGCACGCAAACCAAGGCGATGACATATGCAACGCAAATGACATGGAAATGTGATATGAAATGCACCATGGACTTATACTAACATGAGAGAGCCACAGCCACACTCACATAAGAGGCCGATGGATGAAAATGAAGTGCCTCGAAATGCGTGCACACGGGCACGCAAACCGAGGCAATGCATACGCAATGCAAATAACATGGAAATGGCATACAGAATGCAACATGGACTTATACTAACATGAGAGGGCCTCAGCCACACTCACATAAGAGGCCGATGGATGAAAATGAAGTGCCTCGAAATGCGTGCACACGGGCACGCAAAACGAGGCAATGCATACGCAATGCAAATAACATGGAAATGGCATACAGAATGCAACATGGACTTATACTAACATGAGAGGGCCTCAGCCACACTCACATAAGAGGCCGATGGATGAAAATGAAGTGCCTCGAAATGCGTGCACACGGGCACGCAAAACGAGGCAATGCAAAAATGCAAACTATGGGATGGGAAATGATATGCAAGCATGGTAATAGAATTTAAGCACTGAAATGTGGGGGAAAACAACCCCGAAATGAGGCGAAAACACACCCGATGCGAGGAATGGTCTCGAAACACGAATTTTGGGACCCGAAATGGCCTATGGCTATACCAAACATGCACAATATGGATATGCAATGAATAGACAGTAGCAAGGAAGCCCCAAAATTAGCATTTTACCAGCACAAATCATGGCCAAACAGCAAGCAAAGATAGGGCAACAATGGCATGCAAAAATGGTCTTAAACATGAGATTGTGAAGCAACTCATAGCTGCTAATTCCAAACAGGTTAGGGCCCTTCAACAACATTGAAGAGGGGCCAAAAATAAGCATATTTCCAGAACTGTAAAACCCAAAACAGTATACAAACATGCTAGAAATGCAATGCAAAATAAGGCTCAAAAGAGGCTATAACATGAGGTATGCCAAATATTCCACAAACGGCCAAAGACCCTTAATAAAACATGTTAAGAAGGTCAAAATAAGGCCATCTCTAGGCCTGTAAATTGTCCAAAAATGGAAGCAAAGTGGGCTGCCAAAGCATGCAAGAAAATGGCATTCAAGGAGGGTATTGAAGCAAGTGCAAGAAGGAGGGCTCAAACAGGGTTGAGCCCTTAATGAGACATGAGAATGAGCTCAAAAAAATGACCTTTTCAGTTTTGGTCGGAGCTCAAATATTCAAGAAAGAGAGGCTAAGAAATGATGCAAAAATGAGCTAGAAAAGAGGGAAAATGGACTCACCCTTGAAGATCAATACTTTAGCAACTTCTTGGACCAAATTTGTTGCCTCTAAGCTGCTGGAATTCCTCTCCTTGCTGCTGAGATGGAGTGGTGGTGGTAGAGCTTGGTGGTGATGAAGAAAACAAGGTGTAGGACTTGGAGTTTTCAAGCAAAATGAGAGGGATGGAAGGAGGATTATGTATCTAGCCTTGAAGAGCAAATTTTCTAACCCCTAAACTCTATGCTGCCTGCTGATTATATGGACAAAAAAGGGGGAGTAGAGGAGGGGCAAAGGTGGGGGAAAATTAGGCAAGTTTTCCCCCACAAAATATCCCCCGGATTGGGATATTTTCTGGGGGAAATAGCTATACAGCTGTAAAGTCCACACTGAGAGGATCATGGCCGGCCACCTTTTGGGCTTGCAGGTGGCCGGCCGGCCACCCCCCCTAGCCGGCCGGCTAGGGGTCAAAAAGGTCAACCTCAATTAGTGGCCGGCCACCACAAAAAGGTGGCCTCCCAGGTCTCCTCTTCACAACCCTGTGGTTCGAATTTGGAAACTCTGAAATAGGAGAGAGAACAAGCCATTTTTAGGAGGGGTTCAAAAGGGTCAAAAGGAAATAGTGGCCGGCCATATGATATTAGGATCCTCCCATGTGTGTACAACACAAATATGTGGTTCAAAGTTCAAGAAAAAGGGCCCATGTTGTTCAACATTGGCTGGGAAGGAGGAGTTCAAAAGGGTCAATTGGATTTTCTGGCCGGCCATGAACTTTTAGGGTCCTCCCATGTGTGTACATCACAAATATGTGGTTTGGGTTTGAAGAAAATGGCTCCAAGGTGTTCAACATTGGCCCGGAAGTGCGAAAAACGGGTGTCGGAGGGCGAAAATGGAACATAACTGGTTGCCAAGATAATTGCTGGCCTCCCACCCTCCAGTGACCTCCCTGGTGATAAAACAGAGGCACCTGCCAAAAAATGAACAAGAACCGATGCAAAACGAACCCTCGGGGGCCGAAACACGCAGTTCGGGGTCCCGAAAATGGGCTGCTAAGCACCGAAAGTGGCGTTCGGCCACGAAGTGGGTTTCTTAGGTCCCAGTGTCCCTCAAAAGGGAGTAAATAAGAAGTATGCCAAAATTTAGAGCAAACGGAGATGATTAAGCGGTCCCGAACCGAGGCACACGGCCTAACGGCTCCGAAAACCGGGAACCGGGCTCCGAAATGGGCAAAATGGCCTATAGCCACAAAATGTAGCCCACGGCCACTGAGAGATGGTCTATGGGACCTCTCCCTTCCCTCAGGAAAAGAAACAGAGAAAATCGAGCCTGGTTCGCAAACCGAGGCAAGGCACAGAAGAGGGTTCGGAAATCCGGAGGCAGGGCTGACGGCCAAGACTCTGAAACTTCTGAACGAGCACATTATGCAATATCACCAAGCGCTCAACTGGTGACGTCTGAGTCTTAAGGTCGGTCAAAAATGGGGTGTCTACACGGCCTTAGGCCCAATCCTGCAACTTAAACATAATGACTATAAAGCCTTTGAAACATGGTGGCACGAGGCCCTTGTAACTTGTGGCATAAAGCCCTTGTAAATGGCACTAAGGCCCTTGAAACGTGTGGCACGAGGCCCTTGTAACTTGTGGCATAAAGCCCATGAAAATGACATGAAGCCCTTGTAAACATATTGGCATTAAAGCCCTTGAAAATGGCATGAAGCCCTTGTAAATATATTGGCATTAAAGCCCTTGTAAATGGCATGAAGCCCTTGTAAACATGTTGGCATTAAAGCCCTTGAAAATATATTGGCATTAAAGCCCTTGAAAATGGCATGAAGCCCTTGAAAATATATTGGCATTAAAGCCCTTGAAAATGGCATGAAGCTCTTGAAAATGGCATGAAGCCCTTGTAAATATATTGGCATTAAAGCCCTTGTAAATGGCATGAAGCCCTTGTAAATATATTGGCATTAAAGCCCTTGTAAATGGCATGAAGCCCTTGTAAATGTATTGGCATTAAAGCCCTTGAAAATGCACTTGAAACTTGTACATGCGTAAACTTGTAACATAGCTTGTAACATACTTAAGCTTGTATCGTACTTAAACTTCTAACATACTTAAATTTATAGCATACGTGAACTTGTAACATGCTTATACTTGTCATATACTTGAACTTGTAACGTACATACAATTGTAACTTAATTATTTAAACCACGGTATTATTACCCCCGGGTAAGGGTCATGTGCTAAGGATATCATGAATTCATTAATTCAAACGTAACATATCATAACTAGAGCATTTCTTGATTATTTAGACTTGTTGGCCTTTAGCTCTTACATATATTGGCATTAAACTTGTTTCCAGAATCATAGGAGGGTTGTTTCATTCTTTCTCTTACTTATGTACTTTCCTTGAATCATTTACACAAACACATAACATTTATCTTTCTTGAATCATTTACATACATATAACATTTATCTTTCTTGAATCATTTACATACATAAATAACGGAATTAACAGAACACTAGTGGCAAGCATTAGCGGTGGTAAAGCGTACTACTACTCACAGTGTTCAGGTGCGTGGTCCGTCCTTGTAGCTAATCCTACACAAGTCACGTAATTCAAACATAATTCATCATAGTACAACATCATTTAGTTCATTAACGCCATTTGTAACTTCACATAATTCACAATAAATCTTTGAATCCTATTTCAACATTCTAAAACCAAGTTCATATCATCTATATCCTTAATAGATTATTTCTCTAATTTTCCTTTACATGATCGCATGAATTTCAACATTTATAACAAGATTCATTCGCAAATTCTAAACATAAGTTCCAACATTCCCAAACTCCAATTCAACTTGAACACATATACTTCACTACTTTAATTTCATTACTCTACTTTCAACTTGAGCCAATTTATTGGTTGTCATCATTAATCAACCTAGGGTTTCCAAGAAAATGAGGATTTTTAACAAAAAAATCAAACTTCTTAAATCATCACTTTTAATTCCAATTTTCCCAATGATTCTACATCTAGGATTCCCAATCCATCATTTAAACCCACCAATTTAACTCCCAACATCACAAACCCTAAAACCCCCAATTCTCATACCATACACTACATGCTCAAAATGGAAATTTGTACGTTTATATAATGAAAACACCATAAATCTATCTATCAATATAAGTATTGAAGAGTATTCAAACCCTTACCTCAATAATCAAGAAAAGAAGTGAGCTTGAGAAGAAGCCTTCACAAATCCAAGTTCTAATCGGGTAAAAACATCGATCCTCCCTTGTTCTCTATCCTTGATGCCAAAAACCATGGTGGATCATGAGCAAAGTAAAGGAATTCAAGGATTTGGGGCTAGGGTTTCGGACTTAGGCCAAGAGGAAGGAAGAGGGAAGAAGAAAAATGTGAGAAATGATCCAAAAATCCCGTTTTTAAAGCTGCTGCCCCGAAAAACCTACTATTCCCGCTCGAGCGGACCTGCTCCCAGCACAGATTTCAAAACTTCAAGCAGGTATAACTCCCCCATCCGGACTCCGTTTTAGGTCGTTCTTGTGCCCAAATTGAAGCCCCGAAAATAAGATTTCCAATGGTTCTAACCTCACATCCAAATTCCAAGTGTGGAACAAGAAAAGGGCAAAAGAGTGACAGTTGGTCGTGAACGAATTATTCAAATTAAAGTTTTTGATCCAATCTTACTTTACCATCATAATACCGCCTCAACCAATACTCCAAAATAAAATAGAAAGTTCCAAAACACTAATAAAAATATCCAAAAACGAACCCCTATGCCTCAGAAATACAACTCAACTTGGAGACCCGCTCGAGCGCCCAACCTTGCGCTCGAGCGCAAAGACCAACAAAGACGTCCGCTCGATCGTCAACTCCCCCGCTCGAGTGGAAAATCACAACTCCCAGAATCTCAGGCCGTCTGCACAATTTGCTGGAAACCTCAAAAGTACGCTCGAGCACCTACTGCTCCGCTCGAGCGGAGGGAAAAAGTTCCAGATTCTATGGTAAAGGTCACAAATCCCAGTTTCAAAGGCATAACTCAACGGATCGTTCTTCAATTCCAATAGAAAACACATTAACCCCTAATTAAATAAGGCTAACTTTCTATACGCATTTTTGGGGTCGTTACATAATAAATGCCCGACTCAATTTCATAACCTATGTCATTAATTACACTAATGACCCAAATATACCCAAATGTGGCATTTTTCCCCATCTTCTCAAGATTGACTCAAAGGTCCAAATATTATCAACAACTACAATAATCCCCTTTCTAGACCCAAAACACATACGTATGAGCCAAATAAACAAAACCCCTTCTTAAACATTATACATCTCAAAACCTAACATCCCAAAACCAAACCATTTATACAAAAGCCCAGCATTTAGGTTAAAACCCATAAAGATGAGTAGGAATACCCACCTCAAAAGATGAAACCCAACGAAGGAGATAAAGAAAATGAAGATGCTCCAAATCCCAAAATTCTCGGATCAAAATGTAGCCCTCGACGATCAACACACTTTTTACAAAGGCCAAAGGGTGAGAGATTACTCTAACTAGATCAAATCCTAGAGAGAAGTAAAGGTTTTAGTGAGAGAAGCTCTCCAATGGCTGTTTTGAAAAGTAAGAGGGAGAAATGGAGTTGAAAAAGTGATCCAAAAAGCTAAATCTCGGAGTGATATACACGTCTCCCCACTCGAGCGTGGAACTCCCCGCTCGAGTGTCAGACACAAACTCATGCTCGAGCGTCCAAACCCCCGCTCGAGCGCCGGATACACGCTTCCAGAACTTTTGCAGAACCAGGTCCCCGCTCGAGCGTCACACACGAACTCACGCTCGAGCGTCGAAACGCCCGCTCGAGTGTCGAAACGCCCGCTCGAGCGTCAAACACTGCAGAGGAAAATACTGGGAGATGGAAATTTACGGTCGAGCGTCAAAACTCCTGCTCGAGCGGAGAAGCAACAATAAAGGTCCCGCTCGAGCGTCAAAATTCCCGCTCGAGTGTGAAGGCCAAATTCTGGACAACTACTTTTGGTTTCAAAGCACAACCAACCTGTTTCAAACCTGCCCAACACAACCCAAGACTCAAATACGAAGAGTAAAGAATGGAAGATCCACGGAACTGAGTCCGGAATACAATAAATAAAGAGAGGCAAAACCAAGATCGCTATATGTTTAGATCCAAATAATATCTATCATAATCTTAAAAATCTTAAAAGTCTATACAAATCTATTTTGTACACCCCATTATCCATAAACAGAGGAACAAAATCAAACCACATTTTGGGTCTCCAGAATTCCAAGCGATGAAAAGAGATTCTGAATTTATCCAAGACGAAGAGGTATCCCGAGACTAACGTCTCTCACTCAGTGAATCAAAATATATTTGTCCGGATACTTAATTCTGAACCTAAAAAGTTTGTTCGGATACTCAATATCGAACTCAAAAAAATTGATTTCAGTTGTTTCATATGGATACTCTATGACAAACAAAATATGTTTGTCTGGATACTTAATTTCGAACCTATGAAGTTTGTTCAAATACTCAATGTCAAACACAAGAAAATTGATTTTAATTATTTCATATAGATACTTAGTGCCGAACAAAATATATTTGTCTAGATACTTAATTCTGAAGTTATGAAATTTGTTCGGATACTCAGTTTCAAATCAATTCAGAAAACCAACGTACGAAAAATGATGAACAACAATTAAAAACTTACTTTCTCTACAAAAACGTTGTTTGAAAACGTTTTCTTTATTGTCCATTATTGATTTCAATATGACATAGAATGCAATAATGATGGATTAAAGCAGATAGAGTTGCATTAGGGGTGAGTATGAAGATGCAAAGTGATGAAAGTAGGAAGAGAAGAGAGAAAAAGAATATTAGGATTGATGATGAATAAGGCGTCCAAAACACTTTTATGTATGTTTTTTTCCAAAGTCAAGTACTTTTTGGTTATTTGAAATAGGGACTAAATAAAGAATATATATCATTAAATTAGGGTGCACAACCTATTTTTTGGGGTGCAAACAGAAGCTCTTGCTTACCTGCTTGAGGCTTGTATATCTTTTTTTTTTTATTTTTTTTTTATTTTACCCTTTCGTTTAGAATTATTTACTATTAGAGGCTTGTAATTTAATTTTTCCATTTTGCCTTTTTGTTTTGTATTATTTACCAACATTGGTGGTACTAATTTGGATGCAAGTTTTTCCATAATTATGCAAAGATTCTTAGTCAGTTATAAAACATAAATATTTTGGTTTTAGATAAATTATAAATACACCCTTGAGGCTCTTTTTTCTCCCTATGTTGCCCTTTTATTTTGTATAATTTACTAATGGTAACCTATAATTTGACATTCCCATTTTAACATTTTCATTGATAATATTTACCAATATTGGTTGTACTAATTTGAGGAAGGATTTTTCGTAATAATGCAAAAGATTCTTGGTTAGTTATGACACATAATTTTTTTAAATTTTGGGTGAATTGCGAATACACCACTGAGGTTTGTTTAAAATATGAAATCCCCTACAATACTATAAATTACAATTATTCCTTATTAAAATTTTTAATTTAACGTAATAAATAAATAAAAAATTGTAAAAAAAATTAATTTTGAATAAAATATGAAAAAAATTTATTAAAACAAATGAAAATTCATCTATAAATAATTTTAAAAAAATCAAATTAAACTGAATAATTTGTTATAAGATTTTCATTTTAGAAATATAAATTTATCACAGGAATAACTTGTGCCTTGCACGTGTCCAAAAATATTTTGTTACAAATGAAACCAAATCAAAGTTTAATGATAATACCATATGATTATTGGTGTGTAATATCACCATTCGATTATTCCATTCTAATAAAAAATAATTATAAACAAAATCCACTCATTTGAACTAAAATTTTATCTCATCTATTTAATCATTGATTCTATTTAATTTTGTAAGAAACTAATCTTATTTTTGGAGAAAAAGTTCAAGTAGTAGAATGGAATGAAATGATTATTTTTTTATTTTCTTATGGAATAGCTATTATTTCTTTTACAATGCATTTTATTATTATATTTTAAATGAATCAAACATAAAATAAATATTTTTTAAAAAATATCATATTATTTCATTTCATTTAATAAACTTAATAAAAATTAGAGTCAAAGGTCATGCGGCTTTTTACAGTAGTATATGTATATTTTGGGTAGGCTTATACTTTGGTCTGATGTGGGTTTATATCAACAGGGAAAGGAGGAAAGAGGGGAACACAGAAGAGAAGAAAAATGAAAGGAAGTAGCAGAGGGCAATGTAGAAGAGAAGAAAAACAAGTGGAGATTACTGTGGCAGAGAGAAGAGGTGTCAGTTGTGTTTTGTGGCTGGGAATAAAAGAGACGAATATAAAGGAAGAAAGAAAAGAAGGAAGAGGAACAAAGGAAATTGACGATGGTGCTCTGTGGGTTTCCTTACGGAGAGTTAACGAAGTTAAATGAATGTTGGACACATGGTAGCAGAGAAACACTGGGATAGGAAAATAGGACATGTCACGCCCCACTTTTTATGCCAACGGCTACCATTACCAAATCCTTTATTATAATACAATTTCAGAGATCATGTGCGAAAATTCAATACAATAATGAGTACTATTATTAAAGGTTCTCTCATTTGAATATGAAATGAATGTAACATGAGATAAAAATATATAAAATTGCCCGTAGGCTTACATCTTTTAAATTAAAAGAAAGGGTTTAACCCTTTTACATCAATGGCATTCTGTTTACAAATAAAAGGCCTCGTGGTCAACACATAAAGAAGATCCTCGATCTTGAAATTCTTCTCGATGTTCACCTGAAAAAGGATTGGCAATGTGGGATGAACATAAAGTCCAGTAGGAATCCCAATATAATCCGAAACAATAACAACATACAGATAGCTATGATCATGAACGCTTTAAATCATATCATATACATAATGTGACGGTTTATATACAAATATACTTATATAGAAACTTTTCTCAAAATCATTCATTTTGTTCAACAACATAAGCATTTTACTTTTCTTTCTTCATGTTACTTTTCTCAAAATTCATATGACAGTAACAAGTTCCTGAAAACAATTTCACAAAGCCCATTATGTTTTCTCCCACTTTCCGGATGTACACCAGATTTGCCTTTTTGAAACATGTTCACAAGTATCCGATGTCCTTCACATTATTCACAATCTCAATACAATACTTATGTCTGTTTCCAACACATTCATGTCTTTACATGTATCCATTCAGTACAAAGGGAAAACAATAAGCAACCAACAACTATCTACTCAACAAATGAGGCAAATCGGTCTTCCCGAACAATAACCATCATAACCCATATTATACACAAATATACTGCGACAACAATGATAAACAAGTTCCGCTCTACCTACCTTAAGCACGGTAAGCCAAGGATACACCTTTCCATAACAAAATGCCAATTTACCAGACACCGGCTGGAAGGTACTGGTACCTCTGCCAAGTTCTCCAGGCGCTAGCTGGAAGGTACTAGTACCTCTCATTTGAAGCACGGGCAATTCTCTAGGCGCTAGCTGGAAGGTAATGGTACCTCTCATTCGAAGCGCAAGAGCATTCCCAACCGTCTCAACATACAAGAATGCATAATAACACAAGTGTAACACATACACAATGTATATAAACACATAATCACACATGGAGTATATCCCCTTTCTCCTACCAACTAATCATACATATACAATGTATATAAACATAGTCATATTCAATGACAACCAACGAAGGATTAGTTTCAATTCACCTAGTCCACATGCAATTTCTACAACAGTCATAGTTATCTTCCACCAATAGCCCAAAACATATATTTCTAAACATATATACAATCTCCAAAATAGATAAACTATCCATATTTTCATAGGTGAGAGATTACAAATACCCAACTCCACCATTTACATTCATATCTATCCATTTCTACATCAAATACTAAAGGAAAATAAAAATCTAATTCTCGCAAGACTTTTAGTCCAATGACAATGATAATATGCAAAGGTTCCAAGATCCGACCTCAAGTTCATTATTCGTTTACAAAGGGTGATGATTTCATTTTCTTTCAAAAAGACCATTTTTGTTTATTTTCCAATCCACACAACTCCAACCATTTTCTAAGAATTCATTCTCGTCATTTTACAAAACCAAAACCAAATCCATCCTCTTTATTTTACAAAACCAATTCTATTGGTATCAAAACCATAACTCAACTCAATTTCACATGATTAGTCTAAAACAATACCAATACCGTGGCTACTTCTCCTTTTATTTTCTTTTGATATAAACACAATTATACAACCCATATTAGCAAAATATAAAGATTATTCAACTTCCTCCCTTTTAAATCCATTATATCAATAACATTAAATTAGGGCTTTCCTCCATCTCTTCACAAACATAATAAATCATTTTCCCAAATAACCCAACAATAAACAACTTAACAACTCCAATCACAAATATCAAACCCTAGATCCCTTTTCATGGCTTTCAAGAAAATCCATAATGAATATGGCTTTTATGCAATAAAATCTACCACATGTCTATCTATAGACGAAGTATTGGAAAGGAGCAAAGAAATCCTTACCTCTTGAAGCAAAGAGATGACGACCCAAAAATCATTGGCGACGAAACCACAAACCATTCTGACCAAAAGGAAGCCATTGACGAGATCTACACTGTTTCTCAAAGGGCCAAGGTGAAAAGATCACTGTAGGTGAGTAGATCTAGAGATTTAAGTGAAAAAGTTTGACTTTTAGATAGAGAGAAAAGAACTCACGGTTTGAGAGAGAGGAAAGAGGCGAAAAAGTGAATGAAATATGTTTGGAGCCTATTTATAGTAGCAAGGCAATAATAGAATAATAACCCCAAAGTCAAATGAAAGGAACAAGTCAAAACTCCTAAAAAGTAGGGCCCAAACCAGCCCAAAAATCTGAGAAAAACACGCAGAAGTCGGCCCTTCGGGCAAGGGCGTCGACCCTTTAGGTAGAAAAGACAATCTGGCACAAGCAAGCGGGTCGACCCTTAGATAAGAGGGGGTCGACCCTAATTTCTAGCAACTAACACACAGAATCTGCAATATAAAAGGGTCGACCCTCCCGAAATTGGTGTCTACCCTATATTCCAGCAACATTTCCAGGAACTTCACCAGCAGGTAAGGGTCGACCCTTAGGAAGACTGGTGTCGACCCTAGAATAGAATTTCTAAGTCTCCAAGGAACTTTTGATAAGAACAAGTGCGAACAACCAAACCCAACAAGTTTAAATAAATTTTCACTCATCCAAAACCAAGATACAACAACACCAAAGATCCCCAAAATAAAATAAAGGATTCAAATTGTCAAGACCCCATTCCGTCCCTAGTAGAATGGTGCCGTGATGGCCAGTAATTCGGGATTACCAAAGGCCAACTTCAAAAATCACACATAATCAGAGTATACAATGGGGCTTACATGTGCGGAAGCAATAAATTTAACTCTAAATAGTCCACAAGAGCTGTGCGTAAGTCAAATGAAATGTCATACATCTTAACATGGTTTTACAACTTGAATACAACGTAAAGTAAAGTACAAATATTACATCTTGATCAAAAGGCTTCTCAAGCCGACATATACAAAAGGAATGAATTACAAGCTAACAAGCATAATCTTCAAAATGCTAGGAAAACATGAATCCAAAACAACTTGCAAAATAACATCTAGGCGTTATCGCTTTCTTGCTCGTCACCTACATATATATAAGGAGAGGGTGAGCTTGGGTACTCAGTGAATGATATTAGTAATAAAGGTTTGAATGAATGATATTCAAGATCTTTATCAAAACAATACATAGCATATCTTGTACCAAAATCAAGCGATGAACCAAGTTCATCTATCAAGTCTTTCAAAGCTTCAAGGGATGCTTACTAGCATCAATATAATACAAGGGATGACATTCTTGGCAAAACAAGGGAATAATTGACCCGGAATCGATTAGACAAACCCACCCGTACAAGACCGTCGGTGGCAAGAGAGATATCTCAAACAAGGGTACTAGTTGCATTATAGTCCCCTAGCAATAAGGACTTTCCAAGAATGTCATCAAAACAAGATAGTACTTGATACAAAACTAGGAATAATCATTCATACTTGAACAAACACTTTTCCAAATGAAACAAGCAAAGCTTTTATCAAAATGTTAGAACATAGCTTTATTAAAAATACCACTCACATAGCTCTTTAGGTGTAGGGATTAAGGCAAGAATCCAAGACCTAAAAATACATGGCAAAGTCCACTGAATGCATTTCAAGAAGATAGGAAGGAATGCTCAAAAGATGGTTGTGCAATGCATTCCTAAAACAAGCTCTGCATGAGTGTAAATGACCTCGGCATTTCTTTCAAAACTAAGTCCAGATAAAGAAAAACATGTGCTGGGGAGTTTAAAACACTGTTTCTCATCTCAGGAAAACATGCTGGGCACCTACCAGGTCTAGGCCGAGGTCCCACATCTCTTGGCCGAGGTGTGATCCTGATGACCACATTCAGGGAAATAAAGTCTGGAAGAATCTGGGTTTCCTTTTGAAGAACATGAACATGAAGAACATGAATGCCAAAATCATAACTTCTTTATTCAAAATCCGAGATTTCATGAGATGAGTTCAAAAACATGGACCTGGGTACCCGTAGTTGAAGATCTTCTTGAAAACAAACACAAAACATGGAACTTGTTATAAACTTTCGGACCAAAACAAGGCTTTTCTTCAAAAACACATGAACATCATTTTCTTTTCCTAAAACCGATCTTCAAATCAATGCATGGCTCACGAATCATGCTAGATCATGCAATGTGATCAAATAAACATAAAGAACAACATGAGTAAATCAAGAATCTAACCTCAAAACATGGATCAAACGGTTTAAACTCTAAGGATCAAGCTTGGAAATCTACTTCTCTCTCAAGAACTCCTTCTTCCTCTTCCTAGAGCTTCTCTCTCTACAAGGCAAAGATGTGATAAAATGATATGGGTTTCTCAGCTAGCTTACTGACTTAACCCTCTGCTGGGACACGTGGCAACGTCTGGTTGGGTTTCTTCAAAAGGTGACTGAATGACATGACAAGAGCATGACAAAGGGTGTTCAACAAGTAAGGTGACAAGGCACTCTGACAAAGCAATGACCTCGGATCAAGACATAGGCTTCAGGCAAGAAGGTTTTGATGATCTCGGCTAGGAAGGACAACACTTGACCTAGCTGTGCCACACCTCGGCCTAGATGTGCCATACCTCAGTCTAGGTCATACCAATCTAGGAACAAGATCACTAGGTGCAAGGATCAAGGATGTTGGATGCCTAGATGGTCAAATCTTGGCCTAGATGATACACATCTCGGCCTAGGTGACGGACACCTTGGCCTAGATGATGACATCTCGACCAATATGCCAGGGTGGAAGTGGAGGTCAACCAAAGTGGATTGCAAGATGGTCCTAGGTATAAGAGGTTCAAGGGTGGTACCTAGGCTACACA
This sequence comes from Camellia sinensis, assembly GCF_055761805.1. NCBI lineage: Eukaryota > Viridiplantae > Streptophyta > Magnoliopsida > Ericales > Theaceae > Camellia > Camellia sinensis. Next base: position 69,462,110 of record NC_138961.1, on the reverse strand, counting down.
CACTAAGCAAGGAACAAAGCATACAAGCAATACTCAAGCAAATCACATAAGCACAAAACAAGACAGGGACCTTTACTTAGGCAAAACAAGTCAAAGTCCAAATGCAAGCTTAACAAGGCAAAATCATGCAAATGCACATGAACGTGACTAAGACAAGAATTAGGGTCATTACAGTCTACCCCCCTTAAAGAAGTTTGGTCCCTAAACTTAAGTTACCTTGCCCCGAAAATAACTCCGAATAATGAATTTTCACTTCCTCTTCCATTTCCCATGTAGCCTCTTTGCCGTAATGCTCCTTCCATTCAATTTTCACCATCGGTATCGACTTATTCCTCAACTGTTTCACTTGCCTATCAATAATTCTCGCTGGCTTCTCTTTGTAGCCTAAATCTTCATTAATCACAATCCTAAAATGATCAATCACATGCAGTGGATCCTGAATATACTTCCTCAACATCGAAATATGTAACACATTGTGGACATGACTTAATTTTGGTGGCAAAGCAAGTCTGTAGGCAACGGGGTTAACTCTCTCAAGAATTTCAAATGGTCCGATGTAACGAGGTGCTAACTTACCTTTCTTCCCAAATCTTGAAACTCCTTTAATCGGCGAAATTTTTTGGAATACATGATCCCCAACTTCAAATTCTAACTCTCTTCTTCTCTGGTCGGCGTAACTCTACTGTCGACTCTGAGCGGTTTTGATTCTTTGCCGAATGAGCTTAATCTTCTCAGTTGTCACTTGAACTAGCACGGGACCAATCAAAGCTCTGTCTCCTACTTCGGTCCAACATATTAGCGATCTACACTTTCTTCCATACAAAGCCTGATACGGTGCCATGCCAATGCTAGCTTGAAAACTGTTGTTGTAAGTGAATTCCACTAATGGCAAATGCATTTCCCAACTTCCCTTGAAGTTCAATACACATAATCCAAGCATATCTTCAAGTGTCTGAATGGTTTTTTTTGTTTGCCCATCGGTCTGGGGATGAAAAGCTGTGCTAAACCTCAACTCAGTTCCCAAACCTCTTTGCAGACTCTGCCAAAATCTAGAAACAAACTTCAGATCTCGGTCTGACACAATGGACATCGGCACTCCATGGAGTTTAACAATCTCATTCATATACAACAAAGCAAGTCGATCGGCATTAAAGGTAGTCTTGACGGACAAGAAGTGTGCTGACTTAGTTAATCTATCAATGATAACCCAAATCGAATCCACACCCTTTTGTGTCCTCGGCAAACCAACCACAAAATCCATGGAGATGTGTTCCCATTTCCACTCAGGAATTGACAAAAGTTGAAGAAGTCCTGCTGGTCTCTGGTGTTCTATTTTCACTTGTTGACAATACAGACACTGGGATACAAACTCAGCTATTTCTCTTTTCATATTTGGCCACCAAAAAGTCTGCTTCACATCTTGATACATCTTGGTGTTCCCTGGATGAACAGCATATCTGAAACCATGGGTTTCCTGCAAAACCATGGGTTCACTGGGACGTCGGCCACGCACAATCTTCCTTCTCAACTCTGGGACGTCGGCCACGCACAATCTTCCTTCAAACTTGAGTACCTGATTTTCAATGGTATATCCTGGCCTCGGCTTAGTGATAATCTCGTCAAATACCTTATTGAAGAATCCGTCCTCCATCTGTCTGGTCTTCACTTCCTAAGCTTAAGTCTCAGACTCTTCATATTACATTTCTCTCTTGCTAAAGCTTAATTATAAACCAATTACAGAGAAAGAGAAAAATAGAAAGTAAAAAAAAAGACAGATGAGCAGTCTTAATTCCAGTCTAGATGATTCCAATATTAGATAACTATATGTTGGCCTGAGGCCATGGTCTAAATAATGTTCAAGAGCACTCAGAAATATAGACAGATGAGCAGTAGTTGGACATCCTAGCATTAAAAAATCCTCGTGTTCATCAATAGTGCATACAGGTTTAAATATGCATGATAGTGAATAAATTATCCCAAAATGAACATAATTTATTGTTATGTTAGATATAAGCTAGCAGTTCATACCATGTGGAGGAGCACCCATGTCTAAAGCCTCCAAAAGATAGGCAAATTTTGCTTCAGCCTGTAGACAAAACAGAGCCCATATTACATTTGGGTCAATAGTTTCTAGATTTAACATTCGGCTATTCCTTTCCTTGGGAGCAATAAGTATTAACACATCAATCTAAGGAAATTCAAAAGTTCCAAGTGGTGTCCAATTGGAACTCACCTTTAAATGGTAAATATATGTGGTTGTATCTATCATTTCAAAAATATTTTAACTAAAAAGAAAATAAAAATCAGAAAGTAATGTGCAAACCACAGTGATCTACCCAAAACTTGGCAGAAACTATTTTCCAAAGTGCCAACATTACATGTGTTTCAATTCAATCTAGTGTGCACACCACAGTGATCCAATATCTTGAAGAATTGGTCAATGCATGAAAATATAATGATGATTGTTAGTAGTACAATGAAAATTTTGGCCTGTAGAAGTATGAAAACCATGATAATATTAATATCAAGTAATTCAAAAAATCTATGTATACTTTCTCCAATTTGGTACTTACATATTGCATTAGATGGGGATATAAAAATAATTTACAACGTAAGAGATAAAACACAGCCCTAGTAATTAATAATTGAGCAACCCAACCAGTATTTGTTAAGTGTCTCCTCACCTGCTCAGGGGAAATGCCAACAATTTCCAAAACATTTTCTTGAATCTCACGCTTATAAATTCTCAAGCTTTCTCCACCAATCTGATAGCACCACAGCAATTAAGTATTGCACCATTGAATTTCACATGTTAAGTATTGGCAAAAGATCAATATTGCAACTAACAGAGAATAGAGTACATATTTATATACCTAAAAAAAACACTCATCAGTTCTATAGCGAGCAAGAAATTGGGTACCGATGATATGTATACAAATTGGGTACCGATGCTATTAAATAAAATATCCATTATATAATCATTGAAGTGGATTCCATACCAACTGATTATGTGAATGCTATTTGTTAATTGCTCCTCGTGCAACAAACCAAGTGACGGAACATTCCTGAAAAATGAAAGTCTTAAAAAAACAATTTTACCCTTCTTATTATATGAACAAAGGTATTATATTAGAATAGTCATTATATATACATAGAGATAGAAAACTAATTACCTCACATTAATAGTTTTCAATGCATGCATTTTATGGGATTTTGGTTTTCATGTTTTAATTATGTTAATTTATTAGTTCTTGAAATATGAAATCTATGCTTCAATTAAAATATTTGTTGACCAAGTAGCACTTTTTACTCTGTTAACTTGAAAACTGTTTTTAGAATTGGATCTATAACTGACAAAGTGATGAAATAAGAATACATGAAAAGAAGAGGAAAAGACTACCTTTGAGAAGCCAGCCTGATCAAGGATTGCCCCTGCACATTTTCTAACATAAAATCAACTCCTAGAACTGTGATATATTTGGCAACCAGCTTTTACCATCTTCACAGCCGAATCTTCCATAACTAGTGAATCAAATATATGGATGTGTGGCCAGTGCTTCTGGGCAGCAGTTAAGACCCCTTGGACCTCAGGATCCATGTAAATAAAAATAGTAGAAATTATTTTTTGCATAGCATAGCAATTAGAATCGATTTCATCCCAAAAATATGCATAGCAATTAGAATTGACTTCATCCCAAAACCCAAAAAATGATAAGAATCCAAGACAGCAGAGGTCAGAGAGACCCGAAATTAGGTGCAAAGAGATAGTAATCAAGGTAAAAAATAATGAAAAATGGCAATTGCCACTGCGAAAACATCATGATTTCCAAATTAGTATCTAATTATCGTCATCGCACACATGAACTATCCCAATTTGAAACAAATGAGACTCGGACATTGCCATGATCGAACCATACCTGTTTAGATATTTTTGATGACACAACCAATTTAGATATTCAACACAAATAAGTATTTCAAAACACAATTTCAATTAACTTATTTTGAAATTGGGTTTTCAAAACACACAATTTTGAAGCACAATTTCAAAAATCAATTGTTGCATCTAAAAGCTTCTCCTCTTCCACTCCGATCAAACAGCAGCAGCGGCGCCAAACAGAGACCGTTCCGCTAGGTTTTACGAAGACATGATGCTCTTCTCTCTCTCTCTCTCTGTTCTATTCTTTCTTTTTCTTTTTCTTTTTTGTTTTTCAAATGAAATGTCTAAGTGTATTGCACAGTAGCAGCAAGTTGAGTACAAAACTAAATTTGGGCCTCTCGAGCCATCACATTTCGAGCTACGTAGTGCCACCAATGTAAATAAATGAATCCTAACCCATAATGCATTCTTCACATCCAAAATTATGTCTCCGGTCATTGCATAAAAAAACATCAAATTATTTAGCATCAAACCAACACATTTAAACAAAAAAAAAAAACAATTATATTTGATAACACATTTAAACAATACACACAACCTGGAGTGATGATGATAAAGAAGCAGACTTATTCTTATGAAATCATGCCTTCAACATGTATGCTTACATCTTGTGCACCTATGGATGCAAACCATCAATGGAGTGGCAGTGCTCCTATGGAAACAGATTATTAGTAGAATGCCTCATATTCTGAAAATTGCTACTGTTATGGTGGTGGTTCTACCTCTTAATGTCAACATAATGGCATGACAAATGATGTGAACAAATTATTTGTCTTTGTGAGGATGAAATTTATTGGTGCGACAGTGAAATTTTAGCCCTAAAAAAATTAATTCTCTTTCTAGGCAAAGATTTAAAATAATTTCATTGTCTCCGTATTATTTTAAGCAAAGAGATTTAAATCACTATGATGGAAAAATTTATTAACTTAAAGGCTAAATTTTTCTAATTGATAAAGAAATTCTATATTGGAAGCAAAAATTCGAAGGCATAATGGCCAATGAAAAATTAATATATGAAAATAATATGGCTCATACGATTAATTCACATATTTTTTCAGAGCCAATCATTCATAAAGAGCCAAGGTATGTGGTTTGGAGGGTTAGCACACCAAGTCATGAAGATAATATGACTTTAGAGAATTTTCATAGGCCATTAATGACTAAAATTAAAAAACAACCACTTCTCTCAAAAAATATTTAGAGAATTATGATTCGGTTGGGGGGCATGATGTTGTGCCAAACGTGGCAAAAAGTGACTAGTCATTAGAAGAACAATTTCTTCTCTTGAAAAATGTTAAAAGATCATCAGAAAATGATGATCAAAATTCACTTGGGGAGCATGATTTTAAGCCAAAGATGGCTAAAAATTGTAGCGATCCCGATTTTGACCCGTCTCTTTGTGGTGTTGTGGGCTCAGGTTGGTATGGTTTTGAATGGTGTTACGTATCTTAGTTTCCCTTGTATTCCCCTTATTTTTGGTTATCGGGTTATAGTGGTGTGTTTGGAACAAGTAATGTCTCCAAACCTTTAGATGCGAATCCAATCCGAATTGTGTCTTGCAGAGTTGTATCGGAAGTTAATGCATTCATGTTTTGCTACTTCGCTAAGTAGGTCGGGGGTCGAGCTGCCCGGCTAGCTCGCAGGGGTCGAGGGGGCAGCGCCCCTTAGAGGGTCTGAGGGCAGCGCCCCCGAAGTAAAAATGCAAAATGCATTCGAAGTTGTTTGAGCGGAGAATGTTTGGTTTCAGAAGTTTGACCTGTTTGCAAAACTACTAGGATAGTGTATTTGACACTCAAGAGGGGTTTTCCATGCTCGATCGGACCATGTTATATCAGTTTGTGAATCTAATATTTCAGATCACTTTTTCAGTCCCCTCTCTCTCTAAAACTCTCAAGAATTCCAAATCGGGAGCTTCTCTCTCTAGAAGTCATCTTCTCTTTTTGATTTCTCCAAATCTATTAGGATTTAGATTTAAGTTCTTCACCAAAGTTGGTTATCATCTCGAGGGCTTCGTTGTGTATAGTGAAGATAGAGTTTAGGCATCGTTGATTTTGGGGTTTCATCTCAATTCTTCTTCAATACTTGAGGTAGAAATTTTCTTAGAGTTATATATACATATTTGGAAGATCTAGATGATTTTCGAAATCATCCTTCGATAGCTTTGAAAATTGATTGTTGATTCAAGAAGTTCAGCAATTTTGAAAGTGGGCTTGTCTCTTGTTCTTTTAAAATGATCTTATGGGTTTTGATCTTTATTGATTGAAGAAAATATGACTTTGGAGAGTTTTCTTTCAAAAGATTTGAATTGTACAGTTTTGGTGAGAAAACCTAGAAATTGGGGATTTTTAAAAGAGATTGGAAATCCATGAATGATATTGTTATATTTGTTTTGTGTGTCAAAATAAATGAATGTTTGGAAATTTTCTTATTTATATTTATATGAATGATGAGTTACATGGAATATGAGAATTGTTGTTCATTTTGGAAATTATTGTTCAAAATGTTGAAATAGTCTTGAAATGACTAATTGTTGAGGATACTTGAGAAGAGGGAATTGTGTTATTCCTTGGATGATGAATTGGAATAAAAGTATTTATATTTATCTTGTGAAATTGCATTGAAATGAGAAATGAGAATTTTAATCACAATGGTAATATTATGTGGAAAAGTTGAAAATGGAAGAATTGTTACATTGTATTGATTGTTGTTGCATTGACATATGAATTCATTTGATTACATTAAACTTTGAAAGTCGATTTGAAAACTTGCATTGAGAAAGGAATGTTGAGAAAACAAGTATGGAATGGTTTCGAGGTAAATACGTTGATAAGTCTTGATAGGGTGGTGTAGATGAAATTGAATAAGTTGGCCTGGGGGTCCGGGGTGAAAGACCGAAAACCCGTGCGCATAGGTGTCGAGCCTTCCGGTTAATACCAGTAAAAATGACAATTTGGTAGTACTCGTATAGTCTACTTGCAGACATTGACCTAGGGATTACCAAAGTTGTATTTACCGCCCCTTGAATTAAATTGTTAAGTTTTGAACAATGGACATTTCATGGCATCATTGAGCATGATGGCTTTCAAAAGATGATAATATGATTTATTTGCAAAAAGACATAGCATGGCATGTGCATTCATCTCTTGAGACTTGTATAAAATGTATATACTTTGTTAAGGATTTCCTACTAGGATTTATGCTCACCCTACGAGATCTTTGTGCAGGAAAAGATGTGGTGATTCCACCTAACTAAAGGCGAGGAAATATGTGTTGAGAGTACGAGACTCTCATTTTGCTGTGACTCTGTGTGTAAGCCAAGGGCTCTATGTGTGTGGGTTTGAATAACCGTTTTGTGTAACCAGGTTCAAGCCTTGGAAACTTTTAAACCCTTGGGGGTATTTATTTGTTTATTTACTTGTTGTTGGATTAATGTATTGTTGCATGAAGAATTATTGTATCATGTAATGTAAGTTTGAAGATTTATATTCGGTTTTCCTTGAAAGAGCCATGATTGTTGTATTTATCATTTGGGCTAGAAATTTGGGACGTTACAACTTGGTATCAGAGCTACCGGGTTTGAATTCTTGGAGCTCATGAGAAGTGGTTATTTCACCACAATGGGTTCATTTAGCATGCTTAGGGAGTGTTATGACTATGTCATAACATACTTATGTGACTAAATGGGTATAGGATTGGACTTTTGGGATGTTGTTTGCGCCTGGTTAATTCTTTGAGGCCTTATTAGAAGGGTACTTGATCAATTCTCATTCTACTAAGAATTCTTGGTTTTTCATGGGACGAATGTCATCATAAGAGTATAATCCATACGTGTTTACATGACTAAGTGCTTATGTGGGGTGAAACTTAATTGTTATATGGTAGAGGAATATATAGAATTATTGTGAACAAACGTGTAAGGCAAGTTACGGGCACGTGTGGGTTAGTGTGCTAAATTAATTCTATTGTCATTTATAGGATGTCAGGAAGAGGTGAAACCCATGGTGGTAGAGGTGGGAGGTGTGGTAGGGCTCACCGAGGTGTGCATGAGGTACCGGTGCAAGAGGAAGCGTTCGGCCAAGCTAATGTGGCTGAACAAGTGGGGCAGGTGGAAATCCCGGGACAAAGCGGGTCAAACCACAATAGGGGCCCTAGCTCGAGAAATGGCAGGGGCTTTAAGAGAGTCCATGAACTTGTTGAGGGTGGAGAATCAAGCCCAAGAGAACACCGTGGAGTCAAGGGCGAGTTTCCTTACTAGAGAGTTCTTGCGGGCCAAACCGGATGAGTTCCATGGTGGCCCCGAGCCCAATAAAGCGGATTAGTGGCTCAAACAAACTTTGAAGACATTTGAGATGCTTCACATCGAAGATAGTGAACTACGAGTGACTCTAGCGAGTTACTATCTTAAGGGAGACGCGGGTCAATGGTGGAAATATGCCAAGGGTAGAGTGGAGCCGACATGCGAAGCCTTTGCGGTTGCTTTCCAAGATAAGTACATACCTCCCATTGCTAGGGAGAGATTGAGGCAAGAGTTTAAAGACCTCAAACAACTCGACATGCCCATGGCCAAGTTTGAGACAGTCTTCTCTACTTTGTCCAGATTTGCACCAGAGTTGGTGGCAATGGAAGAGCGCCGTTTCATTGAATTTGAAAAGAAATTGAAAACAAAAATTATGTTCAAGCTTGTTGAAAATATGATTCGAGAATATGACCGTCTTGTGGAGATGGTGACACACGTAGAAATTTCCATACAAGCCGAGGAGGAAAGGCTTCGGAGTTCGAGGTCTAGGGGCCAAGAGTCTCAAGGAGACTATAGACAAAAGAAGAAGAGCAGGAACACCAAACCATCCCAGTTCCAACCATAGCAGTCTAGATCCACTTTTCCTTTGCCTAGTGCGGGTCCAGGAAAAAGTGCATCGAGTAGCTTCTCATGTTTCAAGTGTGGCCAACAGGGTCACAAAGCCTTCTCATGCCCACAGAAGGGAGGAGGGAAGTTAATGTTACCACCACCTGACTGATCTCAAAGTCAGTCTCAGTCTCAAAATAAAGGTCAAGGGTTTAATTGTTATCAGTGTGGTCAGCCAGGCATATAAAGAGAACTTGCCCATAGTTGGGAGGCGTATCTGGCACATCAGGGTTAAGGCAGACTCTAAGCCACCAATATGCTCAATTAGTCCAAGCTTCGTGAGTTAATTAGGGAGACGCTTCGACTCAGTCAGTACAACAGGCCTATGCACCGAGAGGGGAGCAAGTTAATCAGGGGCCACAGTGGCACGTGTATGTTGTTACCATGCCAGAGCAATTGCCAGAATCCTCAGTTGTGAGAGGTGTTTTTGTTGTGTGTAATTCTTTGCCTAATGTATTGATAGACACGGGTGTGTCTCATTCATTTATATCTACTACATTTGCTTCTGCATTGGGGTTAGAGGTAGCACAGTTAGTGCCTATACTCAGAGTAGAGTCACCTGTTGGGGTACAATTGATTTAGACCGGGGTTGTTGTGATTGTGAAATAGAAGTTGCCGGGCGTCGACTTCCGTTTTCTTTTGTGTTCCTATATATGTCGAGTTTTGATGTCATTTTAGGCATGGACTAGTTGTGTTCTTATCAAGCTGTGATTGATTGTTATCGTCAGAAAGTTACGGTGTGCACTTCGGGTGGTGATCATTTTTATTTTCTAGGGAACCGAGTTGATAAAGCCTTGTCGCCAATTGTTGACCCTCGTAGTAGGAGCAAGCTTGTTGGCCTTCTTGCAACTCTCTTGGATAGTGAGAATGACAGGGCTCGTGTTGAGTTACCAAGGGTAGTTTGTGAATAACCGAATGTCTTTCCAGAAGATTTTACTAGTTTACCACCTCACCGGGAGATCGAGTTCTCCATTGAATTAGTGCCTGGCACGACACCAATTTCCATGTCACCATATAGATTTGCACCCGCCAAATTGCATGAGTTAAAGATTCAACTTCGAGATTTTTTGACAAGGGCTTCATTCACCCTAGTACATCGCCTTGGGGAGCGTCGACTCTCTTTGCGAAGAAGAAGGATGGGTCATTGTAGTTGTGTATTGATTACCTCAAGTTGAATAGAGCTACAGTTAAGAACAAGTATCCTCTACCCAGAATAGATGATTTGTTTGACCAACTTAGAGGGTGTCATTGCTTCTCAAAAATAGATTTGAGGTCGGGGTACCATTAGTTGAGAATCAAGGAGGAGGACAATCAGAAGATGGCCTTTTGTACTCTTTATGGCCTCTATGAATTCCTTGTAATGCCTTTTGGGTTGACCAATGCGCCGACTTCCTTTATCAATTTGATGAACAGAATTTTTTGGGAATACCTGGACCGTTCTGTGGTCGTCTTTGTGGACGGCATCTTGATTTATTCAACCTCTGAAGAAAACACGAGAGTCACTTGCGGGTAGTGCTGGGTTTACTTAGTGAGCACCAATTGTATGCCAAATTTGAAAAATGCGAGTTTTGGTTAACAGAGGTGATGTTTTTAGGGCATGCAGTGTCTAGAGAGGGAGTGACTGTGGACTCCTCAAAGATAGATACCGTACAGAATTGGGAACCACCCAAGAATGTTTTTGAAATCCGGAGTTTCTTGGGATTAGCGAGATATTATCGACGTTTTGTAAGGGACCTCTCTAGGCTAGCTGCACCTTTGACTAGGTTAACTAGAAACGGTATCAAATTTGTGTGGAGTGAGGCTTAAGACTAGATTGACTACCACACTGGTTTTGATAATTCTAAAAAAGGATTTGAATTACACTGTCTATTGTGATGCGTCCGAGGATGGACTTGGTTGTGTCTTGATGCAAGAGGGAAAAGTTGTGGCCTATGGTTCACGACAATTGAAAACTCATGAGAAAAATTACCCCACCCATGATATAGAATTAGCACTGATGATTTTGCTTTGAAAATTTGGAGGCATTAGTTGTACGGTGAGAAGTTTGAAGTCTTCTCCGATCATAAGAGTCTAATGTATTTGTTTTCTCAAAAAAGACTTGAATTTACGACGACGGAGGTGGATGGAATTTATGGAGGATTATGACTTTGAGTTACACTATCATCCAGGGAAGGCCAATGTGGTGGCCGATGCTTTGAGTTGAAAATCTGTGAGTAGTTTGGCAAGTGTGGTCATTCGGGAATGGGATATGCTAGATGTTATTGGCAAGTTTGATTTGCACTTGGGTGAGTCCGAAGAGAGTGCTACCTTGTTTACTTTGAATGCTCAACCTATCTTGGTTAGTAAGGTCATAGAGGCACAACGAGGAGACCGTGATGTGGAATCAATCCGTGTTAAGATTTCCAATGGGAAGGAAGAGAAAGGTTTGAACGTTCACTCGGATCTGAGTGTACGTTACCTAGACCGTTTGTTTGTACCAGAATCTTGTAGAGAGGAAGTACTTCGGGAGTTCCATCACTCACGCCTTGCGGTACACCCGGGAGGCACTAAAATGTATCATGATTTTGGTGGTGGGGTATGAAACGGGATGTCGCTTTATTTGTATCGAAGTACCTTACTTGTCAACAAGTGAAGGCTGAACACCAAAGATTAGCGGGTTTGTTATAACCCTTACCGATAGCTGAGTGGAAATGCGAGCGTGTTACCATGGATTTTGTAGTTGGGCTTCCTAGAACACAATGAGGCAATGACGCCGTTTGGGTGATTGTTGATAGGTTGACTAAGTCTACGCATTTCATTCCGATGTGCACCAGCGACTCAGTTAAACGCTTGGCAGAGTTGTACATTAGAGAGATAGTTCAACTTCATGGAGCCCCTGTGACTATTGTGTCGGATAGGGATCCTCGTTTTACGGCCCGGTTATGGTAAAGCCTTCAAGAGGCGTTGGGAACTAAGTTGGCTCTTAGCACTGCTTATCATCCTCAAACCGATGGACAGTCGAAACGTACCATTCAGATTTTGGAGGACATGCTTAGAGCTTGTGTCCTTGATTTTAAGGGGACTTGGGAAAGGCACTTACCATTGATTGAGTTTGCTTACAACAATAGTTACGAAGCTAGTATTGGGATGGCACCATTTGAGGCCTTGTATGGCCGACCTTGTATATCACCGGTTTGTTGGGTCGATGTGGGTGATGCACCGTTACTGGGTCCGAAAATTGTTAGAGAGACAACCGAGAAAGTTGTTCTCATTCGGAAGAGGTTATCTACGGCCCAAAGCCGACAAAAGAGTTATGCCGATAAGAGGAGATGACCTTTAGTTGGTGACCATGTGTTTCTAAAAATCTCGCCAATGTGGGGTTTGATGAGATTTAGTAAGAGTGGTAAATTATCTCCGAGGTTCATTGGGCCTTTTGAGATCTTAGAGCGAATTGGGAAAGTGGCATACCGGTTAGCTTTACCGCCACAACTTTTGGGAGTTCACAGCGTATTTCATGTAGCTATGCTTAGGAAGTATGAACCCGACCCTTCTCATGTGCTTGATTGGGTTGACTTGGAGGTAGATGAGAATGCCTCTTATGAAGAATGACCGGTTCAAATATTAGATACCCGCGAGCAAGTGCTACGGGCCAAAACTATACCGTTGGTAAAGGTGTTGTGGAGACACCATGGGGTTGAAGAAGCGACGTGGGAACGAGGGGCGAACGTTTGCTCCAAATATCTAGATTTGTTTGAAAATGCTTAAGTTGCTTTTCCTTGTAATATTCCCTAGTGTTGAGGGAAACATATTTACACTTGTTAACCACATGTTGATATGTGTGTTGTTGTTTTAAGCATAAGTTTGTTGAGAGTTGCCATTACTTTTTGGGAAATTTCATGTTTATGCGTATTTGAGAGGTTGTTGTTAATGAGATAACTATGGTCGAAATGGTGGAATTTGGTTGAGAGTTAGTATTGTGATTTGAAAATAAAATAGCATGGTTTTGATCGCTAGAAACCCCTTTGTTTGGATAGTTTGATTTGAAATTTCGGGAACAAAATTCTTTAAGGGGGGAAGGTTATAGCGATCCCCGTTTTGACCCGTCTCTTTGTGGTGTTCTGGGTTCGGGTTGGTATGGTTTTGAATGGTGTTACGTATCTTAGTTTCCCTTGTATTCTCCTTATTTTTGGTTATCGGGTAATAGTGGTGTGTTTGGAATAGGTAATGTCTCCAAACCTTTTGATGGGAGTCCAACCCGAATTGTGCCTTGCAGAGTTCTATCAGAAGTTAATGCTTTCGTGTTTTGCCACTTCGCTGAGTAGGTCGGGGTTGAGGGGAAGTGCCCCCGAAGCAAAAATTCAAAACGCATTCGAATTTGCTAGTCCGCTCGAGCGGCCGTTTATGTGCTCGAGCTGCCGTTTATGCTCAAATTCCAAACATAATCCAACTACATCATGAAACATTGTCCAAGAATTAAAATATGATATATATGATTTGAAAGATGTTCTAGACAAGGTAAATAAAGTCTCAATTCCTCTCAATACACTATCAATCCAAGACTTGCAAAATAAAATTCGCAATTTCAAAACTGATATACACGATTTACAATTCCGCATTATTGCCATTCTTTTTAGAATATCTTTAAAATATTACTTGGAACGTAGCCTAAGTTACTTATTTATTAAATTATACCATATGAGTTTTATATTATATGTATATATATATGCATATACACGTATAATTTATTTAATTTAAATTTTTTTAATAAAAAATGCACCTAAGATATAAAATACGCTTCCTCAATTATATCTAAGATGTTTGGCTATATATTACTCAACTAATAGTTGACTCGTGCAATGCACATGTTATTTATTTATTTATTTTCAAAAAATATTTATGCTACAATATTTGTTATAGATGAATAATTTTAATTTTAATTTAAAATTAAAATTAAAGTATGATTTTAATTATTTATTTTGATAATATTGGAGCTATCGTGCTATAAAATTGCTACTTGAATACTTATATATATATATATATATATATATATTAATTTTAGTTAAATTATTTGTGTATTTTGATAATTTTAGTTCTATCGTAGTATAAAAGTGTAATTATCATATAATAATTTTGTATGATATATATTAAATTATAAAATAGTATAATAAACACTCATTATTCAAAATAATAGTTAAATTAGAAGAAGAATTAGCAACATAAAATTGAAAGTAATTCTAATTATTAAATTTAATTTTATATTCATTTGGAAAATAAAAATATGTAGAAATAGAAATTATATAAAATTTATTAAAAAAATTAAATATAATTATGTTGTAGTGAAATTATCATATAATGATTTTATATGATATATATCAAATTAAAATATTATAAAATAAACACTCGTAATTAAATTAAAATATCAACTATACGAAAGAAATTCAACAACGACTAATTAAGAAAAAATCACATAACAACATCTAAATCCAAAAAGAAAATATTATTAAAACATTCAAACCATAGATACATCTCAAGCAGTGAATTCAAACTTTAGAGGTTTCTCGAGAGTATCATTGTTGTGTAGGTATTTCCTCGTATAAGTCATGATTATATAAATAATGTAGGAAATGAAGTATAATTTTATATATAGATGTTTTCACCACATTTTATTTTTCTGTCGATTGTGGTCTACTAATTATGACCAAGTTTGATTATGATCTGTCTATTGAAATCATAAACTATTTTCAAAGAATAAACTTAAACACATTTGTTTTTATTGTTATTCTATCGACATACATGCCAACGTGGCATGGCATGATGACATGTTAAATGAAGAGCCAGAAAGTTAACAATTGTAGTAATTTGAAAATTAGTAGCTGAGATCAATGAGCCAAGATCAAATGAAGCACCAAATCTGCAAAATGGTTCCTATCAAACATGGGATATGGATAATGTTGACGAAATGATGGACTTGTTGAGGAAATCATGGATTTAGATTATCTCTTTCTCTTACTCTTATGTGGCTGAGTCTTTAAATAGGCCAAGAGAGATACAAAGAGAAATGAATCAACAACCCTCAATCACACTAGTGAAGAATTATTTAGGAGTAGTTGTAAACTAACCATTTTAGGAGTAGATTAAAAATAGCTTTTTCCAACCCCACTTCTCCTCTTTCCATCAATTGATGTTTTTTTAGTTCTTTGTTCTTGTTTGAGTTCTTGTAACTAATAGCAAGCGACAATTTAGTTGAATAAAT
Source organism: Camellia sinensis (assembly GCF_055761805.1). Classification (NCBI taxonomy): domain Eukaryota; kingdom Viridiplantae; phylum Streptophyta; class Magnoliopsida; order Ericales; family Theaceae; genus Camellia; species Camellia sinensis. The sequence goes on along the minus strand of NC_138961.1, from coordinate 69,447,038 downwards.
ACATATTCTATAGCGATCCCGGTTTTCCCTCCATTGGTTATTGTATTCCGGACTCGGTTCCGTAGATGTCGGTTGTTGTATATGTCGTATTTTCATCCTTTAATTCCTTGTATTTTTGTTTTGGAATGTATTGGGCAGGTTTGTAACAGGTTGGGTGTGTTTTGAAACAGATGGTTGCTGCCCAGATTTTGGTGTCTTCGCTTAAGCGAGGCTTTTGTCGCGCGAGCGAGCTCTGTGTTTTAGCTCCTTCGCTCGAGGTAGGGTTCCATCGCTCAAGCGTGTGTCTGCGTCTGGTTTTGGACCTGAAGGTTGCATTTCTTGGCTCGAGCGAGCTTTCCTTCGCTCGAGAGAGTGAGGACTATGTTTTGCGTTTCTTCGCTCGAGCGTGCTTCTGGGTTGCAGACCTGACGCTTCGAATTGTTGGCTCGAGCGAGGCTTTGTGCGCCCGAGCGAGGTTTCTTTGTGTCTAGTCGCTCGAGTCACCACTCATTTGCTCGAGCGAGACTCGATTATAGCAGTTCGCAGCAGTAGTCTCCTTCATCACATTTTGATTCTCTTTACATCTCAAACCCTATATCCGACTTTCTCTCCCTCTACATGCACCTTCTCTCTAAGATTTCATCTACTTCTAGAGTGTTTCCACTCTAATCTCTTCGTAAGAAAGACAGAGGGTGGCGTGGGCTTCACTTTAATCTGAAAAATAGTGGATTTGGAGCACTTTAGGCTTTCTTCATCTTCTCCTTTGGGCTTCTAACTTCGAGGTAGGGATACCCTACTCCATCTTATGAGTTTTGACATAAGTTTTAGTCATTTTGATCATTGGGTGAATTATGGTAATTTTGGAAAAGTTAGGGTTTGATTTGTAATTTTATAAAAGAGGGGTTTTTCCATATTTGAGTCAAATATGTGTAAGAGACTGGAAATTGGGGTTGTTTATGAAATATAAGTGAAATTTGGGCCTTGGGGGCAACATTGTGAATAAGGGAAAAATGCCCTAGTTATGTTGAAAAATAAATTTAAGAAATGATGAAATTGTGTTGGAAATCATGAAATTGGGAAGTTGTGGGATTGAATGGTGTAGTTGGATTGGTTAATCACTCACCTATGAGAATGTTGTTATTTTATCTGTTTGATAAATTTATTATCTGTTTAGAGATAACTGCTTTGGGCCATCGGTGGAGGATAGTCTTGATTGTTGTAGACACTGTATGTTGAATAGGGAAAACTGAAACTAATCAAATGTGTTATGTCATTGAATATGACGGTTGAAGTGCCACATTGAATATGTGTCTGGATTGATCATTGTATATGATGAACTGTTTAAATACACTGCATATGTATACTGTTTGGGATGAGATAGGGGATGTACTCCATGGTTTGAGGGGAGAGAGGGGATGTACTCTCAAGCCCGTTTAGGAGGAGATAGGGCATGGACTCCATTGATAATTGAAGTATTGGAAGTGTTTTGATATGAGTGTAGTCTTATTTATTTGTTTGGCTAGATAATGAGCCATGTTTATGAATTTGAATTGGAAGTAAAGGAGTGTGTAATGAAACATGAATGCATTTGTCATGGAATTGGAAAGTGTTGTAAGTTGGTTTAAAAGTGTTACTCATCTATCAAATGCCAATGTTTTAGTTATTGCTCATAATTGGTTTAGTATATCTCTATTGGGCTTTGGCTCACCCTTCATGGGATATCATTTTCAGGTACAGATGGTATGCCACCTCCAAGGATGTAGCTTGGGAGGCTTAGTGGCTGGATGACATTTTGTTGTTTTCTTTTTGTATTACATGTAAATCAAGCCAGGGGCTTATTTTGTATTAAGAGTTAGAACTCTTCTTTTGTTGTACCCAAGTGTTGACTTGGAAAGTTGTAAGCCCGTAGGGCATTTACTTTTGATGTCAACATGCAATACTTTTATACTTAATACTCTGATAAATGGAAATATGCTTTATTCTCTTATCTCTATGCATGTCCAGAATGTGGGTTTATATGTATTATTTTGAGGGCTTTACAACTTGGTATCAGAGCATACCCGGTTTGAATACTTTGTGTACGTGGGAAGTGGTTAGTACCACAATGGGTTTGTCTCGCTTGTTAGAGACTTAGATGTAATGTTATGTACTTATGTGATAACATGCTTATATGACTATATGGGTATGGGATTTAGTTTCTAAGATGTTGACTGGATCTTTGGGTTTCTGGGAGTTCTGTTGGAAAAGCACTTGATCAATGTTTTTTCTAACTGGAACTCTAGCAATGCCTTGCGACTGTCATTATCCGGAAATGAAATTCGTAAGTGCTTACGTGATTATGTACTTACGTGGAATGAATTACTGTTGTCCAATGCATTAGGACACGAGTGAAATAGCTTCGGCACATTTGTGAATGTGCTAATATCTTTGTTACCTTTATTAGGATGTCAGGACGAGGACATGGTGGTAGGCGAGGTAGGCCTAGGAGGTAGGAGATGCCTATACCGGATGAGATTCCGGCGCAGCGGGAGGGTGTTGGTCAGGCCAATGTGGCCGAGCCAGTAGGTCAGCAGGCCATGGGCGCCTTAGCTCGTGAGATGGCAGGAGCATTGAGGGAATCCTTGGACATTGTCAGAGCTGAGAGTCAAGTCCAAGCCCATGTTGCTGAGGCAGGGCCTTCTTTTCTGAAGAGAGAGTTTTTCTTGTCCAATCCGAATGAGTTTCTGGGGGATCCGAAAGAGCCACCTAAGGCTGATGAGTGGCTTGAGCAGATGATGAAGATGTTTGAGATGCTAGGCATCGAAGACGGAGCCATGAGGGTGACCTTGGCATCCTTCTAGCTGAAGGGAGATGCGGGTCAGTGGTGAAAGTTTGTTCGGGGCCGTGTTGGTGGGACTTGCGAGGCTTTCGTTAGTGCCTTCCAGGAAAAGTTTTTGCCTCCCGCTGTTAGGGAGAAGTTGAGGGACCAGTTCTATCGGCTCAAGCAGCTGAGTGTGCCAGTGGCCGAGTTTGAGGCCACATTTACCAGTTTATCTAGGTTTGCACCTGAGCTAGTGGCGTCTGAGGAACGCCATTGTCTTGAGTTCGAAAAGAAGTTGAGGACCGTGCTCAAGCTTAGAGTTGTTGGGTCCGTGACTCGGGAGTGTGGGCGCCTTGTGGATGCTGAGGCCAATCTTGAGACCATTATGGAGGCGGAGGAGGAGGCGCAGAGGGGCTCCAAGAGGAGTCAGGATGGCCAGGGGGACGGTAAGAGGCTGAGGGGTTCTAACCCTCAACAGTCCCAGGGTGCTTTTACGAGATCTACCTTTCCAGTGCCGAGTGCAGGCTCTGGGAGAGGCAGTCAGGGAGACTTTACATATTACAAATGTGGTCAGTTGGGCCATAAGTCTCCAGCTTGCCCGCAGAGAGGAGGAGGCCGAGAGCAGCTTCATCTTCGGCTCGTCCTCAGAGCCAGAGTCAGGGCAGAGGTCAGCCGCTCTCTTGTTAGCAGTGTAGTCAGGCAGGGCACCTGAAGAGGTTTTGCCTGCAGTTGAGTGGCACATCTGGCGCATCTGGTTCGAGGCAGACTCAGAGCCATCAGCCCGCTCAGTCAGTTCAGGCCTCGAGGGCCAATCAGGGGGCCTCTTCGTCTCAGTCAGTGCATCAATCTTATGCTCCGAGAGGTGAGCAGGTAGATCAGAGACCTTCAGGGTGTGTGTATGTTGTTACCGCACATTATCTTGTACTGGCTCCATCGGTTGTGAGAGGTACCTTTTTGTTTTGCAACTCGGTTGCTAATGTGTTGATTGATACGGGTGTGTCCCATTCCTTTATATCTGCTGCATGTGCATCTGTTTTGGGGTTGAAGTTGGCGCAGTTAGCATCTCCTATTTGTGTTGTATCACCTGTTGAGGGTGAATTCGTTTTGAAGCAAGGGTGTAGAGGTTGTGATATTGAGGTCTCCAACCGCCGGCTACCATTTTCTTTTGTAGTGATGGCTATGTCGGGTTGTGATGTGATTTGGGTATGGACTGGTTATCGTCGTATCGGGCAATTATTGATTGCTACCGCCAGAGGGTCACTGTATGTACCTTGAGCGGGGATTGTTTTCACTTCTTAGGAGATCGGGTTTGTAGTGTTTTACCACCAGTGTATGATCCGCGAGGGCAGAGTGAGCTTAGTTGCCTTCTCGCTAGCTGTATGAGTAGTGAGTGTGTTGAGATCCAAATTGAGTTACCAAGAGTGGTTTGTGAGTACTCGGATGTCTTTCCTAAGGATCTTGTTAGTTTACCACCTCATCGAGAGATTGAGTTCTCTATCGATTTAGTGCCTGGAACGGCACCAATCTCTATGGCACCGTATTGTTTTGCCCTAGCCGAGTTGAGTGAGTTGAAGATTCAACTCCAGGAGTTGCTGATACGGGCTTTATCTGCCCTAGTACTTCGCCGTGGGGGGCACCAGCCCTCTTTGCTAAAAAGAAAGATGGGGCTTTGAGACTTTGTATCGATTACTGAAAACTAAATCGGGCTATGGTTAAGAACATGTACCCTATGCCCCGTATAGATGATCTATTTGAGCAGTTGAAAGGGTCCCGTTGTTTCTCTAAGATAGATTTGAGATCGGGTTACAATCAGTTGAGGGTCAAGGAGGAGGATATCCCAAAGACGGCATTCCGTACGCGGTATGGCCATTATGAGTTTCTGGTGATACCTTTTGGGCTCACCAATGCACCGGCAGTGTTTATGGACTTGATAAACTGGATTTTCTGGGAATTCTTAGATCGTTTTGTGGTTGTCTTCGTAGACGACATTCTGATTTATTCACCTTCGGAGGAGGAGAACGAGGAACACTTGAGAGTGGTGCTTGAGTTGCTTAGAGCCCATAAGTTGTATGCTAAGTTTGGGAAGTGTGAGTTCTGTCTAAGAGAGGTTAAGTTCTTAGGCCATATAGTCTCCGGGAACGGAGTGTCTATTGATACATCCAAGATAGAGGTAATGCAAGATTGGGCACAGCCTAAGAGTATTTTTGAGATCCGCAGTTTTCTGGGATTAGCTGGGTATTACCGCCAGTTTGTGAAAGATTTCTCCAGGCTAGCCTCACCATTGACTAGATTGATGCAGAAAGTGGTCAAATTTGTATGGAGTGAGACTTGTGAAAAGTCGTTCCAAGAGCTGAAAGTTAGACTTACCACCGCTCCGATTTTGATTATTTCGGAGAGAGGTTTGGGTTATGCAGTTTATTGTGATGCTTCACAAGAGGGTTTGGGTTGTGTGCTGATGCAAGAGAGGAAAGTGGTAGCCTATGGCTCGCGACAGTTGAAAATACATGAGAGAAACTATCCTACACATGACCTAGAGTTAGCAGCTGTGATTTTTGCCTTGAAGATTTGGAGGCACTACCTTTATGGAGAGAGATTCGAGGTGTTCTCGGATCATAAGAGTATGAAATATCTGTTTACACAGAAAGACTTGAACTTGAGGCAGAGGAGGTGGATGGAGTTCATTGAGGATTACGACTTCAAGTTGCATTATCATCCGAGGAATGCCAATGTTGTGGTCGATGCCCTTAGCAGGAAATCCATTAGTGATGTAGCTTGTATAGCCATCTGGGAGTGGGAAATGTTGGGTGCACTTGGCGATTTTGAGTTGCTATTGGGCGAATCTGTTGACTCTACGACCTTATTTTCTATAGTTGCCCAGCCTACACTTGTGAATCGGGTGTTAGAGGCACAGAGGAGTGACATTGAGGTAGAATCCCTCCGGGAGAAGATTTCCAGTGGGAAGGTTGAGAAAGGTTTGACTGTGTACCCCGACCTAAGTGTGAGGTACCGAGATCGTCTATTTGTGCCAGAGTCTTGCCGAGAGGAGGTACTCCGAGAGTTTCACAATTCACGCCTTGCGGTGCATCCGGGAGGCACTAAGATATACCGTGATTTGGGTCGCCAGTTTTGGTGGCGAGTTATAAAGAAAGATGTGGCAGTCTTCATATCTCAGTGCCTTACTTGTCAGCAAGTGAAGGCCGAGCATTAGAGGCCAACGGGTTTGTTACAACCCTTGCCTATAGCCGAGTGAAAATGGGAGCATGTCACCATGGACTTCGTTGTAGGTCTTCCGAGGACTCAGCGGGGTAGTGATGCTACTTGGGTGGTTGTAGACTGGTTGACTAAGTCGGCGCACTTCATTCCTATGCGCGTGAGAGATTCGGTAGATCATCTTGCCGACTTGTATATTTGGGACATAATGAAGTTGCACGGGGTCCCAGTGTCGATCGTCTCAGATAGAGATCCACATTTTACTGCCAGGCTGTGGCAGAGTTTGTAGAGTGCCCTGGGCACTAGGTTGACCTTTAGTACGGCTTATCATCCTCAGACTGACGGGCTGTCCGAGCGTACTATTCAGATCCTTGAGGATATGCTTCGAGGATGTGTCCTTGACTTTAGTGGGTCGTGGGAGAGGCACTTGCCCTTAGTGGAGTTTGCCTACAACAACAGTTTCCAGTCGAGTATCGGTATGGCACCGTTTGAGGCCTTGTATGGCCGACCGTGTAGGTCTCCAGTATGTTGGGCCGGGGTGGGTGATGCACCATTGTTGGGCCCGGAGTTGGTTCGGGAAACGACGGAGAAAGTTGAGCTTATCCGTAAGAGGCTTGTTATAGCCCTGAGTCGCCAAAAGAATTATGCCGATCGTAGGAGGATACCCTTTTCATTTGACGCGGGTAATCATGTCTTTCTGAAAATATCACCTAGGCGGGGTTTGATGAGGTTTGGGAAGAGTAGGAAGCTGTCCCCTCGGTTTATTAGCCCTTTTGAGATCATTGAGAGAATTGAGAAATTATGTTTTTTTTAAAACTTATAACTAATTTCGGGAACGAAATTCTTTACGGGGGGGAGGTTATAGCGATCCCGGTTTTCTCTCCATTGGTTATTGTATTTCGGACTCGGTTCCATAGATGTTGGTTGTTGTATATATCATATTTTCATCATTTAATTCCTTCTATTTGAGTTTTGGGATGTATTGGGTAGGTTTGTAACAGGTTGGGTGTGTTTTGAAACAAATGGTTGCTGCCCAGATTTTGGTGTCTTCGCTCGAGCGAGCTCTGTGTTTTAGCTCCTTCGCTCGAGCCAGGGTTCCTTCGCTCGAGCGTGCGTCTGAGTCTGGTTTTGGACCTGAAGGTTGCATTTCTTGGCTCGAGCGAGCTTTCCTTCGCTCGAGCGAGCGAGCACTATGTTTTGGGTTTCTTCATTTGAGTGAGCATTCTTTTGCTCGAGCGTGCATCTGGGTTGCAGACCTGAAGGTTCGAATTGTTGGCTTGAGCGAGGCTTTGTGCACTCGAGCAAGGTTTCTTTGTATCCGGTCGCTCGAGCGACCAGTCCTTTGCTTGAGCGAGACTCGAGTATATTAGTTCGCAGCAGCAGTCTCCTTCATCACATTTTGATTCTCTTCACATCTCAAACCCTAGATCCGACTTTCTCTCCGTCTACATACACCTTCTCTCTAAGATTTCATCTACTTCTAGAGTGTTTCCACCCCAATCTCTTTGTAAGAAAGATAGAGGGTGGCGTGGGCTTCACTTTAATCTGAAAAATAGTAGATTTGGAGCACTTTGGGTTTTCTTCATCTACTCCTTCGGGCATCTAACTTCGAGGTAGGGGTACCCTACTCCATCTTATGAGTTTTGACATAAGTTTTAGTCATTTTGAACAATGGGTGAATTATGGTAATTTTGGGGAAGTTAAGGTTTGATTTGTAATTTTATAAAAGAGGTGTTTTTCTATATTTGAGTCAAATATGTGTAAGAGACTGGAAATTGCGGTTGTTTATGAAATATAAGTGAAATTTAGGCCTTGGGGGAAAGTGAATAAGGGAAAAATGCCCTAGTTATGTTGGACAATTAATTTAAGAAATGATGAAATTGTGTTGGAAATCAAGAAATTGGGAAGTTGTGGGATTGAATGGCGTAGTTGGATTAGTTAATCACTCACGTATGAGAATGTTGTTATTTTATCTGTTTGATAAATTTATTATCTGTTTAGAGATAACTGCTTTGGGCTATCGGTGGAGGATAGTCTTGATTGTTGTAGACATTGTATGTTGATTAGGGAAAACTGAAACTAATCAAATGTGTTATGTCATTGAATAGGACGGTTGAAGTGCCACATTGAATATGTGTCTTGATTGGTCATTGTATATGACGAACTGTTTAAATACATTGCATATGTATACTGTTTGGGAGGAGATAGGGCATGTACTCCATGGTTTGAGGGGAGAGAGGGGATGTACTCTCAAACCTGTTTGAGAGGAGATAGGGCATGGACTCCATTGATAATTGAAGTATTGGAAGTGTTTTGATATGAGTGTAGTCTCATTTATTTGTTTGGCTAGATAATGAGCCATGTTTATGAATTTGAATTGGAAGTAAAGGAGTGTGCAATGAAACATGAACGCATTTGTCATGGAATTGGAAATTGTAAGTTGGTTTACAAGTGTTACTCATCTATCAACTGCAAATGTTTTAGTTATTACTCATAATTGGTTTAGTATATCTCTACTGGGCTTTGGCTCACCCTTCATGGGACATTATTTTCAGGTCCAGATGGTATGCCACCTCCAAGGACGTAGCTTGGGAGGCTTAGTGGCTGGATGACATTTTGTTGTTTTCTTTTTGTATTACATGTAAATCAAGCCAATGGCTTATTTTGTATTAAGAGTTAGAACTCTTCTTTTGTTGTACCCAAGTGTTGACTTGGAAAGTTGTAAGCCCGTAGGGCATTTACTTTTGATGTCAACATGTAATACTTTTATACTTAATACTCTGATAAATGGAAATATGCTTTATTCTCTTATGTCTATGCATGTCAAGAATGTGGGTTTATATGTATTATTTTGAGGGCATTACAACTTGGTATCAGAGCATACCGGGTTTGAATACTTTGGGTACGTGGGAAGTGGTTAGTACCACAATGGGTTTGTCTCGCTTGTTAGAGACTTAGATGTAATGTTATGTACTTATGTGATAACATGCTTATGTGACTATATGGGTATGGGATTTAGTTTCTAGGATGTTGACTGGATCCTTGGATTTCTGGGAGTTCTGTTGGAAAAGCACTTGATCAATGTTGTTTCTAACCGGAACTCTAGGAATGACTCAGGACTGTCATTATCCGGAAATGAAATTCATAAGTGCTTACGTGATTATGTGCTTACGTGGAATGAATTACTATTGTCCAATGCATTAGGACACGAGTGAATAGCTTCGGCACATTTGTGAATGTGCTAATGTCTTTGTTACCTTTATTAGGATGTTACGAAGAGGACGTGGTGGTAGGCGAGGTAGGCCTAGGAGGCAAGAGATGCCTATACCGGATGAGATTCTGGTGCAGCAGGAGGGTGTTGGTCAGGCCAATGTGGCCGAGCTAGTAGGTCAGCAGGCCATGGGCGCCTTAGCCCATGAGATGGCAGGAGCATTGAGGGAATCCTTGGACATTCTCAAAGCTGAGAGTGAAGTCCAGACCCATGTTGCTGAGGTAGGGCCTTCTTTTCTGAAGAGGAATTTTTTTCGGTCTAATTCAAATGCGTTTCTAGGGTATCTGAAAGAGCCCCCTAAGGCTGATGAGTGGCTTGAGCAGATGATGAAGACGTTTGAGATGCTAGGCATCGAAGATGGAGCCTTGAGGATGACCTTGGCGTCCTTCCAGTTGAAGGGAGACGCGGGTCAGTGGTGGAAGTTTGTTCGGGGCCGTGTTGGTGGGACTTGGGAGGCTTTCGTTGGTGCCTTCCAGGAAATGTTTTTGCCTCCCGCTGTTAGGGCGAAGTTGAGGGACCAGTTCTGTCGGCTGAAGCAGCTGAATACGCTAGTGGCCGAGTTTGAGACCGCATTTACCAGTTTATCTAGGTTTGCACCTGAGCTAGTGGTGTTTGAGGAACGCCATTGTCTTGAGTTCGAAAAGAAGTTGAGGACCGAGCTCAAGCTTAGAGTTGTTGGGTCCATGACTCGGGAGTATAGGCGCCTTGTGGATGCTGCGGCCCATCTTGAGACCATTGTGGAGGCGGAGGAGGAGGCGCAGAGGGGCTCCAAAAGCAGTCAGGATGGCCAGGGGGATGGTAAGAGGCAAAGGGGTTCTAACCCTCAGCAGTCCCAGGGTGCTTTTACGAGATCTACCTTTCCAGCGCCGAGTGCAGGCTCTGAGAGAGGTAGTCAGGGAGACTTTACTTACTACAAATGTGGTCAGCTGGGCCACAAGCCTCCAGCTTGCCCGCAGAGAGGAGGAGGTCGAGAGCAGCTTCATCTTCGGCTCGTCCTCAGAGCCAGAGTTAGGGCGGAGGTCAGCCGCTCTCTTGTTACTAGTGTGGTCAGGTAGGGAACCTGAAGAGGTTTTGCCTGCAGTTGAGTGGCTTATCTGGTGCATCTGGTTCGAGGCAGACTCAGAGCCATCAGCCAGCTCAGTCAATTCAAGCCTCGAGGGCCAATCAGGGGGCCTCTTCGTCTCAGTCGGTGCATCAATCTTATGCTCCGAGAGGTGAGCAGGTAGATCAGAGACCTTCAGGGCGTGTGTATGCTGTTACCGTACATTATCTTGTACTGGCTCCATCGGTTGTGAGAGGTACCTTTTTGTTTTGCAACTCGGTTGCTAATGTGTTGATTGATACGGGTGTGTCCCATTCCTTTATATCTGCTGCATGTGCATCTGTTTTGGGCTTGGAGTTGGCACAGTTAGCATCTCCTATTTGTGTTGTGCCACCTGTTGGGGGTGAATTGGTTTTGAAGCAAGGGTGTAGAGGATGTGATATTGAGGTCGCCAACCGCCGACTTCCATTTTCTTTTGTAGTTATGGCTATGTCGGGTTGTGATGTGATTTTGGGTATAGACTGGTTATCGTCGTATCGAGCTATTATTGATTGCTACCGCCAGAGGGTCACTGTATGTACCTTGAGCGGGGATTCTTTTCACTTCTTAGGAGATTGGGTTTGTTATGTTTTACCACCAGTGTATGATCCGCGAGGGCGGAGTGAGCTTAGTTGCCTTCTCGCTAGCTGTATGAGTAGTGAGTGTGTTGAGATCCAAATTGAGTTACCAAGAGTGGTTTGTGAGTACTCGGATGTCTTTCCTGAGGATCTTGCTAGTTTACCACCTCATCGAGAGATTGAGTTCTCTATCGATTTAGTTCCTGGAACGGCACCAATCTCTATGGCACCGTATTGTTTTGCCCTAGCCGAGTTGAGTGAGTTGAAGATTCAACTCCAGGAGTTGCTGATACGGGCTTTATCTGCCCTAGTACTTCGCCGTGGGGGGCACCAGCCCTCTTTGCTAAAAAGAAAGATGGGGCTTTGAGACTTTGTATCGATTACTGAAAACTAAATCGGGCTATGGTTAAGAACAAGTACCCTATGCCCCGTATAGATGATCTATTTGAGCAGTGTAAAGGGTCCCGTTGTTTCTCTAAGATAGACTTGAGATCGGGTTACAATCAGTTGAGGGTCAGTGAGGAGGATATTCCGAAAACGGTATTCCGTACGCGGTATGGCCATTATGAGTTTTTGGTGATGCCTTTTGGGCTCACCAATGCACCGACAGTGTTTATGGACTTGATGAACTGGATCTTTCGGGAATTCTTAGATTGTTTTGTGGTTGTCATCGTGGACGACATTCTGATTTATTCACCTTCGGAGGAGGAGCACGAGGAACACTTGAGAGTGGTGCTTGAGTTGCTTAGAGCCCATAAGTGTGAGTTCTGGCTAAGAGAGGTTAAGTTCTTAGGCCATGTAGTCTCCGGGGAAGGAATGTTTGTTGATACATCCAAGATAGAGGCAATGCAAGATTGGGCACAACCTAAGAGTATTTTTGAGATCCGCAGTTTTCTGGGATTAGCTAGGTATTACCGCCGGTTTGTGAAAGATTTCTCCAGGCTAGCCTCACCATTGACTAGATTGACGCAAAAAGGGGTCAAATTTGTATGGAGTGAGACTTGTGAAAAGTCGTTCCAAGAGCCGAAAGTTAGACTTACCACCGCTCCGATTTTGATTATTCCGGAGAGAGGTTTGGGTTATGCGGTTTATTGTGATGCTTCACGAGAGGGTTTGGGTTGTGTGCTGATGCAAGAGGGGAAAGTGGTAGCCTATGGCTCGCGGCAGTTGAAAATACATGAGAGAAACTATCGTACACATGACCTAGAGTTAGCAGCTGTGATTTTTGCCTTAAAGATTTGGAGGCACTACCTTTATGGAGAGAGATTCAAGGTGTTCTCGGATCATAAGAGTTTGAAATATCTGTTTACACAGAAAGACTTGAACTTGAGGCAAAGGAGGTGGATGGAGTTCATTGAGGATTACGACTTCAAGTTGCATTATCATCTGGGGAAAGCCAATGTTGTGGCTGATGCCCTTAGCAGGAAATCCATTAGTGATGTAGCTTGTATAGGCATCTGGGAGTGGGAAATGTTGGGTGCACTTGGCGAGTTTGATTTGCTATTGGGCGAATCTGTTGAGTCTGCGACCCTATTTTCTATAGTTGCCCAGCCTACAATTGTGAATCGGGTGTTAGAGGCACAGGAGAGTGACATTGAGGTAGAATCCCTCCGGGAGAAGATCTCTAGTGGGAAGGTTGAGAAAGGTTTGACTGTGTACCCCGATCTAAGTGTGAGGTACCAAGACCGTCTATTTGTTCTAGAGTCTTGCCGAGAGGAGGTACTCCTAGAGTTTCACCATTCACGCCTTGCGGTGCATCCGGGAGGCACTAAGATATATCGTGATTTGGGTCACCAGTTTAGGTGGTGGGGTATGAAGAAGGATGTGGCAGTTTTCGTATCTAAGTGCCTTACTTGTCAGCAAGTGAAGGCCAAGCATCAGAGGCTAGCAATTTTGGTACAACCCTTGCCTATAGCCGAGTGGAAATGAGAACATGTCACCATGGACTTCGTTGTAGGTCTTCCGAGGACTCAGCGGGGTAGTGATGCTATTTGGGTGGTTGTAGACTAGTTGACTAAGTCGGCGCACTTCATTCCTACGCGCGTGAGAGATTTGGTAGATCATCTTGCCGACTTGGATATTCGGGACATAGTGAGGTTGCACGGGGTCCTAGTGTCGATTGTCTCAGATAGAGATCTGCATTTTACTACTAGGTTGTGGCAGAGTTTGCAGAGTGCCTTGGGCACTAGGTTGACCTTTAGTATGGCTTATCATCCTCAGACTGACGGGCAGTTCGAGCGTACTATTCAGATCCTTGAGGATATGCTTCGAGGCTGTGTCCTTAACTTTAGTGGGTCGTGGGAGAGGCACTTGCCCTTAGTGGAGTTTGCCTACAACAACAGTTTCCAGTCGAGTATCGGTATGGCACCGTTTGAGGCCTTGTATGGCCGACTGTGTAGGTCTCCAGTATGTTGGTCCGAGGTGGGTGATGCACCTTTGTTGGGCCCGGAGTTGGTTCGGGAAACGACGGGGAAGGTTAAGCTTTTCCGTAAGAGGCTTCTTACAGCCCAGAGTCGCCAAAAGAGTTATGCTGACCATAGGAGGAGACCTTTTTCATTTGAAGCGGGTAATCATGTCTTTTTGAAAATATCACCTAGACAAGGTTTGATGAGGTTTGGGAAGAGTGAGAAGCTGTCCCCTCGGTTTATTAGCCCTTTTGAGACCATTGAGAGGATTGGTGAGGTTGCCTATCATTTAGCCTTGCCACTGCAGTTGTCCGGAGTGGATGACGTATTTCATGTTAGTATGCTTCGGAAGTACGAGCCGGATCCATCGCATGTATAGGATTGGACTGACTTAGAGGTAGATATGGATGCCTCGTATGAGGAGAGACCAGTGAGGGTCTTGGATAGGCAGGATCAAGTCTTGCGAGGCAAGACCATTCCCTTGGTAAAAGTTTTCTAGAAACACAACGGGGTTGAGAAAGCCACTTGGGAACGTGAGTTGGAAGTCCGTGAGAAATATACGGACTTGTTTGTTAATGTCTAACCATGTATTGGAAGCCTTGTTTCGTTGATAAACTCTAAGAACATTGTATATGTTTTGGTTTATGGAAATGTTATAATGGTTGAGCATGTCTTGAGGATGGAAGTTTAATTTAGCATTGTATATGTTGAATATATTGTAGAAATTCAAATATATCATTAACATTGAGTATGTCAAGGAATGATGGAATATGGTATTGGAAATTGTTGAATTTCAAAGAAAGCATATTGTTAATGCATATTGAACTATATTGTGAATTGCCTCTTGAAAAGAGATGGGATGACCGGTAATGGGTCAGGATGTTAAGTATTGTATTGTAATATTGTTGAGAATTGAGAAATCATGTTTTTTTTTAAAACTTATAACTAATTTTGGAGACGAAATTCTTTAAGGGGGGAGGTTATAGCAATCCCGATTTTCCCTCCATTGGTTATTGTATTTCGGCCTCGGTTCCGTAGATGTCGGTTGTTGTATATGTCGTATTTTCATCATTTAATTCCTTCTATTTCAGTTTTGGGATGTATTGGGCAGGTTTCTAACAGGTTGGGTGTGTTTTGAAGCAAATGGTTGCTTCCCAGATTTTGGTCTCTTCGCTCGAGCGAGGCTTTTGTCGCTCGAGCTCTGTGTTTTAGCTCCTTCACTCGAGCTAGGGTTCCTTCGCTCGAGCGTGCGTCTGCGTTTGGTTTTGGACCTGAAGGTTGCATTTCTTGGCTCAACTGAGCTTTCCTTTGCTCGAGCGAGCGAGCACTATGTTTTGGGTTTCTTCACTTTAGTGAGCATTCTTTCGCTCGAGCGTGCTTCTAGGTTGCATACCTGAAGCTTCGAATTGTTGGCTCGAGCGAGGCTTTGTGCACTCGAGCGAGGTTTCTTTGTGTCTGGTCGCTCGAGCGACCAGTCCTTTGCTCGAGCGAGACTCGAGTATATCAGTTCGCAGCAGCAGTCTTCTTCATCACATTTTGATTCTCTTTACATCTCAAACCCTAGATCCGACTTTCTCTCCCTCTACATACACCTTCTCTCTATGATTTCATCTACTTCTAGAGTGTTTCCACCCCAATCTCTTTGTAAGAAAGATAGAGGGCGGCGTGGGCTTCACTTTAATCTGAAAAATAGTGGATTTGGAGCACTTTGGGCTTTCTTCGTCTACCCCTTTGGGCTTCTAACTTTGAGGTAGGAATACCCTGCTCCATCTTATGAGTTTTGACATAAGTTTTAGTCATTTTGATCAATGGGTGAATTATGGTACTTTTGGGAAAGTTAGGGTTTGATTTGTAATTTTATAAAAGAGGGGTTTTTCCATATTTGAGTCAAATATGTGTAAGAGACTGGAAATTGGGGTTGTTTATGAAATATAAGTGAAATTTGGGCCTTGGGGGCAACATTGTGAATGAGAAAAAAATGCCCTAGTTATGTTGAATAATTAATTTGAATAATTAATTTAAGAAAGGATGAAATTGTGTTGGAAATCATGAAATTAGGAATCTGTGGGATTGAATGGTGTAGTTGGATTAGTTAATCAATCACCTATGAGAATGTTGTTATTTTATCTATTTGATTAATTTGTTATCTGTTTAGAGATAACGGTTTTGGGCTATCGGTAGAGGATAGTCGTAATTGTTGTAGACACTGTATGTTGATTTGGGAAAACTGAAAGTAATCAAATGTGTTTTGTCATTGAATATGACGGTTGAAGTGCCACATTGAATATGTGTCTCGATTGATCATTGTGTATGATGAACTGTTTAAATACATTGCATATGTATACTGTTTGGGAGGAGATAGGGGATGTACTCCATGGTTTGAGGGGAGATAGGGAATGTACTCTCAAACCTGTTTGGGAGGAGATAGGGCATGGACTCCATTGATAATTGAAGTATTTGAAGTGTTTTGATATGAGTATAGTCTCATTTATTTGTTTGGCTAGATAATGAGCCATGTTTATGAATTTGAATTGGAAGTAAATGAGTGTGTAATGAAACATAAACGTATTTGTCATGGAATTGGAAAGTGTTGTAAGTTGGTTTACAGGTGTTACTCATCTATCAAATGCTAATGGTTTAGTTATTGCTCATAATTGGTATAGTATGTCTCTACTGGGCTTTGGCTTACCCTTCATGGGACATCATTTTCAAGTACAGATGGTATGCCACCACCAAGGACGTAGCTTGGGAGGCTTAGTGGCTAGATGACTTTTTGTTGTTTTCTTTTTGTATTACATGTAAATCAAGCCAAGGGCTTATTTTGTATTAAGAGTTAGAACTCTTCTTTTGTTGTACCCAAGTGTTGACTTGGAAAGTTGTAAGCCCGTAGGGCATTTACTTTTGATGTCAACATGTAATACTTTTATACTTAATACTCTGATAAGTGTAAATATGCTTTATTCTCATATGTCTATGCATATCAAGAATGCGGGTTTATATGAATTATTTTGAGGGCGTTACATATTCTTTTTTGTTCAAATCTTTCTTTACTTAATTACCTCTACGGAAGTCCTTAATCTGTTTAAGACATAGAACTCAACCACAAAACCTGATCGTTTTGTGTTTATTAAAATTGGTTGAAGCATGTCGATCAATCACTATCGATTGGGTTAATTCGAATTTTTGCTAACATAAATTGGCACATCCAGTGGGACAATTCTAACTTGGAGTGATGATGATAAAGAAGCAGACTTATTCTTATGAAATCATGCCTTTAACATGTATGCTTATATCTTGTGCACCTATGGATGCAAACCATCAATGGAGTGGCAGTGTTCCCATGGAAACAGATTATCAGTAGAATGCCTCATATTCTGAAAATTGCTACTGTTATGGTGGTGGTTCTACCTCCTAATGTCAACATAATGGCATGACAAATGATGTGAAAAAATTATTTGTCTTTGTGAGGATGAAATTTATTAGTGCGAGAGCGAAATTTTAGCCCTAAAAAAATTAATTCTCTTTCTAGGAAAAGATTTCAAATAATTTCATCATCTCCGTATTATTTTAAGCAAAGAGATTTAAATTATTGTGATGGAAAAATTTATTGACTTAAAGGATAAATTTTTCCAATTGATGAAGAAATTCTATATTGGAAGCAAAAAGTAGAATGCATAATGGCCAATGGAAAATTAATATATAAAAAATAATATGGCTCATACTATTAATTCACATATTTTTTAAGAGTCAATCATTCATAAAGAGCCAAGGTATGTGGCTTGGAGGGTTAGCACACCAAGTCATGAGGATAATACGACTTTAGAGAATTTTCATAGGTCATTAATGACTAAAATTAAAAAACAACCACTTCTCTCAAAAAATATTGAGAATTATGATTCGGTTGGGGGGCACGATGTTGTGCCAAACGTGGCAAAAAGTGACTAGTCATTAGAAGAACAATTTCTTCTCTCAAAAAATGTTAAAAGATCATCAGAAAATGATGATCAAAATTCACTTGGGCAGCATGATTTTAAGCCAAAGATGGCTGAAAATTGTAGCGATCACAATTTTGACCCGTCTCTTTGTGGTGTTCCGGGCTAGGGTTGGTATGGTTTTGAACGGTGTTATGTATCTTAGTTTCCCTTGTATTCCCCTTATTTTTGGTTATCGAGTTATAGTGATGTGTTTGGAATAGGTAATGTCTCCAAACCATTAGATGCGAATCCAACCCGAATTGTGCCTTGCAGAGTTGTATCGGAAGTTAATGCTTTCATGTTTTGCTACTTCGCTAAGTATGTCAGGGGTTGAGCTGCCCGATCAGCTCGCGGGGGTCGAGGGGGCAGCGCCCCTTGGTGGGTCAGAGGGCAGTGCCCTGGCGGGGTCGAGGGGCAGCGCCCCTGAAGTAAAAATGCAAAATGCATTCGAAGTTGCTTGTCCACTGGAGCGGCCGTTTATGCGCTTGAGCGGAGAATGTTTGGTTTCAGAAGTTTGACCTGTTTGCAAAAGTACTGGGATAGAGTATTTGATGCTCGAGGGGGGCTTTCCATGCTCGAGCGGAGCATGGTAATCTGAAACGATGGGCCACCAGAAAGGGGTAACCCATCAACAAAATGTATACTTTACATTGTTGATTAATATATTTTCACATCATCCTAGGTTCTTTAACTTTATCAAAAAAAATGTGAATATAATTATGTTAAAATTGTGGAACTTACTATAATTTTTCTGAACCTTATAAGTGTTCAGTGTGATTTACCCTTACCATGAGTTTAGATCATAGATTTTGGTAAGGATTTAGAAATTAAAAGCAAAAAAATTGTATGAAATTTAGCTATACATGATTCATGTTTCATCCATTTTTTTTTCTTTTTTTTTTTTAAAATTTTTTATCAAAATTCATGAACCAAACACTACATTAATAATAATAAAAATGAGAAAAGTACTCAGACTAAAAATTCAGCGCTATGGAATGAAGACCATTGGCCATGATGTATACAATAGTTATTTTAGAAAGGGGAATAACATTTTAGTGTAAATTTGAAAAAAAAGGAAAAGAAAAAAGATTAATGATAAAATTGATAAAATTTAATAATTAAAATATTAAATTGTATAATGAATTTGTAATTATTTTAGAAATGGACTACTGATCTTTAATTCTCCCTTTTTAAAAAAAAGTTAACATAACTAATCTCACTAAAAGATTGACTTTGAACTTATAATTTTTTGTTCAGTTTGACAATTTTTTTTTTAGAATCCGTTTTGAATTTGAAATAAATGAATTTGATATTAATAATTCTTTAAAGTTGATACGTGAATTTTAAAATAAATTAAATAATTTTATCATGATTAATTTGAAGTCGCTAAAAAATAACTATTTGATATCATGTTCAAGATTCTCTTCTAACTAAAAAAAAAAAAATCCTACTGAAATGCATCCCTTTTATCTCAACTTATATTTTTGTATAATTTTTCAATTCACCTATAATTGCTAAATCTTGAATACTTTTAATCTCAAATTTTTTTATTTAAAATTCACACCCATCCAAACAGATTTTTAAGTTAGATTATTAAGATGATAGTTAAAAAAAAAAAAAAAAAAATAGGAGAGGGTGTTTGACTCAATTTATTTATTCAACTTATATATTTAATCAATAAGGAAATATTTGGGCTTGTCTCTAGTTTGAAATTAGATTAGAGAGCGCTGTGGGGTTTCGTGGATCCACCACAGAATCTATATCGATAATTCGAACTATTCAATGTTTAGAGCTCATTGAGTACTTTATCCTTGTAAAAAATCACATTGATTGGATATCAATTGCCACTTGATTAATAAAAATGTGATCTAATCAAGCTGGTATAGATATTTGATCAACTTGATTTTTTACAATGATGAAATACTCAATAAATTTTATATATTGAACAGTTCGAATTATCAATATGGATTTCGTGATGAACTCACTGAGGCCTAACAGGAGACAAGCTCAACCTAAGGAAAATTATTTTTTTTTAAAAGTGATCAGGGTGGTGCTTTTCTGAACTTTAAAAAGCTACTTTTAAATTATTTACAAAACAATTTCAACTTTTCGCATTTAGTACCAAACATTTTTATAATTCATTCAAAACATTTTAAGTCGTTAGTGTAAGAGAAAATTGAAAATAAATTCATATTCCCACTCCTATAAACCTTTAAAGACAAGGGTAAAAATATTGAGGTCATAACGACATTTATTGAAAATTTGTTGCTTAAAAAGACATTTACTACTTTGGATGGTGTATTGATAGCTAATGATGTGGTGGACTGGTGGAAGAAATCTAGAAGAAAGGGCCTGATATTGAAATTGGATTTCTAAAAAGCTTATGATACAATAAATTTTGGGTTTGGTGCTCAGTGGGTGAATTGGATCCGTACCTGCATTTCTTCAGCTAAAGTTTTTGTGTTGATTAATGGTTCACCCACTCTTAAATTTTGCCCTTAAAAAGGGCTAAGACAAGGCGACCCATTATCACATTTCCTATTTAATGTGGTGGTTGAAGGTCTCAATCTGCTACTTACAAGAGAAAAAGAGTTGGGCTTGGTTAAAAGGATAACCATTGGGTTCAATGGCATTAATATTTCCCATCCCTAGTTTGCGGATGACACAATTATTTTCTGTGAAGCCGAGTAGTCTGAAGTGTTAATTGTGAAGAGAATACTCAGATGCTTTGAGATTATTTCTAGGTTAAGGATTAACTTTCATACGAGTACTTTATGTGGCGTAGGCATTCCTGATGATATTGTGCAAACCTTTGCTTCTAGACTAAATTGTAACTGCCAGAATCTCTCTTTGAAGTATCTTGGAATGCCATTAGGGGCCAATCCATCAAGGAGAGCAACATGGAAGCCTGTGGTGGAGAAATTTAAGAAGAAACTAACAGGTTGGAAGAGGAGGCTGTTGTCCTTTGCATGTAGAGTAACATTAATCAAATCAATACTATCCTCATTACCTGTTTATTACTTGTCTCTGTTTAGGTTGCCTAGAAGTGTGGGAAAAGAGATTGATAAGATCCAAGCAACTTTCTTGTGGGGTGATTCTGAGGTCAAGAAGAAAGTCCACCCGGTGAAATAGTAGGATGTAACCATGGATAAAAAGCTAGGTAGGTTGGGGATTTGAAACTTAAAGGTTGTGAACAATAGCTTGCTTGCTAAGTAGTAGTGGAGATTTGGGATGGAAGACAACTCCTTATGGAAACAGCTCATCTGCAGTAAGTACAAGCCAGAGGGGGGAAGATGGTTTCCTTTTCATGTGGAGGCAAACAATATTTCAAGATTGTGGAGTGACATTATTCTTGTTAATGAATTTAACAGCAGCTTGTTTAACCATTATTTGCACAATGCTAAACTCAGGATTGGCAATGGTGAAAGACTCAGTTTCTGGGTTGATAATTGGACAGGAACCAGTTGTTTGAAGTCCCAATTTCCTAGGTTATACTACTTATTAGTGGAAATGGACATATCCTTGCATATACAGTGGTCTAGGGCCAAAAATCAGAACAATTGGGCATTCAATTTCAAAAGGCCTTTATTGGCATGTGAGGAAGATGAACTACTGAAGCTTCATGATGTTCTAGGTGAGGGCCCTAATTTGATTTTGTGTAGCGATCCCAGTTTTGCTACTTTACTGAGTATGTCGAGGATCGAGTTGCCCGATCAGCTTGTAGGGGTCCAGGGGGCAGCACCCCTTGGCGGGTCAAAGGGCAGTGCCCTGACGGGGATCGAGTGTAGAATGTATTAGAAGTTACTTGCCCGCTCGAGCGGCCATTTATGTGCTCGAGTGTAGAATGTTTGGTTCCAGAAGTTTGACCTGTCTACAAAAGTACTGGGAAAGTGTATTTGACGCTCGAGAGGGGTTTTCCACGCTCTAGCGAACCATGTTATATCAGTTCGTGAATCTAATATTTTAGATCACTTTTATATATATATATATATATATCTCTAAAAACCCTTTCCTCTCCCTTCTCTCTACATTTCCCTAAGCCAAATTGGATCAAAACCTTGATTTCTCAAGATCCATTAGAGTTCTGCTATAGATTCTTCATCAAAGTTGGTTAACTTCTCAAGGGCTTCGTTGTGTGCGGTGAAGATCGAGTTTCGACACCGTTGATTGGAGGTTTTATCTCATATATTCTTCAAAACTTGAGGTAGAGATTTTCTTAGAGTTATTTATATATATATATATATATATTTGCAAGATCTAGATGATTTTTGAAATTATCTTTCGATAGCTTTCAAAATTGATTGTTGATTCGAGAAGTTGAGAGATTTTGAAAGTGGCCTTGTTTCTTGTTCTTTTAAAATGATCTTATGGGTTTTGATCTTCGTTGATTGAAGAAAAGATGATTTTGGAAAGTTTTCTATCAAAAGATTTGAGTTGTATAGTTTTGGTGAGAAAACCTAGAATTTGGGATTTTTTTTTAAAAGACTGAAAATCCATGAATGATATTGTTATATTTATTTTGTGTGTCAAAATAAATGGATGTTCGGAAAATTTCTTATTTATGTTTATATAAATGATTAATTTCAGGGAATATGAGGATTGTTGTTCATTTTGGAAATTATTGTTGAAAACGTTGAAATAGTCTTGAAACAACTAATTGTTGAGGATACTTGAGAAGAGAGAATTGTGTTATCCCTTGGATGATGAATTGGAATAAAAGTATTTATATTCATCTTGTGAAATTAGCATGTCAACTCATTTGATTAAGAAAAGAATGTTAAGAAAAGAATGTTGATTTGGAAACTTGCATTGAGAAAAGAATGTGAAGAAACAAGTTTTCATGGAATGGTTTTGGGGTAAATACGTTGGTAAGTCTTGATAGGTGGTGTAGATGATATTGACTAAGTTAGCCTGAGAATCCAGGGTGAAAGACCAAAAACCCACGCGGATAGGTGTCGAGCCTTCCGGTTAATACCAGTAAAAATGACAATTTGGTAGTACTTGTATAGTTTATTTGCAGACAACGACCCAGGAATCACCAGAGTCTTATTTACTGCCCTTGAAATAAATTATTAAGTTTTGAACAATTGAAATTGTATGATATCATTGAGCATGATGGTTTTCAAAAGATGAAAATGTGATTTATCTTCAAAAAGGGCAGAGCATGGTATGTGCATTTCATCTCTTGAGACTTGTATAAAATGTATATACTTTGTTAAGGATTTCCTACTAGGCTTTATGCTCACCCTACGGGATTTTTGTGCAGGAAAAGATGTGGTAATCTCACCCAACTAGGGGCGTGGAAGTATGTGTGTTGGGAGTACAATTCTCTCATTTTGCTGTGACTCTGTTGTAGACACCCTATTTTTGACCGCCCTTAAGACTTGGGCGCCACCAATTGCTTACTTTGTGATGAAAATTATCTTGCGCAAAGGTTCGATTTCTTCGGCAAGGAGAGCGTCAAATCCCGAACCCACAACCCCTTTTTGGACCAAAGCCTTTTGACCAAAATGATTTTTAGACCTTAAAACCCTCTCTTTCAAAATATTTTTGAAAAAAGTTCCTACGATGTTCCGAGGCTCGCATTTTGTTTAATTTTGCGCTTTTCGGTAAACCGAGCAAGGACAAAGTGGAAATGAATGGAAGAGAGGTGAACTCTTTGAAAAATCTTTCAAAACACCTTGTTTATGGGTTTGGTGTTGAAGAATAGAGGAGAGGAGGGAAGAAAACTAGCTGACAAGAAGTTAGGCATGAATCCAGGTAGGATCGAAACTGAGCCGTCTCCG
The DNA here is from genome assembly GCF_055761805.1 of Camellia sinensis. Lineage (NCBI taxonomy): Eukaryota > Viridiplantae > Streptophyta > Magnoliopsida > Ericales > Theaceae > Camellia > Camellia sinensis. The sequence continues at coordinate 69,423,954 of NC_138961.1, read as the reverse complement.
CTAAAAGAGGCCTATCTTCTTGCGCACTTGGAATTTTGATGTGAGGCTTCCACCTTTGGAAATAATACTAAAAGGGCTTGAATTTAGGATAAATAATGACCTACAAAGGAGTCCATACGAAGGCGTTATGTCCAGTTGAAGTCGGGCCAAAAAAGCAGATTTTTCTGGCCAATCAGAGGAGGAGGTTTCTGGCCATGAATGGCCTTTGCCGGCCATGTGCCGGCCATGAATGGCCTATGCCGGCCAGGTGCCATCCAAGAGTGACCCTTTCCGGCCAGAAATGGACATGTGCCGGCCATCAATGATGGCTTGCCGGCTATTGATGGAAAAGTCAGATTTTTGTAGATATTTGTGTTCCAGCTATTCCAGATGTCCATTTTGGGATATTTTGGACCTGAGCTTACATTCTTCTATATATAGAGAGCCTTCTCTATGGTTTTAAAAGGTTAGGGTGAAATATTTTGTGGAGTCTCTCTCTCTCTATAATGCTCTCTCTCTACATTTCTCTCTCTCTTGAATCTTTGTGCATACAAGTGTAGATACATTTCTCCATTGCCTATACATCCTTGACCAAAGTTTCTTATCTTTGGGTGAGATGCTTTGGGACCTTCTTTGAGATTTAGAAGGTGATTTTAGCTTGATTTGGTGCCTGATTTGTGCCTAAGTTTTGCTTTGCTTCAAAGGTATAACACTTACCTTCTTTAAGCTTATTTTGCACACTTGTTTTGCCACCTTTGCAAACTATTTTTAGCCTGGTTTTCAACTACAAAAACCTCTATTTTTAAGGTTTAAAAATGGCAGTTTGAGCCTTTGTGAGTTAGGGGGTTGTCTCCCCTTTTGGCTCTTTGGCTTGTGAAGCTTTTTGTGCCATCTTTCATCACCTTTCAAACCAAATCTTTTGGCCTTTTAACCACTGAAATTCAGAGGTTTTTTGGTCGTAAAAACTTTGTTTTGAGGTCCAAAATAGGAGGGGGTGGCCTCCTCTTCTTGTGTCTTGTTTGCAAGTGTAGATAGCCTAATAGGTGAGCATGTTTTTCTACCCTTTTGTAACTTGATCTCAGCATGTTTTAGTTGCTGATTTGGCATGATTTAACTCTGTCCGGAGCTGGTTTGGTCGGTTGAGCTTCATATTGCATGGCTATAGTATAGTGCTCTTCACTAGTTTAGTGATTTTGGCTTTTGAACATGTTGTGCATGAGTTGCTATCATGTTGTAATTCTATTTTTCATGCCATTTCAGCACTGAAATATCTGCAACCTTTCTCATTTCTTCACTTTTTATTTTCTTTGAGGGTTGGTTAACCTTAAGGTTGTGTTTAAGCTTGAGATAGAGCCTGTGCTCAATGGTTTTAACTCTCTTTTGAGGGTTCCTCCTAACCAAAGGCATGATCTCTCTCATGTCTTAAACCATCTTTTGGTTGAGCCCTCTCTCATTAGAGGAAACTCATCTTGGACTTAACCAGTTAAAGAATGACTTGGTAATGCTAAAATGAGTAAACAAAATCAAACAAATAAAATATGACCAATATAAGCATGTTGTGTTTGCATTGCATGTGTTCAATCAGACGTTATATTGAACACAAGGTAGATTGGTCCATTTCATACTCAAAGTGATGAAATGAGCCAATCTCCTTTGTGTCCGTTGCCTTTGATCATCCATGATAAGGTAGTGGTCTAGAGTCTTGTTTTTGTGCATTTATTGAAAGTGTACAACTTGGATCTTTGGGCATCATGCATTGAAAATGCTTGACTGGTGGTTTTGGATCCAAGAGTGCCACTTCTTTGATGTTTTGAGATGATAAGGAGAGGCACAGTACAAACATATCCTTGGAAATCCTCCCTATTCCTCTGTTTGTGATTTGTTGCAGTGTGGTGATTTAGCACACTAGTGGCCGGTAGTGCTTCATTGGTGGCTGGCAGCAAGCACTCATGGCCGGCCGGCCACTGGTGCAATCCACAGCATTGAATTGGTAAGGTGGAGCATAAAGTTTTTGGAGTAACCCTACAAACAGAGCCTCTCAAGAGCAAACCGGTGGGCTTTCCGGGGTGAAAACCGAATGCATGCATCCTCTATTACCCAAGGCAAAGCTGAGGTAGTGTTCTTTAATATTTCGCATGATTAGTTTATGGATACTTGTGTTGTAATTTAATTAACTAGTTTGCTAATTAGTTAAGTGTTGTAATAATTAGTAGTTTACAAGTTATTCGTTTGGTTTGTAATAATTAGTCTAATTAGTTTAAGTAGATTAGTTTGATTAGCTTAGCGTAGCTAGCTTAGCTCTTATTCATTCGGACCCTCCTTCGCGAGGGTACAATGTTGTAATAAGTGTGCGTGCGTGTGTGTATGTCTCACAACCCCACGTCTTTCTCTCTTTTATTTAACCGCTTTCGATGGTTAGTTTTAGGGATCATGTTTTGATTAGCATACCTTATGCTCGCATGCGTGCATCATTCATTTGTCTTGCATGCACTGAGGATCAGCGCATCATTCAAACTTCATTGTAATTTTAATACTTCTTTGAATACGTGTTTTAAAGCATGTTATCAAATTGTATTGTATGCCATATTAGTAGCCGAGCCTATTAATTGCATATTGCATGTTTTATATTAGGCATCTAGCATAGTTAGGATCATGCATTTTTCTAACTAGCTTTTGTTTTGGCTTGGAGTACTCGGTAAGCTTTTACGCTTTAGCATACTTGCATGAGTGTGAGTCATGCCATGTTTCGTATTTTTTCCATGAGGCTATTTGATTATATGATTAGCTGCATGAATGTCTGTGGATGAAGGCTTTGTTGTTTGAATTGGGACAACTCAACAAATATGTGTTTTATGCCCACTTTGCGAAGTGGCAAATCATGTTTTAAGCCCATCATGTTTGATGGCAAATCCGCATTTTAGCCCACTTGAGGGTGGCAAATTCCAACCATTTTCGAAAGAAAACATGAGTAGAATTTGTTCCAATTCTTGCTATTTAGTCTATACTTGCTTGTGTGCATCACATAGTAAAGTTAGCTAATGACCAGATAAGAACACATGAGGTTTATAAAACAACATATCATGTTAGTAGAGGCCGATCTTTGATCGGGCGAGTGGGGGTGCTCATTTCAAGACCTTCCCCTTTCGTACCCAAGTTCCCGAGCTAAGGCAACTTTGGTGATGACGGACACGTTGTAACAGCGCCCGCGTGGGACCTCGTGCTACAGCTCGGACTCGATTTGTGTCACGGTTCTTAATCTGAACCAAAGAGTCCAAATCTGGCAAATCGTTTTGAGAAACAGATTTTTGAAAAAGTAGTGCCAAACATGGACTGCTTTGCCAGATACAGAGTCGCCACCTAAATATTTTTTTTATGGGAGAATTTAGGAAACCCTGACTCGGTGCCGAAGGCCACATGTCCGTCATCACCGGAGTTGTCTCGGCTCGGGAGCTTGGGTACGATCGGGGAAGGTCAGCTATGAGCACCCCCTTTCGCCCGGTCTGAAGACCGGCCTCTACTAACCGTGATATCCGTTTTTGAAAACTTTATGTGTTCTTAAACCAATTGGTAGCCTAGAATTACTATGTTATGCGCGCAGCAAACAAGTATAGACCAAATCGCCCAAATTGGAACAAAACATTTCATGTTCGTTTTGAAAATGGTTTGCTACTCGCAAGTAGGCTAAACTGCAGGTTTTGCCACCCTCAAGTGGGCTTTTAGAAAAGATGGTTTTGCCACTATCTAGTGGGCTTTAAAATTCACAGTTTTAATGTGTTATTCCAATTTAAGCAATTCGACCTCCACCCACAGGCATTCAAACAGTTTATCTTATATAAGCACTTAGCCGCATGGTAAGCATACTGTCATGTTAACATTCACACGCATGCGAGATGCTAAAGCATAAATACTTACATTGTACTCCGTGCCAAAACAATAAACTAGTTAGCAAACATGCATGTCCCTAGTTCATATTAAGTGGCTAATGCGACACAGGCAAGGATGCAATTTAGAGTAGGCTCGGCTAACCCTAAAATGGCATATGAAATGCTACAAGTAACATGTTTTCAATTTTGGAATTTGAAAATACGAATGCGGTTAGCATGATGTACCGAGCCCGGTGCATGTTAACAGATGCATGAATGCACGCATGCATATCATAAGGTATGCCAATTTCAAAAAAAAATGCCCTAATCTACCATCATAAGCTGGTAAATAAAAGGGAAGAAAGAAATGGGGATTGGAAGACATACACACACTCACCCACACTTATTACATGTTTACCCTCACTCAGAGGGTTCGAATTAATATTACAGTCCCAAAATAATGAACAAATAAAATTATTACAAAATTTCCTAATTAATTAAAAAAAGGGAAGCGAAAGAATGAAGAGGGTGGCCACAGCCTCTGCTTCGGGGCGCGCGAATGATGCATGCTCGAATCCGTCCTGCCCGGAAAACCCGTACTATACTCTTGTCGCCTCTGTTTGTACTGCCTTGTCTTTCTGAAAATTTCCAAAGTACTGGAACAAGCTCTCTGCATCCTGCAGAGCACCACCGGCCAGACAGAATTGCCACCGGCACTTCAAAATTCTCATCGGCACTTTATCGGATTCATCGGCACTCCAGATAGTGCCGGTCGGCACTAAATTCTGCCGGTCGGCAGAAACTTCATGCGGAAGACAATCTGACAGCAAACAGAGAACAGACAGTGCATAGCATGGAGTTTTTGGACACATGTAAGCGTGGTCCTACTTCTTATCATATTTTGAACTCAAAGAAGCATGACTTTCGATCCTTGAACCATCAATGGTACATGGTGGGTCAAAGGATCGAATTTGCCATTTGATATGAAAATGCATGCAACAAACAACATGAAAACCGGGGCCTTATCAAGTAGGAGTCAAAGGTCCCGATGACCGGGGATCAAGGCACATTACATCACTTGAAGTATGAATGGTCCTTGACTCCCGCACTTGGTTTGACACCCCAAACCAAGTAAATGCAATGCATGTAATGCTCACAAGCCTCAAATGTGTCATGCCACCAAGATGGAAAACACAACAAGCAATATGCAACTATCATGACAAAATGTATGATACGAAGCACACAAGATACAAACATGATGCAAACATGGAGCAAATTGACCATGGAATTGATGTGCTACAAAGCTTAATGGAACAAATATGCGACAAACATGGAGCAAGCATGCAAGAGGGCTTGAAGTGGCAAAGGGGCAGGCCCTCACCCTTCTCAAAACAGTGGCCAAAAGCGCTTAAAATTATAGACAATCAACTCATGTTAACAAGCAAACTTATGGTCCCAAAGCTAAGGCACTAAAGGAGACAACTTACCCCCACCAACATGGCCATTCATGGCATGATTAAAACAAGTAAAAACAAAATTTATGCATGCAAGATAGGACCCCAAAAACTCCTAATATGGCAACTAAAATAAACCCCATGAAACAAATACACCCAGGCTCATTCTTAGGCATAGGAAGACACAACCTCAAGATATGGAAAAGACCATGCATGCACACATGTAGGCATGATTTTTGGACTAAGATGGCATGGCAAACAACCTCCACTCATCAAAGTAGACCAACGAAAGCACTTATGACTCATATACTTGAGGGCTCACAAGCCAAAATACATAGCAACCATAACAAATATGCCAAACATGACCAAGTTGATAACCAACAGATTTTAAGCATGGAAAAACAATGTTAAATGCTTCATGGAACCAATCCAACACACACAAAAATCATGGCCTAATCATGGGATGTATTTCTAAGCAAGATGGAGCAATACAAAGCAAGTATTACAAGCATACAAGAGGGCCCAAATCCGACCAAAAACAGAGGTTATGTAAGACCTAAGATGCCTAAAAAAGTACTGAAATGAAGCCAAGAGACAACAAGCACACATGCTATCCTTTTGAGCCCAAAAAGCAAGGAAACAAAACCATAAAGGGAGAGGGGTGTCCCTCCCCTATGCAAGACTTCAAACCAACTTTTTTGACACTAAAATACACTGATATTTGGTGATCAAAAGATCAAAATGCTGAAGTGAACAAAACCTTATCAAAAAGGCACCAAAATAGGCCAAACAAGGCCTATGAGGGTGAGTTTGCAATCTAACCACAAAGTGACCTTAATGAAAGTGTTAGAGCAGGAAAATATGAGCCTTTTTTATGTTATACACAAGAGCCAAAACAATAAACAAAATAGGTAGAAAATCAATGCAAGTTTGGGGAATAAAAGGGAAGATGCTCACCCTTGAAGAACCCTTGAAGAACAATGGCCTAACCTCCTTCTTTGGATCAAAACCAGTCCAAAACTCAAGAAACAACTCCCCCAAGCCCCTCAATCTCAGACTAAGGTGTAATGGTGTGTGTAATGGTGCAAAAGTAAGGTAAAACACACCTTTTGGGCCAAGAAACACACACAAGAAGGGAGAGGGAGAGAGGTATAGAGATAATATGTATCTATATCTCTAAAGGCTGATTTTGCTTCTGTTTTTCTAACCTAGAACCAAGAGGAAAGCCTCTCTCTTATAAGGATCCCTCTTGCAAAGCTTATTCAACAAGCTTGGCTAGAGGGAAATCCCTCCATACACGTGTATGGAGGGGAAACAGCTGGCACAAAATATCTCCATAAAGTGGAGGAACAGTGGTCGGCTGCCCAAAAAAGCTATTCCGGCAAAAAACAGTGCCGACCGGCAACATATTATGCCGACCGGCAATAAAGTGTGCCGACCGGCAAACAAAATTGCTGATGGAAGAAAAAGACCAGCCGGTGGCCTCCAGCCACTGCCGGTGGTGTATGGGGATGTCTCACAAGGCATTCCCTGCCCCTCGAAGGCAAAACAAAAGTGTTCGGTGCAAAACCAGACACTAAACAGTCGAGTTAGGGGATCCTGAGGTAAGGCGCGCGAGCCGAGACCTCCGGGAACTCCAAACAAACACAATCATGGAAGATCACCGTGTGTTCAAACAGTGACATCCAAGTCTTGAGGACGGTCAAAAATGGGGTGTCTACAGTTGCCCCTCTTTGACAGAACTCGAAAGTCATAACAATGACGGGAGTGAATGTCAAAGCCCAGAGGCGACCCATTTTTGACAAGGCCGAAGACTTAGACAAACATACAAGACAAATAAGATATGCGCCCGAAGGCAGGGGCAAAATGCAAGACAATGCGCGAAGCCGAGCATAACTTATGATCATGCGAAGAAAGCTGTAATGAAGCAAACATGCGACAGTTTTAAGCTAGCATACCAAACTATACTACAATGCAGAAAGGATGTAAGAGAATTATGGAATTCTCAATACGTCTCACTCGGGAGATACAATACCTGTGCGGCTCGTCTGGTTGCACCAGCTTCAAATGGACCGTACATACAATATCGTGCCTGCAAAGAAAACAAACTTAACAGGTACAATATTGTTAGCGACATGCATGACAATGCAAGAATAGTGGTGTACTCGAAATGCGTGACAGCGCAAAGTAAGTAGAGAGCATGACAATGCATATTGAAGTACAACTAGGCAAGCGGAGCAAGCGGTCTACGCAGGCGACGAAATTGATCATAAGCATGCGGTCTACGCAGGTGACGAAACAAACAAGCGGTCTACGTAATTAACACATGCGGTCTACGCAGGTGACGGAATTAAACATGCGGTCTACGCAAGTAATGGAATTAAACATGCGGTCTACGCAGGTAATGGAATTAAACATGCGGTCTACGCAATCAAAACATGCGGTCTACGCAGGTAATGGAATTAAACATGCGGTCTACGCAGGTAATGGAATTAAACACGCGGTCTACGCAATCAAAACATGCGGTCTACGCAGGTAATGGAATTAAACATGCGGTCTACGCAATCAAAACATGCGGTCAACGCAGGTAATGGAATTAAACATGCGGTCTACGCAGGTAATGGAATTAAACATGCGGTCTACGCAATCAAAACATGCGGTCTACGCAAGTAATGGAATTAAACATGCGGTCTACGCAATCAAAACATGCGGTCTACGCAAGTAATGGAATTAAACATGCGGTCTACGCAGGTAATGGAATTAAACATGCGGTCTACGCAGGTAAAACATGGGGTCTACGCAGGTATTGGAATTAAACATGCGGTCTACGCAATCAAAACATGCAGTCTACGCAAGTAATGGAATTAAACATGCGGTCTACGCAGGTAAAACATGCGGTCTACGCAGGTAATGGAATTAAACATGCGGTCTACGCAGGTAAAACATGCGGTCTACGCAGGTAATGGAATTAAACATGCGGTCTACGCAGGTAAAACATGCGGTCTACGCAAGTAATGGAATTAAACATGCGGTCTACGCAGGTAAAACATGCGGTCTACGCAGGTAATGGAATTAAACATGCGGTCTACGCAGGTAAAACATGCGGTCTACGCAGGTAATGGAATTAAACATGCGGTCTACGCAATCAAAACATGCGGTCTACGCAAGTAATGGAATTAAACATGCGGTCTACGCAATCAAAACATGCGGTCTACGCAAGTAATGGAATTAAACATGCGGTCTACACAGGTAAAACATGCGGTCTACGCAGGTATTGGAATTAAACATGCGGTCTACGCAATCAAAACATGCGGTCTACGCAAGTAAAGGAACGTACTATTACACAGCATAATCGAAACAATTTGCGGGGTTCACAAAGCATGAAAAGGATACGGGGCGGGACATTCTTCGCATGCATCGAGCGTTGCTTGCAGAAGTTGTGGCCTGAGGTCAACTCAAAGGTTCACGTTTCAAAGGTGTGATTTCCCGTATTGTGAGGGCGTCCAACGCGGCTGACCCGAACAAAGACGCGGAAGGTGCGTTAACCGCAAGGGGAGTTTCACCGGTATCAGTTCTGATACTTGGCTACCCTGCCATTCTACGTTTTATTTCCCTTTTTTACTAGTAGTTTAAGCACATTGCACTGCCTCAGGCAGGTTTATTTTCTTTCTCAAAATTCATACACTTTGCAAAACATGCGATGGGGAACGAAACGAATTGTTTTATTCAAAAGATGTTGCATTTGTGGATCTTCTGTGCATCGCATCGCAGGGTTTCACACCACAATGTGAACGAAATTGAACTCATTTTGGAAATTCGTCATCGTAATAATCAGGTAGTGAACCGACTTACAACTCGATAAGCAAAACAAAGCTATGACACAACCAAACAAGTGTGAATACAACTCGATAAACGAACCGAGAGCTACAAGAGAGCGAAATACAACTCGATAAGCAAATGTTCAAAACTCGATAAGCAGACGGGCGTGACTTCGCAAGAGTTTATCGCCGGGGGGGATTTGGAGGTGGTGAAGTTCCCCAATTCTTAGCATAAACAACTCAGGAGACCAGGGAGGAAGCCCACCGGCACGGTGTAGGAACCACCGGCTGCAAGGAGTGGCTACCGGCCGTATGTCTGTTTTGTCGGCAAACTGAAATGGCCGGTCGGCATATTTTTATGCCGGTCGGCATATATTTCTGGCCGGTCGGCACTAAACGAGGGGAACCACAAGAATGTTGACACCTGTCCCCCCACTCAACCTTATCTCCTACAAAAGATCTCAGCTTCGTAGTTTTCCTCATTTTCACACTGATTTGCTCCAATGGAAGAGTTTCTTGCTCAAAATCTCACAGCTGGGATTGCTAGCTTGGATGGCTCGGAAAAGGTGAATTTCCGGGGTTTCGGCATAAATGCACTATTCACTCTGGGTCGTACCCCATTGCATCTCCCGTTTCTTCACGCCGCGGAAAGATTTTGGAATCCGGTGACACATGTCTTTAGCTTCGATGGGCAAGAGATGTGTCCTACCTTTGAAGATTTCCGAGCCTTAATGGAGTCCGAGCGCGACGAGGAGCTCCTACCCCAACTTAATTTTGGCCATGTCCAATCCTTAGGGCGCATGTGTGGACTCAGCATGCGCGATGCTCGGTCTTTGACGGACGATGGGATGTTAGACATTCCGAGTTTGGCCAATCGATTTTCTGATGCTGGTAATCGCAGCAACCATCACTGGCAAGGCTTCCGGCGACATGCCCTCTGCTTGTGCATGCTGTCTCATTTCCTGTTCATTTCGGGCTCTGGAGGGGCTAGTGTCCGGCTGATTGTGGTTGCCCAAGGCTTGAGAGAGGGCAAGAGCTGTATCGCCATGGTTCTGGCCGAGACACTAATGGGCTTAGACGCCTTTTACCGTCATGAGACGACTAGGTTGGCAGGGAGTCCACTACTGCTACAGGTAATATTTCCCACCCAATCTCGCATTTCTGTATTGCTCACATCACTCGGCCCTCGAGCTCAGTCTTTTCTCACAAAACCCCATTCTCACTTTTCTCTCCTCATACATCTCTCTATTATTTAATCTCTCATTTTTCAATCCCTCCCCAGGTGTGGTTGATGGATAAATTGCAGGTTGTGGACTCCTGCCCAGCATATTCAGCTCGCGGCTACTTCTTCCGGCATCGTCTGGTCAATGCCTTGGATGAGGAATGGTGGTTCGCTTGGATGTGCCACTTGTCCGCAGACCGTATTGCTTGGCGGTGCCCTTGGTTGAACCTTCTGGCAATGAGTTACAACATGCCTCGACAGACTGGAATTCAACTGGTTGGTCTCACTCATTGTGTATTCTATTTCCCATTTCGGATTCGACGCCAATTTGGCCATGATCAGACCTGCCCACCAGAGGGGATAGAGTATCCTGCTACATTCCCAGCCCGGGGTGCGCAGCTTGCCTGGCAGGCCACTACGTGGAGGATGAGAGAACTCCTGGCCCCCGCTCCTACTTTCAGTTGCACTTTATCTGACGAGTGCATAGATTGGCTCAATGAAGAAGCACAGATCGGGCCCAGCTTGGCATCAGAGGCTTCGACCAGCTCTGGGAGGGGGCACAGGAACACCTGATTTGACCATGCCCTAGATTTATTGCTTTATTAGTACTTTCAAGTTTTCTTTCCTGAATGTAATAAAAAAAAGCAACTTCAATTGTTTGTAAGAGCAGGAGAACTTTGTTTTGAAATCAATGAAATTGAAAGTTTTGGTACTAAGAATTTTCCACTTTGGTCCGAAAATGGTCGAAGTTGTAAAAAGATTATTTGAACGAAGTCAGCTTATATTAAAACTTTTCAAAAACATTTTTGATGTGGATCAGAACTGGACACGCCTGAGATCTGTCGCTTGAGATGCACAACCCCAGATTCCTGCAACTGGAAAGTTGCCCCTAGCCTGAAGAGCCTCGTAGCACTGCATAGCAACGGAAAGTTGCCCCTAGTCTGAGTGGCACTGCACCGGAGATTCCAACGAATGCTGATGGACTAAAAGATGGCTGAGATGATCAAATGGACAAAGTTGATCGGGGAAGTGTTATGGCTGAACTTCAGGATGAAGCTGCCTACGTATCCCAAACATGGGAATCAAGCCTTACGTAGTTCCGGTTTAGGTTCGCTCGAGTATTTTCACTCTCCTTTTGCGCTCTAACTTTTGCCAAGGCCGCCCTTTGCGGGTTTTCAACCTTGCGAGCTCAGTTTTTATATTTTCTAATTTTTTTTGTGCTCTAACTTTTGCCTAGGTCGCCCTTTCGGGTTTTCAGCCTAGCGAGCCTCTCAAGGGTAGTATTTCTTCAACTTGTCCATATTGATCGGTTGAGAGAATTCTAAGCCATCTAAGTCCATCAGAACCACAGCTCCGCCTGACCAGATAGCTTTGATGACGTAGGGGCCAGTCCAATTGGGTCTGAACTTGCCCCTCGGGTCGTGGATGGGAGCTCGGTTATCTTTGAGTACCAAATCCCCTTCCTTTAGATTTCTGGACTTAACATTCTTGTTAAAAGCCCGAGCAATCCTGCGCTGATAACTCTGAACGTGGTACAGTGCTTTCAGTCTTCTTTCATCAAAGAGCATTAGTTCCTCGAACCTGCTCTGCTGCCAATCTGCCTCAGCTATCTGACACTCGGCCAATACCCGTAAAGACGGAACTTCAATTTCAATAGGTAGAACAGCCTCCATTCCATAAACTAACGAATACGGAGTTGCTCCGGTGGAGGTTCTAATCGAAGTCCTGTAGCCCCACAGAGCAAACGGCAACTTATCTGGCCAATCTCGATAGGTCTCCACCATTTTCCGCAGTATATGCTTGATGTTCTTGTTGGCGGCCTCAACTGCTCCATTGGTTTGCGGCCGATACGTAGATGACTTATGAAAAGCCACATTATACTTTTCCAACAAGTCGACCACTTCTTTCTTGAAGTGGGATCCATTATCCGAGATGATCTCATTTGGCACCCCGTAGCGACAAATGATGTTGTTCCTGATGAACTTTGCGACGTGCGACGCTTTCAACACCGCGTATGATTGGGCCTCGACCCACTTTGTGAAATAATCTATCGCTACGAGGATATACTCATGTCCGTTCGATCCCATCGGGGTAACAGCTCCGATCACATCAATCCCCCACACGGAAAACGGCCACGGGGAAGTCATGTTGTACAACTTGGATGGTGGGATATTCATACGGTTCGCATGGATCTGGCATTTGTGGCATTGCCGAACAAAGCCGATACAATCCTCTTCCATGGTCGACCAGTAGTAACCCTGCCTAAGGATCTTTCTGGCCAACATTACTCCATTCATGTGTGCGCCACACTCTCCTCCGTGGATGGCCTCCATTAGGCGCTTCGACTCTTCAGCTTCTACACAGAGCTTATGCATTCCCAGATGACCTCTTTTGTACAGTTTACCTCCGCAGATGATGAACTGAATAGCCATTCTTCTAATGGCCCTCTTATCCTTGGCGCTTGCCCCTAGCGAATACGCCTCCTTTTCCAAGAAGTTCCAAATATCGTAATACCAGGGGTTGTCGTCTTGGGCCTCATCTATGGCGGAAATTGACTCGTATGCTGGCGCAAACTTCTGATCAATGATGACTGGACGCATCCGGACTCCCGACGGGATGTCTATCATGGAAGATAGAGTTGCTAACGAATCTGCAAACCTGTTGTTCTCTCTTACGAGGTGGGTGAAATTTAGTTTCTCGAACCGAGGAATTAACAAATCCAAGGTTTGGTGGTAAATTATCATCATTTCCTCCTTGACCTTCCAGTCTCCTTTTGCTTGAGACACAACAAGATTTGAGTCCCCAATGACGTCCAAACGTCTTACCCCTAGCTCTAGGGCTGCTTCCAGACCAGCAATACATGCCTCATACTCTGCCTCATTGTTCGAGACTCTGAACTGGAGCTTGAATGCCAAAGGGATACGGGAATCGTCAAGCGCTATCAGCAACACTCCTATCCCATACCCATACTGGTTTGACGCTCCGTCAAAGTACATCGTCCAAGTTTCATCCTCGATATGCAGAATCGCTTCATCTGGGAATAGGTACTCAACCGCTTCATCCCCCTCAACCGGGTGGTCGGCAAGGAACTCCGCTACTGCTCTCCCTTTCACCGACTTGCGTGTTACATACTTCAAGTCGAATTCGGAAAGCAATAGCAACCAACGAGCTAGCCTACCTGTAAGTGCTGGTTTCTCGAAAAGATATTTGATGGGATCCAAACGTGAAACCAACATTACAGAGTGAGCTAACAGGTAGTGCCGCAGCTTCCGGGTAGCCCATACCAAGGCCAAACAAGCCTTCTCCAATGGTGTATAGCGGGTCTCGTAATCCAGCATCTTCTTGCTCAGATAGTAGATAGCCCTTTCCACTTTGTCTTCCGACTCTTGTGCGAGCATGCAGCCCATGGTGGTCTCAGTTACCGAAAGATACAATATCAGCGGTCTCCCCGGTTCTGGCGGTGACAATACAGGCGGGTTCTGTAAATATTCTTTGATCTGCTCAAAAGCTGCTTGACATCGGCCGTCCCATTGGAATTTCTTTCCTTTCTTCAGGAGGCCAAAAAGTGGTTCACAAGTCAAGGTTAGTTTAGAGATAAACCGCCTTATGAAGTGCACTTTACCTAGAAAGCCTCGCACCTCCTTTTCAGTCCTTGGTGGTGGCATTTCTAAGATGGCCTTGATTTTGGAAGGGTCGACCTCGATGCCCCTTTGCGTTATCAGAAACCCTAGCATCTTTCCTGCTGTAACACCAAAAGTACACTTCTGGGGATTTAGCCGCAGCCGAAATTCTCTGATCCTTTGAAAAAACTTTTGTAAGGCGGTGTAGTGGCCCTCTCTTTCTTTGGACTTGACAATCATGTCGTCCACATACACCTCGACCTCTTTATGGATCATATCATGCAATATCGTAGTCGCTGCCCGCTGATAGGTAGCTCCCGCGTTTTTCAGCCCAAATGGCATCACTCGATAACAATATGTACCCCACGGGGTAGTGAATGCAGTCTTCTCCCGGTCCTCGGGCGCCATTACTATCTGATTATAGCCTGAGAAACCATCCATAAACGAAAGCAAGGCATGTCCTGCCGTGAAATCTACCAGTTCATCGATGTGTGGCAAGGGAAAGTCGTCCTTCGGACTGGCCCTGTTCAAATCTCTGAAGTCTACACAGACCCGAATTCTGCCGTCTTTCTTCAGCACAGGAACAATGTTGGCCAACCAAGTCGGATACTCAGACACAACAGGAAGCCTGCGTCAATCTGCTTGGTGACCTCTTCCTTGATCTTAATGGCCCAATTAGGGCGGAGCCTCCTGAGCTTCTGTTTGACAGGTCGGGCCTCGGGATCAAGAGGGATCCGGTGCTGTACAATCTCAGGATCGATTCCAGGCATGTCTTCGTAGGACCACGCGAAAACATCTTTGAAATCTTTTAACAAAGCGACTAAGCGCTCGCGTTCCTCAGAAGACAACGTGGACCCGATCTGGACCAGCCGCGGGTCCTTCTCAGTACCAACATTCACAGTAGTGATTTCATCCATTAAAGGTTTAACAAATCTTTCCTGCTCTTGATCAATTAACCGTTGCAAAACCGGAGGAATTTCTTCCTCGTCGTTTTCATCAAAATTTTGAAAATCCTGATTTAAGCAATAAATCAAAGGCACAGAAAAATACTCCGAAACCACATCCACGTCGTTCTCATTAAATACTTCCGAGCCGTCGGATTCTTCCGTTACAACAGACTCAAAAGAAAATGAAAAAGACGATCTAGACAGGACGGTGGTATCCGGGTTATCACCCCCGGGAATACCGGACTCAGACTCGGTTGAGCTGGAATCTGATTCCGACGTACAAGATTCGGTAGAATCAGATTCCGGCTCACTACCTGACCCGGTGCTGCTTGATAGAAAGCCTTCTTCATATTGCCAGATGAGAGAAGGTGCGATGGATGCATCCAAAATAGCTGATGGTAGGCCCGCAGCCGCTTCATTCCCAATCACACATACCGAGGAGCTATCCCCCAAGCACCTCTGTTCGATCGGAGGATCTGACAGCAGACACGCCAGCGCTGCCCCCATTTCATTTTCAGCGTCCTCGGACTGTACCTCCTTACTTTGCTCGGCCTCAGCCGATAGATCTGCGTGCCCTTCGGCGATGTCATCCTCAGGTAACTGTAAATCAAAGAAAATTTCAAATCCCGGTACGCGCTTCATCTCCGCATTGAGCCACGGCTCCGGGAAGCCACAGAACGGAAAGTCCTCCCCCTCCCGGACGAAACGTCCGTTCAGGGTCCCCCGAATGGGCTGGTGCATCAAGTCAAAGGGCTTCCCCATCTGTTTCGCCCTGGCCCTTCCGGCCATTTCCTTTCCTTTCCTTATCCAATCCTCTTTGGTGGGTAGGTAGCCCAAACCAAAGGTATGGGGGTTATGTGGCACTTCGGTCGATGCTGCGGCACCTTTCCTACCGCTCTTGCCTAATCCCATCCCAGGGATGTGCTGGAGTTTGTTCATGAGATAAACTGCTTGGGCACTGACATACACCCCTTCGTTAGCTGCCATGATGTTCTGTACAACCCGAGCCTCGGCCAAGGTAAAACCTGATATGAACAGATCTTCTATACCATGCTCAATTTCTAGAACAGGCGTAGACACCTCTGGTGGTGGATGAATTGATGAGTTTCCAAAAACAATGGCTACTCCCTTCCCATAGGAGTATTTCACCACTTGATGTAAGGTAGAGGAGACCGCCTTTACCTGATGCAGCCACGGCCGTCCCAAAAGCAAGTTGAACGTTGCAGGAACCTCCAAGACATGGAAATCTATCTCGTGCTATCCTGGCCCAACCTTTGTTTGAATCTTAACTGTCCCCATTACCTCCCGGCTTGTGTTATCATACGCCCGAATCACCTGGGCCGTTGGTATAAAATCCGCGACTTTCAAACCAATCGCATAAGCTGTCCTTGCCGGGCAGACATTGATAGCGGATCCCGTGTTGACAAGTACCACAGGTATCCATTTATCTCTGCACTCGACAGAGATGTAGAGCGGCTTGTTATGGTTCGCACCCTCGGGTGGCAGCTCTTTGTCAGAAAAACTCAATGCTGGGGAATTCCCTCCTGAAAAGACTAATCCCACCAGCTGCTCGGGCGTGGTGTCTATGGACAGCTTGGCCTTGTCCATGGCTGTAAGGACAGCTTGTCTATGTACTCGAGAAGCCATAAGCAGTCCCCAGATGGAGATGTCTGCTTGTATCTTTTTCAATTGTCTCAATACGGCCTCATCTTCGAGTTGCTTCTCCTTTTGTTTCTCTGCTTCATTATCTTTCCCAGACGCCTCTGGCTGGTCTAGGTGTGGAGGCTTGAAATACCGTCCACTCCTAGTCATGTGATCGACTTCGCCGATATACCAGGTATCATCTGGTTGGTTACCTTTCCAATCCTCGTCCGTGTGGGCAAGACATAGATCGTCGTCTTCCCACCACATACCATCTGCGACTGACAAGCATCTGTCTGGTTCTGGCACAACTGTCCCGATACTCACAGTACCTTTTATCCCTATGTTCACAGCATCCTCCATTTCCGTACTTGCGGCGGTTTCGACCCTTACGTGGCCTTTTGCTTTTCTGATCCTCTCAGAATCCTCGAATCTTTCTTGTTCTGACTGTGTCAATGCAGTAAATTGCTCACTGATCCCTGTACTTAAAATGCTCCATTCCCGAGCGAAACTCTCGACACCGGCGCTCTCCGGCGATGTATTCTGCTTTTCGACACTCCCGGGCGTTGTTGACATTCCTGCCCCTGCCGGGCCTTGTTCTGACTGGAACTCCCCTATTACATCAGGCTGATCGTCTAACCACCCCGTGGCCTCTACTGATTCTTCATTATCATACCAGTTGATGGCTGAGTCTTGGTCATCATGAAATTGGGACTTGACAACATCCTTTTCTACGGCTGTCAAATCATCCATTCCCTGTCCTGAATTGTCCCATCGGATTACACACAGCTCTCCCCCGACTGGAAATTCGACATTTGGTCTATTCTGGCCCACCGGTGAAATGTAGTTATTCGGACTGTAAGCATTCCCAACATCATTCTCAGGCTCCACGGACCCTGGTTTGACAACCTCTTTCCTGTTCTCAATGGTCACCACCACTGGCTTGGGTTGGGTTATGGAGATGTCCGTCATGCACAAATCGGTGCAATCGGGGAGGAAAACTTTAGGTTTAGGCAGGTAGGAAGGTGTGATGTAGATACTGGGATCGTAGAATGCGACCCCAGTGTAGATGAAGTTGACTCTTTTGGGTGGTGGAACTTGGTTATGTGCGGGGAGAGGATTTGTGGTAACATTAGGTTTCTCAGGGGGGAGAATCACCCCATTATCAATGAGATCTTGAATCTCATGACGTAAACGAAAGCATAGGTCAGTGTCATGACCATGCTGCTGGTGGAACGCACAATATTTGGCGGGGTTGTGGGTGGCGGGTAGTCTTTCAGGTAAGGGCCGCGGCTCTAGGGGCTTCAGATGCCCTTTTCTGATCAAAACCCCCAAAGCTTTGGACAGGGGCATATAAAGTGGAGCGAAGGTTCTGGTGTTTCTGGGAGGGTATTTGGCTGTTTGCTAGTTGCTTCCGGACGCGCCGGAGAATGGTGTGGCTGCTGTATTTCTCGGGGAAGGGTTAGTGGTGACCATACTCACTTCGGAGGTCTTGGCAGTTGTAGCGCCACTCGGGCCTGTATTAGTACTACGATTGAAATTTCTGCGGGGTTGATCCCGATCATTATCAATCCAACCTTGTCTCAAGGCGTCCTCGATCTGCACCCCCATTTCATGCAAATCAGCAAAGGTGGGAAAGGGGACTACAATCATCTTTTGCATTAGCTTCGGCTGAAGATTGCGCACAATCATCCGAATCTGGTCTTTGTCTGTGGGTCTCAAGGTCATCATTGAAGCCTTAGCCCGCCATCTAGTTACAAACTCTGAGAAGCTTTCCTTGGGTTCTTGCCTCGTTGTCTCGAGATCCCGGGTCGTGATCTCGATTTGTGTGTTATACGAGTACTGCAGGATGAAGGCCTCAGCCATCTCGTCCCAGTTTCTCTTGACGTCGTCCCCCAACTTGGCATACCATGCGGACGCCACACCTGACAAGGTCCGGCCGAATAAAGATAGTTTCTGCAATCTGGTGAGGCCCATTGGCCTTAGGACGTCTGAAAACAGTCGCAGGTGTACCATGGGATCCTCAGACCCGTCAAAACGATCAATTTGGGGCATCTTAAATCGATCTGGCAGCGTCACGGCTGTGTCGATGTACCCATCTCCAATGTCCGGAATGGACTTCGCACCTTGAGATTTCTTGAACAGCTTTTCAAGATTGTGCATTTTTAACGTCATGGGGTCTATCTCAGACTCAAAGGGAGAATCCGATACATTAATGGGAGTGGGTGCCTTGGATTGTTGAGGCGGAATCGGGGGTGGAGCTGGCCCCGTTGGGATGTCTGTATCTTCTTGGACATTCCGGGCGTTTGGTGTTTCTTCGGGTATTGGAACCCTTAATGGAGGAGGGGTTTGCTGCGAAGGTGATGCCCCAGTTTGTTGTTGCAATCTCCCAATTAAATCCGCTTGCTCATTCATAACGGTAGCCTGTTGCCTGGCAAATTCTGCCTGGCGGGCAGCATCTTGCTGCATCATTTTCATGCTTTCCTGAAGTTGGCGCACCATCTCCTCTAAGCTAGCCATACTGTTCTGCTCTGGTTGAATTGCTGGTATGCGTTCCCTCTCTGTGGGTGAAACGGGATCCTGATCCCTACTGTACACAGGTGGGGTAGACGAAGCCCTTTGTACCGACTGCTGAACCGATATCCTCTGCCTAGTTGCTTTCCGTTTAGTAACCGGGGGTAGAGAATGGTACACTGGTTGTCCTTCTATCAGATCCTCAGATCGATGGAGCCGGCGACCTCTGATCCAGAGTGCTTGGGGAATGTCTACTGGGTTAGACGCAATGATGCTAAACTACCTAGCAAAAAGATAAATAAAGCAATAAATAAACCAACAACCGGACAGCACAACAACATAAAATAAATAAATAATATACAGTTGGAATTGCAAAACACATAGTCGATAAGCCGAGCACACGGTTCCCCGATACCGATCACCGTTCTCAAAATCTCTATTCCCAATACTGAGCCCTGATACCCGAAGATAACCAATTCTCTTAAAACTGATACTGATGCCCTCAGGCCTGATGCCCAAACTTACAAATTGATGTGTTCATTTCCCTGCAGAAATACATTTTGAAAGCACATAGCAAGTAAAGAGAGCCAAAACACCCCTATGTTGGGGTAGGGTTTCCCTGTCCTATTTCGTCAGGAACTAGGGTTTCACTACGCACACAGCGGTTTCAAACAACTTAGCATCGGGTAAGCAACCTGTCCTAGCTTGGAATGGTCACTATGGTTCCGAATATGCACTAGGTCGAATGGTCAAAAAGGGTGCCCCGGTAAAACCGGGGTTTGTGTTCCCATACTGTCAGAGCCTACAGCCGGTCAGCCTTATGGACATGCCTTGACAAGACAAGCCTCCGGCAAACCGTTCAGGAATGGCAGATGGCAAACACTGTGTTCCTAGGCGCACCAATGCACATGCAATGCAAAGAAACACATAAGCGAAATCAAAACAGGATATCACGAGTTCGAGTCAAGCTCTCCAAATCCCCAGCGGAGTCGCCAGAAACTGTAACAGCGCCCGCGTGGGACCTCGTGCTACAGCTCGGACTCGATTTGTGTCACGGTTCTTAATCTGAACCAAAGAATCCAAATCTGGCAAATCGTTTTGAGAAACAGATTTTTGAAAAAGTAGTGCCAAACATGGACTGCTTTTCCAGATACAGAGTCGCCACCTAAATATTTTTTTTATGGGAGAATTTAGGAAACCCTGACTCGGTGCCGAAGGCCACATGTCCGTCATCACCGCAGTTGTCTCGGCTCGGGAGCTTAGGTACGATCGGGGAAGGTCAGCTATGAGCACCCCCTTTCGCCCGGTCCGAAGACCGGCCTCTACTAACCGTGATATCCGTTTTTGAAAACTTTATGTGTTCTTAAACCAATTGTTAGCCTAGAATTACTATGTTATGCGCGCAGCAACCAAGTATAGACCAAATCGCCCAAATTGGAACAAAACATTTCATGTTCGTTTTGAAAATGGTTTGCTACTCGCAAGTAGGCTAAACTGCAGGTTTTGCCACCCTCAAGTGGGCTTTTAGAAAAGATGGTTTTGCCACTATCTAGTGGGCTTTAAAATTCACAGTTTTAATGTGTTATTCCAATTTAAGCAATTCGACCTCCACCCACAGGCATTCAAACAGTTTATCTTATATAAGCACTTAGCCGCATGGTAAGCATACTGTCATGTTAACATTCACACGCATGCGAGATGCTAAAGCATAAATACTTACATTGTACTCCGTGCCAAAACAATAAACTAGTTAGCAAACATGCATGTCCCTAGTTCATATTAAGTGGCTAATGCGACACAGGCAAGGATGCAATTTAGAGTAGGCTCGGCTAACCCTAAAATGGCATATGAAATGCTACAAGTAACATGTTTTCAATTTTGGAATTTGAAAATACGAATGCGGTTAGCATGATGTACCGAGCCCGGTGCATGTTAACAGATGCATGAATGCACGCATGCATATCATAAGGTATGCCAATTTCAAAAAAAAAAATGCCCTAATCTACCATCATAAGCTGGTAAATAAAAGGGAAGAAAGAAATGGGGATTGGAAGACATACACACACTCACCCACACTTATTACATGTTTACCCTCACTCAGAGGGTTCGAATTAATATTACAGTCCCAAAATAATGAACAAATAAAATTATTACAAAATTTCCTAATTAATTAAAAAAAGGGAAGCGAAAGAATGAAGAGGGTGGCCATAGCCTCTGCTTCGGGGCGCGCGAATGATGCATGCTCGAATCCGTCCTGCCCGGAAAACCCGTACTATACTCTTGTCGCTTCTGTTTGTACTGCCTTGTCTTTCTGAAAATTTCCAAAGTACTGGAACAAGCTCTCTGCATCCTGCAGAGCACCACCGGCCAGACAGAATTGCCACCGGCACTTCAAAATTCTCATCGGCACTTTATCGGATTCATCGGCACTCCAGATAGTGCCGGTCGGCACTAAATTCTGCCGGTCGGCAGAAACTTCCTGCGGAAGACAATCTGACAGCAAACAGAGAACAGACAGTGCATAGCATGGAGTTTTTGGACACATGTAAGCGTGGTCCTACTTCTTATATTTTGAACTCAAAGAAGCATGACTTTCGATCCTTGAACCATCAATGGTACATGGTGGGTCAAAGGATCGAATTTGCCATTTGATATGAAAATGCATGCAACAAACAACATGAAAACCGGGGCCTTATCAAGTAGGAGTCAAAGGTCCCGATGACCGGGGATCAAGGCACATTACATCACTTGAAGTATGAATGGTCCTTGACTCCCGCACTTGGTTTGACACCCCAAACCAAGTAAATGCAATGCATGTAATGCTCACAAGCCTCAAATGTGTCATGCCACCAAGATGGAAAACACAACAAGCAATATGCAACTATCATGACAAAATGTATGATACCAAGCACACAAGATACAAACATGATGCAAACATGGAGCAAATTGACCATGGAATTGATGTGCTACAAAGCTTAATGGAACAAATATGCGACAAACATGGAGCAAGCATGCAAGAGGGCTTGAAGTGGCAAAGGGGCAGGCCCTCACCCTTCTCAAAACAGTGGCCAAAAGCGCTTAAAATGATAGACAATCAACTCATGTTAACAAGCAAACTTATGGTCCCAAAGCTAAGGCACTAAAGGAGACAACTTACCCCCACCAACATGGCCATTCATGGCATGATTAAAACAAGTAAAAACAGAATTTATGCATGCAAGATAGGACCCCAAAAACTCCTAATATGGCAACTAAAATAAACCCCATGAAACAAATACACCAAGGCTCATTCTTAGGCATAGGAAGACACAACCTCAAGATATGGAAAAGACCATGCATGCACACATGTAGGCATGATTTTTGGACTAAGATGGCATGGAAAACAACCTCCACTCATCAAAGTAGACCAACGAAAGCACTTATGACTCATATACTTGAGGGCTCACAAGCCAAAATACATAGCAACCATGACAAATATGCCAAACATGACCAAGTTGATAACCAACAGATTTTAAGCATGGAAAAACAATGTTAAATGCTTCATGGAACCAATCCAACACACACAAAAATCATGGCCTAATCATGGGATGTATTTCTAAGCAAGATGGAGCAATACAAAGAAAGTATTACAAGCATACAAGAGGGCCCAAATCCAACCAAAAACAGAGGTTATGTAAGACCTAAGATGCCTAAAAAAGTACTGAAATGAAGCCAAGAGACAACAAGCACACATGCTATCCTTTTGAGCCCAAAAAGCAAGGAAACAAAACCATAAAGGGAGAGGGGTGTCCCTCCCCTATGCAAGACTTCAAACCAACTTTTTTGACACTAAAATACACTGATTTTTGGTGATCAAAAGATCAAAATGCTGAAGTGAACAAAACCTTATCAAAAAGGCACCAAAATAGGCCAAACAAGGCCTATGAGGGTGAGTTTGCAATCTAACCACAAAGTGACCTTAATGAAAGTGTTAGAGCAGGAAAATATGAGCCTTTTTTATGTTATACACAAGAGCCAAAACAATAAACAAAATAGGTAGAAAATCAATGCAAGTTTGGGGAATAAAAGGGAAGATGCTCACCCTTGAACAACCCTTGAAGAACAAATGGCCTAACCTCCTTCTTTGGATCAAAACCAGTCCAAAACTCAAGAAACAACTCCCCCAAGCCCCTCAATCTCGGACTAAGGTGTAATGGTGTGTGTAATGGTGCAAAAGTAAGGTAAAACACACCTTTTGGGCCAAGAAACACACACAAGAAGGGAGAGGGAGAGAGGTATAGAGATAATATGTATCTATATCTCTAAAGGCTGATTTTGCTTCTATTTTTCTAACCTAGAACCAAGAGGAAAGCCTCTCTCTTATAAGGATCCCTCTTACAAAGCTTATTCAACAAGCTTGGCTAGAGGGAAATCCCTCCATACACGTGTATGGAGGGGAAAGGAGTTGGTGCCAGCTATCACAGCTGGCACAAAATATCTCCATAAAGTGGAGGAACAGTGGTCGGCTGCCCAAAAAAGCTATTCCGGCAAAAAACAGTGCCGACCGGCAACATATTATGCCGACCGGCAATAAAGTGTGCCGACCGGCAAACAAAATTGCCGATGGAAGAAAAAGACCAGCTGGTGGCCTCCAGCCACTGCCGGTGGTGTATGGGGATGTCTCACAAGGCATTCCCTGCCCCTCTAAGGCAAAACAAAAGTGTTCGGTGCAAAACCAGACACTAAACAGTCGAGTTAGGGGATCCTGAGGTAAGGCGCGCGAGCCGAGACCTCCGGGAACTCCAAACAAACACAATCATGGAAGATCACCGTGTGTTCAAACAGTGACATCCAAGTCTTGAGGACGGTCAAAAATGGGGTGTCTACACACGTGGCCTTTGGCACGAGTCAGGGTTTCCTAAATTTCCCAAAAATAAAATATTTAGGTGGTGACTCTGTAATCTGGCAAAGTAATCCAGTTTTGGCATTATTTGATTCAAAATCGATTTTCCAAAATGATTTTTTGGATTGGACTCTTTGGTGTTTATCAGTCTCACATTGCACTTTGTGAGGTTAGATTTGGAACCGTGACAGGAGTCCGAACTGTAGGACCAATTCGAGCTCTCCGAGAGCGGGGCACGAAGAAAGTCGAGCTACAGTTCTGGCGACTCTACTGGGGATTTAGAAAACTTGACTCGAACTCATGATATTTTGTTTTATCTACGCTCTTGAGTTTCTTTGCATTACATTTGCATCGGTGCACTTAAGTCATAGTGTTTGCCATCTGCTATTCCTGAGCAGTTTGCTGGAGGCTCACTTGGAAAAGCGTGCCGTAAGGCTGACCTGTTGCAAGCTCTGCCACGATGGGAGCACAAGCCTTGGATCTGGACTACCGATGTACCGTTTGATCCTCCTTTCACTTCTCGGTGTTAGGAGCTAGAGGTATATTAGGTGGTCTTGCTAAGGTACCCTTTTTGACCAATCGGCCTAGTTGTATATCGGAAGCCATAGAAACTGTTCGAAACTATGACAGGTTGCTTACCCGAATGCAAGATTGTGTGAAGCCACTTGTTGTGCATAGTAAAACCCTAGCTCCTGACGAAACTAGGACAGGGTGACAGTATCCCATCATAGGGGTGTTTTGGCTCTCTTTAATTAGTATGTGTTTTACAGTGAAACTGTACAGGAATGTGCATATCAGTTGCGAGTTGGTATCTATTTTGGGGCAGAATTCAATAAAGAGTACAATCATTCAGCTATACTCATGTCTGTTCTAGTGAAATCAGGCTGAGATGCTGCCTGTTTTTTTCCTTTTTTGCAAGATAGTGCTGGAACCATAGCTTCAGAAGGCTCTGGTATCCCCCGGGCACATTGGACTTGTGTTGATAGACTTTGTTAGGTCAGCGATTCAGTTCAACGAGAACCCGTGTTTCCTTCACTAGAGGCAAGGCAAAGAAAGGCCAGTAAGGCTCACTGATTCAACTGATTCGACAATCACCACTCACATCACCTTTGTTCAAACTCAGCAGACCGTGATGGCATAGGGTTTAGAAGAAGTTGTGACCATGATAGCAGCATTAAATCAGGGAACTGCCATGCAAAACGAGACCAATGTTGGAATGAAACGCCCACCTGGGGTACCTACCACACATTTAGTCTTGAGAGCCCAGCCGAACTTTGACCCACTTCCGCCAACTGAAGATTTGCATGGTCTGGATCCTCGAGAAGGGTTGGTTCAAGCCCGAGTTTTCAGACCCTTAGTGCAGCCTAATGAGATGCTTTATCCCCTTGATATTAACTATCTTGATCTTACCTCGGTGAAAATTTCTAACCTTGAGAAGCAATTCAAAAAGGCACAAGGCCTTAACTCCATTCCCGACATTGAGGATGGGTACACCGAGGATGCCATACGACTCCCAGACAGATTCAAAATGCCACATATTGACCATTTCGACCGGTTTGGAGATCATATGCTACATAACCAGCGTTTCTTGGATATCCTGAAATCGATGGGTTTGACTAAGCCGCAGAAACTCTCTTTGTATGGAAGAACCCTGTCGGGTATATCAGCCACTTGGTATGCCAAGTTAGAGGATACAGTGAAGCAGAACTGGGAAGAGTTGGCTGAGGCCTTTGTCGATCAGTACTCTTACAATACGCAAGTTGAAATGACCACCCAAGAGCTTAAAGCAACCCACCAGAATTCTGAAGAGCCTTTTGTGGAATTTGTTACAAGGTGGAGAGCAAAGGCAGCACAGATGATAGATTGCCCTTCTCAGAGGGATCGAGTGCGAATAGTGGTGCAGAACCTTGAGCATGATATGCTGCAAAAGTTAATAGTGGCTCCATTGTTCACTTCAAAAGTTTGCATGAATTGGGGGTTTAGATCGAGTGTGTGTTCAACACAAGGATTATTCCAAGAACAAGTGAACCAATAAGGAGGGTGATTTTTGGGAGTACCCATGCTGGTAGTAGCACTATTCCCAATCCCATTGAAATCAATACTATCACCATAGCCGACCCTTTTTCTAAACCAATCCTACAAACAGCCGACCTAACCCGAGCTCAGGGCAGAACTTTCCCCCCCTCTATATGAGCTTAACTAGTGCACAAAAAGTCTTGCTGGAAAGAGGATATCTCAAACCCCTCGATCCTCAACCTTTGCCTGACCCACTCCCTGCCAGACATAACCCCACTAAGTACTGTGTGCACCATTAGCAGCACGGTCATGGCACCGATTGTTGCTACCACATTCGTCATGAGGTTCAGAACCTCATCGACAACCAAACGATAGCTCCACCTCAAGACCCCAATAACCAAGTACCTCATCCACACCTTAATCTAATCCATATACTGCCATCCACCTACAACCCCAGCATATACATCACCCCAGTCCAAATATCCAAGCCTGAGGTGTTTATTCCAGAAAGCAAGGAATTGTGCATGATGGATGCACTCGAACCCCAATCATCTCAAACCTGTGAACCCACTTGAAGATCTTCAGAGAACTGTAGCAGATTTGGCCTTTGGGATATTGGCTCCATCATCGGCCACATCACATGCCAGAAATTTCATGCCAAAAGGCTTCCCAATCTTGGGGCAAGCTACAATTGAAAATGTTCAACCTAAAGCCATCTCAGATTTGGGTGGTGGCATGTCAATAACAACTGGGCTTCACTCTGATATAGCAACCCAATCCTTTGGCAAAGTGGAGACAAATGTCAATAATTAGGTAGGGGCAGGCTTTGGTCCCTGTGAACATCTTCAGTGGGCTGTTGAGGCTTTGAAAGCCGAAGGGCTGAACAAACAGCAAGTGCTCACAATTGCTGCAAAGACTGTGGATGACGCTTTTGTTACTCAGGATGAGAGTATTCTGAATCAAGGGGCAAGCCAGGAAAAGGGATGTCGTACTAGAAACATTCCTTTCAGCTCCAATCCTACACTCGGAAGAGATCATCAAACCCAGTTAGCACTTGCCAATTCCTTTGCTGGTACATTCAACCCGACCGCACAAACCTCGAAGTAATAACCCCGAGGCCAGAGGGTCTTCAATCCCCTCTACATGACTTTATCCAAAGCTCTCCGAATCCTCGTTGGACAAGGTCATCTCAAACCCCTTGAGCCTCGGCCTTTCCCAAATCCCCTTCTAGTTAAGCATGATCCAGCCAAGTACTGTGCCTTCCATCAACAAACCGACGATGACACTGACCTTTGTTTTCGTCTTCGCCATGAAATACAAGATCTGATTGATAACAAGGTCATCGTCACACCAGGCTCTGCAAAGTCTATCGACACTGGATCAGTGAACTTGGGGGATAATGTGATTATGTGATCGGGGGATGAACCACCTATTGATGGCGCTCAGTTTACTCCAGATTTGGAGATGGCACACACTGTTTTGAGCAATTTGCGAATGCTGTTTATTTTACTTTCTGACTTGGGTATTGGGTCAGTCTTGTTATGTTGTATTGCGTTCGCCTTTTCGTACTAAGTTAGTTGAGTCTGTCTTGTTGTATCGAGTCAGTCTTGTTATGTTAGAGTCAGGTGATTTCGGGGGTGTTACCTTGGACATCACTATCTTGTTTTGTGCTGTCTTTTACACTCTTTATTTTGACTTTGATGAAGCCAATTGTGCCAGTAAATCTGAATGAAATGCAGAGCTTTTCACCTACTTTTTTGTGCCTTGAAATCATTGCATTGACCTAAGTTTTTCAAAACTTTTCTAACATTGTGATGAAAACAAAGAGGGAGGAATTCCTCGGGATTTTCAAAATTTTGATCAAACTGAGAGAAAGAGAGGCGTGCTAAGTCGTTAATGAATGAAATCATGTTTGTTAATGTGAGTACTGAGAAGGATCCTGGCTTAGTCCAGATTGGTTCTACACTGTCTTTAGGAGCGACTAGTCGCTTTTTTAAAAGATTTCAAAAAATGTTTTGTGTGGTCCTGCGAGACATGCGTGGAATTGATCATGAGATTGTGCAGCATAGGATCGCTCTCATGCATTGAGACTCGACCCCCTTTGTGTTCAAACCTTGAACCTTGACTCAGAATGTTCAAGCAAGCAATCACAATATAAGGCTTGCATGGCCGGATTTGAAGCAGCCCTTGAGCTAAGGGCAAAGATGGTCAAATGTCATCAAAGGAAGCTTGCAAAGCTAGATCAGAAGTAGCCCTTGAACTAGGGGCAAAAAATGTCAGATGTGCTCAAAGATTCAAAGGATGGGTCATTCTGCAAACCAATGAAGACTGGCAAGAAAGCCAAATCCGAGAAACGAAAAGAAGAAAGTTTTGCTGGAAGGACAATCGAGTTCTTATCCATAACAGTAGAGGAAAATTTAGACCCAATTGGATGGACTCCTACATCATCAGCAAACAACAGCCATTCTCCTAGATTCAGATGGCTTTGAGATCTTAAACCGATTAGCATGGACAAGTTACACTTTTCTATCCTTGAGAGGCTCGTTGGGCCGAAAACCCGGAAGGGCGACCCAGGCAAAAGCTAGAGCAAGAAAAAGAAAAAAAAAGAAAAGAACGAAAAGGAAAAAAGAAAAGAAAAAGAAAAAGAAGAAAAGAAAATAGCTCGCAAGGTTGAAAATCTAGAAGGGCGGCCTTGGCAAAAGTTAGAGCGCAAAAGGAGAGTGTCAACACCCGAGTGAACCCTAAACCCGGAACTACGTCAGGCCTGATTCCCATCTTTGGGATACGTAGGCAACTTCATTTTGAAGTCCGGCCCCAATCCTTTTTAGCCTACTTGGCTCATCCATGTTGATTGGTTTATCCTTGTTAAAACTTAACTATCTTATCCAGGTGCAAATTGGGTTGTCTTCATTCAAAATTAGACTGACCTATTCCGTTAGAGAGATTCAGCTGCAAGACAATTCAAGTTCAGATCTAAGGTTGTGCATCTCAAGAGTAAATTCTATGTTGGTTGAGCAGTGGCCATTTGCAAAAACAAATTTTAAGAATTTTTAATGACTGGACCATTTCTCCAAAACTGGACCATTTCTTGGACCCAAAAAAGGAAAATTTTTAGTTCCCACAACCTAACTGGCATGATTTCAAATCAGAAAATTGAACAAGCATGTTAATCTAACTTTCATGTTGGTCAAAATTGTTTTAGTAGAAAGCTAAGAACAAAAAATGGTCAAAATGATGAGCTAGGGGCACAGTTGAGTCAGGTTTCCTGTCTGTTCCCCATTATCAATGTATTCGCCAGAAAAGGCACAACTGAAGCTAACAGTAAAGGGCCGAAAGCTCTCTCATCCTCCAAGCAGCGAGGTATCAAGCCAAGTACAAAGCACAAATGTGAAATGGAGTTGGATATTCGACCCCCTCATCTAGACGGATTTGATCTCTCTCAAATTGGTATCTGACCCGGAATAGGAGCGTAGAAATACAATGTGTGAGGCCAATCAATTTTATACTTGGCCAGTGGGACATGCTGTAAGTCATCTCGGTCAGGCTGGCCAAGGGTGTCGTTAACCGATGTCAGTTGCGGATCTGCTACACATCCTGTCGCATCACAACCCCTCCGTGGGAAAGCTCACTGTTGTGAGCGGAAGAATGACAATCTAGTAGAATACTAGGGGCAAGAGCCCACAACTTCCTATTTATCCATCAACCACCCAGGGGAGGGATAAAAAATAAGAGAGATTAAAGAATAGAGAGATGTGTGCTGAGAGAAAAGTGAGGAAGAAAGGGCTTTTTCAGAGAAAAAGAGATTGAGTGCCAGAGTGATGTGAGAATCACAAATGAGAAAGGGTGGGAAACAATACACGAAGAAGCTGTGGGCTCCCTGTGAACCGAGAGGTCTCTTGCCTTTGTAACACATCCGAGTGTTGTGTTTGTTGTTTTTGTTTGTCTCGATTCTTGTTTTGAGTTGTTTCGAGTGTCAATAGATGCGTTTAGGTTGTTTTACCTTCGTTTTTCTCTTTGTTTATTTGTTTTGACTGTGGTCAGTCATAGGCTCAATACCCGGTCAAGAACTCATTCTTACTCTCAATTTGAAAAAAATCGTTTTGTGCTCAGAGTGCTATGTCGTTCTCCACATATGTGCAAAACAGGATCCTTTCTTTCATAAACTGTAGGGTTCAACCTAGGTCATGTGTGAACAATAGAACCGGGACCTATCTGAAACTACATAGGTTCCAGACTGCAAAGTGAAAGAAAAGAGGGGAAATTCGGAGCATCTTAGCATTTTTCAACTTCAACACATTTCGAGACTGCATTCCAGGTGCATCTTCTTAGGCCTCATTATTTCTCTGGAGTATGAGTGTACCTCAACCCCAAGTTCAAGCCTGCTTCATGTCAGAATGGCAATTAAAGCAGCATGCAAATGTTACCCCTCGCCAATATGAACAGGGTGTGTCCTCTTTCAGTTAAGCACATTGCGAAGTCCTTCGAGAGGTAAATTCGAGGCACCAAAGTACATATTTGATTCTCTTCTATTGCATATAATGTGCATTTTCATATACACTTCTATTGCATGCGTGCCACACATCGTTATGATTCATGCATAGAATATGCTTATGTTTCATGCATAGAACATGCTTTCATTCTTGCATAAAATGTGCCGTTGCCTTTATATCTCGGTTGTTTGTCTTGCACGGAATATGCACCCTTACTATGTCACGCTTGTTAAGTGTCTTTCTTTACATACACGATATTGTATGTACGGTTCATTTAGAGGAATTCCAGGTAAAACCATTCCTCTCCCTTACCACCTTGCTTCAGTTAGAAACATTTGGGTACACCCGGTGTTTATACCACCTTGCTTTGGTTAGAAACATTGGGTCGTGCTCTGATGTTTATACCTTCCCCCCCAGTCAGAAGCATTTGGAATGCCTTTTGATACTTATACTATCCTATTTTGGTTAGAAACATTGGGGCGTGCTCCGATTTTTATACCGCCCTCCGGCGTTTACATTCGCGCTTTCTTGCACATTGCACTTTCATGTGCAGTTTACACTCGTGCTTTCTTGCGCATCACACTATCTTGTGCATTCGTTCTCACTCGCACTGTCTTGTGCACATTGTGGTTATGTATCACTCGCACTATCTTGTGCACTTTGTGGTTGTGTCTCACTCGCACTATCTTGTGCATTCTTTGGTCTAAGAGACCTTAAAATCCTGCATTTACAATCGCGCTTTCTTGCGCATCGCACTTTCTTGTGCATTTTACACTCGCACTTTCTTGCGCATCGCACTTTCTTGTGCATTTTACACTCGCGCTTTCTTGCGCATCGCACTTTGTTGTGCAGTTTTACACTCACGCTTTCTTGTGCGTCGCACTTTTTTATGCAGTTTACACTCACGCTTTCTTGCGCATCGCACTTTTTTGTGCAGTTTACACTCGTGCTTTCTTGCGCATCGCACTTTTTTGTGCAGTTTACACTCGCGCTTTCTTGCGCATCACACTTTTTTGTGCAATTTACACGCGCTTTCTTGCGCATTTATTCACTCTTTTGGCATTACACTTGCGCTTTCTTACGCATCGCACTGTCTTGTACACCTGCATCACACTATTTTGTGCACCGTGTATCGCACTGTTTTGTGCACTTTGCAAATTACACTGTCTTGTGCATTCATATCTGTTTTGTGCACACTTGCATCGCACTGGTTTGTGCATTTCATCAAACTGTCTTGTGCATTTCATCTTATATTGCACTGTCTTGTGCATTTCATGTTGTATAGCACTGTTTTGTGCATTTCATCGCACTGTCTTGTGCATTTCAATCTGTATAGCACTGTTTTATGCATTTCATCGCATTGTCTTGTGTGTTTCACTTGCATCGCACTGTTTTGTGCATTTAACCCATATAGCACTCTCTTGTGCACACCTGCATTGCACTATCTTGTGCACTTGTATAGCACTGTTTTGTGCATTCATGTTGCATCGCACTGTCTTGTGCACTCTCTAGTCTAGGAGACCTTAAATCCTCTGAAGGTGCAATTCCTTTGGTGTTTGTCATACCCGAATGACTTCCAGTGGTCTGGTATAGCCACCAACTTGTGTTTGCGGTGAGTTCCTAGGAGATCTACTGAGACGATGGAAACTAGAGTTCGAATGGCCGATGCCTAGAACACAAAGGTTTGGGATTTCTGAGACTAAAGTCTGGTTTAAATACCCAGGTGTGTATCCTCGGCTTGAAATCTGTATGGAAGCCCCATAGGTTGAGGTAGCGTGCATGCGCCTTGATTTTGGATATTGAACCAACCTAGTCTGTCACCCTATTGGAGAATAGGGAAAGCTGCGACCATAGCCAGGGAGAAAAGTAGTACCTTTGGTTCGGAAACGCAAGATGCAGAAAAGGGAGATCCCCAGTAGCATAAGGTGAGTTATCACCAATTGCCCCTGTAAGGTGCTTTCACTTCTCAGCTACATCGCATATCATCATCTGGTATGTCTATTGCATTGCATATAGAACTTATTGCATCATATCCATTGTATCGCCTACATCCTATCTATGTTAAGCTTAGTCTGGCAGGTGCTCATACATTTCCTTCATTAAAGCATGGTTCTGTGATAATGTGTACGCGCCTATTCCACTAAGAGAACTGTGGTCTGAGGATTTTGGCACCTTTTTTGTGTTAGACGTGGTCTGTTTTGTGTCCATGTCTTTTCTAGGCAAAATGTGGTTTGGCATACGCCTTCTCCACTTCATCCACTACATCACACTTTGTTTTGTTGAATTTAGCATTTAGGATCATGATCTTTCTACGACAGATCATTCCTCACTTATATCATCCCACCCAATTACTTGTATTCTTTCTGCGAAACACATAGTTTTGCATGTGCACACGCCTACTCCACTAAGAGAATTGTGGTTTGAGAGTACCGACACCTTTTCTATGTTAAACGTAGTATGATTTTGCATCTCCATCTCTTTATGATATTTGTGTGGTTTGCACTGCTTGTGGTTTGATAATTCAATTACATTGCATATCATGTGCATTGTTTCATTGCATTGCATATCGTTTACACCGTTTTATTATATTGTGTATCATTTGCATTCTGTCCCTGAACTACGTTGGTTTGATTCCCTACAAAAGTATATGTAGGCAGCCTGCGGGCACAACCATTTTTTTCTACATCTTCATTTTATTTGTTTGTCCAAGTCTTCAGCCTTGTTAAAAATTGGTCGTCTCTGGGCTTTGACATTCACTCACATCATTTCATAACTCTAAGCTCTGTCAAAGAGGGGCAACTGTAGACACCCCATTTTTGACCGCCCTTAAGACTTGGACGCCACTAATTGCTTACTTGGTGATGAAGGTTATCTAGTGCAAAGGTTCGATTTCTTCAGCAAGGAGAGCATCAAATCCCGAACCCACAACCCCTTTTTGGACCAAAGCCTTTTCATAAAAATGATTTTTAGACCTTAAAACCCTCTCTTTCAAAATATTTTTGAAAAAAGTTCCTACGTTGTTTCAAGGCTCACATTTTGTTAGATGTTGCGCTTTTCGGTAAACCGAGCAAGGACAAAGTGGAAAAGAATGGAAGAGAGGTGAACTCTTTGAAAAATCTTTCAAAACGCCTTATTTATGGGTTTGGGGTTGAAGAAAAGAGGAGATGAGGGAAAAAAACTAGCTGAGAAGAAGTTAGGCATGAATCCGGGTAGGATCGAAACTGAGCAGTCTCCACTAAAAGCGGCATATCTTCTTGCACACTTATAATTTTGATGTGAGGCTGCCACCATTGGAAATAAGACTTCTAGGGCTTCAATTTAGGCTCAATAATGACCTGCAAGGAGTTATGTCTGGTTGAAGTCGGGCCCAAAAAGTAAATTTTTCGGGCCAACAAGAGAAGGACGTTTCTGGCCATGAATGGGCTTTGCCGGCTATGTGCCGGCCATGAATGGCCTATGCCAGCCAGGTGCAGTCCAAGAGTGACCCTTGCCGGTCAGAAAACATATGCTGGCCATCAATGATGGCTTGCCGAGCATTCCCCGCTCACGGTACAACAAGTGACCCTCTGGCGGTAGCAATCAATAACTGCCCGGCATGACGATAACCAGTCCATACCCAAAATAACATCGAAACCCCTCATAGGCATAACTACAAAGGAAAATGGGATTCTATGATAATCAACCTCTATATCACAACTCCTAACACCTTGTTTCAAAATCAATTCACCCCCAAGAGGTGACACTACACAAATAGGAGATGCTAACTGTGCTAACTCCAACTCCAAAACAGATGCAAATGCAGCAGACACAAAGGAATGAGATGCACCCGTATCAATCAAAACACTAGCAACCGAGTTGCAAAACAAGAAGGTACCTCTCACAACTGATGGTGCCGGCACAAGATCCTGCGCGGTAACAGCATACACGCGCCCAGACGACCTCTGATCAACCTGCTCACCCCTAGGAGCATAAGATTGCTGCACCGACTGGGACGATGAAGCCCCCTGATTAGCCCTCGAGGCTTGACCCGACTGAGCTGGCTGCTGACCCTGAATCGGCCTCAAACCAGATGCACCAGGTGTGCCACCCAACTGCGGGCAATACCTCTTCATATGCCCCGGCTGACCACACTGATAACACGTGAGTGGCTGGCCTCTACCCTGACTCTGGCTCTGAGATCGAGCCGAAGATGATGCTGCTCTCTGCACTCCTCCCCTCAGAGGACAAACTGGAGACTTGTGGCCCAGCTGGCCACACTTGAAACAGGTAATGTCTCCCTGACTGCCTTTCCCCGAACTAGCACTCGGCACAGGAAAAGTCGATCTAGAAAAGCTACCCTGAGACTGCTGAAGATTAAAACCCTTCTGTCTCCTACCATCACTCTGACCATCCTGACTCCTCTTGGAGCCCTTCTGTCCTTCCTCCTCCTCCTGCATCATGATTTCCATGTGGGTTGCAGCATTAACCATACGCCCATAATCCCGAATCATAGTTCCCCCAACTCTCAGCTGGAGGCCACGCCTCAGCTTCTTGTCAAACTCGATACAACGGCGTTCCTCAGACGCCACCAACTCAGGTGCAAACCTGGACAAACTAGTAAATGCAGCCTCAAACTCGGCCACTGAAGAACTCGACTGCTTAAGCTGGCAGAACTGGTCTCTCAGCTTCTCCCTAACTGCTGGAGATAAGAACCTTTCCTGGAAAGCATTTACAAAAGCCTCCCATGTACCTCCTATACGACCCTTAGTGAACTTCCACCACTGACCCGCATCCCCCTTCAGCTGGAAAGATGCCAAGGTCACTTTCAACCCCTCGTCTTCGATGCCAAGCATCTCAAACGTCTTCGTTGTCTGTTTGAGCCATTCATCTGCCTTAAGCGGCTCTTTAGGATCACCCACAAATTCATCCGGATTAGATCGGAAGAACTCCCTCTTCAGAAAGGAAGGTCCTGCATCCGCAACAACAACCCGAGCTTGATTCTCAGCTCTGAGAATGCCTACTGACTCCCTGAATGCCCCCGCTATCTCTCGGGCTAGAGCGCCCATAGCCTGCTGGCCTACTGGCTCGGCCACATTGGCCTGGCCAATTCCCTCCTGAACTGCCGGAATCTCCTCTGGCACAGGCACCTCCTACCTACCCGGCCTACCACGCCTACCGCGTCCTCGTCCTCGTCCTCGTCCTGACATCCTAATAATGGAAACAAAGACGTTAGCATATTAATAAATGTGCCGAAGCTAAACACTCGCATCCTAATGCATGGGACAACAATAAATTCATTCCACGTAAGCACATAATCACATAAGCACCTACGAATTTCATTCCTGGATAATGATAGTCCCAATGCGTTACTATAGTTCTGGTTGGAAGCAGCAGTGATCAAGTGCCTTTCCAACAAGACTACTAGAAACTCAAGGGTCCAATCAACATCCTAGAAACTACATTCCATACCCACATAATCACATAAACATGTTATCACATAAGCATATAACATTACACTAAGTCTCTATCAAACGAGACGAACCCAATGTGATACTAATCACTTCCCACGTACCCAAAGTATTCAAACCCGGTACGCTCTGATACCAAGTTGTAACGCCCTTAAAATTAACCCATTATATATATATCACTGACATGCAATATTTAAAGAAAACAATTCATTAATTCATTCATCAGAGTATTACTAAATAAAAGCGTTACATGAAACATCAAATTAAATGCCCTACGAGCTAACATCTTTCCAAGCCAACACTTGGACATAGAATATGAGTTCTAACTCAAATAAAAATAAAGCCCTAGGCTTGAATGTTTACATGTAATATCAAACAAATAAATAACAACTAAACTGAACAGAGTCTTCAACTCCAATTCCTTCCAAGCTAAGCCCTTGGAGGTAGCTTGTCACCTGAACCTGAAAATGATGTTCCCATAAAGGATGAGCCACAGCCCAGTAGAAAAATACTGAACCAAATATAAGCATTGGATAAAGCTATAGCATTCAATAGATGGTTAACCAAGATAATCAATTATAACTTGATACTGTCTCATGACACTAATGTCTATGACATGTTTCAATTCCCATTATTATCAATATGGCTCAGAACCTGGCCAAACTTACAACAGTGAACTATATATCACATTCACATTACTTCCAATATCAACAACACAGATGAGGCTCAAGTTCATATCAAAACACTTCGTACTTCTCATTTGATACACATTTTAGTGCTGTATCAATAACATGTAAAAACACTTCAATATAATAAGCACACATAATAGTGATGCTAATGGAGTCCATCCCCTATCTCCTCCCAAACAAAAATCTGGTTTAGAGGTCCATCCCCTATCTTCCCCTAAACCGTGGAGTACATCCCCTATCTCCTCCCAAACAATATGCATATGCAATGCTCAATTAATACATGTATTTTCTGTATTAAATTCAATAGTCTAAATTTATGACTTAAACAAATTGATTAGTTTCAATTTTCCTTAATCCACATGCAATGTCTACAACAAACACGACTATCCTCCACCGATAGCCCAAAACAGTTATTTCTAGACTGGAAATAAATATATCAACAATTCAATAGGGGAGTGATTTTAATTATCCAACTACACCATTTAATCAATGAATTCCTCAATTTCATGCATTTAACCAATTTCCCCAATTTCCTTAAATTAATTATACAAATTAATTTATTAATACAACTAGGGTTTTTCCCAAAATTACCAAAGTACTCCCAACATATCAAAATACCAAAACTTAGAACAAAACTTATAGGATGAAGTAGGAAATCCCTACCTCGAAGAAAATAACCCGAATGGAGAAGACGAAGATGAATACCCAAATTCCAAAGTGCTCCAAACCACCAAACGTTCAGATTGAATGCAAGCCCTTGACTCACTCTATCTTTTTAATAAAGGACCAAGGTTAGATACTCACCCTATGTAGATCAATTTTTAGAGAGAAGGCAGGTTTAGAGAGAGAGAAAGAGAGAGAGACTCTCAAGGGGCGGTTTTCTAAAAGTTAAGAAAGAAAAGTAGGTCAAAAAGTGATCCAAAAAGTGAAATCTAGGACTGATGTAGTCGACTCCCCGCTCGAGCGTGAAAATCCCCGCTCGAGCGTGAAAATCCCCGCTCGAGCGTCAGACACAGACTCACGCATGAGCGTGAAAAGAGCCGCTCGAGCGTCGATTGCACACTTCCAGAAGTTTTGCAGGCGATGGTACCCGCTCGAGCGCCAAACTCTCCGCTCGAGCGGAGGGACTGCAGAGTAAAGTACTGGGAGATGGAAAAACACGCTCGAGCGTCAAAACTCCCGGTCGAGCGGATAAGCAACAACGAAGAGACCGCTCGAGCGTTAAAACTTCCGCTCGAGCGTGAAGGCCAAAATCTGGACATCACCTTTTGGTTTCAAAGTGCAACCAACCTGTTTCAAACCTGCCCATCACAACCCAAGATTCAAATACAAAGAGGAAAGGCTAGAAGTGATAATGATACAAAAACAAGTCCATGGAACCAAGTCCAGAATACAGTATACAAAGGAAGGAAAAACCGGGATCGCTATACAATATATATTGCCACGTTTATATATATATATATATATTGTGATTAATTTCATAATTTGTTGTGTGTCCCAAAACTGATTGATTAGTAATGAGGTGTGTGGGAGCCTAATTTCCTTGGATAAATAGAGATGAATGGACCAATCCGGTCCAGAACATAGCCTCTATTCGGTATTGATCATAGTCAACTGAAGAGCCGAATAAAATAGTCGGCATTCGGAGCAGTAGAAGAAAGGCCGAATAGAAGTACATGTAAAGTATTAGGGATGGGCCAGGCCCTAAGGCCCAATAGAATACTATAAATACATGATCTTTAGTCAAAGAAAAGGTATGTGAGAGCCATTATGCTTAACTTATAATACAAGTAATCCTGAGTGTAAAGACTGACTTTCCCGTCGGAGTGCTAATTCCGGCACCCCTAACCGGAGTGTTTATTCCCTTTCAGGTGACTAGTAGAGGATCACAAGCGTCCCTCAGGATCAGAAGAGTATTTCCAAACCACTTATCCACAATTGGCGCTGTCTGTGGGAATACTCAAATACATCCTTGGCGAGTGTAACGGAAGACCCTCCGATAGTCACTAATGAAACCATGCAGAGAGACGACCTCACTCCAACAAACATGCTTGGACCGGAGGCTATCCCCACAAGGCGCGCTTTGAACTTTGCCTCACCCTCCACTTTAGATCATGAAGCAATGCAAGCGATCATGGAACAAGCAAAGAAAAACGAACAGAGGTTGGAGAACATGATCGCTGAGAACGAACGTCTCCGTTAGGATTTGGGCTTGAAAGTGGTGAAGTCCAAACAAGCTATACGCCAAGATCCGGAACGACCCCTGAGGGCAGGTGGTCGACGACCTTGAGCCCGACAACAAGACACTGACAGTGACTCCTACTCATTATCCCTGGAGCCCAAGAAGAAGGGACGACTCGAAACCTCCCCGTTCCTCTGAAGAGAGTCCACGTATAAGGCATAAGCACAGAAGAAGCAGTTCAGATGAAGACCAGCATAATCCCTTTGTACGACGGATCGCCAGGGCAGTTCTGCCCAAAAAGTTCAAAGCTACGTCGTTCATTCTCTATGATGGAAAATCAGACCCCACCGATCACATCCGTCACTACAAGCAAGCCATGACTTTGCATGCAGACGACGAGGCCCTTATGTGCCGAATATTTCCCAGTAGTTTGGGACCATTGGCTGTCAGGTGGTATTATAAACTAGAGCCGGCTTCGATCAAAAGCTTCCATCAATTATAGAAATCCTTCAGGGCCAGATTCATCACTAACGAGGTCCAGCCGAAACAAGCCGACTCTCTCTAGGCAATGCTGGTCTAGCCAGGAGAAACAATAAGAGCGTATTCGGTGTTATTGCGAGTGTTTTAATCTTGTTGATGACACTTGCAACGACTCCGTGGCCATCACCGCCTTCAAAATGGGTCTGCATCCTGACAGTGCTCTCCGCAATTCTTTGACTAGAATACCCCCCAAAACAGTCTAGTCATTGATGAAGAAGGTTGAGGAATACTGCAAAGTGGATAATTATAACTTGCGGGTTAAAGCTGGAAACACGGCCAACAAGACGGCTCCTTCTGAAATTGCTTAGCCAATAAATTCTGTACCACCTCAAAGCCCTGAACCACGGCATCGGGCCAAACGAGACAAGAGATGGGATTCTCTCCGATCGAGCGACCAGTGTTCTAGCCGAACAAATGAACAACTGCAAGTTGACAGTAGGTGCACAAGGCGCGTTGACAAAAAATATACGAAGTTGACAGAGCCGATCAGCGTGGTTATGTCCAAAATCTAACACCTTCCGTTCTTCAAATGGCCGTCGAAAATGGTGGGACCTCCCGACACGCGAAGATGGGATAGGTGGTGCGAGTATCGCAAGGATCATGGCCATGATATTGAGAGTTGTTATGCATTGAAGGATCACCTGGAGGAATTAGTACAAGATGGCCGGCTACAACAGTACGTCTGAAAAGGCAAGCCAACCAAAGTAATAGCCTTAAGATAGGATTCACCCCCGCTCGGCGTGATCCACATGATATATAGCCTGCCAATGTCATCTGCAGTGCATACGATTCAGTCGAATCCCGACCCTGAAAATCAACTCACTCCAGCTAAACGGCCCCATGAAGTTGCAAGCATTGTTTTTGATGATTCAGATTTGGCTGGAGTGACACTGCCCCACATTGAACCCTTGGTAATTGAGTTACACGTAAATCGGTTCACCGTTGAGCGCATACTCATTGACCCAGGGAGTACATCGGAAGTCATGTATTACAAGACATTCATCAAACTCGGATTCTCTGAATCGGACCTTTCCCTGGCTCCTTATCCACTATTCAGCTTCAACGCCAATCCAGAATACCCGATGGGGAAAATCACACTACCCATTCGAGCGGGCTCCCGAACAGTGGATGTGGAGTTCTTGGTCGTCAAGCTGCCATCGCCGTATAATCTCATCACGGGGCGATCTTGGTTGCATACTATGCAGGTCGTACCAAGCACCTGTCATCAGCTGCTACGCTTCCTGACAGAACGTGACATTGAGCAAATCCGCGGATCTTAGAAATCGGCACAAGCATGTTATCTGCTTGCTGAAAAAATGCCTAAGGAGTTGCAAGTCAATTCTATTGAAGTGATGGATCAGGAGAGCCTTGACGATGTTGGGCGGCTTCCCATTGAAAAGGCCACAGAAGCCCTAGATCGAGTTCAAATCAACGGGAACCCAGACAGGTTCTTTATGGTCGGTGCCTCCCTGAATCAAGCCGACAGACAGCAGTTAATTTGCTTCTTGCTCGGCAATCTTGATGTATTTTCATGGACTCCATATGAGATGCCAGGTGTAGATCCATCTGTTTCGCAGCACCGTTTGAATGTTGACCCTAAATGCAAGCCGATCATTCAAAAAAGTCAGCGATCAGCCGCAGAGCACACTGTCGCCGTTGTTGAAGAGGTTGACCGGTTGCTTGATCCCGGAGCAATCAGGGAAGTGACCTACCCTACATGGCTCTCTAATACTGTAGTTGTGAAGAAGAAAAATGGGACTGGGCGAGTCTGTATCGATTTCACGGACCTAAACAAAGTCTGCCCCAAAGACTGTTTCCCTCTCCCCAGGATAGACCAACTTGTAGATGCTACGGCGCATCATCAACGTACGAGCTTCCTCGATGCCTACAGAGGCTATCATCAAATCGCTATGCATCTGGAGGACCAAGACAAAACTGCATTCCTCACCCCAAGAGGAACCTATTGCTATAAGGTTATGCCTTTTGGGCTGAAGAATGCAGGGGCAACTTATCAGAGACTAGTCACCACCATGTTCAAGGAGCAACTCGGCCACACTATGGAAGTGTATATCGATGATATGGTGGTCAAGTCCATGGAAGAGCATAATCATATAGCCGATCTGGAGGAGACATTCAACATTCTACGCAAATATGGAATGAAGCTAAACGCTTCCAAATGTGCATTTGGGATCGGCTCTAGAAAATTCATGGGTTACATTGTCAACAACCAAGGAATCGAAGCCAACCCAAGGCAAATCACAACAATCCGGGAACTCGGCTCCCCTCGATCGGTCAAGGACGTTTAGAAGTTAATGGGGATGGCTGCCACACTCAACAGGTTCATCAGTCGTTCCACGGACCGTTATCGACAATTCTTTCATACACTGTGGTAGGGCAAGGCTTTTGAATGGTCCGTCGAGTGCGAAGCCGCTTTGAACGGCCTCGAGACCCATCTCCGATCAATTACACTCTTAACAACGCCTTCGGCAAGTGACCCGCTCATTTTGTATCTAGCAGTCTCCGACTGGGCCGTCAGCGCCATACTGATAAAGGAAGAGCTATGGGAGTAGCGGCCAGTGTATTATGTGAGCAAGACAATGGTTGACATCGAAACACACTACCTTCCGCTGGAAAAACTCATCGTAGCCCTAGTTATGGCGGCAAGAAAATCGATGCATTACTTCCAGGGGCATAGCATTGGGATGCTAACAGATTATCCCCTCTGGTCAGTACTACGTAGTGCAAAAGCATCAGGACGTGTTTCAATGTGGGCTCCTAAACTCGGCCAGTACGATATTCAGTTTCTACCTAGAACCTCAATCAAGGGACAGATGCTTGCCGACTTTGTTGTCAAATTCACTAGAGGTCTTGCCGACTTGAAGTCTGATAAAATTCGACAGAAGTCGAACTGGGGAATTTCTGTAGGGGACATTTGGTAGTTGTACTGTGATGGATCATCCAATCAGTGGGGCAACAGAGCCGGAGTTGTAATCATGGCTCCCGATGGCGCAATAATTGAGCAGGCTATCAAGCTCGGCTTCGAAGCATCAAATAACGAAGCCGAATACGAAGCCCTTCTAGCCGGTTTGCGGAATGCACATCTTCTGGGTGCTCGGCGTTTGTTTGTATTTTGCGATTCAAAACTGGTGATCAATCAGCTGAAGGGGGAGTACGCGGCAAGAAATGACCGTATGGCGGCTTACATGAAAACGACCAACTCCTTGCTGGCAAAATTTGACCATCATGAATTGAACCAGATAACACATGATCAGAACACACATGCAAATGCCCTGGCTTGCCTAGCCTCCGCCATTAACTCAGAAATTAAACAGACCATTGAAGTAGGTTTCATCCCGAAGCCGAGCATTGGCCTTTCGGAAGAAGTCCAGGTCAATGTTATAGAATTTGGACCAAGTTGGATGGATCCCATCGCTGCATTCCTGTCTGCCGAACAGCTCCCAGAGGACAAGAAAGAAGCGCACAAGCTACGAAACAAAGCCCTGCGTTACTACTTGGATCCACAAGGTAAGCTTTACAAAAAATCCATTTCTGGTCCATACTTGGAATGCGTGCATCCGAACAAAGTCGAAGAGTTTCTGACTGAAATACATGAAGGCAGTTATGGCGCCCATTCTGGCAGGCGCTCTTTGGCTCATCGAGCCGTGACACAAGGATATTACTGGCCGACAATGAGAGCCGATGCCGAAGGTTATGTGAAAAATTATGAACAGTGCCAGAGATTCTCTCCTTTGACGCACCTGTCTACTGAAGAGTTAAGCTCCATAACCAGTCCTTAGCCGTTCGCCCAATGGGGACTTGACATCATCGGACCATTGCCTCATGCCCCGGGTAACAAGCGATTTTTGATTGTCGCGACAGATTATTTTGCAAAATGGGTAGAGGTGGAGGCACTAACGTACATCTGAGACACCGACGTAAAGCGTTTCATTTGGAGAAATATCATAACACGATTCGGCATTCCAAAAGCACTCATTTCAAACAACGGCACCCAATTTGATTGTGGCGTCTACCAAGAGCTGTGCAGATGGTATGGTATCCGGCCTTGCTTTTCCACGCCGGCTTATCCTCAAAGCAATGGTCAAGCTGAAGCCTCTTACAAATCCATCTTAGACGGCATCAAGAAAAGGCTGGAGAAAGCTAAAGGCAAATGGGTCGAAGAATTGCCGAGTGTGTTGTGGGCTCATCGAACTACGTCGAGGCGATCTACTGGGGAAACGCCGTTTGCTCTATGCTTTGGAACCCAGGCAATCATACCCTTGGAGATCGGCCTCCCAACCTTGAAATCTAAAGTTTTTGATATGGGCCAAAACGACATGATGCTGGCCTTGGATTTGATTCTGATTGAAGAATGAAGAGACCGTGCCCTTGCATCCATGGCGCGGTATCAACAGCAGCTTGCCAAGTCGTATAATCAACGTGTTTAGCTGTGCCGCTACACACCAGGAGAGTTGGTGCTGAAGAAAGTAGTCTCGGCTAATGGAAAATTGGGTCCTAACTGGGACGGCCCCTATCAGGTTGATTCGATCGCAGGAGTAGGGGCGTATCGGCTTAAAGACATGTCTGGAAGGAGGCTACCATGACCTTGGAATTCAATGCACTTAAGCAAATTCTATCATTAAACCCGACCTGTGGGGAATGATACTAGTTTTTAGTAATTCACCATGTACACAGTCCACTTCTGTAATGTAAAGGCACCAGTTTACATACTGCGAAACCCAGTTGAAAAGTGTTTTGATAAAAGACTCTGGATTCGGAGCGCCCTTCGTGGATATCACGATTGGCCAAATAAAGTCTTCAGATTCGGAGTCTCATCGGCGCATGACGCCTTTGGGCCGAAAAAGCGACTGGATTCGGAGCACCCTTCGTGGATATCACGATTGGCCAAATAAAGTCTCTGGATTCGGAGCCTTATCGGCGCATGACGCCTTTGGGCCGAAAAAGCCTCTGGATTTGGAGCGCCCTTCGTGGATATCACGATTGGCCAAATAAAGTCTTCGAATTCGGAGCCTCATCTGCACATGAGGCCTTTGGGCCCAAAACGCCTCCGGATTCGGAGCGCCCTTCGTGGATATCATGATTGGCCAAATAAAGTCTCCGGATTCAGAGCGTCATCGGCGCATGACGCCTTTGGGCCGAAAAAGCCTTCGGATCGGAGCACCCTTTGTGGGTATCACGATTGGCCAAATAGTCTCCGGATTCGGAGCCT
Organism: Camellia sinensis; assembly: GCF_055761805.1. Taxonomy (NCBI): domain Eukaryota; kingdom Viridiplantae; phylum Streptophyta; class Magnoliopsida; order Ericales; family Theaceae; genus Camellia; species Camellia sinensis. Next base: position 69,379,423 of record NC_138961.1, on the reverse strand, counting down.
CATCGACGCATGACGACTTTGTTTAAGTCCAAATCTGGAGCCAAGGCCGTGCGTAACACGTGTATGCCAAACAAAAATTTAATGTAGAATGCTCTCTTATGTCGAGCCGGCAATACCCGTTTACACATTAAAGCATATAAAGATTCGAAATGAAATGCTTAGTTAACTCGGGCCGGTCAATGTTTATTCAAACATTTAAAATACATTTATTCAAACATTTATACAGTGAAACACAAAAAATGCAAACACGTGTGTGCCGAATAAAAATTACAACAAAACACAAGCATTTGAAATAAAACATTTTATTCGATCAGCCAATAATTACGTAGTTTTGAACGCAATCTACGTTTGAGCATTACAATGAGTATTTTTATCCGGCGTCTCCCTCATCCTCACTCTGCTCAACTTCAAAGGCGAAAAGGGGAAAATGATTATGTTGGTATAGTGGCAATGCTGAATCAATGACCGACTCTCGGAGAGCTTCCGCGGCTTGAAATGCCTTGATCCAACTGTGCTTAAATCCATGATTTGCACATCGACAAACCTCTTCGGCAAGTTTTTCCTCTGTCTTTTGAATTCCGACCTTTTGGCCGTCATGGAAGCCTTTTTCATAGGCCGCGGCCCTCGCAGTCTCAATCGCGAACATGCTAGCCATGTTCCGATCGGCAATAGCATCACTTATTAGCCTTTGAGTCAGCCTTTCTTCCACAATCGGATTGGGTTAGCTGTCTGATTGAGACTTGGCAGATTTTATTTTCCTTAGCTCACGCTTGGCCTTCCCACCAAGATCTTCTAACTTCCGAATGCGTTCATCTCTCTGTTCTATATTGCGCCGAGCGACTCGTAAGCGGTATACAGCCCCTTCACCGCCCCGTGAACGCCTTCACGAAACACTTCGAAATCCTTCCAACCTACCATCGACTACTGGATTTCAGGTGGAAACATCTGTTGAGCGAACATGACTTCCACATTTGGATCTCGAACGATTGAGTCTGCCTCTATCATTGGTCTATTCCCCAGGAAGACCGCAAAACTCAATGGGCGCAGAGTCGCGTTGAATTCCCTTCCAAAACGGGGTTGAGGAGATTTGCTCTGTGGCTGCTTGTCCCTCTTGGGCGACCTACTTCGACGACGAGGAGATTGGTGTCTCTCCCAATCCCTCAAAGTCCTACTTCCCGTGCGCGACGGTTCACCAGTTCGACTCATATCTCCGCCCAGCTCAGCTAGTGTCCTCGCTTCCCCTCTGCTGTTGAAGAAAAGTCTACTTGACATTCGCACTTTTTTAACCTTCCTCAAAGAGCTGGACTGAGTTGCTGACTGAGCATATAAATAGGACCTTCGTTCACGAAGTACACACCCATTTATTCCCTACGAGGGCAGCACCTCTGAGGTAGCATCTCATTAATATCGCAACCTCAATAGCCCGGCGCCGATTCAGTCATATGCCCCAATCACCCCATTACACGCCCATTTATTCCCTACGAGGGCAGCACCTCCGAGGTAGCATCTCATTAATATTGCAACCTCAACAGCCGGGCGCCGATTCAGTCATATGCCCCAATCACCCCATTAACCTCTGATATTAGGCGTTCTATGTTCATGAACCAGCTGGGGCAAGGGCAGATTCATCAATCTAGTTGGCTTGACTATCCCAGCCGCTCCATGAATCGATTTATCAGCACGATATCCATGAACTAGTCCTATTCGACTTTCGGAGTTCCTACATTGTTGGCCAAGATTAGATTTATTAATCTAATTGGCCAAATACCTAAGCGCAATGCCGATCGAACTGTGCCACAGCCACTCCATGAACTAGTCCTATTTGGCTAGTAACTAATTTATACATGAAAATTACCTTGAACTAACAGAAATCTACTAAACAAAAAATTACATTGAAATTGAAAATACATAATAAAACTAGAATGTCTCCCAAATCAAGCCTCGAGATCAACCTCAAGCAGCTCACCGTCCACTTGCTCGTATGGAATTGGCATGGCCAATGTAACTGCAATAGTAGCAAGGGATTTGAGCCACTCATGTTTGAATCCCCGATTCTCGAATTTGGGGACTTCTTCTACGTAGTTCTCAAGGGCAGCACTCTTTCCAGCCTCGAACGCCGTAAAAGCCTCAGAGTCAGCTTTTTCCTTGGCCTTCTTCAACTCTTCTAACTCAGCCTCCACCTTGGCAAGCGCTTCCTTAGCTAACTTGAGTGATTCCTCGCTCGCGTTTGCCCTCTCCTCGGCATCAAATCTGAGCTGGTCAGCAGTCCGAGCCCTCTCCTTCTCAACTTCGGCTCGAGCACTTTCCATTGTGGCTTTCATTGCCTCGAACTCGGCCCTGCTCCTTTCACCTTCAGCTTCCAACTCCAAGCGGCCAATTCTTTCAATGGCATCGTGCTGGCGGCAGCCTTGTTCAGCTATCCTTCTAACCGTCTGCAAAACAAGGAGTTGGGATCATCACATACCAAGAAATATTGTATACAAACCAAACCAAACAAGGAGTAAAAAAGATCAAGTCACATACCCAAAGGGCCAACTGGGCAGCTAACGCTATAGCTACCAAATTCGGCTCTGCTCAAAAGGTGACCTTGTCAGCCGGCAACGAGACTGAGGCAGCCAAGCTCAACGCCACAGTTGGATCCTTCAATGTAGATGCGTTAGAGAAGATCGGCGTGTTTTTGATCTTTGGTTGAACAATGAAAGGAACAACCACATCCGACTCCTCTAAGCCAGGCCGTTTGTCAACGGGGCTCTCCTCTGAGCCGGCCTCTCCCTCGGTGGTACGTTTTTCTCCCTGCTCTTCTGCAATCCGCCGTTCTTCTGGAATCTACTGTTCGGCTTCCTTGTCCGTCTCAGCCACAACAACTTGAGCCGTTTCTTCTACAATAATGGGTTGTGAGGATTCAATCGGGGGCAGGTCCAGAACGAGTGGCCTCGGCTTTCCGTCGGGTGGCCATGCGTTTCGCATTTGTCTTTTGCACCATCTACGTGAGATTTTCCCCAGCCATACCCTTAGAATAAGTGCCGAATAGGTCTCCCAAATTTGTAAAAATATCTTCAAAGGTGTCCCCTCGGCCTGATGTGGATGGAGGGTCAGCCGAGTTCAATCCGGCTTCCTCAAAGGTCGAGTTAATTGCGTCGTCAACTTCCACTGCCAACTGGTCCAGGTCGTCGGCGATTGGTTCGACCGCCTGTTCTTTATGTTTTCGGAATCAGATGTTTTTAAACCAATCTGTCTCAAGTTTTTGAAGTTGGGAAAGATGAGGGCTGTAAGATGGTTGTCACCTCGGGGGATCAGAATGTTGTCGGCCGCCGAGAATGTCATATAAGTCGGCTCATACCGCAGGAGAATGTGGGCTGCCCTCCCTTGTTTTTGAAGGTTTGGACGGCCGACGAACTGTACCGCGGTTTTAATTTCTGCAAGCACAATTTCGTCGTCCGAAACTGACACTCTCTTCAAGTCGCTGCCTGCGTAAACAAAATGATTAGATGTATATAGTGCCGAAAACAGACATGGAAATAATAGAAACAAACGTGATCTAATCAGCCACCTGGTTCGCCTTTACGCCTTGGCACAGGGTCTAGGCGATCTTCACCTTCGCCGAATTCCCAATTGCCGCAGACAAGGACCATCACGTCATCGACACGCTTGCCAGAGCTGGCAAGCATGGTCACTAAGTGATGATCAGTATCCTTGGCTCTAAGAAAGTAGCGTCCTAGCGGGCTAGTGGATTTGGCTAGGACATAATAGTGCCGAATGGCAGGTATACCTAAAGTAATCCTAAGACGCCGATTTAGCTCTATGATTCCCATTATGATACGAAAGAAATTCACATTGGGCTAGGAAGGGATTAGACCCCAGTATCGAAGAACGACCCTAAAAAATGGGTGAAGGGAAAAGCGGACTCCGCCCTCAGCAATTGATAGGAGAGGGAAGACGATTGTGCTCTCATCATCCCTTTCCATATCAATGGTGTTGTCTGCCAAGAGTGACAAATGGACGTCATCGGGGATGGAAAAATGGCGTCGAAAGCCAGAGATTCGGTCCGTTGAAAGGAGCTCCTTCATATGTTTTGCCATTTTTGGCCAGCCCAAGGATTATGGAAAACTAAAAGCAAACGAGAAAGCGGGATCAAAAATGAAGGAGAAGAAAACTTACAGGAGATGAAGGGAAAGACGAGAAACAAGGAGTTGCAAAAGCCGTGAAGTGAAAGAGTTGCACTAGAAGGCGAGCCAGATATCTTTGAGTATTCAGAACATACATTCGAAGAGATAATATCAAATCACATTAAATGGAAGCAATGTACGAAGGGGCGGGAAATCGTTACAATGACCAAAAAGCGTGTATGCGTTCTGACATGCATTGGAAAGAGAATTAACCGCGGAATTTTTGACTTCCTAGACTAGAAGCCAAACACGCCGACTAACTGATGCTAGTGAGTTTTTGGGGGGCTATTGTGGGAGCCGAATTTCCTTGGATCAATAGAGATGAATGGACTAGTCCCGTCCAGAACATAGCCTCTATTCGGCATTGATCCTAGTCAACTGAAGAGCCGAATAAAATAGTCGGCATTCGGAGTAGTAGAAGAAAGGCCGAATAGAAGTACATGTAAAGTATCAGGGATGGGCCAGGCCCTAAGGCCCAAGAGAATACTATAAATACAAGATCTTCAGTCAGAGAAAAGGTATGTGAGAACCATTACGCTTAACTTATAATACAAGTAATCCTGAGTGTAGAGGCTGACTTGCCCGTCGGAGTGCTAATTCTAACACCCACGACCGGAGTGTTTATTCATTTTCAGGTGAATAGTAGAGGATCATAAGCGTTTCTCAGGATCAAAAGAGTATTTCCAAACCACTTCTCTACAAGGTGGAAATTACAAAAAAAAAAAAAAAAAGAAAAAAAAAGATGATAACAGTATTAGACAAAGAAAGTGTACTATGCACAACGATAGCCCATGTGCAAATTCCTTCTCAGTCCTTTTGAAAATTAATAATAATAATATAATGATTGTATTTTTATACCATGAATTATTATTATTTATTGAAAGAGTAAATTATAAATATATTTTTTGACTTGGATTTTTTTTATATTGGAATCTCAATATGAGAGAACTTAAGAGATTTGTGGTGCACACCATCGGACCTGTTTTGATAATCCAAACTATTCACTTTCTAGAATTCATTGTGTAGAATATTTATACAAAAAAAAAGATGATCGGACATCGGTAATTATATATTGGGTAAATTACACTTTGTACCCCTGCACTTTACACAAAATCCCACTTTAGTCCCTATACATCAAATTATAACACTTAACCCCCTGCAGTTTTGGTCAGGGTTAAGTGTCACAATTTTGATGTGTAGGGACTAGAGTGGGATTTTGTGTAAAGTGTAGGGGTGCATAGTGTAATTTACCGTCACATGTTCTCTCTCTCTCTCTCTCTCTCTCTCTGTCTCTCTCTCTCACCTAATAAAAAATAATAATAAACTATTTTAATCCTTTTCATTTTATTTTCATAATATATATAATTTTTAATAAAAAAATTAATTTTATAAAATTAAAATATCGTTGAAAATATACCTTTAAAATGAGACTAATATTAAATACATTTAATAAAAAATTAAAATAAATAAAAATTAAGTACTATGTTTAGTTTAGTTTTGAAATTAAAATTTTTTAAATATAAAAATTAATTTGATGAAATAAACACACAAAAATAATATATTTTTGAAATTTTCAAAAACAATCTTCATTAAAAAAAAAATATATGAATAGAAATTTTTTTAAAGGAAATAAAAAAAAATACACAAATCCAATCTGTGCATAAGTGCAAATCAAATACAGAGGAGTCTTGGAAAGATGGTTAAAAGCTAGTTTTTTGATTTTTTTTTTTTTAAAAAAAAAATATGTAAAAAATGTGAGAGATGATGTGATGATCTGATAAATAATATTTTTAAAGGAAATAAAAAACACACAAATCCAATCTGTGCATAGGTGCAAATCAAATACAGAAGTCTTTTTATTTATTTTATTTATTTTATTAAATATATTTAATACTAGTCTTATTTTAAAGGCATATTTTCAATGGTATTTTAATTTTATAAAATTTAATTTTTATATTAAAAATTATATATATTATGAAAATAAAATGAAAAAGATTAAAATAGTTTTTTTAATTTTTTATTAGGGAGAGAGAGAGAGAGAGAGAACATGTGAGGGTAAATTACACTATGCATCCCTGTATTTTATACAAAATCCCACTTTAGTCACTACACATCAAAATTGTGACACTTAACCCTCTAAAGAGCAACTTTTGTTAGCTTCACTGTTAACAGAAGGGCCAATGTGACACTAGATCAAAAGTGCAGGGGGTTATGTATCACAATTTGATGTGTAGGGACTAAAGTAGTGTTTTGTGTAAAGTGCAGGAGTGCAAAACGTAATTTACCCTTCAATATTATAGTATTGTGCATGTTTCAGTTCAAGATGGTTTAAATTTTAAAATAAAATTTAAAGGTTTTAATTAATTAATTTTGTTGTAAATTAGTTGGTCTTTTAACTTAGCTGATTAGGCTAAATCGTTTTTAGTTTGACTAATTCATTGCTTTAACCATGGTTTTACCTGTTTTATCAAAATATATTGTTTAGATTTGTTTGATTTGAAATAAATTAAGATTGACCTTATTAAAAATTGAACAACTGAGATTATTTGATTAGAAATGAACTTCCCATCTAAACAACTATTAACTTTTATTTTACAATCCCACATTAGGAAAATGAGGAAAAAATGAGTTGTTTCACTATATAAATCATATGCTCTCATTTAATATTGTAGTGTTATGTATGTTTCAATTCAAGACAGTTTAAATTTTAAAATTAAAATAAAATTTAAAAGTTTTAATTAGTTAATTCTTATATAAGTTGGTTTGTCCTTTGACCTAGCCAATAGGGTGAACTGTTTTCGGTTTGACTGATTCGATGGTTAACTGCAATTTTAGCGATTTTATCAAAATATATTGGCTAAATTTGTTTGATTCGAAATAAATTAAAGATTGACTTAATTAAATATTAAACGGCTAAAATTGCTTGATACGAAATAAATTTTCCGCCCAAACAATTGTTAACTTTTAAGCAATTATGAAAATCTCCATTGACTAGCTTTTGTTTAACTTTTATTTTATAATCTCACATCGTGAAAAGAAGGAAAAAGTGAATTATTTCAGTTACATAATGTGAATCTAATACTCCCATTTATATAATAAAAATGAGATTTTTAGTGAGAAGCCTTATGATCAATATCTCATACTAATTTTTTGATTTTCTTAATTTTAAACAATTATGAAAATTCCGATTGGGTAGCTTTCATTTAACTTTTATTTTACATAATATAAAAAAATTAAATATAATTATCATATTTTTATTAAATAATATATTATTTTATCCCATGCATAGCACAGGTAATATGTTAGTTATTAACATAAATAAAAGAAAATAATATATTGTCATTTATGTAAGGTCAACAATCAATTTGCAAAATATGAAACTCAAACCACAAACCAATTGATTTTTTAGATATTCCTTTTTTTAACATTTGTAAATTAATTATCATGTTTAGACTAAACTAAAAAAAAAAATTAAAAGATTACTTGGGAGTTCAAATCCAACTCAGTCCCTTATCATCTTTGAGAAAAGTCTAGAACTCATAATTTTTATCATGAGAATTGCTAAGAAAGTGTGTGATTGGTGAGATCTCTACAAAAAATTTGACTTTTTGCGACCACAAAATGCCGTTGCAAATATTCAAAATGCCGTCTCAAAAGCTTTTTTGCGACGGCAAGTGGGGGGTCGCAACAAAGGGCGTTGCTAAAAGGTTTTAGCGACGGCACAATACCGTTGCCTTTTTTTTTGCGACGGCAAAGTTGCCTTTTTGCGACGGAATTTTGCCATCGCCATTAATATGAAAAAATCTGAGATTTTTCAAGACAACACTGTGTTGCCGTTGTTAAAGGTGTCCTTTGCAAAGGCAAAAATACTGTCGCGAAAGTATTTTTATTATGACAGGATACCAGTCGTCGCTAAAAAATATTTGACACAGCACGACATGCCGTCGCTAAAAGATTATTTACGACGACAAAGAATATCGTCGCAAAAGGTTTTTGTCTCATCTCTGCCAATATCATTTGCGATGGCAATGCGGTGCCATCTCAAAAAAATAAATATATATATACATATATTAAAAATATGAAAATTACCTGTATTAAATGAAAAATAACTGAAAAAGAAACCAATAATTACATAATAATATAAAAACTCCAATATAAAAATAACAATTCATCCATAATAAAAATATTCTTGCGTTCATTACAACACATTAGCAAAATTATCCCACTACATAATATTGCATAATACATATACAATGTTTAAATACATAATGTTGTTCACAATTCAAAATAACATAAATCAAAAACAAAAGTTTCCCTCATGATTCTTCCGTGGGTAACAAAAACAAATGTTAATCGCAATCTTCACACGCCTGCATTCTACAAGAAGCAAACTGCTACTCGGGAAATATCTGAAAACAAAAAATAAAAATAATTAATGACAATAAAATTATGTGTTAATATTTTAATTACAAAAAAACATAAAAAATTAACTACTATGTAATTACAAAGATAATTAAGTAAATAATTTTGGCTAAACGGAAATCCGGTTCTAACTCCCAAACTGGAAACCCGATTAGAGTCCCGTCTTCTCTCACAAGTCTCTCATGCCTAGGCGGTTGTGTGTGCCAAGTTTCGTGCTAAATCGACGCCGTTTGGAGATTTTGGGGCGTCAACACCTCTAATTCAAATTTCTTGATGAACTAGTTTGCCCAGACCGAAATTTGGCTCTAACTCCCAAACCGGGAACCAGATTGGAGTCCCGTCTTTTCCCACAAGTCTCTCGTGCCTAGGTGGTCTTGTGTGCCAAGTTTCACGCTAATCCGGCGCCGATTGGAGATTTTGGGGCATCAACACCTCCAACTCAAATTTCTTAATGAACTAGTTTGCCTATAGTGAAATTCGGCTCTAACTCCCAAACCGGGAACCCGATTGGAGTCCCGTCTTCTCCCACAAGTCTCTCGTGCCTAGACGGTCGTGTGTGCCAAGTTTCGTGCTAAACCAATGTCATTTGGTGATTTTGGGGCATCAACACCTCGAATTCCTGTTTCTTGAGGAACTAGTTTGCCTAGAGTGAAATCTGGCTCTAACTCCCAAACAGGGAACCCGATTGGAGTCCCATTTTCTCCCACAAGTCTCTCATGCCTAGGTGGCCGTGTGTGCCAAGTTTCGTGCTGAACCGACACCGTTTGGAGATTTTTGGGCGTCAACACCTCCAATTCAAGTTTCTTAAGGAACTAGTTTGCCTAGAGTGAAATCCGGCTCTAACTCCCAAACCGGGAACCCGATTGGAGTCTCGTCTTCTTCCACAAATCTCTCGTGCCTAGGCAGTCATGTTTGCCAAGTTTCGTGCTAAACCGACGCCGTATGGTGATTTTGGGGCATCAACACCTCTGATACAAATTTCTTAATGAACTCGTTTGCCTAGACTGAAATTCTTCTCTAACTCCCAAACTGTGAACCCGATTGGAGTCCCGTCTTCTCCCACAAGTCATTCGTGCCTAGGTGGTTGTGTGTGCCAAGTTTTGTCGTAAACCGACAACGTTTGGTGATTTTGGGGTGTCAACACCTCCAATTCAAGTTTTTTAAGGAACTAGTTTGTCTAGAGTGAAATCCGGCTCTAGTTCCCAAATCGGGAACCCGATTGGAGTCCTGTCTTCTCCCACAAGTCTCTTACGCCTAGGCCGTCGTGTGTGCCAAGTTTCGTGCTAAACCGACGCCATTTGGTGATTTTGGGGCGTCAACACCTTGAATTCAAGTTTCTTACGGAACTAGTTTTCCTAGAGTGAAATCCGGCTCTAACTCCCAAACCAGGAACCCGATTGGAGTCTCGTCTTCTCCCACAAGTCTCTCGTGCCTAAGCGGTCGTGTGTACCAAGTTTCATGCTAAACCAGTGTCGTTTGGTGATTTTGGGGCGTCAACACCTCCAATTCAAATTTCTTAAGAAACTACTTTGCCTAGACCGAAATTCGGCTCTAACTCCCAAACCGAGAACCCAATTGGAGTCCCGTCTTCTCCCACAAGTCTCTCATGCCTAGGCGGTCGTTGTGTGCTAAGTTTTGCTAAACCGATGCCATTTGGTGATTTTAGGGCGTCAACACCTCGAATTCAAATTTCTTAAGGAACTAGTTTGCCTAGAGTGAAATCTGGCGCTAACTCCCAAACCGGGACCCCGATTGGAGTCCCATGTTCTCCCACAAGTCTCTCGTGCCTAAGCTGTCGTATGTGCCAAGTTCTGTGCTAAACCGATGCCATTTGGTGATTTTGGGCTGTCAACACCTCCAATTCAAATTTCTTAAAGATCTAGTTTGCCTAGACCGAAATTCGGCTCTAACTCCCAAATCGGGAACCCAATTGGAGTCCCGTCTTCTCCCATAAGTCTCTCGTCCCTAGGTGGTCGTATGTGCCAAGTTTTGTGACAAACCGATGCCGTGTGGTGATTTTGGGGCGTCAACACCTCGAATTGAAGTTTCTTAAGGGACTAGTTTGCCAAGAGTGAAATCCGGCTCTAACTCCGAAACCGGAACCCGATTGGAGTGCCGCCTTCTCCCACAAGTCTCTTGTGCCAAGGCCGTTGCATGTGCCAAGTTTCATGCTAAATCGATGTCATTTGGTGATTTTGGGGCGTCAACACCTCGAATTCAAGTTTCTTAAGGAACTAGTTTGCCTAGAGTGAAATCCGGCTCTAACTCCCAAACAAGGAATCCGATTGGAGTCCCGTCTTCTCCCACAAGTCTCTCGTGCCTAGGCGGTCGTGTGTGCCATGTTTCGTGCTAAACGGACGCCGTTTGGTGATTTTGGGGCGTCAACACCTCCGATTTAAATTTCTTAGGAAACTAGTTTGCCTAGACCAAAATTCGGCTCTAACTCCCAAATCGGGAACCTGATTGGAGTCTCGTCTTCTCCGACAAGTCTCTTATGCCTAGGTGGTCGTGTGTGCCAAGTTTCGTGCTCAATTGATGTCGTTTGGTGATTTTGCAGCATCAACACCTCCAATTCAAATTTCTTAATGAACCAGTTTGCCTAGACCAAAATTCGGCTCTAACTCCCAAACCGAGAACCCAATTGAAGTCCCGTCTTCTCCGACAAGTCTCTCATTCCTAGGCGGTCGTGTGTGCCAAATTTTGTGCGTAGCCTCTATCCTTTTAGGTTGTGTACAGTTAATTTATGGTTATTCTTAGCTTAGAATTCAAAGATACATTTTATACTTGATCTTCTGGTGGTGGTGTATATGGATTCTCATCGCCTGCAAATTCCCTAAATGCCCGGTGGCCACTCGATGCATCAGGAACCTATGATAGTCAATACATAATGTGTTAATCATATTTGAATTTTATTATACATATGTACATATATGTTGTGTGAAAATTTAAATATCAAGCAATTTAATATATATCAAACTTGTCTGTTGGGATCCACACTCGCCCCCTGTGACACAAAGGCCATCATCTCAGCTCTCATCTGTTGTAAATGTATAGAGAAATCTGCTCGCATCTCCTCCCTCAGCTTCTCCCTCAACTCATCCCTTAGCTCCACCCGAACTTGCTGGGTGATCTGAAGAATAGTTGATGGCTGGGGTGTTGACTGTGATGGCCCCGTCCCGTCTTTATACACCGCTCTCCGAGGCACAGTTCTCCCGTATGTGTGACAATATCCATGTCCATCATGACCTATCAACTCATGGAAAATGGCATTACTGGCCTTCAAAGTCCGACAATCCTCAAGTAGCATGGAGAGTTAACGATTGAACTCATCCTGTATTGAATAAGACATACAAGTATATGTGAAATTAAGATGGTTGACACACAAAAAATAAGAAATAAACTTTAAATACAATGTTATGTGTTTGGGAACTACCAAGGTCTGGATACCCTCAAGGTCATCTGCTCTACGTGTCATAAGCCAAACATTCGTCTTATCAGTAGACTCCCCCTTGTTGGTCATCTAGATTTTTTTAGAAATATGAAAATTAGAATCCAAATAATTTGCAAATATACAATGTTTATTTATATACAAAAATAAAACAATAAAATATAAACCTCACGCCGTATCTGAGCGAAAGTAGTACGCCCTGTGGTATGAGCTATGTCATGAGCTCGCTAATTTTTAGCGTTCCTACTTGCAAGTTTCTATAACAAGTTCAACAAATGTAAGTATATAAATATGATTTGTATGTTTAAATATCATACATATAACTTATTTGTATACCTCAACATTGGAAGGATGCCAATACTCCACAAGTTCTTCTCACTGGCTTGGCACAATGTGCAAAGGAACATCATCCTTCATATTAGGATCACAACTTCTAGGCTTGAAATACTTAGTCTTAATCTTATTCTTATGATCCTTCCATATGTTGTCGCAGGTTTTCATGCAGATTGGCTTATACTCCTCTGGACATATATTCAAATTGTCCTATAAAACACAATTTCAAAGTTTAAATAATAATAACACAATTTTGGAATTTGAATTTTTGGACAAAAATATACTTTTACCTTCACATCCTTTCAGATAGCATCAAGAATATTATCAGGCACAGTGTTCCAGTCAAGAAAAGTAAGAGGAACAATGTTACCATTCTGCACAATAATGCCAAGTTGAGTAGTTAACTTAGACACGTTATCCCCTATCGGGCAGTAATTTTCATCAAATTGTATGTCCAACTTTGTACCAGTACCCCACTCCCTAATACCCTTGGTACATCATTTACCACGCCTAGTCGAGGTTGATGAATAACTAAGATGACCTGCGAGATACAATAACAATAAACAATATGCAATGATAATAAACAAATGAAAATTTAAATAATGTCAATACAAATCAAATTCTTATACCTGAGGTGGGCTGTGAAGAAGTCGAAGGGTCTACAAAATACAATGAGAATAAACAAGTTAAATATAATGAGAATAAATAAATGTATATTTAAATAATTTTCATACAAATCAAAGGAAATTTATATACTTGCAGATGGCTCATAAGATGATGACTCTAGTCGGGATGATAGCTGCGGTAGTGCCACTGATGGTGGACGCACCGATGGTAGGCGTGGAGGCTGAGTACATGATAGCTGATGTGGTGCCACTGATGGTGGTCGATGCGGTGGTACTAATGGCCCCTTTGATGGTGGTCGCTGGGATGCCTCCTCTAATGGTGGTGCCAGTAATAGTGGTCGCTGCGATGGCTGGTCAGATGGTGGTGGCACTAATGGCCCCTCCGATGGTGGTCGATGTGATGTCTCCTCTGATGGTGGTGCTACTGATGTCCTGTTATGTATCACATCAGACATCATGCGCAGGGGATGATTATGCTTCCTCTTCCTTCCCATAATAATCTGTAAGCAATATAAGATTAATTGACATTAGAAACATAGAGAATGGTTTTGAATCATCTATAATATGACATTAATTGAACTAATACAATCACAAAGACAAAGTAAATTAAGAAACTGATGATTAACTACGACCTTGGCCTTAATTCAATTGCTGATGTTGATTAAATATCAGTCTATTTGAACATCAACTGTTTCCCCTTCTACCGCTTCCCTCACCTAACCAACTTCTTCATCACGAAGCATTATATTTTCATCCAATTATTGGCTCATATATGGCTCGATTTGTGGATCAGTCGAACTCATATCAAATAAACCTCTTTGAGACATCTTCACCACCACTTGCCAGTCTAGTTCTAACGAGTCTGCAACATACCAAACTTGCTCTGCTTGGGAGGCCAAGATGAAAGGTTCATTGGTAATTCGATCATCTTGGTACAAGAAATGATTGAAGTTGACCAACGTGAAATTGAAGACATCTTCTTTCTTTCAGTGAATGTTGTTAATCCAATCACACTTAAACAACACATGTTTCTTCTCATTGGAATATCGAATCTTAACAATATTTGTCAACTGTCCATAATAGTACACAGACCCCACACGAGGATTCTTGTCTTTCTGACTAGCATAACTTATGGTATCTGCCTTCAAAGCTACACCACAATTTTGTGTGGCTGACGATCATCCATGGCCTTTACTCGATACCGAAACCCATTCATTATATACCCATTGAACCTCCTTGCCAGGTTATAAGGACCATTTGCCAATAGAATAATCTCTTCAGAAAATGTGACATCAGTAGTCCTTCGCAAAGTTTGGACCTATTTAAAACAAAAATGTGAAATTTAAAATGTAGTTCGACTTAAGTAACTAGAACCTGTAGACTTAAATACATACATGTTCCTTGAACCAAATGTGAAAAGTTTCAAAATGTTCACGCCAAAGCTGATGATCGTCAACACGAGGCATTTTGAGCTCAAGTACTTCAAGGTGTTTGCTGTGTAGATTGAAAATTTATCAATACAAAAACTTTGGTTCAAAATTCAATAAAACATAATAAAATACTGAGTGAGTGACATAACCTACTTTATGAATGGTTGAACCGTGCTTGTATTGAATAAGATATACCGATGAGCTTGTACCCAAGAAGTATTATTAAGATAAAAGCTTGTGTTTTCACCAAGAGCATGACCCAGATTATTATCACCACTATAGTTCCTCACGGGTCGACTAGATTTGGTTTCCACATCATTGAGATACTGTGCACAAAAATTCATGCATTCTTCCATAAGATATCCTTTAGCAATTGATCCTTCAGGATGAACTCTATTATGCACATATTGCTTCAAAGTAAGAAGATACCTGTCAATTGGATACATCCATCGAAACTGAATGGCTCCACCCAATAATGCTTCGTCAGCTAGATGTATAGGCAAGTGCTCTATTATATCAAAAAAAGTCGGAGGAAATATTTTCTCTAGATGACAAAGTGTTACGGCGATACGATTTTTAATATATTGCAAATCTGTCTCACGATTCACTTTGGAACATAATTGTCTAAAGAAATTGCTCAATTCAATCAAGGGCTCAATTACATTCTTCGGTAACGATCTTCGAATAGCCAATGAAATAAGTTGTTGCATCAGAATATGACTATCGTGGCTCTTAAGACCCCCAATACTTCTATCATGTGAGCGCACATGACATGATCTATTGGATGAATACCCGTCGAGAACTCTTTCTTCCTTCAACACTTTCAAGAACAAATCTTTCTCATCCTTGGTCATCGTGAATTGTGGTGGTGGTAAATAAGCTTTATTCGACCCTCTTAACTGCAAATGTAGGGGTATTCTAATATTCATATCTTGTAAATCACGCCGAGCATTAGCACCATCCTTCGATTTTCTTACAACCCTAATATTGTCCACAACACATTGTCATAAACATTCTTCTCTATATGCATCACATCAAGGTTGTGTCTTATTAGATTGTGCTCCTAGTATGGCAGTTCATAAAAGATACTTTTTTTCTTCCAGCTATGGGTGCAATGTCCAGCTTTCTCCTTCTCTACTTGGCTCCTATTCCTCTCCTTAAGGTCATCCCTCTTATATTGGTTTAAAATACCCTCAGATTCTAATTGTAGCAGCATCTCAGTTCCAGACAACAATTTTGGTTTGAGTTTGACTTCCCGACTACCATCAAATGATACTTTATCCTTCTGGAATTTATAGCCACTAGGTAAAAATCTGCGATGACCCAAGTATGATTGTTTCCTACTATACTTCAACCAACACGATGTAGTTTCCTTATTGCAACAAGGACATGCATATTCGCCTTTAGTGCTCCATCTTGACAAGTTTGCATATGCAGGAAAATCACTAATTGTCCATAGTAAAGCTGCATGCATTTGAAACATTTGATTTGTTGATGCATCAAATGTGGAGACACTATCATTCCGTAGTTCTTCCAACTCCTCAATCAAGGTTGCATATACACATCAATCTTGTCACCAGGTCCTTTCGGGCCGTTAATAAGCACGGATAAAATTAGAAATGGTTGCTTCATGAACATCCATGGCGGCAAGTTGTATGGAATGAGCACAACAGGCCAAGTTCTATGAATTATGTTCATCGTCCTGAATGGTTTAAAACCATCAGATGCTAAGCCAAGCCTTACACTTCGGCAATAATTACTAAAGTTAATATTCTGACGGTCAAAATCTTTCCATGCAAGGGAGTCAGTAGGATGCCTAAAGCCACCATCATCAGTTCGTTCCTCTACATGCCATCTCATTAACTTGGTCATCTTGGATGACATAAACAACCTCTGCAACCTTGGCTTTAAAGGAAAATACCTCATCTATTTTGCAGCTATTCGTTTGCCACCTTTGTTAGGACCATTTGAACCACCATCACCGTTTGATTTCCATCTAGAACTGTTGCATATGACACATTTATCAAGATTGGCATCCTCGTTTTGAAACAATATGCAACTATTGGGACATGCATCCCATGCCTCATACGTGAAGCCCAAATTTGTTGTGACCTTTTGAGCTTTATAATATGAGTTCAAGAGTTTCACACCCAATGGGAACGCCTCATTCAATAACTCAAGCAACATGTCAACAGATTTGTCTGTCCACTGATTAAGCACCTTCAAATGTAGAAGTCGAACAATGAATGACAAAGATGTGAACTTCTGACAACCCGGATACAATTCACTTTGTGCATCTTGAAGAAGTTTGAAATACTTTGCAGTCTTTGCATTTGGACCGAGCTGGGGTTCAGATGCATGGGGATCAGGCCCCTGTGGTCCACTACCCTCAACACTTGTACCGGCATGTGGATTTCCCACAGCCCCTTGTATCATTCCAACCATATCATCCCCAATGTCTAAATTAGCTAATGTTTCATTCTCTTGATTACCATGCAGAGATACATTAGATTCCCCATGATTAATTCAATGTTTGTACTTTTTAAAAAAACCATTCAAAATCAGATGCTCCCGTACACCCTCTTGTACAAGATGGTATCGATTCTCACACTTCCTACACGAACAACTGATCATCAAACCTTCAACCTTATTGGTGTGGGCAAACACAAGGAATTCATCAATCCCATTAATGCATTCCCTCGACATCCTATTTGGCAAATCAGTAGAACTCTTATCCATCATCTGTACTTCCCTCAAATATCGTTTCTGCACACATCCACAAAAATATCTCATCAAAGTAACTCTAAATATAATACCCACGTATTCATGCACCGTGATACCTATCTGTCCAATTTCTCTCAAATAGGTAGGTGGTCTTATCCCAGTTAGTTATTTACCGATTTAATGAGAGAACATAAAAAAATGAAATACTTATACAACAACACGTGGGACATAAAAATGCTGCAAAACACCAAGTATTCCATCACTAATTCAACATGTCTAGGACATCAAGAGGTGCACAGAACATCATAGGCTTTAAGAGCCAGGAAAAAAAAATGTACACAAAAATAATTACACGCACATCTCTCAAAACAAGTAGTACACTTCCATTCCATAGCAATGAATATAGCTATCCATTAAATTTTAAGGATCTAAAATGAATTGATTTGAGACGGAATATGAAGATCATATTCATTCAAACTCCTTAAGTTTAAAAAACTTTTGAGTAAGACACTTAGTTCTAAAAAAATACGAAAAATTTTGACATGAATAAGACACTTGGTTCTAAAAAATACGACACTTAGTTCAAAACATAGTGCAAGCACCATGTTATTCTATCAGACTAGAGCCTTGTAGGCAAGCACTTGGTTCTCTAATTTTAGCAACCTTTTTTATTCCCCATGTTGTACAATGAAATCAAGGTGTGCAAATAAATTAGTGCAGTAATTACTGAGAAAAAATTAATTGCATATAAAAAGGGGTTCTTGTGGCAGCCTGTGCTTTTGTTTTGTTTAGTTTCTTCCCTCTTTTAAAATCTTTTTGTTTTGGAAGATTTCTTGATGAGCTGAGATATGTTGCTTTTGTGGGTTATTTAAAATAAATAAATAAAAGAGCTACAAACCTAATCAAAAGCTAATTAGGATAAGAGAAAGCAACCACTGTAACACTTTATTACTTTTTTTAGCACTATTTCTAATTGAAATTGCTACTATTTTTAATTATTAAACTTTGGTCCTTGTTGTCTTCACGAGGAGAATACATATATGACCAAAAAGACCACTACCTTGACTTTAAGTGCTCTCCCTTTTTCAAAGCTTACTAAAAACTACATACATACACGGGTGATCCTATTGTCTGTATTTGTGTGTACTTGTATGTATATATACACTACATATTCTTAGACATTGTTTGGTATTAATTTTTAAAAAAGTCAAGTAATTTAAAAAGTGATCAAAAGGCCATCACACAATAATTCAAAGCGTTGATCTCACTATCTCACACCATTGATCTCACTTTCACAGAATTCACTAGAAGGCCATCACACAATATATCCTTAAAAAAAACATCACTATATCCCACCATATACATCACACAATATAGCATAACATGCCTTACAGTACTTTGATATTGTGTGGCCCCCACAAATTTGTCACGTGACAGACATGAATTTTGGCAACAATACATATCAATGACAACAATGTCCTTTCATAACGGACAGGACCAAACGAAACATTAAAAAATATATGGAACTAATTGGATCATAAATTCAACAATTGAGATTTATTGATAAATCTCCCTTTAAAATATGTTAATAAGTGTACTTAAATCAATCATTAACTTGAGTATCACATGTATATTATTGACTAATTGTAAGAGGGGCTAATTTGAGCCCACAAAATTATTTAGGCCCAATAGCCCAAGATTAGTGGGCCCGAATTTATCGCAAGTCTAAGAATCGGTGGGCCCAGATTTATCGCCATCAAACGGATTGAATCGCTCTAAGCCTCGAAAGGGTTCGGATCCACGAACCTAGAGACTTACTCAGGCCCGGAACTCGAAAGGGTATTAGGCAAGCCTAGAGATCCGAGGCACTCGGACTCGAAAGGGTTCGGATCCACGAACCTAGAGGTCCGAAATACTTGGCTTCGAACGGATTCAGACGCAATCTAGAAGTCGCTCCGTTAATGAGTCCCAGAACACTTGCGGGCTCGGAGCTTTCCGGGATCTACGCACCAGAACCATGGGCGTAATGGAGTTCGAACAAAGGACCCGATCCCGAGGACGGTGAGTGGAGATAAATTCACTCTTCGGTTAAACTAGCCTATACCCGGGTCGAGGTGGCACGACCACGGGGGGTCCATGAGACTCGGCAATATTTTGCGGCAGGACGTCCTCTGGGACTACCCCTGACCCTTTGGGATGATTGGGGATCATTGGTTAGGTGTGGCTAAGAAGAAGGGTTCGCCGAGGGATTGATCTCCTCTTCGGGGTTTTCTCATCCTCGGAGAAGTCACCTCCTCGGAGAGGTCACCTCCTCGGAGAAGTCACCTCCTCGGAGAGGTCACCCCCTCGGACAAGGTGGTTAGAGAAAATATCCCCCATGTGCCTTGCACATGGGCTCCATCCTACATCATGAGGTGTCTATAAATAGCACCCACCCATAGCTTTAGAAGGAATGGATTTTTGGAGATTTTTAACTCTTGGGAAAGAACTAATTTCCCTTCTCCATTATCAACCTTGAGAGTGAAAGTGGGAGATCCATGGGAGAGCCTTGCCATTATTCTATTCTCTAGCCATTTTGCCTTCTTCTTCACCCAATCTCTTATCTCCATCATCTCATTTGTTGTCGTGTTCCTAAGTTGAGATTATTGAAGAATCTAAGCCTCTCATCATATTCTAGAGAATTCGAAATTGTTCTTCAAGGATCTTCGAAGATCTTCGAATTTTCCAACTCCTTTCTTGAACCCTCTCCTACATTTTGGCGACTCTGCTGGGGAGGCGGATTGGTTAATGGTCTCAACGAGATCTGGAATCCACACAACTCCAACAAGGATGGCAGAAGAAGATGAAGTTCACCAACAAGGATCCTCTAATGGTGGTGATGACAGAACCACGGCTCCAGATCAACCACTTTTGCTTGAGATTCTTACCACTCTTCAGAATCTCACTCACACCATGTTGGTGATGAGTTCTAACTTTGCACCGGCGCCAAACGGAAATCAAACTGGTGGTGGAGTTATTCCCGCCGGAGCGCAAAATCAAGTCCAAGGAGAAGTAAGCCCCAATCAGCCTATGGCTCATGGCAACACGGCCACAGTAACACATGCTCAAACCACAGTAGGCGGCGGCAGTTTGCCCATGCCCGGGCTCCATGGCGTGCCAAGCCAAGATCCAATGGTGACTAGGGGAGTTTCTAGTGTAATGAATGGTGCTCCGGCGACTGTTGGTGTCCAGGAAAACATAAGGAGCGTGATGGCGCAAAAGGGAGCTCTGCCCGTACCTAATCTTGTCACGCCACCAGTAAATGTTACCCAAGCACCAAGCGGGCCTCCTTTGGTGCCGACAACAAATCTGCAAGCACAACCCGGTATAGCGGCGCCGTACGGTGGACTTTACGGGCCTCAATTCAATATCCCATCACCAACTGGCTTGTCTATAGGCGCTGATGGCCAGTATCGTCAAATGTCCTCACCAATGATGAATTCGCAGCACCAGAATGGCCAAGACGCCCCTAGCTCAGTCTTCGGGTACATAAGCCAAGTCCCGGGAATACCACCATCAAACTCTCTCCCTCAACAGTTTCTCACTCTCGCCGATGTGCAGGCCATGTTCGATCTCGAACGGGGCAAGAGGACCTTACCCTCTTTGCCTGATCCAGACGTCAAGCCTCCTTACCCCATTGAGATGCTGAGCTATCCATACCCTGAGGGGTATACAGTGCCGAAGTTCATCAAGTTCGACGGCAAACAAGGAAATGCCCGAGAGCATGTTGTGCGATTCATTGAGACTCTAGGTATTCATGGTTCAAACCACGTCCTCCGACTGAGAGAATTCTCTAAGTCCCTCACCGACCGAGCATATAATTGGTATGTTAATTTGGCCCCAAACTCTGTCCGAAGTTGGGAGGAAATGGTTAACAAATTCCACTCCAAGTTCTTTCAAGTGGCGGAGAAGGTGACCACACTTACATTGTGTAAAGAGAAACAACAAGAAAGTGAAGACATCCTTGACTATGTCAAAAGGTTTCAGGACAAGGCCGTGGATTGTCATGAAGCAGTTGAGGAGAGTTATCTGGTTCAAATTTGTCTAGAAGGGGCATTGAGCAGGTACAAAATGTTTCTAGTTAACCACAAGCTACCCACCTTCTCGGCATTAATAGAAGCAGCTCGAAACATTAGCATTCCTCATGCTCACGAGTCCGGATTTAAGGCCAGTTACAAGACTAGTTTCAAATCGTCTCGTGGACCTATTGTTGCTGCTGCCTCTGTCCCAGATACCCGAAATTCACAAGGAGGAGGTCATAGAGGCCAGAAGAGAAAGCAATATAATGGTGAAAAGGGGAATGTTTCTTATCCATGTGGAATCGAGGAAGTGAAAGCTTTAGTTAAGGAATGGGTGGCTGACGGAGAGCTAAAATTGCCTTATGTTGAAGAAATGCCATCAAAAAAGGACCGTGAGAGCCCCGAATTTTGTGTCTACCATCGTACATTGAAACATCCGACAGAGAAGTGTTGGACTCTCAGGAAAATCTTCAGAGATAAAGTCGAGGCAGACGAATTGAGGTTCAAAAAGCGAGGGACTCAAGACATCCGAGAACAACCGTATCCTCAACACCGAGACAAGGGCAAGAATGTTGCTATGATAGCTTATGAAGGCCCAATGATCGAGGCTATCGCTAATCTCGATGACGATGACTGTTATCTGGACGACATCCTCGAGCCAGAGGGTGAGCAAGTTTACTATGGAAGTGCTCTCGATCCAGAGGGTAGAACATTTATGACTCATGGCGAAGATCCCTTTGATCCAGAA
This sequence comes from Camellia sinensis, assembly GCF_055761805.1. Lineage (NCBI taxonomy): Eukaryota > Viridiplantae > Streptophyta > Magnoliopsida > Ericales > Theaceae > Camellia > Camellia sinensis. The sequence goes on along the minus strand of NC_138961.1, from coordinate 69,357,468 downwards.
GGAGGAGAAGAATACTACGGAAGAGGAGGACACCGTGTTTATGTGGCATCGTATTTTGAAGAGACCGAGGAGATGGTTAACTACGAGCCTCCAAGAGTGGAAAAAGATCCGGATCACTATGCCAAAACCTTGCAAGACTGTGTAAAGTTCAAGCAGTTCTTTGACCAGCTTGGACTTTCCAGGGAGGCAAGAACAAAAATCACCAAGTCTATCATTAATATAGCCGAGGCACACCATGAGGAATGCATGTCGACTGAGGGATCTATCCCGAGGAAGGCAAAAGAGCAATCTAGTGCCATTACTTTCTCCGAGGTTGATCGGAAGTATCCTTTTTCTCACAACCGCCCGCTTTATGTGACTGCTTTTATTAACGGGGTTGAGTTCAAAAGGGCCTTTCTAGATAGTGGAGCCTCTATCAACATTATGACTCGCGCTACTCTAGAAAAGGCCGGAATCTCTGAAGAACGCATTGTGAAGCAGCCGATAGTCATCACTGGCTTCGGTGGAGAAAGGAGAGTTACTATCGGATGCGTAACAGTTGATTTAGCCGTCGGAGAGATTCGCTCGGCCACCAAGTTCCATATTATCGATTCTGAGGCAAATTATCACATCATTTTAGGAAGGACCTGGATGCATAGATATGGGGCTGTACCGTCAAGTTATCATCAGTGTGTTAAGGCTAAATGGGGAAAGAAGACGGTGACAATTCAAGCTACAGAAAGGCCTTTCGAGATCTATGAAGCTCATTATTCTGATGCCATCTACTTCACTGAATTGGCTGTCGAAGAAGTTCCCACCACCTCTAAGCCTCGAGGGGTCAAAATTCCTCGTTGGGAGGATATCAAAGATGACAAGGAGTCGAGGGCAGAATCAGGTAAGCGGGCGATGTCCAGACCAGAAAGTCCGCCTATTCCTCGGAAGGTGATGAAAGTCCGAGAAGGAGGCAAGATGGTGTACTATTTATGAAGGTGCGGGGAGTCGGTTTCTTCAGTCACCGACTCCGAGTCAAAAGAAGAGCCTCCTGACAATGATATAGTAATAAAGCCTGAAGTGGCTCCAAAATGCATGCAAGATGGGCCGAAGTCTCAGCCCTAACAACTTATTGAAATAGATTTGAGTGATGGACAAGATGCACCGAGGCCGGTATTCGTAAGTTCGAGCCTTAGCCCAGAAAAGCGGGAACAGTTGTTAAAGTTGATAAGCCGATACTCAGATGTGTTTGCTTGGTCATATAAGGAAATGCCCGGACTAGATCCTGACCTAGTCTCCCACTATCTTGATGTGTTCCCAAACTCCAAGCCAATTAACCAAGCTGCTCGAAAATATCATCCAGATCTCGAAGAGAAGATTAAGGAGGAGATTGAAAAACTTCAACAGGCTGGTTTCATCCGGCCAATACAGTACCCCACGTGGTTAGCAAACATCGTGCCAGTAAAGAAGAAGAATGGCCAAATCAGAGTATGTGTAGACTTTCGAGATTTGAACAAACCTTGCCCGAAGGATGAATTCCCTCTTCCTCACATCGACACCCTCGTGGATACTACCTCGGGACACCAGATGTTCTCATTCATGGATGGATTCAGTGGATACAATGAGATTAAGATGGCTGGAGAGGACGCAGAAAAGACTGCTTTCAGAACACCTCTCGGAAACTTCTTCTATACAGTCATGCCTTTCGGACTGAAGAATGCCGGTGCAATTTACCAAAGGGCTACGACTGCTATCTTTCATGACATGATCCATCATGAGGTGGAAGATTATGTTGATGATCTAGTGGTGAAATCCAAGAAAGAAGAAGACCATTTCCGAGACCTTGAGAAGGTATTCAAGAGGTGCCAGAAATTCAAAATGAGGATGAATCCTCTCAAATGTGCTTTCGGGGTGACGGCCGGGAAGTTCCTCGGGTTTCTTGTACAAAGACATGGTATCGAGGCAGATGAAGACAGGGTCAAATCTATCAGAGCAATGCCTCCCCCACATTCTCAGAAGGAGTTAAAGAAGTTCCTCAGGAAGGTGTCTTATATTCAGAGGTTTATCCCAGCATTTGCAGAGATCTCTGCCCCTTTCGGCTCATTGTTAAAAGGAGATGCCAAGTTCGAGTGGAACCAGGAGCACCAAAAGGCCTTTGAGAGAATCAAGGCGGCCTTGACCTCGCCTCAGACCATGATAGCCCGCAGCCCGGGATACCTCTAATGTTGTACTTAATTTCAACCCCCAAGTCCATAGGGGCATTATTGGTCCAAGATGCAGATGGAGCAGAACGCCCAGTGTATTACATTAGCCGGAAGATTCGAGGAGCAGAAGTCCGATATACTCTGATAGAGAGACATTGCTTAGCTTTGGTATTCACCACCCAAAAGCTCAGACGTTACTTCTTAGCACATCAGATTCAGATTGTTACTAGGAGTGATCCAATCCGATACCTCATCAGCAGGCCTGCTATAACCAGGAAGGTGGCAAGATGGTTGTTAGCACTAGGTGAATTCGAGATCACATGTGTAGCCCCCAAGGCGATCAAAAGCCAAGCCTTAGCTGATCTCCTTGCCCAATTTCTAAGTGGTGACTATGAACCAGTGAATGAAGAATTAAGAGGAGAGGTGCACGCAGCTATGGCTTCCGAGGAAAGCTTCTGGACATTGAGCTTTGACGGAGCAGCAGCCGGAGGGAAGGGAGGAACCGGGATAGTCCTTACAAGCAAAAGTGGGGAAAAGTTATATTTGTCTTATAAACTGGATTTCCATTGTTCGAATAACGAAGCCGAGTATGAGGCTCTTATTTTAGGCTTGATAGCAGCTGAGAAGCACAGTATCAAGAAGATTCGGATCTGGGGGGACCCAAAGCTGATAGTGAAGCAAGTTTCAGGACAGTTCGTCTTAAAGGAGCCTGCCTTGGCCACATATCGAACAACAGTCCAAAGGCTTCTTGACAAATTTCAAAAGGTCGAAATAGAGCATGTGCCTCGCTCCGACAACAAGTTTTCAGATGCCCTCGCAACATTAGGGGCAAGAGTTGACATTCCAGAGGAAGGGGCAACAATTGTTATCAAGAAGAGAACAGAACCTTCAATAATACCCGAAGACAAAGGCCTTCCGGAGGACTGGAGAGGAGAAGTCCTCGAACAACTCAGAAGCAAAGTTGGAAAACTGACTATGGCCAAGCTTGCCCAATTCACAATTATTCAAGGTGAACTTTATTTCCGAGAAGGTACCGAATTCCTAGCCTGGTGTATTGGCCAACAAGAAGCAAGTTTCCGACTACAACAGATCCATGAAAAGTCTTGCGGGGATGTGGATATCAGTCTATACAGAAAGATCCAAAGACATGGCTATGATGATGCATGATGGCCACAACCCGAGCAGCTGGTAAAAGCTTTCCATATGATCTTGCAACTCTAGGGGCAAATTTCAACATTCCGTGGAAGAAGTCTATCTATGACATTTACAGTTTGCATTTACTACATTGTCCAAGAAGTTCTATCTTTCTTATGTTATGAAGAAATTTATTTCCTCCATATTATGTATCTCCATTAGAAGTTATTTTCTCTACATTGTATATCTTCATTGTGTTATGTTGCTTGAAACAGTTTTCAATTTTTTACTGCCCCTCGAAGAAGAAAGAGGAATAGTAGACTCGGTTACCAACCTGAAGAGACCTTTCTTAACGTAGTAGAAGTATACTCCCATTCAGACCTCCGAAGAGCAGCTAATGCTTCCATCAATGTAAGCTTTGAGGGTCTTTCTTATTGAAGCAGAGTGTGTGTTCCCACTCGGACTTCCGAAGAGCAGCCCTCGCTTCTATCAGTGCGAGTCTCAAGGATCTTTCTCGCTGAAGTAGAAGTGTGCATCCACTCGGACTTCCGAGAGACAGCCTTGTTTCTGCTCAGACTTCTGAGGGAGAGCCTTCCGAGGGACAACTCTTGCTCTCATTAGTGCGGGTCCGAAGAACAGCCCTTGATTTCATCAATACGAGCTCCGAGGATCTTTCTTTTCAAAGTAGAGTGGACTCTTACTCGAACTCCCGAGGGATAGCCTTTGCTTCCATTAGCTGCCAAAGTAGAAGTGCACATCCACTCGGACTTCCGAGGGACAGCCTTGTTTCTGCTCGGACTTCTGAGGGAGAGCCTTGTTTTTGCTCGAACTTCAGAGGAATAGCCTTGCTTCTGCTCGGACTTCTGGGAGACAATCTTTATTTTTGTTGGTGCAAGCTTGGTAGACTCGGTTATCTTCCAGAGGAATCTTTCTTGCCAAAATAGGGTGTGTGCTACCTTCGGACTCCCGAGGGACAGTCTTACTTCTGTTCGGACTTCCGAGGAACAGCCCTTGCTCTCATTAGTGCGGGTTCCAAGGGCCCCGAGGTCGTGGATTTCAATCAAGAATTCATTTGCCTGAAATAGCAAAGCCGACAACTGAGACAAACAATATCAATTTCAGATCATGATTCAGGCATTATCAGAATGGGGCAACATCAACAAATAATAATTATCTATTTAAGCTACAACAATTTTATTACTCTGAGCAAGTTCATGAAAATGCAACAATCAAGTTTTTGTCTCTCCAGGCTGGTTCCTCTCAAGCCGACGTAAAACTACAACGGTCACACAAAATTTTGGCATCAGCTATGTATTTCCCAAGCATCCACAAGTTAAACAAACAACAATATATCATCTTTATTATTCAACGAGGTATTTCATCATATCAACAAGTCCTATGATGAATTCTATATCAAGAGTTCGAGCATGATATCTAATATTCTCGGGGTTGCAACAATCAATCATTCGATAACAGGATTTATTTTCTCGGGTTTCATCGACAACAACAATAATTATTTTATTCGTCCCATGCAAGCAAAGATAGCAACAACACTCACGTGTAGGCCATGTTCTCTCTCAACATCAATAGCCTAGTGCAAGCATCAAATATTTTGTTTATGGCAGATTTATCAACACAAGGTCAAGCTCCAAAACATGAATTTCAGGACTACATTTATCATGCAAATCAAGATTCAATAGAGGCAATAGCTATTTCAAGACAAAATTGCAGCATCAAAGTTCTATGCAAGTCGGGATCATCAATAGAAGCTTAAACCTCATGCAAAGGCCAAAAAAAAAAAAAAAAAAAAAAAAAAAGGCACAGAATAAGAGTGCTTATTCTTCAACGTGCCCCACCAGTCGGATTTCATTCAAGCTTTATGATTGGAATCCTGCAGAATTTCCTAGACGACTTTGGCACCAAATATTTCAGTGGTTGGCCAGCATGCCTGTTGAGTTGGAGGGGTATATCCGTCCTGGTTGTACAATCTTGACTCTGTTCATTTCAATGCCTAATTTTATGTGGTCTAAGTTACATGAAGACCCTGTTATATATATACATGACTTTGTTGGTGCTCCTGGGAAGATGCTATATGGAAGAGGATCTTTACTTGTTTATTTAAACAATGTGATTTTTTTTTTTTTGTGTGATGAGAGATGGAACTTCTGTGATGCAAGGTGGAGGAGCAGGCCCCAAAGCTTTGCTATGTTTATCCTAAATAAAGATTATGGAAGCATCACTCTGTTTGAAAGGATCAAAGTTCATGACTACTAGCTCTTCGTCTAATCCATGCGAACGAAATTTTACCCACAGAGCAGAGAAAGCAAGAGCAGATTCAAAGCAAAAATGAACAAGGAAACCGAGAAATGGTGCAAACCGGAGCCGAAGTAAGCCGCGGCTAGAGGCAGTGGCAAGGCCGCAAGTGTGAGACGCACAAGCACGGGCTGTAGATATGAAACAAGCACACTCGAGGCCAACGACAAGCTGTGCAGTGCTAGGCAAGACCACACACGTCGCGTTGAGTGGGCGGACGTGTATGGTCAGTGTCGGACAATCCGAAGCCAGAGGCAGCAGGCGGTGTGCAAGCGACGGAGTAGTTGGACAGACCGACGCCGCGTTGAAAGGGCGGGCGTGGTCGGCGTTGGCCAGATCACGGCTGAAGACGGTGCCTGGAAATTGCGACGATGGCCGGCGTACTAACATCGGTGGTCTTCAGTAGTTGCAAAGCAAGCTGGTCACGATTTGGTTTGGCAGCGGAGGAACGTTGAAGAAGAAAGCTGGGTGATCTCAGTTTGGAGGGAAAGTGTGCTGAAATAGGTCCGTGGAGTTTGATCTCCTGCAAATAAAATAAAAAAAAAAAATTCATTAGTGAGCAAACCTGAAGCAGAACAACTCAAAGAAGAAGAAGGAAAGCTGCCTGAAGAAGAAATGAAGAACTGGGTCTCTCAATATAGAGAGAGAGTAGGCTAAGAGAAGAAATTTGGGTGATTTCGGCGGCTGAGGCAAAAATAAGTTGTGAGATTTAGGGTTTTGAGCCATCTTTTTAAATAGAATAAAAAAAAAAAAAGGTGTGATATATGGAATATGCCTCATATATTCTGAATATATATATGCATATATATAAGAGGCCAACCTATTTCCAAACCCAAAAAGAAAAAAAAAAAAAATTGATTTCTTATCTTAATTCTTATTTCTTTTACTTGGAGTAAAAAAAAAAAAAAAAAAAAGGTTTTGTATTCTTCAATACTTGGAGAAGTGAAAAAAAAAAAAAAAAAAAAAAAAAAAAAAAAAAAATGTTTTTTGCTTGTCAATTTTTTCTGTAAATTGAAGTGCGTCATCAACTTTATCCATAGGCTCTGTCGTGTGAAAATGTTTTTTTTTTTTTTTTTTTTTTTTTTTGGGGAACGTGATGCGAAACAGGGTCGAAGAAGTGACAGTATGCATGTCTGAGAAATTTAAAATTTCTCATACACGCAAGGGGCAAATGTAAGAGGGGCTAATTTGAGCCCACAAAATTATTTAGGCCCAATAGCCCAAGATTAGTGGGCCCGAATTTATCGCAAGTCTAAGAATCGGTGGGCCCAGATTTATCGCCATCAAACGGATTGAATCGCTCTAAGCCTCGAAAGGGTTCGGATCCACGAACCTAGAGACTTACTCAGGCCCGGAACTCGAAAGGGTATTAGGCAAGCCTAGAGATCCGAGGCACTCGGACTCGAAAGGGTTCGGATCCACGAACCTAGAGGTCCGAAATACTTGGCTTCGAACGGATTCAGACGCAATCTAGAAGTCGCTCCGTTAATGAGTCCCAGAACACTTGCGGGCTCGGAGCTTTCCGGGATCTACGCACCAGAACCATGGGCGTAATGGAGTTCGAACAAAGGACCCGATCCCGAGGACGGTGAGTGGAGATAAATTCACTCTTCGGTTAAACTAGCCTATACCCGGGTCGAGGTGGCACGACCACGGGGGGTCCATGAGACTCGGCAATATTTTGCGGCAGGACGTCCTCTGGGACTACCCCTGACCCTTTGGGATGATTGGGGATCATTGGTTAGGTGTGGCTAAGAAGAAGGGTTCGCCGAGGGATTGATCTCCTCTTCGGGGTTTTCTCATCCTCGGAGAAGTCACCTCCTCGGAGAGGTCACCTCCTCGGAGAAGTCACCTCCTCGGAGAGGTCACCCCCTCGGACAAGGTGGTTAGAGAAAATATCCCCCATGTGCCTTGCACATGGGCTCCATCCTACATCATGAGGTGCCTATAAATAGCACCCACCCATAGCTTTAGAAGGAATGGATTTTTGGAGATTTTTAACTCTTGGGAAAGAACTAATTTCCCTTCTCCATTATCAACCTTGAGAGTGAAAGTGGGAGATCCATGGGAGAGCCTTGCCATTATTCTATTCTCTAGCCATTTTGCCTTCTTCTTCACCCAATCTCTTATCTCCATCATCTCATTTGTTGTCGTGTTCCTAAGTTGAGATTATTGAAGAATCTAAGCCTCTCATCATATTCTAGAGAATTCGAAATTGTTCTTCAAGGATCTTCGAAGATCTTCGAATTTTCCAACTCCTTTCTTGAACCCTCTCCTACACTAATATACCATGTTGGACACATCAATCAATTTTAAGTTTGTTGATTTGAATAATAAACCTCCAAGAAGAAAAATTATTCAATGTGCACGTGATATACATGGTCTTATTGTAAACAAATTTAAACAAAGATTTCCACATAAAAGTAATAATATACAATATATATATATATATATATGTATAATGATATAACAAAATTATAGACCTATTATTTTAAAACATAAGAAGTATTTCATAATATCAATAGTTAATATTTTTCGTAGTATTTTTCACGGACCACACTTGACAAATGAGCAGAGTTTGTACCATTAATTAACAATAAATGACAAGAGTTTGTACCATTAATTAACAATAATTTCTTTGACTAGTGAAAAATGAACTGTGATTTTAACCTCTGTGGCCATGACTCTATGGAATCCCAATATTGATGTCCTTTGAATATCCATTTGAATGATAATCAATATATGGTGGTGTATGCTACAAAAGTTTAACCAACCAAACACAGTTTGGTTCGTTTTACCATCTTAGTTTTATTTCTATTTTGTACATAAGTGTTTTGTAAAACAAAATATATTACATATACAAATTCATAATTTATACACCTTTTTGGTAAAAATATGAACTTATTTGACGCAACTGTTGTAAGATGAAAATAAAAAATTAAAAATTAAAACACACTTTCCTCTACTTTTGAATGATTAATTTTTTCAAATTATTTAAGTTACCTTAGTCTCATAAATATGCACAAGATGAGCCAAACATTTTGACATATATTTTCAAAAAAAATTAAAAAAAAAACAAGCAAACAAATTATAAACAACTTCACTAAACAAGGCTAGAGTTGAAATGGAGCCTTCTAATTTTGGAACAAGGAAAAAATTAATCAAAAACTACAACAAAACACCTATCAGGATGAACAACAATGGAAAATATTAACTATGAAATATATTATAGACCTATTATTTTGTATAATAGTTTCAAAATAATAAATAGTATTTTTCATAAATCAATAGTTAATATTTTTGTCGCATGCAACACTAAATAATTTACATGAATCAAAATTACACGAATAAATTACATGAATAATGCAACACTAAATTATTCATGTAAATTACACTAAATAATTTACACTAAGGAGACAATTCGAGTGCATCTTTCAAGGAGACACATATAATATATACATATATATATATATAGAAAGAGAGAGAGCATACGCTGAGTGAGTGAGAGAGGAGCGCTTGAGATTGACTGAGCTCACGAGAGAGAAAGATAGAGACGCCGCATCACCGCTAGCTGTAATACGCCGTTGCCGCATGTAACACCCCGAAATAATCTAATCATAGAAAATATATCAACCCACTCCCAAATAAGATAATAACCATGGCTCAAGGTATAGCGATCCCGGGTTTACCCTTGTTGTACAGTGATCCGGACATGTGTCCGCGGATGTTGGTAGTTGGTTATTATCGTGTTTACATTCCTTTTTCTTCATATTTGAATTATAGGATGTGTTAGGCAGGTTTGTTACAGGTTGGTTGTGTTCGGGAGCCTAGTGTTGCTGCCCAGAATTTTGGACCTTCGCTTGAGCAAGGAGTTGGTCGCTCGAGCGAGAGTGGGGTTCGTGTCTGGTGGGTCAAGCCAGAGTGGCTCGCTCGAGCGAGCGGTTGCACCTGGTTCTGGACCTGAGAGCTGTCTTTCTTGGCTCGAGCGAGCTTCCTTCGCTCGAGCGGTCTGGATTTTTCTTCGCTCGATCGAGAACTTCTTGGCTCGAGCGAGAGTTTTCTGTGTCTGGTCGCTCGAGCGACGAAGGCTTCGCTCGAGCGAGAGTGTTTTATATCAGCGCACAGCAGCGTCTAAAACATCACTTTTTCACTTTCTTTTTGATCCAAAACCCTTAACCCGAGCCTCTCTCTCCCTACACTTACACTCTCTCTATGATTTGATCTCCCTAGAGTGTGAATCTAGCCTAGGGCCTTTGTTAAAAAGATAGAGGGTGTTGAGAGCTTCGATTTAATCTGAAAAAGTTTGGATTTGGAGCAAGTTGATCTTCGAGCCTTCATCTCCTTTGTGGCTTAAACTTCAAGGTAGGGATATCCTACTCCTCTATATGGGTTTTGTCTTTAAATTTTGGTATTTTGAGATGTTGGGCTTGGTTTGGTAATTTTGTGAAAGTTTGGGGCTTTTGTGTAATTTTACAAAAGTTGGGGTTTTATTCATAATAAACCTAGATGCATGTTTGGCATAGAAAAATGGAATGATTGTTGAATCATTGATGAAAATGGGACCTAAGGGTTGAAATGTTAATTATGGAAATTGACCTAATTACATTGTTTAATTAATTGGGATAATTAATTGAGAAGAGAGAGGAAATGAAATGTTGATTGAATATCCATTGTGCATTTATTTTCTGTTTAGAAATAACTGCTTTGGGCTATCGGTGGAGGATAGTCGTGATTGTTGTAGACAATGCATGATGATTAGGCAAACTGAAACTAATCAATGAAATGTGTCATGGAACTTGACGGTTGATAGAATACATTAACTGTATGTATTGGGTGATTGTATATAGAACCAATGTGTTTATATACGTTATGTGTAGAGGAGGAGATAGGGGATGTACTCCGCGGTTTGGGGGAAGATAGGGGATGTACCTCTAAACCGGTTAGTGTTGGGAGAAGATAGGGGATGAACTCCGTAGATACAGCTCATATGCTTGTCTAGAAGTGAAGATAGAGCTTATATGCTTATCTTTGTGATGTGTGGATATAGCTCATATGCTTATCTGTGGATATTGTGGTTATACATATCTGTTGTAGAATGTGGATATAGCTTATTGCTTATCTGAGAATGTGGATATTGTTGTTATACATATCTGTTGAGAATGTGGTTAGTGCTTATATGCCTATCCGTTGAAAAAGGGAAAATGAAAGGAAACTTGGACTCATAAGTCGTATGACATAAATATGTGATTTATGTGATTGTATCAGTGTTGGCCATCTATGAATTGCTAATATTTTAGACATTGTTCATGGTTGGTTTAGTGTATTTCTACTGGGCTGTGGCTCACCCTATATGGGAATATCATTTTCAGGTGCAGGTAGCATGCCACCTCCAAGGACATAGCTGGGAGGCTAGTGGCGGGCATACTTTTGTTGCTTAACTTTTGATGTATTACATGTAACTTCAAGCCAAGGGCTTAATGTGTAAACGAGTTAGTACTCTTTTGTTGTAACCAAGTGTTAACTTGGAAAGCTGTAAGCCCGTAGGGCATTTTGTTATGATGTTAACATGTAATACTTTTGTAATGGAACTCTAAGGAATAAAGGAATGTGGATAGTTTATATGTAAATGCATGTCCTATCTGATGGGTTTAATGTTGTTTTTTTTAGGGAGTTACAACTTGGTATCAGAGCGTACCGGGTTCGAATACTTTGGGTACGTGGGAAGTGATTAGGATCACAATGGGTTTGTCTCGCTTGATAGAGACTTAAATGTAGTATCATATGCTATGTGCTTAAGTGATAACATGCTTATGTGACTATGTGGGTATGGGATTTAATTTCTAGGATGTTGATTGGATCCTTGGGTTTCTGGGAGTCTTGTTGGAAAAGCACTTGATCAATGCTGTTTCTAACCGGAACTCTAGTAACGCCTCGGGACTATCATTATCCTGAAATGAAATTCGTAAGTGCTTATGTGTTTATGTGCTTATGTGGAGTGAATTACAGTTGTCCATGCATTAGGACGTGGGTGTTTAGTTTCGGCACATTTATGAATGTGCTAACGTTTTGTGTTGCCTTTATTAGGATGTCAGGACGAGGAAGAGGTGCTAGGCGTGGTAGACCTGCGAGGCAGGAAGTACCGTTACCGGGTGAGATTCCGGCAGTGCAGGATGGAGTTGGGCAGGCCAATGTGGCCGAACCAGTAGGTCAGCAGGAGCTTTGGGTATTCTTAGAGCTGGGAATCAGGCAGCTGAGACAGGGCCTTCTTTCTTGAAGAGGGTGTTCTTCCGGTCTAATCCGGACGAGTTTATCGGGGATCCGAAGGAGCCACTGAAGGCTGATGAGTGGTTAGAACAGATGAGTAAGACGTTCGAGATGCTTGGCATTGAGGACGGAGCACTGAAAGTGACCTTGGCATCCTTCCAGCTGAAGGGAGATGCGGGTCAATGGTGGAAGTACGAGAAGGCTCGTGTGGGCGGTACTTGGGAGGCGTTTATAAATGCTTTTCAGGAAAGGTTTTTGTCTGCAGCAGCTAGGGAGAAGCTGAGGGATCAGTTTAGCCGGCTTAAACAACAGGGTTTGTCAGTGGCCGAGTTTGAGGCTACTTTTACCAGTCTGTCCAGGTTCGCACCGGAACTGGTGGCGTCTGAGGAACGCCGTTGCTATGAGTTTGAGCGGAAGTTGAGGCAGGGCCTCAAGTTGAGAGTTGGTGGGTCTTACATCCGAGAGTATAGACACCTAGTTGATGCTGCTGCTCATATGGAGATTATGATGCAGGAGGAGGAGGAAGAACAGAGGGGCTCCAAGAGGAGCCAGGATAGTCAGAGTGATAGCAGGAGGCAGAAGGGTTATAACCCTCAGCAGTCTCAGGGTGCAGTCTCTAGATCGACCTTTCCAGTGCCGAGTGTGGGCTCGGGGAGAGGCAGTCAGGGGGAATTCACTTGTTACAAGTGTGGCCAGCTGGGTCACAAGGTTTCAGTTTGCCCGCAGAAGAGTGGGGGTCAGAAAGCTGCTTCTTCTTCAGCTAGACCGCAGAGTCAGAGTTTGGGCAGGGGGCAGCCCTTGACTTGTTATCAGTGTGGACAGCCTGGGCACCTGAAGAGGTTTTGCCCACAGTTGAGTGCCACTTCGGGAGCATCTGGTTCTAGGCAGACGCAGGGTTTTCAGCCAGCTCAGTCTGTGCAGGCCTCGAGGGCCAATCCGGGAGTTTCGTCATCCCAGTCTGTGCAGCAGTCTTTTGCTCCGAGAGGTGAGCAGGTAGACCAGGGGCCTACGGGGCGCGTGCATGCTGTTACCGCGCAGGATTTAGTACCGGCTCCATCAGTAGTGAGAGGTACTTTTCTGTTTTGCAACTCAGTTACTAATGTGTTGATAGACACGGGTGCATCTCATTCTTTTGTATCTGCTGCATTTGCATCTGTTTTGGAATTGGAGTTAGCACGGTTAGCATCTCCTATTTGTGTGGTATCACCTTTGGGTGGTGAGTTGATTCTGAAACAGGGTGTTAGAGGATGTGATATAGAGGTCGCCGACTATAGGCTTCCTTTTCCGTTTGTTGTCATGCCCATGAAGGGCTTTGATGTTATTTTGGGTATGGACTGGCTATCGTCATACCGGGCTGTTATTGATTGCTACCGCCAGAGGGTCACGTTATGTACCTTGAGCGGGGAGTGGTTCCATTTCTTGGGAGACCGGGTTGGAAGTGTTTTGCCACCGGGGTATGATTCGCGAGGGCGAAGTGAGCTTAGTAGTCTACTTGCTAGCTTTGAGAGTGCTGAGAGTGGTGAGACCCAGCTTGTGTTGCCGAGGGTGGTTTGTGAGTATTCGGATGTTTTTCCCGAAGATCTTGTTAGTTTGCCACCTCACCGAGAGATAGAGTTCTCTATTGATTTAGTGCCTGGTACGGCGCCGATTTCTATGGCACCTTACCGTTTTGCTCCAGCACAGTTGGTTGAGTTGAAAGTTCAGCTCCAGGAATTGCTCGATAAGGGCTTTGTTCGCCCTAGTGTTTCACCGTGGGGAGCGCCGGCCCTCTTTGTTAAAAAGAAAGATGGTGCCCTGAGATTGTGTATAGACTACCGGAAGTTGAATCGGGCTACGGTTAAGAATAAGTACCCTATGCCCCGTATAGATGATTTGTTTGACCAGTTGAAGGGTTCCCGTTGTTTCTCTAAGATAGACTTGAGATCGGGTTACCATCAGTTGAGGGTCAGGGAGGAAGATATTCCTAAGACGGCATTCCGTACGCGGTATGGCCATTATGAGTTTCTGGTGATGCCATTCGGGCTTACCAATGCACCGGCAGTCTTTATGGACTTGATGAACCGGATTTTCTGGGAGTTTTTAGACCGATTTGTGGTTGTTTTCGTGGACGATATCCTTATCTATTCGTCTTCTGAGGAGGAGCACGAGGCACACTTGAGAGTGGTGCTTGAGTTACTTAGAGCCCATAGGCTGTATGCCAAGTTTGGGAAGTGTGAGTTCTGGCTGGGGGAAGTCAAATTCTTAGGCCACGTGGTATCCGGGGAAGGGGTGTCTGTTGATACATCCAAGGTTGAGGCAGTGCAAGATTGGGCACAGCCTAAGAGTGTGTTTGAGATCCGCAGTTTTCTGGGATTAGATGGGTATTACCGTCGGTTTGTGAAAGATTTCTCCAGGTTAGCGTCACCGTTGACTAGACTGACTCGGAAGGGAGTCAAGTTTGTGTGGAGTGAGACTTGTGAAAAGTCGTTCCAGGAGTTGAAAGTTAGATTGACCACCGCTCCGGTGCTGATTATTCCGGAGAGAGGGTTGGGTTATGCAGTTTATTGTGATGCCTCACGAGAGGGTTTGGGTTGTGTGTTGATGCAAGAGGGGAAAGTGGTAGCTTATGGCTCACGTCAGTTGAAAATACACGAGAAGAATTACCCCACACACGACCTAGAGTTAGCAGCAGTGATCTTTGCCTTGAAAATCTGGAGGCACTACCTTTATGGTGAGAGGTTCGAGGTATTCTCGGATCATAAGAGTTTGAAGTATCTGTTTACACTGAGAGACTTGAATTTGAGGCAGAGGAGATGGATGGAGTTCATCGAGGATTATGATTTTGAGTTGCACTATCATCCGGGAAAGGCCAATGTTGTGGCCGATGCCCTTAGTAGGAAAACCATTAGTGATGTAGCTTGTATAGCCATCAGGGAATGGGAGATGTTGGGAGCACTTGGCGAGTTTGATTTGCTACTGGGCGAATCTGGTGAGGCTGCGGCCTTGTTTTCTGTTCTTGCGCAGCCTACACTTGTGATTAGAGTGTTAGAGGCACAGAGAGGTGACCTTGAGGTAGAATCCATCCGAGAGAAGATTTCCAGTGGGAAAGTTGAGAAAGGTTTGACGGTGTATCCCGACCTGAGTGTGAGATACCGAGACCGTGTGTTTGTACCGGAGTCTTGCCGAGAGGAAGTACTCCGAGAGTTTCATCATTCGCGCCTTGCGGTGCACCCGGGAGGTACTAAGATGTATCAGGATTTGGGTCGCCAATTTTGGTGGCGGGGTATGAAGAGAGATGTGGCTGTTTTCGTATCGAAATGCCTTACTTGCCAGCAAGTGAAGGCCGAGCATCAGAGGCCAGCGGGTTTGTTGCAACCCTTGCCTATTGCCGAGTGGAAGTGGGAGCATGTCACTATGGACTTCGTTGTAGGTCTTCCGAGGACTCAGCGGGGTAGTAATGCTATTTGGGTGGTTGTAGACCGGTTGACTAAGTCGGCGCACTTTATTCCTATGCGCGTGAGAGATTCGGTAGATCATCTTGCCGATTTGTATATTCGGGATGTAGTGAGATTGCACGGGGTCCCAGTGACGATCGTCTCAGATAGAGATCCTCGTTTTACTGCTAGGTTGTGGCAGAGTTTGCAGAGTGCTTTGGGCACTAAATTGACCTTTAGTACGGCTTATCATCCTCAGACTGACGGGCAGTCCGAGCGTACTATTCAGATCCTTGAGGATATGCTTCGGGGTTGTGTCCTGGACTTCAGTGGGACGTGGGAGAGGCACTTGCCATTGGTAGAGTTTGCCTACAACAACAGTTTTCAGTCTAGCATCGGTATGGCACCGTTTGAGGCCTTGTATGGCCGACCGTGTAGGTCTCCTGTGTGTTGGGCCGAGGTGGGTGACGCACCTTTGTTGGGTCCGGAGTTGGTTAGGGAGACGACGGAGAAAGTTGAGCTTATCCGTAGGAGGCTTGTTACAGCCCAGAGTCGACAAAAGAGTTATGCCGATCGTAGGAGGAGGCCTTTGGCGTTTGAGGTAGGTGATCATGTCTTTCTGAAGATATCACCTAGGCGAGGTTTGATGAGGTTTGGGAAGAGTGGGAAGTTATCCCCTCGGTTTATTGGTCCTTTTGAGATTCTTGAGAGGATAGGTGAGGTTGCTTATCGATTAGCCTTACCGCCGCAGTTGTCCGGAGTGCATGACGTGTTTCATGTGAGTATGCTTCGGAAGTATGAGCCAGATCCATCACATGTGCTGGATTGGACCGATTTAGAGGTAGATGAGGATGCCTCGTATGAGGAGAGACCGGTTCGGGTCTTGGATAGGCGGGATCAGGTCCTGCGTGGCAAGACCATTCCTTTAGTGAAAGTCTTGTGGAAACATCACGGAGTGGAGGAAGCCACTTGGGAACGTGAGTTGGGAGTCCGTGAGAAATATCCGGACTTGTTTGTTGATATGTGATATTGTATTTAAATTTTGCATTTTGTTGAACTTAAGAGCTTTTATATATGTCTTAAGTTGTGAAACATTGAAAATGTTTTGATTATTGGAAGTATGTTTTGGAACTTGCCTCATATGGAAGTTGAATGTAACATTATATGTGTTAAGTATATTGTTGACATTGGAAAGTTAGTGCATAATGTTGGTGCATGTTAAAAATACATATGTTGTTTACATATTGTGATATGTCTCTTGTTAAGGGGATGGAATGACCGGTGATGGGTCGAATTGTTGAATGTTCAAGTGTAACATTGTCTCAAATGGAGGAAAGCTTGTTTTGAAAACTTGTGCTTAATTTCGGGGGCGAAATCCTTTAAGGGGGGGAGGTTATAGCGATCCCGGGTTTACCCTTGTTGTACAGTGATCCGGACATGTGTCCGCGGATGTTGGTAGTTGGTTATTATCGTGTTTACATTCCTTTTTCTTCATATTTGAATTATAGGATGTGTTAGGCAGGTTTGTTACAGGTTGGTTGTGTTCGGAAGCCTAGTGTTGCTGCCCAGAATTTTGGACCTTTGCTCGAGCGAGGAGTTGGTCGCTCGAGCGAGAGTGGGGTTCGTGTCTGGTGGGTCAAGCCAGAGTGGCTCGCTCGAGCGAGCGGTTGCACCTGGTTTTGGACCTGAGAGCTGTCTTTCTTGGCTCGAGCGAGCTTCCTTCGCTCGAGCGGTCTGGATTTTTCTTCGCTCGATCGAGAACTTCTTGGCTCGAGCGAGAGTTTTCTGTGTCTGGTCGCTCGAGCGACGAAGGCTTCGCTCGAGCGAGAGTGTTTTATATCAGCGCACAGCAGCGTCTAAAACATCACTTTTTCACTTTCTTTTTGATCCAAAACCCTTAACCCGAGCCTCTCTCTCCCTACACTTACACTCTCTCTATGATTTGATCTCCCTAGAGTGTGAATCTAGCCTAGGGCCTTTGTTAAAAAGATAGAGAGTGTTGAGAGCTTCGATTTAATCTGAAAAGTTTCGATTTGGAGCAAGTTGATCTTCGAGCCTTCATCTCCTTTGTGGCTTAAACTTCAAGGTAGGGATATCCTACTCCTCTCTATGGGTTTTGTCTTTAAATTTTGGTATTTTGAGATGTTGGGCTTGGTTTGGTAATTTTGTGAAAGTTTGGGGCTTTTGTGTAATTTTACAAAAGTTGGGGTTTTATTCATAATAAACCTAGATGCATGTTTGGCATAGAAAAATGGAATGATTGTTGAATCATTGATGAAAATGGGACCTAAGGGTTGAAATGTTAATTATGGAAATTGACCTAATTACATTGTTTAATTAATTGGGATAATTAATTGAGAAGAGAGAGGAAATGAAATGTTGATTGAATATCCATTGTGCATTTATTTTCTGTTTAGAAATAACTGCTTTGGGCTATCGGTGGAGGATAGTCGTGATTGTTGTAGACAATGCATGATGATTAGGCAAACTGAAACTAATCAATGAAATGTGTCATGGAACTTGACGGTTGATAGAATACATTAACTGTATGTATTGGGTGATTGTATATAGAACCAATGTGTTTATATACGTTATGTGTAGAGGAGGAGATAGGGGATGTACTCCGCGGTTTAGGGGAAGATAGGGGATGTACCTCTAAACCGGTTAGTGTTGGGAGAAGATAGGGGATGAACTCCGTAGATACAGCTCATATGCTTGTCTAGAAGTGAAGATAGAGCTTATATGCTTATCTTTGTGATGTGTGGATATAGCTCATATGCTTATCTGTGGATATTGTGGTTATACATATCTGTTGTAGAATGTGGATATAGCTTATTGCTTATCTGAGAATGTGGATATTGTTGTTATACATATCTGTTGAGAATGTGGTTAGTGCTTATATGCCTATCCGTTGAAAAAGGGAAAATGAAAGGAAACTTGGACTCATAAGTCGTATGACATAAATATGTGATTTATGTGATTGTATCAGTGTTGGCCATCTATGAATTGCTAATATTTTAGACATTGTTCATGGTTGGTTTAGTGTATTTCTACTGGGCTGTGGCTCACCCTATATGGGAATATCATTTTCAGGTGCAGGTAGCATGCCACCTCCAAGGACATAGCCGGGAGGCTAGTGGCGGGCATACTTTTGTTGCTTAACTTTTGATGTATTACATGTAACTTCAAGCCAAGGGCTTAATGTGTAAACGAGTTAGTACTCTTTTGTTGTAACCAAGTGTTAACTTGGAAAGCTGTAAGCCCGTAGGGCATTTTGTTATGATGTTAACATGTAATACTTTTGTAATGGAACTCTAAGGAATAAAGGAATGTGGATAGTTTATATGTAAATGCATGTCCTATCTGATGGGTTTAATGTTGTTTTTTTTTAGGGCGTTACACAAGGGATGCCGGAAAGATATATTCACCATGTTCCTTTACATAGTTTCAAATGTTATACAAAGGTAATCTCACATGCGATTATACATTCATTGACAAATAGTACATGAATTTATAGCATGTAAAATCATGTAATCAAAATGAATAAGGCCCTCAAGGGCTTACAAGTTCCAAGGCAATAGCCTGGTTACACAAAATGGTCTCTCGGACCCATACAAATTAGCCATTGGCTTTACAAAAGTTAACACAAATAAAAGAGCAATCCACTCTTCACCAAAACCATATCCACGCCCTCAGTTTGGCAGAATCACAACATCTTTACTTGCACCAATATCCCTTAGGGGTGAGCATAAAGCCCAATAGAGAATTTTTAACAAAGTATATACAGTTATGCAAACTCTCAATAAAAATGCAAATGTCAATGCCATGCCATGCTTTTTTAAAGAAATTTCATTTTTCTATTTTATATTTAATTTCCATTTTTTTATTTTTGAAGATTTCCATTTTTTTTTTATTTTTTATTATAAAAGCTTGCAATCTCAACACATTTCAAAAAATCCAATTTTAATCAATAGGGGTGGTAAATAAGACACAGGTAATCCCTAGGTTGGTGTTTGCAAGTAGGCTCAACAAGCACTACCAATAACCCTACTTTACCGGTTGCTAACCAGAAGGGAAGTGGTACCTCCTCCGCGCGTGTTTTCGGTCTTTCACCCCGGACACTCAGGCCAACTTATCATTTCATCTACACCTCCTAACCAGACTTACCAAACGTATTTACCCCATACACATTACTGTTGTTCTTATTACAAAGCCTTTTTCATTTATGAAATAAATATCTTCAATTCAAGTTCACAATGCATAATATTAAATTAAATTAAATGAGCATTCAATACCATGATTTCTCCATGCCTCACAACATTTCTCTATTTGTCAAATATCTCTACAACAATGTCAACATTCACATTTCTCATTTCTTCTCTTAAATGTTCCTTCACAAGATAATCATGTGTCATCCACACATAGCTACAATTTCACATTTCACAAGTCTCAGCAATCTAGTCTCTTCAAGACTACATACGGTGTTTTCAAACATTAACCATCAATGTCAAAATTCTCAAAATCCATAATGCACAAAAATTGCCATCTCACAACCATTTATCATCATTTATTAACAATAGTTTTTAAAACAAATTCTCCATTTCAATATGTTATATAGATTGTCCCCTTTTTGCAAACCACATTATGGAATCTATACTCTTTCATCTTTTTATCAAAAGAAAAGAAAGAATTCCATGTACATTTCCATGTTTTCCAAAAATCCCCAATTTCTAAGGGTTTTTCATCAAAACCAAACATTTTCCCATTTCCTTAGTGAAACCCGATCAAAACCATTTTTCTTAAGTTTAATAGAAGGAAACCCTCTAAAATTAGTCAAAGGATTAAGATACAAACCCACTTTTAAAATTCTCTACACTTTTAATTCACAATGTTGAAATCAACATAAGGACTAGAAGAAAGTTTTTAAATCATCATCAAAATAGAAAAAATTGTCTATATAACTCAAGAAATCCCTACCCCAAAGTTCAATGAAGAGGAGAAGGTGAAACCCTAGATTCAAAGTGGAAGACTCTTCAATTTCCATTACACCAAGATGAGCCCTAGCTTTTGATCTCCAAGATTGGTGTGAAAAGTTGATGATCAAGACCCAAAGTGTTTTAGAGATTTGGTGAGGATTTCTGGAGAGAAGGAGGAGAGAAATGAGGTTTAGAGTGAGAGAAAAATGTCCAAAATGTGATACAACTTCGGCAAAAAGGGTAAAAAAAAAAAATAGAGTTTCGGACTGCCCGCCTGCCGCACGTGCGGCGTACCTCCCCGCACGTGTGGAGCGCCTCTCCCACACGTGCGGCCTTCATCCCTGCCCGTGCGGTGCCCCTCTCCTGCATCTTACCCCGCTCGTGCATATTAGACAGTATGCAAGCCATTGAAGCCCAACCTTCACCGCACGTGCGACCTCACTTCCCGTACGTGCAGCCCATCCCCGCACATGTGACCTAGGGCCCCGCACGTGCAGCCCTGGCCCAGCAGCCCAAATTTTCTGACTTGGCTCCCAGGTTCTCTGGACTAGGCCTCGCACTCCCCGGAATAAAGGAACCTCAACATCAAATTAAAAACAAGAATAAGGACTTAAATTTCAAGAGTTATTTCCGAGCGTTTCACACTCAACGCAAGCAAAAGAGGACGAAGCAAAGAGGAAAGAAAAGGAAGGAAAATAAAGACCCGGTCGTCACTACACCACCGCTAGCCGTTGTCGAGAGTGATTGAGCCTGCTCGCCGTTCGTCGCTTGTCGAGAGAGAAATCGCCATTTGTCGTTCGTCGCTTGTTTGGGGATTTTGGGGGAAAAAGATCTATTTCAAAGATTTAGGGATTTTGGGTCAAAATGATCGAGCGCCAAACAATGGGAGAAGCGAGACAAATTTTTTTATTACTTTTTGCGACGGTACATTTAAATCGTCACAAATGATAAACAAAAATAGGTAAAATGACGCCATTTACTAATGGTTTTTTTGCGACGGACATTTGTTGTCGCAAATTGTCCACTATTTGTGAGAGCAAATTTCTCCCATCTCAAAAAATTTATTTTTGCGACGGTACACAACGGCGTCGCGAATACTTCCGTATTTATCACAGTTTTCGTGTATGTTTATTACCGCTGGTATAATTGCCGTTGTAAAAGCTACTTATTTGCGACGGTTTAAACTGCCGTCACAAAAGATCATTTTTTGCGACAGAAAACGCGCCGTCGCAAAAAGTTTCGTGTTTTATAGGGCCTTTTCTTGTGGTGGATGGAAATATAATGTCACACTTAGAATAAATCTTATTTACACATTTTAAATTATGTATAATTTTTTAAGTATTTTCTTATGAGTATATTATAGGAAAATTTATTAGAAAATCATTTTTCAAGTGTTTGTATCTCAATTAGTCCATAAGATATTCTTATATTCTAATAAGTCCTATTATTTGGATATTTGATCTACCAAATCCTAATTCTCATATTTAAGGTATTTTGTGGACATTTCTACCCTTACAAACATTTTTTGAAGGGTTAGTAATTTGGTGATTTGAACATTCATATTTACAATGTGAATATTCACATTGACGTGTGAATGTTCACATTGACAATGTGAATATTTACATTGACATGTTAACATTGATACTGTGAATATTCAAATTGACGACGTGAACATTCACATTGATGGTGTGAACATTCACGTAACGAAACATTCACACTGTATGTAACGCCCTCAAAATAATAACAATAAACCCATCAGATAAGACGTGCATTTACATTTAAACTAACCGCATTCCATTCATTCATTAGAATTTCAGGAAATAAGTATTACATGTTAACCTCATAACAAAATGCCCTACGGGCTTACAGCTTTCCAAGTTAACACTTGGTTACAACAAAGAGTTCTAACTCGTTTACACATTAAGCCCTTGGCTTGAAATTACATGTAATACATCAAAAGTAAAACGACAAAACTATGCCCGCCACTAGCCTCCCAGCTATGTCCTTGGAGGTGGCATGCTTCCTGTACCTGAAAATGATATTCCCATATAGGGTGAGCCACAGCCCAGTAGAAATACACTAAACCAACCATGGACAATGACTAAAACATTAGCAATTGATAGTTGGTCAACACTGATACAATCACATAAATTACATATTTATGTCAACGACTTACAAGTCCCAATTACTTTTCATTTTCCCTTTTTCAACAGATAAGCATGCTAGCTCTATCATCATTTCCACAGATATGTATAAAAACTATATCTCACATTCAGATAAGCATAAAAGCTATATCCACATTCTCAACAGATATGTATATCAACAATATCCACAGATAAGCATACAAGCTGTATCCACACTCTACAACAGATATGTATATCAACAATATCCACAGATAAGCATACAAGCTGTATCCACACTCTACAACAGATATGTATATCAACAATATCCACAGATAAGCATACAAGCTGTATCCACACTTCACTTCACAAAGATAAGCATATGAGCTCTATCTTCACTTCTCTAGACAAGCATATGAGCTCTGTCTACGGAGTTCATCCCCTATCTCCTCCCAATACCTATCCGGTTTAGAGGTACATCCCCTATCTTCCCCTAAACCGCGGAGTACATCCCCTATCTCCTCCTCTACACATAACGTATATAAACACATTGGTTCTATATACAATCACACAATACACACAATTAATGCATTTTATCAACCGTCAAGTTCCATGACACATTCCATTGATTAGTTTCCGTTTACCTAATCATCATGCATTGTCTACAACAATCTCGACTATCCTCCACCGATAGCCCAAAGCAGTTATTTCTAAAACAGAAAATAAATGCACAAATGGATATTCAATCAACATTTCATTTCCTCATTTCTCACCAATTAATTATCCCAATTAATTAAACAATGTAATTAGGCCATTTTCCATAATTACCATTTCAACCCTTAGGTCCCATTTTCATCAATGATTCAACAATCATTCCATTTTTCTATGCCAAACATGCAATCTAGGTTTATTATGAATAAAACCCCAACTTTTGTAAAATTACACAAAAGCCCCAAACTTTCACAAAATTACCAAACCAAGCCCAACATCTCAAAATACCAAAATTTAAAGACAAAACCCATAGAGAGGAGTAGGATATCCCTACCTCGAAGTTTAAGCCACAAAGGAGATGAAGACTCCAAGATCAACTTGCTCCAAATCCAAACTTTTTCAGATTAAATCGAAGCTCTCAACGCCCTCTATCTTTTTAACAAAGGCCCTAGGCTAGATTCACACTCTAGGGAGATCAAATCTTAGAGAGAATATAATTTTAGAGAGAGAGAGTGTCGGATTAAGGGTTTGCTCAAAGAAAAGAAGTGAAAAAGTGATGTTTTAGACGCTGTTGTCCGCTGATATAAAACACGCTCGCTCGAGCGAAGGATTGGTCGCTCGAGCGACCAGACACAGAAAACTCTCGCTCGAGCCAAGAAGTTCTCGATCGAGCGAAGAAAAACCCAGACCGCTCGAGCCACGAAAAGCTCGCTCGAGCCAGAAACTACAACTCTCAGGTCCAGAACCGGGGCAACACTACTCTCGCTCGAGCGACAGACTCCTCGCTCGAGCGAAGGACCAAAAATCTGGGCAGCAACACTAGGCTCCCAAGCACAACCAACCTGTAACAAACCTGCCCAACACATCCCATAACTCAATATACAAAGTAAAGAGGATGCAAACTAGAAAATAAACAACTACCAACATCCACGGACACATGTCCGGATCACTGTACAATAAGGGTAAACCCGGGATCGCTATAACCTCCCCCCCTTAAAGAATTTCGCCCCCGAAATTAAGCACAAGTTTTCAAAAACAGGTTTTCCTCCATTTTAAACAATGTTACAATTTAACATTCAACAATTCGACCCATTACCGGTCATCCCATCCCTTTAACAAGAGACATATCACAATATGTAAACAACATATGTATTATCAACATGCATCAACATTATGCACTAACTTTCCAATGTCAACAATATACTTAACACCTATAATGTTACATTCAACTTCCATATGAGGCAAGTTCCAAAACATACTTCCAATAACCAAAACATTTTCAATGTTTCACAACTTAAGACATATATAAAAGCTCTTAAGTTCAACAAATGTAAAATTTAAATACAAAATTACATATCAATAAACAAGTCCGGATATTTCTCTCGGACTTCCAACTCACGTTCCCAAGTGGCTTCTTCCACTCCGTGATGTTTCCACAAGACTTTCACCAAAGGAATGGTCTTACCACGCAGGACCTGATCCCGCCTATCCAAGACCCGAACCGGTCTCTCCTCATACGAGGCATCCTCATCTACCTCTAAATCAGTCCAATCCAGCACATGTGATGGATCTGGCTCATACTTCCGAAGCATACTCACATGAAACACGTCATGCACTCCGGACAACTGCGGTGGTAAGGCTAATCGATAAGCAACCTCACCAATCCTCTCAAGGATCTCAAAAGGACCAATAAACCGAGGGGATAACTTCCCACTCTTCCCAAACCTCATCAGGCCTCGCCTAGGTGATAATTTCAGAAAGACATGATCACCTACCTCAAACGCCAAAGGCCTCCTCCTACGGTCGGCATAACTCTTTTGTCGACTCTGGGCTGTAACAAGCCTCCTACGGATAAGCTCCACTTTCTCCGTCGTCTCCCTAACCAACTCCGGACCCAACAAAGGTGCATCACCCACCTCGGCCCAACAAACTGGAGACCTACACGGTCGGCCATACAAGGCCTCAAACGGTGCCATACCGATGCTAGACTGAAAACTGTTGTTGTAGGCAAACTCTACCAATGGCAAGTGCCTCTCCCACGTCCCACTGAAATCCAGGACACAACCCCGAAGCATATCCTCGAGGATCTGAATAGTACGCTCGGACTGCCCGTCAGTCTGAGGATGATAAGCCGTACTAAAGGTCAACTCAGTGCCCAGTGCACTCTGCAAACTCTGCCACAACCTAGCAGTAAAACGAGGATCTCTATCTGAGACAATCGTCACTGGGACCCCGTGCAATCTCACTACATCCCGAATATACAAATCGGCAAGATGATCTACCGAATCTCTCACGCGCATAGGAATAAAGTGCGCTGACTTAGTCAACCGGTCTACAACCACCCAAATAGCATCACTACCCCGCTGAGTCCTCGGAAGACCTACAACGAAGTCCATAGTGACATGCTCCCACTTCCACTCGGCAATAGGCAAGGGTTGCAACAAACCCGCTGGCCTCTGATGCTCGGCCTTCACTTGCTGGCAAGTAAGGCACTTCGATACGAAAACAGCCACATCTCTTTTCATAACCCGCCACCAAAACTGGCGACCCAAATCCTGATACATCTTAGTACCTCCCGGATGCACCGCAAGGCGCGAATGGTGAAACTCTCGGAGTACCTCCTCTCGGCAAGACTCCGGTACAAACAAACGGTTTCGGTATCTCACACTCAGGTCGGGATACACCGTCAAACCCTTCTCAACTTTCCCACTGGAGATCTTCTCTCGGAGGGATTCTACCTCAAGGTCACCTCTCTGTGCCTCTAACACTCTAATCACAAGTGTAGGTTGCGCAACAACAGAAAACAAGGCCGCAGCCTCGACAGATTCGCCCAGTAGCAAATCAAACTCGCCAAGTGCTCCCAACATCTCCCATTCCCGGATGGCTATACAAGCTACATCACTAATGGTTTTCCTACTAAGGGCATCGGCCACAACATTGGCCTTTCCCGGATGATAATGCAACTCAAAATCATAATCCTCGATGAACTCCATCCATCTCCTCTGCCTCAAATTCAAGTCTCTCTGTGTAAACAGATACTTCAAACTCTTATGATCCGAGAATACCTCGAACCTCTCACCATAAAGGTAGTGCCTCCAGATTTTCAAGGCAAAGATCACAGCTGCTAACTCTAGGTCGTGTGTGGGGTAATTCTTCTCGTGTATTTTCAACTGACGTGAGCCATAAGCTACCACTTTCCCCTCTTGCATCAACACACAACCCAAACCCTCTCGTGAGGCATCACAATAAACCGCATAACCCAACCCTCTCTCCGGAATAATCAACACCGGAGCGGTGGTCAATCTAACTTTCAGTTCTTGAAACGACTTTTCACAAGTCTCACTCCACACAAACTTGACTCCTTTCCGAGTCAGTCTAGTCAACGGTGACGCTAACCTGGAGAAATCTTTCACAAACCGACGGTAATACCCAGCTAATCCCAGAAAACTGCGGATCTCAAATACACTCTTAGGCTGTGCCCAATCTTGCACTGCCTCAACCTTGGATGTATCAACAGACACCCCTTCCCCGGATACCACATGGCCTAAGAATTTGACTTCCCCCAGCCAGAACTCACACTTCCCAAACTTGGCATACAGCCTATGGGCTCTAAGTAACTCAAGCACCACTCTCAAGTGTGCCTCGTGCTCCTCCTCAGAAGACGAATAGATAAGAATATCGTCCACGAAGACAACCACAAATCGGTCTAAGAACTCCCGGAAAATCCGGTTCATCAAGTCCATAAAGACTGCCGGTGCATTGGTAAGCCCGAATGGCATCACCAGAAACTCGTAATGGCCATACCGCGTACGGAATGCCGTCTTAGGAATATCTTCCTCCCTGACCCTCAACTGATGGTAACCCGATCTCAAGTCTATCTTAGAGAAACAACGGGAACCCTTCAACTGGTCAAACAAATCATCTATACGGGGCATAGGATACTTATTCTTAACCGTAGCCCGATTCAACTTCCGGTAGTCAATACACAATCTCAAGGCGCCATCTTTCTTTTTAACAAAGAGGGCCGGTGCTCCCCACGGTGAGACACTAGGGCGAACAAAGCCCTTATCTAGCAATTCCTGGAGCTGAACTTTCAACTCAACCAACTCTGCTGGAGCAAAACGGTAAGGTGCCATAGAAATCGGCGCCGTGCCGGGCACTAAATCAATAGAGAACTCTATCTCTCGGTGAGGTGGCAAACTAACAAGATCTTTGGGAAAAACATCCGGATACTCACAAACCACCCTCGGCAATACATGCTGGGTCTCACCACTCTCACCACTCTCAAAGCTAGCAAGTAGACTACTAAGCTCACTTCGCCCTCGCGAATCATACCCCGGTGGCAAAACACTACCAACCCGGTCTCCCAAGAAATGGAACCACTCCTCGCTCAAGGTACACAATGTAACCCTCTGGCGGTAGCAATCAATAACAGCCCGGTATGACGATAACCAGTCCATACCCAAAATAACATCAAAACCCTTCATGGGCATGACAACAAACGGAAAAGGAAGCCTATAATCGGCGACCTCTATATCACATCCTCTAACACCCTGTTTCAGGATCAACTCACCACCCAAAGGCGATACCACACAAATAGGAGATGCTAACTGTGCTAACTCCAATTCCAAAACAGATGCAAATGCAGCAGATACAAAAGAATGAGATGCACCCGTGTCTATCAACACACTAGCAACTGAGTTGCAAAACAGAAAAGTACCTCTCACTACTGATGGAGCTGGTACTAAATCCTGCGCGGTAACAGCATACACGCGCCCCGTAGGCCTCTGGTCTACCTGCTCACCTCTCGGAGCAAAAGACTGCTGCACAGACTGGGATGACGAAGCTCCCGGATTGGCCCTCGAGGCCTGCACAGACTGAGCTGGCTGGAAACCCTGCGTCTGCCTAGAACCAGACGCTCCCGAAGTGGCACTCAACTGTGGGCAAAACCTCTTCATGTGCCCAGATTGTCCACACTAATA
Organism: Camellia sinensis; assembly: GCF_055761805.1. Classification (NCBI taxonomy): domain Eukaryota; kingdom Viridiplantae; phylum Streptophyta; class Magnoliopsida; order Ericales; family Theaceae; genus Camellia; species Camellia sinensis. The sequence goes on along the minus strand of NC_138961.1, from coordinate 69,329,381 downwards.
ACAAGTCAAGAGCTGCCCCCTGCCCAAACTCTGACTCTGCGGTCTAGCTGAAGAAGAAGCAGCTTTCTGACCCCCACCCTTCTGCGGGCAAACTGAAACCTTGTGACCCAGCTGGCCACACTTGTAACAAGTGAATTCTCCCTGACTGCCTCTCCCCGAGCCTACACTAGGCACTGGAAAGGTCGATCTAGAGACTGCACCCTGAGACTGCTGAGGGTTATAACCCTTCTGTCTCCTGCCATCACTCTGACTATCCTGGCTCCTCTTGGAGCCTCTCTGACCCTCATCCTCCTCCTGCATCATAAGCTCCATATGAGCTGCAGCGTCCACTAGGTGTCTATATTCTCGAATATAAGACCCACCAATTCTCAACTTAAGGCCCCGCCTCAATTTCCGCTCAAACTCATAGCAACGGCGTTCCTCAGACGCCACCAGTTCAGGTGCAAACCTAGACAGACTGGTAAAAGTAGCCTCAAACTCGGCAACTGACAAGCCCTGCTGATTAAGCCGGCTAAACTGATCCCTCAGCTTCTCCCTAGCTGCTGCTGATAAAAACCTCTCCTGAAAAGCATTCACAAACGCCTCCCAAGTACCACCAACACGAGCTTTCTCGTACTTCCACCATTGACCCGCATCTCCCTTCAGTTGAAAGGATGCCAAGGTCACTTTCAGTGCTCCGTCCTCGATGCCAAGCATCTCAAACGTCTTCATTGTCTGTTCGAGCCATTCATCTGCCTTAAGCGGTTCTTTAGGATCCCCGATAAACTCGTCCGGATTACACCGGAAGAACTCCCTCTTCAAGAAGGAAGGCCCTGTCTCAGCTGCCTGATTCCCAGCTCTAAGAATACCTAAAGCTCCTGCTATCTCTCTGGCCAAGGCACCCATAGCCTGCTGACCCACTGGCTCGACCACATTGGCCTGCCCAACTCCCTCCTGCACTGCCGGAATCTCACCCTGTAACGGTACTTCCTGCCTCACAGGTCTACCACGCCTAGCACCTCTTCCTCGTCCTGACATCCTAATAAAGGTAACACAGAACGTTAGCACATTCATAGGTGTGCCGAAACTAAACACTCACGTCCTAATGCATGGACAAGTGTAATTCACTCCACATAAGCACATAAACACATAAGCACTTACGAATTTCATTTCCGGATAATGATAGTCCCAAGGCGTTACTAGAGTTCCGATTAGAAATAGCATTGATCAAGTGCCTTTCCAACAAGACTCCCAGAAACTCAAGGATCCAATCAACATCCTAGAAATTAAATCCCATACCCACATAGTCACATAAGCATGTTATCACTTAAGCACATAGCATATGATACCACATCTAAGTCTCTATCAAGCGAGACAAACCCATTGTGATCCTAATCACTTCCCACGTACCCAAAGTATTCGAACCCGGTACGCTCTGATACCAAGTTGTAACGCCCTCAAAATAATAACAATAAACCCATCAGATAAGACGTGCATTTACATTTAAACTAACCGCATTCCATTCATTCATTAGAATTTCAGGAAATAAGTATTACATGTTAACCTCATAACAAAATGCCCTACGGGCTTACAGCTTTCCAAGTTAACACTTGGTTACAACAAAGAGTTCTAACTCGTTTACACATTAAGCCCTTGGCTTGAAATTACATGTAATACATCAAAAGTAAAACGACAAAACTATGCCCGCCACTAGCCTCCCAGCTATGTCCTTGGAGGTGGCATGCTTCCTGTACCTGAAAATGATATTCCCATATAGGGTGAGCCACAGCCCAGTAGAAATACACTAAACCAACCATGGACAATGACTAAAACATTAGCAATTGATAGTTGGTCAACACTGATACAATCACATAAATTACATATTTATGTCAACGACTTACAAGTCCCAATTACTTTTCATTTTCCCTTTTTCAACAGATAAGCATGCTAGCTCTATCATCATTTCCACAGATATGTATAAAAACTATATCTCACATTCAGATAAGCATAAAAGCTATATCCACATTCTCAACAGATATGTATATCAACAATATCCACAGATAAGCATACAAGCTGTATCCACACTCTACAACAGATATGTATATCAACAATATCCACAGATAAGCATACAAGCTGTATCCACACTCTACAACAGATATGTATATCAACAATATCCACAGATAAGCATACAAGCTGTATCCACACTTCACTTCACAAAGATAAGCATATGAGCTCTATCTTCACTTCTCTAGACAAGCATATGAGCTCTGTCTACGGAGTTCATCCCCTATCTCCTCCCAATACCTATCCGGTTTAGAGGTACATCCCCTATCTTCCCCTAAACCGCGGAGTACATCCCCTATCTCCTCCTCTACACATAACGTATATAAACACATTGGTTCTATATACAATCACACAATACACACAATTAATGCATTTTATCAACCGTCAAGTTCCATGACACATTCCATTGATTAGTTTCCGTTTACCTAATCATCATGCATTGTCTACAACAATCTCGACTATCCTCCACCGATAGCCCAAAGCAGTTATTTCTAAAACAGAAAATAAATGCACAAATGGATATTCAATCAACATTTCATTTCCTCATTTCTCACCAATTAATTATCCCAATTAATTAAACAATGTAATTAGGCCATTTTCCATAATTACCATTTCAACCCTTAGGTCCCATTTTCATCAATGATTCAACAATCATTCCATTTTTCTATGCCAAACATGCAATCTAGGTTTATTATGAATAAAACCCCAACTTTTGTAAAATTACACAAAAGCCCCAAACTTTCACAAAATTACCAAACCAAGCCCAACATCTCAAAATACCAAAATTTAAAGACAAAACCCATAGAGAGGAGTAGGATATCCCTACCTCGAAGTTTAAGCCACAAAGGAGATGAAGACTCCAAGATCAACTTGCTCCAAATCCAAACTTTTTCAGATTAAATCGAAGCTCTCAACGCCCTCTATCTTTTTAACAAAGGCCCTAGGCTAGATTCACACTCTAGGGAGATCAAATCTTAGAGAGAATATAATTTTAGAGAGAGAGAGAGTGTCGGATTAAGGGTTTGCTCAAAGAAAAGAAGTGAAAAAGTGATGTTTTAGACGCTGCTGTCCGCTGATATAAAACACGCTCGCTCGAGCGAAGGATTGGTCGCTCGAGCGACCAGACACAGAAAACTCTCGCTCGAGCCAAGAAGTTCTCGATCGAGCGAAGAAAAACCCAGACCGCTCGAGCCACGAAAAGCTCGCTCGAGCCAGAAACTACAACTCTCAGGTCCAGAACCGGGGCAACACTACTCTCGCTCGAGCGACAGACTCCTCGCTCGAGCGAAGGACCAAAAATCTGGGCAGCAACACTAGGCTCCCAAGCACAACCAACCTGTAACAAACCTGCCCAACACATCCCATAACTCAATATACAAAGTAAAGAGGATGCAAACTAGAAAATAAACAACTACCAACATCCACGGACACATGTCCGGATCACTGTACAACAAGGGTAAACCCGGGATCGCTATACTGTAAATGAAAATATTATTAGGGGTATTTTGGTAACTATGTCACTCATAGAACTTATTGAAACATAAGAACATAATGTGGACTAAATAGAACATAAGTAGGTGAAAAGGAATTTATAAAAAGTGTCCCTATATTATATTATTGCTCATCTTTACGCTCAAATTTCTCAATCCTAACTTGCGATTAAAAAAATAAATAAAGAAATTTTGTTAACCAATGTAATAATATGCGTTAAGAGCAACCAAATAAATTAGAAGTGCATGTCATTTTTTTTCAAATGAAGGGGCAGTTTGATAATTGAAACTGCAGAGTTGTTGGAGAGGAAAATACATTATTAGCAGCATCTATCTAGATAAAAGAGTACTAGTGTGAAAGCAATCAAATTAATAAATTCCATTTTCTTGGGGGGGCAAGTTTAGGAAGGTTTCGTGAGGTCCACGACTTGGTCTATCTTCGTTGAAGCACTTTCCCCCACTAACTTTCTCATTTGTTTTTTTATATTTAATTTTTGAGTAATGTTAGATATTCTAAAAATTCTATCAATGTTTTTACTATCTCACATGGGTGTAGGACTTATACAATGTGGATCCCATGTAGGTCCTACACTGATGTAAGACATTTGATAGAATTTTTAGCAAAATTTTTAGAATCTCTAACATTTTTGTTAATTTTTTGCACCAAGCAGACAATTTAATGTCGAATGTTCCAGGGAAGGTGCCCAGAATTCTTCCTTTTGTTATTTGGAATATTATTATTGAGTGTTTAAAGATAGAAAAATGTTCAACAGTATTGCAGTAGATGAATTTAAACCATTGATTAATTTTTCTAAATAAAAAAGCTAAATAAAAATTATGAGTGTGGGGAGTTCTGTTCACTTAAATTTGTAAAAGATATGAACAAAATGTAGGCAATGAAGTGGACCACAAAACTGTCTTTTATTTTTATTTTTTTCTCCATTATTAAGAAAAATTAAAATTAATGGTACTATTCTAAAATTATAGAATGATTTATGACTTTAATCGTATAAAATTTATTATAAGTTTATAAATATTTTTCAAAATTAATATTGATTTATTAATGCTTTCTATAATTCTGGATATATTTTTTGGGGAAACTTTTTAGTTCACATAGCACAGCTGTTTGTGACCTTCCGGTATGTTATGCTTGGCAAGTAACAGAAGTAACAGAAATCAAAATAAAGATTGAAAAATAATTAAAATCATATCTTATTTAAGTTTCATTATTTCAAATTTTTTATTTTTAATATATGTGATAGAGGGAGAGGAAAAATTGGAATAAATCAAAATAAAGATTTAGATACAAATGTTTTTAATAGATATAGATTAACAAATCATATTTTTATCTAAATTTCGTTATTTTAATCTTTATTTAACTTTTTATTATATTAAAAAATTAGAAATTAAGAAAATGAGTTAAGGAGATTTCAAGAACTGCCACATAAGAAAGAGAATGTTAACTTTCCTTGAAAAATTAGTATTGAAATTTTGAAAAGTTTTAAAAACACACTACATTTACTTATATATGTATATATATAGTATAGTATAGTATAGTATAGTATAGTACAAAGTATAGTATAGATAGATACTAATAAGAGCCACTTCATATTTAGTATGCCTTGTTCTTTGACCATTTTCTATTGGCCTATTTTAGAAAGTGATTTTGTTTTTAGTTTATTGGACTTTTTTACAAAATGTGCAAAAAAAAATAAAAAAAAAATAAAAATAAATAAATAAATAGAGTGGTGATATGATTTAAATAAGTTAATAAATTTATTTATTTATTTATCTTTTTGCCTTCCCAAAAGAGGCCTTTGTCTGCCCTTCGCTTTTTTGTCTTATTAGTCCTTCAATGAATTTGCAAGACGACACCATGCTGCTTTTATTTACTTTTTTTTTTTTTAAGTTGTAAGATTATAATAGTGTATGTTAATACTTATGTATAAATATTTATAGATTTAAGCTTAGTTTGGTTTTAGATTTTTGGTTAAAAAAGCACAAAAAGAAAAAATTGGCTACATAAGCCAACAAGACAAAATGTCACATCCAAATCATAATCATTATACTTTTTCTCTCACAAAAGTAAAAAAAACCAAAAAAGGCAAATCAAATGAGGCTAAAAAAGTCCCAACACAAAAAAATTAGCTAAAAAAGCCAATGCCAAATGAAGACTTAGTTAGAATTAACTAATTCTCACTACTTAAAATTTTATTAATTTTTAATTTACATTTTAAGAGCCACTTAAATTTTTAAGTGATACAATTTCTAATTATTAAATGGACTTAATTGATTTTTGGGAATTTTTTTTAAGGTCCCTGATATTAACATTTTATAGCATAAAGGATACCTAATATTTTCATAATGTCTAAGGTCTCTCAATATCGATCCAGAGAAAATTTTACCGGGAGAATTTCTCTGGACTTCCCAGAAAATTTTTCTGTGTTTTTGACTAATTTTCTTTGGTTTGCTCTTGATTTTCTCTGTGTTTTTTTTATCAAATCAGAGAAAATTGAACAACCACCATTTTCATTTTGACTAATTTTCTCTGGACTGTAAGACATTCAGACAACAACAACTCAGAGCAAATTGAACAACCACCATTTTCATTTTAACCAATTTTCTCTGGACTGTAAGACATTCAGACAACAACAACTCAGAGCAAATTGAACAACCACCATTTTCATTTTAACCAATTTTCTCTGGACTGTAAGACATTCAGACAACAACAACTCAGAGAAAATTGAACAAACACTATTTTCATTTTGACCAATTTTCTCTAGACTGTATGACATTCAGACAACAACAACTCAGAGAAAATTGAACAACCACCATTTTCATTTTGACCAATTTTTTCTAGACTGTAAGACATTCAGACAACAACAACTCAGAGAAAATTGAACAAACACTATTTTCATTTTGACCAATTTTCTCTGGACTGTAAGACATTCAAAACATCAAAAGCAATGGATATCACAACACAACACTTAACCTGACTAGTAAATTTCACCAACGATGGTATGAAGTTCGTGGCTTGCTTCCTAATGATGATTATATCATAAATGTTACTCACAAAAAGCTTGAAAGCCTCATAAAATCCAAAAAGCATGAATTTTCTCTAATTTACTCAAAAAATTCTCTATGATTTGCTCAAAATTTTCTTTGTGTTTTGACCAATTTTCTCAAGTTTGCTCATAATTTTCTCTGTGTTTTAACCAAACCAGAGAAAATTGTGGTTTTTCACAAAAAAATTTCTAGCAACCTTTAACAAACACATGCGTGCGCGCGCGCGCGCATACACACACACACACACGCACACAAACACACAAAATAAAAAAAAAAATTTGAGGATTGAAAATATTCTTAATCAAATTTATGATTGAATCTAAGTTTTTTTCCTCACTCTTCCACTCAAAACCTCTTCATTTCCACAACTACCTCTTTGGTAGCAGACGTAACGCCCCACTACTTGCTGGCCCATGTAACCTGTGGGTCAACCAACAATACCCAAAAGTTTAAGTCTAAGTTACTTAGTAGCAAGGTAGTGCTACTTTATATGCCCAAGATCACCATACAAACTTCCAATATGGGACAGGGTGTTACAAAATCCTCCACTTATAAATCCTTGCATCCTCGCGAGGGTCTATAATCAATAAGAATGCCACGACAAGCTCATGGCCCACATGGTTGTGTGCATGGGTTGGCTCTAATACCATTTGTAGCACCCACTACTTGGTTACAAGCTCGCGTTATTGAGCTTGGCTCTTCAACTAGATGATTACGCCACTGTACCTTAACCAATTTAATGGCCTTTGTACGTAACATTTTCTCTTTCAAATCCAAGATCTAAACAGGCATCTCCTCATACGAAAAATCCATAGTCAATCATATGCGACGGATTGCACACATATTTCCTCAACATAGACATGTGAAACACATTATGCATTCCTGCCAACCTAAGAGTAGAGCAACACGGTACACAACCTCACCAACCTTCTCCAATACCTCAAATGGTCCAATGTATAATAATTTTATTTCTAACGCCCACCACTTGCCGGCCCAAGTAACCTGTGGGTCAACCAACAATACCCAAAAGCTTAAGTCCAAGTTACTTAGTAGCAAGGTAATGGTGCTTTATATGCCCAAGATCATCCCTGCAAACTTCTGATGTGGGACAGGGTGTTACAAACTCCCCCACTTATAAATCCTCATGTCCTTGCAAGGGTCTATAATCAATCAGAATACCATGACAAGCTTGTGGCCAACCCAAAATAAGTGGCCCACATAGTTGCGTGGATGGGTCGGCTCTGATACCATTTGTAACGCCCCACTACTTGTTGGCCTAAGTAACCTGTAGGTTGACAAACAATACCAAAAAGCTTAAGTCCAAGTTACTTGCTAGCAAGGTAGTGGTGCTTTATATGCCCAAGATCACCATGCAAACTTCCGATATGGGATAGGGTTTTACAAACTCCCCCACTTATAAATCCTCGCATCCTCGTGGGGGTTTATAATTAATCAGAATACCATGACAAGCTCGTGGCCCACATGGTTGTGTGCATAGGTTGGCTCTGATACCATTTCTAACGCCCACTACTTGCTAGCCCAAGTAATATGTGGGTCGACCAAAAATACCCAAAAGCTTAAGTCAAAGTTACTTAGTAGCAAGGTAGTGGTGCTTTATATGCCTAAGATCACCCATGCAAACTTCCGATGTGGGACAAGGTGTTACAACAAATAAACAACAATTTGACCTAGTTGTTCAGATTTTAAAGTATGTGGTTGAATTGAATTGATGGAGAACTTTACGAAACCCTATGTTATGGATTATCTGCAAAACAAATCGACAATTGGAAAACTCTAAAAGCGAAGGAATATGAGGGAAATGAAGTGGAAAAAAAAAACAAAGTGTGAGAATTTGGAATCAGAAACATTTATTATATACATATTCTACAAAGAAGTGAGTGCAACCTTTCAATTTTGGAGATAGATTTCTTTTTCTTTTTCGTTGATGAGTTTTTGAGAGAGAGAGAGACTCCTTAATTCATCACCAGTGAGCTTCAAAATACAGCCTCATAAATTTCTTTCTACACCCAACTGTGGTCGTCTTTGGTCATCCACCACCATCGTCGATGGTGGTTAGTGGTCGTCAGTGTGAAAGAGGCAATGAAGTGAGGTCGAGAGAGGTGAGCCAGCATGTTTCAATTTTTAAAGTGGGTTCTGAGAGAGAAGATGAAGAAGAGAGAGAGAAAGAGGGAGAGAGAGGAAGGAGATCGGCGACATGAGAATGAGAGAAGGACAATGGCGACAGGTGGTGGCCGACGGCGATGTGTAGCTCGACTTTTTTGGCGCCCCCCTTTCGGATGTTCGAAATAAGCCCTATAGTTCGGACTCCTGCGGTTTTGAATCTAATTTCACAAGTGCAATGTGAAATAGATAATCATTCAAGAGTCCAAATCCGACAAATCTTTTGGAAAATCTATTTTGAATCAAATTGCCAAAAATAGACTGCTTTGCTAGATACAGAGTCGCCACCTAAATACTTTTAAGAAATTTAGGAAATCCATGACTCGTGCCAAAGGCCACGTGTCCGTCATCACCAAGATTGTCTCGGCTCGGGAACTTAGGTACGAGAAAGGAAGGTCATGAATGCATTTGAGCACCCCTGCTCGTCCGATCAAAGATCGGCCTGTGCTAATCATGACATGATTTTTATCAACATTATATGTTCTTGTTCCGGTTTATTTAGGCTAGCATTTACTATGTGATGCGCATACACAAGTATAGACTAAATCGCAGAATTGTAACATCTCGAGTCATGTTCTTCTTGAAAATTGTTTCGAAATATATACCACTTGAAAAAGTGATCATATATAAACATTTACTCTAATTATTCCAATTCAAGCAATAAGCCTCCATCCACAGGCATTCAAGCAGTTATAGCATTTAAGCAATTAGTCTCATGGCAAGCATGCTAAACATGGAAACATTCACACGCATGCAATCATGCTAAAGCAAATAAAAGTTTACCTAGTACTCCAAACCAAAAGAAAAAATGAGTTAGAAAAATGCGTGATCCTAACTATACAATTATGACTAATGCAACACATGCGATATGCAATTACTAGGCTCGACTACTAATATGACATATGAAATAATGAAATAGCATGCGGTCTAAGCACAAATTCAAAGAATGTATTAAACTAACAATGCAGTTAGAATGATGAACTGAACCTCGGTACATGCAATACATATGCATGCAAACATGAAGAATGTTAAACGAAACGTGATGTCCCTAAACTAACCATCATAAGCTAGTAAATAAAAGGGAGAAAGACGTGGAGTTGGAAGACATTCACATTATTACATTGCGCTCTCACAGAGGAGAGTCCGAATGAATAACTAGCTAACTAACTAAGCTAAGCTAATTATTACAAAACAAATGAAATAAATAGCTAAACTACTTAACTAATTATTACAACAACTGAAACTAGTCTAGTTAACTAACTAATCACAAAATAAAATTGAATAACTAGTTGAACTAAGTAGTTAAATACAACACCATACAAAATTAACTAGCTACAACTAATTAATTACAACAAGATTAATTTACAATTATGATAATTATAACACTAATGAAACAATCAATTACATTCAACAAAATGCGTAAGTGAAGATGGATGAAGGTTGCATGCACAGCGCTTGAGAGCTACACTGTTTGCCCAAGATGCCTTTGTTTCACCTTCAGCCATTGCCTCTGTTTTCTGCAAAATTGCACTGCTGGCCACACACTAAGGGCCGGCCGTGCATCACTGATGGCCGGCCAGGTCTATAGATGGCAATCATGCATCAATTTGGTGTAAAACTCTGTTTTGTGTTCTAAGGTGAACCAGTGCAGACAGAGTGTTCTCAAGCTCTATTTGTCCCTTTCTTTCTCCTCTATCATAGGAAAACCTCGAGAGAAGGTTGAAATTGATTCCAAAGCCATGAATGAGCAAAATGATTGCTTGATGATCTTGGATACAATTTTGGATAAAAATCAATGAAATGCAAAGAATGAGACCACCCCTCCCTCTTGTCATAGTATGAACTCAAAGAGGGAGGTTGCAATGCTTCAAGAATCATCAAAATGCCATGAATTGGCATGTGATGACTCATGACACAATTAACTTGGCATAACGTCCGACCAAGTTGAAGCAATTTAAGCCACTTTCTTTATGTGTGTTGATCCAAGTTTTAAGCTAATTTTATTTAGCCTTGCCATTCTATAGTCCATTTGTCCATGGTGATGTTAAAGTCCTCTAAACAAGAAGTAATTTCAAATGAGAGGTTCTTCTAAAGCATGAGAGAAAGACTATACCGTTGGCAATGAATCTTCAAAAAGATTAAGCCATTAAGTAGGAGTCTTTCTTACATGTTTTGAGCAACCTCAATCGATTGAAATCATTCTCAAGCATGAAAGAGATGGATGGAGGATTGATTGTTAAACTTAGACTCTTAAACATGGAAATGAGCAAAGGGAAGCTTGGAATAACATGCAACAAGTTATGTATGCTAACTTATGAGACAACAAATGAACTAAACAAAGCATGAACCAATGTAAAAGGCTTGGACAGCCCTAAAACAACCCTTAACATATGAATAACAGAGGTTAAAAGTTAATGAAAATAGCCAAGAAAGCTAAACAATAAAGAAAAGAATGAAGGCTAGTAAGTAAGAATAAGGAGGGGTGGCTAACCCCACCACTTTTGAAACTTCAAAACATGATTTTGGCCCTTTGAAAACTCTGAAAATCAGTGTAGATATCAAAGAAAATGAGTGGAAAAGGAAGGGTTTGAGCTATAGGTAAAGGTGTAGAAGGAGAAAGCTCTCTTTGCCCTTTTGGTAGCTCTTCAAACCGAACCTTAAACACTTCAAATAAACTCAAAACAACACAAAACAGTAAGAATTATGAAGCAAATGGAAGAAATGAAAGCAAGAGAGAAGAAAACAAGCTTAAACCTTTCAAGGGGTAAGCTTGTTGTTTGTGATCCAAACTTGGTTTCAATCCACTCTCAAGCTTGAATTATGTTTCTCCAAGATCAACTTTAAGGTAGTGAGACAAGGTTGTATATGGAGTATAGAGATGATACAAGGAAGCTAGGTTAGCTCAAAGGTTGCTTGCGATGGAAGAATGAGGGAGGAGGAGCTCTCAAGGTGTACATAGGCTCTCTAAATTTTGTTCAACCCTCTAAACAGTAACATAACTTCGTTTTTATAGAATTCGAGCTCAAAAGGTGATAAATATCTTCAAAAATGGACAGCTGGCTAGCTCTCACCCAGAATAGTGTTTTTCGCCACTAAGGGTCAGCCGGCCAATTATAGCCACGGCCGGCCATCACTGATGCACAGCTGGGCTTTGATGTCATCCCTTGTTTTTTGATTCAAACTTAACTCAGAGTGGAAAAAGGTCCAAAAATAAAACTCATAGGTTCAAACAAGGTAAATGTTGAAAATTTGAGGTTATTTCGAGAGCCTGTTGAATCCGAATCGCTGCAAATTCACAATTCAACTTTCATCATCGAGTGTATCGAGCCAAGCGCCTAAGTCTTGCAGGCAGTCAAAAATGGGATGTCTACACGAGGGTAGATCTGACAGTGACGGCAGATGAAGAGAGAGAGAGAAAGAGAGATGAGGTTTGATATGAGAGAATCAAATTTTTCTGTGATATATGAGTGTAGGGGTTGAGGGATCTTAGACATCACAAAATAATATTGTGGACCATTTCCATTACTAAAAGTGGAAGAGGGATGTTAGACTAATTTCCCCTTGATTTTTACTTAATATACTCCATTTGGATAGAGGGGTTTTGTGAGAAAAGAAAAGAAACGATGAGAATAGGAGACCTCTTCACTTGTTTAGATGGTGAAGTAGATGAAAAATGATGAGAAATGATGAAAGACAATGAGAAAATGATTCTCACCAAACCTATGTTTTGTTTCTCACTAAAACTGGTGAGATTTGGTGAGAAAGAAATTGCGTTTAATGAAAGTTTATTAAAATAGCAAAATTACTCTTATGGAAAAATATAGTTTCTTAATATGGAATGTTATTTTGGTAAAATGAAATATAACACTTTACTTTTTTTTCTCTTATTTGCTTTATCCAAACAAAATTGCTGAAAAACCACATTCTCTTTTCTTTTATTCATCCAAACATATTGGTGAGAAATCATAATCTTTTTTTTTTCACCTTGGTGAGAAGCCACAATCATTTCTTTTGTCACCTTCCCTCACAATCCAAACGGAGTGTAAGTTTTAAGTGTAGTTTGATAGAATTGAAAATTAAAAATTAATTAACGCTAATTGTTTTTAAGATAAAAAGTTGTTTAATAAAAATATAAGTACTGAAATAAAACAAATTATTTGATATACATAATATTAAATGTAAATTTTATTATTTTAAAATTATATCTTTTAATTTTATATTAGTTCGATTGGAAAGTGGGTTGGTTTTTTGGCTTTTTGACTATTTTAGCCTGGGGCTAAAAGGCTTCGTTTGGGATAGGTTTTTTTGACTTTTTGTGAGAGAAAGAATATAATGATTATAGGTTGGATGTGACATTTTGTCTTATTAGACTAAAAAGCCTATTTTGTCTTTTTGTGATTAAAATAGCTCCAAACCCAACCCAACCCAACCCAAGTTGCCAAACGAAGGCAATAGTGAGTTGATTTTAGTGGTGGTGGAGACAACAATGGTGCTTATAACGTCAATGACAATAGTGGTGCAGATAAAGAGATAGTGGTTGTGGTGATGTTGATGTTGATGTTGATAATGATGATGATGATGATGATGAAGGGCTAATATAGTGGTGATGAAAATTGGGTGGCTGCGGTGGTATAATAATAGTGGTTATTGTGGAGGTAGAATGATGGTAATGGTTATGACAATGATGGTAATGATTGTGAATGGTAAGCGGGGTAGGGGGCCAGATTGGATTAGTATGGGTGTGGGTCCCACCTACACCTTGTTTGGTGATGATTTGGGAGGGGAGATTAACAGTGTGAGGGGCTTAGTAATCCCCCCTCTTGAGAGGATTAGCTTGGCTGGATTTTAGGTAGGATTAGAAAAATATTGAGTACATTATGTGTATTTTATATAAAAAATTTATTTATTTTTATTAAGTGCATCTGTTTCTTTTAATTTTTGTTTTAGTTTTTTTTTTAGTATAGAAATATTTTATTTATATTTATTTTATATAAAAATAATTTAACAATCTTATCACTAATCATCTCCAACACTATCATCAAAACAAACACACTTTTACTTAATCCATTCACTAACAATCCCCATATTAACAATCTCTTCACTAACCATCCTCTCACTAACAATCCCATCCAACCTAATCTGCCAAACAAACGTAACCTAAGACCATGTTTGTTTGGATGGACATGAGCTTGGAATTGGACTAATAGTCTAATAAAATTATTAATTTGATGTTTGGTTAAATAATTGAAGTACGGACTAACAATCCATCCAGATATGGTATCTTACATATGATGGACTATTCAATCCGATAGAAGGGGGTGGGATATAAATTGGTGGATTAAGACAAAGTTTGGACTATTAGTCCATCCTTATAATCCTAACTCAATCCAAGCATAGGATAGGATACATAATCCAAAAGGATTCGTAGTCCTAAGAATATTAGCCATGGGAATGCTAATCCAACCTAATCCAATCTGCCCAAACAAACATAACCTAAGTGTTAAGAGTCTATGTTCAATGAAGCACTGTCCCTCAACTAGTCTATGGTTGTTTTTTCACATTGAATAAGTATATACATATGCCAAATAGACAATTCATTTAGAAAAACTACTAGACAAATTAATACATTTTACATTCTATTTTATTTTATTTTTGTAGTAACTGATATATCATGAAATATATATATATATATATATATATATACAATTTAAAACAACATTCACTTTCATAAATGTGTTATGTTCCTTAGTAACTGATATATTATTTAATAAAGAAACTTTGCAATTTAAAGCATCAACTTCCTTTTTTTTTTCAGATGGAGAAAGCTTGAAAGTCAAACTATAAAATTACAACAATATCTTGTAACACCAACGGATGAAGAGAGGGAGGAACATCCTTCATCCAAGCCCGACAAGAAAAGAATAGCTAGTCTAACCAAACCATGAGCAATACTGTTACCTTCCTTACAAACATGAGAGACAAACCATGAGCAAAAGCTACAAAGAGCTTGAGCTACCTCAAGCATGACATATTTTAATAATGTGATAAGTGTCAGTAATTAAAAATTTTAAGATTTGTTGAGAAAGTGTTTTTTTTTTTTTTTTTTTTTTTTTTTTTTTTTTTTTTGTGTGTGTGGCTAAGACAGGACAGGACTTGAAAAAGTTTAAAGTGATTAAATGAGAATAATTTTTAAATTTTTTTTCAATAAGTATAAAGAATGGAAATGATTTTTTGATTTTTGTATATAATTTTTCTTGACTTTTTTTAATAACTTTTTAATTAAAATGTTCAATTCCCAAATTAACCTTAGTAGTTTGTCTAATATTACTCTCTATTTAGTTTGTGTAATTTTAAAAAGAATATGTCCAATTTGGGAAAGATTGTGATATAGACACCTTTACTATATAAAAAAAAAATGGGTATTGCTATGGTGTCATATGTAAATTATGTTATCTGTAAGTTTTTGATTATTACAAAGGGCATAACTCAATACTATGAGAATCATGATTAAAAAAAATTGAGTTATAATTAAATATCACATGAGATATAACTAAATAATTTTAGAATCATAACCAAAAAATAATATCATAATCAAAATCATAATGTGTACTACAACAAAAAAGGGTTGTTACGGTGCACAATGCACGTCGTAAAAACCCTTTTACGACGTGCAGCGACACGTCATATTATGACCAGTCATGAAAAGTCATTCACTTTCAACGACATGCTTCGTATGCCATTAAAAACTATTTAACGGCAGATTTTGTGTGTCGTTGTTAATTTTTCTACGACATGCTATAGTTGCCATTAAAAACTATTTAACAGTATATTTTGTGCGTCGTTGTTACTTTTTCTACAACCACTTGTGTACGCCGTTAGTTGGAGAGACAAATAACGGCGCTGATTGCACACCGTAAAATATGTAATACAACGACTTATTATTCCTATCGTAAAATATGTCGTTTTTTTTTATATAAATTCAGCAGGTTCTATTTGATCAATTTTGTACAATCTAACAAATATTACAAACAAACATCACAAATCATCAATCAACTACCAAAATATTGTTTGAAACATCAAAAAGAAACTATATCCATAAATTATAAACATTCAACAATTGTCTATATATTTCAAACATTCAAAAACTATATCCTTAAGTTCTAAACTATACAAATAGTTTAAACCATCCAAAACTATGCATATCTAACTTTCTAAACATATCGACAACTATTAAGAGATTATCTAAAACTACCAACAACAGTTCCTATAGTAGTTGCAGCTGCAACTGTAGCAAATCCACTTGCTCCTATCACAGGGGCGAGGGTGCCCAATGTATGTGTTAAGGCACCTAAACCCGCGACAATAGCTAGAACAACTAACCTGGTTGCATTTCTTGTTTGAGTGACAAAGGAAACTTCACATAAGTACAAAAACCACGACTCAGGGACAAAAATATTTCTTGAGGTATTAAGAAATGATCAACAAATTTTAAAACATCAACCAAACATTTTCAAAATTAATAAGATAATTCAATGGCCCCATAAAAGCAACGTCATAATGAAAAATTAGCAAAAATTCAAGATCTCAATAGTCTCAATGTATATGCAAATAAAATCCACATCAAGTAAAACCTCTTTCTTCATACTTTAAATGAAGTTACCTCTTTTGTTGCGATGTTTCTAGAGGAAAATGAGTAGGAATCTTCCAACAAACCATTTAGTTTGTACAGGAAAATATAGTTTGCTACTAAATCCACGCCATAAGAAGCTCAAGAGAAAAATTAAATTTAAAAATAGGAAGAGGTGCAATTAATCTACTTCAATGCAGCACTTACTTGGGACTCGCATAATTATGCTAAAGGATCTCCATGTATGAGGTTTAGGTTTGTATATGTTTTATCCATTACCATTGCAAGTGTAACGCCCTCAAAAAAAACACAATAAACCCATCAATATAGACATGCATTGGCAATAAAGATAAACATTCTTCTATTCATCAATATAGACATGCATTGGTAATAAAGATAAACATTCCCTTCATGGGCATGATAACAAACGGAAAAGGAAGCCTATGGTCGGCGACCTTTATATCACAACCTCTAACACCTTGTTTTAAGATCAACTCACCCCCAAGAGGTGACACTACACAAATAGGAGATGCTAACTGTGATAACTCCAATTCCAAAACAGATGCAAATGCAGCAGATACAAAAGAATGAGATGCACCCGTGTCAATCAACACACTAGCAACCGAGTTGCAAAACAGAAAAGTACCTCTCACTACTGATGGAGCCGGTACTAAATCCTGCGCGGTAACAGCATACACGCGCCCTGTAGGCCCCTGATCCACCTGCTCACCTCTCGAAGCATACGACTGCTGCACTGACTGGGATGACGAGGCTCCTGGATTGGCCCTCGAGGCCTGCACAGACTGAGCTGGCTGAAATCCCTACGTCTGCCTAGAACCAGACGCTCCCGATGTGGCTCCCAACTGTGGGCAATACCTCTTCAGGTGCCCAGGCTGACCACACTGATAGCAAGACAAAGATTGGCCTCTGCCCTGACTCTGGCCCTGAGGTCTAGCTGAAGAAGAAGCAGCTCTCTGACCTACGCCCTTCTGCGGGCAAACCGAAGCTTTGTGACCCAGCTGGCCACACTTGTAACAGGTAAAATCCCCCTGACTACCTCTCCCTGAGCCCGCACTCGGCACTGGAAAGGTCGACCTAGCCAAACCACCTTGAGGCTGCTGAGGATTAGGACCCCTCTGTCTCCTGCCATCGCCCTGCCATCTTGGCTCCTCTTGGAGCCTCTCTGCCCCTCATCCTCCTCCTGCATCGTGAGCTCCATATGAGCTGCAGCATCCACTAAATGTCTATACTCTCAGATGTAAGACCCACCAACTCTCAGCTTGAGGCCCCGCCTCAACTTCCGCTCAAACTCATAGCAACGGCGTTCCTCAGACGCCACCAACTCCGGTGCAAACCTGGACAAACTAGTGAAATTGGCCTTAAACTCTGCCACAGACATATCCTGCTGATTAAGCCGGCTAAACTGATCCCTCAGCTTCTCCCTAGCCACTGCAGATAAGAACCTCTCCTGGAAAGCATTTACAAACGCCTCCCATGTACCACCAATACGAGCTTTCTCGTACTTCCACCATTGACCCGCATCTCCCTTCAGCTGGAAGGATGCCAATGTCACTTTCAAAGCTCCGTCCTCGATGCCAAGCATCTCGAACGTCTTACTCATCTGTTCTAACCACTCGTCAGCCTTCAGTGGTTCCTTCGGATCCCCGACAAACTCATCCGGATTAGACCGGGAGAACTCCCTTTTCAAGAAAGAAGGCCCTGCCTCAGCTGCCTGATTTCTTGCTCTGAGAATACCCAAAGCCCTTGCTATCTCTCGTGCCAAGGCACTCATAGCCTGCTGGCCCGCTGGCTCGGCCACGTTGGCCTGACCAACACCCTCCTGCACTGCCAGAATATCATCCGGTAAAGGTACTTCTTGCCTCGCAGGCCTACCACGCCTAGCACCTCTTCCTCGCCCTGACATCCTAATAAAGGTAATACAGAACGTTAGCACATTCACAAATGTGCCAAAACTAAACACTCACGTCCTAATGCATGGACAACTGTAATTAACTCCACACGTAAGCACATAAACATATAAGCACTTACGAATTTCATTTCCGGATAATGATAGTCCCGAGGCATTACTAGAGTTCTGGTTAGAAACAGCATTGATCAAGTGCCTTTCCAATAAGACTCATAGAAACCCAAGGGTCCAATCAACATCCTAGAAACTAAATCCCATACCCACATAGTCACATAAGCATGTTATCAATTAAGCATGTAGCATGTAACACTACATCTAAGTCACTATCAAGCGAGACAAACCCATTGTGATCCTAATCACTTCCCACGTACCCAAAGTATTCGAACCCGATACGCTCTGATACCAAGTTGTAACGCCCTCAAAAAAAACACAATAAACCCATCAATATAGACATGCATTGGTAATAAAGATAAACATTCTTCTATTCATCAGAGTAGTTCTTAACAAAATTATTACATGTTAATCAACAAAAACAAATGCCCTACGGGCTTACAGCTTTCCAAGTTAACACTTGGTTACAACAAAAGAGTGCTAACTCATTTACACATTAAGCCCTTGGCTTGAATATACATGTAATACATCAAGAAACAAAACAACAAAAGTCCGCCTGCCTCTAGCCTCCCAAGCTACGTCCTTGGAGGTGGCATGCTACCTGTACCTGAAAATGATATTCCCATATAGGGTGAGCCACAGCCTAGTAGAAATACACTAAATCAAATATGAACAATGACTAAAAGATTAGCAGTTGATAGATGGCCAACACTGATACTTTCCTTTATCACACTTTACATTTTCATGACATATAAGTCCATATTACCATTCATTTTCCAATTCCTTCCAATTCTCAATTTACAACCATGGCTCAGAACCTGGCCAACAACTCATATGAGACAGTAACTCATATCAAACACTTCCCATTTCATAATAGATAAGCATACTAGCTATATCACACAACAACAGATAAGCATACAAGCTATTTCATCACTTCCACAGATATGCATATGAGCACTATCACACTTCCAATGACAAGCATATGAGCTCTGTCAATACATCACTAGATAAGCATATGAGCTCTATCTACGGAGTCCATCCCCTATCTCCTCCCAACAACATCCGGTTTAGAGGTCCATCCCCTATCTTCGCCTAAACCGCGGAGTACATCTCCTATCTCCTCCAACACAACACAATGCATATAAACAATAATTATACACATCATCAACCAATACATAACATTTAATGTATTCATTCAATCGTCATACTCAATGACACATTCCGGTGATTAGTTTTAGTTTGCCTAATCATCATGCATTGTCTACAACAACCAAGACTACCCTTCACCGATAGCCCAAAGCAGTTATTTCTATACAGAAAATAAATGCAACAAATGGATATAAAATCGACATTTCCAACTAGGTGAGTGACATAAAATCCAACTACACCCTTTAATCCGATGTATTTCCAATCTCAACATTTCCAATTCAATTCCTCAATTCTCACAATTAATTTTACAAATTAATTAACCAATGTAATTAGGGCATTTTTCATTATTAACATTACAAACCTTAGGTTCCATTTTCATTAATGTTTTAACATTAATTCCACTTTTCCATGCCACACATGCATCTAGGCTTTTATACAGTTAAAACCCCAACTTTGTAAATTTGCACAAAAGTCTCAAACTTTCACAAAATTACCAAAACAACTCCAACATCTCAAACTACTAAAATTTAAAGACAAAACCCATAGTATGGAGTACGTTATCCCTACCTCAAAGTTTGACCTCCAATGGAGATGGAGACCAAACCCAAAATGCTTCAAATTCCGAAATTTTCAGATTAAAATGTAGCCCTTGACGATCAACACAACTTTCGTAAAGACCAAAAGTGAGCAAACAACTCCTACTAGATCAAATCTAGGAGAGAAGGGCCGGTTTTAGAGTGAGAAGCTCTGAAAATGGATTTTTTGAAAAGTAAGAGAGAGAAAAGATCTTGAAAAAGTGATCCAAAAGTCGGATCTCGGATTTATATAAAAGTCTCCCCGCTAGAGCGTCAAACTCCCCGCTCGAGCATCACTCATAGAATCCCGCTCGAGCGGCGGATACACACTCCCAGAACTTTTGCAGGCAGGTCTCCCGCTCGAGCTTCCAACTCCCCGCTCGAGCGGCACTCACACAATCCCGCTCGAGCAGCCAATCCCATGCTCGAGCGTCGAACACTGCACAGGAAATACTGGATGGGTGAAACTCCCGCTCGAGCGTCAAAACCCCCGCTCGAGCGGACAGGTCAAAATCTGGGCAACTAGTTTTGGTTTCTAATCTCAACCAACCTGTAACAAACCTGCCCAACACATCCTATAACTCAAATACAAAGTAAGAAAGAATGTACACCAGGTAATAATCAACTACTATCATCCACGGACACATGTCCGGATCACTGTACAACAAGGGTAAACCCGGGATCGCTATAACCTCCCCCCCTTAAAGAATTTCGTCCCCGAAATTAAACACAAGTTCAAAAATAGATTTTCCCCATGTCCAACAATATTACGACATGATATTTAAACATTTCGACCCATCACCGGTCAATTCCATCCCTTTTTAAGAGGTATTTCACAATGTATATTATAAGTGCATTATTATCATGCAATTTCCTTCCATTTCCAACCATTTTCAACATGCATGGTTCACAGTTCATATCATTATCAGTATACATGATACAACTCCAATTCTACAATATAGCCAACCTATGCAATATCATAATCAACTTCCCATATCAAGGTAAGTTCTACAACATACTTCCATTAAACCAAAACACTACCAATGTTTTACAACTTAAGACATATTTAAAGCTCTTAAGTCCAATAATTCTACAAAGTCTAAATACAAGATTACACATCAATAAACATGTCTGGATATTTCTCGCGGACCTCCACCTCACGTTCCCAAGTGGCCTCCTCCACTCCATGATGTTTCCACAAAACCTTCACTAAAGGGATGGTCTTGCCACGCAGGACTTGATCCCGTCTATCCAAGACCCGAACTGGTCTCTCCTCATACGAGGCATCCTCATCTACCTCTAAGTCGGTCCAATCTAATACATGCGATGGATCCGGCTCATACTTCCGAAGCATACTAACATGAAAGACGTCATGCACTCCGGACAACTGCGGTGGCAAGGCCAAACGATAAGCAACCTCACCAATCCTCTCAAGGATCTCAAAAGGCCCAATAAATCGAGGGGATAACTTCCCACTCTTCCCGAACCTCATCAAACCTCACCTAGGTGATATTTTCAAGAAAACATGATCACCTACCTCAAACCCCAAAGGCCTCCTCCTACGGTCGGCATAAGATTTCTGACGACTCTGGGCTGTAACCAGCCTCCTACGGATAAGTTCAACTTTCTCCGTCGTCTCTCTAACTAACTCCGGACCCAACAAAGGTGCATCGCCCACCTCGGCCCAACACACTGGAGACCTACACGGTCGGCCATACAAGGCCTCAAACGGTGCCATACCGATACTAGACTGAAAACTGTTGTTGTAGGCAAACTCCACCAATGGCAAGTGCCTCTCCCACGTCCCACTGAAGTCTAGGACACACCCTCGATGCATATCCTCAAGGATCTGAATAGTACGCTCGGACTGCCCGTCAGTCTGAGGATGATAAGCCGTACTAAAGGTCAACTTAGTGCCCAAGGCACTCTGCAAACTCTACCACAACCTAGTAGTAAAACGAGGATCTCTATCTGAGACGATCGTCACTGGGACCCCGTGCAATCTCACTATGTCCCGAATATACAAGTCGGCAAGATGATCTACCGAATCTCTCACACGCATAGGAATGAAATGCGCCGACTTAGTCAACCGGTCTACAACCACCCAAATAGCATCACTACCCCGCTGAGTCCTCGGAAGACCTACAACGAAGTCCATAGTGACATGCTCCCACTTCCACTCGGCAATAGGCAAGGGTTGCAACAAACCCGCTGGCCTCTGATGCTCGGCCTTCACTTGCTGGCAAGTAAGGCACTTCGATACGAAAACAGCCACATCTCTCTTCATACCCCGCCACCAAAACTGGCGACCCAAATCCCGATACATCTTAGTACCTCTCGGATGCACCGCAAGGCGCGAATGATGAAACTCTCGGAGTACCTCCTCTCGGCAAGACTCCGGCACAAACAAACGATCTCTGTATCTCACACTCTGGTCGGAATACACCGTCAAACCCTTCTCAACCTTCCCACCTGAGATCCTCTCTCGGAGGGATTCTACCTCAAGGTCACCTCTCTGTGCCTCCAACACTCTAGTCACAAGTGTAGGCTGCGCAACAACAGAAAACAAGGCCGCAGCCTCAACCGATTCGCTCAGGTGTAAATCAAACTCGCCAAGTACACCCAACATCCCCCATTCCCGGATGGCTATGCAAGCTACATCACTAATGGATTTCCTACTAAGGGCATCGGCCACAACATTGGCCTTTCCCGGTGATAGTGCAACTCAAAATCGTAGTCCTCAATGAACTCCATCCATCTCCTCTGCCTCAAATTCAAGTCTCTCTGTGTGAACAGATACTTCAAACTCTTGTGGTCCGAGAACACCTCGAATCTCTCACCATAAAGGTAATGCCTCCAAATTTTCAAGGCAAAGATCACTGCTGCTAACTCTAGGTCGTGTGTAGGGTAATTCTTCTCGTGAATTTTCAACTGACGTGAGCCATAAGCTACCACTTTCCCCTCTTGCATCAACACACAACCCAAACCCTCTCGTGAGGCAACACAATAAACCGCATAACCCAACCCTCTCTCCGGAATAATCAAAACCGGAGCGGTAGTCAATCTAACCTTCAACTCTTGGAACGACTTTTCGCAAGTCTCACTCCACACAAATTTGACTCCCTTCCGAGTCAATCTAGTCAACGGCGAAGCTAGCCTGGAGAAATCTTTCACAAACCGACGGTAATACCCAGCTAATCCCAGAAAACTGCGGATCTCAAACACACTCTTAGGCTGTGCCCAATCTTGCACTACCTCAACCTTGGATGCATCAACAGACACCCCTTCCCCGAATACCACGTGGCCTAAGAATTTGACTTCCCTCAGCCAGAACTCACACTTCCCAAACTTGGCATACAACCTATGGGCTCTATGTAACTCAAGCACTACTCTCAAGTGTGCCTTGTGCTCCTCCTCTGAAGGCGAATAAATTAGGATGTCGTCCACGAAAACGACTACAAATCGATCCAAGAATTCTCGGAAGATCCGGTTCATCAAGTCCATAAAGACTACCGGTGCATTGGTAAGCCCAAATGGCATCACCAGAAACTCATAATGGCCATACCGCGTACGGAATGCCGTCTTAGGAATATCCTCCTCCCTGACCCTCAACTGGTGGTAACCCGATCTCAAGTCTATCTTAGAGAAACAACGGGAACCCTTCA
This sequence comes from Camellia sinensis, assembly GCF_055761805.1. Taxonomy (NCBI): domain Eukaryota; kingdom Viridiplantae; phylum Streptophyta; class Magnoliopsida; order Ericales; family Theaceae; genus Camellia; species Camellia sinensis. Next base: position 69,305,547 of record NC_138961.1, on the reverse strand, counting down.
ACTGGTCAAACAGATCATCTATACGGGGCATAGGATACTTATTCTTGACTGTAGCTCGATTCAACTTCCGGTAGTCTATATACAATCTCAAGGCACCATCTTTCTTTTTAGCAAAGAGGGCCGGTGCTCCCAACGGCGAAACACTAGGGCGAACGAAACCCTTATCTAGCAATTCCTGGAGCTGAATCTTCAACTCACTCAACTCAGCTGGGGCAAAACGATAAGGTGCCATAGAAATCGGCGCTGTGTCGGACACTAAATCAATAGAGAACTCTATCTCACGATGAGGTGGCAAACTAACAAGGTCCTCGGGAAAGACATCCGAATACTCACAAACCACCCTCGGCAACACCGGTTGGGTCTCACCACACTCACCACTCTCAAAGCTAGCAAGTAGACCACTAAGCTCACTTCGCCCTCGCGAATCATACCCCGGTGGCAAAACACTACCAACCTGGTCTCCCAAGAAATGGAACCACTCCCCGTTCAAGGTACATAACGTGACCCTCTGGCGGTAGCAATCGATAACAGCCCGGTATGACGATAGCCAGTCCATACCCAAAATAACATCAAAGCCCTTCATGTGCATGATAACAAAAGGAAAAGGAAGCCTATAGTCGGCGACCTTTATATCACAACCTCTAACACCTTGTTTCAAGATTAACTCACGCCCAAGAGGTGACACTACACAAATAGGAGATGCTAACTGTTACAACTCCAATTCCAAAACAGATGCAAATGCAGCAGATACAAAAGAATGAGATGCACCCGTGTCAATCAACACACTAGCAACCGAGTTGCAAAACAGAAAAGTACCTCTCACTACTGATGGAGCCGGTACTAAATCCTGCGCGGTAACAGCATACACGCGCCCTGTAGGCCCCTGATCCACCTGCTCAGCTCTAGGAGCATACGACTGCTGCACTGACTGGGATGACGAGGCTCCCAGATTGGCCCTCGAGGCCTGCACAGACTGAGCTGGCTGAAATCCCTGCGTCTGCCTAGAACCAGATGCTCCCGATGTAGCTCCCAACTGTGGGCAATACCTCTTCAGGTGCCCAGGCTGACCACACTGATAGCAAGACAAAGATTGGCCTCTGCCCTGACTCTGGCCCTGAGGTCTAGCTGAAGAAGAAGCAGCTCTCTGACCTCCGCCCTTCTGCGGGCAAACCGAAGCTTTGTGACCCAGCTGGCCACACTTGTAACAGGTAAAATCCCCCTAACTACCTCTCCCAGAGCCCGCACTCGGCACTGGAAAGGTCAACCTAGCCAAACCACCTTGAGGCTGCTGAGGATTAGGACCCCTCTGTCTCCTGCCATCGCCCTGCCATCTTGGCTCCTCTTGGAGCCTCTCTGCCCCTCATCCTCCTCCTGCATCATGAGCTCCATATGAGCTGCAGCATCCACTAAATGTCTATACTCTCAGATGTAAGACCCACCAACTCTCAGCTTGAGGCCCCGCCTCAACTTCCGCTCAAACTCATAGCAACGGCGTTCCTCAGACGCCACCAACTCAGGTGCAAACCTGGACAAACTAGTGAAATTGGCCTTAAACTCTGCCACAGACATATCCTGCTGATTAAGCCGGCTAAACTGATCCCTCAGCTTCTCCCTAGCCACTGCAGATAAGAACCTCTCCTGGAAAGCATTTACAAACGCCTCCCATGTACCACCAATACGAGCTTTCTCGTACTTCCACCATTGACCCGCATCTCCCTTCAGCTGGAAGGATGCCAATGTCACTTTCAAAGCTCTGTCCTCGATGCCAAGCATCTCGAACGTCTTACTCATCTGTTCTAACCACTCGTCAGCCTTCAGTGGTTCCTTCGGATCCCTGACAAACTCATCCGAATTAGACTGGAAGAACTCCCTTTTCAAGAAAGAAGGCCCTGCCTCAGCTGCCTGATTTCTTGCTCTGAGAATACCCAAAGCCCTTGCTATCTCTCGTGCCAAGGCACTCATAGCCTGCTGGCCCGCTGGCTCGGCCACGTTGGCCTGACTAACACCCTTCTGCACTGCCAGAATATCATCCGGTAAAGGTACTTCTTGCCTCGCAGGCCTACCACGCCTAGCACCTCTTTCTCGCCCTGACATCCTAATAAAGGTAATACAGAACGTTAGCACATTCACAAATGTGCCAAAACTAAATACTCATGTCCTAATGCATGGACAACTGTAATTCACTCCACGTAAGCACATAAACACATAAGCACTTACGAATTTCATTTCCGGATAATGATAGACCCGAGGCGTTACTAGAGTTCTGGTTTGAAACAGCATTGATCAAGTGCCTTTCCAACAAGACTCATAGAAACCCAAGGGTCCAATCAACATCCTAGAAACTAAATCCCATACCCACATAGTCACATAAGCATGTTATCAATTAAGCATGTAGCATGTAACACTACATCTAAGTCACTATCAAGCGAGACAAACCCATTGTGATCCTAATCACTTCCCACGTACCCAAAGTATTCGAACCCGATACGCTCTGATACCAAGTTGTAACGCCCTAAAAAAAAACACAATAAACCCATCAATATAGAGATGCATTGGTAATAAAGATAAACATTCTTTTATTCATCAGAGTAGTTCTTAACAAAATTATTACATGTTAATCAACAAAAACAAATGCCCTACGGGCTTACAACTTTCCAAGTTAACACTTGGTTACAACAAAAGAGTGCTAACTGATTTACACATTAAGCCCTTGGCTTGAATATACATGTAATACATCAAGAAACAAAACAACAAAAGTCCGCCTGCCTCTAGCCTCCCAAGCTACGTCCTTGGAGGTGGCATGCTACCTGTACCTGAAAATGATATTCCCATATAGGGTGAGCCACAGCCCAGTAGAAATACACTAAACCAAATATGAACAATGACTAAAAGATTAGCAGTTGATAGATGGCCAACACTGATACTTTCCTTTATCACACTTTACATTTTCATGACATATAAGTCCATATTACCATTCATTTTCCAATTCCTTCCAATTCTCAATTTACAACCATGGCTCAGAACCTGGCCAACAACTCATATGAGACAGTAACTCATATCAAACACTTCCCATTTCATAATAGATAAGCATACTAGCTATATCACACAACAACAGATAAGCATACAAGCTATATCATCACTTCCACAGATATGCATATGAGCACTATCATACTTCCAATGACAAGCATATGAGCTCTGTCAATACATCACTAGATATGCATATGAGCTCTATCTACGGAGTCCATCCCCTATCTCCTCCCAACAACACCCGGTTTAGAGGTCCATCCCCTATCTTCCCCTAAACTGCGGAGTACATCCCCTATCTCCTCCAACACAACACAATGCATATAAACAATAATTATACACATCATCAACCAATACATAACATTTAATGTATTCATTCAATCGTCATACTCAATGACACATTCCGGTGATTAGTTTTAGTTTGCCTAATCATCATGCATTGTCTACAACAACCAAGACTATCCTCCACCGATAGCCCAAAGCAGTTATTTCTATACAGAAAATAAATGCAACAAATGGATATAAAATCGACATTTCCAACTAGGTGAGTGACATAAAATCCAACTACACCCTTTAATCCCATGTATTCCCAATCTCAACATTTCCAATTCAATTCCTCATTTCTCACAATTAATTTTACAAATTAATTAGCCAATGTAATTAGGGCATTTTCTATAATTAACATTACAACCCTTAGGTTGCATTTTCATTAATGTTTTAACATTAATTCCACTTTTCCATGCCACACATGCATCTAGGCTTTTATACAGTTAAAACCCCAACTTTGTAAATTTGCACCAAAGTCTCAAACTTTCACAAAATTACCAAAACAACTCCAACATCTCAAACTACTAAAATTTAAAGACAAAATCCATAGTAAGGAGTAGGTTATCCCTACCTCAAAGTTTGACCTCCAATGGAGATGGAGACCAAAACCAAAATACTTCAAATTCTGAAATTTTCAGATTAAAATGTAGCCCTCGACAATCAACACAACTTTCGTAAAGACCAAAAGTGAGCAAACAACTCCTACTAGATCAAATCTAGGAGAGAAGGTTCGGTTTTAGAGTGAGAAGCTCTGAAAATGGCTTTTTAGAAAAGTAAGAGAGAGAAAAGATCTTGAAAAAGTGATCTAAAAGTCGGATCTCGGATTTATATGAAAGTCACCCCGCTCGAGCGTCAAACTCCCTGCTCGAGCGTCACTCACAGAATCCCGCTCGAGCGTCAACAATCCCGCTCGAGCGGCGGATACACACTCCCAGAACTTTTGCAGGCAGGTCTCCCGCTCGAGCTTCCAACTCCCCGCTCGGGCGGCACTCACACAATCCCGTTCGAGCGGCCAATCCCACGCTCGAGCATCGAATACTGCACAGGAAATACTGGATGGGTGAAACTCCCGCTCGAGCGTCAAAACCCCCGCTCGAGCAGATAGGTCAAAATCTGGGCAACTAGTTTTGGTTTCTAATCTCAACCAACCTGTAACAAACCTGCCCAACACATCCTATAACTCAAATACAAAGTAAGAAAGAATGTACACCAGGTAATAATCAACTACTATCATCCACGGACACATGTCCGGATCACTGTACAACAAGGGTAAACCCGGGATCGCTATAGCAGGTTCCAAAATAAAGAGTCCAAGTCAAATTAGAGTCTATATTATTTACAAGTTTAAAAAGAAACTTTCAATCCATCATAGAAGAAATTTAGGAAAGTTTTAGTAGCTTTAGGCACTTTTTGGGATAATGTGATGTAATTCTACCTGAGTACTTAGTAGCAACTACATAAGATAAGGAACTATAGGAATAATATAAGATAACAACATTTCATCAGCTAAATTCTGGAACCAACTTGTACCTGAACTTTTTATATTCTTTCTTCTCTGCTTCTAATGCATCTCCACTTCTTGTCTACCCCTTCTTCTCTGGTTCCTCTCTTTTATTGCTTCTTTTGTTTCTTCTATATCTCAATTTCTCTCTCAATATTTACTATCATGTTTATTTGCACATCACATGTTCGACAAAATTGTTATGAACCACATTTTCATGAGAAAATGCTTTCTAAGTGTTATTGCTAACAAATCCCAGTGAACCCTTCACAAAGCTGCCACATTTAGGAAAAATTTAGGAAACCCATAACTCGTGCAAATCAATATCATATGGGTTTCCTAAATTTCTCAAAAATAAATATTTAGGCGGCGACTCTATATCTAGCAAAGCAATCCAATTTTGGCATTTTTGATTCAAAATCAATTTTCCAAAATGATTTGCCAGATTTGGACTTCTTTGGTGTTTATTTCACATTACACTTGTGAGATTAGATTCAAAACCATGGGAGTTTGAACTGTAGGGCTTCTTTTATAGCTTTCGAGAGGGGGCATAAAAAAGCCGAGCTACACATGGTTGCATGTTAAGGGATAGAAATCATATAAAATAAGATTACAGTCAAAGCTTGAAAATTTTCAAGCATGTCTGAACAAATAAAATAAATGCTGAAATATCCATGGCAACATAGGCACATATCCACAAACATTCATCGTGATTCAAAGTAAACATCAAGTTCCATTCATTTTATTTAGGAGTGGGAATTTTGTCGTGCTTGTACTGTGTTATTTATCAAGTTCGATGCATTCCCTTTGTTTCTGTTTTGTTTCTGTTTCAAACATAACCAAAAACAACACACTAAAACTAAATTTTAATTCTTATCTAATGCAATAGCACAAATATTAATATTAATAGTAATAAATTTAGTATGGCCATTTGACAGTACACACAAACATTATATATATAAGAATATATACCATATCTCTTGTTTTGTGAAAAACCATTCCCCTGCATGTCTAAGGCTTGCAATAACATGCTATTATTGATGGATTGCCCTTCAAACCATATGATATTGATGAGAATCAGAGGGTTTTAAAGGTATAGATTGTTAGGTTTATGGAGCCTGATTAGTACTGTAAACTTCATCACGCGATCACAGATGCAATGAAGGGTATTACGGTTATTTATTAATGTAAATCTTAGCATATATATTATTGTTTTCATAGTAGCTGCATCGTATTCTTCTTTTCTCTCAGTATAGTAGAATTGGTACTGAACCACATAAATCTGTGTGCCCGTCTTTTCTTATTTGTGATTGTTTCTTCTTGTTATTGTTTTGTGCATGTGTGATTTATTCCACAACATAGAATTGTTTTCAATATTTTAGAAATCATAAGTAGTGAACTTGGCTAGGTTTCTTCTTGCCATTGCCATTCATTCTTTACCTCAATTTCCATATCAACCATCTTCTTTTCTTCCATATCAACCATTTACAACTTTACAAGAACACATGAAGGGGAACCATTTTTAGAATTAGCTGTAAAAAAACTCACTTACCTTTGTAACTAGACGTGGCTTCTATAGCAAGTTGAATAGAAGAAGTATTAAATTCTTTATTCATACAGTGTTCTACAGCACGAAAGACATCTTCAGCTGACTTGGCAAATGATGCTAGTACCTGCTTCTTTAACCTGCATAAATCAAACTTAGTCATAAAGTAAAATGAGAAGAAAAATCCATAGATACGTAAACCACTAGGCTATAACATAGTAAAACATGAATTTTGACAAATATGTATATTTTGTTTTTTGGGTGAATAAGTCATAATATAAAAGACAAAAGAATACCAAAAAAAAAAAAACCATAAAAAAAACTAAAAACCAAGAAAAGACAGCAACAACCATAAAAAAAACCTGAACATGAACCATAGAAAGCCACATGACTAACAAACTAAAACAGGAAAGTAAACCATCTACAAACAAGGACACCATGTACAGCCCAGATGAGAAAGCAGAACCCAACCAGGAAAAAATTAAAAACCACAGCCACAAAGCAGCATGACAGCCCTAACAGTAGCTGCACAGAACCAGCAGCAGCCCCTTAAGACCAGCTCTAGCTGAACCTAAGAAAGACCAGCAGCAGCAAACTCCCAAAAAAATAACACATGCTGCACGCCAGCACACTACAGCAGCACACTGCAACTGCAAACAAAGGAAGCTAGCAATAGGACACAAACAACAAAAACCAACCACTCAACACAACACTAACAATAGGATACCAACACAAAAAACCTCGATCTACTGCACAAAATGCTGTGGCATCAACAAGCTCAAATAAAATTTTTGCATCCTCGGGTGGTGAAGCACTAAATAACATTCGCTCAAATTCTCAAATTTTATTGTATCTAAGGGGCAGGCCTTAGTGAACATGGAAGCATCCACATGATTTGCCACTATGGTGTCCCAACCATTGGCCCCAATTAGCACTCACGCTGTGAATTTTGATGTGTAGGTTGGTAAAATGCCTCATTATCGTATGTGCTTTTTAATAGATACTAATTGTTACCCTCCCAAAAACTACTGTCTGTATACAGTTGGATGCCTAATGCTGATATGTTATTTTTACAAGTCCCTCCAAACAGGACCTGCTTCTATCTTATCTAATGGTAGAAAAACCCTTAGCCCAGGCCTAATGTTTGAGACCAAGAACAAAATTCTGGATAATGTTCAAATATCTTTAGGCTCTTAGGGTAATGCACACATTAATCAACAGGTATGTGAAACCATTTCGCTTTGCTCAATGGTGAATATCTGATCCTTTTACTATTTTATGTTAGAACATAATTCAAACGTGGGCTAAAGGAACAGCTATAGCAGATCTGATTGTGGGACACCTGTTGATTGTTGTTCTACAAATATGTGATAGTGGACTTAGTAGTTGAGAGTCTTTAGGATTAGTTACTTAGTGGTTGAGAGTTTTTAGGTGTTTTATTATTTGTCAATGTAATCTGGTAGCAAAAAATAAGGAAGTAGTGCATTGTGTAGCTAACAGAAGAGTCTATTTAAACTCTTTTGCGTGTTTATTTTTAGGCAGGGTCTGCAAATGTAAACACTGCAATATTCAATAAATTCTAGTGTTTCTTCCACAATTCTTTCTAACATTATAGGGTTGTTGTAGCTGTACTGCTAGCATTGATCGATGTCCCTAGGTTGTTCTTCCTTTCCTTCTATATCTACATAAATTGTTCTAATATCTTTTTGTGAAAAATAGGATACTATCGATGTTGATTACTTTGTATTGTTTTAGTTTCATATAAGTAGGGCTTCCCATTTTAGTTTATTTTTTGTGGTCTCTATTTGATAGGGTCTGTCTAGATGTGTTTATAGAGCAATGCCAAGGCAATATTGGAGGACACCAATTGTCAGCTACTGCGGTGGCCCTCTTTCTAAAAAGACTAGTTAGTATTATGTGGAATGGTGGTCCTAGCGTTAAAAATTGATCAACCTAGGATGATCTTATACTACTATTATTTTTTTGTTGCACTTGAACGTAATGCAATTTGCTGTTTCTTCTAAGTGAGGCCTGATGATGTTGGACGGCACTATGACACTTATAATGCTGCCTATGGTTAGTTATATGGTGGTTTAACCTATGAACTTGTAAGAATAGGGTTTGTAAAATGCTGAAGAAATAATGTAGTGTTTAGAGGAGAAGTGACTAGAGTTTGGCTTTATTTGAAAGTGAGAGATTGCAAGAATTTCAGAATGCTATGTGGAAATTTTAGAAAAAAATTACTTCTGGGTTTTGGAGTCGATGTAAAGTCCAAATTTAGTAAGGAAATGATTAGCTCATGGAATATAGGCTTTAGAATGAAACAAAGGAAAGAAACTAAGGTAGGTTTGTGATTGAAATAAAAAAATCTAATAGCAGAGAATTAAAGATAGAAGAAAATGAAGAAAGAGAAAGAGAAGGATCTTATGGCAATCCCACTTTGATTCTTTAGGAATTACTCTCCAAGGTTGGGTTGCATCACAAAATAGCACAATCTTTAATAATCAAAATCCACTCTACTGAGTTGAAGAATAAGTGTTGCTATGTTTAGGTCGCTAAACTCTTACTTGTACTAAGATTAGGATCCCAAAAGTGGAAAACTTGACCTGTAACACAATCCTCGACCCACATTATATACCACATGTTAGCATTAAATGATTTGATTAATCAAGAACATGGCCTGTGTACTTGCTATATCACAGGCCAATTTAAAAGTGACTAGAAATGTAATGACTTGAGAACAAACATAAATACTCAAAATTTATCCAAATTTGATTACATAGTATGGTTTGAAGCATGCCCATGTGAAAATCTCCAATTTTTACCTTTACTTATTGTGTTCAACATCAACAATTGTGTTAGAGCCTGATAGGTGTACACACATTCTTCAGGACAGTTTGTTCATCTGGGGTAATGAGTTTTGGCTGATTTTACACTGTCTCTTTGTCTGTGTCCTGCTCCTGCTGCTCTTTCCTTTTTCATTTCCTCTCCATGTTTGAAAAGTTTGGAATGGGGAAGCAAAATGATTTAAAATGGGTTTCTAAATCTCAACTTTTAGTATATAGAGAACATATTAACACACGTCTCACATTTTATCACAACATATTGGAATAACAGGTCTATACTTCAAAATCAGAATTTGAAATCAATCATAATTTTTAGTTTAGCACACTAGAGGACTAACAGACCCCAGACTAAATCCAGTTTTCTAAATAATCCGTAGTAGCCATTTCCTATAATGAAAAAATGACGAAGTCTGACCACTGCATCCATCACTGACTGACATCTCATTTGTTCTACAAGCATGAACAAATGCTAGGGGAACATCTGAAAAGTTATAAAAGAGACTTACAATTGAGGGAAACAACCATGTATAGAAGTTCAAGATACATCACAAAGATGTACATCACAAAGGTGGCCCAAAGCCAAACAACATATTCGTCATCATCCAATATAGGGTAGTTATTAATAAAACACAAAATCAAAAAAGGGGAGAAAAAAAAAATTCAATCAAGAAACTCACGTACATAACTATATGATCTGTTTGGCCTCGAAGAAAACACTCTGTTTTGTAGCCAAGAAAAGAATCTAAACAACCCAGAAAATGTACCTATGTTTTTCTTTTGTCCATGGAGTTCCTTTCTTCCTCTTGACCTTGCCATGCTTTGTCTTTGCTGCCAACCCAAATGAGGTCTAACTCCTCTTCGACTTGGTCTTCCACCCAAGCGACGACTCGTCAGAATAACTCTGCAACTCGACTCGGCCTGACTCTATCTCGCTCGTAAATCTATGAGAGAGAGAGAGAGATGCTCCAAATGAGATGTGTTTAGGGAAAATCTAAGAGAGAGAGAGGGAGAGAGATTTCCCAAATGAGATGTGTTTAGGGCAAATCTATTAGAGAGAGAGAGAGAGAGAGGGAGAGAGAAGAGAAGAGTATGAGTATGTACCTTCGCTTATCTTCCTCCTTATGCTCGACGCTGTTAAGTGGAGTTGTTAATGTCATTTTTTGAATCGAAGCCGCAAAGAGACCAAACAACGATGGATGCCGCTGTCGAGCCAGTTGTCGTACCGGCAATGGATCCCCTTCGAACCAGTGTCTGATGATTAGAATCTTGTAACAACCCTCACTTCAACTTAGTCATACTTGCGTACATTTATGTATGATCTTGTTTTGTTATGTGCACTCGCAAATCCTGTCCTGTTTTGCTTGAGTGTTGCTTGCATGCTTTGTTCTTGCCTGGTGTGTTGCCGAGGTCATCTTAAGCCTAGACACCTTGGAACCTTTCCACACTTAGAACTATCTTGGAACCACTTCAGCTGACCTCCATCTTCACCTAGCATATTGGCCGAGATGTCACCATCTAGGCCGAGATGTGCGCCATCTAGGCCGAGTTGTGCGTCATCTAGGCCGAGATGTTATTATCTAGGCGTTCTAGATCCTTGATCCTTGCACTTAGTGATTTTGTTCCTGGAATGGTATGACCTAGACCGAGGTGTGGCACATCTAGGCCAAGGTATGGCACAGCTTAGTCAAGTGTTGTCCTTCCTAGCCGAGGTCATTGCCACCCTACTTGCCGAAGCTTTGCCATTAGCCGAGATCATCACTTGCCGGAGTGCTCTTGCCGTCTAGCTTGTTGAACACACTTTGTCATGGTCTTGTCTTGTCAGTCAGTTGCCTTTTTTAGTAGAGCCAATCAGCCGATGCCACGTGTCCCAGCAGAGGGTTAAGTCAGTGACTGTCGAGAAAAACATATCATTTTGTATCAAATCTTGTCTTTTAGAAAGAGAGGCTCTAGGAAGGAGAAAGAGAAGTTTTGAGTGAGAGGGTATACTTCCAAGCTTGATCATTGGAGTTTGAACCGTTAGATCCAAGTTTTGAGGTTAGAATCCTAATCTACTCTTGTTGTTCTTATTGATCATTTAGCCGCATTCCACGATCGAATCTGCTTTCCATGCCATGCATTGATTTAAAGTCGGTTTTAGTAAGAGAAAATAGTGTTATGGTGTTCTTGAAGAAAAGTCTTGTTTTGATCCGAAAGTTTGCATCTAGAACCATGTTTTTGTGTTTGTTCTCACAAGATCTTTGAATATGGGTGCCCAGGTCCATGTTTTCATACTCATAGCACGAAATCTCAGACCTTGTAATAACAAGTTATGATTTTAGCATGCATGCTCTTCATCTTTTCCACCTTCATGTTCTTCATGTTCCACCAAGGGAAACCTAGATTTTCCCGACTTCGCTTTTGTATGAGGCCGTCGAGACCGCACCTCGGCGAGATGGTGTGGGACCATGGCCAAAACCTGGTTGGTGCCCAGCACGTTCTCTCGAGATGAGAAACAGTGTTTTGTTTTGATTTAACTTAGTTTTGATGAATGCCGAGATCATCCGTTTGCATGTGAATCTTGTTTGAAAGTACGTTCAATAGACTTTGTCATATATTTGTAGGACTCGGACTTTTGCCTTGACCCCGACATTGAAGAACTAAGTGAGTGGTATTTTTAATAAAGCTATGTTATCAATGTTTTGATGAACTTTGCTTTGCTTTGTTTTGAAAAGTATTTGTTAAGCATGAATGATTTTCCCCATTTTGTATATCAAGCATTATCTCGTTTTGATGACATTCTTGGAAAAGTCCTTAGTGCTAGGGGACTATAATGTAACTGCACATCTTGTTTTGGAAGTCCTTAGTGCTAGGGGATTATAATGCAACTGCACATCTTGTTTTGGAAGTCCTTAGTGCGAGGGGACTATAATGCAACTGCACATCTTGTTTTGAGAGTCCTTAGTGCCAGGGGACTATAATGCAACTGCACCATTGTTTGAGATATCTCCCTTGCTTTGTCTTGTTTTGCCACTGACGGTTTACCGCGTGGGTTTGTTTGTCTGGAATGTCATCATTTGTAATATGTTGATGCTAGTAAGCATCCCTTGAAGCTTTAAAGATTTGCTAGACGGACGAGATCCATCCTTCGTTATATAAAATTTTGATATGTATCGTTTTGAAAGGACTTCGGCCATTATTCATGCAAACCCTTTATTATTTATATCATTCATTGAGTATCCAAGCTCACTCTCTCTATATATATGTAGGTGATGAGCAAGAAGGCGGTGATGCCTAGATGTGATTCGTGAGCTTGTTTTGGATTTTTGTTATGTCGGCTTGACTTGTATTCATCTCGGCAGTCTTGAAAATTATGCTTCTTGACTTGTAATACTTGTATTTTGCATATGTCGGCTTAAGAAACCTTTTGGTCAAGATGTAATTTGTACTTTACTTCATTTGTAACTAAGTTGTAACCCATGTGAAGATGTTTTCCATTTTATTTGACTTACGCACAGCTCTCATGGACTATTATGATTTGTATGTATTGCTTCCGTACTTGTGAGCCCCATATATTTATACTCTGTTGTGTGTGGATTTTGAAGATTGGCCTTCGGTAATCTCGGATTACTGGCCATCACGGCACCATCCTATTAGGGGCGGTTTGGGGTTGTGACAGAATGGTATCAGAGCACAAGTTCCTTAGTATACGTTATTCACACACTTTGAGTCCTAAAGGGCATAGGGTTTCCCCTTAGAAGGATGTTAGGATTGCATCATATTGCTTGCTATTTGAACAAGGTGTGCATTGTCTCGGCATGCTTAATTGTTACTTGCCTATGTGTTTATTTGTTCATTTTGTTTTAAAGTCACATTTTGCATACTCATAGCATCATGAGGAGAGGTAGACCTCCAGTTGGCCGAGATCAGTCCGAGGACAGATTAGACAGACTAGAAAGGTTAGTTGAAGGTTTGGCCCGCGAGTTAAGGCAGACAAGACAGCAGTACGCTAGTGCTACTTCGACTCAGGCCGAGCAGACAAACGGCCGAAACGTAGTTCCGCCTCCACCTCCACCTCCACCTCCTCCAGTACCACAAGTGCTCCCACTGCCAGCTTTATATGGGGACGGCATGATAGCTTTGATCAGAGAGTTCAAGAAAATGAAGCCACCGAGATTCCAAGGGGGTATAGAGTCGATGAAGGCCGAAGCGTGGGTTTTGGAAATGGAGAAGCTGTTCGAGATCTTTCCCAGCACCGACACCCAGAAGGTTACATTAGCAGCCTTTACACTAGATGACGACGCTCGCAGATGGTGGATGATGGTTCGAGATGGCAATCTAGACTTGACCTAGACCCGATTTTTGGAATTGTTTTACACCATGCACTTTCCCCTAAGTGTTCGAGACAGCAAGACTACCAAATTTTAGACTTTGACATAGGGTAATAGAACAGTGGCTAAATATGACCGTGCCTTTACCGAGTTGGCGAGGTATGCACCCCACATTGTCAATGATGAATATATGAAGGCTAGGAAGTTCGAAAGTGGGCTTCGTGGACCGATACAAGACCGGGTTAACATGCTCAACATGCCGACTTACGCCGGAGTACTGGACAAAGCCATTCTGGCCGAAGCTAACTTGAGCAGATATCAGAGTTCAGGAGAGAGCCAAAGGAAGAGGCAGAATTATGACAATCGCCGAGCACAATTTGGTACCAAGAAGAAAGCGAATGTTGGCAGTTCAAGCAACACAAGGCAGGAAAGTGGTACTAAGCCGACATGTTCAAGTTGTAGGAAGCCACATTTCGGGGTTTGTCGTTGGGCGTCTGGAGCTTGTTATGAATGTGGGGAAATAGGTCATTTTGTGAGGGACTGTCCCAAAACAAGGGCCGACGATAGTAAGAAAGATGAGAATACCTCAGGTTCCATACAGAAAGGTAACATGGGGAAAGGACAGATGAGGCAAGGCAGAGTTTTTGCACTAGTACCAGGAGACACTCAGAATGCTGAGACAGTGGTGTCAGGTATACTCCCAATTTGCTCTCAAAATGCATATATATTGATTGATTCGGTTTTTACGCATTCATTCATTTATGCTAAGTTTGCCGAGAAAATTAATAGGAAACTAGAACCCCTTGACTATGTGTTATCTGTATCTACTCCATCTGGGAGATCTATGAATGTTGCATCCATCTATCGAGCATGTGTTGTTGTGATTAGGAATGTTGAATTGTTAGCTGATTTAATGCCATTGGACATAACTCATTTTGATGTTATATTGGGGATGGATTGGTTAGTGGCAAATCACGCATCCATAAATTGTGTTTCTAAAAGTGTCACGTTAAAACCCCCAAACCTAGCCGAGGTCACGTTTCAGTGTAAAGGAGTAGTATCCCCACCTTACTTAATTTCATCCATGAAAGCCTATAGGTTGATCCAAAAAGGGTGTCAAGGTTATTTGTGTAGTGTACTAAGTAATCTGAATGGAAGTGTTGAGTTAGCCGACGTCCCCGTTGTTAATGAATTCCCCGACGTCTTTCCAAATGATTTGCCAGGTCACTTAGTTGATAGAGAGGTAGTGTTTACTGTTGATGTCATGTCGGGAACCCAGCCTATCTCTAAAGCACCCTATAGGATGGCCCCTGCCGAGCTTAAGGAATTGAAACTCCAACTACAAGAGTTACTAGATAAGGGTTTTGTTAGGCCGAGCACTTCACCTTGGGGAGCACCCGTCTTGTTTGTTAAGGAGAAGGATGGTACACTTCGTCTTTGTATTGATTACCGGGAACTAAATAAGGTAACCATTAAGAATAAGTACCTGTTACCGAGGATAGATGATTTGTTTGATCAGTTGCAAGGAGCTCGGGTTTTTTCCAAAATTGACCTTAGGACGGGTTATCATGAGCTTAAGGTTAAAGTCGAGGATGTTGAGAAGACCGCTTTTCGGACGAGGTATGGCCACTACGAGTTTTTAGTAATGCCTTTTGGAGTGACCAATGCCCCTGCAGCATTTATGGATTTGATGAACAGAGTCTTTAAGCCATATCTAGATGAGTTTGTGGTTGTCTTCATCGATGATATATTGATCTACTCTAAGAGTAAAGCTGAACACGAGGATCATTTGAGACTTACCTTACGGACTTTGAGGGATCGGAAATTGTGTGCTAAGTTTAACAAGTGTGAGTTTTGGCTTTCCACTATTTCATTTTTGGGTCATGTAATTGATGAAGATGGTATTCCGGTCGATCCTAGTAAAATTGAAGCCGTTGTGAATTGGCCAAGGCCGACTAATGTGTCCGAGGTTCATAGTTTTCTGGGATTGGCAGGTTATTACAGAAAGTTCGTGAAGGATTTCTCAAAGATTGCAATTCCGTTAACCCAACTAACTAAGAAGAGAGCGGCTTACGAATGGAGTGAGGATAGGGAAGCAGCCTTCCAGGAGTTGAAGACGAGGTTAGTCGCAGCACCAGTTCTTCTACTACCGTCAGGTAATGAAGAGTTTCATGTTTATAGTGATGCTTCGCATAAGGGTTTGGGTTGCGTATTAATGCAAAAAGGTAAGGTCATAGCATATGCATCTCGTCAGTTGAAGCCACACGAAAAGAATTATCCTACCCATGATTTAGAACTAGCAGCCGTGGTATTTGCTTTAAAGATTTGGCGCCACTACTTCTATAGTGCTTCTTGTCAGGTTTTTACAGATCATAAGAGTTTGAAGTACTTGTTCACTCAGAAAGAATTGAATATGAGGCAGAGAATATGGCTTGAGTTGTTGAAAGATTACGTTCAATATCATCTAGGTAAAGCTAACACCGTAGCCGACGCTTTGAGCAGAAAAATGGTTAGAAATTTGGCATGTCTGACCACGATCTCAGTGGAGCCGACTATTGTTGAGGAAGTAAAGACAAGACAGATGGAGGATGAATTCTTCAAGAGGGTAGCCGATGAGATTATCACAAAGCCGAGATCAGGGTACACCATAAAAAATCAAGTGCTCAAGTTTGAAGGAAGATTGTGTGTGGCCGACATCCCAGAGTTAAAAAGAAAAATTTTGCAGGAAGCTCATGGTTCCAAATTTGCTGCTCACCCAGGGAACACGAAGATGTATCAGGATGTGAAGTAGACGTTTTGGTGGCCGAATATGAAAGGAGAAATAGTCGAGTTCGTGTCCCAGTGTCTGTATTGTCAACAAGTAAAAGCAGACCATCAAAGGCCAGCAGGACTTTTCCAACCTTTACCGATTCCTGAGTGGAAATGGGAGCACATCTCCATGGACTTTGTGGTTGGTTTGCCGAAGACACAAAAGGGTATGGATTCGATTTGGGTTATCGTGGATAGACTAACTAAGTCAGCACACTTCTTGCCTGTTAAGACCACCTTCAACGCCGATAAACTTGCTTTGTTGTATGTGAATGAGATTGTTAGACTTCATGGAGTGCTGATGTCAATTGTGTCGAATCGAGATCCGAAGTTGGTTTCCAGATTTTGGCAGAGCCTACAAAGAGCTTTCGGAGTCGAGTTGAGGTTTAGCACAGCTTTTCATCCCCAGACTGACGGGCAAACAAAGAGGACGATTTAGACACTTGAAGATATGTTTAGACTATGTGTATTGGACCTCCACGAAAGTTGGGGAGTACATTTGCCATTGGTGGAATTTACCTACAACAACAGTTATCAAGCTAGCATTGGCATGGCGCCGTATGAAGCACTGTATGAAAGAAAGTGCAGGTCGCCGATATGTTGGACTGAGGTAAGAGACAAAGCTCTGCTTGGTCCCAAGTTAATTCAAGTAACAACCGAGAAGATTAAGCTCGTTCAGCAAAGAATCAAAACCGCACAGAGTCGACAGAAAAGTTATGCCGACCAAAGAAGAAGAGAGTTGGAATTTGAAGTCAGGGATCATGTATTCCTAAAGATTTTGCCGATGAAGGGAGTCACAAGATTTGGGAAGAAGGGTAAGTTAGCACCCCGTTACAGCGGGCCTTTTAAAGTTCTTGAGAAGGTTAATCTCGCTGCCTACAGACTTGCTTTGCCACCAGAATTGAGCCAAGTCCATAATGTGTTTCATATTTCGATGTTGAGGAAGTATATTCGAGATCCACTGCATGTGATCGACTATTTTAGAATTGTAGTAATGAAGATTTAGGCTACGAAGAGAGGCCGATACGGATTATCGATAGGCAGGTGAAACAGTTGAGAAGTAAGTCGATACCAATGGTGAAAGTTGAATGGAAGGAGCATTACGGTGAGGATGCTACATGGGAAATGGAAGAGGAAATGAAAGTCCGACATCCAGAATTGTTCTTGGAACAAGGTAACTCAAGTTTGGGGACCAAACTTCTTTAAGGGGGGTAGGATGTAACAACCCTCACTTCAACTTAGTCATACTTGCATACATTTATGTATGATCTTGTTTTGTTATGTGCATTCGCAAATCTTGTCCTGTTTTGCTTGAGTGTTGCTTGCATGCTTTGTTCTTGCCTGGTGTGTTGCCGAGGTCATCTTAAGCCTAGACACCTTGGAACCTTTCCACACTTAGAACTATCTTGGAACCACTTCGGTTGACCTCCATCTTCACCCTAGCATACTGGCCGAGATGTCACCATCTAGGCCGAGATGTGCGTCACCTAGGCCGAGATGCGCATCATCTAGGCCGAGATGTTATTATCTAGACGTTCTAGATCCTTGATCCTTGCACTTAGTGATTTTGTTCCTGGAATGGTATGACCTAGACCGAGGTGTGGCACATCTAGGCCAAGGTGTGGCACAGCTTAGTCAAGTGTTGTCCTTCCTAGCCAAGATCATTGCCACCCTACTTGTCGAAGCTTTGCCATTAGCCGAGATCATCACTTGCCGGAGTGCTCTTGCCGTCTAGTTTGTTGAACACACTTTGTCATGGTCTTGTCTTGTCAGTCAGTCGCCTTTTTGAGTAGAGCCAATCAGCCGATGCCACGTGTCCCAGCAGAGGGTTAAGCCAGTGACTGTCGAGAAAAACATATCATTTTGTATCAAATCTTGTCTTTTAGAGAGAGAGGCTCTAGGAAGGAGAAGGAGAAGCTTTGAGTGAGAGGGTAGACTTCCAAGCTTGATCGTTGGAGTTTGAACCGTTAGATCCAAGTTTTGAGGTTAGAATCTTAATCTACTCTTATTGTTCTTATTGATCATTTAGCCGCATTGCATGATCAATTCTGCTTTGCATGCCATGCATTGATTTAAAGTCGGTTTTAGTAAGAGAAAATAGTGTTCTGGTGTTCTTGAAGAAATGTCTTGTTTTGATCCGAAAGTTTGCATCTAGAACATGTTTTTGTGTTTGTTCTCACAAGATCTTTGAATATGGGTGCCCAGGTCCATGTTTGCAAACTCATAGCACGAAATCTCAGACCTTGTAATAACAAGTTATGATTTTAGCATGCATGTACTTCATCTTTTCCATCTTCATGTTCTTAATGTTCCTCCAAGGGAAACCCAGATTTTCCCGACTTCGCTTTTGTATGAGGCCGTCGAGACCGCACCTCGGCGAGATGGTGTGGGACCTCGGCCAAAACCTGGTTGGTGCCCAGCATGTTCTCCCGAGATGAGAAACAGTGTTTTGTTTTGATTTAACTTAGTTTTGATGAATGCCGAGATCATCCGTTTGCATGTGAATCTTGTTTGAAAGTACGTTCAATAGACTTTGTCATATATTTGTAGGACTCAGACTTTTGCCTTGACCCCGACGTTGAAGAACTAAGTGAGTGGTATTTTTAATAAAGCTATGTTATCAATGTTTTGATGAACTTTGCTTTGCTTTTTTTTGAAAAGTATTTGTTAAGCATGAATGATTGTCCCTATTTTGTATATCAAGTATTATCTCGTTTTGATGACATTCTTGGAAAAGTCCTTACTGCTAGGGGACTATAATGCAACTGCATATCTTGTTTTGTAAGTCCTTAGTGCTAGGGGACTATAATGCAACTGCACATCTTGTTTTGAGAGTCCTTAGTACCAGGGGACTATAATGCAACTGCACCATTGTTTGAGATATCTCCCTTGCTTTGTCTTGTTTTTCCACTGACGGTTTACCGTGTGGGTTTGTTTGTCCGGAATGTCATCATCTGTAATATGTTGATGCTAGCAAGCATCCCTTGAAGCTTTAAAGATTTGCTAGATGGACGAAGTCCATCCTTTGTTATATAAAATTTTGATATGTATCGTTTTGAAAGGACTTCGGCCATTATTCATGCAAACCCTTTATTATTTATATCATTCACTGAGTATCCAAGCTCACCCTCTCTATATATATGTAGGTGATGAGCAAGAAGGCGGTGACGCCTAGATGTGATTCGCGAGCTTGTTTTGGATTTTTGTTATGTCGGCTTGACTTGTATTCATCTCGGCAGTCTTAAAAATTATGCTTCTTGACTTGTAATACTTGTATTTCGCATATGTCGGCTTCAGAAACCTTTTGGTCAAGATGTAATTTGTACTTTACTTCATTTGTAACTAAGTTGTAACCCATGTGAAGATGTTTGCCATTTTATTTGACTTACGCACAGCTCTCATGGACTATTCTGATTTGTATGTATTGCTTCCGTACTTGTGAGCCTCATATATTTATACTCTGTTGTGTGTGGATTTTGAAGATTGGCCTTCGGTAATCTCGGATTACTGGCCATCACGGCACCATCCTACTAGGGGCGGTTTGGGGTTGTGACAAATCTATTAGAAGCCTGAACAGTTGATGTATATTTTCTTTTGCCAAATATATATATATATATATATACATATTTTGGCGAATTGGTGCTATAAATTTTATTTTGGAGCTTCTTTGTTTGTTGATCATGCAATTTACAACATACATTGTCCGTCGTAAAAATTGCAATACTTTAACGGTAGGCGTTGTGTGCGTCGTAAAAAGGCAGTACTTTTAACAGTGGGCGTTGTGTGCGCCGGTTAGTGTATGTGCATCACGTATAATTGATGTATTAATAGCACGCCATATGCACGTCGTTGAAAGTTTTATTATTTACAACGTGTATTGCAAGTTGTAAAAAAATCATCGTTATTACCATTCACGGCCTATGCAACAGACACGCTGTGGTTGGAAAAGTATTTACGACTTGCACAAAAAGCAAGTCGTAAAAGTGAGAAACTATGACGTGCATATATTGTATGATGTTGATGTGGTGCCGTAAAAAGTCAGTTTTGTTGTAGTATAATTAATAAAATAATAAATCATAACAAAAAAATATTAAAATCATAACTAAGAGTGTATATGGTATATATCTCAAATATAATTTTCCTTTTATTTGTTTTTTCTGTTTACTTTGACCATGGGTAGCTTTGTTATTTTTATTTTTAAGATTGGACCACGTGATGTGAACCTTTTGAGACTTTTCTGTTCAGTTTCCTTTCACCTACACTTTTAATTTTATTATTTTACTATTACTATTAGTATTATTATATTATATTATTTTAATGAGACAACTAGGCATATAAAAGGAACACTTTCGCCGCTGGTGTTGGGAAGTACACAGCGCGCGCGCGCGCACATACACACACACACACAGAGACGTAAATAATCGATGGCCGAGAATGAAAATTTCCTCCGGCTAGAAAATCGTACGGATGATGATATGATCCGTGACTTTCCTCCCGATTTCAAATCATATGTGAAGAACCACCAATTGCTCTACCAGAGCGGAGGCTATGGGATTGGTCGGGTTTTTTCGAGTTGCGAACGTCCTTTTCCTCCCTATCACTTCTCTAGTTAGTTTCTCTCTTATCTCATGTTACTTACTGGTTGGGTTTCACTCCAGTTATTCTCTATTTAACCAGTGTCTTATTGAAACACTTACTATTAATTTTCTTTTTCTTTTTCATTTTTTATTAAAAAATTTAATTTAATTTTTGTTTGTTTTATCTCTGAGAAAATCTCAACTCCGGTTGTCAGTGTTAAAATATAGGGAAAATATCAAATAGGTGACACGAAACAAAACGATAATATATAGCATTTCTAACCTGTGCTTAGTAGTTAGATTAGATTTAGTAGATTTCCATTTTCTTTTCTTGTTGCTTACCTTATTCTTACTTTTGCTTGTAGTTTTTATTTTTTATTTTTTTTGGCTTGGAAATTTGAAAAATCGTATAGGGAAGATAATCGATAGAACCCTGATTGCTCCTCCTATTCCAGAGTTTATGGAGAAGATAAAATCCTACTTTAAAATTATATTATTTGTCTGGCCTGATACCCAATTTCTGATATAGTTTTGGAAAGTCATAGAAACTGAGGGCAAGTGTTTACTTACAACTCGACACCTACCTTTTGGTTTTAACGGCATCCATGAAGGACTTTGTTCGTATAGGTTGATGTCTTTGGGTTCTAAATTTGATGTGGATGGAGTAAGTGAGGAACATCCTGGCCTCCATGGTTGTGTGTTCCGCCATCAACAGCGGGAGTCTACTCCAAATGTGCAGTATTACTCCTGCAAAGAGTATCCACAGCACGATCGTGCTATCAGTTGCAATATTAAGCAATCTCTGGTTGTACCATTGTTTGAACATTCTAGGTCGTGCTGTATTGGTGTATTTGAGATGGTGTTAACCAATGAAATAAATATAACTTCGCGTAGTTACACTTATGAACGTATATTGAGTTTTGTTCCCTAACAGTCCCATTTTTACATTCTCATCTTTACTTTTGTTTACTTATCTATTTTTTTAATTTTTTTAAGCCTGTCCATTGATTGTTAATTTTAATTTTCAATGATGGTTTCCCTTTCTTTTTCTTATTTCTTTTGTTGATGGAGATCAAATTATTTTACTAGTTGGTTCCATTTTACTGGCCAATCTTTTTAATGATTCGTTAATCTTACCCTTTCATTAATTTTATTGTGTAAATTATTTAACATGGAGTTCGACAACAATTCTTATGCACGTATTGAGCTTTTATTCTGATATCATATCATCGTCATTAATCATTTGAGTAAATTATATTGATCTCTGATGCGGAAAATTGATAATTTCATTATGATGCACAAGTGCCAACAAAAAATATGTCTTATTGTTAGCTTAGTTAACCTGATCATTAATGTAAGGAAAATTGATGTAATTATAACAAAAATATAAGAATTACTACCTCTCGAGGAAGGCGAGTAGAATTTACCTAATTGTTTATAGTAGCCCCATTTACTAGGCAATACAGATTGCTGCTCAAAGTGTTGGACCAATTGAAATACTCCATGTCAGGGTAAGCTGCACCTGTCCAAAACAACCAAGCTGATTTCGGACAACCATACAATACCTTGGTGCAACCTAAGTTCGTCGGTTTAATTGCCTCAACTGTTCTAATTTTTTCATTTACTATATATAATGTGTTGGTATTACTATTTAAAAATCAACTTATTTACTTAAAAAAAGATTAACTAATAATGTTTGGCTATAATTTTAAATTATAATTTATTTGATTTATTCAGTTTATTTAACCCCAAAAAAAGAAGGGGGGAAAAAAAAACTTGAATAAGTTTGGCTAAAATAGTCTCATTTCTTTTGTCCTAATTACTAGGAAAAAAAGTTATGTGACAGTTTATTTAATCAAATAGATTCAATTTTTTTCACAAATTATCAAAAGTTGTACAAAATAAATTTGTAATTTATTTTAATTATTTTTAGCTAATAATGTAAAAGGCAATAGTCGTAAAAGACAACTTATAAGTGATAATACTTTATGCTTGCAAATATCTTTCAGTTTAAATCTATCAACATTATTCAATTATATCATTTCAGCTACCTGGGAGATCGTGGTCTGACAAGTTGAAAATGTATGCATTGGTATGATACGAAAGTAAGTGGCGAATATGTATTGTTGAACAATATTTATCAGGACAAGGATAAAACTCTTCAAGAAATCAAGAAGATGCTAAAAGTAGAGTGTAGCACTCATTGTCTACCTTTGGCTCAGACTTGGGCCTCGCGTAGGCTTTGCAATGTTATGTTCACAATTGGTAGAACCTATGGGTTAGGGAGACAGAAGCTTGAGTTTTTAGATGAATGTGCTAAACATTGCCTACGAAAAGAGCAGAGGGTTGTTAGGAGAGCAGTTTTGTCCCAAAATTTGGTCTTCTGCAAGCATGTTACTCAATTTAGCATAACTGAGTACCCTTTGGCACACTATGCACGCATGTATGGACTTACGAGTTCTTTTGCAATTTGCTTGCGGAGTGGTTATATTGAAGACAATTTTTACATGCTATAATTCTTTTTTCCCGCAAACTACATTGAAGGTAGAGATCCGAGGATTGTTTTGGTTCCGTTATTGACAACAACGAAGCAGCATTGTAAAAGTTTTAAGGTTGCTTCTGGAGAAGAACTAGGAGAAGAGTTATCTATTGAAGTTCCTGATTTTTGTGATGACCGGGTGTGTCACTAGTTTCACCTTCCCTTGGTTAACCTTGGATTCACCCTAATAGAGTGTCGGGTGAAATTGGAGCCATGTTAAGTGTTTGGGGTTTGTGTTGTTTGGAGGGTTTTTCTCAATGTAATTTCTATTCATGTTTTTATCCAGTGTTGAAATTTCTTTCTTCCGAGAAGTGCAGGGTTAGGTCCGGAGTGCCCGAGGAACCAAGTAGAAAATTTCTGGGCTGTTGGGCCAGGGCTGAACGTGCGGGGCCCTAGGCCGCACATGCGGGGTAGGGCCGTACGTGCGGGCAGTGAGGTTGCACGTGCGGTGAAGGTTGAGCTTCAGTGGTGTGCATTCTGTCTAATATGGACGAGCGGGGTAAGGTGCGGGAGAGGGGCACCTCACGTGCGGGGATGAAGGCCACACGTGCGAGGAAGGCGCTCCGCACATGCTGGGAGGTACGCCGCACGTGCGACAGACGGGCAATCCGAAACTCTATTTTTGTTTTACCATTTTTTTCGAAGTTGTATCACATTTTAGACATCTTTCTCTCTATAGCGATCCCGGGTTTACCCTTGTTGTACAGTGATCTGGACTTGTGTCCGTGAATGTTGGTAGTTGTTTATTTCCTAGTTTGCATCCTCTTTACTTTGTATATTGAGTTATAAGATGCGTTGGGCAGGTTTGTTTCAGGTTGGTTGTGTTTGGGAGCCTAGTGTTGCTGCCCAGAATTTTGGACCTTCGCTCGAGCGAGGAGTTGGTCGCTCGAGCGAGAGTGGGTTCGTGCTGGTGGGTCGAGCCAGAGTGGCTCGCTCGAGCGAGCGTGGTGTTGCACCTGGTTCTGGACCTGAGAGTTGTAGTTTCTGGCTCGAGCAAGCTTTTCGTGGCTCGAGCGGTCTGGGTTTTTCTTCGCTCGATCGAGAACTTCTTGGCTCGAGCGAGAGTTTTCTGTGTCTGGTCGCTCGAGCGACCAATCCTTCGCTCGAGCGAGAGTGTTTTATATCAGCGGACAACAGCGTCTTAAACATCACTTTTTCAATCCTTTTCTTTGATTAAACCCTAAATCCGACACTCTCTCTCCCTAAACTTACACTCTCTCTAAGATTTGATCTCCCTAGGGTGTGAATCTAGCCTAGGGCCTTTGTTAAAAAGATAGAGGGTGTTGAGAGCTTCGATTTAATCTGAAAAAGTTTGGAATTGGAGCAAGTTGATCTTGGAGTTTTCATCTCCTTTTGGGCTAAAACTTCAAGGTAGGGATAACCTACTCCTCTCTATGGGTTTTGTCTTTAAATTTTGGTATTTTGAGATGTTGGGCTTGGTTTGGTAATTTTGTGAAAGTTTGGGGCTTTTGTGTAATTATACAAAAGTTGGGGTTTTATTCATAATAAACCTAGATGCATGTTTGGCATAAAAAAAATGGAATGATTGTTGAATCATTGATGAAAATGGGACCTAAGGGTTGAAATGGTAATTATGGAAAATGGCCTAATTACATTGTTTAATTAATTGGGATAATTAATTGGTGAGAAATGAGGAAATGAAATGTTGATTGAATATCCATTTGTGCATTTATTTTCTGTTTTAGAAATAACTGCTTTGGGCTATCGGTGGAGGATAGTCGAGATTGTTGTAGACAATGCATGATGATTAAGTAAACATAAACTAATCAATGGAATGTGTCATGGAACTTGACAGTTGATAGAATACATTAATTGTATGTATTGTGTGATTGTATATAGAACCATTGTGTTTATATACGTTATGTGTAGAGGAGGAGATAGGGGATGTACTCCGCGGTTTAGGGGAAGATAGGGGATGTACCTCTAAACCGGATAGGTATTGGGAGGAGATAGGGGATGAACTCCGTAGACAGAGCTCACATGCTTGTCTAGAGAAGTGGAGATAGAGCTCATATGCTTATCTTTGTGAAGTGTGGATACAGCTTGTATGCTTATCTGTGGATATTGTTGATATACATATCTGTTGTGAAGTGTGGATACAGCTTGTATGCTTTTCTGTGGATATTGTTGATATACATATCTGTTGAGAATGTGAGATATAGTTTTTATACATATCTGTGGAAATGATGATAGAGCTAGCATGCTTATCTGTTAAAAAGGGAAAATGAAAAGTAATTGGGACTTGTGAGTCGTTGACATAAATATGTAATTTATGTGATTGTATCAGTGTTGACCAACTATCAATTGCTAATGTTTTAGTCATTGTCCATGGTTGGTTTAGTGTATTTCTACTGGGCTGTGGCTCACCCTATATGGGAATATCATTTTCAGGTACAGGAAGCATGCCACCTCCAAGGACATAGCTGGGAGGCTAGTGGCGGGCATAGTTTTGTCGTTTACTGTTGATGTATTACATGTAATTTCAAGCCAAGGGCTTAATGTGTAAACGAGTTGGAACTCTTTGTTGTAACCAAGTGTTAACTTGGAAAGCTGTAAGCCCGTAGGGCATTTTGTTATGAGGTTAACATGTAATACTTATGTCTTGGAATTCTAATGAATGAAAGGAATGCGGTTAGTTTAAATGTAAATGCATGTCTTATCTGATGGGTTTATTGTTATTATTTTGAGGGCGTTACAACTTGGTATCAGAGCGTACCGGGTTCGAATACTTTGGGTACGTGGGAAGTGATTAGGATCACAATGGGTTTGTCTCGCTTGATAGAGACTTAGATGTAGTATCATATGCTATGTGCTTAATTGATAACATGCTTATGTGACTATGTGGGTATGGGATTTAATTTCTGGGATGTTGATTGGATCCTTGAGTTTCTGGGAGTCTTGTTGGAAAGGCACTTGATCAATGCTGTTTCTAACCGGAACTCTAGTAACGCCTTGGGACTATCATTATCCGGAAATGAAATTCGTAAGTGCTTATGTGTTTATGTGCTTATGTGGAGTGAATTACAGTTGTCCATGCATTAGGACGTGAGTGTTTAGTTTTGGCACACCTATGAATGTGCTAACGTTCTGTGTTACCTTTATTAGGATGTCAGGACGAGGAAGAGGTGCTAGGCGTGGTAGACCTGCGAGGCAGGAAGTACCGTTACAGGGTGAGATTCCGGTAGTGCAGGAGGGAGTTGGGCAGGCCAATGTGGCCGAGCCAGTGGGTCAGCAGGCTATGGGTGCCTTGGCCAGAGAGATAGCAGGAGCTTTGGGTATTCTTAGAGCTGGGAATCAGGCAGCTGAGGCAGGGCCTTCTTTCTTGAAGAGGGAGTTCTTCCGGTGTAATCCGGACGAGTTTATCGGGGATCCGAAAGAGCCGCTTAAGGCAGATGAATGGCTCGAACAGACAACGAAGACGTTTGAGATGCTTGGCATCGAGGACGGAGCACTGAAAGTGACCTTGGCATCCTTCCAGCTGAAGGGAGATGCGGGTCAATGGTGGAAGTACGAGAAAGCTCGTGTTGGTGGTACTTGGGAGGCGTTTATAAATGCTTTTCAGGAGAGGTTTTTGTCTGCAGTAGCAAGGGAGAAGCTGAGAGATCAGTTTAGCCGGCTTAATCAGCAGGGCTTGTCAGTGGCCGAGTTTGAGGCTACTTTTACCAGTCTGTCTAGGTTTGCACCTGAACTGGTGGCGTCTGAGGAACGCCGTTGCTATGAGTTTGAGCGGAAGTTGAGGCGGGGCCTCAAGTTGAGAGTTGGTGGGTCTTATATTCGAGAGTATAGACACCTAGTGGATGCTGCAGCTCATATGGAGCTTATGATGCAGGAGGAGGATGAGGGTCAGAGAGGCTCCAAGAGGAGCCAGGATAGTCAGAGTGATGGCAGGAGACAGAAGGGTAATAACCCTCAGCAGTCTCAGGGTGCAGTCTCTAGATCGACCTTTCCAGTGCCTAGTGTCGGCTCGGGGAGAGGCAGTCAGGGAGAATTTACTTGTTACAAGTGTGGCCAGCTGGGTCACAAGGTGTCGGTTTGCCCGCAGAAGGGTGGGAGTCAGAAAGCGGCTTCTTCTTCAGCTAGACCGCCGAGTCAGAGTTTGGGCAGGGGGCAGCTCTTGACTTGTTATCAGTGTGGACAACCTGGGCACATGAAGAGGTTTTGCCCACAGTTGAGTGCCACTTCGGGAGCGTCTGGTTCTAGGCAGACGCAGGGTTTTCAGCCAGCTCAGTCTGTGCAGGCCTCGAGGGCCAATCCGGGAGTTTCGTCATCCCAGTCTGTGCAGCAGTCTTTTGCTCCGAGAGGTGAGCAGGTAGACCAGGGGCCTACGGGGCGCGTGTATGCTGTTACCGCGCAGGATTTAGTACCGGCTCCATCAGTAGTGAGAGGTACTTTTCTGTTTTGCAACTCAGTTGCTAATGTGTTGATAGACACGGGTGAATCTCATTCTTTTGTATCTGCTGCATTTGCATCTGTTTTGGAATTGGAGTTAGCACAGTTAGCATCTCCTATTTGTGTAGTATCGCCTTTGGGTGGTGAGTTGATCCTGAAACAGGGTGTTAGAGGATGTGATATTGAGGTCGCCGATTATAGGCTTCCTTTTCCGTTTGCTGTCATGCCCATGAAGGGTTTTGATGTTATTTTGGGTATGGATTGGTTATCGTCATACCGGGCTGTTATTGATTGCTACCGCCAGAGGGTTACATTATGTACCTTGAGCGGGGAGTGGTTCCATTTCTTGGGAGACCGGGTTGGTAGTGTTTTGCCACCGGGGTATGATTCGCGAGGGCGAAGTGAGCTTAGTAGTCTACTTGCTAGCTTTGAGAGTAGTGAGTGTGTTGAGACCCAGGTTGTGTTACCGAGGGTGGTTTGTGAGTATTCGGATGTCTTTCCCGGAAGATCTTGTTAGATTGCCACCTCACCGAGAGATAGAGTTCTCTATTGATTTAGTGCCTGGTACGGCGCCGATTTCTATGGCACCTTACCGTTTTGCTCCAGCAGAGTTGGTTGAGTTGAAAGTTCAACTCCAGGAATTGCTCGATAAGGGCTTTGTTCGCCCTAGTGTTTCACCGTGGGGAGCACCGGCACTCTTTGTTAAAAAGAAAGATGGTGCCTTGAGATTGTGTATAGACTACCGGAAGTTGAATTGGGCTACGGTTAAGAATAAGTATCCTATGCCCCGTATAGATGATTTGTTCGACCAGTTGAAGGGTTCCCGTTGTTTCTCTAAGATAGACTTGAGATCGGGTTACCATCAGTTGAGGGTCAGGGATGAGGATATTCCTAAGACGGCATTCCGTACGCGGTATGGCCATTATGAGTTTTTGGTGATGCCATTTGGGCTTACCAATGCACCGGCAGTCTTTATGGACTTGATGAACCGGATTTTCCGGGAGTTCTTAGACCGATTTGTGGTTGTTTTCGTGGACGATATCCTTATCTATTCGTCTTCTGAGGAGGAGCACGAGGCACACTTGAGAGTAGTGCTTGAGTTACTTAGAGCCCATAGGCTGTATGCCAAGTTTGGGAAGTGTGAATTCTGGCTGAGGGAAGTCAAATTCTTAGGCCACGTGGTATCCGGGAAAGGGGTGTCTGTTGATACATCCAAGGTTGAGGCAGTGCAAGATTGGGCACAGCCTAAGAGTGTGTTTGAGATCCGCAGTTTTCTGGGATTAGCTGGGTATTACCGTCGGTTTGTGAAAGATTTCTCCAGGTTGGCGTCACCGTTGACTAGACTGACTCGGAAGGGAGTCAAGTTTGTGTGGAGTGAGACTTGTGAAAAGTCGTTCCAAGAGTTGAAAGTTAGATTGACCACCGCTCCGGTGTTGATTATTCCGGAGAGAGGGTTGGGTTATGCTGTATATTGTGATGCCTCACGAGAGGGTTTGGGTTGTGTGTTGATGCAAGAGGGGAAAGTGGTGGCTTATGGCTCACGTCAGTTGAAAATACACGAGAAGAATTACCCCACACACGACTTAGAGTTAGCAGCAGTGATCTTTGCCTTGAAAATCTGGAGGCACTACCTTTATGGTGAGAGGTTCGAGGTATTCTCGGATCATAAGAGTTTGAAATATCTGTTTACACAGAGAGACTTGAATTTGAGGCAGAGGAGATGGATGGAGTTCATCGAGGATTATGATTTTGAGTTGCATTATCATCCGGGAAAGGCCAATGTTGTGGCCGATGCCCTTAGTAGGAAGACCATTAGTGATGTTGCTAGTATAGCCATCCGGGAATGGGAGATGTTGGGAGCACTTGGCGAGTTTGATTTGCTACTGGGCGAATCTGTTGAGACTGCGGCCTTGTTTTCTGTTGTTGCGCAACCTACACTTGTGATTAGAGTGTTAGAGGCACAGAGAGGTGACCTTGAGGTAGAATCCCTCCGAGAGAAGATCTCCAGTGGGAAGACTGAGAAGGGTTTGACGGTGTATCCCGACTTGAGTGTGAGATACCGAGACCGTGTGTTTGTACCGGAGTCTTGCCGAGAGGAGGTACTCCGAGAGTTTCACCATTCGCGCCTTGCGGTGCATCCGGGAGGTACTAAGATGTATCAAGATTTGGGTCGCCAGTTTTGGTGGCGGGGTATGAAGAGAGATGTGGCTGTTTTCGTATCGAAATGCCTTACTTGCCAGCAAGTGAAGGCCGAGCATCAGAGGCCAGCGGGTTTGTTGCAACCCTTGCCTATTGCCGAGTGGAAGTGGGAGCATGTCACTATGGACTTCGTTGTAGGTCTTCCGAGGACTCAACGGGGTAGTGATGCTATTTGGGTGGTTGTAGACCGGTTGACTAAGTTGGCGCACTTTATTCCTATGCGCGTGAGAGATTCGGTAGATCATCTTGCCGATTTGTATATTCGGGACGTAGTGAGATTGCACGGGGTCCCAGTGACGATCGTCTCAGATAGAGATCCTCGTTTTACTGCTAGGTTGTGGCAGAGTTTGCAGAGTGCCTTGGGCACTAAGTTGACCTTTAGTACGGCTTATCATCCTCAGACTGACGGGCAGTCCGAGCGTACTATTCAGATCCTCGAGGATATGCTTCGGGGTTGTGTCCTGGACTTCAGTGGGACGAGGGAGAGGCACTTGCCATTGGTAGAGTTTGCCTACAACAACAGTTTTCAGTCTAGCATCGGTATGGCACCGTTTGAGGCCTTGTATGGCCGACCGTGTAGGTCTCCAGTTCGTTGGGCCGAGGTGGGTGATGCACCTTTGTTGGGTCCGGAGTTGGTTAGGGAGACGACGGAGAAGGTTGAACTTATCCGTAGGAGGCTTGTTACAGCCCAGAGTCGACAAAAGAGTTATGCCGACCGTAGGAGGAGACCTTTGGCGTTTGAGGTAGGTGATCATGTCTTTCTGAAGATATCACCTAGGCGAGGCTTGATGAGGTTTGGGAAGAGTGGGAAGTTATCCCCTCGGTTTATTGGTCCTTTTGAGATCCTAGAGAGGATAGGTGAGGTTGCTTATCGGTTAGCCTTACCGCCGCAGTTGTCCGGAGTGCATGACGTGTTTCATGTGAGTATGCTTCGGAAGTATGAGCCAGATCCATCACATGTGTTGGATTGGACTGATTTAGAGGTAGATGAGGATGCCTCGTATGAGGAGAGACCGGTTCGGGTCTTGGATAGGCGGGATCAGGTCCTGCGTGGCAAGACCATTCCTTTGGTGAAAGTCTTGTGGAAACATCACGGAGTGGAGGAAGCCACTTGGGAACGTGAGTTGGAAGTCCGAGAGAAATATCCGGACTTGTTTATTGATATGTAATCTTGTATTTAAATTTTACATTTTGTTGAACTTAAGAGCTTTTATATATGTCTTAAGTTGTGAAACATTGAAAATGTTTTGGTTATTGGAAGTATGTTTTGGAACTTGCCTCATATGGAAGTTGAATGTAACATTATAGGTGTTAAGTATATTGTTGACATTGGAAAGTTAGTGCATAATGTTGATGCATGTTGATAATACATATGTTGTTTACATATTGTGATATGTCTCTTGTTAAAGGGATGGGATGACCGGTAATGGGTCGAATTGTTGAATGTTAAATTGTAACATTGTTTAAAATGGAGGAAAACCTGTTTTTGAAAACTTGTGCTTAATTTCGGGGGCGAAATTCTTTAAGGGGGGGAGGTTATAGCGATCCCGGGTTTACCCTTGTTGTACAGTGATCCGGACTTGTGTCCGTGAATGTTGGTAGTTGTTTATTTCCTAGTTTGCATCCTCTTTACTTTGTATATTGAGTTATAAGATGCGTTGGGCAGGTTTGTTTCAGGTTGGTTGTGTTTGGGAGCCTAGTGTTGCTGCCCAGAATTTTGGACCTTCGCTCGAGCGAGGAGTTGGTCGCTCGAGCGAGAGTGGGTTCGTGCTGGTGGGTCGAGCCAGAGTGGCTCGCTCGAGCGAGCGTGGTGTTGCACCTGGTTCTGGACCTGAGAGTTGTAGTTTCTGGCTCGAGCAAGCTTTTCGTGGCTCGAGCGGTCTGGGTTTTTCTTCGCTCGATCGAGAACTTCTTGGCTCGAGCGAGAGTTTTCTGTGTCTGGTCGCTCGAGCGACCAATCCTTCGCTCGAGCGAGAGTGTTTTATATCAGCGGACAACAGCGTCTTAAACATCACTTTTTCAATCCTTTTCTTTGATTAAACCCTAAATCCGACACTCTCTCTCCCTAAACTTACACTCTCTCTAAGATTTGATCTCCCTAGGGTGTGAATCTAGCCTAGGGCCTTTGTTAAAAAGATAGAGGGTGTTGAGAGCTTCGATTTAATCTGAAAAAGTTTGGAATTGGAGCAAGTTGATCTTGGAGTTTTCATCTCCTTTTGGGCTAAAACTTCAAGGTAGGGATAACCTACTCCTCTCTATGGGTTTTGTCTTTAAATTTTGGTATTTTGAGATGTTGGGCTTGGTTTGGTAATTTTGTGAAAGTTTGGGGCTTTTGTGTAATTATACAAAAGTTGGGGTTTTATTCATAATAAACCTAGATGCATGTTTGGCATAAAAAAAATGGAATGATTGTTGAATCATTGATGAAAATGGGACCTAAGGGTTGAAATGGTAATTATGGAAAATGGCCTAATTACATTGTTTAATTAATTGGGATAATTAATTGGTGAGAAATGAGGAAATGAAATGTTGATTGAATATCCATTTGTGCATTTATTTTCTGTTTTAGAAATAACTGCTTTGGGCTATCGGTGGAGGATAGTCGAGATTGTTGTAGACAATGCATGATGATTAAGTAAACATAAACTAATCAATGGAATGTGTCATGGAACTTGACAGTTGATAGAATACATTAATTGTATGTATTGTGTGATTGTATATAGAACCATTGTGTTTATATACGTTATGTGTAGAGGAGGAGATAGGGGATGTACTCCGCGGTTTAGGGGAAGATAGGGGATGTACCTCTAAACCGGATAGGTATTGGGAGGAGATAGGGGATGAACTCCGTAGACAGAGCTCATATGCTTGTCTAGAGAAGTGGAGATAGAGCTCATATGCTTATCTTTGTGAAGTGTGGATACAGCTTGTATGCTTATCTGTGGATATTGTTGATATACATATCTGTTGTGAAGTGTGGATACAGCTTGTATGCTTTTCTGTGGATATTGTTGATATACATATCTGTTGAGAATGTGAGATGTAGTTTTTATACATATCTGTGGAAATGATGATAGAGCTAGCATGCTTATCTGTTAAAAAGGGAAAATGAAAAGTAATTGGGACTTGTGAGTCGTTGACATAAATATGTAATTTATGTGATTGTATCAGTGTTGACCAACTATCAATTGCTAATGTTTTAGTCATTGTCCATGGTTGGTTTAGTGTATTTCTACTGGGTTGTGGCTCACCCTATATGGGAATATCATTTTCAGGTACAGGAAGCATGCCACCTCCAAGGACATAGCTGGGAGGCTAGTGGCGGGCATAGTTTTGTCGTTTACTGTTGATGTATTACATGTAATTTCAAGCCAAGGGCTTAATGTGTAAACGAGTTAGAACTCTTTGTTGTAACCAAGTGTTAACTTGGAAAGCTGTAAGCCCGTAGGGCATTTTGTTATGAGGTTAACATGTAATACTTATGTCTTGGAATTCTAATGAATGAAAGGAATGCGGTTAGTTTAAATGTAAATGCATGTCTTATCTGATGGGTTTATTGTTATTATTTTGAGGGCGTTACACTCTCACTTTAAACCTCATTTCTCTCCTCTTTCTCTCTCGAAATCCACACCAAAGCACTAAAACACTTTGATTCTTATAATCTTTGGGTCTTGATCACCAACATTTCACACCAATCTTGAAGATCCAAGTTAGGGCTCCTCTTGGTGTTGTGGAAAATTGAAGGGTGTTCCATCAAAGCTAGGGTTTTCACTTTCTTCATCACACATTGAGGTAGGGACATTCTTGAGTTATATATACAAGTTTTGCAAGATTGAATGTTGATTTTATGTTCTCATGAACTCATTTTGAGAGTGGGGTTTTGTGGCATCAAAAGTGTAGAGATTTTCTTAAAAGGGGGTTTTAAAACTTTCACATTTTTTATGTCAATCCTTGAGAACTTCATCTTGTAAATCTAAGAAGGATGTTTTGAATAGGGCTTCACCAAGAAATGCGGAAGTGCCTTGTTTTGATGAAAAACACTAGAAATTGGGATTTTGGGAAATATGAAAATGTCTATAGTGTTCTTATTCTTCTTGTGTTAAAAAGATTGGATAATTGTAGGCTTCATGATGTGATTTGCAAATGACCATCTTGTGATATGTTGAAATGGTGAATTTGTTTTAAAAACTATAGTTAAATACATAATGATATATTGTTGTGAGATGACAAATTGTTGTGTACTATGGATTGTGGGAACCATAAATATTGGAGATTTAGGTTTGAAAACATCACATGTGGCTTTGAAAGGACTAAATTGATTAGAATCATGCATGATGAGAAGTTGTTATTGTGTGTTGAAAGCACATGGGTATTTTGCGAAATAGCATAGAAGAGAAGAAGTGCGAAAATGAAATTAATTGATATTGTTGTAGAGATGTTTGAAATGGAGAAATGTTATATAATATTAAGCAATGCATCATATTCTCATTGGATTTATCATCATCATTGCATATCTTTAATGAATTGGAAAGACATTTACCTTGAAAAAGATTTATGTTGAAATGAGAACTATGGAAATGTGGTATGGGGTAAATACGTGGTAAGTCCAGATGTTGGTCATTGTCTTATTCTTATTTCTATTCTTTACTCTTTATATTTGAGTCTTGGGTTGTGTTGGGCAGGTTGGGAACAGGTTGGTTATGTTTAGAAACCAAAAGTTGATGCCCAGATTTTGGCATGCACGCTCGAGCGGGGCTTTTGACGCTCGAGCGGGCATTTTGACGCTTGAGCGTGATTATTCATCTCTCAGCATTTTTGTTCTGCAGGTCATCGGACGCTCGAGCGTCCATTTTCACACTCGAGCGAGGACCATCGTCTGCCAAACTTCTGGAAGTGTGCATCCAGCGCTTGAGCGGCGCTTTTGACGCTCGAGCGTAAGTCTATGTCTGACGCTCGAGCGGGGCGTTCCACGCTCGAGTGGACCTGTTTGTATATCAGTCCGTAAAACAGCTTTTAGATCAATTTTTGGCACTCTCTCTCTCTCTAACTTTTCAAAACCCAAACTTGAGAGCTTCTCACTCTAGACTTCAACTTCTCTCTAAGGTTTGATCTAGTTTGAGTGATCTTCTTCCTTAGTTCCTTTGTAAAAAGTGTGGAGCTTGCCTAGATCTTCATTTCAATCCGAAAATCTTGAAGTTTGGAGCATTTTCGAATTTCTTCATCATCTCTTTGGGTCTCTTCATTTGAGGTAGGGATAATTACTCATTTTTATGATCTTTAACATAGATGTTGGGCATTTTGTATAAATGGTTTGATTTGGGAAGTTAGAGTTTGAGATTTGAAATATTGAAAAGAGGGGTTTTGTTCCTTTTGAACTATGTATGTGTATATGGGTCTTAACATGAGGTTGTGAATGTTTATTAATGATATTTGGACCATTGGGTCAATATTGGAAAGAAAATGGGAAAATGCCATATTTGGGTTTTATTGGGTCATTGGTGTAATTAATGACTTTCATTGTGATATATGAAATTGTGATGGAAATGATGAAATTGGCTTAAGATGAGATCGAATGGTGGAGTTGGATTTATTAATCGCTCACTTTTGAAAATGTTGATAATTTATCTGTTGATGCATTTATTATTTGTTTAGAAATAATTGCTTTGGGCTATCGACGGAGGATAGTCTTGATTGTTGTAGACGCTGCATGATGATTAGGTAAACTGAAATTAATCACGTTGAATATGTCATTGAATGTGACAGTTAGATTAATACATCGAATATGTGTATTGATTGATCTTGTATATGATAAGTGTTTATATACATTGTATTGTGTGGGAGGAGATAGGGGATGTACTCCACGGTTTGGGAGGAGATAGGGGATAGACTCCTAAACCGGATGTTATTTGGGAGGAGATAGGGGATGGACTCTATTGATACAACAAATTTGTGTATCATTTGTGAAGTATGGAAGTGTTTTATTATGAGTTGTTAACTCATTTGAAAAGGAAGTGTTTTGATATGAGTTGTAGTCTTATTAAGTTGTTGGCCAGGTTCTGAGCCATGTTATGAATTGAAAATTTGATAAGTAAAGGAAAATGGAATGAAATATGGACATATCTGTCATGGAATTGGATTGGGTTGTATGTTGGTTTGTATGAGTTAAACGTTTATCAAATGCTAATGTTTTAGTTATTGATCATATTATGTTTATCATATCTCTACTGGGCGTTGGCTCACCCTATATGGGACATCATTTTCAAGTTCAGGTGTTATGCCACCTCCAAGGACATAGCTTGGAAGGTTCTGGGAGTTGAAGACTCTTTTGTCTATTTTGTGATTATTTTGTGTATTACATGTAAATCAAGCCAAGGGATTACTTTGTATTTTGAGTTAGTACTCTCTTTTTGTAACCAAGTGTTGGCTTGGAAAGTTGAAAGCCCGTAGGGCATTTACTTTTGATGTCAACATGTAATACTTTTGCAATGAACACTCTGATAGATAAAATTATGCTTTATTCTCTTATGTTTATGGATGTCTTGAATGTATGATTTATGGGTTTATTTTGAGGGCATTACAAATTCAATCACTAACAAAGACATTATTAAGAATAATAATTTTGTGTGTATTCAATATTTATTGTTTACAAATTATTCTAAGGATTCAACATGATAATTATCTTTGCTAAATAACTTGGTTAAATACCGTAGTGTGTTATTTTTAATAACCCCCCCCCCCCCTCTCCAAAAAAAAAAATTCTAGAATTTTGGCTTTTCTATGGTAGAGGATGCCACTTGTTTATTTGCATGTCAATATAGGGAATAAGGCTCCATTATGCTTCTTCGATTTGGAAAATAAGAATAAACCTGAGAGAATGATTAGAAGAGAGAGAGAGAGAGAGAGAGAGAGAGAGAGAGAGAGAGAGAGAGAGAGAGAGAGAGAGAGAGAGAGAGACTCAGGAGTCTATTTATATGTATACTTACAGTACACATTCCTTATTCAACTAAGCGGAGGGAAATACTGTGAGCAAGTTTAAGAGAAGAAGAGTAGAGGATCAAAAAGTTACATATTTTCCTATCATTTCATCATTCCATTTCAACCCTACTACTAAGTAAGAAAACCCTCTCAACCCTATCATTTTTTTTTTAATTGTTGAAAATTTCAATTTGTAATCATATGATAAAATGACTAAACTTGTATATAAAATTTTATTTATAGTTTTTCATTTATATATCAAATATTTGAAGATATTGGTAGTCTTAAAATCATGGTATTATTGTGGAATTTAGATTTGCATGTGTAGTTTATACCATTAAAAAGATGATTGAAGATTTTATGTGGCCCTTAAATCTGCCAGAAGTTGTACGAATTTTTAGACAATTTTATACTTAAAATTTTGAGATAATTTCTTTTACAAAGGTGTTGAGGATGATGTCTACTTCATCCGAGAATTTTGCAACAATTATTGAGTTTTCTATGAATTTGTATAGATTTTTAACCAAATCTGGAGCTATAGTAAGATTTTACTATGTGTTTCAAAAATCATTAAAATTTTATATTAAACCAAATATGGTAATTTCTAAATAAAAAATGAAATTTGAGAAGTCTAGTTTCACAATAAATTTTTATATTAGGGAATTAATCCATAAGTTTAAGGAAAAATTATTTATAGGTCCTATTAGGGAGACTTATGCTACATATGGTCCTACTAAAAAACTTATGTTCCCATAAGTCCTGTGTGAAGTTTGTTGACACATTTACCTTCAATATTAATTGTTAATATCATAAATAATGGTAAAACCATATATAGAAAATTGAATGTTACCATAGATTAAGTTTGCGAAACGTAACGTGACACCTACATAAACGTAACGTAATGTAACATGTCACGTTACGTTTTGCAAACTTACTAGGTTTTTTGATTTTTTAAATTGAATTATATAAACGTAACGTAACGTGACACCTACATAAACGTAACGAAACGTGTCACATTACGTTTCACAAACCTACTAGGTTTTTGATTTTTTAAATTGAATGTGAAAATATCACTTGTTCGTGTATTTTGAAATTCACATTCATATAGATATGATTTATGGTAACATTCAATTTCCTATATATGGTTTTGCCATTATAGTGTATAATAGTATATTAATACCATTTATTTACAACTCATAGGATCTTGTGGAATACATTCCTATCTAAGTAGGATTTGAAACTCTATAAGAAATTATACAGGACTTAACATAGCATAAGTGTCCGAAATAGGACTTATAAATAAGTCTCCCTAAATTTAAGTATGGAATTAATTTAAGAAAATGTGATAAATCTGTGTCATGAAACTTCTTGGAATTTTCCAGAATTATTTATAACTTATTTTTGGGAAATTCTTTCTGAAAAATGACCTTAAGATGTTTGTTGAATATTTTGTAGATTTTCACGAATTTTAGAATTGTATAAATAATTTATTTATAATTTTTATGACTAAAGGTATATCTTGAAAATTTCTAAGCGGATTTAAGATCATTACTTCAATAATTTATTTGGATAAAAATTAATTATTGTGTTGGTCTAATTCATTAAATATTATAAATTAGTAATCCACGTATGGGTGTATTGTGGTTTATTTAATATTGTGCTACTCTAATTTTGTAAATTAAAAATTCATGCATGTGTGTGATTATGGTTTTGTTTTTTGTTTTTTGTTTTTTTTTTTTGTATCTACATTATCATTTCATAACATGGTTTAAATTAAGGGGTACTTACGTGTAGGTCCTAATAAGTAGACTTATTGTCTAATAGGTCCTATGGGAAAAATTTGTCATAAAAAAGTCACTAATTCTAAGTTTTAGCGACAATTTATAAAAATCATGACAAAAAAAAGTCATTAATTGTCAATTTTTAGCGACATATATAAAGAATTGTCAAAAAAATTATTTTTAGCGACAATTTTGCCAAGACTTATTTTCAACAGGACTTGATGGGAATTAAGTCCAACTATTAGGACCTATTGGTAGTTTACCCTCAAATTAATTGTTTATTTAAATTTTGTACATTGATTTATTATTGTGTGACATGTGCAATATTTTATGTTGGGAATTTTAATGAGTTGGTATGGCATTATTGGTGATTGAAATTTGAATTATTTGTGATTAATATAAAAACTAATTGAAATGATTAACAGTATATACAAAGTTAACGATTGAGGGTTAATACCAACAGTTCAGGGTGAGGCTAGGTTTTCAATAATTTTTTATATAATTGTGCCACGAAACCCTAAGATGGCACAGGACTTATTTGAACCCTTATCGGTATTTGGTTTTGGGATAAGGGTGGATGTGCGGGCAGCACGCAGGGAAATTACATACCTCTGGCAGACTGTTTCCTTGGGGCAAACCATGAATGCCACGGTTTGGGTATATAACTCCGGGCGTGGGCGTCTTTGGTAGTTCTTGAATATTTGACCAAGGGGGGGTTAATCCCAATAAGCTGATATATATATATATTTTTGGCTCCCATAATTGCCTCGAAACTTTCATTGTTTGCAGTAGAAGGTATGAGAGTTTTTCTTGCCGAGTTGCGTTGTTCAAATAGTTGTTAGGTTTTTTGATAAAGAACACTCTAGATAAATGAATAAAATGTATGAATGAATGACTGCATGAATGCATGTATGCCTGAATGTATGTATAAATGTACATGTCTTGAATGTATATGTAAATGTATATATGTCTATCAGAAGATGAAATTATATCACATGAGTTCCAAACAAATCAGATCATAAGCATGTGCCACGGCGCTGTTACCCCTGAGCGAGGACCGTAGGCCGCGATATTATATCCCCCAGGCGAGGGTCGTAGGTCGCGGTATTATATCCCCTAGGCGGGGGTTGTAGGCCTCGGTATTATATCCCCTGGGTGGGGGTCGTAGGCCTCGGTATTATATCCCCCAAGCGAGGGCCGCACTAAGGATGCCACAATTACTATATGTATGAAATCATGAGAGTCGTGACGAAGAGGTATATGAATCAATATATGTGGCTGTAGCAGCGCCCGCGGAGGGGGCCTCGTGCTACAGCTCGGACTCGATTTGTGTCACGGTTCTTAATCTGAACCAAAGAGTCCAAATCTGGCAAATCGTTTTGAGAAACAGATTTTTGAAAAAGTAGTGCCAAACATGGACTGCTTTTCCAGATACAGAGTCGCCACCTAAATATTTTTAAATGGGAGAATTTAGGAAACCCTGACTCGGTGCCGAAGGCCACGTGTCCGTCATCACCGGAGTTGTCTCGGCTCGGGAGCTTGGGTACGATCGGGGAAGGTCAGCTATGAGCACCCCCTTTCGCCCAGTCCGAAGACCGGCCTCTACTAACCGTGATATCCGTTTTTGAAAACTTTACGTGTTCTTATTCCATTTATTAGCCTAGAATTACTATGTTATGTGCACAGCAAACAAGTATAGACTAGATTGCCTAATTTGGAAATAAACATTGCATATCCGTTTGGTTTGAAAATGCTTTGGAATTTGCTACTCGCAAGTAGGCTGAAATACGGATTTCAACGAGTTTTTCCAACTCAAACAATCCGGCCTTCACCCACAGGCATTCAAAACAGTTTAACACATAAGCATCTAGCCACATGTTAAGCATGCTGTCATGGTAACATTTACACTCATGCGATATGCTAAAGCGGAAATACTTACATAGTACTCCGTGCCAAAACAAAGAACTTGTTAGCAAACATGCATGATCCAAGTCCATGTGAAGTGCCTAATGCATCGCATACAAAATGTCGCTAAGATAGGCTCGGCTAATCCTAGACATGTCATGTCAAAATGCACAATTTAACACATATTCAGTTCGGAATTGAAGTACTGATGCAGTTAGCGTGATGTACCGAGCCTAATGCATGTAATACAAATGCATGGATGCACACATGCATAACATAAGGTATGCTAAATTAAACGTGCCCTAATACTAACCATTAAAGCGGGTAAGTAAAAGGGAAGAAAGAAGTGAGGTTGGAAGACATACACACCACCCACACACACTTATTACAGGTTTGCCCTCGCTCGGAGGGACCGAATAAATATTACAAATTAATTAACTACGCAAGCTAATTAAATATTACAAATTAATTAATTAACAAATTAACTAATTTAGGAAAACAGTAAAACGTCTCGAGAAGCGCGCCGCCATGCGCAAGCTGCCTCTGTTTTCCTCCCTTTCCTCCTCTGGAGGTTGTCAAAACCTCAGGACTACATCCTTGGACAGAGGGGATCATCACCGGCTAGATGAAATTTCCACCGGCAGTGTTGTATGGCCATCGGCACAAAGTTGAAGCTGTCGGCAGAAAAAATGGTGCCGGTCGGCACATTACACTGCCGGTCGGCAGAGTATTCCTGCAGAACCTGCAACTCACAGCAACAGAGGGCAAAACAAGGCATGGCAGCATATTTCAAGGCATGTATGCACCAACCATGTCTCTTATCATTGTAATGACTCAAAGGGACATGTGCCTCGGTTCTTGGACCACCAATCACGCATTTCCATGCATGATGGCCCAAAGAACCAAGTATGCAACTTTGATTTCAAATGCAATGCAAATCAATCAAACAAACTCCCAATCCTTATCACCCAAATCAAGGGACAAGGAATGCATGTTGATGCAATGCAACCTAAGCATATTAGCTATCATGCAACATGAACAATGCAATGTAATCATGCAAAGCTTATAAGCAAACATGCAAATGGATGGCAAGATGGACTTATACATGAATTAGGCAACTCTAAAAAGGCCTAAAACAGTAGCCAAAGTGCTATAAAATGAAGGCTAAATGGCATGCACACACACATGCACATAAGGGCCAACACTTAAGCACAAATCAAACAACATTCAAGCACACTTGAAAGAAGGAAACATGGACAAATTAGCATGCAACATGAGCCCTAAAATCATGTTATAAAATGATGCCAAATCAAGTTATAAATCAAGTCAAAACATGCAACAAATAGTCCAAGTGTTCAAGGCAAATCAATAAGGCATTGAACTACACTTATCATGACCAAACATGGCGTGCATTAAACAACTAAAAACAGATTTTTAGCATGTTAAAACAAGGCCAAAGGACTCCTTAGATGGCATCTAAGTGGCCCAAATACAAAGGCATACACCATGACCAAAACGTGGAGCATTGCAACACATGCTTTCAAAGCATTAAAGAGGCATGCAAGGTAATCAAACAAGCATGGAAATGGGACTGAAATAGCATGTAGGATGATTCCAAATCACCAAAACAATGCAAAGATGGCATGCTACACATGCACATACTCAAGGCCAACAAGCCCAAATACAAAGGAGCTATATAATGCATGCAAAGATCAACCCAAACGATTATGGACAGAGCTAAAACATGTCAAAATAAGCACATAAACTTCACAAATACAAGCCTAAAACATGCTCCAACAAAGGCTAACAACCTAGAACATGTTAAGGCGCAAATAGGGCATTACATGGCAATTATGCTAAACATGCATGGAGTTCCAAAACCAACTTGAAATCATGTTATATCATGGATATATAAGCATGAAAAACAAACCAAATATGCTCAACACACACTCAAGCATAGGCTTCCTTAAGAGGCCAAAATAGGTCCTTTTCAAGGACAACAAGGAGAGGGGGTGGCCCTCTCCTTCTTGGGACTTCAAAGCATCATCTTCACCACTGAAATCCCTCAAGATTTCAGTGGTGAAGAGACCTCAACACCAAAATCCCGGAGCTAGCACAA
Organism: Camellia sinensis; assembly: GCF_055761805.1. Classification (NCBI taxonomy): domain Eukaryota; kingdom Viridiplantae; phylum Streptophyta; class Magnoliopsida; order Ericales; family Theaceae; genus Camellia; species Camellia sinensis. The sequence continues at coordinate 69,262,683 of NC_138961.1, read as the reverse complement.
AATGGCTCAAAATGAGGCCTTTTGAGGCCTAAGGGTGGTCAACACCCCTCAAAAAACAAAACACTCTTAATAAACAATAAAGAGGGCTTAAAAATAGAACTTTTTTATGTTATACAATAATCATAAAAATAGCTCTAAGACTAGTAGAAAATCGATGCAAGAATGGGGAAAAAAAAGGACTAGAATCTCACCCTTGATGCCTTCTTCAACAAAGATGCTCCAATGGCCTCCTTGAGCTTGAATCCAAGACAAAAACTTCAAAATACACTCTTTAGAACCTCAGCTCCAAGAGGAAGGTGAAACACTAGGTGTTTGTGTGCAATAGTGAGACACAAAACACCTAGTGTACAAAATGAGAGGAAAAGAGAGATAGGTGAGTGTATCTAACCCTAACCCTAGGAAAAACCAGAGCTCTCCTCTGTCTTCTCTCCTCAAAAATGTCTAAAGGCTCTCCTTTTGCCTTAGAGAGAGCTTCTCTCTATATGCCTCTTGTAAAGCTTACAAGACAAGCTTTGCAAGAGGGAGATCCCTCCATACACGTGTATGGAGGGGAGCAAAAGCTATACAGCTGTCTAAAAATATCTGCAAAAGCAGATGAACAGCAATCGGCCGGCAAAAAATGCCATCTTGGCCAAACAAAGTGCCGACCGGCACAAAATAGTGCTGACTGGCAACAAAGAGTGCCGGCCGGCAAACTATATTGCCGGTGGCAGCAAAAACCAGCCGGTGGCATCTAGCCACTGCCGGTGATGGGTGGGGATGGTCTACAAGCCCCACCCTGCCCTTCCAAGGCAGGATACAAGTGTTTGGTGCAAAACCAGACACTAAAAGGTCAAGTTCGGAGATCCTGAGACAAGGCGCGCGAGCCGAGGCCTCCGGGAACTCCAAACGAACACAAACAAGGATAATCACCGAGTGTTCAAACAGTGACGTCCAAGTCTTGAGGACGGTCAAAAATGGGGTGTCTACAGTGGCCAAGTAGGATTGCCGAATAAAGTTGATGCACGACCGAATAATGTTCATGAATAATGAATTAATAATGGTGTAGAATAATATTGGCGAATAAAATTGATGCACTGCCAAATAATGTTGATGAATATTGTTGAATTAATAATGGTGCGAAGCCGAATGTAAAGGAAATTCAAGTTTTGGGTCCTGTCAATGACAATAGATGGAATGAATGATTGGTGAAGATGGATAATTGTGGCCTAGCTCCTGGAGCATGCTGTTAAAAGTGAATGCTGATTGGGCATGATCTGACCGTGGATCTATCATTTAACGTCCCAAATTTGCCAGTTTATCGATGCCAATTTGAGACTCAAAATTCACAAAATTGGACTCCAAAAATGGATTCTGCATAGCGAAAACCTTGAGGGTAGTCATGCCAGAAGTTATCAGACCACCCGATTAACCCAGACATGCTAAGATGCAATGGAGCACCTTGTGTCAAGAAGTGCACAATAAATCCTAATGTCATCTCCCTCCAGCAGCTCATGAAATGTTGAATTTTTAGATTCAAAATCTTGACTTTGAGCTCTTGTATCTCCCTCGTTTTAAGTCCGATTGGCCTCATTTTTACGACGTTGGATTCAGCTCGTGGCCTAGGGGTCATTCTATCATTCATACACCTCATTCTGTCACTTCTCGAATGCTAGTGGACCTCCCAAAGTTGAGCAATAAGATGGGTTTACGCCTTTTTGTTTTTGTTGGTTTTGTGGTCGGCAAAAATGTACTTAGTGGAAGAATGTGCTAGATGGGGAAATATATTCCACAAAAGAGCTTAGTGCACGTCATTGGCTATGCATTCAGCGGCGAACAATTGAAGCCGTTCTTGTTGCGAAAGAATAGAGCTCGGGATTAGAGAGCTACCGAGTAGTTTTGTAGCTTTGCCAAGCAATTTGCTGAGTCGCAACAGTGCCAATATGTAGATGCATGGTCTCGAACACTGTAGCACTGCCAAGCAACCTCGTCGAATTGTCGAATAGCTCTATTGTTCTTAAACTCATGATCGGCAAGTTTGTAATGGCATTTGTGCGAAGTCATGTTGGTAGCTATTTGGCATGACGGTGGCATTGCCAAATAACCAATGTGCTGCCGAGGGTGATGGACGAGCTGCAACGAATTGGCAAGTCGATGGGCCAATGGCGACGCCGACTAAGGGATGTTGCCGAGTAATGTTGCTTGGCAATGATGTTGCCGAATTGCGGAGTCATTGTTTGGCTTGATGGACGTAATTTGGTTCTCTAGTGTTGTCATGCTACATCATATACAATGAACTGGCAACTCTTGGATTTCTTGCCTTGCTGAAGCCTCTTAGTTGGACTATCTTCTTTGACTTGCCGAAACCTCTCGGTCGGCAAGTTGGCAACTTCTTTTGCTTGCTGAAATGCGTCGCTGGCGATTTCTTTCGATCTTTAGCATTTCTTCAACGGAGCCTAACTTTGGCAAAGTTTGTGAGATTCATGTTGGTTCCCATTATTTTCTCGGCATAAATTGTGCACACTCATCAGCAGTTCGTGAGTCTCTTCATCTTGAGATGAGTTGAAGTATCTTGTAGAAAGAAAGCATTGAAACCCATTTGTTGTTATCATTTGAACTCTGCTCCTTACGATATGCAACTATCACAAGTTTCTACCACCAATACATGTAATGTATAATATTTAAATAAACTCCAAAAAATGTTGATTTCTGAGTTTTACTAATGCAACCCGTTGAATCTCAAATTTTTTGAGAGAAAATAATTAATTATGCAGCAATATTTCTTCAAAAGCAAGTCCAAATATTACGGCAATTACGGCCGAGAAGTCTTGCCGAGTAAGCAATGTTGGCCGAATAATGATACCAAGCCAATTCGATGTAGGGAATGGAGAAGTTCGATGGCATAGCGGAGGCAAATTTGATACTTCCATGCATGGGTGTGCTCAATAACTTGGTGTCCTCACGACTATTGTATTGTATTTTCTTTATTTATTTTTATGTTGATTTATATTCATTGTTTTTTAATAAACGTAAGCAACAACATATATGCACATATATCTATAAACTTTGTCAAATCTCTATATTCAATAAAGGTTGGACACAACCTGTGAGAGGATTAAGTTTGGCTGAGCAACCTTATTTGAATTGCCGAAAAGATGCCCTCTTCAAGAAAAGTGACCGATTTGTAGAGGGAGAAAATGAAGATGAAAAAGTAGATCTATAAATTCTATGTTGTTTTAAAACCTTTTCATCAAGATTCATAGTGAACAAATGGCTCTGCCTTGTAAGCACAAACGTATGCATGTCTAATTCAGGAACTAATTTTAAAATAATTTTCAGAGAGCTTCAGAGAGAAAACAAAGCAAAAGTTTTGATGAATTTTTACTTACAATAACATGTTTGCTATTCTCTTCGTAGAACTCTTGCAAACGATTCCCACAGACGGTGCCAATTGTGAGACCAGGAAAATCCTCTCACATGGATTGTAGAGAGAGATGACATACCTCCTCTTCTGGGAGCCCCCCTCCCCCTAGATGGATTGGGGGGTGTGATATTTGTTTAGGCTGGACCCGTTGTAGGACTTGTTTGGGTTAACCCCAATAAGCTGATTTATATTTTTTTTTTGGCTCCCACAGTTGTTACCTTTATCATGCTATTAATTTTTATTATAATTTTAATAGTCATGATCTGATTATTCTCTCTTAAAAAGAATGGTAGGTTGGTTATGTTTTTTTATTATGTTGCAAAACTCATGGCATATATTTTGTTGCCCTGGCATCTTATGCTAGATTATGAAGAGGAAGGAACTGAAGCCGAAATTGGAGCCACTGCTAATATAGAACCGTGGCTAACTTGAAGTCAAGAATTTACTAAAATAAAATTTTGTGTTAGTAATTAACAATGTTATAAAGTTGTTGTAATGTTGTATGTGGACTCGGATTTTTTTTTTTTTTTTTTTTTTTTTTTTTTTTGTGTTGTTAAACTTTAACTAGACGAGAATTTAAATTTTCCTAATTGGATGTTAAATTTTTTATTTAGCAAGTTATTTTGTTATTTAAATTTTATGATGTTCCAAAAATTTGGGGAGTCACAATCTAGGACCTCCATGTCCTCATTTTCAATTTCCACTGTCTTTGCTTCTCGCACATTACAGGTGGACTTCATTGCTTCCATGGAGTAATTTTTTGTCTGCACCTGATCCTCTCTGACCTCCTCAATCCCATGTTTAGTTGGGAATCGCAACAGCTGGTGCAATGTTGAGGGAACAACCCTCATTGTATGCAACCACGGTCTACCCAAGATCACATTATAAGGAGAGGGGGGTGTCAATTATAGTGAACTCCATGCTTACCTTCCTCGTGCCTACCTACCCCTCCAAATTCGCGGCTCCTAGAGGCCACGTCGGCGTTTCATTAAACCCAACAATTGGGCTATTGGATTGTTCCAAATCATCTGGGTGAAGGCCCAGTTCCTTGTAACATCTAACGTATATGATGTCACAAGAACTGCCTTGTGTAGACACCCCATTTTTGACCGCCCTTAAGACTTGGGCACCACTGATGGTTTACTTGGTGGAGAAAGGTGTGCAGGGAAAATGTTCAGTTTCTTCAGCAAGGAGAGAGGCAAATCTTTCAAAACACTTTGTTTAGGGGTTTGGAGTTGAAGAAGAGAGGAAAGGAAAGGAGAAAACTAGTTTGGGAGAAGTTCGGCATGGATCTGGGTAGAAGCGAGTTGAGCAGCCATCGCTGAATCGGGCTCATCTGTCTGTACACTTGGAGTTAATCTATGAGGCCACCACCGTTGTAAACAAGACTTCCGGGGCTTCATTTTTCATTCAAGAATCTCTTAAATCCGAGTCCGGAGGGCGGAGATATGATTGGTTGAAGTTGGGCATCATCCCAGTTGAGCCGAAACTGAGCAGCCTTCACCAAAACAAGCATAACTTTTTGCACAGTCGGAATTTTGATGTAAGGCTGGTTCCATTGGAAAGCTTACTTCCGGGGCTTCAATTTGGACACACGATTGACCTAAAAAGGAGTACATATGAAGAAGTTATGCCCATTTGAAGTTGGACCTGCAGAGTAGATTTTTCCTGCCCACCGACCAAATATATGGCCGACCGGCCAAATAGATGGCCGACCGGCCAGAACAGATGGCCGACCGGCCAGAACAGATGGCCGACCGGCCAAATAGATTGCCGACCGGAAGATTAAAGTAGCCGACCGACCTTTTTTGCTAGCCGATGACCTTCCGGAGTATTCTACAGATTGAATGGATGCCAGCTGTGGCAGCTGGAATGCACAGACCCTGCTCCCCATGCACGTGTATGGCTATTTTGCACCCTTTGCACACCCTTTGAACCCCCTAACCTTCTGGAAGCTTGAACCCTTTGGCCAAGCTTCTTGGAGAAGCTTGGCCAGCTGTTTTAGCTTCCTCTAGAAGCCTTGCACCCCCCTTGAACCCCTTTGACCCCTTTCCCTTTACTTAGCTTGTAAGTTAAGTGGTTCCCTTGCCTTATATAAGCACCATTCCTCTCCCTTTGTCTAGGTTGGATGGTTTGAAGCAAAAAAACCAGAGATATACCATGTATATCTGATATACATACATACAACCCTCGATCTCTCTCCATATCTCTCTCATTCAATCATCAAATACCCTTGTTCTTGGGCCATTTCTTCACCAATCCATAGCACCACACCCCTACACTTCATTCCAGCACATTGGAGGTCATTTGCAGAGGCTAGGAGCACCCAAACTTCAACCAAAAGCTGCTGGTTCATTGGTCTACAAAGGTGAGTCCTCTTCTTCCCTTTTGTAGCCTATTCTTGCATCATATCTAAGCCATAGTTTCTTGTATATTTGAGCTCCGGCCAAAACTGAAAGTAGCCTTTTTTGAGCTGTATTTCATCTTTCACTAAGTGTCTTATCCTGTTTGAGCCCCCCATCTTGCACTTGCTTCAATATCTACTTGTATGTCAATATTCTTGCATGCTTCACTAGCCTATCATTTTTCTATTTTTGGACCATGGTCAGAACTGAAAGTGGCCTTATTTTGACCTTCTTAACATGTTTTATTAAGGGTCTTTGCTTGTTTGGTGAATGCTTTGTATACCTCATGTTATAGCCACTTTGGAGCCTCATTTTGCATTGCATTTCTAGCATGTTTGTATACTGATTTCGGGGCTGCCATGAACTGTAAATGTGCATATTTTTGGTCCCTCTTCAATGTTGTAGAAGGGAATTTTTCAGTTTGGGCTTTGCATATACCACTTGCTTCTTTGGCCACCTTTTGGCCCATTTTCTTGCATCAGAGCTTAGCCATATTTATGTTTGTTTTGGGGGGTTTTACAGTTCTGTAAAGTGGCTTATTTTGGGCCCCTCTTCAATGTTGTCGAAGGGCCCTAACATGGTTGGGGTCAGCAGCTGTGAGTTGCTTCATAATCTCATGTTTAGGGCCGTTTTTGTATGCCATTTTAGCCCTATCTTTGCTTGCTGTTTGGCCATGTCATAAACTGTAAAAATGCTTGTCTCAGGGCTGTCTTGCTTCTGTCTTCATGCTCCATGTCCATATTGTGCATGCTTTGTATAGCTGTAAGCCATTTCATGTGCCTAATCTTGCATTTCGGGATTTATTCCATGCGTTGAGTGTCGTTTCGTTATGTTTCGGGGCTGTTTTGCATCACCTATCGCCTCTGAAATTTGCATGAAAATTGTCCATGTTTGTGCCTTTCAAATGCGTCGAAAAGTGGCTTCATTATGCTTAAGTCTTGGACCATGTATCTATGCATGTTTGCATGTGATTTGCCACCATGCACTTAGCATTTTGGCCACTGTTTTGGGCCTAACTAGAGCTTCCTAATTCATGTTTAAGACCATCCTTTGCTTATTTGCATGCTCACCTTGCATGTTTGCTTGTATCGGCATGTTGCATCCTTAGCTCGTATGCCTAAGTTGCATTGCTTCTTGCATGCATCACCTTGCCTCTTGAGATGAGTATGATAGAGGTTAGGCCTCCTTGTGTGTTTATTTGGTTTGCATGCATTTTGAAATTGAAGTTGCACACTTGATTCTTTGGGCCATCATGCATGGAAATGCGTGATTGGTGGTCCGAGAATTGGGGCACATCCTCCTTTGAGTCATTAACATGATAAGGAATGTGATGGGTGCATAAATTGCTTGAATTGCATTGCCATGCAAGATTTTGCCCTCTGTTGCTGTGAGTTGCAGGTTCTGCAGGAATTTATTGCCGGCCGGCAGTATTTAGTGCCGACCGGCAGTCAATCGATGGCCGCTGGATCTATTTTGTGCCGGTGACTAAATGCTACTGCCGGTGGAAATTCTGCTCAGCCGATGATATCCCCCAGTGTCCTGAGAGGCATCCCTGAGACTTTGGCAGATTTCAGAGGAGCAGAGCAGGGAAAACAGAGGCAAACTATGCATGGTAGTGCGATTCCAAGCCAGTCCCGAGCATGTGTTGCATCTGGCCCTCGCCCCGAGGCGGTTTACTGTTTTTCTTTAGTTTAGTTAATTTGTTAATTAATTAAGCAATTTGTAATATTTAATTAGCTTGCGTAGTTAATTAATTTGTATTATTATTTTGGTCCCTCCGAGCGAGGGCAAACTTGTAATAAGTGTGGGTGCGTGTGTGCATGTCTTCCAACCCCCACTTCTTTCTCCCTTTTTATTTACCCGCTTATGATGGTAGACTAGGGCATATTTAAATTAGCATAACAGTATGATAGCATGCGTGCATCCATACATCTGTCTTACATGCACCGGGCTGGGCACATCATGCTAACTGCACTTGTATTTCAATTCCAAGTTGAGAACTTGTTAGTTGCAGCATTTCACATGCCATCTTTAGGATAGCCGAGCCTGTTTAGATTGCATCTTTGCATGTGTTGCATTAGCCATTTTTAACATGAACTAGGATCATGCATATGATTACTGACTAGTTTCTGTTTTGGCTCGGAGTACTAGGTAAGCTTTTATGCTTTAGCATATCGCATGCGTGGGAGTGTTGCCATGACAGTATGATTACCATGAGGCTAGCTGCTTATGTGATATAACTGCTTGAATGCCTGTGGATGGAGGTTGAATTACCTAAATTGGAATAATGCATTAAAACTGTGAGTTTTAAGCCCACTAGATAGTGGCAAAATCATCTTTTCTAAAAGCCCACTCGAGGGTGGCAAAACCTACATTTTAGCCTACTTGCGAGTAGTAAACCATTTTCAAAACAAGCATGAAATGTTTTGTTCCAATTTAGGCGATTTGGTCTATACTTATTTGCTGTGCGCACAACATAGTAATTCTTGGCTAATAACCAGAATAAGAACACATAACGTTTTCAAAAACGGATATCACGGTTAGTAGAGGCCGATCTTTGGATCGGGCGAGAGGGGGTGCTCATAGCTGACCTTCCCCGATCGTACCCAAGTTCCCGAGCCGAGGCAACTTTGGTGATGACGGACATGTGGCCTTCGGCACCGAGTCAGGGTTTCCTAAATTCCCCCATAAAAAATATTTAGGTGGCGACTCTGTATCTGGCAAAGCAGTCCACGTTTGGCACTTTTTTTCAAAAATCTGTTTCTCAAAACGATTTGCCGAATTTGGACTCTTTGGTTCAGATTAAGAACCGTGACACAAATCGAGTCCGAACTGTAGCATGAGGCCCACGGGCGCGTCTACAGTTTCTGGCGACTCTGCTGGGGATTTTAGAGAGCTTGACTCGAACTCGTGATATCCTGTTTTGATTTCGCTTATGTGTTTCTTTGCATTGCATGTGCATTGGTGCGCCTAGGAACACAGTGTTTGCCATCTGCCATTCCTGAATGGTTTGCCGGAGGCTTGTCTTGTCAAGGCATGACCATAAGGCTGACCGGCTATGGGCTCTGACAGTATGGGAACACAAACCCCGGTTTTACCGGGGCACCCTTTTCGACCATTCGACCTAGTACATATTCGGATCCATAGTGACCATTCCAAGTTAGGACAGGTTGCTTACCCGATGTTAGGTTGTTTGAAAACTGCTGTGTGCATAGTGAAACCCTAGCTCCTGACAAAATAGGACAGGGAAACCCTACCCCAACATAGGGGTGATTGAGCTCTCTTTACTTGCTATGTGCTTCTAGAATGTATCTCTACAGGAACGTACATATGAGTTTGCAAGTTTGAGCATCAGGCCTGTGGGCATCAGTATTTGGGGAATCAGTTTTACCTGAGGGTATCAATTTTGGGACAGATATTTGGGGAACAGTGATCAGTGTTGAGCACAGTCATTCCACTATGATCATATCCGAGCTGAGATGCTGTCTGTTTTCTCTTTTGCAAGGTAGTCCTGGAACCATAGCTTCAGAAGGCTCCGATATCCCCCGGGTACATTAGACTAGTGCTGATAGACTTTGTTAGGTCAGAAATTCAATTCAAGGGCAACCAGTGTTCTTCCGCCGAGGCAAGGCAAAGAAGGGCCAGACAGGGCTCATTGGTTCATCTGATCCGACAGTCACCAGCCACATCACCTTTGTTCGGACTCAGCAGACCATGATGGCACAGGGTTCAGAAGAATTTGTGGCCGTGATAGCAGCGTTAAATCAGGGAACTGCCATGCAGGCTGAGACCAGTATTGAAACGCAGCGCCCATCTGGGGTATCTGCCTCACATCCAGCTTTGGGACCCCAGCCAAACTTTGACCCACTTCCGCCGGTTGAAGATTTGCAGTGTCTGAATTCTCGGGAAAGGTTGACTCAAGCTCAGGTGCTCAGACCCCTGGTGCAGCCTACTGAGAGGCTTCGACCCTTTCATGTTAATGAGCTCAACCCGACTACAGTGAAGATTACGAACCTTGAGAAGCAATTCAAAAAGGCCCAGGGCCTTAACTCCATTCCCGACATTGAGGATGGGCACACCGAGGCTGCCATTCGGCTCCCAGACAGATTCAAAATGCCATGTATTGACCGTTTCGACAGGTCTGGAGATCCAATGGTACATATCCGACTTTTCTTGGATGTCCTAAAGCCGATGGGACTGACTAAGCCACAGAAACTCTCTATATGGAAGAACCCTGTCGGGTGTAGCAGCCACTTGGTACACTAAGTTAGAGGACAAAGTGAAGCAAGACTGGGAAGAATTGGCTAAGGCCTTTGTTGATCAGTATTCCTACAATACCCAAGTTGAAATGACCATGCAAGAGCTTGAAACAACCCGCCAGAACCAAACAGAGCCTTTTGTGGAATTTGTAGCAAGGTGGAGGGCAAAGGCAGCACAGATGACAGATCGCCCTTCTGAGAGGGATCAAGTGCAGATGATGGTCCGAAACCTCGAGCATGATATGTCGCAAAAGTTGATAGTTGCTCCACTATTCACTTTCAAAAGTTTGCATGAACTGGGGGTTCAAGTCGAGAATGCGTTCAACAGTGGGATCATTCCCAGAACAAGGGAACCGACAAAGAGGGTGATTTCAGGGAGTACCAATGCTGGTAGTAGCGTCATTCCCAAACCCACTGAGATCAATGTAGTCGCCTCAGCCAACCCTTTTGCCAAACCAAGCCTACAAACAGCCGGCCCAGCCCGAGCTCAGGGCTGAACTTTCACTCCCCTCTATATGAGCTTGACTAGCGCACTAAAAGCCTTGATGGAAATAGGGCATCTCAAACCCCTCGATCCTCAACCTCTGCCTAACCCACTTCCGGCCAGACATAATCCCTCCAAGTACTGTATGTACCATCAGCAGCGCGGTCGTGGCACCGACCGTTGCTACCGCCTTCATCATGAGGTCCAAAATCTCATCGACAACCGGACGATAGCTCCACCTTCAGCCCCCGATGACCAAGTACATCATCCACATCTCAATCTAATCCACACACTGGCCGTCCCTTACGACCCCAGCATGTACATCACCCCAGTCCACCTACCCAGGCCTAAAGTGTTTATCCCAGAAAGCCTGGACTTATGCATGATGGGTGCATCTGAACCCCAATCATCCCAAACCCACGAACCCACTACTTCCGAGCTGATGAAAATGATTGAAGACCTTCAGAGAACTGTGGCAGATCTGGCCTTTGGGGTTTTGGCCCCATCATCGACCACATCACGTACCAGGGAATTCATATCTAAAGGCTCCCCAACCTTGGGACGGGTTGCATTTGAAGAAGGCCAATCCCTTGGCAAAGTGGAGGCAAGTGGTAAGAACAAGGTAGGGGCAGGCATTGGTCCCCATGAACACCTTCAGTGGGATATTGAGGCTTTGAAAGCCAAAGGACTGAACAAACAACAAGTACTCGCAGTTGTTGCAAAAATTGTAGATGACACTTTCGCCACTCAGAATGAGAGCAGTCTGAATCAAGGGGCAAGCCGGGAGAAGGGCCTTTGTACGAGGAATGTTCCTTTCAGCCCTAATCCCGTGCTCGAAAATGATCAGCAAACCCAGTCAATGCCTGCCAATCCCTTTGCTGGTGCATCCATGAAAACTCCAGAAACCTCAAAATACCCACCTCGAGGCCAGAGGGTGTTCGCACCACTGTACATGTCTCTATCAGCAGCCTTTAGGATCCTGATTAGAGAGGGGGATTTGAAACCTTGGAGCCGCGACCACTGCCGGATAGACTTCCTCACTCCCATGATCCGACCATGTACTGTGCCTTTCATCAGCAAGTCGGCCATGTCACTGATGGTTGTTTCCGTCTTCGCCACGAAATACAAGATCTGATTGACAATAAGGTCATCGTCGCACCAACTCAGCAAAGTCTATCGGCATTGGATCAGTGAACTTGGGAGATAATGTGAGTATGTGATCGGGGGATGAACCAGCTGTGGGTGGCGCTCGATTTACTCCAGATGTGGCATATGGCACACACTGTTTTGAGCATTTGCGAATGCTAGTTTCTGACTTGGGTACTTAGGTCAGTTTTTGTTGTGTTGTTTTGAGTCTGTCTCTTTGTTTTGAGTCAGTCTTTTTGTTTCGGGTCTGTCTTGTTTACCGAGTCAGTCCTGTTTTGTTAGAGTCAGGTGATTCCGAGGGTGTTACCTCGGGCATCACTATTTTGTTTTGTGTTTGTCTTTTTGCTTTCTTTTGAGTCTGTTTCTGCCATGGAGCCAGTTACACCAACATTTATGAATGAAACAGCAGTGGTTTTTCATGCTTTTGTGCTTACTTCTGCCTCGTGTCAGTTGTACCAGAAAGTCGAATGGGACGACAGTGCATTTCACCTGCTTCTCTGTGCTTTTAAGTCATTGCGTTGACCTAAGTTTTTCGAAGCTGTTTTTGAACATTGTGATAAAAACGAAGAGGAAGGAATTCCTCAGATTTTGCAAAACTTGATCAATTGAGGAAAAGAGAGGCATGCTAAGCCCTTAATGATTGAGATCATGCTTGTTAATGTGAGTGCTGAGAAGGACCCTGGCTTGATCCAGATTGGTTCTACACTGTCTTCGGCGCGAGCGATTTGTCGCTTTCTAAAAAAAATTTCAAAAAATATTTTTGCGCGGTTCTGCGAAGACTTGTGTGGGATCGCTCTTGAGATTATGCAGCTTAGGATCGCTCTCAGCCTCGAGATTTGACCCCTCACTTTCAAACCTTGAACCTGAGTTCAGAACATTCAACGGTCAACCACAACGTGAGGCCTGTGTGGCCATTTTGAAGCAGCCCTCGAACAAGAGGCACCAAAGTCAGATCAAGAAGATCATATCAAAGGAAGCTTGTAAAGCTAGATCAGAAGCCCCTCCTCAAACTAGGGGCAAAAATGTCAGATATGCTCGAAGAACCGAAGATGGATCCTTTAGTAAATCAATACAACAGCCACTCTCCTGGATACGGATGGCTTCAAAACCTTAAAACCATTTGGCATGGACTTGTTACACTTTTACCCTTTGAGAGGCTCGCTGGGCCGAAAACCCGGAAGGGCGACCCAGGCAAAAGTTAGAGCAAGAAAAAAAAAAGGGAAAAGAACAAAAAAGAAATGAAGAAAAAAAGAACAAAAAAGAAATGAAGAAAAGAAGAACAAAAAAAGAAATAAAAAATTGAAAAGAAAAGAAGAACAAAGCTCGCAAGGTCGAAAACCCGCAACGGGTGCCTTGGCAAAAGTTAGAGCCTAAAAAGGAGAGGTTAATACCCGAGTGTACCTTAACCCCGAACTACGTAAGGCTTGATTCCCATCTTTGGGATACGTAGGCAACTTCATTCCGAAGTCCAGCCATAAAACACTTCAAAATCAACTGTGTCCATGTAATGGTTTTGATCATCTTTGCCTTCTCTGTATCCGAGAGTTCAGTTGTCATCGTTACTCTGAGGACTGATTGCAATGCGCTACGATGCCATCCAAACAAGGGGCAACTTTCCGTTGCCTTGCAGCTCTTTTCAAGCAAGGGGCAATTTTCCTTCGGATCTGAAGTTGTGCATCTCAAGAGTAGGTTCCGTGCTTGTTGAGCATTGGCCGTTTGAAAAATAGTTTTTGAGAATTTTTGCTGAGGTTGACTATTCTCTCAAAAATTATTCCATCTTTTCCAAAACTGGACAATTTCTTGGACCCAAAAAAGGAAAATTTTCAGTGCTCATAACCTAACTTGCATGATTTTCAAATCAAAAATTGAACAAGTATGTTAATCTGACTCTCATATTGGTCAAAATTGTTTCAGTAGAAAGCAAAAACAAAAAATGGTCAAAATAATGAACCAGGGGCACAGTTGAGTCAGGCTTCCTGTCTTTCTCCCGTTGTCAATGCATCTGCCAGAAAGGGCACTCTACCTGCCAGAAAAGGGCACCACTGAAGCTGACCGCAAAAGGGCAGAAGGCTCTCACAGCCTCCACGCAACGAGGTATCAAGCCAAGTGCGAAGCACGAACGGGAACGGATCAAGATATTCCACTCCTTTGTTTGGACAGATCTAATCACGTCCAAACTCCCCAGTAAGAGCATCGTCGCTGCACATCCAGCCGCATCGCAACCCCTCTGTGGGAGAAAGTTCACTATTGTGAGCAGAAGAAGAGAATCTAGCAGAATGCTTGGAGCCAGAACCCGCAACTTCCTGTTTATTCATCAACCACCCTGGGGAGGGATGAAAAATGAGAGATTAAAGAATAGAGAGATGTGCGTTGAGAGAAAAAGTGAGAAAATGGCTTTTTCAGAAAAACAGAGCCTGAGGGCCGAGCGATGTGAGAATCACAAATGAGAAAGGGTGGGAAACAATACTTGGGGAAACAGGCTCCATGTGCACATTTGAGTCTTGTGTTTTATTTTGTCTGTCTCGATTCTTGTTTTGAGTCGCTTCGAGTGTTACTCGATGTGTTTAGGTTGTTTACCTTTGTTTTTCCCCTGTCGAGTTGTTTTGGCTGTGGCCAGTCGTCGGCTCAATACCCGGTTCAGAACTCATCTCTCAATTCCCAAAAAATCATCTTGTGCTCAGAGTGCTGTGCCATTCTCCACATTTGTGCAAAACAGTATTTGTTCTTTCATAAAACTGCAGGGTCCACCCCCGATAAGTGTGAACAGTAGAACAAGGACCTATCTGAAGCTATGTAGGTTCCAGACTGCAAAGCAAAAGAAAAAAGGAAAATTTGGAGCATCTTAGGGTGTTCCAGCTTTGGCAAGATCCGAGACTGCATTTCAGGTGCACCTTCCCAGACCTCGCCATTTCTCTGGAGTATGAGTGTATCTCGACCCCAAGTGTAAGCCTGCTTGAAGTCAGAATGGCAATTAAAGCAGCAACAGATGTTATCTCTTGCCAACATAAACAGGGTGTGCCCTTTTTGAGCTGAGTGTGTTACAAAGTCCTCCGAAAGGTAAATCGGAGGCACCAGAGTACATGTTTAATGCCCTTCTATTGCATAGAATGTGCACTTTCATATACACTTCTGTTACATGCATGCCGCGCATCGTTATGATTCATGCATAGAATATGCTTGCTTTCGATTCTGCATAGAATTTGCTTTCAATATTGCATAAAATATACTCCTATTTCTTGCATAGAAAATGCTCGTATCTTTTGCATAGAAAATGCACTCTTCCATACTTGCATAGAAAATGCACCTCATTTGCATAGAACATGCATTCACTCGCACTATCTTGTGCACTTACACTTTGTATCTCACTAGCACTGTCTTGTGCATCTTGTGGTTGTATCTCACTCGCACTATTTTGTGCATTGCGTTTCACTCGTGCTGTTTAGCGTATCGCACTGTTTAGTGCATTTCAAATCACTCGCGCTGTTTAGCGTATCGCACTGTTTAGTGCATTTCAAATCAATAGCGCTGTTTAGCGTATCGCATTGTCTTGTGCATTTCAAAATCACTCGCGCTGTTTAGCGTATCGCACTGTTTAGTGCATTTCAAATCAATCGCGCTATTTAGCGTATCGCACTGTCTTGTGCATTTCAAAATCACTCACGCTGTTTAGCGTATCGCACTGTTTAGTGCATTTCAAATCACTCGCGCTGTTTAGCGTATCGCACTGTTTAGTGCATTTCAAATCAATCGCGCTGTTTAGCGTATCGCATTGTCTTGTGCATTTCAAAATCACTCGCGCTGTTTAGCGTATCGCACTGTTTAGTGCATTTCAAATCAATCGCGCTATTTAGCGTATCGCACTGTCTTGTGCATTTCAAAATCACTCCCGCTGTTTAGCGTATCGCACTGTTTAGTGCATTTCAAATCAATCGCGCTGTTTAGCGTATCGCACTGTCTTGTGCATTTCAAAATCAATCGTGCTGTTTAGCGTATCGCACTATTTTGTGCATTGCATATCAATCGCGCTGTTTAGCGTATCGCACTGTCTTGTGCATTTCAAATCACTTACGCTTTCTTGTGCATCGCACTATTTTGTGCAGTTTAATCACTCCCGCTGTTTAGCGTATCGCACTGTCTTGTGCATTTCAAATCACTCGCGCTTTCTTGCGCATCGCACTGTTTTGTGCAGTTTATCATTCGCGCTATTTTGCGCACCTCAATCGCACTATTTTGTGCAGTTTATCACTCGCGCTCTCTTGCGCATCGCACTATCTTGTGCATTTCATTACATGCTCTCTCTCATCTTGCATAGAAAATTCTTGTAGCATTTGTCAGTTCATTGCGTCGCACTGTTTTGTGCATCTTACTTGCATTTTGCATGCATTCTATCGCGTTATCTTGCGCACCTCACCTGTACTTGTTAGTACATTGCATTGTTTTGAATATAAACCGGCTTCGCGTAGCGTATAACTCCAATTATCAAAGTCTTCTTTCATATCATTTGCATCCTACCCCTGAACTACGCTGGTTTGAATCCTTGCAAAGGGATACGTAGGCAGCCTGCGGGCACAACCATTCATTCATTTCTATTTTGTTTTGTTTGTCCAAGTCTTCGTCCTTGTCAAAAATGGGTCGTCTCTGGGCTTTGACATTCACTCCCGTCATTGTTATGACTTTCAAGTTCCGTCAAAGAGGGACAACTGTAGACACCCCATTTTTGACCGCCCTTAAGACTTGGGCACCACTGATGGTTTACTTGGTCGAGAAAGGTGTGCAGGGAAAATGTTCAGTTTCTTCGGCAAGGAGAGAGGCAAATCTTTCAAAACACTTTGTTTAGGGGTTTGGAGTTGCAGAAGAGAGGAAAGGAAAGGAGAAAACTAGTTTGGGAGAAGTTCGGCATGGATTTGGGTAGAAGCGAGTTGAGCAGTCCTCGCTGAATCGGGCTCATCTGTCTGTACACTTGGCGTTAATCTATGAGGCCACCACCGTTGGAAAGAAGACTTCCGGGGCTTCATTTTTCATTCAAGAATCTCTTAAATCCGAGTCTGGAGGGCGGAGATATGATTGGTTGAAGTTGGGCATCATCCCAGTTGAGCTGAAACTGAGCAGCCTTCACCAAAACAAGCATAACGTTTTGCACAGTCGGACTTTTGATGCATGGCTGGTCCCATTGGAAAGCTTACTTCCGGGGCTTCAATTTGGACACAAGATTGACCTAAAAAGGAGTTCATATGAAGACGTTATGCCCGTTTGAAGTTGGACCTGCAGAGCAAATTTTTCCTGCCGACCGACCAAATATATGGCCGACCGGCCAAATAGATTGCCGACCGGCAGATTAAAGTAGTCGACCGACCTTTTTTGCTAGCCGATGACCTTCCGGAGTATTCTACAGATTGAATGGATGCCAGCTGTGGCAGCTGGAATGCACAGACCCTGCTCCCCATGCACGTGTATGGCTGTTTTGCACCCTTTGCACACCCTTTGAACCCCCTAACCTTCTAGAAGCTTGAACCCTTTGGCCAAGCTTCGCCAGCTGTTTTAGCTTCCTCTAGAAGCCTTGCACCCCCGCTTGAACCCCTTTGACCCCTTTCCCTTTACTTAGCTTGTAAGTTAAGTGGTTCCCTTGCCTTATATAAGCACCATTCCTCTCCCTTTGTCTAGGTTGGATGGTTTGAAGCAAAAAAACCAGAGATATACCATGTATATCTGATATACATACATACAACCCTCGATCTCTCTCCATATCTCTCTCATTCAATCATCAAATACCCTTGTTCTTGGGCCATTTCTTCACCAATCCATAGCACCACACCCCTACACTTCATTCCAGCACATTGGAGGTCATTTGCAGAGGCTAGGAGCACCCAAACTTCAACCAAAAGCTGCTGGTTCATTGGTCTACAAAGGTGAGTCCTTTTCTTCCCTTTTCTAGCCTATTCTTGCATCATATCTAAGCCATAGTTGCTTGTATATTTGAGCTCCGGCCAAAACTGAAAGTAGCCTTTTTTGAGCTGTATTTCATCTTTCACTAAGGGTCTTACCCTGTTTGAGCCCCCCATCTTGCACTTGCTTCAATATCTACTTGTATGTCAATATTCTTGCATGCTTCACTAGCCTATCATTTTTCTATTTTTGGACCATGGTCAGAACTGAAAGTGGCCTTATTTTGACCTTCTTAACATGTTTTATTAAGGGTCTTTGCTTGTTTGGTGAATTCTTTGTATACCTCATGTTATAGCCACTTTGGAGCCTCATTTTGCATTGCATTTCTAGCATGTTTGTATACTGATTTCGGGGCTGCCATGAACTGTAAATGTGCATATTTTTGGTCCCTCTTCAATGTTGTAGAAGGGCATTTTTCAGTTTGGGCTTTGCATATACCACTTGCTTCTTTGGCCACCTTTTGGCCCATTTTCTTGCATCAGAGCTTAGCCATATCTATGTTTGTTTTGGGGGTTTTTACAGTTCTATAAAGTGGCTTATTTTGGGCCCCTCTTCAATGTTGTCGAAGGGCCCTAACATGCTTGGGGTCAGCAGCTGTGAGTTGCTTCATAATCTCATGTTTAGGGCCGTTTTTGTATGCCATTTTAGCCCTATCTTTGCTTGCTGTTTGGCCATGTCATAAACTGTAAAAATGCTTGTCTCAGGGCTGTCTTGCTTCTGTCTTCATGTTCCATGTCCATACTGTGCATGCTTTGTATAGCTGTAAGCCATTTCATGTGCCTAATCTTGCATTTCGGGATTTATTCCATGCGTTGAGTGTCGTTTCGTTATGTTTCGGGGTTGTTTTGCATCACCTATCGCCTCTGAAATTTGCATGCAAATTGTCCATGTTTGTGCCTTTCAAATGCGTCGAAAGGTGGCTTCATTATGCTTAAGTCTTGGACCATGTATCTATACATGTTTGCATGTCATTTGCCTCCATGCACATAGCATTTTGGCCACTGTTTTGGGCCTAACTAGAGCTGCCTAATTCATGTTTAAGACCATCCTTTGCTTATTTGCATGCTCACCTTGCATGTTTGCTTGTATCGGCATGTTGCATCCTTAGCTCGTATGCCTAAGTTGCATTGCGTCTTGCATGCATCACCTTGCCTCCTGAGATGAGTATGATAGAGGTTAGGCCTCCTTGTGTGTTTATTTGGTTTGCATGCATTTTGAAATTGAAGTTGCACACTTGATTCTTTGGGCCATCATGCATGGAAATGCGTGATTGGTGGTCCGAGAATTGGGGCACATCCTCCTTTGAGTCATTAACATGATAAGGAATGTGATGGGTGCATAAATTGCTTGAATTGCATTGCCATGCAAGATTTTGCCCTCTGCTGCTGTGAGTTGCAGGTTCTGCAGGAATTTATTGCCGGCCGGCAGTATTTAGTGCCGACCGGCAGTCAATCGATGGCCGCTGGATCTATTTTGTGCCGGTGACTAAATGCTACTGCCGGTGGAAATTCTGCTCAGCCGATGATATCCCCCAGTGTCCTGAGAGGCATCCCTGAGACTTTGGCAGATTTCAGAGGAGCAGAGCAGGGAAAACAGAGGCAAACTATGCATGGCAGTGCGATTCCGAGCCAGTCCCGAGCATGTGTTGCATCTGGCCCTCGCCCCGAGGCGGTTTACTATTTTTCTTTAGTTTAGTTAATTTGTTAATTAATTAAGCAATTTGTAATATTTAATTAGCTTGCGTAGTTAATTAATTTGTATTATTATTTTGGTCCCTCCGAGCGAGGGCAAACTTGTAATAAGTGTGGGTGCGTGTGTGCATGTCTTCCAACCCCCACTTCTTTCTCCCTTTTTATATACCCGCTTATGATGGTAGACTAGGGCATATTTAAATTAGCATAACAGTATGACAGCATGCGTGCATCCATACATCTGTCTTACATGCACCGGGCTCGGCACATCATGCTAACTGCACTTGTATTTCAATTCCAAGTTGAGAACTTGTTAGTTGCAGCATTTCACATGCCATCTTTAGGATAGCCGAGCCTGTTTAGATTGCATCTTTGTATGTGTTGCATTAGCCATTTTTAACATGAACTAGGATCATGCATATGATTACTGACTAGTTTCTATTTTGGCTCGGAGTACTAGGTAAGCTTTTATGCTTTAGCATATCGCATGCGTGTGAGTGTTGCCATGACAGTATGATTACCATGAGGCTAGCTGCTTATGTGATATAACTGCTTGAATGCCTGTGGATGGAGGTTGAATTACCTAAATTGGAATAATGCATTAAAACTGTGAGTTTTAAGCCCACTAGATAGTGGCAAAATCATATTTTCTAAAAGCCCACTCGAGGGTGGAAAAACCTACATTTTAGCCTACTTGCGAGTAGTAAATCATTTTCAAAACAAGTATGAAATGTGTTGTTCCAATTTAGGCGATTTGGTCTATACTTATTTGCTGTGCGCACAACATAGTAATTCTAGGCTAATAACCAGAATAAGAACACATAACGTTTTCAAAAACGGATATCACGGTTAGTAGAGGCCGATCTTCGGATCGGGCGAGAGGGGGTGCTCATAGCTGACCTTCCCCGATCGTACCCAAGTTCCCGAGCAACTTTGGTGATGACGGACATGTGGCCTTCGGCACCGAGTCAGGGTTTCCTAAATTCCCCCATAAAAAATATTTAGGTGGCGACTCTGTATCTGCCAAAGCAGTCCATGTTTGACACTTCTTTTCAAAAATCTGTTTCTCAAAACGATTTGCCGGATTTGGACTCTTTGGTTCAGATTAAGAACCGTGACACAAATCGAGTCCGAATTGTAGCATGAGGCCCACGGGCGCGTCTACACCTTGATCAACTAGTATGTGCCTTACCTGGCACTTCCCAATCTTTAGTATTATCACCAAGGCATCATTATGTGGATGCTGCACTATATCCTAGTCTACCACGGTAAAAGAGACCATTGGTCCCTGGTACGCATTGGTCCTGGGCTTCTTTTGCTGGACCTGATATAGATACTACAGGTGCCTCACTCTCTGAGTCTCCCCACGCACCTCATTCCCATTGACCTTTGAGTGAATCACATTGATCACCCGAGGTCCATCTGCTTGTTGTGGTGGCGGTGGTGAAGGTGGTGCTACCGGTGACTGGGATAGCCTTGCCTACTGTCCCCTTGTTCTGGCCTCCTTTATTAGGTCTCTCAGATGACCCTGTCTAACTAGATCCTCCAAGTGCATCTTCAGAGCCCAGCACCCCTGAGTCAAGTGCCCATCCTCATTATAGTAGGCATAGTGCTTCCCAAGACTTCTTCCCATAAACTCACCAGGGATCTTCTACGGTGCTCTATAATACGGCTGGTTCCTGATTCTTTCTACAACTTTGTAAACCAAGATTTTGAATACAGTGGTGACTGCCTGTGCAGCCCTCAACCTTGTTTCCTGCCTGTTGAAACCAGTATTATCTCGGTCTCGCTTCGGCAAGTTGTTTTTCTTCTCATGCTATGGTGTCTTTGTTTCTGGCGTATCCTTTTCTACCTTGGCATATTTCTCGGTCCGTTTCGTGATCCCCTTTATACTTTTTGGAAGGGTCTTTGCTAGCGATTTCTGTAGCGAGCATTCATCCTCTAGGTCATTCTTAAAAGACATGACCGCTAACTCCTCGTTGCAAGCATGAATTCGATTGAACACCTCATAATATCTCTTGGCGTAAGGCCTGAGATTTTCACCCTCACTAATGTTCAAAGCCAGCTGTTACGACCCAAACTTGCCCCTAAAAGTTTGGGCATCACTGGCCTATACCTAGACAAAAGGCAAAAGGCCACTTCAAGTGACTCGGCAAAATAGGTCTAGCAAAAGGCACCTGCGGCTGACCTAAGGTTGTCCTGTGGGCTGATTACCTACAAAACATGCATAAAAACAGAGTGAGCAAGGCTCATTGAATGATAGCAATATAAAAGGATTATGTGTACAAGCATAAATCTTGTAGTGCATATTCATAAGTTTCAAGTCTATCTTATTTACATTTCTTTTTCTGAACGGCCTTGGGCCCACTTAGAACAAAACGGCCTTAGGCCTAACATGATACAGAATGACCTTAGACCCATTATAATAGCAAAATGGCCTTAGGCCCATTAACATAGTGAAACAGCCTTAGGCCCATTATAATAGCAAAACGGCCTTAGGCCTAGTATTCCCAACAGGACAAAACGACCTTAGGTCCATATGTCATGTACCAACCTTCAATCATTCCACTTATTCTATGAAACATAACTCATATAGCATAAACTAGTTGAGAGAAAAATAGAATAGCTACTGAATAACACATGTGAGTACAATACATGTAAGAAACATATTATTACTCACAAATGTGAATGAACAATGGTCCCCCCTTGCACGTGCCCTACACATAGTACACAACTCGTAAGTACATCACTTTTCTTTAGTTTTCTCCTTTTTATTCTATGTTCGATTCGCTCAATCCCATTCAATTAAACACATTACAGAAGCATCAAACGGACGTATAAACATCTTCATAGGGTTGAAAAGAGCAAAAGAAATTAACAGAATTTCCCATCTTTGGCTGAACGTGCAGAAGTCCTCCGCTGCACGTGCGGCTCCGCAGGTGCATTTATTTTAGAATGCAATCTTGGTCTCCCCTGTTTCCTGCACGTGTGGCAGTGAGCCCTGCACATGCGGCTGTACATCCCGCACGTGCGGCCCTGGGTCCCCGCACGTGCAATTCTGGCTCTGTTCTGGGCTGTCCGAACAGCTTCAACAGCAAACTTTTCAAGACCAATTTTAAGGTGAATAACAAGAAAATTTTCTTCCAATATCACAACATGTGAACATAATAAACATGAATCTCATACGTAATTAGATCTTAGCTCAATAAAAAGGATATTCATGCAACTTGATGATCATAGTACATTTTATCCATTTATCTTTTCGAGATTAATCAAAAGAGAGAAACATATAGAGATCAAAACTTGCAAGCTTGAAGATACTTTCTCAGGTTAACTCAAACAAACCCAAAGTACAAGAATTAACTCTCAAATTAGATAAATATAGTGCATTTGGATGCTTTCCATGGATATTTCCCCAAACAAGGTTTTTATAGCAAAACTCTAACTTAGATGAGTATAAAGCTTCATTTACATGCTTGATAACAATCGATTGAAGGGAGGTTTAGGATATTTGAGTTGATATACACGCACTTCGGTCTCTAATCTTTGATTCTCCACAAATTCTTCAAGCTCGTAGGTGATTTCCCTTTTCTCTCTCTCTTTTCTCTTCCTCTTTCTTCTTTTTGCAGGAAACAGTTTTTTATTTTAATCTTATATCTAAGGCTTATATAAGGCTAGCCTAATTAAATTAATTTAATTCATTACGAATCAAATTTTTACGAAAATTTATATTATGTCCTAAAAATCATGCTAACCATAAAATGGAAAGTCAATTTCGAGTTGTCACGCCTCTAAGGCTTCCAATTTCTAATCCAAATGTCTCAATTTCAATAGATTTTTCCAATAACTGATAGATTTATGTATGTGAGCATAACTCCACATGGAATTTCACATTAAGCATGTAATTACTCATATAACTGAAGATGTTAAGAATATAAGAGGGTCGGGTTATTACACCAGCAGGGAGTCCACCTTAAGTGGCTGCAATTTGTTTGTAACAAACCTGACCACAAACATCTCGGCCAGGGCTTCCCAACTCTTCACGGTTTCCTTTGGAAACTTATGGAACTAGTCCGCTGTGATTTCTCCAAAGGATGAGGGGAACAACTTGCACAATATCTACTTATTCCTATTCCACAAAGCCATCGAATTCAAATATAAACCAACATAAAAGTTTGGATCAGACTTACTGTCATAAATCCAGAACCACAGCATATGGAACCTCTTTAGGGCCTCAAACCTATCCAACTCCACTAAGAACGGCGTTCTCAGCTTGACGGGAGATGTAACCTGGGCATTCTGCCTCTTCTTCTGGAGGTAGTCCCTCAAATCCTCCTTTGTCTGGCCAGGACCTTGGCTGTCAATAGATTTTAACTTTTTTGGTGTACTGCTTCCGGTGTCATGATGTGTCCTGTTGAACTTCTCTTCATTCACCTTGTCAAAACACAGGCCTTTTCCTCTTTGACATAAGTTCCCCTGGTACGGGTGTCCTTTGTGAATCACCTCTGATCGAATCTGTTTACCCAACATCCTGTGAAGGCCGATGTGAGCGCTCTATTTCCTTGCCATGCTGCAGAACTGCTGGGATTGTTTTCTACCCCTCTTTCTGGGCATCACTCTGGGCCGCTGGCACCAGTGTGTCTTGGAACGAGAACGTGGATGCATCACGTTGTTCTACATCATGAAGTTGACGACCGATTGTAGGTCTGCCAACTTGTTTGCCATTCCTTTCATGTCGCCGTCCCTCCTTAGGCATCTATCCTTTCATACCTGGAAGTCGCTCTCGTTGTAATACTTATCTCAGCCTGATTTCTTTGGGGCATTTCCCTCATTGTCGACGTCCTTCTACATGAGATTCGGATCCTGTGCTCCTTCATTACAGTTTTCCACCCCAACATTAGGGTTTGCGTGTTCACCACTCTCACTGTCGATGTCGTCCCTAATATTTTCTTCCTGACTGTCGTTGGCCATCTATTCTCCTTAAGTTCCCATAGATGGCGCGAAATTATAGGTGTTGATTTCCAACCACACAACCAAAAGGGGGACTCAGCTGGAGAGCACTGGCAGAATAGATTAAGCCCAACAATCTGCACAAGAAGATGAGAATCTGGCAGTAGTTCGTCCATCCAGGGGCACTCCGACGATCAAGTTAGTAATCAATATCTCTCAAAGATAGCAAATTGTGCTTAAACTCACAAAAAAAGAACTTACTTCTAACCCACGATGGTGCCTTGCTTTTATAACCAGCAGTGACCTAGTCCCTTTAGAAGCCTCACATCAATGGACTCAGGTTCAATTCTCATCCTGGACTCTCGGTTAGATAGGGATAAACTCTTCATCAGCCTTACCTTTATCAAGACTGAGATCATTCCCTGTTTTAGGGCTTTGGTCCTTTATTTGCTTAATCAGATATCAGCATCTCCGTAGATAACCTCGGCCTAGCCGAGATCACCTCGGTAGCGTAACCATGCAACGTGGCACCTCGGCTGACATTTCGGCGTTACCTTTGCCATGTGTTGTCATTCATCAAATGCATCCCCACATTTCCCATTAATTTAACTAAGTTAATAATAGTTAGAAAAAATTTTGTTGATTTTTTTGATTTCTGCCTACAGTTACACAAATCTCAGCTATCTTTGTTAAGATGTTCAATAAAGCACGTGACAAGAATGAGCAATAGGCCGATTCTGAAAAGAAGAAATTAGAAAAGAAAGTCATGAAAGAGCTCGCAGCAGCCCAATCTACAAATGATTGCTTTTCAAATTCAGAAACATGCTCATTGATCAGTTTGTACTAAAGCAATAGGAACCTTTATTGGCGGTGATGTGGAGGATAATATGTCGATTGCATCTCCCCCAATATTCATAATCATGAATTGTGCCAATTATCCCATGTTACATGTGGTGCTGCTACTGTTGACACTGCCTTCACTGCTGCTAGAATTTGTTTATGAAAATGTGTGTATCCTCTGATTTGTATATTTACATGGTTGGTCGATCGGCATTTTCAGGGCCAGTTAGCAGCCAGCTTCAAATATGCCTTCCCACCTCTATTTTATCAATTTTTGTAGAACTATCTAAAATGCAGAGGACACTCTAAATGTGATATAGAATGCCCAAATTGTCTATATTCAAGTTTCAAAATATACATGACAAGTTCAACAACAAGTGGTTTTATCCATGGAAAAGAAATCTCTCTCTCTCTCTATATATATATGTATGTATGTATGCATGTATGTATATGTGTGTATACTAGAAAGGTGGCACTTTTGTGTGTGAGTTTCACTAAATTTTGTTAGAGAATTATTTTGAAAATTATGTGTGTTTTATTAAGTAGATGAAATGTAAATAAGAAAAAAAAATTTAGCCTCTTAAAGTTTGGTAGACGGAAGTCATATTGTAACTTGATTTAAAATGTAAGAGGTCGATTGTTTTTAAATAAAAGTGAAGGGATTAAAATAAAATTGTTCATAAAACCAGGAAAAACAATCAGAAATTGATAAAATTTTAGATATAGAGTGTAGATTTAATCTTGTTGTAGGATCACTCCATGAATGCATTTTGGTCTTAGATTTTAAATTGTACATAATTTTGTTTTGGGTATGTTGAGCTACTGTTTCGTGAGAATATAAGAGTGTTAAATGTAATTTAGACTACACTGAGTGAGAATGTAAGAGTGCTCAATGTAATTTAGATTACACTGAATTCTAATGACTAGAATAAAATTTAATCTTTTGCAATTGTAGTCATTTACAAATGTCACTTACGTTGTATTTGAATATTGAATATTGAGTTTTTAACTTTTGTTTTTTTTACTTTTTCTTTTTTCCCAAATTTAAGATTAAAACAATACCATGCGCTAAGATTAAGAATTTTTTACAATCTAACTGACAAATTTGAATTATATTATACAATCAATTAAGAACATGCAGTACATAAAATTCATGCGAACTTGTAACAAGCATACAAGATACAAACCTCAAATTGTCTTTAAAATGTAAACTAGAGAAATCCACATGCAGCTAAAGTGATAGATGGATATTAAGTACGTATTTAAGATGGGCAATTAGTAATTAGCTAAATCAACATTGTGATTGTATTCCTCCCTTGTGATATTGAATTGCAAATATAATTTTCCAAGTCCTCTTCGCAAGCTATTAAAATCCAATCATTGCCCTCATCTTGATACCAAACACGATAAGTTCCACCCTGTAGGCTCAGCCTTTTTGCCACTTGTTGTTGAAACTCTACCATTCCCGACGACACAGTGAGCTGAAATTTAATAAAACGATCTCTATATTTTTCCTTTATGGTCATAATGCTTGTGTCTTGTGCTGCTGTAAAATGTCGCTTTCTGTGAGAAGCAGTAGCCATGTCTTGCATGTGAGGTGGATCAGAAATTGGAGGCTGACTAGATTCTAGGATTTGTTCCTGAACACCACATTGGACAAGTTTATTTGAAAGCAATTGGTTATCCTTACTTCTCTTGCGAGGTGACCACCAGGTGATATTATATTATCTGCAAGTGCGTTTCACAGTGGATCAGCTAACTATAAACCGAAAAATCCAATTTTAAATAAGAAAAATACATTGTTTACTACAACCAAAAGTATATGACATTTCCCAAGGATGTAGCTAGGAATGGTTTTTCCCAAGTATGTAAGATTACCACCATGGCTTTCTGTAGCATCTTTAAGTTTCATTCCAAATTGTTGCTAGAGATCGTCCAAGCTAATCAGAATTCCATCTTTTCTTTGTAGCCTCTGGGATGAGTTAATTATCCAATTTTCAGTAATGTTGTTTTCTTATGTGTTACTAACAACATTGTTTCCAGTGTCTATAGCATCCACTTCTAGTATTTATGGAACGGATAAATCTATAAACACCATGTCTTCTCCATTCTCCATTCTATTTGGAGATCTTGCAGTTTGGGTTTTTTTTTTAACAGAATCAAGTTTTCCGTCCTCCTCCAAGCTAATTGGAATTCCAGCATCTAGCCACACCATCTCTTCTCCATTATCCATCCTATTTGGAGTTCTTGAGGTTTAGGGTATTGGATAAGAATAAAGTTTAACATCCTCTGAAAAATCAAGAACTTCAATAGATAACTCTTCTCCTAGTTCTTCTCCAGAAGCAACCTTAAAACTTTTACAATGCTGCTTCATTGTTGTCAACAACAGAACCAAAGCAATCCTCGGATCTCTACCTTCAATGTAGTTTCGGGGCAAAAAGAATTCTAGCATGTAAACATTGTCTTCAATATAACCACTTCGCAAGCAAATTGAAAAAGAACCCATAAATCCATACCTGCGTGCATAGTGTGCCAAAGGTACTCAGTTATGCTAAATTGAGTAACATCTTTGCAGAAGACCAAATTTTGGGACAAAACTACTCTCCCAACAACCCCCTGCCCTTTTCGTAGGCACTGTTTAGCGCATTCATCTAAAAACCCAAGCTTCTGTCTCCCTGTTCCATAGGCTCTACCAATTGTGAACACAACATTGCAAAGCCTACACGAGGCCCGAGTCTGAGACAAAGGTAGACAATGAGTGCTACACACCACTTTTAGCATCTTATTGATTTCTTGAAGAGTTTTATCCTTGTCCAGATAAATATTGTTCACCAATACATATTCGCCACTTACTTTCGTATCATACCAATGAATACATTTTGAACTTGTCAGACCATGATCCCATAGGTAGCTGAAATGATAATGCTGATAGATTTAAACTGAAAGATATTTGCAAGAATCGAGTATTATCACTTATAAGTTGTCTTTTATGACTATTGCCTTCTACATTATTAGCTAGAAATAATTAAAATAAATTATAAATTTATTTGGTACACCTTTTGATAATTTGTGAAAAAATTGAATCTGTTTGATTAAATAAATTGTCACATTTTTTCCTAGTAATTAGGACAAAAGAAATGAGACTCTTTTAGCCAAACTTATTCAAGTTCCCCCCCCCCCCTCTTTTTTGGGGTCATATAAACTGAATAAATCAAATAAATTATAATTTAAAATTATAGCCAAACATTATTAGTCAATATTTTTTAAGCAAATAAGTTGATTTATAAATGGTAATACCAACACATTGCATACAGTAAATGAAAAAATCAGCACAGTTGAGGCAATTAAACCGACCAACTTAGCTTGCACCAAGGTATTGTATAATTGTCCAAAATCAGCTTCATTGTTTTGGACAGGCACACCTTACCCTGGCATGGCGTATTTCAATTGGTCCAACACTTTGGGAAAAAATCTGCATTGCCCTGTAAATGGGGCTACTATAAACAATTAGGTAAATTCTACTCACCTCCCTTGAGAGGTCGTAATTCTTATATTTTGGTTATAATCGCATCAATTTTCCTTACATTAATGATAAGGTTAACTAAGCTAACAATAAGACATATTTTTTGTTAGCCCTTGTGCATCATAATGAAATTATCAATTTTCCTCACCAGATATCGGTATATTTTAATCAAATTATTAATGTCAATGATATGATATCAGAATAAAATGCTCAATACGTGCATAAAAATTGTCGTCGAACTCCATGTTAAATGATTTACACAATAAAATTACTAAAAGGGTAAGATTAACGAATCGTTAAAAAGATTGGCCAGTAAAATGGAACCAACTAGTAAAATAATTTGAGCTCCATCAACAAAAGAAATAAGAAAAAGAATAGGAAACCATCATTGAAAATTAAATTTAACAATCAATGGATAGGCATAAAAAAATTAAAAAATAAATAAATAAACAAAAGTAAAGAAAAGAACGTAAAAATGGGACTGTTAGGGGACAAACCTCAATATACGTTCATAAGTGTAACTACACGAAGTTATATTTATTTCATTTGTCAACACCATCTCAAATACACCAATATAGCACGGCCTAGATTGTTCAAACAATGGTACAGCCAGAGATTGCATAATAGGGCAATTGATAGCACGATCGCGATGTGGATACTCTTTGCAGAAGTAATACTGCACATTTGAAGTAGACTCCCGTTGTTAATGGCAGAACACACGGCCATGGAGGCCAAGATGATCCTCACTCACTCCATCCACATCAAATTCAAAACCCAAAGACATCAACCTATACAAACAAAGTCGTTCATGGATGCCATTAAAACCAAAAGGTTGGTGTCGAGTTGTAAGTAAACACTTGCTCTCAATTTCTATGACTTTCCAAAACTGTATAAGAAATTGGGTATCGGGCTAGACAAATAATATAATTTTAAAGTAGGATTTTATCTTCTCCATAAACTCTGGAATAGAAGGAGCAATCAGGGTTCCATCGATTATCTTCTCTGTACGATTTTGCAAATTTCCAAGCCAAAAATAAATAAAAAATAAAAAATACAAGGAAAAGTAAGAATAAGGTAAGCAACAAGAAAAGAAAGTGGAAATCTGCTAAATCTAATCTAACTACTAAGCACAGGTTAGAAATGCTATATATTACCGTTTTGTTTTGTCACCTATTGATATTTTCCCTATATTTTAACACTGACAATCGGAGTTGGGATTTTCTTAGAGATAAAACTAACAAAAATTAAATTAATTTTTTTAATAAAAAAAGAAAAAGAAAAAGAAAACTAATAGTAAGTGTTTCAACAAGACACTGGTTAAATAGAGAATAATTGGAGTGAAAGCTAACCAGTAAGTAATATGAGATGAGAGAGAAACTAATTGGAGAAGAGATAGGGAGGAGGATTTCGCAACTCGAAAAAACCCGGCCAATCCCATAGCCTCCGCCCTGGCAGAGCAATTGGTGGTTCTTCACGTATGATTTGAAATTGGGCGGAAAGTCACAGATCATATCATCATCCGTACGATTTTCTGGCCGGAGGTAATTTTCATTCTCGACTATCGATTATCTACGTCTCTCTATGTGTGCGTGTGTGTGTGTGTGTGCGCTGTGTACTTCCCAATACCAGTGGCAAAAGTGTTCCTTTTATATACCTAGTTGCCTCATTAAAATAATAATAATAATAATAATAATAATAATAATAATAATAATAATAATAATAATAATATAATAATAATAATAATAATAGTAATAATAGTAAAATAATAAAATTAAAAGTGTTGGTGGAAGGAAACTGAACATAAAAGTCTCAAGAGGTTCATGTCACGTGGTCCAATCTTAAACATAAAAAAAAAGCTACCCATGGTAAACAGAAAAAACAAATAAAAGGAAAAATTTTTTTGACATATATACCATATACACTCTTAGTTATGATTTTTATATTTTTTGTTATGATTTATTATTTTATTAGTTATACTACAAGAAAACGGACTTTTTACGGCACCACATCAACGGCATACAATAAATGCACGCCGTAGTTTCTCACTTTTACGACTTGCTTTTTTTGCATGTCGTAAATACTTTTCCAACCACAACGTGTCTATTGCGTAGGCCGTGAATGGTAATAACGATGATTTTTTTATGACTTGCAATGAACGTCGTAAATAATAAAACTTTCAACGATGTGCATATGGCGTGTCATTAATACATCAATTATACATGATGGACATACGCCAGCCGTGAAAAGTGACGCCCGCCGTTAAAAAGTATTGCCTTTTTACAACGCACACAACGCCTACTGTTAAAAGTATTGCAATTTTTACGACGAACAATGTATGTCGTAAATTGTATGATCAAAAATAAAGATGCGCCAAAATAAAATTTCTGGTCCCAATTCACCAAAAAAAGAAAAAGCAATATTTAGCAAAAGAAAATATACATCAACTGCTTGGGCTTCTAATAGATTCTAATCATCAGACACTGGTTCGAAGGGGATCCATCGGCGGTACGACAACTGGCTCGACAACAGCATCCATCGCCGTTTCCCTCATCATCTTTTTGCTCACTTCCATTTTCTAACTCGTCTCTCTGCGGCTTCGATTAGCAAAACGACATTAATGTAGCTCGACTTTTTCGCGTCCCCTTTCGAAAGCTCGAAAGAAGCCCTACAGTTCGGACTCCCACGGTTCTGAATCTAATCTCACAAGTGCAATGTGAAATTGATAAACACCAAAGAGTGCAAATTTGGAAAATCTTTTGGAAAATCGATTTTTGAATCAAAAATACCAAAATTGGACTGTTTTGCCAGATACGGAGTCGCCACCTAAATATTTCATTTTTTGGAAAATTTAGGAAACCAATGACTCGAGCCAAAGGCCACATATCCGTCATCACCAAAGTTGGCTCAGCTCGGGACCTTAGGTATGAGAGGGGAAGGTTATGAATTGAGCACCCCCACTCGTCCGATCAAAGATCGGCCTCTACTAATCATGATATGAATTTTACGTACATTATATACTCTTGTTCCAGTTATTTAAGCTAGCATTACTATGTGATGCGTACAAGCAAGTATAGATTAAAATTGCAAGAATTAGAACAACGCAATTTCATGTTTGTTTTTTGAAAAAAGGGGTTTGAATTTGCCACTTCAAGTGGGCTTAAAGTTTGCGAATTTGCCACTCAACAAAGTGGGCTTAAAGTTGTGAATTTGCCACTCAACAAAATGGGCTTAAAACGTACATTTATTGAATCGTTTCAATTCAAACAACAAGCCTTCATCCACAGGCATTCAAGCATTTTAACAAGTAAGCATTTAGCCTCATGGCAAGCATGCTAGCCATGGCAGTCATACATGGAAATCATTCACACTCATGCAAGTATGCTAAAGCATTAAGAACTCACCTAGTACTCCAAGCTAAGAAGATATGAGTTAGAAAAATATGCATGATTCCTAACTATGCTAAATGTCTAGTGCAACACATGCAATATGAAATTCACAGGCACCGCTACTAATATGGCGTATGATTCAATTTGACAACATGCAGTTAAACATGTATTCAAAGAAATATTGAAATGACAATGCAGTTGGAATGATGCGTCGAGCCTCGGTGCACGCAATACAAGATGAATGGATATAAGGTATGCTAATTGAAACGTGTCCCTAATCTAACCATCAAAAGTGGCTAATTAAAAAGGAGAAAGACGTGGGGTTGGAAGACATACACATTATTACATTACGCTCTCACGAAGGAGAGTCCAAATGAATAAACTAACTATGCTAATTAAGCTAATTATTACAAAATTTGAATAAATAGCTAAACTAATTAACTAATTATTACAACACTTGAATGAATAATTAACTAACTATCAAAGCTAATTCATTAAGAATTTAACTAGGCTAAGCTAATTAAATATTACAACACAATTTAATTAGCAACAACTAATTAGGTTAATTAAAGATTACAACACAATTTATTCAAAAACTATGATAATAGTACTAATGAAACAATTAATCGCATTTGATAAGAGCATAATGGAAGATGGATGAAGGTTGTATGCGTATCGCTTGAAAGCTACTCTGTCTGCCCAGGCCGTCTTTGTTTCACCTTCAGCCACTGCCTTTATTTTTACAAAATTGCACTGCTGGCCACACACCAAGGGTCGACAGTGCATCACTGACAACCGGCCGGGTCTACAGATGGCCGGCCGTGCATTAATTTGGTGCAAAGCTCTATTTTTGTGTTTTGAGGTGAAATCAGTGCAGATAGAGCATTCTCAAGCTCTGATTGCCCTTCCTTCATTCTCTGTCATGGGAAATCGTCGAGAGTAGGTTGGAATAGATTCAAAAGCCATCAATGAGCAATATGATTGCTTGATGATCTTGGATTCTATTTTGGACAAAAGTTGATAAAATGTAAAGAATAGGACAACCCCTCCCTCTTGTCATAGTATGAACTCAAAGAGGAAGGTTGCAACGCTTCAAGAATCATCAAAATGCTATGAATTAACATGTGACGACTCTTGACACAAGTAACTTGGCATAACGTCTGGCCAAGTTGAAGCAATTTAAGCCATTTTCTTTTTATGTGTGTTGATCTAAGTTTTAAACTAATTTTATTAGGCCTTGCCATTCTTTAGTCCATTTGTCCATGGTGATGTTAAAGTCTTCTAAACAAGAAGTGTCACGACCCCATTCCGCCCCTAGTAGAATGGTGCCGTGATGGCCAGTAATCCAAGATTACCGAAGGCCGACTTTCAAAATTCACACACAATCAGAGTATTACACATGGGGCTTACAAATGCGAAAATAATAAATTAAAATCCAAGTGGTCCATAAGAGCTGTGCATAGATAAAATGAAATGACATACATAGTATGGTTTTACAATCGATCGATTAATAAACAAAATACATCTTGACCAAAAGGCTTCTCAAGCCATCATATACAAAACACAATGAGATGCAAACTAAGAAGCATGATCTTCAAGATGCCACAAAATGCGAGTCCAAAACAAGTTGGAAAGCACATCTAGGCGTCACCGCCGTCCTGCTCATCACCTACATATATATAGAGAGGGTGAGCTTAGATACTCAGTGAATGGTATAAGTAATAAAGGGTATGCATGAATAATATCCGAGATCTTTATCAAAGCGATACACATTATATCTTGCACAAAATCAAAGACAAAACAAGTTCATCTAACAAGTCTTTCAAGCTTTATCAATCAAAGTCTTTCAAGGCTTTCAAGTTTCAAGGGGTGACATTAATAAGGGTGCTACAAAAGCTTAGAGTCCTCTAGCACGTAAGGACTTTCAAAGATTGTGCTACAAATGCCTATAGTCCCCTAGCACGTACGAACTTTCAAAGGTTGTGCTACAAATGCTTATAGTCCCCTAGCACGTACGGACGTTCAAAGGTTGTGCAAAAAATACTTATAGTCCCCTATCACGTACGGACTTTCAAAGATTGTGCTACAAATGCTTATAGTCTCCTAGCACGTACGGACTTTCAAAGATTGCTATCAAAACCAAAGCTAATACTCGATACACCAAAATGGGGGTAGTCATTCATGCTTAACAAATATTTTTCAAAACAAAGCAAGGCAAAGTTTATCAAACATTATAACATAGCTGTATTAAAAATACCACTCACATAGTTCTTCAAACGTCGGGGCTACAGGCAAGGATCCAAGTCCTACAAGCGCATAACAAATCCCATTGAATGCACTATCAAACAAGCTTTATATGAATGCAAATGATCTCGGCATTCTTTTAAAACTAAGTCGATCCAAAACAAAACATTGGTCCTCCTCTCGGAAAACATTATAGGCACCATCCAGGTCTTGGCCGAGGTCCCACACCTCCCTTGCTGAGGTGTGGTCCCGGTGGCCACATTCAAGGAAACGAAGTCGAGAAAATCTGGGTTCCCCTTTCCTTGAAGAACATGAACATGAAGAACATGGATGCGAAGATCATAACTTATCATTACAAAATCTGAGATTTCATGCTATGAATTTGAAAACATGGACCTGGGCACCCATACTCGAAGCTTTTATGAAAACAAACACAAAACATGAATCTTAATGCAAACTTTCGGATCAAACAAGGCTCTCTCTCCAAGAACACATTAATACCACTTTCTCTTTCTAAACCCAACTTTAAGTCGATGTATGGCTTACAAATCGTGCTCGATCATGCAATGCAACTAGATGAACAATAAGAGCAATGAGAGTAGATCAAGATTCTAACCTCAAGACATGAATCTAACGGCTCAAGGTGTGAAGATCAAGCTTGGAAATCTATTCCCTTTCTAAGAACTCCCCTTCTTCCTAGAGCCTCTCTCTAAAAGACAAGGATATGATACAAAATGATGTGTTTCTCAACAGCTCAATGACTTAACCCACTGCAGGGACGAGTGGCACCAGCTGGTTGGCTCTTCTTAAAAAGGTGACTGAGTGAAAAGACAAGACTATGACAAAGTGTGTTCAACAAGCAAGACGACATAGGCACTCCGGCAGGTAATGATCTCGGCCAAGGACATAGGCTTCAGCAAGTAAGGTCTCAATGATCTCAGCTAAGAAGGATAACACTTGGTCAAGCTGTGCCACACCTCGGCCTAGATGTGCCACACCTCGGTCTAGGTCATTCCAGTCCCAGAACAAGATCACTAGGTGCAAGGATTAAGGATCTCGGACGCCTAGATGATAACATCTCAGCTAATACGCCTAAGTGATGGTGGAGGTCAGCCCAAGAGATTCCAAGATGGTCCTAGACACAAGAGGTTCAAAGGTGCGACTTAGGCTTAAGACGACCTCGGCTAAACTCACACCAAGCAAGGTACAAAACATGCAAGAAACACTTAAGCAAAACAAATCAAGGTTTGCAAAAATGCAACATATCAAGACAAGATCATGTAATATATGCAAGCATGACTAGAGTAGAGTGAGGGTTGTTACGTCCTACCCTCCTTAAAGAAGTTTGGTTCCCAAACTTAAATTACGTTGCTCTACAAATAACCCCAGATGACGGATTTTCATTTCTTCTTCCATTTCCCATGTAGCATCCTTGCCGTAATGCTCTTTCCATTCGATTTTCACCATTGGTATAGATTTGTTCCCCAACTGTTTCAATTGTCCGTCAATAATTTTCTTCGGCTTCTCCTCATAGCCTAAATCGTCATTAACCACAATCCCGGTATAATCAATCACATGCAGTGGATCCCGAATATACTTCCTTAACATCGAAATGTGGAACACATTGTGGACTTGACTTAGTTCTGGTGGTAAAGCAAGTCAATAGGCAGCTCGGTTAACTTTCTCAAGTATTTCAAATGGCCCAATGTAACGAGGTGCTAACTTACCTTTCTTCCCAAATCTGGAAACTCCTTTCATTGGTGAAACCTTCAGGAATACATGATCCCCAACTTCAAATTCCAACTCCCTTCTTCTATGGTCGGCATATCTCTTCTGTCGGCTCTGAGCAGTTTTGATCCTTTGTCGAATGAGCTTAATCTTCTCGGTTGTAACTTGAACTAGCTCAGGACCAATCAAAGCTTTATCTCCCACTTCAGTCCAACATATCGGCGATCTGCACTTCCTTCCATACAAAGCTTCGCACGGTGCCATGCCAATGCTAGCTTGGTAACTGTTGTTGTAAGCGAATTCTGTCACGCCCTCAAAATAATACATAAACCCATCATTTTAGACATGCCATGATGTACGAGAAATAAATATCTTTCTATTAATCAGAGTAGCTCTTACAGAAATATTACAAGCTACTTAACAAACAAAAGCCCTACGGGCTTACAGCTTTCCAAGTTAACACTTAGTCACAAAAGAGAAGAGTACTAGCTTAATACATCTTAAGCCCTTGGCTTGAATTTACATATAATACATCAAAGAAAGCAAAACAACAAAGGCAATCTGTCTGCCTCTTGCTTCCCAAACTACGCCCTTGGGAGTGGCATGATTCCTGTACCTGAAAATGATGTTCCCATATAGGATGAGCCACAGCCCAGTAGAAAAATACTAAACCGACTATGAACAATGCCTAAAAGATCAGCAACTGATAGGTGGTCAATATTTACACTTCCATTTACATCTTATTACAATTCCATGACAGTCAAGTCTACATTACAATTAAATTTCCATTTCTTATTCAACTTTGAGTTTGAAAACAAGGCCTAGTACTCTGGCCAAAACATTTGATGGGATTATAGTTCATCACTAGAACACCTTCGAAATTTAAGATGGATACACATTTTGGTGTTGTACCAATAACACATAGACCATTCCCATACTTCACAAACGATGATGATATACATATTAGTGCTATATCAGATCAAACAAACTTTTCAATAAATAAGCACATAGGCCATATCACACTACCACAGATAAGCATATGAGCTAAATCAACACTTCAACAGATAAGCATATGAGCTATATCAACACTTCAATAGATAAGCATATGGGCTATATCAACACATAAATAGATAAGCATATGAGCTGTATCCTCACTACAATGGGAGAGCATATGAGCTACAACCCTGGGTCCATCCCCCATCTTCCCTTAACTATTAACCGGTTTAGAGGTACATCCCCCATCTTCCCCTAAACCATGGAGTACATCCCCCATCTCCTCCCATACACAAACAATGCATATAAACACAGAATCATATATGCAATCCATCAATACATAAAGTTAATGTATTCTATCAACCATCTACACTTAATGCATATAAACACATTGGTCATATACACAATCAATCAATACATAAGGTTAATGTATTCTATCAACCGTCATACTCTATGACACATCCGATTGATTAGTTTTAGTTTGCCTAATCATCATGCATTGTCTACAACAATCAATACTACCCTCCACCGGTAGCCCAAAGCAATTATTTCTAAACAGGAAATAAATGCACAAATGGATAATATATCAACATTTCAATTAGGTGAGCAATAAATGATCTAGCTACACCCTTTTGTCTCATACATTCCCAATTTCAACATTTCCAATTCAATTCCCCATTTCTTTTAATTAATTATAGGCATTAATTAATTAAAACAATTAGGGCAAATTACCTTAATTAACAAAACAACTCTAAGGTTCCATTTTCATCCACAACCCGTCATCCAACTCATTTTTACACCAAACTTGCATATAGGTTTATTTCAAACAAAACCCCAACTTTTGTAAAGTTACACAAAAGGCCCAAACTTTCTTGAATCTACCCAACAACACCCAACATATCAAAATGATAAAATTTAAAGACCAAATTCATAAAGAGGAGTAGGATATCCCTACCTCAAAAGATGGCTCTCAACGGAGAAGATGAAGAAACTCAACGTGCTCCAAAGCTCAATATTTTCGGATCAAATGATAGCCCTCGACGATCAACCCAACTTTTAAAAAGACCAAAGGTAAGGAGGACACCCTAGCTAAGTCAAACCCTAGAGAGAAGGGAGATTCTAGAGAGAGGAGCTCTCAAAAAAATGGGTTTTAGAAAAGTAAGAGAGAGAGTGTGGATGTAAAAAGTGATTTAAAATAGCCTAGCTGTCAACTGATATACGACTCTCCCGCTCGAGCAGAGAACACAATGCTCGAGCGTCAAGGACAAAAAGCTAGGTACGCTCGAGCACAAGAAGACCCGCTCGAGCGCCAAGACATAAGAATAAAGTACATCCACTCGAGCGCGAAAACCAGTCCGCTCGAGCGTAGATTTCTCCCTCCCAGAACTTACACCAAAAAGTACCACCCGCTCGAGCGCTAACAAGTCCGCTCGAGAGCGACCCGCTCGAGCACAAGAAACTAGCTCGAGCGAAAAAAACACATCTGCAGAAGTTTTGTAGAGCCACGAAATACTAAAACTGTGAAAACCCCGCTCGAGCGTAAGAAGACCCGCTCGAGCGGACTGTCCAAAACCTGGGCAACAACAATGGGAGCTGAAGCTCTACCAACCTGATACAACCGAGCCCAACACATTCTAAAACTCAAACAAAAGAGTTTAAAGGTTGACAACACGATAGGTTCAACTACCAACTCCACGGAACCACGTCCGGAAAACAACAGAACAGTAAAGGGATAACCAGGATCGATATAACCTCCCCCCCTTAAAAAATTTCATCCCCAAAATTAAGGATATGCCAAAACACAAGGCCAACTGATCGCACAACACCAACACCCGAGTACTAGGAGAGGAACTATTCTCCCTACGACCATCGATTCACTCTTACCAAGG
The DNA here is from genome assembly GCF_055761805.1 of Camellia sinensis. Classification (NCBI taxonomy): domain Eukaryota; kingdom Viridiplantae; phylum Streptophyta; class Magnoliopsida; order Ericales; family Theaceae; genus Camellia; species Camellia sinensis. Next base: position 69,223,799 of record NC_138961.1, on the reverse strand, counting down.
AAGAGACTAACCAAGGGAACACGTTCGAAACGACAACACTATAGGTACGAAAGCCTTAACAAAACCAAACCTTCCCCGAAACAATTCACCAACAACCGACTAGCACCCCAAGCTAAGTTACTCTGCACAACCATAATTTCCAATAAAAGGATAATCAAGGAAAATCTTCTACATTAATAAAAGGAAAACATTTTCTTGCTCATGAGATATTTCAAAATAAACCTTGCGTTTTCGACGCAAAACTCAAAAGTTTTGTAAACATTTTTCACAAATACGGTGTTATCCAAAACACATAACCATCCACAGTTTATTTGCCAAAAAGATTCATTTGGAATTCCTCAAAACCCTTGAATTAAATCCATTTCTCAACAATGCCTTTAGATGGCCCAACCACTAGAAAAATTTTGTTTTCCATTTCTTTCCAAAGAAAAACACTACCAACAGCCATCACTCACACAGTGATGCCATAACCACCATAAAACACAACATTTCTGTAGTGATAGTTAATAGAAATAACAACAGAACTATCAACACATAAGGCATAAGAAATTCATGATTTTGCAATTTCATTCCACCTCCATTAACTCAACTAATTTAAATCATAAACATGGCTCAGAACCTGGTCAACAATTAAGAGGTTACATCTTGCCTCAACAATACCTCCTCAATACACAAATGATATGCATTATAGTGCTGTATCAACATCGAACCAAACATCATACATACATAATGTATAAAAAGCCAATCATTCACAATGATCAATCAATACATATATTAGATGTATTATTCCAACTGTCAGATTCAACGACAAAACATGTTCGATTAGTTTCAGTTTTCCCTAATCGACATACAAGGTCTACAACAAACGAGACTAAACTCAAGGTGACCAATGCCAACCCAAAACCCGATACCGACAAGCTGACTAATCAACTCAATAAACTCTATACTCAGTAATCCACACACTGACGTGCCACTCAAACCACTAACCACAACCACAGAGTTCTCTACACAAACCACAAATTTTGGAATCTCACCGGATCTCCTAACATTGAACCGCATCAACACTGCGTCTAAGGGAATCACCATCCCCCGCCATGGCTGTCTAGCAAGCCTGCTCACTACCTTGACCGAAGACCGACGTGGTCAACCTCAATCGCAACAACCCAAACACGAAGGATCACTTTGACCAACGCTATACTCATTACTTTAGAACACGAACTGCTCTTCCTTCAAAGAATGCTGCCAGCATCCACTCACAACCCAAACCCAACAGTTGATAACCAATCACAATACGAACACTATCCCTATGCAACCAATGGGGTCGCCACGGACTCACTAACTAGCAAGGCCCAAAACACGAACCAACATACATGTATCATTTCCACTAACTCGAGATACAAATCTCACATTTCCTCGAACATTCTCACATAACCTTACCAACACCACGCAGCTCTCGCAACCATCACATCTAACCATCACATCAAATCTCCACATCTTACTTGTCACTCATCTCGATAGTACCATCAAGAGGCCCCGCCTCCGTGCTGAACCACTAGTCAAAACTACCGCTAGGCAACTACCATGAACCAAACCCCGACACCATTACAAGTCGCCGACAAGGCTTTCAAAGATTCATTCTCCTAACTTTCCAGAGGAGTAAAAGTCCTCACCTCCCTCGTCATTAACCCACATCTTCATCCGCAACCATACCACTATGACTCCATCCGCGGGTCACACTCTAACCACGGGCTATATACCCAATTAACCCTTCTGATAATGTCCTCTGACCTGACCAGTGCTAAGGTACGAACCTATCACATTCGATCCAAATAAAGGAATTTGAAAACTTAGGAAACACCCATTATACTACTGCCCGAGATATAGTACCAGCTACCCACAGTACATCGCTCCCGATATAACAATCACAACCTTATATAGGGACTAACACTCCCTCTATCGAACGACCAATCATAATACATGCCAATTCGGCAACATTACCTACCACAAGATACAAGTCTAATCCTAAAAAGATTATGCGCTATGCCCTTACAAAACACCATGTTAATTACATACTATATCTAGTATTAATCTCGCACTTCACATCCTCTCGAGGAGTTCCTGCGACAGTAGACTAACATCACTTTCACACGCGTAAAATCAATTAGATAACACTAGTGAAATTTCGAACACCGGTAAGTATAACTGTTCTCGCCCCTTTGTACTTCTGATTAAGATACGCATCCCTCAGTGATCCTTCTAAATTTGAAAACACGGCTCAACGGCCCTCACTTTTCCCAAACCAAAACACACGCATAAGAATGCATTATTACCAAAAATTTTATGGTCTTACAGCAACTTATCACATCAACAAAACTTTAAAGCTACACAATGCTCCAATCCACCCAATCCAAGGAAATTAACAAACCAAGCATATATATATATATATATATATAAACAAACAGTTTAGATGTTTCAACATTCCCAAGACACATTGGTTACACGCTAGAACCCAATGGCCACAAAACGATAATTCACCAGTTACAAAACGGATCAATCGAAACAAAACCAACCCCTCGGTATTACCACCACTGCCGTCCCTCGCTGGACCGCCAAAAAAAAAGGTCATCCCCAAACACAAGATAACCTATGAGCTTACTAGCCACGGACAAGAACTACTAATGTGCCCCAACTGGCCTCATTTGGAACAACTACGAACTCCCCCAAGTGGGACTTGTGAACTCGACTCTCCTGAGGCCCTCGAGATCTGGCCTGACTGTCCCCCAAAACGATACTGTTCCTGCCCAGTTGAATAAGGCTGGACCCGACTCGGTTGCAAAACTCCCAAAGAAGTCCCCGGCTGGGTACAGGAACGTTTAAGATGACCCTGCTGCTTACACACCCAGCAAGCAAGTGGATCCCGGATAAGCGACTGGTGCAAAGTCTGAGCTGGTGGGGATCCCAACAACCGCCTCCCCACAGTGCGTTTGGTCGGCCCAAAATTTGGCTGACCAAAAGATTCTGGTGGTGCTACTACGGGTCGAACTGTCAAACCAGCCCCCTTCCTCTGTGGGCAAACCGAAACCTTGTGGCCCAGCAGACCACATATGAAACAAATGACGCCCCTCTGTTTACTTTCTCCCGAACCCAAATCCGACACTGGATGGGTAGTTCTAGCCCGACCTCCCTGCTGCGAGTTTAAACCCCTTTGCCTCTGAAAAGGCCTACCAACACCCTGAGTCACAGGAGTCGCCGAGATGGCTTCCTCCCCACTCTGCCCCATTGCTACCACCGCAGCCTCTACATGGGCGGCCGCCTCAACAAGCACCCTATAACTTCTATGCTAAGACCCCGCAGTCCTATCATGGATGTCGTCACGCAGCTTACTCTCAAACTCGAAACAACGCAATTCCTCCGTATCCACCAATTCTGGAGCAAACCTTGACAGTTTAGCAAACCATCTTTCGAACCGCACCAAAGGTGTAGTACCTTGGCGTAACTCCATAAACTATTTCCGCAACTCTTCCCGAGCGGAAGGAGGGAAATCACAACTTCCTCGCCTAGGCATCCTAGTAAAAGTAACAAAGGATATTAGCACATTCATAATCATGCCAAAACTAGACACTCGCGTCCTAATGCTTGGACAATTGTAATTCACTCCGCGTAAGCACATAATCACATAAGCACTTACGAATTTCATTTCCGGATAATGATAGTCCCGAGGCGTTACTAGAGTTCTGGTCAGAAACAGCATTGATCAAGTGCCTTTCCAACAGGACTCCCAAAAACCCAAGGATCCAATCAACATCCTAGAAACTAAATCTCATACCCAAATAGTCACATAAACATGTTATCACCTAAGCACATAACATTACATCTAAGTCTCTATCAAGCGAGACAAACCCATTGTGATTCTAATCACTTCCCACGTACCCAAAGTATTCAAACCCGGTACGCTCTGATACCAAGTTGTCACGCCCTCAAAATAATACATAAACCCATAATTTTAGACATGCCATGATGTACGAGAAATAAATATCTTTCTATTAATCAGAGTAGCTCTCATAGAAATATTACAAGCTACTTAACAAACAAATGCCCTACGGGCTTACAGCTTTCCAAGTTAACACTTAGTCACAAAAGAGAAGAGTACTAGTTTAATACATCTTAAGCACTTGGCTTGAATTTACATATAATATATCAAAGAAAGCAAAACAACAAAGGCAATCTGTCTGCCTCTTGCTTCCCAAACTACGCCCTTGGGAGTGGCATGCTTCCTGTACCTGAAAATGATGTTCCCATATAGGATGAGCCACAGCCCAGTAGAAAAATACTAAACCGACTATGAACAATGCCTAAAAGATCAGCAACTGATAGGTGGTCAATATTTACACTTCCATTTACATCTTATTACAATTCCATGACAGTCAAGTCTACGTTACAATTAAATTTCCATTTCGTATTCAACTTTGAGTTTGAAAACAAGGCCCAGTACTTTGGCCAAAACATTTGATGAGATTATAGTTCATCACTAGAACACCTTCGAAATTTAAGGTGGATACACATTTTGGTGTTGTACCAATAACACATAGACCATTCTGATACTTCACAAACGATGATGATATACATATTAGTGCTATATCAGATCAAACAAACTTTTCAATAAATAAGCACATAGGCCATATCACACTACCACAGATAAGCATATGAGCTAAATCAACACTTCAACAGATAAGCATATGAGCTATATCAACACTTCAATAGATAAGCATATGAGTTGTATCCTCACTACAATGGGAGAGCATATGAGCTACAACCCTAGGTCCATCCCCCATCTTCCCGTAACCATTAACCGGTTTAGAGGTACATCCCCCATCTTCCCCTAAACCGTGGAGTACATCCCCCATCTCCTCCCATACACAAGTAATGCATATAAACACAGAATCATATATGCAATCCATCAATACATAAAGTTAATGTATTCTATCAACCATCTACACTTAATGCATATAAACACATTGGTCATATACACAATCAATCAATACATAAGGTTAATGTATTCTATCAACCGTCATACTCTATGACACATCCAATTGATTAGTTTTAGTTTGCCTAATCATCATGCATTGTCTACATCAATCAATACTACCCTCCACCGGTAGCCCAAAGCAATTATTTCTAAACAGGAAATAAATGCACAAATGGATAATATATCAACATTTCAATTAGGTGAGCAATAAATGATCTAACTACACCCTTTTGTCTCATACATTCCCAATTTCAACATTTCCAATTCAATTCCTCATTTCCTTTAATTAATTATAGGCATTAATTAATTAAAACAATTAGGGCAAATTACCTTAATTAACAAAACAACTCTAAGGTTCCATTTTCATCCACAACCCGTCATCCAACTCATTTTTACACCAAACTTACATATAGGTTTATTTCAAACAAAACCCCAACTTCTGTAAAGTTACACAAAAGGCCCAAACTTTCTTGAATCTACCCAATAACACCCAACATATCAAAATGCTAAAATTTAAAGACAAAATTCATAAAAAGGAGTAGGATATCCCTACCTCAAAAGATGGCTCTCAACGGAGAAGACGAAGAAACTCAACGTGCTCCAAAGCTCAATATTTTCGGATCAAATGATAGCCCTCGACGATCAACCCAACTTTTAAAAAGACCAAAGGTAAGGAGGACACCCTAGCTAGGTCAAACCCTAGAGAGAAGGGAGATTCTAGAGAGAGGAGCTCTCAAAAAAATGGGTTTTAGAAAAGTAAGAGAAAGAGTGTGGATGTAAAAAGTGATTTAAAATAGCCTTGCTGTCAACTGATATACGACTCTCCCGCTCGAGCTGAGAACACAACGCTCGAGCGCCAAGGACAAAAGGCTAGGTACGCTCGAGCGCAAGAAGACCCGCTCGAGCGCCAAGACACAAGAATAAAGTACATCCGCTCGAGCGCGAAAACTAGTCCGCTCAAGCGTAGATTTCTCTCTCCCAGAACTTACACCAAAAAGTACCACCCGCTCGAGTGCTAACATGTCCGTTCAAGCGTGACCCGCTCGAGCACAAGAAACTAGCTCGAGCGAAAAAAACACATCTGCAGAAGTTTTACAGAGGCACGAAATACTGAAACTGTGAAAACCCCGCTCGAGCGCAAGAAGACCCGCTCGAGCGGACTGTCCCAAAACTGGGCAACAACAATGGGAGCTGAAGCTCTACCAACCTGATACAACCGAGCCCAACACATTCTAAAACTCAAACAAAATAGTTTAAAGGTTGACAACACGATAGGTTCAACTGCCAACTCCACGGAACCGCGTCCGGAAAACAACAGAACAGTAAAGGGATAACCGGGATCGCTATAAATTCCACTAACGGTAGATGTACTTCCCAACTTCCCTTGAAATCTAACACACATAGTCTGAGCATATCTTCAAGCGTCTGAATCGTTCTTTCTATTTGTCCATTGGTCTGGGGGTGAAAAGTTGTGCTAAACTTCAGCTCGATTCCCAAGGCTCTTTGTAAACTCTGCCAAAATCTAGAAACAAACTTCGAATCTCGGTCTAACACAATGGACATCGGCACTCCATGAAGTCTCACAATCTCATTCACATACAATACAGCAAGTCGGTTAGCATTGAATGTGGTCTGAACAGGTAAGAAGTGTGCTGACTTAGTTAATCTGTCAACGATCACCCAAATCGAATTCATACCCTTCTGCGTCCTCGGCAAGTTAACAACAAAATCCATGGAGATGTGCTCCTATTTCCACTCAGGGATTGGCAAGTGTTGGAGAAATCCTGCTGGTCTTTGATGTTCTACTTTCACTTGCTGGCAATACAGACATTGGGATACAAACTCTGCTACCTCTCTCTTCATGTTGGGCCACCAAAAAGTCTGCTTCATGTCTTGGTACATTTTGGTGCTCCCTGGATGAACGGCGAACTTGGAACCATGGGCTCCCTGCAAAATCTTATTTTTCAATTCTGGGACGTCAGCCACGCACAATCTTCCTTCAGACTTGAGTACCTGATTTTCAATGGCATACCCTGACCTCGGCTTAGAGATAATCTCATCAATTACTTTCCTGAAGAATCTGTCTTCCATCTGTCTGCTCTTTATTTCCTCGATGATGGTCGGCTCCACCGAAATCATTGACAAACATGCTGAATTCCCAACTAACTTTCTGCTTAACGCGTCGGCCACTGAGTTTGCTTTACCTGGATGATACTGAATCTGCATGTCGTAATCTTTTAGTAATTCAAGCCATCTCCTCTGCCTCATATTTAGTTCCTTTTGGGTGAACAGGTACTTCAAACTCTTGTGATCTGTGAAAACTTGACAAGAAGCTCCGTACAAGTAATGATGCCAAATCTTCAAAGCAAAGACCACGGCTGCTAGTTCTAGATCATGGGTAGGATAATTCTTTTCATGAGGTTTCAACTGACGAGATGTGTACGCTATAACCTTACCGCCTTGCATTAATACACAACCCAAACCCCTATCTGAAGCATCACTATAGGTCTGGAATTCCTCATTACCTGATGGTAGGACAAGAACTGGTGCTGTGACTAACCTCGTCTTTAATCCTTGGAAAGCTAACTCTCTATCATCGGTCCATTCATATGCCGTTCCATTCTTAGTTAGTTGTGTCAATGGAATTGCAATCCTTGAGAAATCCTTCACGAACTTTCTGTAATAACCTGCCAAACCCAGAAAACTACGAACTTCGGACACATTGGTCGGCGTCGGCCAATTCACAACAGCTTCAATCTTGCTGGGATCAACTGAGATACCCTCCTCATTAATTACATGCCCCAAAAATGAAATGCTGAAAAGCCAGAACTCACACTTGCTCAACTTAGCATACAACTTTCTGTCTCTCAACATTTGTAGGGCAAGTCTCAGATGATTCTCGTGCTCATTTGTACTCTTGGAATAGATCAATATGTCATCAATAAAAACAACCACGAACTCATCTAGATACGGCTTAAAGACTCTGTTCATCAAATCCATGAATGTTGCAGGCGCATTAGTCACTCCAAAAGGCATTACCAGGAATTCATAGTGACCATATCTTGTCCGAAAAGCAGTCTTCTCAACATCCTCGACTTTAACCTTGAGCTGATGGTAACCCGACCTAAGGTCAATTTTTGAAAAGACTCGTGCTCCTTGCAGTTGATCAAGCAAATCATCAATCCTAGGCAACGGGTACTTATTCTTAATGGTCACCTTGTTAAGCTCTCTGTAATCAATGCAAAGGCGAAGTGTGCCATCCTTCTTCTTAACAAATAGAACGGGTGCTCCCCATGGTGAAGTGCTCGGCCTAATGAATCCCTTATCCAACAATTCTTATAATTGCAGTTTCAGTTCGTTAAGTTCAGCTGGGGCCATTCTATAGGGTGTTTTGGAGATAGGTTGCATTCCCGACATGATGTCAACAGAAAATTCTATTTCTCTATCGACCAAGTGGGCAGGCAAGTCATTTGGAAAGACGTCGAGGAATTCCCTAACCACGGGGATGTCGGCTAACTCAACATTTCCATTCAAATTACTTAATATACTACACAGATATCCATGGCACCCCTTTTGGATCAACTTATAGGCTTTCATGGATGAGATCAAGTAAGGTGGGGATACTACTCCTTTACCCTGGAAAATAACCTCGGCTTGGTTTGGGGGTTTTAGTGTGACACTCTGCATGATTTGCTATTAACCAATCCATTCCCAAAATGACATCAAAGTGACTTATGTTCAACGGCATCAAATCAACTAATAATTCTACATCCTCAATCACAACAACACACGCCCTATAAATGGATGCAACAATCACAGTTCTCCCAGTTGGAGTAGACATATATAACACATAATCAAGGGGTTCTTGTTCTCTATTTAACTTCTTGGCAAATTTATACGAATGAATGTGTAGAGCCCGAATCAATCAATATGTATGCATCTTGAGAGCAGATTGGGAGTATACCTGACACGACTGTCTCAGCATTCTGAGTGTCTCCTGGAACAAATGCGAAAACTCTACCCTGTCTCGTCTGGGGCCTCCCGATGTTATTTCTCTGTGCAGAGCCCGAGGAATTCCCATTCTTCTTACCATCATCAGTCCTTGCCTTCGGACAGTCTTTCACGCGATGACCCATTTCGCCACATTCGAAACAGGCTCCTGATGCCCAACGGCAAACTCCGGAATGCGGTTTTCCACAACTTGCACACGTCGGCTTAGCATTAACTTCCTGGTTTGAGTTGTTGGAGCCGCCCACATTCACTTTCTTCTTGGTGTTAAACGGAACTCGGCGAGTGTCATAGCTCTACCTCTTCCTCTGGCTCTCTCTTGAATTCTGGTATCGGTTCAAATTAGCTTCTGCAAGGATGGCCTTATCCAACACTCCGGCGTAGGTCGGCATGTTGAGCATGTTAACTCGATCTTGTGTCGGCTGACGAAGCCCGCTTTCGAACTTCCTAGCTTTTCTATATTCATCATCGATCATGTGAGGCGCATATCTCGCCAACTCAGTAAAAGCACAGTCGTACTCTGCCACTATCTTGTTGCCTTGTGTCAGAGTCTGGAACTCTGTGGTCTTGCGATCTTGGACACTAAGGGGAAAATGCTTGTTGTAGAACAATTCCAAAAATCTAGCCCAAGTCAAACCTAGGTTACCTTCCCTGGTCATCATCCACCATCTTTGTGCGTCGTCGTCCAACATGAATGCTGCTAATGACACCTTCTGGGCGTCGGTGCTGGGAAAAATCTCAAATAACTTCTCCATTTCCAAAACCCATGCTTCGGCTTTTATCAGTTCAATACCCCTAGAGAATCTCGGCGGTTTCATTTTCTTAAACTCTTGGATCAGGGCTATGGTGCCGTCCCCATATAAACCTCGTGGTGGAGGCACTCGCGGCGCTAGAGGAGGTGGAGGTGGAGCTGCATGTCGGCCATTTGTTTGCTCGGCCTGGGTAGAAGTAGTACTAGTGTCTTGAGGTCTAGATTGTCTCAACTCGCGGACCAAACCTTTGACCAATCTCTCTAATCGATCCAACCTGTCATCAGAATGATCTCGACCAACTGATGGTCTCCCCCTTCTCATGATGCTAAGAGTACGCAAAATATAACTTTAAAACAAAACGATCAAATAGACATGTATGCACGTAACAAATAGTCAAGCCGAGATGATGCACACATTGTCAAATAGCAAGCAACATGATGCAATCCTAACATCTTTCTAAGGGAAATCATATCCTCTTTAGGACTCAAAGTGTGTAAATAACGTACTTTAAGGAACTTGTGCTCTGATACCAATCTGTCACGACCCTATTCCGCCCCTAGTAGAATGGTGCCGTGATGGCCAGTAATCCGAGATTACCGAAGGCCGACTTTCAAAATTCACACACAATCAGAGTATTGCACATGGGGCTTACAAATGCGGAAGTAATAAATTAAAATCCAAGTGGTCCATAAGAGCTGTGCATAGATCAAATGAAATGACATACATAATATGGTTTTATAATCGATCGATTAATAAACAAAATACATCTTGACCAAAAGGCTTCTCAAGCCATCATATACAAAACACAATGAGATGCAAACTAAGAAGCATGATCTTCAAGATGCCACAAAATGCGAGTCCAAAACAAGTTGCAAAGTACATCTATGCGTCATCGTCGTCCTGCTCATCACCTACATATATATAGAGAGGGTGAGCATGGATACTCAATGAATGGTATAAGTAATAAAGGGCATGCATGAATAATATCTGAGATCTTTATCAAAGGGATACACATTATATCTTGCACAAAATCAAAGACAAAACAAGTTCATCTAACAAGTCTTTCAAGCTTCATCAATCAAAGTCTTTCGAGGCTTTCAAGTTTCAAAGGGTGGCATTAATAAGGGTGCTACAAAAGCTTAGAGTCCTCTAGCACATAAGGACTTTCAAAGATTGTGCTACAAATGCTTATAGTCCCCTAGCACGTACGGACTTTCAAAGGTTGTGCTACAAATGCTTATAGTCCCCTAGCACGTACGGACTTTCAAAGGTTGTGCTATAAATGCTTATAGTCTCCTAGCAGGTACAGACTTTCAATGGTTGTGCTACAAATGCTTATAGTCCCCTAGCACGTACAGACTTTCAAAGATTGTGCTACAAATGCTTATAGTCCCCTAGCACGTACGGACTTTCAAAGATTGTACTACAAATGCTTATAGTCCCCTAGCACGTACGGACTTTCAAAGATTGCTATCAAAACCAAAGCTAATACTCGATACACCAAAATGGGGATAGTCATTCATGCTTAACAAATATTTTTCAAAACAAAGCAAGGCAAAGTTTATCAAACATTATAACATAGCTTTATTAAAAATACCACTCACATAGTTCTTCAAACGTCGGGGCTACAGACAAGGATCCAAGTCCTACAAGCACATAACAAATCCCATTGAATGCACTATCAAACAAGCTTTACATGAATGCAAATGATCTCGGCATTCTTTCAAAACTAAGTCGATCCAAAACAAAACACTATTCCTCCTCTCGGAAAACATAATGGGCACCATCCAGGTCTTGGCCGAGGTCCCACACCTCCCTTGCTGAGGTGTGGTCCCGGTGGCCACATTCAAGGAAACGAAGTTGGGAAAATCTGGGTTCCCCTTTCTTTGAAGAACATGAACATGAAACACATAGATGCAAAGATCATAACTTATCATTACAAAACCTGAGATTTCATGCTATGAATTTGAAAACATGGACTTGGGCACCCATACTCGAAGATTTTATGAAAACAAACACAAAACATGAATCTTAATGCAAACTTTCGGATCAAACAAGGCTTTCTCTCCAAGAACACATGAATACCACTTTCTCTTTCTAAACCCAACTTTAAGTCGATGCATGGCTTACAAATTGTGCTCGATCATGCAATGCAGCTATATGAACAATAAGAGCAACGAGAGTAGATCAAGATTCTAACCTCAAGACACGAATCTAACGGCTCAAGGTGTGAAGATTAAGCTTGGAAATCTATTTCCTTTCTAAGAACTACCCTTCTTCCTAGAGCCTCTCTTTCTAAAAAACAAGGATATGATACAAAATGATGTGTTTTTTAACAGCTCACTAACTTAACCCATTGTAGGGATGTGTGGCACCGGCTGGTTGGCTCTTCTCAAAAAGGTGACTGAGTGAAAAGACAAGACTATGACAAAGTGTGTTCAACAAGCAAGACGGCATAGGCACCCCAGCACGTAATGATCTCGGCTAAGGACATAGGCTTCAGCAAGTAAGGTCTCAATGATCTCGGCTAAGAAGGATAACACTTGGCCAAGCTGTGCCACACCTCGGTCTAGGTCATTCCAGTCCCAGAACAAGATCACTGGGTGCAAGGATTAAGGATCTCGGACGCCTAAATGATAACATCTCAGCTAATATGCCAAAGTGATGGTGGAGGCCAACCAAAGAGATTCCAAGATGGTCCTAGACACAAGAAGTTCAAAGGTGCGACTTAGGCTTAAGATGACCTCGGCTAAACTCACACCAAGCAAGGTACAAAACATGCAAGAAACACTTAAGCAAAACAAATCAAGGTTTGCAAAAATGCAAAATATCAAGACAAGATCATGTAATATATGCAAGCATGACTAGAGTAGAGTGAGGGTTGTTACAAGAAGTGATGTCAAGCAAGAGTTTCTTCTAAATCATGAGAGAAAGACCACACCGTTGGCAATGAATCTTCGAAAAGATTAAGCCATTATGTGGGAACGTTTCTTACATGATTCGAACAACCTCAATTGGTTGAAATCATTCTCAAGTATGAAAGAGATGAATGATGGATTGATTAGTAAACTTAGACTCTCAAACATGGAAATGAGCAAAAGAAAGCTATATAACAAGCAACAAGTTACATATGCTAACTTATGAGATCACGAATGTACTAAACAAGGCATGAACCAATTGAAAAGGCTTGGACAACCACAAAACAACCCTTAATATATGGAAAACAGAGGTAGAACATGCATGAAAAGAGCTTGAAAAGTAAAACAATAAAGAAGAGAATTAAAGCTAGTAAGTAAGACTAAGGAAGGGTGGCTAACCCCTCCACTTTTGAAGCTCCAAAACATGATTTTTATCCTTTCTAAAACTCTGAAAATCAGTGTAAATATCAAAGGAAAAGAGTGGAAAAGGGAAGGTTTGAGTTATGAGTAAAGGTATAGAAAGAGCAAGCTCTCTTTACCCTTTTGGTAACTCTTCAAACCCAACCCCAAACACTTCAAACAAGCTTAAAACAATTCAAAACAACAAGAATTATGAAGCCAGTGATAGGAATGAAGGTAAGAGAAAAGTTGACAAGCCTATACCTTTAAAGGAATAAGTTTATTGTTGATGATCCAAACTTGGTTTCAATTCACCCTGAAGCTTGAATTATGCTTCTCCAAGATCAGCCAAGGCTCTAGAGTGGTAAGACAAGGTTGTGTATGGAGTATAGAGATGGTATAAACAAGCTAGGTTAGCTCAAAGATGACTCTCAATGGAAGAAGGAGAAGACAAGAGCTCTCAAGGTGTATTTATGGTTTCTAGATTCTTTGTTCAACCCTTAAAACAATCCCAGAGCTTCATTTTTATAGAGTTCGGGCTCAAAAGGTGATAAATATCTTCAAAAATGGGCAGCTGGCGGATTCCCACCCAGCATAATGTTTATCGCCATCGAGGGTTGGCCAGCCATTCATAGCCATGGTCGGCGATCACTGATGCACGGCCGAGCCTTGATGGCCTCCCCTATTTTTTTGGTTCAAACTCAGCTTAGGGTGGGAAAAGGTCCAAAAATGAAACTCACAGGTTCAAACAAGGTAAATGTTGAAGATTTGGGGTTATTTCAGGAGCCTGATTGAATTCGAATCGCTGTGAATTCAAAATTCAACTTTAATTTTCAATGATGGTTTCCCTTTCGGGAGCCTGTCCATTGATTGTTAATTTTAATTTTCAATGATGGTTTCCCTTTCTTTTTCTTATTTCTTTGTTGATGGAGATAAAATTATTTTACTAGTTGGTTCCATTTTACTGGCCAATCTTTTTAATGATTCGTTAATCTTACCCTTTCATTAATTTTATTGTGTAAATCATTTAACATGGAGTTCAAAAACAATTCTTATGCATGTATTGAGCTTTTATTCTAATATCATATCATCGACATTAATCATTTGAGTAAATTATATTGATCTCTGATGTGGAAAATTGATAATTTCATTATGATGCACAAGTGCCAACAAAAAATATGTCTTATTGTTAGCATAGTTAACCTGATGATTAATGTAAGGAAAATTGATGTAATTATAACAAAAATATAAGAATTATTACCTCTCAAGGAAGGCGAGTAGAGTTTACCTAATTGTTTATAGAGGCCCCATTTACTAGGCAATACAGATTTCTGCTCAAGGTGTTGGACCAATTGAAATACTCCATGTCAGGGTAAGTTGCACCTGTCCAAAACAACCAAGCTGATTTTGGATAATCATACAATACCTTGGTGCAACCTAAGTTGGTCGGTTTAATTGCCTCAACTGTTCTGATTTTTTTATTTGCTATATACAATGTGTTGGTATTACTATTTATAAATCAACTTATTTACTTATAAAAGATTGACTAATAATGTTTGGCTATAATTTTAAATTATAATTTATTTGATTTATTCAGTTTATTTGACCCCAAAAAAGAAGAGGGGGGGGGGAACTTGAATAAGCTTGGCTAAAAGAGTCCCATTTCTTTTGTCCTAATTACTAGGAAAAAATTTATGTGACAGTTTATTTAATCAAACAGATTCAATTTTTTTTTCACTAATTATCAAAAGTTTTACCAAATAAATTTATAATATATTTTAATTATTTTTAGCTAATAATGTAAAAGGCAGTAGTCATAAAAGACAACTTATAAGTGATAATACTCTATTCTTGCAAATATCTTTCAGTTTAAATCTATCAACATTATTCAGTTATATCATTTCAGCTACCTGCGAGATCATGGTCAGACAAGTTGAAAATGTATGCATTGGTATGATACGAAAGTAAGTGGAGAATATGTATTGCTGAACAATATTTATCAGGACAAGGATAAAACTCTTCAAGAAATCAAGAAGATGCTAAAAGTAGAGTGTAGCACTCATTGTCTACCTTTAGCTCAGACTTGGGCCTCGTGTAGGCTTTGCAATGCTATGTTCACAATTGGTAGAACCTATGGAACAGGAGACAAAAGCTTGAGTTTTTAGATGAATGTGCTAAACATTGCCTACGAAAAGGGCAAAGGGTTGTTAGGAGAGTAGTTTTGTCCCAAAATTTGGTCTTCTGCAAAGAAGTTACTCAATTTAGCATAACTGAGTACCCTTTAGCACACTATGCACGCAGGTATGGACCTACGAGTTCTTTTGCAATTTGCTTGCGGAGTGGTTTTATTGAAGACAATGTTTACATGCTAGAATTCTTTTTTCCCCCAAACTACATTGAAAGTAGAGATCCGAGGATTGTTTTGGTTCCGTTATTAACAACAACGAAGCAGCATTGTAAAAGTTTTAGGGTTGCTTCTGGAGAAGAACTAGGAGAGGAGTTATCTATGAAGTTCTTAATTTTTGTGATGACCGGGTGTGTCACTAGTTTCGCCTTCCCTTGGTTAACCTTGGATTTACCCTAATAGAGTGTCGGGTTAAATTGGAGCCATGTTAGGTGTTTGGGGTTTGGGTTGTTTGGAGGGTTTTTCTCAATGTAGTTTTTATTCACGTTTTTATTCAGTGTTGAAATTTCTTTCTTTCGAGAAGTGCAGGGTCAGGTCCGGAGTGCCCGAGGAATGAAGCAGAAAATTTTTGGGCTGCACGTGCAGGGCCCTAGGCCGCATGTGCGGGGTGGGGCGGCACGTGCGGGGAGTGAGGCCACACGTGCAATGAAGGTTGAGCTTCAGTGGTGTGCATTCTGTCTAATATGCACGAGCGGGGTGAGGTGCGGGAGAGGGGCACCGCACGTGCGGGGATGAAGGCCGCACCTGCGAGGAAGGCCCTCCGCATGTGTGACGAAGGCACTCTGCACGTGCGGGGAGGTACGCCACACGTGCGGCAGACGGGCAGTCCGAAACTCTATTTTTTTACCCTTTCTTCCGAAGTTGTATCACATTTTGGACATCTTTCTCTCACTCTAAACATCATTTCTCTCTAGAAATCCTCACCAAAGCTCTAAAACACTTTGATTCTATAATCTTTGGGTCTTGATCACCAACATTTCACATCAATCTTGAAGATCCAAGTTAGGGCACCTCTTGGTGTTGTCAAAAATTGAAGGGTGTTCCATCAAAGCTAGGGTTTTCACTTTCTTCATCACACATTGAGGTAGGGACATTCTTGAGTTATATATACAAGTTTTGCAAGATTGAATGTTGATTTTATGTTCTCATGAACTCATTTTGAGAGTGGGGTTTTGTGGCATCAAAAGTGTAGAGATTCTCTTAAAAGGCAGTTTTAAAACTTTCACATTTTTTAAGTCAATCCATGAGAACTTCATCTTGTAAATCTAAGAAGGATGTTTTGAATAGGGCTTCACCAAGAAATGGGGAAGTGCCTTGTTTTTATGAAAAACACTAGAAATTGGGGATTTTGGGAAATATGGAAATGTCTATATTGTTCTTATTCTTCTTGTGTTAAAAAGAATGGATAATTGTAGGCTTCATGATGTGATTTGCAAATGACCATCTTGTGATATGTTGAAATGGTGAATTTGTTTTAAAAGCTATAGTTAAATACATAATGATATATTGTTGTGAGATGACAAATTGTTGTGTACTATGGATTGTGGGATCCATAAATATTGGAGATTTGTGTTTGAAAACATCACATGTGGCTTTGAAAGGACTAAATTGATTAGAATCATGCATGATGAGAAGTTGTTATTGTGTGTTGAAGCACATGGTTATTTTGCGAAATAGCACAGAAGAGAAGAAGTACGAAAATGAAATTAATTGATATTGTTGTAGAGATGTTTGGAATGGAGAAATGTTATTAAATATTAAGCAATGCATCATATTCTCATTGGATTTATTATAATCATTGCATATCTTCAATGAGTTGGAAAGACGTTTACCTTGAAAAAGAATTATGTTGAAATGAGAACTATGGAAATGTGGTATGGGGTAAATACATGGTAAGTCTGGATAGGGGGGTGTAGTTGAACTTGATAAGTTGACCTGATTGTCCATGGTGAGAGACTAGAAAACTGTGCAGATAGGTGTCGAGCCTTCCTGTTAATACTGATAAAAATGACAATTCAGTAGTACTTGTAGAGTCTACTTGCAGACACCAACCTAGGGATTACCAGTGTCGTATTTACCACCCCTATCGATTAAAATTGGAAGTTTTGAAAAGTGTTGAGACTGCAAGCTTTTGTTGAGAAATGGAAACCCTTAAAAGGGAGTGAAATAAAATTTCTTTTAAAAGAGCATCGCATGGCATTGACATTTGCATTTCTATTGAGAGTTGCATAACTGTATATACTTTGTAAGAATTATCTACAGGGCTATATGCTCACCCCTATGGGACTTTGGTGCAGGTAAAGATGTGGTGATCTTGCTAAGTTGAGGGCGTGGATAATTGTGAAGAGTACATAACTCTACTTGGTTGAGATTTAATTGCTAGCCAAGGGCTATTTTTTGTATGGGTCCAAGAGGCCACTTTGTGTAACCAGGCTTAAGCCTTGGAAGATGTAGCCCATAAGGGCATTTAATTGTTTTGAGAACTATATGCTTCACATGCTATAGATTCATGTGTTTTCTTACCAATAAATGTATAAATCGCATGTGAGATTACTTTTGTATAACATTTGGAACTAAGTAAAGGAACATAGTGAATATATCTTTCTGGCATCCCTTGAGCCATGGTTATTATCTTATTTGAAAGTGGGTTGATGTATTTTCTATGTCGGTTTAAATTTTTGGGCATTACAATTTTTCAGAGGATGGTAAACTTTATTCTTATCCAATACCCCAAACTGCAAGAACTCCAAATGGGATGGATAATGGAGAAGAGATGGTGTGGCTAGATCCAGGAATTCCAATTAGCTTGGAGGAGGACGGAAAACTTTATTCTTTTAAAAAACCCCAAGCTGAAAGATCTTCAAATAGGATGGAGAATCGAGAAGAGATGGTGTTTATAGATTTATCCAATCAACAATTACCAGAAGTGAATGCTATAGACACTGGAAACAATGTTGTTAGTAGCACAGAAGAAAACAACATTGCTGTTGCTTCTGTACAACAAAATTGCATAATTAACTTGTCCCAGTCACTGTAAAGAAAAGCTGGAATTCCGATTAGCTTGGACGATCTCCAGCAACATTTTGGAATAAAACTTAAAGATGCTGCAAAAAGCCTTGGCGGTAAGCTCACTTACTTGGGAAAAACCATTCCTAGCTACATCCTTGGGAAATGTCATATACTTTTGGTAGTAGTAAACAATGTATTTTTCTTATCTGAATTTGGATTTTTCGGTTTGCAGTTAGCCGATCCACTGTAAAGCATGCTAGTAGAGAATATAATATCACGTGGTGGTCACCTCGCAAGAGAAGTAAGGATAACCAATTGGTTTCCAATAAACTTGTCCAAGGTGGTGTTCAGGAACAAATCCTCGAATCTATTCAGCCTCCAATTTTTGATCCACCTCACAAGCAAGACATGGCTACTGCTTCTCACATAAAGCTACATTTTACAATAGCGCAAGGCACAAGTATTGTGACCATAAAGGCAAAATATGGAGATGATTTTATTAATTTTCAGCTCATTGTGTTGTCGAGAATGATAGAGTTTCAACAACAAGTGGCAAAGTGGCTGAACCTACAGGGTGGAACTTACCGTGTCAGGTATCAAGATGAGGATAGTGATTGGATTTTTATAGCTTGCGAAGAGGACTTGCAAAATTACATTTACAATTTAATATGACAAGGGAGGAAAACAATCACAATGTCAATTCAGCCGATTGCTAATTGCCCATCTTAAATCCATACTTAATATCCATCTATCATTTTAGCTGCATGTGGAATTCTCTAGTTTACATTTAAAAGACAATTCGAGGTTTGTATCTTGTATTCTTGTTACAAGTTTGCATGAATTTTATGTACTGCATGTTGTTTACTTAATTGATTGTATGATATGATTCAAATTTGTCAGTTCGATTGTAAAAAATTCTTAATCTTAGGGCATGGTATTGTTTTAATCTTAAATTTGGGAAAAAAGAAAAAGTAAGAGAAACAAAAGCTAAAAATTCAATATTCAATATTCAACTACAACGTAAGTGACATCTGCAAATGACTACAATTGCAAATGTTTAAATTTTATTCTAGTCATTAGAACTAAATTACATTGAGCACTCTGACATTCTCACTTAATGTAGTCTAAATTACATTTAACACTCTTATATTCTCACGAAACAGTACCTCTACATACCCAAAACAAAATTATCTACAATTTAAAATCTAAGACCAAAATGCATTCATGGAGTGATCCTACAGCAAGATTAAATCTACACTCTCTATCTAAAATTCTATCAGTTTCTGATTGTTTTTCCTGGTTTTATGAACAATTTTACTTTAATCCCTTTACTTTTGTTTAATAACAATCGACCTTTTACATTTTAAATCAAGTTAAGAGGCTAAAATATTTTTTCTTATTTACATTTCCTCTACTTAAAAACACACATAATTTTCAAAATAATTCTCCAACAAAATTTAGTGAAGCTCACACACAAAAGTGCCACCTTTCTAGTATACACACATATACATACATACATACATACATAGATACATATATATATATATATATAGAGAGAGAGAGAGAGAGAGAGATTTCTCTTCCATGGATAAAACCACTTGTTGTTGAACTTGTCATGTATATTTTGAAACATGAATATAGACAATTTGGGCATTCTATATCACATTTAGAGTGTCCTCTGCATATTAGATAGTTATACAAAAATTGATAAAATCGAGGTGGGAAGGCATATTTGAAGTTGGCTACTAACTGGCCCTGAAAATGCCGATGGACCAACCATGTAAATATACAAATCGGAGAATGCACACATTTTCATAAACAAATTCTAGCAGCAGTGAACGCAGTGTCAGCAGCAGTGAACGCAGTGTCAGCAGCAGTGGCGCCACATGTAACGTGGGATAATTGGCACAATTCATGATTATGAATATCGGGGGAGAGGCAACCGACATATTATCCTCCACATTACCGACAAAGTAGGAGAGGTGGCGTACCATTTGGCTCAACCACCTCAACTGGTTGGAGTACATAATGTTTTCCACATCTCTATACTGCAGAAATATGAGTCGCACCCTTCTCACATCATCAACTGGGAGGAAATTAATCATGATGAAGATGTGACATTTGAAGAGAAGCCTGTCAAAATTTTAGATCGTCGTGAGAAGAAACTAAGAGGTAAAACAATACCATTGGTTTGAGTTCTTTGGAGAGACTGTGGGATGGAACAATCAACGTGGGAACAAGAAGATATGATACGTGCCAATTACCCTCAACTCTTCAAATCTAGAGGTATGGACTAATTTCGGGGACGATTTTTTTTTTTTTTAGGGAGGTAGATTGTGAGAACCCTCATTTAATTATTCTTAAAAGAAAAGAAATGAATAAATTAATTAATTAATTTTACCCAGAGTCTATGCAAAATATATATTAGTGTATATGTTAGTTTTAAATTAACCCAATTCAATCACTAACAAAGACATTATTAAGAATAATAATTTTGTGGGTATTCAATATTTATTGTTTACAAATTATTCTAAGGATTCAACATGATAATTATCTTTGCTAAATAACTTGGTTAAATACCGTAGTGTGTTATTTTGAATAAACCCCTCCTCCCAAAAAAAAAAAAAATCCAGAATTTCGGCTTTTCTATGGTAGAGGATGCCACTTGTTTTTTGCATGTCAATATAGGGAATATGGCTCCATTATGCTTCTTCAATTTGGAAAATAAAAATAAACCTGAGAGAATGATTAGAAGAGAGAGAGAGAGAGAGAGAGAGAGAGAGACTCAGGAGTCTAGTTATATGCATACTTACAATACACATTCCTTATTCAACTAAGCGGAGGGAAATTCTGTGAGCAAGTTTAAGAGAAGAAGAATAGAGGATCAAAAAAGTTACATATTTTCTTATCATTTCATCATTCCATTTCAACCCTACTACTAAGTAAGAAAACCCTCTCAACCCTATCATTTTTTTTTAATTGAAAATTTCAAATTGTATTCATATGATAAAATGACTAAACTTGTAGATAGAATTTTATTTATAGCTTGTGATTTGTATATCAAATATTTGAAGATATTGGTAGTCTTAAAATCATGGTATTATTGTGGAATTTAGATTTGCGTGTGTAGTTTATGCCATTAAAAAGATAATTGAAGATTTTATGTGGCCCTTAAATCTGCCAGAAATTGTACGAATTTTTAGAAAATTTTATACTTAAAATTTTGAGATAATTTCTTCTACAAAGTTGTTGAGGATGATGTCTACTTCATCCGGGAATTTCGGAACAATTATTGAGTTTTGTACAAATTTATACAGATTTTAACCAAATCTGGAGCTATAGGAAGATTTTACTATGTGTTTCAAAAATAATTAAAAATTTTATATTAAACCATATATGGTAATTTCTAAATAAAAAATGAAATTTGAGAAGTCTAGTTTAAATAAATTTTTATATTAGGGAATTAATCCATAAATCTAAGTATGGAATTAATTTAAGAAAATGTGATAAATCTGTGTCATGAAACTTCTTCGAATTTTCCAGAATTATTTATACCTTATTTTTGGGAAATTCTTTCTGAAAAATGACCTTAAGATGTTTATTGAATATTCTGTGGATTTTCATGAATTTTAGAATTGTATAAATAATTTATTTATAATTGTTATTACTAAAGGTATATCCTGAAAATTTCTGGGCAGATTTAAGATCATTACTTCAATTATTTATTTGGATAAAAATTAATTATTGTGTTGGTCTAATTCATTAAATATCATAAATTAGTAATCAACGTATGGGTGTATTGTGGTTTATTTAATATTGTGCTACTCTAATCTTGTAAATTAAAAATTCATGCATGTGTGTGTTTATGGTTTTTTATTTTTTTTTTTGTATCTACATTATCATTTCATACCATGGTTTAAATTAAGGGGTACTTACATGTAGGTCTTAATAAGTAGACTTATTGTCTAATAGGTCCTATGGGAAAAATTTGTCATAAAAAAAGTCACTAATTCTAAGTTTTAGCGACAATTTACAAAAATCATGACAAAAAAGTCATTAATTGTCAATTTTTAACGACATATATAAAAAATTGTCACAAAAAAATTATTTTTAGCGACAATTTTACCAAGACTTATTTTTAGTAGGACTTGATGGGAATTAAGTCCAACTATTAGGACCTATTGGTAGTTTACCCTCAAATTAATTGTTTATTTAAATTTTGTACATTGATTTATTATTGTATGACATGTGTAATATTTTATGTTGGGAATTTTAATGAGTTGGTATGACATTATTGGTGATTGAAATTTGAATTATTTGTGATTAATATAAAACTAATTGAAATGATTAACGGTATATACAAAGTTAACGATTGAGGGTTAATGCCGGTAGTTTAGGGTCAGACCAGGTTTTTAATAATTTTAATATAATTGTGTCACGAAACCCTAAGATGGCACGTGACTTATTTGAACCCTTATCGGTATTTGGTTTTACGATAAGGGTGGATGTGCGGGCGGCACGCAGGGAAATTACATACCTCTGGCAGACTGTTTCCTTGGGGCAAACCACGGATGCCACGGCTTGGGTATATAACTCTGGGTGTGGGCACCTTTGGTAGTTCTTGAATATTTGACCGGGGGGGGTTAATCCCAATAAGCTGATATATATATTTTTCTGGGTCCCATAATTGCCCCAAAACTTTCATTGTTTGCGGTAGAAGGAATGAGAGTTTTTCTTGCCGAGTTACGCTGTTCAAATAGTTGTTAGGTTTTTTGATAAAGAACACTCTAGATAAATGAATAAAACGTATGAATGAATGACTGCATGAATGCATGTATGCTTGAATGTATGTATAAATGTACATATGTCTTGAATGTATATATAAATGTATATATGTCTATCATAGGATGAAATTATATCACATGAGTTCCAAACAAATCAGTTTGTAAGCGTGGGCCACAATATTGTTACCCCAGAGCGAGGACCGTAGGCCGCGGTATTATATCCCCCAGGCGAGGGTCGTAGGTCACGGTATTTTATCCCTTGGGCAGGGGTCGTAAGCCTCGATATTATATCCCCTAAGCGAGGGCTGCACTAAGGATGCCACAATTACTATATGTCTGAAATCATGAGAGTCGTGACGAAGAGGTAGATGAATCAGTATGTGTGGCCGAGTAGGATTGCTGAATAAAGTTGATGCACGACCGAATAATGTTCATGAATAATGAATTAATAATGGTGCAGAATAATATTGCCGTATAAAGTTGATGCACTGTCGAATAATGTTGATGAATATTGTTGAATTAATAATGGTGCGAAGCCGAATGTAAAAGAAATTCAAGTTGTGGGTCCTGTCCCAGATGATAGTAGATGAAATGAATGATCGGTGAAGATGGATAATTGTGGTCTAGCTCCAGGAGCATGCTGTTAAAATTGCATGCTGATCGGACATGATCTGACCGTGGATCTATCATTTAACGTCCCCAATTTGCCAGTTTATTGATCCATATTTGAGACTCAAAATTCGCAAAATTGGACTCCAAAAATGGATTCGGCACAGCGAAAACCTTGAGGGTAGTCATGTTCGAAGTTATCGGGCCACCCGATTAACCCAAACGCTAAGATGCAATGGAACACCTTGTGTCGAGAAGTGCACAGTAAATCCTAATGTCATCTTCCTCCAGTAGGCCGTGAAATGTTGAATTTTTAGATTCAAAATCTTGACTTTGAGCTCTTGTATCTCCCTCGTTTTAAGTCTGATTGGCCTGATTTTTACGGCGTTGGATTCAGCTCGTGGCCTAAGGGTCATTCCATCATTCATACACCTCCATTCCGTCACTTCTCGAATGCCAGTGGACCTCCCAAAGTTGAGCAATAAGATGGGTTTACGCCTTTTTGTTTTTGTTGGTTTTGTGGTCGGCAAAAATGTACTTAGTGGAAGAATGTGCTAGATGGGGAAATATATTCGACAAAAGAGCTTAGTGTACGTTGTTGGCTATGCATTCAGTGGCGAAAAATCGAAGTCGTTCTTGTTGCCAAAGAATAGAGCTCGGGGTTAGAGAGTTACCGAGTAGTTTTGTAGCTTTGCCAAGCAATTTGCTGAGTCGCAGCTGTGCCAATATGTAGATGCATGGTCTCGAACACTGCAACACTGCCAAGCAGCCTCGTCGAATTGTCGAATAGCTCTATGGTTCTTAAACTCATGATCGGCAAGTTTGTAATGGCATTTGTGTGAATTCATGTTGGTAGCTATTTGGCATGACAGTGGCATTGCCAAATAACCAATGTGTTGCCGAGGGCGATGGACGAGCTGCAATGAACTGGCAAGCCGATGGGCCAATGGTGACGCTGACTAAGGGATGTTGCTGAGTAATGTTTCTTGGTAATGATGTTGCCGAATTGCGGAGTCATTGTTTGGCTTGATGGACATAATTTGGTTCTCTAGTGTTGTCATGCTACAACATATACAATGAACTGGCAACTCTTTGATTTCTTGCCTTGCTGAAGCCTCTTAGTTGGACTATCTTCTTTGACTTGCTGAAACCTCTCGGTCGGCAAGTTGGAAATTTCTTTTGCATGTTGAAATGCGTCTCTGGCGATTTATTTCGATCTTTAGCATTTCTTCAGCAGAGCCTCACTTTGGAAAAGTTTGTGAGATTCATGTTGGTTCCCATTATTTTCTCGACATAAATTGTGCACACTCATCAGCAGTTCATGAGTCTCTTCATCTTGAGATGAGTTGAAGTATCTTGTAAAAAGAAAGCATTAAAACCCATTTGTTGTTATCATTTGAACTCTGCTCCTTACGATATGCAACTGTCACAAGTTTCTACCACCAATACATGTAATGTATAATATTTAAATAAACTCCAAAAAATGTTGATTTCTGAGTTTTACTAATGCAACCCGTTGAATCTCAAATTTTTTGAGAGAAAATAATTAATTATGGAGCAATATTTCTTCATAAGCAAGTCCAAATATTACGTAATTACGGCCGAGAAGTCTTGCCGTGTAAGCAATGTTGGTCGAATAATGATACCAAGCCGATTCGATGTAGGGAATAGAGAAATTCGATGGCATAGTAGAGGAAAATTTGATGCTTCCATGCATGGGTGTGCTCAACAACTTGGTGTCCTCACGGCTATTGTATTGTATTTTATTTATTTATTTTTATGTTGATTTATATTCATTGTTTTTTAATAAACGTAAGCAACAACATATATGCACATATATCTATAAACTTAGTCAAATCTCTATATTCAATAAAGGTTGGACACAACCTGTGAGAGGATTAAGTTTGGCTGAGCAACCTTATTTGAATTGCCGAAAAGATGCTATCTTCAAGAAAAGTGACCAATTTGTAGAGAGAGAAAATGAAGATGAAAAAGTAGATCTATGAATACTATGTTGTTTTAAAATCTTTTCATCAAGATTCATAGTGAACAAATGGCTCTGCCTTGTAAGCACAAACGCATGTATATCTAATTCAGGAACTAATTTTAAAATAATTTTCAGAGATCTTCAGAGAGAAAACAAAGCAAAAGTTTTGTTGAATTTTTACTTACAATAACATGTTTGCTATTCTCTTCGTAGAACTCCTGCAGACGATTCCCACAAATGACGCCAATTATGAGACCAGGAAAATCCTCTCACATGGATTGTAGAGAGAGATGGCATACCTCCTCTTCTGGGAGCTCCCCCCCCCCCCCCCCTCTCTCTATATGGAATGGGGGGTGTGATATTTCTTTGGGCTGGACCCATTGTAGGACTTGTTTGGGTTAACCCCAATAAGCTGATATATATTTTTTTCTGGCTCCCACAGTTGTTAGCTCCAGATTCGTGGCTCCTAGAGGCCACGTCGGCGTTCCATGATGTTACAAGAACTGCCTTGATTAACCAGTATGCGCCTTACCTGGGGCTTCCCAATCTTTAGTGTTATCACCAAGGCATGCTTATTTCGATGCTGCACTATATCCCAATCTGCCTTGGTAAAAGAGACCATTGGTCCCTCATACTCATTGGTCCTGGGCTTTTTTTGCTGGACCTGATACAGATACTACAAGTGCCTCACTCTCTAAGTCTCCCCACGCACCTCATTCCCATTGACCTTCGAGTGAATCACATTGATCACCCTAGGTCCATCTGCTTGTTGTGGTGACGGTGGTAAAGGTGGTGCTACCGGTGCCTGGGGCAGCCTTGCCTACTGTTCCCTTGTTCTGGCCTCATTTGTTCGGTCTCTCAGATGACCCTATCTGACTAGATCCTCCAAGTGCGTCTTCAGAGCCCTACACCCCTGAGTCAAGTGCCCATCCTCATTATAGTAGGAATAGTGCTTCCCAAGACTCCTTCCCATAAACTCACCAGGGATCTTCTCCGGTGCTTTATAATACGGCTGGTTCCTGATTCTTTCTACAACTTTGTAAACTGAGATTTTGAATACAGTGGTGACTGCCTGTGCAACCCTCAATGTTGTTTATTGCCTGTTGAAACCAGTATTATCTCGGTCTCGCTTCAGCAAGTCATTTTTCTTTTCTTGCTTTGGCGTCTTTGTTCCCGGCGTATCCTTTTCTGCCTTGGCATATTTCTCGATCCGTTTCGTGATCTTCTTCATACTTTTTGGAAGGGTCTTTGCTAGTGATTTCTGCAATGGGCATTCATCCTCTAGGTCATTCTTAAAAGACATGACCACTAACTCCTCGCTGCAAGCAGGAATTCGATTGAACACCTCATAATATCTCTTGGCGCAAGGCCTGAGGTTTTCACCCTCACTAATGTTCAAAGCTAGCTGTCACGACCCAAACTTGCCCCTAAAAGTTTGGGCATGACTGGCCTATACCTAGACCTTAAAACCCAATTTAAGTTTGATAAAACCTTGGGGCCTAAACAGATGCGAATATAATATCAAAATATAACATCCATTGAGTTGTGTCTACATGCCAGGATCTTAATACAATATAGCATACATACACAAGCTTATATTAAGTCCACACATATAAGTCTATAAAAGGGTAGCAAGCAACCCAAAAATTACATATTGACAAAGTATCTAAGACAATACATCCTTAAACTAACTACACATGCGAACATAAGGAACCCGCCAAATAAAGACAAAAGGCCACTTCAAGTGACTCAGCAAAATAGGTCCAGCAAAAGGCACCTGCGGTTGACCTAAGGTTGTCCTGTGGGCTGATTACCTACAAAACATTCATAAAAACAAAGTGAGCAAGGCTCAGTCAATGATAGCAATGTAAAAGCATTATGTGTACAAGCATAAATCTTGTAGTGCATATTCATAAGTTTCAAGTCGATCTTATTTACATTTCCTTTTCTGAACGGCCTTGGGCCCACTTAGAACAGAACGACCTTAGGCCTAACATGATACAGAACAACCTTAGGCCCACTATAATAGCAGAACGACCTTAGGCCCATTATCATAGTGAATCGGCCTTAGGCCCATTATAATAGCAGAACGACCTTAGGCCCATTATCATAGTGAATCGGCCTTAGGCCCCTTATAATAGCAAAACGGCCTTAGGCCCAGTATTCCCAACAGGACAAAACGACCTTAGGTCCATATCTCATGTACCAATGTTCAATCATTCCACTTATTCTATCAAACATAACTCATATAGCATAAACTAGTTGAGAGAAAAACAGAATAGCTACTGAATAACACATGTGAGTACAATACGTGTAAGAAACATATTATTACATTATTATTACTCACAGTGATGCGAATGAACAATGGTCCCCACTTGCACGTGCCCTACACATAGTACACAACTCGTAAGTACATCACTTTTCTTTAGTTTTCTCCTTTTTATTCTATGTTCGATTCGCTAAATCCCATTCAATTAAACACATTACAGAAGCATCAAACGGACGTATTAACATGTTCAGAGGGTTGAAAAGAGCAAAAGAAATTTACAGAATTTCCCATCTTTGGCTGCACGTGCAGAAGTCCTTCGCCGCATGTGCAGCTCCGCATCTGCATTTATTTCATAATGCAATCTTGGTCTCCCCTGTTTCCCGCACGTGCAACTGTGTGCCCTGCACATGCAGCTGTACATCCTGCACGTGCAGCCCTAGGTCCCCGCACGTGCAATTCTGGCTCTGTTCTGGGCAGTCCGAATAGCTCCAATAGAAAACTTTCCAAGACCAATTTTAAGGTGAATAACAAGCAAATTTTCTTCAAATATCACAACATATGAACATAATAAACATGAATCTCATACATAATTAGATCATAAGCTCAATAAAAAGGATATTCATGCAACTTGATGATCATAGTTCATTTTATCCATTTATCTTTTCAAGATTAATCAAAAGAGAGAAACATATAGAGATCAAAACTTGTAAGCTTGAAGATACTTTCTTAAGTTAACTCAAACAAACCCAAAGTACAAGAATTAACACTGAAATTAGATAAATACGGTGCATTTGGATGCTTTCCATGGATATTTCCCCAAACAAGGTTTTTATATCAAAACTCTGACTTAGATGAGTATAAAGCTTCATTTACATGCTTGATAACAATCAATTGAAGGGAGGTTTAGGATATTTGAGTTGATATACACTCACTTCGATCTCTAATTTTTGATTCTCCGCAAATTCTTCAAGCTCCTAGGTGATTTCCCTTTTCTCTCTCTCTTTTCTCTTCTCCTTTCTTCTTTCGGCAGGAAATAGTTTTTGATTTTAATCTTATATCTAAGGCTTATATAAGGCTAGCCCAATTAAATCAATTTAATTCATTACGAATCAAATTTTTACAAAAATTTATATTATGTCCTAAAAATCATGCTAACCCTAAATGTAAAGTCAATTTCGATTTATCATGCCTCTAAGGCTTTCAATTTCTAATCCAAATGTCTCAATTTCAATCGATTTTTCCAATAACTAATAGATTTATGTATGTGAGCATAACTCCACATGGAATTTCACATTAATCATGTAATTACTCATATAACTAAAGATGTAAAGCATATAAGAGGGTCGGGTTATTACACCCGCAGGGAGTCCGCCTTGAGTGGCTGCAATTTGTTTGTAACAGACCTGGCCACAAACATCTCGGCCAGTCCTTCCCAACTCTTCACGGTTTCCTTTGGCAACTTGTGGAACTAGTTTGATGTGATTTCTCCAAAGGATGAGGGGAACACCTTGCACAATAGCTACTTATTCCCACTCCACAAAGCCATGGAATTCAAATATAAACCAACATGAAAGTTTGGATCAGACTTACTGTCATAAATCCAGAACCTTGGGCCTCAAACCTATCCAACTCCACTAAGAGCGACGTTCTCAGTTTGACGGGAGATGTAACCTCAGCATTCTGCCTCTTCCTCTGGAGGTAGTCCCTCGAATCCTCCTTTGTCCGACCAGGACCTTGGCTGTCAACAGATTTTAACTTTTTCGGTGCGCTGCTTCCGGTGTCATGATGTGTCCTGTTGAACTTCTCTTCATTCACCTTGTCAAAACACAGGCCTTTTCCTCTTTGACATAAGTTCCCCTGGTACGAGGTGTCCTTTGTGAATCACCTATGATCGAATCTGTTCACCCAACATCCTGTGAAGGCTGACGTGAGCGCTCTATTTCCTTGCCATGTTGCGGGACTGTTAGGAATTTTTTCTACCCCCCTTTCTGGGCATCAGTCTTGGCCGCTGGCACCGGTGTGTCTTGGAACGAGAACGGTGGTTGCATCATGTTGTTCTACATCATGAAGTTGACAACCGATTGTAGGTCGGCCAACTTGTTTGCCATTCCTTTCATGTCGTCGTCCCTCCTCAGGCATCTATCCTTTCATACTTGGAAGTCGCTCTCGTTGTAATACTTATCTCAGCCTGATTTCTTTGGGGCATTTCCCTCATTGTCGACGTCCTTCTACATGAGATTCGGATCCTGTGCTCCTTCATTACAGTTTTCCACCCCAACATTAGGGTCTGCGTGCTCACCACTCTCACTGCGGATGTCGTCCCCAATCTTTTCTTCCTGTCTGTCGTTGGCCATCTATTCTCCTTAAGTTCCCATAGACGGTGCGAAATTATAGGTGTTGATTTCCAACCACACACCCAAAATGGGGACTCAACTGGAGAGCACTGGCAGAATAGATTAAGCCCAACAATCTGCACAAGAATATGAGAATCTGGCAGTAGTTCGTCCACCCAGGGGCACTCCGACAATCAAGTTAGTAATCAATATCTCTAAAAGATAGCAAATTGTGCTTAAACTCACAAAGAAAGAACTTACTTCAGACCAACGAGGGAGCCTTGCTTTTATAACCAACAGTGACCTAGTCCCTTTAGAAGCCTCACATCAGTGGACTCAGGTTCAATGCTCATCCTGGACTCTCGGTTAGATAGGGATAAACTCTTTATCAGCCTTACCTTTATCAAGACTGAGATCATTCCCTGTTTTAGGGCTTTGGTCCTTTATTTGCTTAATCGGATATCAGTATCTCCGTAGATAACCTCGACCTAGCCGAGATCACCTTGGTAGTGTAACCAAGCCACGTGGCACCTCGACTGACACTTCGGCGTTACCTTTGCCATGTGTTGTCATTCACCAAATGCATCCCCACATTTCCCATTAATTTAACTAAGTTAATAATAGTTAGAAAAAATTTTGTTGATTTTTTTTATTTCTGCCTGCAGTTACATAAATCTTGGTTGTCTTTGTTAAGATGTTCAATAAAGCATGTGATGAGAATGAGTAGCAGGCCAATTCTGAAAAGAAGAAATTAAAAAAGGAAGCCATGAAAGAGCTCGCAGCAGCCCAATCTGCAAATGATTGTTTTTCAAATTCAGAAACATGCTCCTTGATCAATTTGTACTAAAGCAGCAGGAACCCTTATTGGCGGTGATATGGAGGATAATATGTCGATTGCAACTCCCCCAATATTCGTAATCATGAATTGTGCCAATTATCCCATGTTACATGTGGTGCTGCTACTGTTGACACTGCCTTCACTGATGCTAGAATTTGTTTATGAAAATGTGTGTGTCCTCCGATTTGTATATTTGCATGGTTGGTCGATCGGCATTTTCAGGGCCAGTTAGCTGCCAGCTTCAAATATGCCTTCCCACCTTCATTTTATCAACTTTTGTAGAACTATCTAATATGCAGAGGACACTCTAAATATGATACAGAATGCCCAAATTGTCTATATTCAAGTTTCAAAATATACATGACAAGTTCAACAACAAGTTGTTTTATCCAAGGAAAAGAAGTCTCTCTCTCTCTCTCTCTCTCTATATATATATATATATATATATGTATGTATGCATGTATGTATATGTGTGTATACTAGAAAGGTGGCACTTTCATGTGTGAGCTTCACTAAATTTTGTTGGAGAATTATTTTGAAAATTATTTGTGTTTATTGAGTAGATGAAATGTAAATAAGAAAAAATATTTTAGCCTCTTAAAGTTTGGTAGACGAAAGTCATACTGTAACTTGATTTAAAATGTAAGAGGTCGATTGTTATTAAATAAAAGTGAAGGGATTAAAATAAAATTGTTCATAAAACCAGGAAAAACAATCAGAAATTGATAAAATTTTAGATATAGAGTGTAGATTTAATCTCGTTGTAGGATCACTCCATGAATGCATTTTGGTCTTAGATTTTAAATTGTAGATAATTTTGTTTTGGGTATGTAGAGCTACTGTTTCGTGAGAATATAAGAGTGTTAAATGTAATTTGGACTACACTGAGTGAGAATGTAAGAGTGCTCAATGTAATTTAGATTACACTGAATTCTAATGTCTAGAATAAAATTTAATCTTTTGCAATTGTAGTCATTTACAAATGTCACTTACGCTGTATTTGAATATTGAATATTGAGTTTTTAACTTTTGTTTTTTTAACTTTTTCTTTTTTCCCAAATTTAAGATTATACAATCAATTAAGAACATGCAGTACATAAAATTCATGCAAACTTGTAACAAGCATACAAGATACAAACCTCGAATTGTCTTTGAAATGTAAACTAGAGAAATCCACATGCAGCTAAAGTGATAGATGGATATTAAGTACGGATTTAAGATGGGCAATTAGTAATTAGCTGAATCAACATTGTGATTGTATTCCTCCCTTGTGATATTGAATTGCAAATATAATTTTCCAAGTCCTCTTCGTAAGCTATTAAAATCCAATCATTGCCCTCATCTTGATTCCAGACACGGTAAGTTCCACCCGGTAAGCTCAGCCTCTTTGCCACTTGTTGTTGAAACTCTACCATTCCCGACGACACAGCGAGCTAAAATTTAATAAAACCATCTCCATATTTTTCCTTTATGGTCATAATACTTGTGTCTTGTGCTGCTGTAAAATGTGGCTTTGTGTGAGAAGCAATAGCCATGTCTTGCATGTGAGGTGGATAAGAAATTGGGGGCTGACTAGATTCTAGGATTTGTTCCTGAACACCACCTTGCACAAGTTTATTCGAAAGCAATTGGTTATCCTTACTTCTCTTTCGAGGTGACCACCAGGTGATATTATATTCTCTGCAAGCACGCTTCACAGTGGATCGGCTAACTATAAACCGAAAATTCCAATTTTAAATAAGAAAAATACATTGTTTACTACTACCAAAAGTATATGACATTTCCCAAGGATGTAGCTAGGAATGGTTTTTCCCAAGTATGTAAGCTTACCACCATGGCTTTCTGCAACATCTTTAAGTTTCATTCCAAATTGTTGCTGGAGATCGTCCAAGCTAATCGGAATTCCAGCTTTTCTTTGTAGGCTATGGGATGAGTTAATTATGCAATTTTCAGTAATGTTGTTTCTTATGTGTTACTAACAACATTGTTTCCAGTGTCTATAGCATCTACTTCTGGTAATTATGGATCGGATAAATCTATGAACACCATCTCTTCTCCACTCTCCATTCTATTTGGAGATCATGCAGTTTGGGTTTTTTTTTTTTTTTTTAACAGAATCAAGTTTTCTGTCCTCCTCCACGCTAATTGGACTTCCAGTATCTAGCCACACCATGTCTTCTCCATTATCCATCCTATTTGGAGTTCTTGCAGTTTGGGGTAATGGATAAGAATAAAGTTTAACATCCTCTGAAAAATCAAGAACTTCAATAGATAACTCTTTTCCTAGTTCTTCTCTAGAAGCAACCTTAAAACTTTTACAACACTGTTTCATTGTTGTCAACAACGGAACCAAAGCAATCCTCGGATCTCTACCTTCAATGTAGATTCGGGGCAAAAAGAATTCTAGCATGTAAACATTGTCTTCACTATAACCACTTCGCCAGCAAATTGCAAAAGAACCCGTAAGTCCATACCTGCGTGCATAGTGTGCCAAAGGTACTCAGTTATGCTAAATTGAGTAGCATCTTTGCAGAACACCAAATTTTGGGACAAAACTGCTCTCCCAACAACCCCCTGCCCTTTTCGTAGGCACTGTTTAGCTCATTCATCTAAAAACTCAAGCTTCTGTCTCCCTGTTCCATAGGTTCTACCAATTGTGAACACAACATTGCGAAGCCTACACGAGGCCCAAGTCTCAGCCAAAGGTAGACAATAAGTGCTACACACCACTTTTAGCATCTTATTGATTTCTTGAAGCGCTTTATCCTTGTCCAGATAAATATTGTTCACCAATACATATTCGCTACTTACTTTCGTATCATACCAATGAATACATTTTGAACTTGTCAGACAATGATCCCGCAGGTAGCTAAAATGATATAATTAAAGAATGTTGATAGATTTAAACTGAAAGATATTAGCAGGAATCAACTATTATCACTTATAAGTTGTCTTTTGTGACTATTGCCTTCTACATTATTAGCTAAAAATAATTAAAATATATTATAAATTTATTTGGTACACCTTTGGATAATTTGTGAAAAAATTGAATCTGTTCGATTAAATAAATTGTCACATCACTTTTTTCCTAGTAATTAGGACAAAAGAAATGAGACTCTTTTAGCCAAACTTATTCAAGTTTGCCGCCCCCCTCTCTTTTTTGGGGTCATATAAACTGAATAAATCAAATAAATTATAATTTAAAATTATAGCCAAACATTATTAGTCAATCTTTTTTAAGTAAATAAGTTGATTTATAAATGCTACTACCAACACATTGCATACAGTAAATGAAAAAATCAGCACAGTTGAGGCAATTAAACTGACCAACTTAGGTTGCACCAAAGTATTGTATAATTGTCCAAAATCAGCTTCATTGTTTTGGATAGGCACACCTTACCCTGGCATGGAGTATTTCAATTGGTCCAACACTTTGGGCAAAAATCTGCATTGCCCAGTAAATGGGGCTACTATAAACAATTAGGTAAATTCTACTCGCCTCCCTTAAGAGGTCGTAATTCTTATATTTTTGTTATAATCGCATCAATTTTCCTTACATTAATGAGAAGGTTAACTAAGCTAACAACAAGACATATTTTTTGTTAGCCCTTGTGCATCATAATGAGATTATCAATTTTCCTCACCAGATATCGGTATATTTTAATCAAATGATTAATGTCAATGATATGATATCATAATAAAAAGCTCAATACGTGCATAAAAATTGTTGTCGAACTCCATGTTAAATGATTTACACAATAAAATTAATAAAAGGGTAAGATTAACAAATCGTTAAAAAGATTGGCCAATAAAATGGAACCAACTAGTAAGATAATTTTAGCTCTATCAACAAAAGAAATAAGAAAAAGAACAGGAAACCATCATTGAAAATTAAATTTAACAATCAATGGATACGCATAAAAAAATTAAAAAAATAAATAAATGAACAAAAGTAAAGAAGAGAACGTAAAAATGGGACTGTTAGGGGACAAACCTCAATATACGTTCATAAGTATAACTACCCGAAGTTATATTTATTTCATTTGTCAAGACCATCTCAAATACACAAATACAGCACGGCCTAGAATGTTCAAACAATGGTATAGCCAGAGATTGCTTAATATTGCAATTGATAGCACGATCGCGATGGGGATACTCTTTGCAGAAGTAATACTGCACATTTGTAGTAGACTCCCGTTGTTGATGGCAGAACACACAACCATGGAGGCCAAGACGATCCTCACTCACTCCATCCACATCAAATTTAGAACCCAAAGACATCAACCTATACAAACAAAGTTGTTCATGGATGCCATTAAAACCAAAAGGCTGGTGTCGAGTTGTAAGTAAACACTTGCTCTCAATTTCTATGACTTTCCAAAACTGTATAAGAAATTGGGTATCAGGCCAGACAAATAACATAATTTTAAAGTAGGATTTTATCTTCTCCATGAACTCTAGAATAGGAGGAGCAATTAGGGTTCCATCGATTATCTTCTCTGTACGATTTGCAAATTTCCAAGCCAAAAAAAATAAAAAATAAAAAATACAGGGAAAAGTAAGAATAAGGTAAGCAACAAGAAAATAAAGTGGAAATCTACTAAATCTAATCTAACTACTAAGCACAGGTTAGAAATGCTATATATTACCATTTTGTTTTGCCACCTATTGATATTTTCCCTATATTTTAACACTGACAACCGGAGTTGGGATTTTCTTAGAGATAAAACTAACAAAAATTAAATTAATTTTTTAATAAAAAAAATAAAAAGAAAAGAAAACTAATAGTAAGTGTTTCAATAAGACACTGGTTAAATAGAGAATAATTGGAGTGAAAGCTAACCAGTAAGTAATATGAGATGAGAGAGAAACTAATCGGAGAAGAGATAGGGAGGAGGAGGATGTTCGCAACTTGAAAAAACCCGGCCAATCCCATAGCCTCCGCGCTGGCAGAGCAATTGGTGGTTCTTCACATATGATTTCAAATTGGGTGGAAAGTCACGGATCATATCATCATCCGTATGATTTTCTGGCCAGAGGAAATTTTCATTCTCGACCATCAATTATCTACATCTGTGTGTGTGTGTGTGTGTGCTGTGTACTTCCCAATACCAGCGGCAAAAGTGTTCCTTTTATATGCTTAGTTGCCTCATTAAAATAATATAGTATAATATTAATAATAATAGTAAAGTAATAAAATTAAAAGTGTAGGTGGAAGGAAACTGAACATAAAAGTCTCAAGAGGTTCATGTCATGTGGTCCAATCTTAAAAAAAAAAAAAAAAGCTACCCATGGTCAAAGTAAACAGAAAAAACAAATAAAAGGAAAATTATATTTGAGATATATACCATATACACTCTTAGTTATGATTTTTATATTTTTTGTTATGATTTATTATTTTATTAATTATACTACAACAAAACAGACTTTTTACGGCACCACATCAACGGCATACAATAAATGCACGCCATAGTTTCTCACTTTTACGACTTGCTTCTTTTGCATGTCGTAAATACTTTTCCAACCACGACGCGCCTATTGCGTAGGTCGTGAATGGTAATAACGATGATTTTTTGCGAGTTGCAATGAACGTCGTAAATAATAAAACTTTCAACGACGTGCATATGGCGTGTCGTTAATACATCAATTATACATGATGCACATATGCCAGCTGTGAAAAGTGAATACTTTTCACGGCGCACACAACGCCAGCCGTTAAAAGTATTGCCTTTTTACAACGCACACAACGACTGCTGTTAAAAGTATTGCAATTTTTACGACGGACAATGTATGTCGTAAATTGTATGATCAAAAACAAAGAAGCACCAAAATAAAATTTCTGGCTCCAATTCACCGAAAAAAAAAGAAGCAATATTTGGCAGAAGAAAATATACATCAACTGTTTGGGCTTCTAATAGATTCTAATCATCAGACATTGGTTCGAGAGGGATCCATCGGTCGTACGACAACCGGCTCGATAACAGCATCCATCGCCGTTTCCCTCATCATCTCTTTGCTCACTTCCATTTTCTAACTCGTCTCTTTGCAGCTTCGATTAGCAAAACGACGTTAACGTAGCTTGACTTTTTCGCGCCCCCTTTCGAAAGCTTGAAAGAAGCCCTATAGTTCAGACTCCCACGGTTCTAAATCTAATCTCGCAAGTGCAATGTGAAATTGATAAACACCAAAGAGTCAAAATTTGGAAAATCTTTTGCAAAATCGATTTTTGAATAAAAAATGCCAAAATTGGACTGCTTTGCTAGATACAGAGTTGCCACCTAAATATTTCATTTTTTGGGAAACTTAGGAAACCCATGACTCGAGCCAAAGGCCACGTGTCCGTCATCACCAAAGTTGCCTCAGCTCGGGACCTTAGGTACGAGAGGGGAAGGTCATGAATTGAGCACCCCCGGTCGCCCGATCAAAGATCGGTCTCTACTAATCATGATATGACTTTTATGTACATTATATACTCTTGTTCCAGTTATTTAAGCTAGCATTACTATGTGATGCGCACATGCAAGTATAGATTAAAATTGTAAGAATTAGAACAACTCAATTTCA
Source organism: Camellia sinensis (assembly GCF_055761805.1). NCBI lineage: Eukaryota > Viridiplantae > Streptophyta > Magnoliopsida > Ericales > Theaceae > Camellia > Camellia sinensis. Next base: position 69,186,118 of record NC_138961.1, on the reverse strand, counting down.
TGTTTGTTTTCCGAAAAAAGGGGTTTGAATTTGCGACTTCAAGTGGGCTTAAAGTTTGCGAATTTGCCACTCAACAAAGTGGGCATAAAGCTGTGAATTTGCCACTCAACAAAGTGGGCTTAAAACGTACATTTATTGAATCGTTTCAATTCAAACAACAAGCCTTCATCCATAGGCATTCAAGCATTTTAACAAGTAAGCATTTAGCCTCATGGCAAGCATGCTAGCCATGGCAATCATACATGGAAATCATTCACACTCATGCAAGTATGCTAAAGCATTAAAAACTCACCTAGTACTCCAATCTAAGAAGATATGAGTTAGAAAAATATGCATGATTCCTAACTATGCTAAATGTCTAGTGCAACACATGCAGTATGCAATTCATAGGTGCTGCTACAAATATGGCATATGATTCAATTTGATAACATGCGGTTAAACAACGTATTCAAAGAAATATTGAAATGACAATGCAGTTAGAATGATGTGTCAAGCCTCGGTGCATGCAATACAGGATGAATGGATATAAGGTATGCTAATTGAAACGTGTCCCTATTCTAACCGTCAAAAGTGGGTAAATAAAAAGGAGAAAGGCGTGGGGTTGGAAGACATACACATTATTACATTACGCTCTCACGAAGGAGAGTCCAAATGAATAAACTAACTATGCTAATTAAGCTAATTCTTACAAAATTTGAATAAATAGCTAAAGTAATTAACTAATTATTACAACACTTGAATGAATAATTAACTAACTATCTAAGCTAATTCATTAAGAATTTAACTAGGCTAAGCTAATTAAATATTACAACACAATTTAATTAGCTACAACTAATTAGGCTAATTAAAGATTACAACACAATTTATTCAAAACTATGATAATAATACTAATGAAACAATTAATCGCATTTGATAAGTGCATAATGGAAGATGGATTAAGGTTGCATGCTCATCGCTTGAAAGCTACTCTGTCTGCCCATGCCGTCTTTGTTTCACCTTCAGCCACTGCCTCTATTTTTGCAAAATTGTACTGCTGGCCACACAGCAAGGGCCGGTCATGCATCACTGACAGTCGGCCGGGTCTACAAATGGCCGGCCGTGCATTAATTTGGTGCAAAGCTCTATTTTTGTGTTTTGAGGTGAAATCAGTGCAGATAGAGCATTCTCAAGCTCTGTTTGCCTTCCTTCATTCTTTGTCGTGGGAAATCCTCGAGAGTAGGTTGGAATAGATTCCAAAGCCATCAATGAGCAATATGATTGCTTGATGATCTCGGATTCAATTTTGGACAAAAGTTGATAAAATGTAAAGAATAGGACAACCCCTCCCTCTTGTCATACTATGAACTCAAAGAGGAAGGTTGCAACGCTTCAAGAATCATCAAAATGCTATGAATTAACATGTGACGACTCTTGACACAAGTAACTTGCCATAATGTCTGGCCATGTTGAAGAAATTTAAGCCATTTTCTTTGTGTGTGTTGATCCAAGTTTTAAACCAATTTTATTAGGCCTTGCCATTCTTTAGTCCATTTGTCCATGGTGATGTTAAAGTCCTCTAAACAAGAAGTGATGTCAAACAAGAGTTTCTTCTAAAGCATGAGAGAAAGACAACACCGTTAGCAATGAATCTTCGAAACGATTAAGCCATTACGTGGGAACCTTTCTTACATGATTCGAACAACCTCAATTGGTTGAAATCATTCTCAAGTATGAAAGAGATGAATGATGGATTGATTATTAAACTTAGACTCTCAAACATGGAAATGAGCAAAAGAAAGCTATATAACAAGCAACAAGTTACATATGCTAACTTATTTGATCACAAATGTACTAAACAAGGCATGAACCAATTGAAAAGGCTTGGACAACCACAAAACAGCCCTTAATACATGGAAAACAGAGGTAGAACATGCATGAAAAGAGCTTGAAAAGTAAAACAATAAAGAAGAGAATTAAGGCTAGTAAGCAAGACTAAGGAAGGGTGGCTAACCCCTCCACTTTTGAAGCTTCAAAACATGATTTTTAGCCTTTCTAAAACTCTGAAAATCAGTGTAAATATCAAAGGAAAAGAGTGAAAAAGGGAAGGTTCGAGTTATGAGTAACGGTAAAGAAAGAGCAAGCTCTCTCTACCCTTTTGGTAACTCTTCAAACCCAACCCCAAACACTTCAAACAAGCTCACAACAATTCAAAACAACAAGAATTATGAAGCCAGTGATAGGAATGAAGGTAAGAGAAAAGACGACAAGCCTATACCTTTAAAGGAATAAGCTTATTGTTGATGATCCAAACTTGGTTTCAATTCACCCTCAAGCTTGAATTATGCTTCTCCAAGATCAACCAAGGCTCTAGAGTGGTAAGACAAGGTTGTGTATGGAGTATAGAGATGGTATAAACAAGCTAGGTTAGCTCAAAGGTGACTTGCAATGGAAGAATGAGGAGACAAGAGCTCTCAAGGTGTATATATGGTTTCTAGATTTTTTGTTCAACCCTTAAAACAATTCCAGAGTTTCGATTTTATAGAATTCAAGCTAAAAAGGTGATAAATATCTTCAAAAATGGACAGTTGGCGGATTCCCACCCAGAATAGTGTTTATCGCCATCGAGGGTTGGCCGACCATTCATAGCCACGGTCGACGATCACTGATGCACGGCTGAGCCTTGATGGCCTCCCCTATTTTTTGGTTCAAACTCAGCTCAGGGAGGGAAAAGGTTCAAAAATGAAACTCACAGGTTCAAACAAGGTAAATGTTGAAGATTTGAGGTTATTTCGGGAGCCTGATTGAATTCGAATCGCTGTGAATTCACAATTCAACTTTAATTTTCAATGATGGTTTCCCTTTCGGGAGCTTGTCCATTGATTGTTAATTTTAATTTTCAGTGATGGTTTCCCTTTCTTTTTCTTATTTCTTTTGTTAATGGAGATCAAATTATTTTACTAGTAGGTTCCATTTTACTGGCCAATCTTTTTAACGATTCGTTAATCTTACCCTTTCATTAATTTTATTGTGTAAATCATTTAACATGGAGTTCGACAACAATTCTTATGCATGTATTGAACCTTTATTCTGATATCATATCATCGACATTAGCCATTTGAGTAAATTATATTGATCTCTGAAGCAGAAAATTGATAATTTCATTATGATGCACAAGTGCCAACAAAAAATATGTCTTATTGTTAGCTTAGTTAACCTGATCATTAATGTAAGGAAAATTGATGTAATTATAACAAAAATATAAGAATTACTACCTCTCAAGGAAGGCGAGTAGAATTTACCTAATTGTTTATAGTAGCCCTATTTACTAGGCAATACAGATTTCTGGTCAAAGTGTTGGACCAATTGAAATATTCCATGTCAGGGTAAGCTACACCTGTCCAAAACAACGAAGCTGATTTTGGACAATCATACAATACCTTGGTGCAACCTAAGTTGGTCGGTTTGATTGCCTCAACTGTTCTGATATTTTCATTTACTATATACAATGTGTTGGTATTACTATTTATAAATCAACTTATTCACTTAAAAAAGATTGACTAATAACGTTTGGCTAGAATTTTAAATTATAATTTATTTGATTTATTCAGTTTATTTGACCCCAAAAAGGAGGGGGGAACTTGAATAAGTTTGGCTAAAAGAGTCTCATTTCTTTTGTCCTAATTACTAGGAAAAAAGTTATGTGATAGTTTATTTAATCAAACAGATTCAATTTTGTTCACAAATTATCAAAAGTTGTACCAAATAAATTTATAATTTATTTTAATTATTTTTAGCTAATAATGTAAAAGGCAATAGTCATAAAAGACAACTTATAAGTGATAATACTTTATTCTTGCAAATATCTTTCAGTTTAAATCTATCAACATTATTCAATTATATCATTTCAGCTACCTGCGAGATCATGGTCTGACAAGTTGAAAATGTATGCATTGGTATGATACGAAAGTAAGTGGCGAATATGTATTGGTGAACAATATTTATCAGGACAAGGATAAAACTCTTCAAGAAATCAAGAAGATGCTAAAAGTAGAGTGTAGCACTCATTGTCTACCTTTGGCTTAGACTTGGACCTCGAGTAGGCTTTGCAATGCTATGTTCACAATTGGTAGAACCTATGGAACAGGGAGACAGAAGGTTGAGTTTTTTGATGAATGTGATAAACATTGCCTACGAAAAGGGCAAAGGGTTGTTAGGAGAGTAGTTTTGTCCCAAAATTTGGTCTTTTGCAAAGATGTTACTCAATTTAGCAGAATTTAGTACCCTTTGGCACACTATGCACGCAGGTATGGACTTACGAGTTCTTTTGCAATTTGCTTGCGGAGTGGTTATATTGAAGACAATGTTTACAAGCTAGAATTCTTTTTGCCCCCAATCTACATTGAAGGTAGAGATCCGAGGATTGTTTTGGTTCCTTTATTGACAACAACGAAGCAGCATTGTAAAAGTTTTAAGGTTGCTTCAGGAGAAGAACTAGGAGAAGAGTTATCTATTGAAGTTCTTGATTTTTGTGATGACTGGGTGTGTCACTAGTTTCGCCTTCCCTTGGTTAACCTTGGATTTACCCTAATAGAGTGTAGAGTTAAATTGGAGCCATATTAAGTGTTTGGGGTTTGTGTTGTTTGGAGGGTTTTTCTCAATGTAGTTTCTATTCAGATTTTTATTCAGTGTTGAAATTTCTTTCTTCCGAGAAGTGCAGGGTCAGGTCCGGAGTGCCCGAGGAATGAAGTGGAAAATTTCTAGGCTACTGGGCCAGGGCTGCACGTGCGCGATAGGGCCGCACCTGCGGGGAATGAGGCCGCATATGCGGTGAAGGTTGAGCTTCAGTGGTGTGCATCATGTCTAATATGCACAAGTGGGGTGAGGTGCTGGAGAGGGGCACCGCACGTGCGGGGATGAAGGCCGCACATGCGAGGAAGGCGCTCCGCACGTGCGGGGAGGTACGCCGCACGTGCGGCTGACGGGCAATCCGAAACTCTATTTTTTTTTTACCCTTTTTTACGAAGATTTATCACATTTTGGACATCTTTCTCTCACTCTAAACCTCATTTCTCTCCTCTTCCTCTCTAGAAATCCTCACCTAAGCACTAAAACACTTTGATTCCTATAATCTTTGGGTCTTGATCACCAACATTTCACACCAATCTTGAAGATCCAAGTTAGGGCTCCTCTTGATGTTGTGGAAAATTGAAGGGTGTTCTATCAAAGCTAGGGTTTTCACTTTCTTCATCACACATTGAGGTAGGGACATTCTTGAGTTATATATACAAGTTTTGTAAGATTGAATGTTGATTTTATGTTCTCATGAACTCATTTTGAGAGTGGGGTTTTGTGGCATTAAAAGTGTAGAGATTCTCTTAAAAGGCAGTTTTAAAACTTTCACATTTTTTAAGTCAATCCATGAGAACTTCATCTTGTAAATCTAAGAAGGATGTTTTGAATAGGGCTTCACCAAGAAATGGGGAAGTGCCTTGTTTTTATGAAAAACACTAGAAATTGGGGATTTTGGGAAATATGGAAATGTCTATATTGTTCTTATTCTTCTTGTGTTAAAAAGAATGGATAATTGTAGGCTTCATGATGTGATTTGCAAATGACCATCTTGTGATATGTTGAAATGGTGAATTTGTTTTAAAAACTATAGTTGAATACATAATGATATATTGTTGTGAGATGACAAATTGTTGTGTACTATGGATTGTGGGATCCATAAATATTGGAGATTTATGTTTGAAAACATCACATGTGGCTTTGAAAGGACTAAATTGATTAGAATCATGCATGATGAGAAGTTGTTATCGTGTGTTGAAAGCACCTGGTTATTTTGCGAAATAGCATAGAAGAAAGGGAGTGCAAAAATGAAATTAATTGATATTGTTGTAGAGATGTTTGAAATGGAGAAATGTTATGAAATATGAAGCAATGCATCATATTCTCATTGGATTTATCATAATCATTGCATATCTTCAATGAGTTGGAAAGACGTTTACCTTGAAAAAGATTTATGTTGAAATGAGAACTATGGAAATGTGGTATGGGGTAAATACGTGGTAAGTCTGGACAGGGGGTGTAGTTGAACTTGATAAGTTGACCTGAGTGTCCATGGTGAGAGACTAGAAAACCGCGCAGATAGGTGTCGAGCCTTCTGGTTAATACCGGTAAAAATGACAATTCAGTAGTACTTGTAGAGTCTACTTACAGACACCAGCCTAGGGATTACCAGTGTCGTATTTACCGCCCCTATTGCTTAAAATTGGAAGTTTTGAAAAGTGTTGAGATTGCAAGCTTTTGTTGAGAAATGGAAACCCTTAAAAGAGCGTGAAATGAAATTTCTTTTAAAAGAGCATCGCATGGCATTGACATTTGCATTTCTATTGAGAGTTGCATAACTGTATATACTTTGTAAGAATTATCTACTGGGCTATATGTTCACCCCTATGGGACTTTGGTGCAGGTAAAGATGTGGTGATCCCGCCAAGTTAAGGGCGTGGATAATTGTGAAGAGTACTTAACTCTACTTTGTTGAGATTTCAGAGGATGGTAAACTTTATTCTTATCCAACACCCTAAACTGCAAGAACTCCAAATGAGATGGATAATAGAGAAGAGACGGTGTGGCTAGATGCTGGAATTTCAATTAGCTTGGAGGAGGATGGAAAACTTTATTCTTTTAAAAAACCTCAAACTGCAAGATCTCCAAATAGGATGGAGAATGGAGAAGAGATGGTGTTTATAGATTTATCCAATCAACAATTACCAGAAGTGGATGCTATAGACACTGGAAACAATGTTGTTAGTAGCACAGAAGAAAACAACATTGCTGTTACTTCTGTACAGCAAAATTGCGTAATTAACTTGTCCCAGTCACTGTAAAGAAAAGCTGGAATTCCGATTAGCTTGGACGATCTCCAGCAATATTTTGGAATGAAACTTAAAGATGCTGCAAAAAGCCTTGGCGGTAACCTCACATACTTGGGAAAAACCATTCCTAGCTACATCCTTGGGAAATGTCATATACTTTTGGTAGTAGTAAACAATGTATTTTTCTTATCTGAATTTGGATTTTTCGGTTGCAGTTAGTTGATCCACTATGAAGCATGCTTGCAGAGAATATAATATCACGTGGTGGTCACCTCGCAAGAGAAGTAAGGATAACCAATTGCTTTCCAATAAACTTGTCCAAGGTGGTGTTTAGGAACACGTCATAGAATCTATTCAGCCTCCAATTTTCTATCCACCTCATATGCAAGACATGGCTACTGCTTCTCACACAAAGCCACATTTTACAATAGCACAAGACACAAGTATTGTGACCATGAAGGCAAAATATGGAGATGATTTTATTAATTTTCAGCTTGTTGTGTCATCGGGAATGGTAGAGTTTCACCAGCAAGTGGCAAAGAGGCTGAACCTATAGGGTGGAACTTACCGTGTTAGGTATCAGGATGAGGACAGTGATTGGATTTTTATAGCTTGTGAAGAGGACTTGCAAAATTACATTTGCAATTCAATATGACAAGGGAGGAAAACAATCACAATGTCGATTCAGCCGATTACTAATTGCCCATCTTAAATCCATACTTAATATCCATCTATCATTTTAGATGCATGTAGAATTCTCTAGTTTACATTTAAAAGACAATTCGAGGTTTGTATCTTGTATGCTTGTTACAAGTTTGCATGAATTTTATGTACTGCATGTTGTTTACTTAATTGATTGTATAATATGATTCAAATTTGTCAGTTCGATTGTAAAAAATTCTTAATCTTAGGGCATGGTATTGTTTTAATCTTAAATTTGGGAAAAAAGAAAAAGTAAAAGAAACAAAAGCTAAAAATTCAATATTCAATATTCAAATACAACGTAAGTGACATTTGCAAATGACTACAATTGCAAATGTTTAAATTTTATCCTAGTCATTACAACTAAATTACATTGAGCACTCTTACATTCTCACTTAATGTAGTCTAAATTACATTTAACACTCTTATATTCTCACGAAACAGTACCTCTACATACCCAAAACAAAATTATCTACAATTTAAAATCTAAGACCAAAATGCATTCATGGAGTGATCCTACAGCAAGATTAAATCTACACTCTATATCTAAAATTCTATCAATTTCTGATTGTTTTTCCTAGTTTTATGAACAATTTTACTTTAATCCCCTTACTTTTATTTAATAACAATCGACCTTTTACATTTTAAATAAAGTTACTGTATGACTTCCGTCTACCAAACTTTAAGAGGCTAAAATATTTTATCTTATTTACATTGGATCTACTTAATAAAACACACATAATTTTCAAAATAATTCTCCAACAAAATTTAGTGAAGCTCACACACAAAAGTGCCACCTTTCTAGTATACACACATATACATACATACATACATACATATATATATATATATAGAGAGAGAGAGAGAGAGAGATTTCTCTTCCATGGATAAAACCACTTGTTGTTGAACTTGCCATGTATATTTTGAAACTTGAATATAGACAATATGGGCATTCTGTATCACAATTTAGAGTGTCCTCTGCATATTAGATAGTTCTACAAAAATTGATAAAATGGAGGTGGGAAGGCATATTTGAAGCTGGCTACTAACTGGCCCTGAAAATGCCGATGGACAAACCATGTAAATGTACAAATCGAAGAATACACACATTTTCATAAACAAATTCTAGCTGCAGTGAAGGCAGTGTCAGCAGCAGTGGCGCCACATGTAACGTGGGATAATTGGCACAATTCATGATTAGGAATATCGGGGGAGATGCAACCGACATATTATCCTCCACATCACCGACAAAGTAGGAGAGGCGGCGTACAATTTGGCTCAACCACCTCAACTGGTTGGAGTACATAATGTTTTCCACGTCTCTATACTGCAGAAATATGAGTCGCACCCTTCCCACATCATCAACTCGGAGGAAATTAATCATGATGAAGATGTGACATTTGGAGAGAAGCCTGTCAAAATTTGAGATCGTCGTGAGAAGAAATTAAGAGGTAAAATCATACGATTGGTTAGATTTCTTTGGAGAGATTGTGGGATGGAACAATCAACATGGGAACAAGAAGATATGATACGTGTCAATTACCCTCAACTCTTCAAATCTAGAGGTACGAATTAATTTCGGGGACAAATTTTTTTTTTTAAGGAGGTAGATTGTGAGAACCTGCATTTAATTATTCTTAAAAGAAAATAAATGAATAAATTAATTAATTAATTTACCTAGAGTCTATCTAAAATATATATTAGTGTATAAGTTAGTTTTAAATTAACCCAATTCAATCACTAACAAAGACATTATAAAGAATAATAATTTTGTGGGTATTCAATATTTATTGTTTACAAATTATTCTAAGGATTCAACATGATAATTATCTTTGCTAAATAACTTGGTTAAATACCGTAGTGTGTTATTTTTAATAACCCCACCCCCCCTAAAAAAAATTCTAGAATTTCGGCTTTTCTATGGTAGAGGATGCCACTTGTTTTTTGCATGTCAATATAGGGATTAAGGCTCCATTATGCTTCTTCGATTTGGAAAATAAGAATAAACCTGAGAGAATGATTAGAAGAGAGAGAGAGAGAGAGAGAGAGAGAGAGAGAGAGAGAGAGAGAGAGAGAGAGAGAGAGAGACTCAGGAGTCTATTTATATGTATACTTACAGCACACATTCCTTATTCAACTAAGTGGAGGTAAATTCTGCGAGCAAGTTTAAGAGAAGAAGAGTAGAGGGTCAAAAAGTTACATATTTTCCTATCATTTCATCATTCCATTTCAACCCTACTACTAAGTAAGAAAACCCTCTCAACCCTATCATTTATTTTTAATTGTTGAAAATTTCGAATTGTATTCATATGATAAAATGACTAAACTTGTAGATAGAATTTTATTTATAGTTTGTGATTTGTATATAAAATATTTGAAGATATTGGTAGTCTTAAAATCAGGGCATTATTGTGGAATTTAGATTTGCATGTGTAGTTTATGCCATTAAAAAAATGATTGAAGATTTTATGTGGCCCTTAAATCTGGCAGAAGTTGTACGAATTTTTAGACAATTTTATACTTAAATTTTGAGATAATTTCTTCTACAAAGTTGTTGAGGATGATGTCTACTTCATCCGGAATTTTGCAACAATTATTGAGTTTTGTGCGAATTTATACAGATTTATAGGAAGATTTTACTATGTGTTTCAAAAATCATTAAAAATTTTATATTAAACCAAATATGGTAATTTCTAAATAAAAAATGAAATTTGAAAACTCTAGTTTAATAATAAATTTTTATATTACGGATTTAATCCATAAATTTAAGTATGGAATTAATTTAAGAAAATGTGATAAATTTGTGTCATGAAACTTCTTCGAATTTTCCAGAATTATTTGTAACTTATTTTTGGGAAATTCTTTCTGAAAAATGACCTTAAGATGTTTATTGAATATTCGGTAATTTTCACGAATTTTAGCGACATATATAAAAATTTGTCCCAAAAAAATTATTTTTAGTGACGATTTTACCAAGACTTATTTTCAATAGGACTTGATGGGAATTAAGTCCAACTATTAGGACCTATTGGTAGTTTACCCTCAAATGAACTGTTTATTTAAATTTGGTACATTGATTTATTATTGTGTGACATTTGTAATATTTTATGTTGGGAATTTTAATGAGTTGGTATGACATTATTGGTGATTGAAATTTGAATTATTTGTGATTAATAAAAAAACTAATTGAAATGATTAATGGTATATACGAAGTTAACGATTGAGGGTTAATACCGACAGTTCAGGGTGAGGCCAGGTTTTTAATAATTTTTTATATAATTGTGTCACGAAACCCTAAGATGGCACGTGACTTATTTGAACCCTTATCGGTATTTGGTTTTGCGATAAGGGTGGATGTGCGGGCGGCAAGCAGGGAAATTACATACCTCTGGCAGACTATTTCCTTAGGACAAACCACGGATGCCACGGCTTGGGTATATAACTCCGGGCGTGGGCATCTTTGGTAGTTCTTGAATATTTGACCAAGGGGGGTGAATCCCAATAAGCTGATATATATATATATATTTTTCTGGCTCCTATAATTGCCCCAAAACTTTCATTGTTTGTGGTAGAAGGAATGAGAGTTTTTCTTGTCGAGTTACGCTGTTCAAATAGTTGTTAGGTTTTTTGATAAAGAACACTCTAGATAAATGAATAAAATGTATGAATGAATGACTGCATGAATGCATGTATGCTTGAATGTATGTATAAATGTACATATGTCTTGAATGTATATATAAATGTATATATGTCTATCATAGGATAAAATTATATCACATGAGTTCCAAACAAATCAGATCATAAGCATGGGCCACAGTATTGTTACCCCTGAGCGAGGACCGTAGGCCGCGGTATTATATCCCCCAGGCGAGGGTCGTAGGTCGCGGTATTATATCCCCTGGGCGGGGGTCGTAGGCCTCGGTATTATATCCCCCAAGCAAGGGCCGCACTAAGGATGCCACAATGACTATATGTATGAAATCATGAGAGTCGTGACGAAGAGGTAGATGAATCAATATGTGTGGTCGAGTAGGATTGCCGAATAAAGTTTATGCACGACCGAATAATGTTCATGAATAATGAATTAATAATGTTGCAGAATAATATTGCCGAATAAAGTTGATGCACTGCCGAATAATGTTGATCAATATTGTTGAATTAATAATGGTGCGAAGCCAAATGTAAAAGAAATTCAAGTTGTGGGTCCTGTCCCAGATGACAGTAGATGGAATGAATGATCGGTAAAGATTGATAATTGTGGCCTAGCTCCAGGAGCATGCTGTTAAAATTGCATGTTGATCGGACATGATCTGACCGTGGATCTGTCATTTAACGTCCCCGATTTGCCAATTTATTGATCCCAATTTGAGACTCAAAATTCACAAAATTGGACTCCAAAAATGGATTCTGCACAGTGAAAACCTTGACGGTAGTCATGCCTGAAGTTATCGGACCACCCGATTAACCCAAACGCGCTAAGATGCAACGAAGCACCTTGTGTCAAGAAGTGCACAATAAATCCTAATGTCATCTCCCTCCAGTAGCTCGTGAAATGTTGAATTTTTAGATTCAAAATCTTGACTTTGAGCTCTTGTATCTCGCTCGTTTTAAGTCCAATTGGCCCCATTTTTACGGCGTTGGATTTAGCTCGCAACCTAGGGGTCATTCCATCATACATACACCTCATTCTGTCACTTCTCGAATGCCAGTGGACCTCCCAAATTTGAGCAATAAGATGTGTTTACGCCTTTTTGTTTTTGTTGGTTGGAAAAAATGTACTCAGTAGAAGAATGTGCTAGATGGGGAAATATATTCGGCAAAAAAGCTTAGTGCACATTGTTGGCTAGGCATTCAGCGGCAAAAAATCGAAGCCGTTCTTGTTGCCGAAGAATAGAGCTCGGGGTTAGAGAGCTACCGTGTAGTTTTGTATCTTTGCCAAGCAATTTGCTGAGTCACAGCAGTGCCAATATGTAGATGCATGGTCTCGAACGCTGTAACACTGCCAAGCGGCCTCGTCGAATTGTCGAATAGCTCTATTGTTCTTAAACTCATGATCGGCAAGTTTGTAACGGCATTTGTGCGAATTCATGTTGGTAGCTATTTGGCATGACGGTGGCATTGCCAAATAACTAATGTGTTGCCGAGGGCGATGGACGAGCTGCAATGAACTGGCAAGTCGATGGGCCAATGGCGACGCCGACTAAGAGATGTTGTCTAGTAATGTTGCTTGGTAATGATGTTGCTGAATTGCAGCAGTCATTGTTTGGCTTGATGGACGTAATTTGGTTCTCTAGTGTTGTCATGCTACAACATATACAATGAACTGGCAACTCTTGGATTTCTTGCCTTGCTGAAACCTCTTAGTTGGACTATCTTCTTTGACTTGCCGAAACCTCTTGGTCGGCAAGTTGGAAACTTCTTTTGCTTGCTAAAACGCGTCTCTGGAAATTTCTTTCGATCTTTAGCATTTCTTCAGCGGAGCCTCACTTTGGCAAAGTTTGTGAGATTCGTGTTGGTTCCCATTATTTTCTCGGCATAAATTGTGCACACTCATCAGCAGTTCATGAGTCTCTTCATCTGGAGATAAGTTGAAGTATCTTGTAGAAAGCAAGCATTGAAACCCATTTGTTCTTATCATTTGAACTCTGCTCCTTACAATATGCAACTGTCACAAGTTTCTATAACCAATACATGTAATGTATAATATTTAAATAAACTCCAAAAAATGTTGATTTCTGAGTTTTACTAATGCAACCCATTGAATCACAAATTTTTTGAGAGAAAATAATTAATTATGGAGCAATATTTCTTCAAAAGCAAGTCCAAATATTATGGTAATTATGGCCGAGAAGTCTTGCCGAGTAAGCAATGTTGGTCAAATAATGATACCAAGCCGATTCGATGTAGGGAATGGAGAAATTCGATGGCATAGCAGAGGCAAATTTGATGCTTCCATGCATGGGTGTGCTCAACAACTTGGTGTCCTCGCGACTGTTGTATTGTATTTTATTTATTTGTTTTTATGTTGATTTATATTCATTGTTTTTTAATAAACGTAAGCAATAACATAAATGCACATATATCTATAAACTTAGTCAAATCTCTATATTCAATAAAGGTTGGACACAACCTGTGAGAGGATTAAGTTTGGCTGAGCAACCTTATTTGAATTGCCGAAAAGATGCTATCTTCAAGAAAAGTGACCAATTTGTAGAGAGAGAAAATGAAGATGAAAAAGTAGATCTATGAATTCTATGTTGTTTTAAAACCTTTTCATCAAGATTCATAGTGAACAAATGTCTCTGCCTTGTAAGCACAAATGTATGTATATCTAATTCAGGAACTAATTTTAAAATAATTTTCAGAGAACTTCAAAGAGAAAACAAAGCAAAAGTTTTGTTGAATTTTTACTTACAATAACATGTTTGCTATTCTCTTCGTAGAACTCTTGCAGACGATTCCCACAGTCGGCCCCAATTGTGAGACTAGGAAAATCCTCTCACATGGATTGTAGAGAGAGATTACATAACTCCTCTTTTGGGAGCCCCCCCTCCCTATATGGATTGGGGGGTGTGATATTTGTTTGGGCTGGACCCATTGTAGGACTTGTTTGGGTTAACCCCAATAAGCTAATATTTTTTTTTTCTTGGCTCCCACAGTTGTTACCTTTATCATGCTATTAATTATTATTATTATTTTAATTGTCATGATCTGATTATTCTCTCTTAAAAAGAATGGTAGGTTGGTTATGTTTTTTTATTGTGTTGCAAAACTCATGACATATATTTTGTTGCCCTGGCATCTTATGCTAGATTATGAAGAGGAAGGGACTGAAGCCAAAATTGGGGCCACTGCTAATATAGAACCGTGGCTAACTTGAAGTGAAGAATTTACCAAAATAAAATCTTGTGTTAGTAATTATGAATGTTATAAAGTTGTTGTAATGTTGTATGTGGACTCGTAATTTTTATTTTTATTTTTATTTTTTTTTTGTGTTGTTAAACTTTAACTAGACGAGAATTTAAATTTTCCTAATTGGATGTTAAAATTTTTATTTAGCAAGTTATTTTGTTATTTAAATTTTATGATGTTCCAAAAATTTGGGGAGTCACAATCTAGGACCTCCATGTCCTCATTTTCAATTTCCACTGTCTTTGCTTCTCGCACATTACGGGTGGATTTCATTGCTGCCATGGAGCAATTTTTTGCCTGCACTTGATCCCCTCTGACCTCCTCAATCCCATGTTTAGTTGGGAATCGCAACAGCTAGTGCAATGTTGAGGGAACAACCCTCATTGTATGCAACCACGGTCTACCCAAGATCACATTATAAGGAGAGGGGGGTGTCAATTATAGTGAACTCCGTGCTTACCTTCTTCGTGACTACCTACACCTCTAAAATTGTGGCTCCTAGAGGCCACGTCGGCATTCCATTGAACCCAACCATCGGGCTGTTGGATTGTTCCAAATCCTCTGGGTGAGGGCCCAGTTCCTTGTAACATCTAACGTAAATGATGTCACAAGAACTGCCTTGATCAAATAGTATGCGCCTTACCTGGCACTTCCCAATCTTTAGTGTTATCAGCAAGGCATCATTATGTGGATGTTGCACTATATCCCAGTCTGCCTTGATAAAAGAGACCATTGGTCCCTAGTACTCATTGGTCCTGGGCTTCTTTTGTTGAACCTGATACAGATACTACAGGTGCCTCACTCTCTGAGTCTCCCCATGCACCTCATTCCCATTGACCTTTGAGTGAATCATATTGATCACCCGAGGTCCATCTGCTTGCTGTGGTGGCGGTGGTGAAGGTGGTACTGCCAGTGCCTGGGCCAGCCTTGCCTACTGTTCCCTTGTTTTGGCCTCATTTATTAGCTCTCTCAGATGACCCTGTCTGACTAGATCCTCCAATTGCGTCTTCAGAGCCCTTTACCCCTGAGTCAAGTGCCTATCCTCATTATTGTAGACATAGTGCTTCCCAAGACTCCTTCTCAAAAACTCACCAGGGATCTTCTCCGGTGCTTTATAATACGGCTGGTTCCTGATTCTTTCTAGAACTTTGTAAATCGAGATTTTGAATACAGTGGTGACTGCCTGTGCAACCCTCAACCTTGTTTCCTGCCTGTTGAAACCAGTATTATCTCGGTCTCGCTTCGGCAAGTCATTTTTCTTCTCTTGCTTTGCTGCCTTTGTTCCTGGCGTATCCTTTTCTGCCTTGGCATATTTCTCAATCCATTTCGTGGTTTCCTTCATACTTTTTGGAAAGGTCTTTGCCAACGATTTCTGCAGCTGGCATCCATCCTCTAGGTCATTCTTAAAAGACATGACCGCTACCTCCTTGTTGCAAGCAGGAATTCGATTGACACCTCATAATATCTCTGGGTGTAAGGCCTGAGGTTTTCATCCTCACTAATGCTCAAAGCCAACTGTCACGACCCAAACTTGCCCCTAAAAGTTTGGGCATGACTGGCCTATACCTACACCTCAAAACCCAATTTAAGTTTGATACAACCTTGGGGCCTAAACGGAAGTGAATATAATATCAAAATATAACATCCATTGAGCTGTGTCTACATGCCAGGATCTTAATATAATATAGCATACATACACAAGCTTATATTAAGTCCACACATATAAGTCTATACAAGGATAGCAAGCAACCCAAAAATGACATATTGACAAAGTATCTAAGACAATATATCCTCAAACTAACTACACATGCGAACATAAGGAACCCGCCAAATAAAGACAAAAGGCCACTTCAAGTGACTCAGCAAAATAGGTGCAGCAAAAGGCACCTGCGACTGACCTAAGGTTGTCCTGTGGGCTGATTACCTACAAAACATTCATAAAAACAGAGTGAGCAAGGCTCAGTGAATGATAGCAATGTAAAAGGATTATGTGTACAAGCATAAATCTTGTAGTGCATATTCATAAGTTTCAAGTCGATCATATTTACATTTCCTTTTCTGAGCGGCCTTGGGCCCACTTAGAACAGAACGGCCTTAGGCCTAACATGATACAGAACGACCTTAGGCCCATTATAATAGCAAAATGGCCCTAGGCCCATTATCATAGTGAAACGGCTTTAGGCCCATTATAATAACAAAACGGCCTTAGGCCCAGTATTCCCAACAGGACAAAATGACCTTAGGTCCATATCTCATGTACCAACGTTCAATCATTCCACTTATTCTGTCAAACATAACTCATATAGCATAAACTAGTTGAGAGAAAAACAGAATAGCTACTCAATAACACATGTGAGTACAATACGTGTAAGAAACATATTATTACATTATTATTACTCACAGTGATGCGAATGAACAATGGTCCCTTCTTCCACGTTCCCTCTACATAGTACACAACTCGTAAGAACATCACTTTTCTTTAGTTTTCTCCTTTTTATTCTATGTTCGATTCGCTAAATCCCATTCAATTAAACACATTACAGAAGCATCAAACGGACGTATTAACATGTTCAGAGGGTTGAAAAGAGCAAAAGAAATTAACAAAATTTCCCATCTTTGGCTGCACGTGCAGAAGTCCTCTGCCGCACGTGCGGCTCCGCATGTGCATTTATTTTAGAATGTAATCTTGGTCTCCCATGTTTCCCACGTGTGCGGTTGTACATCCCACGCGTGCGGCCCTGGGTCCCCGCATGTGCAATTCTGGCTCTATTTTGGGCAGTCCGAACAGCTCCAACAAGAAACTTTCCAAGACCAATTTTAAGGTGAATAACAAGCAAAGTTTCTTCCAATATAACAACATATGAACATAATAAACATGAATCTCATACGTAATTAGATCATAGCTCAATAAAAAGGATATTCATGCAACTTGATGATCATAGTTCATTTTATCCATTTATCTTTTCAAGATTAATCAAAAGAGAGAAACATATAGAGATCAAAACTTGCAAGCTTGAAGATACTTTCTCAAGTTAACTCAAACAAATCCAAAGTACAAGAATTAACTCTCAAATTAGGTAAATACAGTGCTTTTGGATGCTTTCCATGGATATTTCCCCAAACAAGGTTTTTATATCAAAACTCTAACTTAGATGAGTATAAAGCTTCATTTACATGCTTGATAAAAATCAATTGAAGGGAGGTTTAGGATATTTGAGTTGATATACACTCACTTCGATCTCTAATCTTTGATTCTCCACAAATTCTTCAAGCTCCTAGGTGATTTCCCTTTTCTCTCTCTCTTTTCTCTTCTCCTTTCTTCTTTCTGCAGGAAATAGTTTTTGATTTTAATCTTATATCTAAGGCTTATATAAGGCTAGCCCAATTAAATCAATGTAATTCATTACAAATCAAATTTTTACAAAAATTTATATTATGTCCTAAAAATCATGCTAACCATAAATGTAAAGTCAATTTCGAGTTATCGTGCCACTAAGACTTTCAATTTCTAATCCAAATGTCTCAATTTCAATAGATTTTTCCAATAACTGATAGATTTATGTATGTGAGCATAACTCCATATGGAATTTCACATTAAGCATGTAATTACTCATATAACTAAAGATGGAAAGCATGTAAGAGGGTCGGGTTATTACACCAGCAAGGAGTCCACCTTGAGTGGCTGCAATTTGTTTATAACAGACCTGGCCACAAACATCTCGGCCAGGCCTTCCTAACTTCACGGTTTCCTTTGGCAACTTGTGGAATTAGTCCGATGTGATTTCTCCCAAGGATGAGGGGAACACCTTGCACAATAGCTACTTATTCCCACTCCACAACGCCATCGAATTCAAATATAAACCAACATGAAAGTATGGATCAGACTTACTGTCATAAATCCAGAACCTCGACATATGGAACCTCTTTAGGGCCACAAACCTATCCAACTCCACTAAGAACGGCGTTCTCAGCTTGACGGGAGATGTAACCTCGGCATTCTGCCTCTTCCTCTGGAGGTAGTCCCTCAAATCCTCCTTTGTCTAACCAGGACCTTGGCTGTCAACAGATTTTAACTTTTTTGGTATGTTGCTTCCGGTGTCATGATGTGTCCTGTTGAAATTCTCTTCATTCACCTTGTCAAAACACAAGCCTTTTCCTCTTTGACATAAGTTCCCCTGGTATGAGGTGTCCTTTCTGAATCACCTCTGATCGAATCTGTTCACCCAACATCCTGTGAAGGCCAATGTGAGCGCTCTATTTCCTTGCCATGCCACAGGTTGTTGGGATTGTTTTCTACCCCTCTTTCTGGGCATCAGTCTTGGCCGCTGGCACCGATGTGTCTTGGAACGAGAACGGTGGTTGCATCACGTTGTTCTACGTCATGAAGTTGACAACCGATTGTACGTCTGCCAACTTGTTTGCCATTCCTTTCATGTCGCCATCCCTCCTTAGGCATCTATCCTTCCATACCTGGAAGTCACTCTTGTTGTAATACTTATCTCAGCCTGATTTCTTTGGGGCATTTCCCTCTTTGTCGACGTCCTTCTACATGAGATTCGGATCCTGTGCTCCATTATAGTTTTCCACCCCAACATTATGGTTTGCGTGTTCACCACTCTCATTGTGGATATCGTCCCCAATCCTTTCTTCATATCTTTCATTGGCCATCTATTCTCCTTAAGTTCCCATAGACGGCGCGAAATTATAGGTGTTGATTTCCAACCACACAACCAAAAGGGGGACTCAGTTGGAGAGCACTGGCAGAATAGATTAATCGCAATAATCTGCACAAGAAAATGAGAATCTGGTAGTAGTTCGTCCACCCGGGGGCACTCCGACGATCAAGTCAGTAATCAGTATCTCTAAAAAATAGCAAATTGTGCTTAAACTCACAAAAAAAGAACTCACTTTTGTCCAACGAGGGTGCCTTGCTTTTATAACCAGCAGTGACCTAGTCCCTTTAAAAGCCTCACATCAGTGGACTCAGGTTCAATGCTCATCCTGGACTCTCGATTAGATAGGGACACACTCTTCATTAGCCTTATCTTTATCCAGACTGAGATCCTTCCCTGTTTTAGGGCTCTGGTCCTTTATTTGCTTATCTCGGATATCGGCATCTCCTCAAATAACCTTGCCCTAGCCAAGATCACCTCGGTAACCTAACCAAGCCATGCGGCACCTTGGCTGACACTTCGGCATTACCTTTGCCATGTGTTATCATTCACCAAATGCATCCTCACATTTCCCATTAATTTAACTAAGTTAATAATAGTTAGAAAATTTTTTGTTGATTTTTTTGGTTTCTGCCTGTAGTTACGCAAATCTTGGTTGTCTTTGTTAAGATGTTAAATAAAGCATGTGACGAGAATGAGCAGCAGGCCGATTTTGAAAAGAAGAAATTAAAAAAGGAAGCCATGAAAGAGCTCGCAGCAACCCAATCTGGAAATGATTGCTTTTCAAATTCAGAAACATGCTCCTTGATCAGTTTGTACTAAAGTAGCAGGAACCCTTGTTGGTGGTGATGTGGAGGATAATATGTCAATTGCATCTCCCCCAATGTTCATAATCATGAATTGTGCCAATTATCCCATGTTACATGTGGTGCTGCTACATTTGACACTGCCTTCACTGCTGCTAGAATTTGTTTATGAAAATGTGTGTATCCTCTGATTTGTATATTTACATGGTTGGTCGATCGGCATTTTTAGGGCCAGTTAGCAGCCCGCTTCTAATATGCCTGCCCACCTCCATTTTATCAATTTTTGTAGAAATATCTAATATGCAGAGGACACTCTAAATGTGATACAGAATGCCCAAATTGTCTATATTCAAGTTTCAAAATATACATGACAAGTTCAACAACAAGTGGTTTTATCCATGGAAATGAAATCTCTCTCTCTCTCTCTATATATATATATGTATGTATGTATGTATGTATGTATGTATATGTGTATATGTGTGTATACTAGAAAGGTGGCACTTTTGTGTGTGAGCTTCACTAAATTTTGTTGGAGAATTATTTTGAAAATTATGTGTGTTTTATTAAGTAGATGAAATGTAAATAAGAAAAAATATTCTAGTCTCTTAAAGTTTGATAGACGAAAGTCATATTCTAACTTGATTTAAAATGTAAGAGGTCGATTGTTATTAAATAAAAGTGAAGGGATTAAAATAAAATTGTTCATAAAACCAGGAAAAACAATCAAAAATTGATAAAATTTTAGATATAGAGTGTAGATTTAACCTTGTTGTAGGATCACTCCATGAATGCATTTTGGTCTTAGATTTTAAATTGTAGATAATTTTGTTGTGGGTATGTAGAGCTACTGTTTCATGAGAATATAAGAGTGTTAAATGTAATTTAGACTACACTGAGTGAGAATGTAAGAGTGCTCAATGTAATTTAGATTACACTGAATTCTAATTACTAGAATAAAATTTAATGTTTTGCAATTGTAGTCATTTACAAATGTCACTTACGTTGTATTTGAATATTGAATATTGAGTTTTTAACTTTTGTTTTTTTTTAATTTTTCTTTTTTCCCAAATTTAAGATTAAAACAATACCATGCCCTAAGATTAAGAATTTTTTACAATCTAACTAACAAATTTGAATTATATTATACAATCAATAAAGAATATGCAGTACATAAAATTCATGCAAACTTGTAACAAGCATACAAGATACAAACCTCGAATTGTCTTTGAAATGTAAACTAGAGAAATCCACATGCAGCTAAAGTGATAGATGGATATTAAGTACGGATTTAAGATGGGCAATTAGTAATTAGCTGACTTAACATTGTGATTGTATTCCTCCCTTCTAGTATTGAATTGCAAATATAATTTTCCAAGTCCTCTTCACAAGCTATTAAAATCCAATCATTACCCTCATCTTGATACTAGATACGGTAAGTTCCACCATGTAGGCTCAGCCTCTTGGCCACTTGTTGTTGAAACTCTACCATTCCCGACGACACAGCGAGCTAAAATTTAATAAAACCATCTCCATATTTTTCCTTTTTGGTCATAATACTTGTGTCTTGTGTTGCTGTAAAATGTGGCTTTGTGTGAGAAGTAGTAGCCATGTCATGCATGTGAGGTGGATCAGAAATTGGAGGCTGACTAGATTCTAGGATTTGTTCCTGAACACCACCTTGGACAAGTTTATTCGAAAGCAATTGGTTATCCTTACTTCTCTTGCGAGGTGACCACCTGGTGATATTATATTCTCTGCAAGCACGCTTCACAGTGGATCGGCTAACTATAAACCGAAAAATCCAATTTTAAATAAGAAAAATACATTGTTTACTACTACCAAAAGTATATGACATTTCCTAAGGATTTAGCTAGGAATGGTTTTTCCCAAGTATGTAAGCTTACCAGCATGGCTTTCTGCAGCATCTTTAAGTTTCATTCCAAATTGTTGCTGGAGATCGTCCAAGCTAATCGGAATTTCAGCTTTTCTCTGTAGCCTCTGGGATGAGTTAATTATGCAATTTTCCTGTATAGAAGTAACAGTAATGTTGTTTTCTTATGTGTTACTAACAACATTGTTTCCAGTGTCTATAGCATCCACTTCTGGTAATTATGGATCGGATAAATCTATAAACACCATCTCTTCTCCATTCTCCATTCTATTTGGAGACCTTGCAGTTTGGGTTTTTTTTTTTTTTTTTTTAACAGAATCAAGTTTTCTGTCCTCCTCCAAGCTAATTGGAATTCCAGCATCTAGCCACACCATCTATTCTCCATTATCCATCCTATTTGGAGTTCTTGCAGTTTGGGGTATTGGATAAGAACAAAGTTTAACATCATCTGAAAAATCAAGAACTTCAATAGATAACTCTTTTCCTAGTTCTTCTCCAGAAGCAACCTTAAAACTTTTACAATGCTGCTTCATTGTTGTCAACAATGGAACCAAAGCAATCCTCGGATCTCTACATTCAATGTAGTTTCGGGGCAAAAAGAATTCTAGCATGTTAACATTGTCTTCAATATGACAACTTCGCAAGCAAATTGCAAAAGAACCCGTAAGTCCATACCTGTGTGCATAGTGTGCCAAAGGTACTTAGTTATGCTAAATTGAGTAACATCTTTGCAAAGGACCAAATTTTGGGACAAAACTGCTCTCCCAACAACCCCCTGCCCTTTTCGTTGGCACTATTTAGCGCATTCATCTAAAAACTCAAGCTTCTGTCTCCCTAATCCATAGGTTCTACCAATTGTGAACACAGCATTGCAAAGCCTACACGAGGCCCAAGTCTGAGCCAAAGGTAGACAATGAGTGCTACACACCACTTTTAGCATCTTATTGATTTCTTGAAGAGTTTTATCCTTGTCCAGATAAATATTGTCCACCAATACATATTCGCCACTTACTTTCGTATCATACCAATGAATACATTTTGAACTTGTCAGACCATGATCCCGTAGGTAGCTGAAATTATATAATTGAAGAATGTTGATAGATTTAAACAGAAAGATATTTGCAAGAATCGAGTATTATCAGTTATAAGTTGTCTTTTATGACGATTGCCTTTTACATTATTAGCTAAAAATAATTAAAATAAATTATAAATTTATTTGGTACAACTTTTGATAATTTGTGAAAAAATTGAATCTGTTTGATTAAATAAATTTTCACATCACTTTTTTCCTAGTAATTAGGACAAAAGAAATGAGACTCTTTTAGCCAAACTTATTCAAGTTTCCCGCCCCCGTCTTTTTTTTGGGATCATATAAATTGAACAAATCAAATAAATTATAATTTAAAATTATAGCCAAACATTATTAGTCAATCTTTTTTAAGTAAATAAGTTGATTTATAAATGGTAATACCAACACATTGGATACAGTAAATGAAAAAAATCAGCACAGTTGAGGCAATTAAACTGACCAACTTAGGTTGAACCAAGGTATTGTATAATCGTCCAAAATCAGCTTCATTGTTTTCGACAGGCACACCTTACCCTAGCATGGAGTATTTTAATTGGTCCAACACTTTGGGCAAAAATCTGTATTGCCCAGTAAAGGGGGCTACTATAAACAATTAGGTAAATTCTACTCGCCTCCCTTGAGAGGTCGTAATTCTTATATTTTTGTTATAATCGCATCAATTTTCCTTACATTAATGATAAGGTTAACTAAGCTAACAATAAGACATATTTTTTGTTAGCCCTTGTGCATCATAATGAAATTATCAATTTTCCTCACTAGATATCGGTATATTTTACTCAAATGATTAATGTCAATGATATGATATCAGAATAAAAAGCTCAATACATGCATAAAAATTGTTGTCAAACTCCATGTTAAATGATTTACACAATAAAATTAATAAAAGGGTAAGATTAACGAATCGTTAAAAGGATTGGCCAGTAAAATGGAACCAACTAGTAAAATAATTTGAGCTCCATCAACAAAAGAAATAAAAAAAAGAACACGAAACCATCATTGAAAATTAAATTTAACAATCAATGGGTAGGCATACAAAAAATTAAAAAAAAAATAAATAAACAAAAGTAAAGAAGAGAACGTAAAAATGGGACTGTTAGGGGACAAACCTCAACGTTCAAAAGTGTAACTACACAAAGTTATATTTATTTCATTTGTCAACACCATCTCCAATACAACAATATGGCACGACCTAGAATGTTCAAACAATGGTATAGCTAGAGATTGCTTAATATTGCAATTGATAGCACGATCGCGATGTGTATACTCTTTGCAGAAGTAATACTGCATATTTGAAGTAGACTCCCGCTGTTGATGGCCGAACACACAGCCATGGAGGCCAAGATGATCCTCACTCACTCCATCCACATCAAATTTAGAACCCAAAGACATCAACCTATACAAACAAAGTCGTTCATCGATGCCATTAAAACCAAAAGGTTCGTGTCGAGTTGTAAGTAAACGCTTGCTCTCAATTTCTACGACTTTCCAAAACTGTATTAGAAATTGGGTATCGGGCCAGACAAATAATATAATTTTAAAGTAGGATTTTATCTTCTCCATAAACTCTGGAATAGGAGGAGCAATCAAGGTTCCATCGATTGTCTTCTCTGTACGATTTTGCAAATTTCCAAGCCAAAAAAATTAAAAAAATAAAAAGTAAAAGGAAAAGTAAGAATAGGGTAAGCAACAAGAAAAGAAAGTGGAAATCGACTAAATCTAATCTAACTACTAAGCACAAGTTAGAAATGCTATATATTACCGTTTTGTTTTGTCACCTATTGATATTTTCCCTATATTTTAACACTGACAACCGGAGTTGGGATTTTCTTAGAGATAAAACTTACAAAAATTAAATTAATTCTTTTTAATAAAAAAAAAGAAAAAGAAAAAGAAAACTAATAGTAAATGTTTCAATAAGACACTGGTTAAATAGAGAATAATTGGAGTGAAAGCTAACCAGCAAGTACTATGAGATGAGAGAGAAACTAATCGGAGAAGAGATAGGGAGGAGGAGGATGTTCGCAACTCGAAAAAGCCCGGCCAATCCCATAGTCTATGCGCTGGCAGAGCAATTGGTGGTTCTTCACATATGATTTGAAATTGGGAGGAAAGTCACGGATCATATCATCATTTGTACGATTTATTGGCCGGGGGAAATTTTCATTCTCGACCATCGATTATCTACGTCTCTCTCTCTCTCTCTCTCTCACTCTTTCTCTCTGAGTGTGTGTGTGTCTGTGTACTTCTCAATACCAGCGGCAAAAGTGTTCCTTTTATATGCCTAGTTGCCTCATTAAAATAATATAATATAATAATAATAATAATAGTAAAATAATAAAATAAAAAGTGTAGGTGGAAGGAAACTGAACATAAAAGTCTCAAAAGGTTCATGTCACGTGGTCCAATCTTAAAAAAAAAAAAAAAAAGCTACCCATGGTGAAAGTAAACAGAAAAAACAAATAAAAGGAAAATTATATTTGAGATATATACCATATACACTCTTAGTTATGATTTTTATATTTTTTGTTATGATTTATGATTTTATTAATTATACTACAACAAAACTGACTTTTTAGGGCACCACATCAATGACATACAATAAATGCACGCCGTAGTTTCCCACCATCGGGCGGTCTACTGTTTCTGGCGACTCTGCTAGGGATTTAGAGAACTTGACTCGAACTCATGATATCTTGTTTTGATTGCACTTATGTGTCTCTTTGCATTGCATTTGCATTGGTGCACCTAAGACACTGTGTTCATCGTCTGCTATTCCTGAACGGTTTGCCTGAGGCTGCAAGCCATAAAGTTGACCGGTTACGGGCTCTACCACGTTGGGAACACAAATCTCGATTTTTCACCGGGGCACCCGTTTGACCATTCGACCTAGTGCATATCGGAATCCGTAGTGACCATTCCAAGCTAGGACAGGTTGTCTACCCGAATGTAGGTTGTTTGAAACTGCTGTGTGCGTAGTGAAACCCTAGTTCTTGACGAAACTAGGACAGGGAAACCCTACCCCTCCATAGGGGTGCTTTGACTCTCACTTGTTTGCTATGTGCTTTTAGAGTGTACCTCTACAGAAATGCATGTATCATTTTGCAAGTCTGGGTATCAGGCCTGCGAGCATCAGTATCAGTATTTGGGGAATCAAATTTACCTGAGGGTATCAGATTTGGGGCAATGATTTGGGAACAGTAATCAGTGGTTGAGAACAGTTCTTTCAGCTTGTGTTTGCCAACTATGTATTGTCTTTATTTAAGCTGTTATGTTGTCCATTTTTCTACATATTGTTTCCTTATTATGTTTTATTTATCTTTTGCAAGGTAATTTAGCACAATTGCATCCGACCAGGCAGATATTCCCCAAGCACTCTGGGTTAGAGGTCGCAGACTTCATCAATCCGAGGATCTGATAGACGGACAACCAGTGTTCCACTCATTACCTCCGGTTATTAGACGAAGGTCAGTAAGGCGCAGTGTATCAGTATAGCGGTTACCAGATCAGTGGCCCTTATCCACCCCACTAGTGAACAGTCAGGCTGAGGTCTCAGTTTCTACTGCAGGGACAGATATACCGGTTGTTCAGATAAACCAGCATTCTATGGCAGGTATGGAAGAGATGATGCGTCACATCCAGGAAAGTATGCAAGCCATGCAGCAGGATGCTGCCCGTCAAGCAAAATTTGCCACACGCCAGGCCGAGGTTGTGGCCCAACAGGCAAAGTTAATTGCCAGGCTACAGCAGCAAACCAGAGCGTCTGCTTTGCACCCAACTCCTCCCCCACCAAGAGTTCCCATACTCGGGGAGACCCAAAACGTCCAGGAAAATACGGATGTTCCAACGAGGCCAGCTTCGCCCCCAATCCTACCCCAGTTGTCTAAAGCGCCTACCAATCTAGTGGATACACCATTTGAGTTCGAGGTAGATCCCACAGTGCTAAAAGTGAGTAAGTTAGAAAAGCTGTTCAAGAAGTCTCAAGGCGTGAAATCCATTCCGAATATAGAGGATGGATACACCGACTTAGTCGTGACTCTACTAGATCGATTTAAAATGCCGCACATAGACCGTTTCGACGGGTTCGGGGATCCCATGGTATATTTGTGGCTATTTTCGTATATCTTAAGGCCGATGGGCCTCTCCAGATTATAGAAGCTTTCTCTGTTTGGCTGGACCCTGTCGGGTGTAGCGGCTATTTGGTATGCAAAATTGGAGGACTATGTTAAGAGAAACTGGAAGGAGATGGCTGAGGCCTTTGTAGCTCAATACTGCTACAATACTCAGATCGAGGTCACAGCTCGTGATCTCGAGACAACTAGGGAAGAGCTGAAGGAGAGCTTCTCAGATTTTGTGACCCGCTGGAGGGCTAAAGCCTCGATGATGACCATCAGGCCGGTCGACAAGGACCAAATACGGATGGTTATGCGCAACCTCCAGCCTAAGCTCGTGTAGAAGATGATCGTCCTCCCCCTTCCTACCTTTGTGGACCTACATGAGATCGGGGTGCAGATTGAGGATGCCATGAAACAGGGTCTGATTGACCATGAAAGAGAGCAGCCAAGAGGGCATTCAACCGCAGTGCTAATGCAGGCACAAGCAGTGCTGCAACTGCCAGATCTTCAGATGTGGGTATGGTCACCACCACCAACCCAAAAACCCTTGCAGCTACGCCATTCACCGGTGCGTCCAGAAGTAGCTTGCAAACAGCCAGGTATTCACCCCGAGGCCAAAGAACCTCCACTCCACTATAAATGCCCCTATCCAAAGCTTTGGGGGTTCTGATCAGGAAAGGGCACTTGAAGCCCTTGGAGCCGCGGCCAATGCCAGACAAACTACCTCCCTCCCATAACCCAGCTAAACACTGTGCCTTTCACTAGCAGCATGGTCATGACACCGACCAGTGCTATAGATTGTGTCATGAGATTCAGGATCTCATTGACAATAGGGTGATTGTACCCCCAGAGAAACCGAATGTCACCACCAACCCTCTCCCACCACACAACCAAGCTTCACCTCCTAAACGAATCAATTTGATCCAAACCGGGGTTGTGTCATACGACCCTAGCATATATATCACCCCTTCTCACCTACCCAAGCCGGAGGTGTTCATTCCCGGTAGCATAGACTTGTGCATATTGGACATCTCCCAAACCTAACCAGAAATGGTGGTGGTGACTATCGAAGATAGAATTGGGTCAACTGTGGGGGCAAATAGGAATGATCATATAGAGCCTGAGGGGTCTGTGAGCTTCATGTACAACCCAAGCGGTTACATCATACTAGCAGATCAACCTAAGCTAAGGGTGGAATTGCCAGTGGGGGCAGAGATTTGTGTAGGTCGAGAGGACAGACCTAATCAGGGGCTGGATGACCTTGCAGAACTGGAGGAGGATATCGTGAATCTGCAATTCTTCAATGAACAGGATTCGGGAGATGTGACTGTCAACTGGTTTGATTTGGAAAGGTCAGCAGAAGCTGCGGGGTGGCTCAGCGACGAGCCGGATGTTGTTGAATAACCTCAGCCAAAATAGGGTCCGTCAGGGACGGGGACATCAATAGTGGCCGGAATGGCCGAGAATCAGAATGGACCATCGGAGAGCACCGGTGTTAAGAATTTTGGTCAGAATATGGGTAGTTTAAGTACAGAAGATGCTAAGCAGCAGGCTGCGCTGAAGTAGTTTGAGCAGGAAAAGATCGAAGATATGGAAAGGGCTAGAAAGGCCAAAGCCCCTGTAGGGACGGAACGTGCCGTGTGCACCGAACGTGCTGTGAGCACAAGAGCAGTTGTAACAGAACCGGACAGGTGTCTGTCAGTTGCCGATGGTATATGATGGGAAGATGACGACCTATGTCTTGCCCATACAGATGAAGACTGGGGGCAAAGCCAACCGGATGATACCTGTTATGTTGACGAGGTTGACCACATGACTAGAAGTGGACGGTATTTCAAGCCCCTGCACTTAGATTAACCAGAGGCATCTGGAAAGGACAAAGAGGCAGAGAAGCAGAAAGAAAAACTGCTCGAAGAGGAGGCTGTGATGAAACAGCTTAAGAAGATATAAGCAGACATCTCCATTTGGGGACTGCTCATGGCCTCAAAAGTACACAGATAAGCTGTCCTTTCTGCGATGGACAGAGCCAAACTTTCAATCGACACCACACCTAAGCAGCTGGTGGGATTGGTTTTTTTGGGAGGAGCTTCCCCGATGTTAACCTTCCTTGACAAGGAGCTGCCGCCTGAGGGCTCGCATCACAAAAAACCACTCTACATCTCTGTGGAATGTAGAGACAAATGGATACTGGTGGTTCTTGTTGACACGGGATCCGCCATTAACGTGTGCCCGTTGAGGACGACATATGCAATCAGGTTGAAGCCCGCGGATTTTGTGCCAACTGCCCAGGTGATAAGGGCCTATGACAATACTAGCAGAGAAGTGATGGGGACTATACAGATTCGGACTCAGGTTGGTCCAGGACAACACGATGTTGACTTTCATGTCTTGGACGTTCCCACAATCTTTAATCTACTCCTAGGTCGGCCATGGCTGCACCAGGTGAAGGCGGTCTCTTCCACCCTACACCAGATATTGAAGTACCCCCACGGCAAGGGGGTGGCTATAGTTTTTGGGAATTCGTCAATCCATCCTCCGCCAGAGGTTTCTATACCAGTTTTGGATATCGAGCATGGCGCAGAGGATGAGTTCCTATCAGGATTTACCCTAGCCGAGGCCCGGGTTGTACAAAACTTACTAGCTGTTGATGAGGGGTTATATGTCAGTGCGCAGTCTGTGTATCTCATGAACAAGCTCCAGCACATCCCCGGGATAGGATTAGGGAAAAGTGGCCGGAAGGGCATTACAGCATCAGCCGAAGTGCCGCACAACCTGCATAGCTTTGGTTTAGGTTATCTGCCTACCAAGGAGGACTAGGTGAGGAAAGACAAAGAGATGGCCGGAAGAGCCAGAGCCAAGCAGGCCAGGAAACATTATGAGTTGATGCATCAGCCTATCCAGGGTACCTTGAACGGACGCTTTGTACAGGAGGGGGTGGTCTTTCCATTTTGTGGCTTCCCAGAGCCATGGTTGAATGCAGAGAGGCGGCGCTTGCTGGGGTTCGAGATTTTCTTCGACTTGCAGTTGTCCGGGGATGATGTTGCCGAAGAGCAGACAGACCCACCAGCTGAGGCTAAGCAGTGTAAGGAAGAGGACTCCGAGAGCACCGAGATTGAAATAGGGGTAGCACTGTTTGTTTACTTCCAGATCCTCCGATCGTACATGAGTGCTTGGGGGATGATCTCTCAGTGTCCGTGATTGGGAATGAAGCAGCTGTGAGCCCATCTTCAAACATTTTCGATGCGTCCATCGCACCTTCCCTCATCTGGCAATACGAGGAGGGCTTCTTATCGAGCAGCACCGGGTCAGCTAGTGAGCCGGAATCTGATTCCCCCGAGTCTGTGGAGTCGGAATCAGGTTCCAGCTCGTTTAAGTCTGAGTCTGGTATTCTTGGGGGTGACAACCCGGATGCCACAGTCCTGTCTAGGTCGTCTTTTTTTTTTTTCCTTTGGGTCTGTTGTAATAGAGGAATCAGGCAATTTGGAGGTGATTAATGAGAATGGAATGGCTGTGGCTTTCGAGTACTTTTCTGTCCCCTTAATTTATTGCATTAATTAGGATTTTAAAAATTTTGATGAAAATGACGAGGAAGAAATTCCTCCGGTTTCCAATATTTGTTTGATCAAGAGCAGGAAGGGTTTGTAAAATCGCTAGTTGATGAAATCACCACAATTAATGTGGGTACTGGGAAAGACCCGCGGCTGGTCCAGATCGAGTCCACGCTGTCTTCGGAGGAGCACAAGCGCTTAGTCACTTTGTTAAAAGATTTCAAAGATATTTTCGCTTGGTCCTATGAAGACATGCCTGGAATCGATCCTGAGATTGTACAGCACCGGATCCCTCTTGACCCGGAGGCCTGACCTGTTAAGCAGAAACTCAGAAGCATCCGCCTAGACTGGGCTCTCAAGATTAAAGAAGATGTCACCAAGCAAATTGACACAGGATTCATGGTGGTATCTGAATACCCGACTTGGTTGGACAATAAAGTTCTGGTGCCGAAAAAGGATGGCAGAATTTGGATATGTGTGGAATTTAGGGATTTGAACAAAGCCAGTCCGAAGGACGACTTTTCTTTGCCGCATATTGACGAATTAGTGGACTTCACTGCTGGGCACGTGTTGCTCTCATTCATGGATGGATTTTCTGGCTACAATCAGATATTGATGGCACCCGAAGACCGGGAGAAGACTGCTTTCACCACCCTGTGGGGAACCTATTGTTATAGGGTGATGCCATTTGGGCGGAAGAATACTGGAGCTACGTATCAACGGGCTGCGACCACAATTTTGCACGATATGATCCATAAAGAGGTTGAGGTGTACGTGGACGACATGATTGTCAAGTCCAAGGAAAGAGAGGGCCACTACACCGCCTTGCAGAAATTCTTCCAAAGGATCAATGAGTATTGGTTGCGGCTGAATCCTCAAAAGTGTACGTTTGGTGTTACAACAGGGAAAATGTTGGGGTTCTTGATCACACAGAGAGGTATCGAGGTAGATCCTTCCATAATTAAGGCCAATTTAGAAATGCCACCACCGAGGACTGAAAAGGAGGTGCGAGGCTTTCTGGGTAAAGTGCAATTCATAAGACGGTTTATTGCAAAATTAACCTTGACTTATGAACCACTCTTTGGTCTCCTGAAGAAAGGAAAGAAATTTTAATGGGACGACTGATGCTAAGCTGCTTTTGAACAGATCAAGTAATATTTACAGAACCCACCTGTGTTGTCACCGCCTGAGCTGGGGAAATCGTTGATTCTGTATCTTTCAGTGACTGAAACTACAATGGGCTGCATGCTTGCACAGGAGTCTGAGGACAAACTGGAGAGAGCTATCTACTACCCAAGTAAGAAAATGCTGGATTACGAGACTCGCTACACTCCGCTAGAGGAAGCTTGTCTGGCCTTGGTATGGGCTACCAGGAAGTTGTGGCACTACCTATTAGCTCACTCTGTAATACTGGTTTCAAGATTAGATCCCATCAAATATCTCTTCGAGAAACTAGCACTTACAGGTAGGCTAGCCCGTTGGTTTCTTTTGCTTTCCGAATTCGATCTGAAGTATATGACGCGCAAGTCAGTGAAAGGGAGAGCGGTAGCGTAGTTCCTAGTCGATCACCTAGTGAAAGGGAATGAAGCAGTCGAGTATCTGTTCCCAGATGAGGTCATTCTGCATGTCAAAGAAGAGACCTGGATGATGTACTTTGACGGAACGTCAAACCAATACGGGGATAGGGGTGTTGCTGATAGCACCCGACAATTCCCTCATACCATTACCATTCAAACTCCGGTTCAAAGTATCGAACAATGAAGCAGAGTATGAGGCATGTATTGCTGGACTAGAAGCAACTCTGGAACTAGGGCCAGAACGGTCGAATGTCATCGGGGACTCGAACTTTGTTGTATCTCAAGCTAAAGGAGATTGGAAAGTCAAAGCAGAAAAGATGAGAATCTATCACTAGACCTTGGACGTGCTGATTCCTTAGTTTGAGAAACTGAACTTCGATAATCTATTGAGAGAGAACAATAGGTTCGCAGATTCATTAGCAACTCTATCTTCTATGATAGACATCCCTTTTGGGGTCCGGATGCGTCTGATCATCATCGAACAAAAATCTGTGCTGGCCTACGAGCTGATTGCTGCCATAGATGAGGTACAAGATGAGAACCCCTGGTATTACGATGTCTGGAACTTCTTGGGAAAAGAGGCGTATCCACCAAGGGCAAATGCCAAAGATAAGAGGGCAATTCGAAGAATGGCTGCTCAGTTCATCGTCTGCGGGGGTAAACTATACAATAGAGGTCATCTCGGGATGCATAAGCTGTGTGTTGATGTCGAAGAATAAAAGCGCCTGATGGAGGCCATCCATGGAGGAGAGTGCGGAGCGCACATGAATGGGGTGATGCTAGCCCGAAAGATCCTTAGACAAGGTTATTACTTGTCCACCATGGAGGAGGATTGTATTGGCTTTGTCCGGCGATGCCACAAATGCTAGATCCATGCAAACCGCATGAACATTCTGTCGTCGAAGCTATTCTACATGACTTCGCCATGGTCATTTTCAGTCTGGGGATTGATATGATCGGGGCTGTCACTCCGATGGGGTCCAATGGGCATGAGTTCATTCTGGTCGTGATAGACTATTTTATGAAGTGAGTTGAGGCCCAATCTTATACAGTGTTGAAGGCATCGCATGTTGCTAAGTTCATCAGGAATAACATCATCTGTCGCTACGGGGTCCCGAATGAGATTATTTCAGATAATGGTTCCCATTTCAAGAAGGAAGTGATCGACTTGTTGGACAAGTACAACATGTCTTTTCATAAGTCGTCTACATATCGGCCGCAGACCAACGGAACAATTGAGGCCACCAACAAGAACATCAAGCACATTCTGCAGAAGATGGTGGAAACCTATCGGGACTGGTTAGATAAGCTGCCATTTGCTCTGTGGGGCTACCGGACTTCAATTCGAACTTCTACTGGGGCAACTCCGTATTTCTTGGTTTATGGGATGGTGGTTGTTCTGCCTATCGAAGTTGAGGTTCCGTCATTGCAAGTATTGGCTGAGTGTCAGATAGCTGAGGCGGATTGGCAGCAAAGCAGGTTCGAAGAACTCATGCCCTTTGACGAGAGAAGGCTAAAAGCACTGTACCATGTTCAGGGTTATCAACGAAGAATCGCAGGGCTTTCAACAAGAAGGTTAAGTCTAGGAATTTGAAAAAGGAGATTTGGTGCTCAAAGACAATCGAGCTCCCATCCACGACCCTAGGGGCAAGTTCAGACCTAATTGGACTGGTCCTTACATCATCAAGTCTATCTGGTCGGGTGGAGTTGTCGTTCTGATGGACCTAGATGGCCTAGAGTTCTCCCAACCGATCAACATGGACAAGTTGAAGAAATACTTTTCCTAAGTGGCTCGCTAGGCCGAAAACCAGAAAGGGCGACCTAGGCAAAAGTTAGAGCATGAAAAATTTGAAATTATAAAAACTGAGCTCGCAAGGTTGAAAACCCGAAAATGGCGGCCTTGGCAAAAGTTAGAGCGCAAAAGGAGAGTGCTAATACACAAGTGAACCCGAGCTGAACTACGTAAGGCTTGATTCCCATCTTTGGGATACGTAGGCAACTTCATTCTAAATTCCAGCCATAAACACTTCCTCGATCAACTTTGTCCGTCTGATCGTGTTGGTCATGTTTGTCTATTCTGCATTTCAAGAGCTCGGTTGTGATCTCCAGTGCAGTGCTATTCAGACTAGGGGCAACTTTCCAGTTGCTGGGATCCGGGGTTGCACATCACAGTGATAGATTTTGGGTGTGTCCAGTTCTGATCCATATCGAAAATGGTTTTGAAAAGTTTTAATAAAAGTTGATTTTGTTCAAATTAATCTTTTTACAACTTAGACCATTTTTGGAGCAAACGAAAAATTTTCAGTACCCACAACCTTCAATTACATTGATTTCAGTACATAGTTCTCCTACTCTTGAATACAAATTGAAGTTGCTTTTTTATTAGATTCATAAAGAAAACTTGAAAGTACTAATAAAGCATTAAATTCGGGGCATGGATAAATCAGGTGTTCCTGCGCCCCCTCCCAGAGCTGGTAGAAGCCTCTAATGCCAAAGTAGGCCCAACATGTGCCTGTTCATCGAGCCAAGCAATGCACTCATCAGAGAGGGTGCAACTGAAAGTGGGAGCGGGGGACAGAAGCTCTCTAGTCCTCCATGTTGTGGTATATAGAGCTAGCTGTGCGCCTCGGACTGGAAATGCAGCAGGGTACTCTATCCCTTCTTCCGGACAAATCTGATCATGTCCGAACTGGCGCCAGAATCGAAACGAGAAGTAAAAGACACAGTGTGTCAGGCCAATTAACTGAATCCCGAGCTGTCGGGACATTCTGTAACTCATCTCCGGTAGATTGAGCCAAGGACAACGCCAAACAATGCGTTTTGCGGACAAACTGTACATCCAGTCGCACCACCATCCCTAATCAGGGGCATCGACTAGACGTCGCCGAAAGAAATAGCTGTGAGCCGAATATGCTAGGCATGAGTCCACAACCTTCAATTTATCCATCAACCATATCTGAAAAGGGATGAAAAATGAGAGATTAAAGAATAGAGAGGTTTATGTGGAGAGAAAAGTAAGAAAAGGGTTTTGAGAGAAAAAACCTAGCCTGAGGGCCGAGTGATGTGAGAAATATATTTGAGATAGGGTGGGAAACAGTACCTGCAGCAGTAGTGGACTCTCCGTGAATCTAGTCGTCTCTCGGCGATGAAAAGCATCTAAACCCATCAATGTCTCAGCCAATGTCATGGCGATACAGCTCTTGCCTTCTCTTAAGCCCTGGGCAACCTCAATCAAACGGACGCTAGACCTTCCGAAGCCTAAGGCAAGAAAGAAATGAGACAGCATGCACAAGCAAAGCGCATGTCACCTAAAACCCTGCCAATGATGATCGCTGCGGTCGCCGGCATCAGAAAACCGATAAACCAAGTTGGGATGTCCAATTCTCCATCGCGGATTAAAGACCGAGCGTCATGCATAGTGAGTCCACACATCCGTCCTAAGGCTTGGATGTGGCCGAAGCGGAATTGTGGCATAATTTCCTCCTCGCGTTCGGACTCCATCAAAGCTTGGAAGTCTTTGAAAGTGGGGCACATTTCTTGTCCACCAAAGCTAAAAACGTGCGTAATTGAATTCCAATACCTTGTCGCGACATGAGGGAACGGAAAACGCAGCGGGGTAAGACTCATTGTGAATAGTGCATTGATGCCGAAGCCCCGAAAATTCAGCTTTTCCGAGCCATCCAAGTTGGCAATCCAATTTGTGAGATTTTGGACAAGAAATGCTTCCGTTTGGTGCAAAAACAGTGTTGAAATGGAGAAACTACGAAGTTGGGGCTTTTGTAGAAGATAAGGTGTTAAGTGGAGGACAGGTGGTAGCATTCTGGAGGCTCTTGCCATTTTTGGCCGATTAGCCAAAAAAAAAAAAGGTGCCGACCGACCATCTTTTTAGCCGATCGGCTAGAAATGTTGGCCGATGGTCATTTCTCTTGGTCGTTGACCCTCTACCTTGGCCAATGGTCTTCCCTTTTGTACTCTAGGCTGTCCATGTATTGGAGATGTTGAGAACTTGTGACTGTTCCACTTCAAATGCCTTTCGGTGATGATTTTGCGAAGTCGCGCATGTGTTACTTCAATTTGTTTATCGAGTTGTTGTACTTTTGTTCATCAAGTTGTATTTCATGTTCTTTAGTCCTTGTTTTGCTTATCGAGTTGTATTTACGTTTGGTCAGCGTGTCAAGTTCTTTGTTTTGCTTATCGAGTTGTTTTATTGTCAGTCGGTTCACTACCTGATCAATGCAATTCGAATGTCTCGTTTTCAAAACAAAGTTCATTCTCATTTACATTGTTATGTAATGTGATGCGATGCAATGCTTACAATGTACAAATGTAACACTTTTTCAACTAAAGAGTTGTTTCATTCCATCATATTTTATTTTGCAAAAGTACATAGTTTTAAACAAAAATAAAATATGCCTGACGTAGTACA
Source organism: Camellia sinensis (assembly GCF_055761805.1). NCBI lineage: Eukaryota > Viridiplantae > Streptophyta > Magnoliopsida > Ericales > Theaceae > Camellia > Camellia sinensis. Next base: position 69,149,524 of record NC_138961.1, on the reverse strand, counting down.
ATGTGCAAAACTACTAGTAAAAAGAAAAGTAAAGCAAAAAAGAAGAGCAGCATCTGGAACGGCAACAGTCGCCTCAAGCACGGAAGTCCATCCTCGTTCTCTTCCTAGACGAAGGTCTAGGATTGCCACTGTCAGCTCTGCTGTCTGAGCCTGAACCGGAGCCATCCTCAGCCTCATCCTGGGACGACTCTGCCTCTCCCTTAGACTCCTCATCATCTGGGGAAGGCTCCCATGAACTACCCTTGATACGAGTACGCCTATGTCTGCCCCGGCTGTGTATCGTCATCCCTCGATCGGCTCCCCCTACTGCTCTAGAAGGCACTGAACGTCCTACTGAGGCACCCGCTGTGGCCGGTATCTGGAATGGGGCCTGAAAAGAACAATTTGGCAAATGCATCAGTTATGCTATGAGAAGCTGAGTATGTTATCAAATACAGTGTATGAATGCTATGAGCAGTATATGATATACAATGTGTCAGTGCCGTGAGTGGTATGTGAGTGCAGTGTATCGAATGCCGTGTTGATAATGTAATGCATTAGATCAGTATGGAGCAGATTATGCAAGGTTTTGGGACTGAGGTTGAAGGAACTTATCGGGATACCGTAAATGCTCAGTAGGTCTATGCTCCTCTGTAGCATCTGTATCACCGAGGCCGTCAGCTCCAGAGACTGTCCAGTGTACTCTATCGAAGCCAACAAAAGTGTTGAAGTCATTAGTATTTTGTGGGATATCAATTGAAATGAAATGACTGTACAAAATGAAAAGTATAGCACATACCGGGGTCGAGCCGCGACCTCCGACAAGCTCATGATCAGCCGGAGGAGGAGCGATGGGTATTTGATAAGTCTTTCCACCCTGTCCTTGGGATGCCATGGTGGTAGCCAACTCTGGCCACTCTGCTTTCCGTCCCCTCCGGGACCCACTCTTGTCGCGGGCCTGAGTCGCCCTCGGTGCTCCTACTCCTGCTGGGGCTGCAGGCCTCTCTCTCTCAGCTCGGCGAGCACCGGTCAGAGGCCGCATGAGATAAGTCTAGATGAAGTCAACGTAGTCACCCTCATCTCGAAAAAAGTCAGCATCCCAGCCTATCGTGAAATCAATCATATCCTGCAGGGTGTACCTCTCGGTGGCCCTCGTACGGGTAGGAGGTGGCCTCGGGACTATCTGCTTAGGCAAACTGAGGGACTGCCACAGGAAGCGCTCACCAAAGTACCATGCCCTACAGACTGGGCCCTCAAGAAAAACCCAGAACCGGACAGTCTCCCAAGCACCCATGTACTGATTTCTCACTGCGTCCGGCAACACGGCCCAGGGCTGCCAGGTGATCTGCAAATGACAAGATACACAGTTGGTTATCTGCTATTGAAAATGCAATATGAAGCGAAGCTTAAATGAACTGTAAGGTTCGAAGTACCTCCGCTGAGGTAATGGTGTCAAAGTATCTACGCAAGAACAGGAAAGACTCTTGCGGCCTCCGCTCGTACCTCACGTCATATCGATGAGAATATGGGATAGTGAGGGGCATCTCCACCTCTGGCTCTGGATCAAGCCTTGGAAAGTGGGCATACACCCACAACTACAGAATGTAAATGGGCGACATTGAGTATGTTTATCAATAAAGCAGAATACAGATGAAGCAGAAGTCAGTGCATAATGTACAGTGTATCGTACAATGTGTGAAGTATCCTGTGCGGTGTGTACAGTATACGGCCAGTGTAAAGTAGATTGCGTGTATGCAGTGTGTGTGGTGTACAGATAGTGTAAAGCAGGACTGTAAAAACAGAAAGGGAAGGTGTACTTCCCAGGCTTGCCAATAGCCTCCTAGCAGATGCCCGCTGTGGCGGGATGAGGAACTCATGTACCCGTACAATGTGGCTAGGCCTGTGCCACCCCAATCATAGCGTCGGATCCGGGTCACATCTACCAGTGCGCTCAGCAGATAGAGTCCAACTGTGTTCGCCCGGTCGGGGAAGAGAGTGGTGCCCAGCAAGAACATAAGGAACCCCCGGGCGTAGCGCTCTACCTCCTTGCGGGTCATCGGTATCTGTATCCTGAACTGGTCCTCGAACCATGAATATCTCATAAACCCCGGTCGAGAGAGAGGTGGGCGAACGCCGAGCAAGAAGATCTGGGCAGCATCCCACTGGCCCATGTCGGTGTCAAAAGGGATCCGATCACCCCCTACTCCGATGCCAGTGAGCATAGAGAAATCAAAGGGAGTCATCGTCATCTCCCTTGTGGTAGAAAAGTGGAAGGAGTCGGTGGTGTCCCACCACCTCTCCACTAGCGCGCCTAGAAGGGGCCTACTCGCAGTGAGGCGCGAGAGTCCCATGCAGAAAATGCCAAAGCCGGCCTTGTCGACGAAGTAATGAACCTCATCAGGTAGCTCCATGTACCAGTCGCATGCAATGGTATTCCCATACCCCCGGAAGGCATGGGAATCTCCCTGTGTTCAAAGGCAAACATATGCGAAGCAGTTTCAGAAATACAGTGTTTGAACATGTCCCAAATTGATAAAAATGCAGTGTGTGCGCATATGTTTGAGTTAACATAGTTATCATATATCAATATGCTTGGAATGAACTAGGCATGTAGTGTACAAATATATTTGGGTCAATCAGATGCAGAGTGATATTGGCTATCTGAAGCATATAACCTACATTGCGGAAAGTAAACAGGAAGAGTATACCTCAGCAGCGCCATAAGAAAGGTGTGACTTCGACTCGTGTAGCAGGAGCTCCAATGGCGCACCTCGCGCGTAGCTCCTGAACTGGTGGATGCTATCGGGAGGCAGTACATGTATCGTGGGCCGGTATGTCGCCGGGTCGAAAGGTCGAACACTGAGCGGCAAGAGCTCGACCTCGGGATCCGTATCCATCTTTGAGGGAGTCCCACCCTGTGGAATATTATCTGCCATCTCGAGAAGAGCCCAAAAATGACCGACGGTATGGAAAGTGGGCAAGAATGCCAAAAGTCAACCCCGAGGGGTGAAAAATGAGAGAAAAGGTCAAAGTGCGGAAGAAGGCACGGAAACCAAGGCAAACTCAGGGGAAACGAACCCCAAGCGATGAAAATCAAGAATGTGGCACCAAAATCACTTTTCAATCGGTTCAAAGTGTGTAAAACAACGAGGATTTCGCGAATCAGAAGTTGTGGGACGCTCGAAAAATGGGGAAAAGCTCGGATAGAAGGGAGGAAAATGAGCTTGAGAGGGAGGGGAATGACTTTCGGCTAAGGAGAAGTGAGAAAATAGGGTTTGGAACCCTATATTTAAAGACCCGAAGCAAATGGACAAAACTGCCCCGAATTTGCCACTTTTGGCCGATCGGCCAAATTGTTGGCCAATTGGCTCAATTTTTGGCCAATGATCTCTTTTGGTGGCCAATGGATGGCCGATAGCTCCCCCTTGTGGTCGATGCACCTCCTATGCCCTTGTCTTGGGTATTTTTGTTGATTGGTATCCTCATCTCTCAAGAAAGTGCAAGAAAATACACTTTTGAAGTTCGAACGGCCCACGTGGTAACCGTAAATGATGTCCTCCGTGTGTGGCACTCGATATGCACAAGGTGTATCATTTTTTGTATCCTTTTGAATATCTTGCGTTATGTTGTTTTCATCATGTTTGCAAGAAACGCATTTGTTATATGCCTTTTCACTCTTACATTGAGCATGTCTCATCTTATTTTGAAGTTGCACCTCAACATCGTGGATAACATGCCTTTACCATGCTTGTGTTGAATATATGTCTCTCTTTGTTACCGCATTGTTATGCACACACTATACGCGTTGTCGCGCACGTTTTGTTTGTATTGTCATGCACACACTATATGCGTCGTCGCGCACGTTTTGATTGCATTGTCAGGCACATCTCTTTTCCATTGTTATGCACTTTGCTTGCGTTGTCGCGCATGCTTTTCCTCGCATTCTTATGCACTTTGCTTGCGTTGTTGCGCATGCTTTTCCTCGCATTGTTATGCACACTTGCTTGCGTTGTCCCGCATGTTTTACTTGCATTATTATGCTCGTTCTAGTTGCATTGTCATGCATCTTTTCACTTGCCTTGCTATGCACCTTCTCACTTGCATTGTATATGTATGCATTTATCTCATATTGAAATAATATATTGATCTAACGATTGAACATGTGTTTCTACTATATTGTACCTGTTGAATTTCTTTCTTTTGCAAGCATGATATTGTATGTACGGTTATTTTAAGCGAAGTTCTGGTTTAGCTTGACTGTGCAACCCTTTCTCCACTCGCGTGCCGCGTTTGGACGTACCCGCATTTTTGCGTTCATCACGCGTTCTGCACCCTTTCTCCACTCGCGTTCCGCGTTTGGATGTACCGGTATGTTTGCGTTCGTCACGCGTTCTGCAACCCTTTCTCCACTCGCGTGTCGCATTTGGACGTACTCACATGTTCGCGTTCATCACGCATTCTGAACCCTTTCTCCACTCACGTGCCGCATTTGGACGTACTCGCATGTTCGCGTTCATCACGCGTTCTGGACCCTTTCTCCACTCGCGTGCCGCGTTTGGATGTACCCGCATGTTCGCGTTCATCACGCGTTCGGCAACCCTTTCTCCATGAGTGTGCCGCGTTTGGACGTACCCGAATGGTCACGTTCATCACGGGTTCTGAACCCTTTCTCCACCGCGTGCCGCGTTTGGACGTACTCGCATGTTCGCGTTCATTACGCGTTCTGCACCATTTCTCCACTTGCGGGCCGCATTTGGACGTACCCGCATGTTCGTGTTCATCACGCGTTCTGCACCCTTTCTCCACTCACGTGCCGCGTTTGGACGTACCAGCATGTTCGTGTTTATCATGCGTTCTGCAACCTTTCTCCACTCGCGTGCCGCGTTTGGACGTACTCGCACTTTCATGTGCATCGTGCTTTCTCGCACAATCTTTCTCCACTCGCGTGCCGTGTTTGGACGTACCCGCACTTTCATGTGCATCGTGCTTTAGTGCACAACCCCTTCTCCTCTCGCATGTGGTGCGTTAGGACGTCTTCGGTTTCGAACACTCAGATGCGTTCTAGTGTTCATTTATTCACTTTCTCTTGTCGTGTGTAATACCTTGAGAAGTGTTGCTCTTTCCTCTCCTGCGTACGATACGCTAAGAGATGTTGTGTCTGAGACTCCGGGTGTCCACGGTAGATGCTTTTAGTCTTCTCCACGTGAGACGCAGTGGGAATTGCATAATTTTCTTACATCCTTTCTGTTGAAATGTGTAGGATTGTTTTTTCTTATTGACTTGCTTAAACTGTTGTATTTATTTTTGCATAAATGCTTCATTATAGCTCTCTTTGCATGATCATAAGTTATGTTCGGCATTGTGCATGTCATTTGCATCTTGCTCCTGCATGGGTGATCATCGAGTGTTCAAACGATGACGTCTAAGTCTTGAAGACGTTCAAAAATAGGGTGTCTATAGTTGCCCCTCTTTGACAGAACCCAAAAGTCATAAGATGACGGGAGTGAATGTCAAAGCCCAGAGACGATCCATTTTCAACAAGGCCAAAGATAACTTATGATCATGTGTGCCAATCGGCTATCAACAATTGGCCGATAGTCTCAAAATTGGTCGATGACCATTATCCACTAGCCGATGGCCACCCCTCTTGGCCGATGACCTCTCAGAATGTCCATAAGGTAGGTCAAAAGCATCACAGAAGTTGGCATAATTTTCAGAGGTGTAGAACAGTGCAAACAGAGGCAACATGAGGTATGGCAACAAATTTCTGAGCGAAGTTGATCAAGCATGCATATGCCCCTCTTCTCGAGGCCGTTTTAACTGCTTTGTATAGTTAGTTAATTTGTAATTAATTAGTTAATGTGTTAGCTAATTTAATTCATCGTTGTAAATTCTTAATTAGCTTAGCTTAGCAAATATTCAATTTGATTATGTAATAATTAGTCTAATTAAATTATTAGATTAGTTAGAATAGCTTAGCGTAGCTAGCATGTATTATTCATTCGGACCCTCTGTTGAGAGGGCAAATTTTGTAATAAGTGTGCGCGAGTGTGTAAATGTCTTCCAACCCCACGTCTTTCTCCCTTTTACTTAACCGCTTACGATGGTAAGTTCTAGGTCATGTTTTGATTAGCATCCTTATGTTTGCATGTTTGCATTCATTCATCTGTCATGCATGCACCGGGCTCGGCGCATCATACAAACTGCATTGTATTTTAATACATTTACTTGAATACGTGTTCAATAGTATGTTATCAAGTTTTATTTCATATGCCATCTTAGAATAGCTGAGCCTATTTTAGTTGCATTTTTGCATGTGTTGCATTAGGCATCTTAACATAGCTAGGATCATGCAATGATTACTAACTAGTTGTTGTTTTAGCTCGGAGAACACTATAAGTGTTTATGTTTTAGCGGCCCTGCATGTGTGTTACTGATTGCCATGACAACATGCTTGCCATGAGGCTATTTGCTTAAATGATATAATTGCCTGAATGCCTGTGGGTGAAGGTTGGATTGCTTGAATTGGAACAATTCATTGAAATGCGAGTTTTAAGCCCACTTGAGAGTGGCAAAGCCATGTTTTCTAAGCCCACTTGAGGGTGGCAAATCCACGTTTTAGCCTACTTGCGAGTAGCACCTTCAAACCATTTTCAAACAAACATGAGATGTTTTGTTCCAACTTAGGCGATCTAGTCTATGCTTGTATGCTGTGCGCATCACATGGTAAGCTAGCTAATAAACCAGAATAAGAACACATGTGTTTTCAAAAACAAAATATCATGCTTAGTAAAGGCCGATCTTTGATCGGGCGAGCAGGGGTGCTCATTGCATGACCTTCCCCTCTCGTACCCAAGTTCCCGAGCTGAGGGAACTTTGGTAATGACGGACACGTGGCCTTAAGCACTGTAGACGTCCCCGAACGCCCCGGGAGGAACGAGCTCCCGTTCTGTTCATATTGGGGTCACTACAGCTCAGGACTCTCAAATTTGTCACGGTTCTTAATCTGAACCAAAGAGTCCAAATCCGGCAAATTGTTTTGAGAAAAAATAGATTTTTGAAAAGAAGTGCCAAACATGGACTGCTTTGCCAGATACAGAGTCGCCACCTAAATGTTTTTTAATGGGAAATTTAGGAAACCCTGACTCGGTGCCAAAGGTCACGTGTCCGTCATCACCAAAGTTGCCTCGGCTCGGGAACTTGGGTACGATTGGGGAAGGTCACTTCGTGAGCACCCCCGCTCGCCCGATCAAAGATCGGCCTCTACTAACCGTGATATCTATTTTTGAAAACTTTGTGTGTTCTTATTCCGGTTATTAGCCTAGGTTACTATGTGGTGCGCACAGCATACAAGTATAGACTGGATCGCCTGAATTGGAACAAAACATTTCATGTTTATTTTTGAAAGATGGTTTGCTACTCGCAAGTAGGCTGAAAATGCAGATTTTGCCACCCTCAGGTGGGCTTAAGAAAAGATGGTTTTGCCACTATCTAGTGGGCTTAAAACAAACAGTTGATGATTTATTCCAATCCAAGTAACCCAACCTTCACCCACAGGCATTCAGGCAGTTATATCACATAAGCAATTAGCCTCATGGTAAGCATGCTATTCATGGCAGTCACTCACACGCATGCGAGGATGCTAAAGCATAAAACTTACCGGGTACTCCAAGCCAAAACAAAAACTGTATCAGAAATCATGCATGACCCTAAGTATAAAGAAATGCCTAATGCAACACATGCAAAATGCAACTATAGCAGGCTCGGCTATTCTAAGATGGCATATGGAATGCTACAGCCTACACGTATTCAATTTGGAATTGAAAGTACAATGCAGTTAGTATGATGCGCCGAGCCCGGTGCATGCAATACAGATGAATGATGCAAACATGCTGTCATACTGTATGCTAATTTAAACATGCCCTAATCTAACCATCAAAAGCGGATAAATAAAAGGGAGAAAGACGTGGGGTTGGAAGACATACATCACACACACGCACACTTATTACAGTTATGCCCTCGCGCAGAGGGTCCGAATAAATAATATAGTCCCGAATAAAAGAATATTACAGTCCAAATGTTATACAAATTCCTAATTAATTAATGAATTAACTAAGAAAGCAGTAAAACTAGCATGCAAGCCAGGGACTGCCTTACTTCTGATGAATGCTGTATGTTTGGGCTGCCTTGCGCGGAAATCCACTGGGATGCCCCAATTAGCCTCTGTTTAGCAGTTATTCTTGGAAAGCGTGCCAGACTCCGAAAAGTTACTGATTCTTCATTTTGCTGCAACAGAGAGCGGGAAAGGGGCATAGCAATGTATTTTCACAAATATATGCATGCCTCGATCCTCGTGCCACCAATCACGCATACCGAGGCATGATGGCCGAGGAGTCGAATTGCACAACTCAATATAGAATGAATGCACATGAAAACAAAGCTAAAACCTAACTCCATCATGGATAATCCGGAGTGTCGGTGACTGGGAATTAAGACACATTCCGTCACTCGGAGTACGAAATGCACCTCGTTTCCCGTGCCTGAGCTAACTCCTATTCCGAACACGATGCAATATGCATGACATGCATGAAATGCAACTAAGATACAATCCTAACATACACAATGCTATGGAATGACATGCCTTGAAATGTGTGCATACGGGCACGCAAATCGAGAAAATGACAGAATGCGATCTAAGATACAACCTAGTATGCACTATGCTGTAAAAATGAGATGTCTTGAAATGCGTGCACACGGGCACGCAAATCGAGAAAATGAAAGAATGCAACGCAAATGACATGGAAATAGGATATGGGCTTACACTAACATGAGAGAGCCTCAATGACACCCACATAAGAGGCCGATGAATGAAAATGAAGTGCCTCGAAATGCGTGCACACGGGCACGCAAACCGAGGCAATGGCATACGCAATGCAATAGCATGGAAATGGCATATAAAATGCAACATGGACTTATACTAACATGAGAGAGCCTCAGCCGCACTCACATAAGAGGCCGATGAATGAAAATGAAGTGCCTCGAAATGCGTGCACACGGGCACGCAAACTGAGGCAATGGCATACGCAATGCAATAGTATGGAAATGGCAGACAGAATGCAACATGGACTTATACTAACATGAGAGAGCCTCGAAATGCGTGCACGCGGGCACGCAAATCGAGGCGATGGCATACGCAATGCAATGGCATGGGAAAGACATATAGAATGCAACATGGACTTATACTAACATGGGAGAGCCTTAGCCACACTCACATAAGAAGCCGGTGGATGAAAATGAAGTGCCTCGAAACGCGTGCACACGGGCACGCAAACCGAGGCAATGGCATACGCAATGCAATGGCATGGGAATGACATATAGAATGCAACATGGACTTATACTAACATGAGAGAGCCTCAGCCACACTCACATAAGAAGCCGGTGGATGAAAATAAAGTGCCTCAAAATGCGTGCACACGGGCACGCAAACCGAGACAATGGCATATGCAATGCAAATAACATGGAAATGGCATACAGAATGCAACATGGACTTATACTAACATGAGAGAGCCTCAGCCGCACTCACATAAGAGGCCGATGAATGAAAATGAAGTGCCTCGAAATGCATGCACACGGGCACGCAAACCGAGACAATGCAAAAATGCGAACTATGGCATGGGAAATGATATGTAAACATGGTAATAGAATTTAAGCGCTGAAATGTGGGGGAAAACAGCCCCGAAATGAGGCGAAAACACACCCGATGCGAGGAATGGTCTCGAAACATGAATTTTGGGACCGAAATGGCCTATGGCTATACCAAACATGCACAATATGGATATGCAATGAATAGACAGTAGCAAGGCAGCCCCAAAATTAGCATTTTACCAGCACAAATCATGGCCAAACAGCAAGCAAAGATAGGGCAACAATGGCATGCAAAAATGGCCTTAAACATGTGGTGGCCGGCCAAGGGTCAAAAAGGCCAAGAATGATTAGTGGCCGGCCACCACATATTGGTGGCCTCCCAGGTCCCGTCTTCACAACCCTGTGGTTCGAATTTGGAAACTCTAAAACAGGAGAGAGAACAAGCCATTTTGAGGAGGGGTTTAAAAGGTTCAAATGGAATTAATGGCCGGCCATAAACTTTTAGGGTCCTCCCATGTGTGTACATCACAAATATGTGGTTTGGGGTTGAAGAAAGTGCCCCCAAGGTGTTCAACATTGGCTCGGAAGGAGGGGTTCAAAAGGGTCAAGAAACATTAGTGGCCGGCCATGAACTTTTAGGGTCCTCCCATGTGTGTACATCACAAATATGTGGTTCGGGTTTGAAGAAAATGGCTCCAAGGTGTTCAACATTGGCCCGGAAATGCGAAAAACGGGTGTCGGAGGGCGAAAATGGAACATAACTGGTTGCCAAGATAATTGCTGGCCTCTCACGCTCCAGTGACCTCCCTGGTGATGAAACAGAGGCACCTGCCAAAAATGAACGAAAAGCAATGCAAAACGAATGCTCGGGGGCCAAAACACGCAGTTCGGGGTCCCGAAAATGGGCTGCCAAGCACCGAAAGTGGCGTTCGACCACAAAGTGGGTTTCTCAGGCCCCAGTGTCCCTTGAAAGGGAGAAAATAAGATGTATGCCAAAAACCAGAGCAAACGGAGATGGTTAGGCGGTCCCGAACCGAGGCACACGGCCAACAGTCCCGAAAAACCGAAAACCGGACTCCGAAATGGGCAAAATGGCCTGCGGCCACAAAATGTAGCCCACGGCCACTGGGAGATGGTCTACGAGACCTCTCCCTCCCCTCAGGAAAAGAAACAGAGAAAACCGAGTCTGGTTCACAAACCGAGGCAAGGCACAAAAGATGGTTCGGAAGTCCGGAGGCAGGGCTCGCAGCCAAGACTCTGAAACTTCTGAACGAGCACATTGTGCAATATCACCAAGTGCTCAACTGGTGACGTCTGAGTCTCAAGGTCGGTCAAAAATGGGGTGTCTACAGTTGCCCCTCTTTGACAGAACTCGGAAGTCATAAGAATAACGGGAGTGAATGTTAAAGCCCAGAGACGACCCATTTTTGACAAGGCCGAAGACTTAGACAAAGCAGACAAGATAGACAAAGATGTGCCCTCAGGCAGGGGCAAAATGCAAATGATATGCAAGAAGATTTTGAAGATTGGACTTATACGCTACGCGAGGCCGGTTTTGAAAGTTGGACTTATACGCTACGCGAAGCCGGTTTTGAAAGTTGGACTTATACGCTACGCGAAGCCGGACATCACTCATGATCATGCAAAGAGAGCTGTAATGAAGCAATTATGTGAAATAAATGCAACATTTTAAGCGAATGCTAGGCAAGCAAGTAAACTCGAGCCAAACTACACTTCGTGCAGAAAGGATGTAAGAAAATTATGGAATTCTCACTGCAAATACAGTGCGCATGTGTGATAGATATACAGAGCGAACTTGTGATTGATACACAAAAAGGTGAGCACAAAGTGTGATAGATGCACTTAGTGAATCAAAGTATGATTGATATACTAAATGTGAGTGTGATAGATACACAAAGCAAACACGTGTGATTGATACACAAAGTAGGCATAGCGAGTGTGTGATAGATACACTATTTGAGCAAAGTGTAATTGATATACAAAGGGTAAAGTGAGCAAAGTGTGATGGATACACTAAAGGTGAAAACAAAGTGCGACAGATGCACTTAGTGAACAAGTATGATGGATATACTAAAAGCGGATACAAAGTGTGATAGATGCACTATGTGAACAAAGTATGATTGATATACTAAATGTGAACACGAAGTGTAATAGATGCACTTAGTGAACAAAGTATGATTGATATACTAAAAGGGAACACAAAGTGTGATAGATGCACTTAGTGAACAAAGTATGATTGATATACTAAATGTGAACACGAAGTGTGATAGATGCACTTAGTGAACAGAGTATGATTGATATACTGAAAGTGAACACAAAGTGTGATAGATGCACAATGTGAGCAAAGTATGATTGATATACTAAATGTGAACACAAAGTGTGATAGATGCACAATGTGAGCAAAGTATGATTGATATACTAAATGTGAACACGAAGTGTGATAGATGCACTTAGTGAACAGAGTATGATTGATATACTGAATGTGAACACAAAGTGTGATAGATGCACTTAGTGAACAGAGTATGATTGATATACTGAAAGTGAACACAAAGTGTGATAGATGCACAATGTGAGCAAAGTATGATTGATATACTAAATGTGAACACAAAGTGTGATAGATGCACAATGTGAACAGAGTATGATTGATATACTGAAAGTGAACACAAAGTGTGATAGATGCACAATGTGAGCAAAGTATGATTGATATACTAAATGTGAAAAGTGTGATTGATACACTAGATGAATGAAGTGTGATTGATACACTAAATGTGAGAATTTATGTGATAGATACACAAAATGAAAGAAGTGTGATTGATACACAAAACGAGAATGTATGTGATAGATACACAAAAGTGAATATGCGCATGGTAGATACACAAAATGAGAATGTGTGTGATAGATACACAAAAAGTGAATGAAGAAAGTGTGATGGATACACTAAAGAAATGATCTTAAACGGAACTTCTTTGAATGAACCGTACATACAATATCATGCATGAATGAGAAAAAACTTGATAGGTACAATGCAATACAATGCATGATGTTTAAGGAACGCAATAAACAAGCATAACGGCGTTTTAGAAAGCACCTCATGGGGTGAGTGGCGATGAACTGCTCTACTCTGACAGGGATCTCCCCTCGTGCTCTTCGAACACTTACCTTCAACTCATAATATAAAGGCTCTGAAATACTGACAAGGATTCTTCATGTAGAACACTTTGGATGTTGTCTTTCTTCCTGATCATATTCACAACTTTCCCTATTCTCCAACGGGGTGACAGATTAGGTTGGTTCAGTATCCAGAATTGAGGTGCATACACGCTATCTCAACCTATGGGGCTTCCATACAGATTTCAAGCCGAGGACACGCCTCTGGGTATTTAAACCACACTTTAGTCCCGGAAATCCCGAACCTTTACGTTCTAGGCATCAGCCATTCGAACTCTAGTTTCCACCGTCGCAGTTGGTCTCCTAGGAACTCATTGCGAACACAGCCAAGATGCCTCTGGCGGGGAATGGTACTCAGGGAGAGCACTTTGATCGCCATTCTGGCTTGAAACAGACTTGATCTTGAGCTTGAGATAGAGGCACACTCATACTTCGGAGCTTTGGCAAGACTTGAAGAGGTACACACAGAATGTAGTCTCGGAACTTACTGAAGTTGAAACAAACTCAGATACCCGACATTTTCCTCTTTTGCTTTTGCTTTGCAGTCCGGAAGCATATATAGCTTCAGATAGGTCCTGGTTCTACTGTTCTGACGTGACTTGGGTTGAACCCTGCGGTTTTATGAAAGAACGAATCTTGTTTTGCACAATCATGAAGAATGGCACAGCACTCTGAGCACAAAACGATTTTATTTTGAAATTGATAAATGAGTTCTCGACCAGGTATTGAGCCTACGACTGAACACAGCAAGACAACTCAACAAGGAAGTAAAAGGCACGCAACCTAGACACATCGAGTAACACTCGAAACGACTCAAAACAAGAATCGAGATAAAACAAAAAGACACGACACTCAGACGTGCACATGGAGCCTGTTTCACCGGGTAGTGTTTCCCACCCTTTCTCATTTGTGATTCTCACATCACTCTGGCACTCAATCTCTTGTTTTCTGAAAAAGCCTTTTCTCACTTTTTCTCTCATCGTACATCTCTCTATTCTTCAATCTCTCGTTTTTCATCCCTCCCCTGGGTGGTTGATGGACGAACAGCAAATTGTGGGCTCGCGCCCCTAGCGTTCTGCTAGATTCTCTTTCTTCTGCTCATAGCAGTGAGTTCCTCTCTCAGAGGGGTTGCGCTGCAACAGGATGTGTAGCAAATCGGCAGCTAACATCGGTTGATGATGCTCTGTTGGGGAGTTCGGACGTGATCAGATCTGTCCAAATAAGGGAGCGGAATATCTTGTCCCATTCCGGTTCGTGCTTCGCACTTGGCTTGATACCTCGTTGCTTGGAGGATGAGAGAGCTTTCAGCCCTTTGTTGTTAACTTCAGTTGTGCCCTATTCTGGCAGGTAGAGTGCCCTTCTCGGCAAGTATGTTGACAATGGGAAAGACAGGAAGCCTAACTTAACTGTGCCCCTAGTTCATCATTTTGACCATTTTTTGTTTTAGTTTTCTCCTAAAAATTTTGACCAAAATGAGAGTTAGATAAACATGCTTGTTCAATTTTCTGATTTAAAATCATGCAAGTTAGGCTGTGAGCACTGAAAATTTTCCTCTTTTGGGTCCAAGAAATGGTCCAGTTTTGAAAATGGGATACTTTTCGAGAAGATTTAGTCAACCCTAGTAAAAATTTTCAAAAACTATTTTTGCGAACGACCACTGCTCAACGATCACAGAACCTACTCTTGAGATGCACAATCTCAGATCCATAGCAATGGAAAATTGCCCCTTGTCTGAAGGACACTGCATGGCAACGAAAAGTTGCCCCTTGTTTGAAATGACACTGCGGCGTTCTGAATGGCAACGGAAAGTTACCCCTTGTCTGGATAGCACCGCAGCGCATTGAATGGCAACGGAAAGTTGCCCCTTGTTTGAATGACACCGCGGTGCATTGAATGGCAACGGAAAGTTGCCCCTTGTTTGAATGGCACCGCAGCGCATTGTAGGCAGTCCTCAGAGCGACGAACACAACCAAACTCTCGGATACAGAGAAAGCGAAGATGATCAGAACCATCACATGGACACAATCGAATTGTTTTGCGGCTGGACTTCAGAATGAAGTTGCCTACGTATCCCAAAGATGGGAATCAAGCCTCACGTAGTTCGGGGTTAAGGAACACTCGGGTATTAACCTCTCCTTTTTCGGCTCTAACTTTTGCCAAGGCGCCCGTTGCGGGTTTTCGACCTTGCGAGCTTTGTTATTCTTTTTTCAATTTTTGTATCTTTTCATTCTTTTTCATTTCCTTTTTTTTTTATTTTCTTTTTTTTTTTTTTTGCTCTTTTCTTTGCATCTTTCTTTTGTTCTTTTGTTCTTTTGTTCTTTTTTTTTCTTCTTTTCATGCTCTAACTTTTGCCTGGACCGCCCTTCCGGGTTTTCGGCCCAGCGAGCCTCTTAAAGGATAAAAGTGTGACAAGTCTATGCCAAATGGTTTTAGGATCTCGAAGCCATCTGTATCTAGGAGAATGGCTGCTGTTCTAGCTTCGTAAACTTCTTCTGATGAGACCTGATCTTCTTGACCCGACTTCCTTGCCTCTTGTTCGAGGGCTGCTTTGAATCTGGCCACATAGGCCTCACATTGTAGTTGACCGTTGAACGTTCTGAATGGGCCCAAGGTTTGAAAGCAAGGGCTCGAGTCTTGAGGCTGAGAGCGATCCTAAGCTGCACAATCTCAAGAGCGATTCCACACAAGTCTTCGCAGGATCGCGCAAAACATTTTGTTTTTGAAAATTTTTAAGAAAGCGACAAATCGCTCGCGCTGAAGATAGTGTAGAACCAATCTGGATCAAGCCAGGATCCTTCCCAGTACTTACGCTAACAAGCATGATTCCATTCGTTAAAGGCTTAGCACGCCTCTCTTTCTCTCAATTGATCAAAATTTTGCAAAACCCGAGGAATCCCTTCCTCTTTGTTTTCACCGCGGTGTTCAAAAAGTTTTGAAAAACTTAGGTCAATGCAATGATTTTGGGGTGCAGAAGAGTAGGCGAAAAGTACCGCCGTTTCATTCAAACTTTCTAGCACAACTGGCACAAAGTAGAAGCAAGCACAAAGCATGAAAAACCGTTGCTGTTTCATTCAAATCTGTTGGCACAACTGGCTCCCCTGGTAGAAACAGACTCAAAACAAAAAGAAAAGACAAACACAAAACAAAATGGTGATGCCCGAGGTAACACCCCCCGGAATCACCCGACTCCTATACAATAGGACTGACTCGATACAACAAGACAGACCCAAAATAAAAAGAGACTGACTCAAAGCAAAAAGACAGACTCAAAACAAAACAACAAGACCGACCCAATACCCGAGTCAGACAGTACAAAAACTAGCATTTGCAAATGCTCAAAACAGTGCATGCCGTCCACCATATCTGGAGTAAACTGGGTGCTGCCCGCAGGTGGTTCATCCCTCGATCACATCACATTATCCCCTACAAGTTCACTGATCAAGTGTTGATGGACTTTGCTGGACTGGCACAGGGATGACCCCGTTGTCAAACAGATCTTGTACATCATGGCGCAGACGAAAGCAACTGTCGGTGTCATGACCAGTTTGTTGATGGTAGGCGCAGTACTTAGTCTGATCATGTTTTGCAGGGATAGGATCGGGTAAGGGCCGTTGTTCCAACGGTTTCAGATGCCCTTTCCGGATTAAGGCCTCTAGAGCTTTTGACAAAGGCATATAAAGCGGGGTGAAAACCCTCTTGACTCGGGGTGGATATTTGGTTCCTTGTGAGCTACTTCCGGACGCACCGGTGAATGGGGTAGCTGTTTTTGATACGGTGGTAGCCACCATGCCCACATCAGAAGATCTTGCAACTGCATCACCACTGGTGGTCGCATTCGAACTGCGGGAAAACACCCTCCTGGGCTGCTCCTTCTCCTGGTAAAAAAGGCCCTGCTTCATAGCGTCCTCGATCTGCACTCCCATCTCGTGTAAATCTGAGAGAGTAGGAAAGGGAATCACAATCATTTTCTGCATTAGCTTGGGCTGGAGATTGCGCACAATCATCTGTATTTGATCCTTATCCGTTGGCCTAATGGTCATCATTGAGGCTTTGGCTCTCCAGCGGGCCACGAATTCTGAGAAGTTCTCCTTAGGCTCCTGTCTCGTCGTCTCAAGATCACGGGTCGTAATCTCGATTTGGGTATTGTATGAATATTGTGCGACGAAGGCCTCGGCCATCTCCTCCCAGCATTGTTTCACTGAATCCTCCAATTTGGCATACCAGGTGACTGCAATACCCGACAGGGTCATGCCAAAAAGGGAGAGCTTCTGTAATATTGTCAAGCCCATCGGGCGCAAAACATCTGAAAACAAGCTCAGGTGGACCATGGGATCTCCTGACCCATCAAAACGGTCGATGTGAGGCATCTTGAACCTGTCCGGCAGAGTTACAGCTGCGTCGGTGTACCCGTCCTCGATGCCTGGGATGAACTTTACCCCCTGGGATTTTTTGAACAACTTTTCAAGCTTGCTCAACTTCAACGCTGTGGGGTCAACCTCGAACTCGGAGGGAGAGTCCGGTGGATTGGTAGGTGTTTTGGATAGTTGAGGTAAAATTGGGGGCAGAGCCGGCCCTACCGGAATGTCCATACGTTGCTGGACATTTGGTGTCTCCCTAGGTGCTGGAACTCCTGCTGGGGGAGGAACTTGTTGTGAAGCGGACGCGCCGCTTTGCTGTTGTAGCTTGGTGATGAGCTCGGCCTGCTGAGCCATGATCACAGCCTGCTGTTTGGCAAATTCCTCCTGACGAGCAGCATCCTGCTGCATGAGTTTCATACTTTCTTGCATCTGGCGCATCATTGACTCCATCCCTGACGTGTTCTGCTGATCCATCTGACTGGTTGGTATCTATCCCTGCAGTAGAAACTGAGACCTCAGCCTGACTGTTTACTGGTGGGGTGGATAAGGGCCGCTGACCTGGTAACTGCTGAACTGGTGATTTGTGCCCGACTGGCCCCTTTTACCCTGCCTCTGGCGGAGGAACACTGATTGCCCTTGAACTGAATCTCTGACCTAGCAAAGTCTATCAGCACAAGTTCGATGGACCTCGGGGGACATCGGAGCCTTCTGAAGCTATGGTTCCCAGACTACCTTGCAAAAGAGAAAACAGACAGCATCTCAGCCTGATTTCACGATAACCCATATGAGCAAAGCTGAGTGAGTGTACTCTCTACTAGATTCTGCCCCAAAATTCTGCCCCAAATCTGAGTCTGATACCCACAGGTAAAGCTGACTCCTAAATACTGATAGTAATGCCCGCAGGCCTGATGCCAAAATTCGCAAGCTGGTGCCCGCAGGCCTGATGCCCAAACTCATACACTGATACATGCATTCCTGTAGAGACGCACTCTAAAGCACATAACAGATAAGTGAGAGCCAAAAACACCCCTATGAAGGGGTAGGGTTTCCCTGTCCTATTTTGTTAGGAGCTAGGGTTTCACTACGCACGCAGCGGCTTCAAACAACCTATAAACGGGTAAGCAACCTGTCCTAGTTTGGAATGGTCACTATGGATCCGAATATGCACTAGGTCGAATGGTCAAAAAGGGTGCCCCGGTAAAACCGGGGTTTGTGTTCCCATACTGGCAGAGCCCACAACCGGTCAGCCTTATGGTCATGCCTTGACAAGACAAGCCTCCGGCAAACCGTTCAGGAATAGCAGATGGCAAACACGGTGTCCTAGGCGCACCAATGCAAATGCAATGCAAAGAAACACACAAGTGTAGTCGAAAACAGATATCATGAGTTCGAGTCAAGTTCTCTAAATACCCAGCAGAGTCGCCAGAAACTGCAGACGTCCCCGAACGCCCCGGGAGGAACGAGCTCCCGTTCTGTTCATATTGGGGTCACTACAGCTCAGGACTCTCAAATTTGTCACGGTTCTTAATCTGAACCAAAGAGTCCAAATCCGGCAAATCGTTTTGAGAAAAAATAGATTTTTGAAAAGAAGTGCCAAACATGGACTGCTTTGCCAGATACAGAGTCGCCACCTAAATGTTTTTTAATGGGAAATTTAGGAAACCCTGACTCGGTGCCAAAGGCCACGTGTCCGTCATCACCAAAGTTGCCTCGGCTCGGGAACTTGGGTACGATTGGGGAAGGTCACTTCGTGAGCACCCCCGCTCGCCCGATCAAAGATCGGCCTCTACTAACCGTGATATCTATTTTTGAAAACTTTGTGTGTTCTTATTCCGGTTATTAGCCTAGGTTACTATGTGATGCGCACAGCATACAAGTATAGACTGGATCGCCTGAATTGGAACAAAACATTTCATGTTTATTTTTGAAAGATGGTTTGCTACTCGCAAGTAGGCTGAAAATGCAGATTTTGCCACCCTCAGGTGGGCTTAAGAAAAGATGGTTTTGCCACTATCTAGTGGGCTTAAAACAAACAGTTGATGATTTATTCCAATCCAAGTAACCCAACCTTCACCCACAGGCATTCAGGCAGTTATATCACATAAGCAATTAGCCTCATGGTAAGCATGCTATTCATGGCAGTCACTCACACGCATGCGAGGATGCTAAAGCATAAAACTTACCGGGTACTCCAAGCCAAAACAAAAACTGTATTAGAAATCATGCATGACCCTAAGTATACAGAAATGTCTAATGCAACACATGCAAAATGCAACTATAGCAGGCTCGGCTATTCTAAGATGGCATATGGAATGCTACAGCCTACACGTATTCAATTTGGAATTGAAAGTACAATGCAGTTAGTATGATGCGCCGAGCCCGGTGCATGCAATACAGATGAATGATGCAAACATGCTGTCATACTGTATGCTAATTTAAACATGCCCTAATCTAACCATCAAAAGCGGATAAATAAAAGGGAGAAAGACGTGGGGTTAGAAGACATACATCACACACACACACACTTATTACAGTTATGCCCTCGCGCAGAGGGTCCGAATAAATAATACAGTCCCGAATAAAAGAATATTACAGTCCAAATGTTATACAAATTCCTAATTAATTAATGAATTAACTAAGAAAGCAGTAAAACTAGCATGCAAGCCAGGGACTGCCTTACTTCTGATGAATGCTGTATGTTTGGGCTGCCTTGCGCGGAAATCCACTGGGATGCCCCAATTAGCCTCTGTTTAGCAGTTATTCTTGGAAAGCGTGCCAGACTCCGAAAAGTTGCTGATTCTTCATTTTGCTGCAACAGAGAGCGGGAAAGGGGCATAGCAATGTATTTTCACAGATATATGCATGCCTCGATCCTCGTGCCACCAATCACGCATACCGAGGCATGATGGCCGAGGAGTCGAATTGCACAACTCAATATAGAATGAATGCACATGAAAACATAGCTAAAACCTAACTCCATCATGGATAATCCGGAGTGTCGGTGACTGGGAATTGAGACACATTCCGTCACTCGGAGTACGAAATGCACCTCGTTTCCCACGCCTGAGCTAACTCCTATTCCGAACACGATGCAATATGCATGACATGCATGAAATGCAACTAAGATACAATCCTAACATACACAATGCTATGGAATGACATGCCTCGAAATGCGTGCATACGGGCACGCAAATCGAGAAAATGACAGAATGCGATCTAAGATACAATCTAGTACGCACTATGCTGTAAAAATGAGATGCCTCAAAATGCGTGCACACGGGCACGCAAACCGAGAAAATGAAAGAATGCAATGCAAATGACATGGAAATAGGATATGGGCTTACCCTAACATGAGAGAGCCTCAGCCACACTCACAAAAGAGGCCGATGAATGAAAATGAAGTGCCTCGAAATGCGTGCACACGGGCACGCAAACTGAGGCAATGGCATACGCAATGCAATAGCATGGAAATGGCATACAGAATGCAACATGGACTTATACTAACATGAGAGAGCCTCGAAATGCGTACACGCGGGCACGCAAACCGAGGCGATGGCATACGCAATGCAATGGCATGGGAATGACATATAGAATGCAACATGGACTTATACTAACAAGAGAGAGCCTCAGCCACACCCACATAAGAAGTCGGTGGATGAAAATGAAGTGCCTCGAAACGCATGCACACGGGCACGCAAACCGAGGCGATGGCATACGCAATGCAATGGCATAGGAATGACATATAGAATGCAACATGGACTTATACTAACATGAGAGAGCCTCAGCCACACTCACATAAGAAGCCGGTGGATGAAAATAAAGTGCCTCGAAATGCGTGCACACGGGCACGCAAACCGAGACAATGGCATACGCAATGCAAATAACATGGAAATGGCATACAGACTGCAACATGGACTTATACTAACATGAGAGAGCCTCAGCCGCACTCACATAAGAGGCCGATGAATGAAAATGAAGTGCCTCGAAATGCGTGCACACGGGCACGCAAACCGAGACAATGCAAAAATGCGAACTATGGCATGGGAAATGATATGCAAACATGGTAATAGAATTTAAGCGCTGAAATGTGGGGGAAAACAGCCCCGAAATGAGGCGAAAACACACCCGATGCGAGGAATGGTCTCGAAACATGAATTTTGGGACCCGAAATGGCCTATGGCTATACCAAACATGCACAATATGGATATGCAATGAATAGAAAGTAGCAAGGAAGCCCCAAAATTAGCATTTTACCAGCACAAATCATGGCCAAACAGCAAGCAAAGATAGGGCAACAATGGCATGCAAAAATGGCCTTAAACATGAGGTTATGAAGCAACTCACAGCTGCTAATTCCAAACAGGTTAGGGCCCTTCAACAACATTGAAGAGGGGCCAAAAATAAGCATATTTTCAGAACTGTAAAAACCCTAAAAACAATCATAGACAAGGCTAAGTTCTTATGCAAGAAAAAGGGCCAAAAGGTGGCCAAAGAGGCAAGTGGTATATGCAATGCCCAAACTGAAAAATTCCCTTCTACAACATTGAAGAGGGACCAAAAATAAGCATATTTAAAGAACTGTAAAAACCCTAAAAACAATATAAAAACATGCTAGAAATGCAATGCAAAATGAGGCTTAAAAGTGGCTACAACATGAGGTATGCAAAATATTCATCAAACAAGCAAAGACCCTTAATGAAACATGTTAAGAAGGTCAAAATAAGGCCATCTATAGGCCTGTAAAAAGACCAAAAACAGAAGCATGATAGGCTGCCAAAGCATGCAAAAATGGGGACCAAAAGAGAGATATAACATGAAGTGACATATGGAGGTCCCAAACAGTGATGAGCCCTTCTTCAATGTTGAAGAGGGGCTCAAAATAAGCCTATTCATAGAACTGTAAAATCCCAAAAATGGAAGCATAATGGGTTGCCAAAGCATGCAAGAAAATTGACATTTAAGGGGATATTGAAGCAAGTGCAATATGGGGGCCTCAAACAGGGTTGAGCCCTTAATGAAACAAGAAAATGAGCTCAAAAAAATGACCTTTTCAGTTTTTGTCGGAGCTCAAATCAATAAGCATGTATGGCTTAGAGATGGTGCAAAAATGGGCTAGAAAAGAGGGAAATTGGACTTACCTTTGAAGACCAACACTTTTGTTGCTTCTTGGACCAGATTTGGTGACTCTAAGCTGCTGGAATTCTTCCCCTTGCTGCTGGAATGGAAGGGTGGTGGTAGAGCTTGAAGATGATGAAGAAATGGAGCCCAAAACTTGGAGGAAATGGGGTCCTATGTATGTATATGCTCCAAGAAACTCTTGTAACCCTCTTTCTAGAGTTGGGAGGCCAGCAAAAAATTCAAGAGAGGAGAGAAGACCCTAGGAAAAGTGGAGACCAAAATCAAGCTCTTGTTCCCCCACAAAATATCCCCCGGATGTAGATATTTTTTGGGGGAAACAGCTGCACAGCTGTAAAGTGGAAGGAGAGAGGAAC
Organism: Camellia sinensis; assembly: GCF_055761805.1. NCBI lineage: Eukaryota > Viridiplantae > Streptophyta > Magnoliopsida > Ericales > Theaceae > Camellia > Camellia sinensis. The sequence goes on along the minus strand of NC_138961.1, from coordinate 69,126,861 downwards.
ATGGCCGGCCCATTACTTTTGCTTCAGGTGGCCGGCCGGCCACCTCCCCTAGCCGGCCGACCAAGGGTCAAAAAGTCCAAGAATGATTAGTGGCCGGCCACCACATATTGGTGGCCTCCCAGGTCCCCTCTTCACAACCCTGTGGTTCGAATTTGGAAACTCTAAAACAGGAGAGAGAACAAGCCATTTTGAGGAGGGGTTCAAAAGGTTCAAATGGAATTAATGGCCGGCCATAAACTTTTAGGGTCCTCCCATGTGTGTACATCACAAATATGTGGTTTGGGGTTGAAGAAAGTGCCCCCAAGGTGTTCAACATTGGCTCGGAAGGAGGGGTTCAAAAGGGTCAAGAAACATTAGTGGCCGGCCATGAACTTTTAGGGTCCTCCCATGTGTGTACATCACAAATATGTGGTTCGGGTTTGAAGAAAATGGCTCCAAGGTGTTCAACATTGGCCCGGAAGTGCGAAAAACGGGTGTCGGAGGGCGAAAATGGAACATAACTGGTTGCCAAGATAATTGCTGGCCTCTCACCCTCCAGTGACCTCCCTGGTGATGAAACAGAGGCACCTGCCAAAAATGAACGAAAAGCAATGCAAAACGAATGCTCGGGGGGCCAAAACACGCAGTTCGGGGTCCCGAAAATGGGCTGCCAAGCACCGAAAGTGGCGTTCGACCACGAAGTGGGTTTCTCAGGCCCCAGTGTCCCTTGAAAGGGAGAAAATAAGATGTATGCCAAAAACCAGAGCAAACGGAGATGGTTAGGCGGTCCTGAACCGAGGCACACGACCAACAGTCCCGAAAAACCGAAAATCGGACTCCGAAATGGGCAAAATGGCCTGCGGCCACAAAATGTAGCCCACGACCACTGGGAGATGGTCTACGGGACCTCTCCCTCCCCTCAGGAAAAGAAACAGAGAAAACCGAGTCTGGTTCACAAACCGAGGCAAGGCACAGAAAAGGGTTCGGAAGTCCGGAGGCAGGGCTCGCGGCCAAGACTCTGAAACTTCTGAACGAGCACATTATGCAATATCATCAAGTGCTCAACTGGTGACGTCTGAGTCTCAAGGTCGGTCAAAAATGGGGTGTCTACAGGCACGAGTCAGGATTTCTTAAATTTTCCAAAACAAAAATATTTAGGTGGCGACTCTGTATCTGGCAAAGCAGTCCATGTTTGGCATTTCTTTATAAAAATCAATTTTCCAAAACGATTTTCCGGATTTGGACTCTTTGGTGATTTATCGGTCTTGCATTGCACTTTGCAAGTTTAGATTCAGAACCATGACATTGAGTCTGAACTGTAGTAGCTTAAGAACAAAATGATTTCGCGCCTTCACGCGCGGAGCTATGATGTTCGGGCAGTCTACACAATCCCAGAGCTTCATTTTTATAGAATTCAAGCTCAAAAGGTGATAAATATCTTCAGAAATGGACAGTTGGCGAATTCCCACCCAGAATAGTGTTTATCGCCATTGAGGGTTGGCTGGCCATTCATAGCCACGGTCGGCGATCACTGATGCACGATCGAGCCTTGATGGCCTCCCCTATTTTTTTGGTTCAAACTCAGCTTAGGGTGGGAAAATGTCCAAAAATGAAACTCACAGGTTCAAACAAGGTAAATGTTGAAGATTGGAGGATGTTTCGGGAGCCTAATTGAATCCGAATCACTGTGAATTCACAATTCAACTTTATTTTTCAATGATGGTTTCCCTTTTGGGAGCCTGTCCATTGATTGTTAATTTGAATTTTCAATGATGGTTTCCCTTTCTTTTTCTTATTTCTTTTGTTGATGGAGATCAAATTATTTTACTAGTTGGTTCCATTTTACTGGCCAATCTTTTTAATGATTCGTTAATCTTACCCTTTCATTAATTTTATTGTGTAAATCATTTAACATGGAGTTCGATAACAATTCTTATGCACATATTGAGCTTTTATTCCGATATCATATCATCGACATTAATCATTTGAGTAAATTATATTGATCTTTGATGCGGAAAATTGATAATTTCATTATGATGCACAAGTGCTAACAAAAAATATGTCTTATTGTTAACTTAGTTAACCTGATCATCAATGTAAGGGAAATTGATGTAATTATAACAAAAATATAAGAATTACTACCTCTTAAGGAAGGCGAGTAGAATTTACCTAATTGTTTATAGTAGCCCCATTTACTAGGCAATACAGATTTCTGCTCAACGTGTTGGACCAATTGAAATACTCCATGTCAGGGGAAGCTGCACCTGTCCAAAACAACCAAGCTAATTTTGGGTAATTATACAATACCTTGGTGCAACCTAAGTTGGTAGGTTTAATTGCCTCAACTGTTCTGATTTTTTCATTTACTATAGACAATGTGTTGGTATTACTATTTATAAATTAACTTATTTACTTAAAAAAGATTGACTAATAATGTTTGGCTATAATTTTAAATTATAATTTATTTGATTTATTCAGTTTATTTGACCCCAAAAAAGAAGGAGGGGGGGAATTGAATAAGTTTGGCTAAAAGAGTCTCATTTCTTTTGTCCTAATTACTAGGAAAAAAGTTATGTGACAGTTTATTTAATCAAATAGATTCAATTTTTTTTCACAAATTATCAAAAGTTGTACCAAATAAATTTATAATTTATTTTAATTGTTTTTAGCTAATAATGTAAACGGCAATAGTCATAAAAGACAACTTATAAGTGATAATACTTTATTCATGCAAATATCATTCAGTTTAAATCTATCAACATTATTCAACTATATCATTTCAGCTACCTGCGAGATCATGGTCTGACAAGTTGAAAATGTATGCATTGGTATGATACGAAAGTAAGTGGCGAATATGTGTTGGTGAACAATATTTATCAGGACAAGGATAAAACTCTTCAAGAAATCAAGAAGATGCTAAAAGCAGAGTGTAGCACTCATTGTCTACCTTTGTCTCAGACTTGGGCCTCGTGTAGGCTTTGCAATGCTATGTTCACAATTGGTAGAACCTATGGAACAGGGAGACAGAAGCTTGAGTTTTTAGATGAATGTGCTAAACATTGCCTACAAAAAGGGCAGAGGGTTGTTAGGAGAGCAGTTTTGTCCCAAAATTTGGTCTTCTGCAAAAGATGTTACTCAATTTAGCATAACTAAGTACCCTTTGGCACACTATGTACGCAGGTATGGACTTACGAGTTCTTTTGCAATTTTCTTGTGGAGTGGTTATATTGAAGACAATGTTTATATGCTAGAATTCTTTTTGCCCCCAAACTACATTGAAGGTAGAGATCTGAGGATTGTTTTGGTTCCGTTATTGACATCAACGAAGCAGCATTGTAAAAGTTTTAAGGTTGCTTCTGGAGAAGAACTAGGAGAAGAGTTATCTATTGAAGTTCTTAATTTTTGTGATGACCAGGTGTGTCACTAGTTTCGCCTTCCCTTCGTTAACCTTGGATTTACCCTAATAGAGTGTTGGGTTAAATTGGAGCCATGTTAAGTGTTTGGGATTTGTGTTGTTTGGAGGGTTTTTCTCAATGTAATTTCTATTCACGTTTTTATTCAGTGTTAAAATTTCTTTCTTCTGAGAAGTGCAGGGTCAGGTCTAGAGTGCCCGAGGAACGAAGAGGAAAATTTCTGGGCTGCTGGGCCAGGGCTACACGTACGGGGCCCTAGGCCGCACGTGCGGGGTGGGGTCGCACGTGCGGTGAAGGTTGAGCTTCACTGGTGTGCATTCTATCTAATATGCATGAGCGGGGTGAGGTGCGGAAGAGGGGCACTGCACATGCGAGGAAGGCGCTCCGCACATGCAGAGAGGTGCACCGCACGTGCGGCAGATGAGCAGTCCGAAACTCTATTTTTTATACCCTTTTTGCCGAAGTTGTATCACATTTTGGACTTCTTTCTCTCACTCTAAACCTCATTTCTCTCCTCTTTCTCTTTAGAAATCCTCACAAAAGCACTAAAACACTTTGATTCTTATAATCTTTGGGTCTTGATCACCAACATTTCACACCAATCTTGAAGATCCAAGTTAGGGCTCCTCTTGGTGTTGTGGAAAATTGAATGGTGTTCCATCAAAGCTAGGGTTTTCACTTTCTTCATCACATATTGAGGTAGGCATATTCTTGAGTTATATATACAAGTTTTGCAAGATTGAATGTTGATTTTATGTTCTCATGAACTCGTTTTGAGAGTGGGGTTTTGTGGCATCAAAAGTGTAGAGATTTTCTTAAAAGGGGGTTTTAAAACTTTCACATTTTTTTAAGTCAATCCTTGAGCACTTCATCTTGTAAATCTAAGAAGGATGTTTTGAATAGGGCTTCACCAAGAAATGGGGAAGTACCTTGTTTTGATGAAAAACACTAGAAATTGGGGATTTTGGGAAATATGGAAATGTCTATAGTGTTCTTATTCTTCTTGTGTTAAAAAGAATGGATAATTGTAGGCTTCATGATGTGATTTGCAAATGACCATCTTGTGATATGTTGAAATGGTGAATTTGTTTTAAAAAATATAGTTAAATACATAATGATATATTGTTGTGAGATGACAAATTGTTGTGTACTATGGATTGTGGGAACCATAAATACTGGAGATTTATGTTTGAAAACATCACATGTGGCTTTGAAAGGACTAAATTGATTAGAATCATGCAAGAAGAGAAGTTGTTATTGTGTATTGAAAGCACACGGTTATTTTGCAAAATAGCATAGAAGAGAAGAAGTGCGAAAATGAAATTAATTGATATTGTTGTAGAGATGTTTGAAATGGAGAAATGTTATGAAATATTAAGCAATGCATCATATTCTCATTGGATTTATCATCATCATTGCATATCTTCAATGAGTTGGAAAAGACGTTTACCTTGAAAAAGATTTATGTTGAAATGAGAACTATGGAAATGTGGTATGGGGTAAATACGTGGTAAGTCCAGATAGGGGTGTAGTTGAACTTGATAAGTTGACTTGAGTGTCCATGGTGAGAGACTAGAAAACCGTGCGGATAGGTGTCGAGCCTTCCGGTTAATATCGTTAAAAATGATAATTCGGTAGTACTTGTTGAGTCTACTTGTAGACACTAGCCTGGGATTACCAGTGTCGTATTTACCACCCCTATTAATTAAAATTGGAAGTTTTGAAAAGTGTTGAGACTGCAAGCTTTTGTTGAGAAATGGAAACCCTTAAAAGAGCGTGAAATGAAATTTCTTTTAAAAGAGCATCGCATGGCATTGACATTTGCATTTCTATTGAGAGTTGCATACCTGTATATACTTTGTAAGAATTATCTACTGGGCTATATGCTCACCCCTGTGGGACTTTGGTGCAGGTAAAGATGAGGTGATCCCGCCAACTTGAGGGCGTTGATAATTTTGAAGGGTACATAACTCTACTTTGTTGAGATTTAATTGCTAGCCAAGGGCTATTTTTTGTATGGGTCCGAGAGGCCACTTTGTGTAACCGGGCTTAAGCCTTGGAAGTTGTAGCCCATAAGCGCATTTAATTGTTTTGAGAACTATATGCTTCACATGCTATAGATTCATGTGTTTTCTTACCAATGAATGTATAAATCGCATGTGAGATTACTTTTGTATAACATTTAAAACTAAGTAAAGGAACATAGTGAATATATCTTTCCAGCATCCCTTGAGCCATGGTTATTATCTTATTTGAAAGTGGGTTGATGTATTTTCTATGCCGGTTTAAATTTCGGGGCATTCAATTTTTCAAAGGATGGTAAACTTTATTCTTATCCAATACCCCAAACTGCAAGAACTCCAAATGGGATGGATAATGGAGAAGAGATGGTGTGGCTAGATGCTGGAATTTCAATTAGCTTGGAGGAGGACAGAAAACTTTATTCTTTTAAAAAACCCCAAACTGTAAGATCTCCAAATAGGATGGAGAATGGAGAAGAGATGGTGTTTATAGATTTATCCAATCAACAATTACCAGAAGTGGATGCTATAGACACTGGAAACAATGTTGTTAGTAGCACAGAAGAAAACAACATTGTTGTTACTCCTGTACAGGAAAATTGCATAATTAACTCGTCCTATAGGCTATAAAGAAAAGCTGAAATTCCAATTAGCTTGGACAATCTCCAGCAACATTTTCGAATGAAACTTAAAGATGCTGCAGAAAGCCTTGGCGGTAAGCTCACATACTTGGGAAAAACCATTCCTAGCTACATCCTTGGGAAATGTCGTATACTTTTGGTAGTAGTAAGCAATGTATTTTTCTTATCTGAATTTGGATTTTTCGGTTTACAGTTAGCCGATCAACTGTGAAGCATGCTTGCAGAGAATATAATATCACGTGGTGGTCACCTCACAAGAGAAGTAAGGATAACCAATTGCTTTCCAATAAACTTGTCCAAGTTGGTGTTCAAGAACAAATCCTAGATTCTATTCAGCCTCCAATTTTTGATCCATCTCACATGCAAGACATGGCTACTGCTTCTCACACAAAGCCACATTTTACAATAGCGGAAGACACAAGTATTGTGACCATAAAGGCAAAATATGGAGATGATTTTATTAATTTTTAGCTCGTTCGGTCGTCGAGAATGGTAGAGTTTCAACAGCTAGTGGCAAAGAGGGTGAACCTACAGGGTGGAACTTACCGTGTCAGGTATCAAGATAAGGATAGTGATTCAATTTTTATAGCTTGCGAAGAGGACTTGCAAAATTACATTTGCAATTCAATATGACAAGGGAGAAAAACAATCGCAATGTCGATTCAGCCGATTACTAATTGCCCATCTTAAATCCATACTTAATATCCATCTATCATTTTAGTTGCATGTGGAATTCTCTAGTTTACATTTAAAAGACAATTCGAGGTTTGTATCTTGTATGCTTGTTACAAGTTTGCATGAATTTTATGTACTGCATGTTGTTTACTTAATTGATTGCATAATATGATTCAAATTTGTCAGTTCAACTGTAAAAAATTCTTAATCTTAGGGCATGGTATTGTTTTAATCTTAAATTTGGGAAAAAAGAAAAAGTAAAAGAAACAAAAGCTAAAAATTCAATATTCAAATACAACGTAAGTGACATTTCGAAATGACTACAATTGCAAATGTTTAAATTTTATTCTAGTCATTAGAACTAAATTACATTGAGCACCCTTACATTCTCACTTAGCGTGGTCTAAATTACATTTAACACTCTTATATTCTCACGAAACAATACCTCTACATACCCAAAACAAAATTATCTGCAATTTAAAATCTAAGACCAAAATGCATTCATGGAGTGATCCTACAGCATGATTAAATCTACACTCTATATCTAAAGTTCTATCAATTTCTAATTGTTTTTCCTGGTTTTATGAACAATTTTACTTTAATCCCTTCACTTTTATTTAATAACGATTGACCTCTTAAATTTTAAATCAAGTTACAGTATGACTTCCGTCTACCAGACTTTAAGAGGCTAAAATTTTTTTTCTTATTTACATTTCCTGTACTTAATAAAACACACATAATTTTCAAAATAATTCTCCAACAAAATTTAGTGAAGCTCACACACAAAAGTGCCACCTTTCTAGTACACACACATATACATACATACATACATACATACATATATATATATATATATATATATGTATAGAGAGAGAGAGAGAGAGAGAGAGAGATTTCTTTTCCATGGATAAAACCACTTGTTGTTGAACTTGTCATGTATATTTTGAAACTTGAATATAGACAATTTGGACATTTTGTATCACATTTAGAGTGTCCTCTGCATATTAGATAGTTCTAGAAAAATTGATAAAAAGGAGGTGGGAAGGCATATTTGAAGATGGCTACTAATTGGCCCTGAAAATGCCAATGGACCAACCATGTAAATATACAAATTAGAGAATAAACACATTTTCATAAACAAATTCTAGCAGCAGTGAAGGCAGTGTCGGTAGCAGTGGCGCCACATGTAACGTGGGATAATTGGCACAATTCATGATTATGATTATCGGGGGAGATGCAACCGACATATTATCCTCCACATCACTGACAAAGTAGGAGAGGTGGCGTACCATTTGGCTCAACCATCTCAACTGGTTGGAGTACATAATGCTTTCCACGTCTTTATACTGCAAAAATACGAGTCGCACCCTTCTCACATTATCAACTGGGAGGAAATTAATCATGATGAAGATGTGACATTTGAAGAGAAGCCTGTCAAAATTTTAGATCGTCGCGAGAAGAAATTAAGAGGTAAAACCATACCATTGGTTTGAGTTCTTTGGAGAGATTGTGGGATGGAACAATCAACGTGGAAACAAGAAGATATGATACGTGCCAATTACCCTAAACTCTTCAAATCTAGAGGTACGGATTAATTTTGGGGACGAAATTTTTTTTTTTTAGGGAGGTAGATTGTGAGAACCCGCATTTAATTATTCTTAAAAGAAAATAAATGAATAAATTAATTAATTAATTTTACCCAGAGTCTATCAAAAATATATATTAGTGTATAAGTTAGTTTTAAATTAACCCAATTCATTGACTAACAAAGACATTATTAAGAATAATAATTTTGTGGGTATTCAATATTTATTGTTTACAAATTATTCTAAGGATTCAACATGATAATTATCTTTGCTAAATAACTTGGTTAAATACCGTAATGTGTTATTTTTAATAAACCCCCCCTCCCCCTAAAAAAAAAAAATTCTAGAATTTTGGCTTTTCTATGGTAGAGGATGCCACTTGTTTATTTGCATGTCAATATAGGGAATAAGGCTCCATTATGCTTCTTCGATTTGGAAAATAAGAATAAACCTGAGAGAATGATTAGAAGAGAGAGAGAGAGAGAGAGAGAGAGAGAGAGAGAGAGAGAGAGAGAGAGAGACTCAGGAGTTTATTTATATGTATACTGTAACAACCCACATTCATGTCTTAGTCATGTTTGCATGCATTTATATGTTTTGCCATGTTAAGTTTGCATTCAAGAATCTTGTCTTGTTTTGCTTAAGTGTTGCTTGCATGCTTTGTCCCTTCCATGCTATGTTAAGCCTAGGTTATGTCAAGCCTAAGTCATGTTACGCCTAGATCATTCCCAGCCGAGGTCATCTTCAGTCTAGAATTATCTTGGAACCCCTTTGTTCGACGTCCACCTTCGCCTTAACATATTGGTCGAGATGTCATTATCTAGGCCGAGGTGTTCACCACCAAGGCCGAGATGTGTATTATCTAGGCCGAGATGTTCCCTTTGCACCTAAGTGATCTTGTCCTGGAGTGGTATGACCTAGACCGAGGTGTGGCACATCTAGGCCAAGGGGTGGCACAGCTTAGTCAAGTGTTGTCCTTCCTAGCCGAGGTCATTGTCACCTCAGTTGCCGAAGCTTTGTCCTTAGCCGATGTCATCACTTGCCGGAGTGCCTTGCCGGGTAGCTTGTTAGATACACTTTGTCATAGTCTTGTCTTGTCAATCTATCACCTTTTTTAGGAGAACCAACCAACCGTTGCCACGTGTCTGAGCTGAGTGTTAAGATAGCTGATAGAGAGAGAAAACCTATGATTTCTATATCCTTGTTTTTGAAGAGGAGAGAGAAGCTCTAGGAGAGGGACAAGAGTTCTTGAGGGAGGTAGATTTTCATGCTTGATCCCTAGAGATCGAACCGTTAGATCTGTGTTTTAAGGTTAGATTCTTGATCTGCTCATGTTGTTCTTTATGTTTATGTTATTGCATTGCATGATTGAATATGATTTGTAAGCCATGCATTGCTTTGAAGTTCGGTTTTAGAAAGAGAAAATAGTATTCATGTGTTCTTCAAGAAAAGTCATGTTTTGATCCGAAACCTCATCCCAGGATCCGTGTTTTTGTGTTTGTTTTCACATGATTTTCAAGTATGGGTACCCAGGTCCATGTTTTCGAACTCAGAGCATGAAATCCCAGATTTTTGTAATAAGGAAGTTATGATTTTAGCATTCATATTCTTCATGATCTTCATGTTCATGTTTTTCATGTTCTTCACGGGTGGAAACCCAGATCTCCAGACCTCACTTTCCGAGGTGTAGTCACCAAGATCACTCTTACCTAGACCTCACACTTAGGCCAAGCATCGTATCTCACCTTGGCCTACCTTGCATGATCACTTACACCTTTAGTTTGTCTTGTGCGCACCTTGGCATGCAGCCGCACGCCGAAGCCTAGGTGACCACACCTCGGCCTGGAGGTGTGGGACCTCGGCAAAGACCTGGTTGGTACCCAGCATGTCTTTTTGACATGTAAAACAATGTTTTGACTTCCAACATGTTTTCCCGAGATCATTTGCATCCATGTAAGACTTGTTTTGAGAAGTGCATTCAGTAGACTATGCCATGTGTTTGTAGGATTTGGACCATTGCCTTGATCCCGACGTCCGAAGAGCTATGTGAGTGGTATTTTTAATAAAGCTATGTTTTAAGGTTTTGATAAAGCTTTGCCTTGTTTTGATAAAAGTATTTGTTAAGCATGAATGATATCCCTATTTTATGTATCAAGTATAAACTTTGTTTTGGATGACATTCTTGGGACCGTCCTTTCGTGTTAGGGGACGTTAAGCCTATGTAACATAGTCCTTCCGTGCTAGGGGACTTTAAGCCTATGTAACATAGTCCTTCCATGCTAGGGGACTTTAAGCCTATGTGGAATAGTCCTTCCGTGCTAGGGGACTTTAAGCCTATGTAGCATAGTCCTTCCGTGCTAGGGGACTTTAAGCCTATGTAGCATAGTCCTTCCATGCTAGGGGACTTTAAACCTAGGTAGCACCGTCCTTTTGTGCTAGGGGACGTTAAGCCTAAGTGGCACCCTTGTTAAGATATCGGCCACCGATGGACTATGGACGGGTGTGCTTGATGCCGAGGTTATGCTTTTGTTTTTCCCGGGATGTCATCACCCCATGTTTTAAGTTGACGTATGTTGAGTAAGTAAGTAAGTTTTGAAAGACCAAGGTTCGATTGATGTTTTATTTCAAGCCAGGCTAAGCTATGTTATGTATGGTTTTGACAAAGATATACTATGTATTGTTTGAAAAGATCTCGGGTATCATTCATTTAACCCCTTTATTACTTGTACCATTCACTGAGTATCCAAGCTCACCCTCCCTATGTATATATGTAGGTAACAAGCAAGAGGTCGGCTACGCCGAGATGCGTGTTTTGTATGCATGTTATGTCGGCAGTGATGATGTCGACAATCTGGAAGATTATGTTTCTTGACTTGTATTTCATGTATTTTGTTTATGTCGGCTTGAGACGCCTTTTATCAAGATGTAATATGTATTTTTGTACTTCATTCTATTTGTATTCAAGTTTTAAAGCTATGTAAAGATGTATGTCATTCCATTTGACTTATGCACTACTCTTATGGACCGCTTGTATTGTAAATTGTTGCTTCCGCACATGTTAGCCCCATATATTTATACTCTGATTGTGTGTGAATTTTGTAAGTTGGCCTTCGGTAATCTCGGATTACTGGCCATCACGGCACCAAACTACTAGGGGCGGTTTGGGGTCGTGACAGAATGGTATCAGAGCACAAGTTCCTTATAGTACGTTATTCACACACTTTGAGTCCTAAAGAGCATAGGATGTCCCTTAGAATGATCTTAGGATTGCATCATATTGCTTGCTACTTCACAAGGTGTGCATCATCTCGGCATGGGCATTTGTTACATTGGCATGATCATGTTCACTTGCATACATGTTCATTTGTTCAATTGTTTCTAAGAGTCACATCCTGCATGCTCCTAGCATCATGACAAGAGGTAGACCCCCAGTTGGCCGAGATCAATCCGAGGATAGGTTAAATAGATTAGAAAGGATGGTAGAGGGTTTAACCCATGAGTTAAGGCAAGCAAGGCAGCAGAACACGGGTACCACCTCCACCCAGGCCGAGCAGACAGATAGCCGACCAGCAGTTCCACCACCTCCAGTACCACAAGTGCCTCCGCAGCCAACTTTGTATGGAGATGACACATTGACCCTGATCAGAGAATTCAAGAAGATGAAACTGCCGAAGTTCCATGGAGGTATAGAACCGATGAAGGTAGAAGCATGGGTTCTTGAGATGGAGAAGTTGTTCGAGGTTTTTCCTAGCACCGACGCCCAGAAGGTGTCACTGGCAGCATTTACATTGGAAGACGACCCTCGTAGATGGTGGATGATGATCCAAGAAGGTAATCCAGACTTGACTTGGGCTAGATTTTTGGAGCTGTTCTATGACAAGCATTTCCCACTCAGTGTCCGGGATCGCAAGACTACAGAATTTCAGATGTTGTCACAGGGTAGCAAAACAGTGGCAGAGTATGATTGTGCTTTCACCGAGTTGGCAATGTATGCACCTCACATGGTCGACAACGAATACAGAAAAGCTAGGAAGTTTGAGAGTGGACTTCGAGGGTCAATACAAGATCAGGTTAATTTGCTCAACATGCCGACGTATGCTGGAGTGTTAGATAAAGCTATCCTTGCAGAAGCCAACCTGAACCGAAGTCAAAGTTCGGGGAAGAATCAGAAGAAGAGGCAGACCTATGACAATCGCGAAGAAGAGGCAGACCCGAATGATGCCGAGGAGAAGACAGACATGGACAACCCCAACAACGTGAATCCGGAAGGTGGCACTTGGCCGACATGTGCAAGTTGCGGGAAGCTACATTTTGGAGTTTGTCTTCGGACAACTGGAGCATGTTTCGGGTGCGGTGAGATGGGTCATCGCATTAAGGATTGTCCCAAGGTAAAGGCTAGAAAAGATAAGAAGAGATGAGAACCCGACGCTCGGAAATTGTTTTGGGGACAAGGCAAGTGAAGTTTGGGGACCAAACTTCTTTAAGGGGGGAAGGATGTAACAATCCACATTCATGTCTTAGTCATGTTTGCATGCATTTATATGTTTTGCCATGTTAAGTTTGCATTCATGAATCTTGTCTTGTTTTGCTTAAGTGTTGCTTGCATGCTTTGTCCCTTCCTTGCTATGTTAAGCCTAGGTTATGTCAAGCCTAGGTCATGTTACACCTAGATCATTCCAAGCCGAGGTCATCTTCAATCTAGAATTATCTTGGAACCCCTTTGTTCGACGTCCACCTTTGCCTTGACATATTGGCTGAGATGTCATTATCTAGGCCGAGGTGTTCACCACCAAGGCCGAGATGTGTATTATCTAGGCCGAGATGTTACCTTTGCACCTAAGTGATCTTGTCCTGGAGTGGTATGACCTAGACCGAGGTGTGGCACATCTAGGCCAAGATGTGGCACAGCTTAGTCAAGTGTTGTCCTTCCTAGCTGTAGACATCCCATTTTTGACTGTCCTCAAGACTTGGACGTCACCGTTTGAACAATCGGTGATCATCCTTATTTGTGTTCGTCTTGAGTTCCCGGAGGCCTCGGCTATGCGCCTTGCCTCAGGATCTCTCGGCTCGACTGTTTTGTGTCTGGTTTTGCACCAAGAGCTTGTGGATGTGTTCCTGAGGGAAGGGGATGGCCTGTCGACCAAACCTCCTGTCCACCGGCCACCTTGCTTTTCAATCGGCCAAATGTGATGGCCGGTCAGCCAGTTTGACTGCCGGCCGGCCAGTTTGATGGCCGGCCGGCCAAGTGTGGTTTTCAACAGATATCTCTGTAGACAGCTGGCACAACTATCATTCTAGGCCATACCCCAGCCCATACCTGGACGTGGGTGTTCTGAGGAGCTGTAGATTGATATATATCTATATCAATCAAGCTCTCTCACATGACATATAACAAAAAAAAAAAGGAGCTAGAGAATTTAGACAAAATTTTCGGAGGGTTTTGAGTTTTAGGGTTAGGGTTCATATGTCCTCCATCTCTATATATCTCTCTCTCTCTCTCTCTCTTTGTTTTGTGAGTGTTTTTGCCTTAGTTTTGCACACAAACACCCACCATCACACCTTTTCTTGGATCTTAGGCCCTTGAGGGTTGTTTTTGGAGTTGTGGAGCTGGTTTGAGCTTCGAGAACCAGCTAGTTAAGCATTGGTGAAGAGGGTCTACAAGGGTAAGAAACTTGTCCCTTTATTCTCCATTTTTGCATTGCATTTTTTCCTACCTTGCATCTATTTTTGAGCTTTGTGTATAACATATAAAAGTTCTGATTTTTAGTGCTCTAAATAGTTGGTTCAGGTTGCTTTAAGCTTTGGGGTGGTTTCACCCCTCTCAAGCCTTGAAAGGCTCCATTTTGTGCCATTTTGGTTGAGCTCCGGGACCATGGTGTTTGGGCCTCCTCACCACTGAAATCTTGAGGGATTTCAGTGATTAGGATGGTGCCTTGAGGTCCTAGGAAGAAGAGGGCCACCCTCTCTCCTTGCTGTCCTTGAAAAGGGCCATTTTTGCCTCTTGAGGGAGCATCTAGTCTAAGTGTGCGTTGGCCATGCCTTAGCTGATTTTTGTGCTTATATTGCCATAATATAGCATTGTGTTAAGTTGGTTTTGGTACACCATGCTTGTTTAGCATACATGCCTTGTAATGCCATGGTTTGCCTCAATACATGCATAGGATTTAGACTACCATGCTCATGTGTTTTGGCCAAGCTTTGTGAAGCTTACATGCTTATTTTGATGTGCTAAGGGACTATTTTAGGTCATTTGAGTCGTTCATGTCTTGCTTTGTATAGCCACCAGGCCCCTCTAGCATGCCATCCTTGCTTTGTTTCAGTGGTTTGGAATCACTTGGTATGTTATTTCAGACCTCATGATGTGCTTATATGCTTGCATTTGATGTCCCTTTAATGCTCTATAAGGTTGTCATCTCATGCTCCATGTTTTGGCCTCCATGCATGCCATCATGTTTAGGCCTTCTAGGATGCCATGTCATTGTGTTTTAGTTTTGTTTCAACATCCTAAACCTCTGATTTTGGTCCTTCAATTTATGCCATGTTCGGTTTTGTTAAGGGTAGTTCAATACATCCTTATCTTGCCTTGAGTACTTGGACCAATTGCATACCATGCTTGTCTTGTTTGCTTGATTTGGCATCATCTTTGACATGATTTTCAGAGCTTACCTTGCATGCTAATTGTCCATGTTTACCTCCTTTTAAGTGTGCTTAGAAGTTGTCCCTTTACGCTTAGGAATTGGACTATATTTGCATGCATGTGTATGTGTGTTTTGGACCTCACTTCCATAGCATTGGCCACTGTTTTGGACCTAGTTTAGGGCTGTCTAATTAGTGTAGGTCCCTCCCTTAGCATTTGTTGCATGCTTACCTTGTGTGTTGTCGCATTCTTGGTCCCATTTGTATGATGTTACATGCCTTGCACGCTTGTAGGTTGCATTTCTTCATGCCTTACATGCCTCTTTAGGTTATGGGTCTAATATGCATTGCTTGCTTGCAATGTCCATTTTGCATACTAGTTGACATGCTTAGGATTGCATTGCATTGGCATGCATGCTTTGCCTCTTGAATTACTTGTGATAGAGGTTGAGTTCAATTTGCTTGATTATGTGCATTGCATTCCATATCAACATGCACACTTGATTCTTTGGGCCATCATGCATGGAAATACGTGATTGGTGGCCCGAGAATCGAGGCTCATCCTCCTTTGAGTCATAAATTTGATAAGGAGTGTGGTTGGTGCATACATTGCTTGAAATGCATTGCCATGCCAAGTTCTGTCCTCTGCTGCTGTCAAACCAGTTTTTGCAGGAAGATTTGGCCGACCAGCCATCTTAAGTGCCGACCGGCCATCCAGTGTGGGTGCGTGTGTGCATGTCTTCCAACCCCCACTTCTTTCTTCCTTTTACTTACCTGCTTTTGATGGTTAGTATTAGGGCATATTTAAAATTAGCATACCTTATGCTATGCATGTGTGCATCATTCATCAGTATTGCATGCACCAGGCTCGACGCATCATACTAACTGCATAAGTATTTCAAATCTAACTTGAATACATGCTACTTGTGCATTTTCACATGTCATTTATAGACTAGCCGAGCCTACTCTAGTGACATTCCATATCCGTTGCATTAGGCATTTAAACATGGACTTGGATCATGCATGATTGCTAACATGTTCTTGTTTTGGCACGGAGTACTAGGTGAGCTCTTTATGCTTTAGCATCTCACATGAGTGTGAACGTTAACATAATAGCATGATTACCATGAGACTAGATGCTTATTTGATGAACTGCTTGAATGTCTGTGGGTGAAGGTTGGATTGTTTGAGTTGGGATAACTCGTTGAAATCTGTATTTTAGCCTACTTGTGAATGGCAAATTCCAAAGTGTTTTCCAAACAAACGGATATGCAATGTTTTGTTCCAAATTAGGCGATCCAGTCTATACTTGTTTGTTGTGCGCATAACGTAGTAAATCTAGGCTAATAACCGGAATAAGAACGCATAATGTTTTCAAAATAGGATATCACGGTTAGTAGAGGCCGATCTTCGGATCGGGCGAGAGGGGGTGCTCATAGCTGACCTTCCCCAATCGTACCCAAGTTCCCGAGCTGAGGTAACTTTGGTGATGACGGTCACGTGGCCTTTGGCACCGAGTCAGGGTTTCCTAAATTCCCTCGTAAAAAATATTTAGGTGGCGACTCTATATCTGGCAAAGCAGTCCATGTTTGGCACTTCTTTCAAAATCTGTTTTTCTCAAAATAATTTGCCAGATTTGGACTCTTTGGTTCAGATTAAGAACCGTGACACAAATTGAGTCCGAACTGTAGTGAGGCCCAAGGGCGCGTCTATAGTTTCAAGCGACTCTGCTGGGGGAATTAGAGAGCTTGACTCAAACTCGTGATATCCTATTTTGATTTCATTTATGTGTCTCTTTGCATTGCATGTGCATTGGTGCGCCTAGGACACCGTGTTTGCCATCTGTCATTCCTGAACGGTTTTCCTGAGGCTTGACTTTGTCAAAGCATGCCATAAGGCTGACCGGTTGTGGGCTCCGACAGTATGGGAACACAAACACCGGTTTTGCCGGGGCACCCTTTTCGACCATTCGACCTAGTGCATATCGAAATCCATAGTGACTATTCCAAACTAGGACAGGTTGCTTACCCGATGTTAGGTTGTTTGAAAACTACTATGTGCATAGTGAAACCCTAGCTCCTGACAAAAATAGGACAGGGAAACCCTACCCCAACTTAGGGGTGTTTTGGCTCTCTTTTACTTGCTATGTGTTTTTAGAATGTATCTATGCAGGGAACACACATATCAGTTTGCAAGTCTGAGTATCAGGCCTGAGGGCACCAGTATCAGTTTATGAGAATTAGTTATATCTGTGTGTATTCAATTCAGTATTTTGGGGGCAGTGATTTCGGGCAACAATGATCAGCAGTAGAGTACAGTTGTTCGGCTACATCTGTGTTTGATCCATTTGGGCTGAAACGCTGCTTGTTTTTCATTTCAGTTCAGAGAGTTGATACGGGATAGCTAGTGTTCCCTCTTGCTGAGGCAAGACAGATATCTGATCCGTCAGTCACCGTTCAGTACAGCGGACTTATCATGACGCAGAATTCAGAGGAGATTGTGGTTATGACGGCCGCATTAGATCAAGGAATCACTCTGCAAAGCGAGACCGATGTCGATGTACCGCATCCACCCAGGTCGCCTGTTACGCACCCAGTTTGGACCCCCCAGTTGTATCAGGCTAGTGAGCCCACCACATTCGAATCGATGGGAATGATAGGCAACCTCCAGAGGTCCGTGGCGGATCTCGCTTACGGAATGTCAGCTTCGCCACCAGCCGCACTGTATGCCGAGAATTTGGTACCACAGGAGCCCCCACTGTTGGGACGGATTGTGATCGAACTTAGCCAACGCGAGGTGGCCTCTAACTATAACAATGATGTATCAACATCAACCCAAACCCTTGATCAAGATGAGGCCAGAGGCAAGAATAAAATGAAGGCAGATGCCGATCCCATTGAACAACTGCTGTGGGCAGTCGAGGCTTTGAAAGCCGAGGGGATGAGTGAACAACAGGTATTCACAGTCGTAGCTAAGGCTGTGGATGATGTTTTCCCCACTCCAACCGAAGGCAGTACAAGCCAGTTAGAAAATTGGGATAGGCCCCGTCATGCCAGAACAGTTCCTTCCACTCCCAACCCTGCACCTAGGAAAGATCAAAAAGCCAAGGCGACGCCTGCCGACCCTTTCGCTAGCGCGTCTAGCAAAAATACTCAACCTTCAAAGTACCTGCCCCGAGGGCGTAGGGTCTTTCACGCTCTGTATATGCCATTGTCAAAGGCACTTCAGATCCTTGCCGAAAGGGGGCATCTTAAACCCTTAGAGCCTCGGCCTTTCCCAAAGAATCTCCCTACTACACATGATGCTACCTTGTACTGTGCGTACCACCAGCAAACCGGTCATGTTACCGACAATTGTTTTCTCCTCCGTCATGAGGTGCAAGACTTGATCGACAACGAAGTTATCCTCCCGCCCACCTCAGCCAAGTCCGTTACTACCCAGTTATTGGATTTTGAGGATACTGATACTGTGAGTATGTAATCAGGAAGTGAACCACCTGCGGGTAGCACTCGGCGTATTTTGGATGTGGCGTCTGGCACGCATTTTTGGAGCATCTGCGAATGCTAGTTTTGTAAATTCTGGCTTGGGTGTCAAGTCAGTCTTTTGTTTTGTTTTGAGTCTGTCTCATTGTCTTGAGTCAGTCCTTTTGCTTATGGGTCTGTCTTGTTGTAGCGAGTCAGTCCCCTTTGTATAGAATGTCGGATGATTCCGGAGCTGTTGCCTCGATCACCGTTTTGTTTTGTAATTACCCTTTTGCTTTCTTTTGAGTCTGTCTTTGTCGTGGAGCCAGTTGCAACCAGGGAATCTGAATGAAACAGCTGCGGCTATCATGTTTCCATGCTTACTACTATTCTGAATTAGTTGTGCCAGGGGACTTGAATGGAACAGCAGTACATTCCACCTGTTCTCTTGTGCCCTGAAAATCATTGCATTGACCTAAGTTTTTCAAAACTTTTTGAACACTGCGGTGAAAACAAAGAGGAAGGAATTCCTCGGGTTTTGCAAACATTGATCAAATTGAGAGAAAGATAGGCGTGCTAAGCCCTTAATGATTGAAATCATGCTTGTCAGCGTGAGTACTGAGAAGGACCGTGGCTTGATCCAGACTGGTTCCACGCTATCTTTAGCGCGAGCGATTTGTCGCTTCCTTAAAAAAAACTTTCAAAAACAAAATATTTTGCACGGTCCTATGAAGACCTGTGTGGGATCACTCTTGAGATTGTGCAGCTTAGGATTGCTCTCAGCCTCAAGACTAGGGCCCTTGTTTTAAAGCCTTGAACCACAATTCGGAGTGTTCAACGATCGCCCATTAAGAGAGGCCTATGTGGCCAGATTGGAAGTAGCCCTCGAACAAGAGGCACCAAAGTCAGACCAAGAAGATCAGATCTCATCAGAAGAAGCATGTAAAGCTAGAACAGAAGCACCCCTCCAAACTAGGGGCAAAAATGTTCGATTTGCTCGAAGAGCCGAAGATAGGTCCTTCAGTAAGTCAATACAACAGCCACTCTACTGGATACGGATGGCTTGAAAACCCTAAAACCATTTGACATGGACTTGTTACACTTTTACCCTTTGAGCAGCTCGCTGGGCCGAAAACCCGAAAGGGCAACCCAGGCAAAAGTTAGAGAGAAGAAAATATATACAAAAAATATACAAAAGAGAGAAAAATACAAAAAAATAAAGTATACAAAAGAGAGAGAAAAAAAGAAAGGGAAGAAAGAAAAAGGAAAGAAAAGCTCGCAAGGTCGAAAACCCGTATCGGGTGCCTTGGCAAAAGTAGAGCCTTAAAGGTGAAGGTTAAAATATCCAAGTGTACCTTAACCGGAACTACGTAAGGCTTGATTCCCATGTTTGGGATACAAGGGCAACTTCGTCCTGAAGTCCAGCCCCCAACGCTTTCATAGCGACTAAGTCCATGCAATTGTTTTTAATCATCCTTGATTCCCATGTTTGGAATATCTAGATAGCTTCACCCTGAAGTCCAGTCCTACACACTTTCAAAGTGACTATGTCCATATATTGGTTTTGACCATCTTCGTCTTCTCCGTGTCCGAGAGTTTGGTCATGATCGTCACTAATGATGACTGTGTGTAAAATGCTGCGGCACTATCCAGACAAGGGGCAACTTTCCGTTGCCATGAGTCGCCGTTCAAACCAGGGGCAACTTCCCGTTGCCATGCAGCATCCTTCAAACAAGGGGCAATTTTCCATTGCCTCTGATCCGAGGTTGTGCATCTCGAGAGTAGGTTCCGTGCCCTTTGAGCATTGACTGTATGCAAAAATAGTTTTTGAAAATTTTTACTGAGATTGACTATTTTCTCGAAAACTATTTCATTTTTCGAAAACTTAGACCATTTTGGACCCAAAAAGGAGAATTTTCAGTGCTCCTAGCCAGACTTGCGTGATTTTCAAATCAAAAAGTGAACAAGTATGTTAATTCGACTCTCATTTTGGTCAAAACTATTTTAGGAAGAAAACAAAAAATGGTCAAAAGGATAAACTAGGGGCACAGTTGAGTCAGGTGTTCTGTCTTTCCCCCATCGCCAACATACTTGCCAAGAAAGGGCACAACTGAAGCTATCATTAAAGGGCTGAAAGCTCTCTTAACCTCCGAGCAACGAGGTATGAAACCAAGTGCGAAGCACGAATCTGAAAGGATCAAGGTACTCCTTTCCCTTTACCTGGGGCATCAACCAAACGCCACCAGAAGAAACAGCCGTGAGCTAACCATGTCGGGCGTGAACCCACAACTTCCTATTCATCCATTAAACACCCTGGGGAGGGATAAAAATGAGAGAATAAAGAATAGAGAGGTGTAAGTTGAGAGAAAAAGTGAGCCAAAGGGTTTTGAGAGAAAAACTGAGCCTGAGGGCCGAATGGTGTGAGAACCACAAATAAGAAAGGGTGGGAAACAATACCCAGAGAAATTGGCTCCTCGTGATATGAGGTCCCCCGTCTCCGTTAACACGTCTGTATGCTGTGTCTTTTGTCTTGTTTACTTCAACCTTTGTTTTGAGTCTTTTCCGAGTGTGTCTCATTGTGTTTAGGTTGTTTACCTTTTTTGTCTCCGCTGTTGAGTCATTCTCGCTATGTCCAGTTGTAGGCTCATTACCCCGATTTAAAAAAAAAACCCTTCTTCAATTTCAAAAATTAATCGTTTTGTGCTCAGAATACTGTGTCATTCTCCACATTTGTGCAAAAACATGATTTGGTTCTTTCATACAACTGCAGGGTCCACCCCCGATAAGTGTGAACAGGAAAACCTGGGCCTCTTTGAAGCTTTTGGGTTTCAAATCGCATCTGAGTGTGCTTCAACTTCAGTAGATTCAACCTTCATGGTCCGTCTTGTCAGATTGGGCTGTTTTTTCAGGATCCGTTATGTGCAAAATGAACCAAGCGTTGTGTTATGAGCTGTATGCAGATTAATCCGCAGTAGAGTATGAGCCGAGTGTTCAGAATGTGCAGTGGTTGGTATGGGTTGTTTTGCTGTTGGCTGGTTCGTTATCTGATTATTAAAATGCAAGTGTTCAATTTTCAGACAACAGATCAATTTCATCTACATTGAGGTGCAACATGATGCAATGCGATGCAATGTATGAAATGTACAAATGCAACACTTTTTCAGACAAAAAAGTTTGTTTCATTTCATCATCTTCTTCAAGTACATGGTTTTGGAAATAAAAATCTGCTTGTGACAGTACAAGGTACTCTAGCTACCAGCAAAAGGTACAAAAGAAAAAGAAAAAAAAAATAGCAAAAATCTGGATCAATGACAAAGGATCTCAGGCCTGGGAGTCCGTCCTAGTCCTCTTCCTAGGCGAAGGTCCAGGAGCATCATCAGTGCTGTCATCTGAGCCCGAGTCTGAGCCATCTCCGGTCTCCTCCGACGACGACTCTGCCTCCGCCTCCGCCTCTGACTCCTCGTCATCGTCATCAGGGATTGGAGCCCGCGAGCTACTCCCGACGTGAGTGCGCCCCGCCTTGGTGCGAGGGTATACTCTGCCATCTCCTCTGGTAGGAACAGAAGGCCCAGCTAGAGCACCTCCCACAGAAGGGATCTGGAAGGGAGGCTAAAAAAAAAAAAAAAAACACAAACGGCAAACGCATCAGTATGCTACAGAATGCAGTTGTCTGAATACAGTGTGTGAATACTGTGAGCAGTGTATCAGTGCAGCATGCAGTTGTCTGAATGCAGTGTGTGAATATTGTGAGCAGTGTATCAGTGCATAATGCAGTTGTATGAATACAGTGTATCATGCAGAATGCAGTGTATGAGTACAGTGTATGAATGCCGTGAGTAGTTTATCAAGTGTTGTGTTGTGCACCAGATTATGTGAAGCAGCTTATGTGTATGGTTAGAGACCGCGGTCAGAGGAACATACCGGAATGCTGTAAATCGCCAGAAGGTCGAGGCTCTGCTGGAGCATCCCCATCACAGAGGCAGTTAGTTCTAGGGACTGGCGAGTGTACTCAGAAGAGGCCTGCGAAAGTATTAGATGTATCAGTATTCTGCGGAATATCAATAAACTGAAATAAAATGACAATGCAAGATGCAAGATGAAGTAGTACATACCGGAGGTAAGTCATAGAACCCGACCAACTCATGATCAGCAGGAGGAGAAGCAATGGGAATCTGGTAAGTCGCCCCGTCCTGTCCTCTGCATGTCATCATCGTGGGTAGCGCTGGCCAGCTAACCCCCCGACCCCTCCGAGCTCTGCTCCTGCCACGGACACGAGTTGTCCTCGACGTCCCTGCCCTAGCTGTCGGCGCCGCGGACCTCTCTCCCTCGACTCGACGGCCACCGCTCAGAGGCCGCATAATGTACGTCCGAACGTACTCTGAGTAGTCACCCTCGCCCCTAAAGCCCTCCGCGTCCCAGCCGATCGTGTAATCGGCCATCTCCTCGGCAGTGCACCTCTCAGTGTTCCTCATGTGGGTAGGAGGCGGACCCGGAACTATCTGCTCCGGCAAACCCAAGGTCTGGCGTAGGAAACGCTCACCTAGATACCAAGCCCGACAGACTGGGCCCTCCAGCAAAATCTGGAAACGCGAGGTCTCCTCAGCACCGGTAATCCGATCCCGAATCACGGCTGGCAATGAAGCCCAAGTCTGCGAGGTGATCTGAAAATGAAATACAGATTGTTATCTACTATTATCGACAATACAGTGTAAAACGAAGCTTAAATGAACTGCAAGTAAAACATACCTCTGCGGGGGTGATGGTGTCGAAGTAGCGGCAGAAAAAGATAAACGTCTCCCGGGGCCTCCGCACGCACCTCACGTCAAAGCGGCGCGAGAACGGAACGACGAAAGGGGTCTCCCCGTCTGGCACTGGGGCGAGTCTCAGAAAGTAGGCGTAGACCCACAACTGCAGAGCAAATACTAGTAGGATTATTAGATAAAGGAGAATACAGAATAAAGCAGAAATTGCAGAACCGTGTATTGTGCAGTGCATTGTGCACAGTGTACAGTGTGTGCAGTGTACAGTCAGTGTAAAGCATGGTATATGTGCGCCGTGTGTGCAGTGTACATTCAGTGTGAAGCAGACCGCAGTGTGTGCAGTGTACAGAGTACAGAAAATGAAAGGCAGAAATGTAAAACAGAGAAAGAGGTATACCTCCCAAGCTCGCTAGTAACCCCCGAGTAACTGCCCGCTGCAACGGGAGGCTGAGCTCATGTATCCGTATAGAGTGGCTAGTGCAGCGCCACCCTAGTCAAAGCGCAGAATCCGTGTGACGTCCACTAGTGCGCTCAACAAACAGAGGGGCACGGTGTTCGCCCGATCGGCGAAGATAGTCGTCCCCAGCAGAAACATGAGGAAGCCGCGTGCATATCGCTCCACCGCCTCCTGGGTCATCGGAGCCTCCTTAACTAAGGCCGGCTAAACTCTGAACTGGACCTCGAACCATGAATACCTGACGAAGCCAGGACGCGCGAGAGGCGGCACCTCGCCAAGTATGTAGATCTGAGCGGCCTCCCACTCGTCCATGTCTGTGTCGAAAGGGATCGGATCACTCCCTACCCCGATGCCATTGAGCATCGAGAAATCATAGGGAGTCATCGTCATGTCTCCCGCAACAGAAAAGTGGAATGAGTCGGTGGTGTCCCACCACCTGTCCACCAGAGCAGCAAGGAGAGGCCTGCTCGCAGTAAGTCGGGAGAGTCCCCTGCAAAATGCGTCGAAGCCAGCCTAATCCACGATGTGGTGAACTGCGTTAGGTAGCTCCATGTACCAATCCCTACCGGTGACATTCCCATACCCGCGGACAGTATGGGAATCTCCCTGTTCAAAAGAATATAGTTGCGAAGCAATATTCAATGTACAGTTTTGAAGAACAGTCAAAAATTGATGCAAACATAGCGTGTGTGCACGTTTTCAGATTCAAACAGATATCAGGTGTCGGTGTACTCGAAGTGAATTACGGCATATGACGTGTCAGTGTTTCCAAGTGGTCCAGTATAGATACATCGTGAGTACGCATTTTTAGGTTCGAGCAAACATCGGGTGCCGGTGTGCTTATAGTGAACTACAACACGCGATGTGCCAGTGTGTTTGGGTGGTTCAGTGACAATGCAACGTGTGTGCACGTGTTCAGATTCAAGCAGACATCAAGTGCAAGTGTGTTCACAGTCAACTACAACATACAGTGTATCGATGTATCCAGGTCGAGCAGTTAAAGAACAAAATCAACTATGGCAGTTAAGTGTTCTACATTGCGGAAAACGAAATGGAAAAGAATATACCTTGGAAGTGCCGTATGATAGGTATGACTCCGGCTCGCGCAGAAGGAGCTCTGATGGCACGCCTCTCACAAAACTCCGGAACTAACGAAGTCCGTTGGGAGGAAGCACGTGAACCGCCGGCCTGTAGCTCGCCGGGTCGAACGGGCGGATGCTCAAGGGGAGGAGCTCAGCCTCAGGGTCCACCTCGTGATCCGGGGGAGTCCCGCCCCGTGGGATATCATCCGCCATGTCAAAGGTGGTGTGAAAATGACCGGGAAGGTGGAAACCAGATGAGAATATGAAAGGTCAACTGAAAAAGTCAACCCCGAGAGGGCAGAAGATGGCCAGAAAAATCAGAATGTGGAAAAGGCACATAAATCAAGGAGAACTTGGGGGAAACAAACCCTAAGAGGCAGAAATCGAAAAAACTACACCAAAACGAAGTTTCGATCGGATGAAAGTGTTCGAAACGCGATGAACTTTGCGAATCAAACAACTAAATGGGCCCTAAAACCGAGGAAAGCGGCAAATGGGAGAGAGGAAAATGCTCTAGAGAGAGAGGGAATGAAATTTCGGCTAGAGGGAAGTAAGAAAATAGGGTTTGAAACCCTATTTTAAAAGACCCAAGGCGAAAAGTCAAAACTGCCTCGATTCAGCAACATTTGTCCGGTCGGCTACATTTTTGGCCAGTCGGCCAAATATTTGGCCGGTGAGATGTTTTGATGGCCGGTGGATGGCTAGTGACCTCTCCTGATGGCCGGTGAGCCTCCTATAACCTTGTTTGGGTCAGATGTATATTTTAGGGCATTTATTTCTCAAGATAATGCAAGATAGTGCCTTTCTGAAGCTCAACCGGCCTCCGTTTTGACCTCGGACCGTGTCTTCTGTGCATGGCACTCGAATATGCGCAAGGGGTATCCTTTTTGTATCCTTTTGTCTCTTTTAAGATTTGAAAGTTGCCCCACATACGCTGTTTTGCAAACACGTGTTGAGTTATACGTCATTATGCTTGCATTTTTATGCATTCGCTCGGTCTGGCGAGACCTTAAATACGCTCGGTCTAGGAGACCTTAAATCCTCTGAAGGTGCAAGTCCTTCGGTGTTTTCCATGCCCGAACGACTTTTGGTAAGTTGCATTGTACATGTATTTCAAGCGACTCGCATCGTCGCATATTCAAGTTCACATGCATTATCATGCATTTCAAGCGATGCGCGTCGTCGCGCATTCGAGTTCATAAGCATTTCGAGTGATACGCGTGGTCGCACATCCAAGATCATTTGCATTGTCATGCATATCACAAGACATGCTTTGTCATGCGTTTACATCAGCATGCATCAACATGCATTTCAAACAAAACCAAAAAAACAAAAAACAACAACATGCATATGTCATGCATTTCATTGTAATGTATTGCATATGTCATGCATCCCACTATATTCCATCCAATGCATATTGTATCTATTGCATTGTAGCTTGCATGCATTCATTGCATCACCTCCATCTAGGGTTTGTACCTTTCCTTGTTAAGTTTGGACTGGTATGTGCCCATACTTTTAACGTCTATAAACTCATAGTTCTGTACGACCGTTCTATGTTAGACGTGGCTTGTTTGTGTCCATGCCTTTCCTAGGCAAGATACGGTTTGGCCGTAGGCCTTAATCCACTATATCCATTCCATTGCATATTGTAGATGTTGCATTGTAGCTTGCATGCATTCACCGCATCACTTCCATCTAGGGTTTGCGCCTCTCCTTGTTGAGCTTGGTCTGGTATGTGCCCATACTTTTCACATCTATACACTCATAGTTCTATATGACCGTTCTATGTTAGACGTGGTTTGTTTGTGTCCATGCCTTTCCTAGGCAAGATACGGTTTTGCCGTAGGCCTTAATCCACTATATCCATTCCATCCACTGCATATTGTATATATTGCATTGTAGCTTGCATGCATTGAGTGCATCACCTCCATCTAGGGTTTGCGCCTTTCCTTGTTGAGCTTGGACAGGTATGTGGCCATACTTTTCACGTCTATACACTCATAGTTCTGTATGACCGTTCTATGTTAGACGTGGTCTATTTGTGTCCATGCCTTTCCTAGGCAAGATTTGGTTTGGCCCGAGCGCCATATCCATCGTACATATTACATTGTAGTGTAATTTTTGCATCCTGCATTAGGATCATGTTCTTTCGTTAGCAGATCATTCCCCACTTATGTCATTTCCTCCCAATTACTTGTTCTTGCGTCCGTCTACATCACTCATAGTTTTGCATGTGTACGTGCTTTGAGGGTTGTGGCTCCTTTTCTATGGTAGACGGACTTGTTACCTCCATCAATCTATTTGACATTTGTGTGGTTTTGAAGCGCTCATGATTGGATCATAATTCAATTGCATTACGTTTTCTCCTGCATTATTGTATATAGTTTTGCATATATTGCATATCATTTTGCATTCATTTTGCATGTTATGCATGCTGCTAACGATATCATACCTGTTAAGTTTTCTTTCAGGCACGATATTGTATGTACGGTTCATTTGAGGCTGGTGCAACCAGACGAGCCGGACAGGTATTGTACTCTCCGCGTGAGACGTATCGAGAATTGCATAATTCTCTTACATCCTTTCTGCATTGTAGGGTAGTCTGGTGTATGCTAGCTTAAAACTGTCGCTTGTTATGCTTCGTTATAGCTTTCTTTGCATGATCATGAGTTATGTTCGGCTCCTTGCACTGTCTTTTGCATTTTGCCCCAGTCTACGGGCGCATACCTTTGTTGTCTTGCATGCTTGTCTAAGTCTTCGGCCTTGTCAAAAATGGGTCGTCTCTGGGCTTTGACATTCACTCCCGTCATTGTTATGACTTTCGAGTTCTGTCAAAGAGGGGCAACTGTAGACACCCCATTTTTGACCGTCCTCAAGACTTGGACGTCACCGTTTGAACACTCGGTGATCATCCTTGTTTGTGTTCGTCTTGAGTTCCCGGAGGCCTCGGCTACGTGCCTTGCCACAGGATCTCTCGGCTCGACTGTTTTGTGTCTGGTTTTGCACCAAGAGCTTGTGGATGTGTTCCTGAGGGAAGGGGATGGCCTGTCGACCAAGCCTCCTGCCCACCGACCACCTTGCTTTTCAATCGGCCAAATATGATGGCCGGCTGGCTAGTTTGACTGCCGGTCGGCCACTTTGATGGCCGGTCGGCCACTTTGATGGCCGGTCGGCCAAGTGTGGTTTTCAACAGATATCTCTGTAGACAGCTGGCACAGCTGTCATTCTTGGCCATACCCCAGCCCATACCTGGACGTGGGTGTTCTGAGGAGCTGCAGATTGATATATATCTATATCAATCAAGCTCTCTCACATGACATATAACAAAAAAAAAGGAGTTAGAGAATTTAGACAAAGTTTTCAGATGATTTTGAGTTTTAGGGTTAGGGTTCATACGTCCTCCATCTCTATATCTCTCTCTCTCTCTCTTTGTTTTGTGAGTGTTTTTGCCTTAGTTTTGCACACAAACACCCACCATCACACCTTTTCTTGGAGCTGAGGCCCTTGAGGGTTGTTTTTGGAGTGGTGGAGCTGGTTTGAGCTTGAAGAACCAGCTGGTTCACCATTGGTGAAGAGGGTCTACAAGGGTAAGAAACTTGTCCCTTTATTCCCCATTTTTTCATTGCATTTTTGCCTACCTTGCATCTATTTTTGAGCTTTGTGTATAACATATAAAAGTTCTGATTTTTAGTGCTCTAAATAGTTGGTTAAGGTTGCTTTAAGCTTTGGGGTGGTTTGACCCCTCTCAAGCCTTGAAAGGCTCCATTTTGTGCCATTTTGGTTGAGCTCTAGGACCATTGTGTTTGGGCCTGCTCACCACTAAACTCTTGAGGGATTTCAGTGATGAGGATGGTGCCTTGAGGTCCTAGGAAGGAGAGGGCCACCCCCTCTCCTTGTTGTCCTTGAAAAGGGTCATTTTTGCCTCTTGAGGGAGCATCTAGTCTAAGTGTGTGTTGGCCATGCCTTAGCTGATTTTTGTGCTTATATTGCCATAATATAGCATTGTGTTAAGTTGGTTTTGGTACACCATGCTTGCTTAGCATACATGCCTTGTAATGCCATGGTTTGCCTCAATACATGCATAGGATTTAGACTACCATGCTCATGTGTTTTGGCCAAGCTTTGTGAAGCTTACATGCTTATTTTGATGTGCTAAGGGACTGTTTTAGGTCATTTGAGTCATTCATGTCTTGCTTTGCATAGCCACCATGCAATCCCTCTTGTATGCCTTAAGCTTTGGCCCCTCTAGCATGCCATCCTTGCTTTGTTTCAGTGGTTTGGAATCACTTGGTATGTTACTTCAGACCTCATGATGTGCTTATATGCTTGCATTTGATGTCCCTTTAATGCTCTATAAGGTTGTCATCTCATGCTCCATGTTTAGGCCTCCATGCATGCAATCATGTTTAGGCCTTCTAGGATGCCATGTCATTGTGTTTTAGTTTTGTTTCAACATCCTAAACCTCTGATTTTGGTCATTCAATTTATGCCATGTTCGGTTTTGTTAAGGGTAGTTCAATATATCCTTATCTTGCCTTGAGTACTTGGACCAATTGCATACCATGCTTGTCTTGTTTGCTTGATTTGGCATCATCTTTGACATGATTTTCAGAGCTTACCTTGCATGCTAATTATCCATGTTTACCTCCTTTTAAGTGTGCTTAGAAGTTGTCCCTTTATGCTTAGGAATTGGACCATATTTGCATGCATGTGTGTGTGTGTTTTGGACCTCACTTCCATAGCATTGGCCACTGTTTTGGACCTAGTTTAGGGTTGTCTAATTAGTGTAAGTCCCTCCCTTAGCATGTGTTGCATGCTTACCTTGTGTGTTGTCACATGCTTGGTCCCATTTGTATGATGTTGCATGCCTTGCATACTTGCATGTTTAGATTACATCTTGCATGCTTGTAGGTTGCATTTCTTCATGCCTTACATGCTTCTTTTGGTTGTGCGTCTAATATGCATTACTTGCTTGCATTGTCCATTTTGCATACTAGTCGACATGCTTAGGATTGCATTGCATTGGCATGCATGCTTTGCCTCTTGAATTACTTGTGATACAGGTTGAGTTCAATTTGCTTGATTATGTGCATTGCATTCCATATCAACGTGCACACTTGATTCTTTGGGCCATCATGCATGGAAATGCATGATTGGTGGCCCGAGAATCGAGGCCCATCCTCCTTTGAGTCATAAATATGATAAGGAGTGTGGTTGGTGCATACATTGCTTGAAATGCATTGCCATGCCAAGTTCTGTCCTCTGCTGCTGTCAAACCAGTTTTTGCAGGAAGATTTGGCCGACCGGCCATCTTAAGTGCCGACCGGCCATCCATTGTTGGCCGATGGATTATTTTGTGGCCAGTGACCGTCATACATGGCCGGTGACCAATCCCTTCTGCCGGTGGTGTTCTACAACATTCAGGGAATCAACCCTACGATTTGTGCAGTCTTCAGAGAAGCATAACAGTCAAAGTAGAGGCAACTTGTGCATGGCAGTGACTTTCCGAGTGGAGCCGAGCGCGCATTGTATTGGGCCCTCTTCCCGAGGCTGTTTACTGCTTTCATTAGATTAGTTAATTTGTTAATTAATTAATTGGTCCGTAATATTTAATTAGCTTGTAGGTTAATTAACTTGTATTATTCTTTCGGTCCCTCCGAGCGAGGGCAAATTTGTAATAAGTGTGGGTGCGTGTGTGCATGCCTTCCAACCCCTACTTCTTTCTCCGTTTTACTTACCTGCTTTTGATGGTTAGTATTAGGGCATATTTAAAATTAGCATACCTTATGTTATGCACGCGTGCATCATTCATCAGTATTGCATGCACCAGGCTCGGCGCATCATACTAACTGCATAAATATTTCAAATCTAACTTGAATACATGCTACTTGTGCATTTTCACATGTCATTTATAGACTAGCCGAACCTACTCTAGTGACATGTCGTATGCGTTGCATTAGGCATTTAAACATGGACTTGGATCATGCATGATTGCTAACATGTTCTTGTTTTGGCACGGAGTACTAGGTGAGCTCTTTATGCTTTAGCATCTCACATGAGTGTGAACGTTAACATGATAGCATGATTACCATGAGGCTAGATGCTTATTTGATGAACTGCTTGAATGCCTGTGGGTGAAGGTTGGATTGTTTGAGTTGGGATAACTCGTTGAAATCCGTATTTTAGCCTACTTGTGAATGGCAAATTCCAAAACGTTTTCCAAACAAACGGATATGCAATGTTTTGTTCCAAATTAGGCAATCTAGTCTATACTTGTTTGTTGTGCGCATAACGTAGTAAATCTAGGCTAATAACCGAAATAAGAACGCATAACGTTTTCAAAATAGGATATCACGGTTAGTAGAGGCCGATCTTCGGATCGGGGCGAGAGGGGGTGCTCATAGCTGACCTTCCCCAATCGTACCCAAGTTCCCGAGCCGAGGCAACTTTGGTGATGACAGACACGTGGCCTTTGGTACCGAGTCAGGGTTTCCTAAATTTCCTCAGAAAAAATATTTAGGTGGCGACTATGTATCTGGAAAAGCAGTCCATGTTTGGCACTTCTTTCAAAATCTATTTTTCTCAAAACAATTTGTCGGATTTGGACTCTTTGGTTCAGATTAAGAACCGTGACACAAATTGAGTCCGAACTGTAGTGAGGCCCAAGGGCGCGTCTACACTAGCCGAGGTCATTGTCACCTTAGTTGCCGAAGCTTTGTCCTTAGCCGATGTCATCACTTGCCAGAGTGCCTTGCCGGGTAGCTTGTTAGATACACGTTGTCATAGTCTTATCTTGTCAATCTATCACCTTTTTAAGGAGAACCAACCAGTCGTTGCCATGTGTCCGAGCTGAGTGTTAAGTCAGCCGATAGACAGAGAAAACCTATCATTTCTATATCCTTGTTTTTGAAGAGGAGAGAGAAGCTCTAGGAGAGGGACAAAAGTTCTTGAGGGAGGTAGATTTCCAAGCTTGATCCCTAGAGATCGAACCGTTAGATCCGTGTTTTAAGGTTAGATTCTTGATCTGCTCATGTTGTTCTTTATGTTTATGTTATTGCATTGCATGATGGAATATGATTTGAAAGCCATGCATTGCTTTGAAGTTCGATTTTAGAAAGAGAAAATAGTATTCATGTGTTCTTCAAGAAAGTCATGTTTTGATCCGAAACCTCATGCCAAGATCCATGTTTTTGTGTTTGTTTTCACATGATTTTCAAGTATGGGTACCCAGGTCCATGTTTTCGAACTCATAGTATGAAATCCCATATTTTTGTAATAAGGAAGTTATGATTTTAGCATTCATATTCTTCATGATCTTCATGTTCATGTTCTTTCTGTTCTTCACAGGTGGAAACCCAGATCTCTAGACCTCACTTCCCAAGGTGTAGTCGCCGAGATCACTCTTATCTGGACCTCACACTTAGGCCAAGCATCGTATCTCACCTTGGCCTACCTTGCATGATCACTTACACCTTCAGTTTGTCTTGTGCGCACCTCGGCATGCAGCCGCACGCCGAAGCCTATGTAACCACACCTCGGCCAGGAGCTGTGGGACCTCGGCAAAGACCTGGTTGGTACCCAGCATGTCTTCTTGACATGTAAAATAGTGTTTTGACTTCCAGCATGTTTTCCCGAGATCATTTGCATGCATGAAAGACTTGTTTTGAGAAGTGCATCAGTAGACTTTGCCATGTGTTTGTAGGACTTGGACCCTTGCCTTAATCCCGACGTCCGAAGAGCTATGTGAGTGGTATTTTTAATAAAGCTATGTTATAAGGTTTTGATAAAGCTTTGCCTTGTTTTGATAAAAGTATTTGTTAAGCATGAATGATATCCCTATTTTATGTATCAAGTATAAGCTTTGTTTTGGATGACATTCTTGGGACCGTCCTTTCGTGTTAGGGGACGTTAAGCCTATGTAACATAGTCCTTTCGTGCTAGGGGACTTTAAGCCTATGTAGCATAGTCCTTCCGTGCTAGGGGACTTTAAGTCTATGTAGCATAGTCCTTCCGTGCTAGGGGACTTTAAGCCTAGGTAGCACCGTCCTTTCGTGCTAGGGGACGTTAAGCCTAAGTAGCACCCTTGTTAAGATATTGGCCACCGACGGACTATGGACGGGTGTGCTTGATGCCAAGGTTATGCTTTTGTTTTTCTCGGGATGTCTTCACCCCATGTTTTAAGTTGACGTATGTTAAGTAAGTAAGTAAGTTTTGAAAGACCAAGGTTCAATTGATGTTTTATTTCAAGCCAAGTTAAGCTATGTTATGTATGGTTTTGACAAAGATATACTATGTATTGTTTGAAAAGATCTCGGGTATCATTCATTTAACCCCTTTTTTACTTGTACCATTCACTGAGTATCCAAGCTCACCCTCCCTATGTATATAGGTAGGTAACAAGCAAGAGGTCGGTTACGCCGAGATGTGTGTTTTGTATGCATGTTATGTCGGCAGTGATGATGTCGGCAATCTGGAAGATTATGTTTCTTGACTTGTATTTCATGTATTTTGTTTATGTCGGCTTGAGAAGCCTTTTATCAAGATGTAATATGTATTTTTGTACTTCATTCTATTTGTATTCAAGTTTTAAAACTATGTAAAGATGTATGTGTAACAGCGCCCGCGTGGGGCCTTCGTGCTACAGTTCGGACTCGATTTGTGTCACGGTTCTTAATCTGAACCAAAGAGTCCAAATCCGGCAAATCGTTTTGAGAAACAGATTTTTGAAAAAGTAGTGCCAAACATGGACTGCTTTGCCAGATACAGAGTCGCCACTTAAATATTTTTAAAATGGGGAAATTTAGGAAACCCTGACTCGGTGCCGAAGGCCACATGTCCGTCATCACCGGAGTTGTCTCGGCTCGGGAGCTTGGGTACGATCGGGGAAGGTCAGCTATGAGCACCCCCTTTCGCCCGGTCCGAAGACCGGCCTCTACTAACCGTGATATCCGTATTTGAAAACTTTATGTGTTCTTATTCCATTTATTAGCCTAGAATTACTATGTTATGCGCACAGCAAACAAGTATAGACTAGATTGCCTAATTTGGAAATAAACATTGCATATCCGTTTGGTTTGAAAATGCTTTGGAATTTGCTACTCGCAAGTAGGCTAAAATACGGATTTCAACGAGTTTTTCCAACTCAAACAATCCGGCCTTCACCCACAGGCATTCAAAACAGTTTAACACATAAGCATCTAGCCACATGTTAAGCATGCTGTCATGGTAACATTCACACTCATGCGATATGCTAAAGCGGAAATACTTACATAGTACTCCATGCCAAAACAAAGAACTTGTTAGCAAACATGCATGATCCAAGTCCATGTGAAGTGCCTAATGCATCGCATACAAAATGTCGCTAAGATAGGCTCGGCTAATCCTAGACATGTCATGTGAAAATGCACAATTAACACATATTCAGTTCGGAATTGAAGTACTGATGCAGTTAGCGTGATGTACCGAGCCTAATGCATGTAATACAAATGCATGGGTGCACACATGCATAGCATAAGGTATGCTAAATTAAACGTGCCCTAATACTAACCATTAAAGCGTGTAAGTAAAAGGGAAGAAAGAAGTGAGGTTGGAAGACATACACACCACCCACACACACTTATTACAGATTTTCCCTCGCTCGGAGGGACCGAATAAATATTACAAATTAATTAACTACGCAAGCTAATTAAATATTACAAATTAATTAATTAACAAATTAACTAATTTAGGAAAACAGTAAAACGTCTCGAGAAGCGCGCCGCCATGCGCAAGCTGCCTCTGTTTTCCTCCCTTTCCTCCTCTGGAGGTTGTCAAAACCTCAGGACTACACCCTTGGACAGAGGGGATCATCACCGGCTAGATGAAATTTCCACCGGCAGTGTTGTATGGCCATCGGCACAAAGTTGAAGCTGTCGGCAGAGAAAATAGTGCCGGTCGGCAGAGTATTCCTGCAGAACCTGCAACTCACAGCAACAGAGGGCAAAACAAGGCATGGCAGCATATTTCAAGGCATGTATGCACCAACCATGTCTCTTATCATTGTAATGACTCAAAGGGACATGTGCCTCGGTTCTTGGACCACCAATCACGCATTTCCATGCATGATGGCCCAAAGAACCAAGTATGCAATTTTGGTTTCAAATGCAATGCAAACCAATCAAACAAAACTCCCAATCCCTATCACCCAAGTCAAGGGACAAGGCATGCATGCAAGATGCAATGCAACCTAGGCATACAAGCTAGGAATGCAACATGACATGGCAAGGCACTTATGCAATCATGCAAGCATACATAGGGCAATGCAAATGGATGGCAAGATGGACTTATACATGAATTAGGCAGCTCTAAAATAGGCCTAAAACAGTAGCCATTGTGCTAAAAGGTGAGGGCTAAATGGCATGCACACACACATGCACATAAGGACCAACACTTAAGCATAAATCAAACAACATTCAAGCACACTTGAAAGAAGGAAACATGGACAAATTAGCATGCAACATGAGCCCTAAAATCATGTTATAAAATGATGCCAAATCAAGTTATAAATCAAGTCAAGCATGCAACAAATAGTCCAAGTGTTCAAGGCAAATCAATAAGGCATTGAACTACACTTATCATGACCAAACATGGCGTGCATTAAACAACTAAAAATAGATTTTTAGCATGTTAAAACAAGGCCAAAGGACTCCTTAGATGGCATCTAAGTGGCCCAAATACAAAGGCATACACCATGACCAAAACATGGAGCATTGCAACACATGCTTTCAAAGCATTAAAGAGGCATGCAAGGTAATCAAACAAGCATGGAAATGGGACTGAAATAGCATGTAGGATGATTCCAAATCACCAAAACAATGCAAAGATGGCATGCTACACATGCACATACTCAAGGCCAACAAGCCTAAATACAAAGGAGCTATATAATGCATGCAAAGATCAACCCAAACGATTATGGACAGAGCTAAAACATGTCAAAATAAGCACATAAACTTCACAAATACAAGCCTAAAACATGCTCCAACAAAGGCTAACAACCTAGAACATGTTAAGGCACAAATAAGGCATTACATGGCAACTATGCTAAACATGCATGAAGTTCCAAAACCAACTTGAAATCATGTTATATTATAGATATATAAGCATGAAAAACAAGCCAAATATGCTCAACACACACTCAAGCATAGGCTTCCTTAAGAGGCCAAAATAGGTCCTTTTCAAGGACAACAAGGAGAGGGGGTGGCCCTCTCCTTCTTGGGACTTCAAAGCATCATCTTCACCACTGAAATCCCTCAAGATTTCAGTGGTGAAGAGACCTCAACACCAAAATCCCGGAGCTAGCACAAAATGGCTCAAAATGAGGCCTTTTGAGGCCTAAGGGTGGTCAACACCCCTCAAACAACAAAACACTCTTAATAAACAATAAAGAGGGCTTAAAAATAGAAATTTTTTATGTTATACAATAATCACAAAAACAGCTCTAAGACTAGTAGAAAATTGATGCAAGAATGGGGAAAAAAAGGACTAGAATCTCACCCTTGATGCCTTCTTCAACAAAGATGCTCCAATGGCCTCCTTGAGCTTGAATCCAAGACAAAAACTTCAAAATACACTCTTTAGAACCTCAGCTCCAAGAGGAAGGTGAAACACTAGGTGTTTGTGTGCAATAGTGAGACACAAAACACCTAGTGTGCAAAATGAGAGGAAAAGAGAGACAGGTTGGTGTATCTAACCCTAACCCTAGGAAAAACCAGAGCTCTCCTCTGTATTTTCTCTCTCAAAAATGTCTAAAGCTTTCTCTTTGCCTTAGAGAGAGCTTCTCTCTATATGCCTCTTGTAAAGCTTACAAGACAAGCTTTGCAAGAGAGAGATCCCTATGGAGGGGAGCAAAAGCTATACAGTTGTCTAAAAATATCTGCAAAAGCAGATGAACAGCAATCGGCCGGCAAAAAATGCCATCTTGGCCAAACAAAGTGCCGACCGGCACAAAATAGTGCTGACCGGCAACAAAGAGTGCCGGCCGGCAAACTATATTGCCGGTGGCAGCAAAAACCAGCCGGTGGCATCTAGCCACTGCCGGTGATGGGTGGGGATGGTCTACAAGCCCCACCCTGCCCTTCCAAGGCAGGATGCAAGTGTTTGGTGCAAAACCAGACACTAAAAGGTCAAGTTCGGAGATCCTGAGACAAGGCGCGCGAGCCGAGGCCTCCGGGAACTCCAAACGAACACAAACAAGGATAATCACCGAGTGTTCAAACAGTGACGTCCAAGTCTTGAGGACGGTCAAAAATGGGGTGTCTACAGTATGTCATTCCATTTGACTTATGCACTGCTCTTATGGACCGCTCGTATTGTAAATTATTGCTTCCGCACATGTTAGCCCCATATATTTATACTCTGATTGTGTGTGAATTTTGTAAGTTGGTCTTCGGTAATCTCGGATTACTGGCCATCACGGCACCAAACTACTAGGGGCGGTTTGGGGTCGTGACATATACTTACAGTACACATTCCTTATTCAACTAAGCGGAGGGAAATTCTGCGAGAGAGGAAGAGTAGAGGATCAAAAAAGTTACTTATTTTCCTATCATTTCATCATTCCATTTCAACCCTAGTACTAAGGAAGAAAACCCTGTCAATCCTATTATTTTTTTTAATTGTTCAAAATTTCAAATTATATTCATATGATAAAATGACTAAACTTGTAGATAGAATTTTATTTATAGTTAGTGATTTGTATATCAAATATTTGAAGATATTGGTAGTCTTAAAATCATGGTATTATTGTGGAATTTAGATTTGCATGTGTAGTTTATGCATTAAAAAGATTATTGAAGATTTTATGTGGCCCTTAAATCTGCCAGAAGTTGTACGAATTTTTAGACAATTTTTAGACAATTTTATACTTAAAATTTTGAGATAATTTCTTCTACAAAGTTGTTGAGGATGATGTCTACTTCATCTGAGAATTTTCAAACGATTATTGAGTTTTGTACGAATTTATACATATTTTTAACCAAATCAGGAGCTATAGGAAGATTTAACTATGTGTTTCAAAAATCATTAAAAATTTTATATTAGACCAAATATGGTAATTTCTAAATAAAAAATGAAATTTGAGAAGTCTATTTTCATAATAAATTTTTATATTAGGGAATTAATCCATAAATTTAACTATGGAATTAATTTAAGAAAATGTGATAAATCTGTGTCATGAAACTTCTTGGAATTTTCCAGAATTATTTATAACTTATTTTTGGGAAATTCTCTCTAAAAAATGACCTAAAGATGTTTATTGAATATTCTGTATATTTTCACGAATTTTAGAATCGTATAAATAATTTATTTATAATTTTTATTACTAAAGGTATATCTTGAAAATTTCTAGGCAGATTTAAGATCATTACTTCAATTATTTATTTGGATAAAAATTAATTATTGTGTTGGTCTAATTAATTAAATATTATAAATTAGTAATCCACGTATGGGTGTATTGTGGTTTATTTAATATTGTGCTACTCTAATCTTGTAAATTAAAAATTCATGCATGTGTGTGATTATGGTTTTTTTTTTTTCTTTGTATCTACATTATCATTCCATACCATGGTTTACATTAAAGGGTACTTACGTGTATGTCCTAATAAGTAGACTTATTGTCTAATAGGTCCTATGGGAAAAATTTGTCACAAAAAAGTCACTAATTCTAAGTTTTAGCGAAAATTTATAAAAATCATGACAAAAAAAAGTCATTAATTGTCAATTTTTAGCGACAATTTTACCAGGACTTATTTTCAATAGGACTTGATGGGAATTAAGTCCAACTATTAGGATCTATTGGTAGTTTACCCTCAATTTTTAATTGTTTATTTAAATTTTGTACATTGATTTATTATTGTGTGACATGTGTAATATTTTATATTGGGAATTTTAATGAGTTGGTATAACATTATTGGTGATTGAAATTTGAATTATTTGTGATTAATATAAAAACTAACTGAAATGATTAACGGTATATACAAAGTTAACGATTGAGGGTTAATACCGGCCGTTCAGGGTGAGGCCAAGTTTTTAATAATTTTTTATATAATTGTGTCACGAAACCCTAAGATGGCACGGGACTTATTTGAACCCTTATCGGTATTTGGTTTTTGGATAAGAGTGGATGTGCGGGCAGCACGCAGGGAAATTACATATCCTGGCAGACTATTTCCTTGGGGCAAGCCACGGATGCCACGGCTTGGGTATATAACTCCGGGCATGGGCATCTTTGGTAGTTCTTGAATATTTGACCAAGGGGGGTTAATCCCAATAAGCGATATATATATATTTTTCTTGCTCCCGTAATTGCCCCAAA
This sequence comes from Camellia sinensis, assembly GCF_055761805.1. Taxonomy (NCBI): domain Eukaryota; kingdom Viridiplantae; phylum Streptophyta; class Magnoliopsida; order Ericales; family Theaceae; genus Camellia; species Camellia sinensis. The sequence continues at coordinate 69,087,797 of NC_138961.1, read as the reverse complement.
ACTTTCATTGTTTGTGATAGAAGGAAAGAGAGTTTTTCTTGCCGAGTTACACTGTTCAAATAGTTGTTAGGTTTTTTGATAAAGAACACTCTAGATAAATGAATAAAATGTATGAATGAATGAATGCATGAATGCATGTATGCTTGAATGTATGTATAAATGTACATATGTCTTGAATGTATATATAAATGTATATATGTCTATCATAGGATGAAGTTATATCACATGAACTCCAAACAAATCATATCATAAGCATGGGCCACAATACTGTTACCCCTGAGCGAGGACCGTAGGCCGAGGTATTATATTCCCCAGGCGAGGGTCGTAGCTCGCGGTATTATATCCCTTGGGCGAAGGTCGTAGGCCTTGGTATTATATCCCCCAAGGGAGGGCCGCACTAAGGATGCCACAATTACTATATTTATGAAATCATGAGAGTCGTGACGAAGAGGTAGATGAATCAATATGTGTGGCCAAGTAGGATTACCGAATAAAGTTGATGCACAACCGAATAATGTTCATGAATAATGAATTAATAATGGTGCAGAATAATATTGCCGAATTAAGTTTATGCACTGCCGATCAATGTTGATGAATATTGTTGAATTAATAATGGTGCGAAGCCGAATGTAAAAGAAATTCAAGTTATGGGTCCTGTCCGAGATGACAGTAGATGGAATGAATGATCGGTGAAGATGGATAATTGTGGCCTAGCTCTAGGAGCATGCTGTTAAAATTGCATGTTGATCGGACATGATCTGACAGTGGATCTATCATTTAACGTCCCCGATTTGCTAGTTTATTGATCCCAATTTGAGACTCAAAATTCGCAAAATTGGACTCCAAAAATGGATTCTGCACAGTGAAAACCTTGAGGGTAGTCATGGCCGAAGTTATCAGACCACCCGATTAACCCAAACGTGCTAAGATGCAACGGAGCACCTTGTGTCGAGAAGTGCACAATAAATCCTAATCTCATCTCCCTCCAGCAGCTCGTGAAATGTTGAATTTTTAGATTCAAAATCTTGACTTTGAACTCTTGTATCTCCCTTGTTTTAAGTCCGATTGGCCTCATTTTTACGGCGTTGGATTCAGCTCGCAGCCTAGGGGTCATTCCATCATTCATACACCTCATTCTGTCACTTCTCGAATGCCAGTGGACCTCCCAAAGTTGAGCAATAAGATGGGTTTACGCCTTTTTCTTTTTCTTGGTTTTGTGGTTGGCAAAAATGTACTCAGCAGAAGAATGTGCTAGATGGGGAAATATATTCGGCAAAAGTGCTTAGTGCACATTGTTGGCTATGCATTCAGCGGCAAAAAATCGAAGCCGTTCTTGTTGCCGAAGAATAGAGCTTGGGGTTAGAGAGCTACCGAGTAGTTTTGTATCTTTGCCAAGCAATTTGCTGAGTCATAGCAGTGCCAATATGTAGATACATGGTCTCGAACGCTATAACACTGCCAAGCAGCCTCGTCGAATTGTTGAATAGCTCTATTGTTCTTGAACTCATGATCGGCAGGTTTGTAATGGCATTTGTGCGAATACATTTTGGTAGCTATTTCGCATGACGGTGGCATTTCCATATAACCAATGTGCTGCCGAGGGCGATGGACGAGCTGCAATGAACTGGCAAGACGATGGGCCAATGGCGACGTCGATTAAGGGATGTTGTCGAGTAATGTTGCTTGGTAATGATGTTGCCGAATTGCAGAGTCATTGTTAGACTTGATGGACGTATTTTGGTTCTCTAGTGTTGTTATGCTACAGAATATACAATGAACTGGCAACTCTTGGATTTCCTGCCTTGCTGAAGCCTCTTAGTTGGACTATCTTCTTTGACTTGACGAAACCTCCCGGTCGGCAAGTTGAAAACTTCTTTTGCTTGCTGAAATGCGTCTATGGCGATTTCTTTCAATCTTTAGCATTTCTTCAGTGGAGCCTCACTTTGGCAAAGTTTGTAAGATTCATGTTGGTTCCCATTATTTTCTCGGCATAAATTGTGCACACTCATCAGCAGTTTATGACTCTCTTCATCTTGAGATGAGTTCAAGTGTCTTGTAGAAAGAAAGCATTGAAACCCATTTGTTGTTATCATTTGAACTTTGCTCCTTACGATATGTAACTGTCACAAGTTTCTAGCACCAATAAATGTAATGTATAATATTTAAATAAACTCCAAAAAAAGTTGATTTCTGAGTTTTACTAATGCAACCCGTTGAATCTCAAATTTTTTGGGAGAAAATAATTAATTATGAGCAATATTTCTTCAAAAGCAAGTCCAAATAGTACAGTAATTACGGCCGAGAAGTCTTGCTTAGTAAGCAATGTTGGCCGAATAATGATACCAAGCCGATTCGATGTAGGGAATGGAGAAATTCTATGGTATAGTAGAGGCAAATTTGATGCTTCCATGCATGGGTGTGCTCAACAACTTGGTGTCCTCACGGCTGTTGTATTGTATTTTATTTATTTATTTTTATATTCATTGTTTTTTAATAAACGTAAGCAACAACATATATGCACATATATCTGTAAACTTAGTCAAATCTCTGTATTCAATAAAGGTTGGACATAACCTGTGAGAGGATTAAGTTTGGCTAAGCAACCTTATTTGAATTGCCGAAAAGATGCTCTCTTCAAGAAAAGTGACAAATTTGTAGAGAGAGAAAATGAAGATGAAAAAGTAGATCTATGAATTCTATGTTGTTTTAAAACCTTTTCATCAAGATTCATAGTGAACAAATGGCTCTGCCTTGTAAGCACAAACGTATGTATATCTAATTCAAGAACTAATTTTAAAATAATTTTCAGAGAGCTTCAGAGAGAAAACAAAGCAAAAGTTTTGTTGAATTTTTACTTACAATAACATGTTTGCTATTCTCTTCGTAGAACTCTTGCAGACGATTCCCACAGACGGTGCCAATTGTGAGACCAGGAAAATCCTCTCACATCGATTGTAGAGAGAGATGACATACCTCCTCTTCTGGGAGCCCTCCCCCCCCCCCCCCCATATGGATTGGGGGGTGTGATATTTGTTTGGGCTGGATCCATTGTAGGATTTGTTTGGGTTAATCCCAATAAGCTGATATATATTTTTTTTCTGGCTCCCACAGTTGTTACCTTTATCATGCTATTAATTTTTATTATTATTTTAATTGTCATGATCTGATTATTCTCTCTTAAAAAGAATGGTAGGTTGGTTATGTTTTTCTTATTGTATTGCAAAACTCATGGCATATATTTTGTTGCCCTGGCATCTTATGCTAGATTATGAAGAGGAAGGGACTAAAGCCGAAATTAGGGCCACTACTAATTTAGAACCGTGGCTAACTTGAAGTCAAGAATTTACCAAAATAAAATTTTGTGTTAGTAATTAAGAATGTTATAAAGTTGTTGTAATGTTGTAAGTGAACTCGTATTTTTTTTTTAATTTTTTTTTGTGTTGTTAAACTTTAACTATACGAGAATTTAAATTTTCCTAATTGGATGTTAAAATTTTTATTTAGCAAGTTATTTTGTTATTTAAATTTTATGATGTTCCAAAAATTTGGGGAGTCACAGTCTAGGACCTCCATGTCCTCATTTTTAATTTCCACTGTCTTTGTTTCTCGTACATTACAGGTGGACTTCATTGCTTCCATGGAGCAATTTTTTGCCTGCACCTAATCCCCTCTGACCTCCTCAATCCCATGTTTAGTTGGGAATCACAACAGCTAGTGCAATGTTGAGGGAACAACCCTCATTGGATGCAACCACGGTCTACCCAAGATCACATTATAAGGAGAGGGGGTGTCAATTATAGTCAACCCCGTGCTTACCTTCTTCGTGCCTACCTGCACCTCCAAATTCATGGCTCCTAGACGCCACGTTGGCGTTCCATTAAACCCAACCATCAGGCTGTTGGATTGTTCCAAATCATCTTGGTAAAAGCCCAGTTCCTTGTAACAGTTAACGTACATGATGTCACAAGAACTGCCTTGGTCAACCAGTATGCGCCTTACCTGGCACTTCCTAATCTTTAGTGTTATCACCAAGGCATCATTATGTGGATGCTGCACTATATCCCAGTCCGCCTCGATAAAAAAGACCATTGCTCCCTGGTACTCATTGGTCTTGGGCTTCTTTTGCTGGACCTGATACAGATACTACAGGTGCCTCACTCTCTAAGTATCTCCACGCACCTCATTCCCATTGACCTTCGAGTGAATCACATTGATCACCCGAGGTCCATCTGCTTGCTGTGGTGGCGATGGTGAAGGTGGTGCTGTCGGTGCCTGGGGCAGCCTTGCCTACTGTTCCCTTGTTCTGGCCTCATTTATTAGGTCTCTCAGATGACCCTGTCTGACTAGATCCTCCAAGTGGATCTTCAGAGCCCTACACCCCTGAGTCAAGTGCCCATCCTCATTATAGTAGGCATAGTGCTTCCCAAGACTCCTTCCCATAAACTCACCAGGGATCTTCTCCGGTGCTCTATAATACGGTTGGTTCCTGATTCGTTCTAGAACTTTGTAAACCGAGATTCTGAATACAGTGGTGACTGCCTGTGCAGCCCTCAACCTTGTTTCCTGCCTATTGAAACCAGTATTATCTCTGTCTCACTTCGGCATCGTTTTTCTTCTCTTGCTTTGGTGTCTTTGTTCCTGGCGTATCCTTTTCTGCCTTGGCATATTTCTCGATCCGTTTCGTGATCTCCTTCATACTTTTTGAAAGGGTCTTTGCCAGCGATTTCTGCAGCGGGCATTCATCCTGTAGGTCATTCTTAAAAGACATGACCGCTAACTCCTCGTTACAAGCAGGAATTCGATTGAACACCTCATAATATCTCTTGGCGTAAGCCCTAAGGTTTTCACCCTCACTAATGTTCAAAGCCAGCTGTCACGACCCAAACTTGCCCCTAAAAGTTTGGGCATGATTGTCCTATACCTAGACCTCAAAACCCAATTTAAGTTTGATACAACCTTGGTGCCTAAACAGAAACGAATAAAATCTCAAAATATAACATCCATTGAGCTGTGTCTACATGCCAGGATCTTAATACAATACAGCATACAGACACAAGCTTATATTAAGCCCATACATATAAGTCTATACAAGGGTAGCAAGCAACCTAAAAATTACATATTGACAAAGTGTCTAAGACAATACATCCTCAAACTAACTATACTTGCGAACATAAGGAACCCGCCAAATAAAGACAAAAGGCCACTTTAAGTGACTCGGCAAAATAGGTCCAGCAAAAGACATCTGTGGCTGACCTAAGGTTGTCCTATGGGCTGATTACCTACAAAACATTCATAAAAACAGAGTGAGCAAGGCTCAGTGAATGATAGCAATGTAAAAGGATTATGTGTACAAGCATAAATCTTGCAGTGCATATTCATAAGTTTCAAGTCGATCTTATTTACATTTCCTTTTCTGAATGGCCTTGGGCCCACTTAGAACCGAACATCCTTAGGCCTGACATGATACAGAACAACCTTGGGCCCATTATAATAGCGAAACGGCCTTAGGCCCATTATCATAGTGAAACGGCCTTAGGCCAATTATAATAGCAAAACGACCTTTGGCTCAGTATTCCCAATAGGACAAAACGACCTTAGGTCCATATCTCATGTACCAACGTTCAATCATTCCACTTATTCTATCAAACATAACTCATATAGCATAAACTAGTTGAGAGAAAAACAGAATAGCTACTAAATAACACATGTGAGTACAATACGTGTAAGAAACATATTATTATATTATTATTACTCACAGTGATGTGAATGAACACTGGTCCCCTCTTGCACGTGCCCTACACATAGTACACAACTCGTAAGTACATCACTTTTCTTTACTTTTCTCCTTTTTATTCTACGTTCAATTCGCTGAATCCCATTCAATTAAACACATTACAGAAGCATCAAACGGACGTATTAACATGTTCATAGCGATGAAAAGAGCAAAAGAAATTAACAGAATTTCCCATCTTTGGCTGCACGTGCAGAAGTCCTCCGCCGCACGTTCGGCTCTGCATGTGCATTTATTTCCAAATGCAATCTTGGTCTCCCCTGTTTACCGCACGTGCGGCTGTACATCCCGCACGTGCAGCCCTGGGTCCCCGCACGTGTAATTCTGGCTCTATTCTGGGCACTTCGAACAGCTCCAACAGCAAACTTTCCGAGACCAATTTTAAGGTGAATAACAAGCAAATTTTCCTCCAATATCACAACATATGAACATAATAAACATGAATCTCATACGTAATTAGATCATATCTTAATAAAAAGGATATTCATGCAACTTGATGATCATAGTTCATTTTATCCATTTATCTTTTCAAGATTAATCAAAAGAGAGAAACATATAGAGATCAAAACTTGCAAGCTTGAAGATACGTTCTCAAGTTAACTCAAACAAACCCAAAGTACAAGAATTAACTCTCAAATTAGATAAATACAGTGCATTTGGATGCTTTCCATGGATATTTCCCCAAACAAGGTTTTTATATCAAAACTCTAACTTAGATGAGTATAAAGCTTCATTTATATGCTTGATAACAATCAATTGAAGGGAGGTTTAGGATATTTGAGTTGATATACACTCACTTCGATCTCTAATCTTTGATTCTCCACAAATTCGTCAAGCTCCTAGGTGATTTCCCTTTTCTCTTTCTCTTTTCTCTTCTCCTTTCTTCTTTCTGCGGGAAATAGTTTTTTTAATCTTATATCTAAGGCTTATATAAGGCTAGCCCAATTAAATCAATTTAATTCATTACGAGTCAAATTTTTACGAAAATTTATATTATGTCCTAAAAATCATGCTAACCATAAGTGTAAAGTCAATTTCAAGTTATCGCACCTCTAAGGCTTTCAATTTCTAATCCAAATGTCTCAATTTCAATAGATTTTTCCAATAACTGATAGATTTATGTATATAAGCATAACTCCACGTGGAATTTCACATTAAGCATGTAATTACTCATATAACTAAAGATGTAAAGCATATAAGAGGGTCGGGTTATTACATTAGCAGTGAGTCCACCTTGAGTGGCTGCAATTTTTTTGTAACAGACCTGGCCACAAACATCTCGGCCAGGCCTTCCCAACTCTTCACGATTTCCTTTGGCAACTTGTGGAACTAGTCCGATATGATTTCTCCAAAGGATGAGGGGAACACCTTGCACAGTAGCTAGTTATTCCCACTCCACAAAGCCATCGAATTCAAATATAAACCAACATAAAAGTTTGGATTAGACTTACTGTCATAAATCCAGAACCTCGGCATATGAAACCTCTTTAGTGCCTCAAACCTATCCAACTCCACTAAGAACGGCATTCTCAACTTGACGGGAGATGTAACCTCGGCATTCTTCCTCTTCCTCTGGAGGTAGTTCCTCAAATCCTCCTTTGTCCGACCAGGACCTTGGCTGTCAACATATTTTAACCTTTTTGGTGCGCTACTTCCGGTGTCATGATGTGTCCTGTTGAACTTCTCTTCATTCACCTTGTCAAAACACAGGCCTTTTCCCCTTTGACATAAGTTCCACTGGTATGAGGTGTCCTTTGTGAATCACCTCTGATCGAATCTGTTCACCCAACATCCTGTGAAGGCCGATGTGAGCGCTCTATTTCCTTGCCATGCTGCAGGACGGCTGGGATTGTTTTCTACCCCCCTTTATGGGCATCAGTCTTGGCCACTGGCATCGGTGTGTCTTGGAACGAGAACGGTGGTTGCATCACGTTGTTCTACATCATGAAGTTGACAACCGATTATAGGTCTGCCAACTTGTTTGCCATTCCTTTCATGTCACCGTCCCTCCTCAGGCATTTATCCTTCCATACTTGGAAGTCGCTCTCGTTGTAATACTTATCTCAGCCTGATTTCTTTGGGGCATTTCCCTCCTTGCCGACGTCCTTCTACATGAGATTCGGATCCTATGCTCCTTCATTACAGTTTTCAACCCCAACATTAGGGTCTGCGTGTTCACCACTCTCACTGTGGATGTCGTCCCCAATCTTTTCTTCCTGTCTGTCGTTGGCCATCTATTCTCCTTAAGTTCTCATAGACAACGCGAAATTATAGGTGTTGATTTCCGACCACACAACCAAAAGGGGGACTCAGCTGGAGAGCACTGACAGAATTGATTATACCCAACAATCTGCACAAGAAGATGAGAATCTGGCGGTAGTTCGTTCACCCGAGGGCACTCCGACGATCAAGTCAGTAATCAATATCTCTCAAAGATAACAAATTGTGCTTAAACTCACAAAAAAAGAACTTACTTCTGACTCACGAGGGTGCCTTGCTTTTATAACCAGCAGTGACCTAGTCCCTTTAGAAGCCTCATATCAGTGGACTCAGGTTCAATGCTCATCCTAGACACTCGGTTCGATAGGGATAAACTCTTCACCAGCCTTATCTTTATCCAGACTGAGATCCTTCCCTGTTTTATGGCTCTGGTCCTTTATTTGCTTATCTCTGATATCGACATCTCCGCAGATAACCTCGGCCTAGCCAAGATCACCTTGGTAGCGTAACCAAGCCACGTGGCACCTCGGCTGACACTTCGGCGTTACCTTTGCCATGTGTTGTCATTCACCAAATGCATCCCCGCATTTCCCATTAATTTAACTAAGTTAATAATAGTTAGAAAAATTTTCGTTGATTTTTTTGGTTTCTGCCTGCAGTTACACAAATCTTGGTTGTCTTTGTTAAGATGTTTAATAAAGCACGTGACGAGGATGAGCAACAGGCCGATTCTGAAAAGAAGAAATTAAAAAAGAAAGCCATGAAAGAGCTCGCAGCAGCCCAATCTGCAAATGATTGCTTTTCAAATTCAGAAACATGCTCCTAGATCAGTTTGTACTAAAGCAGCAGGAACCTGTAGACCACCCGAGAACTCCCGAGCTCCGCGCGCAAGGGCGCGAATTCGTTTGTTCTTAGCTACTACAAGTTCGGACTCAATGTCACGGCTCTGAATCTAATCTCACAAAGTGCAATGTGAGACCGATAAATCACCAAAGAGTCCAAATTCGATAAATCGTTTTGGAAAATCGATTTTAATAAAGAAGTGTCAAACATGGACTGCTTTGCCAGATGCAGAGTCACCACCTAAATATTTTATTTTGGGATAATTTAGGAAACCCTGACTTGTGCCTAAGGCCACGTGTCTATCATCACCAAAGTTACCTCGGCTCGGGAACTTGGGTACGAGAGGGAAAGGTCATGCAATGAGCACCCCGCTCGCCCAATCAAAGGATCGGCCTTTACTAACATGATATTTTGTTTTTGAAAACACATGTGTTCTTATTCTAGATTATTAATCTAGAATTACTATGTGATGCACACAGCATACAAGTATAGACTAGATCGCCTAAGTTGGAACAAAACATTGTATATTCGTTTGTTTGAAAACGGTTTAGAGGTGCTACTCGCAAGTAGGATTTTGATGAATTGTTCCAATTCAAGCAATCCAACCTTCACCCACAGGAATTGAAGCAGTTAGCCTCGTGGCAAACATGCTAAAATGGCAGCATATACATCTCATGCAGCATGCTAAAGCGTAAACACTCACAGTGCACTCCGAGCCAAAACAAAGAACTAGATAGAAATCATGCATGACCCTAGTTCATGTTAAGATGGCAAATGCAACACATGCGAGAATGCAATTAAGATAGGCTCGGCTATTTTAAGATGTCATGTGAATGCAACTTGATAACATGCTGTTGAACACGTATTCAAGTAAATGTATTAAAATACAATGCAATTTGTATGATGCGCCGAGCCCGGTGTATGCAAAACAGATGAATGAATGCACGCATGCGAAACATAAGGATGCTAATTGAAAATGACCCTAAATCTAACCATCGTAAGCTGGTAAATAAAAGGTAGAAAGAAATGGGGGGTTGGAAGACATGCAACACACACACGCACGCTTTTAACAACAGTTGGCCCTCTCGACAGAGGGTCCGAATAAAAAGACAACTAGCTAATCTAAGCTAACTAATTAAGTACAAAACAAAGCTAATTAACTAACAAGTTAACTAACTAGTTATTACAACACACATAAGCAGCTAAATGCATTAACTACTTAAGTACAAAACCAAAGCATAAACTAGCTAAGGAAAGCAGTAAAGAGATGTCCTCAGAGGGAAGAATGCATGCATGCTCGGTCGCCTTATTCAGAAATCCGTTGCGATGCCCCAACTTGCCTCTGTTTTCAATTGTTCTCAGAACCTTACACCAAGCTCCAAAAAGCTTCTAACTCGCCTGGGGAACCTATAGGAGCATGGCCGACCACCTAGGGGTGTTGCCAGCCACTGGCCAACCACCTGTCTTTGTTGTATACAAAAAAAAGTGGTCGGCCAACTAGTTTTTCTGGCTGGCCGACCAGTTGTTGCTGCATTTCTCCAGTTTTCTGCAACAGAGAGCAAGAAAGGGCTTGGCAATGTATTTGCAAGGTATGTGTGCACAACCACCCTCCCTATCATTTTATAAGCTCAAGGGAGTGTGGTTCTTGACCCTCGGGCCACCAATCACATACCTCAATGCATGATGGCCGAGAAGCCAAATTGCACAATTCAATGTAAAATGAATGTACAAATAAACACATAAGGACTTTAACTCTATCATGTATGATCAAGAGTGTCAGTGACTGAGAATTGAGACATGTTTCATCACTTCAAGTATGAAACATCCCTCGTTTCTCGTGTTTGGACTAACACCTAATCCAAACACAATGCAAGCAACTCAAGCATGCAAACATGCAATGCAATTACATGCCATACACAATGCAAAGAATAACATGGCATACACAATGCAAACAACAACATGGCATACTCAATGCAATGTGACATGATCAACTTAACAAAGCTAATGACATGCAAACAATGCTAATGCATGCATACACAATGCAAGATAACATAAACATGCAACAACATGATGCAATGTAAGCATGCAAATAGCATGAAAGCAAACATGCTCAATGGACTTAAACCAAAAAAGGATAGACCTCAATCATGCCCAAATCAATGGCCATAATGATGAAACTAAGGCATGAAATGCAAGGTAAATGCATGCACATGTAATGGCCCAATGACTAGGCATAAGAGCACAACTTTCAAGAGTGCTTGAAGAGTGACAAGCATGGGAGTGTAACAACACTATAGGCTCTGAAATAAGGTATGAAATGATGTCAAATCATTCAATCAATACAAGTATAGCATGCAAGGGTCCATAAGCATTAAAGCTATCAAAGAGGACTACAAACGGGGCATGCAATACATGGCACAAACGCATGAACCAACCATGGACAGAGCTCAAATAGATCTAAACAAAGACTATAACATGCTAAGATGGAGGCTCAAATGCCTAGGCACGCATGCATGCAAGCAAGGCCACAAACAAAGCAACACTACACAACCCTTAGAGGCACTCAAAGGGTGAAAGAAATGTGAACATGGCAGTCCTATATGCTCTGAAAAGTCATGTTAATTGATGCCAAATCATGTACATGATACAAATGAAGAATGCTATGAAGCCCAAAGCTTGAAACTAGCAAGGCACTTGCACTACAACTATGCAAAACATGAAACATATGGCCAAGGCAACCCAAAACAGTCCTAGAACATATCAAAATGATGCTAAAACATGTATGGAAGGAAGCCAAAATATGCTAGCATGGCGAGCATGAAGCATGAAATATGCAAGGCCAAAAGGGAGGGTTACACTACACCTACCAAGACCAAACATGGGATGGCTCCGCCAAAAAAAATTAGAGTTATATCATGGCAAAATAACCCCCAAAACACACTGAAATGATAGCTCGCAAGCTTAGGCATGAAGGCATACGCAATGGCTCATGTTTAAGGCATAAAGGACCAACCCTTCAAAGCATGGAATAAGTGAAAGATGTGAGTGTATGACCATGAAAAATGCACTGAAATCTCATAACAAATGATGCCAAATCATTCAAATAGGCTACGCAATGCATGCTAGTAGACTTGATACACAAAGCTAACAAGCTAGAATGCATTATAACTATACAAAGCATGGCATGCAGGACCAAAACAACACAAATCAGAGCTAGAGAATACTAAAACATGGACAAATGCCTCTTAGAGTTAAGCCAAAATCATGCTGGAATAATGGTCTAAACACATGATGCAAGTTAAGCTAATTTTTGGGATTGCACTACAAGTGCATGGAGCATGCAAGGGGCTAACAAATCAGCCCAAAATAGATCTATATTATGGCAAAAAAATCACCAAGAACATGCTGAGATGGACTCAAAACAGGCTAGAAAGACATGTTACTTCATGAAGCATACAAGACTAGTTTGTGAGAAATACACTACAAGTCTATAAACCATGCAAGGGATGACAAAACCAAGTAAAAATAGTGGTATGCCATGTCAAAATAAGGCCTAAAATAAGCTGAGATATGGCCAACACAAGCTTAACAAACATGCTCAAAGATGAGGCATTCAAAGCAAGCATATAAGACACAAGGAGAGGGGATGACCCTCTCCTATTTGGGACCTTGAAACACCATTTCCACCACTAAAATTCCTCTGAGTTTCAGTGGTGAGAAGGCCAAAACAAGGTGATCCCAATAGCTTAAAAAGAAGGCACAAGAACAAGGCCAAACAAGGCCTAAGAGGGGGCAGACTACCCCCAACACAAAAGTGACCTCAAACAAACATGCTAAGGACTAAAAAATATAACTTTTTTTCAGTAGAAAGTCAAGCCAAAAACATCATGAAAATAGGTCAAAAAGCATAAACCAAAACAAGGGTTTTAAGGGTTAAAAGCTCACCCTTGAAGAACACCTGCAAAGCTGCAACTCCAGCAACTTCTTTGAGCTCAAAACCATCCAAAAACTCCAAAACAAACCTCAAGAAGCCTCAGCAACAAAAGGATGGTGTTTCACTATGTGTTTGTGTGCAAAAGTGTGATAAAATGACACTTTAAGGCACAAAAATGAAGAACAAGAGTAAGATAGATACAAAGGTGTACGTATAGCTCAAGCCACTAAAATCTAAACCTAGAGGAGGAGGGAGGTTCTCTCTTATAGAGAATAAGAAACAAGCTTGTTAGATAAGCTTTTGGCCTAAAGCCATTCCTCCATACACGTGTATGGAGGATGGCTTCTGTGCCCTCCAGCTATAACAACTGGCCTAAAAATATCTCCAAAAAGGCGATGAAAAGCTGCCAACCCCTTGAAGTGGTTAGCCAGCTACTTCCACTGGTCGGCCGACCAGTGGAAGTGGTCGGCCAAGGAAGAAAATGGTCGGCCATGGTGGGAGAAGGTCTGCAGTATGAAAGCAAGCTAGTGGTGTGGTGGCCGACCAGAAAAGGTGGTCCAAAGACCAAGGGGAAGAACTAGTCTCCCACCCTTGTACCACCTTCCAAACAAGGAAAACAAGGTTTGTACCAAAAACAAACAAAAAATGATGCAAGACGAGAGATCAGGAGGAAAGGCGCGCAGCCGGGAGACTCGAAAACTGGTCTATGGGCATCAAAAGTGGTCTATGACCAAAAAAGTGGTCTCCCAGACCACAGTGTCCCTCTAGACAGAGGCAACAAGGTGTGGTTCAAAAACCAAGCCAAACGGAGAACGTTAAGCGGTCTCGAGACAAGGCACGCGCCCGAAGACTTTGAAAATCGAAAACTAGCCTCCAAGCGGGAAAAGTGGTCTACTACCACAAAAAGGTGGTCTACAGACCTCCTTCTCCCACCAGGGAAAGGAAACAAGGCTTGGTCCACAAACCAAGCCAAAGCACAAAGAGTTCAGAGGCCTGGAGGCAAGGCATTCAGCCGAAAACTCCGGAAACTCGAACTAGGACAACATGCACTATCACTGAGCGCTCAATCGATGACGTCTGAGTCCTAAGCTTGGTCAAAAATGGGGTGTTTACAGAACCCTTATTGGCGGTGATGTGGAGGATAATATGTCGATTGCATCTCCCCCAATATTCGTAATCATGAATTGTGCCAATTATCCCATGTTACATGTGGTGTTGTTGCTGCAGACACTGCCTTCACTGCTGCTAGAATTTGTTTATGAAAATGTGTGTATCCTCCGATTTGTATATTTACATGGTTGGTCCATCGGCACCTTCAAGGCCAGTTAGCAGCCAGCTTCAAATATGCCTTCCCACCTCTATTTTATCAATTTTTGTAAAACTATCTAATATGCAAAGGACACTCTAAATGAGATATAGAATGCCCATATTTTCTATATTCAAGTTTCAAAATATACATGACAAGTTCAGCAACAAGTGGTTTTATCCATGGAAAAAAATCTCTCTCTCTCTATATATATGTATGTATGTATATGTGTGTATACTAAAAAGGTCGCACTTTTGTGTGTGAGCTTCACTAAATTTTGTTGGAGAAATATTTTGAAAATTATGTGTGTTTTATTAAGTAGAGGAAATGTAAATAAGAAACATATTTTAGCCTCTTAAAGTCTAGTAGACGGAAGTCATATTGTAACTTGATTTAAAATGTAAGAGGTCGATTGTTATTAAATAAAAGTGAAGGGATTAAAGTAAAATTGTTCATAAAACTAGGAAAAACAATCAGAAATTAATAGAATTTTCATTATAGATGTTAGATTTAATCTTGTTGTAGGATCACTCCATGAATGCATTTTGGTCTTAGATTTTAAATTGTAGATAATTTTGTTTTGGGTGTGTAGAGCTACTGTTTCATGAGAATATAAGAGTGTTAAATGTAATTTAGACTACACTGAGTGAGAATGTAAGAGTGCTCAATGTAATTTAGATTACACTGAATTCTAATGACTAGAATAAAATTTAATCATTTGCAATTGTAGTCATTTGCAAATGTCACTTACGTTGTATTTGAATATTGAATATTGAGTTTTTAACTTTTGTTTATTTTACTTTTTACTTTTTGCCAAATTTAAGATTAAAACAATACCATGCCCTAAGATTAAGAATTTTTTACAATTTAACTGTCAAATTTGAATTTTATTATACAATCAATTAAGTAAACAACATGTAGTACATAAAATTCAAGCAAACTTGTAACAAGCATACAAGATACAACCTTGAATTGTCTTTTAAATGCAAAATAAAGAATTCCACATGCAGCTAAAATGGTAGATGGATATTAAGTATGGATTTAAGATGGGCAATTAGTAATTGGCTGAATCGACATTGTGATTGTATTCCTCCCTTGCGATGTTGAACTGCAAATGTAAGTTTGGAAGTCCTCTTCACAAGCTATTAAAATCCAATCATTGTCCTTATCTTAATACCTGACACAATAAGTTCCACCTTGTAGGTTCAGCCTCTTTGCCATTTGCTGTTGAAACTCTACCATTCCTGATGACACAATGAGCTAAAATTTAATAAAATCATCTCCATATTTTGCCTTTCTGGTCACAATACTTGTGTCTTACGCTGTTGTAAAATGTGGCTTTGTGTAAGAAGCAGTAGCCATGTCTTGCATGTGAGGTGGATCGGAAATTGGAGGCTGACTAGATTCTAGGATTTGTTCCTGAACACCACCTTGGACAAGTTTATTGGAAAGCAATTGGTTATCCTTGCTTCTCTTGCAAGGTGACCACCAGGTGATATTATATTCTCTACAAGCACGCTTCACAGTGGATCTGCTAACTGCAAACTGGAAAATCCAAATTCAATAAATCGTTTACGGCTACCAAAAGTATATGACATTTCCCAAGGATGTAGCTAGGAATGGTTTTTCCCCGAGTATGTAAGCTTACCACCAAGGCTTTCTATAGCATCTTTAAGTTTCATCCCAAAATGTTGCTGGAGATCGTCCAAACTAATTGGAATTCTCGCCTTTCTTTGTAGCCTCTGGGACGAGTTAATTATGCAATTTTGCTGTACAGAAGTAAAAACAATGTTGTTTTCTTCTGTGTTACTAACAACATTGTTTCCAGTGTCTATAGCATCCACTTTTGGTAATTGTTGATTGGATAAATTTATAAACAACATCGCTTCTCCATTCTCCATTTTATTTGGAGATCTTACAGTTTGGGGTTTTTAAAAGAATAAAGTTTTCCGTCCTCCCCCAAGCTAATTTGAATTCCAGCATCCAGCCACACCATCTCTTCTCCATTATCCATCCTATTTGGAGTTCTTGCCATTTGGGGTATCGGATAAAAATAAAGTTTACATCCGCTGAAAAATCAAGAACTTCAATAGATAACTCTTCTCCTAGTTCTTCTCCTGAAGGAACCTTAAAACTTTTACAATGTTGCTTCGTTGTTGTCAATAACGGAACCAAAGCAATCCTCAAATCTCTACCTTCAATGTAGTTTGGGGGAAAAAGAATTCTAGCATGTAAACATTGTCTTCAATATAACCACTCCGCAAGCAAATTGCAAAAGAACTCGTAAGTCCATACCTGCATGCATAGTGTGCCAAAGGGTACTCAGTTATGCTAAATTGAGTAACATCTTTGCAGAAGATCAAATTTTGGAACAAAACTACTCTCCCAACAACCCCTTACCCTTTTCGTAGGCAATGTTTAGCACATTCATCTAAAAACTCAAGCTTTTGTCTCCCTGTTCCATAGGTTCTACCAATTGTGAACACAACATTGCAAAGCCTACACGAGGCCCAAGTCTGAGCCAAAGGTAGACAATGAGTGCTACACACCACTTTTAGCACCTTCTTGATTTCTTCAAGGCTTTTATCCTTGTCCAGATAAATATTGTTCGCCAATACATGTTCGCCACTTACTTTCGTATCATACCAATGCATACATTTTCAACTTGTAAGACCATGATCCCACAGGTAGCTGAAATGATATAATTGAAGAATGTTGATAGATTTAAGCTGAAAGATATTTGCAAGAATAAAATATTATCACTTATAAGTTGTCTTTTATGGCTATTGCCTTTTACATTATTAGCTAAAAATAATTAAAATAAATTACAAATTTATTTGGTGCAACTTTTGATAATTTGTGAAAAAAATGGAATCTGTTTGATTAAATAAACTGTCACATAGCCTTTTTCCTAGTAATTAGGACAAAAGAAATGAGACTCTTTTAGCCAAACTTATTCAAGTTCCCCCCCCCCCTTCTTTTTTGGGGTCAAATAAACTGAATAAATCAAATAAATTATAATTTAAAATCATAGCCAAACATTATTAGTCAATCTTTTTAAGTAAATAAGTTGATTTATAAATAGTAATACCAACACATTGTATACAGTAAATGAAAAAATCAGCACAGTTGAGGTAATTAAACCGACCAACTTTGGTTGCACCAAGGTATTGTATAATTGTCCAAAATCAGCTTGGTTGTTTTGGACAGGTGCATCTTACCCTGGCATGGAGTATTTCAATTGGTCTAACACTTTGAGCAAAAATCTGTATTGCCTAGTAAATGGGGCTATTATAAACAATTAGGTAAATTCTACTTGCTTCCCTTGAGAGGTAGTAATTCTTATATTTTTGTTATAATTACGTCAATTTTCCTTACAGTGATGATAAGGTTAACTAAGCTAACAATAAGACATATTTTTTGTTGGCCCTTGTGCATCATAATGAAATTATCAGTTTTCTGCACCAGAGATCAGTATAATTTACTCAGCTGATTAATGTCAATAATATGATATCAGAATAAAAGCTCAATACGTGCATAAGAATTGTTGTTGAACTCCATGTTAAATGATTTACACAATAAAATTAATGAAAGGGTAAGATTAACAAATCGTTAAAAAGATTGGCCAGTAAAATGGAACCAACAAGTAAAATAATTTGAGCTCAATCAACAAAAGAAATAAGAAAAAGAGAAGGAAACCATCATTGAAAATTAAAATTAACAATCAATGGATAGACATAAAAAAAAATTAAATAAATAAATAAATAAACAAAAGTAAAGAAGAGAACGTAAAAATGGGACTGTTAGGGGACAAACCTCAATATACGTTCATATGGGTAACTATGCGAAGTTATATTTATTTCATTTGTCAACACCATCTCAAATACACCAATACAGCACAGCCTAGAGTGTTCAAACAATGGTACAACCAGAGATTACTTAATATTGCAACTGATAGCATGACCGCATTGTAGATACTCTTTGCAGGAGTAATACTGCACATTTGGAGTAGACTCCACTATTGATAGCGGAACACATGGCCATGAAGGCCAAGATGTTCCTCACTCACTCCATCCACATCAAATTCAGAACCCAAAGACATCAACCTATAGGAACAAAGTCCTTCATGGATGCCGTTAAAACCAAAAGGTTGGTGTCGAGTTGTAAGTAAACGCTTGCCCTCAATTTCTATAACTTTCCAAAACTGTATAAGAAATTGGGTATTGGGCTCGACAAATAATATAATTTTAAAGTAGGATTTTATTTTTATCTATAAACACTGGAATAGGAGGAGCAATCAGGGTTCCATCGATTATCTTCTCTATATGATTTTGCAAATTTCCAAGCCAAAAAAAATAAAAATAAAAAATGCAAGGCAAAGTAAGAATAAGGTAACCAACAAGAAAAGAAAGTGGAAATCTACTAAATCTAATCTAACTACTAAGCACAGGTTAGAAATGATATATTACCATTTTGTTTTGTGTCACCTATTTGATATTTTCCCTATATTTTAACACTGACAATCAGAGTTGGGATTTTCTCAGAGATAAAACTAACAAAAATTAAATTAAATTTTTTAATAAAAAAAGAACAAGAAAATTAATAGTAAATGTTTCAATAAGACACTGCTACAATGAAAAGGGATTTTTACAGCGCGCAATGCACGCCCTAAAAAACCCTCTACAACGTGTAGCGGCACATCATATTATGATCAGTCATGGAAAGTCATTCACTTTCAACGACATGCTTTGTACGCCATTAAAAACTATTTAATGGTAGATTTTGTGCGTCGTTGTTAATTTTTCTACGACATGCTATAGTACATCATTAAAAACTATTTAACAACAAATTTTGTGCGTTGTTGTTACTTTTTTTACAACCACTTGTGAACGCCATTAATTGGTGAGACAAATAACGACGTTGATTGCGCGCCGTAAAATACGTAATACAACGACTTATTATGTTTGCCGTAGAATATGTTGTTTTTTTTATTTTTATTTTATAAATTCAGCAGGTTCTATTTTATCAATTTTGCACAATCTAACAAATATTACAAACAAGTATCACAAAACATCAATCAACTACCAAAATATTGTTTGAAACATCAAAAAGAAACTATATCCATAAATTATAAACATTCAACAATTGTCTACACATTTTAAATATTCGAAAACTATATCCTTAAGTTCTAAACTATACAAATAGTTCAAACCATCCAAAACTATGCATATTTAACTTTCTAAACATATCGATAACTATTAAGGGATTATCTAAAACTACCAACGGCAGTTCCTATAGCAGTTGCAGCTGCAACTGTAGCAAATCCACTTGCTCCTATCATAGGGACGCGGGTGCCCAATGTATGTGTTAGGGCACCTAAACCCGTGACAATAGTTAGAGCAACTAACTTTGTTGCATTTCTTGTCTGCATGACGAAGGAAATTTCACATAAGTACAAAAGCCAACGACTCAGGGACAAAAATATTTCTTGAGGTATTAAGAAATGATCAAGAAATTTTAAAACATCAACAAAACATTTCTAAAATTAATAAGATAATTCCATGGCCTCATAAAAGCAATGTCATAATGAAAAATTAGCAAAAAATCAAGATGTCAATAGTCTCAATGATATGCAAATAAAATCCACATAAAGCAAAACCTCTTTTTTCATACCTCAAATGAAGTTACCTCTAATGAAGTTACCTCTTTTGTTGCAATGTTTCTGTAATGACCCGACCCTCATACATGTTTTCTGGTATGCTTTTAGTCCCCTTACTTTGTGCCTTTATATGCTTGCTGTGAAATCTTACGTGGAATTAAGTTTAACTGGATGAATTTTATGATTAGGGAATCATATCTGTTCATAAAAGAAATATCTGTTACAATTCTGGTGTTTCAATCAGATATTAAAGGCCTTAGAAGTTTAATTATCTGAAACTGATTTTATATTTAAGATCAGCATGATTTTTGGGTCGTAGTATGATTTTTTGTGAAATTTCAATTAGGAGTGAATAAACTGATTAAATTTTGTCTTTATTCACTTTTGGATACATATGTCTATAGTCTTTATTTATATGACTTAAGAGCCATACAAAAAAATCTCCTAAGAGAGAGAATAAAAGAATAAGAGAAGAAGGAAAAGGGAAAGGTCAAGAAGGAAGGGAATTGGAGTAAAATTAGGAGGGCTTTGGCAATTTTTGAAGTTCAAGGTATGTAGAAACCATTTTGATCAACTCCTTTTGGATGTGGTAAGAAGTTCTTGGATGCTCATACAAGCTAGTGTGTGTATATGTGTGTTACTTGAACAATTGAAGAGGTTTTTTCATCATTTAGTTAATTGTGTTGATTTGAGCCAAACTTTTAGGGGCAGGTTTGTGTTGTGACAGTTTCTAAAGCAAAATGAGTAGGTATAGCGATCCCGGTTTCCTCTCCTTTGGTTGTTGTATTCCGGACTTAGGTTCTGTGGTGTTGGTTGTTGTGTATATCTTGTTTCCATCCTTTAATTCTATATATTTGAATTTTAGGTTGTGTTGGGCAGGGTCGTAACAGGTTGGTTGTGAATGGGAGCAAATGGTTGCTGCCCAGATTTTGGTGTTTTCGCTCGAGCGAGATTTTTGTCGCCAGAGCGAGCTCTGTGTTCTAGTTCCTTCGCTCGAGGCAGGGTTCCTTCGCTTGAGCGAGAGTTGAGTTTTGTGTCTAGTGGCTCGAGCGAGAAGTCTGGCGCTCGAGCTTGCGTCTGCGTCTCTTTTTGACCTAAAGGTTGCATTTCTTGGCTCGAGCAAGCTTTCCTTCGCTCGAGCGAGCGAGGTCTATGTTTTGGGTTTCTTCGCTCGAGCGTGCTTCTAGGTTGCAGACTTGAAGCTTCAAATTACTGGCTCGAGCGAGGTTTCTTTGTGTCTAGCGAGCACTCCTTCGCTCGAGCGAGCCTCGAATATATCAGTTGGCAGCAGCAGGATTACACTTCACTTTTTTCATCTCTTTACATCTCAAACCCTAGATTCAGCTCTCTCTCTCTACACACACCTTCTCTCTAAGGTTTGATCTAGTTCTTGAGTGTTTCTACCCTAATCTCTTTGTAAGAAAGACAGAGTGTGGCGTGGCCTTCACTTTAATCTGAAAAGTTATGGATTTGGAGCACTTTGGGTTTTCATCATCTTGTCCTTTTGGTCTCTTCATTTCGAGGTAGGTATACCCTACTCCATCCTATGAGTTTTGTCATAAATTTTAGTCATTTTGATTATATGGTGTTATTGGGTAATTTTGGAAAAAGTTAGGGTTTGATTCGTAATTATGTAAAGAGGGAAGCTCCATTTGTATATAAGGCTTGGGAATATGAGTTTGGGAGTGAAATTGGTGGAATTTGGTCTTAGGATCAATATTTGAAAAAGGGCAAAAAATGCCCTAATTGTGTTGAATAATTAATTTGAATAATTAATTTGTGGGAATATGAAATTGAGTTTAAATTCATGAAATTGGGGAATTATAAGATTGAATGGTGTAGTTGGATTAATTAATCACTCACCTATGAAAATGTTGATATTATATCTGTTTGATGCATTTATATTCTGTTTAGAAATAACTGCTTTGAGCTATCGGTGGAGGATAGTCTTCATTGTTGTAGACACTGTATGTTGATTAGGGAAAACTAAAACTAATCGAACGTGTTATGTCATTGAATATGACTATTGGAACAATACAACGAATATGTGTATTGATTGATCATTGCATATGATAAGTGTTTAATTACATTGTATATGTATATTGTTTGGGAGGAGATAGGGGATGGACTCTCAAACTTGTTTGGGAGGAGATAGGGGATAAACTTCATTAATACAGCAAATCTGTGTACTAATTGTGAAGTATGGAAGTGTTTTTAACATGGGTTGTAATCTCATTTGAATCGTTGATATTGGAGATGTTTTAATATGAGTCGTTGTCTCATTTAAATTGTTCAGCTAGGTTCTGAGCCATGTTTATATAACTTGAAAATTGGATAAGTAAAGGAAAGTGAAATGAAACATGGACTATTTGTCATGGAACTGAATTGTCTTACAAGCTATTTTATAAGCGTTGGCCATTTATCAAATGCTAATGTTTTAGTCATTGCTCATATCTGGTTTAGTATATCTCTACTAGGCATTGGCTCACCTTATATGGGACATCATTTTCAGGTCCAGGTGATATGCCACCTCCAAGGACGTAGCTTGGGAGGCTTAGAGGCTTGAAGATCTTTTTTGTTGCTTTCTTTATGTATTACATGTTAATCCAGCCAAGGGCTTATTTTGTATAAAGAGCTAGGACTCTTCTTTTGTTGTACCCAAGTGTCGACTTGGAAAGTTGTAAGCCTATAGGGCATTTACTTTTGATGTCAACAAGTAATACTTTTGTAATGAATACTCTGATAAATGAATTTATGCTTCAGTCTCTTATGGCTAAGCATGTCAAGACTGTTGGGTTTATGTATTATTTTTTAGGGTGTTACAGTAGGAATCTTCCAACAAACCATTAAGTTTGTACAAGAAAATATAGTTTGCTACTAAATCCAGGCCATAAGAAGCTCAAGAGAAAAATTAAATTTAAAAAGAGGAAGAGGTGGAATTAATCTACTTCAATGCAACACCTACTTAGGACTCGCATAATTATGTTAAAGGATCTCTATATATGAGGTTTAGGTTTGTATAGGTTTTATCCATTACCATTGTAAGTTCCAAAATAAAGAGTCCAAGTCAAATTAGAGTCTATATTATTTACAAGCTTAAAACGAAACTTTCAATCCATTATAGAAGAAATTTAAGAAAGTTTTAGTAGCTTCAGGCACTTTTTGGGATAATGTGATGTAATTCTACCTGAGTACTTAGTAGCAACTACATAAGATAAGGAATTATAGGAATAATATAAGATAACAACATTTCATCAGCTAAATTCTGGAACCAACTTGTACCTGAACTTTTGATATTTTTTCTTCTCTGCCTCTAATGCATCTCCACTTCTTGTCTACCCCTTCTTCTCTGGTTCTTCTCTTTTATTGCTTCTTATGTTTCTTCTATATCTCAATTTCTCTCTCAATATTTACTGTCATGTTTATTTGCACATCACATGTT
The DNA here is from genome assembly GCF_055761805.1 of Camellia sinensis. NCBI lineage: Eukaryota > Viridiplantae > Streptophyta > Magnoliopsida > Ericales > Theaceae > Camellia > Camellia sinensis. The sequence continues at coordinate 69,064,602 of NC_138961.1, read as the reverse complement.
CGACAAAATTGTTATGAACCACATTTTCAGATATGGCATCCTAAACCACATTTTCATGAGAAAATGCTTTCTAAGTGTTATTGGTAACAAATCCCAGTGAACCCTTCACAAAGCTGCCACATGACTCTGCCTTTTTCTCTTCTTTTTTTTTGTTTTTTCTTGTAGTGAGTACATGACTCAGCTCTTTAAAGTAACAATTCTATCTCTAAATAGATTTCTCATCCACTTAATATGGATATGAGACACCAAATGGTGAAAGAAATTAAAATCTGGAATATACTGCATTTTAGATTCCCATTCAACTGTTATTATAGCAGAAGTCAGATTTCCAAAAATACACCATCACCATCATTACAAACTTCAATCACTTTGTGATCTAGAATTTGGGATTAACCAACGTCCTTATGCAATTTCACAGTGACTTAGTCAGATTATTAATGTTGATCAGATTATTAATGTAACAAAAATTTTCTAAATTTCATTTGAAGTATAGTAAAGACTCCACACTTTTTTACCCAAAAAAAAAAAAAAAAAAGTCTGCCAAGTCATGAAAACAAACTAAACAGTAAGTAAAAATGAAACTAAATAAGTTAACCAAAATAGAGAAGAGAAAAACATGAGATGGACTACAATAAAAGAATGAATTAGAGGGAGAACCTCATAAGCAAATGCACAGTGTGTCTTGATATCAGCATGATGTGTATTCCCAATTTCAAGCAAGTTACCAGTTCCAAGGAGTTGTTCAAAGTTCTTCAAACTCAAGGCAATATCATCCATGTTGAAGTCTTTGAAAAAAAATCATCATTTACAATCCCAGTGCCTTTTCTTCTAGAGAAGCATGGCTACATCTTAAGGGATAGAAATCATATAAAATAAGATTACAGTCAAAGCCTGAAAATTTTCAAGCATGTCTGAACAAATAAAATAAATGCTCAAATATCCATGGCAACATAGGCACGTATCCACAAACATGCATCGTGATTCAAAGTAAGCATCAAGTTCCATTCATTTTATTTAGGAGTGGGAATTATGTCATGCTTGTACTATGTTATTTATCAAGTTTGATGCATCCCCTTTGTTTATGTTTCAAACATAACCAAAAACAACACACTAAAACTAAATTTTAATTCTTATCTAATGTAATAGCACAAATATTAATAGTAATAGTAATAAATTTAGTATAGCCATTTGACAACGCACACAAACATTATATATATAAGAATATATAAATATCTCTTGTTTTGTGAAAAACCATTCCCCTGAATGTTTAAGGCTTGCAATAACATGCTATTATTGATGGATTGTCCTTCAAACCACATGATATTGATGAGAATCAGAGGGTTTTAAAGGTATAGATTGTTAGGTTTCTGGAGCTTGATTAGTACTGTAAACTTCATCATGCGATCATAGATCCAATTAAGGGTATTACGGTTATTTATTAATGTAAATCCTAGCACATATATTGTTGTTTTCACAGCAGCCACATCGTATTCTTCTTTTCTTTCAGTATAGTAGAACTAGTACTGAACCACATAAATCTATGTGTCCGTCTTTTCTTATTTGTGATTGTTTCTTCTTGCTATTGTTTGTGTGCATGTGTGATTTCTTCCACAACATAGAATTGTTTTCTATATTTTAGAAATCATAAGTAGTGAACTTGGCCAGGTTTCTTCTTGCCATTGCCATCCATTCTTTACCTCAATTTCCATATCAACCATCTTCTTTCCTTCCGTATCAACCATGTACAACTTTACAAGAACACATGAAGGGGAACCATTTTTAGAATCAGTTGTAAAAAAACTCACTTGTCTTTGTAACCAGACGCGACTTCTATAGCAAGTTTAAAGTATTAAATTCTCTCTTCACAGAGTGTTCTACAGCACAGAAGACATCTTTAGCTGACTTAGCAAATGACGCTAGTACCTGCTTCTTTAACCTGCATAAATCAAACTTAGTCAGAAAGTAAAATGAGAAGAAAAATCCATAGATACGTAAGCCACTAGGCTATAACATAGTAAAACATGTAATATTTTGACAAATATGTATTGAACATGAACCATAGAAAGCCAGATGACTAACAAACTAAAATAGGAAAGTAGCCCATCTACAAACAAGGACACCATGTACAACCCACATTAGAAAGCAAAACCCAACCAGGAAAAAATAAAAAACCACAACCACAAAACAGCATGACAGCCCAAACAATAGTTGCACACAACCAGTAGCAGCCCCTTGAGACTAGCTGCAGCTAAACCTAAGAAAGGCCAGCTGCAACAAACTCCAAAAAAAAAAAAAAACAACACATGCTGCACGCCAGCACACTGCAACTGTAGACAAAGGAATTTAACAATAGGACACCAACAACAAAAACCAACCCCTCAGTACAGCACTAACAATAGGACACCAACATAGAAACCTCGATCTACTGCACAAAATGTTGTGGCATCAACAAGCTCAAATAAAATTTATGCATCCTCGAGTGGTGAAGCACCAAATAACATTCGCTCAAATTTTATTGTATCTGAGGGGTGGGCCTTAGTGAACATGGAAGCATCCACTAGATTTGCCACTATAGTGTCCCAACCATTGGCTCCAATTGGCACTCTTGCTGTGAATTCTGATGTGCAGACTGATAAAATGCCTCACAATATCAAGTATGTGCTTTTTAATAGATACTAATTGTTACCCTCCCAAAAAGTACTGTTTGTATACAGTTGGATGCCTAATGCTGATATGTTATTCTTACAGGTCCCTCCAAATAGGACCTACTTTTGTCTTATCTAATGGTGGAAAAACCCTTGGCCCAGGCCTAATGTTTGAGACCAAGAACAAAATTCTGGATAATGTTCAAACATATTTGGGCTCTTGGGGTAATGCACACATTAATCAACAGGTGTGTCAAACCATTTCTCTTTGCTCAATGGTGAATATATGTTATTCTTACAGGTCCCTCCAAATAGGACCTACTTCTGTCTTATCTAATGGTGGAAAAACCCTTGGCCCAGGCCTAATGTTTGAGACCAAGAACAAAATTCTGGATAATGTTCAAACATATTTGGGCTCTTGGGGTAATGCACACATTAATCAACAGGTGTGTCAAACCATTTCTCTTTGCTCAATGGTGAATATATGTTCCTTCTACTATTATATGTTAGAACATAATTCAAAGATGGGCTAAAGGGATAGCTATAGCAGATCTGATTATGGGACACCTATTGATTTTTGTTCTACAAATATGTGATAGTGCACTTAGTAGTTGAGAGTGTTTAAGATTAGTTACCTAGTGGTTGAGTGTTTTTAGGTGTTTTATTATCTGTCAATGTAATCTGGTGGCAAAAAATAAGGAAGTAGTGCATTGTGTAGCTAACAGAAGAGTCTATTTAAACTCTTTTGAGTGTTTATTTTTAGGCAGGGTCTGCAAATGTAAACACTGCAATATTCAATAAATTCTAGTGTTTCTTCCATAATTTTTTGTAACATTATAGGGTTGTTGTAGCTATATTGCTAGCATTGATTGATGTCCCTAGGTTGTTCTTCCTTTCCTTCTATATCTACATAAATTGTTCTAATAGCTTTTTGTGAAAAGTAGGATACTATCGATGTTGATTACTTTGTATTTTTTTAGTTTCATATAAGCAGGGCTTCCCCTTTTGGTTGATTTTTTGTTGTCTCTATCTGATGGGGTGCACCCAGCTGTGTTTATAGAGCAATGCTGAGGCGATATTAGAGGACCCCAGCTGTCAGCTATTGTGGTGGCCCTCTTTCTGAAAAGACTAGTTGGTATCATGTGGAATGGTGGTCTTAGCGTTAAAAATTGACCAACCTAGGATGATCTTATACTACTATTATTTTTTTGTTGCACTTGAACATAATGTAGTTTGTCGTTTCTTCTAAATGGGGCTTGATGATGTTGGACAGCACTATGACACTTATAATGATGCCTATGGTTAGTTATATGGTGGTTTAACCTATGAACTTGTAAGAATAGGGTTTGTAAAATGTTGAAGAAATAATGTAGTGTTTAGAGGAGAAGTGATTGGAGTTTGGCTTTAGTTGAAAGTGAGTGATTACAGGAATTTCAGAATGTTGTGTGGAAATTTTAGGAAAAAAGCATTTATGGGTTTTGGAGTTGATTTAAAGTCCAAATTTAGTAAAAAGGATTAGCTCATGGAAAATAGGCTTTGGAATGAAACAAAAGAAAGAAACTAAGGCTGGTTTGTGATTGAAATAACAGAATCTAATAGCAGAGAATTAAAGACAGAAGAAAACGAAGAAGAAAGAGAATGAGAAGGATCTTATGGGAATCCCACTTTGATTCTTTAGGAATTACTCTCCAAGGTTGGGTTGCATCACAAAATAGCACAATCTTTAATTATCAAAATCCACTCTATTGAGTTGAAGAATAAGTGTTGCTATGTTTAGGTTGCTAAACTCCTACTTCTACTAAGATTAGGATCCCAAAACTGGAAAACTTGGCCTGTAACACAATCCTCGACCACATTATATACCACATGTGAGCATTAAATGATTTGGTTGACCAAGAACATGGTCTGTGTACTTACTATATCAAAAGCCAATTTAAAAGTGACCATAAATGTAATGACTTGAGAATAAACATAAATACTCAAAATTAACCCAAATTTGATTATGTCGTAAGGTTTGAAGCATGCCCATGTGAAAATCTCCCATTTTTACCTTTAGTTATTATGTTCTACATCAACAATTGTGTTAGAGCCTAATAGGTGTACACATATTCTTCATGACAGTTTGTTCATCTGGGGTAATGAGTTTTGGCTAATTTTACATTGCCTCTTTGTCTGTGTCCTGCTCCTGCTGTTCTTTTTTTTTTCATTTCCTCTTCATGTTTGAAAAGTTTGGAATGGGGAAGCAAAATGATTTAAAATGGGTTTTTAAATCTCAACTTTTAGTATATAAAGAACATATTAGCACATGCCTCACATTTTATCAAAACATATTGGAATAGCAGGTCTATAGTTCAAAATCAGAATTTGAAATCAATCACAATTTTCAGTTTAGCACACTAGAGAACTAATAGACCCCAGACTGAATCCAGTTTTCTAAATAATCCGTAGTAGCTATTTCCTATAATCAAAAAATGACAGAGTCTGACCATTGCATCCATCACTGACTTACACCTCATTTGTTCTAAAAATGTAAACAAATGCTAGGGGAACCTATGAAAAGTTGCAAAGGAGACTTACAATTGAGGGAAACAACCATGTATAGAAGTTCAGGATACATCACAGAGGTGTACATCACAGGGGTGGCCCAAAGCCAAATAGCATATTAGTCATATTCCAATTTAGGGTAGTTCTTAATAAAACACAAAATCAAAAGAGGAAAAAAAAAACAATTCAATCAAGAAACTCATGTACATAACTAGATGATCTATTTGGCCCCCAAGAAAACACTCTATTTGGTAGCCAAGAAAAGAATCTAAACAACCCACAAAATGTACCTGTGTTCTTCTTCTGTCCACAGAGTTCCTTTCTTCCTCTTGACCTCACTGTGCTTTGTCTTGCTGCCGACCCAAACGAGGTCTGACTCCTCTTCGACTCGGTCTCCCACCGGAGTGACGACTCGTTAGAATAGCTCTGCAACTCGACTCGGCCTGACTCAATCTCGTTGGCAAATCTGTGTATGTGAGAGAGAGAGAGAGAGAAGAGTATGAGTGTGTACCTTTCCTTATCTTCCTCCCTGTGCCCGACGCTGTTAAGTGGAGTTGTTAACTGTAGACACCCCACTTTTGACCGCACGCAAGAATTAGGCGTTTGGTTCGATACACTCGATGATGAAAGTTGAATTGTGAATTCACATCGATTCGGATTCAATCAGGCTCCCGAAATAACCTCAAATCTTCAACATTTACCTTGTTTGAACCTGTGAGTTTTATTTTTGGACCTTTTCCCACCCTGAGCTGAGTTTGAACAAAAAAATAGGGGAGGCCATCAAGGCTCGGCCGTCTATCAGTGATCGCCGACCGTGGCTATGAATGGTCGGCCAACCCTTGATGGCGATAAACACTATTCTAGGTGGGAATCCGCCAGCTATCCATTTTTGAAGATATTTATCACCTTTTGAGCTCGAATTCTATAAAAATGAAGCTCTGAGATTGTTTTAAGGGTTGAACAAAAAATCTAGAAACCATATATACACCTTGAGAGCTCTTGTCTCCTCCTTCTTCCATTGCAAGTCATCTTTGAGCTAACCTAGCTTGTTTATACCATCTCTATACTCCATACACAACCTTGTCTTACCACTCTAGAGCCTTGGTTGATCTTGGAGAAGCATAATTCAAGCTTGAGGGTGAATTGAAACAAAGTTTAGATCATCAACAATAAGCTTATTTCTTTAAAGGTATAGGCTTGTCATCTTTTCTCTTCCCTTCATTCCTATCCCTGGCTTCATAATTCTTGTTGTTTTGAATTGTTTTGAGCTTGTTTGAAGTGTTTGGGGTTGGGTTTGAAGAGTTACCAAAAGGGTAGAGAGAGCTCGTTCTTTCTATACCTTTACTCATAACTCAAACTTCTTTTTTCCACTCTTTTCCTTTGATATTTACACTGATTTTCAGAGTTTTAGAAAGGCTAAAAATCATGTTTTGAAGCTTCAAAAGTGGAGGGGTTAGCCACCCTTCCTTCGTCTCGCTTACTAGCCTTATTGCTCTTCTTTATTGTTTTACTTTTCAAGCTCTTTTCATGAATGTTCTACCTCTTTTTTCCATGTATTAAGGGTTGTTTTGTGGTTGTCCAAGGTTTTTCAACTGGTTCATGCCTTGTTTAGTACATTTGTGATCTCATAAGTTAGCATATGTAACTTGTTGCTTGTTATATAGCTTTCTTTTGCTCATTTCCATGTTTGAGATTCTAAGTTTAATAATCAATCCATCATTCATCTCTTTCATACTTGAGAATGATTTCAACCAATTGAGGTTGTTCGAATCATGTAAGAAAGGTTCCCACATAAAGGCTTAATCTTTTCGAAGATTCATTGCCAACGGTGTGGTCTTTCTCACATGCTTTAGAAGAAACTCTTCTTTGAAATCACTTATTGTTTAGAGGACTTTAACATCACCATGGACAAATGAACTAAAGAATGGCAAGGCCTAATAAAATTGGTTTAAAACTTGGATCAACACGCATAAAGAAAATGGATTAAATTGCTTCAACTTGGCCAGACATTATGCCAAGTTACTTGTGTCAAGAGTCGTCACATGTTAATTCATAGCATTTTGATGATTCTTGAAGCGTTGCAACCTTCCTCTTTGAGTTCATACTATGACAAGAGGGAGGGTTGCCCTATTCTTTACATTTTATCAACTTTTGTCCAAAATTGAATCCGAGATCATCAAGCAATCATATTGCTCATTGATGGCTTTGGAATCTATTCCAACCTACTCTCGAGGATTTCCCATGACAGAGAATGAAGGAAGGGAAAACAGAGCTTGAGAATGCTCTATCTGCACTGATTTCACCTGAAAACACAAAAATAGAGCTTTGCACCAAATTAATGCACGACCGGCCATCTGTAGACCCGGCCAGCTGTCAGTGACGCACGGCCGACCCTTGGTGTGTGGCCAGCAATGCAATTTTGGAAAAATAGAAGCAGTGGCTGAAGGTGAAACAAAGAAGGCCTGGGCAGACAGAGTAGCTTTCAAGCGATGCGCATGCAACGTTCATCCATCTTCCATTATGCTCTTATCAAATGGGATTAATTGTTTCATTAGTATTATTATCATAGTTTTGAATAAATTGTGTTGTAATCTTTAATTAGACTAATTAGTTGTAGTTAATTAAATTGTGTTGTAATATTTAATTAGCTTAGCCTAGTTAAATTCTTAATGAACTAGCTTAGATAGTTAGTTAATTATTCATTCAAGTGTTGTAATAATTAGTTAATTAGTTTAGCTATTTATTCAAATTTTGTAATAATTAGCTTCATTTGCATAGTTAGTTTATTCATTTGGACTCTCCTTCATGAGAGCGTAATGTAATAATGTGTATGTCTTCCAACCCCACATCTTTTTCCTTTTTATTTACCCACTTTTGATGGTTAGATTAGGGACACGTTTCAATTAGCATGCCTTATATCCTTTCATCTTGTATTGCATGCACCGAGGCTCGACGTATCATTCTAACTGCATTGTCATTTCAATATTTCTTTGAATACGTGTTTAACTGCATGTTATCAAATTGAATCATATGTCATATTAGTAGCGGCGCCTATGAATTGCATATTGCATGTCTTGCACTAGACATTTAGCATAGTTAGGAATCATGCATATTTTTCTAACTCATATCTTCTTAGCTTGGAGTACTAGGTGAGTTTTTAATGCTTTAGCATACTTGCATGAGTGTGAATGATTTCCATGTATGATTGCCATGGCTAGCATGCTTGCCATGAGACTAAATGCTTACTTGTTAAAATGCTTGAATGCTTGTGAATGAAGGCATGTTGTTTGAATTGGAACGATTCAATAAATGTACGTTTTAAGCCCACTTTGTTGAGTGACAAATTCACAGCTTTAAGCCCACTTTGTTGAGTGGCAAATTCGCAAACTTTAAGCCCACTTGAAGTGGCAAATTCAAACCCCTTTTTTCGGAAAACAAACACGAAATTGAGTTGTTCTAATTCTTGCAATTTTAATCTATACTTGCTTGTGCGCATCACGTAGTAATGCTAGCTTAAATAACTGGAACAAGAGTATATAATGTACATAAAATTCATATCATGATTAGTAGAGGTCGATCTTTGATCGGGCGAGCGGGGGTGCTCAATTCATTACCTTCCCCTCTCGTACCTAAGGTCCCGAGCTGAGGCAACTTTGGTGATGACGGACACGTGGCCTTTGGTTCGAGTCATGGGTTTCCTAAATTTTTCAAAAAATGAAATGTTTAGGTGGCGACTCTGTATCTGGCAAAGCAGTCCAATTTTGGCATTTTTTATTCAAAAATCGATATTTCAAAAGATTTGCCAGATTTGGACTCTTTGGTGTTTATCAATTTCACATTGCACTTGTGAGATTAGATTCAGAACCACGGGAGTCCGAACTGTAGGGCTTCTTTCGAGCTTTCAAAAGGGGACGAGAAAAATTCGAGCTACATTAACGTCGTTTTGCTAATCGAAGCCGCAAAGAGATGAGTTAGAAAGTGGAAGTGAGCAAAGAGATGATGAGGGAAACGACGATGGATGCCATTGTCGAGCCAGTTGTCGTACCACCGATGGATCCCCTTCGAACCAGTGCCTGATGATTAGAATCTATTAGAAGTCCAAAAATTTGATGTATATTTTCTTTTGCCAAATATTGCTTTTTGTTTTTTTTTTGGTGAATTGGAGCCAGAAATTTTATTATGGCGCTTCTTTGTTTTTGATCATACAATTTACGACATACATTGTCTGTCGTAAAAATTGCAATACTTTTAACAACAGGCATTGTGTGCGTTGTAAAAAGGCAATACTTTTAATGGCGGGCGTTGTGTGCGCCATGAAAAGTATTCACTTTTCACGGCTGGCGTATGCACATCATGTATAATTGATGTATTAACGACACGCCATATGCACGTCATTGAAAGTTTTATTATTTACGACGTTCATTGCAAGTTGTAAAAAAATCATCGTTCTTACCATTCATGGCCAACGCAATAGACACGTCGTGGTTGGAAAAGTATTTACGACATGCAAAAAAAGCAAGTCGTAAAAGTGAGAAACTACGGCGTGCATTTATTTCATGCTGTTGATGTGGTGCTGTAAAAAGTCCGTTTTGTTGTGGTATAATTAATAAAATAATAAATCATAACAAAAAATTTAAAAATCATAACTAAGAGTGTATATGGTATACATCTCAAATATAATTTTTCTTTTATTTGTTTTTTCTGTTTACTTTGACTATGGGTAGCTTTTTTTTTTTTTTTTTTTAAGATTGGACCACGTGACTTCAACCTCTTGAGACTTTTATGTTCAGTTTCCTTCCATCTACACTTTTAATTTTACTATTTTACTATTATTATTATTATATTATATTATTTTAATGAGGGAACTAGGCATATAAAAGGAACACTTTTGTCACTGGTATTGGGAAGTACACAGCAGACACACACACACACACACACACACACACACACACATACACACACACAGAGGTAGATAATCGATGGTCGAGAATGAAAATTTTCTCCGGCCAGAAAATCGTACGAATGATGACATGATCCGTGACTTTCCTCCCAATTTCAAATCATATGTGAAGAACCACCAATTGCCCTGCCAGCGCGGAGGCTATGGGATTGGCCGGGTTTTTTCGAGTTGCGAACATCCTCCTCCTCCCTATCTCTTCTCCGATTTACTTACTGGTTAGCTTTCACTCCAATTATTCTCTATTTAACTAGTGTCTTATTAAAACACTTACTATTAGTTTTCTTTTCTTTTTCTTTTTTTTTATTAAAAAAATTAATTTAATTATTGATAGTTTTATCACTAAGAAAATCCCATCTCCGATTGTCAGTGTTAAAATATAGGGAAAATATCAATAGGTGACAAAACAAAACGGTAATATATAGCATTTCTAACCTGTGCTTAGTAGTTAGATTAGATTTAGTAGATTTCCACTTTCTTTTCTTGTTGCTTACCTTATTCTTACTTTTCCTTGTAATTTTTTATTTTTTATTTTTTTTGGCTTGGAAATTTGCAAAATCGTACAGAGAAGATAATCGATGGAACCCTAATTGCTCCTCTTATTCTAGAGTTTATGGAGAAGATAAAATCCTACTTTAAAATTATATTATTTGTCTGGCCCGATACCCAATTTCTTATACAGTTTTGGAAAGTCCTAGAAATTGAGAGCAAGCGTTTATTTACAACTCGACACCAACCTTTTGGTTTTAATGGCATCCATGAACGACTTTGTTTGTATAGGTTGATCTCTTTGGGTTCTAAATTTGATGTGGATGGAGTGAGTGAGGATCATCTTGGCCTCCATGGCCGTGTTCCGCCATCAACAGCGGGAGTCTACTTCAAATGTGCAGCATTACTTTTGCAAAGAGTATCCACATCGCGATCGTGCTATCAATTGCAATATTATGCAATCTCTGGCTGTACCATTGTTTGAACATTCTAGGTCGTGCTGTATTGGTGTATTTGAGATGGTGTTGACAACTGAAATAAATATAACTTCGTGTGGTTACACTTATGAACGTATATTGAGGTTTGTCCCCTAACAATCCTATTTTTACGTTCTCTTCTTTACTTTTGTTTATTTATTTATTTTTTTAATTTTTTTTATGCCTATCCATTGATTGTTAAATTTAATTTTCAATGATGGTTTCCTGCTCTTTTTCTTATTTCTTTTGTTGATGGATCTCAAATTATTTTACTAGTTGGTTCCATTTTACTGGCCAATCTTTTTAACGATTCGTTAATCTTACCCTTTTATTAATTTTGTTGTGTAAATCATTTAACATGGAGTTTGACAACAATTTTTATGCACGTATTGAGCTTTTTATTCTGATATCATATCATTGACATTAATCATTTGAGTAAAATATACCGATATCTGGTGAGGAAAATTGATAATTTCATTATGATGCACAAGGGCTAACAAAAAATATGTCTTATTGTTAGCTTAGTTAACCTTATCATTAATGTAAGGAAAATTGATGCGATTATAACAAAAATATGAGAATTACGACCTCTCAAGGGAGGCGAGTAGAATTTACCTAATTGTTTATAGTAGCCCCATTTACTGGGCAATACAGATTTTTGCTCAAAGTGTTGGACCAATTGAAATACTCCATGCCAGGGTAAGGTGTTCATGTCCAAAATAATGAAGCTGATTTTGGACAATTATACAATACCTTGGTGCAACCTAAGTTGGTCGGTTTAATTGCCTCAACTGTGTTGATTTTTTCATTTACTGTATGCAATGTGTTGGTATTACCATTTATAAATCAACTTATTTACTTAAAAAAGATTGACTAATAATGTTTGGCTATAATTTTAAATTATAATTTATTTGATTTATTCAGTTTATATGACACCAAAAAAGAGGGGGGGGGGAAACTTGAATAAGTTTGGCTAAAAGAGTCTCATTTCTTTTGTCCTAATTACTAGGAAAAAGGTTATGTGACGATTTATTTAATCAAACAGATTCAATTTTTTCACAAATTATCAAAAGTTGTACCAAATAAATTTATAATTTAATTTAATTATTTTTAGCTAATAATGTAGAAGGCAATAGTCGTAAAAGACAACTTATAAGTGATAATACTCAATTCTTGCAAATATCTTTCAGTTTAAATCTATCAACATTCTTCAATTATATCATTTCAGCTACCTTCAAGATCATGGTCTGACAAGTTCAAAATGTATTCATTGGTGTGATACGAAAGTAAGGGGCAAATATGTATTGGTGAACAATATTTATCTGGACAAGGACAAAACTCTTCAAGAAATCAATAAGATGCTAAAAGTGGTGTGTAGCACTCATTGTCTACCTTTGCCTTAGACTTGGGCCTCGTGTAGGCTTTGCAATGCTTGGTTCACAATTGGTAGAACCTATGGAACAGGGAGACAGAAGCATGATTTTTTAGATGAATGCGCTAAATAGTGCTTACGAAAAGGGCAGGGGGTTGTTGGGAGAGCAGTTTTGTCCCAAAATTTGGTCTTCTGTAAAGATGTTACTCAATTTAGCATAACTGAGTACCTTTGGCACACTATGCACGCTGTTATGGACTTACGGGTTCTTTTGTAATTTGCTTGCGAAGTGGTTATATTGAAGACACTGTTTACATGCTAGAATTCTTTTTGCCCCGAAACTACCTTGAAGGTAGAGATCCGAGGATTGCTTTGGTTCCGTTGTTGACAACAATGAAGCAGCATTGTAAAAGTTTTAAGGTTGCTTCTGGAGAAGAACTAGGAGAAAAGTTATCTATTGAAGTTCTTGATTTTTCAGAGGATGTTAAACTTTATTCTTATCCAATACCCCAAACTACAAGAACTCCAAATAGGATGGATAATGGAGAAGAGATGGCGTAGCTAGGTGCTGGAATTCCAATTAGCTTAGTGGAGGACGAAAAACTTGATTCTGTTAAAAAAAAAAAAAAACCCCCAAACTGCAAGATCTCCAAATAGAATGGATAATGGAGAAGAGATGGTGTTTATAGATTTATCCGATCCATAATTACTAGAAGTGGATGCTATAGACACTGGAAACAATGTTGTTAGTAACACATAAGAAAACACCATTACTGTTACTTCTATACAGCAAAATTGCATAATTAACTCATCCTAGAGGCTACAAAGAAAAGCTGGAATTTCGATTAGCTTGGACGATCTCTAGCAACAATTTGGAATGAAACTTAAAGATGCTGTAGAAAGCCAAGGTGGTAAGCTTACATACTTGGGAAAAACCATTCCTAGCTACATCCTTGGGAAATGTCATATACTTTTGGTAGTAGTAAACAATGTATTTTTCTTATTTAAAATTGGATTTTTCGGTTTATAGTTAGTCGATCCACTGTGAAGCGTGCTTGCAGAGAATATAATATCACCTGGTGGTCACCTCGCAAGAGAAGTAAGGATAACCAATTGCTTTCGAATAAACTTGTCCAAGGTGGTGTTCAGGATCAAATCCTAGAATCTAGTCAGCCTCCAATTTCTGATCCACCTCACATGCAAGACATGGCTACTGCTTCTCACACAAAGCCACATTTTACAGCAGCACAAGACACAAGTATTATAACCATAAAGGAAAAATATGGAGATGATTTTATTAAATTTTAGCTCGTTGTGTCATCGGGAATGGTAGGGTTTCAACAACAAGTGGCAAAGAGGATGAGCCTACAGGGTGGAACTTACTGTGTCTGGTATCAAGATGAGGGCAATGATTGGATTTTAATAGCTTGCGAAGAGGACTTGGAAAATTATATTTGCAATTTAATATCACAAGGGAGGAATGCAATCACAATGTTGATTCAACTAATTACTAATTACCCATATTAAATCCGTACTTAATATCCATCTATCACTTTAGCTGCATGTGGATTTCTCTATTTTACATTTCAAAGATAATTCGAGGTTTGTATCTTGTATGCTTGTTACAAGTTTGCATGAATTTTATGTACTGCATGTTCTTAATTGATTGTATAATATAATTCAAATTTGTCAGTTAGATTATAAAAAATTCTTAATCTTAGGGCATGGTATTGTTTTAATCTTAAATTTGGGAGAAAAGAAAAAGTAAAAAAAACAAAAGTTAGAAACTCAATATTCAATATTCAAATACAACGTAAGTGACATTTGCAAATGACTACAATTGCAAAAGATTAAATTTTATTCTAGTCATTAGAATTTAGTGTAATCTAAATTACATTGAGCACTCTTACATTCTCACTCAGTGTAGTCTAAATTACATTTAACACTCTTATATTCTCATGAAACAGTAGCTCTACACACCCAAAACAAAATTATCTACAATTTAAAATCTAAGACCAAAATGCATTCATGGAGTGATCCTACAACAAGATTAAATCTAACATCTATAATGAAAATTCTATTAATTTCTTATTGTTTTTCCTGGTTTTATGAACAATTTTACTTTAATCCCTTCACTTTTATTTAATAACAATCGACCTCTTACATTTTAAATCAGGTTGCAATATGACTTCCGTCTACTAGACTTTAAGAGGCTAAAATATGTTTTCTTATTTACATTTCCTCTACTTAATAAAACACACATAATTTTCAAAATAATTCTCCAACAAAATGTAGTGAAGCTCACACACAAAAGTGTGACCTCTCTAGTATACACACATATACATACATACATATATATATATATATATATATAGAGAGAGAGAGAGAGAGAGATTTTTTTTCCATGGATAAAACCACTTGTTGCTGAACTTGTCATGTATATTTTGAAACTTGAATATAAAAAATATGGGCATTCTGTATCACATTTAGAGTGTCCTCTGCATATTAGATAGTTCTACAAAAATTGATAAAATAGAGGTGGGAAGGCATATTTGAAGCTGGCTGCTAATTGGCCCTGAAGATGCCGATGGACCAACCATGTAAATATACAAATAGGAGGATACACACATTTTCATAAACAAATCCTAGCAGCAGTGAAGGCAGTGTCAGCAGCAGCGGCACCACATGTAACATTGGATAATTGGCACAATTCATGATTATGAATATCGGGGGAGATGCAACCGACATATTATCATCCACATCACCGCCAATTAGGTTTCCTGCTACTTTAGTATAGAGTGATCAAGGAGCCTGTTTCTGAATTTAGAAATTAGATTTTGAGTGATCATTCACATATTGGGCAGCTGCGAGCTCTTTCATGGCTTCCTTTTCTAATTTTTCCTTTTCAGAATCGACCTGCTGCTCATTCTCGTCACGTGCTTTATTGAACATCTTAACAAAGACAGCCAAGATTTGTGTAACTGCAGGCAGAAACAAAAAAAAAATCAAAATTTTTTTTATAACTATTGTTAACTTAGTTAAATTAATGGGAAATGTAGGGATGCATTTGGTGAATGACAACACATGGGAAAGGTAACACCAAAGTGTCAGCTGAGGTGCCACGTGGCTTGGTTACGCTACCGAGGTGTTCTTGGCTAGGCCAAGGTTATCTGCGGAGATGTCGGTATCCGAGAAAAGTAAATTAGGGACCATAGTCCTAAAACAGAGAAGGATCTCAGTCTGGATAAAGATAAGGCTCGTGAAGAGTTTATCCCTATCTAACTGAGAGTGCAGGATGAGCATTGAACCTGAGTCCACTGAAGTGTGGCTTCTAAAGGGACTAGGTCACTACTGGTTATAAAAGCAAGGCACCCTTGTGGGTCTGAAGTAAGTTCCTTCTTGTGAGTTTAAGCACAATTTGCTATCTTTGAGAAATATTGATTACTGACTTGATCGTCGGAGTGCCCCCAGGTGGACGAACTACTGCCAATTTCTCATCTTCTTGTGTAGATTGTTGGGCTTAATCTATTCTGCCGGTGCTATCTAGATAAGTCCCCCTTACGGTTGTGTGGTCGGAAATCAACAATCACAATTTGGTGCCATCTGTGGGAACTTAAGAAGAATAAATGGCCAACGACAGACAGGAAGAAAAGAATAGGGACAACATCCACAGTGAGAGTGGTGAACACGCAAACCCTAATGTCAGGGTGGAAAATCGTAATGAACAAGGGTAGGATCCGAATCTCGTGCAGAAGGATGTCGACAAGGAGGAAAACACCCCGAAGAAATCAGGCCGAGATAAGTATTACAAGAAGAGCGACTTCCAGGTATGGAAGGGTAGATGCCTGAGGAGGGACGACGACATGAAAGGAATGGCAAACAAGTTGGCAGACCTATAATCGGTTGTCAACTTCATGATGTAGAACAACGTGATGCAACCACCGTTCTCATTCCAGGAAACGCCGGTACCAGCGGCCAGGACTGATGCCCGTAAAGGGGGGCGGAAAACAATCCCAGCAATCCCGTAGCATGGCAAGGAAAGAGAGCGCTCACATCGGCCTTCACAGGATGTTGGGCGAACAGAGTCGATCAGAGGTGATTCATAGAGGACAACTCGTACCAGGGGAACTTATGTCAAAGAGGGAAGGGCCTGTGTTTTGACACGGTGAATGAGGTCCAAGAGGACACATAATGACACTAGGAGCAGCGCACCAAAAAGGTTGAAATCTGTTGACAACCGAGCTCCTGGTCGGACGAAGGAGAATTTGAGGGACTACCTCCAGAGTAAGAGGTTGAATGCCTAGGTTAAATCCCCTATCAAGTGTAGACGTGCTCGAAGGTCCCGGCTCCGCACGCGAATGGCGTGAAATCCGTTTTGTTCTTAAGCTACTACAGTTCGGACTCAATGTCACGGTTCTGAATCTAATCTTCCAAAGTGCAATGCAAGATTGATAAATCACCAAAGAGTCCAAATCCGGCAAATCATTTTGGAAAACTGATTTTAATAAAGAAGTGCCAAACATGGACTGCTTTGCCAGATACAGAGTCGCCACCTAACTGTTTTTGTTTTGGAAAATTTAGGAAACCCTGACTCGTGCCTAAGGCCACGTGTCTGTCATCACCAAAGTTGCCTCGACTCGGGAACTTGGGTACGAGAGGGGAAGGTCATGCAATGAGCACCCCGGCCGGCCCGATCAAAGATCGGCCTTTACTAAGCATGATATTTTGTTTTTGAAAACACATGTGTTCTTATTTCGGTTTATTAGCTAACTTCCCACGTGATGCGCACAACATACAAATATAGACTAGATCGCCTAAGTTGGAACAAAACATCTCATGTTTGTTTGAAAATAGTTTGAAGGTGCTACTCGCAAGTAGTCTAAGACGTGAATTTGCCACCCTCAAGTGGGCTTAAAACTCGCATTTCAATGAATTGTTCCAATTCAAGCAATCCAACCTTCACCCACAGGCATTCAGGTAGTTATATCATTTAAGCAAATAGCCTCATGGCAAGCATGCTATCATGGCAATCAATAACACACATGCAGGGATGCTAAAGCATAAATACTTACAGTGTACTCCGAGCCAAAACAGAGAACTAGTTAGAAATCATGTATGATCCTAGTTCATGTTAAGATGGCTAATGCAACACGTGCAAAATGCAACTAGAAATAGGCTCGGCTACTCTAAGATG
Source organism: Camellia sinensis (assembly GCF_055761805.1). Classification (NCBI taxonomy): domain Eukaryota; kingdom Viridiplantae; phylum Streptophyta; class Magnoliopsida; order Ericales; family Theaceae; genus Camellia; species Camellia sinensis. The sequence continues at coordinate 69,046,925 of NC_138961.1, read as the reverse complement.
GCATATGAGATGCAACTTAATAACATGCTTTTGAACACTAATTCAAGTATAAGTATTGAAATATAATGCGGTTTATATGATGCGTTGAGCCCGATGCATGCAAGACAGATGAATGAATGCAAACATGCAGGCATAAGGATGCTAATCAAAACATGACCTAGAACTAACCATCGTAAGCGGTTAAGTAAAAGGTAGAAAGACGTGGGGTTGGAAGACATTCACACACTCACGCACATTTATTACAAAATTCACCCTCTCAACGGAGGGTCCGAATGAATAATACAAGCTAGCTACGCTAAGCTATTCTAACTAATCTAATAATCTAATTAGACTAATTCTTACATAATCAAATTGAATATTAGCTAAGCTAAGCTAATTAAGAATTTACAATGATGAATTAAATTAGCTAACACATTAACTAATTAATTACAAATTAACTAACTATACAAAGCAGTTAAAACGACCTCGAGAAAAGGGCCATATGCATGCTCGATCGACTTCGCTCGAAAATCCGTTGTCATGCCTCATGTTGCCTCTGTTTGCACTGTTCTGCACCTCTGAAAATTATGCCAACTTCTGTGATGCTTTTGACCTACCTCATGGACATTCTGAAAGGTCATCGGCCAAGAGGGGTGGCCATCGGCTAGTGGATAATGGTTATCGACCAATTTTGAGACTATCGGCCAAATATTTGTAACCAATCGGCACATTAGATGGCCGATCGGCCATCTCTTCCTGCAAACTCCTCCTTTTGCTGCAGCAGAGTACAAACAAAGGCATGGCAATACATTTGCAAGAAAATGTTTGTACAACCACACTCCTTATCATGTTTCATGCTCAAAAGAGTGTAGTGTTTGACTCTCGAGCCATCAATCACGCATTTCGATGCATGATGGCCAAAGAGGCCGAGTTGTACAAATCAATATGGATGAAATGCACAAAAACATATAAATGTCTTAACCTCTATCATGCATGATCAAGAAGGTCGGCAACCGAGAATTGAGGCATGTTTCATCACTTCAAGTATGAAACGTCCCTCGTTCCTCGTGTTTGGCTTGACATTCAAACCAAACACAATGCAATGCATGCACAACTTAACAAAGTTAATGGCAGGCAAACAATGCAATGCAACCTAAACATGAAAACAACATGGCATGCAACAAATATGCAACAATGTTATGCAATGCAACTGGCATGCAACAACATGCAGTGTACCAAGCATGCAGCAACATGCAAAATGGACTTAAACTAAAATGGACAGATCTCAAATCATGCCCAAATCAGTGTCCAAAACACCAAAACTAAGGCACCAAAAGGCAAAACATGCATGCACACATATTGGTCCACAAGCTAGACAACAAGAACACAACCCTTAGAGGCACTCAAAGGGTAACAAAAGTGGAAGTGTAACAACACTATAAGCTCTGAAATTAAGTATGAAATGATGCCAAATCAACCAAGCAAGACAAGTATGGCATGCAAGAAAGCTCAAAGCTTGAAACTAGCATAGGAACTTGTACCAAAGCCATATGAATCAAGCCCGAAAGGGCCAAGGACAACCAAAACAATCCTAGATCATGCCAAAATGAGTCTAAAACATGCATGGGCCAAAGCTAAAACAAGCCAACATGAAGGGCATAAGGCATAATGAATGCAAGGCCAATAAAGAGGGTTACACTACACCTACCAAGACCAAGCATGGCATGACTTAACCAATAAAAATCAAAGTTATGGCATGTCAAAATAAGCCCCAAAATCCACTGAGATGGCATCCTAAAAGATTAAGCAATAAGACATGCATAATGGCTCATGTTCAAGGCTTAAAACACAAACCTCTCAATGCATGGAAAAGGTTACAAATGTGAGCGCATGACCACACTATATGGACTGAAATCACATATGAAATGATGCCAAATCATGAAAATGGTCTAAGCAATGCATGCTAGTGACTTAGACACTCAAAGCTAACAAGCTAGAATGCACTATGGCTATACAAAGCAATGCATGCATGACTAAAAAAACATCAAACAGAGCTCAAGCATGGTGAATCATGGGGGAAAGCTCTTTGAGTAGAGCCAAAACATGCCAGAATGATGATCCAAACACAAGATGCATGTTAAGGTAATAGAGAGGACTGCACTACAAGTTCATGGTGCATGCAAGAGGGTATCAAACCAACCTTAGATAGAGGTATATCATGCTGAAATAAGGTCTAATACATGCTAAGATGGAGCCAAAACAAGCTTAACAAACATGTTACTTTTATGGGCCATCAATACAAGCATATGAGACATAAGGAGAGGGCATGACCCTCTCCTCTTTGGGACCTCAAAACACCATTTCCACCATTGAAAATCCTTTGGATTTCAGTGGTGAGAAGGCCAAAACAAGGTGGTCCCAATAGGTTAAAAGGAAGGCACAAGAACAAGACCAAACAAGGCCTAAGAGGGGGTAGACAACCCCCAACATAAAAGTGACCTTAAACAAACATTACAACCATGAAAAATTAGAACTTTTTATAGTAGAAAGTTAAGCTTAAATCAGCATGCAAATAGGTCCAAAAGCTTAAACCAAAACAAGGGTTTAAAGGCTAGTTGACTCACCCTTGAAGAACACCTTCAAGAACACAACTCTAGCACTCTTTTCTGAACAAAGCCAGTCCAAAAACACTAACCCCAGCTCCTAAGTACCTCTGCAACAAAAGGATGGTGTTCTAGTAGGTGCTTTAGTGCAAAAGTATGAAGAAAATACACTTTTGAGCACAAACTAGGGTAAATGTGGAGACAGAGGTAAAATATAGAGAGAGTGATATATGTTTTGTATATCAACTTTTCAAAACCTCTGGAAAGGGAGAGGGGTCTCCCTTCTTATAGAAATTCAATTCTCAAGCTTGTTGAACAAGCTTGAGTCCTGATTCAATCGCTCCATACACGTGTATGGAGGATGAGATCTGTGCTTACCAGCTGGCACAGCTGGCACAAAAATATTTGCAAAAGCAGGTGGAAAGGTCTCGGCCAAGAAATATGGCCGATCGACCAAAAAGAGTGCCAATCGGCCAACACATATGGTCGATGGCACGAAAACAAGGTCGATGGCACAAGGACTTAGCCGAAGGGTTGTAGGGATGGCCAACAAACCACCCCCTTCCCTCAGAAGCAAAAACCACAAGTCCTTGGTCCATAACCAAGCACAAAACAAACAAGTTGAAAGATCCTAAGGCAAGGCGCGCAGCCAAGACCTTCGGGAACTCAAACCGAACACGAACATGGATGATCATCGAGTGTTCAAACGATGACGTCTAAGTCTTGAAGATGGTCAAAAATGGGGTGTCTACATCAAGTCGAGAACGTCGTTCTCAGTGGAGTTGGATAGGTTTGAGGCCCCAAAGAGGTTCCATATGCTGAGGTTCTTGATTTATGACGGTAAGTCTGATCCGAATTTTCATGTTGGTTTATATTTGAATTAGATGGCTTTGTGGAATGGGAATAAGCGTCTACTGCGCAAGGTGTTCCCTTTATCCTTTGGGGAAATCACATCGAACTGGTTCCACAAGTTGCCAAAGAAAACTGTGAAGAGTTGGGAAGGCTTGGTTGAGATGTTTGCAACCAGGTTTGTTACAAACAAATTGCAGCCACTCAGGGTGGACTCTTTGCTAGCTTTGAACATTAGTGAGCGTGAAAGCCTCTCAGCTTACGCTAAGAGATATTACGAGGTGTTCAACCGAATTCCTACTTGCAACCAGGAGTTGGCGGTCGTGTCTTTTAAGAATGGCCTGGAGGATGAATGCCCACTGCGGAAATCACTGGCAATGACCCTTCCAAAAAGTATGGAGAAGATCATGGCACGGATCGAGAAATATGCCAGCGCAGAAGAGGATATGCCAGGAACAAAGACACCAAAGCAAGAGAAGAAAAATGGCTTGCCGAAGCAAGGCCGAGATAATACTGGTTTCAATAGGCAGGAAACAAGGTTGAGGGCTCAAGCAATCACCACTCTATTCAAAATCTCAATTTACAAAGTTCTAGAAAGAATTAGGAACTAGCTGTATTATAGAGCACCGGAGAAGATCCCTGGTGAGTTTATAGAAAGGAGTCTTGGGAAGAACTATGCCTACCATAATAAGGATGGGCACTTGACTCAGGAGTGCAAGGCTCTAAAGACGCACTTGCAGGATCTGGTAAAACATGGTTATCTGAGAGACCTAGTAGATGAAGCCAAAACAAGGGAAGAGCAGGCAAGGCTGCCCCAGGCACTGGCAGCACCACCTCCACCACCGCCACCACAGCAAGCAGATGGACCTCGGGTGATCAATGTGATTCACTCGAAGGTCAATGAGAATGAGGTGTGTGGGGAGACTCAAAGAGTGAGGCACCTGTAATATGTGTATCAGGTCCAGTAAAAGAAGCCTAGGAGCAATGAGTACCAGGGACTAATCGTCTCCTTTACTGAGGCAGACCGGGATATGGTGCAGCATCCACAAAATGATGCCTTGGTGATAACGCTGAAGATTGAGGAGTGCCAGGTAAGGCGTATACTGGTTGATCAAGGCAGTTCTTGTGACATCATGTACGTTAGATGTTAAAAGGAACTAGGCCTTCACCCAGGTGATTTGGAATAGTTCAACAGCCCGATGGTTGGGCTCAATGGAATGTTGACGTGGCCTCTAGGAGCCACGAATTTGGAGGTGCAGGCAGGCACAAAGAAGGTAGGAACAGAGTTCACTGTAATTGATACCTTCTCCCCTTACAATGTTATCTTGGGTAGACCGTGGTTGCATACAATGAGGGTTGTTCCCTCCACATTGCACTAGCTGTTGTGATTCCCAATTGAACATGGGATTGAGGAGGGTAAAGGGGATCTGGTGCAGGCAAAAAATTGCTCCATGGCAGCAATGAAGTCCACCTGTAATGTGCGAGAAATAGAGACAGTGGAAATTGAAAATAAGGACATGGAGGTCCTAGATTGTGACGCCCCAAATTTTTGGAACACCATAAAATTTAAATAACAAAATAACTTTTTAAATAATAATTTTAACATCCAATTAGGGAAATTTAAATTCTCACATAGTCAAAGTTTAACAACACAAAAAAGAAAAAAAAATTACGAGTCTGCATACAGCATTACAACAACTTTATAGCATTCTTAATTACTAACACAAAATTTTATTTTGCTAAATTCTTGACTTCAAGTTAGCCACAGTTCTATGTTAGCAGTGGCCCCAATTTCGACTTCAGTCCCTTCCTCTTCATAATCTGTCATAAGATGCCAAGGCAACAAAATATATGCCATGAGTTTTGCAACACTAAGAAAACATAACCAACCTACCATTCTTTTTAAGAGAGAATAATAAAATCATGACAATTACAATAATAATAAAAATTAATACCATGATAAAGGTGACAACTGTGGGAGCCAGAAAAAATATATATATATCAGCTTATTGGGGTTAGCCCAAACAAGGCCTACAATGGGGCATCCCAGAAGAGGAGGTATGTCATTTGTCTCTACAATCCATGTGAGAGGATTTTTCTGGTCTTACAATTGGCGTCGTCTATGGGAATCGCCTTCAAGAGTTCTACGAATAGATAGCAAACATGTTATTGTAACTAAAAATTCAACCACACTTTTGCTTTATTTGCTCTCTGAAGCTCTCTGAAAATTATTTTAAAATTTGTTCCTGAATTAGATATACATACGTTTGTGATTACAAGGAAGAGCCGTTTGTTCACTGTAAATCTTGATGAAAAGGTTTTAAAACAACATAGAATTCATGGATCTACTTTTTCATCTCCATTTTCTCTCTCTACAAATTGGTCACTTTTCTTGAAGAGAGCATCTTTTTGGCAATTCAAATAAGGTTGCTCAGCCAAACTTAATCTATTTATGCTATCTATATATATTTAGGCTCACAGGTTGTGTCCAACCTTTATTGAATACAGAGATTTAACTAAGTTTATAGATATATACGCATATATGTTGTTTCTTACATTTATTAAAAAATAATGAATATAAATCAACATAAAAATAAATAAATAAAATACAATACAACAGCCGTGAGGACACCAAGTTGTTCAGCACACCCATGCAATGAAGCATCAAATTTGCCTCTGCTATACCATCGAATTTCTCCATTCCCTACACGAAATCGGCTTGGTATCATTATTCGGCCAACATTGCTTACTTGGCGAGACTTCTTGGCCGTAATTACCGTAACATTTTGACTTTCTTTTGAAGAAATATTGCTACATAATTAATTATTTTCTCTCAGAAAAATTGAGATTCAACAGGTTGCAGTAGCAAAACTCAGAAATCAACATTTTTTGGAGTTTATTTACGTATTATACATTGCATGTATTGGTGCTAGAAACTTGTGACAATTGCATATCTTGAGGAGCAGAGTTCAAATGATAACAACAAATATACCGATCCCGGTTGTCCCTTTGCTGTTCTGTTGTATTCTGGATTTGGTTCCGTGGAGTTCGTAGTTGTATCTATCTTGTTGTCGTCCTTTAATTCCATTTGTTTGAGTTTTAGGATGTGTTGGGCATTTTTCGAGCAGGTGGGTTGAACCTTGGTCTAAAGTCTTGTTGCCAGGTTTTTGGTCGTTCCGCTCAAGCGGGCCTTATTGCGCTCGAGCGGAGATTGCACACTCCCAGTATTTCGTGTCCCTGCAAACCTTCTGCAGGTGTGATTTCTATGCTCGAGCGGGTTTCTTTACGCTCAAGCAGTCGCACTCGAGCAGGTACTCTAGAGCTCGAGCAGGTAGTACTTTTTGGTGTAAGTTCTGGGAGGGGGAAATCTACGCTCGAGCGGACTGGTTTTCGCGCTCGAGTGGGTGTACTTTATTCTTGTGTCTTGGCGCTCGAGCGGGCCTTATTGCGCTCGAGCGGACCTAGTTTTTTGTTCTTGACGCTCGAGCGTTGTGTTCTCCGCTCGAGCGGGAATGTCGTATATCAGTTGGCAGCTGGGCATTTTAAAATCACTTTTTACATTCTCTCTCTCTCTCCTACTTTCTAAAAAGACATTTTGAGAGCTCCTCTCTCTAGAAACTCCCTTCTCTCTAGGGTTTGATCTAGTTAGAGTGTCTTCCTATCCTCCAACCTTTGTAAAAAGTGTGCTGATCGTCGAGGGCTCCATTTTGATCCGTGAATCTTTGAGTTTGGAGCATTTTGGCTTTCTTCCACTTCCTCGTTTGAGCTCTAACTTCGAGGTAGGGATATCATACTCCTCTTTATGAGCTTTGTCTTTGAATTTTAGCATTTTGATATGTTGGGGGTTGTTGGGAAATTTTGGAAAAGTTTGGGCCTTTGTGTAATTTTACAAAAGATAGGGTTTTATTTGTATTTAAACCTATATGCCTGCTTGGTATAGAGAAATGATATAGATGATGAACTATGGATGAAAGTGGAACCTTGGGGTTGTTATGTTAATTATGGGAAAATGCCCTAATTAGTTGGATAAATTAATTTGTATAATTAATTTTTAGAAATGAGGAATTGAATTGAGAGTATTCAAATTGAAAGAGATTATGGGATTAACGGGTGTGGTTGGATTCATTTAATCGCTCACCAAAGTTGAATGTTGATAATATATCCATTTGGTGCATTTATTTACTGTTTAGAAATAACTGCTTTGGACTATCGGTGGAGGATAGTCTTGATTGTTGTAGACAATGCATGATGATTAGGCAAACTAAAACTAATCAATTGAGTAAGCCATTGAATATGGTGGTCGGTACAATACAGCACTAAAATGTGTATTGATTGATTTAATTTGTATATGATAATTGTTTCTATACATTGCATTGTGTGGGAGGAGATGGGGAATGTACCCCATGGTTTATTGGAAGATGGGGGATGGACCTCTAAACCAGATTTCGTGTGACATTGATACAGCACTACAATGTGTATCAAGTGTTGATTATAGAAGTGTTTAAATTGATTTGATATAGCACTAAAATGTATATCATTATCAATTGTGAAGTATAGAAGTGTTTCTATGTCATGTTGATACAGCACCAAAATGTGTATCGTTCGTATAGTATGGAAGTGGCTTATGTGTTATTGATACAGCATCAAAATGTGTATCCACCATGAATTTCGAAAGTGCTTTAAGATGAGTCTTATTCTCATCAAGTTATTTGGCTAAGTTTTGAGCCTTGTTTTCAAAATCAAAGTTGAAAAAGAAATGAGAAATGAAATGTAACATGGACTTAAATGTCATGAAACCAGGATGTGATATAAGTGAGTGTATCGGTATTGACCATCTATCAACTGCTAATCTTTTAGTCATTGTTCATAGCTGGTTTAGTATATTTCTACTGGGATGTGGCTCACCCTTTATGGGACATCATTTTCAGGTACAGGTAGCATGCCACCTCCAATGACATAGCTTGGGAGACTGGAGGCAGACAAACTGCTTTGTTATTTGCTTTCTTTTGATGTATTACATGTAAATTCAAGCCAAGGGCTTAATATGTATTGAGTTAGCACTCTTCTTTTCGTAACTAAGTGTTAACTTGGAAAGTTGTAAGCCCGTAGGGCATTTGCTTTTGTTGTTAACATGTAATACTTTTGTAAGAACTACTCAGATTAATGGAAAGATGGTTGGTTTCTTTGTATCAATGCATGTCTAAAGAGATGGGTTTTATGTATTATTTTGAGGGCGTTACAACTTGATATCAGAGCGTACCGGGTTCGAATACTTTGGGTACGTGGGAAGTGATTAGTATCACAATGGGTTTGTCTCGCTTGTTAGAGACTTATGTGTGACATTATGTGTTTATTTGATAACATGTTTATGTGACTACTTGGGTATGGGATTTAGTTTCTAGGATGTTGATTGGATCCTTGGGTTTCTGTGAGTCTTGTTGGAAAAGCACTTGATCAATGCTGTTTCTAACCGGAACTCTAGTAACGCCTCGAGACTATCATTATCCGAAAATGAAATTCGTAAGTGCTTATGTGTTTACGTGCTTACGTGGAGTGAATTACAGTTGTCCATGTATTAGGACGCGAGTGTTTAGTTTTGGCACATTTATGAATGTGCTAACGTTCTTCGTTACCTTTATTAGGATGTCAGGATGAGGACGTGGTAGACGTGGTAGGCAGGAGATGCCTTTACCGGATGATATTCCGGCACAGCAGGAGGGGGTTGGCCAGGCCAATGTGGCCGAGCCAGCAGGTCAGGAGGCTATGGGCGCTTTAGCCCGAGGGATAGCCGATGCTTTAAGGGAGTCTGTGGGTATTTTTCGAGCTGAGAATCCAGTTCGGGCTCTAGTTCAGGCCCAGGTTGTTGAGGTAGGGCCTTCCTTCTTGAAAAGGGAGTTCTTCCGGTCTAACCTGGACGAGTTTATTGGGGATTCGAAGGAACCACTGAAGGCTGACGAGTGGTTAGAGCAAATGAGTAAGACGTTCAAGATGCTTGGCATTGAGGACGGAGCGTTGAAAGTGACCTTGGCATCCTTCCAGCTTAAAGGTGGTGCGGGTCAGTGGTGGAAATACATGAGGGGCCGTATTGCTGGCACGTGGGAGGCTTTTGTGGAGGCCTTTCAGGAGAAGTATTTATATCCAGCAGTCAGGGAGAAGCTGAGAGACCAGTTCTGTCAGCTTTTGCAGGTGAGTTCTTCAGTAGCCGAGTATGAGGTTGCTTTTACTAGCTTGTCCCAATTTACACCAGAACTTGTGGCGTCCGAGGAACGCCGTTGTATCGAGTTCGAGAAGAGGTTGAGGCGCGGCCTCAAGATGAGGGTTGGAGGTTCGATGATCCGAGATTATGGGCGCTTGGTTGATGCTGCAGCCCATATGGAGATCATGATGCAGGAAGAGGAGGGACAGAGAGGCTCCAAGAGGAGCCAAGATGGTCAGGGTGATGGCAGGAGACAGAGGGGTGCTAACCCTCAGCAGTCTCAGGGTGGTGTTGCTAGGTCGACTTTTCCAGTGCCGAGTGCAGGCTCGGGGAGAGGTAATCAGGGGTAGTTCACCTATTTCAAGTGTGGTCAGTTGGGCCACAAGGCTTCAGTTTGCCCACAGAGGGGAGGAGGTCAGAGAGCTACTTCATCTTCAGCTAGATCGCAGAGCCAGAGTCAGGGCAAGGGTCAGCCCTTGTCTTGTTATCAGTGTGGTAAGCCTGGGCACCTGAAGAGGTTTTGCCCATAGTTGAGTGCCACTTCGGGCGCGTCTGGTTCTAGGCAGACGCAGGGTGTTCAGCCAGCTCAGTCTGTGCAGGCCTGGAGGGCCAATCTGGGAACTTCGTCATCCCAGTCAGTGCAGCAGTCATTTGCTCCGAGGGGTAAGCAGTTGGATCAGGGGCCTATAGGGCGCGTGTATGCCGTTACCGCGCAGGGCCTAGTACCGGCTCCACCAGTAGTGAGAGGTACCTTTCTATTTTGTAACTCGGTTGCTCATGTATTGATTGATACGGGTGCATCTCATTCTTTTGTATCTGCTGCATTTGCATCTATTTTGGAATTGGAGTTGGCACAGTTAGCATCTCCTATATGTGTAGTATCGCCTGTTGGTGGTGAGTTGATCTTGAAACAAGGTGTTAGAGGTTGTGATATAGAGGTCGCCGACCATAGGCTTCCTTTTCCTTTTGCTGTCATGCCCATGAAGGGTTTTGCTGTTATTTTGGGTATGGACTGGTTATCGTCATACCGGGCTGTTATTGATTGCTACCGCCAGAGGGTCATAGTTTGTACCTTGAGCGGGGAGTGTTTCCATTTCTTGGGGGATCCGGTTGGTAGCGTGTTGCCACAGATGTATGATCTGCGAGGGCAGAATAAGTTTAGTGGTCTACTTGCTAGCTTTATGAGTGGTGAGTGTGATGAGACCCAGATTGTATTGCCGAGGGTGATTTATGAGTATTCGGATGTTTTTCCCCAGGATCTCTTTAGTTTGCCACCTCACCGAGAGATAGAGTTCTCTATAGATTTAGTGTCCGGCACAGCGCCGATTTCTATGGCACCTTATCGTTTTGCGCCAGTCGAGTTGAGTGAGTTGAAGATTCAACTCCAGGAATTGCTAGATAAGGGTTTTGTTCGCCCTAGTGTTTCGCCGTGTGGAGCACCGGCCCACTTTGCTAAAAAGAAAGATGGTGCCTTGAGATTGTGTATCGACTACCGAAAGTTGAATCGGGCTATGGTTAAGAATAAGTACCCTATGCCCCGTATAGATGATCTGTTTGACCAGTTGAGGGGTTCCTGTTGTTTCTCTAAGATAGACTTGAGATCGGGTTACCACCAGTTGAGGGTCAGGAAGGAGGATATTCCGAAGACGGCATTCTATACGCGGTATGGCCACTACGAGTTTTTGGTGATGCCATTTGGGCTTACCAATGCGCCAGCAGTCTTTATGGACTTGATGAACCGGATCTTCCGAGAGTTCTTAGATCAATTTGTAGTCGTTTTCGTGGACGACATTCTTATCTATTCGCCTTCTGAGGAGGAGCACGAGGAACACTTGAGAGTGGTGCTTGAGTTGCTTAGAGCCCATAGGCTGTATGCCAAGTTTGGGAAGTGTGAGTTCTGGCTAGGAGAGGTCAAATTCTTAGGCCATGTGGTATCCGGGGAAGGGGTGTCTGTTGATACATCCAAGATTGATGCAGTGCAGGATTGGGCACAGCCTAAGAGCATTTTTGAGATCCGCAGTTTTCTGGGATTAGCTGGGTATTACCGCCGGTTCATAAAGGATTTCTCCAGGCTAGCTTCGCCGTTGACTAGGTTGACGCGAAAAGGGGTCAAGTTTGCGTGGAGTGAGACTTGTGAAAAGTCGTTCCAAGAGTTGAGGTTAGATTGACCACCGCTCCGGTTTTGATTATTCCGGAGAGAGGGTTGGGTTATGCGGTTTACTATGATGCCTCACGAGATGGTTTGGGTTGTGTGTTGATGCAAGAGGGGAAAGTGGTAGCTTATGGCTCACGTCAGTTGAAAATACACAAGAAGAATTACCCTACACACGACCTAGAGTTAGCAGTAGTGATCTTTGCCTCGAAGATTTGGAGGCACTACCTTTATGGTGAGAGATTCGAGGTGTTCTCGGATCACAAGAGTCTGAGATATCTGTTTACACAGAAAGACTTAAACTTGAGGCAGAGGAGGTGGATGGAGTTTATTGAGGATTATGATTTTGAGTTGCACTATTAGTAGGAAATCCATTAGTGATGTCGCTTGTATAGCCATCCAGGAATGGGAGATGTTGGGCGCACTTAGCGAGTTTGATTTGCTTCTGGGCGAATCTGTTGAGGCTGCGGCCTTGTTTTCTGTTGTTACGCAGCCTACACTTGTGACCCGAGTATTAGAGGCACAGAGAGGTGACCTTGAGGTAGAGTCCTTCCGAGAGAAGATCTCCAGTGGGAAGGTTGAGAAGGGTTTGGCGGTGTATCCCGACCAGAGTGTGAGATACCGAGACCGCTTGTTTGTGCCGGAGTCTTGCCGAGAGAAAGTACTCTGAGAGTTCCATCATTCACGCCTTGCGGTGCATCTGGGAAGCACTAAGATGTATCGGGATTTGGGTCACCAGTTTTGGTGGCGGGGTATGAAGAGAGATGTGGCTGTTTTCGTATTGAAGTGCCTTACTTGCCAGCAAATGAAGGCCGAGCATCAGAGACCAGCGGGTTTGTTGCAACCCTTGCCTATTACCGAGTGGAAGTGGCAGCATGTCACTATGGACTTCATTGTAGGTCTTCCGAGGACTCAGCGGGGTAGTGATGCCATTTGGGTGGTTGTAGACCGGTTGACTAAGTCGGCGCACTTCATTCCTATGCGCGTGAGAGATTCGGTAGATTATCTCGCCGACTTGTATATGAGGGACAGAGTGAGATTGCACGGGGTCCCAGTGACAATCATCTCAGATAGAGATCCTTGTTTTACTGCTAGGTTGTGGCAGAGTTTGCAGAGTGCCTTGGGCACTAAGTTGACCTTTAGTACGGCTTATCATCCTCAGACTGACGGGCAGTCCGAGCGTACTATTCAGATCCTTGAGGATATGCTTTGAGGTTGTGTCCTTGACTTTAGTGGGACGTGGGAGAGGCACTTGCCCTTGGTGGAGTTTGCCTACAACAACAGTTTTCAATCTAACATCGGTATGGCACTGTTTGAGGCCTTGTATGGCCGACCGTGTAGATCTCCAGTTTGTTGGGCCGAGATGGGTGATGCACCTTTGTTGGGTCCAGAGTTGGTGAGAGAAACGACGGAGAAAGTTGAACTTATCCGTAGGAGGCTTGTTACAGCTCAGAGTCGTCAGAAATCTTATGCCGATCGTAGGAGGCGACCTTTGGTATTTGAGATGGGTGATCATGTCTTTCTGAAGATATCACCTAGGCGGGGATTGATGATGTTTGGGAAGAGTGGGAAGTTATCCCCTCGGTTTATCGATCCCTTTGAGATCCTTGAGAGGATTGGGGAGGTCGCTTATCGTTTAGCTTTACCACCACAGTTGTCCGGAGTGCATGACGTGTTCCATGTGAGTATGCTTCGGAAGTATGAGCTGGATCTATCCTATGTGTTAGATTGGACCGATTTAGAGGGAGATGAGGATGCCTCGTATGAGGAGAGACCAGTTCGGGTCTTGGATAGGCGGGATCAAGTCCTGCGTGGCAAGACCATTCCATTGGTAAAAGTTTTGTGGAAACATCATGGAGTGGAGGAAGCCACTTGGGAAATTATGGGAAAGTTTGGGCCTTTGTGTAATTTTACAAAAGATGGGGTTTTATTTGTATTTAAACCTATATGCCTGCTTGGTATAGAGAAATGATATAGATGATGAACTATGGATGAAAGTGGAACCTTGGGGTTGTTATGTTAATTATGGGAAAATGCCCTAATTAGTTGGATAAATTAATTTGTATAATTAATTTTGAGAAATGAGGAATTGAATTGAGAGTATTCAAATTGAAAGAGATTATGGGATTAACGGGTGTGGTTGGATTCATTTAATCGCTCACCAAAGTTGAATGTTGATAATATATCCATTTGGTGCATTTATTTACTGTTTAGAAATAACTGCTTTGGACTATCGGTGGAGGATAGTCTTGATTGTTGTAGACAATGCATAATGATTAGGCAAACTAAAACTAATCAATTGAGTAAGCCATTGAATATGGTGGTCGGTACAATACAGCACTAAAATGTGTATTGATTGATTTAATTTGTATATGATAATTGTTTCTATACATTGCATTGTGTGGGAGGAGATGGGGAATGTACTCCACGGTTTATTGGAAGATGGGGAATGGACCTCTAAACCGGATTTCGTGTGACATTGATACAGCACTACAATGTGTATCAAGTGTTGATTATAGAAGTGTTTAAATTGATTTGATATAGCACTAAAATGTATATCGTTATCAATTGTGAAGTATAGAAGTGTTTCTATGTCATGTTGATACAGCACCAAAATGTGTATCGTTTGTATAGTATGGAAGTGGCTTATGTGTTATTGATACAGCATCAAAATGTGTATCCGCCATGAATTTCGAAAGTGCTTTAAGATGAGTCTTATTCTCATCAAGTTATTTGGCTAAGTTTTGAGCCTTGTTTTCAAACTCAAAGTTGAAAAAGAAATGAGAAATGAAATGTAACATGGACTTAAATGTCATGAAACCAGGGTGTGATACAAGTGAGTGTATCGTTGTTGAACATTTATCAACTGCTAATCTTTTAGTCATTGTTCATAGCTGGTTTAGTATATTTCTACTAGGCTGTAGCTCACCTTTTATGGGACATCATTTTCAGGTACAGGTAGCATGCCACCTCCAAGGATATAACTTGGGAGGCTAGAGGCAGACAGACTGCTTTGTTATTTGCTTTCTTTTGATGTATTACATGTAAATTCAAGCCAAGGGCTTAATATGTATTGAGTTAGCACTCTTCTTTTTGTAACCAAGTGTTAACTTGGAAAGCTGTAAGCCCGTAGGGCATTTGCTTTTGTTGTTAACATGTAATGCTTTTGTAAGAACTGCTATGATTAATGGAAAGATGGTTGGTTTCTTTGTATCAATGCATGTCTAAAGAGATGGGTTTTATGTATTATTTTGAGGGCGCTACAACAAATGGGTTTCAATGCTCTCTTTCTACAAGATACTTCAACTCATCTCAAGATGAAGAGACTCACGAACTGCTGATGAGTGTGCACAATTTCTAACGAGAAAATAATGGGAACCACCATTAATCTCGCAAACCTTTCCAAAGTGAGGCTCCGCCAAGGTAATGCTAAAGATCGGAAGTGTAACAACCCACATTAATGTCCTAGTCATGTTTGCATGCATTTGTATGTTTTTCCATATTAAGTTGCTGTAACAACCCATATTCATGTCATGGTCATGTTCATGTTCATTTACATGACTTTGTCTTGTTAAGTTTGCATTCATGAATCATGTCTTGTTTGCTTAAGTGTTGTGTACATGTTTTGTTCCTTCTTTGGTGTCTCAAACCTAAGTTATGTTAAGCCTAGGTTATGTCAAGCCCAGGTCATGTTACGCCTAGATCATTCCAAGCCGAGGTCATCTTCAGTCTAGAATTATCTTGGAACCCCTTTGTTCGACGTCCACCTTCGCCTTGACATATTGGCCGAGATGTCACTATCTAGGCCGAGGTGTTCATCACCAAGGCCGAGATGTCACTATCTAGGCCGAGGTGTTCATCACCAAGGCCGAGATGTGTATTATCTAGGCCGAGATGTTACCTTTGCACCTAAGTGATCTTGTCCTGGAGTGGTACGACTTAGACCGAGGTGTGGCACATCTAGGCCAAGGTGTGGCATAGCTTAGTCAAGTGTTGTCCTTCCTAGCCGAGGTCATTGTCACCTTAGCTGCCGAAGCTTTGTCCTTAGCCGATGTCATTACTTGCCGAAGTGCCTTACCGGGTAGCTTGTTAGATACATATTGTCATAGTCTTGTCTTATCAATCTATCACCTTTTTAAGGAGAGCCAACCAGCCATTGCCACGTGTCCGAGCTGAGTGTTAAGTCAGCCGATAGAGAGAGAAAACCTATCATTTCTATATCCTTGTTTTGAAGAAGAGAGAGAAGCTCTAGAAGAGGGAGAGGAGTTCTTGAGAGGAGGTAGATTTCCAAGCTTGATCCCTAGAGATTGAACCGTTAGATCTGTGTTCTAAGGTTAGATTCTTGATCTGCTCTTGTCGTTCTTCATGTTCATGCTATTGCATTGCATGATTGAATATGATTTGTAAGCCATGCATTGCTTTGAAGTTCGATTTTAGAAAGAGAAAATAGCATTCATGCGTTCTTCAAGAAAAGTCATGTTTTGATCCGAAACCTCATGCCAAGATCCATGTTTTTGTGTTTGTTTTCATACGATCTTCAAGTATGGGTACCCAGGTCCATGTTTTCGAACTCATAGCATGAAATCCCAGATTTTGTAATAAATAAGTTATGATTTTAGCATTCATGTTCTTCATGATCTTCATGTTCATGTTCTTCCTGTTCTTCACGGGTGGAAACCCAGATCTCCAGACCTCACTTCCCGAGGTGTAGTCGCCGAGATCACTCTTACCTAGACCTCACACTTAGGCCAAGCATCGTATCTCACCTTGGCCTACCTTGCATGATCACTTACACCTTTAGTTTGTCTTGTGCGCACCTCGGCATGCAGCCGCACGCCGAAGCCTAGGTAGCCACACCTCGGCCAGGAGGTGTGGGACCTCGGCAAAGACCTGGTTGGTATCCAACATGTCTTCCTGACATGTAAAACAGTGTTTTGACTTCCAGCATGTTTTCCCGAGATCATTTGCATGCATGTAAGACTCGTTTTGAGAAGTATGTTCAGTATGCTTTGCCATGTGTTGTAGGACTTGGACCTTTGCCTTGACCCCGACGTCCCAAGAACTATGTGAGTGGTATTTTTAATAAAGTTATGTTATAAAGATTTGATAAAGCCTTGTTTCGTTTTGATAAATGTACTTGATCAAGTATGAATGATTATCCCTATTTTTATGTATCATGTAAGCTTTGTTTTGATGACATTCTCGGAATGTCCTTAGTGCCAGGGGACTATAATGCATTTGCACATCTTGTTTTGAGAGTCCTTAGTGCCAGGGGACTATAATGCAACTGCACATCTTGTTTTGAAAGTCCTTAGTGCCAGGGGACTATAATGCAACTGCACATCTTGTTTTGAGGGTCCTTAGTGCCAGGGGACTATAATGCAACTGCACATCTTGGGGGTGTTTGGGAAGGAAAAAAATAGTCAAATTTAGGCTAAAAATCACATAAAGACAAAATAGGCTAAAATAGCTAGTAAGACAAAATATCACATCAAACCCATAATCATTTCACTTTTTCTCTCACAAACATCACATCCAACCACAAAAAAATCCAATCATCTTCCAAAACACAAAAATTTTAGCCTACTTAAAATAGCCAAAAACTAAAATAGCCTACTAAAATAGCCACTTCCCAAACGAGGCCCTTGTTTTGAGGGTCCTTAGTGCCAAGGGACTATAATGCAACTGCACATCTTGTTTTGAAAGTCCTTAGTGTCAGGGGACTATAATGCAACTGTACATCTTGTTTTGAGGGTCCTTCCGTGCTAGGGGACATTAAGCCTAGGTAGCACCGTCCTTTCGTGCTAGGGGACGTTGAGCCTAGGTAGCACCGTCCTTTCGTGCTAGAGGACGTTAAGCCTAAGTAGCACCCTTGTTAAGATATCGGCCACCTACGGACTATGAACGGGTGTGCTCGATGCCGAGGTTACGCTTTTGTTTTGCCGGAATGTCATCACCCCATGTTTTAAGATTGACGTATGCTAAGTATGTAAGTAAGTTTTGAAAGACCAAGGTTCGATTGATGTTTTATTTCAAGCCAAGCTAAGCTATGTTATATATGGTTTTGACAAAGATATACTATGTATTGTTTTGAAAAGATCTCGGGAATCATTCATTTCACCCCTTTATTACTTATACCATTCACTGAGTATCCAAGCTCACCCTCCCTATGTATATATGTAGGTAACAAGCAAGAAGTCGGCTACGCCGAGATGTGTGTTTTGCATGTATGTTATGTCGGCAGTGAGGATGTCGGCAATCCTGAAGATTATGCTTTTAGTTGTATTTCATGTATTTTGTTTACGTCAGCTTGTGAAGCCCTTTTGTTAAGATGTATTTTTGTACTTCATTTTATTTGTATTCAAGTTTTAAAGCTATGTAAAGATGTATGCCATTCCATTTGACTTATGCACTACTCTTATGGACCACTTGTATTGTAAATTATTGCTTCCGCATATGGTAGCCCCATATATTTATACTCTGATTGTGTGTGAATTTTGTAAGTGGCCTTCGGTAATCTCGGATTACTGGCCATCACTGCACCATCCTACTAGGGGCGGGTTGGGGTCGTGACAGGAAGGAATCGCCAGAGATGTGTTTCGGCAAGCAAAAGAAGTTGCCAACTTGCCAACTGAGAGGTTTCGGCAAGTCAAAGAAGATAGTCCAACTAAGAGGCTTCGGCAAGGCAAGAAATCCAAGAGTTACTAGTTCATTGTATATACAGCGGCATGACAACACGAAAGAACCAAATTAAGTCCATCAAGCCAAACGATGACTCCGCAATTCGGCAACATCATTACCAAGCAACATTACTCAGCAACATCGCTTAGTCGGCGTCGCCATTGGCCCATCAGCTTGCCAGTTCATTGCAGCTCATCCATCGCCCTCTACAGCACATTGGTTATTTGGCAATGCCACTTTCATGCCGAATAGCTACAAACATGAATTCGCACAAATGCCATTACAAACTTGCCGCTCATGAGTTTAAGAACAATGGAGCTGTTCGACAATTTGACAAGGCTGCTTGGCAGTGTTACTGCGTTCGAGACCATGCATTTGCATTTTGGCACTGCTGCAACTCAACAAATTGCTTGACAAAGCTACAAAACTACTCGGTAGCTCTCTAACCCCGAGCTCTATTCTTTTGCAACGAGAACGGCTTCGATTTTTTACTGTTGAATGCATAGCCAACAACATGCACTAAGCTCTTTTGCCAAGCACAAAACCAACAAAAACAAAAAGGCGTAAACCCATCTTATTGCTCAACTTTGGGAGGTCCACCGGCATTCGAGAAGTGACGGAATGATGCGTACGAAGGATGGAATGACAACTAGGCCACGAGCTGAATCCAATGCCACAAAAATGCGGCCAGTCGGACTTAAAACGAGGGAGATACAAGAGCTCAAAGTCAGGATTTTGAATCTAAAAATTAAGCATTTCACAAGTTGCTGCATGAGGGAGATGACATTAGGATTTATTGTGCACTTCTCGGCACAAGGTGCTCCATTGCATCTTAGCGCATTCGGGTTAATCGGGTGGTTCGATAACTTCAGGCATGACTACCCTCAACGTTTTCACTGTGTAGAATCCATTTTTGGAGTCTAATTTTGCGAATTTCGAGTCTTAGATTGAGATCAATAAACTGGAAAATCGGGGATGTTAAATGATAGATCCACGGTTGATCATGTCCGATCAGCATGCAATTTTGACAGCATGTTCCTGGAGCTAGGCCACAATTATCCATCTTCACCGATCATTCATGCCATCTACTGCCATCTAGGACAAGACCCACAACTTGAATTTCTTTTACATTCGGCTTTGCACCATTATTAATTCAACATTATTCATCAACATATTCAGCAACATTATTCTGCACCATTATTAATTCATTATTCATCAATATTATTCGGCCATGCATCAACTTTATTCGGCAATCCTACTCGGCCACACATATTAATTCATCTACCTCTTCATCACGACTCACATGATTTCATACATATAGTAATTGTGGCATCCATAGTGCGGTTCTCGCTCGGGGGATATAATACCGCGGCCTACAACCCTCGCCTAGGGGATATAATACCACGGCCTACGACCCTCGCCCAGGGGAGATAATACTACAGCCTACGACCCTCGCCTAGGGGATATAATACCGTGGCCGATGGCCCTCGCTTGGGGGATATAATACCGCGACCTACGGCCCTCGCTTGGGGGTAACAATACCGTGCCCATGCTTATGATCTGATTTGTTTGGAACTCATGTGATATAATTTCATCCTATGATAGACATATATACATTTATATATACATTCAAGACATAAATACATTCAAGCATACATGCATTCATGCAGTCATTCATTCATACATTTTATTCATTTATCTAGAGTGTTCTTTATCAAAAAACCTAACCGCTATTTGAACAGCGTAACTCGACAAGAAAAACTCTCATTCCTTCTACCGCAAACAATGAAAGTTTTGGGGCAATTCTGGGAGCCAGAAAAAAATATATATCAGCTTATTGCGATTAACCCCCCCTTGGTCAAATATTCAAGAACTACCAAACATGCCCACGCCTAGAGTTATATACCCAAGTCGTGGCATCCGTGGTTTGTTCCAAGGAAACAGTCTGCCAGGGGTATGTAACTTCCCTCCGTGCCACCCGCACATATACCCTTATCCCAAAACTAAATACCAATAAGAGTTCAAATAAGTCTCGTGCCATCTTAGGGTTTTGTGACACAATTATATAAAAAATTATTAAAAACTTGGGCTCACCCTGAACTATCGGTATTAACCCTCAATCGTTAACTTTGTATATACCGTTAATCATTTCAATTAGTTTTTATATTAATCACAAATAATTCAAATTTCAATCACCTATAATGTTATACCAACTCATTAAAATTCCCAACATAAAATATTACACATGTCACACAAGAATAATTCAACGTACAAAATTTAAATAAACAATTAATTTAAACCTTGGTATGAAACGATAATGTAGATACAAAAAAAAAAAAAAAACCATAGTCACACACATGCATGAATTTTTAATTTACAAGATTAGACTAGCACAATATGAAATAAACCACAATACACCCATACATGGATTACTAATTTATAATATTTAATGAATTAGACCAACACAATAATTAATTTTTATCTAAGAAAATAATTGAAGTAATGATCTTAAATCTGCCCAAAAATTTTCAGGATGTACCTTCAGTAATAAGAATTATAAATAAATTATTTATACAATTCTAAAATTTATGAAAATCTACAAAATATTCAATAAACATGTTAAGGTCATTTTGCAGAAAGAATTTTCCAAAAATGAGTTATAAATAATTCTGTAAAATTCCAAGAAGTTTCATGACAGAAATTTATCACATTTTCTTAAATTAATTCCATACTTAAATTTATAGAACAATTCCCTAATCTTAAAATTTATTATGAAACTATACTTCTCAATTTCATTTTATATTTAGAAATTACCATATTTGGTTTAATATAAATTTTTTAATGATTTTTCAAGCACATAGTAAAATCTTCCAATAGCTCCAGATTTGGTTAAAAATCGTACAAAACTCAATAATTGTTGAAACAATTCCCAGATGACGTAGACATCATCCTCAACAACGTTGCAGAAGGAATTATCTGAAAATTTTAAGTATAAAATTTTCTTAAAATTCGTACAACTTCTGACAGATTTAAGGGCCACATAAAATCTTCAATCATCTTTTTAATGGCATAAACTATACAAGCAAATATAAATTCCACAATAATACCATGATTTTAAGACTGCCAATATCTTCAAATATTTAATATACAAATCACAAACTATATATAAAATTCTATCTACAAGTTTAGTGATTTTATAACATGAATACATTCTGAAAATTTCAACAACTAAAATATATATATATATATATATATATATGAGAGGGTTGAGTGCGTTTTCTTACTTAGTACTAGGGTTGAAATGGAATGATGAAATGATAGGAAAATATGTAACTTTCTTGATCCTCTACTCTTCTTCTCTTAACCTTGCTCACAGAATTTCCCTCAGCTTAGGTGAATAAGGAATGTGTACTATAAGTATACATATAAATAGACTCTTGAGTCTCTCTCTCTCTCTCTCTCTCTCTCTCTCTCTCTCTCTCTCCTAATCATTCTCTTAGGTCTATTCTTATTTTCGAAATCCAAGAAGCATAATGGAGCCTTATTCCCTATATTGACATGCAAAAACACAAGTGGTATCCTCTGCCATAGAAAATCTGAAATTCTAGAATTTTTTTTTTTTTGTAGGGGGGGGGGGGGTTATTAAAAATAACCCACTAAGGTTTTTAACTAAGTTATTTAGCAAAGATAATTATCATGTTGAATACTTAGAATAATTTATAAACAATAAATATTGAATACCCGCAAAATTATTATTCTTAATAATGTCTTTGTTAATGATTGAATTTAGTTAATTTAAAACTCACTTATACTCTAATATATATATTTTAGATAGACTCTGGGTAAAATTAATTAATTAATTTATTCATTTATTTTCTTTTAATAATAATTAAATGAGGGTTCTCACAATCTACCTCCCTAAAAAAAAAAATTTGTCCTCGAAATTAATTCGTACCTCTAGATTTGAAGAGTTGATGGTAATTGGCACGTATCATATCTTCTCGTTCCCACGTTGACTCTTCCATCCCATGATGTTTGTAAAGAACTTGAACCAATGGTGTGGTTTTACCTCGTAATTTCTTCTCGCGACAATCTAAAACTTTGACAGGCTTCTTTTCAATTGTCACATCTTCATCAAGATTAATTTCCTCCTAGTTGATAATGTGAAAAGGGTGCGACTCGTATTTCCGCAGCATAGAGACATGGAAAACATTATGTACTCCAGCTAATTGAGGTGGTTGAGCCAAGCGGTACACCACCTCTCCTACTTTGTCCAAAATTTTGAAAGGCCCAATGAAGCGAGGTGACAACTTTCCCTTCTTTCCGAAGCGAATAACTCCTCGACGGGGTTGTATTTTTAGAAACACATGATCTCCAACTTCAAATGCTAAAGGTCTTCTCCTTTCATTTGCATAACTTTTCTGCCTACTCTAAGCGGTCTCAAGTCTTTGTCTAATTAATTTCACATTCTCGGTAGTTTCTTGAACTAACTCTGGCCCTAAAAGGTGCGCTTCTCTGACTTCCATCCAACATATTGGTGATCGACAAGGCCATCCATACAAAGCCTCATACGGTGCCATACCAATACTTGCTTGAAAACTGTTATTGTAAGAGAATTCGACTAGTGGTAAGTGTCTCTCCCAACTACCCTTGAAGTCCATCACACAAGCTCGAAGCATGTCTTTTAAAGTCTGAATTGTTCTTTCTGATTGACTGTCATTGTGAGGGTGAAAACCTGTACTAAGACACAACTCTATACCCATAACTTTTTGCAGACTTTGCCAGAATTGTGACGTAGAATGAGAATCACAATCTGACACTATTGAGACTAGTAATCTATGCAACCTAATGATTTCTCGAATAAATAATTAACTTAATGATTCGAGTTTGTCTGCTTGTCCTATTGGTAGGAAATGTGCCGTCTTAGTTAACCGATCAACCACAACCCAAATGGCATCATGGCCTTGCGGCGACTGGGGTACTCCTGTTACAAAATCCAATATTATGTGAGCCCACTTCCATTCAGGTATTGGTAAAGGTTGGAGTTTCCGTACTGGCTTCTGATGTTCTGCCTTCACTTGCTGACACGTCAAGCACTTATATACGAATTGAGCAATGTCCTTCTTCATTCTACTCCACCAATACTGTCGCTTGAGATCCTGGTACATCTTCTTTCCTCCTGGATGAACTGCAAAAATTGAATGGTGAAATTCTTTTAGTACTTTTTCTCTCAATTGTTCAATATTTGGCACAAAAATTCTACCTAAATACCTTAAACTACCATCTTGATGGAGCGTACAATCCGGTAAAGGTTCTTCGGACACTAATCGTGTCTTGATGAAATCTGTCTCTTGATCAAATCTTTAGGCTTCCAGCACTTTGGTAAAAAGTTGGGGTGTTGTAACTATTGCAAACAACCTAAGCTTTCCATTCTGAGTCTCTGGTTGTAACTTAAACTCATTAATAGTACTTACCATTTCCCATTCTTTAATTGATATGTTGGCTATGATCACCCTTGTCTTTCAACTCAGTACATCTGTTACAACATTAGCCTTCCCGGGATGATAAGACAAAGTGAATTGGTAATCTTCAATGTACTCCATCCAGCGTCTCTACCTCATGTTTAAATCTCTTTGAGTGAACAAGTACTTTAAGCTTTTGTGGTCAATAAATATCTCAAACTTTTCACCATAAAGGTAATGTCTCCAAGTTTTAAGTGTGTAGACCACAACCACCAACTCCAGATTGTGAGTAGGATAATTTTTCTCATGATTCTTCAATTGTCTTGATTCATAAGCTACTACCTTCCCATTTTGCATTAACACACCACCTAACCCTTCCTTAGAGGCATCACAATAAACTGTGTACCCAATGTCACGTTTGGGCATGATTAGTATAGGAGCGCTTGTCAGTCTCTTCTTGAGTTCTTGAAATGACTGCTCACAAGTTTCGTTCTATTCAAACTTTACTCCTTTTTATGCTAGTTATGTCATTGGCTTGGCTAATTTGGAGAAATCTTGAACGAATCTCCTATAATAACATGCTAATCCCAAACGAATCTCAAATGTATTCTTATGTTGTTTCCATCCCATTACTGCTTCTACTTTATCATGATCCACTGATATTCCTGATTCAGACACAACATGACCTAAGAATTTTATTTCTTTTAACCAAAATTCACATTTGCCAGCTTTAGCATACAATTTGTTCTCCCTTAGAATTTGCAAAACGATTCTCAGATGTTGCTTATGATCTTCCTCCTATTGCGAGTATATCAAAATATTGTCAATGAATACTGCCACAAATTGGTCCAAATAAGGTGAAAAAATTTTGTTCATTAAATTCATGAATACCCCAGGTGCATTCGCCAAACCAAATGGCATTACCAGGAACTCATAGTGGCTATACCGGGTTCAAAACGCAGCTTTGGATATATCTTCTTCTTTGACACGAAGTTGGTAATATCCCGACCCAAGGTCAATTTTGGAAAAAAAATTTTGAACCTCTTAATTGATCGAACAAGTCATCAATTCTTGGTAATGGATATCGATTTTTAATGGTGACTCAATTTAGTTGTCGATGATCGATGCACAATCTTAAGGTTCCATGCTTCTTCTTCGCGAATAATGTTGGTGCTCCCCATGTAGACATACTTGGTCTGATGAACTTTTTATTCAACAATTCTTGCAATTGCTCATTCAGTTCTCGAAGTTCAGCTGTCTCCATATGATGTGGTGCTATAGAAATTGGTGAAGTCCCAGGTTAAAGCTCGATCATGAAATCTACATCTTGTTTTGGGGGTAATCCCAATAATTCATCAGGGAAAACGTCAGTGTACTCGCAAACTACATGGGGTAATCCTAGATCTTTTTGATTTTCGTCTTCCAAAGTTAAGCTTGCCGACCATCCAGTTAGTTAATCATGAAACCGCGACTTGCGACGCATTGGAGTTAAAGAATATTGTCTATCTCCTTTAAATTGAACTTTCGTGCCATTAAGGGAGGATGTTGTCAGCGTCTTATGGTAACAATCAATAATGGCTCGATGAACTGACAACCAGCCCAATCCTAAGATGATGTCAAAATTAGACATCTCTATAACTCTTAAATTGCATATCAAATATGAACCAGAGATTTCTAGTTCACAAGATTTACATATTAGAGTTACTCGAGTTTGACCTTCTAAGGGTGAAGCAACACTCATAGCTATCTCTAACGTTTCAGGCTCCAAACCCAAACTTGACACACATGCAGTGGATATAAAAGAATGTGAAGCTCCAAAATCAAGCAATACTTTAACCCAAGAATTCATAAGGATTACCATACATTGAATTACTAATTGGTTACCAACATCTTCTTCTTCTTGGAGAGCATACATTCTTTCTACTACCTGTTGGTTAGTCCCTCCTGGTTTCTTTCCATTTCCAGCTCCTTGTGGTTGTGTTCTTGGCTGGCCTGCATTCCTAGAGGCTTGTGGCTGCCCCTTGTTTATCTGAGTATTTTGAGTGGGCTTAAAACCTTGTACTGGCTGGCATTCGTTGTATTGTTGTGCCCCTCGTTGATCCATAAAATATTCCCCACCTTGAGCACACTCACTTCGATGATGCCCCTATTGACCACATCTAAAACACTTTCCTTTCCACTCATTCACAAAGTTTCCTCCTTGCTGGTTTCCTCGATTCTGCCTTTGTTGCTGATGCAACCCTCCTGCATAAGGTGTTGGTGCAGAATAGTTTTTGGTGTTACGGACTGGACCTCCTCCGTGTGATTGGTTGTTGTTCCTTTATCGTTGATTTCGAATCTTCTAATTCTCGTTCCACAGTTAAAGCTCGATCCACCATTTGAGGTTAGGTGTAAAGTTGCATTGCAATCAATTTTCCTCTAATGTCTATGTCTAAACCTCATTCAAATCGTCTAACCTTATTGTAGACACCCCATTTTTTACCGACCTTAAGACTCAGACGTCATCGATTGAGCGTTCGGTGATAGTGCATGTTGTGGTCGTTCAAGTTTCTAGAGTTTTTGGCTGAGAGCCTTGCCTCCGGGCCTCTGAACTCTTTGTGCTTTGGCTCGGTTTGTGGACCGAATCTTGTTTTCTCTTCCCTGGAGAGAGGGAGAGGTCTTGTAGACTATCCTTTTGTGGTCGTAGACCACTTTTCGTGATCGTAGACCACTTTTCCTTTTTGGAGACTAGTTTTTGATTTTCAAAGCCTTCCGCCGTGCGCCTTGTCTCGGGACAGCTTAATGTTCTCCGTTTGGCTTTGTTTTTGAACCACACCTTGTTGCCTCTCCGTAGAGGGACACTGTGGTCTGGGAGACCACTTTTGTGGTCGTAAACCACTTTTGATGCCCGTAGACCAGTTTTCGAGGCTCTCGGCTGCGCGCCTTGCCTCCCGATCTCTCGTCTTGCGTCCTTTTTGGTTTGTTTTTTGTACAAACCTTGTTTTCCATGTTTGGATGGTGGTATAAGGATGGGAGACCAGTTCTTCCTCTTGGAGACCACTTTTCTTCCTGCTAGCCAATTTTCTGGTCGAATAACTGGTTTTCTTGGTCTTTGGGCCACCTTTTCTGGTCGGCCACCACACCACTAGCTTGTTTTCAGTGTGCAGACCAGCTCCCACCATGGCCGACCACTTTCTCCCCTAGCCGACCACTTCCACTGGTCAGTCGACTAGTGGAAGTAGCTGGCCAACCACTTCAAGTGGTCGGCAGCTTTTTATCACCTTTTTGGAGATATTTTTAGGCCAGCTATTACAGTTGGAGGGCACAGAAGCCATCCTCCATACACGTGGAGGGATGGCTTTAGCCCAAAAACTAGTCCAACAAGCTTGTTTCTTGTTCTCTATAAGAGAGAACCTCCTCCCTCCTCCTCTAGGTTCAGATTTTAGTGGCTTAAGATATACATATACGTCTTTGTATCTATTTTGCATCTTCTCTTCATTTTTGTGTTGAAAAGTGCATATTCTTCACACTTTAACACACAAACAAATAGTGAAACACCATACTCTTGGAGCTGAGGTCCCTTGAAGTTGTTTTTGAAGTTTTTGGACTGGTTTGAGCTCAAAAAGAGTGCTGGAGTTGCAGCTTTGAAGGTGTTCTTCAAGGGTGAGCTTCTAACCCTTAAAACCCCTGTTCTAGTTTAAGATTTTAGCCCTATTTGCATGCTTATTTAGGCCCTACTTTCTACTGCAAAAATTTCTATTTTTTAGTCCTTAGCATGTTGTTTAAGGTCACTTTTGTATTGTGGGTAGTCTACCCCCTCTTAGGCCTTGTTTCGCCTTGTTCTTGTGCCATCTTTCTAAGCTATTGGGATCACCTTATTTTGGCCTTCTCACCACTAAAACTCAAAGGAATTTCAGTGGTGGAAAAGGTGTTTTGAGGTCCCAAATAGGATAGGGTTATCCCCTCTCCTTGTGTCTTGTATGCTTGCTTCATTTGCCTCATGTTTGAGCATGTTTATTAAGCTTGTTTTGGCCACATCTCAGCCTATCTTAGGCCTTATTTCAGCATGGCATACCACTATTTTTATTTGGTTTTGTCATCCCTTACATGGGTCATACACTTGTAGTGTATTTCCCACAACTAGTCTTGTATGCTTCATGAAGTAGCATGCCTTTCTAGCATGATTTGATTCTATTTCAGCATGTTCTTGGTGTTGTTTTGCCATGATACACCTCTGTTAAGGTTTGGATTGATGGACCCTTGCATGCTCCTTGCACTTGTAGTGCAATCCCACAAACTAGCCTAATGTGTGTCATGTTTTAGACCGTCATTCTAGCATGCTTTTGGCTTAACTTTAAAATGATTTTGTCCATGTTTTACCATGCTTAAGCTCTGATTTATGTTGTCTTGGTCATGCATGCCATGCTTTGTACAGCTATAGTGCATTCTAGCTTGTTAGTTTTGTGTATTGAGTCCACTAGCACACATTGCTTGGCCTATTTGAATGATTTGGCGCCATTTAAAATATGATTTTAGTACATGTTTCATGTTCATTGACTCACATCTTTCATTTATTCAATGCGTTGGAGGGTTTATCATTTATGCCTTAAACATGAGCCATTGTGTATGCCTTCATGCCTAAGCTTGCGAGCTATCATTTCAGTATGTTTTTGGGGTTATCTTGCCATGATATAACTCTGATTTTTGTTGGCGAAGCCATCCCATGCTTGGTCTTGGTAGGTGTAGTGTAACCCTCCCTTTTAGCCTTGCTTATTCCATGCTTCATGCTCACCATGCTAGCTTATTTTGGCTTCCTTTCATACATGTTTTAGACTCATTTTGACATGCTCTAAGATTGTTTTGGGTTGTATTTGCGATATGCTTCATGTATTGCATAGTTGTAGTGCAATTGGCCTTGCTAGCCTTGTGTTTTGATGCCTCTTGCATGCTATCTTTGAGCTATTTGGATGATTTGCCATCATTTAATACTTGATTTCAAAGCATGTAACATTGTCATATTCTCATGCATATCACTCTTTAATTGTGGTTGAAGGGCTATGCATTGTTGCTTTGTTTGTGGCCTTGCTTGTATGCATGCATGCCTAGGCATTTGAGCCTCTATCTTAGCATGTTATGGTCTTTGTTTGGACCTATTTGAGCTTTGTCCATGATTGGTTCATGCATTTGTGCCACGTATTGCATGCCCCCTTTGTAGTCCTCTTTGCTAGCTTTAATGCTTAAGGACCCTTGCATGCTTTGCTTGTGTTGTTTGAATGATTTGGCATCATTTCATACCTTATTTAAGAGCTTTTAGTGTTGTTACACTCTCATGTTTATCACTCCTTGAGCACTCTTGAGGGTTATGCTCTTATGCCTAGTTGATGGGTCATTGCATGTGCATGTTTGTATATGTTTCCGTGCCTTCATTTTAGCATTATGGCCACTGATTTGGGCATGATTGAGGTCTGTCCTTTTTTTGGTTTAAGTCCATTGAGCATGTTTGTTTTCATGTTATTTGCATGCTTACATTGCATCATGTTGTTGCGTGCTTATGTTGCCTTGCATTGTGTATGCATGCATTAGCATTGTTTGCATGTCATTAGCTTTGTTAAGTTGATCATGTCACATTACATTTAGTATGCCATGTTATTCTTTGCATTGTGTATGCCATGTAGTTGCATTGTGTTTTACATGCCTTGCATTGCATATTTACATGCTTAAGTTGTATTGCATGTTTGCATGCTTGAGTTGCTTGCATTGTGTTTGGATTAGGTGTTAGTCCAAACACGAGAAACGAGGGACGTTTCATACTTGAAGTGATGAAACGTGCCTCAATTCTCGGTCGCCGACACTCTTGATCACACATGATAGAGTTCAAGGCTTTATGTGTGTATGTGTGCATTCATTTTACATTGAATTGTGCAATTTGGCTTCTCGGCCATCATGCATCGAGATGCGTGATTGGTGGCCTAAGGGTCAAAAACCACACTCCCTTGAGCTTATGAAATGATAGGGAGGGTGGTTGTGCACACATATCTTGCAAAGACATTGCCATGCCCTTTCTTGCTCTCTGTTGCAGCAAACTGGAGAAATGTAGCAACAACTGGTTGGCCAGCCAGCCAGAAAAACTAGCTGGCCGACCACTTTTTCTGGTATACAGCAAAGATAGGTGGTTGGCCAGTGGCTGGCAACACCCCTAGGTGGTCGACCATGCTCCCACAGGTTCCCAAGGTAAGTTAGAAGCTTTCTGGAGCTTGGTGCAAGGTTCTGAGAACAATTGAAAATAGAGGCAAGTTGGGGCATCGCGATGGATTTCCGAACGAGGCGACCGAGCACGTATGCACTCCTCATCCCAAGGACCTCTGTTTACTATTTTCCTGAAATAGTTAATGCGTTTAGTTATTTGATTTGTGTTGTAATAGCTTAATTAGTTAGCTTGTTAGTTGGCTAGTTTTGTGATGTAATAATTAGTTTAATTAGCTTAGATTAGCTAGTTAGTTTCTTATTCGGACCCTCCCTTGAAAGGGCCAATTGTTGTAATAAGCGTGCATGTGTGTGATGCATGCCTGCCAAGCCCCATTTCTTTCTCCCTTTTACTTAACCGCTTACGATGGTTAGTTTTAGGGCATATTTTGTTTAGCCTCCTTATACTTTGCATGCGTGCATTTATTCATCTGTCTTACATGCACTGGGCTCAGCGCATCATACTAACTGCATTGTATTTCAATACATTTACTTGAATACGTGTTCAACAGCATGTTATCAAGTTGCATTTCATATGCCATTCTAGATAGTCGAGCCTATCTTAGTTGCATTTTTGCATGTGCTGCATTAGCCATCTTAGCATGAACTAGGATCATGCATGATTTCTAACTAGTTCTTTGTTTTGGCTCGGAGTACACTGTGAGTGTTTACGCTTTAGCATACTGCATGAGTGTGTATGTTGCCATGTTAGCATGCTAGCCATGAGGCTAACTGCTTAAGTGATTAACTACTTGAATGCCTGTGGGTGAAGGTTGGATTGCTGGAATTGGAACAATTCATCGAAATGCGAGTTTCTAAGCCCACTTGAGGGTGGCAAAACCTACGACTTAGCCTACTTGCGAGTAGCAAACTTCAAACCATTTTCAAACAAACGAACATGAAATGTTTTGTTCTAACTTAGGCAATCTAGTCTATACTTGTATGTTGTACGCATCACATAGTAATTCTACGTAAATAACCGGAATAAGAACACATGTGTTTTCAAAAACAACATATCATATTAGTAAAGGCTGATCTGTGATCGAGCGAGCAGGGGTGCTCATTGCATGACCTTCCCCTCTCGTACCCAAGTTCCCAAGCCGAGGCAATTTTCGTGATGACGGACACCTAGCCTTAGGCCCGAGTCATGGTTTCCTAAATTTCCTAAAATAAAACATTTAGGTGGTGACTCTGTATCTGGCAAAGCAGTCCATGTTTGGCACTTCTTTATAAAAATCAATTTTCCAAAACAATTTTCCGAATTTGGACTCTTTGGTGATTTATCGGTCTCACATTGCACTTTGTGAGATTAGATTCAGAACCATGACACGAGTCCGAACTTGTAGTAGCTAAGAACAAACGAATTCGCACCCATCGCGTGCGAAGCTCGGGAGTTCTCAGGCAGTCTACAGTTTCTGGCGACTCTGCTAGGGATTTAGAGAACTTGACTCGAACTCATGATATCTTGTTTTATCTACAGTTATGTGTTTTTTTGCATTACATTTGCATTAGCGCGTAAGACACCGTGTTTGCCGTCTGCTATTCCTGAACGGTTTGCCTGAGGCTGCGTGCCATAAGGCGGACCGGTTATGGGCTCAACCACGATGGGAACACAAACCTCAGTTGTTACTGGGGCACCTTTTTGACCATTCCACCTAGTGCATATTGGAAACCGTAGTGACCATTGCAAGCTAGGACAGGTTGCTTACCCAATTGTAGGTTGTTTGAAACCGCTGTGTGCGTAATGAAACCCTAGCTCCTGACAAAATAGGACAGGGAAACCCTACCCCTTCCTAGGGGTGTTTTGGCTCTCATTTGCTTGCTATGTGCTTTTAGAGTGTGCCTCTATAGGAATGCATATATCAGTTTGTAAGTCTAGATATCAGGCCTGAGGGCATCAGTATTTTGGGGAAATCAGTTTTACCTGAGGATATCAGTTTACAGGCAGAATTTTGGGCAGAATTCAGTAAAGAGTACAGTTATGCAGCTATGCTTATACTTGTCCTGGTGAAAGCAAGCTGAGATGCTGTCTGTTTTCTCTTTTGTAAGGTAGTCTTGGAACCATAGCTTCAGAAGGCACCAATATCCCTTGCGTACAATGGACTTGTGCTGATAGACTTTGTCAGGTCAGAGATTCAGTTCAGAGCAGCCGGTGTTTTCCTTCGCTGAGGCAAGGCAGAGAAAGTCCAGTCAAGGCTCATCAGTTCATCTGATCCGTTAGTCACCAGTCACATCACCTCTGTTCAATTCAGCAGACTCATGATGACGTAGAGTTTAGAAGAAATTGTGGTCATGGCAGCGGTATTAAACCAGGGAATCACCATGTAGGGTGAGACCGATGCTGAAATGCAACGCCCGTCTGGGGCACCTACCACACATCTAGTCTTGGAACCCCAATCATTTCAAACCCATGATTCCATCACTTTTGAGCTGATGGGAATGATCGGCGATCTTCAGAGAACTGTGGCTGATCTAGCCTTTGGACTATCGGCTCCGCCATCGACCACACCACATGCCGAAAATTTCACGTCAGAAGAGTCCCCACTCATGGGGTGAATTGTAATTAAAATTGGTCAACCCGAAGCCACTTCAAGTTTGGGTAATGACATGTTGACAACAACAGGGCTCCGCTCAGATATAGCGACCCAAACCTTCGACCAAGCAGAGGTGAGTGGAAAGAACAAGGTAGGGGCAGACATCGATCCCTATGAACACCTTCTGTGGGCTGTTGAGGCTTTGAAAGCCGAAGGACTGAACAAACGGCAAGTGCTCATAGTTGTTGCAAAAACTGTGGATGACACTTTCGCCACTCAGAATGAGAGCAGTTCAAAGCAAGGGGAAAATCGGGAGAAGGGCTGTCGTACCAGAAACGATCCTTTGAGTTCTAATCCTGCACTCGGAAGAGATCGGCAACCCAAGCCAGTGCCTGCTGACCCCTTTGCTAGTGCACCCAGCAAAAATTCACAAACCTCCAAGTATCTACCCCAATGTCGCAGGGTCTTCCATGCCCTCTATATGCCTTTGTCCAAGGCTCTTCAAATCCTTGTTGAAAAAGGCCATCTCAAACCCCTCGAGCCTCGACCTCTCCCTGGTCGTCTTCCACCCGGTCATGATGCTACCCAGTACTGTGCCTACCATCAACAAACCGGTCATAGCACCGACAATTGCTTTCGTCTTTGCCATGAAGTACAGGAATTGTTTGACAACGTGGTCATCATCCCACCAAGCTCAGCAAAGTCTATCATCACTGGATCAGTGAACCTAGGGGATAATGTGATGTGATCGGGGGGTGAACCACCTGCGGGCGGCACTCAGTTTACTCCAGATGTAGCGTGTGGCACGTACTATTTTGAGTGTTTGCGAGTGCTAGTTTTTTGTACTTTCTGACTTGGGTAGTGGGTCAGTCTTGTTGTGTTGTTTAGAGTCAGTCTTTTTGTACTAAGTCAGTTGGGTCTGTCTTGTTATGTCGAGTCAGTCCTGTTTTGTTAGAGTCAGGTGATTTCGGGGGTGTCACCTTGGACATCACTTACTTGTTTTGGTGTTTGCCTTTTACACACTTTCTTTTGAGTCTGTTTCTGCCTTGGAGCCAGTTGTGCCAACAGATTTTAAATGAAACAGCAGTGATTTTCACACTCTTTTGTTTGCTTCTACCTTGTGCCAGTTGTGCCAGAAGTTTTGAATAAGATGGAAATATTTGACTAAAAACTGTGTCTTTTCTGTGCCTTGAAGTCATAACATTGACCTAAGTTTTTCAAAACTTTTCGAACATTGTGATGAAAACAAAGAGGAAGGAATTCCTCGGGATTTGCAAAAATTTGATCAAATTGAGAGAAAGAGAGGCGTGCTAAGCCCTTAATGAAGGTGATCATGCTTGTTAATGTAAGTACTAAGAAGGATCTTGGCTTGATCTAGATTGGTTCTACATTGTCTTCAACGTGAGCGACTAGCCGCTTTCTTAAAAAGATTTCAAAAAAAATGTTTTGCGCCGTCCTGCGAAGACTTGTGTGGAATTGCTCTTGAGATTGTGCAGCTTAGGATCGCTCTCAGCCTCGAGACTCGACCCCCCTTACTTTCAAACCTTGAACTTGGATTCAGAATGTTCAACGGTCAACCACAACGTGAGGCCTGTGTGGCCAGATTTGAAGCAGCCCACGAACTAGGGGCAAAAAAGTCAGATATGATCAAAAGGAAGCTTGCGAAGTCAGATCAGAAGCACCCCTCGAACTATGGGCAAAAATGTCAGATGTGCTCGAAGAGTCAAAAATTGGGATGTTTTTCAAGCTAACGAAGATCGGCAAGAATACCAAATCCTAGAAGAGAGGAAAAGAAGAAAGTATTGCTGATGGACAAATGAGTTTCTATCCAGAACATTAGGGGAAAATTCAGCCCCATTGGATGGACTTCTGCATCATCAGCAAATAGCAGCCATTCTCCTGTATTCAGATGGCTTCGAGATTCTAAAACCATTCAACATGGACCAAGCTACACTTTTACCCTTGAGAGGCTCGCTGGGCCGAAAACCCGGAAGGGCGACCCAGGCAAAAGTTAGAGCCAAGAAAAGAACGAAAAAAATAAATAAATAAAAGAGAGAGAGAAAAAAAAGTGAATGCAGAAAATGAAAGATGAAAAGAAAAAGAAATGATAATTTCTGAAAATAAATGAAAAGAAAAGAAGAACAGAGCTTGCAAGGTTGAAAACCCGGAAGGGCGGCCTTGGCAAAAGTTAGAGCGGAAAAAGAGAGGTTAATACCCGAGTTTACCTTAACCCGGAACTACATACGGCTTGATTCCCATGTTTGGGATATGTAGGCAACTTCATTCTGAAGTCCAGCCATAAACACTTCCAAATTGATTGTGTCCATGTAATGGTTTTGATCATCTTTGTCTTCTCTATATCCGAGAGTTCGGTTGTGATCGTCACTTTGAGGACTAATTATGGTATGTTGCAGTGCTATTGAAACAAGGGGCAACTTTCCGTTACTGTGCAGTGTCATTTAGGCAAGGGGCAATTGTCCATTATTTTGGATCTGAGGTTGCGCATCTCAAGAGTAAATTCTGTGTTGGTCGAGCAGTGGCCATTTGCAAAAACAGTTTTCGAGAATTTTTACTGAGGTTGACTAATTCTCTCAAAAAATTATTCTATTTTTCCAAAACTAGACCATTTCTTGGACCCGAAAAGGGAAAATTTTCAGTGCTCATAGCCTGACTTGCATGATTTCAAATCAAAGATTGAACAAGTGTGTTAATCTAACTCTCATATTGGTCAAAATTGTTTTAGTGGAAAACCAAAACAAAAAATGGTCAAAATGATGAACTAGGGGCACAGTTGAGTCAGGTGTTTTGTCTTTTCCCCATTATCAGCATACTTGCCAGAAAGGGCACTTTGCCTGCTAGAAAAAGGCACAACTGAAGTTAACAACAGAGGGCTGAAAGCTCTCTCACCCTCCAAGCAGCGAGGTATCAAGCTAAGTGCGAAGCATGAACTAGAATGGATCGAGATATTCCACTCCCTCATCTAGAAAGGTCTGGTCACATCCGAACTGGCAAAGGGCATCATCAACCGATGTCAACTGTAGATTTGCCACAAACCCAAATGTAGCGCAACCCCTCCGTGGGGAAGTTCACTGTTGTGAGCAAAAGAAGAAGAATCTAGCGGAATGCTAGAGGCAAGAGCCCGTAATTTCTTGTTTATCCATCAACCACCCAGGGAAGGGATAAAAAATGAGAGATTGAAGAATGATGTACTCTGAGAGAAAAAGTGAGAGAAGGGCTTTTTCAGAAAACAAGAGCCTGAGGGCCGAGTGATGTGAGAATCCAAAATGAAAAAGGGTGGGAAACAATACCCGAAGAAACTGGCTCCTTGTAAACTGAGAGGCCTCTCACCTTTGTAACACGTCTGAGTGTCGTGTGTGTTATTTTGATTGTCTCGATTCTTGTTTTGAGTCATTTTGAGTGTTTCTCGATGTGTTTAGGTTGTTTACCTTTGGTTGAGTCGTGGTGCGCTGTGTTCAGTTATAGGCTCAATACCCGGTCGAGAACTCATTTCTCAATTTTAAATCGTTTCGTGCTCGGAGTGTTGTGTTGTTCTCCACATTTGTGCAAAAGAGGATTCGATCTTTCATAAAACTGCAGGGTTCAACCCAAGTCATGTGAAAATAGTAGAACTAGGACCTATGTGAAGCTATATGGGTTCCAGCCTGCGAAGCAAAAGAAACTAGGGAAAATTTGGAGCATCTGAGTTTGTTTCGACTTCTGCAAGTTCTGTCATTGCATCCCACATGTTCAGAATGGGCTGTGTGTTCAGAATGAGCCGTGTGCTGTATAAGCTGTATGTTCAAAATAAACAGAGTACTGTGTTATGGGTTGTGTGTTCAGAATGGGCAATGTGTTGTATGAGTTGTGTGTTCAGAATGAGCAGTGTGCGGTATGAGCTGTATGTCCAAAGTGAACAGAGTATTGTGTTGTGAGCTGTATGTTCAGAATGAGTAGTGTCCTGTATGAGCTATATGTTCAAAATAAACAGAGTACTGTGTTATGGGCTACGTGTTTAGAATGAGCAGTGTGTTGTGTGAGCTGTATGTCCAAAGTGAGCAGAGTACTGTGTTATGAGTTGTATGTTCAGAATGAGCAGTGTCCTATATGAGCCGTGTGTTCAAAGTGAATAGAATACTGTGTTATGAGCTGTGTATTCAGAATGAGCAGTGTGTTGTATGAGTTGTGTGTTCAAAGTGAACAAAATACTGTGTTGACTGTTTCAAAGCCCGGATGGCAATCAAAAGTGCACTTCCTGAGTACCATTCCCCGCTAGGATTATCTTGGCTATGTTTGCAATGAGTTGCTAGGAAACCAACTGCGACGGTGGAAACTAGAGTTCGGATGGCTGTTGCCTAGAACACAAAGGTTTGGAATTTTCGAGACTAAAGTCTGGTTTGAATACCCAGGGGTGTATCCTTGACTTGAAATCTGTATGGAAGCCCCATAGGTTGAGGTAGCGGGTATGCGCCTCGGTTCTGGATACTGAACCAACCTAGTCTGTCACTCCATTGGAGAATAGGGAAAGTTGTGAATATGATCAGGAACAAAAAACGGTATCCCTAGCTTCTACATGCAGATGTCGCTACTTGTCAGTATTTCAGGGCCTTTGAACTGTGAGTTGAAGGTAAATGTTCGAAGAACACAAGGGGAGATCCCCATCAGAGTAGAGCGGTTCACCGCCACTCACCCCATGAGGTGCTTCCTAAAGTGCCGCTTTGTTTGTTTATTGCATTCCCTAAACATCATGCACTACATTACTTGTAACATGTTGTAACATGTATTATATCATCGCACTTCTTGCATTTATTTGCATCTTGTGTTATCTTGTATCGTTTATCCGTTCACGCTGCGCAGCGTTTAGCATCGTTGTCCTCCGGGGCTTTCTCACGCGGCCCTGGGTGCGTTTTATCTTAGGTTGCGTCGTGCACGCACCTGGGCAGATTGTCTTCGTACCACTTTTCACGATTTCAACGTGGTTAGAGTTTGTTCCTTCCTCACACGATTTCAGCGTGTTTGGAATTTGTTTACCTCTTCTCACGATTTCAGCGTGGTTAGAGTTTGTTCCTTCTTCACATGATTTCAGCATGTTTAAAATTTGTTTACCACTTCTCCTGATTTCAACGTGGTTAGAGTTTGTTCCTTCCTCACACGATTTCAACGTGTTTGGAATTTGTTTACCTCTTCTCACGATTTCGTCTTGGTTAGAGTTTGTTCCTTCCTCACACGATTTCATCATGTTTGGAATTTGTTTACCTCTTCTCATGATTTCAGCGTGGTTAGAGTTTGTTCCTTCCTCACACAATTTCAGCATGTTTGGAATTTGTTTACCTCTTCTCACGATTTCAACGTTGTTAGAGTTTGTTCCTTCCTCACACGATTTCAGTGTGTTTGGAATTTGTTTACCTCTTCTCATGATTTCAGCCTAGTTAGAGTTTGTTCCTTCCTCACATGATTTCAGCGTGTTCGTCCAGCCATTCTGCACAATGGGGTCTTTAGTAATTTGTGATTTATTCATTTATTTATTATCATTATTGTTATTATTATATATATTTATATGCAAGGATAGTAATGAAAAAAAAAAGTCATTTGATTAGACAAGCTACAATCAGCAAAATATGAATAAAAAAAAAACTACGGGTAAAAGATAGCTCCTACAAATCCAGGTTAACTCATACACCAACAATTCCAAACTAAGCAATTTTACATGCAAGCATACAAAACATTTGGTTAGCCTAGTTTGTAACTCCCTTAAGACCTCTAAAATAGCCAAGGAAAGTCTCTCCTCATAAGGACCTTCGGCTTCCACGTGACTTGGAAAAGCCCCATGAATCGCCATAACACCTTCACGAAGACAACACTTTCCTACACACAATGCCCTAGCAGCTGCACCAGCTCTTCCCGACAGATCTCTAGCCTTTGAAGTCCACTAACCCATCTCTCTTCACAATTCTATTTTGGTCGGGCATGATATACTTGTGATAACCATGTCCTGTGTTATGTTAATTAATCTTATTTATGATTGTGATTATGTGCTTGATATGATTTTGAGTGCCATTTATATGATTATATGTTTTTTTGAATCTCTATATGTTCACCGTAGGAAAATCTATTTAATTTTCTGCTATAAAATTTAATGAATGGCTGTAGAGGTGACAAAAACTGAAATTAACTGTATTTTTGCAATTAGCATGATTTTTAAAGCCTACGGTAAAATTTAATTAAAAATTGATTCGGATTAAAATAATTAGATTAAATCAATTAAATTAAGTGTAATTGGTTAACCTTAATTGAGATGGATTAGTTTAAATTAATCACTTAGAATATATATGGGTTAACCACACTTAGGCTCCTCATTTTGACCTCAAGAATCTAAAAATACACTCTAGAGGGAGAGAGTGAGCTGAATTAGAGAGAGAGGGAGCTCAACCTTGGGGATTTGCAAGTGAATTCAAGAAACTATGAGGATTAGCTCAAGAATTGGCTATAATTGGAAGAGTTAAAGCTCCTAGGTGAGTAATTAAGCTCAAATTCATGAGTTTAAATTTATAACTAAGTGAATCCAAGCATGATATGTGACTAAGAACAAGAGTTGAATGCAATGAAATTGGAGTTGTAGATACATGCATGTTTGTATTCACCATGATAATGTTCATTTGAGCATGAAACCTAAAGAATTAAGTACCAAATCATACATGCAAGCATAGTTTTGTTGAGCTTCATTATTATAAGCATCATTTGTATCATTTAAAATTAGAGTCAATGAGTTACATGCATGCATGATTCACAAAGGTGTGTAACTTGATTGCATGAGTTTTGAAGAACATGAAATGATTTGGGAAATGGACCATGATTTTGGGACAATTGGTTTCAAATTATCTAAGTTTTTATGTTACACAATGTTTTTCTATGCTTTTGGCATCAATTTGCAAACTTTGGAACTTTGGGGTTATGTTTTGAAGCCCAAACAGCTTGCTGGAAAACCCAAAATTAGACCTATCTGCTCAAGTGAGGAAAGTGTCACTCAAACGTGAAAATCAAGCTCCTAAAAGTTTTACAGAGAATTGCACGGTAGCTCAAGCGGCAAACCTTGCGCTTGAGCGGACCCTAATTTGTAAGACACCTCGCTCGAGCATAAGAAAACTCGCTTGAGCGTAAAATTCATGCAACTAGTACTTTTACAGAGTTTTGCAGGCCACTCAATCAGAGGGCTCTGTTTTAAAAATTTTGAAAAGTTGTTTTATGTTCTCAACCAGTACTTTCACCGTTCTCTTTCATTTCTACGCACTCTTAGGCATGCATTAAATGTTGTAAATGAACTAAAGGGATAAGAAAGAGGCCTAAGAGAAATAAACAAATTAAGAACGGATTGAATCGCTTGTGACCCAAATGTGTTATGAAATGTGTAGGGTCAAGCGCAAGGGCAAATCCATCGGCGGAACACTGTGAGTAATATCTTAGTAAAGATATTTTCAAGTATGCTACTTTCCAAATGCTTACTTCTGTATAAGTTGCTACTTTCCAAATGCTTACTTCTGTATAAGTTTCATGGATTTGTTAATTTGAATTGTGAACGAGTATTCGTTATGCCAATGAATGAATTGGGCCCGAGGTCGTCTGATATAAATGAATTGGGCCTAAGGCCGTCTAACATGAATGAATTGGGCCCGAGGTCGTCTAACATAAATGAATTGGGCCTGAGGCCGCTTGATATGATGGGCTAGAGGCCGCTTGATATGTTTGGGCCTGCGGCCGTTTGACGTATTGGATAGAAATATGAATGGGCCTAAGGTCGTTTGATATGTTTGTTAAGAATTTCATTAATGTAACCTCTTTACCTTGGTATTATTCATTGGGCTTTCCCTCACTCCTATCTATATGTATGTAGGTGAGCAAAGAGATGTCCAAACTCAACCTCAGTGAACCTCAATGGAGGATGTGAGAGAAATCCAAGTTAAAGATTTTGTTAAAGATTTCATTAAAGATTTTGTTGCCAAAACGTTTTGAACTCTTGACTTCCCAAACCTGGGCTTTACCTACTCTGCATGTGACAACCCTCATTTCAACTTAGTCATACTTGCATACATTTATGTATGATCTTGTTTTGATATGTGCATTTACAAATCTTGTCTTGTTTTGCTCGAATGTTGCTTGCATGCTTTGTTTTGACCTGGTGTGTTGCCGAGGTTATCTTGAGCCTAGACACCTTAGAACCCTTCCACACTTAGAACTATCTTGGAACCCCTTCGGTTGACCTCCATCTTCACCCTGGCATATTGGCCGAGATGTCACAATCTAGGCCGAGGTGCGCAGCGCCCCAGGCCGAGATGTTAATATCTAGGCGTTCTAGGTCCTTGATCCTTGCACTAGCGATTTTGTTCCTGGAATGGTATGACCTAGACCAAGGTGTGGCACACCTAGGCCAAGGTGTGGCACAGCTTAGTCAAGTGTTGTCCTTCCAAGCCGATGTCCTTGCCACTTGCTTGCCGGAGTCTTGTTGTTAGCCGATGTCGTTACTTGCCGATGTCGTTACTTGCTGATGTGCTCTTGCCGTCTAGCTTGTTGAACACACTTTGTCATGGTCTTGTCTTATCAGTCAGTCACCTTTTTTAGTAGAGCCAACCAGCCGATGCCACGTGTCCCAGCAGAGGGATTAAGTCAGTGACTGTCGGGAGAAACATATCATTTTGTATCAAACCTTGCCTTTTAGAGAGAGAAACTCTAGGAAGAAGAAGGAGAAGTTTGAGCAAGAGAGAGTGAACTTCCAAGCTTGATCGTTGGAGCTTGAACCGTTAGATTCGAGTTTTGAGGTTAGAATCTTAACCTACTCTTGTTGTTCATATTGATCATCTAGATGCATTGCACGATCAAACCTGTTATGCACGTCATACATTGATTTAAAGTTGGTTTTAGAAAGAGAAAATGGTTTCCATGTGTTCTTGAAGAAAAGCCTCGTTTGATCCGAAAGTTTGCATTAAGGCTCATGTTTTTGTGTTTGTTTTGATAAGATCCTTGAGTATGGGTACCCAGGTCCATGTTTTTGAATTCATAGCATGAAATCTCAGCTTTTGTAATAGCAAGTTTTGATCTTTTCATTCATCTTCCTCATGTTCATGTTCTTCATATTCTTCATGCTCATGTTCTTCATGCTTATCAAGAGGGAAACCCAGATTTTCCCAGCTTCGCTTTTGAATGTGGTCGTCGGGACCACACCTCGGCGAGAAGGTGTGGGACCTCGGCCAAGACCTGGTGGTTGCCCAGCATGTTTTCCCAGGATAAGAAACTGTGTTTTGTTTCGATTTGACTTAGTCTTTGAAGAATGCCGAGGTCATTTGCATGCATGCAAGACTTGTTTTGAGAAGTGCATTCAATAGACCTTGTTATGTGTTTGTAGGACTAGGACTTGCCTTGACCCCGACGTTTGAAGAACTATGTGAGTGGTATTTTTAATAAAGCTATGTTATATGTTTCGATAAAGACTTTGCTTTGTTTTGTTTTGAAAGTATTTGTTAAGCATGTATAATTTTCCCTATTTTGTATATCAAGCAATATCATGTTTTGATGACGGTCTCGGAAAGTCCTTAGTGCCAGGGGACTATAATGCAACTGCACACCTTGCTTTGAAAGTCCCTTGTGCTGGAGGACTCTAAACTTTCGCAGCACACCTTGTTTTGAAAGTCCCTTGTGCTGGAGGACTCTAAACTTTCGCAGCACATCTTGTTTTGAAAGTCCCTTGTGCTAGAGGACTCTAAACATTCGCAGTACTCTCGTGTTAAAGGGCTACGGGCCTTTCTAACATATGTCCCTTGTGCTAGAGGACTCTAAACTTTTGTAGCACCCTTGTTTGAGATATCTCCCTTGCTTTGTCATGTTTTGCCACTGACGGTTTACCGCGTGGATATGTTTGCCGGGATGTTATCATTTGTAATATGTTGATGCTAGTAAGCATCCCTTGAAGCTTTGAAGATTTGTTAGATGAACGGGGTCCATCCCTTGTTATATAAAGTTTTGACTTGTGTTGTTTTGAAAGAACTTCGGCTATTATTCATGCAAACCCCTTTATTATTTATACCATTCACTGAGTATCCAAGCCCACCCTCTCTATATATACATATAGGTGATGAGCAAGAAGGCGATGACGCCTAGATGTGATTCGCGAGTGTAGACACCCCATTTTTGACCGTCCTTGAGACTTGGACGTCACCGTTTGGAACACTCGGTGATTATTCATGTATGTGTTCGTTTAGAGTTCCCGGAGGTTTCGGCTCGCGCGCCCTGCCTCAGGATCTCCGAACTTGACCGTTTAGTGTCTGGTTTCACACCGAACACTTGTGTTTTGCCTTGGAAGGGCAAGGAAGGCCTTGTAAGGCATCCCCACACACCACCGGCAGTGGCTAGAGGCCACCGGCTGGTCTTTTGCTTCCATCGGCACATTTTGTTGCCTTTCGGCATATTTTATTGCCGGTCGGCATAGTTTGTTGCCGGTCGGCACTTTTTTTGTCGAAACAACTTTTTTGGGCAGCCGACCACTGTTCATCCACTTTATGGAGATATTTTGTGCCAGCTGTGATAGCTGGCACCAACTCTGCCTCCCTCCATACACGTGTATGGGGGGATCTCCCTCTAAGCAAGCTTGTTGTATAAGCTTTGCAAGAGGGAGTCTTATAAGAGGAGGGGTCTTCCTCTTTGGGCTAGGTTAGAAAGTTGGAACCAAAAACCAGAGCTTAGAGATATAGATACATATTGTCTCTATATCTCCCTCTCTCTCCTCCTTTGTGTGTGTTTCTTAGCTCAAAAGTGTGTTTTTACCTTACTTTTGCACCATTACACACACTATTACACCTTGCTCCGAGATTGAGGGACTTGGGGGGTTGCTTCTTGAGTTTTTGGACTGATTTTGATCAAAAGAAGAGGGCTAGACCATTTGTTCTTCAAAGGTTCTTCAAGGGTGAGTATCTTGCCTTATATTTCCCAAACTTGCAATCATCTTTTACCTATTTTGATTTTTGATTTAGCTTTTGTATATAACATGAAAAAGGCCTATATTTTCATGCTTTAGAACTTTCATTAAGGATGTTTGGTGTTTTGAGTGCAAACTCACTCTATTAGGCCTTGTTTGGCCACTTTTGTTGCCTCTTTGGTTAAGCTTTGGTCATCTTTGGATTTTGATCTCTTCACCACTGAAAATCAGTGTATTTTTAGTGTTGAAGAGGACGGTTTGAAGTCTTGCATAGGGGAGGGACACCCCTCTCCCATTATGGTCTTGTTTCCTTGAGTTGTGGCCCAAAAGGGTGGCATGCATGCTTGCTTGGTTTTTGCTTCATTTCAGAACTTTTTGGGTGTTTTTAGGTCATGTGGGATCTCTGTTTTTGGCCGGATTTGTGCCTCCTTGTATGCTTGTAGCACTTGCTTTGTATTGCTCCATTTGGCCTAGAAATGTCCCTTGTGTTTAGACCCTGATTTTTGCATGTGTTGGCTTGGTTCCATGAAGATGTTAGCACTATTTTTCCATGTTTAAAGTCTGTTGGTTATCCATTTGGTCATGTTTGACATGTTTGATATGGTTGCTATGCATTTTGGCTTGTGAGCCCTCAAGTATATGAGTCACAAGCATGCCTTAGTTGGTCCACTTTAATGAGTTGAAATTGTTTGCCATGCTATTTCAGTCCCTAAATCATGTTTGCATGCTTGCATTTATGATCTCTTTTGTGTCTTGAGGGTGTGCCCTTTTATGCCTACATTTGAGCCTTGGTGCATACACTCCTTTGGAGTCTTTTTTTAGTTGCCATATTAGGAGGTTTTGGAGTCCCATTTTGCATGAAAAAAACTCTGTTTTTACTTGTTTAAATCATGCCATGATTTGGTCTTGTTTTTGGAAATGAAGTGGCCCTTTTGGTGCCTTAGCCTTAGGTCTATTGGCTTGCATGTTGACATGAGAATTTGTCCATCACTTTGAGCATTTTTGGTGCTGTTTTGGGGTGAATTAAGGCCTGCACCTTTATCACTTTAAGGCCCTCTTGCATGCTTGTCCCTTGTTTGCTACATAATTGTTTCATAAATGTGTAGTCCCATGCTAACTTCATGGTAAATTGGTCCATGTTTGCATCACACTTGCATCTTGCATGCTATCATTGCATACTTGTCATATTTGTTGCATAACATTTGGCATGTCTTGCATAATTAGCATCATGTTGCATCTTGAGTCTTGTG
Source organism: Camellia sinensis (assembly GCF_055761805.1). Taxonomy (NCBI): domain Eukaryota; kingdom Viridiplantae; phylum Streptophyta; class Magnoliopsida; order Ericales; family Theaceae; genus Camellia; species Camellia sinensis. Next base: position 69,002,040 of record NC_138961.1, on the reverse strand, counting down.
AGCATAACATGCATTGCATCATTTGGCTTGGGGTGTCAAGCCAAATATGAGGGTCAAGGGACATTCATACTTCGAGTGATGTAATGTACCTTGATTCTCGGTCACCGGGGCCTTTGACTCCAACTTGATAAGGCTTCGGTTCTCATTTTGTTTGTTGCATGCATCTTTATATCAAATGGCAAATTTGATTCTTTGAGCCACCATCCACCATTGATGGTTCGGGGATCGAGGGACATGCTTCCTTGAGTTCAAAGCATGATAGGAAGCATGACCATGCTCACATGTGCCTGAAAACCCCATGCCATGCACTGTCTATTCTCTGTTTGCTGTCAAACTGTCTTCTGCAGGAAGTTTCTGCCGACCGGCAGAATTTTGTGCCGACCGGCAAACTTTGAAGTGCCGATGAGTCCAAGAACAGCCGGTGGAAATTGTAGAGTGCCGGTGGGAATTCTGTCTGGCCGGTGGTGCTCTGCAGCATGCAAGGAACCTATCCTGGAGTTTTGGCAATTTTCAGAGAGACAGGGCAATATAAACAGAGGTGGCAGTGTTATGGTACGTGTTTTTCGGGCGAGCCAAGTTCCGAGCATGCATCATCTGCGCACCCCGAGGCAGAGGCTGTGGCCACCCTCCTTTTTTTTTCTTTCGCATCCTTTCTTTTAATTAATTAGAAAATTCTGTAATAATTTTATTTGTTTATTATTTGGGACTGTAATATTTATTTGGGCCCTCCGAGTGAGGGCAAATCTGTAATAAGTGTGTGTGGGTGGTGTGTATGTCTTCCAACCCCACTTCTTTCTTCCCTTTTATTTACCTGCTTACGATGGTAGATTATGGCATTTTTAAATTCAGCATACCTTATGCTATGCATGCGTGCATTCATGCATTTGTACTACATGTATTGGGCTCGGTACATCACGCTAACTGCATTGGTACTTCAATTTACAAATCGAATTTGTGATAATTGATCGCATTACATATGCCATGCTTATGGTTAACCTAGCCTATCTAAATTGCATCTTGTATGTGTTGCATTAGGAAATTTAACACGAACTAGGACACGCACATTTTGCTAACTAGTTTACTGTTTTGGCACGGAGTACTAGGTAAGTTTTTATGCTTTAGCATATCGCATGCGTGTGAATGTTGCCATGATAGCATGATTACCATGAGGCTAGTTGCTTATGTGATATAACTACTTGAATGCCTGTGGATGGAGGTCGAATTACCTAAATTGGAATAATGCATTAAAACTGTGAGTTTTAAGCCCACTAGATAGTGGCAAAATCATCTTCTCTAAAAGCCCACTTATGGGTGGCAAAATCTGCATTTTAGCCTACTTGCGAGTAGCAAACCATTTTCAAAACAAACATGAAATGTTTTGTTCCAATTTGGGCGATTTGGTCTATACTTGTTTGTTGCGCGCATAACATAGTAATTCTAGGCTAACAATTGGTTTAAGAACACATAAAGTTTTCAAAAACGGATATCACGGTTAGTAGAGGCCGGTCTTTGGACCGGGCGAAAGGGGGTGCTCATAGCTGACCTTCCCCGATCGTACCCAAGTTCCCGAGCCGAGGCAACTTTGGTGATGACGGACACGTGGCCTTCGGCACCGAGTCAGGGTTTCCTAAATTTCCCCATTTTAAAATATTTAGGTGGCGACTCTGTATCTGGCAAAGCAGTCCATGTTTGGCACTTCTTTTCAAAACAAAATCCGTTTCTCAAAACGATTTGCCAGATTTGGACTCTTTGGTTCAGATTAAGAACCGTAACAACAAAAATCGAGTCCGAACTGTAGCCGCGAGGTCCCCCCTCCGCGGGCGCGTCTACAGCGAGCTTGTTTTGGATTTTTGTCATGCGGGCTTGACTTGTAATTATGTCGGCAGTCTTGAAAATCATGCTTCTCGACTTGTAATATTTGTATTTCATACACGTCGGCTTAAGAAGCCTTTTGATCAAGATGTGTGTTTTATATGTATGTTATGTCGGCAACGAGGATGTCGGCAGTCTGGCCGACTATGTTCCTTAACCTGTAGTTCGTGCATTTTGTTTACGTCGGCTTGTGAAGCCCTTTGTTAAAATGTAGTATGTATTTTGGACCTTACTTTAATTGTATTCAAGTTGTAAAGCTGTGTAAAGATGTATGCCATTCCATTTGACTTATGCGCTGCTCTTATGGACCACTTGTATTTTAAATTATTGCTTCCGCACATGTTAACCCCATATATTTATACTCTGATTGTGTGTGAATTTTGAAAGTTGGCCTTCGGTAATCTCGGATTACTGGCCATCACGGCACCAAACTACTAGGGGCGGTTTGGGGTCGTGATAGAATGGTATCAGAGCACAAGTTCCTTAGTATACGTTCTTCACACACGTTGAGTCCTAAAGAGCATAGGATTTCCCCTTAGAAGGATGTTAGGATTGCATCATATTGCTTGCTATGTGAACAAGGTGTGCATCATCTCAGCATGCTTAATTGTTACTTGCCTGCGTGTTCATTTGTTCATTTGTTTTAAAGTCATACTTTGCATACTCATAGTATCATGAGGAGAAGTAGGCCTCCAGTTGGCCGAGATCAGTCCGAGGACAGATTGGACAGACTGGAAAGGTTAGTTGAAGGTTTGGCCCACGAGTTAAGGCAGACAAGACAGCAGTATGCTAGTGCTACATCTACTCAAGCTGAGGAGACGAACGGCCGAAATGCAGTTCCACCTCCGCCTCCCCCAATACCACAAGTGCCCCCACAGCCAGCCTTATATGGGGACGGCACGATAGCTTTGATCAAAGAGTTCGAGAAAATGAAGCCACCGAGATTCCAAGGGGGTATAGAGCCGATGAAGGCCGAAGCATGGGTTTTGGAAATGGAAAAGCTGTTCAAGATCTTTCCCTGCACCGACACCCAGAAGGTGACATTAGCGGCTTTTACACTAGACGACGACGCCCGCAGATGGTGGATGATGGTTCGAGAAAGCAATCCAGACTTGACCTGGACCCGATTTTTGGAGTTGTTTTACACCAAGCATTTTCCCTTAAGTGTTCGAAATCGCAAGGCTACCGAGTTTCAGACTTTGACGCAAGGCAGTAGAACAGTGGTTGAATATGACTGTGCCTTTACCGAGTTGGCAAGGTATGCACCCTACATGGTCAATGATGAATATATGAAGGCTAGGAAATTCGAAAGTGGGCTTCATGGACCGATACAAGACCGAGTTAATATGCTCAGTATGCCGACTTACGATGGAGTACTGGACAAAGCCATTCTGGCCGAAGCTAACTTGAACAGATATCAGAGTTCAGGAGAGAGCCAAAGGAAGAGGCAGAGTTATGACAATCGTCGAGTACAGTTTGGTACCAAGAAGAAAGCGAATGTTGGCAGTTCAAGCAACCCAAGGCAGGAAACTGGAACTAAGCCGACATGTTCCAGTTGTGGGAAGCCACATTTCGGGGTCTATCGTCGGGCGTCTGGAGCTTGTTACGAATGTGGTGAAATAGGTCATTTTGTGAGGGACTGTCCAAAAACGAAGGCTGATAAAAGTAAGAAAGATGAGAATACTTCAGGCTCCATGCAGAAAGGTAACGCTGGGAAAGGACCGATGAGGCAAGGCAGAGTTTTTGCACTAGTACCAGGAGACACTCAGAATGCTGTGACAGTGGTGTCAGGTATACTTCCAATTTGCTCTCAAAATGCATATGTATTGATTGATTCGGGTTCCACACATTCATTCATTTCTGCTAAGTTTGCCGAGAAGATTTATAGGAAACTAGAACCCCTTAATTATGTATTATCTGTATCTACTCCATCTGGGAGATCTATGAATGTTGCATCCATCTATCGAGCATGTGTTGTTTTGATTGGGAATGTCGAACTGTAAGCTGATTTAATGCCATTGGACATAACTCATTTCGATGTTATATTGGGGATGGATTGGTTGGTGGCAAATCACGCATCCATAAATTGTGTTTCTAAAAGTGTTACGTTAAAACCCCCAAACCTAGCCGAGGTCACGTTTCAGGGAAAGGGAGTAGTATCCCCACCTTACTTAATTTCATCCATGAAAGCCTATAGGTTGATCCAAAAAGGGTGTCAAGGTTATCTGTGTAGCATATTAAGTAATTTGAATGGAAGTGTTGGGTTAGCCGACGTCCCAGTTGTTAATGAATTCCCCGACGTCTTTCCAAATGATTTGCCTGGTCACTTAGTTGATAGAGAGGTAGAGTTTACTGTTGACATCATATCGGGAACCCAGCCCATCTCTCAAGCACCCTATAGGATGGCCCCCGCCGAGCTTAAGGAATTGAAACTTCAACTACAAGAGTTGCTAGATAAGGGTTTTATTAGGCCGAGCACTTCACCTTGGGGAGCACCCGTCTTGTTTGTTAAGAAGAAGGATGGCACACTTCGTCTTTGTATTGATTACCGGGAACTGAATAAGGTAACCATTAAGAATAAGTACCCGTTACCAAGGATAGATGATTTGTTTAATCAGTTGCAAGGAGCACGAGTCTTTTCCAAAATTGACCTTAGGTCGGGCTACCATCAGCTTAAAGTCAAGGCCAAGGATGCTGAGAAGACCGCTTTTCGGACGAGGTATGGCCACTACGAGTTTTTAGTAATGCCTTTTGGAGTGACCATGCCCCTGCGGCATTTATGGATTTGATGAACAGAGTCTTTAAGCCATATCTAGATGAGTTTGTGGTTGTCTTCATCGATGATATATTGATCTACTCTAAGAGTAAAGCTGAACACGAGGGTCATTTGAGACTTACCTTACAGACTTTGAGGGATCGGAAATTGTATGCTAAGTTTAACAAATGTGAGTTTTGGCTTTCCACTATTTCATTTTTGGGTCATGTGATTGATGGAAATGGTATTTCGGTCGACCCTAGTAAAATTGAAGCCGTTGTGAATTGGCCGAGGCCGACTAACGTGTCCGAGGTTCGTAGTTTTCTGGGATTGGCAGCTTATTACAGGAAGTTCGTGAAGGATTTCTCAAGGATTGCAATTCCGTTGACACAACTGACTAAGAAGGGAGCGGCTTACGAATGGACTAAGGATAGGGAAGCAGCCTTCCAGGAGTTGAAGACGAGGTTAGTCGCAGCACCAGTTCTTGTACTACCATCAGGTAATGAAGAGTTTCATGTTTATAGTGATGCTTCGCATAAGGGTCTGGGTTGTGTATTAATGCAAGGGGATAAGGTCATAGCATATGCCTCTCGTCAATTGAAACCACATGAAAAGAATTATCCCACCCATGATTTAGAATTAGCAGCCGTGGTATTTGCTTTGAAGATTTGGCGCCACTACTTGTATGGAACTTCTTGTCAGGTTTTTACAGATCATAAAAGCTTAAAGTACTTGTTCACTCAGAAGGAATTAAATATGAGGCAGAGAAGAAGGCTTAAGTTGTTGAAAGATTACGACATGCAAATTCAATATCACCCAGGTAAAGCTAACACCATGGCCGACGCTTTGAGCAGAAAGATGGTTGGAAATTTGGCATGTCTAACCACTATCTCAGTGGAGCCGACTATTGTTGAGGAAGTAAAGACAAGGCAAATGGAGGATGAATTCTTCAAGAAGGTAGCCGATGAGATTATCACAAAGCCGAGATCAGGATACACTATAGAAAATCAAGTGCTCAAGTTTGAAGGAAGATTGTGTGTGGCCGACATCCCAGAGTGGAAAAGAAAAATTTTGCAGGAAGCTCATGGTTCCAAGTTTGCTGTTCACCCCGGGAACACCAAGATGTTTCAGGATGTGAAGCAAACGTTTTGGTGGCTGAATATGAAAGGAGAGATAGCCGAGTTCATGTCGCAGTGTCTGTACTGTCAACAAGTGAAAGCAGAACATCAAAGGTCAGCAGGACTTCTTCAACCTTTACCGATTCCTGAGTGGAAATGGGAGCACATCTCCATGGACTTTGTGGTTGGTTTGCCGAAGACACAAAAGGGTATGGATTCGATTTGGGTTCTTGTGGATAGACTAACTAAGTCAGCACACTTCTTGCCTGTTAAGACCACCTTCAACGCTGATAAACATGCTTTGTTGTATGTGAATGAGATTGTTAGACTTCATGGAGTGCCGATGTCAATTGTGTCAGACCGAGATCCGAAGTTGGTTTCCAGATTTTGGCAGAGCCTACAAAGAGCTTTCGGAGCCGAGTTGAGGTTTAGCACAACTTTTCATCCCCAGACTGATGGGCAAACAGAGAAGACAATTCAGACACTTAAAGATATGCTTAGACTATGTGTATTGGACCTCCAAGGAAGTTGGGGAGTACATTTTCCTTTGGTGGAATTTACCTACAACAATAGTTATCAAGCTAGCATTGGCATGGCGCTGTGGTATGGAAGAAAGTGCAGGTCGCCGATATGTTGGACCGAGGTAGGAGAAAAAACCCTGCTTGGTCCCGAGTTAATTCAAGTAACAACCGAGAAGATTAAGCCCGTTCAGCAAAGAATCAAAACCACACAGAGTCGACAGAAGAGTTATGCCGACCAGAGAAAAAGAGAGTTGGAATTTGAAGTCGGGGACCGTGTGTTCCTAAAGATTTCGCCGATGAAAGGAGTTACAAGATTTGGGAAGAAGGGTAAGTTAGCACCCCGTTACATCGGGCCTTTTGAAATTCTTAAGAAGGTTAACCTCGCTGCCTACAGACTTGCTTTGCCACAAGGATTGAGCCAAGTCCATAATGTATTTCATGTTTTGATGTTGAGGAAGTATATTCGAGATCCGCTACATGCGATCGACTATTTCGGAATTGTAATTAATGAAGATTTAGGCTACGAAGAGAAGCCGATACGGATTGTCGATAGGCAGGTGAAACAATTGAGAAGTAAGTCGATACCAATGGTGAAACTTGAATGGAAGGAGCATTACAGTGAGGATGTTACATGGGAAATGGAAGAGGAAATGAAAGTCCGACATCCAGAATTGTTTTTGGAACAAGGTAACTCAAGTTTGGGGACCAAACTTCTTTAAAGGGGGTAGGATGTAACAACCCTCATATCAACTTAGTCATACTTGCATACATTTATGTATGATCTTGTTTTGATATGTGCATTTGCAAATCTTGTCTTGTTTTGCTCGAATGTTGCTTGCATGCTTTGTTCTTGCCTGGTGTGTTGCCGAGGTTATCTTAAGCCTAGACACCTTAGAACCCTTCCACACTTAGAACTATCTTGGAACCCCTTTGGTTGACCTCCATCATCACCCTGGCATATTGGCCGAGATGTCACCATCTAGGCCGAGGTGCGCGCCGCCCCAGGCCGAGATGTTCATATCTAGGCGTTCTAGATCATTGATCCTTGCACTAGCGATTTTGTTCCTGGAATGGTATGACCTAGACCGAGGTGTGGCACACCTAGGCCAAGGTGTGGCACAGCTTAGTCAAGTGTTGTCCTTCCAAGCCGATGTCCTTGCCACTTGCTTGCCGGAGTCTTGTTGTTAGCCGATGTCGTTACTTGCCGGTGTGTTCTTGTTGTCTAGCTTGTTGAACACACTTTGTCATGGTCTTGTCTTATCAGTCAGTCACCTTTTTGAGTAGAGCCAACCAGCCGATGCCACGTGTCCCAACAGAGGGATTAAGTCAGTGACTGTCGGGAGAAACATATCATTTTGTATCAAACCTTGCCTTTTAGAGAGAGAAACTCTAGGAAGAAGAAGGAGAAGTTTGAGCAAGAGAGAGTGAACTTCCAAGCTTGATCGTTGGAGCTTGAACCGTTAGATTCGAGTTTTGAGGTTAGAATCTTAACCTACTCTTGTTGTTCTTATTGGTCATCTAGCTGCATTGCACGATCAAACCTGTTATGCACGTCATACATTGATTTAAAGTTGGTTTTAGAAAGAGAAAATGGTTTCCATGTGTTCTTGAAGAAAAGCCTCGTTTGCTCCGAAAGTTTGCATTAAGGCTCATGTTTTTGTGTTTGTTTTGATAAGATCCTTGAGTATGGGTACCCAGGTCCATGTTTTTGAATTCATAGCATGAAATCTCAGCTTTTGTAATAGCAAGTTTTGATCTTTTCATTCATCTTCCTCATGTTCATGTTCTTCATATTCGTCATGCTCATGTTCGTCATGCTTATCAAGAGGGAAACCCAGATTTTCCCAGCTTCGCTTTTGAATGTGGCCGTCGGGACCACACCTCGGCAAGAAGGTGTGGGACCTCGGCCAAGACCTGGTGGTTGCCCAGCATGTTTTCCCAGGATAAGAAATTGTGTTTTGTTTTGATTTGACTTAGTCTTTGAAGAATGTCGAGGTCATTTGCATGCATGCAAGACTTGTTTTGAGAAGTGCATTCAATAGACCTTGCCATGTGTTTGTAGGACTGGGACTTGCCTTGACCCCGACGTTTGAAGAACTATGTGAGTGGTATTTTTAATAAAGCTATGTTATATTTTTCGATAAAGACTTTGCTTTATTTTGTTTTGAAAGTATTTGTTAAGCATGTATAATTGTCCCTATTTTGTATATCAAGCATTATCATGTTTTGATGACCTTCTCGGAAAGTCCTTAGTGCCAGGGGACTATAATGCAACTGCACACCTTGCTTTGAAAGTTTCTTGCGTTGGAGGACTCTAAACTTTCGCAGCACATCATGTTTTGAAAGTCCCTTGTGCTGGAGGACTCTAAACTTTCGCAGCACATCTTGTTTTGAAAGTCCCTTGTGCTGGAGGACTCTAAACTTTCGCAGTACTCTCGTGTTAAAGGGCTACTGGCCTTTATAACCTAGGTCCCTTGTGCTAGAGGACTCTAAACTTTTGTAGCACCCTTGTTTGAGATATCTCCCTTACTTTGTCTTGTTTTGCCACTGACGGTTTACCGCGTGGATATGTTTTCCGGGATGTTATCATTTGTAGTATGTTGTTGCTAGTAAGCATCCCTTGAAGCTTTGAAGATTTGTTAGATGGACGAGGTCCATCCCTTGTTACATAAAGTTTTGACTTGTATTGTTTTGAAAGGACTTCGGCTATTATTCATGCAAACCCCTTTATTATTTATACCATTCACTGAGTATCTAAGCTCACCCTCTCTATATATATGTAGGTGATGAGCAAGAAGGCGATGACGCCTAGATGTGATTCGCGAGCTTGTTTTGGATTTTTGTCATGCCGGCTTGACTTGTAATTATGTCGGTAGTCTTGAAAATCATGCTTCTCGACTTGTAATATTTGTATTTCGTACACGTCGGCTTGAGAAGCCTGTTGATTAAGATGTGTGTTTTATATGTATGTTATGTCGGCAACAAGGATGTCGGCAGTCTGGCAGACTATGTTCCTTAACCTGTAGTTCGTGCATTTTGTTTACGTCGGCTTGTGAAGCCCTTTGTTAAAATGTAGTATGTATTTTGGACCTTACTTTAATTGTATTCAAGTTGTAAAGCTGTGTAAAGATGTATGCCATTCCATTTGACTTATGCGCTGCTCTTATGGACCACTTGTATTTTAAATTATTGCTTCCGCACATGTTAGCCCCATATATTTATACTCTGATTGTGTGTGAATTTTGAAAGTTGGCCTTCGGTAATCTCAGATTACTGACCATCACGGCACCAAACTACAAGGGAAGGTTTGGGGTCGTGACACTGCAAACACAAGACTTGTCTTCTATATCTTCACAAATATATATTTATTACATAAAAAGCAGAAGGGTCATCTTCAACTTTTACTTCCTCGTTGGACTAAACTTTCTGGCAATCCTCCGATGAGTCTCTGGCGACACGTGTAAGGGCGTGTGGATAATCATCTTGGATTGATTTTTCTGGTTCTAGAATGCTCTCGTCGAGACAGTACTTCTGGTGTACTCAAAGAGCAATTTTGAGCAACTCAAAAATTTTAATTTCGAAGAAAAACACTCTGTTTTTCTAAAACTCGCTCACCTTGGCTCTGATACCACTTGTTATAATTAAAGCCACCTAGAAAATGATCAACAAACAATCACACACACAAATGAGACACAAATATTTACGTGATTCGAACCAATGCCTACGTCCATGAGAGGAGAAAATAGGAGTGCACTAAAAACAGAGTGAAAATACAAAAACAAAGGAGGAGGAGTCTCTCACTCTCTCTACTCAACTCACAACTCTCTCTTTTCTTCACACACTGATATCAATCTCAGCTCACAGCTTTTCCCATTTATACACAAACAAGAGCGCTGTTTACCAACAACCAATTACCAAAATAAACGGAAAGCCATTAACACAGCCACCCTAGGTTTAAAAATCTTTAGAAAATCTATAGTCCAAAAACTACAGCAACTAAATTTGACTTCTAGGGCCAATGGTATGGAATTCTCAACAAATAGTTTGTGTAATATTACTCTCTAGTTAGTTTGTTTGATATTAAAAAGAATATGTCCAATTTGGGAAAGGTTGTGATATATATCTCTACTATAAAAAATTGGATAATGTTATGTTACCATAGGCAAGTTATGTCTTGGAATCTTCTGTCCCAACTTCATGTCTCAATTGTCTGTCCCTTTATTCCTGTGTTGCCACGTGTACATCAATTAAAAAATTAATTCACTCCATTAGTAATCAAAAGCAATCAATTCCTCTATTTCCTGTTCATCATCTCCGGCCACTTGAAGCTGCTGACCGACCTGTATTCCTTTCACTTTTTGTTTCCTTCCCTCAATCATAACCACCTCCTCTTTTGTCGATCGACAGAATAAACACCCTCATTGTAAAAGGTTCAATTGAATATTTTGATTAGGTACTAGATCAAATGCCAATGGGGACTCACGCTAATACCTAAGGTTTCGTATCACAAGCCAACACAATGCCATCAAAACCCTACACAAAGAATCTTCAAAATCTAGTACACCATTTTTTCTTTATGATCGGGTGTTCGGACTAATTTATGCGTACTTTGATTAATTTCAAGACTTACGCAAAGTGTCTCCTCCATGAAGATTAATAGATCTTGGGCAAAGTCCGCGAGCGTGACTCCAATGAGCAAATTGCTCCTAATGAGAGCACACCCTAGATCGCATGTGCACCCACTAACCAACCCCTTGGGGTTCAATATACGGTTTTAATAAATTGTCTCTAAAACTGTGATGACCGATTTCATTGCAAGTCGTTTCATTTTTGTCCTCTTTGAGTTTATGGTGTTCGAGAGCTTTCTTTCAAATTTTAGTTCTTGTCTAACTCCGGGTTGAGCGTCACTCGTTTCGGAGGGTGCGCGGCCGAGTTTGGATTGCCTGGGAGCGAACCAGAAAAATTCTAGGCTGCTGGGCCAAGGTCGCACATGCAGGGCCTTGGGCCGCATGTGCGGGATGGGGCCGCACGTACGGGAAGGGTGAGCTTTGGAGGGTTGCACACTGCATTATATGCAGGCGCGGAGGATGCCGCACGTGCAAGAGGCATGCTCCGCACGTGTGGGGGCAAGTGTGGCACGTGCGGACGGGCCTGAGTCCGAGGGGCTCTATTTTTTCTTCTCTTTTAGGCTGTGTGTATCACTTTTCTTATATCATTCTCTCACTAAAAATACACTACTCCCCCTTCTCTCTACATTTCATACACCAAAACCCTTCAAACTCTTGATCTTCTTGGGTTCATTGCATCTCCAACCCAAAGTTCTTTCATCAAAGTTGGGGAGCAAAGCTAGAGCTTCACTTTGTATGGTGACGATCGGATTTCCACACCATTTGATCCTAGGGTTTCGTTAATCTCTTCATCAAACTTGAGGTAGGGACTTCTTAAGTTATATGTATATGTTTGCAAGTATTGATGTGGGTTTTAGGTTTGCTTTGGGGATATTATCAGAGTTTGATTTTGGCTAAAAAATGTAGGGTTTTTCAACAATGGGTTAACCTCTTGCTTTTCTTGCCATACTAGAGAACTTGACTATATTATGAAAATGGGGACTTTTTCAAAAGATTTCTTGTGAAAAATGAACAAAAGTTTGGTTTTGGGAAAAAACCTAGAAATTTGAGACTTTGTGAAAGATGTTGGAAATATGTGGGTATTTTTACATCATCATGTTAAAATAAAAGAATGATTGGAAAAGTTCTTGCTTTTATTTGGAAAAGGGTAAATTCTTTTTGGAATATGACAATTGGGGATTTTGGGAGGTTAGTGCCCACAATGTAATGTAGTTATGAAATGACTAAATTGTTGAGAATTGTACAAGATGGGGAAATTTTGCTACTTGTTGATAAATTTAGTTGAACATGTGGTTATTTTGTGAAATAACATTGAAGAGAGGAAAATGGGAAATGTGATTGTTATGGTATTATTGTTGAGATACTTGAAAATGGTGTAATGTTGTGAGGCATTGATAATTGTTGCATTACATACTCATTCAATTGGTTATTATACATTTTGAATTGAGTTTGGAAACATTTACATTGAGAAGAGTATATATTGAAATGAGAACTATGGAAATGTTTATGGGGTAAATACGTTGGTAAATCCGGATAAGAGGTGTAGATGAAATTGATAAGTTGGCCTGAGTGTCCGGGGTGAAAGACCGAAAACACACACAAATGAGGTACCACTTCCCTTCCAGTTAGCAACTGGTAAAGTGGGGTTTTTGGTAGTGCTAGTTGAGCCTACTTGTAGACACCAACCTAGGGATTACCTAAGTCATATTTACTGCCCCTATTGAATAAAATTGTAAGTTTCAGAATTGTTGAGATTTCAAACGGTTGTTGAACATGGTGACTTTTAAAAAGGGCAGGTAAATGAATTTCTCTTTAAATTGGCATTGCATGGCATTTGCATTTAATATTCAAAATCTTGCATATACTTTGTAATGATTCTCTACTGGGCTCTAAGCTCACCTCTATGGGATTTTGGTGTAGGAAAAGATGTGGTGATCCCGTCGAGTTGAGGGCATAGACATATTTTTGTGAAGAGTAAATGACTCTATTTTTGTTGTGAATTATTTGCTAGCCAAGGGCTCTAAATGTATGGGTTCGTGAAGCCATTTTTGTGTAACCAGGCTCAAGCCTTGGAATATGTAAGCCCTTAAGGGTATTTTATTTATTTTGGGATTTGATGTTCTACATGCTATAGATTCATGTATTTTCATACCGTTGAATATATAATTCGCATGTAGAGCTTTTGTACACACTTTATTCATTAATGATGTAAAGGTTGGAGATCCATCTTTATTCCTTAATGGATGTCGGTTAAATGATGTAAAGGTTGGAGATCCATCTTTGTACATGTTATAGATCCATCTATAGAACTTTTTTGTGATGAATTTTTCAAACTGTCGATAAAAGTTGAAAATTAGTGACTTTTTTGTGACGCTTTTTTTAAACTGTCGCTAAAACTTTAGTGGCATTTTTTGTGAAAAAATTTTCAAACTGTTGCTGAAAATTAACAATTAGTGACATTTTTTAATAGTGTATGATAAAAATGTCATTAATTATCATAGGACCTATTGGACAATAAGTCCACTTAGTATGACATGTACGTAAGTCTCCCAAATATTATTACCTTTGAAGATTTAGGATTTAAGAACATTGAAATCAATTGGTTTTGAAGATTTGCACACCTTGACACTAAGGTGGTTAGTTCTGATATAAACATTGAAAATGTTGATTTGAACATTAAAAATATTAGTTTATGACTTAACTTTTTGATTTTTTATTTATCTCATTCGTATATTTAGAAGATGAGTTTGTTCGTCGTGTTCGGACAACCATAGTTAAACTTTTACACAATGTTCGCTTTTTATATTTGAACAAAATAGTTTTGTTTAAATTATTAAAATTGAACAAATATTAAATGTTCATACATGAAAATTTCAACATTTTAAGTTAGTTCAGTTACAATAAATTAAACTTTTATTCATTGTTCAGATATAAATTTTTAATACATTAAGTTTGTTTAATTCTGTATTCTTGAACATGACTAATTTGATTCTTGTTAAACACTGACAATGAAGATCAACACCGGCGAAGATGGAGGTTGAATGAAACACTCTGCCGGTGATCTGAAACAATGAGATGACGAGATGAGACACGACGAGAGTTCAACACAAACTATGAAAATTAACACCGGCGAAGATGGAGGCTGAATGAAACCTCCGCCAGCAATAGAGATCAAAATCGACGAAGATGGTCTCTGTTCTGAAGATTGTAGGGGGGGTTTTGTTGTGTGTAGTGGTGAATATGAAGAGTTTTTGGTGTACATAATGATGTGTATTCAAATAGTTAGTGGTGTGTTAATATAGGGTTAGTAATGAAAAGTTAAGGTGTGAAATAAGATATTTTTAAACCCTAAAAATTATTTTGTGTGTGTACTAAGTAATGGTGTGTACTAAGAATATTAATGGTGTGTAAATAGAATCACCCTAGTATGGGTTTTTCTTTGATCATTTTCTACCGAATATACCCTCTACTTGCCTATTTTGGAAAGTAGGTTAAAAACTAATTTTTTAGCCTCTTTTGTTTTTTTTTTTAAAAAAAACGTATAAAAAAGTATAGAGAGGTAATGTGACTCAAAAAAACTAAAAAGTCAAAAAGCTGACTTTTAACCCAATTGCCAAAATGTGAATTTGCAAGATGACACCATGCTGCTTTTATTTTGTAATTTGTCCTATTTATCAATATTTTTTTTATAAGTTGTGGGATTATAATAGTGTATGCTAATACTTATGTATAAGTATTTATAAATTCAGTCAGAATTAACTAATTTTTTATTACTTAAAATTTTATTAATTTTTAATTCACATTTTAAGAGCCACTTAAATTTTTAAGTGATACAATTTGTGGTCATTAAATGAAATTAATTATTTTTACTTAATATACTCCATTTGAATGGAGGGGTTTTATGAGAAAATAAAAGAAAAGATGAGAATAGAAAACCCCTTCACTTGTTTGGTTGGTTAAGTAGATGAAAAATGGTGAGAAAAGGATTCTCAACAAACCAATGTTTTGTTTCTCACCAAAAGTGGTGAGATTTGGTTAGAAAAGAATTGAATTTAATGAAAGTTTTCTAAAGTACCAAAATTACTCTTATGGAAAAGCATAGCTTATTAATATGGAAGGTTATTTTGGTAAAATGAAATACAACACTTTCTTTTATTTTCTCTTATTTACTGTATCCAAACAAAATAGGTGAGAAACCACATTCCTTTCTCTTTTATTCATCTAAACACAATAGTGAGAAGCCACAATCATTCTTTTCTCACCTCCTCTCACGATCCAAAGGGAGTGTATGCTTTAAGTGTTGTTGATAAGATTAAAAATTAAAAATTAATGAATGCTAATTTTTTTAAGCTAAAAAGTTATTTAATAAAAATATAAGTGTTGAAGTAAAATAAATTGTTTGATATACATAATATTAAATTTAAAATTTATTATTTTTAAATTTTATATTGTGATAGTGAGTTGGCGGTAGTTGTGGTGGAGATAACAATGGTGCTTACAGCGCCAATGATAGTGGTAGTGCAGATAAAGAGATAATGGTTGTGGTGACGATGATGATGATGAAGGGGTAATATAGTCGGGTGGCAGCAGTGGTATAATGATGGTGGTTATTGTGGAAGTGGAATGATAGTGGTGGTTATGACAACGATGGTAATAATTGTGAATGCTAATGATAATGAGGTTATAATAGTGTAGGTTAATACTAATATATAAGTATTTATAAATTCAGTTAGAATTAAATAAATTTTTTGTCACTTAAATTTTTTGACCTACATTTTTAGAACCACTTATTTTTAAGTGATAGTATTTGTAGTTATTAAACATAATTGATTTTTACTTGATACATTTAAATTTAAATATTAAATGAAGTTATCAAACCTTACCTTAAATAATTTAATTAATTTACATTTCTCTATAAAATTACATCATTTGAACCTCGCACCCGCGCCTCGCAAGGGCCTTTTTTTACTAGTATATATATTTTCACGACTACCAATTATTTTTTTATTATTACTATTTTTAGATAGGGGCAAGCACCAATTATAAAGGCTAAAAACTTGTTACTCAATAACAGAAAAAAAAAAAAAAAAAAAAAAAAAAATTCTTTCAATTACCTAAACGTTTAGGGAAATAATCTCCTCATACAAAGGTCAATTAAAAAATAAAGATAAAAAAACATAAAAGAAGTAAATTCGTTGAGTAAAGGCTATAATATTATTTTCAATATTGAATATATAAACCCTCGTCCCAAAAATAAACAAATAAATAAATCTATATGCATGTACGTAACAGAAATAGAGAGATGTAAACTCTTGTCACAAAGCACAACCACAAGTCATATTTCAATAATTTAAATCATTTATTTTATTAAACTTTATGCATAAATTATTTATAAGAAATTCAATTACAATAGATATGTGACTTTATTAAATTTGCCTTTAAGAAAATAAATAGTTTGTTTTTAAAATTATATTTATTGTTTATGTTTTTTTGTAGACAGAGAGACAATGAAA
Organism: Camellia sinensis; assembly: GCF_055761805.1. NCBI lineage: Eukaryota > Viridiplantae > Streptophyta > Magnoliopsida > Ericales > Theaceae > Camellia > Camellia sinensis. Next base: position 68,985,633 of record NC_138961.1, on the reverse strand, counting down.
TAATGACTCTGATTATCAAATCACTCTAATTTTCTTTTAATGAATGATTTATGGATATAATTCAATAAAATGAATGATTCAGATCGTCAAAATGGGACCCATGATGGGTCCCATGGAACCCAACAAGACTAGAGATAATCCTATCCCATACTAAGGGGGATCGTTTAGAATTTACTTTTTATGTTATTTTTTAAATCTTTACCAAAAAAACGTATAAAAAAATAAATAGACTAATTTGATAATTTATAATAATTTTTTTGACTAAAAATTCTAACTTTCTGAAAATGTTACACTTAGTGTCCGTTTGGTTTGATTTTGAAGTCAATGTTGAAAGATAAGTTTTTTAAAAGAGTTTTCAAAATTTGAAATTTTGTTTGGTTATATATTTTAAAAATAGTTTTGTAGTTGGAGTTTTGTAGTTTGGGATGATTTATAACTTTTTGTAATTGAATAGGTGTGTGTAAGAGAAAAAATAATTAATTGATGTATTATATGTGAAAAAATGAGAGAGGAGGGAAAAAAATGTCATTGATTGATTTGTAGATGTGAGAGAAGAAGAGAAGAGACAGAAAAAATGATTGAAAACAGTTTTGAAAAAATTGTAAACCAAATAAATTTTAGATTTTGAACTCCCAAAAATTGATTGAAGACTAAACCAAATAAGTAATTTTTTTATACCACTTTTTATTTATAACAAGATTTGGCATATGCATATCCATTAGTACCAGGGATAATTATTTGTTGGTCTTGTTATAAAGATCTGTGCATCCTACAAGTGTTTGTATAGATTAAAAGTCCCGCTTGTGTTAGTAACATTTTTTAAAATTTGTCACTAAAAATTGACATCTAGTAATTTTTTTCGATAGAAAATTTTTTAGCTGTTACTAAAAACTAACAATTAGTGACACTTTTTTTAAAAAACCATTAGAAACATTAAAAAAATAGGACTTTACGATAACAATTAAAAGTGAATAGGACTTTTTAACACACTAAAAAATAAAAAAAGACTTATTGATACACTCATCTTCCTAATATTACTTTTCAATCAATTTCCTTTATTACAATAGGTGTCAAATGAGTCTCACTAATATTTAGTGGTTATATATGGCAACAATGATAAATCCCGTAATTTATCTCTCTTAAATGGCCCTTAATAATGTGGTATTGAGGTTAGACTCTATATGACAGAATGTTTGACAAATAAAAATTTGACCGGCCGAAGTAAAGGGCACCAAGGCCACTTCCTTGGTCTCTGAATTAAAGGCCTTGTTTGGTAAATGTTTTTTTTTTTTTTTTGGTTAAAATTTGTAAAAAAATAAAATAAGTTAAAATAGTCAGTAAAATAAAATATCATATCAAACTCATAATCATTTTATTTTTTCTCTCACAAACATCACATCCAATTATAAAAAAATCTTACAATCTTTCTAAAAACAAATATTTTACTTACTAAAATAGTCAAAAACTAAAATAGCCTATTAAAATGGTCAATTTCCCAAATAAGGCCAAAGAAGGCCCAATTGCTTGAGTGCGCTTACATATATATTAGCGGTCAGGCACACGCAATGCGTGTGCAAATTCGTTTAGAATTATAATATGAATTTGATATTATTTTTTCTAATAATATACATATAAATCATATGAATAATTATGTACAATGTAACATTTGATATTAACGTATTTGATAAATAAAATATGTGCACATTAAAATATGTACACATCTTTAAAAAAAATGCAATATTTACTAATCTTAACTAAAAAACTGTACAATAAAAATTCATATAAAATCTAAACAATTATACATATTTTATGATTCACAATTTTGGGGAAAAATAAGACTATTATTTTTTTAAATAAAACCAATTTTATGAACATTGAATTGTTTTTAGGAAAAACACAAACACAAAATTAAGCAATCAAACAACCTTATTTTTTGAAAACATAAATTGTAAACACACAAAGACAAATGTTGATATAAACCAAGAAAAATAATAATCTCACATTTTTTTAAACCTGATAACACAATGAAACATTTCATTTTCTATAAATTTTTTATAGAAAGTATGATTATGCAAAAAAAAAAAAAAAATCCAAGACACTCATTTTATATGATTTTTTTTAAGAGCACTGAATTTTAATTTAAATAACAAACCCACAAAATTAAGGAAACAAACAAATCAAATTTTAAAATACTGAAGTTATACACAAAAAAACAAACAAAAGCTTAAAAAAGTGAAATGGGAAAAAATCCCAAACTTTTTAAGAACATTGAATTTTTTAAACACACACCAAAAATTTAAGAAAACTGTTTTTTTATTATTATTTTATTTTAAACACACAAAATGAAGACAACAAACAAGTACACACTGATTTTTTAAGCAGACACCGAAAATTTAAGAACATCGATTTTAATTTTTTAGACACACAAAATGAAGACAACAAACAAATAAATCAAATCAATAATTTTTAAAACACTTAGAGATAAAGAGATTTGATATACACTTTAAATTTACAAACGCTTAAAACGCTGATTATACTAACAAATAAATCAAACCAATAATTTTTTAAAAAAAAAGAAAGAAAAAAAAGAAAAAATAAACAAATAAACAAATTTTATGAACACAGATTGTATTAACAATAGTACACTTACAGTGTCAGATGATTAGTCCATATATACTTTCGATAACCACCCTACTAACTTGCAACAAAACCATAAAATTGAATGCAGTTGATTAGTCTTTCTCCACCAAATCAAAAAAAAAAAAAAAGGAAAATGTTGTTTGAATAGTTGAATAGTGTTTTCCCAAAAGAGAAGGAAAAGTTTGTGAATAGAGGGAACTGGGAAAATGGCTAGCAACAGCAGTTGCTTTGGAAATGTGGAACTGTACAACAGCATTTTGTGAAACGTGGGAAGTGGAGGTTATTTAGTTTGTGAATTTGTAACAACCCTCACTCTACACTAGTCATGCTTGCATATATTACATGATCTTGTCTTGATATATTGCATTTTTCAAACCTTGATTTGTTTTTCTTAAGTGTTTCTTGCATGTTTTGTACCTTGCTTGCTGTGAGTTTAGCCGAGGTCATCTTCAGTCTAGAATTATCTTGGAACCACTTTGTTTGACCTCCACCTTCGCCCTGACATATTGGCCGAGATGTCATTATCTAGGCCGAGGTATTTATCACCAAGGCCGAGATGTGTATTATCTAGGCCGAGATGTTACCTTTGCACCTAAGTGATCTTGTCCTGGGGTGGTATGACCTAGACCGAGGTGTGGCACAGCTAGGTCAAGCGTTGTCCTTCCTAGCCGAGATCATTGTTCCCTTATTTGCCGATGCTTTGTTTTAGTCGAGATCATTACCTATCGGAGTGCCTATGCCATCTTGCTTGTAGAACACACATTGTCATGGTCTTGTCCTTTCACTCAGCCACCTTTTTTAGGAGAACCAACCAGGTAGTGCCACGTGTCCCAACCGAGTATTAAGTCAGCCAGCAGACCTAGAAATATATCATTTGCTATATGTTTTTGTTCTTGAGGAGAGAGAAGCTCTAGAAGAGGGAGAAGGAGTTCTTAGAGGAGGGATAGATTTCCAAGCTTGATCCTTAGAGTTCAAACCGTTTGACTCGTGTTTTGAGGTTAGAATCTTAATCTACTCTTGTTGTTCTTATTAATCATCTAGCTGCATTGCATGATCGAACCTGATTTGCAAACCATGCATCGATTTAAAGTTTGGTTTTAGAAAGAGAAAGTGATATTCATGTGTTCTTGAATAGAAGCCTTGTTTGATCTAAAAGCTTGCATCGAGATTCATGTTTTTGTGTTTGTTTTCATAAAATCTTCGAGTATGGGTACCCAGGTCCATGTTTTTGAATGCATAGCATGAAATCTCAGATTTTGTAATGATAAGTTATGATCTTTGCATCCATGTTCTTCATGTTCATGTTCTTCAAGAAAGGGAAACCCAGATTTTCCCGACTTCATTTCCTTTAATGTGGCCATCGGGACCACACTTCAGCAAGGAGGTGTGGGACCTCGGCCAAGATCTTGTTGGTGCCCATTATGTTTTCCCGAGATGAGGAACAGTGCTTTGTTTTGATTCAACTTAGTTTTGAAGGAATGCCGAGATCATTTGCATTCGTGTAAAGCTTGTTTGAAAGTGCACTCAATAGACTTTGCCATGTGTTTGTAGGACTGGGACTCTCGCTTGACCCTGACATTGAAGAACTATGTGAGTGGTATTTATAATAAAGCTATGTTATAAAGTTTTGATAAAGCTTTGCCTTGTTTTGAAAAGTATTTGTTAAGCATGAATGATTATCCCTATTTTGTGTATCAAGTGTTAGTCTTGTTTTGGATAACAACCTTTGAAAGTCCGTACATGCTAGGGGACTATAAGCATTTGTAGTACAACCTTTGAAAGTCCGTACGTGCTAGGGGACTATAAGTATTTGTAGCACAACTTTTGAAAGTCCGTACGTGCTAGGGGACTATAAGCATTTGTAGCACAACCTTTGAAAGTCCGTACGTGCTAGGGGACTATAAGCACTTGTAGCACAACCTTGAAAGTCCGTACGTGCTAGGGGACTATAAGTATTTGTAGCACAACCTTTATTAATGTCACCCCTTGAAACTTGAAGGCCTTGAAAGACTTTGATTGATGAAGCTTGAAAAGACTTGTTAGATGAGCTTGTTTTGCCTTTGATTTTGTGCAAGATATAATGTGTGTCGCTTGATAAAGATCTCAGATATTATTCATGCAAACCCTTTATTACTTGTACCATTCACTGAGTATCCAAGCTCACCCTCTCTATATATATGTAGGTGATGAGCAAGACGGCGGTGACGCCTAGATGTGCTTTGCAACTTGTTTTGGACTCGCATTTTGTAGCATCTTGAAGATCATGCTTCTTAGATTGTAATTCATTGTGTTTTGTATATGATGGCTTGAGAAGCCTTTTGGTCAAGATGTATTTTTGTACTTCATTTTATTGTACCCAAGTTGTAAAGCTATGTAAAGATGTATGCCATTTCATTTGACTTATGCACAGCTCTTACGGACTAATTAGATCTAAATTTATTGCTTCCGCACATGTTAGCCCCATATATATTCTCTGATTGTGTGTGAATTCTTGTAAGTTAGCCTTTGGTAATCTCGGATTACTGGCCATCACGGCACCATTCTACTAGGGGCGGAATGGGGTCGTGACAGATTGGTATCAGAGCACAAGTTCCTTATAGTACGTTATTCACACACTTTGAGTCCTAAAGAGCATAGGATTTCCCTTAGAAAGATATTAGAATTGCATCATATTGTTTGCTACTTGACAATGTGTGCATCATCTCGGCGTGACTATTTGTTATTTGCATGCATATTATTTGATCGTTTTGTTTTAAAGTCACATTTTGCATACTCTTAGCATCATGAGAAGGGGTAGACCACCAGTTGGCCGAGATCATCCCGAAGACAGATTGGACAGATTAGAGAGATTGGTCGAAGGTTTGGTCCGTGAGTTAAGACAACCTAGGCCACAAGACACTAGTACCACTTCTACCCTGGCCGAGCAGACAAACGGTCGACATGCAGTTCCACCTCCACCTCCTCCAGCGCCGCAAGTGCCTCCACAGCAAGCCTTATATGGGGATGGCACCATAGCCCTGATCCGAGAGTTTAAGAAGATGAAACCGCCGAGATTCTCTAGGGGTATAGAGCCGATGAAAGCCAAGGCGTGGGTCTTGGAAATGGAGAAACTGTTTGAGATTTTTCCCAGCACCGACGCCCAGAAGGTGTCAATGGCCGCGTTCACATTAGACGACGATGCACGAAGATGGTGGATGATGACCCGAGAGAGCAACCCAGGTCTAACTTGGGCCAGATTTTTGGAGTTGTTTTACAACAAACACTTTCCCCTTAGCATTCGAGACCGCAAGACTACAGAGTTTCAGACTCTAACACAAGGTAGCAGGACAGTGGCAGAATATGACCGTGCTTTTACCGAGTTGGCGAGATATGTACCTCACATGGTCGATGATGAATATAGAAAAGCAAGGAAGTTCGATGGCGGGCTTCGTGGGCCGATACAAGATCGAGTTAACATGCTCAACATGCCGACCTACGCCGGAGTATTGGATAAGGCCATCCTTGCAGAAGCTAATTTGAACCGATACCAGAATTCAGGAGAGAGTTAGAGGAAGAGACAGAACTATGACACTCGCCGAGTTCCGTTTAACATCAAGAAGAAAGCGAATGTGGACAGCTCCAGCAACTCGAACCAGGAAAGTAATGCTAAGCCGACGTGTACAAGTTGTGGGAAACCGCATTTCGGAGTTTGCCGTTGGGCATCAGGAGCCTGTTTCGAATGTAGCGAAATGGGTCATCGCGTGAAAGACTGTCCGAAGGCAAGGACTGATGATGGTAAGAAGAATGGGAATTCCTCGAGCTCTGCATAGAGAAATAACATCGGGAGGCCCCAGACGAGACAGGGCAGAGTTTTTGCATTGGTACCAGGAGACACTCAGAATGCTGAGACAGTCGTGTCAGGTATACTCCCAATCTGCTCTCAAGATGCATACATATTGATTGATTCGGGCTCTACACATTCATTCGTATCTGTTAAATTTGCCGAGAAGTTAAATAGAGAACAAGAACCCCATGATTATGTGTTATATGTGTCTACTCCAACTGGGAGAACTATGATTGTTGCATCCATTTATAGGGCGTGTGTCGTTGTGATTGAGAGCCTAGAATTATTGGTTGATTTAATGCCGTTAAGCATGACTCACTTTGATGTCATATTGGGAATGGACTGGTGAGTAACGAATCATGCATCTATTAACTGTGTTTCAAAGAGTGTCACACTGAAACCCCCAAACCAAGCCGAGGTTATTTTCCAAGGAAAAGGAGTAGTACCCCCACCTTACTTAATCTCATCCATGAAAGCCTATAAGTTGATCCAAAAGGGGTGTCAAGGTTATCTGTGCAGTATACTAAGTGAATTGAATGGAAATGTTGAGTTAGCCGACATCCCCGTGGTTAAAGAATTCCCCGACGTCTTTCCAAATGACTTGATTGGCCACTTAGTCGATAGAGAAATAGAATTTTCCGTTGACATCATGTCGGGAACGCAGCCTATCTCCAAAACACCCTATAGAATGGCCCCAGCCGAACTCAAGGAACTGAAACTACAATTACAAGAATTATTGGACAAAGGATTCATTAGGCCGAGCACTTCACCATGGGGAGCACCCGTTCTATTTGTTAAAAAGAAGGATGGCACACTTCGCCTTTACATTGATTACAGAGAGCTTAACAAGGTGACCATTAAGAATAAGTATCCATTGCCGAGGATTGACGATTTACTTGATCAACTACAAGGGGCACGGGTCTTTTCTAAGATTGATCTAAGGTCAGGCTACCATCAGCTGAAAGTTAAGGCCGATGATGTCGAGAAGACTGCTTTTCGGACAAGGTATGGCCACTACGAATTTTTGGTAATGCCTTTCGGAGTGACCAACGCTCCTCCAGCATTCATGGATTTGATGAACAGAGTTTTTAAGCCGTACCTAGACGAGTTCGTGGTTATTTTCATCGATGACATACTGATTTATTCCAAGAGTGGTGATGAGCATGAGCGGCATTTGAGACTAGCCTTACAAATCCTAAGAGACAGGAAATTATATGCCAAGCTTAGCAAGTGTGAATTTTGGCTTTCCAGCATTTCATTTTTGGGCCATGTGATTAATGAAGAAGGAATCTCTGTTGATCCAAGTACGATTGAAGCCGTCGTGAATTGGCCGACGCCGACCAACGTGTCCGAGGTTCGTATTTTTTTGGGTTAGGCCGGCTATTACAGGAAGTTTGTGAAGGATTTCTCAAGGATTGCAGTACCACTGACACAACTAACTCAGAAATGAGTGGTTTACGAATGGACTGAGGATAGGGAATCAGCTTTTCGAGAGTTAAAGACGAGGTTGGTTACAGCGCCGATACTTATACTACCGTCAGACAAAGAAGAATTTCAGATTTATAGTGATGCTTCACATAAGGGATTGGGTTGCGTGTTGATGCAAGGAGGTAAGGTTATAGCGTACGCATCTCGACAGTTGAAACCTCACGAAAAGAATTATCCTACCCATGATCTAGAACTAGCAGCCGTGGTCTTTGCTTTGAAGATTTGGCGTCATTACTTGTACAGAGCTTCTTGTCAAGTTTTCACAGATCACCAGAGTTTAAAGTACCTATTCACTCAGAAGGAGTTAAATTTAAGACAGAGAAGATGGCTTGAGTTACTGAAAGACTATGACATGCAAATTCAGTATCACCCAAGTAAAGCAAACTCAGTAGCCAACGCATTGAGCAGAAAATCAGTTGGAAGTCTGGCATGCTTAACCATGATTTCAGTGGAGCCGACTGTTATAGAGGAAGTGAAGGCCAGACAAATGGAAGACGGATTCTTCAAGAAAGTTGCCGATGAGATTGTTACTAAGCCGAGGTCAGGGTACACTATTGAAAATCAGGTACTTAAGTTTAAAGAAAGATTGTGTGTGGCCGACATTCCAAAGTTGAAAAGAAAGATTCTGCAGGAATCTCATGGTTCCAGATTTGCTGTTTATCCAAGGAACACTAAGATCTATCAAGATGTGAAACAAACTTTTTGGTGGCCGAATATGAAAAGAGAAATAGCCGAGTTCGTATCCCAGTGTTTGCATTGTCAACAAGTGAAAGCCGAACACCAGAGGCCAGCAGGACTACTTCGACCTTTGCCGATTCCTGAGTGGAAATGGGAACACATCTCTATGGACATTGTGGTTGGTTTGCCGAGGACACAAAAAGGCATGGATTCAATTTGGGTTATCGTTGACAGATTAACTATGTCAGCACACTTCTTGCCTGTTCAGACTACATTCAATGCTGACCGACTTGCTGTACTATATATGAATGAGATTGTGAGACTTCACAGAGTGCCGATGTCCATTGTGTCAGACCGAGATCCGAAGTTTGTTTCTAGACTTTGGCAGAGTTTACAAAGAGCTTTGGGAACGAAGTTAAAGTTTAGCACAGCTTTCATCCCCAGACCGATGGACAAACAGAAAGAATGATTCAGACACTCGAAGATATGCTTAGACTATGTGTGTTAGATTTCAAGGGAAGTTGGGAAGTACACCTACCGTTAGTAGAATTCGCTTACAACAACAGTTATCAAGCTAGCATTGGCATGGTGCCGTACAAGGCTTTGTATGGAAGGAAGTGCAGATCGCCGATATGTTGGACTGAAGTGGGAGATAAAGCTTTGATTGGTCCCGAGCTAGCTCAAGTCACAACCGAGAAGATTAAGCTCATTCGACAAAGAATCAAAACTGCTCAAAGTCGACAGAAGAGCTATGCCAACCAGAGAAGAAGAGAGTTGGAATTTGAAGTTGGGGATCATGTATTCTTGAAGGTTTCACCAATGAAAGGAACTTCCAGATTTGGGAAGAAAGGTAAGTTAGCACCTCGTTACATCGGGCCGTTTGAAATACTTGAGAAGATTAACCCAGCTACCTATAGACTGGCTTTACCACTGGAACTAAGTCAAGTTCACAATGTGTTCCATATTTCGATGTTAAGGAAGTATATTCGGGATCCACTGCATGTAATTGATTATTCCGGGATTGTGGTTAGTGAAGATTTAGGCTACGAGGAGAAGTTGATAAAAATTATTGACAGACAAGTGAAACAGTTGAGGAACAAATCGATACCAATGGTGAAAATTGAATGGAAAGAGCATTACGGCAGGGATGCTACATGGGAAATGGAAAAAGAAATGAAAATCCATCATCCGGGGTTATTTCTAGAGCAAGGTAATTTAAGTTTGGGGACCAAACTTCTTTAAGGAGGGTAGGATGTAACAACCCTCACTCTACTCTATTCATGCTTACATATATTACATGATCTTGTCTTGATATGTTGCATTTTTGCAAACCTTGATTTGTTTTGCTTAAGTGTTTCTTGCATGTTTTGTACCTTGCTTGCTGTGAGTTTAGCCGAGGTCATCTTCAGTCTAGAATTATCTTGGAACCACTTTGTTTGACCTCCACCTTCGCCCTGACATATTGGCCGAGATGTCATTATCTAGGCCGAGGTATTCATCACCAAGGCCGAGATGTGTATTATCTAGGCCGAGATGTTACCTTTGCACCTAAGTGATCTTGTCCTGGAGTGGTATGACCTAGACCGAGGTGTGGCACATCTAGGCCAAGGTGTGGCACAGATAGGTCAAGCGTTGTCCTTCCTAGCCGAGATCATTGTTCCCTTACTTGCCGATGCTTTGTTTTAGTCGAGATCATTACCTATCGGAGTGCCTATGCCATCTTGCTTGTAGAACACACATTGTCATGGTCTTGTCCTTTCACTCAGCCACCTTTTTTAGGAGAACCAACCAGGTAGTGCCACATGTCCCAACCGAGTATTAAGTCAGCCAGCAGACCTAGAAATATATCATTTGCTATATGTTTTTGTTCTTGAGGAGAGAGAAGCTCTAGAAGAGGGAGAAGGAGTTCTTAGAGGAGGGATAGATTTCCAAGCTTGATCCTTAGAGTTCAAACCGTTTGACTCGTGCTTTGAGGTTAGAATCTTAATCTACTCTTGTTGTTCTTATTGATCATCTAGCTGCATTGCATGATCGAACCTGATTTGCAAACCATGCATCGATTTAAAGTTTGGTTTTAGAAAGAGAAAGTGATATTCATGTGTTCTTGAATAGAAGCCTTGTTTGATCTGAAAGCTTGCATCGAGATTCATGTTTTTGTGTTTGTTTTCATAAAATCTTCGAGTATGGGTACCCAGGTCCATGTTTTTGAATGCATAGCATGAAATCTCAGATTTTGTAATGATAAGTTATGATCTTTGCATCCATGTTCTTCATGTTCATGTTCTTCAAGAAAGGGAAACCCAGATTTTCCCGACTTCATTTCCTTTAATGTGGCCATCGGGACCACACTTCAGCAAGGAGGTGTGGGACCTCGGCCAAGATCTTGTTGGTGCCCATTATGTTTTCGCGAGATGAGGAACAGTGGTTTGTTTTTGTTCGACTTAGTTTTGAAGGAATGCCGAGATCATTTGCATTTGTGTAAAGCTTGCTTGAAATTGCATTCAATAGACTTTGCCATGTGTTTTTAGGACTTGGACTCTCGCTTGACCCCGACATTGAAGAACTATGTAAGTGGTATTTTTAATAAAGCTATGTTATAAAGTTTTGATAAAGCTTTGCCTTGTTTTGAAAAGTATTTGTTAAGCATGAATGATTATCCCTATTTTGTGTATCAAGTGTCAGTCTTGTTTTGGATAACAACCTTTGAAAGTCCGTACGTGCTAGGGGACTATAAGCATTTGTAGCACAACCTTTGAAAGTTCGTACGTGCTAGGGGACTATAAGCACTTGTAGCACAACCTTGAAAGTCCGTACGTGCTAGGGGACTATAAGCATTTGTAGCACAACCTTTATTAATGTCACCCCTTGAAACTTGAAGGCCTTGAAACACTTTGATTGATGAAGCTTGAAAAGACTTGTTAGATGAGCTTGTTTTGGCTTTGATTTTGTGCAAGATATAATGTGTGTCGCTTGATAAAGATCTCGGATATTATTCATGCAAACCCTTTATTACTTGTACCATTCACTGAGTATCCAAGCTTACCCTCTCTATATCTATAGGTGATGAGCAGGATGGCGGTGACGCCTAGATGTGCTTTGCAACTTGTTTTGGACTCGCATTTTGTAGCATCTTGAAGATCATGCTTCTTAGCTTGTAATTCATTGTGTTTTATATATGATGGCTTGAGAAGCCTTTTGGTCAAGATGTATTTTTGTACTTCATTTTATTGTACCCAAGTTGTAAAGCTATGTAAAGATGTATACCATTTCATTTGACTTATGCACAGCTCTTACGGACTAATTAGATCTAAAGTTATTGCTTTCGCACATGTTAACCCCATATATATGCTGTGATTGTGTGTGAATCCTTGTAAGTTGGCCTTTGGTAATCTCGGATTACTGGCCATCACGGCACCATTCTACTAGGGGCGGAATGGGTCGTGACAGAATTAGTAATTTATCATGTCACACCCTTAATTACAAACTGATATAAGTGTGAAAATAGTATAATTATTTACAAAGTTAAGGCCATTTCAGAAAAAATGACAAAAAGTTTTTAAGGCAATGACTTCTGGACTCCAAGAAAGTTGTTCCCTTTTAATAATAGACTAGACTAGCGGTGGGGCACACGCAATGCGTGTGCAACTCGAAAAAAAATTATAATATAAAAATAATGGTTGCTCTTTAATTATTCAATCGAAATAATAATGTGATAAAGATTATAAAAAAATTAAATAATTATTTTTAATTTTAATATCTTTTGATATCCTCTTTATTATTTATAATTTTTTTAATTTTTTATTTGTGTAACTAAATTTAAAAATATATTGGTACATAATTTTTCGAGGTATCCTATCTCTCTCTCTCTCTCTCTCTCTCTCTCTCTTTTAATTTAACATTTTTTAGAATCTTATTATTATCTACAAATAATAAACTACTAATCAATAAACATAAAAAATAAACAAATAAATTGAACCTTATCAGCTATAACAAATAAATTTAAAATTTTGATTCATCTTCAATTATTTTTCTAATTTTTTTTAGGAACAATCCAAATAGTTTTGTTATAATGATCATGAAAAAAATTAAATATTTATTTTTAATTTTAATATATTTTGGTGTCCTCCTTATTATCTATAATTTCTTTATTTTTTATTTTCTTAACCAAATTTAAAATTATATTCATACGTAATTTCTCAAGATGTCCTATATCTTTCTCTCTTTTTTTCTTTTGAATTTGTAACTTAGATTGAAGTTTTATATGGTGGAAAAAATAAAAAAAAAAATAAGAAAATCATAAAAATGATTGTAAAATCCTCATCATATTGTATATATATATATATATTGTTTTATTTGTAATTTTGTTTGAACTTTTATATGGTGGGGAAAAAAAAAATCATACAAATGTGAGCCTAAAATCCACATTATAATGTATACATTTCTTCTTCTTCTTTTTTTCTTTTTTTTCTTTTTTTTTGAATGACCATGATCAACAAAATGGAAACGTCAATTTTCCATGGAGAAGTTATTAGTTCTAAACTGCTAATTAATAAACATTAAAAATAAATAATAAATAAATACCATTTTTTTTTACTAAACAATTACAAAATTTATACTTTTAAAAAACAAACAAACAAACACTAATTTTAAATAAAACATATACGGTCAAAGCAGATGTGATGTGCCACCAATTTTTCTTGTGCAAACTCATAAAACATGTATAGTCAAAGCAGGTGAGATGTGTCACCAATTTTTCTTTTTTATTTTTCTTAAACAATTACAGAATTTATAAAAAAAAATTAAAAATTAAAAATACACAATCACTGAGATGTATTTTGATACTAAAATAAATAAATATCATTTTTTTGACTAAACAATTACAGAATTTATACTAAAAAAATAAACAAACACTGATAAAGCACTTACAGTAAAATAAGGGTTGTGTTGTTAGACAACCCCTTAGTTCTAAACTACTACTATATTTCATATTTTTTATTCATAATTTCTGAAGTTCTTATATTTCTATTCATATTTTCTTTTTGGGCCAAAATTTGGAGGTTTGGATGGCCTATGAGGAACAATTATTTTGTATTCATATTTTCTCAAGTTCTTATGTACTACCTAAAAATTAAGGAAGCAACAGGCTAATAGAACAATACCTCTATCTGAATTGGTTTATCAAAATTTTTATGATACATCATAATAAAGTAATAAAGGAATAAATTTTTTTAAAAAAATATTGAGAAACATTGAAGAAAAGAGTTTCAGTTAAATTTTTTTTAGAGAGAACTAGAAAAAGAAAAAAAAAACTTTGCAGCATACAATCTGTATTTTACATACCAATAACATAAAAATAAATTATATAAAGAAAATATACCTGACAATTCTTATTTTTATATTTTTACTTGAGTAGTAGTCGCTTCCAAAATTAACAAAATGATTGAGATTAAAAATAAAAACAACAATAGAACCTAACCCATTAAAATCAGATCCACCACCTATCTTCCAACCATGGTTGAACCCATTCAAATCCGACACATTTGACTTCAAACTGTTAGACGAATTGATTGAATTGAATTCACCGATACCGAATCGTTGAGAGAGAGATTGGAAATTCGTTGAAAAGTTTGTGCAAAGGGATAAAGCAAAGAGATTGGAAATCCGTTAGACAAATTGATTGAATTGAATTCACCGATACGAAATCGTTGATAGAGAGATTGGAAATCTGTTGAAAAGTTTGTGCAAAGGGATGAAGCAAAGAGATTGGAAATTCGTTGAATAGTTTGTGCAAAGGGATGAAGCGAAAAGTGAGGGAACAAACGTGAGGGATGAAGTAAAAAATATATAATTGGGTAGTTAAAAGTGAGGGCAGTTGAGACGTGCAAGTGTAGGAACAGAATAGATATATATATATATATATATATTTGTGTGCATTCATGTAAAATTATATAATGAACACTGATCAATACCAGCCTTGTTTGAGAAATTTGCTATTTTAATTAGTTATTTAATTGGCTATTTTAATTAGTTATTTAGTTTTTTAATTATTTTAGTCTAACTAAAAAAATTGTATTTGGAAAGTTAATTGGATTTTTTTTTTTGTAATTGATTTAATGATTGTAAGAGAAAAAGTAAAATGATTATGTGTTGGATGTAATATTTCATCTTATTAACTATTTTATCCTATTTTATCTTTTAATGAGCCATTTTAACCCAAATATAAAATAAATTAAAAAAATGAGTAAAATGAGAGATTTACCACATCAAAAGTAGAGTCTAGATCAGCAAAGAAGGATGTCAATTTTCCTTTGCCATATCCAATTGCCAAAGGATTATTTTGAATAATCTAATTCACAAAAATAAATAAATAAATAAATAAGTACACTTATTTAATTTATGTCATATAGTATCTAAGCTATCAATTATTTTGTAATTACCAAAAAAAAAAGTCAATTTATAAATTACATCCCCCCTCCCTTCCTCTCTCTCACTCACTTTAAATGAGAAAAAAACTTGAGCTTCCCTCCCCTCCCCCTCCCTCCCCTCACTCACTTTAAAAAACTTAAGCTCCACACCACCTAACCCACTTTTATATAGTGTTTTAAGAATCAGTCGGAATTGGCTAGTTGTAACGCCCCCAAAATATAATACAATAATCCACTCCATAATATCTATGAACATAATAAAATGATCCACTTCATTCATCAGAGTTTCTATTACGAAAGGGAATTACATGCATTATATATTCATGCACATTCATTCTGAATCTACAGCATGTAGTTCAAATTAACGATAACAAAATAAATGCCAAGATATCACTTGGTTACAACAAAAAAAAGAGTCCTAAGCTCTATTGTAACACCCTGAAAAAATTAGGTAGGGTATATCTATTTATACAACAAACCCACCTGATAGACAAACACATATATATAGCTAACTATTTCATACATCCGTTTCTATTTAATCCCAAATGCCAAATACATGTTGTTCACATCTCAATGCCCCAGTTCCAATCCCAAGCTGACATTTTACAACAAGTATGAAATGGAAGCCAGACTGATAACAAGTGCCTTACATGCTTACAAATTTATCCAAGAACATTCTTGGTTACAAAAAATGAAGTTTCAACTCAACGCAAATACAGCCCTGGGCTTACATTCAGTAAATAATCATAAAACAAAAATGAAGCCTCAGCTCCGAGTCCTCCCAAGTCAGTGCCTTGGCAGAGGCATAGCACCTGTACCTGAAATGGTTTCCCTTATAGGGTAAGCCACAGCCCAGTAGAGATATACTACACAACATATGGATCATGACAAAACTAAAGAGGAGTATGCTCATGCCATGCTCATGATAAAACAGTTTATCTCTCTTTTTATAAAGCATGCAATGCTGAGATGCAACAACAGATATAAAATTATTTCCATTTTAAACCATATCTGTTACATGAATACAAGCTTTGTGAATCTCTAGCTGAGTGTCTACAAGTAGGCCCTAATGTACTACCACTGTCATTTTTACCAGTAAACTGGAAGGCTCGACAACTAACCGTGCGATTCTACACCTACTACCCAGATTCACCAAGTATTCATCTTTTCACAAACAGATACATTTTCAAACATTTCTCAGAAACAGATACATTTCCAATGAAATGAATATAATGCAATGTCCAATACAACCAATGAGGAATGTGGTTCAATTTACCTAAGTCTCATGCATTTCTACAACAATCATGGTTATCCTCCACCGATAGCCAAAAACAGATATTTTTAAACAGATATTTAAACAATTAAATTTCCAAAATTTTGTTAAATACAATCTATTCCACATCACACTAAATATGAAAAACTACACTAGTTTTCATAACACAATTACGTCCGGTAACCTCTCAAGGTCCATTTCTAACTCTGTCGGTTTTATTTCAATAGATACATTAAGCAAAATAATACCGTTAATACCCAAGAAAACATCATTTTCTTTCCAAACTCATTCTCCAAGTATTATTCAAATATGACATCCTATTTTGATCAACAGCCCCAAAAGTTAAACATAATTCCTTTGTTTTCTTTAAAAATGCTCTTTTGGTTGCAAACCGGTAAAAATTTCAAAACCGATTGAGTCGGAGTCCATTTTTGTTCAAATTTAAAACATAGCTCTTTCATAACCTTACAAATATATTCCAGGTTTACACTATCGAAATTGGGCATCAATTCTTTATTTTTCTCAAAATTTCTCTTTTAAGCAAATAAATCACAAAATTTCCAAAAATTCTAATTAAGTTATATACAACTCTAAGCTCCATATAATCAATTAAAAGTGCATAAAGAAGTGTAGGAAAAATCCTTACCTCAAGCCAAGAAACTTTCAAATTTTTTGGCAACAGAAATTAAATCTGTTCGGAGCCAAACGACGTCTTATCTGCCCTCTACGTTTTGATCCAAAGCACTAGGGGTCAAAAATAACTTACACTAGATCAAACCCATGAAAAATCAACTTTGAACCTTTTTTCTTTCTTTCCTCACCGCAACCAAAAGTTTGATAAAAAAAATCTATTAGGTTCTATTTATAGATATTTTCTAAACAAATATCTAACTAAACTAATATCTAACCATATATCTATATACACCTATATACACACACACACACACACACACATATATATATATATATATATATATATATCAATTTAAAAATACATTTCAACATCTTTAATGACAAAAGTAAATATAATATTTTCTCACCACAAAATATATTTCGTTTAATGGTACACACCATAAATATTCACAACTCTTTTATGATAATCATATAATAATAATAAAACCAGAACAATATTACATGGTTACTAACGGGTCACAATTCAATCAATTGGGTCCAAAATGAATGGAGTTTAATAATTTAAAATAAATCCCCAACTGAGATTAAACTATAAATTCAATTTGATTCAACTCGTTACAACCTTCCTCCCTTAAGGAATTTCGTCCCCGAAATTTAAACTAGATAACCTCGCTGAATCAAAATCAATTACAACTGTAGAAACGCAATAATTGCATGATAACACAACCTCCTAATTAAACATGAGAAATTCACCCTATTCCATAACATATACAATGTACATCCTAAGATCAAAATAACATTTCTATTACAACTCTAAAACATCGATAAAAGGTCCGTATACTTCTTACGGACTTTAGCCTCACGTTTCCAAGTTGCCTTCTCAACCCTGTGGTGTATCCACAACACTTTCACCAAGGGAATTGTCTTGCCACGCAAGAACTGATCCCGAGTGTCTAAGATCCTCACTGGTCTCTCTTCATAAGAGACATCCTCGTCCACCTCTAACTCAGTCCAATCCAACACGTGTGATGGATTGGGCTTGTATTTCCGAAGCATAGAAATATGAAAAACATCGTGAACTCCAGATAGTGGTGGCGGCAAAGCTAACTGATATGTTATTTCCCCAATATGCTCCAAAATCTTAGAAGGCCCAATAAAGCACGGAGACAACTTCCCCCTCTTCCCAATCCTCATCAAACCCCGCTTAGGTGAGATCTTAAGAAATACATGATCCCCAACCTCAAAAGATAACAGCCTCCTTCTACGGTCGATGTAGCTCTTCTGACAACTTTGAGCTGTAACCAACCTCTTACGGATAAGAGCAATCTTCTCTGTCGTTTCCCCGAACCAACTCTGGGTCTATCATATGTGCATCACCCACCTTGGCCCAACACATTAGGGATCTACATGGTCGGCTATACATGGATTCAAATCTTGCCATGCCAATACTCAACTAGAAACTATTGTTGTAGGCAAACTCCACTAAAAGCAAGTGTTTCTCCCAAGACCCCTTGAAATCAAGAACACAACCCCAAAGCATATCCTCCAGGATCTGAATATAACGCTCTGACTATCCGTCAATCTAAGGTTGATAGGCAGTGCTAAAAGTCAACTTAGTGCCCAAGGCACTCTGCAGGCTGTGCCACAACCGAGCCGTAAAACATGGATCTCTATCCGAGACAATAGTCACTAGAACCCTATGAAGTCGGACTATGTCTCAAATATAAAGGTCGGCAAGATGATCTACGGAGTCAGTAATGCGCATAGGTACAAAATGCGTTGACTTAGTCAGCCGATCCACAATCACCCAAATGACATCACTACCCCGCTGAGTCCTCAGAAGACCCATAACAAAGTCCATAGTGACATGCTCCCACTTCCACTCGACTATAGGCAAGCGTTGTAACAAACC
This sequence comes from Camellia sinensis, assembly GCF_055761805.1. NCBI lineage: Eukaryota > Viridiplantae > Streptophyta > Magnoliopsida > Ericales > Theaceae > Camellia > Camellia sinensis. Next base: position 68,966,761 of record NC_138961.1, on the reverse strand, counting down.
CGCTGGCCTCTGGTGCATGGCCTTCACTTACTAACAAGTAAGACATCACACAAACAATACTATGTCCCTCTTCATTCCCTTCCACCAAAACTGGCGACTAAGATCATGGTACATCTTCGTACCTCCTGGATGCACCGCAAGGCGTGAGTGATGAAACTCATGGAGTACCTCATCTCAGCAAGACTCTGGCACAAAAATTCGGTCAACATATCTAATACTCGAATCAAAATGCACATTTAGACCCATCTCCACCTTACCACTAGCAATCTTCTCCTAGATGGTCTCAACCTCCGAATCACCTCTTTGTGCCTCAATAACTCGGCTCACTAGTGTAGGCTGTGCAACTATAGTAAACAAAGTAGCCAACTCAGCAGACTCGCCAAGATGCAAGCCAAACTTCCCAATAGCACCCAACATCTCCCATTCATAGACGGCAATACAAGCTGCACTACTAGAGGATTTCTAACTCAAAGCATCAGCCACAACATTGGTCTTCCCAGGATGATATATAACTCGAAGTCCTAGTCCTCCATGAATTCCATCCACCTCCTCTGTCTCAGATTCAGATCCTTCTGAGAAAACAAGTAATTCAGACTCTTATGATCCAAGAACACCTCAAATCTCTGGCCATATAAATAATGCCTCCAAATCTTCATGGCAAAGATCACTGCTGCTAACTCTAGATCATGAGTAGGGTAGTTACTCTCGTGAATCTTTAACTGCCATGAGCCATAAGCAACTAGTTTCCCCTCCTACATCAAGACACAGCCCAAACCTTCTTGAGATGCGTCACAATATACAACATAACCCAAATCCCTCACCGAGATAATCAAAACTAGAGCAGTAGTGAGTCTAATTTTCAACTCCTAAAATGACTTCTCACAAGTCTCACTCCACACAAATTTGATTCCCTTCCTTGTTAGTCTGGTCAATGGAGCGGCCAGACTAGAAAAGTCTTTCACAAAACGGCGATAATACCCGGCCAACCCCAAGAAACTCTGGATCTCAAAGGCGTTCTTCGGTTGCCCCCAATCTTGCACTGCCTCTATCTTAGAGAAATCCACAGTTACCCCTTCCCTAGATACCACATGGCCTAAGAACTTGACCTCTTTCAGCCAAAACTCATACTTCCCGAACTTAGCATATAACTGATGGACTCTAAGAAACTCCAGCACGACCCGCAAGTGTTCCTCGTGCTCCTCTTTAGAGGGTGAATAAATCAGAATGTCCTCAACAAAGACAACTGCAAAGCGAACAAGATACTCACAAAAAAACCTGATTCTTTAGGTCCGCAAACAAGGCCAGTGCATTAGTTAACCCAAAAGGCATGACTAGGAACTCATAGTGGCCATACCGCATATGGAACACCGTCTTCGGGATGTCCTCATCCCTCACTCTCAACTAGTGATAACCCAATCTCAAGTCCATCTTTGGAAAGCAAGAAGACCCCTTCAACTGGTCAAATAGATCGTCTATACGGGGCAATGGGTACTTGTTCTTAACAGTCACCCAGTTCAGTTTCCGATAATCAATACAAAGTTATAATGTACCATCCTTCTTTTGGGGAAAAAGGGTTGGTGCTCCCCAAGGTGAAATACTAGGGCGGCTAAAACCCTTATTTATCAATTCCTAGAGTTGAATCTTCAACTCACTCAACTCAGCAGGTGCAAACCTATACAGAGCGATGGAAATCGGTGCTGTGCTCGGCACTAGGTCAATAGAGAACTCAATCTCTTGATGAGGTGGTAAACCAGAAAGATCCTCAGGATAGACATCTGGGTACTCACAGAGTACCCTCGATAAATCAACCCGAACTATATCACTCTCTGCTCTCAAGAATGCAGCAAGAAAGAGGCTAAGCTCGCTCTGACCATGTGGGTCACAAACCGGTAACGAAGCCCTATCAACCCAATCTCCCAAGAAATAAAAGTAGTCATCGCTTAAGGTACACATAGTAATCCTCCGATGGTAACAGTCTATAATAGCCCAATACCCAGTATAACATCAAAACTCAATATATCAAGCAAAGCAAAAGAAAATGGATATAGCAATTCCAATTTTTCCCTGACCTTCATTGTGTCCCGGACTTGGGGTCCGTAGTTAAATATTGTATCCATGTCTTGTTTTTTTCCTTTCACTCCTTATAGTTGAGTTTTGGAACTTGTTGGGCACGTTTGGAACAGGTTGGTTATTAGTTGGGTTAGATTGTTGTTGCCCAGATTTTGGCCTCTTCGCTTGAGCGAGGCTTCTTGCACTCGAGCTAGCGTTTTGTAATTTGCTTCTTCACTCGAGCGAGGTTTCTTGCGCTCTAGCGAGAATTAGGAGTTCTCAGATTTCCTTCCAGACGCAGCTTTTCTGAGGAAGGTGAAGTTCTTCGCTCAAGCAAGGTTTCTTGCGCTCGAGCGAGCTTTGTGTTATTTGTTCCTTCGCTCGAGCGAGGATTCTTGCACTTGAGTGTGCGTGTGCATCTGTGGCAGACCTAAAGCCTTGCATTCTGTGCTCGAGCGACGCTTTTTGCACTTAAGCGAGGTCACTTGTTGTGTCTGGTCACTCGAGCGACAACTCCTTCGATCGAGCTAGGACTGCGTATATTAGTTCGCAGCAGGGCATTTTTGTATCACTTTGTGCACTTCTTCTCACTCAAAACCTTAGATCGACTATCTTTCTCTCTAAAAATCCAACTTCTCTCTAGAAACCCCTTTGAATCTAAAAGTTTCTACTCTACTTCCTTTCAAAAAAATGTGTAGCATCTTGTGGGCTTCCATTCCATCCGAGTAAAGCTTGATTTTGGGCATTTTCGAGATTCTCCTTCTTCCTCTGTGTGCTCTACATTTGAGGTAAGAATATTCTACTCTTTAATATGAGTTTTAACCTAGGTGTTTGTCATTTTGTATAAATGGTGGGATTTGGGAAGATTTGGGTGAAGTTAGGGTTTGGATTTGAACTTTTGAAAGAGGGGTTTTCTATATTTGGCCCCATATATGTATGTGAGGTCTTGATTATGATGTTATATGAGAATAAGTGGTGAGATTGAGTCTTGGGCCTTATATTTGAAAAAGAATGAGATTTGCCCTAATGTGAGTTAAATAAATTATTTGTATAAATAATGAAATTGATGCGAGAAATTTGAAATTGGAAGGATGTATAAATGAATGGTGTAGTTGGATTTGATAAATCACTCACCTATGAAAAATTTGGCAAATTATCTGTTTGATAGATTTGTTTATCTGTTTAGAAATATCTGTTTTGGGCTATCGGTGGATGATAGCTATAATTGTTGTAGAAACTGCATGAGGACTAGGTAAATTGAAACTAGTCATATGAATTATGTCATTGAATATGACGGTTTGATTAAATTGCTGAATATGTGAACTTTGGTAGTCATTGTATATGACACACTTTTAAATATATTGTATATGTATCATTGTTTGGAAGGAGATAGGGGATGTACTCCATTGTTTGGGAGGAGATAGGGGATGGACTACACTGAAAATTAAGTTGGCCGAAGTGTCCAGGGTGAAAGTCCTGAAATCTTATATATATGGATGCCAGTTCCCTCGGATGTGATTCCGTAAAATGGCAAGAAAATGGAAGTGTTTGAGTAATGGTAGTTATTGAGGTGTTAATGAATGAGTTGTAGTCTCATTTTGAATTGTTTAGATAACAATGAACTATATCCATGAATTGATTTGGATAAATGAATAGAAACGGACTGAGATATAGATGCCGATATTGATTTGTCATGGAAAAGGTGTAAGTTGGTTTGCAAGTATTAAACATTTATCTGATGTTGATATCTTAGTTAATTCTCATATATTGTTTTAGCATATCTCCTCTGGGCTTTGGCTCATCCTACTTGGGAAACCATTTTCAGGTACAAGTGACATGCCACCCCCAAGGGCATAGCTTGAGAGGACGGGGCTGAAGGCTCTATTTTTATTACCTATATGTTTATATGTTTTCTTCTTAAGCCGAGGGCTTTAATTGTAAAGAGCTTATGACTCTCACTTTTGTTGTAACGAAGATATCTCTTGGAAAGATGTAAACCCGTAGCGTATTTATTTTGTTATTATTAATTAGTGTTACATGCTGTAGTTTCAAAATGAATATTTATGAAAGTGTAATGCATGTAATCTCTTTTGTAATATAAACTCTGATGAATGAAAGTAATACATTTAATATTATGCTTGTAAATCTCTTGGGTTGATTTATACCTTTTTTTAGGGCGTTACAACTTGGTATCAAAACGTACCGGGTCTGGATACTTTAGGTACGTGGGAAGTGGTTAGTACCACAATGGGTTTGTCTCACTTGTTAGAGACTTAAGTATGATGTTATGTGCTTATATGATAACATGTTTATGCGACTATATGGGTATGGGATTTAATTTCTGGGATGTTGATCGGGTCCATGGGTTTCTAGGAGCCTTGTTGGAAAGGCACTTGATCACTGTCGTTTCTAATTGGAACTCTAGCAATGCCACGGGACGGTCATTATCTAGAAATGAAATTCGTATGCGTTTATGTGATTATGTGATTATGTGGAGTGAATTACAGCTGTCCATTGAATTAGGACGCGAGTGAGATAGCTTCGGCACAGTTGTAAATGTGCTAATCTCTTTTGTTACCATTATTAGGATGTCAAGACGAGGTCGTGGTGGTAGGCATGGTAGGCCTAGGAGGCACGAGATACCTTATGCCGGATGAGATTCCGGTGCAGGAGGAAGGAGTTGGTTAGGCTAATGTGGCAGAACTGGTTGGTTAGCAGGCCATGGATGCCTTAGCCCGTGAGATGGCCGGAGCATTAAGGGAATCCATGGACATTCCCAGGGTTGAGAATCAAGTTCAGGCCCAAGTAGCTGAGGTAGGGCCATCTTTTTTGAATAGGGAGTTCTTCTGGTAGAATCCGGACGAATTTTTGGGTGATCCCAAGGAGCTACTAAAGGCTGATGAGTGGCTAGAGTAGATGACGAAGGCGTTTGAGATGCTTGGCATCGAAGACGGAGGTTTGAGAGTGACCTTGGCATCCTTCCAGCTGAAGGGAGACGCGGGTCAGCGGTGGAAGTATGCACGGGGGCGCATTGGAGGGACATGGGAATCTTTTGTTGATGCCTTCCAGGACAAGTACTTGCCAGCCATAGTGAGGGAGAAGTTGAGGGATGAATTCTCCAGGTTAATGCAGTTAAATACACTAGTGGCTGAGTTTGAAGCCACCTTTACTAGCTTGTCTAGGTTTGCATTGGAGTTAGTGGCGACTTAGAAACGCCGTTGTCTGGAGTTCGAGAAGAGACTGAGGACCGGACTCATGTTTAGAGTTGTTGGGTCCATGATTAGGGATTATGGGCGCCTTGTGGAGGCTACAGCCCATCTTGAGACTATCATGCATACAGAAGAGGAGAGGATGAGAGGCTCTAGGAGGAGTCAGGATGGCCAGGGGGACAGTAAAAGGCAGAAGGGTTCTGACCCTCAACAGTCCCAGGGAGCGCATTCGAGGTCTACCTTTTCAGTGCAGAGTTCAGGTTCTGTGAGAGGTGGTTAGGGAGACATCACTTGTTTAAAGTGTGGCCAGCTGGGCCACAAGTCTCCAGCTTGCCCACAGAGGGGAGAAGGGCAACGAGCATCTTCATCTTCTACTCATTCTCAGGGCCAGAGTCAAGGCAGAGGCCATCTGCTCACTTGTTATCAGTGTGGACAGGAGGGGCACTTGAAGAGGTTTTGCCCACAGTTGGGTGGCACACCGGGTGCGTCTGGTTCGAGGCAGACATAGAGTCACCAACCAACGTAGTCGGTACAGGCCTCGTGGGCCAATTAGGGAGCCTCTTCGACTCAGTTAGTGCAGAAGTCTTATGCTCCGAGAGGTGAACAGGTAGATCAGAGACCTTTGGGACGCGTGTATGTTGTTACTGCGCCAGATCTTATATTCGCTTCGTCTGTTGTGAGAGGTACCTTTTTGTTTTGTAACTCGGTTGCTAACGTGTTAATTGATACAGGTGCATTCCAGATACAGGTGCATTCCACTCCTTTATATCTTCTACATTTGCATCAATTTTGGGGTTAGAGTTGGCACAGTTAGCATCTCCTATTTGTGTTATGTCACTTGTTGGGGGTGAGATGGTTTTGAAATAGGGGTGTCAGGGCTATGATATACAGGTCACCGATCGCCGGCTTCCGTTTTCTTTTGTATTGATGGATATGACTGGTTTTGATGTTATTCTGGGTATGGACTGGTTATCATCATACCAGGCTGTTATAGATTGCTTCTGTCAAAGGGTCACTGTATGTACCTTGAGCAGTGATTGTTTTCATTTCTTGGGAGATCGGGTTGGTTGAGTTTTACCACCGGTGTATGATGCACGGGGGCAGAGTGAACTTAGTTGTCTTCTTGCTAGTTTCATGAGTGAAGAGTATGATAAAGTTCGGGTTGAGTTGCCAAGAGTGGTTTGTGAGTGTTCGGATGTCTTTCCCGAGGATCTTACTAGTTTACCACCTTACCGAGAGATTGAGTTCTCTATTGATATAGTGTGTGGCACGGCATCGATTTCCATGGCACCATATCAGTTTACGCCAGCTGTGTTGAGTGAGTTGAAGATTCAGCTCCAGGAATTACTAGATAAGGGCTTTATTCGCCCTAGTACTTCGCCTTGGGGAGCACTGGCCCTCTTTGCTAAAAACAAAGATGGATCCTTGCGACTTTGTATTGATTACCGAAGGTTGAACCAGGTTACGGTTAATAACAAGTATCCTATGACTCGTATAGATGATCTGTTTGATTAGTTGAAAGGATCCCGTTGTGTCTCTAAGATAGACTTGAGATCGAGTTACCATTAGTTGAGGGTAACGAAGGAGGACATCCCGAAGATGGCATTCTATACGCGGTATGGCCATTATGAGTTTCTCATGATGCCTTTTGGGCTAACCAATGCCCCAATTGTGTTTATAGACTTGATGAACCGAATCTTCCGAGAGTTCTTAGATCGTTTTGTGGTCGTTTTCGTAGGTGACATCTTGATTTACTCACCCTCTGAGGAGGAGCACGAGGAACACTTACTAGTAGTGCTTGACTGGCTTAGAGCCCATAAGTTGTATGCTAAGTTTGGGAAGTGTGAGTTTTGGCTAAAAGAAGTTATGTTTTTAGGCCATGTGGTATCCGAGGAAGGGGTGATTGTAGATTCATCCAAAATAGAGACAGTACAAGATTGGGCACAACCTAAGAATGCTTTCGAGATCCGTAGCTTCTTGGGGTTGGCCAGGTATTACCGTTGGTTTGTGAAGGATTTCTCCAAATTAGCTTCGCCTTTGACTAGATTGATAAGGAAATGGGTCAAATTTGTGTGGAGTGAGACTTGTGAAAAGTCGTTCCAAGAACTTAAGGTTAGACTTACTACCACTCCAGTCTTCATTATTCCATAGAGGGGTTTGGGCTATTAAGTGTATTGTGATGCCTCATGAGAGGGTTTAGGTTGTGTATTGATGCAAGAAGAGAAGGTAGTAGCCTATGGCTCACGGCAGTTGAAAACACATGAGAGGAATTATCCTACCCATGATTTAGAGTTAGCAGTTATGATTTTTGCCTTGAAGATTTGAAGGCAGTATCTGTATGACGAGAGATTTGAGGTGTTTTCTGATCATAAGAGTCTGAAATATCTGTTTACACAGAAGGACTTGAATTTGAGGCAGAGAAGGTGGATGGAGTTCATAGAGGATTATGATTTCGAGTTACATTACCATCTAGGGAAGGCCAATGTAGTGGCCGACGCCTTGAGTAGGAAATCAATCGGCAATGTGGTTTGTATTGTCATCCGGGAATGGGAGATGTTGGATGCTCTTGGCGAGTTTGACTTGCATCTGGGCGAGTCTGTTGAGTCTGCAGCCTTGTTCTCTGTGGTTGCACAACCTCCACTTGTGAACCAACTGTTAGAAGTGCAGAAGGGTGACTTTGAGGTAGAATCCCTTCAGTAAAAGATCTCCAGTGGAAAGGTAAAGAAAGGTTTGACTGTGTATCCCAACCTGAGCGTGAGATACTATGACCATTTGTTTGTGCCGGAGTCTTGCTGAGATGAAGTACTCCGAGAGTTTCACCATTCACGCCTTGCGGTGCATCCGGGAGGCACAAAGATGCATCATGATCAGAGTAGCTAGTTTTGGTGAAGGGGTATGAAGAAGGATGTGGCAGTGTTTGTATCGAAGTGCCTTACTTGTCAGCAAGTGAAGGCCGAACATCAGAGGCCAGCGGGTTTGTTGCAACCCTTGCCTATAGCTGAGTGGAAATAGGAGCATGTCATGATGGATTTTGTTGTGGGCCTTTCGAGGACTCAACGGGGTAGCGATGCCATTTGGGTGGTAGTTGACCGGTTGACCAAGTCAGCGCATTTTATTCCTATGCGCGTAAGAGATTCGATAGATTACCTTGCTGACTTGTATATTATGGACATAGTGAGGCTACACGGGGTCCCTGTGATGATCATTTCGGATAGAGATCCACGTTTCACTGCTCGGTTGTGGTAGAGTTTACAGAGTGCCTTGGGCACTAGATTAACCTTTAGTACTGCTTACCATCCTTAGACTGACGGGCAGTCCGAGCTTACCATTCAAATCCTTGAGGATATGCTTAGAGGCTGTGTCCCTGATTTTAAGGGTTCGTGGGAGAGGCACTTACCCTTAGTGGAGTTTGCCTACAATAACAGTTTCCAATCGAGTATTGGCATAGCACCGTTTGAGGCCTTGTATGGCCGACAATATAGATCTCTAGTGTGTTGGGCCGAGGTGGGTGATGCACCTTTGTTAGGTCTAGAGTTGGTTCGGGAAACGACAGAGAAAGTGACACTTATTCGTAAGAGGTTAGTTATAGCCCAGAGTTGCCAAAAGAGTTATGCCGACCGTAGGAGGAGACCTTTGTCATTCAAGGTGGGTGATCATGTCGTTTTGAAAATATCACTTAGACAGTATCCAACCATTGGCTCTCTCTCCTCACTAACTCCCACTTCTTTCACCTCTAAACCACCCACCCAAACCCCTGACCTTCGAACCTCTTTTTGTACTGCCATTCCCATCAAATCCATCCTAATTTCGATTTCCTCTCTCTCCTCAATTATAAATCCCCATCAAAACCCCCTTTCAACGCCCTCACTTTCATCCACGATCCCTCCGATTTGCGAATTTTACAGTCCTACAATGGTCTCTTACTCTTCCTCAACCCTCTCATCGTGGTCTCACACCTCTACGCTGTTTCACTACCTTTTACGCTTATAATTTAGCTTTTGATCCCTCCAAATCACCTCACTACAAAGTTATTTCTGTTAATTTCTCTTGTGGATTACCTGATCATTATGAACTCGACATCTTTTCATCGGAAACCGGCCTCTGGTCTCCTTCCGATGACCCTTTTAATGGTGATGTTAGTTTCAATCTTGGTGTGTTTTGGAATGATGCTCTTTATTGGATCTCCATCTCTGGTGGCCATTCTTTGTATTTCAATGTCGACGAAGAGCATCTTGAAACAATGACGATGCCTCCTATCCCTGATGGTTAGAAGGAGAGGAGGCTCAGGTATTTTAGGGAGTCTCTTGATCATTTGCATCTCATTGAGATTTACGGTCCTCACACTACGCAATTCAATGTGTATGAGATGGAGAGGGACTACTGTGGGTGGTTTGTCCAGTACCGGGTTGATCTTGATGCAATTCCGAATGTATTCTCGGAGATGATTTGCAGCTCACTTGATCCGTCAGACTTGCATTACTATCAATTTGTCATACTGGGTCATATATGGGAAAAGAACGATGAGTAGTCATTTTTAGTGCTGCACATACCCGGTAAGGTCATACGGTATAATTTTCGGGGACAAGAGTTTTAGAGAGTTGTTTGATGTTCCTCATCGCCCTGATAATGAGTGTTTTTCTTTTGAAGGCTCGTTTAATTTTAGTGGATGGTTCGATGCTTTTGAATTCATTGAGTCTCTAGCATATGTTTGACATTGTTCCCTACTCAAAATCCTTTACGGTTCACCTGTTTTATGATGTCTATGTTGTGTTTTCAATTGTATGACTATAAACATGTGTTTTGAATAATACTTGATTACAAGAATTAAGCACCAATTTCCTTATGCAAGAGTTATTTAAGGTCGGCTCATTTTGTTTCCCATTCTGTGAATGTTTCGTGGAATGTCCTTTGATAACTAGAGGCAAAATCAGGGTTGAGTTTTTTGATTAATCTGAATCAGGATTAACAACCAAGTATTCAATATGACTCCTTGTTACAATTAGCAGGTTTGATGTTTTCTATTTTTGTTTTAAAGAAGTCTGGTTTGTAGTAGGAGAACCACTCCAAATTATTCTTTCATAATTTTCAGGGGAGAGAGAATTTTAGGTGGAAGTAAGCCAAGTTCTAGCAACTAAGAACATGCTAAATGAATAATTACACAGGCTTTAGTCTCTTATAAGAATGTGGATTGCTAAGATGGCCTAATTTGTATCTTTACTACTGCTATGATCATCCTATTATAGTATCTTAGGATGACTTTGCTAAGTTGTTGACTTTTTAAATTGTATTCTCATAGAACTCAACGAAAGAGAATAACAAGTGGCTAGTAGCTTATGTTTGTCATCAAATCTTTAAGTTGAGAAAATACGGTCAAGAAAAATTGCATACAACTTCCGGTGGAGTAGCTATGTTTAACAAAAATTTAAGCAGTTAGGTAGCAGGAATTATCGGTTGAGAGGTGCCATTGCCAGCTATAAGAATGGGAGAAGCTAAAGCCATTTGGGAAATACATACGTGCATAAACCAGGGCCTTTCACATGGGGGAAAAATGAGGTAAGAATGGATGTAGTGACAACAAAATTTTAGCTTTGATGCCAAGTTGTAGGTTACATCGACAACAAAATGGATTTGTTTTTGAGAGGTTTGCTTCAATATTCTCTAAACATATTAGGGTCCCTAAAGTTGTTGAGATTTTGTTGGCTAGGAGTTGATTAGTTTTGCTAAGATGTAGGACTACATGTTTGCTCTTTGGATGATTCATTCAAGAGAAAAGAAAAATATTAATGGGGGAAAGAAAATGAGCCAGAAACCATTTATTAAAATGAAGGAAATGTGAAAGTAAAAGCTAAACCCATAGAATAGCACAATGGTTAAGCTTTAGCCTCATTATGCATGAAGTCTATTTCAAGTTCTCTCCTTGCCCCACTATGGTTGTTTGGGTGATTGCAGGCACTTGGATTTTATACTGTCAAGGACAACCAAGAATGTTATCACACTAATATCTGCCTGAGGATTTGATTCGCTTTGCTAATAATGCTGTGTTTGGATCATAGATTTGGCTAGAAATTTGGAAAAGAAAAGGGAAAGGGAAAGGTGAGGGAAATGGAGAATAAGGTTGACTTACATTACATTCTTATTGCTATATGGGGAAAATTTCTTCAAAGTTATTACTCTATTGTTCAGTGCCTTGGATGAATTCAGAGTCTATGGAGAAGAACTAGCAAATGTGGCTCTATATGAATGAAAAAGAACCAACCTCTTTGAAAACTACTATTGAATTTGAACAAAACCAAGTTGTCAGTTGATATTAATTGCATATAAAAACCATGAAGCTATTACTTCCTCTTCCTAGAAGTATGAATGACTTGAAATTTGCAGCAAATCAAGTTGACAAAGATTTATATGTATGTGTCTTTTGACCTCCTTGCAGACTATTTTGTTTCAACATCATCATCGGAACAGTCATCAGGATCTAATTTAAATATATAACCAACTTTTTTGCCACCCTTTCTCCCTCCATTGTCCTGCTTTCCTCATTTTCTTTAGCTCCGCCATCCTCTCCCTTCCCTCATTTCCCTTAGCCACGCCATGAACCTCTTTGTCACCTCCCACCTTCTGAAATTCTAGATACTTCACATTTTTCTCCTGTGTGTGGTGGTGGTGGAAGAGAGAGAGAGAGAGAGAGAGAGAGAGAGAGAGAGAGAGAGAGAGGAACTATGAGGGAGTGTGTAGAAGAAACAAGATGGAAGGTTAGGAATAGTACAGTAGGGAACAATCGCACTGAGGCAATAAGGTCTCCTATAGCCTAAGCGCGAGGCGCAAGTAGTAGAAGAAAAGCAAAATTATAAAATAAGCAAAATTTTCAACATAACAAATATATATAGAATTCTAAAAATCATAAAGCCAGCTTCATAAGCATAACAGAGAAGAAAAAATAGAGAGATAACCCATCAAAGAAGCAGGACAAGAAAAGAAGAAGAGAAGAATAAAATAAGAAAAGAAGAGGAGAAGAAAAATAAGAAAATAAAAAACAGGGGCAAACCCATGAAGAGACCCCATCAAAGAAGAAAAGAAGAAAATAAGAAAAGAAGAGAAGAAAAATAAATATAGAAAAAACAAAGGAAGAGAGGCAACCCAACCAAAAGAACTCATCGAAGAATAGAGGAAGAGAAAGATAACCATCGAAGAAGAAGAGAAGAAGCTGAAGTCGTGTCGTTTTTTCACTTTCTGATCGCATTTTTTAATCTTCTCCACTTAGGAATTTTTTTTTAATCACTTTCTGCTCTCTTTTGATCATGTTTGGTCATTTTATATTGAAGAATTTTTATTCCCTATGGGTATGCCCACAAAAAAAGTATTTAATGAACAATTGGAGTAGAAAAATAGGTAAAGCCCAAAAAGCCCTCGCCTCAGCCCCTAAGTTATGCCTTGTGTATTGGTCCTCACCTCGACCTGCTTGAAGCACAAGGCTATGCCTCATTGCGCCTCATGCTTAGGTGCGTGCGCCTAAGCACGCCTTTTAAAACACTGGTAGTATAGCGGTCCCGATATTTCCTGTGGTTGTTTAACTATAATCCGGACTCGGTTCCGTAGATTCGTTGTTATCTTATCCTCATTTCTATCCCTTACTCTTTTAATTAGAATTTTGGGTTGTGTTGGGCAGGTTGGGAATAAGTGGGTCGTGTTTTAAAACTTAGAAATTTTGCCCAGGTTTTGGTCTCTCCGCTCGAGCGGCGATTTGACGCTCGAGCGGGATTTTGTTGTTGCCTCTCCGCTCGAGCGGCAGTTTGGACGCTCGAGCGTGAATTTCCTTCTCTCAGCATTTTGGTCGTCTGCAGAAAATTCTGGGAGAGTGCACCCGGCGCTCGAGCGGATCTTTGGACGCTCGAGCGTGAACCTGTGTCTGTACACTCGAGCGGGGTGTTGTACGCTCGAGCGGACCTGCTTTTATATCAGTTCGTGAAACCACCTTTTTGATCACTTTTTGATTTCCTTTCTCTCTCTTACTTTTTCAAAACCTCCATTGGAGAGCATTTCACTCTAAAACCGAACTTCTCTCTTAGGATTGATCTACCTAGAGTGTTTTTCTCACCTTGGGACTTTGTAAGAAGTGTGTTGATCGTCGAGGGCTTTGTTGAGATCTGAGAAATTTGGGATTTGGAGCACTTCTGAGTTTTACTCATCTTCTCCCTTGGAGCTCTGAATTTGAGGTAGGGATATCCTACTCCTCTCTATGGATTTTGTCTTTAAATTTTGGTAATTTGAGATGTTGGGGTTGGTTTGGTAATTTTTGTGAAAGTTTGGGCCTTTTGTGTTATGTTACAAAAGTTGGGGTTTTATTTGTAATAAACCTAGATGCATGTTTGGTATAGAGAAATGGAATAAATGTTGAATCATTGATGAAAATGGGACCTAAGGGTGGTGATGGTAATTATGGAAAATAACCTAATTACATTGTTTAATTAATTGAGATAATTAATTGTGGGAAATGAGGAAATGAATTGGAATTGTTGAGATTGGGAGTGCATGGGGTTAAAGGGTGTAGTTGAATTATTTATCACTCACCGAATTGAAATGTCGATTGAATATCCATTGTGCATTTATTTCCTGCTTAGAAATAATTGCTTTGGGCTACCGGTGGAGGGTAGTGTTGATTGTTGTAGACAATGCTTGATGATTAGGCAAACTAAAACTAATCAATTGGATGTGTCATAGAGCATGTCGGTTGATAGAATACATTAATTTTATGTATTGATTGATTGCATATGTGATTCTGTGTTTATATGCATTACTTGTGTATGGGAGGAGATAGGGGATGTACTCCACGGTTTAGGGGAAGATGGGGGATGTACCTCTAAACCGGTTAATGGTTTAGGGGAAGATGGGGGATGTACCTCTAAACCGGTTGTTGGAATGTTGATATAGCTCATATGCTTATCGGTTGAAGTGTTGATACAGCTCATATGCTTATCTATTGAAGTGTTGATACAGCTCATATGCTTATCTGTTGTAGTAGTGATATAGCTCATATGCTTATCTATTGAAAAGTTTGTTTGATTTGATATAGCACTAAAATGTATATCATCATTGTTTGCGAAGTATGGGAGTAGTTTATGTGTTATTGGTACAACACCATAATGTGTATCCACCTCGGATTTCGAAAGTGTTCTAGTGATGAACTATAATCTCATCAAACGTTCTGGCCAGAGTACTGAGCCTTGTTTCCAAACTCAAAGTTGAACAAAAATGAAAAGTGAATTGTAACATAGACTTGGCTGTCATGGTAACGTAGGGAGATGTAAATGGAAGTGTCAGTGTTGACCATCTATCAGTTGCTAATCTTTTAGTCATTGTTCATGGTTGGTTTAGTGTATTTCTACTGGGCTGTGGCTCACCCTATATGGGAATATCATTTTCAGGTACAGGTAGCATGCCACCTCCAAGGACGTAGCTTGGGAGGCCAGAGGCGGACCTTTTTGTTGTTTTACTTTTGATGTATTATTTGTAAATTCAAGCCAAGGGCTTAACGTGTTTGAGTTAGTACTCTTTTGTTGTAACCAAGTGTTAACTTGGAAAGCTGTAAGCCCATAGGGCATTTGCTTTTGTTGTTAACATGTAATACTTTTTGTAATGAAACTCTGTTAAATGAAAGAATGTGAAGCTTTTGAATATCAATGCATGTCTTATTTAATGGGTTTAAAGTTATTATTTTGAGGGCGTTACAACTTGGTATCAGAGCGTACCGGGTTCGAATACTTTGGGTACGTAGGAAGTGATTAGTATCACAATGGGTTTCTCTCGCTTGTTAGAGACTTAGACGTAATGTTATGTACTTTTGTGATAACATGTTTATGTGACTATTTGGGTATGGAATGTAGTTTCTTGGATGTTGATTGGATCCTTGGGTTCCTGGGAGTCCTGTTGGAAAGGCACTTGATCAATGCTGTTTCTAATCGAAACTCTAGTAACGCCTCGGGACTATCATTATCTGGAAATGAAATTCGTATGTGCTTACATGTTTATGTGCTTATGTGGAGTGAATTACAGTTGTCCATGTGTTAGGATGTAAGTGTTTAACTTCGGCACATGTATGAGTGTGCTAACGTGTCTCCGTTATTTTTACTAGGATGCCTAGGCGAGGAAGTTGCGATTTCCCTCCTTCCGCTCGGGAAGAGCTGCGGAAACAATTTGTGGAATTACGCCAAGTTACTACACCTTTGGTGCGATTCGAAAGATGGTTTGCTAATCTGTCGAGGTTTGCTCCAGAATTGGTGGAGACGGAGGACTTACGTTGTTTTGAGTTTGAGAGTAAGCTGCGTGACGACATCCGTGTAAGGATAGCGGGGTCTTGGCATAAAAGATATAGGGCGCTTGTTGAGGCGGCCGCCCATGTAGAGGCTGCAGTGCTAGCAATGGGGCAGAGTGGGGAGGAAGCCATCTCGGCGACTCCTGTGACTCAGGGTGTTGGTAGGCCTTTTAAGAGGCAGAGGGTTTTAAACTCGCAACAGGGAGGACGGGCTAGAACTGCCCTTCCAGTGTCAGATTTGGGTTCGGGGGAAAGTAAGCAGAGGGGCATCATTTGTTTCAGATGCGGTCTGCTGGGCCACAGGGTTTCGGTTTGCCCACAGAAGAAAGGGGTGGGGTTAGCAGTTCAACCAGTAGTTGTACCACCAGGATCATCCAACCAGCCGGGTTTTGGACCGATTAAATGCTCAGTGGGGAGGCAGTTGTTGGGGTCTTCATCAGCCCAGATTCTGAACCAATCTCGTGCTCAGGCACCGCCTACCTGTTGGGTGTGTAATCAGCCGGGTCATATTCGGCGTTCTTGTACTCAGCCGGGAGCTTCTTTAGGGGTTTTGCAACCTAACCAGGCTCAGTTTCTTTCGACTGGGCAGGAACAGTATCGTTTTGGGGGACTAGCAGGCCAGATTGCGAGGGCCTCAGTAGAGTCGAGTTCCCAAGCCCCAGCTAGGGAAGTTTGTAGTTGTTCCAGGTGTGGGCAGAGGGGGCATACCAGTGGTTCTTGTCCGTGACTTGTAAGCTCGTAGGTTGCCTTATGTTCGGGGATGACCAACTTCGGCGGTCCAACAAGGGACGGTAGTAGTAGTAATACTGATGGGATGGTTTTGTTTTGACTAATCCGTTTTGTAATCAGTGGATTATTGTTTTGTGATCATTGGGTTCCGTTGTGTAACCAATGTGCTTTGGGAAGGTTGAAACATCTAAACTGTTTGTTTATCTATAAATATACATATATGCTTTGTTTGTTAATTTCCCTAGAGTGGGTGAATTGGAGCATGTCGTAGCTCTAAAATTTTATTAATGTATAAAGTTCCTATATAAAAAAAAATTTATGCTTGTGACTTGATTTGGGGAGGATGAGGGCTAGAGAGCCATGTTTTCAAAATTTGGAAGAACCACCGAGGGGTACGTGTCCTAGCCAAGGTAATATTGGAGCGAGAACTGTTTTACTTGCCGAGTGTGTGGAATTACATGAATACTACCCATTTAAAGTTTGTGCGTGGTATAGCTTTTGATCTACTATCGGGTGAACTTGAGAGGATGTGAAGTGCACGATTAATACTAGATGTAACACGTAATTAATATGGTGTCCTACGGGGGCATGGCACATAATTTTGTCAAGGTTGAACTCGTACCTTCGTTGTCACGACCCGAACCCGCCCCCGTGGGTTAAGGACGTAACCGGCCAGTAATCATGAGATTACCTACGGCCTCAAACTGTTCTAAACGTATTTTAACAGAGTTAATGGGGGCCAAACGGAAGCAAAATTAAAAACTTTGTCCATAGAGCCGTGCTTATATGCACATCAAACAAACCATACTCAGATACGTTAATAACTCACATCAAAGGTACAGCTTCACAAAATTCATTACAGACAGGATCGTCCAAAACGAGTCAACCTATAACAGACTATGTACAGACATGCACTGGGTCCTTGCCAACAAGACAAAACATAGGTACATAATAAAAGGGCAAGGATGGTCTCATGCGCGAGGCACAAGGCTGACTCTCCCAAAACTCCTGTTGTTCCTAGCAGACTTCACTGGGGCTGGGTTTGGACTTCCCTTGGCTCACCTACAAATACATGAATGAGCGTGAGCGATAGCCCAGTGAATAATATCAAATATAACAGTTACATAACAATATGTAGATCAACGTGCTCTAAACGGCCTTGGGCCCAATTCATACTTCTGTTTAACAGCAAAATATATATAACTATACGAAATGCAAGTCAAGTAACTGTAGTTCCAAACATTCTGGCCTTTGGCCCATCCGGGTTTCCATTCATGGCAAAACGGCCTTCGGCCCATCCATTCATGTCAAACGGCCTTTGGCCCATTCATTCATGTCAAACGGCCTTTGGCCCATTCATTCATGTCAAACGGCCTTTGGCCCATTCATTCATGTCAAACGGCCTTTGGCCCATTCATTCATGTCAAACGGCCTTTGGCCCATTCGTTCATGTCCAACTTTTGTCCACCATCCCAATTAACAACTCATAATATTTATAGGGGAATAGCAATTGGACATTGACAAGTTTTCAAATATTGATATTACTCACAGTGATCGGCTTGTGGATGCGCCCTGGAGCTTGACCCTACACATTTCATGAATACAAAAGGGTCACTAACAGTTCAATCCGTTCTTTAATTCACATATTCCTCTTTAGGCTTTGTTCGTATCTCATTAACTCATTTACAATGCTTAACATATGCCTAAGAGTGCTTACAAGTGAAAGAGAACGGAAAACGAATCACAGAATGCATGAACAAAATTCCAGGAAACAGGGTCCCCGCTCGAGCGTAAACTTCTCCGCTCGAGCGGACCCTTAAGGCCTGCTAAAGTACTGGTTGCACGAAAGATGCGCTCGAGCTGAAGGCCTGTCTACAAGACTCCGCGCTTGAGCGTGAGGTGTCCCGCTCGAGCGGACATCCAACTCTGCAAAAAAATGCTGGGAGCACGATTTTCCCGCTCGAGCGGCCATTACCCCGCTCGAGCGGACCTCAAAAATCTGGGTTTCCCAGATCGTGTTCTTGAGCTCCAATACGGTTTTCCATCTACATTTCTTGCATGCAATGGCCCAAATTACACATTTACACATGCTAACATGCTACTAATACAAGATTACAACATTAGGAAGCTCAATTTCATGATTTATCTACATGCATGTCCCAAAACATCTCAAACCCATCATCAACATGCTCAAATTCAAACATTCAAGACTTATACTTCCATGATTTGTACATGCATGTGGGAGATGCTCATCATTCCCAACTCAGATGGTACAAATGGCGATTACAACATGAGCTTTAACCAAAACTTTACATGGATCATTTGTTTCAAGCTCAAACATGCAAATTCAAGGTAATCTCTTACATGCATGAGTTCTAAGACTTCAAACTCAACAAAAATCAACTTATTACATGCTCTTGATTACAAACAACTCTTGAACTCACAAGATTACAAGTTCAATTCATAATTTCAAGAGTCAATGGCTTACCTAGAAGTCCAATTCTTCAATCTATGGTCCAATTTGAGTTGGACTCCAAGATTCCAAGCCCTCAAGATTAAACACAGATTTTTCTCTCTTCTCTCTCTCTAAAGGTCGGCCCTCTCCTCTCCTTAGAGTGAATATCAGCCAAAATGAAGGTATATGAGAGAATGAGATGTGTAGTGCTCAAATGCAAGAAGCCCCACTAGCCACAATTAAGGTATTAAACAATTGGAGCACAATGTCATTAAATAATTCAATTTAGTCTGGCCCGAATAAATTTTCAATTAAATTTCACCGTAGGCTCTAAAAATTATGCCAAACACAATGGCGTAATAAATTTCGGGTTCTGTGGCCGATAAGGCCCTCGGTTGAATTTCCCAAGCTGATTATTCGAACAGATATTCCTATGGTGAACAGGTAAAACTTCAAAATCGTATATATATATATATTCACAGAATGGCACACAAATCATATCAAAACATATAATCACAATGACATTTGGGACCAATTAGCATAATACAGAACAGGGGTATCACAGTCTTCCCCCCTTTAGGAAGTTTGGTCCCTCAAACTTAATTTACCTTCGTCGGGAAATAAATGTGGGTAGCGTAAACGCATTTCCTCCTCTTTTTCCCATGTAGCATCTGTCCCATAGTGTTCCTTCCATTCCACTTTCACCATTGGAATGGATTTGTTTCTCAATTCTTTCACTTGTCGATCAATAATTCTTTCCGGCCATTCAGTATATTCCATATTTTCATCAATAGCAACCCGGTGATAATCAATCACATGTAACGGGTCTCGGAGGTAACCCCTTAACATCGACACATGAAACACGTTATGGATCTACTCGAATCCCGGTGGCAAAGCAACTCTATAAGCCACTGGACCAAGTTTCTCCAAAATTTGAAACGGCCCAATGTAACGGGGCGACAACTTGCCCTTTTTCCCAAACCTGACTTGGCCTTTCATCGGAGAAACACGGATGAATACATGGTCGCCGACCTCATATTCAAGAGGTCTTCTCCGAACGTCTGCATAATTCTTCTGTCGGTCTTGAGCTGTTCTGAGCCTTTGCCGAATAGTTTTGATCTTTTCAGAGGTGTCCTGTACAATTTCAGGCCCGAGCAAAGCTCTGTCCCCGACCTCTGTCCAATAAATAGGTGATCTACACCTCCTACCATACAAAGCCTCGTATGGTGCCATACCGATGCTGGAGTGGAAGCTATTATTATAGGCAAATTCTGCAAGTGGCAGGTAATCTTCCCAACTCCCCTGAAAATCCAAAGCACACATGCGAAGCATATCTTCCAAAGTCTGTATTGTTCGTTCTGACTGCCCATCTGTCTGTGGGTGGAATGCAGTGCTGAACCTTAGTTCTGTTCCCATAGCTTCCTGCAAACTCTTCCACAATCTAGATACAAACTTCGGATCTCTATCCGACACAATGGATACTGGAACTCCATGTAAACGGACAATTTCATCAACATAAATAGTAGCCAACCTGTAAGCAGTAAATGTAGTTTTGACAGGCAGAAAATGTGCAGATTTAGTCAGTCTATCAACTACAACCCAAACAGAATCCATACCGCGGGAAGTCCGAGGTAGGCCAACAACGAAATCCATGGTCACATGTTCCCACTTCCACTCAGGAATGGGGAGAGGTTGAAGTAGACCGCCTGGTTTCTGATGTTCAGCCTTAACTTGCTGACACTGAAGGCACTTGGACACATGTTCTGCAATCTCTTTCTTCATTTTAGGCCACCAATAGGTTTGTTTCAAATCCCGATACATTTTATTGTTACCCGGATGCATAGCAAATACGGATCTGTGGGCTTCATCTAAGACCCTCTTCTTTAGCTCCGGAATAACTGGAACACATATTCGGTTTCGAAATTTCAACATTCCATTCTCGATACTGAACTCTGCTTTTGGGCTGACTTCAAATTCATCAATTACCTTTCTGAGGAACTCATCCTCTTTCTGTTTTTGTTTGATTTCATCAACAATTGCCGGCTCGGCTGTAATAGCGGCTATCAATCCGCCCTGTTCGCACACTACCACTTCAATTTCAGACTTTTCAAAGTCTTGCAAAATCTCCCTTTGTTCAGTAAGCAAGCAAGCCATACTCCCTGTTGATTTCCTGCTCAAGGCATCGGCCACTGTATTAGCTTTTCCGGGGTGATACTGAATTTCTAGGTCGTAATCTTTTATCAATTCCAGCCATCTTCTCTGACGCATATTCAACTCTTTCTGCGTGAAGAAGTATTTTAGGCTTTTATGATCTGTGTAGACTTCACACTTTGCCCCATACAAATAATGCCGCCAGATTTTCAAAGCAAAAACAACTGCGGCCAATTCTAGGTCATGTGTTGGATAATTCTTCTCATGTGGCCTCAACTGTCGGGAGGCGTAAGCAATAACCTTTCCGTTCTGCATTAACACACAACCCAAACCCTTATAAGATGCGTCACTGAAAATCACAAAATTTTCCGTACCTGAAGGTAGTGTCAAAATTGGTGCAGTGGTCAATCTTGTCTTCAATTCATGAAAGGCTGATTCTCTTTCACTATTCCACTCAAATGGTTGTCCTTTACGTGTCAATTGGGTAAGAGGCACAGCTAATTTCGAAAAGTCCTTTACAAACCTTCTGTAGTACCCAGCTAAGCCCATGAAACTGCGAACTTCTGTCACATTAGTTGGTGTAGGCCAATTCACAATTGCTTCTATTTTCTGCGGGTCCACTGAAATTCCTTCCTTGTTGACCACGTGCCCTAAGAAAATAACCTCATCCAACCAAAACTCACATTTCTTTAACTTAGCAAATAGTTTTCTTTCCCGAAGTATTTGTAAAACAGTCCTCAAATGATGTTCGTGTTCAAGTCTATCTTTAGAGTATATTAAAATATCATCGATGAAGACAACAACAAACTCATCGAGGTAGGTTTTAAAAATTCTATTCATTAAGTCCATAAATGCTGCCGGAGCATTAGTCACTCCAAATGGCATAACAAGAAACTCAAAATGACCATACCTCGTTCTGAATGCGGTTTTCTCAACATCTTCTGCCTTAACCTTCAGCTGATGATACTCGGATCTCAAATCAATCTTAGAAAACACCTGTGATCCCTGCAACTGGTCAAATAAGTCATCAATACGGGGTAAGGGATATTTATTCTTTATCGTTACCTTGTTCAATTCCCGGTAATCAATACATAGGCGTAAGGTACCATCCTTTTTCTTTACAAATAACACTGGTGCGCCCCAAGGCGAGGTACTGGGCCGGATAAACCCTTTATCAAGAAGGTCTTGCAACTGTTCTTTTAATTCTTTCATTTCGGCTGTAGCCATCCTGTAGGGAGTTTTAGAAATAGGTTGGGTGCCTGGCACAGTCTCAATAGTAAACTCTATCTCCCTGTCTACCAATTCCCCTGGTAATTCATTTGGAAACACGTCTGGGAATTCTCTAACGATGGGAATATCATTCAATTCAACATTCACGGATTGTTCAGTCAATACATAACACAAATAACCCTGGCATCCCTTCCTGATCAATTTACAGGCTTTCATTGCAGATATCAAATATGGTGGAGGTACTACCCCATTTCCCACAAACACAATTTCTTTCTGTTCTGGTGGTTTAAATACAACCCTCTTTGTCACACAATCTATAGTGGCACAGTATTTGGTCAACCAATCCATGCCCAAAATTACATCAAAGTGTCTAAAGTTTAAGGGCAACAAATCTACATACAGGGTAGCATCCTCAATATGCATGTCACAAAACCGATATATATAGTCACATAACACAGATTCCCCCGATGGAGCAGACACACATAACAAATATGGCAACAATTCTAGGGGTCTTTTCAGTCTAGATGCAAATGCATATGTCACAAATGAATGCGTTGATCCAGAATCAATTAACACAAAAGCATCCTGATTACATATCGAGATAGTACCTGAGACAACGGCATTGGCATTCCGTGTATCACCCGGAACGAGTGCAAAGACTCTCCCTTGTCTCACTGTATCCCCAGTAGCAGCAGATCTCAAAGTGTTTCCCGGCTTCGGGATCGATGCAGTGGAGCTAGCAGCTATCTTCCCACTATTCTGATTACAGTCTCGGGCTATATGCCCTTGTTTCCCACACTTAAAACAGGCTCCCGATGCACGGTAACAAACTCCACGGTGCCTTTTGCTACAAGTGTTGCACATAGGAGTCGTGTCTCGGGAAGAACTTGAGGTAGTTGAGGAGCCCGTGTTTTGCTTTTTCAGAAATTTCTTCTTCAAAAAGAAGCCTTGTCTTTTGTTGCCTCTCCATTCGGTTGTCGGCTTAGCTTGTCTAGCTATATTAGCCTCTGATATGATGGCCCGGTCAAGCACCCCAATGTAGGTCTCCAATTTCAGGACATTCACCCGCTCTAGGATGTCACTTCGGAGCCCACCTTCAAAATGCCTTGCCTTCTTATAATCAGTGTCAATTACGTGTGGTGCAAACCTGGCCAACTCAGTAAATTTGGCCTCATACTCAGCTACAGTCATACTGTCTTGTTTGAGTTCCATGAACTCTGCCACTTTCCTGTCCCGGACACACTGCGGGAAGTACTTGTCATAGAAGATTTCCAAAAATTTCGCCCAATCAATATCTCTGTGGTTTTCCCTCATCAACATCCACCATCTTCTCGCTTCATCTTCTAGCATAAAGGTGGCTAGAAGCACTTTCTGTGTATCCGAGCACGGAAACACCTCAAACAGTTTTTCAATCCCAAGTACCCAAGCTTCGGCTTTTAAGGGATCTAGTCCACCATGGAACTGTGGCGGTTTCATTTTCTTGAATTCCTTGGTGAGAGCGATTATCCGATCATCATTTTGATTATCTGGCACAGGTGGTGCCGGAGGTGGAGGTGGCGGATGTGGTTGCTGCCACTGTTGTTGCCACTCCTGTTGCTGTCTCAAAGCTTCTGCCATTTCCTGAATCAGTCTTTCCATTCTGTCCAGTCTGGCAGCAGAGGATTCCTCTAACTCATCACCTCTGGTTCTCACCATCTGATTAAACTTGCATTATATTCCATACCCAAGGTACACAAGTACACATACACTAAGGAGCACATATTTCCAGATAATCCGTAATGCAAGTAGTTCACAACTTACACATATAATTATTCATAACAAAACATTTAAGTATATAATCAATGCTTCCAAACTCGTATTTATCACATGAATGCATCCTAGATCTCATCTAGACGCTTATTGCTCTTTTTGGACAAGTGTGTGAGTTATTAACTCGTGCTCTGATACCACTCTGTCACGACCCGAACCCGCCCCCGTGGGTTAAGGACGTAACCGGCCAGTAATCATGAGATTACCTACGGCCTCAAACTGTTCTAAACGTATTTTAACAGAGTTAATGGGGGCCAAACGGAAGCAAAATTAAAAACTTTGTCCATAGAGCCGTGCTTATATGCACATCAAACAAACCATACTCAGATACGTTAATAACTCACATCAAAGGTACAGCTTCACAAAATTCATTACAGACAGGATCGTCCAAAACGAGTCAACCTATAACAGACTATGTACAGACATGCACTGGGTCCTTGCCAACAAGACAAAACATAGGTACATAATAAAAGGGCAAGGATGGTCTCATGCGCGAGGCACAAGGCTGACTCTCCCAAAACTCCTGTTGTTCCTAGCAGACTTCACTGGGGCTGGGTTTGGACTTCCCTTGGCTCACCTACAAATACATGAATGAGCGTGAGCGATAGCCCAGTGAATAATATCAAATATAACAGTTACATAACAATATGTAGATCAACGTGCTCTAAACGGCCTTGGGCCCAATTCATACTTCTGTTTAACAGCAAAATATATATAACTATACGAAATGCAAGTCAAGTAACTGTAGTTCCAAACATTCTGGCCTTTGGCCCATCCGGGTTTCCATTCATGGCAAAACGGCCTTCGGCCCATCCATTCATGTCAAACGGCCTTTGGCCCATTCATTCATGTCAAACGGCCTTTGGCCCATTCATTCATGTCAAACGGCCTTTGGCCCATTCATTCATGTCAAACGGCCTTTGGCCCATTCATTCATGTCAAACGGCCTTTGGCCCATTCATTCATGTCAAACGGCCTTTGGCCCATTCGTTCATGTCCAACTTTTGTCCACCATCCCAATTAACAACTCATAATATTTATAGGGGAATAGCAATTGGACATTGACAAGTTTTCAAATATTGATATTACTCACAGTGATCGGCTTGTGGATGCGCCCTGGAGCTTGACCCTACACATTTCATGAATACAAAAGGGTCACTAACAGTTCAATCCGTTCTTTAATTCACATATTCCTCTTTAGGCTTTGTTCGTATCTCATTAACTCATTTACAATGCTTAACATATGCCTAAGAGTGCTTACAAGTGAAAGAGAACGGAAAACGAATCACAGAATGCATGAACAAAATTCCAGGAAACAGGGTCCCCGCTCGAGCGTAAACTTCTCCGCTCGAGCGGACCCTTAAGGCCTGCTAAAGTACTGGTTGCACGAAAGATGCGCTCGAGCTGAAGGCCTGTCTACAAGACTCCGCGCTCGAGCGTGAGGTGTCCCGCTCGAGCGGACATCCAACTCTGCAAAAAAATGCTGGGAGCACGATTTTCCCGCTCGAGCGGCCATTACCCCGCTCGAGCGGACCTCAAAAATCTGGGTTTCCCAGATCGTGTTCTTGAGCTCCAATACGGTTTTCCATCTACATTTCTTGCATGCAATGGCCCAAATTACACATTTACACATGCTAACATGCTACTAATACAAGATTACAACATTAGGAAGCTCAATTTCATGATTTATCTACATGCATGTCCCAAAACATCTCAAACCCATCATCAACATGCTCAAATTCAAACATTCAAGACTTATACTTCCATGATTTGTACATGCATGTGGGAGATGCTCATCATTCCCAACTCAGATGGTACAAATGGCGATTACAACATGAGCTTTAACCAAAACTTTACATGGATCATTTGTTTCAAGCTCAAACATGCAAATTCAAGGTAATCTCTTACATGCATGAGTTCTAAGACTTCAAACTCAACAAAAATCAACTTATTACATGCTCTTGATTACAAACAACTCTTGAACTCACAAGATTACAAGTTCAATTCATAATTTCAAGAGTCAATGGCTTACCTAGAAGTCCAATTCTTCAATCTATGGTCCAATTTGAGTTGGACTCCAAGATTCCAAGCCCTCAAGATTAAACACAGATTTTTCTCTCTTCTCTCTCTCTAAAGGTCGGCCCTCTCCTCTCCTTAGAGTGAATATCAGCCAAAATGAAGGTATATGAGAGAATGAGATGTGTAGTGCTCAAATGCAAGAAGCCCCACTAGCCACAATTAAGGTATTAAACAATTGGAGCACAATGTCATTAAATAATTCAATTTAGTCTGGCCCGAATAAATTTTCAATTAAATTTCACCGCAGGCTCTAAAAATTATGCCAAACACAATGGCGTAATAAATTTCGGGTTCTGTGGCCGATAAGGCCCTCGATTGAATTTCCCAAGCTGATTATTCGAACAGATATTCCTATGGTGAACAGGTAAAACTTCAAAATCGTATATATATATATATATTCACAGAATGGCACACAAATCATATCAAAACATATAATCACAATGACATTTGGGACCAATTAGCATAATACAGAACAGGGGTATCACATTCGTGGTAAGTAACGTTGTCAAGATTGCAGGTGTACTGATTGGCCGTTTCAAGTGAAGGGATGTCAGTCACTATATAAGGTTGTGATTGTTGTATCGGGAGCGGTGTGTTGTGAGTAGCTGGTACTATACCTCGGGCTATAGTATAATGGATGTCTCCCTAAGTTTTCAAATTTCTTTATTTGGATTAAATGTGATAAGTTCGTACCTTAGCACTGGTCAAGTCAGAGGATATTATCAGAAGCGTTAATTGGGTATATAACCCATGGTTAGAGTGTGACCCGTGGGTGGAGTCACAGTGGTATGGTGTTTACGGATGAAGATGTGGGTTAATGACGAGGGAGGCGAGGACTTTTACCCCTCTGGAAAGTTAGAAAAGTGAATCTTTGGAAGCCCTATCGGCGACTTGTGACGGTGTCGGGGTTTGGTTCATGATGGTTGCCTAGCGGTAGTGTGGACTAGTGGTTTAGCACGGAGGCCGGGCCTCTTGATGGTACTCTCGAGATGAGTGACAAGTAAGAAATAGAGTAACGAGTGGACCCTATGAGTTATTGGAGGATTCGGTGTAGGAGTAAGAGGGCTTGCAAAATAAGGAGGTTTTGCCTAGTACGGTTGAATGTGTTAGATGGGATGGTTTCGAGAGTTGCGCGGTGTTGGCAGGACTATATGAGAATGTTCGAGGGAACGTGAGATTTGTATCTCGAGTTAGTGGGAATGGTACCTGTATGCTGGTTCGTGTGTTGGGCCTTGCTAGATAGTGAGTCCATGGTGACCCCCTTGGTTGTATAGGGGTAGTGTTCATATTGTGATTGGTTATCCATTGTTGGGTGTGGGTTATGAGTGGATGCTGCCAACATTCTTTGAAGGTAGAGCAATTCGTGTTCTAAAGTAATGAGTATAGCGTGGGTCAAAGTAGTCCTTCGTATTCGGGATGTTGTGATTGAGGTTGACCATGTCGGTCTTCGGTCAAGGAAGTGATCAGGCTTGCTAGATAACCATGGCGGGGGATGGTGATTCCCTTAGACGCGATGTTGAGGCGGTTAAATTTTAGGAAATCCAGTGAGATTCCAAAATTTGTGGTTCGTGTAGAGAACTCCGTGGTTGGGGTTAGTGGTCTGAGTAGCACATCAGTGTGTGGATTACTGAGTGTAGAGTTTATTGAGTTGACTAGTCAGCTTGTCGGTATCGGGTGTTGGGATGGCATTGGTCACCTTGAGTTTAGTCTCGTTCGTTGTAGACTACGTATGTTGATTAAGGAAAACTGAAATTAATCGAACATGTTTTGTCGTTGAGTCTGACGGTTGGAATAATACATCTAATATATGTATTGATTGATCATTGTGAATGATTGGCTTTTTATACATGATGAATGTATGGTGTTTAGTTTGATGTTGATACAGCACTATAATGTGTATCATTTGTGTATTTCTGAGCCGTGTTTATGATTATAAAGTGGTTAAGTAAAGGGAGGCGGGATAAAATTGCAAAACCATGAATTTCTTATACCTTATGTGTTGATAGTACTGTTGTTATTTCTATTAACTATCATTATAGAAATGTTATGTTCTGTGTCGGTTGTGGCATCACTGTATGAGTGATGGTTGTGGATAGTGCTGTTTTGGAAAGAAATGGAAAACAAAATTTTTCCAGTGTTTGGACCATATAAATGCGTTGTTGAAAAGTTGATTTAATTCAAGAATTTTAAAGAATTCCAGATTAATCTTTTGGCAAATAAACTGTGGATGACTCTGCTTTTTGGGTAACACCGTATTTGTGAAGAATGTTTGCAAAGCTTTTGAGTTTTCGTACGGAACATGCAAGATTTATTCTGGAACGTTAACGTTGAAAATTTAAACATCTTTGGGAAATGCCTCTTGAACAAGAAAATGTTTTCTTATTATCTACTCTAAAGATTTGCTTTGGTCGTGTTGTTGAGTAGTGACTTAGCTTGGAATGCTAGTCGGTTGTTGGTGAATTGTTTCGGGGGAGGTTTGGTTTGTTGAGGCTTGCGTACCTAAGGTGTGGTTGTTTAGAATGTGTTTCCTTGGTTAGTATCTTCCTTGCTAAGAGTAAGTCGGAGGTTTGTTGTGAAAGTAATTTCTTTCCTTAGGGCTCGATTGTTGACTGCTCTGTTATCAGTTGGCCTTGTGTTTTGGCGTACCCTTAATTTTGGGGACGAAATTCTTTAAGGGGGGGAGGTTATAGCGGTCCCGATATTTCCTGTGGTTGTTTAACTATAATCCGGACTCGGTTCCGTAGATTCGTTGTTATCTTATCCTCATTTCTATCCCTTACTCTTTTAATTAGAATTTTGGGTTGTGTTGGGCAGGTTGGGAATAAGTGGGTCGTGTTTTAAAACTTAGAAATTTTGCCCAGGTTTTGGTCTCTCCGCTCGAGCGGCGATTTGACGCTCGAGCGGGATTTTGTTGTTGCCTCTCCGATCGAGCGGCAGTTTGGACGCTCGAGCGTGAATTTCCTTCTCTCAGCATTTTGGTCGTCTGCAGAAAATTCTGGGAGAGTGCACCCGGCGCTCGAGCGGATCTTTGGACGCTCGAGCGTGAACCTGTGTCTGTACGCTCGAGCGGGGTGTTGTACGCTCGAGCGGACCTGCTTTTATATCAGTTCGTGAAACCACCTTTTTGATCACTTTTTGATTTCCTTTCTCTCTCTTACTTTTTCAAAACCTCCATTGGAGAGCACTTCACTCTAAAACCGAACTTCTCTCTTAGGATTGATCTACCTAGAGTGTTTTTCTCACCTTGGGCCTTTGTAAGAAGTGTGTTGATCGTCGAGGGCTTTGTTGAGATCTGAGAAATTTGGGATTTGGAGCACTTCTGAGTTTTACTCATCTTCTCCCTTGGAGCTCTGAATTTGAGGTAGGGATATCCTACTCCTCTCTATGGATTTTGTCTTTAAATTTTGGTAATTTGAGATGTTGGGGTTGGTTTGGTAATTTTTGTGAAAGTTTGGGCCTTTTGTGTTATGTTACAAAAGTTGGGGTTTTATTTGTAATAAACCTAGATGCATGTTTGGTATAGAGAAATGGAATAAATGTTGAATCATTGATGAAAATGGGACCTAAGGGTGGTGATGGTAATTATGGAAAATGACCTAATTACATTGTTTAATTAATTGAGATAATTAATTGTGGGAAATGAGGAAATGAATTGGAATTGTTGAGATTGGGAGTGCATGGGGTTAAAGGGTGTAGTTGAATTATTTATCACTCACCGAATTGAAATGTCGATTGAATATCCATTGTGCATTTATTTCCTGCTTAGAAATAATTGCTTTGGGCTACCGGTGGAGGGTAGTGTTGATTGTTGTAGACAATGCTTGATGATTAGGCAAACTAAAACTAATCAATTGGATGTGTCATAGAGCATGTCGGTTGATAGAATACATTAATTTTATGTATTGATTGATTGCATATGTGATTCTGTGTTTATATGCATTACTTGTGTATGGGAGGAGATAGGGGATGTACTCCACGGTTTAGGGGAAGATGGGGGATGTACCTCTAAACCGGTTAATGGTTTAGGGGAAGATGGGGGATGTACCTCTAAACCGGTTGTTGGAATGTTGATATAGCTCATATGCTTATCGGTTGAAGTGTTGATACAGCTCATATGCTTATCTATTGAAGTGTTGATACAGCTCATATGCTTATCTGTTGTAGTAGTGATATAGCTCATATGCTTATCTATTGAAAAGTTTGTTTGATTTGATATAGCACTAAAATGTATATCATCATTGTTTGCGAAGTATGGGAGTAGTTTATGTGTTATTGGTACAACACCATAATGTGTATCCACCTTGGATTTCGAAAGTGTTCTAGTGATGAACTATAATCTCATCAAACGTTCTGGCCAGAGTACTGAGCCTTGTTTCCAAACTCAAAGTTGAACAAAAATGAAAAGTGAATTGTAACATAGACTTGGCTGTCATGGTAACGTAGGGAGATGTAAATGGAAGTGTCAGTGTTGACCATCTATCAGTTGCTAATCTTTTAGTCATTGTTCATGGTTGGTTTAGTGTATTTCTACTGGGCTGTGGCTCACCCTATATGGGAATATCATTTTCAGGTACAGGTAGCATGCCACCTCCAAGGACGTAGCTTGGGAGGCCAGAGGCGGACCTTTTTGTTGTTTTACTTTTGATGTATTATTTGTAAATTCAAGCCAAGGGCTTAACGTGTTTGAGTTAGTACTCTTTTGTTGTAACCAAGTGTTAACTTGGAAAGCTGTAAGCCCATAGGGCATTTGCTTTTGTTGTTAACATGTAATACTTTTTGTAATGAAACTCTGTTAAATGAAAGAATGTGAAGCTTTTGAATATCAATGCAGGTCTTATTTAATGGGTTTAAAGTTATTATTTTGAGGGCGTTACAGGTAGGGAATATTATGGGGGTGTATAAAGAAAAATACAAATTTAAGTTCTTTTAAGTAGATGTAAAAACACCACAATGGAGTTTAGGAACAGGATAATGTGGTGGAGTTTTTAACTAAATCATATATATATATATATATAGTTGTTTTTCAAATGTTTTTTTAAAGTTAAGTATTTTTGAATTTATATTTTAAATTTCTATTGTTTTGTGAAATTGGGGTTTTCAAAATGAGTGATGATAGCTAGGGGTAGGTATTGTCTCATTGGTCCACCCAATCCTATTTTTTTAGAGGGCTTGGGAATGCTATTTTGGCTGGGAGGCCCAGGCTAAGTTATAACCAAGCCACAAACATTTGTAACATGAATTACAAAATTTTGGACATTTTATTACGTTAATTTGTGAAGAGGTTATGTATTTTGTGGTTACGTATTTTGTGGTTAATGGTACAAAATTTTATCGTAAAGTTACGTCAATTTGTGATAGGGTGCACACCATGGACTTTTCCTACTGAAAAATATATAAACACCCCTTCTATGCTCCAATATTATGCAACTAATCTGTTTATTTGTTTTGTTTATTTATTTCTTTTAATCAACTAGAGCTCAACCACTGTAACTCTCCCTCTTCTATTCCCCCTTATTTGATCTCAGCTTCTCTCTTTATGTAGACTGTAGCCCCGTCATTTCTGTTACTAATTCTTCTTTTGTCTTTTTTAATTTATATTATTTGCTTCATCATATCAATCATTATTATTGGCTATTTGTTGAACTCTGTTAGTGAGTAGTGACTTTGTTTAACTTAACATGGCTGTTTAATTGTTTCTTTGTTAATAATATCTGTTGTATATTGGAATGTTAGATTCAATCGTTTTAATGCATTTTTTTTTTTATAGAAACAAGTTTTATTGCATTTCGTTTTTCAAAAAATAGTCTCTATATATAAGTGGTTGAATTTGGGAATTATATTTCCTTCGAGGTTAGGCTTGAGATGACTATATGAGCTTGATGTTCAGGTTGGACTTGGTTTGGACAGATACAAAATTTCTTATCAGGTGGTGCAAGCTTTGCCCAAACCCAACTTGGCCCGATCGGTGGCCACCCCTACTAATAGCACCACACTTATTTCTTTGGAATCCCTTCATATTTTTTTATTACAATTTTACCCCATCATAAAATACATTAATGTGTATTAATTGGGTGTGTGTTTTATTTATTTATTTATTTATTTATTTATATATAAAATTCCAATTTTATCCTACCCTTAACCTTCCAAACCCCTAAAAACGTAACCCTATCTCCACCCTAATCGCCACCTACTAGTAACAACTTTGACCACCCTCCCCCGCCTATCCCTAACTCTGGCCACCCTCATTTACCACTCCCAAGCCTCTACACACCGTTGGTAGCCGATTTCTCACCTCATCGCCATTTCTCAACTCCTCACTAACTTACACCACCTTCGATCACATCCTCATCTCCATCGCTAACCCCATTTCCACCTACATATCGCCACCCATCCTTATCTCCTCTCTTGATGGCCCTTACCTTATTTTCTCTTCATTTTGCCACCCTTATCTAGAAACTGCAACCCTCTCTTCGATGTCGCCGCTTTAGCCCCTCCAACCATTTTGATAGAGAGAGATCAAAAAGAGAGTCATAATGGTGCATATGGGAAGGTTGCAAAGGTGTGCAAGGGATGTGGAAGGTTGGGGAAGAGCACGATAGGGGTGGTACTAGGGTTGAGAGGAAAATTTATTTCATGGTCCAGGAACATCACGTGGCCATGTCCCTGACCAATTACAAACTACCATACTCTGCTGTTTTTCAACCACCCAACACAAAATCGTGAGTCTCACTCTCTCCACCATTCACAACATAGGGTATCACGTGGTTGTGTCGCAAGACTACCAAATAATTTCTCGATGGGAGTGGGTTTTAGAGGTGGTTGTTTCAATTGCTATAGTGGAAGTCAAGATGGGGACTAAAGTTATGTTTCAAAAGTTAGGAATGAAAGGAGAATTATGAATAAGGCCTCATTTGGCAAGTGCTGATTTAATCTAAAAAGTTAAAAAGTCACTAAAAAAACTAAAAAGCTAACAACTTATACCAAAAATTCAAAAATTCCACTTTCTCTCTAACTTTTACACACCTTTTTGTGAAAAATTAAAAAGTTATCCCAAACATACTAATTTTTTTTACATCATATTTTAGCCAAAAAGTTACTAAAAAAAAGCATGTTTCCAAACGAGGCTTAAGATGAGGATCTAAAAAAAAGTTAAAAAGTTTAATAATTTAGCAATGTTATAAATTTAGACTTAACTATTCAGAAATTATTTAAAATTATTTTATGATTCATATTTATTCTACACATAAACTCCACATTATACAAATTCAATCACAATCACATATCATCATTCGGGGTAAATAAGGGTGAGTTCATAAACTTTTATTCTTAATAATTTTTAAAAAAATAGATTTGAAATGGGGCTCGGAAGCAGATAGTGGCCCTGTTTGGTAGAGCTTATTTCCAGCTTATTTCAGCTTTTAGCTTAATTTAAACTATTTTGATGTGTTTGGTTCAGCTTAACAATACAACTTATAACTTTTTGTAAGTCAAAAATCAACTTATTCTTTGAGTGGCGGAGGAGAATCTTAATTTATAAGTCAAAAATCAGCTTATGTTCACAGCTATAAGCTATAACCTGTTAAGCTATAAGCTATAGGCCTTGTTTGATAGGACTTATTTCCAACTTATTTCAGCTTTTAGCTTAATTTAAGCTATTTTAATGTATTTGGTTCAGCTTAACAATACAGCTTATAGCTTTTTGTAAGTCAAAAATCAACTTATTCTTTGAGTGGGGGAGGAGAAGTTTAATTTATAAGTCAAAAATCAGCTTATGTTCAGAGTTATAAGCTATAAGTTGTTAAACTATAAGCTATAATCACTTTTCCACGGCTCTACCAAACGGGGCCATAATCACTTTCCCACAGCTCTACCAAACGGGGCCATTGTATCTACTAGTTTCATCTCTTTATAAAAGGATGCTTTCTGATCATTGGCAGCCCCCTTCTAATAATAACAAAATTACACTTCTAGTGTTACGAATCTTGCATGTATTATTGGTGTTGTACTTATTTTTCAGTTATGATTGATGACTATTGATCTGTGGACCTCCCTGTATGCATTGTTTATTATGATCTAAGAGATTTGCATTTTTCTATCATTGGTTTTTACAGATTCCTGAACTGGATTTTGAGATTCCTCCAGAGGCTCAGCGTGGATCTCTGTCAACGGTATCTCCTTTTATAACCTACTCCTAATTTCATATTATCTTCTGTACTTATGATGCTCAACTTGTCCTTTTGTTTATGTATTAGCTTTTGCCAAGATGTTTACACATTATGTGAGCAATTTGACTGGTTGCCACTGGCAATTGGTACTTTCTTCCCATACACATGCAACTTTTTATGATCTTATTTCTGTCAGATATAGATTTTGCAATGGTAGTTACACTAGAGTGTTAAAAAAGGTATTGTATCAAGTGGGACTTTTTTCTATATTTTTTTTTTCTTCAAATTATTACATTTTTCGTGATAAGAAATGCGTTGGTGATATCTCCCGTTGATGGATTTTTCCTTTTCTTTGGTTTTGTTTGGGTGCATCACATGTAGAAGCCACTTGGAGAGTAGGAATTAATATCATCCCATCCCATCCCATCATTTGGATAATAACTTCGATAAATAGTTCTGCTGTGTGTAACATGCTATCATGATTATATTTTTCTGCTCTTTGTCTTACCTTGGCCATTAACTCTTCGTTCCTATATGTCTATTCGTATAACTGATGTCCAGTCATGTTAAACTAGTAATATTTTGTTAAGTCAGAATTCTGAAGTGAGTAGTGCTGAGGAGTCGCTCAATTTATAAGTTAAAAGTTCAGTATATTCTCCAAGATTGCTGGTGCATTGTGCATGAATTTTGAATAAAACCCCCTTTTTTTCTTCTTTTCATGCAGTTTTGAGTCAACATGTTTGATCTTGTGTTATTCTTTTCCACATAATCTGTGTTATTTATTTGGATGCTTATCTTTGTACACTATTAACCCCACCCCTGCTGTCTGTTTTCCAGGTGGAAGGGATATTGTTACAAGCTGCGGACGAAATAGAGGCCCTTCAAGAAGAAAGAAAGGTACATGTTAATTTGAACTCACTAGCTATTTTTCTTCATCTTCCTCCTCCTTCTTAGGTTCCCTTACAACCTATCTTTTGCTTTTCAGAAAGTGGATCCCCAATCTACTAAAGCAATTGACCGGTTCTTGCCAAAATTGAGGGCTTGTGCAAAAGGCGAGTCATCCTTTACAATCATTCTTGATGATCCTGCTGGCAATAGTTTCATTGAGAACCCGTAAGTGCCTACCCACACCCATTAACATTTAAATCTATAAAATGGCATAATACATTACATAAGTGTCTGCTTTAGGTCTGATTATAGTAAAAATATAATGATATTTGAACTGTAGAGAGGATGTCCTCCAAACCCCCTACTAAGACTTGGGAGGACCCTCCAATATTACAAGAAATCTACTTTTGAAGCTGAAATTCTTGTGCAAATTTCTAGCACAAGAGAGTTAAATTAATTTGATCTTCATCGTGGTATTTCTGTTGTATGTGTTGTTCGTTGCAGCTTCAATGGGCTGCCTATGGTTATTGTCTATGTTACGCGGACTCTTCAAAATAAATCAAATACCCGTGTCGGACACCTGACACTCAGATAAGAGTATGTGATATGTGTCAGCTACTTTTCAACAGACACTTCTTATATAATTGTATGTAACACTATTATTATATGTACATATTGTTGTATAGTTGCAATAAATGCCTTTTTGACATTGTAAGTTACATATAGCACCATTTTATCTCACATATTTGATTAAAAATATAAAATATGACATTTGTTTTTGCCGAGTCCATGACCCTTAAATTTATGGTTTGAAAACTCTAACCTCTAGATACATACCCACATCTGACACCTATGTCCCGGTCCATGTAACATAGGTTATTTTTTTTTAAAAAAAAATTTGTTTTTTTTTTTAGGTTGTGAGATTTTGTGTGACTGCTGTTGTAACTTTTGCTAACAGCATAAGTGGTAAAAATAGCTTAATTAAGCTGGAAAAAGTTGATTCCTTTGGCTCAGGGAGGGGTGCTTTTAGATTCTGCTTATAGATTATTAGCTTATAATAAGCTATAACAAACAGGCCCATAGTTAGTTCTTCTCTCTGTGTTTCTCTCTTTTTTTTTTTTTTTTTGGGTAATCTGAAGGGCATCCACTGATCCCTGATAGGTTTGCTCCATCTCCGGATCCTTCATCGACAATTACGTTCTATAAACGAACTCCTAAGCAACAAGCATCACTGGGGTACGTTGTCGACCCATCACTTGGGGAAGAACATCGTGATGAAGCATTATCAGAGGAACTAAATAGTACTGGTGATCAAACTAGAAGAGAACCACATGGATTAATTGGAGCTGCAGCTGGTCAGCGGGCTATTGCTCAGGGTAATAGTGCAGAATTTGCTGAATCTTTGTTTCGGTACTCTGCACCAGAAGAGGTACAAATATCCTTTCAAAAGTTCATTCCCACCTCCTGCTTTCTTATCCCTCCTCTCGTCTTTTGTGGTGCAAATGTAGAACGTAAATTTGTTGCAAAATGAGCATGGATAATTCGCTACTCTATTTTCTTGAATTTCACATCTGTTTCTTTTATGAAATGGGAAGCTGCAATTCAATTATTTATTTATTTCTTCTTGCTGGATAGGTGATGACCTTCCCATCAACATGTGGAACTTGTGTAGCCAAGTGTGAGACTCGAATGTTTGTCACCAGTATCCTTCTTATCTCTTCTGTCATTGAGATGTGACATGGCACTAGTGGTTCTGTTTTTATACTACTTGCCATATACAAATAATATGGCATACATTTAGTGTCTGAAAGGATTGTGGAGAATGATATTTGAGGAATCTAAGATTGTTTCTACTACCATGAGTTTTGTGGTTGGAAATGAAAACTATTTTCCCCTTAGTTCATTTTACCGATAAATAAGCATGGGCTTTGTTGAGCTTAACAATTTAACAGATATTCCATACTTCCGAGAAGTGATCATCATGGCATCCTCTTGTGATGCTTGTGGGTACCGCAATTCTAAGGTTTGTACATACGTATATATTTTCTTTACTATTCTCATTGTTAATATCCTGATGATGTGTATGCTTTCCCTTTGCAATTGAAGCCTGGTGGCCGTATTCCTGAAAAAGGAAAGAAAATTACAATTTTTGTGAAGAACATTAATGATCTAAGCCGTGATGTGATAAAGGTATGCCATTGTCACTCATAGTTTTTGTGCAAATGAACATTTTGAACATGCCTTCAAGAAAACTGACAAGAGCTAACTAAGGATGTTTGAATCTAATTAATGCTGAAGAAAAAAACGCAATTCAAATGTGCTGACTAACAATCATTTGATATATCTCAGTCAGATGCTGCTAGTGTAGAAGTTCCAGAGCATGACTTGGTGCTGACAAGTGGAACATTGGGTGGAGTTGTGACTACTGTTGAAGGTTTGATCACTAAAATTAGTGAAAGTGAGTACATTTTCCATCCTTTGGTTTTCATTTTCATGCTGCAATTTCTATCCTTAAGCTGAAGATTTTCTTGGCGGTTTTCATCTATTTATTTTCTAATTATAGGACAGGAATGTATATGTTTCCAAATATTGATGGTTTTTGCATTCTCATTTTTAAAGATGGTATAGATTGACCAACTTTCACATGTTAGTAGTTGTTTGACTTGCAGGGATTTGGATTCCTAAATTTATGTCTTTGTGCAGTTCTCTCTCTCTCTCTCTCTCTCTAGTTAAGATACTACAGTTTGCATTGGGAGCTAGTGGATGTTATCAATATATAATTGGTGTTAATGTTATAAATATGGAGATGGACATCTTCACATTATTTGTCTGTGATTTTAATTTTGATTTCTTTTGCTTTGTAGTTTGTCATCCTATCAATTTTTATTTTATTGTCTCTTTTTCCTCCTTTTTTGGTTATATGCACCAACATTTACACATCTCTTGCCAAATTGAATTATATATTATATGATTAATTGTGCAGATCTTAAGAGAGTACATGGATTTAGTTTTGGGGATAGTCTTGACGGTAGTAAGAAAAGCAAGTGGCTAGACTTCAGAGCAAGGCTTAACAAGGTAGTGAACCCTCAAATATGATGTTTTCAATTTTTTGAGAACTAAATAGCCATCATGATCCCAAAAAAGGAGTGGAGAATAAATGACAAAGGAAAGCTACCATCTGTCATATGCCTGTAGCATTTCCTGAACCTTAAATTTTTTCCCTTCAATTATCAAATCAATTCCGCAAATCCTTTACTGTGCCATTTCTCAAACCCTTGTCTCTCTCTCTCTCTCTCTCCCCCCACCACCCCACCTCCCAAAAGAGATTATTGTAGTTGGTGTAGAAAATGATATTGTTTCTCAATTCAGAATTGCAAAAAACACGCACACACAAGATACACAGATATTACTTAGTGTAGACAATTTTCGAGTGACTCATTTATTGTCAGTTCCTTTTTTCTCAATGTTTAAGACTGCACACGAAATGCATGTCCATGTTGACTCTCTCTTACCATTTGAATGTGTCCAACGGATAGTGAAATGGACTGTTGTACATTCCCATTTATTTAGCGTCTTCTCCACCTGGGCATTAAATGTATGTTATTGGTGATTTGTCTAACTATTTAAATTATCTGTGAGCATTCAACTGTCTGACTGTTACTGTATAGCTTCTGAGTGTGGAAGATCCATGAACATTGATCATTGATGATGCCCTGGCTAATTCTTTTGTCGCACCGGCAACTGACGATGTTAAAGATGACCATCAGTTATCATGTAAGTCCTCCACACATCTCTATGGCTGGTGTTCTGGTGCAATCTTATTTATATGAGACAACTGTTGGAAGCTTTTTATGGGTTGTAGCCTTATATGTTCTTTCTGTGGATGAAGCTGTCAATACAAAAAAGTCAAACTCTTCTCTCTACTTTTTTGCACGTCTTTTTGTAAAAAGTCAAAAAATACTAAAAAAAATCAATTCTTAAAACAACCCTAAGTCAACGGCCAAGTTGAAAATCCGCATAACCATGTTTTGGAGAATGGCCGGGGTTTTAATTTTTTTGGTTTTTTTTTTCTTTTTCTTCAAATAATATCTTTCTTCGAGAACATGTATAGAGCTGTGGTTTATCTGATGTGGTCTTCATATTAGGCAGACAAACCCTAGAACTTGGACTTGGACGGACCTTATTTTGTGCATATTGTACAATGTTGTTTTCAACGCAGTTTTAACCACTGGTTCAATGGTTAAAACTTGGCCTATTAAACTTGAGGTGTTACTGGTTTGAGCCTTAGGCCATCTCCAACGGTGCATCAAATTGTGCATCAGATTTGAAATATGATGAAAAAGCCACTTTTTCTTCCTCCAATGGTTTCACCAAACTGATATCAAATTGAGAATTAAGCAAGAATTTCACCAAACTGAGAATGCGCTGGGTCTTTCACCAAAACACTATTCATTACCGTTGTATTTTCACTACTGGATGACCCATCAGATGACCAATTTTGCGCAAACTTTTGTACAGATTTTACACTGGGAGGTCGACCACCCGGTCGATCCTGAGGTCGACCCCCCCAGATGACCCTCAAGCTTGAAAATTCAATTACAGAATTGTACAAATTTTGCTCTTTCCGGTCAACCAGCCGATCGACTGGCTAATCATTCCCCCGGACGTCTAGTACGTTTTGATGAAAGCTACAGTACACCGTTGGAGTGATTGATATCAGATTGAGCCAAATGCCTTTTTTTTACTCAAATTTGGTGAAAATTTTGTTCAATCGTTGGAGATGCTCATAGGGCAGCCACTTTGTACAAATCATGTCAAAAGTTAAGTCTATACCCAATCTACCTCTTTCCAGACCCCAATGGGTAC
Source organism: Camellia sinensis (assembly GCF_055761805.1). NCBI lineage: Eukaryota > Viridiplantae > Streptophyta > Magnoliopsida > Ericales > Theaceae > Camellia > Camellia sinensis. The sequence goes on along the minus strand of NC_138961.1, from coordinate 68,926,825 downwards.
CAACCCATGCCTACTCTTTTTTCTCTATTTTTACTATGTTTGCTAAGGATTTTTCTCTTCATAACTATTTATGGCACTTAATTCTACTTTGCTAGCATTTTTTTTCTTTTTAGTGTTGCTGTTGTATGATGTCATATTGACAATGTGCAGTCGAGGAATATGAGAGGTCGTGGGAGTAGAATGAGGAGTTGGGTCTGAATGATATTGACACCTCTTCAGCTGACGCTGCATACAAGTCGACTGATGCTACACGAAAGGAGGGAACAACTGTATGAAATTTTCTTGTTGTTTCCATGTTTTCCAATACAAGTGAAAGCACATGCGCCTAGTGTAGACGCGCCCGCATGGGGCCCTCGCTACTACAGTTCGGACTCGATTTTGTGTCATGGTTCTTAATCTTGAACCAAAGAGTTCAAATCTGGCAAATCGTTTTGAGAAACAGATTTTTTTTGAAAAGAAGTGCCAAACATGGGCTGCTTTTCCAGATACAGAGTCGCCACCTAAATATTTTTTATGGGGGAATTTAGGAAACCCTGACTCAGTGCCGAAGGCCACATGTCCGTCATCACCAGAGTTGCCTCGGCTCGGGAGCTAGGGTACGATTGGGGAAGGTCAGCTATGAGCACCCCCTCTCGCCCGATCCGAAGATCGGCCTCTACTAACCGTGATATCCGTTTTTGAAAACGTTATGTGTTCTTATTCCATTTATTAGCCTAGAATTACTATGTTATGCGTACAGCAAACAAGTATAGACTAGATTGCCTAATTTGGAAACAAGCATTGCATATCCGTTTTGTTTCGAAAAATGTTTTGAAATTTGCTACTCGTAAGTAGGCTAAAACACGGATTTCAACGAGTTTTTCCAACTCGGGCAATCCAACCTTCACCCACAAGCATTCAAACAGTTTATCTCACATAAGCACTTAGCCACATGGTAAGCATACTATCATGGTAGCATTCACACGCATGTGGTATGCTAAAGCATAAATACTTACATCGTCCTCCATGCCAAAACAACAAACTAGTTAGCAAAAATGCGTGTCCTAGTCCATGTCAAGTTTGACTAATGCAACACATGCAGGATGCAATTAGAGTAGGCTCGGCTAACCTAAATATGGCATGTGAAATGCAACCAATTGATTTCACGTATTCAATTTGGGATTTTGAAATACAAATGCAGTTAGCATGATGTACCGAGCCCGGTGCATGCAGGACAAATGTATGGATGCACGCATGCGTTGCATAAGATATGCTAATTTAAAAAAATGCCCTAGTCTACCATCATAAACAGGTAAATAAAAGGGAAGAAAGACGTGAGGTTGGAAGACATACACACACTCACGCACACTTATTACATCATTGCCCTCGCTCGGAGGGACCGAATAAATATTACAGTCCGAATGATAAGCAAATAAAATTATTACAAAATTTTTTATTAATTAATAAAAAAGAATGCAAAGAGAAAGGAAAGGGGTGGCCGCAGCCTCTGCCTCGGGATGCGCGAATGATGCATGCTCGAAACCCAACTCGCCTGGAAAACCCGTACCACATTACTGCCACCTCTGTTTATACTGCCCTGCTTCTCTGAAAATTCCCAAAGTCCCAGAACAGGTTCCTTGCATGCTGCAGAGTACCACCGGCCGAGGGAAATTACCACCGGCAGTGCACAATTCCCACCGGCCGCTTTTGGATCTATCGGCTGTAAACAGATTGCCGGTCGGCACTAAATTCTGCCAGTCGGCAGAAACTTCCTGCAGAAGACAGTTATGACAGCAAACAGAGGACAGACAGTATGGCATGGGATTTCAGGCATATGTAAGCATGGTCATGCTTCCTATGTGCTTTAAACTCAAGGAAGCATGGCCCTCGATCCTCGAGCCATCAATGGTGCATGATAGCCCAAGGGATCAAATTTGCCACTTGATGTAAAGATGCATGCAGCAAACAAAATGAGAACCAAAGCCTTATCAAATCGGAGTCAAAGGCCTCGGTGACCGAGAATCAAGGAACATTACATCACTTGAAGTATGAATGTCCCTTGATCCCCACATTTGGCTTGACACCCCAAACCAAATAATGCAATGCATGTTATGCAAACATGGCTTAAAATGCGACATGATACCAAGATGCAAGGCATGCCAAGTGTGGTGCAACTAGTATGGCAAGCATGCAATGTTAGGCATACGAGATGCAAATTTAGTGCAAACATGGGCCATTTAGGCAATGGGATCAACATGTTACAACACTTAATGAAGCAATTATGCAACAAACATGAGATAAGCATGCAAGGGTGACCATAAACCACAAAGGGGCCGACATCAAACCATCTTAAAACAGTGGCCAAAAGTGCCTAAAATGGTGGACAAACTCTCATGCCAACATGCAAGCCAATGGTCTCGAAACTAAGGCACAAGAAAGGAGGTACCTCACTCCCATAACATGACCAATCATAGCATGATTTAGACAAGTAAGAAACAGAATTTTTACAGGCAAAATAGGGCTCCAAACCCTCCTAATATGGCAGCTAAGATGGCTCCAAAGGGGTGTATGCACTAAGGTTCATGTGTAGGCATAAGAGGGCACGCCTTCAAGGCAGAAAAGAGGTCACAAATGCACACATATGAGCATGATTTATGGACTGAAATATGGTCCTAAATGATGCCAAAACATGAGGATGGTCCAAACTATGCATGCTAGAGGTCAACATACTCAAAGCTTACAAGCCAAAACACAAAGAGATGACATCAAACAAGGCAAACATGGCTGAAATAGATGACCAACAGACCTCAAACATGATAAAATAATACCAAAACCTTCATGGAACCATGCCAATATATGCAAGAATCATGGCCTAAGCACAAAGGGGCATTTCTAGGCCAAATGGAGCAATACAAAGCAAGTACTTTAAGAATGCAAAGAGACATAAATCCGGCCAAAAACGGAGGTCACACATGACCTAAAACACCCAAAAAACTTCTGAAATGAGGCCAAAAATGATCAAGCATACATGCTACCCTTTTAAGCCAAAAAGCAAGGAAACAAGACAATGAAAGGAGAGGGGTGTCCCTCCCCTATGCAAGACTTCAAACCACCTTCCTTACCACTAAAAATACACTGGTTTTCAGTGGTGAAGAGATCAAAACACTGAAGTAAACAAAGCCCTACCAAAGAGGCAACAAAAGGGGGCAAATAAGGCCTAACAAGGTGAGTTTGCACTCAAACTACAAGACAACCTTAATGAAAGTTCTAAAGCATGAAAATATAAGCCTTTTTCATGTTATGCACAAAAGCTAAATAAGCAAGCAAGATAGGTAAATAACTATTGTAAGTTTGGGGAAAATAAAGCAAGATGCTCACCCTTGAAGAACCTTTGAAGAACAAATGGTCTAGCCCTCTTCTGTTGATCAAAATCAGTCCAAAAACTCAAGAATCAATCCCCCAAGTCCCTCAATCTCGGAGCTAGGTGTAATAGTGTGTGTATTGGTGCAAAAGTAAGGTAAAAACACACTTTTGGGCCAAAAAAAACAGACAAAGGAGGAGAGAGAGAGGGAGATATAGAGATAGGATGTATCTCTAACCTAGATCAAAGAGGAGAGCCTCCCTCTTATAGAACTCCCTCTTGCAAAGCTTATACAATAAGCTTGGTTAGAGGGAGATCCCTCCATACACGTGTATGGAGGGAGGCAGAGTTGGTGCCAGCTATCACAGCTGGCACACAATATCTACATAAAGTAGATGAACAGTGGTCGGCTGCCCAAAAATGTCATTTTGACAAAATTTAGTGCCGACCGGCAGCAAAATGTGCCGACCGGCAACAAAATGTGCCGACCGGCATAAAAGATTGCCGATGGAAGCAAAAACCGGCCGGTGGCATCTAGCCACTGCCGGTGGTGTGTAGGGATGTCTCACAAGGCATTCCCTCCCCTTCCAAGGAAAAACACAAGTGTTTGGTGTGAAACCAGACACTAAACAGTCAAGTTCGAAGATCCTGAGGCAAGGCGCGCAGTCGAGACCTCCGGGAACTCCAAACGAACACAAACATGGATAATCACCGAGTGTTCAAACGGTGACGTCCAAGTCTTGAGGACAGTCAAAAATGGGGTGTCTACAGTTGCCCCTCTTTGACAGAACTCGAAAGTCATAACAATGACGGGAGTGAATGTCAAAGCCCCGAGACGACCCATTTTTGACAAGGCTGAAGACTTGGACAAACAAACAAAATACCGATAAATAAATGGTTGTGCCCACAGGCTGCCTACGTATCCCTTTGCAAGGAATCAAACCAGCATAGTTCAGGGGCAGGATGCAAATGATTTGCAGGAAGACTTTGATAATTGGACTTATACGCTACGCGAAGCCGGTTTGTATTCAAAACAATGCAATGTACTAACAAGTACAGGTGAGGTGCGCAAGATAGCGCGATAGAATGCATGCAAAATGCAAGTAAGGTGCACAAAACGGTGCGACGCAATGAACTGACAAATGCTACAAGCATTTTCTATGCAAGATGAGAGAGAGCATGTAATGAAATGCACAAGATAGTGCGATACGCAAAAGAGCGCGATTGTAAACTGCACAAAATAGTGCGATGCGCAAGAAAGCGCGAGTGATTTGAAATGCACAAGACAGTGCGATACGCTAAACAGCGCGAGTGATTAAACATGCACAAGACAGTACGATGCGCAAGGGAGCGCGAGTGATAAACTACACAAAACAGTGCGATGCGCAAGAAAGCGCGAGTGATTTGAAATGCACAAGACAGTGCGAGTGATTTGAAATGCACAAGAAAGTGCGATTGAGGTGCGTAAAATAGCGCGAAATGTAAACTGCACAAAACAGTGCGATGCGCAAAATAGCACGAAAGTAAACTGCACAAAACAGTGCAATGCGCAAAATAGCGCGAATGATAAACTGCACAAAACAGTGCGATTGAGGTGCGCAAAATAGCGCGAATGTAGTTGCACAAAATAGTGCGATACGCAAAATAGCGCGATTGAAATGCACTAAACAGTGCGATACGCTAAACAGCGCGATTGATTTGAAATGCACTAAACAGTGCGATACGCTAAACAGCGCGATTGAAATGCACTAAATAGTGCGATACGCTAAACAGCGCGATTGATTTGAAATGCACTAAACAGTGCAATACGCTAAACAGCGCGATTGAAATGCACTAAACAATGCGATACGCTAAACAGCGTGATTGATTTGAAATGCACTAAACAGTGCAATACACTAAACAGCGCGATTGAAATGCACTAAACAATGCGATACGCTAAACAGCGCGATTGATTTGAAATGCACTAAACAGTGCGATACGCTAAACAGCGCGATTGAAATGCACTAAACAGTGCGATACGCTAAACAGCGGGATTGATTTGAAATGCACTAAACAGTGTGATACGCTAAATAGCGCGATTGAAATGCAATGCACAAAATAGTGCGAGTGAGATACAACCACAAGATGCACAAGACAGTGCTAGTGAGATACAAAGTGTAAGTGCACAAGATAGTGCGCGTGAATGCATGTTCCATGCAAATGAGGTGCATTTTCTATGCAAGTATGGAAGAGTGCATTTTCTATGCAAAAGATACGAGCATTTTCTATGCAAGAAACAGGAGCATATTCTATGCAATATTGAAAGCATATTCTATGTAGAATCGAAAGAAAACATATTCTATGCAATGGAAGGGCATCAAACATGTACTCTGGTGCCTCCGATTTACCTTTCGGAGGACTTGGCAATACGCTCAGCTCAAAAGGGGACACCCTATTTATATTGGCGAGAGATAACATCTGCTGCTGCTTTAATTGCCATTCAGACTTGAAGCAGGCTTACACTTGGGGTCGAGATACACTCATACTCCAGAGAAATGGCGAGGTCTGGGAAGGTGCACCTGAAATGCAGTCTTGGATCTTGCTAAAGCTGGAACACCCTAAGATGCTCCAAATTTTCTTTTTTTCTTTTGCTTTGCAGTCTGGAACCTACATAGCTTCAGATAGGCCCTTGTTCTACTGTTCACACTTATCGGGGGTGGACCCTACAGTTTTATGAAAGAACAAATACTGTTTTGCACAAATGTGGAGAATGGCACAGCACTCTGAGCACAAGATGATTTTTTTGGAAATTGAGAAATGAGTTCTTAACCGGGTATTGAGCCGACGACTGGCCACAGCCAAAATGACTCGACAAGGGAAAAACAAAGGTAAACAACCTAAACACATCGAGTAACACTCGAAGCGACTCAAAACAAGAATCGAGACAGACAAAATAAAACACAAGACTCAAATGTGCACATGGAGCCTGTTTCCCCGGGTATTGTTTCCCACCCTTTCTCATTTGTGATTCTCACATCGCTCGGCCCTCAGGCTCTGTTTTTCTGAAAAAGCCCTTTTCTCACTTTTTCTCTCAACGCACATCTCTCTATTCTTTAATCTCTCATTTTTCATCCCTCCCCAGGGTGGTTGATGAATAAACAGGAAGTTGCGGGTTCTTGCCCCAAGCATTTTGCTAGATTCTCTTCTTCTGCTCACAATAGTGAACTTTCTCCCACAGAGGGGTTGCGATGCGGCTGGATGTGCAGCAGATCTGCAATCGACATTGGTTGATGATGCTCTTACTGGGGACTTTGGACGTGATTAGATCTGTCCAAACAAAGGAGTGGAATATCTTGATCCGTTCCCGTTCGTGCTTCGCACTTGGCTTGATACCTCGTTGCGTGGAGGATGTGAGAGCCTTCTGCCCTTTTGTGGCCAGCTTCAGTGGTGCCCTTTTCTGGCTGGTAGAGTGCCCTTTCTGGCAGATGCATTGACAATGGGAGAAAGACAGGAAGCCTGACTCAACTGTGCCCCTAGTTCATTATTTTGACCATTTTTTGTTTTTGCTTTCTACTGAAACAATTTTGACCAATATGAGAGTCAGATTAACATACTTGTTCAATTTTTGATTTGAAAATCATGCAAGTTAGGTTATGAGCACTGAAAATTTTCCCTTTTTGGGTCCAAGAAATGGTCCAGTTTTGGAAAAGATGGAATAATTTTCGAGAGAATAGTCAACCTCAGTAAAAATTCTCAAAAACTATTTTTGCAAACGGCCAATGCTCAACAAGCACGGAACCTACTCTTGAGATGCACAACTTCAGATCCGAAGGAAAATTGCCCCTTGCTTGAAAAGAGCTGCACGGCAACGGAAAGTTGCCCCTTGTTTGAATGGCACCGCGGCACACCGTATGGCAACGGAAAGTTGCCCCTTGTTTGGATAGCATCGCAGCGCATTGCAATCACTCTTCAGAGTAACAATGACAACCGAACTCTCGGATACAGAGAAGGCAAAGATGATCAAAACCATTACATGGACACAGTTGATTTTGAAGTGTTTTACGGCTGGACTTCGGAATGAAGTTGCCTACGTATCCCAAAGATGAGAATCAAGCCTTACGTAGTTCGGGGTTAAGGTACACTCGGGTATTTAACCTCTCCTTTTGTGTTCTAACTTTTGCCAAGGCCGCCCTTCCGGGTTTTCAACCTTGCGAGCTCTGTTTTTCTTTTCTTTTCAATTCTTTTCATTCATTTTTTTTCTTTTTCTTTTCTTTCTTTTTTTTATTTCTGTTTTGTTCTTCTTTTCTTCATTTCTTTTTTGTTCTTTGCATTTTTGTTCTTCTTCTTTTTTGTTCTTTTCCTTTTTTCCTTGCTCTAACTTTTGCCTGGGTCACCCTTCCGGGTTTTCGACCCAGCGAGCCTCTCAAGGGTAAAAGTGTAGCTTTGTCCATGTCAAATGGTTCTGAGATCTCGAATCCGTCTGAATCTAGGAGAGTGACTATTGTTCGCTGACAATGCCGGAGTCCATCCCATGGGGGCCGGATTTGCCCCTAGTGTTGTGGATAGGAACTCAGTAGTTCTTCAGCAAGACTTTCTCTTTCCTCCCTCTGGGATTTGGCGTTCTTGCCGATCTTCATTGATTTGTTTAATGATCCATCTTCGGCTCTTCGAGCACAATCTGGCATCTTTTGCCCCTAGTTCGAGGGGTGCTTCTGATCTAGCTTTACAAGCTTCCTTTGATATGATCTTCTTGATCTGACTTTGGTGCCTCTTGTTCGAGGGCTGCTTCAAAATGGCCACACAGGCCTCACGTTGTGGTTGACCGTTGAACATTCTGAACTCAGGTTCAAGGTTTGAAAGTGAGGGATCGAATCTCGAGGCTGAGAGCGATCCTAAGCTGCACAATCTCAAGAGCGATCCCACACAAGTCTTCGCAGAACCGCGCAAAATATTTTTTTGAAAATTTTTTTTTTAGAAAGCGACAAATCGCTCGCGCCAAAGAAAGTGTAGAACCAATCTGGATCAAGCCAGGGTCCTTCTCAGCACTCACATTAACAAGAATGATCTCAATCATTAAGGGCTTAGCATGCCTCTCTTTTTCTCAATTGATCAAGTTTTGCAAAACCTGAGGAATTCCTTCCTCTTCGTTTTTATCACAATGTTTCAAAAAAAAGTTTTGAAAAACTTAGGTCATTACAATGACTTCAAGGTACAGAAAAGACACAACTTCTAGTCAAATACTGCCATCTTATTTAGAATTTCTGGCATAACTGGCACATGGCAGAAGCAAACACAAGAGTGCGAAAATCACTGCTGTTTCATTCAGATCTGTTGGTGTAACTGGCTCCTCGGCCGAAACAGACTCCAAAGAAAGCAAAAAAAAGACAAACACAAAACAAACAAGTGATGTCCGAGGTAATACCCCCGAAATCACCCGACTCTAACAAAACAGGACTGACTCGACACAACAAGACAGACCCGACTGACTCAGTATGAAAAGACTGACTCAATACAAAACAACAAAACTGACCCAATACCCAAGTCAGAAAGTACCAAAACTAGTGTTCGCACATTGCTCAAAACTGTGCGTGTCAAACGCCACATCTGAAGTGAACTGAGCGCCGCCCGCAGGTGGTTCATCCCCCGATCGCACCACATTATCCCCCAGGTTCACTGATCCAATGACGATAGACTTTGTTGAGTTGGTGCGACGATGACCTTGTTGTCAATCAGATCTTGTATTTCGTGGCGAAGACGGAAACAACCATTAGTGACATGGCCGACTTGCTGATTAAAGGCACAGTACTTGGTCGGATCATGGGAGTGAGGAAGTCTATCTGGCGGTGGTCGCGGCTCCAAGGGTTTCAAATCCCCCTCTCTAATCAAGATCCTAAAGGCCGCTGATAGAGACATGTACAGTGGTGCGAACACCCTCTGGCCTCGAGGTGGGTATTTTGAGGTTTATGGAGTTTTGTTGGATGCACCAGCAAAGGGATTGGCAGGCGTTGACTGGGTTTGCTGATCGTTTCCGAGCACGGGATTAGGGCTGAAAGGAACATTCCTCGTACAAAGGCCCTTCTCCTGGCTTGCCCCTTGATTCAGACTGCTCTCATTCTAAGTGGCGAAAGTGTCATCCACAGTTTTTGTAACAACTGCGAGGACTTGCTCTTTGTTCAGTCCCTCAGCTTTCAAAGCCTCAATATCCCACCGAAGGTGTTCATGGGGACCAATGCCTGCCCCTACCTTGTTCTTACCAGTCGCTTCCACTTTGTCCAGAGATTGGCCTTCTTCTAATGCAACTCGTCCCGAAGTTGGAGAGCCTTTAGATATGAACTCCCTGGTACGTGATGTGGTTGATGATGGGGCCAAAACCCCAAAGGCTAGATCCGCCACAGTTCTCTGAAGATCTTCGATCATTCTCATCAGCTCAGAAGTAGTGCGTTCATGGGTTTGAGATGATTGGGGTTCAGATGCACCCATCATGCATAAGTCCAGGCTCTCTGGGATAAACACATTAGGCCTGGGTAGATAAACTGGGGTGATGTACATGTTGGGGTCGTAAGGGACGGCCAGTGTGTGGATCAGATTGAGAAGTGGGTGATGTACTTGGTCATTAGGGTCTGAAGGTGGAGCTATCGTCTGGTTGTCGATGAGATTTTGGACCTCATGACGAAGGCGGTAGCAACGGTCGGTGCCATGACCGCGCTGCTGATGGTACATACAGTACTTGGAGGGATTATGTCTAGCTGGAAGTGGGTTAGGCAGAGGTTGAGGATCGAGGGGTTTGAGATGCCCTCTTTCCATCAAGGCTTTTAGTGCGCTAGTCAAGCTCATATAGAGGGGAGTGAAAGTTCTGCCCTGAGCTCGGGCTGGGCCGGCTGTTTGTAGGCTTGGTTTGGCAAAAGGGTTGGCTGAGGCGACTACATTGATCTCAGTGGGTTTGGGAATGACGCTACTACCAGCATTGGTACTCCCTGCAAAAACCTTTCTCGTCGGTTCACTTGTTCTGGGAATGATCCCACTGTTGAACGCATTCTCGTTCTGAACCCCCAGATCATGCAAACCTTTGAAAGTGAATAGCGGAGCGACTATCAACTTTTGCAACATATCATACTCGAGGTTTCGCACCATCATCTGTACTTGATCCCTCTCAGAAGGGCGGCGATCTATCATCTGTGCTGCCTTTGCTCTCCACCTCGCAACAAATTCCACAAAAGGCTCTGTTGGGTTCTGGCGGGTTGCTTCAAGCTCTTGCATGGTCATTTCAACTTGGGTGTTGTAAGAATACTAATCAACAAAGGCCTCAGCCAATTCTTCCCAGTTTTGCTTCACTTTATCTTCCAACTTAGCGTACCAAGTGGCTGCTACACCCGACAGGGTTCTTCCAAACAGGGAGAGTTTCTGTGGCTTGGTCAGACCCATCGGCTTCAGGACATCCAAGAAAAGTCGGATATGTACCATTGGATCTCCAGACCCGTCGAAACGGTCAATATATGGCATTTTGAATCTGTCTGGGAGCCGAACGGCAGCCTCGGTGTGCCCATCCTTAATGTTGGGAATGGAGTTAAGGCCCTGTGCCTTTTTGAATTGCTTCTCAAGGTTCGCAATCTTCACTGCAGTCGGATTGAGCTCATTAACATCAAGGGGATGAAGTCTCTCATTAGGCTGCACCAGGGGTCTGAGCACATGAGCTTTAGTCAACCTTTCTCGAGGATTCGGACATTGCAAATCTTCAACTGGCGGAAGTGGGTCAAAGTTTGGCTGGGTTCCCAAAGCTGGATGTGAGGCAGATGCCCCAGATGGACGCTGCATTTCAATACTGGTCTCAGCCTGCATGGCAGTTCCCTGATTTAACGCTGCTATCACGGCCACAAATTCTTCTGAACCCTGTGCCATTATGGTCTGCTGAGTCTGAACAAAGGTGATATGGCTGGCGACTGACGGATCAGATGAACCGGCGAGCCCTAACTGGCCTTTCTTTGCCTTGCCTCAGCGAAAGAACACTGGTTACCCTTGAATTGAATTTCTGACCTAACAAAGTCTATCAACACTAGTCCAATGTACCCCGAATATCGAAGCCTTCTAAAGCTATAGTTCCAGGACTACCTAGCAAAAGAGAAAACAGACAGCATCTCAGCACAATTTCACTGGAACGGATTTGAGCATACTAGGATAACTGTACACAATACTGATCACTGTTTCCCAAATATCTGCCTGTAAACTGACACCCTTAGGTAAAACTGATTCCCCAAATACTGATGTTGATGCCCACAGGCCTGATGCCCAGACTTGCAAACTGGTATATGCGTCCCTGTAGAGATACACTCTAAAAGCACATAGCAAGTAAGAGAGAGCCAAAACACCCCTATGTTGGGGTAGGTTTCCCTGTCCTATTTTGTCAGGAGCTACGGTTTCACTATGCACGCAGCAGTTCTCAAACAACCTAACATCGGGTAAGCAGCCTGTCCTAACTTGGAATGGTCACTATGGATCCGAATATGCACTAGGTCGAATGGTCGAAAAGGGTGCCCTGGTAAAAATCGGGGTTTGTGTTCCCATGCTGTCAGAGCCCATAACCGGTCAGCCTTATGGTCATGCCTTGACGAGACAAGCCTCCGGCAAACCGTTCAGGAATGGCAGATGGCAAACACTGTGTTCTTAGGCGCACCAATGCACATGCAATGCAAAGAGACACATAAATGAAATCAAAACAGGATATCACGAGTTCAAGTCAGGCTCTCTAATTTCCCCAGCAGAGTCGCCAGAAACTGTAGACGCGCCCGCGTGGGGCCCTCGCTACTACAGTTCGGACTCGATTTTGTGTCACGGTTCTTAATCTTGAACCAAAGAGTCCAAATCTGGCAAATCGTTTTGAGAAACAGATTTTTTTTGAAAAGAAGTGCCAAACATGGGCTGCTTTGCCAGATACAGAGTCGCCACCTAAATATTTTTTATGGGGGAATTTAGGAAACCCTGACTCGGTACCGAAGGCCACATGTCCGTCATCACCAGAGTTGCCTCGGCTCGGGAGCTAGGGTACGATATGGGAAGGTCAGCTATGAGCACCCCCTCTCGCCAGATCCGAAGATCGGCCTCTACTAACCGTGATATCCGTTTTTGAAAACGTTATGTGTTCTTATTCCATTTATTAGCCTAGAATTACTATGTTATGCGTACAGCAAACAAGTATAGACTAGATTGCCTAATTTGGAAACAAGCATTGCATATCCGTTTTGTTTCGAAAAATGTTTTGAAATTTGCTACTCGTAAGTAGGCTAAAACACGGATTTCAACGAGTTTTTCCAACTCGGGCAATCCAACCTTCACCCACAGGCATTCAAACAGTTTATCTCACATAAGCACTTAGCCACATGGTAAGCATACTATCATGGCAGCATTCACACGCATGTGGTATGCTAAAGCATAAATACTTACATCGTACTCCATGCCAAAACAACAAACTAGTTAGCAAAAATGCGTGTCCTAGTCCATGTCAAGTTTGACTAATGCAACACATGCAGGATGCAATTAGAGTAGGCTCGGCTAACCTAAATATGGCATGTGAAATGCAACCAATTGATTTCACGTATTCAATTTGGGATTTTGAAATACAAATGCAGTTAGCATGATGTACCGAGCCCGGTGCATGCGGGACAAATGTATAGATGCACGCATGCGTTGCATAAGGTATGCTAATTTAAAAAAATGCCCTAGTCTACCATCATAAACAGGTAAATAAAAGGGAAGAAAGACGTGAGGTTGGAAGACATACACACACTCACGCACACTTATTACATCATTGCCCTCGCTCGGAGGGACCGAATAAATATTACAGTCCGAATGATAAGCAAATAAAATTATTACAGAATTTTTTATTAATTAATAAAAAAGAATGCAAAGAGAAAGGAAAGGGGTGGCCGCAGCCTCTGCCTCGGGATGCGCGAATGATGCATGCTCGAAACCCGGCTCGCCTGGAAAACCCGTACCACATTACTGCCACCTCTGTTTATACTGCCCTGCTTCTCTGAAAATTCCCAAAGTCCCAGAACAGGTTCCTTGCATGCTGCAGAGTACCACCGACCAAGGGAAATTACCACTGGCAGTGCACAATTCCCACCGGCCGCTTTTGGATCTATCGGCTGTAAACAGATTGCCGGTCGGCACTAAATTCTACCGGTCGGCAGAAACTTCCTGCAGAAGACAGTTTTGACAGCAAACAGATGACAGACAGTATGGCATGGGATTTCAGGCATATGTAAGCATGGTCATGCTTCCTATCATGCTTTAAACTCAAGGAAGCATGGCCCTCGATCCTCGAGCCATCAATGGTGCATGATAGCCCAAGGGATCAAATTTGCCACTTGATGTAAAGATGCATGCAACAAACAAAATGAGAACCAAAGCCTTATGAATCAAGGCATCAAAGGCCTCGGTGACCGAGAATCAAGGCACATTACATCACTTGAAGTATGAATGTCCCTTGATCCCCACATTTGGCTTGACACCCCAAACCAAATAATGCAATGCATGTTATGCAAACATGGCTTAAAATGCGACATGATACCAAGATGCAAGGCATGCCAAGTGTGGTGCAACTAGTATGGCAAGCATGCAATGTTAGGCATACGAGATGCAAATGTAGTGCAAACATGGGCCATTTAGGCAATGGGATCGACATGTTACAACACTTAATGAAGCAATTATGCAACAAACATGAGATAAGCATGCAAGGGTGACCATAAACCACAAAGGGGCAGACATCAAACCATCTTAAAACAGTGGCCAAAAGTGCCTAAAATGGTGGACAAACTCTCATGCCAACATGCAAGCCAATGGTCTCGAAACTAAGGCACAAGTAACATGACCAATCATAGCATGATTTAGACAAGTAAGAAACAGAATTTTTACAGGCAAAATAGGGCTCCAAACCCTCCTAATATGGCAGCTAAGATGGCTCCAAAGGGGTGTATGCACTAAGGTTCATGTGTAGGCATAAGAGGGCACGCCTTCAAGGCAGAAAAGAGGTCACAAATGCACACATATGAGCATGATTTATGGACTAAAATATGGTCCTAAATGATGCCAAAACATGAGGATGGTCCAAACTATGCATGCTAGAGGTCAACATACTCAAAGCTTACAAGCCAAAACACAAAGAGATGACATCAAACAAGGCGAACATGGCTGAAATAGATGACCAACAGACCTCAGACATGATAAAATAATACCAAAACCTTCATGGAACCATGCCAATATATGCAAGAATCATGGCCTAAGCACAAAGGGGCATTTCTAGGCCAAATGGAGCAATACAAAGCAAGTACTTTAAGCATGCAAAGAGACATAAATCCGGCCAAAAACAGAGGTCACACATGACCTAAAACACCCAAAAAAATTCTAAAATGAGGCCAAAAATGATCAAGCATACATGCTACCCTTTTAAGCCAAAAAGCAAGGAAACAAGACAATGAAGGGAGAGGGGTGTCCCTCCCCTATGCAAGACTTCAAACCACCTTCCTTACCACTAAAAATACACTGGTTTTCATTGGTGAAGAGATCAAAACACTGAAGTAAACAAAGCCCTACCAAAGAGGCAACAAAAGGGGGCAAATAAGGCCTAACAAGGTGAGTTTGCACTCAAACTACAAGACAACCTTAATGAAAGTTCTAAAGCATGAAAATATAAGCCTTTTTTATGTTATGCACAAAAGCTAAATCAGCAAGCAAGATAGGTAAATAACTATTATAAGTTTGGGGAAAATAAAGCAAGATGCTCACCCTTGAAGAACCTTTGAAGAACAAATGGTCTAGCCCTCTTCTTTTGATCAAAATCAGTCCAAAAACTCAAGAATCAATCCCCCAAGTCCCTCAATCTCGGAGCTATGTGTAATAGTGTGTGTATTGGTGCAAAAGTAAGGTAAAAACACACTTTTGGGCCAAAAAAACACACACAAAGGAGGAGAGAGAGGGAGATATAGAGATAGGATGTATCTATATCTCTAAGCTCTGGTTTTTGCTTCCAAGTCTCTAACCTAGATCAAAGAGGAGAGCCTCCCTCTTATAGAACTCCCTCTTGCAAAGCTTATACAACAAGCTTGGTTAGAGGGAGATCCCTCCATACACGTGTATGGAGGGAGGCAGAGTTGGTGCCATCTAGCACAGCTGGCACAAAATATCTACATAAAGTAGATGAACAGTGGTTGGCTGCCCAAAAATGTCATTTTGACAAAATTTAGTGCCGACCGGCAGCAAAATGTGCCGACCGGCAACAAAATGTGCCGACCGGTATAAAAGATTGCCGATGGAAGCAAAAACCGGCCGGTGGCATCTAGCCACTGCCGGTGGTGTGTGGGGATGTCTCACAAGGCATTCTCTCCCCTTCCAAGGCAAAACACAAGTGTTTGGTGTGAAACCAGACACTAAACAGTCAAGTTCGGAGATCCTGAGGCAAGGCGCGCAGCCGAGACCTCCGGGAACTCCAAACGAACACAAACATGAATAATCACCGAGTGTTCAAACGGTGACGTCCAAGTCTTGAGGACGTTCAAAAATGGGGTGTCTACACCTAGTCCTCATTATCTATCATTTTCAAGTTGTACGAGTTTCCTATTTTCTAGTTGAAACAATTTTGTTTTGTATTTTTTTTTTTTTTTGTGTTTTTAAAGGAATCAAGTTGTAAAAACATGTGGGACGATTCCTCGTGGTAGTTTGTATCTTGTTAGATAACTGATGTTACTTTATGAGAGTAGTCTATAGTTTCTGTTTGGCTTCACCCCTCATTCCCAATTTTTATCACTGAGTTTATCTGCATGTTTGAATGTGGCATTGAGGTGCTAGTAGAAAATGAAGTGAAAGAAAAGAAATAAAAGGGAAATTATATTTTACACCAAAAAGACTGTAAGGGAAATTATATTTTATTGTAAGCATTTGATTAGCATCAAAATTTTGCAAGAAAGAAATCATGAGTAAACCTTTGGACAAATTAAAAAAAAAAAATTTGAGGGGATTATATTTTGGAAGAAATTAAAAAAAAGAAAAAAAAAACCTAATTATCATGTTAGTGTGAGTTGCATAGCAAAATTAACTTTATTGTAATTTCTTCCACATTAATGCTAAACAAAAGTTGCATTTGTTTTTCCCCTTTCCCTCACTTTTCACCATTTTCATCTTAGTAGTTTCTTAGTTGTGTTTTAGTGGGAATGGCTCAAGGATTGGGAAATATTTTTGATTCTATGCATGAATGTCTTTACCCTTCTCAACTAAGGTTTATACACCCCAAAATGTTCGAACATAGAGAGAGAGAGAGAGAGAGAGAGAGAGAGAGAGAGAGAGAGGTTTGAAACCAAGGAATCAGTTTTTTAGGGTCTTCATCAACAAAGATCAACTTTCTCAACAAAATAAATAAACAAAGATCAGAGAAAGAGAGAGAGAGAGAGAGAGAAGTTTGAAACCAAGGAATCGGTTTCCTAAACAAAGGCAAAAGCAAGTGTACCCTTTCCATGCATTAGCACTAGAACATTCATAACAACCAAAATCACAAGGCCCTAAAATAAATAATACCAAATGATCCTAGCATTAAAAAAGTACAAAGTATTTCTAACTCCGAGCACAGAAACATGGGAACAAAGGAGTAGGCGGGGGAGAAACGAAAAACAAGAATGAACATGAACAGTACCCCCCAGTTTTCAAGTCCCACTACAATTAGAGCTACAACAAATCGATTTTTTCACCTTGCAGTAGCAGCTCTTGCACTCATAGATGTATGGTAATTGGAGCTTCTTTGTTTCCTATAAGAAGAATAAACATCATCATATTGACTCGCCTCATTTGGATTAGGGGTGGCGCCTAGTCCCAACCGTCCAGAGCTACTCGACCCAGGTTTCCCTTCTACACTTCCATCAGCATAAGTCCCTATCTCCGAATCCACCTGTAGATTTGGGGGTGGAGGAATACAAGCTCCACCATTGCGAACCGGCGAATCTCGTTCGTACTCGTCATCGTCATCTTTTGAATCAGACCCATTCTTGGGTCCCTCAGAAGGGTTAACCTCTCCGATCTCTTTGAAAAACTTCAACACGCTATTAAGAATTCCAGAAGGAGATACATTGGAATGTGGGATTACAGTTGGGATATCAAGAGGGCTCATGGGAGAGTAAGGTACCCCACTGCCGATTTGCATCTTTCTGACCATTCCAGGAATAAGACCAGGTGGAAATAAAGGGTACGGGGGTAATTTTTCACCTATGTTGCCGGTTGATGGTGGTAATAGATGGGGTGCAGTTTGTTGATTTGCGGGTAGAAGAGAAGACTGTATGGGTATGGACCCAGTAAAAGGACCGGTAGGGACTGAATTGGGAAGAAACGGCTGGGTTGCTAGGGATGATGCATGGTTGGTATAGAATGAACTAATTTATCAAGATAGTCTTTACCAGTCAATATTGGCACCGAACCTTGCTTATCAAGCTGCCACTGTAGGGCATTATGATTTGTTGCCAGTTGTGGCAATCCTGAACACAAAGAAAAACAAGTTCAACATATATAAATTCAAAAATTCAGACAGAAAACACGAGTATATCCATACTATGGACAAAAAAGCCACAGTAAAGATCATACTTTTCTTTAAACTTGCAATTTTCCAAGCGAGCTGAGGATCAGCATGAGAGAGAGAGAGAGAGAGAGAGAGAGAGAGAGAGAGAGAACCTGCCGTTGAGGGATCAGTTAAAGCAGCAGATAATTCCTTTGGAAAGAAATTCGTTGGTGGTCCACCAATCATCTCATTCTCAAGCGCATGAATAGTGACATGATCATAGTCTTCCTTAGAAGCCCAGAATGTAAGATTTTCTACAATCGTGATAGATTTTCCTTCTTGTTTTGAGGGTTGTGGTAAATCCTGGCAAGCATGGAACCTAAACAGGCTTAAATGCAAGTGCCTCGTTATCAAGCTCATGAGGGTTGATCCTACACTGCAAGCTGCATATTTCAAGAATAACCCAAAGAAAAACATATGTAGCATCAATGCACACATTGATAGCCAAAAGATTAAACAATTAAGAAGCATTCAAGAAAGAAATAATTTCCTACGTTCGCATCACAATAGCTCGATTTTAATTCCCCTTACTATATCCTCAAAATTGAAGAACATTTCTATCTCGCCAAAATATAATTACCAGGATAGATCAATACCACATATTCATTAAAACACCAGTGTACTATCATTGTATCCAGTTGAACAAACTTAAAAAGAAATTTCTATCTGGGAGGAAAATCAAATTTTATTATTATTTTTTATATGACAAATTTGGAAGGACACATAATAATGTACTCGAGTAGCCAGTGGACACCACAAGATATGAAGCAGTGGAAGCATTTAAGAGGCAGAAAAAATCAGTGAATAAGAATCTTGCAATAGATGTAATAAAGAAGAAGAAAATAAAGCAATAGGTATTCACACACAGAAAAGCAGCCAAAATCAAATTCATATCAACAGCACTCAAATTTATGTTGAACTAAGATTTGGCATAGCACTGGAAGTGTACCTGTCAAATAGAATGTCATTGGCAAGGTAAACTATATGCAATTGTCTCTCAGAATCATCCACACCAAACACCCTGTCCCTAAGTGCCTTGGCCAGAGCAGGTGCAAATGGAGACCTCTGCATAAACCAAATCTTGGCACCTTTGATTGACTCTTTGGTTCCACTGAGATTGTTAAGCACATTGTTCATTTCCATCGCAACATCTGAAGGCAGAGGTCCACAGAGACCTTTGAATGACCTGGAAGAGTGATCATAATCTGGTCGTCTATGACCAACAAAAGGCTGAGAATGTTGATGGTGCTGTTGTTGCTCATAAAACGGTGGTGTAAAAGGAGGTTGGTGCATTTGAGGACCACCCAATGAAGGAGCATTTAACGATGACTGGTTCATCATAGGATTTGGAGGATGCGTCATAGGCATAGAAGAGGATGGCAAAGGTGGGTTGAAGGGGCCACCCGGGCCATGTGTAGATAACCAAAGCTTGTACCAGTAGTAATTATGGCCCTCACCACCAAATAGAAAGCTATAATCAAGATTGTCTTGCTGTTTTTCACGAATCATGGCTTCAAATTCAGGGTCATTTTTGGCAGCATACTCAACAAGTTTATCAATTCGCTTTTGGAGTTTAGGATCAGATGGTGGAGCTGCAGGGTGTGGTGGAGAATCATATGGACCAATGAAAGGTGAAGGAACAAGATGAGGGGGCATATGTGGAGGAAATACAGGTGGAGGCTGTTGTTGTTGCTGAAGATAAAAAAGGTGAGGATATGGTGAAGGATGAGGATGGAGTTGATGTGTTCGTTGCATGTGACGAGGAAAAGGATACTGTTGGAGAGAGAGGTGTGGTGGAAGAAAAGGAGGACCGTGTACTGATGGAGGGAACTGTTGATGAAAACCAAATTGTTGCTGCTGTTGAATATTAGTTCTTTGCTGCTGCTGCTGAACAAATGCCATAGCTGCGGCATAATCATGAGCTTGTCGATCCATATTACAGATTTAGGGAAACCTTTGAAACACCTAATCCAATAAATAAAGCAAAATATGAAGAAGTCCCTCTACTACAAGAGCAGAATAGATATCAGAATAAAATGCATTTAAATATGAGTATCCAATATGTCGTTCAGCAGTATATGATTAATGAAACTGTCAGGTTTTATGCAGTGTTTGGATCACTATAATGAACGTTGGAATGGAATGATTATTCCGTCAAAACACCCATTACCTATTCCCATGTTTGGTACGGTAAAAAGTAGAAACATATATTCCAAATAGAATCACCAGAATGACCATTCCATTGGGAAGTCAAAGAACAACCATCACATTCCTACCCAAAATCATTCCAACAAACCAAACACTCTCTTGAGTGTTAAAAGGCTCCTCTTTACAAAACCACCTTGCATTTGCTGAACAAAAAATCAACTTCACAAAGTTTTATTGAACGATTAACCTAGTTACCTAGGTTTCACTAAGGCCTTCTAGAAGAGTCAGGATTTCAGCTTTGACAAAACACTAATCCCTCCTGGTCATGAAAGGATAATCATACATACCCTCTCAATCCCTTTTGAACAAATCGATTCCTAAATCAATAGATCACAAGGAAGCAATAATGGCTTATTCTTATACAAGGGAAGAAAAAAAATCTCAGAAACCCAAAATCGTTATATGAAATAAAAAAATTAAACCGATTTTCCTCATATTCTAAATCAGAAGCATAGAAAAATTGTGAATGTGAAACCCTATAACAAACAAAAAAATAACTAATTGTAGATGATCAGATAAAATATCAACAACCAAATTTGATTTAAATGGTTCCAAATACTAAAATCAGAACACATAGACAACAAACTATAATTCATATATAAAAATACTAGTTTTTTCAATTACATAAAAGAAAATAATGAATGTGGAAAGTGGGTTACTCATATTCACAAATTATCCAGACAAAGCTCTCACCTTTTTCACCCAATAATGAAAATTTCTTCAGATTGTGGAAACAAAGACAAAGAACCCAGATTGAGGGGAAGGCAGAGGAGAAGAGGGGGGGTACCTGGAGAGTGGAGGACTACTTCAATGGCTGTGGCGATGGGACTATGAGTTCTCTCTTCCATTATCTATAGCGATCCCGGTTTTCCGTTCCTTATTTGTTGTATCCGGACTTAGGTTTCGTGGAATTGGTTGTTGTATATGTCTTGTTGTCATCCTTTAATTCCATATATTTGACTTTCAAGATGCAATGGGCGTGTTTCGAACAGGTTGGTTGAGCTTTAGTCCCATTCCTTGTTGCCCAGTTTTTGGTGGTCCGCTCGAGTGGGTCCCTTTGCGCTCGAGCGAAGTTTACAAACTTTCAACATTTTGTGCCTCTGTAAAACTTCTGCAGGTGCGTTTTTCACGCTCGAGTGGATTTCCTTATGCTCGATCGGGTCACGCTCGAGCGGGCCTCTTGGCGCTCGAGTGGGTTTTCAAAGTCTGTTAAAATATTGGAAGAGGGTAATCTACGCTCGAGCAGATTTCCTTTTGCGCTCGAGCGGGTCCATTTTTTTGTGTTTGACGCTCAAGCGTCTATGGACGTGCCCTGTGGGCTTATGCTTTTCCACAATTCAAACTCAATATGTCACGGTTCTGAATCTAATCTCACAATGTGCGATGTGAGATTGATAAATCACCAAAGAGTCCAAATCTGGAAAATCGTTTTGCAAAACTGATTTTTAAGAAAGAAGTGACAAACATGGACTGCTTTGCTAGATACAGAGTCGCCACCTAAATATTTTGTTTTGGGGGAATTTCGGAAACCTTGACTCGTGCCTAAGGCCACGTGTCCGTCATCACCAAAGTTGCCTCGTCTCGGGAACTTGGGTACGATTGGGGAAGGTCAGCTATGAGCACCCCCGCTCGCCCGATCCGAAGATCGACCTGTACTAAGCATGATATCGAGTTTTGAAAACATATGTGTTCTTATTCTAGTTAATTAGCTAATCTTACTATGTGATGCGCACAACACACAAGTATAGACTAGGTCGCCTAATTTGGAACAAAACATCGCATATTTGTTGTTTGAAAAATGGTTTGAAGTTTGCTACTCGTAAGTAGGCTAAATCATGGATTTCGATGAATTATTCCAATTCAAGCAATCCAACCTTCACCCACAGGCATTCAGGCAGTTATATCACATAAGCAATTAGCCTCATGGTAAGCATGCTTTCATGTTAACACTCACGTACATGCAAGATGCTAAAGCATAAACACTCACAGTGTACTCCGAGCCAAAACAAAGAACGTGTTAGTAATCAAATGTATGATCCAAGTCCATGTTAAGATGGCTAATGCATCGTAGGCAAAATGCAACTAGAATAAGCTCGGCTAATCTAAAATGGCATATGAGATGCGACAATTCGACACATGTATTCAACTTGGAACTTAAATACAATGCAGTTAGTATGATGCGCCGAGCCCGGTGCATGCAATATAGATGAATGATGCAAACATGCATAGCATAAGGATGCTAATTGAAACGTGCCCTAGAACTAACCATCGTAAGTGGTTAAGTAAAAGGGAGAAACAATTGGAGGTTGGAAGACATGCATCACACACACGCACACTTATTACATAATTGCGCCCTCTCGAGGGAGGGACCGAAAGAATAATACAAATCAAATAATTAACTAACTAGCGAGCTAACTAATTATTACACAACACTTAACTAATTAAACAAATTAATTAAGCTAAGAAAGCAGTAAAGAGGCCTCGGGAAGAGGGACGAATGCGTGCACGCTCAGCTCCGCTCGAAAATCCATAGCCATACTCATGCTGCCTCTGTTTACATTGCTCTGCACTTCTGAACACTGCACAAGTCTCAAAGTTGCTTCTAAACTACTCCATGAGGGTTGTGAGAGGTCACCAACCAAGAGGTGAGGCCACCGGCCGTGGCGAACTGATCATCGACCATTTGTAAGGCTCTCGGCCAAACATACTTAGCCGATCGGCATTGAATATGGTCGGTCGACCATCTATTCCTGCAGAATGTTGTTTTTCTGCAGCAGAGGACAAACAGAGCATGGCAATGCATTTTCAAAGCAATTTATGCACCTCCACCCTCCTCAGCATGTTTGAGACTTCGACCCTCGGGCCATCAATCACGCATTTCAATGCATGATGGCCAAAGGTGTCGAGTGTGCAATTTGATATCAAATGAAATGCACACAAACACAAAATGGGGCCCTAACCTCCATCATGGTTGATTAAGAGGCAAGGGATGCAAATATGCAAGCAAAACTAATGCAACATGATCATGGCGAGGGTAACAAGCATGCTAAATGCAATGCAACCTAGACAAGCATGCAAGATGCAACATGGACGTTCAAGCATGCAAGGCGAACATGTGACAACATGTGAGGATAGGCAAGCATGTAACAACATGTTAGGCAACTTAACGAGAGATGCATACCAAATGCAATACCACTTAAACATGCAACAACATATTAATAGGCCAAGTGTGCAACAACATGTCATGGATTAAGTACACAGCGAGGCACAATTAAACTAGCATGCAACAACATGCAATATACCAAATATGCAACATGTGATAACATACAAGGCAAGCATGCAACAACATGCGGGGATGGTCTTAAACCAAAATGGACAGCTCTTGAATAGACCCAAATCAGTGGCCAAAATGCTAAGGACATGAGGGCAAATGCACACACAAATATGCATGCTAAATGGTCCAATACTTAAGCATGAAAGGGAAACTTTTAAGAACACTTAAAAGGAATGGAAAGCGTGCAAATGTGACAACATTACATGCCCTAAAATGGGGCTAGGAGTGATGTCAAATAAACGAGTCAAGCATGGCATGCTCAAGACTGGAGCCTAAGACTAGTCGAAGGACTTGAACCAAAGCTACACAAAACAAAGAGCACATGGAAAGTATAACCCAAAACAGTCCTAAATCATGCTAAAGTGAGCCTAAAACATGCAATGACCAAAGCCAAAACAAGCTAAAACAAAAGGGGAAAATCATGAGACATACAAGGCCATCAAAGAGGTGTTACACTACACCTAATACAACCAAACATGGCACAATTTAAGCGACCCAAAACAGAGGTATGACACGTCAAAATGAGCCCAAAAACTCACTTAGATGTCATCCCGAATACCCAAACATGTTGGCATACACAATGACACATTCGTGAGGCATAAAACACAAACTCTTTAAGACATTAAAGGAGTGATAAGTGTAAGTTTATGCATGAAATATGGACTGAAATAACATTCTAAGTGATGCCAAACCATTGAAATGATCCAAATAGTGCATGCTAGCAACTTGGACACTCAAAGCTAACAAGCTAGATTGCATGGTGGCTATACAAAACAATGCAAGCATAACCAAAACAATGAAAAAAAGAGCTTAAGCATGCTACAACAAGGCTAAAAGCTTCATGGAGTTGAGCCAAAATCATGCTAAAAACGTATGTTACAACATGATGCATGTTAAGGCCAAATCATGGGATTACAAGACAATCGTATGAAGCGTACATAGCATGTCTAAACCAACTCAAAGACGAGGTGTATCATGGCAAAATAAAGCCTAATACATACTGAAATGGAGCTAAAACAAACTAAACACACATGTTACCACATAAGCCATTTATGCAAGCATTAAAGACAACAAGGAGAGGGGATGACCCTCTACTTTTTAGGACCTCAAAACCACCTCTCCACCACTAAAAATCCTCTGGATTTCAGTGGTAGAGAGGTCATGCAAAGACCAAAACAATGGCCAAAAGGTATGGCCTAAAACAAGGCCTTGGAGGGGGGAAACAACCCCAAACCTCAAAGTGACCTTAAACAAAGTTCTAAAGCACACAAAATCAGAACTTTTATCAGTTATAGTTGAAGCTTAAAACAATAAGCAAGAATGGATAAAAGCCTAAGCAAGAAAGGGGTAACTAAAGTAAGGATGCTCACCCTTGTAGACCTTCTTTAGAAACAAAGCTCCAGCACCTTTCTTTGGTCAAAACCAATCTAAGAACCCTAACAACAACCTTCTAAGGCCTCAACAACCCAAGGATGGTGGAATGCTAGGTGTTCTAGTGCAAAAGTAAGACAAAACTCACTTTAGGACACAAAATATAATCAAACAAGGGAGTATAGATACAAAACTACATCTAAACTCTCTAACCTAATTTTTTTGAACCTTGGAGGAAGGAGGAGGAGCTCCCTCTTTATAGAGGCTCAAATCCTCAAGCTTCCAAGACAAGCTAAACAAGAGGCAAATCCCTCCATACACGTGTATGGAAGGGGTTAATAATGGGTGCCAGCTGTGCCAGCTGGCACGAAATATCTGCATAAAGCAGATGAATAGGGTTCGGCCAGCAAAAATGGCCGATCGACCAACACAATGGCCGGTCGACCAAATATAGTGCCGACCGGCCAACACTCTTGGCCGGTGGCAAAAAAAAAAGGGCCGATGGGTTAAGGGGATGGCAAACAAGCCACCCTCTTCCCTTAGAAGCAAAAACACAAGTGTTTGGTCCATGACCAAGCACAAAACAGATAAGTTGAGTGATCTTGAGGCAAGGCGCGTAGCCGAGACCTCTGAGAACCCAAAACGAACATGAGCATTGATGATCATCAAGTGTTAAAACGATGCCGCCCAAGTCTTGAGGACGGTCAAAAATGGGGTGTCTACAGTTGCCCCTCTTTGACAAAACTCGAAAGTCATAACAATGATGGGAGTGAATGTCAAAGCCCAAAGATGACCCATTTTTTACTAGGCCGAAGAGTTAAACAAAGCATACAAGCTAGCAAGATATGTGCCCGTAGGCAGGGGCAAGATGCAAAGAACATGCATGATACCGAACATAACTTATGATCATGCAAAGAGAGCTATAACAAAGCAAATACATACAATAAATGCAACAGTTTAAGTAGGCGGAAACACATGTGAGTAAAGCATACGCGAAAACTCATGCAATGTGTGTAACAATGCAAGAAGGGTGCATAAACACATGTAAGTAAAGCATACGTGAAAACGCATGCAATGTGTGTAACAATGCGAGAAGGGTGCATAAACACATGTAAGTAAAGCATACATGAAAACGCATGCAATGTGTGTAACAATGCAAGAAGGGTGCATAAACACATGTAAGTAAAGCATACGTGAAAACGCATGCAATGTGTGTAACAATGCGAGAAGGGTGCATAAACACATGTAAGTAAAGCATACACGAAAATGCATGCAATGTGTGTAACAATCCGAGAAGAGAAGAAATGGGTTAGTAAGGGTTAGTTACGTCTACATGCGGCACGCGAATGGAGAAAAGTTAGATACGTCCACACGCGGCACGCGACTGGAGAAAAGTTAGATACGTCCACACTGTAGACGTCCTCGAACGTCCCGGGAGGGAATCCCATTTTGTTCATTGGGGCTTACTACAGTTTGGACTCAATGTCACGGTCCTGTATCTAATCTTGCGGAGTGCAATGCAAGACCGATGAATCATAAAAAAGTCCAAATCCGATAAATCGTTTTGAAAAACTGATTTTTAGAAAGAAGTGCCAAACATGGACTGCTTTGCCAGATACAGAGTCGCCACCTAAATATTTTATTTTAGGGGAATTTAGGAAACTTTAACTCGTGCCTAAGGCCACGTGTCCGTCATCACCAAAGTTGCCTCAGCTCGGGAACTTGGGTACGATTAGGGAAGGTCACTTCGTGTGCACCCCCGCTCGCCCGATCAAAGATCGGCCTCTACTAACCATGATATCGAGTTTTGAAAACATTATGTGCTCTTATTTCAGTTTATTAGCCTAGAATTGCTATGTGATGTGCGCAGCATACAAGTATAGACTGGATCACCTAAGTTGGAACAAAACATCTCATGTTTATTTTTTTTTAAAGCGGTTTGCTACTCGCAAGTAGGCTAAACTGCGGATTTTTCCACCCTCAAGTGGGCTTAGAAAATATGGTGATTTGCCACTCTCAAGTGGGCTTAAAACTCGCAATCAAAGAATTGTTCCAATTCAAATAATCCAACCTTCACCCACAGGCATTCAGGCAGACAAGGAAACCGACGGGGGAAAAGCGGTTTCCAAGGAGAAAAGGTGGTCACCCACCCTTGTACCACCTTCCAAACAATGAAAACAAGGTCCATGCCAAAAATGAACCAAGACGGATGCAAAACGAGGGTTCGGGGGTCAAAACACGCGACCAGAGACCCCGAAAACTAACTGTTAGGCGTCGAAAATGGCGTGTGACCACGAAGGTGGTCTCCCAGGCCCACAATGTCCCTCTAGAGAGAGGAAACAAGGCGTGTGCCAAAAACCAGAGCAAACGGAGAAAGTTAAGCAGTCCCGAACCGAGGCGCACGGCCGACGGCTCTAAAAATCAGAAACTGGTCTCCAAACACGACCACGAAAAGTAGCCCATGGCCACTGAGAGATCGTCTACAAGACCTCTCCCTCCCTTCGGGAAGAGAAAACAAGACCTAGTTCACAAACCGAGGCAAAGCACAAAAGGGCCCCGAGGTCCGGGGGTAAGGTTCTCAGCCGAAACTCCGAAATCTCAGAACGAGCACAACATGCACCATCACCAAGCGCTCAATCGATGACGTCTGAGTCTTAAGGTCGGTCAAAAATGGGGTGTCTACAGTTGCCCCTCTTTGACAAAACTCGAAAGTCATAAGTGACGGGAGTGAATGTCAAAACCTAGAGACGACCCATTTTTGACAAGGCCGACGACTTAGACAAACAGGCGAGATAAACAAAGAGATGTGCCCGCAGGCAGGGGCAAAAATGCAAAATGTTATGCAGGAAGATTTTGATAACTGGACTTATACGCTACGCGAAGCCGATTTGATAATTGGACTTATACGCTGCGCAAAACCGGTTTGATAATTGGACTTATACGCTACGCGAAGCCGGTTTGATAATTATGGATGTAACAGATAGAGCAATAAATGCAAATGGGGTAACACACTCCAACCACGCTGGAATCGTGAGAGGAGGAAGAACAAAGAAAACCAATCAGGAGCGCATTCCACGCAACCGGAGATAAATTCCAAACACGCTGAAATCGTGTGAGGAATGGGACACTCTAACCACGTTGAAATCGTGAGAAGAGGCCTGAAAACAACCGCCTAGGTGCATACACAACGCAACCTGAGATGAATTCCAAACACGCTGAAATCGTATGACGAAAATGATACTCTAACCACGCAGAAATCGTGAGAAGATGCTCGAAAACAACCGCCTAGGTGCGTACACAACGCAACCCAAGATAAATTCCAAACACGCTGAAATCGTGTGAGGAAATGGACACTCAAACCACGCTGAAATCGTGAGAGGGGGTCTGAAAACAACCGCCCAGGTGTGTACACAACGCAACCTAAGATAAATTCCAAACACGCTGAAATCGTGTGAGGGAATGGGACACTCAAACCACGTTGAAATCGTGAGAGGAGGTCCGAAAACAACCGCCCACGTGTGTACACAACGCAACCTGAGATAAATTCCAAACACGTTGAAATCGTGTGAGGAAAAGGATACTCAAACCACGCTGAAATCGTCAGAGGAGGTTCGAAAACTACTGCCCAGGTGTGTACATAACACAACCTGAGACAAATTCCAAACACGCTGAAATCGTGTGAGGAAAGGGACACTCGAACCACGCTAAAATCGTGAGAGGAGGTTCGAAAACAAACTGCCCAGGTGCGTACACGACGCAACCTGAGATAAATTCCAAACACGCTGAATCGTGTGACGAAAGGGACACTCGAACCACGCTGAAATCGTGAGAGGAGGTCCAACAACCCGCCCAGCGCGTCTACAACACAACCTGAGATAAAACCTGACCAGGCCCGCGTATCACGCGTCCTGAGATAAATTCCAAACACGCTGAAATCGCGTAAGGAACGGGACACTCAAACCACGCTGAAATCGTGAGAGGAGGTCCAACTCAACCGCCCAGGTGCATACACAACACAACCTGAGATAAATTCCAAACATGCTAAAATCACTTAAGGAACGGGACACTCAAACCACGCTGAAATCGTGAGAAGAGGTCCAACAACCCGCCCAGCGCGTCTACAACGCAACCTAAGATAAATACCAAACACGCTGAAATCGTATGAGGAATGAGACACTCAAACCATGCAGAAATCGTGAGAGGAGGTCCAACTCAACCGCCCAGGTGCATACACAACACAACCTGAGATAAATTCCAAACACGCTGAAATCGTGTGAGGAAAAAGACACTCAAACCACGCTGAAATCGTGAGAGGAGGTCCGAAAACAAACCACCCAGGTGCGTACACGACGCAACTTGAGAAAGTCCTGAAGGACAACGATCCTAAACGCAGCTCGACGTAAAAGGATAAATGATACAAGATAACACAAGATGCAAATAAACACAATAAGTGCGATAATACAGTACATGTTACAAGCAATGTAGAGCATGATGTTTAGGGAATGCAGTAAACAGACAAAGCGACACTTTTAGAAAGCACCTCATGGAGTGAGTGGCCGTAAACCGCTTTACTTTGACGGGGATCTCTTCTTGTATTCGTCGAATACTTACCTTCAACTCATAGTATAAAGGTTCTGAAATGCTGACAAGGAGCAACATCTACATGTATAAACCACAAATGCCGTTTTTCGTCCTGGTCATATTCATAACTTTCCCTAGGAACTCATTGCAAACACAGCCAAGATGCCTCCGGCAAGGAATGGTACTCAGGAAGAGCACATCTGATCGCCATTCTGGCCTGAAATGGTGAAACAGTCAACACAGTATTCTGTTCATTTTGAACACATAGCTCGTATCAGCACACTGCTCATTTTGAACACGCAGCTCATAACATTGTACTCTGTTTCTTTTGAACATACAGCTCATAACACAGTATTCTGGTCATTTTGAACACACGACTCGTAACAGCACACTGCTCACTCTGAACACACAGCTCATAACACAGTACTCGGTTTATTCGGTACACAGCTCATTCCAAACATATAGGATGTAGTGACAGAACTTGCAGAAGTTGAAACAAGCTCAGGCACTCCAAATTTTCCCTCTTTTCTTTGCTTTGCAGCCCAAAACTTTCATAGCTTCAGATGGGTCCTGGTTTTTACTGTTCACATATGACCTGGGTTGAACCCTGTGGTTTTATGAAAGAACAAATTCTGTTTTGCACAAATGTGGAGAATGACACAGCACTCTGAGCACAAAACAGTTTTTTGAAAGCGAGATGAGAAAAGGGTTCTCAACCGGGTATTGAGCCTACAACTAACCACAGCCAAAACGACTCAACAACGGAAAACAAAAGGTAGAACAACCTAAACACAACTCAACAAAGGGAAAACAAGGTAAAACAACCTAAACACATCTATTGACACTCAAACGACTCAAAACAAGAATCGAAAGAAACACAAACACAACACTCAGCTGTGTTATAAAGGCAAGAGACCTCGCGGTGCACGAGGAGCCAGTTTCCCCGGGTATTGTTTCCCACCCTTTCTCACTTGTGATTCTCACATCACTCGGCCCTCAATCTCTATTTTTTTGAAAAAGCCCTTTTCCTCACTTTTTCTCTCAGCGCACATCTCTCTATTCTTCACTCTCTCATTTTTTTATCCCTCCCCTAGGTAGTTAATGGATAAGCAGGAAGTTATGGGCTCTTGCCCCTAGTATTCTACCATATTCTTGTTTTCGTTCACAACAGTGAATTTCTCCCACATAGGGGTTGCGCTACAACTGGGTGTGTAGCAAATCTGCAGCTGACATCGGTTGACGATGCTCTGCTGGGGAGTTTGGACGTGATCAGATCTGTCTGGATGAGGGAATGGAATACCTTGCTCCATTCCAGTTCGTGCTTCGCACTTGGCTTGATACCTCACTGCTCAGAGGATATGAGAGCTTTTAGCCCTTTTGCAGTTAGCTTCAGTGATACCCTTTTTCCGGCAGGTATGAGTTCCCTTCTTGGCGAGTATGTTGGCAATGGGGAAAAGACAAAAAACCTGGCTCAACTGTGCCCCTAGTTCATCATTTTGACCATTTTTTATTTTTTGGCTTTCTACTAAAACAATTTTGACCAAAATGAGAGTTAGATTAACATGCTTGTTCGATTTTCTGATTTAAAATCATGCAAGTCAGGTTATGAGCACTGAAAGATTTCCCTTTTTTGGGTCCAAGAAATGGTCCAGTTTTGGAAAAATGGAGTAATTTTCGAGAAAATTAGTCAACTTCATTAAAAATTCTCAAAACTGTTTTTACAAATGACCACTGCTCAACGAGCACAGAATTTACTCTTGAGATGCACAACCTCAGATCCAAAATAATGAAAAATTGCCCCTTGTCTGAACGGCACTGCATGGCAACTGAAAGTTTCCCCTAGTCTGAACAGCACCGCAACACTGCACGGCAACGGAAAGTTGCCCCTAGTCTGAATAGCACCGCAGCACATGGCAACCAGTCCTCACAGTGACAATTACAACCAAATTCTTGGATACAGAGAAGACAAAGACTAGAACCGTCACATGGACACAGTTGAATTTGAAGTGTTTTACGGCTGGACTTCAGAATGAAGTTGCCTACGTATCCCAAACATGGGAATCTAGCCTTGCGTAGTTCGGGGGTAAGGTATACTCGGGTATTGACCTCTCCTTTTGCGCTCTAACTTTTGCCAAGGCCACCCTTCCGGGTTTTCAACCTTGCGAGCTATGTTCTTCTTTTCTTTTCAATTCTTTTCATTTCTTTTTTTTTCTTTTTCATCTTTTCTTTTCATTTTCTTCATTTTTCTTCTTTTTCTTTTTCTTTTTTATTCTTTGCATTTTTCTTTTTTTTTTTGGTTCTTTTTCTTCTTTTTCTTGCTCTAACTTTTGCTTGGGTCGCCCTTCCGGGTTTTCGGCCCAACGAGCCTCTCAAGGGTAAAAGTTTATCTTTGTCCATGTTGATTGGTTTGAGATCTCGGAGCCATCTGAATCCAAGAGAATGGCTGCTGTTCACTGATGATGTGGAAGTCCATCCAATGGAGGGTGAATTTTCCCCTAGTGTTGTGGGTAGGAACTTGGTTATCCTTCAGCAATACTTTCTTCTTTCCCCCTTCTGGGATTTGGCATTCTTGCCAGTCTTCCCTGGTTTGCAGAAAAGACTCATCTTTGACTCTTCGAGTGTATCTGACATTTTTGTCCCTAGTTCAATGGCTGCTTTTGATCTAGCTTCGCAAACTTCCTTTGATGACATCTGATCTTCTCGATCTGACTTTTCTGCTAATTCATGGGCTACTTCAAATCTGGCCACGTAGGCCTCCTTTGATGGTTGACCATTGAACACTCTGAATTTAAATTCATGGTTTGAAAGCAAAAAATAAAAGGGGGAGTCTCGAGGCTGAGAGCGATCCTAAGCTGCACAATCTCAAGAGCGATTTTGCACAGTTCTTTGCAGGACGGCACAAAACATTTTTTGAAATCTTTTAAGAAAGCAACTAATCTCTCGCGCAAAAGACAATGTAGAACCAATCTGGATCAAGCCAGGATCCTTCTCAGTATTCACACTAACAAGCGTGATTTCATTCATTAAGGGCTTAGCATGCCTCTCTTTCTCTCAAATGATCAAATTTTTGCAAATCCCAAGGAATTCCTTCCTCTTCGTTTTCACCACAATGTTCAAAAAGTTTTTTAAAAAAACTTAGGTCAATGCAATAATTTCAAGGCACAAAAGAGCAGGTGAAATGCACTGTCGTTTGATTCTGAACTTCTGGCACAACTGGCGCAAGGCAGAAGCAAACAAAAGAGTGTGAAAATCACTGCTGTTTCATTCAGATCTGTTGGCACAACTGGCTCCACGGCAGAAACAGACTCAAGAGAAAGCAAAAAGACAAACACAAAACAAAATGGTGATGCCTAAGGTAACACCCCCGGAATCACCCGACCTTTGTACAACAAGACTGACTCGATACAACAAGACAGACCCTTAATCAAAAAGACTGTCTCAAGACAATGAGACAGACTCAAAACAAAACTACAGAACTGACT
Organism: Camellia sinensis; assembly: GCF_055761805.1. Lineage (NCBI taxonomy): Eukaryota > Viridiplantae > Streptophyta > Magnoliopsida > Ericales > Theaceae > Camellia > Camellia sinensis. The sequence goes on along the minus strand of NC_138961.1, from coordinate 68,893,943 downwards.
CAACACCCAAGTCAGAAACTACAAAACTAGCATTCACAAATGCTCAAAACAGTGCGTACCAAACGCCACATCCGGAGTAAACCGAGCACCGCCCGCAGGTGGTTCATCCCCTGATCACATCACATTATCCTCCAGGTTCACCGATCCAGTAACAATAGACTTTGCTGAGCTTGGTGGGAGGATGACCCCGTTGTCAAACAAGTCCTGTACTTCATGGCGAAAACAGAAACAATTGTTGGTGCTATGACCAGTCTGTTGATGGTATGCATAGTACTGGGTAGTATCATGACCTGGAGGAAGATGAGCAGGGAGGGGCCGAGGGTCGAGGGGTTTAAGATGCCCCTTTTCAGCAAGGATTTGAAGGGCCTTGGATAGAGGCATATAGAGGGCATGGAAGACCCGGCGACCTCGGGGTTGATACTTCGAGGTTTGTGGATTTTTGCTGGGTGCACTAGAAAAAGGGTCGGCAGGTACTGGCTTGGTCTGCTGGTCTTTTCCGGATATAGAATTAGGGTTGGAAGAAACAGTTCTGGTACTACGGTCCTTCTCCTGATTTTCCCCTTGGCTTGAACTGCCCTCGATCTAAGTAGGGAAGGTGTCATCCACAGTTTCTACAGCAACTGCGAGTACCTGCTGTTTGTTCAGTCCTCCGGCTTTCAAAGCCTCAACAGCCCACGAGAGTTGTTCGTAGGGATCGGTGTCCACCTTCACCTTGTTCTTACCACTCACCTCAGCTTGGTAGAAGGTTTGGGTTGCTACATCAGAGCGGAGCCCTGTTGTTGTCGACATGCCATTGCCAGAACTTGGGATGGCTTCAGGTTGGCTGACCTCATTTACAATTTGCCCCAATAGCGGGGGCTCTTCTGGCATGAAATTCCCGGCATATGATGCAGTCGGTGGCAGAGCCGACATTCCGTTGGTTAGATTAGCCACAGATCTCTGAAGATCGCCAAACATTCCCAGTAGCTCAAAAGTGGTGGGCTCATGGGTTTGAAATAGTTGGGGTTCCCAGATCGGATGTGCGGCAGGTGACCTGGGCGGGTGTGGCATGTCAACATCAGTCTCACCCTGCATGGTGATTCCCTGGTTCAATGTTGTTGCCATGACCACAATTTCTTCTGAATTCTGCATCATCACGAGTTTGCTGAACTGAACAGAGGTGATGTGACTGGTGACTAATGGATCAGATAAACTGGTGAGCCTTGACTGGCCTTTCTCAGTCGTGCCTCAGCGAAGGAAAATACTGGCTGCTCTGAAACGAATCTTTGAACTAAAAGAGAAAACAGGCAGCATCTCAGCCCAATTTCACCAGAACAGACATAAACATAGCTGAATAACTGTATTCGACCACTGATTCCCAAATACTGATACTGATGCCCACAGGCCTGATACCTAGACTTGCAAACTGATATATGCATTTATGTAGAGACATACTCTAAAAGCACATAGCAAACAAGTGAGAGCCAAAACACCCCTATGGAGGGGTAGGGTTCCCCTGTCCTATTTTGTTAGGAGCTAGGGTTTCACTACGCACACAGCGGTTTAACACAACCTACAATCAGGTAAGCAACCTCTTCTCGCTTGGAGTGGTCACTATGGATTCTGAATATGCACTAGGTCGAATGGTCAAAAGGGTGCCCCGGTAAAAACCGGGGTTTGTGTTCTTATCGTGGCAGAGCCCGTAACCGGTCAGTCTTATGGCACGCTTCTCCAAACGAGCCTCCGGCAAACCGTTCAGGAATAGCAGATGGCAAACACGGTGTCCTAGGCGCACCAATGCAAATGCAATGCAAAGAAACACATAAGTGTAATCAAAACAAGATATCATGAGTTCGAGTCAAGTTCTCTAACTCCTCAGCAGAGTCGCCAAAAACTGTAGACGTCCCCGAACATCCCGGGAGGGAATCCCGTTTTGTTCATTGGGGCTTACTACAGTTTGGACTCAATGTCATGGTCCTGTATCTAATCTCGCAGAGTGCAATGCAAGACCGATGAATCATCAAAGAGTCCAAATCTGGCAAATCATTTCAAAAAATTGATTTTTAGAAAGAAGTGCCAAACATGGACTGCTTTGCTAGATACAGAGTCGCCACCTAAATATTTTATTTTGGAGGAATTTAGGAAACCCTGACTCGTGCCTAAGGCCACGTGTCCGTCATCACCAAAGTTGCCTCGGCTCGGGAACTTGGGTATGATTGGGGAAGGTCACTTCGTGAGCACCCCCGCTCGCCCGATCAAAGATCGGCCTCTACTAACCATGATATCGAGTTTTGAAAACATTATGTGCTCTTATTTCAGTTTATTAGCCTAGAATTGCTATGTGATGCACACAGCATACAAGTATAGACTGGATCACCTAAGTTGGAACAAAACATCTCATGTTTATTTTTTTTTAAAGCGGTTTGCTACTCGCAATTATGCTAAAATGCAGATTTTTCCACCCTCAAGTGGGCTTAGAAAATATGGTGATTTGCCACTCTCAAGTGGGCTTAAAACTCGCAATCAATGAATTGTTCCAATTCAAATAATCCAACCTTCACCCACAGGCATTCAGGCAAACAAGGAAACCGGCGGGGGAAAAGTGGTCTCCATAATGTGGGCTAATGTCTAGCCTATCTTGTTGCTTGGTTTGACACCATCTTAACATGATTTTCAATGCTTACTTTGCATGCCATTAGCCCACATTATGCCTCTTTCAATTGTGTTTGAGAGTTGCCTCATTTGTGCCTAAGTGTTGGCCTTTCAACATGTGTATGTGTGCATGTGTTTTGGTCCATCATTATGGCACTTTGGCCGCTATTTTGGGCCTATTTAGAGTTGCCTAAATCGTGCATAAGTCCATCTTTTCATCCATTTGCATCGCCTCATGTTTGCTTGTATGCTTGCATAAGTGCCTTGCCATGCCATGTTGCACCCTTAGCTTGCATGCCTAGGTTGCATTGCATCTTGCATGCATGCCTTGTTCCTTGACTTGATGATAGGAATTGGGCGTTGATTTGTTTGTTTGGTTTGCATTTCATTTGACATGAAAGTTGCACACTTGGTCACTTGGGCCATCATGCATGGAAATGCGTGATTGGTGGTCCGAGAACCGAGAAGTATGTCCCTTTGAGTCATTACCATGATAAGAGACATGATTGGTGCATATATGCCTTGAAATTGTATTGCCATGCAAGTTCTGTCCTCTACTGCTGTGAGTTGCAGGTTCTGCAGGCACTCTCTGCCGACCGGCAATGTACATTGCCGACCGGTAATTATTCTTCTGCCGATAGCTTCATCCTGTGCCGGTGACTACATACCACTGCCGGTGGTAATTTTATTCAGCTGGTGGTGATTCCCAGTATCCAGAGAGGCATCCCTGGGACTTTGGCAGTTTTCAAAGAGGCAGAGCAGGGAAAACAGAGGCAGACTATGCATGGTGGTGCACTTCCGAGCAAGACCCGAACACGCGTTGCATCTGGCCCTCCTCCCGAGGCGGTTTACTGCTTTTCCTAGTTTAATTAGTTTATTAATTAATTAGGCAATTTGTAATATTTAAATTAGCTTGCGTAGTTAATTAATTTGTAATATTTATTCGGTCCCTCCAAGCGAGGGCAAATCTGTAATAAGTGTGGGTGAGTGGCGTGTATGTCTTCCAATCCCCACTTCTTTCTTCCCTTTTATTTACCTGCTTATGATGGTAGATTAGGGCATGTTTAATTTAGCATACCTTATGCTACGCATGCGTGCATCCATACATTTGTCTTGCATGCACCGGGCTCGGTACATCATGCTAACTGCATTTGTACTTCAATTCAAAAATTGAATACGTGCATCAATCGATCGCATTTCACATGCCATGTTTAGGGTTAGCCGAGCCTGTCTAGATTGCATTTTCGCATGCGATGCATTAGCCATTCTTAACATGAACTAGGACATGCATGTTTGCTAACTAGTTTATTGTTTTGGCACGGAGTACAATGTAAGTATTTTAGCTTTAGCATCCCGCATGCGTGTGAGTGTTGCCATGACAGTATGCTTGCCATGCGGCTAAATGCTTATGTGATAAATTGTTTGAATGCCTGTGGGTGAAGGTTAGATTGTTTGAGTTGGAGAAACTCATTGAAATCCGTATTTTAGCCTACTTGCGAGTAGCAAATTCCAAAGTGTTTTCTAAAACAAACGGATATGCAATGCTTATTTCCAAATTAGGCAATCTAGTCTATACTTGTTTGTTGCGCGCATAACATAGTAGTTCTAGGCTAATAAATGGAATAAGAACACATAACGTTTTCAAAATCGGATATCATGGTTAGTAGAGGCCGGTCTTCGGACCGGGCGAAAGGGGGTGCTCATAGCTAACCTTCCCCGATCGTACCCAAGCTCCCGAGCTGAGACAACTCCGGTAATGACGGACATGTGGCCTTCGGCACCGAGTCAGGGTTTCCTAAATTTCCCCATTAAAAAATATTTAGGTGGCGACTCTGTATTTGGCAAAGCAGTCCATGTTTGGCACTTCTTTTCAAAAATCTGTTTCTCAAAACGATTTGCCTGATTTGGACTCTTTGGTTCAGATTAAGAACCGTGACAACAAATCGAGTCCGAACTGTAGTAGCGAGGGCCCCTCGCGGGGCGCGTCTACAGGTACATGAGCTCATCTTCCCGCCTCAGCGGGCAGTTACTTGGAGGCTACTGGCGAGCCTGGGAGGTACATGTTCCCTATTCTGTCTTTTCAGTTCTATTTTACATTATCTGCACTCTATACATTGCATGCATACAATTTTCTTTACACTGTTTGTACACTACACAATACACTGCACGTACCGCACTTTGTGTTTTCTGTATACTGCTTTATCTGATAAGCACACTGGTGTTTGCTCTATTACACTTTGCAGTTGAGGGTATATGCCTACTTCCCTAGGCTTGCCCTGGTACCAGATGAGGAGATGCCCCTCGGTGTCCCATTTTCTCACCGCTTCGACGTGAGGTGCGAGCGGAGACCACGAGAGTCCTTCATGTTCTTCTACCGCTACTTTGATACCATCGCCGCAGCCGAGGTATGTCAAACATTAGAGTTTATTTAAGCTTCGCTTTACATTGTTCTTTCAATTCCAATAGATAACAAACTATGTTTTATTTGCAGATCACCTGGCAGCCTTGGGCTCCGTTGCCTGATGCAGTCCGGGATCGGTATGCCGGTGCTCGGGAGACTGCCCGATTCAGAGTTTTGCTAGAGGGCCTAGTCTGCCGCGCTTGGTACTTGGGTGAGCGCTTCTTGCGGTAGACCCTCGGCTTACCGGAGCAGGTAGTCCTGAGGCTGCCTCCCATCTATATGAGGCATACCGAGAGGTATAATTTTGAGCAGATGATGGATTACACCATCGGCTGGGACTCCGAGGGCTTCAGAGACAAGGGCGATTACGCTGAGTACATCCAGACCTACATCATGCGGCCTCTGAGTAGTGCTCATCGAGCTGAGAGGGAGAGGCCTGCGGCACCAGCGACTGGAGCAAGAGCACCGAGGGCACAGAGGGTACTTCCGACTCGAGGCAGGAGTGGGTCCCGGAGGGGACAGGGAGCTGAGTGGCCAGCACTACCTACGATGATCACATGCCGAGGGCAGGGTGGAGAGACCTATCAGATTCCCTTCGCCCCTCCTCCGACTGATTTCGAGCTCGTCGGAGTCTATGGCTCGACCCCGGTATGCACTACTAAACTTTACATTCTGTACAGTCATTTCAATTCCTTTGATATCCCGCAGAATACTAATGATTTCAATACTTTTGCAGGCTTCCGTCGAGTATTCTCGCCAGTCCCTAGAGTTGACTGCCTCAGCGGTAGGGATGCTGCAGTGGTGCTTTGACTTATTGACCATCTACAATATCCCAGTAAGTTCTTTCAACTGCAGTTTCAAACTCTGTCTAATTTGTTTCACACATAATCTAATGCATCACACTATTGACACGGCACTTGAAACACAGCACTCACGACACTGATGCACTGCGACCCATATACTGCTCATAGCGTTACTCACGGCGTTCATACATTGTATTCAAACGCTGCATTCTGTTTTATCTGCAACTGATGCATTTGCCATTTATCCTTTTCAGGCCCTGTTCCAGATTCCGGCCACAGGAGGCGCGCCAGCTGGACCATCTGTTCCTGCTCGGGGAGGAGGGGAAGTCAGGCAGAGGATGACTATCCATAGCCAGGGCAGACATAGGCGAACTCATGCTGAGAGCAGTTCCCGAGAGCCCACTCCAGATGACGATGAGCCAAATGAGGAGGCGATGTCGTCGCGGGGCGAGGCCGAAGATAGCTCAGACTCTGATTTTGGAGATGGCGGAGGGTCCAGGAAGAGGACCAGGACCGACCCCCGTTCCTAAGATGACTGATTCTAATCCAGACTTTCTGCTGCCTTTTTCCTCTTTGCTCTATTCATACATTTCGTTGCTTGTCTCTTCTTTTTTTTTTTTTTTTTGCTTTGATTGAGCACATTGGACTGCCTGAGGCAGGTTTTACTTTCCCAAAACTATGTATTTGAAAAGATGATGGAATGAAACAAGCTTTTTGCTGAAAAAGTGTTGCACTTGTACATCACATCGCATCGCATCACATTACATAACAATGTAATCGAATGGAAATTGAACATGCATGTACTACCAGGTCAGGTAGACCAATGTAACAAATAAAACAAATTAACTCAATAAGCAACAATGAGACCTTAACAAGTTTACAACTCGATAAGCAAGGAGCAATAACTCGACAAGCAAAATTGCGACAACTTGGTAATCAAATGAGTAACAACTCGATAAGCAAATGAGTAACAACTCGATAAGCAAATGGGCAACAACTCAATAAACAAATTGAAGTAACACAGGTGTGACCTTGCAAAATCAACACCGGAAGGCACTAGAAGTGGAACTAACCACAAGTTCCCAACATGTTCAACACATAGACTGCTCATTTTGAACACAGCTCGCAACACAGTACTCTGTTTATTTTGAACATACGGCTCATGCAGGACACTGCTGATTCTGAACACACAGCCCATTCTGAACATTGCTCATTTTGAACTCACAGCCCATAATACAGCATTCTATTCATTTTGGACACACAGGATGCAAAGACAGCATTCGCAGAAGTTGAAACAACCTCAGACGCTCTGAATCCTTCCTCATTTCTTCTGCATTGCAGTCTGGAACCTATAGCTTCAAATAGGTCCTGGTTCTATTGTTCTCACATGACCTGGGTTAAACCCTGCGGTTTTATAAAAGAACAAATTCTGTTTTGCACAAATGTGAAGAATGGCACAGCACTCTGAGCACAAAACAACTTATTTTGAAATAAGAAATGAGTTTTTGATTGGGTATTGAGCTTACGACTAAACACAGCAAAAACGACTCAACTGAAAAACAAAGGGTAACAACCTAAACACATCGAGTAACACTCGAGACGACTCAAAATAAGAATCGAGAAAGAACAAAAGACACGACACTCAGACGTGCACAGGGAGCCTGTTTCTCCGGGTATTGTTTCCTACCCTTCCTTATTCGTGATTCTCACCTCACTCGGCCCACAGGCTTCATTTTATTTTTCTGAAAAAGCCCTTTTCCTCACTTTTTCTCTCAGCGCACATCTCTCTATTCTTCAATCTCTCATTTTTATCCCTCCCCTGGGTGGTTGATGGATAAACAAGAAGTTGTGGGTTCATGCCCCAACACTATCAGCTCGCAGCTATTTCGTCCGGTGATGTTTAGTTGATGCCCCGGATGAGGGAGTGAAATGTCTCGATCCATCCCGATTCGTGCTTCGCACTTGGCTTGATACCTCGCTGCTTGGAGGGTATAAGAGTTTTCAGCCCTTTGTTGGTTAGCTTCAGTTGTGCCCTTTGTGGCGAGTAGGGTGCCCTTCCTGGTAAGCATGTTGGCAACGGGGAAAAGACAGAACACCTGACTCAACTGTGCCCCTAGTTCATCATTTTGACCATTTTTGTTTTGGCTTTTCTACTAAAACAATTTTGATTAATATAAAAGTTTGATTAACATGCTTGTTCAACCTTTCTAATTCAAAATCATGCAAGTTAGATAATGAGCACTGAAAATTTTCTTTTTGGGGTCCATGAAAATGGTCCAGTTTTGGAAAAAAGGAATAATTTTTTAGGGAATTAGTCAACCTCAGTTAAAAATTCTCAAAAACTATTTTTGCACACGGCCACCGCTCAGCGAGCACGGAACCTACTCTTGAGATGAGCAACCTTGAATCGAAAGCAATGGAAGATTGCCCCCTGTCTGAAGGACACTGCACGACAACGGCAAGTTGCCCCCTGTTTGAATAGCACCGCAGCGCACTGTATGGCAACGAAAAGTTGCCCCTTGTTTGGATAGCACCGCAGCGCATTGTAATCAGCCTTCAGAGTGACGATCACAACCGAACTCTCGGATACAGAAAAAACAAAGATGATCAAAACCATTGCATGGACACAATCCATTTGGAAGTGTTTATGGCTGGACTTTAGAATGAAATTGCCTACGCATCCCAAACATGGAAATCAAGCCTTACGTAGTTCGGGTTCAGGTTCACTCGTGTATTAACCCTCACCTTTTACGCTCTAACTTTTGCCAAGGTCGCCCTTTGTGGGTTTTCGACCTCACGAGCTCTGTTCTTCTTTTCTTTTCAATTCTTTTCATTTCCTTTTGCTTTTTCAGAATTTTTCTTCACTTTTCTCTTTTTTTCTTTTTTTTTGTTCTTTTCTTTTTTTCTTACTCTAACTTTTGCTTGGGTCGCCCTTCCGGGTTTTCGGCCCAACGAGCCTCTCAAGGGTAAAAGTGTAGCTATGTCCATGTCAAATGGTTTTGAGATCTCGAAGCCATCTGAATCCAGAAGAATGGCTGCTGTTTATTGATGATGTCGAAGTCCATCCAATGGGGCTGAATTTGCCCCTAGTGTTGTGGATAGGAACTCAGTTGTTCTCCAGTAGTACTTTCTTCTTTTCTCCCTTCTGGGATTTGGCATTCTTGCCGATCTTCGTCTTGGACTCTTCGAGTGCATTATCTGACATCTTTTGCCCCTTGTTCGAGAGGTGCTTCTAATCTGGCCATACAAGCCTCACATTGCGGTTGACCGTTGAACATTCTGAACGCAAGTTCAACTGTTTGAAAGCAAAAGGGGGTTGAGTCTCGAGGCTGAGAGCGATCCTAAGCTGCACGATCTCAAGAGCGACTCCACACAGGTCTTCGCAGGACTGCGTAAAACATTTTTTGAAAATTTTTTAAGAAAGGGACTAATCGCTCGCGCTGAAGACACTGTAAAACCAATCTGGATCAAGTCAGGATCCTTCTCAGTACTCATATTAACAAACATGATCTCATTCATTAAGGGCTTAGCACGCCTTTCTTTCTCTCGGTTGATCAAATTTTTGCAAATCCCGAGGAATTCCTTCCTCTTCATTTTCAATACATTGTTCAAAAAGTTTTGAAAAACTTAGGTCAATGCAGAGACTTAAAGGCACAGGAGGAGTAGGTGAGAAGCACTGTCGTTTCATTCAAATCTTCTCGCACAACTGATTCAACTGATTCAAGGCAGAAATAAACACAAAACATGAAAACCACTGCTGTTTAATTCAGATATTCTGGTGTAACTGGCTCCCTAGCAGAAATAGACTCAAAAGAGTGTAAAAGACAAATGCCAAAACAAGCAAGTGATGTCCGAGGTAACACCCCCGAAATCACCCGACTCTAACAAAACAGGACTGACTCGATACAACAAGACAGACCTTAATCAAAAAGACTGACTCAAAATAACGAGAAAGACTCGAAATAAAACCACAGAACTGACTCAACACCCGAGTTAGAAACTACAAAAGCTAGCATTCGCAAATGCTCAAAACAGTGCGTGCCATACGCCATATCTGAAGTAAACCGAGCGCCGCCCGCAGGTGGGCCAACCCCTGATCACATACTTGTATTATCTTCGAAGTCCACAAACTCAGTAGTGATGGACTTTGTTAAGCTACGTGGGAGGATGACCTCGTCATCGATCAAGTCTTACACTTCGTGGCGAAGACGAAAGCAATTGTCGGTGGTTTGACCAGCCTGTTGATGGTACGCACAGTACTAGGTAGCATCATGTGAGAGAGGGAGATTACTCGGGAGAGGCCGAGGCTCAAGAGGTTTGAGATGACCTTTTTCAGTGAGGATTCGAAGAGCCTTGGACAAAGGCATGTAGACGGCATGAAAAACCCTACGCCCTCAGGGCAGATACTTCGAAGTCTGTGGACCTTTGCTAGACACACTAGCAAAAGGATCAGCAGGTACTGTCTTGGCTCTCAGATCTTTTTTGGGTGCGGGATTAGGGTTGGGAGGAACAGTTCTAGTACGACGGTCCCTATCTCAATTTTCCCTTTGGCTTGAACTGCTCTCGGCCTGAGTAGGAAAAGTATCATCCACAGTTTTTACAGCAACAACGAGCACCTGCTGTTTATTCAGTCTTACGGCTTTCAACGCCTCAACAGCCCTCAGAAGTTGTTCATAGGGATTATTGTCTTCCTTCATCTTGTCCTTTCCACTAGCCTTAGCTTGGTGGACGGTCTGGGTTACTACTTCAGTGTGAAGTCCCGTCGTCGTCGACGTGTCATTGCTGGAGTTTGAGATAGCTTCAGGTTGGCTAAGCTCAATTACAATTCGCCCCAGTAGCAGGGGCTCTTGTGGCATGAAGTTCCCAGCATACGATGCAGTTGGTGGCGGGGCTGACATTCCATAGGCTAGATTAGCCACAGATCTCTGGAGGTCGCCAATCATTCCCATTAACTCAAACGTGGTGGGTTCACGAGCTTGAAACAACTGGGATTCCCAGATCGGGCACGCGGCAGGCGACCTGGGCGGGTGTGGTACCTCAACATCGATCTCATCCTACAAGATGATCCCTTGGTTTAATGTGGCTGCCATAACCACAATTTCCTCTGAATTTTGTGCCATCATAAATCTGCTGAACTGAACGGAGGTGATGTGACCGGTGAATGACGGATCAGATGTCTGCCTTGCTTCGGCAAAGGAGAACACTGGCTATTCTGAACTAAATCTCTAAAACTCCCCCCTGAAAGAGAAAATAGGCAGCATCTTAGCCCAATTTTACCCAAACAATCGTGAGCACAACTGAATAACTGTATTCGATCACTGATCACTGTTCCCAAATTACTTATCCGAAAACCGAATCTGATACTCGCAGATATTGCTGATTTTCAAAACACTGATGCCCGCAGGCCTGATACCCAGACTTGCAAACTGATATCTGTATTCCCTGTAGAGGTCAACTTCAAAAAGCACATAACAAGCAAGTAAGAGCCAAAACACCCCTATGTTGGGGTAGGGTTTCCCTGTCCTATTGTTAGGAGCTAGGGTTTCACTACGCACACAGCGGTTTCAAACAACCTACAATCGGGTAAGCAACCTGTCCTAGTTTGGAATGGTCACTATGGATTCCGAATATGCACTAGGTCGAATGGTCAAAAGGGTGCCCCGGTAAAAATCGGGGTTTGTGTTCCCATTGTGGCAGAGCCCGTAACCAGTCAGCCTTATGGCACGCTTCTCAAAGCGAACCTCCGGCAAACCATTCAGGAATAGCAGATGGCAAACACGATGTCCTAGGAACACCAATTCACATGCAATGCAAAGAAACACATACGTGTAGTCAAAACAAGATATCACGAGTTCGAGTCAAGTTCTCTAACTCCCCAGCAGAGTCGCCAGAAACTGTGGAAGCGCCCCGTGGACTTATGCTTTTCCACAGTTCGAACTCAATATGTCACGGTTCTGAATCTAATCTTACAATGTGCGATGTGAGTTTGATAAATCACCAAAGAGTCCAAATCCGGCAAATCGTTTTGGAAAACTGATTTTTAAGAAAGAAGTACCAAACATGGACTGCTTTGCCAGATACAGAGTCGCCACCTAAATATTTTGTTTTGGGGGAATTTAGGAAACCCTGACTCGTGCCTAAGGCCACGTGCCTGTCATCACCAAAGTTGCCTCGGCTCGGGAACTTGGGTACGATTGTGGAAGGTCAACTATGAGCACCCCCGCTCGCCCAATCCGAAAATCGGCTTGTACTAAGCATGATATCGAGTTTTGAAAACATATGTGTTCTTATTCCGATTAATTAGCTAATTTTACTATGTGATGCGCACAATGCACAAGTATAGACAGGTCGCCTAATTTGAAACAAAACATCGCATATTTGTTGTTTGAAAAACGGTTTGAAGTTTGCTACTCGTAAGTAGGCTAAATCACAGATTTTGATGAATTATTCCAATTCAAGCAATCCAACCTTCACCCACAGGCATTCAGGCAATTATATCACATAAGCAATTAGCCTCATGGTAAGCATGCTTTCATGTTAACACTCACATACATGCAAGATGCTAAAGCATAAACCCTCACAGTGTACTCCGAGCCAAAACAAAGAACGTGTTAGTAATCAAATGTATGATCCAAGTCCATGTTAAGATGGCTAATGCATCGCAGGCAAAATGCAACTAAAATAGGCTTGGCTAATCTAAAATGGCATATGAGATGCGACAATTCGACACATGTATTCAACTTGGAACTTAAATACAATGCAGGTAGTATGATACGCCGAGCCCGGTGCATGCAATACAGATGAATGATGCAAACATGCATAGCATAAGGATGCTAATTGAAATGTGCCCTAAAACTAACCATCGTAAGCGGTTAAGTAAAAGGGAGAAAGAAGTGGAGGTTGGAAGACATGCATCACACACACGCACGCTTATTACATAATTGCGCCCTCTCGAGGGAGGGACCGAAAGAATAATACAAATCAAATAATTACCTAACTAGCGAGCTAAATAATTATTACACAACACTTAACTAATTAAACAAATTAATTAAGCTAAGAAAGCAGTAAAAAGGCCTCGGGAAGAGGGACGAATGCGTGCACACTCAGCTCCGCTCGGAAATCCATCACAATACTCATGTTGCCTCTGTTTACACTGCTCTGCACCTCTGAACACTGCACAAGTCTCAAAGTTGCTTCTGAACTACTCCATGAGGGTTGTGAGAGGTCACCGACCAATAGGTGAGGCCACCGGCCGTGGGGAACTGATCATCGACCATTTGTAAGGCTCTCGGCCAAACATACTTAGCTGATCGGCATTGAATATGGTCGGTCGACAATCTATTCCTACAGAATGTTGTTTTGCTGCAGCAGAGCACAAACAGAGCGTGGCAATGCTTTTTAAAAGCAATTTATGCACCACCAACCTCCTCAGCATGTTTGAGACTTAGAGGAGCATGGTTCTCGACCCATGGGCCATCAATCACGCATTTCAATGCATGATGGCCAAAGGTGTCGAGTGTGCAATTTGATATCAAATGAAATGCACACAAACACAAAAGGGGGCCCTAACCTCTATCATGGTTGATCATGAGGCAAGGGATGCAAATATGCAAGCAAAACTAATAAAACATGATCATGGCGAGGGTAACAAGCATGCCAAATGTAATGCAACCTAGACAAGCATGCAAGATGCAACATGGACGTTCAAGCATGCAAGGCGAACATGTGACAACATGTGAGGATAGGCAAGCATGTAACAACATGTTAGGCAACTTAACGAGAGATGCATACCAAATGCAATACCACTTAAACATGCAACAACATGTTAATAGGCCAAGTGTGCAGCAACATGTCTTGGATTAAGTACACAATGAGGCACAATTAAACTAGCATGCTACAACATGCAATTTACCAAATATGCAACAAGTATGTGACAACATACAAGGCAAGCATGCAACAATATGCGGGGATGGTCTTAAACCAAAATGGGCAGCTCTCGAATAGGCCCAAATCAGTGGCCAAAATGCTAAGGACATGAGGGCAAATACACACACAAACATGCATGCTAAATGGTCCAATACTTAAGCATGAAAGGGTAACTTTTAAGAACACTTAAAAGGAATGGAAAGCGTGCAAATGTGACAACATTACATGCCCTGAAATGGGGCTAGGAGTGATGTCAAATCACATAAACGAGTCAAGCATGGCATGCTCAAGACTGGAGCCTAAGACTAGTCAAAGGACTTGAACCAAAGCTACACAAAACAAAGAGCACATGGAAAGTATGACCCAAAACAGTCCTAAATCATGCTAAAGTGAGCCTAAAACATGCAATGACCAAAGCCAAAACAAGCTAAAACAAAAGGGGAAAATCATGAGGCATGCAAGGCCATCAAAGAGGTGTTACACTGCACCTAATACAACCAAACATGGCACGATTTAAGCAACCCAAAATAGAGGTATGACACGTCAAAATGAGTCCAAAAATCCACTTAGATGTCATCCCGAATACCCAAACATGTTGGCATACACAATGACACATTCATGAGGCATAAAACACAAACTCTTTAAGACATTAAAGGAGTGATAAGTGTAAGTTTATAAGCATGAAATATGGACTGAAATAATATTCTAAGTGATGCCAAACCACTGAAATGATCCAAATAGTGCATGCTAGCAACTTGGACACTCAAAGCTAACAAGCTAGATTGCATGGTGGCTATACAAAACAATGCAAGCATAACCAAAACAATGAAAAACAGAGCTTAAGCATGCTACAACAAGGCTAAAAGCTTCATGGAGTTGAGCCAAAATCATGCTAAAAACACATGTTACAACACGATGCATGTTAAGGCCAAATCATGGGATTATAAGACAAGCGTATGAAGCATACATGGCATGTCTAAACCAACTCAAAGCAGAGGTGTATCATGGCAAAATAAAGCCTAATACATACTGAAATGGAGCTAAAACAAACTAAACACACATGCTACCACATAAGCCATTTATGCAAGCATTAAAGACAATAAGGAGAGAGGATGACCCTCTCCTTTTTAGGACCTCAAAACCACCCCTCCACCATTGAAAATCCTCTGGATTTCAGTGGTAGAGAGGTCATGCAAAGACCAAAACAATGGCCAAAAGGTATGGCCTAAAACAAGGCCTAACTAGGCCTTCGAGGGGGAAAGCAACCCTAAACCTCAAAGTGACCTTAAACAAAGTTCTAAAGAACACAAAATCAGAACTTTTATCAGTTATAGTCAAAGCTTAAAATAATAAGCAAGAATGGCTAAAATCCTAAGCAAGAAAGGGGTAATTAAAGTAAGGATGCTCACCCTTGTAGACCTTCTTTAGAAACAAAGCTCCAGCACCTTTCTTTGGTCAAAACCAGTCTAAGAACCCTAACAACAACCTTCTAAGGCCTCAACAACCCAAGGATGGTGGAATGCTAGGTGTTCTAGTGCAAAAGTAAGACACAACTCACTTTAGGGTACAAAATATAATCAAACAAGGGAGTATAGATACAAAACTATATCTAAACTCTCTAACATAATTTTTCTGAACCTTGGAGGAGGGAGAAGGAGCTCCCTCTTTATAGAGGCTCAAATCCTCAAGCTTCCAAGAGATGCTAAACAAGAGGCAAATCCCTCCATACACGTGTATGGAGGGGGTGAATAATAGGTGCCAGCTGTGCCAGCTGGCATGAAATATCTGCATAAAGTAGATGAACAGGGTTCGGCCAGCAAAAATGGCCGATCGACCAACACAATGGCCGGTCGACCAAATATAGTGCCGACCAGCCAACACTCTTAGCCGGTGGCAAGAAAAAAGGGTCGATGGCCTCATGCCTTGGCCGGTGGGTTGAGGGGATGGCAAACAAGCCACCCTCTTCCCTTAGAAGCAAAAAACACAAGTGTTTGGTCCATGACCAAGCACAAAACAGATAAGTTGAGAGATCTTGAGGCAAGGCGCGTAGCCGAGACCTCCGAGAACTCAAAATGAACACGAGCATGGATGATCATCGAGTGTTCAAACAATGACATCCATGTCTTGAGGACAGTCAAAAATGGGGTGTCTACAGTGTTCTATTCTCCGCTCGAGCAGGATAGTCGTATATCAGATGGGAGCTAGGTGATTTTGAATCACTTTTCACATTTCCTTTCTCTCTCTTACTTTTCTAAACCCTCTTTTAAGAGCTCCTCTCTCTAGAATATACCTTCTCTCTATGTATTGATCTAGCTTGTGTGATCTACTCCCTTAGTGTCTTTGCAAAAAGTGTAGAGCTTGGCTTGGGCTTTCTATCAATCCAAAAATCTTGGGTTTTGGAGCATTTCGAGATTTCTTCATCATCTTCTTTGAGTTTCATCTCTTGAGGTAGGGATTCCTACTCCTCCTTATGAGCTTTAACATAGATATTGACCTTTTGTATAAATGGTTTGATTTGGGAAGTTAGGGTTTGAGATGTGTTATATTGGAAAGAGGGGTTTTGTTCTTTTGATTCAAACATTTGTGCTTTAGGTCTAAAAAGGAGGTTATTAATGTTGTTGATAATATTTGGACCTTTGGGTCAATACTGAGAAAAAGGGAAAAAGTGCCACGTTTGGGTATATTTGGGTCATTAGTGTAATTAATGACATTTATTTATGAAATTGAGTTAGAAATAATGTAATTGGCTCATTATGAGACAAAATGGTGGAGTTGGAATTATTAATCACTCACCTTGGAAATTGTTGACAAATTATTTGTTAATACAATTATTATCTGTTTAGAAATAATTGCTGTGGGCTATCGGTGAAAAATAGTCTTGATTGTTGTAAACCTTGCATGATGATTAGATAAATTGAAACTAATCAATTGAATATGTCATTGAATATGACGGTTGGAATAATACATCAAATTTATGTATTGATTGATTATGTATATGATTTATGCTTATATACATTGTGTGGTGTGGGAGGAGATAGGAGATGTACTCCACGGTTTAGGGGAAGATAGTGGATGGACTCCTAAACCGGATATTCTTTGGGAGGAGATAGGGGATGAACTCCATTGATACAGCAAATCTGTGTATCTATTGAAGTGTTGATACAGCAAATATGTGTATCTACTGTGAAGTATGGAAGTGTTTTATGTGATATTGATACAGCGAATATGTGTATCTATTGTGAAGTATGGAAGTATTGTTGATATGAGTTATAGTCTCATTAAATTATTGGCCAAGTTCTGAGCCTTATTCATAAATTGAGAATCGGTTAAGTAAAGGAAAAAGAAATGAAACATGGACATTGGTGTCATGTAATTGAAATGAATTATGAATTGATTTATGTGAGTTAAACATTTATCAAATGCTAATGTTTTAGTTATTGCTCATACTATGTTTACCATATCTCTACTGGGCGTTGGCTCACCCTATATGGGACATCATTTTCAAGTACAGGTGTTATGCCACCTCCAAGGATGTAGCTTGGGAGGCTTGAGGCTGTTAAAACCTTTTTGTTATTTTGTTGTATTACATGTATATCAAGCCAAGGGCTTATTTTGTGTAGAGTTAGTACTCTCTTTTTGTAACCAAGTGTTGACTTGGAAAGTTGTAAGCCTATAGGGCATTTACTTTTGTTGTCAGCATGTAATACCTTTTGTAAGAATACTCTAATGATTGTAATATGAAATCTCTTTTCTTTATCATGAATGTATGATGTTATAGGTTTATTTTGAGGGCGTTACAATATCTCTGCGTAATCTACCCTAAAATGGAGGTGGTGTGGATAGTGCAAAATTACAAGCTGATTAGGCTTCGCATGGAAAAACAAATATATATATAACAAACAAACAAACAAAATGCAAAATATATGATGTTATGGGTTTATTTTGAGGGCGTTACAATATCTCTGCATAATCTGCCCTAAAATGGAGGTGGTGTGGATAGTGCAAAATTACCGGCTGATTAGGCTTCGCATGGAAAACAAATATATATATATATATATATATAAAACAAACAAAATGCAAAATAATAAGTCAAATATCATATTAAAATTATAACCATTTTATTTTTTCTCTAATAAAATTTTTAAAAAATTATCAAATTAACCTTTTCCCAAATTAAAAAAAAAAAAAAAAAGTCTTACCTCTGAAAAGTCAACTAAATTTTTATTTACCAAACAGGGCCTATGGATTTTTTTGAGAAATTGGTTAAAAGTTAGTTTTTTCATTTTTTTAATTTTTTTTTTCTTTCTATGTATAAAAAATGTGAGACGTGATATGATTCAAAATGAAAAAATTTTATTTCTACACACTTACTTACCTCAGTACACATCTTATCTCAGTACATACACTTACTAATTTGATTATTAATTAACTTTCTCAATCTACACACCAAAAATTACAATTATACTATTCACTCATAATCATTGCACACATACTACTCAACCCTCCTTTCCACATTTTTTTTGTTTTTTGTTTTTTTTTTTTATGTTTTTCAGTTTAGAGATTTTGACACTGATTTTTTGAAATTACACATTTAATTCAAAACTAAACTTCTGAATAAAAGTGATTAGTTCAACAAATTTGTTCAAAAAAAAAAAAGACTTTCGGTGGTTGATGTCCGAATATAATTAAATAATTCTGCAGTTAATGTCTAAATATAATAAAATAATTTAGTATTGTTTGTCTAACTGACAATCACGAACTAGTGGATGTCCATTATGGTTATTTTAATTTAAGACATGATTGTTATTAAAATAATATTTCATTAAATATGTGCACTGAGATAATTAGGTATGTGGAAATAAAATTTCCTCAAAATGAGTTAAAAGTTAAAAATTAGTTTTTTACTTAGCTTCCCAAATTGCCCCTATATTTGTTCTCATCCTGTTTTAATAATAAAAGAAAATTAGGAAATCATTGATAATGTACAATAATTTATAGAGTAAATTACCAATAAGTTTTAATAGTTAGATTTAATTCTCATCAAATCTTATTAAAAATGAGTTTTACTAAAATCGTCGCTAAAAAAATTTATTCTAATGCTTTTTATGTATGTAATTAAAAATTGACAATTAATGACTTTTTTATTACGATTTTTATACATTGTCGCTAAAACTTATAATTACTGACATTTTTTTGTGACAAATTTTTTAAACTTTGGCTTTTTGGCTTTCGAAGGTTATTATTTTAATTATGAGCGTGCCAACAAGGATCAACCAGTCCTTACAGAATATTAATTGCCAACCAATTATCAGACGATTGTATTTTAGTTCTTTCAGCCTCAATGAAGAGGATTTTTACTGGTGGCTTGATTTAGGAGAATTAAGTAAGCAACAATCAAATGAAGAACAATTGAAGCATTTCATTAAAGTGAAAAACTTACAATGATCCAATTCAGCATCGTAGAAGTTTATAGCAACAAAACTACTTGAATCTACTCCTATGAACGAAATCCAGTGCAAAAATTCGAAGTACAGAAATGTAAAGAACAAGAAATGTAAAAACTGGAAAGAAAATAAAGTAAATAAAACTGGTTTTCTGGATCTGAGTCTGGGGGGGTTTTCCGGGGCCTTCTCTACTATTTATACTTCTCAAGGATAACCATCGAACTGCATTTCTAACCGTCGAACCGCTCCTCCATGATCGCTAATCATGTTGCCTTATAGTTAGCTCCACTATGCCATTACCTGTAGTTAGGCTTCCCTCTTGAGTTTGAATTCAAATGTGAGTAACCGTTGAAGCCACATCACTTTGTATCTCTTTGCTGATCCAGTACTACGCAGATCTTTATGAAAACCAATACTAACTGCCACGTGTACGATCACGATCGAAGGTTTGAATTGTCTTCCTGTATTACCCTCAACTTCCCACGCGTCGAACTGTGATTGGCCCGTACAAAATATATAGCCAACATTACCCCCCGCACTGATATAACCAATACTTGGTGATATTAGTGGATCAAGGCATTTTACCACGTCTTAAAACGTGCATAGGCTTTTGCATTTCTCAGAAATGCAACTGTCATTCATCATTTGCATTAAATTCTCTTATAACCCTTGAACACTCCCACTATCTCAGTATTCGAAAAGACTGATGCATCTTTTATGACTAAGTCAATCTTTTCTTACGTTGATCAAGCATACAAAGAGTTTTTTGATGATACTGTTCATCCTCGAAAGAACCTTCATTCATTGATTAGCCACCTTTATCCACCTCCATTTATATAAGTTATGGAAACTTTCGCAAGTCATCGTCCTTTGAACCAAGAACCTACTACTTACGATTCTCTAGAACACAAATTTGCAGTCATGGATATTGGAAGCTCTTCTTCTGGAACGAAACTATCCGTGTGGGACGAAGTTGCTGCTGCTTCTTCTTCTTCTACGACTTCTGGCTAGAGAACTTGCTCCACTACTGCTCAACCTCAAACAAGGGAACGCATTCATCATCGTTTCCCTAAATTCGATGACTCCCTTGACATTCCTCCTTCCAAATGTAGTTCAGTAGTATATCCATATGTTTCTATTAATCGTAGCTGCAGTCTTGAAAACAATCTGCTTACATCATGGTACACTTCTACCTTGCCATCTCGGGTGGTTCGAAGTGTCCCACATCCCGTTGAAACTCTAGGGATCAGCCCTGCGCTTTTAGCCAAAAAGGCAAAACTTTACCCCTCTGATTGGCTAGAATATGTGACCAGGCCTAAATTTCTGGACTCACCCAGGGAACCTCCGACTGCTCCTCCTCTCCCTTCTAACCCGGATTGGATTAATGAGTTGAAGCTCACTCTCTCTGAGGGCCAATCCTTTCCCCCTTATAGGGCCCCAGTACCTCCAACTCCCTATCAGCAATTCAGGGCTCAGATATTGCTTGCTGCATTCTCTCATTTACCCTTCGAGGTCCTTCGAAATGATATTCCCCACCAAAACTTTCTATGGGCTTGTGACATTACGTCTCAAAGCCATCTCCTTAACCTTGAGGCCCAAATGGAGCTTTGTATATTTTTAGACCAACTTCTTCTTCTGCTCAACTGGCACTTCCATGCTTCCATTGCCAGTGAAGTTCTAGATGAAGCCATTTCTGCTCGAACCCAGGTTCAGTATGAGGCAGAAAACCTCCTTGATGACTATGAGGCCTTCAAGAACCCGGATTCCGAGTATAGGGAGGATGTTGCGATGAGCGAAGTGCATGGAGAGAAAGAAATGGACGCCATAGACAAAGGCCTCAAATAGACAGAATTTGAAGTGAAAGCCCAATAACTCACTTCTCAAGTAAGGGCTTACCAATTAGATAAGCCAAACCTAGACAAAATAGAGGATAAAATAGGAAAAGAGTTTTCTTTTATTGAATTTTGCTGGACTAAATTTCATAACCTTGTAACTCTGTCTATTCCGTATTTCTACGAAATCGAGAATGTAATCAAATGAACTTTAGTATCAACAACATTTATCAATAAAACTGAGCTTTCTGAATTTCATTTTTAGCACTCAAATTATGAACTACGTGGTTGATGTGCTTTAACTCCAC
The DNA here is from genome assembly GCF_055761805.1 of Camellia sinensis. Taxonomy (NCBI): domain Eukaryota; kingdom Viridiplantae; phylum Streptophyta; class Magnoliopsida; order Ericales; family Theaceae; genus Camellia; species Camellia sinensis. The sequence continues at coordinate 68,872,598 of NC_138961.1, read as the reverse complement.
TTTGACTCAAACTCTTCTAAAGTGTGAAGTTTTTTCTTTTGAAAAAGCAATTTTTGTCTTTTGTACCGATCATAAGGCTGGCATAATTCTTCACCCAACAGCTTCGAATTAACCAACCTTACCCTTCGAAACTTTATTCGATCACATTCAACTTCCCAACATATGGTTAATACAATCAAATGATTTCAAATCAATTAATTTTCTTTCGAACAAACAGTCTATATTTGCCAAAATATGGAAACCTCTGCTAAGTACTGCACTGTTTTATTTGGAAAGAGTAATTTCTTCTGTATACTATCAAACCAGCTATTGGTTTCAAAACTTGGAACAAACAATTTTTAGCCATGAGGGTATGTCAAACTTTTGCTTCGAAGGATACTACTCTCATTAAGAAACCTAAAACAGGTCTTTAATCCCTTTTAAGTAAACAAACATTTGAGCATTCTTACATCCTCAGGTGTGGAATGTGCTTCGAAGCCGGCTTCCCAGTTTCGAAGCCGTTGTTATTTGACTCTGGCACCAAAATCTAGTTTCAAAGCCAAATTTTTTTATTTCGAAGCTGACATCAGCATCTGAGAAGTGTTTCCCTCCAAAAGTATCAATATTGAAGGAAACTCTTCGTATCTGTACTTTTAGTATTTCTTTGCGAATTACACGATATATTTTCTAGACACAAAGGTTTTAGAACCCTTTTTATTTCGTGCACTGAATTCACTCATTTGCTCAACACACAAACCCTTCCCCTCTATTAACCCTCTTTTCCTTGCTGCTTGCCACCAATGGATTCTTCTTCTCTGAAAGTACCAACTGGCGATCGTATAAGCCTAACAATGGCTTTGAAGAGATGTATTGAGGAAGAGATCGCCAAATTTATAACTGATGGGTCAAGTGCCATAGACGGACGCCTCTTTGTTCCTCGCCATAGCGATAAACAAGAATATGTCCTAGGTCCCATCTTTCGAGAAGCTCCCGTTCAACTTCCAACTTTATATCCTCGCTTGGAGGACCACTTTCTTCTCTATGAAGGGGGGCTCGACTGGGAAAATTGGAGAATAAACCGACCTCACCGTTGTTGGCCGACATTGAGGGCTGAGTGGGAGGACCTGCAAGAGAATGTGACTTGCAAGAGCTCTGCATTCTCGATGCCCTTCGTCTTTCCAGGTTTATCATTTCTGAAGACCCTTTTTTGATTCCTGCTGCTCTTTGCTTTTGGAACATGGCTTTTAATTTTTTTCAATTTCGGTGTGGCATGATGGCCCCCACCATTCTTGATATCTGCCATCTCTTACGGCTTTCACCACTTGGTACTCCTTTTACACCCAGCTACCCAGACCTTTCTGTTAAGTTTTCCCTTCCACTCTTAAATTCCTCCTTCAGTGATTTTGTAAAGGCTAAAAATAAAAGGGAAGGCCCCGTGAGAGATCGAGAACTCTTTTCCTTTATTTTATACTGGTTGTGTAAATTTCTCTTCTGTACATCATCTCAGCGTATCATGCCTGAGTTCGCCTCACTTGCGAAAGCCCTTGTTTTGAAGAAACAAATAGCCTTGGCCCCTTAGCTTTTAGGCCATGTTTATAGAGCCTGCTTCCAATTTTGTGAAAGACCTCTCGACATCAATCAGGGAGGCCCTCTCTGGGTGCTTCAACTCTGGCTCTTTGCATACTTTACTGACCTGCATCCTAAGTGCTTGAAGTTTTTAGTTCAAGACCCTAGTACTTACGGAGAAAAGTATGTTAGAGTTGCTCTTTATCTTGCTTCCTTTGCTTACTACCTCACCTTTTTTCATCAACTTCCTATTTCCCCAACTGCCACCTTCTTTTGCCCCTTTGATGCCAACAAAGGACCAACTTGGCTGATAAAGAGTGTTCCATCCCATTACACAAAGATATGTGGGCTTCCATTTTGTTGCCGAGGGAACTGTTCATTGGTACTTTAAACCCTCGAGCCTACAAGTGCATATCTGAGGTATATTGCCCTTCTCAGTTTGCCAGACAATTTGGGCTTACCCAAGGAATTCCCATTCCACTCTGCAGTCTCTCGAATGTCCATCTCACAACCAGAGATCTAAGAGTACCCAAATCCAAACTAGAGGAGGCAACATTTAAGCTATTGAAAAACTTGAGTGAGTTCAAATTTATACCCTTCATCCCCTCTGGTTTAGCTTTAAAGAGATTTCAAAATTGGTGGACAGCCAATATGGAAGTACATCTAGCCATACATCCTCATGATTTACTGATAGGGCTAGGTGTGCCTTCTAAGGCTAAACCAACAGCTGCCGGGAACATTCCCTCTCTTTCCACAGTTGCCAAGACTGTTCCTGTAGCCTCACCCCCTCCTGCTAGAGTTACCAGAGCTGCTTCAAAAAGAGGTATGTATTTTCAGGTTTCTTTTCTTTTAGACTTTTCTATCTGTTTCCTTTACATTCATACCTCTTGGTGTAGGGTCTCCACAAGAAGAATCTCCTAAGAGAGCTGAAACTCTAGCTACTCTCAAAGACAAACAATAGCAAAAAAAGAAAATGAAGCTAATACTCACTCCTGAAGAATCTGAATCTCAGACTAAAGAGAGAGAGATTGACAAAGAGCAGGAAATACCATTACAGAGAAAAAAGAGAAAGAAGATGACTGTCTCTCCTTCTGATTTGGTCGAAGGCCCCACTCATGAGGCAGCTGCCAAAGCAGCAGAAAAGGAACTCACTCCTGAAAAGTCTGAATCCCAGATTGAAGAGAGAGAGATTGAGAAAGAGCAGGAAATACCATTACCGAGAAAAAAGAGAAAAAAGATGACTGTCTCTCCTTCTGATTTGGTTGAAGGCCCCACTCATGAGGCAGCTGCCAAAGCAGTAGAAAAGGAACTCACTCCTGAAGAGTCTGAATCCCAGATTGAAGAGAGAGAGATTGAGAAAGAGCAGGAAATACCATTACCGAGAAAAAAGATAATTGTCTCTCCTTCTGATTTGGTCGAAGACCCCACTCATAAGGCAGCTGCCAAAGCAGTAGAGAAGGAACATTCCAAAGAAATAATTGTTTTTCAAAGAGCTGAGAAGAGGTGACAACAACAATTACTAAGGGGATGAAGCAGCTGCCACTGATGCAACCCAAAGAGAAACAATGAGATGGATACACACTGCCGAGCATTATTCCCTCCGTAATTCTCCCGTCATTACCACCACCTCTGAAACCAGTAATTTTCTTTCATGTCTCCACTTTCTTTTCCCAAATTGTTGATATTGAGACTTAACATTGTTTTGTACCTCTTCCTTTGCAATGACAACTACTGAGCCTATTCTTCCAATAAGGACTCCCTCAGTTTCGGTTGAAGTTGATCAATCGCAAAATATGAAGTCTATTCAGATAATACTCCCATTTTCTAGGCCTATATTCTCCGTATCCTCCTTGCGGCCAAGTATCCCTGCTCCTCTTTCTTTTGATTTAACGCCATACCTCCCTCATTTGTCATTTGATTTTACTCAATTTGATTCTCTTTTGAGCTTTACTTATTCTCCCTCTTCTAAGGAAATTCCAGCTACTACTTCATCTTTGATGGTAGCTGAGTCCTACAGAGAAGGTACTAGTAGCTCTCCAATCCATCATCCATTATCTTTGCCTAGCTCCAGTCCTTCATCTCTTGACCAACTGATAGCCAAAACTATAGAGACTGCTAAGAACACTTCATCTTCTTCTCCTATTCCTATGCAGTCATTTCTTCCTTCCACCAGGGCTCTTTCTGCACCTTCCATGTCAATGGATGAGGTGGATATCTTTGAGGCTAGACTTGCTAGTCTTTTTGACATACATTCCACCTCTCCAATGACTAGCAATGAGACTGAGCCATTAGTTCTACCTGATTCTCAGCTAGAGATTTTTGAGAGCTCTTCCTCCAGTGGTAAGACTTCCTTGCCTTTGATAGACTTGGACAGCTATTTGGAACTGCTGGCATCTTTTTCGAGGATTCCTTTTGAAGCCTTACAGAGGCCTATAATAAAAAATGGCCTCCTCCAATGTTGCAAGATTGCTGAGCAATCCAGTATAGCTGTCTCCAGTTATTTGTCTCAAGCCGCAGCCACCATAGATTTTTACATCAACATCTGTCATGCTGCTAAGGCTGTAGTGGAGAAGTTATTGAGAGATCAGAGTTTTGTTTCTAAAGTTCATACTGAAGTGTCAAAACTGAAAGAACAACATTCCTCTGTCTCCCAATTTCAAGCTCAACTGTTGGAAAAGAAGGCTCAACTTGAGAAAGAATTATCAGCAGTTAACCAAGCTTTGAATCGGACTACTACCAAGCTGCAAATCACTAATCAAGAGCTAGCTGATCGAAAGCAAGAAATGACTACAGCCATTCAATTGTTTCCATCCCTCAAGAATAGAGCATTTATTGTAAAAGAATAATTTAAACATTGTACTGACTTTTGAGCCAATCTATGGCTACATGTATTTGACTCTTTATGAAATAAATTCTTATTTATCATTAAAGTGTTCTCATGTTCTTTTATTCATCACTTATCATAAATAAATTCTTATTTATCATTAAATTCTTATTTATCAATAAATTCTTGTTCTTTTATTCAGCACTTGTTCTCATGTTCTCATTTTTTCCAACCATACCAGATTTAGTATCTTAAAGAAACTGAAGATTTTGAATTTGAAGATGATTATTTAGATGAAGATCGCCGGAGAGAGAGATTGGAAAATATCCAAAAACGTTCTTTGACAGAATATTGGATAGACAGTCTAATATCTGTTTCACAGCCAACGTCCAACATCCACGGCTCAGCAAAATTCACATTCATGGTCACAGATGGAATAATACTATTTGTAACTCATTTTCCCATAACATATCAAAGGTCTCCTACACAAATTAATAAGGCTCTTGACATATTAAATCTCAAAAAGAGAAATAATTTGGATCTTCCGTTGGAACTAGCCATAATCACGGATGATGTAGAACATTTTCAGAATGAGCAATACAACTAGGATTCAGATTCCCCTCCATCAGAGACTGATGAAGAATATCACAATCTCATCAACAGGATGGAAGCATAGTGGACCCCACTATCAAATGCAGCTGTCTCCTGATCGACTCCAACCTTATCCAAGACACGTGGAGCAACCTGCATTCTTAGGCGAAAAGTGGTCAGCCAAATCATTTCAGCCGACGCTACACGACAAATCAGCTCAGCCAAAGCTTATCTATAACAGTCTATCTCTTTGAAAATTGGGGAGGGTAGACAGCGTATATAATTGTAAAAACTGTAGCACATAGCAAATAATTGTAGTCTTTCCTTCAATCATTTTTGTCTCTTTGTATTTATTTTATGAAGACCTTTTATAAAGCCTATAACTAGGCTTGACTAGGGTGTTAGAATTTTGCACAAATCTTGGCCGTAAAGTCTTGCCAAGTTAGGTATGCATTAAGTTATGGTTTTATTTGTATCCACCATCTTGTATTCTATATATTGGATTTTACGCCAACATAATGAAACATGTAAATTCTCTCTATCTTTGTACTTCCAATTTCTCTAACTTCTCCATCATAATTCCATACTCCATAACTCCATCATAATTGCATAATAAAAATAGTAAAAAACTCATTTCCTTAACAATTAGTCAATATATATATTTTTTTCATTCATTAAACTATTTAAAATTTTATAATTATATACAAAGTAGATTGTGGATTGTTTTGGGAAATAAAATTTTTAAATATTTAATATAAAGAGATTGGTTTAACGTTTTCTATAATAATTTTTTTTCACTAAAATTTCAACCTATCATAATAAACCAACAAAATGAAACAATCCCATTATGGCCCATTTTTTTTTTTTTTTTGGTTAGGGAGGGAGGGGGGATGTGGTCACATTTTTTATTTTTATTTTTTTAGTAATTTTTAAAAAAAAATTATGTCAATTTTTTTTTTTTACTTTTTTAGTCCGTTTTGTCGAGACGAATTTAAAAAAAAAATTTGAAAAATTCCAAAAAAAAATTACTTAAGATGAAAATAAAGAAAATAAAAAGTTATTTATTTTGAATTATTTTTGTCTTTATGATTTTTTTTTTTTTTGAATTCTTTTAAAAAATTATAAATTTTCAAATATAGAAACCTAAATCATTTTGAAAAATTTGAAAAAAAAAAATCATTAACTCAGTGTTTGGTTGAAGGATCTGAAAAGAGAAATAAAAAGAATGTGTAAAATTAGAAAAAAATATAAGTATATTTTATTCATTTATTTTTTTTTTAAATTCATTCTCAAATCTTGCATTCAAATACAGTGTAAAGACAAAATAAGCCCAAAAAAAAAAAAAAAAAGCACTTCCCATAACGGGTCTAACAGACCAAACTGTGTTGTTTGGGTGGGAGACAAGACTAGGGGCGTAACTCAGGCAGGTTCGTTGGGTTGGGAGGTTGGTTGTCCGAGCCTAATTTAAGTTGTGCTGAGATTTGCTTAAGCCCGCCCAGGCCCGAATTGCAACCCGAGGTTGCATGCCCAAGCCCGGCCCAAGTTAAACTCAAATTGCTCGAGTTGTCCGAATTGTAAATGAATTTCAATTTTTTTTATTAACTACATTATTAAATTATTAAAATTTGACTCTATTTACAATTTTTTTATAAAAAATCATTAATACCATAAAAACAAATATTTTATATAACGTAAGAAAGATGCTGCTATAATAGTCTTTACAATTTACAAGTGAAAATAAAAAAAAAATAAAAAAATCAGATTTTATATTGTTTGTATATATAAATATATATATTCAATATAATTTGATAATCTAAATTATTTTAAGATCATATAATGACTAATAATTTATAGGTATATTTAATATTTTTATTTATCTATATATGTATAATTTGGGTTTGGGTTGCTTGGATTGTTTGACGTCTTTGTCAAAGCCTGTCCAAATTTAATTTAGGCTTCTGAATTTTTGCCCAAATCTGTACCAATTTTAAGATAATTTGTTCAAACCTTAAAAAAATACAGACTAGATTCGGGTTGCTCGGATTGAGTCCGCCCAAGTTGCACTAGACAATCCTTGTTCAGAGCTCATCCGACCCGAACCTAATCAGATGGACCCCCGACCCATATTCCTTTCTCTCACCCATTTGCCAAGTATCGAATTGAACTGTTTCTGAGAACTTCTCTCACCTTCTAGACAAATACACAGAGAGAGAGAGAGAGAGAGTCATAAACCCTAGTTTCACCTTCGAACTCACCTCTATGTATTCAACAATGGAGACGAACAATAACTCAATAATGGATGTGAGATCAGTGGTCGAAGTTATATCTTCAGATGACAATGACGCTGTAACGCCCTCAAAATAGCAACATTAAACCCATCAGATAAGACATGCATTTACATAGAAGCTAACCACATTCTTTTATTCATTAAAGTTCCATTACATAAGTATTACATGTTAACATCAAAACAAAATGCCCTACGGGCTTACAGCTTTCCAAGTTAACACTTGGTTACAACAAAAGAGTACTAACTCGTTTACACATTTAGCCCTTGGCTTGAAGTTACATGTAATACATCAAAAGTTAAGCGACAAAAGTATGTCCGCCTCTAGCCTCCCAGCTATGCCCTTGGAGGTGGCATGCTACCTGTACCTGAAAATGATATTCCCATATAGGGTGAGCCACAGCCCAGTAGAAATACACTAAAGCAACCATGAACAATGACTAAAAGATTAGCAATTTATAGATGGCTAACACAGATACATTCACATAAATTACACATTTATGTCATACAACTTATGAGTCTAAGTTACCTTTCATTTTCCCCTTTTCAACAGATAAGCATGCTAGCTCTATCATCATTTACATTCAGATAAGCATATGAGCTATATCCGCTTTCTCAACAGATATGTATAACAACAATATCCCACATTCACAGATAAGCATATAAGCTGTATCCACACTTTACTAAGATAAGCATATAAGCTCTATCTTCACTTCTCTAGACAAGCATATGAGCTGTGTCTACGGAGTTCATCCCCTATCTTCTTCCAACACTATCCGGTTTAGAGGTACATCCCCTATCTTCCCCTAAACCGCGGAGTACATCCCCCATCTCAAAATACCAAAATTTAAAGACAAAATCCATAGAGAGGAGTAGGATATCCCTACCTCGAAGTTTAAGCCAAAAAGGAGATGAAGACTCGAAGATCAACTTGCTCCAAATCCAAACTTTTTCAGATTAAATCAAAGCTCTCAACGCCCTCTATCTTTTTAACAAAGGCTCTAGGCTAGATTCACACTCTAGGGAGATCAAATCTTAGAGAGAATGTAAGTTTAGAGAGAGAGAGTCTCGGATTTAGGGTTTGATCAAAAAAAGAAGTGAAAAACTGAAGTTCAAAATCGCTACTGTCCGCTGATATAAAACACGCTCGCTCGAGCGAAGCCTTGGTCGCTCGAGCGACCAGACACAGAAAACTCTCGCTCGAGCCAAGAAGTTCTCGATCGAGCGAAGAAAAACCCAGACCGCTCGAGCCACGAAAAGCTCGCTCGAGCCAAGAAAGGCAACTCTCAGGTCCAGAACCAGACGCAACACTCGCTCGAGCGAAGCCACCCTGGCTCGACCCACCAGACACGAACCTCACTCTCGCTCGAGCGACAAACTCCTCGCTCGAGCGAAGGTCCAAAAATCTGGGCAGCAACACTAGGCTCCCAAACACAACCAACCTGAAACAAACCTGCCCAACACATCTTATAACTCAATATACAAAGTAAAGAGGATGCAAACAAGATAATAAACAACAACCAACATCCACGGACACATGTCCGGATCACTGTACAACAAGGGTAAACCCGGGATCGCTATAGACGCTCCTCTTTACCAGGTCGAAAGCCATTGTATGCGTTGCCGCCAAAACGTATCTTCTCTCCTCTCTCTCTCTCTCTCTCTATATATATATATATATGCTGATTATGTAATTTTGTAGAACTGGTTTCTAAAACTATTGTGAATGTGACGATGCCAAAAGATTGTTTTTTTTTGTTCTTCATAATCTTCTAAATTTCACTGTAGGGATGGATTAGATAATCAAAATAGTATTTTCCACATATTTTGATTATGGGATAACCAAGCTCCTCAAAATTGTTTCTTTTTTTTTTTTTTTTTTTTGGTTTTATGTTTAATTTTTTGGAAATACTAAACAGTTGTTTTGTTTTCGTTTTTGTGTTTAGGAAACAAAATTGGGTTGCTTTCAGGATTTAATTCATAAAAATATAAAACAAAAAAATGAAATGCAACAACCAAACAGAAGAAAAGAGAAGGAAAAAGTGGCAAAATATTATCTTTTAATGCTCTGTTTGTTTGAATGGAAAATATTTTCCAAAAAATGTTAGAAAACAAAAACGAAAAAGTATTTTCCATGGTGAACAAAAAAAGAAGCCATTTGGGCAGTAAATATTTTTCACAAATGTTTTTCAAACTACTACCAATATGTTATCACACTACCGCCATCACTGTTGCCATCACTGCTGCTGCCACCTCACCACTACACCACCTCCTCCACCAAACATGGAAAAATGTTTTTTCCAGAAAACATTTTATGGAAAAAGTTTTTTTAGAAAATGTTTTCCGTTAATAATGTTTTTCACCCAACGGAGCGGAAGTTTCATTCACTTTTCCTTTTCTTTTTTTGCTTTTGCTCCATAAACCCCTCCTTCAAAGCCAATATCAAAACACAATAACTGGGGTTTGTCAGCCTTTTCTGAATTTCTGCTTTTCGGTTATCTAGTTTCATCAAAAGCTTTTCATTAATTCATATCGGCAAATGTAGTATTTATTATTGAGCTGAGATGCTTCCAAAAAAATATATAGCAGTTACATGCATTTACTTTCATCTAGTAATCATGGGATATCAATCATGAATTTCTGAACGTTGTCTAATGTGGTGGTGTTAACAGGGCACAACGAGGTTTTTATTAACTTTGATTCCGCACTTCAGAAAGGTATGCTTTTGCCATCTTTGGGGAATATTGTCCACTTGAAAGGTTTAAGTTAACATGATTGTTATTGTTGTTACTTTTACTAGGCTATTGTTTTTCTTAATTTTATATTATTTAGAAAGTTCCATTATGTTATGAAGGGTTAAGCTTTGACAATCTACCCTAGAAAAATGGGTTGAATCTCTCTCTCTCTCTCTCTCTCTCTCTCTCTCTCTCTCTCTCTCTCTCTCTCTCGTGTACATACTTGCTTGATGTTGTCCTGCCTGCTTCATTTTCTTGTCTTGAGCTTATGGACAATCATGTGAAGGTTTCTTTCTACAGTAAAATTCTTTCTACTTGCAGATCTTGTTGTCAGCCTTTGAGTGTCCACATTGTGGTGAGAGGTAGTTATTTTTACGCCCTTTACAATTATGAGAATCTTTATCATATTTAGGTCAATTTGTCTTTTCTAACAGGTCCTTATGTTATCTGTCTGGTCTATCTGTAGGAACAATGAAGTGCAGTTTGCTGGTGAGCTCCAGCCCCGAGGGTGTCATTATCAATTGAACTTTCCACCAAGTGATCAAAAGGTTGTCTCATGTGGAATGAACTTTTATAAAATCAAGCACTTTTAAGTTATATAATATTGCATTTATCAAACTATGCTGTTGTTTTTTAATGAAAAGATGCTCATAAAGCTACACTAAGTTGTCAATCAAAATATAATAAAATATTTGTTTTTAATGAAATTTAAATTCGTTAAGCCCCTATTGTGATGTGCCTCTTTGCGGATTTCTTACTTGTGAAAAAGAAGAAAATTGGAACTATTTATATTGTCTATTTGAGCTTTGAGCTTAATTCCAGGCCACTTTCCTAATAGTTGAAGACTGTATATTGGCTAATTTTTACTCCTGCTTGAGAACTTATGATGGTAGTTTCTTGTATATTTGAAATCATTTGCAAGTTCTACTAGTTGTTAGATAATTTAAAGAAAGATACAATCACTTTTTAAGATGTTTTGTTTACCCTTATGGCACAGTGACTTCTCTGAATTTATGCTTTTCAGCTACCTGGTTTCATCCAAAGCTGAGTAAAAATGTGGTTGTAAATATGTTCATACGAACTGCACTCGTCATTTTAGCCGTCCTCTCCCACATTTGAGTTTGTAATTTGCATTTGTTATGTCTTCCTCACTGATGCAACAATGATTTCTCCTATTTATCTTTAGTTTGGGGTTAGTCTCAGTCTCAGGGGGTTTCTTTCTAGCTGGTTTGTAATTTTAAATTTTCTAACACCATGCACACCTTTGTGAGGTTTTAAATGTAGCTAGTACATCTGCTCTCAAGCTCTTCCTTCTCTTGTTGTTGTCATCGTTATCATTGTTGTTCTTGGTATATACATACAAACTTTTGCGCTACAAAATTGTTTCTCTATTTTCAAGCAAAATGTAAGTCACACTACTCTTACTTGCAAATGATACACATACAAACTTTTTCTAATGGCTTAACTGTTTTCCAAAGTTTTTAGGAAAGTAAAATTTTTAAAGTGTTATACTAATGGAGTTATTCTATGCAGATGCTCAATCGGCAAGTAGTGAAATCTGACACGACCACTATTAAGGTATATTTTGGGTTCCACTTTTAACTTGACTTTCGTCAACTATACAATTTTCTTATTCTATTAGCATTATTTTAGTAAAATTATATTGAGTAAACTAGACTTGGCGGCTGCTGGTTTGAATGTTCAAATAATGACTGGATTGTTTACATATGTCTATGATGGCTGTTCTACATACATACATATATTTTTATTGGGTGGGACCCTTGTTTCCTTTGATTTCCCTAGATTTCTCCACCCCCCCCCCCCCAATTTAGTTTATTGTAAACAAAGTATTTTAGTTCTCCTTCTAATCATTGGCCCTATTTGGTAGAGCTTATTTCCAGCTTATTTCAGCTTTTAGTTTAATTTAAGCTATTTTGATGTGTTTGATTCAGCTTAACAATACAACTTATAACTTTTTCTAAGTCAAAAATTAACTTATTCTTTGAGTGGGAGAGGAGAAGCTTAATTTATAAGTCAAAAATCAGCTTATGTTCACGGCTATAAGCTATAAGTTGTTAAGCTATATAATCACTTTCACACAGCTCTACCAAACAGGGCCATTGTATCTACTAGTTTCATCTCTTTATAAAAGGATGCTTTTTGATCATTGGCAGCCCCCTTCTAATAATAACAAAATTAGACTTCTAGTGTTACGAATCTTGCATGTATTATTGGTGTTGTACATATTTGTCAGTTATGATTGATGACTATTGATCTGTGTGACCTCCCCGTATGCATTGTTTATCATTAACATCTTTGAATTGTTATTATGATCTAAGAGATTTGCATTTTTCTATCATTGGTTTTTACAGATTCCTGAACTGGATTTTGAGATTCCTCTAGAGGCTCAGCGTGGATCTTTGTCAACGGTATCTCGTTTTATAATGTACTCCTAATTTCATATTATCTTCTGTACTTATGATGCTTAACTTGTCCTTTTGTTTATGTATTACCTTTTGCCAAGATGTTTACACATTATGTGAGCAATTTGACTGGTTGCCACTGGCAATTGGTACTTTCTTCCTATACACGTGCAACTTTTTATGATCTTATTTCTGTCAAATATAGATTTTTCAATGGTAGTTACACCAGAGTGTTAAAAAAGGTATTGTATCAAGTGGGACTTTTTTATGTATTTTTTTTTCTTCAAATTATTACATTTTTCGTGATAAGAAATGCATTGGTGATATCTCCCATTGATGGATTTTTCCTTTTCTTTGGTTTTGTTTGGGTGCATCACATGTAGAAGCCACTTGGAGAGTAGGAATTAATATCATCCCATCCCATCCTATCCCATCATTTGGATAATAACTTCAATAAATAGTTCTATTGTGTGTAACATGCTATCATGATTATGTTTCTGTGCTCTTTGTCTTACCTTGGCCATTAACTCTTCGTTCCTATATGCCTATTCGTATAACTGATGTCCAGTCATGTTAAACTAGTAATATTTTGTTAATTCAGAATTCTGAAGTGAGTAGTGCCGAGGAGTCGCTCAATTTATAAGTTAAAAGTTCAGTATATTCTCCAAGATTGCTGGTGCATTGTGCATGAATTTTGAATAAAACCCCCTTTTTTTTCTTCTTTTCATGCAGTTTTGAGTCAACATGTTTGATCTTGTGTTATTCTTTTCCACATAATCTGTGTTATTTATTTGGATGCTTATCTTTGTACACTATTAACCCCACCCCTGCTGTCTGTTTTCCAGGTGGAAGGGATATTGTTACGAGCTGCAGATGAAATAGAGGCCCTTCAAGAAGAATGAAAGTTACATGTTAATTTGAACTCACTAGCCATTTTCTTCATCTTCCTCCTCCTCCTTCTTAGGTTCCCTTACAACCTATCTTCTGCTTTTCAGAAGTGGATCCCCAATCTGCTGAAGCAATTGACCGGTTCTTGCCAAAATTGAGGGCTTGTGCAAAAGCCGAGTCATCCTTTACAATCATTCTCGATGATCCTACTGGCAACAGTTTCATTGAGAACCCGTAAGTGCCTGCCCACACCCATTAACATTTAAATCTATAAAATGACATAATACATTACATAAGTGTCTGCTTTAGGTCTGATTATAGTAAAAATATAATGATATTTGAACTGTAGAGAGGATGTCCTCCAAACCCCCTGCTAAGACTTAAAAGGACCCTCCAATATTACAAGAAATCTGCTTTGGAAGCTGAAATTCTTGTGCAAATTTCTAGCACAAGAGAGTTTAATTAATTTGATCTTCATCATGGTATTTCTGTTGTATGTGTTGTTTGTTGCAGCTTCAATGGGCTGCCTATGGTTATTGTCTATGTTACGCGGACTCTTTAAAATAAATCAAATACCCGTGTCAGACACCCGACACTCAGATAAGAGTATGTGATATGCGTCAGCTACTTTTCAACAGACACTTCTTATATAATTGTATGTAACACTATTATTATTTGTACATATTGTTGTATAGTTGCAAAAAATGTCTTTTTGACACTGTAAGTTACATATAGCACCATTTTATCTCACATACTTGATTAAAAATATAAAATATGACATTTGTTTTTGCCGAGTTCATGACCCTTAAATTTATGGTTTGAAAACTCTGACCTCTAGATACATACCCACATCTGACACCTGTATCTCGGTCCATGTAACATAGGTTATATTTTTTAAAAAAAAAAAAAATTGTTTTCTTTTTTTAAATTGTAAGATTTTGTGTGACTGTTGTTGTAACTTTTGTTAACAGCATAAGTGGTAAAAATAGCTTAATTAAGCTGGAGAAAGTTGATTATCCTTTGGCTCAGGGAGGGGTGCTTTTAGATTCTGCTTATAGATTATTAGTTTATAATAAGCTATAACAAACAGGCCCATAGTTAGTTCTTCTCTCTGTGTTTCTCCCTTTTATTAATGGGGGGCCTTTAAATAAGTATATTAACAAATGATTTCTTGTTTACCTCACTTTAAATGCTTTCTTGCTTTCTTTCTCTTCCTGTCTCTCTTTTTTTTTTTTTTTTTTGGGTAATCTGAAGGGCATCCACTAATCCCTGATAGGTTTGCTCCATCTCCGGATCCTTCATCGATAATTAAGTTCTATGAATGAACTCCTGAGCAACAAGTGTCACTGGGGTACGTTGTCGACCCATCACTTGGGGGAGAACATCGTGATGAAGCATTATCAGAGGAACTAAACAGTACTGGTGATCAAACTAGAAGAGAACCACAAGGATTAATTGGAGCTGCAGTTGGTCAGCGGGCTATTGCTCAGGGTAATAGTGCAGAATTTGCTGAATCTTTGTTTCGGTACTCTGCACCAGAAGAGGTACAAATATCCTTTCAAAAGTTCATTCCCACCTCCTGCTTTCTTATCCCTCCTCCCGTCTTTTGTGGTGCAAATGTAGAACGTAAATTTGTTGCAAAATGAGCATGGATAATTCGCTACTCTATTTTCTTGAATTTCACATCTGTTTCTTTTATGAAATGGGAAGCTGCAACTCAATTATTTATTTATTTCTTCTTGCTAGATAGGTGATGACCTTCCCATCAACATGTGGAACTTGTGCAGCCAAGTGTGAGACTCGAATGTTTGTCACCAGTATCCTTCTTATCTCTTCTGTCATTGAGATGTGACATGGCACTAGTGGTTCTGTTTTTATACTACTTGCCATATACAAATAATATGGCATACATTTAATGTCTGAAAGGATTGTGGAGAATGATATTTGAGGAATCTAAGATTGTTTCTACTACCATGAGTTTTGTGGTTGGAAATGAAAACTATTTTTCCCTCAGATCATTTTACGGATAAATATGCACGGGCTTTGTTGAGCTTAACAATTTAATAGATATTCCATACTTCCAAGAAGTGATCGTCATGGCATCCTCTTGTGATGCTTGTGGGTACCGCAATTCTGAGGTTTGTACATACGTATATATTTTCTTTACTATTCTCATTTTTAATATCCTAATGATGTGTATGCTTTCCCTTTGCAGTTGAAGCCTGGTGGCCGTATTCCTGAAAAAGGAAAGAAAATTACAGTTCTTGTGAAGAACATTAATGATCTAAGCCGTGATGTGATAAAGGTATGCCATCGTCACTCATATTTTTTGTACAAATGAACATTTTGAATATGCCTTCATGAAAACTGACAACAGTTAACTAAGGATGTTTGAATCTAATTAATGCTGAAGAAAAAAAAAACAAGGGGTTCCCTAAACTTACGCTTGCTTATAGGCTTCAAATGTGCTAACTAACAATCATTTGATATATCTCAGTCAGATACTGCTAGTGTAGAAGTTCCAGAGCTTGACTTGGTGCTGACAAGTGGAACATTGGGTGGAGTTGTGACTACTGTTGAAGGTTTGATCACTAAAATTAGTGAAAGTGAGTACCTTTTCCATCCTTTGGTTTTCATTTTCATGCTGCAATTTCTATCCTTAAGCTGAAGATTTTCTTGGCGGTTTTTCATCTATTTATTTTCTAATTATAGGACAGGAATGTATATGTTTCCAAATATTGATGGTTTTTTGCATTCTCATTTTTAAAGATGGTATAGATTGACCAACTTTCACATGTTAGTAGTTGTTTGACTTGTAGGGATTTGGATTCCTAAATTTATGTCTTTGTGCAGTTCTCTCTCTCTCTCTCTCTCTCTCTCTCTCTGGTTAAGATACTACAGTTTGCATTGGGAGCTAGTGGATGTTATCAATAGATAACTGATGTTAATTTATAAATATGGAGATGGACATCTTCACATTATTTGTCTGTGATTTTAATTTTGATTTCTTTTGCTTTGTAGTTAGTCATCCTATCAATTTTTATTTTATTGTCTCTTTTTCCTCCTTTTTTGGTTATATGCACCAACATTTACACATCTCTTGCCAAATTGAATTATATATTATATGATTAATTGTGCAGATCTTAAGAGAGTACATGGATTTACTTTTGGGGACAGTCTTGATGATAGTAAGAAAAGCAAGTGGCTAGACTTCAAAGCAAGGCTTAACAAGGTAGTGAACTCTCAAATATGATGTTTTCAATTTTTTGCGAACTAAATAGCCATCATGATCCCAAAAAAGGAGTGGAGAATAAATGACAAAGGAAAGCTACCATCTGTCATATGCCTATAGCATTTCCTGAACCTTAAATTTTTTCCCTTCAATTATCAAATCAGTTCCGCAAATCCTTTACTGTGGCATTTCTCAAACCCTTGTCTCTCTCTCTCTCTCTCCCCACCACCCCACCACCCAAAAGAGATTATTGTAGTTGGTGTAGAAAATGATATTGTTTCTCAATTCAGAATTGCAAAAAACACGCACACACAAGATACATAGATATTGCTTAGTGTAGACAATTTTCAAGTGACTCATTTATTGTCAGTTCATTTTTCTCAATGTTGAAGACTGCACACGAAATGCATGTCCATGTTGACTCTCTCTTACCATTTGAATATGTCCAACGGATAGTGAAATGGACTGCTGTACATTTCCATTTATTTAGCGTCTTCTCCACCTGGGCATTAAATGTATGTTATTGGTGATTTGTTTGACTGTTTAAATTATCTGTGAGCATTCAACTGTCTGACTGTTACTATACAGCTTCTGAGTGTGGAAGATTCGTGGACATTGATCATTGATGATGCCCTGGCTAATTCTTTTGTCACACCGGCAACTGACGATGTTAAAGATGACCATCGTTATCATGTAAGTCCTCCACACATCTCTATGGCTGGTGTTCTAGTGCAATCTTATTTATATGAGACAACTGTTGGAAGCTTTTTATGGGTTGTAGCCTTGTATGTCCCTTCTGTGGATGATGCTGTCAATACAAAAAAGTCGAACTCTTCTCTCTACTTTTTTGCACGTCTTTTTGTAAAAAGTCAAAAAATACTAAAAAAAATCAATTCTTAAAACAACCCTGAGTCAACGGCCAAGTTAAAAATCCTCATAACCATGTTTTGGAGAATGGCCGGGGTTTTAATTTTTTTGGTTTTTTTTTTCTTTTTCTTCAAATAATATCTTTCTTTGAGAACATGTATAGAGCTATGGTTTATCTGATGTGGTCTTCATATTAGGCAGACAAGCCCTAGAACTTGGACTTGGACGGACCTTATTTTGTGCATATTGTACAATGCTGTTTTTAGCGCAGTTTTAACCACTGGTTCAATGGTTAAAACTCGGCCTATTAAACTTGAGATGTTACTAGTTTGAGCATTAGGCCATCTCCAACGGTGCATCAAATTGTGCATCAGATTTGAAATTTGATGAAAAAGCCACTTTTTCTTCCTCCAATGGTTTCACCAAACTGATATCAAATTGAGAATTATGCAAAAATTTCACCAAACTGAGAATGCACTGGGTCTTTCACCAAAATACTATTCATTACCGTTGTATTTTCACTACTGGATGACCCACCAGATGACCAATTTTGCGCAAAATTTTGTACAAATTTTACACTGGGAGGTCGACCACCCGGTCGATCCCGGGGTCGACCCCCCAGATGACCCTCAAGCTTGAAAATTCAATTACAGAATCGTACAGATTTTGCTCTTTCCAGTCGACCAGCCGGTCGACTGGCCGATCATCTCCCTGGACGTCCGGTACGTTTTGATGAAAGCTACAGTACACCGTTGATTGATATCAGATTGAGCCAAATGCCTTTTTTTTACTCAAATTTGTTGAAAATTTTGTTTAACCGTTGGAGATGCTCTTAGGGCAGCCACTTTGTACAAATCATGTCAAAAGTTAAGTCTATAGCCAATCTACCTCTTCTAGACCCCAATGGGTACCAACCCATGCCTACTCTTTTTTCTCTATTTTTACTGTGTTTGCTAAGGATTTTTCTCTTCACAACTATTTATGGCACTTAATTCTACTTTGCTAGCATTTTTTTTCTTTTTAATGTTGCTGTTGTATGATGTCATATTGACAATGTGCAGTCGAGGAATATGAGAGGTCGTGGGAGCAGAATGAGGAGTTGGGTCTGAATGATATTGACACCTCTTCAGCTGACGCTGCATATGAGTCGACTGATGCTACACGAAAGGAGGGAATAACTGTATGAAATTTTCTTGTTGTTTCTATGTATTCCAATACAAGTGAAAGCACATGCGCCTAGTCCTCATTATCTATCATTTTCAAGTTGTACGAATTTCCTATTTTCAAGTTGAAACAGTTTTGTTTTGTATTTGTTTTTTGTGTTTTTAAAGGAATCAAGTTGTAAAAACACGTGGGACGATCCCTCGTGGTAGTTTGTATCTTGTTAGATAACTGATGTTACTTTATGAGAGTAGTCTATAGTTTCTGTTTGGCTTCACCCCTCATTCCCAATTTTTATCACTGAGTTTATCTGCATGTTTGAATGTGGCATTGGGGTGCTAGTAGAAAATGAAGTGAAAGAAAAGAAATAAAAGGGAAATTATATTTTACACCAAAAAAATAGTAAGGGAAATTATATTTTATTGTAAGCATTTGATTAGCATCAAAATTTTGCAAGAAAGAAATCATGAGTAACCCTTTGGACAAATTATAAAAAAAAAAAAAAAAAAAATTGAGGGGATTATATTTTGGAAGAAATTAAAAAAAAAAGAAAAAAAAACCTAATTATCATGTTAGTGTGAGTTGCATAGCAAAATTAACTTTATTGTAATTTCTTCCACATTAATGCTAAACAAAAGTTGCATTTGTTTTTCCCCTTTCCCTCACTTTTCACCATTTTCATCTTAGTAGTTTCTTAGTTGTGTTTTAGGGGGAATGGCTCAAGGATTGGGAAATATTTTTGATTCTATGTCTGAATGTCTTTGCCCATCTCAACTAAGGTTTATACACCCCAAAATGTTCGAACATAGAGAAAGAGAGAGAGAGAGAGAGAGAGAGAGAGAGAGATGTTTGAAACCAAGGAATCAATTTTTTAGGGTCTTCATCAACAAAGATCAACTTTCTCAACAAAATAAATAAATAAATAAACAAAGATCAGAGAAAGAGAGAGAGAGAGAGAGAGAGAGAAGTTTGAAACCAAGGTGAAAATCCTAAGTGATTCGTGATTAGATCAAGATTAAAATATTCCAAATCCCAAGTATCCAAAACACACAATCTAAACCAACAAGCACTTACGAAAGTGATTTAGATTGTTTGTTTTTCGGAATAAACAATAAATCGACACGAACGATTTTTACGTGGAAAAAACCACAATTGAAGAACCTTCAATTGTAATCAAAAACCACGGGCGAAACGCCACTAATCAATCCACTACTGAAGTAAGAAAGATTACAAAGATAACACACAAATTACCCCACTCAGTCAATTTGTCTTCGAATCTTCTGTAACTCTTTCACCACGCCTTCGTCTCGGAACTGATCAATCCTGAAGTTGAATCCACAACTTCACTTGTCGAATGAACGACTACGTACAGAATCAAACTCCTTTTGATACTCTACGCTTGAATCTTCGGAATCCACCGAAGAGATCTCTCTCTTGAATTTAAAGTAACCAACTCCTTGATGTATGTATCTTAGATCATGATTGAAGAACTCTTCTCAAAACATCAAGGAAAACTCACAAAAACCTCAAAACAAAACTTCAAACAAAACCCTAGGACTCTTGAATAAGATCTAGAAAAAGTAATCCTAAAAAACAGCCTAAACAAGTATAAATAGGCAATCTGAGTCCGCGATCTCCGCTCGAGTGTCCAACATCCCACTCAAGCGGCTTCAGCAAAATCTACGTGCGATAAAACAGAGTTCCGCTCGAGCGCTTGATGACCCGCTCGAGCGCGAAATCATACCTTCCAGTATTTTTATAGACCTGACAAAATACTGAGAGACTACAATATCCGCTCGAGCGCCAATGGTCCCGCTCGAGCGGGAAGAACGAAAACACAGGAAAATTACAACTTGTTCAACACAAAGTTTGTACCCGGATTTGACAATCAAGGGACCTAACACAAGGAATCAGTTTCATAAACAAAGACAAAAGCAAGTGTACCGTTTCCATGCATTAACACTAGAACATTCATAACAACCAAAATCACAAGGCCCTAAAATCAATAATGCCTAATGCTCCTAGCATTAAAAAAGTACAAAGTATTTCCAACTCCGAGCACAAAAACAGGGGAACAAAGGGGGAGGCGGGGGAGAAATGAAAAACAAGAATGAACATGAACAGTAACCTCCAGTTTTCAGGTCCCACTACAATTTAGAGCTACAACAAATCAATTTTTTCACCTTGCAGTAGCAACTCTTGCACTCATAGATGTATGGTAATTGGAGCTTCTCTGTTTCCTATAAGAAGAATAAACATCATCATATTGACTCGCCTCATTGGGATTAGGGGCAGCGCCTAGTCCCAACCGTCCCGAGCTACTCGACCCAGGTTTCCTTTCTACACTTCCATCAGCATAAGTCTCTGTCTCCGGATCCACCTGTAGATTTGGGGGTGGAGGAATGCAAGCTCCACCTTTGCAAACCGGTGAATCTCGTTCGTACTCGTCGTCGTCATCTTTCGAATCAGACCCATTCATGGGTCCCTCAAAAGTGTTAACCTCTCCAATCTCTTTGAAAAACTTCGATACGCTATTAAGAATTTCAGAAGGAGATACATTGGAAGGCGGGATTACAGTTGGGATATCGAGAGGGCTCATGGGAGAGTAAGGTACCCCACTGTCGATTTGCATCTTTCTGACCATTCCAGGAATAAGACCAGGTGGAAATAAAGGGCACGGGGGTAATTTTTCACCCGTGTTGCCGGTTGATGGTGGCAATAGATGGGGTGCAGTTTGTTGATTTGTGGGTAGAAGAGAAGACTGTATGGGTATGAACCCGGTAAAAGGACCGGTAGGGACTGAATTGGGAAGAAACGGCTGGGTTGCTAGGGATGATGGCATGGCTGGTATAGAAGGAACTAATTTATCAAGATAGTCTTTATTAGTCAATATTGGCACCGAACCTTGCTTATCAAGCTGCCACTATAGGGCATTATGATTTGTCGCCAGTTGTGGCAATCCTGAACACAGAGAAAATCAAGTTCAACATATATAAATTCAAAAATTCAGACAGAAAACACGAGTATATGCATACTAAGGACGAAAAAGCCACAGTAAAGATCATACTTTTCTTCAAACTTACAATTTTCCAAGCGAGCTGAGGATCAGCATGAGAGAGAGAGAGAGAGAGAGAGAGAGAACCTGCAGTTGAGGGATCAGTTGAAGCAGTAGATAATTCCTTTGGAAAGAAATTCGTTGGTGGTCCACCAATCATCTCATTCTCAAGCGCATGAATAGTAACATGATCATAGACATCCTTGGAAGCCCAGAACTGTAAGATTTTCTGCAATCGTGATTGATTTTCCTCCTTGTTTTGAGGGTTGTGGTAAATCCAGGCAAGCATGGAACCTAAAACAGGCTTAAATGCAAGCGCCTCGTTATCAAGCTCATAAAGGTTCATCCTACCCTACAAGCTGCATATTTCAAGAATGACCCAAAGAAAAACATATGTAGCATCAATGCACACATTGATAGCCAAAAGATTAAATAATTAAGAAGCATTCGAGAAAGAAATAATTTCCTGCGTTCACATCACAATAGCTCGATTTTAATTCCCCTTACTATATCATCAAAATCAAAGAACATTGCTATCTTGCCAAAATACAATTAGCAGGATAGATCAATACCACATATTCATTAAAACACCAGTGTAATATCATTGTATCCAGTTGAACAAACTTAAAAAGAAATTTCTATCTGGGAGGAAAATCAAATTTTATTATTATTTTTTATATGACAAATTTGGAAGGACACATAATAATGTACTCGAGTAGCCAGTGGACACCACGAGATATGAAGCAGTGGAAGCATTTAAGAGGAAGAAAATATCAGTGAATAAGAATCCTGCAATAGATGTAATAAAGAAGAAGAAAATAAAGCAATAGGTATTCACACACAGAAAAGCAGCCAAAATCAAATTCATATCAACAGCACTCAAATTTATGTTGAACTAAGATTTGGCATAGCACTGGAAGTGTACCTGTCAAATAGAATGTCATTGGCAAGGTAAATTATATGCAATTGTCTCTCAGAATCATCCACACCAAACACCCTGTCCCTCAGTGCCTCGACCAGAGTTGGTGCAAATGGAGACCTCTGCATAAACCAAATCTTGGCACCTTTGATTGACTCTTTGGTTCCAGTGAGATTGTTAAGCACATTGTTCATCTCCATCGCAACATCTGAAGGCAGAGGTCCAGAGAGACCTTTGAATGACCTGGAAGAGTGATCATAATCTGGTCATCCATGACCAACAAAAGGCTGAGAATGTTGATGGTGCTGTTGTTGCTCATAAAACGGTGGTGTAAAAGGAGGTTGGTGCATTTGAGGACCACCCAATGAAGGAGCATTTAACGATGACTGGTTCATCATAGGATTTGGAGGACACATCATAGGCATAGAAGAGGATGGGAAAGGCGGGTTGAAGGGGCCACCCGGGCCATGTGTAGATAACCAAAGCTTGTACCGGTAGTAATTATGGCCTTCACCACCAAATAGAAAGCTATAATCAGGATTGTCTTGCTGTTTTTCATGAATCATGGCTTCAACTTTAGGGCCATTTTTGGCAGCGTACTCAACAAGTTTATCGATTCGCTTTTGGAGTTCAGGATCAGATAGTGGAGCTGTAGGGTGTGGTGGAGAATCATATGGACCAATGAAAGGTGAAGGAACAAGATGAGGGGGCATATGTGGAGGAAATACAGGTGGAGGCTGTTGTTGTCGCTGAAGATGAAGAAGGTGAGGATATGGTGGAGGATGAGGATGGAATTGATGTGGTTGTTGCATGTGACGAGGAAAAAGATACTGTTGGAGAGAGGGATGTGGTGGAAGAAAAGGAGGACCGTGTACTGATGGAGGGAACTGTTGATGAAAGCCAAATTGTTGCTGCCGTTGAATATTAGTTGTTTGCTGCTGAACAAATGCCATAGCTGCGGCATAATCATGAGCTTGTCGATCCATATTACAAATATAGGGAAACCTTTGAAACACCTAATCCAATAAATAAAGAAAAATATGAAGAAGTCCCTCTACTACAATAGCAGAACAAATATCGGATTAAATGCATTTAAATATGAGTATCAGCAGTATATGATTAATGAAACTGTCAGGTTTTATGCAGTGTTCGGTTCACTATAATGAACGTTGGAATGGAATGATTATTCCGTCAAAACACCCATTATCCATTCCCATGTTTGGTACGGTAAAAAGTAAAAGCATATATTCCAAATAGAATCACCAGAATGACCATTCCATTGGGAAGTCAAAGAACAACCATCCCATTCCTACCCAAAATCATTCCGACAAACCAAACA
The DNA here is from genome assembly GCF_055761805.1 of Camellia sinensis. Lineage (NCBI taxonomy): Eukaryota > Viridiplantae > Streptophyta > Magnoliopsida > Ericales > Theaceae > Camellia > Camellia sinensis. Next base: position 68,848,735 of record NC_138961.1, on the reverse strand, counting down.
CTCTCTTAAGTGTTAAAAGGCTCCTCTTTACAAAACCACCTTGCATTTGCTGAACAAAAAATCAACTTCACAAAGTTTTATTGAACGATTAACCTAGTTACCTAGGTTTCACTAAGGCCTTCTAGAAGAGTCAGGATTTCAGCTTTGATAGAACACTAATCCCTCCTGGTCATGAAAGGATAGTCATACATACCCTCTCAATCCCTTTTGAACAAATCGATTCCTAAATCAATAAATCACAAGGAAGCAATAATGGCTAATTCTTATACAAGGGAAGAAAAAAACACTCTCAGAAACCCAAAATTGTTACATGAAATAAAAAAATTAAACCGATTTTCCTCATATTCTAAATCAGAAGCATAGAAAAATTGTGAATGTAAAACCCTATAACAAACAAAAAAACAACTAATTGTAGATGATCTGATAAAATATCAACAACCAAATTTGATTTAAATGGTTCCAAATACTAAAAGCAGAACACATAGACAACAAACTATAATTCATATATAAAAATACTAGTTTTTTCAATTACATACAAGAAAATAATGAATGGGGAAAGTGGGTTACTCATATTCACAAATTATCTAGACAAAGCACTCACCTTTTTCACCCAATAATGAAAATTTCTTCAGATTTTGGAAACAAAGACAAAGAACCCAGATTGAGGGGAGAAATCTAGGGAAATCAAAGGAAACAAGGGTCCCACCCAATACAAATATATGTATGTATGTAGAACAGCCATCATAGACATATGTAAACAATCCACACATTATTTGAACATTCAAACCAGCAGACTGCCAAGTCTAGTTTACCTAATATAATTTTACTAAAATAACGCCAATAGAATAAGAAAATTGTATAGTTGACGAAAGTCAAGTTAAAAGTGGAACCCAAAATATACCTTAATAGTGGCCGTGTTAGATTTCACTACTTGCCGATTGAGCATCTGCATAGAATAACTCCATTAGTATAACACTTCAAAAATTTTACTTTCCTAAGAACTTTGGAAAATAGTTAAGCCATTAGCAAAAGTTTGTATGTGTATCATTTGCAAGTAAGAGCAGTGCGACTTACATTTTGCTTGAAAATAGAGAAACAATTTTGTAGCGCAAAAGTTTGTACGTATATACCAAGAACAACAATGATAACGATGACAACAACAAGAGAAGGAAGAGCTTGAGAGTAGATGTACTAGCTACATCTAAAACCTCACAAAGGCATGCATGGTGTTAGAAAATTTAAAATTACAAACCAGCTAGAAAGAAACCCCCTGAGACAGAGTATAACCCCAAACTAAAGATAAGTAGGAGAAATCATTGTTGCATCATTGAGGAACACATAACAAATGCAAATTACAAACTCAAATGTGGGAGAGGACGGCTAAAATGACGATTGCAGTTCATATGAACATATTTACAACCACATTTTTACTCAGCTTTGGATGAAACCAGGTAGCTGAAAAGCATAAATTCAGAGAAGTCATTGTGCCATAAGGGTAGACAAAACATCTTAAAAAGTGATTGTATCTTTCTTTAAATTATCTAACAACTAGTAGAACTTGCAAATGATTTCAAATACACAAGAAACTACTATCATAAGTTCTCAAGCAGGAGTAAAAATTAGCCAATATACAGTCTTCAACTATTAGGAAAGTGGTATGGAATTAAGTTCAAAGCTCAAATAGACAATATAGATAGTTCCAATTTTCTTCTTTTTCACAAGTAAGAAATCCGCAAAGAGGCACATCACAACAGGGGCTTAACGAAATTAAATTTCATTACAAACAAATATTTTATTATATTTTGACCGACAACTTAGTTTAGCTTTATGAGCATCTTTTCATTAAAAAAACAACAGCATAGTTTGATAAATGCAAAATTATATAACTTCTTCATTTTATAAAAGTTCATTCCACATGAGACAACCTTTTGATCACCTGGTGGAAAGTTCAATTGATAATGACACCCTCGGGGCTGGAGCTCACCAGCAAACTGCAAATAGACCGGACAGATAACATAAGGACCTGTTAGAAAAGACAAATTGACCTAAATATTATAAAGATTCTCATAATTGTAAAGGGCGTAAAAATAAGTACCTCTCACCACAATGTGGACACTCAAAGGCTGACAACAAGATCTGCAAGTAGAAAAAATTTTACTATAGAAAGAAACCTTCACATGATTGTCCATAAGCTCAAAACAAGAAAATGAAGCAGGCAGGGCAACATCAAGCAAGTATGTACACGAGAGAGAGAGAGAGAGAGATTCAACCCATTTTTCTAGGGTAGATTGTCAAAGCTTAACCCTTCACAACATAATGGAACTTTCTAAATAATATAAAACTAAGAAAAGCAATAGCCTAGTAAAAGTAACAACAATAACATTCATGTTAACTTAAACCTTTCAAGCAGACAATATTCCCCAAAGATGGCAAAAGCATACCTTTTTGAAGTGCGGAATCAAAGTTAATAAAAACCTCGTTGTGCCCTGTTAACACCACCACATTAGACAACGTTCAGAAATTCATGATTGATATCCCATGTTTACTAGATGAAAGTAAATGCATGTAATTGCTATATATTTTTTTGGAAGCATCTCAGCTCAATAATAAATACTACATTTGCCGATATGAATTAATGAAAAGCTTTTGATGAAACCAGGTAACCGAAAAGTAGAAATTCAGAAAAGGCTGACAAACCCCAGTTATTGTGTTTTGATATTGGCTTTGAAGGAGGGGTTTATGGAGCAAAAGCAAAAAAAGAAAAGGAAAGGTGAATGAAACTTCCGCTCCGTTGGGCGAAAAACATTATTAACGGAAAACATTTTCTAAAAAACTTTTTCCATTAAAATGTTTTCTGGAAAAAACATTTTTCCATGTTTGGTGGTGGTGGCGGTATAGTGGTGAGGTGGCAGCAGTAGTGATGGCAACGGTGATGGTGGTAATGTGATAACATATTGGTAGTATTTTGAAAAACATTTGTGAAAAATATTTACTGCCCAAATGGCTTCTTTTTTTGTTCACCATGGAAAATACTTTTTCGTTTTTGTTTTCTAACATTTTTTGGAAAATATTTTCCATTCAAACAAACAGAGCATTAAAAGATAATATTTTGCCACTTTTTCCTTCTCTTTTCTTCTGTTTGGTTGTTGCATTTCGTTTTTTTGTTTTATATTTTTATGAATTAAATCCTGAAAGCAACCCAATTTTGTTTCCTAAACACAAAAACAAAAACAAAACAAGTGTTTAGTATTTCCCAAAAGTTAAACATAAAACCAAAAAAAAAAGAAACGATTTTGAGGAGCTTGGTTATCCCATAATCAAAATATGTGAAAAATACTATTTTGATTATCTAATCCATCCCTACAGTGAAATTTAGAAGATTATGAAGAACAAAAAAAAAAATCTTTTGGCATCGTCACATTCACAATAGTTTTAGAAACCAGTTCTACAAAATTACATAATCAGCATATGTATATATATATATATATATAGAGAGAGAGAGAGGAGAGAAGATACGTTTTGGCGGTAATGCATACAAAGGCTTTCGACCTAGTAAAGAGGAGCGTCATTGTCATCTGAAGATATAGCTTCAACCACTGATCTCACATCCACTATTGAGTCTTTGTTCGTCTCCATTGTTGAATACACAGAGGTGAGTTCGGAGGTGAAACTAGGGTTTATGACTCTCTCTCTCTCTCTCTCTCTCTCTCTCTCTCTCTTTGTCTTTGTCTAGAAGGTGAGAGAAGTTCTCAGAAACAGTTCAATTCGATACTTGGCAAACGGGCGAGAGAAAGGAATATGAGTCGGGGGTCCATCTGATTAGGTTCGGGTCAGATGAGCTCTGAACAAGGATTGTCTAGTGCAATTTGGGCGGACTCAATCCGAGCAACCCGAATCTAGTCTGAATTTTTTTAAGGTTTGAACAAATTATCTTAAAATTGGTACAGGTTTGGGCAAAAATTCAGAAGCCTAAATTAAATTTGGACAGGCTTTGACAAAGACGTCAAAGAATCCGAGCAACCCAAACACGAATCATACATATATAGATATATAAAAATATTAAATATACCTATAAATTATTAGTCATTATATGATATTAAAGTAATTTAGATTATCAAATTATATTGAATATATATATTTATATATACAAACAATATAAAATCTGATTTTTTTTTATTTTTTTTATTTTCACTCATAAATTATAAAGACTATTATAGCAGCATCTTTCTTACGCTATATAAAATATTTGTTTTTATAGTATTAATGATTTTTTATATAAAAAAAATATAAATAGTGTCAAATTTTAATAATTTAATAATGTAGTTAATAAAAAAATTTGAAATTCATTTACAATTCGGACAACTCGAACAATTTGAGTTTAACTTGAGCCAGGCTTGGGCATGCAACCTCAGGTTGCAATTCGGGCCTGGGCGGGCTTAAGCAAATCTCAGCACAACTTAAATTAGGCTTGGACAACCACCCTCCCAACCCACCGAACCCGCTTGGGTTACGCCCCTAGTCTTGTCTCCCACCCAAACAGCACAGTTTGGTCTGTTAGACCCGTTGTGGAAGTGTTTTTTTTTTTTTTTGGGCTTATTTTTGTCTTTACACTGTATTTGAATGCAAGATTTGAGAATGAATTTTTTTTAAAAAAATAAATGAATAAAATATACTTATATTTTATCTAATTTTACACATTCTTTTTATTTCTCTTTTCAGATCCTTCAACCAAACACTGAGTTAATGATTTTTTTTTTTTCAAATTTTTCAAAATGTTTTAGGTTTCTATATTTGAAAATTTATAATTTTTTTAAAAGAATTCAAAAAAAATCATAAAGACAAAAATAATTCAAAATAAATAACTTTTTATTTTGTTTATTTTCATCTTTAGTAATTTTTTTTGGAATTTTTCAAATTTTTTTTAAAATTCGTCTCGACAAAACAGACCAAAAAAGTAAAAAAAAAAATTGACATAAATTTTTTTTTAAAATCACTGAAAAAAAAAAAAAATTTAAAATGTGACCCCATTCCCCCTCCCCAAAAAAAAAAAAAATGGGCCATAATGGGATTGGTTCATTTTGTTGGTTTATTATGGTAGGTTTAAATTTTAGTCAAAAAATTTATTATAGAAAACGTTAAACCAATCCCTTTATATTAAATATTTAAAAAGTTTATTTCCCAAAACAATCCACAATCTACTTTGTTTATAATTATAAAATTTTAAATAGTTTAATGAATAAAAATATATATATATTGATTAATTGTTAAGGAAATGAGTTTTTTATTATTTTTATTATGCAATTATGATGGAGTTATGGAGTATGGAATTATGATGGAGAAGTTAGAGAAATTGGAAGCACAAAGATAGAGAGAATTTATATGTTTCATTATGTTGGCGTAAAAGCCAATATATAGAATACAAGATGGTGGATACAAACAAAACCATAACTTAATGCATACCTAACTTGGCAAGACTTTACGGCCAAGATTTGTGCAAAATTCTAACACCCTAGTCAAGCCTAATTATAGGCTTTATAAAAGGTCTTCATAAAATAAATACAAAGAGACAAAAATGATTGAAGGAAAGACTACAATTATTTGCTATGTGCTACAGTTTTTACAATTATATATGCTGTCTACCCTCCCCGGTTTTCAAAGAGATAGACTGTTATAGATAAGCTTTGGCTGAGCTGATTTGTCATGTAGCGTTGGCTGAAATGATTTGGCTGACCACTTTTTCGCCTAAGAATGCAAGTTGCTCCACGTGTCCTGGATAAAGTTGGAGTCGATCAGGAGAAATCTGCATTTGATAGTGGGGTCCACTATGCTTCCATCTTGTTGATGAGATTGTGATATTCTTCATCAGTCTCTGATGGAAGGGAATCCGGATCCTAGTTGTATTGCTCATTCTGAAAATGTTCTACATCATCCGTGATCATGGTTAGTTCCAACGGAAGATCCAAATTATTTCTCTTTTTGAGATTTAATAACATGTCAAGAGCCTTATTAATTTGTGTAGGAGACCTTTGATATGTTATAGGAAAATGAGTTACAAATAGTATTATTCCATCTGTGACCATGAATGTGAATTTTGCTGAGCCGTGGATATTGGACACTGCCTGTGAAACAGATATTAGATTGTCTATCCAATATTCTATCAAAGAAAGTTTTTGGATATTTTCCATTCTCTCTCTCCGGCGATCTTCATCTAAATAATCATCTTCAAATTCAAAATCTTCAGTTTCTTTAAGATACCAAATCTGGTACGGTTGGAAAAAATGTTCTTGTTCCCGCCCACCAACAGTGCTAGAGATCCAAAAAATAAAATATTTGCTCAATCAGAAGCCTTTTACTATCCATGAGAGCATTTCTTTGATGATCATTGGATAATCTATCCATTGGATTGGATCTAAAATTTGAAAAATAACTTGATTAGTTATTCTCCAATCTATGTCTTCAAAAAACCACATTTCATGGTTTGCCATGATGGTTATTTTGGGAATTCCATCTTTCAAATTTAATTTATTATAAGATCATTCTAAGATTTGTCTAATCTTATCACGATAGTCTTCAACTCGATTTTTTATTAACATAAAAATTTCTTTTGAAAGCAAGGTTCTTGTTTTTTCAAAAAGACAAATTCTTTTTATTTGGTCAAAAACTAGATCAGAAAACTCATCTGATATGAGATCTAATAGCTGAAGAAAATTGTTTATTTTTTCAAAATTAAAATCTTCATTCCAATTCATTTGTTTAAGAATATTGAAACAAAGATTTTGCAAGTCTTTTAATTTAGCTGTTTGCTCAGCTAATTTGTTGGCCAGAACTCCCATGTGTTTTTGAAATTTCACTTTGTTGTCTACAATGTGAGTTTTCCAAACTCCATCGAGTTCTGTAGAAATTTCTCTAGATATTCCAGGGTTGAAAAAATCTTTTATCTCAAATTCATCTAGTTTAGATGTTTGAATATTAGTTGGAACTGGGTTAGTTCTCATTTGATTCTTTTGATAAATAGGCATAACTGGTGCACTGTAAAAAGCTTTTTTAGCTTTGGTCATGCTATCATATGATTTATGACTGGCTCTTGGAAATCCGTAAACTTGCTGATTGGCTTCATTCCAGTCTATGTAAATTTCAGGTTGTTTTCCTGAGAATACAACATAAACTCTTTCTTGTCTAGGGATTGCTTTTTTAGCAATTGTCACCCAATCTCCTTGAGCAGGTTGTTTACCCTTATCCATTGTTTTTCTCTTGGTCTAGAGGTCTTCTACAAAAATTAAAAATACTTGTTTAGTAATTTAATTTTCTGAAACAATTTCTACTAAGAAAATCTGCAAGAAAATTGTTAGTACCTTTAAAATGTTCTACTTCAAAAATATATTCAGAAATTTTATTATACCAAGCTAATCTTCTTACTTGTTCAATAGGTTTTTTATTGATCAAGAAATCTCTTACTGCCTTATTATTAGTGCGTACAATAAAATTTTCTGGGCTAAATAAATATGAAAACTCTTTATTGCCAATTTTATTGCAAGTAATTCTTTTTCGAAAATAATATATTTTTATTCATTTGGTTTAAATGTTCCAGAATTATATCCACAAATTAATTCTTCTTTTTGTAATTTTATAGGTATTGGATTTTTTCTTGGTCTAATCCCATTTTTTGATAAAGGTATCTCTTTATCATGCCATAAATTACTCGGTATAGCTTTAAGAACACATCCCCAGCATGCTTCTGAGGCATCTGTTTCTAGAATTAATTTATCACATGTTTTAGGAAGATAAACATCTAGTAAAGTTTTAACATTTTCTTTAATTTGTTTAATTAAAGCAACATCTTTTGCTATCCATTCAAAAATAACATTTTCCCTTAATTTGGTTAACCAATGAATTTTTATTTTTGAAATATTTTTGATAAAATTCCGTCCATAATTTAAAATGCCTAATAAACTCTATAATTGTGTTATATTTTCAAGAGTATTAGGAAAATCTCATACTTTGGACAAAATATGTTCTTGTAATTTTAAACCTTTCTGATCTAAAATTATTCCCAAAAATTCAATTGATTTTTTTTCTAGTTCAATCTTTTTTAGAAACAAAATAATTCCATATTTTTGGAATTTTTCACAAAGTAATTTTAAATGTTTCTTATGCTCCTCCTTGGTTTTAGAGAAGATAAGTATATCATCAATATAAACTGCACAACAATCTTTAAGGTCTTTAAAAATTGTATCCATCCACCGTTGAAATACCTGTGGTGCAATATTTAATCCAAAAGGCATAACATTCCAATGATAATGTCCTCTAGGTGTACTGAAAGCTGTCAATTTTTTTGACTGTTCAGTCAATTGAATTTGCCAAAATCCACTTTTGCAATCAAATTTGCTAAAGATTTTTGATCATTTGGTTAAGTTAATCAAAATATCTTTTCGTGGAATAAAATATCTATCAAATTTTAAATTTTCATTTAGCCGTTTATAGTTGACTACCATTTGGTCTTTTCCTCTTTTAATTTCAGCATGGTTTCTTACCATAAAAGCTGGGCTAGAGTGAAGGCTTCTAGTTTCTTCAATTAACTTTTTGTCTAAAAATTTATGGAGTTGAATATCAAATTCATCTATATCTTATTTAGTACAGATCATTGGTCTTACTCTAATGATAACATTAGGGTCTTTTAATTTTAAACTACAATAACGTGGACTACGTTGCCATAGTTTTAATGGATGTTCACTAAAATTTTCTTCCAATATTTTATAAATCCAATGTGATTCATCAATAGTTTTGATGATGGGAGTTAAATCACCACGCGGCATGGGCGCAAACTCTTTGTCACAAACATATTTATGTTGGTCTAACAAGGGAATATGAATTAAGACATTGTTTATGCTTAATGAAATGGCCTTTTCTTGTATTTGCATTGGAAGGTATTTATAGATAAAATTGTTTCCAATAAGGAAATCTCCATGCATATACGGAAAACATAAAATTTTTGGTATAATGAACTTGCTATCATTTAACCAAATAGCTATATTTTTAGCCTTGAATTGTATGGAAGTGTGGTTGCCATCAATTCCAATAACCAAAATTGGATGTTTCATTAATGTCCATTTTTCTTTTGGTATGGCATTCCATTTACATGTGCTGACTGTAGCTCCTGTAACTATGAGAACACTGAGGCTATAGGGTTTATAGCCTGCAAAATTAAATGTTCCCAATACATATGTATATCTTCTTTGTAACGCCCTCAAAATAATACATAAAACCCATCACTTTAGACATGCATTGATATAAAAGAAACCAACCACTTCTATTCATCAGAGTAATTCTTACGATAGTATTGCATGTTAACAACAAAAGCAAATGCCCTATGGGCTTACAGCTTTCCAAGTCAACACCTGGTTACACAAAAGAAGAGTACTAACTCTATACAAAATAAGCCCTTGGCTTGATATACATGTAATACAAACAAAACAAACAAAAAAAGTCTTCAACTCTCATCATCATCCAAGCGATGTCCCTGGAGGTGGCATGCTACCTGTACCTGAGAATAATGTCCCATATAGGGTGAGCCAACGCCCAGTAGAGATATGCTAAACACAGTATGAGCAATAACTAAGACATTAGCAATTGATAAATGTTCAATTTCCATAAATAAATTCATAACCCATTTCCATTTCATGACCACTGTGTTCATGTTTCATTTCATTTTCCATTTCTTATCAATTTCACAATTTACATCAACAGCTCAGAACCTAGCCAACCACTTATATGAGACAGTGACTCATATTAAACGTTTCCCATTTTACAATAGATAAACATACTAGTTGTATCAACATCTCAACAGATAAGCATAAAAGTTGTATCCACATTTCAACAGATAAGCATATTAGCTATATCAACACTTCCAAAGATAAGCATATGAGCTGTATCAACACTTCCATAGATAAGCATATAAGCTATATCAACACGTTAACTGACAAGCATATGAGCTGTATCAGTGGAGTCCATCCCCTATCTCCTTCCAAACAACATCCGGTTTAGAGGTCCATCCCCTATCTTCCCCTAAATCGTGGAGTACATCCCCTATCTCCTCCCACACACACAACGTATATACACATAGGTCATATACATAATCAATCAATACATAACGTTAATGTATTCTATCAACCGTCATACTCTATGACATATCCCATTGATCAGTTCTAGTTTGCCTAATCATCATGCATTGTCTACAACAATCAAAACTAACCCCCACCGGTAGCCCAAGCAATTATTTCTAAACAGATAATAAAAGCTCCAACAGATAAAATATCAATGTTTTCAAAAGTGAGCGATTAATAAATCCAACTCCACTATCCTACTATATAATGAGCCAATTTCATTATTCCCAACTCAATTCCATATAGCCACAATTTTTCCAAATTAATTATACCAATTAATTTATACAACCAATTAGGGTTTTCTATCCCATTTCCCAATATTGACCCAATGGTCTATATATCAACTACCAACAACAATATCATTATTTTGAAACCCACAATACACATTTTAGAATCAAAATAACAAAACCCTCTTTTAACACTTTGAAACCTTAAGCCCCAAAATTACCCAAACTTTATCAAAACAACCAAAAATCTATGTCAAAGACCATAAGAGTGAGTAGGAATCCCTACCTCAAAAGTCGACACCCAACGAAGAAGATGAAGAAAATGGAAAAGTTCCAAATCCTAAGATTCTTGGATCAAAAGATAGCCCTCGACGATCAACAACCTTTTTGTAAAGGCCAAAGGAAAAGAGAACACTCTAGCTAGATCAAACCCTAGAGAGAAGGCAAGGTTCTAGAGAGAGAGGCTCTCAAATGGCGTTTTGGAAAAGTAAGAGAGAGAGTGGGACTGTAGAAAATGATTCAAAAATGCCCAGCTGCCCTCTGTTATACGACATTCCCGCTCGAGCGTAAAACATAATGCTTGAACGTCGAGAACAAAAAACTAGGTCCGCTCGAGCGCAAGAAGGCCCGCTCGAGCGCCAAGACACAAGAATAAAGTACATCCGCTCGAGCGCGAAAACCAGTCCGCTCAAGCGTAGATTTTCATCTCCCAGAACTTTTTAGAAAAAGAACTACCCGCTCGAGCTCCAACAAGCCCACTCGAGCGTAGAAAACACACCTGCAGAAGTTTTGCAGGGACACGAAATACTGGAAGGGTGTAAACCACGCTCGAGCGCAGAATGACCCGCTTGAGCGGACCATACAAAAACTGGACAACAACAATGGGAGCCAAAGCTCTACCAACCTGTAACAACCAAGCCCAACACAACCTATAACTCAAACAAATGGAATCAAAGGACGACAATAAAGTAGATACAACTACCAACTCCACGGAACCAAAGTCTGGAATACAACAGATACAGAAAGGGAAAACTGGGATCGCTATAACCTTCCCCCCTTAAAGAATTTTGTCCCCGAAATTAAATACAGGTTTTTCAAAAACAAGATTTTCTCAATTCCCAACATTATTACAATGTGAAATTTAACAACTCGACCCATTACCAGTCCTTCCATCTCTATTCAAGAGGCAATTCGCCACATATCTCAATATGTATCAACAACATGCTTTTCCCGAAATTCAATAATTTCTACATGCATGTTTCATAATTTTATATCATATTCAACATTCATGATATATCTCCATTTCTACAATACATTGAACATATGCAATGTTATAACAAATTTCCATTAACTAAAACATTCACAATGTTTTACAACTTAAGACACATATAATGTTCTTAAAGTTCAACGATATTACAAAATTACCAATGCATGGTTACACATCAACAAACAAGTCCGGATATTTCTCGCAGACTGCCAACACACGTTCCCAAGTGGCTTCCTTCACTCCATGATGTTTCCACAAAACATTTACCAAAGGAATGGTCTTGCCACGTAGAACTTGATCCCGCCTATCCAAGACCCGAACCGGTCTCTTTTCATACGAGGCATCCTCATCTACCTCTAAGTCGGTCCAATCTAACACATGGGACGGATCCGGCTCATACTTCCGAAGCATACTCACATGAAACACGTCATGCACTCTAGACAACTGCGGTGGCAAAGCTAAATGATAAGCAACCTCCCCAATCCTCTCAAGGATCTCAAAGGGACCAATAAACCGAGGGGATAACTTCCTACTCTTCCCGAACCTCATCAAACCTCGCCTAGGTGATATTTTCAAGAAGACATGATCACCTACCTCAAACGCCAAAGGCCTCCTCCTACGATCGGCATAACTCTTTTGGCGACTCTAGGCTGTAACAAGCCTCCTACGGATAAGCTCAACTTTCTCCGTCGTCTCCCTAACCAACTCCGGACCCAACAAAGGTGCATCACCCACCTCGGCCCAACACACTGGAGACCTACACGGTCAGCCATACAAGGCCTCAAACGGTGCCATATCGATGCTAGACTGAAAACTGTTGTTATAGGCAAACTCCACCAAGGGCAAGTGCCTCTCCCACGTCCCAGTAAAGTCAAGGACACAACCTCGAAGCATATCCTCAAGGATCTGAATAGTACGCTCGGACTGCCCGTCAGTCTAAGGATGATAAGCCGCACTAAAGGTCAACTTAGTGCCCAAGGCACTTTGCGAACTCTGCCACAACCTAGCAGTAAAACGAGGATCTCCATCTGAGACGATCGTCACTGGGACCCCGTGCAATCTCACTATGTCCCGAATATACAGTCGGCGAGATGATCTACCGAATCTCTCACGCGCATAGGAATGAAGTGCGCTGACTTAGTCAACCGGTCTACAACCACCCAAATGGTATCACTACCCCACTGAGTCCTCGGAAGACCTACAACGAAGTCCATAGTGACATGCTCCCTCTTCCACTCAGCAATAGGCAAGGGTTGTAGCAAACCCACTGGCCTCTGATGCTCGGCCTTCACATGTTGACAACTAAGGCACCTTGATACGAAAACAGCCACATCTCTCTTCATACCCCGCCACCAAAACTGGCGACCCAAATCCCGATACATCTTAGTGCCTCCCGGATGCACCGCAAGGTGTGAATGATGGAACTTTCAGAGTACTTCCTCTCGGCAAGACTCTGTCACAAACAAACGGTCTCGGTATCTCACACTCTGGTCGGGATACACCGTCAAACCCTTCTCAACCTTCCCACTGGAGATCTTCTCTCGGAGGGATTCTACCTCAAGGTCACCTCTCTGTGCCTCTAACATTCGGGTCACAAGTGTAGGCTGCGCAACAACAGAAAACAAGGCCGCAGCCTCAACAGATTCGCCCAGAAGCAAATCAAACTCGCCAAGTGCACCCAATATCTCCCATTCCCGGATAGCTATACAAGCTACATCACTAACGGGTTTCCTACTAAGGGCATCGGCTACAACATTGGCCTTTCCCGAGTGGTAGTGCAACTCAAAATCATAGTCCTCAATGAACTCCATCCATCTCCTCTGCCTCAAATTCAAGTCTCTCTGTGTAAACAGATACCTCAAACTCTTGTGGTCTGAGAACACCTCGAACCTCTCACCATAAAGGTAGTGCCTCCAAATCTTCAAGGCGAAGATCACTGCAGCTAACTCTAGGTCATGTGTAGGGTAATTTTTCTCGTGTATTTTCAACTGACGTGAGCCATAAGCTACCACTTTCCCCTCTTGCATCAACACACAATCCAAACCCTCTCGTGAGGCATCACAATAAACCGCATAACCCAACCCTCTCTCCGGAAAAATCAAAACCGGAGCAGTGGTCAATCTAACTTTCAACTCCTGGAACGACTTTTTGCAAGTCTCACTCCACACAAACTTGACCCCTTTCCACGTCAATCTAGTCAATGGCAAAGCTAGCCTGGAGAAATCTTTCACAAACCGACAATAATACCCAGCTAATCCCAGAAAACTGCGGATCTCAAACACACTCTTAGGCTGTGTCCAATCTTGCACTGCCTCTACCTTGGATGTATCAACAGACACCCATTCCCTGGATACCACATGGCCTAAGAATTTGACTTCTCCTAGCCAGAATTCACACTTCCCAATCTTGGCATACAGCTTATGGGCTCTAAGCAACTCAAGCACCAATCTCAAGTGTTCCTCGTGCTCCTCCTTAGAAGGCGAATAGATAAGAATGTCGTCCATGAAAACGACCACAAAGCGATCTAGGAATTCCCGGAAGATCCGGTTCATCAAGTCCATAAAGACTGCTGGTGCATTGGTAAGCCCGAATGGCATCACCAGAAACTCATAATGGCCATACCGCGTACGGAATGTCGTCTTAGGAATATCCTCCTCCCTGACCCTCAACTGGTGGTAACCCGATCTCAAGTCTATCTTAGAGAAATAATGGGAACCCTTCAACTGGTCAAACAAATCATCTATACGGGGCATAGGGTACTTATTCTTAACCGTAGCCCGATTCAACTTTCGGTAGTCGATACACAATCTCAAGGCACCATCTTTCTTTTTAACAAAGAGGGTCGGTGCTCCCCACGGAGAAACACTAGGGCGAACAAAACCCTTATCTAGCAATTCCTGGAGCTGAATCTTCAACTCACTCAACTCGGCTGGGGCAAAACGATAAGGTGCCATAGAAATCGGCGCTGTGCCGGGCACTAAATCAATAGAGAACTCTATCTCTCAGTGAGGTGGCAAACTAACGAGATCCTCGAGAAAAACATCCGAATACTCGCAAACCACCCTCGGCAATACAATATGGGTCTCATCACACTCATCACTCATAAAGCTAGCAAGTAGACCACTAACCTTACTCCGCACTTGCGGATCATACGTCGGTGGCAACACACTACTAATCCGATCCCCCAAGAAATAGAAAAACTCCCTGCTCAAGGTACAAACTGTGACCCTCTGGCGGTAGCAATCAATAACTGCCCGGTATGACGATAGCCAATCCATACCCAAAATAACATCAAAACCCTTCATGGGCATGACAACAAAAGAAAAAGGAAGCCTATGGTCAGCGACCTCTATATCACAACCTCTACATCCATGTTTCAAAATCAATTCACCCCCAACAGGTGATACAACACAAATAGGAGATGCTAACAGTGCCAACTCCAACTCCAACATAGATGCAAATGTAGCAGATACAAAAAGAATGGGACGCACCCGCATCAATCAATACACTAGCAACCGAGTTACAAAACAAAAAGGTACCTCTCACTATTGATGGAGTCGATACTAGGTCCTGCGCGGTAACAGCATACGCGTGCCCTGTAGGCCCTTGATCCACCTGCTCACCTCTAGGAGCAAAAGACTGCTACACTGACTGGGATTACGAAGCTCCCGGATTGGCCCTCGAGGCCTGCACAGATTGAGCTGGCTGATAACTCTGCATCTGCCTAGAACCAGATGCTCCTGAAGTGGCACTCAACTTTCGGCAATACCTTTTCAAGTGCCCAGGCTGACCACACTGATAGCAAGACAAAGGCTGACCCCTACCCTGACTCTGGCCCTGATGTCTAGCTGAAGAAGAAGCAGCTCGCTGACCCCCTCCCTTCTACGGGCAAACCGAAGACTTGTGACCCAGTTGGCCACACGTAAAACAAGTCAAGCCTCCCTGACTACCTCTCCCAGAGCCTGCACTCGGCACTGGAAAGGTCGATCTAGCCAAACCACTCTGAGACTGCTGAGGGTTAGAACCCCTCTGTCTCCTGCCATCACCCTGACCATCTTGGCTCCTCTTGGAGCCTCTCTGCCCTTCATCCTCCTCCTGCATCATAATCTCCATATGAGCTGCAGCATCAACCAAACGTCTGTACTCTCGGATAAAGGACCCTCCAACTCTCAGCTCTCCAACTCTCAACTTGAGTCCATGCCTCAACTTTCGCTCAAACTCAAAGCAACGACGTTCCTCGAATGCCACAAGTTCAGGTGAAAACCTGGACAGACTAGTAAAAGTAGCCTCAAACTCGGCCACTGACAAGCCCTGCTGTTTAAGCTAGCAAAACTGCTCCCTCAGCTTCTCCCTAGCAGCTGAAGATAAAAACTTCTCCTGGAAGGTATTCACAAAAACCTCCCATGCACCCCCAACGCTGCCCTTCTCGTACTTCCACCATTGACCCGCATATCCCTTCAGTTGGAAGGATGCCAAGGTCACCTTTAGAGCCCCGTCCTCGATGCGAAGCATCTTGAACGTCTTCTACATCTGTTCCAACCACTCGTCAGCCTTAAGTGGCTCCTTCAGATCCCCAACAAACTCGTCTGGGTTTGACCGAAAGAATTCCCTCTTCAAGAAGGAAGGCCCTGCCTCAGTTGCGTGGGCCTGTTCCTGATTTCCAGCTCTGAGAATACCCAAAGCTCCTGCTATTTCTCAGGCCAAGGCACTCATAGCCTGCTGACCCGCTGGCTCGGCCACATTAGCCTAACCAACTCCCTCCTACTGTGCCGGAATATCATCCGGTAAAGGCATCTCCTGCCTACCGCGCCTGCCACGCCTACCACGTCCTCGTCCAGACATTCTAATAAAGGTAACCAAGACCAATAGCACATTCACAAATGTGCCGAAGCTATAACACTCTCATCCTAATGCATGGACAACTGTAATTCACTCCACGTAAGCACATAATCACATAAGCAATTGCTAATTTCATTTTCGGATAATGATAGTCCCGAGGCGTTAATAGAGTTCCAGTTAGAAACAGTATTGATCAAGTGCTTTTCCAACAAGACTCCCAGAAACCCAAGGATCCCATCAACATCCTAGAAACTACATTCCATACCCACATAGTCACACAAACATGTTATCATATAAGCACATAACACTACATCTAAGTCTCTATCAAGCGAGACAAACCCATTGTGATCCTAATCACTTCCTACGTACCCAAAGTATTTGAACCCGGTAGCTTTGATACCAAGTTGTAACGCCCTCAAAATAATACATAAAACCCATCACTTTAGACATGCATTGATATAAAAGAAACCAACCATTTCTATTCATCAGAGTAATTCTTACGACAGTATTACATGTTAACAACAAAAGCAAATACCCTATGGGCTTACAGCTTTCCAAGTCAACACCTGGTTACACAAAAGAAGAGTACTAACTCTATACAAAATAAGCCCTTGGCTTGATATACATGTAATACAAACAAAACAAACAAAAAGAGTCTTCAACTCTCATCATCATCCAAGCTATGTCCTTGGAGGTAGCATGCTACCTGTACCTGAGAATAATGTCCCATATAGGGTGAGCCAACGCCCAGTAGAGATATGCTAAACACAGTATGAGCAATAACTAAGACATTAGCAATTGATAAATGTTCAATTTCCATAAATCAATTCATAACCCATTTCCATTTCATGACCACTGTGTTCATGTTTCATTTCATTTTCCATTTCTTATCAATTTCACAATTTACATCAACAGCTCAGAACCTGGCCAACCACTTATATGAGACAGTGACTCATATTAAACGTTTCCCATTTTACAATAGATAAACATACTAGTTGTATCAACATCTCAACAGATAAGAATACAAGTTGTATCCACATTTCAACAGATAAGCATATTAGCTATATCAACACTTCCAAAGAAAAGCATATGAGCTGTATCAACACTTCCATAGATAAGCACAGAAGCTATATCAATACATTATCTGACAAGCATATGAGCTGTATCAGTGGAGTCCATCCCCTATCTCCTCCCAAATAACATCCGATTTAGAGTTCCATCCCCTATCTTCCCCTAAACCGTGGAGTACATCCCCTATCTCCTCCCACACACACAACGTATATACACATAGGTCATATACACAATCAATCAATACATAACGTTAATGTATTCTATCAACCGTCATACTCTATGACATATCCCATTGATTAGTTCTAGTTTGCCTAATCATCATGCATTGTCTACAACAATCAAAACTAACCCCCACCGGTAGCCCAAGCAATTATTTCTAAACAGATAATAAAAGCTCCAACAGATAAAATATCAATGTTTTCAAAAGTGAGCGATTAATAAATCCAACTCCACTATCCTACTATATAATGAGCCAATTTCATTATTACCAACTCAATTCCATATAGCCACAATTTTTCCAAATTAATTATACCAATTAATTTATACAACCAATTAGGGTTTTCTACCCCATTTCCCAATATTGACCCAATGGTCTATATATCAACTACCAACAACAATATCATTATTTTGAAACCCACAATACACATTTTAGAATCACAATAACAAAACCCTCTTTTAACACTTTGAAACCTTAAGTCCCAAAATTACCCAAACTTTATCAAAACAACCAAAAATCTATGTCAAAGACCATAAGAGTGAGTAGGAATCCCTACCTCAAAAGTCGACACCCAACGAAGAAGATGAAGAAAATGGAAAAGTTCCAAATCCCGAGATACTTGGATCAAAAGATAGCCCTCGACGATCAACAACCTTTTTGTAAAGGCCAAAGGAAAGGAGAACACTCTAGCTAGATCAAACCCTAGAGAGAAGGCAAGGTTCTAGAGAGAGAGGCTCTCAAATGGCGTTTTGGAAAAGTAAGAGAGAGAGTGGGACTGTAGAAAATGATTCAAAAATGCCCAGCTGCCCTCTGTTATACGACATTCCCGCTCGAGCGTAAAACATAATGCTCGAGCATCGAGAACAAAAAACTAGGTCCGCTCGAGCGCAAGAAGGCCCGCTCGAGTGCCAAGACACAAGAATAAAGTACATCCGCTCAAGCGCGAAAACCATTCCGCTCGAGCGTAGATTTTCATCTCCCAGAACTTTTCAGAAAAAGAACTACCTGCTCGAGCTCCAACATGCCTGCTCGAGCGCAACCCTCTCGAGCGCAGTAAACCTGCTCGAGCGTAGAAAACACACCTGCAGAAGTTTTCCAGGGACACGAAATACTGAAAAGGTGTAAACCATGCTCGAGCGCAGAATGACCCGCTCGAGCGGACCATACAAAAACTGGGCAACAACAATGGGAGCCAATGCTCTACCAACCTATAACAACCAAGCCCAACACAACCTATAACTCAAACAAATGGAATCGAAGGATGACAACAAGGTAGATACAACTACCAACTCTACGGAACTAAAGTCCGGAATACAATAGATACAGAAAGGGAAAAATCGGGATCACTATATTCTTTTTCCTTTGCTAGGAGAAAAAATAGTATCATCATTTTTTGTTTGAAAATGATACATATATGCAGACTTAATATGTTCAAACTGTCTTCTTGTTCCTGGAAAAATAGGAATCTGAACATTGTTTGAAGTAATAGATTATTGATTAGAATTATTACTTGATTCTCCAATGCTTAATTTTGAAAATGATTTGTTAGGAAAATCTTTTTCAAATACAGAAGTTGATCTTTTAATTTTTGGAACTGTATTTTCAATATATAATTTTTTTCCTGATGCCTGTATTTGTAATTGTGAAGGATTTTTTATTTTAGAAGATTCTCATTGTCCCACTAGGTCTTGGATTAACCATTGCCGAGGGACTTCTAAATCGCTCCAACTCATTAGACGATATTATATTATCGTGTCAAATGGTCTTGGTTCAAAGATTTCAACGATTTTATTATCGTTTGATCTTGTTTTTGTTTCAAAAAATTTGGTTAATTCGTGAATTGTTTTTCAACGAATAGCCAAATCATGGGAATTTGATTTCATTCCTGATCCTCGTGTTTTAATTCTTATTCTAACTGTGTCTTCAAGATTAGGATCATTTATGAAAATAAAAAAATTTGGTATAACATTAAACCAAACTACTCCATTAGCCAAATTAGATTGGATTCCTCCAATGATTGCATTCATTGGGTCGGAAAATCTTTTATAAAAAATTACTACCAAAATAGGAGTATTTATCCCTTGGCGAAATAAGGTTGTCATGGTTACTTGAATTAATCCAATATGAATATATTGAATTTTAGGATATTTCTTTTTCCATCTTGCTAGAGATGGCAATCGGAACCTGGCCCGACGGGGACCCGATCCCTCAAACCCAAATTGAGCGGTTATTCCCCGAAAAATACCCCCGGCAAGCCAGTGATGGTATTAAAAATTAAATCCCTAATGATATTCGGGCCGGGGATGGGGATACATGTTTCAGCCCTGGACCTGACCCAATCCCGGCCCCGGTCCCAGGCTCAGTTGCCCCCCGGCGTGAAATTACTCTTTTGCCCCTGCTTATATATAACATATGTGTGTGTGTATAGGGTTTTGTTTGAACACTCACACACACTCAACACAAACACAGCACAGTCGTCTCTGCTCTCTCTCTCTCTCTCTCTCTCTCTCTCTCTATAGGGTTTCGCCTTCCTCTCTCTTTCTTTCACACAACGTCGGCGCCGATCTTCCGTCACCGCCGATCTTCCGTCACCGCCGATCCTCCCTCACCGCCGCTCGTACCTCACAGATCCTCCTCCCTCACCACCGCTGCTGGTTAGAACTTAGAGTTTCGCCTCCCTCTCTCTCTCTCACACACGACACTTGCTCGCCCCTCACCACCACTCCTCTCTCACCACCGATTTTCAAAGGGTATCTCTCTCTCTCAGGATTTCGATATAGGGTTACATACATATATATATATATATATATATATGTGTGTATATCAAGGGGTTTCGACCTCTGTTCCTTTTTGTTTCTCTAAATTTATTTATTTTAAATATATATATATATATATATCTAAACATTTATATATATATATATATTTCAAGCCTGATGATGATGTTGAGAAATTAGCCAGAACTTGCATAGTTATTAAATTGATGATATTTAAAGCCTAATTATATTTCAGCAAGAACTTGCTTAGTTCAAATATTTTAGTTCAAAGTTATGGGACTTGATTATATTTCAAGCCTGATGATGATGTTGATGATGATGATGTTGATGATGATGATGATGAATAAATATAGAGTTTTGTTAATATTTTTTTATTAGCTTATGTCATGGTTAAATATTATATTTTCTCTTTATTGATTGTGGCTTCTAAGTGTATTTTACTACTTTTGGTCTATTTGTAGTTGATGATTCCATTAGCTGAATATAAATTGATGATATTGATGATTCTATTAGCTTATTTATTGATGATTCCATTAGCTTAGTTGATGATGATATTGATGATTCCATTAGCTTAGTTGATGATTCCATTATCTGTTTATGTGAAGAAAATTGATGATTAGTTGATGATGATGTTGATGATTCCATTCTCAGTTCCATTAATTCAATCCATTAGCTTAGTTATTATTAATTTGTTTCTCAGTTCCAGTAATTTTTATGTTTCCTTTGTTAATATTAATTCAATCCATATTATTTTTTATAAAGGTTAAAAATGTTAGATGTTAACTCTCAAGCACCACTTGAGAGTGACGCGTCACAACATTCATCGCCAGTTACAAACTCACCTACGAACTCACCGTCTCCCCTCTCTAATCAAAATGTTATTGATTTAGAAGAAGAGTGTAATACTATTTGTGGAGAAACTAAAAGAAAACCTAGTGTTGTGTGGGAATATTTTAAAAAACAACAAGTCAATGGGGTGTGGAAGGCAATATGTAATTATTGTAATAAGCATCTTGGAGGTGATTCAAAAATGGAACTAGGCATTTGCATGATCACCATAAGAGTTGTACTAGGAAAAAGGTGATGGACATGAGGTAAAAAGCTTTAACTAACAACTTTAGTAGAGAGAGTCCAAAAATGAATTCTTATATTTTTTATCAAGATTTTGCTAGGAAAGAGTTGTCACATGCCATAATCTTGCATGAATATCCCCTCTCTATCGTAGACCATGTTGGTTTTAAACGATATTCAGCAGCACTTCAACCATTTTTTAAAGTGCCTTCACGAAATACGATAAAGAGTGATATTTTAAAGATTTATGATTATGAGAGGGTGAAGACATTGAGTTTGGTGGAGCATAATAAAAGTAGGGTGGCAATCACAACTGATATGTGGACTGCTAGCAATCAAAAGAAATCATTTAAAAGTTCTGTCTTATTCAGTTCAATTTGCATGTTATTAATACTTGTTTATAAATATCATATTTTAGGTTTATTTATGTTCCATGTCCACACACAAAAGAAGCTCTTTGTGATACTTTGCTTGAGTGTACGATGGACTGCAATATTGATAGGAAAATCTCTACTGTTACTGTTGATAATTGCTCCACAAAATGATGCCATGATTACCATGTTGATGGATAAGTTAAGTAATACATCGCTTTTGTTGGGTGGTACTTTGTTTCATATGCGTTGTTGTGCGCATATTTTGAATTTGATAGTGAAAGATGGATTGGATGTCATACGAGTGGGTGTGAAGAAAATTCGAGATAGTGTAGCTTATTGGACAACAACACCAAAAAGACAAGAAAAATTTGAAGAAACAGTCAACCAATTGCGTATTCCACATACTTAGAAATTAGGACTTGATTGTGCAACTAGGTGTAGGAATGGCAACGGGGCGGGGCCGGGGATCACCCTCTCCGTCCCCAATCCCCGATGGTAGAAATGTCCCCGTCCCCGACCCCGATCCCCGACGGGGAGCCTATCACCGCCCCCACCCCTGCCCCCTAACGGGGATCGGATTTCCCCGATCCCGAAAATTTCCCGTCCAAAAAAAAAAAACCAGCAATAAAGACGTCAGTGTACAACTTACAGATCAAATACAACATCAAAAAAAAAAATTCAGCAGATCAACATAGCAGATCGGAGGCAGATCCACCGTCGTAAACCCCAGATCAACACAAATCGGAGGTAGCAAAGGAGGATCGAGGCTACGTTGCCTCCGATCCACCACCTACTATGGCGACGATGGCGGATTCACTGCACACGAGGCCACGGATGGGCGAAGTGGACTACGGGAAGGAGGAGAAAAGGTGATGAAGGACGGTGGTGAAGGGAAGGAGGGGAGAAGGCAACAGAAGCTTGGACCCTCACTTCTTTCTCATCTCTCAGATCAGTCACACACAGAGTAGAAGAGGGAGAAGAACGAGACAATGAGAGAGAGAGAGAGTTGTTGAAAAGCCACTAAGTTCTAAACATATATATTATATAATATAATAAACAAGCCACTGAACTGAGTTCTAAACACTAAAACATATATATTATATATATAGATATACACACGCGGTGAATGATCGGGGCGTGGTCGGGGCGGGATCAGGGCCGGGGTCGAGGCATCTATCACCGTCCCCGGCCCAAAAATTATCGGGGATCTATTTTTTACTACCAGCCCCGACCCTATGGGGAATAATTTTTGGGGAAAATCCGGTTTATCGGACGGGGTGGTCCAGGTCCCCGTCGGGCCAGGTTTAAATTGCCATCTCTAACTAGGTGGAATTCAACCTACTTGATGCTTTAGACAGCCTTATTGTATAAGGATGTCTTTTCTAGGTTGAAAATTAGAGAGCCCCAATATAAGCCTGTGCCAAGTGAGCAAGAATAGGAGTTTGCTAGAAAGATTAGTGGGAGGTTTAAGATTTTTTTTTTCCTATCACAGAGTTATTTTCTGGTACTAAGTATCCCACAGCCAATGTTTGTTTCCCAGCTTTATGTGAGATTAGGATGACACTGTCTCAATGGCTCTCTTGTGAAATTGAAGTGATTAGAACAATGGCATCAAAAATGGTGGAAGATTTTGATAAATATTGGTTAGTGATACATGATGTTATTGGAGTTACAGTTGTGCTTCATCCTAGGTATAAGATGAGTGTATTGGAGTTTTATTTTGAAAAACTTTATGGAGACAAAGCTAAAGATGAAGTTGATAGGGTTCGTCTGATTTGTTATGATTTGTTGCAAGAGTATCAGCACTGAGTTAGTATGGAGACCAATGTTGTTGGTGACTTTTCTACTCATCCAGAAATTGTTACAGAGACCCTTTCAGAATTTGATTTGTTTATTAGTAGAAAGAGAAGTAAAAAAATGAAGAATGTAAGATCAGAGTTGGACCATTATCTAGAAGATGATGTTTTGCCAAGAACTTCAAGTTTTGATGTTTTGAATTGATGGAAAGTTAATGGACCAAAGTATCCGACTTTACAGGCAATAGCTAGGGACATTTTAGCTATTCCTGTATCCACTGTTGCTTCTAAGTCAGCATTTAGTACTAGTGGAAGGTTGGTGAGTCCACATCGTAGTAGACTACATCCAAACACATTAGAAACATTAATGAGTGCACAAAGTTGGTTGTAAGGTGCAGAGATGAAAGGTATTATTTCATCCAATCTACATATTATTATTTTACTTTTATTATTTATATTACCATGGAATAATTTCAATACCGAATTTATATTCTTTACTTTTTAGGAAATTCAACATTGGAATCGGTGGGCTATGCAACTATATATGATGATGATAAGATCGACTCAGATGTGTCATGTGCCACTTTTGTGTTAGTTGTCATCTTTTTCGTTTTAATTGTTAACAATTTTTACATTTTATTATTAGTATTAATTATTTGTTTTTTTCCTTTTGTTATTTAACAGGAATTCAAGTTGAAAGAGATGATGAAAGTTCTTGTGTGGTTTGTATGAGTATTGGAGAAACAATGGATTTGATTTTTTATGTTGTAATGGAATTTTATTTTTTTTAATTTCAATTTTTGGGTAACCTATCCCTTGCGGGTTGTGCTTGGGACTAATTATTCTCTTTGCAACTTGTTGAATTTTCTTGTGTGTGTGGGCCACTGGATAGATGTTTTGTTGTTTGTGCTATTTTGTTGAACAGGATGCTATTCTCTCTGCTGGACAGATTTATTGAATATTTGACTGATGCTATTTCGTTTAGGATATATTGATTTGAATAGGATGCTGTTGGACAAATTTATTGATTTGTATATATTGATTTGAATAGGACTCTATTCTGCTGGACAGAGTTATTGATAGATGTTATTTTGTTCTTTACAGATAGAAAATATGTTGACAAATATCATATTTGAAATATGTTTGAATTGGATGTTTACAGATTTTTTTAATTAGAAAATATGTTACAAATATGTTTGAATTAAATGTTTATAGATTTTTTTTAATTGGCAAATATGTTGACAAATATATTTCAATAGGATTAGGATGTTTACAGATTTTTACAGATCAAAAAATAAAAAAAATAAAAAAACCACCGGGGATTTTTCAGCGTCGGGGATCCCCAATCCTCGATTGGGAGTGGGGATGGGGGCGGGCTATGGGTCCATGTCGGGGATCGGGGGCGAGGACGGGGAATATATCACTTTCAGGGATCGAGGACGGGGAGTGTAGTCCCCGGCCCCACCCCGTCCTGTTGCCATTCCTACATCTTACAACCTTTTTCTTATCAAAAAAAGGAATATCAATATTTCCTTCTTCTGACCATTTTGCTTGAGTGTTACCACTATATTGTTCAAACTCTCTTGTTGAAAAAAAGTTAAATTTTGAAAGTTTATAAATTTTTGGAACAACAACTTCTTGCATTTTTTTTTAATTTTGCTAATTCTTCGTCGGTAAAAGTTTTTTCTTTTCCGATTACATCTCCAAGTCGAATTGCCTGTAATTCTTCTTGAGATATACTATCTGCTTCTTGAGATATTTCTTGACTATTATTAGTCATCATGAAGATTAGTTCTTCATCTAAACTTTCTTCATCACTAGAAATTTCGTATAAGATTTCTTCTTCATCAGAAATTTCTTCGCCATATATTATTTCAAAATCTTGTTCTTCAAGAACTTCGATCATTTTCTCTGCACTTTTTCCCCTTTTTGGACATTCAGGTGCATAGTAACCTTCTTCGTTACAAATATAACATTTACAAGTTTTCTTTTTTGAAACACTTGGTTTCTTTTTTCGAATATACTTTTTCTTTTTTGAAAAAGTTTTGTTCTTTTTCCAAGGTTTCCATTTATATTTTCTGCGTTTTTTGGAAAAATCCTTTTCGTTTAGGAAATGTATTACAACCAATTTTCCAATTTTCTTTCAAAATTTTATGACAACATTTTTGACCGTATTGTGAGTTGGAAATTTGATTTTTTATTTATTTTTTCGCCTTTGCTTCTAGACACCGATCTACTATCAGTCTTAGAACATAATTAATGCGAAAACCAAGATTATCATATTCTTCCTTCCCCATTTTTTTTGAGAAAATCATGATATGTTTTAATACATAACTCATCCCATGGATTAAGGAGTTTATGAAAAAAATTTGATCTAACCAGGGTTGATTTGCTGGTGGATCAATAAGATAATAATATTTTTTAAAGGTTTGAACATAGTCTTCAAAAAGACAAATATTACATAATTCTAATTTAGTCAAAATATAATTTGCATCTGCTTGCAAATTAATATCTCCTGCAAAACTACATAAATTTTCTTTTATGATTTTTGCAAATTCAGCTAAAATTGTGTCAAGTGTGAGAAAATTTGTTAACAAAACCGTTTTTTGACTTTTTTCAATTTCAGTTTTTTCCCACAATCTTAACCATTCCAACACATCTCCCTGGAGAGTTGCTGCAATATAATCAAGGAATTTTTCCTTTGACCAACTATTTTTATAATTGGTAATAATGATAAACAAGGATTGTGCACAGTCATCAATTGCTTGTTTTTTATCCTTAAATGGAACATGAGACAAATCTAAATATGTATCATTTTAAGCTATTGGATACTTATGATTATTATCTTTTCTAGATATTACTGGCTCAGGTGTAGAATTGAAGGTTCTTCCAATGTTAGTATCATTTTTAACTTCATTTGTCTAAATAAAGTCAAAATTTTCTCCATCTCTCCATGTGCCAAATAATTCGAGATCAATTGGCTCTTCTGCCTTTCTTTTCCCTTTATTTATTTCTGGTGAAATATCTTGATCTAATGTTTCTTCAGATGAGAATGATTGACTATCATCATCATTAGTTGACATATTAATATCATAATTAAAGTGCTGTAAAAGGGTTTCATGTTCTAGATAAGTTTCTCTTATCTGATCTACTAGCATATTTCTTTCATCAATATCTAAATCTGGGTCTTTATATAATTTTCTCCAATAATTCAATATTTCAACAATATTTTCATATTCAATCCTATTATAGGTATTGGTTTGAAGTACCATAATATTTTCTGTACCATAAAATAGCCTAGGAATGTAACTATCTCCTGGACTATTCATTCCATCATTGTTTATGAAGGATATAGTTTCTAATTTTATCACCAAATTGTTTATTTGGTTTTTTGCATCTTTATTTAAGTCAATATTTATTATAGAACCCAAATTGTCTATTTTAGATTCTATAGACTCAACTTTGGTTTCTAAATAATTCTGATTTATTTTTTGATTTTTATCTAATTTAGAAAACCAAGAACACATAATATCAGTAATATTATTTAAAGTAGAACACACACTATTTATATTTGCAGACTCTTTAGTAATATGCAAACTATGGTCATATTTATTAGTAACAGTATTTTTTGTATTTCCAAAGCATATTATATCTTCAGGGTTAATTGTCATTATAGATTGTTATTGGTACCTAAGACCCTCCTAGTGTATTTATCCGGTGCCTAAAACCTCTCTTTATGATCTTAAAGACTTAATTATGGTCAGTAGCTAAAAGATCTTAATGAGTATATGGGTTTTGACATACACTAAGCATATAGGTTTTACAACAACTATAAATGAAACAAATAATTATGAAGATATAAAATACAAAGGATACACAATTAAAAATTTTGATTTTTTTTTTTTTTATAACATAAAGCACACCATACACACTTGTATATATCACAAATTTAGACGTAGAGAGAAATACTTACATAGCTTGATTTTGTTTTCAAAAGCTCTTCACCAAGCTTTGATACCACTTAAAACAACAAAAAAGGAAATGGGCTTTTTACTATTTTTATTATGGAATTATGATGGAGTCCCAACAAACTTTATGTTAATAGATAGATATATAATATATTTATTGGTTGTTATTTAAATGTTTGTATTAACAAAAATTTGGTTTGAATCAAATCAAAAACTGACAGTAAAAATCAATTTTCACAAATAGAAATTCAATCAGGCAATGTGGTTGGTGTCCTATGTCTTAACAATTTTAAGAACTTCTTTAGAGGTTGTAATGTGAAGAAACAAAGTATACACACTAGAATTGGTAATAAGGGCTGGTTTGGCATACACTATAAAAGTCAAAAAGTCAAAAAATTAACACTATTCACTAAAAAAATATTAAAAAAATATTTTTCACATATTAATACAAATAAAAAAAATACAATTAACAAGGTACTAACGTGATGGGCCCGTCAGTGACTGAGGGGGGAAAAAAATAGGGAGTAAAATATTCATTAAATTGGATGGTAGAGATGGGCCCGTGGGGGCCCACCATAGATCCCGTTTTGATAATCTGAACCGTTTAATATGTAAAACTCGTCTAGTACTATATGCCTGTAAAAAATTACGTCTATCGAATATCGCTAAATATATGATCAAATCAGTTTTGTATAAAAATGGATGGTGTTATAGTTAATAGTTAACAAAAAAAACTAACACGATCAGATAGCTATCGATATCCAATCAATGTGATTATTTACAAGCATATAGTACTCGACAAGTTCTACACATTCAACGGTTCCGATTAGTAAAATGGGACCCATGGTGGGCCCCCATGGACCGAATAGAACCGACCAATTTATGCCCAAAAAGTAGAGAATCAATCTATTCCAAAGTCCTCTGCCGCGCTGCCCTTTAGGCTGTCAGCCGTACAGCCTATTTGTCACTTTATTCCCCTATACACTTATTTATATAATTTTTTAATACACATTTTTTCATAAAAAGTCAAAAAGTTAACCCAAACATCCATATTTTTTTTCTCAATTTTTTAGTCCAAAAAGACAAAAAGTGTACTTATTTAGGACACCCCAAACAACCCCTAAAATTGAAACTTGTCACTCAGTTGCATTAATTAAACAACAAACACAATCTTTGTTACACAATCGACAAGTGTTAAAATGGTTACAAGAACTAACTGTTAATCTACTCCTAAATTAAGGTAGACTACTCCTAAATAAAAGACTCTAATGAGTTTGATGTTTTGTTGATTATTTCTCCTTGTATCTCCCTTGGTCTTTTATAAGCATATTTTCAAACGAAAACTACCCAAAGCAGTTCTTTAAAACAGTTATTCAATAAATGAAAAACCAATCCACAATTCCTTGAATCAATCCACATTCTTAGCATAAAGTAACACGTGCTCACCTTTTAACTTGTCACCAAGGAGTACCTTCCTATGTTCCACTTTTCTGTCCTTGGTGCTATGAGCCACTATGCTTTGAATCGCCTCCTTCAGTTTCCAAGCCACATGTTGTTCCAGAGCATGATGCTATGATCCATGCTGTCATTTTCCTCTCGCGTAAGCTTAGGAAGACTGCTAGCAATAATAATAATAATAATAATAAAACATAATTATGGCCATAGTAAATTTTTGAAGATGGTCATAATCTAAATCGACAAATCAAAATTGACAAGCCACAATCAATGAAGTTAGATTTGACCATAATTGACAAGTCACAATCAATTAAACGAGACTTGGTCGTAATCGATAAGTTATAATTGTTAGACAATCATTTTTTGGTGTCAACAGTTTGTTAGTACAAAATTTTGACTTTATATTTTCTATCGAATAAATTGTAATCTATCAAACACTCAAAAATTTCCCTCTATTTCACCATGCGTAGGTTGAATTTTTTTACCAAATTTCTATTTAAAAGGTTAGGGAGGAGGAACAAAGGTGTAGTATAAAAGGAAAGGGTCAAGACGAGAGCGATGGGAAAATGAGGGGGTGTAATAGGAAGAGAAGTTGTTTGGAGATTGTTTGCACTATAAATAATTTTATCGTTGATTATGGTCTATTGATTGTATAAATTATGACTAGATTTAATTTTTTTATTACTTATTGTACGGGGAGGAAATAATTCTCCTCGTATAATCCTGTTGACCAAGTCCACGCTCCTCCGTACGACGTCGCTTTGCCACCTGAAAACACAAACGTGAGCTAGCCGGCGGGTGTGTGCCGGAAACCTCTCCGATGCCTAAGTCAGAAAACTTGACAAATAGACAAAGCTCTAAGTTCTCAGAAAGATTGTGTTCAATTACCTCCTCCAAGGTGATGCTTGTGAGCTTTTATAAGTTTCATATGGCACAATCCTAATAGGACTTGTATTTCTCCATGTAGAGTCCTCCTAGGATTCATACTCTTAAGGATAATGCTTATCCTTTCACACCCTCCCCCACTGCTTAAACCAAGTGGGATGGTTTTCTCCATAGCCGAACTACCACACGGCCGAAATAACACTGGCTATGCTGAGCCCCAGAGAAGGCCGAACTATCCTTAGCTCGGTCTTCTCCTTTAACTCATTACTTCGGCTGCCCCTGTTCAACCTTGGTGTGCTTAGATCAAACTTCCAAGTAACAAGTTTTGACCGACCTAACCAGATTGTGTCACGACCGGACTAACTCTAAGACCGGCCCTACTCCGAGTTGTCTCTGGACCGGAGTAGCCTTACTCTTCCTTGGGCCGAAGCAACTATCTCTTCTTGAGCCGGAATAAACTCACCTCCTTGGGCCGAAGTAACTTTGTCTCCCCAAGGCCGGAGTAACCTTGCCCTCTAGGCCGGAGTATTCAGTACGGCCTTTTTACCTAGTCCTCTGCGTTTTGGGCCTCAAAACCCAACTCGAAGCTCGGCCCAATTTTCCCAAAAATTACCCTCTCAATTGCCCCTTAATTCCATCTGTGCAACATGATTGGGATTACCAGCCTTCTGGCCGAGCTAGAGTTTGTTACGCTTTTTCAGCCGAGCTAAAAAACCCTTTTAGCCTTTCCAGCCGAACTAAGTTTACCTCGGGTATCACTATGTCCGGTCAAAACGTCTCTTCAATCACAGCGACTGTAACGCTTCCCATTCCAGTGACACGTGGCAAACTCTGATAAGCTGTGACCAACTGTCATGCCGTCCTTCAGAATTTTTGTACTGTTCCCGCTTCTTTTTGCCGCCTTTTTCTCTCCCTTCTTTCACAAAACAACCTTTTTACTCTTCTGAATCATTTACCTGCATCTACCTTCTCTCTCTGTCTTCATCTTCTTTCTGTGCCTCTACTTCCATACTCAAGCTTGTGTTCTTGCTGCCACCCTCCAGTCTCCTTTCTCTCTTTTCTGGTAAGAAAATCTAATCATCTTGCTCTCTATGTTTTCGTATTTTACTTTCCATGCCTTGTATGTTTTTTGCAAACATCTTTCTCCATTTATCTGCTTTGCTTTTGTACTTTTTATGAAGAAACCAGAAGAACTCCATGCATGTATGAACTATTTTGTAGGAAAATAGTCTTAGATCCAAAATCACCTAGCAACCGGACTAGGATACTGTTTGTGTTATGTATGTAGATAGATTCAGAGAATGACCGAACTAGAACTTGTAGGAATGTCAGTAGTTTCTTCTGACCCACTCGAGCCAAGATAAGTTCACCGAACAAGCTTGCACTTACCGAACTAGGTACTTCGGTCTCCAACCGAGCTAAGACCTTGGGGCCAAGCCGGCTTTCTTAGTTCTGAAACCGAACTCGGAAAGCCGCCCCTAGGGGCTCAGCCGGAGTAACTTTCCTCATACCGCAACCGATTTAGGCCTTGGGACTAAACCAGCTTTCTTAGTTTTTTAGACCGAACTCAGAAAGCTGCCCCCAGACGTTAAACCGGTCTAGACTGCTCAAAACCGAACTAAGAAACCTTCTGATGAGCCGAGGTAGAACCAGCCCACTAAACCGAAGTAGGATTTGTATATCTTGCTTATAATTTGTAGCGCGGTCCAACGATCTGTGCTTAACCCCTTTGTTTTCTACTTTGCAGACTTAGGTTGCCCAGGCACTCCTGCGTGTGCTCAACCGAGCTACTGAGCCTAGTTTTTGTACCGAAATAATTTATTCATAAATTATACAACAAATGGGTAAGTATAGATATTTAGTCGAAACCCCTGGTGGCATGGCCGAATTTAGGCAAGATTACCAGATTCCTAATGATGTCCATCTGACGTTGGCCGAAAAAGATGCTACCCCCTGGAACAATGAAGGCTTCGTCCCCTTTACCCTTCAATCCATAATAGAAACCGGACTACGGTTTCCTGTCCAACCGCTAATCTGCGAATTTCTTAGACAGACTAGGTTATGCCCCACCCAACTATCCACCAATACATATCGTATTATAATGGGGATAGCCGCATTAAACCACCAAACCGGACTAAATCTTGGTCTGGCCGAGATCTTTCATCAATACTCTATTGGCTCAAAGAATGCTGGGTGGGTCTACTACCTTAGAATTCGCCGCCGTCGAGAGAAGATAATCAAACACACTCCGGATAAAGATCTTAATGATGATGATATCTTTTGGGTCTCTGGGAACTTTGAGGATTTTCAAGCTCAAATTCCTGGCCGACCTATAAATTGGAAAATGGGAGAGCCTGGTAATTTTACTTCGGTCTTCTGCTTTGTGTGTTATCTCGGTTGTTTAGTCTATTAGCCGAACTAACACTTCTCTCTTTTGTGCAGATTTCGCCCATCTCCATTCCTTGTATAGCTATCCCAACCTCGGAGTCTTGCGAGCCGCATTTCGGATTAAAGAAAGAGATTGGGCCAAGCTTCTAAATTTTGAGCCGACCTATCGCTACAGCGGTCGCCGAAAAGCAAGGGTGACTGACTTCCTTCTTGAAGAGGCACCGGAGCCGGACCCAACTTTGCCCGAGATAAGACTTGTCCCTCTAACCGCAGAAGAAGAGATGGCGAAAAGGAGCAGAGTCAGGGCCCTTCTCACCGAAACAGCTAGGCCCGAAGTGGCGCCTCCCAGCCAACCGCAGCCTGCTGTTGTCGCCCTTCCTTCCCAACAGCCATCCTCTTCCCGCCGAACCAAACGTGCCCGAACTTCCGAACCCGAACGAGTTTTGATTGATGAAGAAACTCCTATTCAGCCGAGCTTACCACCGAGCCCCCAACCGGAGTCTTCCGACCGAACCATCGGCTGCTGGGCACCGAAATTAACCTTCAACGACCGAGACATTCTAGACACAGACTCGGTCGTTGCTGAGAAAGACCACCTGTTGGCCATTAACCTGGCCAAGAGCGTGTGTCTGCCCAAAGACATGGAACATCACCAAAAACAGTTGACCACCGAGCTGAAGTCCATCCGGTCTGCTACTAAATCCATGATTCTGGTTAGTGACTTCGGTTGCTTTTCTGTTTATGTTTCTTTTTCTTTTTAACTCTTTCTTCGGTTAAAGGAAAGTTGTTTGCTTTGTCAGGCTATTCAGAAAAACCAAATCACCCACAGGAGAGTGCTAGAGCTGAGGAAAGTGACCAGGCAAGCAGCGGCAGAAGCAGAGGCGAAATCGGCCGAACTAGAGGAGGCCAGAAAGGAAATGGCCGAACTCCGAGGTGAGGTCGGTCGTTTGACCGGAATGGTTAGCTCGGCCGAGGCCGAAAAACAAAAGACTGCCATTGTGCTGAAGGACAAGTACTTGCGTGAGCTGGTAAAGCTTGAAAGAAAGAAAGACGCCGAAATGAAGGAGAAGGCGAAGGAGGCTGAGAAACAAGGTTTCAAGAGGGCAGAGGATGCTTACGCCCAACAATGCAATGCTGCCAAGGAGCTTTTCTTTAAGTGCGGCTGGAGGGGAGCCGTTGAGAAGCTCGGTCATGATCCTCAGACCGAGGTTTTCAACCCTCCAGCCTACTTTATACCGAACTCCCTGATGGAATATGCCACGGCCATGCAACAGCAGTTCCTTGAGGGCTCAGATGATGAAGACTCTGCCCCAGAGGATACTTCGGTTGTGAATGCAGATCAGGTAGTTCGGTCGGAGCCCATGGTGGAAGATCTGACTCTTGATCAACCAAGTGAAACCGTGGCTCCAGCCGAACCCATTCTTCCTTCTGAAAATGTTGTTGCGTCCGAAACCGGTCTTCGGGTTGACGCCGATGCTGCCTTCGATGCCGAAATAGATGAACTTTTCTCTTAATTTTGTACTCTTTTCTTTGTAACCGAACTAAGCCCCCTTGTAATGACTTCTCTTTTGAATGAAAATTTTACTTCTCTTATTCCGGTTATTGTGTGTATGCTTGCATTTGTAATGTCTTCTATTACTCCAAGTGTTATTTCGGTTTTTGGTTGGTTAAACTATACTTACCAGCCAACCACTCCTTAGCCGACATAATTACTTCGGCTGAGGAGTATTAAGTGTTGGTTTAATCCAGCCAACTACTCTTCAGCCTTACACTTACTTCGGCTGAAGAGTATTAAGTGTTGGTTTAATCCAGCCAACCACTCTTCAGCCTTACACTTACTTCGGCTGAAGAGTAACAAGAGTTGGTTTATTCCAGCCAACCACTCCTTAGTCATGCACTTACTTCGGCTAAGGAGTACAAAGTGTTGGTTTATTCCAGCCAACCACTCTTCAGCCTTACACTTACTTCGGCTGAAGAGTAACAAGAGTTGGTTTATTCCAGCCAACCACTCCTTAGTCATGCACTTACTTCGGCTAAGGAGTACAAAGTGTTGGTTTATTCCAGCCAACCACTCTTCAGCCATACACTTACTTCGGCTGAAGAGTAACAAGAGTTGGTTTATTCCAGCCAACCATTCTTCAGCCATACACTTACTTCGGCTGAAGAGTAACAAGGGTTGGTTTATTCCAGCCAACCACTCCTTAGTCATGCACTTACTTCGGCTAAGGAGTACAAAGTGTTGGTTTATTCCAGCCAACCACTCTTCAGCCTTACACTTACTTCGGCTGAAGAGTAACAAGTGTTGGTTTATTCCAGCCAACCACTCTTCAGCCTTACACTTACTTCGGCTGAAGAGTAACAAGTGTTGGTTTATTCCAGCCTACTATTGAAGTTAGTTTTTCCCAGCTAACTTCTAGTTTTTGGTTATTCCGACCAAATGTCCTGCAGCCTGGATCCTTATCCTGGGCTTAGGAAGGGTGTTGGTTTAATCCAGCCAACCTCTAAGGTAGTTTTTCCGGTTAACTTAGAATAAAGTTTGGTTATTCCGACCAAACGTCCTGCAACCTGGATCCTTATCCTGGGCTTAGGAGGGGTGTTGGTTTATTCCAGCCAACCTCTAAGTTAGTTTTTCCAGCTAACTTAGAATAAAGTTTGGTTATTTCGACCAAACGTCCTGCAGCCTGGATCCTTTATCCTGGGCTTAGGAGGGGTATTGGTTTAATCCAGCCAACCTCTAAGTTAGTTTTTCCAGCTAACTTAGAATAAAGTTTGGTTATTTCAACCAAACGTCCTGCAACCTGGATCCTTATCCTGGGCTTAGGAGGGGTGTTGGTTTATTCCAGCCAACCTCTAAGTTAGTTTTTCCAGCTAACTTAGAATAAAGTTTGGTTATTCCGACCAAACGTCCTGCAGCCTGGATCCTTTATCCTGGGCTTAGGAGGGATGTTGGTTTATTCCAGCCAACCTCTAAGTTAGTTTTTCCAGCTAACTTAGAGTAAAATGCTTGCTATGTACCTAATCTTCACTAAAGCTAACTTTTACAGAGAACAACTCATGCTGAAAAGAATCGCTTGTTTTATTGAAGAAAGAAAAAATTACACGTGCTAGAAAGAAAAAAACTAAAAGTAAAATAACTTGAGGTTGGCCGTGTTCCATGGCCTAGGGATTGCTTTGCCGTCCTTGTCTTGGCGGTATGCCCCTTTGTCTGTTAACCAAACCACTCTGTGAGGACCTTCTCAGTTTGGCCTTAACTTGCCATCTCCTGGTCCTCCACTGCTTTCCGGTCCGCCGCTTTGCCGACATCTGTGAATAGCTCATTACTCTCTGGTTCTTCCACCGAATGAACATATCCTTTGGCAGCGCGGCTGCCATTCGCCGTGACGAAGCATTGCTTTGACATGATCTGATCTCCATAGACTTCTTCAATTATGCCGGTGTTGTTGGGGAACCGCATTACTTGGTGGTAGGATGACGCTACTGATCGCATGGCATGCAGCCATGTTCTGCCCAAGATGATGTTGTAAGTGGAGGGGACCTTCAATACCCAGAACTCCACTTGTTTTGTCACGGTTCCTGCTCTGACTGGAAGAATGATTTTGCCGACGGGCCATTCTGGCATGGAGTTGAACCCAATTAGGGGAGATACGGCAGGTGCCAAGTCTTTGTCTTGCAGCTTCAATTGCTTGAATGTCTCGTAGTACATGATTTCACATGAACTACCCTGGTCAATCAGAATCCGCTTGACGTCAAAATCCTTGACTCGGAGAGTGACGACCAGGGCATCATTGTGGGGGCAGTAAATTCGTTCCAAGTCTTTGTCGGAAAAAGTCATGACGTTTGTTGCCTCCGTCTTCCCTTTCTTGATGGCTGGTTGGGCACTTAGTACTTCTCTAAAGTGTTCTGCCTTTTTGATCGATCCCCTGAGCTCGCATACACGCTCAGGTTCAAAGACTCCATGTATGACATTGATGACGCCTTGAGGCGGGGCGTCTATTGGCATTCCATTGGGGTGGTTATTATGGTCCTGGGGGGCTGGCTGCGTCCCTCCTTCAATGTACTTATCCAAGTGTCCTGCTGCCACCAATTCTTCCAAGTGCTGTCTCAGTGGCGTGCAATTCTCAGTTCGGTGCCCCTTTTCTTGGTGGAAGGTGCACCGTGATCTGTCGTCGTAGTCTTTCTGGGCTTCTCCTAGCTTGGCTGGCCACTTGACGAAAGGCTCATCTCTTATTTCGCTCAGAATCCGATATATTGGTTTCTTGAACACCGTTGTTATGGCAGTGCGGATTCTCAACCATTTTTTATCTGGGTCTTCTCCGTTATCTCGTCTACCACGTCCGTTCTTGTTATTTCGGTCAACCGTGTTGACCTTGGCAGGGGTTTTCTTTTCTGGTGCTGCGGTCGTACTTGATTTTGCTTTAGCACGCGCGCCATCCTCTTCTACCCTGATGTGCTGATGCACTCTTTCCATCAGGGCCTCCATGGTGAGGGGTGGCGTCATGGTGATCGAGTCCCTTAGTCGATTCCCTACTGGTAGGCCTCTTTTATACTGCGCAATGGCTAGATTGGTGGGGCAGTCTCCAATCTGGTTGAATGTCTCCCAGTAGCGACTGTTGTAAGATCTGAGGGTCTCTTTTTCACCCATGTCGATGGAGAGTAACTGGTCTATCTCCACCGGTGTTTTAGTATTTGTCCGAAACCTTGTTACGAACGCTTCTGCCAATTGGGCCCAGGAGGCTATGCTGCCCTCTGGGAGTTTTTCAAACCAAGTCAAGCCTAGGTCGCCCAGACTTGATGGGAAGAGTATGCACATTAAGGCCTCGTTTCGCCTGTACACAGCCATGACTTGGCGAAAGTGGCTCAAGTGTGAATACGGGTCCGTCTTCCCTTCATATGTATTGAATTTCGGCTGAAGGAAGCCTGATGGTAGGGGTGCGTTTTCGATTGCTGGGACAAACGGCGAAGTCTGTAGTCTTGCTAATGCCTTGTCCGTTGGTTCGTAGGCCGGTCGTGGTATTGGCATTCCAACCTCGACGCTTCCATGCGTCCGAGGAGCCAACCGTTGTAAGGCCGAAACTCGGTGTGGATCTCTTGCCCTGGCATCCTCCTTGCATCGTGCTTTTTCTTCTAGCACGGTTCGTAAGTCGGATGACCTGGGCAGCTCTGTTTGTCTGGATCTGGTTTGGTGTGAATGTGAAGGCCAATACGTGCTTCCTTCAGTGTATGACCTTTCGGATCTCGTCCTCTCAGACCTGGAGTGACGAGTCCTTGAAGATAAGGAGTGAGTGTCGTCTGTCCTGAGGCTTCTGCTCTCTCCTTGGGAGGGTGTAGTATTCCTACTACGATTCTCTGAGTGGCGAGGGGGCGTCTTGTGCTTGCGCCCCTCTCCTGTCGCCACCTCTTTAGTCTTC
This sequence comes from Camellia sinensis, assembly GCF_055761805.1. Lineage (NCBI taxonomy): Eukaryota > Viridiplantae > Streptophyta > Magnoliopsida > Ericales > Theaceae > Camellia > Camellia sinensis. Next base: position 68,810,835 of record NC_138961.1, on the reverse strand, counting down.
ATCTGGCGTTTCAAAGCCTCCATGTCCGCCGCCATCCTTCGAATTAGTTCATCTTGTTCCTTTACGCAATCTTCCAGCGCTTGAGGATCAATCCTCCTCCTTTGCCTGTCGGGACTTTGAGAGTGACGAGGGCTGCCATTCCGCCTTCCCCTGCCGCTCCTCCTGGAATTATGTTGTTGGGGCTCCAAGTCCGCCATGGGAGGGACAGCAGGTAATCCTTCACGCCTTGCGCCCCCTTCTGGAGTTAGTCCGTCGACGGCGGACTGCGGCAAGTCTTCGATGTGTGCCATTGAATGAGAAAAGGAGAAGCTTAGTCAAGAGGTTTTTTGTTCTTGTCTGTTCTTCCCACAGACGGCGCCAATTGTACGGGGAGGAAATAATTCTCCTCGTATAATCCTGTTGACCAAGTCCACGCTCCTCCGTACGACGTCGCTTTGCCACCTGAAAACACAAACGTGAGCTAGCCGGCGGGTGTGTGCCGGAAACCTCTCCGATGCCTAAGTCAGAAAACTTGACAAATAGACAAAGCTCTAAGTTCTCAGAAAGATTGTGTTCAATTACCTCCTCCAAGGTGATGCTTGTGAGCTTTTATAAGTTTCATATGGCACAATCCTAGTAGGACTTGTATTTCTCCATGTAGAGTCCTCCTAGGATTCATACTCTTAAGGATAATGCTTATCCTTTCACACCCTCCCCCACTGCTTAAACCAAGTGGGATGGTTTTCTCCATAGCCGAACTACCACACGGCCGAAATAACACTGGCTATGCTGAGCCCCAGAGAAGGCCGAACTATCCTTAGCTCGGTCTTCTCCTTTAACTCATTACTTCGGCTGCCCCTGTTCAACCTTGGTGTGCTTAGATCAAACTTCCAAGTAACAAGTTTTGACCGACCTAACCAGATTGTGTCACGACCAGACTAACTCTAAGACCGGCCCTACTCCGAGTTGTCTCTGGACCGGAGTAGCCTTACTCTTCCTTGGGCCGAAGCAACTATCTCTTCTTGAGCCGGAATAAACTCACCTCCTTGGGCCGAAGTAACTTTGTCTCCCCAAGGCCGGAGTAACCTTGCCCTCTAGGCCGGAGTATTCAGTACGGCCTTTTTACCTAGTCCTCTGCGTTTTGGGCCTCAAAACCCAACTCGAAGCTCGGCCCAATTTTCCCAAAAATTACCCTCTCACTTATTATTATTATGCAATAAAATATTAAAAATTAAGATAAGTTATGAAAATTTAATGGAAAACAAGTGACAATGTAAAAAGATGAAATTTATGAGTAGTTATTTGGTTGCAAGGTGGTTAATACTATATTTTTTTAGAAATTGTCATTTATGACTATATTGTAATGATCTTCAACAAATCAAATACATGCCTTGATTTTTATTTATTTTCTACCACAGGGGTAGATACTATATAGATATAAGTAGTTTTAATGCACTTTACCTGTAATTTGATTATTTATTTAATCATTTTACTTGATCATCTTATTTTCTCTTTCTTTTATATTTTATGTTTTTATTGTCATTATTTTTATTTCAAGGAAGTTATTGAATCTTTTAAAGTATAGAATTTCAACACAATTGTTTAATCATTATGTTCTTTAGTAAAATTTATGCTAAGACTCTGTCGATCTAAACTTAATGAAAATTTTACTGGCAGAAATATATGTAAGATGAACAATTGCAATACATGGGAGCTGGTGGTTGGAGAAAAGAGAAAAAGAAGATGATGAGTAACTGTGCTCGGTGATAGTGAGTGTAGTGTGAAGAGAAGAGCGATGATGGTGATAGTATGTGACAGTGTAAATAGCTAAAAGGGAAGATGTAATAAGAGAAGTTGACAAAAGACAGATTTTGAGTAGTACTCGTTAACAGAAATGTTAGTGCCGCATAAGATGTTAAGAAAATAAATACAAAAAAATTTATGTTGCCATTTGGTAATTGACTTTTTAAATTGATTTTTTAGCTATTTTAGTTCCGGTTAAAAAATTTGTTTGGATTGACTTTTTAGGTCTTTTTTATTTTTGTGAGAGAAAAAGTGAAATGATTATAGTTTAGACCTAACATTTTATCTTACTAACTTTTTAACTTATTTTACCTTTTAGTAACTAATTTAGCAAAAGAGTCCATTGCCAAACAAAATCTATTTATATATTTTTTATAAAAAGGTATGGCATACGTTAAAATTATAGGAAATAACCCAACCCCTCCTCCACATTAACTTGTAAAAAAATAAACCAAAAAAAATGTAAAAGGTATAATTCGGTTTTTATATTAATAATTTTGTTTTTATATTAATTAGTTTTGGTACAATTGTAAAATATATAGCCGTCTTAGCTCAGCCGGTAGAGCGCGTGGCTTTTAACCACGTGGTCGTGGGTTCGATTCCCACAGACGGCGATTTTTTATATACATATTTCAGTTCAGGCCAAACGTGGCATAAGAAGGATTATAGAAGATGAAGGGTCAGTACTGCTCGACAGTCTCGTCTTTCTCTATCCTCCTTTCTCCTCCATTGAAGGTCTCTGCAACTTCAAGTTCTTCACCAAAATCAAAATCATCATCATCACTGAAAAGAAGAGCTATATCTCTGTCGGCAATCTCAACGGCCTTGTCTGTTTTGATTATACCCAATTCCAAATCAAGTTGTTGGTCGAAACCTGAGTTCTTGGAGCTCCAAAATCCAGCCGGAGTCAAGGCTTTGGATTTTCGCATTGGTGATGGTGACCTCCCCTTCGATGGCGACCAGGTGCGTACATAATGGGTATTCTAGTTATACATTTTTAGAGGTCGGATTGAATGGTTTTTGGATTGATGATCAAGATCCTAATTAAATTTTGCCTATCTTTATGCTATGATATATCTATCTATACTATTATATATGTGAGCACATGACTTGGTGTCTAATAGTGTGGTAGCTTCTCCTTCTGCCACGTGACAAATTTTTCTATCCTAAAATAAAAAAATGTTATTCAAAGGCATGAGTAAGATTTGAACCCAAGACCTTGAGTTTCATTAAGAACACTCTTACCATTTAGACAATATACATATTATTGCATTAATTTCATTATTATTTGTTTTTATGCTTATTTATCTGAATTGCACATGCATCGCATGTGCCACACCACTAGTACTATTATATATGTGAGCACATGACTTGGTGTCTAATAGTGTGGTAGCTTCTCCTTAGCTTCTCCTTCTGCCACGTGGCAAATTTTTCTATCCTAAAATAAAAAAATGTTATTCAAAGGCATGAGTAAGATTTGAACCCAAGACCTTGGGTTTCATTAAGAACACTCTTACCATTTAGACAATATACATATTATAGCATTAATTTCTTTATTATTTGTTTTTATGCTTATTTATCTGAATTGCACATGCATCGCATGTGCCACACCACTAGTATATATATATATATACACATTACAAACCAATATGATCGTGGGTGGTTGGGCTTCAAAATAAATTTTTTAAATTTGGTCGGGCATATGTATAATATGATTCCCAACAATAATCATTTCAACTTATGTACAAGTTACTGTGTTGATCCTTTGGTTTTACTCATTGAATCTGTTCATTTTAAATCTCAATTACACTTTTTTTTTTCCCTTTCATTTGGCAGTAGATTTTACTCTTTTAATTTGATCTTATTGCTTATTGCTTTGGTGCTTGTTTATGATATTTTTATAATATTGTTTCTTGGTTTTTGGGTTTACAGCTCTGACCATATGATTGGGGTCTTCCAACTTAAAACCCAAGACGTAATTTATTTATTTTCATGTGAAGTTTTTAGAAATGGGTTTTAATTTTCCGAGGGAAAGAAGTGAAAACAACTTTGCTGTGTTATCTTAAATCACAAGAGATGGAGATAAAACTCAAGATGGTTCAAGGTTGATATGAAGAGTTTTGGTGTTAACTACCAAAATTTTGATCCAAGTTATTTCTGTGATAATCTCAAGTTTGAATCTTGTGGGATAAATCTCAGCCGTGTTCTTGAAATTCATATATTTCCACTTGTCCTTGTGTAATTGAACTTTGCCATCTTATTTAGACAAAATGTGTGTAGCTGCCGCACCGGACTATCCATATCCTTCCTAGTGCTTTCTCCATAAGCCGTACAACCCACCCATTGTTGTTGGTGAGAGAGAGCATATTAGACTAGATGATCACCTTCCTCTCGACAGTGCCTGAACAACTGCCTGACCTTCTAGTCCTCTGCTTGGAGCAGCCCTGTATCTAACAGGACATACACTATACTTTAGGTTTTTGCTACATTGTTCATAAAAAGTTGGGACATTCGATGAGATATTGAGGACTGGGGGGTTGGGACCATTTGTACAACACCTGGTGCACATATTATACGATTGGGTTCAATTGTAACTTGATTTGAAGTTTAGGGGATTAACTGAGACAATTAAAAAAAAGGTCAGGGTAAAGTGAGACTAGGTGTAAAATATTGGGGTACAAAAGTGTAATTGGGTTCAATTGTAACTTGATTTGAAGTTTAGGGGATTGACTGAGACAATTAAAAAAAATGTCAGGGTAAAGTGAGACTAGGTGTAAAGTATTGGGGTACAAAAGTGTAATTTGCCTGGTGCACAAATTTTACATGCTTAAACAGTGTTTATTTAGGATCTATAATGGGCCCTTTGCAACCATTTCAGTGGGATTACATGAAATGTTTTCAATCAATCCTAATAAACTAATTCCTTACCATTTTGATTGTAAAGGTGGCAATTCATTACTACGGAAGGTTGGCAGCAAAACGAGGATGGCGCTTTGATTCAACATACAATCACAAAGGTGAAACTGGAGAATCAATTCCATTTGTCTTCATCCTTGGATCAGGCAAAGTGAGTCCTAAAGGCAGTTCCAATATATATCTTATATTCTCTGGCTTATATTGTTATTTTGGTTAAGAAAAAAATACTTCAAATTCAACTGTAAGACATGAAACACTTATTTTTTGGGACAAAACAAGAGCCTAGACAGCTGAGTCCAACTATTGACAAAATATATAATGGTTACTACAGACTTGACCCACAAAATATGAAATTCTTGACACAGCCTTGAGTTTGAATGAGCAGACATAAAAGCTAACTATTGAACATATTGAGGAACACATAATGTTTAATGTCTGAATGTTGCAGGTTATATCAGGGATTGAAGCAGCAGTAAGATCAATGAAAGTAGGTGGCATACGTCGAGTCATAATCCCACCATCCCAAGGATATCAAAATACATCTCAAGAGCCCATACCACCTAATGTAAACTCTAGTATTTATATAATTGACTTTGTTCTTGTAATTTGTTCTTGGTACTAGTGTTATATCTAATTTATATAAATATTAAGGATAAAGAATCACTTATGAAAGGGTGTACTTCTACAGTTTTTCGATAGGCAAAGGCTGTTTACTACGATTTTCAATCCAACACGTCTTGCCAATGGAGAAGGCTCAACATTGGGGACTCTTATATTTGATATTGAGTTGGTCAGCCTCAGACATCGGTGAAAACTTTCTTTACTCTGCAAACGATTTCTCATGTCTACCATAAAGCTACGCTCAGACAGCTTCTTGGTGCCTCTTGCAACATCGCCTACCAACATTTCTCTTCCATCTTTTGGAGTATATAGTAGCTTTTTGTTATCAAAACTTGTTTATTCTTATTAACGGATATTTTTTACTAATTGATTGCAAATATTTTTGGCCAATATACAGATGATGCATTGCAGTTACACTCTTTCAAAGTTCAAAGTTCAAAGTTCAAAGTTCAAAGTTCAAAGTTTGTGAGTCATTATTATTGCAGGCTTGGATTGATTCCCCTTTTTATGTCAAACTTCTTGTTGCTACTACTGAAATTGATCATGATGGGTTGATAGTGATGATAATAGCATGTAATATTACAGTCTGATGATATTTCATGAGCAATAAGAAGGGGAAAACAGGCAGTTCAAAAAGAATTATGCATTTAAAACAATCAAATCCAAATCCGCTTATTAATAACGGATTAAAATAAGTTGAGTTGAATTGGATACAAATTGGATAAATGAACCTGACCAACCCTTGTACTTCATTGATTTTATTCCCAAATAGATGGTGATGTTGGTGGCGATAGGTGGAGGTAGGGCCGGGGCCAGGGCGTGGTAGTGGAGGTGGAGTGGTTGTGGAGTTTTGGTGTGGTCGAGGAGGTGGTGCTTGTCTAAACTAGTATCCCCATATCTAACTCATTTAAACATAATTTTATTTGGGTTTGCAATATACAATTCATTTATTCATTTGGACACTTTAAATGGGTATAATTGAATGGGTTGCAGTTTTAGGTTGAGTTTGCCACCTCTATGAGCAATGTTGTCCTCCATTTTCTCCTTGATAATCTCTATTGAAAGGAAGGAATTCACAAGTCTCCATTAAGGGAGGTGATGCAAAATGCAATGGAAAACCAATATAATGTTGGAGTTTATTGTATTTTTCTTAAATCTCAAGAGGTCATGCAATTCACTTTTGCAAATTCAAGGGTAGTGTAGTTTGCACAAATCATGATAACCTGGCAGAGATCCAAACTGTGAAACTAAACCCGCTTAAATTGTAATACAAAAAAATTTGAGCCACACTATAAAAATTTGAGCTCAAGAATGTATAAACTAGACTCTTCTTTAATTTACACAACCACTTTGTGCGATTAGCACTTTCCACTTGACTACTGAGCGCAATTTGTGTACGAGATCCGCACTAAGTTGATAACGTTCTTCTTTGTGATGTAAAGATGAGCCAAGTGATCTATCTTCTGCAAAACAAAGCACTGTTAATACTATCCAGCTGGAGGACGCTCCGAGACTTAACAAAGATTTTTTTCCAAGGGAAAGAGAGTAGAGAGTTCTTGTGGGTGTGTATTGCGTACCTTAGGTTATGAGGTTGGGGCCTCTGACCAGCCATGTGGCGCAAGTTGGTAAGACCTAGTGGAAGCATTGGCAACCTGGCTGACCTGGGCCCGAGGCTTATTCTTCGGCTCATTTTTCCTCCCTCAACTGGTAAGACAAAATAATTGCTCGCTTGTAATTTGGCAACATTATATCTGCATAATCATATATATGGAAAGAAACCATAATATTTCCACTGTGAGAAACTTTAGCAGATCACTTCTGACTCCAGGAGTGTGCTTTTTTCCAGTTAGAAATCGAAGAAATTTGGATTTCAGAACTTTTATCGATTGACATTATATGTGTGTTTTGATTTTTTATGCACATCAAAATATGAATTACTCAACAGTAAATGAACTTAATTTGAGAATTGAGAAATTCATATTGTTTGTTGCAATTTAAAACTCACCTTTAAGATTATCCTTCAGCTCATTGAGCAACCGAGCAGAGCATTATTGTATGCATTTAGTGACTGCATGTATGCATTTTCCCATTAAATCTGCTCTTATGCTCTCACTCAACCGACCCCTGTAGATGCCCAAAATTAGAATCAGAAGAAAACCATTAAAACATATATACATGCAGTGGCGCAGCCAGGAATTCAACAACATATTAATCACAACATTGAATATCTTTTTTATAATAAGCAACAAGATATTATTAAACTTGAACATTCTTTTATTTATTTCTATTTTTTTGAAATGCTAGCAAGTCCCCCTTGATCATTGTTTAATATTGTAATTAGGGTGAAAAGTGCTAGAAAATTTTATATAGACTGTCCTCCCTGAATTGCAGAGTGGTCATAACATAAGCCATCAAAGAGACCCCCAAATCTTTCACAACTCAAAAGTCAAAAAACTACTTTCTGGAAGAAAAATCAGTGATTTGTATCAAGAAATCAAAATTAAAACCCATAGCATCCCATAGGTACACAAATTAAACATAATTCAAGGCACATGGGCCCTTATCATCCACAAGCCATGATATGAAATAATTACAAATCAACCTCAATTGGTAAACAAATCTGAATTCCAATGAATCAAACATATAAACAAAGCTCACATGAAATTAGTAAAATTGGGTAAAGAAGACAGAGAAGGGGATCAAAAGTCAAACCTGGCCGCACTTTAGTGTTGTTGAGCTCGTTATTGGTTGCGCAATACTTGTGTATTACCAAATTAGTCCTCTGCCCAATGGGATTCCCAATATAGAAGGCCAAAGTCTTCTTCATGCCAATCACAGTCTTCACTGAACAGACTCGTAAGGATACCATACACTAGGCTTGGCCGAGTATATCAAACTGCAACCAGGTTTCTTTTCTACCCCCATTTCAATCATTTGGTTCCTTAAAAATGAAACATCCAGCCACCGATCTGCTGCTGCATAGATGTCTGACAACAACACATAACTACAAGCATTGTGAGGCTCAATCTCAAAAAGTTGAGCAGCTATCTCCTCCCCTAATTAAATATCATTATGTAGCTTACAAGCCCCAAGAAGTGCACCCCACCAGCATGAGGTTCCACAAGCGTTGATTTCAATAGCTCATAAGCTGCTCTTAGCTTTCCAGACCGGCCAAGAAGATCCACCATACAAGCATAATGATAAGTTGAAGAAACTAGAGAGTATTCATTTATCATAGAATAAAAAAATCGGCAACCCTCTTCAACAAGTCCTGCATGACTACAAGCATTCAGAATGACTGTAAAAGTCACATCATCTGGAGTAATGCCTTCATTTATCATCCTATGAAAGAGGGAAACTGCCTGAACACCGTGTCCATGAATTGACAGGCCTTGTATCATAGAACAAAAACAAATCAAATCCTGTTTAGGCATCTTTTCAAATAACATTGTTGCTCCGCCCATATTCCCACACTTTGCATTCATGTCTATAAGAGCTGCAAGAACATGAACTTGATGGAGGTCAAGTGAGCTTTGGCTCACATAAGAATCAACCCATTTAGCCCGTTCCAAACTACTGATTTGGGAACAAGCAGACATCAAGCTAACCACTATGAACTCATCCGGTTTAATATTCATCGACTGCATTTTACGAAAAATTTCAATAGCCTCGTTAGGCTAACCATTCTGAACATACCCAGATATCAACGCTGACCAAGAAACAATGTCCTTCACTAGAGATTGATCAAACAAAAACCTTGCTGAAGCCATGTCACCAGCCTTGGCAAACCCATCAATCATTGCCGTGAACGAAACCACATTCCTTTCAGGCATTTCATCAAACAACTTCCTAGCACTCTTCAAATCACCAAATCTCACAAACCCACTAATCATGGCATTCCAAGAAACCATATTTCTCTTAGGCATTACATCAAATAGCTTCTTTGCTTCAATCAAATCACCTACATTCACATACCCAACAATCATAGAAGTCCAAGAAACCTCATTTCTCACACACATTCCATCAAAAACCTTGTGCGCAAACTCAATCTCTCGACACTTTCCATACATATCAACCAAACTCGACCCAACAAAAACATCGTGCTCAGTACCGTACCTCACGATCAACCCATGAATCACCTGACCTTCCTTTAACGCCAATTCGCTCAAACAAGCTTTGAGCAATGAGGGAAAAGTATATTCGTCAGGAACAACATTCCTACCCTGTTTCATTCGAAGAAAAACTGACATACATTGTGCGAGACTAACAGCCCCCGTCGCTCTCAAAGTCCTGAAAGACAGAGGCGGAGGATCGACCCTCAAGTTCTAGAGGATCGCGTGAAAGACCAAGACGACTTAATAAGGAGGATGGTGGCAAACATGGAGTTAATGAAGCGCTAGATAAAAGGAAAAGGGGTGGCGACAGGAAAGGGGCACAAAGGCAACTCGCCCCCTCGCCACTCGGAGGATCGTGATAGGCGTACCACACCATCACAAGCAGAGAGTAGGAGCCTTAGAACAGGCGACACTCAAACAAGGACGTCCAGGACTTGTTACTCCAGGTCTGAGAGAACGAGAACTGGGAGGTCGTATACTGGGGGAAGCACCTATCAGCCATCGCACACGCACCCGACGTCATCTAGGCACACGGAGTTGCCTAGATCATCCGACTTACTGTGCTTAAAAAAAGGGCACGATGGAAGGAGGATACCAGGGCACGCGACCCGCGCAGGGTTTCAGCCCTACAGCGGTTGGCTCCTCGGACGCATGAAAGCATCAAGGTAGGAATGCCTGTGCCGCGCCTTGCTTATGAACCAGCAGACAAAGTATTAGCAAGGTTACAGAGCTCACCGTTCGTTCCGGCAATTGAGAACGCGCCACTACCTTCAGGTTTCCACCAGCCTAAGTTTACGACTTACGAGGGGAAGACAGACCCCTACATGCACCTAAGCCACTTTCGCCAGGTTATGGCAATATACTGGCGGAACGAGGCATTGATGTGTATCTTGTTCCCATCTAGCCTTGGCAACCTAGGTTTAACCTAGTTCGAAAGACTACCGGAAGGCAGCATAGCCTCCTGGGTGCAATTGGCAGAGGCGTTCGTGACTAGATTCAGAACGAATACCAAAACACCAGTGGAGATCGATCAGCTACTCTCCATTGACATGGGCGATAAGGAGACGTTGAGATCCTATAACAGTCGCTACTGGAGACTTTCAACCAGATAGGAGATTGCTCCACCAATCTCGCCATCGCACAATACAAAAGGGGTCTACCAGTCAGAAACAAGTTGAGGGACTCAATTACTATGACGCCACCCCTCACGATGGAGGCCTTGATGGAGAGAGTGCACCAGCATATTCGGGTGGAGGAGGATGGCACCCGCGCTAAAGCAAAATCTGGCACAACAGCAACGCCAGAAAAAAAGACTACGGTAAAAGTCAATACGGTAGAGCGATCAAACAGGAATGGGCGAGGCAGGCGGGACAACAGAGAGGACCCAGACAAAAGGTGGTTAAAAGTTTGCACTGCCATTACCACGGTGTTCAAAAAACCGATCTACCGAATTCTCAATGAAATACGCAATGAACCTTTCGTCAAATGGCCAGCAAAATTGGGAGAGGCACAAAAAGACTATGACGAGAGGTCCCGGTGCACCTTCCATGATGAAAAGGGGCACCACACTGAAAATTGCACGCCGTTGAGGCAGCATTTGGAAGAGTTAGTGGCAGCTGGGCATCTGGACCAGTACATAGAATGAGGGACACAGCCAGCCCCCCAGAACCACAATAACCCAAACGAAATGCCGATCGACGCCCCACCTCAAGGCGTAATTAATGTAATACATGGAGTATTCGAACCAGAGCGGGTATGTAAACTCAGGGGAATGATCAAAAAGGCTGAGAACTTAAGGGAGGTATTAAGTGCACAGCCTACCATCAAAAAATGGAGAACAGAGGCCACGAATGTCATATCCTTTTCGGACAGAGACTTGGCAAGGATATATTGCCCTCATAATGATGCACTGGTTGTCACTCTCCATGTCAAGAATTACGACATCAAGCGGATTTTGATTGACCAAGGGAGCTCATGTGAGATAATATATTACGAAACCTTCAAACAACTGAAACTGGAGGACAAAGACTTGGCACCTGCAACATCCCCCCTGATCGGATTCAACTCAATGCCAGAGTGGCCAGTAGGCAAGATAATCCTCCCAGTCAAAGCAGGAAGCATGACGAAACAAGTGGAATTTTTAGTATTGAAAGTCCCTTCCACTTACAACATAATCTTGGGAAGGACATGGTTGCGCACCATGCGATCAGTAGCGTCAACCTACCATCAAGTATTATGGTTTCCCAACGAAGCCGGAGCAATTGAAGAGGTCTTTGGAGACCAAATTATGTCCAAACAATGCTTCATCACAGTAAATGGCAGTCGCGCTGCCAAAGGGTATGTGCAGATGGTGGAAGAACTTGAGAGTAATGAATTGTTTACGGATGTTGGCAAAGCTGCTGAACAAAAGGCAGTGGAAGATTTGGTATATGTAAGGATAGATGAAAAGAACCCAGAAAAGTTCTTTTTGCTCGGCTCGTCGTTGTCCAGTACTAATAGAATAGAGGTCATGGAGTTCTTAACCTCTAACATCGAAGTGTTTGCCTGGACACCATACGACATGCCTAACATTGACCCAAACTTCATCTGTCACCAACTTAATGTCCACCTAACTGCTAGACCAATAATACAGCGCACTCGCAGATCAGCATTACACCACGCCGAGATAGTGGCGGAAGAAGTGGGAAACTTGCTGGAGGCAGGAGCCATCAGAGAAGTGCACTATCCCAGGTGGATCTCTAATACCGTGGTGGTGCCAAAGAAGAATGGGAAATGGCGTGTCTGCGTGGATTATAAAACAGTCAACAAGGCATGGCCAAAGGATAGCTTTCCCCTCCCACGAATAGACCAACTGGTAGACCTGACGGCAGGGCACAATCGGCTCAGCTTTCTTGATGCGTATACAGGTTACCATCAGATCGCTATGTATGAGCCAGACTAGGAGGTCACATCTTTTACAACTCCTAGAGGGCTGTATTGTTATAAGGTCATGCCCTTTGGCTTAAAGAACGCAGGGGCAACATTCCAACGAATGGTCACCAAGATGTTTGAACCATTGTTAGGCAGAACAATGGAGGCTTATATAGATGACATGGTGGTCAAGAGCAAGGATGAGAAGGACCATCTCAGGGACCTAGGTGAAATGTTCCAGATACTAAAGAAGAACAAGTTGCGCCTAAATGCATCCAAGTGTGCGTTCGACGTAGGATTAGGCAAATTCCTAGGCTTCTTGGTGACCAACCGAGGTGTAGAGGCAGACCCCTCTCAAATCAAAGCAATCCAGGATCTAGAGAGGCCCAACTCAGTAAAAGAAGTGCAGCATCTCACTGCATGGCAGCTGCGCTCAACCGGTTCATAAGTCGGTAGTCAGACAGATGTCGACCATTTTTCCAAGCATTAAAGGCCAAGTTTGAGTGGGATGAAGAATGCGACCGCGCCCTAGAAAGCTTGAAAAAATACATGTCTTCTCCACCGTTGCTAGTAACCCCAATACCTGGAGAAGAGCTCTTTTTGTACTTGGCAATTTCATAGCACGCAGTTAGCGTGGTGTTGGTCAGGTCGGAAGGAATCCAATATCTGTCCATATTTTATGTTAGCAAGACCTTACTGGGCGCTGAAACTAGGTACTTACCATTGAAAAAATTGGCCTTAGCCTTGATTATGGCATCAAGGAAGTTGTCGCATTACTTCCACGCCCACACCATAATCATCCTCATAGCTTTTTCATTAAAAGCTTTTTCATTAAAAGCTTTGTTTGAGAGGGCGAACTTTTCTGGGCGAATCTTGAAGTGGTCAGTGGAATTGGGACAGTTTGATATCAAGTTTCAACCCAGAACCGCAATAAAAGCCCAAGCTTTGGCAGACTTTGTGACAGAATTCACACCAGGAAGTCATCACATCTGCCTAGTTGACTTGACTAGTATAACCGAAATGGGGACGGATGCGCAACCCCTAATGCAAGATACCCAGCCACATTGCGAACCACACAGGCTTGAAGATAAGTAGGAAGAGGCAAACCATGCTACAACAAACAAAAACTTGGAACAGATAGATAGTAAGGGGCAAACAGTAGGTGTGGACTCAGAAGAAGACGTCAGCAACACTCATGACCCTAAGACATCATCTGACCCCTCAACTTGCTGGAAGCTTTTTGTTGGAGAGATGTGGAAGCTCTTTGTGGATGAAACATCCAACAGGCACGGTGCAGGACTGGGCATAGTCCTCATCTCACCAGATGGCCTAATAGTGGAACAAGCAGTCAACCTTGGCTTCCCAGCATCAAACAACGAAGTAGAGTATGAAGCGCTTTTAGCGGGCCTAAAATCAGCACTCTTCATGAAGGCCACCGAGCTAATGATTTACAGTGACTCATAGCTGGTGGTAAACCAAATTTCAGGCAACTACGAAGCAAAGGATGAAATGATGGCTAAGTACCAAGAGTTAGTAAGAAGAGAAATCATGAAATTTGAAGTAGTGCGGATAGAGCAGATCGGCTGAGAAGAAAATAGTAGAGCAGACGAACTAGCAGGCCTCGCTTCAATGGCAGATACACCCATCCCACATCCATTACTGATCAACTTCCCACCGAGACCAAGCATTGAAGAACCCGAAGTAATAGAGGTATGTTGTGCCGAACTAGGCCCTTCATGGATGTATCCCATTATAGTGTTCTTGAAAGACGGCATCTTACCTGAAGAGAAGAAAGAGGCCAACAAAATAAGAGCAAAGTCACAACGATTTTGGCTCTCCCCATCTATGGCCTTGTACAAGAAATCCTTCACAGGACCTTATCTAAAATATGTTCATCCCAGCAAGGCCGAAGCATTCTTGTTCGAGATATATGAAGGCGTATGCGGAAGCCACCAAGGGGGAAGATCATTGGCCTACAGAGCAATTTCACAAGGATATTGGTGGCCTTACATGCAAGCAGATTCAGAAAAGTATGTCAAGAAGTGCGAGAAGTGTCAGAAGTTCGCACACCAAATACATCAACCAGCCAGAGAGCTTCTATCTTTAACAAGCCCATGGCCCTTCGCAATGTGGGGCTTGGACATAGTAGGACCACTTCCAACGGCACCCAGCAACAGAAAGTTCTTTCTTGCAGCAACAGACTACTTCACAAAATGGTGGAGGCAGAAGCACTCGCATCAATTAAGGAGAAAGATATGAAGAAGTTCGTCTAGCAGAATATCATCACTCAGTTTGGCATACCCAAGGCTCTAATATCCGACAACGGCACTCAGTTCGACGGCAAAATTTTTAGAGGCTTCTGTGAAGAATACAAGATAGAATTCTACAATTCTACACCTGCATACCCTCAAGCAAACGGCCAGGCGGAAGCATCAAACAAAGTTGTCTTGGATGGACTGAAGAAAAGATTAGAGAAAACGAAAGGCAGCTAGGCTGAGGAACTTCCTCATGTTTTATGGGCTTATCGTACTACACATCGGCGGTCAACTGGAGAAACACCATTCTCTTTAGCTTATGGCATGGAGGCAGTAATCCCACTGGAAGTTGGCCTCCCCAATTAGAAGTGAAAGTTTTGACCCAAACTTAAATGGAGAAGCTATAGCCTTGGAACTCGACCTCGCGGAAGAAAGAAGAGAATGGGCACTGGTTCACATCGCCTCATACAAGCAAGAGTTATCCAGAAAATATAACAAGACAGTACATCCGAGGCAATTCAAGATTGGAGATTGGGTGCTGCGCAAAGTAATGGAAAACACCTTGGTACCCGGAGATGGCAAGTTAGGGCCTAATTGGGAAGGACCTTACAAAGTGGTTGGATTAGTAGGAAAATGGGCATACCACTTGGAAAATGAAGACAGCAAGGCCATTCCCAGGCTGTGGAACACGGCCAATCTCAAACTATTTTATTTTTAGCTTTCCTTTAAAGTACTTGTAATTTTCCTTTTTTCAATAAAGCAAGTAGTTTCATTTTCAGCATAATTGTATTCTTCTGTAAAAGATGTTTTAGTGAGCTAGGGGCATCGAAAGCAAAGTTGGCCGGAATAACCAACTTTGAGCTCTCTTCAGCCAAGATCAGGATCCGAGCTGAAGAGGTTGGAATAACCAACTTTGACCTCTTTTCAGCCAAGATTAGGATCTGAGCTGAAAAGGTTGGCTGGAAAAACCAACACTTACTTTTCCTAAGCCGAGATAAGGATCTAGGCTGCAGGACGTTTGGCAAGAATAACCAAACACTTCACTCAAGGTTGGCAGGAATAACCAACTCTGAGCTCTCTTCAGCCAAGATCAGGATCTGAGCTGAAGAGGTTGGCTGGAAAAATCAACACTTACTTTTCCTAAGCCGAGATAAGGATCTAGGCTGCAGGACGTTTGGCAGGAATAACCAAACACTTCACTCAAGGTTGGCAGGAATAACCAACTCTGAGCTCTCTTCAGCCGAGATCAAGATCTGGGCTGGAAAGGTTGGCTGGAAAAACCAACACTTACTTTTCCTAAGTCGAGATAAGGATCTAGGCTGCAGGACATTTGGTAGGAATAACCAAACACTTCACTCAAGGTTGGCAGGAATAACCAACTTTGAGCTCTCTTCAGCCAAGATCAGGATCTGGGCTGAAAAGGTTGGCTGGAAAAATCAACACTTATTACTCTTCCGCCGAGATAAGGATCTAGGCTGAAGAGTGGTTGGCTGGAATAACCAACTTTGAGTACTCTTCAGCCGAGATAAGGATCTAGGCTGAAGAGTGGTTGGCTGGAATAACCAACTTTGAGTACTCTTCAGCCGAGATAAGGATCTAGGCTAAAGAGTGGTGGCAGGAATGACCGAGCAAAATACAAGGCTGCAAGACCGACACAAGTACCTCGGCTAGAGAAAACAGTATCAATTATAGTTGAAAAATAAGTGCACGTATGTAATAGACCAAGCAGAAAGATACGAGATTTTCATTCAAAATCCAAAACAGAAGTACAAAAGGTGGGGCCTTAGCCCGGTTACAAACTCTTTTGTTACAAAGAAAAGAAAAATCAGGAGAAAAGGTCATCCAAGTTAGCGTCCAAAACAACCCGGTCTTCACCCAGAGGTAGGTCGGTTGTGGCAAGCACCCCTTGGTTGAGCTTAGTCGAAGGCACCACGACAGTCGCAACAGGTGAAGGTGGGATGGAGACCACTGGAGTGGGAGAGGTAGACTGGTGACCGAGCTGGGCGTTGTCTTCAGGAGCAGGATCCTCGTCCTCCCCTTCTTGAAGAAATTTTTGTTGAATGGCAATAGCGTATTCCACCATGTAGCTCGATATGTAATGTGGAGAAGGGTTTTGGACGACCTCGGTCTCTTGGCCATGACCAAGCTTGGCCACCGCCGCCTTCCATCCACATTTGAAGAATATATCTTTGGCAGCTTCGCATTGTTTGATGTAAGTGGCCTCCCCCTCCTTGTAACCCCGGTCTTCAGCGTCTTCCACACTCTTCTCCAACCGGGCGATCTCAGCATCCTTCTTTCCCTCGAGCTTGGCTAGCTCGTGCAAATATTTATCTTTCAGCACGGCCGCAGCCTTCTGCTTATCTGCTTCGGCCGAGTTGACTAGACCAGTGAGTCAAGCTATTTCGGTCTGTAACTCGACCGATTTAGCATTGGCCTCTGCCACGGCCTGCCTTGTGGTCTTTGGAAGTTCCAGCACATGCTTATGAGTGACGTGGTTCTTCTGTAAGGCCTGCAAAAGGAGAGAAACAATTTTGAGATAAACCGAGTGAAAAGATGTAGAAATTTGGAGAAGGAAAAGGAGAACTTACCAACACCACTGATTTTGTTGCCGAGCGAATGGCCTTTAGCTCAGTGACTTGATCGTGGTGCTCCATATCAGCTGGAAGGCAGACGCTCTTGGCAAGATTAAAGGCTAGCGAATGGTCGTTTTCTGCGACCACTGAGTCGAAGTCAGTAATAGCGCGACTCTTGTAGGTGATCTTTGGCACCTACTCTAAGGAGCTAGCTCGGTCAGAACGCTCCGGTCGTGGGCTCGGTGGTGTGCTTTGGGGAAGCAAGGTTTCATCTTCATCAACAAGGCGTGGCTCTGTTGTAGAAGTCCGAACACGCTTGCTTAGCCGAGATAATGACGGCTGAGAGGATGAAAGGGCTACCACGACTTCTTGTGATTGGCCGGCTGACGATACTTCGGCTTGGTTTGTCTCGGTGATGAGGGCCCTTACTGCTCTCTTTTTAGCCATTTCTTGTTCTACAGTCAATGGGATAAGGTTGATTTCTGGAAGGGTTGGATCAGGTTCAAGAGAGGGTTCCAGAAGAAAGTCTGTCACCCTAATCTTCCTCTTACTACTGTATCTGTAGGTTGGTTCAAAGTTGAGTAGCTCGGCCCAACCTCGATTTGGATATCTTAGTGCGGCGCGAAGGGTGTCTAGGTTGGGGTAGCTATACTAGGACTTGAGATGGTTTAAATCTGCATAAAGGAAAAAGACAACGGTTAGTACGGTTGAAAATGAGACCAACGAAGTAAAGAAAGCGCAAAACTAAGCCGAGGTAATTATACCGGCTACTCCTTTATTCCAGTTGATCCGGTCTCCTGGTATTTAGGCTTCTTAGTTTTCAAAGTTGCCCGAGACCCAGAAAAAATCATCGTCATTTACATCTTTGTCTGGGGTGTTTTTTATTATTTTCTCTCGACGGCGTCTTATTCTTAAATAATAAACCCAGCCATCTTCGTTCTGGCCTAGAGAGTACTGGTGAAATAGCTCGGCTAAACCAAGGTTGAGGTTAAGCCGGTAATTTAGCTCGGCGATGCCATTTATTATTCGGTATGAATTTGTAGAAAGCTAGGTAGGGCAGAGATTTGTTTGTCAGAGGAATTCACAAAGAAGAGGCTGAACGGGAAAACGGAGACCGGCCTCTACAATGGAAATAACGTTAAAAGGGACGAAGCCCGGTTTTCCCCAAGGAATGGTATCTAGTTCGGCTAGTGAGAGGTGGACATCGTCTGGAATTTGGTAATCCTTTCGGAACTCGGCTATGGCCCCTGGAGAGTTCACTAAAAATCGATACTTCCCCATGTGGCCTTAAATTACGTATAATTTAGCTCAGTGTTGAGATGACCTTCAGTATATCGGTTGAGCGTGCAAAGGTGTACCTGGCCAACCTAAGTCAGTTTGCAAAGTGAAAAGGAAAAGTGTTAAGCACAGATCGTTGGACCGTGCTAGAAGTAACAAAGGTAAAATAAATGGAGTCCTAGCTCGGCTACGTGGGATACTATTCGTTCTTAGTCCAGTTGGAGCGGAAGACTTTAGCTCGGTTAAATGGAACAAGAAGTTCGTAACCCGGTTGAAGCTTATGGTGTAGCATTCTTAGTTCGGTTTTGACTAAGTCAGGGAGCTGGTTTTGGCCCCGAGTTATAGCTCGGTCGGTGGTTGAGGCTTTCTAGCACAGTATTGCGCAAACCTAATACAGTTCATTAGCCCGGCTAAGTGATACAGAGGGTTCTTAAACCTATTGAAACTACGGGTATGGCATGAAGTTTTAGTTTGGTTGTTCAGTTTGGCTAGGTTCACACCTAATACAAACAACTTCCTGGTTTGGTTGAAGTATTATTTTGGATCAAAAGCGTCATTTCTCAGACTAGTCGTGAATTCAGTGGGTTTATCACATGGATTTTGAAACAAAGTGGCTATTTTCCATAGAAACTACAAGAAAGTGTTTTTTCCAAACATATATATTATCCTATGTATAACAGTATAGAACAAAATGAATAGGAAGAAATAGAGGATTGAGTTACTTACGGGTTGAAGACGGAAGGATGTAGATCTGGAACCACGAAGATGGTGATGAGAGCGCAGGCTTCGCAGGTACTGAGGTTACAAAAATGGAGATTCAGAAGGAAAGAGAGAGAGAAGTGAATAGTAGAAATGGTAGGTTCAAAATAAGTGGTTTTTGTATAAAGGTGTATGAAAAAGGCGGGACTGTTCAAATTTTTCGAAGTATAAAGACGGCGTGACAGCTACGCTGGGCCAATGAGAGCTAGCCACGTGTGCATGGAAGAGAAAGTGATTCAGTTATACAGCGACTGAAAAGACGTTTTGACCGGACAAATTAGTAGCCCAGCATGAATTTAGCTCGATTAAAGGCCACTTTTTAGCTCGACAGGTAGAAAGGTAATCCTAAATCATGCTTGGCAGATGGAATTAAAGGGCAATTGAGAGCGAGTTTTATGTGTGCATTAGGGCCGAGCTAGGCCCAGGCGTAGTTGTGGGCCGTTTTATGGGCTGAGGTAAAAAGGGCTTTGTAAAGTGGACCATGGTGTTAGTGTTTAGTGCGGTTCAAGTGGAGACAGTCACCGCGGTCGGGATGATGGGCTCATTAAGCTAGACCTCGCCTGTTTAGCTCGGCCATGGCTTATTGTAGATTAGCCCGGTCCAAACAGGTGAAAACCGAGGTACAAGTGAAACATGAGCCAAGCTACATGTTGCATATAGAGGCGCCGAGTTAAGTATGAAAGAGACAGCGTTAGCTCGGTCGTTCTGTCATCCGACCGTAGTGAAACCATCTCACTTGGTTTAAGCAGTGAGGGGGGTGTTGAAGGATAAACATTATCTTTCAGGATTGTGATTCCTAGGAGGACTCTACATGGAGGAATAAGAGTCCTACTAGGATTGTGCTATGCGGAACCTACAAAAACTCATAACACAACCTATGTAGGGGTAACACAACTTTGATTCTCGAATACACAGAGCTTTTGTGACTTGGGCATCGGAGAGGTATCCGACACACACCCGCCGGCTAGCTCACATTTGTGTTTTCAGGGAGTAAAGCGACGACGTACGGAGGAGCACAGACTTGATCAACAGGATTATACGAGAATATTATTTCGTGCTCGTACAGTACACATTGTAGCATCTCCCTAAAATCAAATACAATTTTCTCGCATTTAATGAGTCCCGCCTCATGTACAAAAAAATTATGTCTGATTATGTGATAAAATTATGTGAACTTTTCATTTTTCATATGAAATGGTTTGAAACATCACACATAACGCTTCAAGTTGAATAAATTTAGCAACCACATAATAGGAGTTTAATATGGGTCATTACATTGAAATTCAAACATATGAAAGAATTCTTTTAGCCTATGTGTCAATTGTTGCAAAATGAAAGTTGAAGTACAATGATTATTCTTTCAAAATACTCATTTTTTGTTTAGTTCAATAAAAATGAAAGAAATGCACATTACAAACGAAATTATCATTTACTAAAAGTTAGAAAAATGACTATTCCGTTGAGAGATCAAAAAATAACCATCATTTTAATTTACACACTAAACTATTTCTCTATTCATATTAATATATTATTATGTGTTAATATATTTTTTTTAAATAAAAATTTTTAGATTATGTTTCATGAATTGGGTTCCTAAAATAAGGTACAATGGAAGCCCAATCAAGCCCACTGTGAGGTTGGCATTTTCAACCAAGCATTTGCCACTGAAAGAAGTCCAACCCAAGCATGGGTTAGATTGGGTTGGACATAGAGTAATGGGCTACGCTAACTTGCCCAAGTTGAAGATTTTCAGCCCATTCAATTATAGCCCCCCCAAAAAAGCCCTTTCAATAAGAAAACAAAATAAGGCACTAATAGTGGACTCATTTATCCACTTCCAATGTCCTAAGATGATACCGTCACGTGATATCAGCTCTGATTAAATTCATTTCTTTTACTAGAGATGATAACATCCAAAAATTAAATAAAATATAGTAACAAAAATCATTTTAGTTTAGTGATAATTTTTATTGTAGAAAATCAAGAATTCAAACAATTTTCATTTTTGCATAAAGTGTAGTGCCATTAAGTTTTTTTTGTAATAGACAGAGGCAAGAATCAATGGCCTAGTGGCATTTTCTTTTTTAAGAATAGATTTTGAATGCATATTTCGAAATCAAATGAATTTCATTCTTGTGAATTTTACCTGATAAACTAATTTAGGGAATTCAAAAACTTAAGATAAAATGAAAGAGACCTTATAAAATTAAATAAACTTTGATAATGAAGTTAAAATTTGGTTTGAATCATAAAATTCAAAATAACAAATTTGAGTATTTTGGTTAAATTAAAATAAAATAAAATAAAGTGAGCAAACAAATTCTTGGATTTATGAAAAATTCATTTATTATCAAATAATTTCTTTTATTTCTCACCAACTCCTTACAAAATCGAGAAAAATGAAATTTTTAGGAATAATGCTTTATGTACCAATTAGTGTACCAATTGATGTGGCATAATTTAAGAGATTTTTTGATATTTGTAATTTGTATAATGAGTGAAGTCAATAAGAATGTCATAACTAGTGTTGATACATTAGTTAGTACACTAATTGGTATATCTAGTAGTACCGAAATTTTAAATTTGGTAACAATAAAAGAGGATTTAATTGACACACACTTTTTTTCTCTCTCTCTATTTACACCTGTTTTATTTTATTTTTTTCTTCACCAATTTTTAATTTAGTATGATTTGGAATCCAAAGAGGACTTTCACATGACCTCTTTGCCTATTTTTTCTATTAATTATTGGATGGCTTTTCTCTCATATATATATATATATATATACATATATACTAGTTTATCCAGACCCGTGCAAATCACAGATTATTATTACAGTATATTTAAGTTTTGTATTTAATAATTTTTTAAAAATTTAAATATTATTTTATGAAATTGAATAGAATAAATCATTAGATATATGATATACTATGTATCACTTTTTGATTTGTTATACACCTGATGATGTCGTCTCCAATTCTATTACCATATCATTTTAGGTGAATTTATAAATATTTAACCTTTCTTTCGAATTTATATATAAAAAATTATGGTGTATAAGTTTTCTCAACAAATAAATATAAAAAAAATATTAGAATAATTCTTTCATCTAAAAAAAATTACTAAGATAAGTCACTGCACTAATAAAAAAGCAGGACAAAATACATATATACACAAATCACTAATTTTATTAATACATAAATCATACTCTCGTAACAAATGATCAAATTTATTCATAAGTAAATCATTAAGTAAATTAACAATTTTTTAATGATATGAAAAATATTTTTCAATTAACCATTTTGTTAATAAAAAATCATTAAGTCCATTAACAATTTTTCATTATATGAAGAATATTTTTCAATAAACAATTTTGATAATTTATTATTGCATAGGAGAATAGTTGTTTTGTTTTTCCTTGGGTATGGTGTTAAATTAAAATTTATAACAAACGCTAGTTGTAATTTCTAATATTATAGGACCGATTCATATTTTAAACAAACTTTATGGGTGTATTTGTAATTTATTAAAGAATAAAATATATATGTTTTATAATTGACCAAGAATATTTGTGAAATTACGAAAAAACCTATTTCATAATTGATCAAGAATGTTTATATAATTACAAAAAAAAAAAAACATTTACTTAATAAATAGGCTACCATTAATATATTATTCAAAATAAAATGACAAAATAGACAAAATAAAAAAATAACAAGCCATAGCAAGAAAGAGCTTTTAATATTGGAGAATTGACCCATAAATCCTAAAAGGTGGAATTGTAATCTAATCAGTCCCATATTTAATTTTGTACATCCAAAGGTCCCATTATTTGGGGGCGGATAGTTTTGTCCATGAACGTACTGTTTTTGGTTTGGTGATATTATGTTTGAATGATGTGTGTATATGTAACGTTTGGGGAAAGCTTATTATAACTTTTTTTGGACTTAGTAGTGTATGTAGGGGTATTCACGTTATTTATGACCCACACGTTGGTGGCCCACATCATTTTTTGAAGCCCACATTTGAAGACAACCCATTATTTTGCAGAAAACACACTTTGGTGGACCACATCAAGTTGATCAAATAGAACTTGATAGCCCACATCAACTTCGTGAACCACATTTGGATGGCCCACATCATAACGCAAGGCCCCATCTCTAAAGGCCCACATTAAGAACAGTCTTTGAAGATTGAGGCCGTGATTCTGAAGTGTGTTCTATCGCAACTGAGGAATACGGCGGATAGCATGGTGTGATGAGAGTAGTGCAGGGTTTGGAAACGAACTTGTTGTATTTTGACATTTCGGTTGACGTGAGCAACTTCTCAGTTGCCGTTGTTGAATTTCGACCGACTGAACTACTCTGGGTTTTGTAGATGGTTAGGGTTTTTGATCGTGAAATGTGGTTCGCCCACATTTGAGTAAGCCACATTTGAAGCAAATCATCAATTGCACAAATCTAAGGCCCTGGAGGCAACTTGGACGTCGACAGTTTGCGGATGTTAGATTGACGTTGTTGTTATTGTTGTTTGGGGTTTGGGCAAGGTGTTGTGCCGTCGACCTTACGGACCTAGTGTGGGAGACATTTCTGTGGGATTTGACATTCTGAAAGTTGCGGCGTAAGTGTGGGGAGGGGGTTTGCATTGGTTTTGAATCGCGTGGTTAGCGAGATTGCATGCCAGATTTGTCGATGTAGATATGGAATTAAAACGCCCAAGCGTGAATGCTATACAACATCAAAATACCCCCAAATCCCATTGAATCTATAGTAACAAACGTAACATTGTAGTTTAGTAGCGAGGGTTGTTGTTGTTGGTGATATTGATGTCAGGGCTATGTTGGTATCGGCTATGGGGTTGGTAATGGTTGGGTTTGTTTGGGCGTAGGTTTGGGTTTGTTTGGGCGTAGGTTTGGGTTTGTGACATATGTGGGAAAACACTATGACAGTAATGTGAGATGTGTGAATATGTGGGTGTGTGCGTATGTGTTGTTGGGGTGGGTTGTTTTGGTTTCGCATGTGGGTGTTGGTAGTGGTGGGGTGCGTTTGGGTATAGGTTTGGTTTTGTGATATATGTGGAAAAACACTAGGACAGTAATGTGAGATGTAGGAATGTAGTAGTATACCTTCGATTGTATGTCCAAACAAATTAAGGTGTCAATTAAGGTTGGTGTTAGTATTTCATAATGTAGCCGTGTGCAAGGGTCGTGGGTGTGGCTGTTGGTTTTGCGTGTTGCTGAGATGTATGTTGTGTTTTGTCTACTGTAGCTATGTAGGAGTAGTAATGTGGAATGGCATGGCGTTGTTGTGTGTGGATGTGTACTGCAGCATGTGTGGTGAGTGAGTTTTTTTTTTTTTATGAATGTATGAAGTGTTGGAATGCGTGAATGTAGGTTGGAACTTTTGTGTTGGGGCATATGACGTATATTTATGTAATGGTGTTTGTCTTTGAACTTAGTTGTGCCTGATGGTTTTGTGTAATTTGAACTGTAATATGAAGTGTTTTATACGTTTACATCGTTCAATAATGTATATGTAACGCGGCCTCGGTGAACGTTCACTTTCACATTTAATTACATTTTTCAGAATTTAAATACTCACGAACCCTAGAAACCCACAAAATCCTACCCATATTTGATCTTTCCAAAAATATGCACAGTGAAACAAACGTAATCAATGGAATTCAAAAATCCTTTTAAAAACGTTACACAAAGAAAGGGTAAAAAAGTCACCAAATCCATTCCAAAATTAGCAAATGGGATATTGCGAATCATATTACCAAAAAGAAAGGACTTTCCAGAGTATTAAAAACCAAGGAGGACTCCTTAGACTAAAACTCTCCCAAATGGGATTTTTCAATAATTTCTCTAATGTATATATATATTTTAAAATTATTTTTGGGAAAATCGGTTTAAGGTCCCTATCCAACTTTTAGTAATGGATTAGGTCCACAATGTGTTCTTTTGTAGCCTAAGGTCCCTCAATGTTATTTTAGAATGTAAAATACCTGTCTTACCCTTGTTTATAATATACGTTGTTTTCAATTTGGCAGCTAAAGATCATATTGATATTTTGTGGGAGATTACGTGAGGATGAACTTGACGATTCAGATTTTTGTGGAGATTTTCTAGGGTTTTTGTATGTGTTGAAATCCTGTTCGTTATTTGTAAGTGTTGAAATCCTATACGAGTTGAAATCATGTTCGTTGTTTGTAGGTGTTGATCGATCGTGTAGGAGTTGAAATCTGGTTCATTGTGTTTGATTTGATTTCATGTGGAGTTGAATTAGATAAGTTTTCAATTTTTGATTTGATTTGATTATGTAGGTATTGAATTAGGTTTTTGTTTTTAGTTTTGATCAATGTGAGAGAGACGAACTCAATGTTGTTGTTTTTTATTTTTGAAGTTAATTTTTCATTATCTGTTATTGATGAATTTTCGATGGAGTTGATTTTGATTTTTGGAGTTGCTTTTTCATTCTCTGTCAACATGGTTATGAGTTGCTTTTTGGTGCTCTGTTTTTCTGCTTTTTTGTGCTCTGTTTTTTGTTCACTTTGCATTTTTTGTGTAGTGCAGAGAAAATTGCAGGTTTGTTACTATAATTGAACTCAAATCACAGAGAAAATTGTAAGCTTGTAGTGCAGTGAAAATCACAGAGAAAATTGTAAGTAGGCAGAGAAATTTACAGACGTAGCAATAGAGTAGTAAGTGTTTTTTTTTTTTTTTAAATTTTTTGAATTGAATGTTTTGTGAACATAACAGATCTTCTCTGTGATTTTTTTATGTGCTTGTGTTTAATATATTTTTGTCTCTTGATGTTAATGTGTTTTTGTTTTTGTTATATTGAAAGTGAATATAAGTTCACAAATTTCTCTGGACTTTTCTTTGTAGTCCAGAGAAAATCATATGATTGTATTACAAATGATAAGTATTACAAATTTCTCTGGACTTATATGTTGTGTTTTTATGTGTTTTTATATGTTTGCACTTTTCAAAGTTTTCTGATATGTTTTCTTTGCACTTTTCATTTTTTTTTTTTTTTTTTTTTGCACTATTCATGTTTCTGGACTTTTCTTTGTAGTATAGAGAAAATCGTAGGTTTGTTATTATAATCCAATGAAAATGACAGAGAAAATGTTAAGCTTGTAGTTGAGTGAAAATCACCCTTGAAGTTGGTGTCTTGATCTTGATGCTTATTGCTTCTTCAACTTGGACTTGTTTTTTTTGTGGTGTTCTGGTGCTGCTACTGCGTTTTGATCTAAGATCATAAGACGCAGACACAGAGACTTTTGGTTTCTTTTTCGGGGTTTCTGGGGTTGTGCTGCTTCTGCGCTTTGCCATTTCTATAGAATGAAAATATAAACATTAAATCCCAGAGAAAATTACAAGGTAGCAATGATTACACAATAGAGAAAATTACAAGATAGCAACATAAACATGACAGAGAAAATTACACAACAGAGAAATTTTGAGGAAATGGAGCATTGAACAAAATAAATATGCCAAAGAAAATTAGACACAAGATATAAACATAATGTAGCCAGAGAAAATTATAAATGCTGCCAGAGAAAATTAGACACACAAGTAAGAAAAGTAATTTGGCCAGAGAAAATTATAAATGCCAGAGAAAATTAGCCACACCAATAGAGTAGTAAGCCACATATAATTTGCTTGAGAAAATAATGAAGAAACATAAACATGCCAGATAAAATTACACAATAAAGAAACACAAATGTAGCAAGCCAGAGAAATTTACAAAAATAAGAACACAAGAAGCTTTAATAAGAAGCCCCAAATGCACAGAAAGCAGTTCAATTTTGACAGTTGAAAGGAAAGCAACCCATCATCAATTGGAAGCAAAGAAATTCTGGACTTCCAAGGAATTTCTCTGGATTCAACCCAGAGAAAATTCAAATTTCTCTGGTCCAGAATTTCTCTGGAACGATAAAACTCTGATTTGATCAATTTGTCATTGGTTTTGCTGCTGTTGATTCAATCACAATTTCCTGCACAAACAAATTAATAGTTCTTCTATGAGTTTGTGATAGATTTTCTTTAAACTTAATGGTATGAATTTCTCTGGGTTGAATCCAGAGAAAATTCAAATTTCTCTGGATCACTTTAAGCTTTCCTCTATTGCTGCCTCTTCCTCAAGCTTCTTTTTCCAATATTCTTCAACTAGGGGTCCAAATATTGCTTTTCCAGAAACAATTCCAATTCTACTAAACCCAAAAAATCAAAAGACGTTATATTCAACACTCAGAGAAATTTTGAACCTGAAGATGTTATATCCAACACTGGATATATATATATATATATATGTGCTGACATATATATATATATATATATATGTTTGCAACCATAGATAAGATAACTAAGAGTGACTGTTTGATTATGGTTGCAAATGGTCTTAATTGATTAATTATCATATATATACTAGTCAAGACAGTAAACAACAGATTGTATATATATATATATGTATGTATCATATATATATATATATATATATACATCTATTAAATTTTTTTGAAAAGAAAAAATAATAATGCATACATGTCGAAGAAGATCTGGAGTCGAGAATCAAAGCTCTGATCAGTGATTTGAGACCAATACTCGTAAAGCTCATCTCTGCTGATCTTGTCAACATTCAACCTTCGTCGTCTGCTCAGAGCATCGAACAATTCCAACGCAAATTCCTTTGAATCATCTCTCATTCCTACAACCAGAAATGATAAAAATTGAGCTTGAAAAGGTTTAAACACGCATTGAAATTGCACCATTCGGGTCAAAAAAATCAACTCATCTGAAGATGAACAGACGTAGGGTATTTTGGTCCAAGAAATTGATAAAATGCGCGGGTATTTTGGTTAGGGACCTGAGGCAGTATTACATTTTTTAATGTCCTTTATGCAGAAAATTGTTATTATTAGGGAGCTTAAAAAAAAAAACCCCATTATTTTTCTACTAAGTCTTTGTTTGGCATTGGTTTTTTTTAACTGGCTTTTTTTGTGTTGAGACTTTTTTAGCCTCGTTTGGTTTCACTTTTTTGGTTTTTTTTATTTTTGTGAAAGAAAAAGTATAATAATTATAGTTTGAATGTAATATTTTATCTTATTAATTTATATAATTAATTTTATCTTTTGTATATTTTTTTAGCCAAAAATCTAAAGGAAAATGTTTGAGGGCCACAATTTTGAGGGCCACAATGGCTCAAAACTGCCAAAACGACGTCATTTTAGGTGCAAAACATGTCAAAACGATGTC
Organism: Camellia sinensis; assembly: GCF_055761805.1. Lineage (NCBI taxonomy): Eukaryota > Viridiplantae > Streptophyta > Magnoliopsida > Ericales > Theaceae > Camellia > Camellia sinensis. The sequence goes on along the minus strand of NC_138961.1, from coordinate 68,782,365 downwards.
GTTTTGACAATTTTTAGCCATTGTGACCATAAAAATTGTAACCCTCTAACATTATTGAAATCTAAAATCAAAGGTTAAGCAATTAATGATGTAAGCCAATGATAGAGGTTGTCTCTGTGCCCTATCATTTTCTCTTTCTTAAGCTTTAAACAACACTACCAACTGCACCAACTCCTAACCAAAAAAATTAAAATTTGAAAGCTCCAGTGACGTTCTGCTGATAAGGACAAATGGGTTCAATAATGCAGGGTAGACACATTGAAGTATATGTGTGGATAGAATTATATTCTAAGCAATTAATGTCATCAAAATTTTTTATATAAAAAGTATATGTATATATAATGATCTGATTTGAGGCTTATAATTTTTAAAACAAAATCATTATATAAAAATATGTAATAATATAATTTGTCCGTTAACACTTTCAAGATTAAGATTAGAATAAGGTATTAACTGACATCATAATTTGATTAAATTTAAAATTATAAATATGATTTATTTTTTTAAAGATAAATATGATAAAATCATATTATTATTAGTTAGTTTTTTTTTAGATTTAAACATTTTTTTAGTCAATCTACAAAAAAAATAAAAAAAGTTTACAAACTATAACTGTGGGTCAATTTCAAATTTGAACAACAAAACAAACCGTCTCCATCTTAGGGAAACCCCAAATGCAAACCCTACCACACAAAACGCATTTGAAAGCTATGACTTTTGCTAACTAAATTCTTGAATTTTTTTAAACAGTTTTGTTTATATTTTGAAAATGAATAAACAAGATATAATTTTTTTTATTGATTTGAAAGAGTGAACTCTCTATTAAAAGTATGTATTGCCCTAACTAAATTTCTAGATCCTTCTATTTTAGACTAACGAAATATGTTAGTAAGTAGGACTAGAAAAAATATAAATTACACTGATCTCTCTTTTAAAAAAAATACAATAAGTTCTATAATTTTGATATAATTATATTTATTTCCTTTTTTAGTAGGGGTGCAATTTAGGTGGACTTAACTTGAGCTTAACCCAAATTTTTTTAAGGCTTAAGCAAAATATTTTTGAATTCAGTATGGGTTTAGATAAAAATTTAGAAACTTGAGTTAAATTTAGACGGGCTTGGGCAAACAGATCAAACAACCCGAAACTCGAATTATATCTATATAAATATATAAAATATATGAAATATATATATAAATTATTAACCCTTGGATAGTGATGTAGTTAGGCCTAGAAAGACCATAACCCACTATAAACAACCCAAGCATACCACTTAGGGCCCAAGGCATAACCCAACTGATAAGGCCCAGCATAGCCGAAAATCAACATGACATGAAGGACCAATGACATTCAGACATGTGGCAGGCAAAGGACAAGCCACATCAGCAGACAAAGATCTGCAAAGTTATTGCCACTATACATCGCCATTAATGCAGTCCATCACAACATTTATTACGACAACACCTCTCCGTTGGAACAGCACCCCCTCACCCTGAACAAGGTAAGCTACAGTATAGACTTTCGGCCAAAGTGGCAGGTCGGAACGGACGACGAAATGATTACCAAAGGATATAAGCAGACGTTGAAGACAAGAAGAAGGTTAAGTTTTCTATCTCCATTTCATATCTCTACATTACATTTCTCTCTCTCTAACTTGCTCGTCGGAGGGTTCGCTGGGGGACTCCCCGTTCCCCTGTTGAACTTGTGTGCAGGTTCTCTGGTGGGCTTGAACACTCAGTTACCGGTTGAGCGTGGATTAGTCTAACCACATTCCACCTGGGACCCGTTGTGTAGTAACTGTATCATCAGTTGGCGCCGTCTGGGGGAAAGCTTTGCTCCTCGCGCCAATTGTGTTCACTGTCGCCGGAGACTCCATTCCAATAACCCTTTCTCGCTACCCATCTAAGTTTATGGTCACGACTAGATCCCTGGCTTCTCACCAAAATGCTGCTGACCACCAAGCCGACCCCCCCAATCAAAACAATCCACCACAATATTTCATCGAGCTTACCAACAGCATTAACCGCATGGCCGAGCAAAACCAAGCCCTAATCAATGCCCTACTCCAAAGAAACCTTCCTATGCCCCCTCCACCACCTCCCGATATTCCTCCCAACTACGAACAAGCCCCGAGCCATACTATCCCGCAATCTAATCCGCCCAACAAAGAAGGCTTGCAACCCCCTCCCCTAGATATAAACCTACCACCCCAGGGCCCACAACCATCGATCCCGCCACCAATCCTTGAAGGAGAGGCTAGCAGCGTCCAGCCCCCGTTGCCCTCCGGAGGTGACCACATCCCTCTCTGGGACGCGGAACTCCGAGCCATGAAGCTCCAACTACAAGGGGTCATCCAACATAAACCCTCTACCACAGTAAACTCACCATTTGTCGCCTCCATCCGCGATAAACCTCTACTCCCCAAGTTCAAGATTCCCACCATCGACTCTTTTGACGGTACGATGGACCCAGTCGACCATCTGGAGACCTACAGAACCCTTATGATCCTCCATACATTCCCTGATGAGATCATGTGTCGAGCTTTCACCGTGACGCTGAAGGGGTCAGCTCGGCTATGGTTTAGCCAGTTACCAGCAGACTCCGTCTCCACTTTTCAGCATCTCAGTGACTCATTCCTCAGTCATTTTATTGGAGCCCAGCTGTAGACGCGCCCGCGTGGGGCCTTCGCTACAGTTCGGACTCGATTTATGTCACGGTTCTTAATCTTGAACCAAAGAGTCCAAATCCGGCAAATCGTTTTGAGAAACAGATTTTTTGAAAAGAAGTGCCAAACATGGACTGCTTTGCCAGATATAGAGTCGCCACCTAAATATTTTTTAATGGGGAAATTTAGGAAACCCTGACTCGGTGCCGAAGGCCACATGTCCGTCATCACCGGAGTTGTCTCGGCTCAGAAGCTTGGGTACGATCGGGGAAGGTCAGCTATGAGCACCCCCTCTCGCCCGATCCGAAGATCGGCCTCTACTAACCGTGATATCCGATTTTGAAAACGTTATGTGTTCTTATTCCAATTGTTAGCCTAGAATTACTATGTTATGCGCACAGCAAACAAGTATAGACTAGATTGTCTAATTTGGAAATAAGCATTGCATATCCGTTTGTTTTAGAAAACACTTTAGAATTTGCTACTCGCAAGTAGGCTAAAACACGGATTTCAACGAGTTTTTCCAACTCAAACAATCCAACCTTCACCCACAGGCATTCAAACAATTTATCTCATATAAGCACTTAGCCACATGCCAAACATACTGTCATGGCAACATTCACACGCATGCGAGATGCTAAAGTATAAATGCTTACATCGTACTCCGTGCCAAAACGATAAACTAATTAGCAAAACATGCATGATCCTAGTTCATGTTAGAGTGGCTAATGCAACGCATGCAAAAATGCAATTAGAGTAGGCTCGGCTGACCTAAGCATGGCATGTAAAATGCAGTCAATTGATGCACGTACTCAATTTGGAATTTGAAATACAAATGCAGTTAGCGTGATGTACCGAGCCCGGTGCATGTAAAATAAATGAATGAATGCACGCATGCATTACATGAGGTATGCTAATTTAAACGTGCCCTAATCTACCATCATAAGCAGGTAAGTAAAAGAGGAGAAAGACGTGAGGTTGGAAGACATACACACACTCACGCACACTTATTACAGATTTGCCCTCACTCGGAGGGACCAAATAAATACAAATTAATTAACTACGCAAGCTAATTAAATATTACAAATTGTCTAATTAATTAACAAACTAATTAAGCTAAGAAAAACAGTAAACCGCCTCGGGAGGAGGGCCAAATGCAGCGCGTGCTCGGGTCTTGCTCGGAAATGCACCGCCATGCATAGGCTGCCTCTGTTTTCCTTCCTTCACTCCTCTGGAGGTTGTCAAAACCTCAGGACTGCTTCCTTGGACATATGGGAACACCACCGGCTGAATGGAATTGCCACCGGCAGTGGGATGTGGCTACCGGCCATTGGTGAAGCTATCGGCAGAGAAGGGATCGCCGGTCGGCACTGGGAACTACCGGTCGGCAAAGTGTTCCTGCAGAATCTGCAATTGACAGCAACAGAGGGCAAGGCAAAGCATGGCAGCACAATTCAAGGCATATGTGCACCAATCATGTCCCCTATCATGTTTGTGATTCAAAAGGACATGTGTCTCGATTCTCGGACCACCAATCACGCATTTCCATGCATGATGGCCTAAGGAGTCAAGTGTGCAACTTTCATGTCAAATGAAATGCAAACCATACAAACAAATCAAGGCCTAATTCCTATCACCAAGTCAAGGAACAAGGCATGCATGCAAGATGCAATGCAACCTAGGCATGCAAGCTAAGAATGCAACATGGCATGGCAAGACACTTATGTAAGCATACAAGCAAACATGAGGTAATGCAAATCAATGGAAAGGTGGTCTAAAACATGATTTGGGCAGCTCTAAATAGGCCCAAAATAGTAGCCAAAGTGACCAAAACAAGGGACCAAAATACACATACACGCATGCACATGTTAAGGCCCAAATGCTTAAGCATCAAAGGGCTATTTCTAAGCACATTTGAATGAGGCAATCATGGACAAATAGCATGCAAGGTAAGCATTGTAAATCATGTTAGGATGATGTCAAACCAAGCAACAAGATAGGCTAAACATTAGCATGCAAATGGTCCAAGTACTTGAAGTAAACCAATGGAGTATTGAACTACACTTAGCAAGACCAAACATGGCATGAACTTATTGACCAAAAACAGAGTTTTAGCACATTAAGACAAGGCCTACGAATCACTTAGATGGCATCCAAATGACCTAAGTTCAAAGGCATGCATAAATGCCAAAACAAGGAGCATGCTACACAAGCTTATAAGGCATCAAAGAGACATCCAAGGCAAGCATATAGGCATGCGAGGGGGACTGAAATTACACTATAAATGATGCCAAATCATTAGAATGAGGCAAGTAGTGCATGCTATATACTCACACACTTGAGGCCAACAAGCCAAAATGCAAAGGGGCTATATAATACATGCCAAAGCCGACCCAAACAACCTAGGACAGACCTCTAGCATGGTAAAATATGCACAAAATCTTCACAAATCTAAGCCTAAAACATGCTAGAACAAAGGCTAACAACCTAAGGCATATTAAGGCAATAACACGGCATTACATGGTAGGTATGCTAAGCATGCATGGTGTACCAAAACCAACAAAAAACAGAGGTATAGTATGACATATTAAGCACAAAAAAAAAACAACTAAGGCATGGTCAACATGAAGCTTAGCTAGGTGCTCCCTCAAGAGGCCAAAAATGGTCATTTTCAAGGACAACAAGGAGAGGGGGTGGCCCTCTCCTTTTGGAGACTTCAAGGCACCATCTTCATCACTGAAATCCCTCAAGATTTCAGTGGTGAAGAGGCCCAAACACCAAAGTCTCGAAACTTGCTCAAAATAGCTCAAAATGGGGCCTTTCAAGGCCTAAGAGGGGTCAAACACGCTCAAACCACAAAACACTCTTAATAAACAATCAAGAGGGCTAAAAAACAGAACTTTTTTGTATTATACACTAAGCACAAAAACAGTTCAAAGATAGGCAAAAACAAGATGCAAAAATGGGGGATAAAAGGGAAGTTTCTCACCCTTGTAGACCACCTTCACAAATGATGCTCCAATGGCCCTCCTTGGCTTGAATCCAACACCAAAACACCAAAATCAGCCCCTTAGAACCTCATGAGCCAAAGGAAGGTGAAACACTAGGTGTTTGTGTGCAATAGTATGGACTAAAACACCTAGAACACAAAGAGAGTAAAAGAGAGATAGAATGTGTATCTAACCCTAACCCTAAAACCAGAGCTTCTCTCTGTGTTTTTTGTCTCTAAAATGTCTAGAGTCTCTAACCCTAAAGCCAAGAGACAAGGCTCTCTCTTAAAGAGCTTATTGTCTTGTAAAGCTTACAAGACAAGCTTCTAAAGAGAGAAATCCCTCCATACACGTGTATGGAGGGGAGCAAAAAGCAAGACAGCTGTCTTAAAATATCTGCAAAAGCAGATGCACAGTAGTCGGCCGGCCAAAAATGTCATTTTGACAAAATTGAGTGCCGGCCGGCAACAAACAGTGCCAACCGGCAAAATACATTGCCGATGGCATGAAAAACCAGCCGGTGGTATCTAGCCACTGTCAGTGGTGTGTGAGGATGCCTCACAAAGCATTCCCTGCCCCTCCAAGGCAAAACACAAGTGTTTGGTGCAAAACCAGACACTAAACAGTCGAGTTCGGAGATCTTGAGACAAGGCGCGCGAACCGAGACCTCCGGGAACTCCAAACGAACACAAACATGGATAATCACCGAGTGTTCCAAGCGGTGACGTCCAAGTCTTGAGGACGGTCAAAAATGGGGTGTCTACTCCAGCGCCAGCGACGCCTGGCAACCCAACTCCTCAACATTCGACAGACCGAGGGGGAGTCGCTACGCAGTTTTGTTACCCGCTTCAACACCGAGGCCTTGCAAGTAACGAAAAATGATGACAAGGTCATCCTCACTGCTTTCATGGCCGGTCTGCGGTCGTCCGACTTCCTGTTCTCCCTCTCTAAAAACCCTCCGACCTTCATGGCAGCCCTACTCTCCAAAGCCCAAAAATACATGAATGCTGAGGATTCCCTAGCCGCCCGGCAAGATCCCATAACCAAAAATCTGACTCCCAGAGAAAAGAGAAAAGACTCAGAACCCAGAAACACCCAGTATAATAGCCAAACACCACACCATACCGACCGCCCCCCCCCCGAGTTGACCGGTCGACACTAGCCCGACCGCCCAATCGGTTCGAGCAGTACACACACCTTAATTCCCATGGAACAAGTCCTCAATCAGATCCAGCAAGACTACCCCCTTAAATGGCCCCAACCTTCACGAACCCCTTCCGATCGGAAAAACCAGTCCAAATATTGCCGCTTTCACCAGGACCATGGCCATAACACCGATGAATGCGTTAACCTCAAAGATCAGGTCAAGACCCTCATACGCTAGGGACGTCTTAGCCGATTCACGGACACCCTTTCTCAGTAGAGGCAAAGAACTGAGCCCCTCAGAAACAACTGCCGGCGTATCCCTCCGGCAGCCAGCCCAACCTGACCAAGGCCATGATCGCCCTCCACAGCAACCTCGGCCACCAGGCAACCCCCCCACCTGTTGGAGAGATCAGAGTCATTTCAGGCGGCCTTGCTTGTAGGGGACCATCCTGCTCGGCTCAGAGGGCAGAACTCAGAAAGATAAGGCAGGGCTCAGACAAAGCAGTTGCCACGGTCGATCGACCCTCCAAACAGCCCAAGCAGTGGACTGAGCCTATCACCTTCACGGACGCCGATGGTACAGGCATCTGCTACCCTCATGATGACCCTCTCGTCATTTCTGCTCTCTTCTCCAACTCCAAGGTCAGACGAGTTCTCATCGACAACGGCAGTTCTTCAGACATCATCTTTCTTAACTGCTTTCGCCAGCTTAAAATTAGGGAGGAAAATCTGTCTCATCTCCAAACCCCTTTGGTCAGTTTCACTGGCGGCCGGGTCACCTCCATCGGCTCCATTGATCTTTCTATCACAATCGGCGAGTACCCACGGCAGACTACAAAGTTGTTCACTTTCCTTGTTGTCGACTGCCCATCCGCCTACAACATCATCCTTGGCCGCACTGCCCTAAATGCCTTCCAAGCTATCACATCAACTTATCACCTTGCCGTTAAGTTTCCCACCGATCTGGGGGTCGAGATTGTAAGGGGAGAGCAGACCGTGGCCAGGGAATGCTATGTTGCCTCACTAAAAGAAGTCAAGCTGAAGGAAGCCATGATCATTAAAGGACTTGACGTCCGAGATGAGGACGAGCTGGTCAGGGGAGAACCTGTGGAGGAGCCCATGGAGGTTCCCATCGACCCCACCAACCCAACGAAAACTGCCAAAATCGGCAGCCAACTATCCCCCCAAGCAAAGGCCGACCTTACTGCCCTCCTGATCGAGCACAATGATGTCTTTGCCTGGACCCATTCAGACATGCCGGGTATTGACCCCTCCTTCATAACCCATCGCCTCAGCATTGAACCCCATTTCCGACCTTACCGCCAGAAGCAGTGCATCTTTCATCCTGAGCGCAATACTCTTATTGCCGCAGAGGTTGACAAGCTTCTTGAGGCCCAATTTATCAAGAACGTGGACTACCCTAGATGGTTGTCAAATGTGGTCCTGGTTCGCAAGAACAATGGTAAAGGGCGACTCTATGTCGACTACTCAGACCTCAACCGATCTTGCCCCAAAGACAGTTATCCTCTTCCCTGCATAGATCTACTGGTCGACGCCATGGCCGGTCACCAAATGCTCAGCTTCATGGATGCTTTCTCTGGGTATAACCAAATTCTGATGCATCTATCTGATCGGGAACACACCTCCTTCATTACCGACCGAGGCACCTACCATTACCAAGTGATGACATTTGGACAGAAAAATGCTGGGGCCACCTACCAACAGTTGGTCAACGCCGTTTTCCATCATCAGATCGGTCGGAACATGGAAGTATATGTCGATGACATGTTAGTCAAGAGCAAACTCTCCGCTGACCATCCGACCGACCTGCAAGAGACCTTCGCCACCCTACGAAAGTACCAAATGAAGCTCAACCCAGAGAAGTGCGCCGTCGGCGTGGGATCTGGGAAGTTCTTGGGTTTCATAGTCAGCCAATGGGGCATTGAAGCTAACCCTAAAAAGATCAAAGCCTTGATTGAAATGCAATCACCCAGAACGGTTAAGGAAGTTCAAAGACTCACTGGCCGAGTTGCCGCCCTCAACCGCTTCATTTCCCGCGCAACGGATAAGTGCCTTCCCTTCTTCAAAGTTCTTCGGCAAACTTTTGAATGGACGACCGAGTCTGAAGAGGCCTTTCAGCAGTTGAAGCAGTGCATGGCCAACCCTCCCTCTTTTCTCAGGCAATCACTGGCGAACCCCTATTCCTTTACTTAGCCATTTCAAGCACCGCAGTCAGTGTAGCTCTTATCAGGGAAGACGACTCTGTTCAACGGCCGGTCTACTACATCAGTCGGGCCCTCAGGGGCGCCGAGCAGAATTACCCACTGTTAGAAAAATTGTCCTTGGCTTTGGCCATCACCTCCAGACGACTCCGTTCTTACTTCCAAGCCCATTCCATAGTGGTCCTCACCGACCAACCTTTGAAGAAGGTAATGCAGCAACCAGAGCTCTCTGGCAGACTCATGCAATGGTCGGTGGAACTCAGCCAGTTTGACATCTCCTACTGACCTCGAACAGCAATTAAAGGGTAGGCTGTCGCCGATTTCATCTTGGAGTTCACTAATCCTACCCCAACTACGGCCACTCCTCCCCCACCAAGCCCTACCGAGCTAGAGGACCCTCATTCTTGGACTCTCAATGTCGACGGATCATCCCGCAGAGAAGGCAGTGGGGCTGGCCTCATCCTCACCGCCCCTGAGGGTGGTTTTTTCAAATGTGCTCTCTGTTTCTTGTTCGATGCCAGTAACAATGAGGCCGAATATGAGGCATTGATAGTAGGGCTCCACCTAGCCAGGGACATTGGTGTCAGCCACATTCGGGTGTTCAGCGACTCCCAGCTCATTGTCGGACAAATTACAGGGGAATTCGATGCAAAGGAGGACACAATGCGGGCTTACAGGGATATTGCCCTTCCACTTGTTCGCCTCTTCAATACCTTCCACATCCAGCACATTCCTCGGGCAGAAAACTCAAAGGCAGACGAGATGGCTCAGTTGGCTTCTGCAAACCAGTTCGACCTCAGTCATGGTGTCCGTCTCGAATACCTAGCCCACCCTGCCATTTCTCCTCATCAACAATAAATACAGTTCCTCTAGAATGAGCCCATCCTTTGGGCATCGGACATCTTTCTATTTTTGACAACGGGGGAACTTCCAGATGACCAACAGCAAGCCACCAAAGTTAAGACCCGGTCGTCCAATTACATCCTCGTCAGTGATGTCTTGTACAAACATGGTTTTTCACGCCCGTATCTGTGATGCCTCAGTCCAGCTCAAGCAACCTATGTGATGTGAGAAATCCATGAGGGTATCTGCGGTAATCATTCAGGCGGCTGGTCCCTAGCCCACAAAATACTTCGCACTGGATATTTCTGGCCTACCTTCAACCAAGATGCGACCGACTTCGTGCTCAAATGTGATAAATGTCAACGCTTCGCCAACATCCCTCATGCTTCTCCCACCGAGTTGATCACACTTTGCAGTCCTTATTTGTTTGCCAAATGGGGGATCAATTTAGTTAGTCCACTTCCCACCGGCCGAGGCCAGACCAAGTTCGCGATTGTCGCCATTGATTACTTCACCAAGTGGGTAGAAGTAGAACCCTTTGCCACCATTACCGAACGGAACACAACCAAATTCATCTGGCAGTCGATCGTATACAGGTTTGGCATCCCTCAAGCCATTGTCTCCGACAACGACAAACAATTCGACAACGCCAAGTACAGGAAGTTCTGTGCAGACCTCCAGATCCAACCCTGTTTCTCCTCCCCAGGTCATCCCCAAGCCAATGGCCAAGTCGAGGTCACCAACCATTCTCTTCTGAAGATCATCAAAACTGAGCTAGAAGCTGCTAAAGGACTTTGGACTGAGGAATTACCGAATGTACTCTGGGCTTACCGTACTACCGCTCAGACTCCCACTAGGGAGACCCCCTTTCACTTAACGTACGGCGCTGAGGAGGTCATCCCAGTGGAAGTCGGTCTGCCTACCCCAAGGGTTTTACACCCGAACCCAGCACTGGCCGAAGAGCTCCGTCGGGCAGACCTTGACCTAATTGAAGAGCTTAGAGAAACCACTGCTGTCAGACTGGCCTCCTACCAACAGAAAATGAGAACACACTACAACTACAGAGTCCGACCAAGGGAGTTCGCCGTAGGGGACCTTGTCTTACGCGAAGCAACCCTCGCCACCAAGAATCCGGCTGAGGGTAAGCTGGCAGCTAAATGGGAAGGACCTTACGTTGTTAAAGCCAAAACTCGCCTAGGCATTTACCGACTTCAGGACATGGAAGGTCGAGACCTCCCCCATTCTTGGAATGCTGAGCATTTGAAGCGCTATTTTCAATAAAACTTGTATTTTTTGTATTGATGTTCTTTCTGACAATCTGCACACGTGAATGTTCTCATTTTCTCCACATATGGTGTAAATTTATGATCCACGGGCTACACTTTGTATAACAGCAAGCTTATATCTCAACTATCTGTGATATTCCAACAACGCTTTGATTGCAGCCTCAGCCAGACTGAGCATGAAGAGCTCGGCCAGACCGAGTCACATAAAGCCTCAGCCAGACTGAGCATAAAAAGCCTTAACCAGACTGATCATGAAGAGCTCGGCCAGACCGAGTCACAAAAAGCCTCAGCCAGACTGAGCATAAAAAGCCTCAGCCAGACTGAGCATGAAGAGCTCGGCCAGACTGAGTCACAAAAAGCCTCAGCTAGATCGAGTCACAAAAAGCCACAGCCAAACCGAGTCACAAAAAGCCTCAACCAGATCGAGTCACAAAAAGCCTCAGCCAGACTGAGCATGAAGAGCTCGGCCAGTTCGAGTCACAACAAGCCTCAGCCAGACCGAGTCACAACAAGCCTCAGCCAGACTAAGCATGAAGAGCTCGGCCAGATCGAGTCACAACAAGCCTCAACCAGACCGCGTCATAACAAGCCTCAGCCAGACTAAGCATGAAGAGCTCGGCCAGACTGCATTGCATTGAATTTTTTCTTACAAGTTAAAATTCAATCTGCATTGAGTTCTCTCACTTTCACTCTGCATTGAATTTTTTCTTACAAGTTGAAATTCACTCTGCATTGAGTTCTCTCACTTTCACTCTGCATTGAATTTTTTCTTACAAGTTAAAATTCACTCTGCATTGAGTTCTCTCACTTTCACTCAGCATTGAATTTTTCTTACAAGTTAAAATTCACTTAATATTGAGTTTTCCTTACATTTTACACTTCACAATAATTTATACATTCCAGATGCACAAGCAAAAATAATGGACTGAAAACACAACTCAAATTTTATTTATTCACTAACTAGTACATAAGTTCATTACAGCATTTCAAAAAAAAAAACAAAAACAAAAACAAAAACAAACACACAAAAACAACTCTAAGTACAAGGTCTTCTACGATCAAAAAAAAAAAAAGTACAAGGTCTTCTCCATCTTTTTCAATTATTCCTCCTCACTAGAAATGAGGTCTTCTTCTTCAATCCCCTTATCCAAGGGGGTCTGGGCCACATCATCTTCGTCAATTTTTACACTACTGAGGTCTAAGCCTGGGAACAGCTCTTCAGTTTTACGCTTGAACATTTTCCAGCTACTGTCCCAGAACTCAGCCATTTCGTGCTTATAGAAGTCTGACCGCTGGAAGCTCTCAATAACTTCCACCTCAGTCCTGCCTCCAGCGGTCGTTCCAGACGAGCCCGCCCCCCGAGACACCTCCCTCGCCACGCTGCTGGCGACCGCGGCATCGGTCGCCATATGAAATTCAGCAGACCCCTTGAATTGTTCTATTGCTGCGACATATAGATTGGGGTATGCTACCCTTTCAGAGGCTGCCTTGGTCCTCTCTTCCTCCAACTCCTTCTGCAGGCTCGCCTTTTTAGAGGCCACCTTGACCCTCTCTTCCTCCAACTCCTTCTGCAGGCTCGCCCTCTCCTCCGTTCCCTTAGCACGCTCGTCTTCCAGCTCCTTCTGCAGCCCAGCAATCTTCCCGTCTGCTTTATCCTTTTCTTTGATTTGCTGGGCGCACAGTTCTTCATTGCTGGTCATAGCCTCTTTATGCCGCTCAATGGGGACCGCGCAGGCCCTTTGAGCCTCCCCCGGCTTTTTCTGCTCGCCAGCCAGCTGGAACTCGAGCGACACAACCTAGCGGCGTTCATCTTTTAGCTCCAACTTGACCACGATCAGCTCAGCTTGGGCTTGGTCGGCAAGATTACGATGAACAATGGCCAACACTTGCATTTTTTTAGCTTTTTTAGCTTCCTGCCAACCTTTGGAGCACGCGCTTCGCGAGGCCTTCTTTCACCCTGCACTCTCTCTTGTGAAGTTTGCAAGTTGAGCGTTGGCCTCATCCGACTTGACATTTGCAGCCGCCGCCTTTCTCAGCAGAGCCCCAGCTAAGGTGGTTACCTCCATTTGGGCAGAGCATAACCCCCTTAGCAGCTCAGCCTCATTGAACCTGGCCACCGAGTGAATGGTTGCATCATCCACTATCCCCACAAGGCGATCTGTAGCTGCCCTGGCTGGGCCTTCTTCTCTCTCCAGCCGCCCAAACACCGCGCGGGCGTGATAGATAGCAGTCGTCAGCCTGGACCCCCCTCCTTGGGGCGTAGGACCCCTCTAGCGCTGTTCCTTTACCCTTGGCTCAGGGCCAGTTGCCCCACCCTCTACTTGAACTTCTTGGGCGATCTTCACCACTACTGGAACAACCTCCACAACTTCTGAGGCGACCTCCACCATTCCTGAGGCAACCACTTCTCCTAGGGCCTCCCACACTCCCTCCTCCTCTGCCTCCTAGGCCATGGGGGTCTCCTCTACCGTCATCTCCTTCCTCCTCTTCAAGGTAGGTTCCCCCTTACTCTTCCTCACCTTTCTTTTCTTCTTCCCCACACTGCCCATCTCCTTGGCCCTCTGTTTCAAAGGATCAATCGAGGGCGGTCGTGGCTCAGATTCACCCAAGTCTTTTTTCCCCAGTAATTTGGGGCGCGGTTGGATACTCTCCCACGCGATCGGCTTATGCGGTCAGTCTTCCTGCGCCTCCTTGAACTTACTGGCTTAGGCGAGGATGGTCCTATCCTCCGCCTCTTGTGCCTTCCTTCTCGCTTCTAATTCCGTCCGGTCGAGGTCTCCACTGTTCGGTTGAGGACCCAACCCCGCTGCAAACAAGGCTGACGGCTGAACAAGCTCGTCCCACTTGGCCCCCTCCTTCTGCCGCCATTGCTTCACTTTCTTCACCCTCTCCTCCGCTGCTGCCCCCAGTTTTGGCTCCATCGATTTGGTGGGCACTTTTCAAACTATACGCACCCCAACCCCTCCATTGGCAGACACATAGAACCACCGCGACCTCCACCCCTTGATCGATGATGGCAGCCTCGCCACTAACCCCTTCTCTACTGCTGTCTGCAGGGTAACCCAAGTCTCCTGCTGCCCTGACGCCTTGTAGCATGCAAAAAACCCATCCACTGTCATTTCAGCCCCTCCGTTCGCCTTCGGCCACGCACTCACACAAGCCAGCAAGATCTTCCACGCATTGGGCATTAGTTGTCCTGGGGCTACCTCTAACCGGTTCAGTACATCCACCACTATCCGGGGGAGGGGCAACCTTAACCCTCCCTTCAGCGCCTCCTCGTACAGGGTGAACTCCCCCGGTCGAGCATCAGACGCCCTCTTCTTTGATTCCGACAGTTTTAACTCTATCTCTGCGGGGATCTGGTACTTCTCCCGCATCTCCTCCAGCTCCTTCACGGTAATGATCGACTTATCAACCTTTGTATGCCAATGATCTGGCTCCACCTGGCTTATCGGCGTTAGGGCCGCTATCATGGTGGAAAAATGAGATCGTACCACCGGCTCCCCTACTCTCTCCAATTGCCTCTCCGTTCTGTACTGCTCCGCCAACTCCACCGCATCGTCATCCCCAAGTGGATCAACCCTGGCGATTCCAGCTTCTTCTTGGGCCATTTCTGTGGTGTGTCTACGAATAGCTTCGGATGTGGGCGCAAGGAAATTCAAAAAATGTCGCAGAAGTGTATCGTCAGCAACAAAGGAGTTAACACTTGGAATGTTTTGATTTTTTGCAAAGAGGTAGGTAAATCAAATAATACCAAAGGCCCAAGGCTTGCCCGTATTCCAAGGGTCACTATTAATTTTCGCCAGTTTGAAAACTTTTCAAAAAACTTTGCCCTAACTGTCTTTTCAAACACCCACAATGACCTATCGTTTCACTTCTGGCTCAACGCCTAACCTGCCTCACCACGAGATACTGCCACGTGTACGACCACGACTCACTGCCCCCTCCCCTTACCCTGTCTTTTCCACTTCAAATCACCACATGACACGCCGCCTCTCGAGCCCCGCGCCCACCCACCTTACCCTTCGCAGTCGGCCTCTCCACTCGGCCACCCTTCGTGGTCGACTCTCCTCATAGTCGGTCCCTCCGCTCGGCCACCCTTCGCGGTCGGCTCTCCTCATGGTCGATCCCTCCGCTTGGCCACCCTTCGCGGTCGACCCTCCTCATGGTCGATCCCTCCGCTCGGCCACCCTTCGCGGTGGACCCTCCTCATGATCGGTCCCTCTACTCGGCTACCCTTCGCGGTCGGCCCTCCTTACAGTCGGTCCTTCCACTCGACCACTTCTGGTCGGTCGTTCCTTTCACTCGACCTTTAACCCCCATCTTCCTCATTATTCCCTTCGTTGGACTAAAGCTGCACTCGGGAATGGGGGACTACTGATGTGGTTAGGCCTAGAAAGGCCATCACCCACTATGAACAACCCAAGCCTAACACTTAGGGCCCAAGGCATAACCTAATTGATAAGGCCCAGCACAGCCGAAAATCAACATGACATGAAGGACCAATGACATTCATACATGTGGCAGGCAAAGGACAAGCCACATCAGCAGACAAAGATCTGCAAAGTTATTGCCACTGTACATCGCCATTAATGCAGTCCAGCACAGCATTTATTACGACAACACCTCTCCGTCGGAACAGCACCCCCTCACCCTGAACAAGGTAAGCTACAGCATAGACTTTCAGCCAAGGTGATAGGTCGGAAGGGACGGCGAAATGATTACCAAAGGATATAAGCAGACGTTGAAGACAAGAAGAAGGTTAAATTTTCTATCTCCATTTCATATCTCTACATTACATTTCTCTCTCTCTAACTTGCTCGTCGGAGGGTTCGCTGGGGGACTCCCCGTTCCCCCGTTGAACTTGTGTGCAGGTTCTCTGGTGGGCTTGAACACTCAGTTACAGGTTGAAGAAGCGTGGATTAGTCTGACCACATTCCACCTGGGACCCGTTGTGTAGTAACTATATCATCAGATAGTATTAAAGTAATTTAGATCGTTAGATCATATTGAATATATATTATATGTACAAATAACACAATACAAAATGTTAATTTTTTTTTTCACTCACAAATTATAATGACCACCATAATGACATCTCTTTTACATTATTTAAATTATTTGTTTGAATGTTATCAATAATTTTATAAAAAAATAAAATAAATAGAGTCTAATTTTAACAAATTAATTAACTTAGTTGCATTAAAAAAAAGAAAAAAAAAATTGGAATTTATGTGCAATTTGGCCAATTTGAGATTAATTTGGATTGGGCTTGGGCAAACTACCTCCAGTTAAAATTTGGGCTTGGGTAACTCTTAACACAATTTAGATTAGACTTGGACAACCTCTCAACCTATCTAAACTCGCATGAGTTGCACCCCTAATTTTTTAGTAAGGTTAAATAAACTAAAAATAATGTAAATGGTGCATAAATACAAAAATAAATAACATAAACTATATAGTTTCATGTGAAAGAGATAACAATATAATTTTTTTCATTCATATAACTAACTAATTATTTATCAAAATAGAGTTTTTTATATGATTTAAAATTTGAAAAGAGTTTAATGTAATTATGTCGAATTATAAAATTTATTGTATTTTTTTTCAAACTTAAAGGAAAGTCGGTGTAATTTACCTAAAAAAAATTGTGCATTAACAATATTAATTATTATTATTATTTGAAGTGGTTGAAGATTATACACCTTATAATTAAAAAGAAATAATATAATTTTAATTTTAATTTTTTGAGTTATAATTTTTAAAAAAAATGTCCTAATAAAACACAATATGACATATAACTAAAATAATATTATAATTAAAAAATAATAATGATAACTAAAAAAACAACATAATTGAAGAGACTCACATCCAAAAGATTGTATATTAGAATTTCCCGAAGATTAGATAGCAAAAGCCGAAGATCAGATAGGAAAAGAATAGCTAAGGCCTCGTTTGGCAAGAGGCTATTTTAGTTAATTAGTCAAAAAGTTATTAAATTAGTCAAAAAGCCAACAACTCATACCAAAAAGTCAAAGATTCTCTTTTCTCTCTACTTTTTGCATATCTTTTCGTAATTAGTCAAAAAGTCATCCCAAACATACAAGTTTTTTTTACCTACCTTTTTAGCCAAATAGTTAAAAAGTTACTAAATTAGCCTGTTCCCAAACGAGGCCGTTGAAAAGTCAAAAGGAATTTTACTTATGTGGTCTGATCAATCAAACAAACAAACAAAGGGGTTGTTTGGCAAGAAGGTTTGGGTGGGTTAGGGGTTAAAATAGCCAAAAATAAATAAAATAGGTTATTTTAGTCACAAAAAATAAAATATCAAATCTAACTCATAATTATTATAATCCTCTCTTACAAAAAAAGTTAAAAAAGCTAAAAAATCAAAAAATCTCTCCCAAACCAGATTAAAATAATTCAAATTAAAATAACTAAAAAATCAAAAAGTCAAAAAGACAACCCACCGTCCAAACGGAGGCAAACAATCACAGACTTGCCGGCCCATGTGGTGTGGGTAAAAGCCTAGGTTTCCTAAACGCATAATGGAAGTCTTTATATTTGTTTGTTTTTAAGAATCATTTTCCCATTTTTTTTACCAAGTCTTGCTTCTTGTTTTCATGCGCATATGATTTTTTTTTTTTTTTATAAATTATTAAAAATATACATATAATAGGTTAGGAAGTATCCTTATTTGCAGGGTTTTTTTCCTAACTTTTATGGGCTTATTATTATTTTTTTTAGAGAAAGTTAATAATAAATTGTTAGATTAATATTTGCAGGAGTTGAATTCCTACCTCTTTTTTGCAAGTATTTAAATCTGGCATCTTATTCTATTCTTAAGTGGACGTATTGTATTAACAACTATATTTTTAAAATGAAGTATTATTCAATTAATGAGAACTTGTATTTTTTATATGATAAATGCAACATAAGTTAATAAAAACATATTAGGCCTGTTTGGTAGAGTTTATAAGCTGCTTATTTTAATTTTTAGCTTAATTTAAATTAAAATATTGTGTTTGGTGAAGCTTAAGTTAACCAACTTATAACTTAAATCAAGTTATTTCTTTGCTTATTTTAAAAGCTGGTCAGGGAGTGCTTAAATTTTTTACTTAAGAGTGCAGCTGGTGTGGGGGGCTAAAATTACTTAAATGCCGTCGTCAATACTCAAATATTAATATTAATTAATATTGATATTAATTAAAAAATAAAAAATTGTATATTTCTAAAGAAAAAGAAAAAAATCAATATTAATTGAAAATTTAATTGGTATTAATTATTAATAAATTCATATTGTATATTTTTATATTAATTAAAAAATAAAAAATTATATATTTCTGAAGAAAAAGAAAAAAATCAATATTAATTAAAAAAATCAATATTAATTGGTATTAATTATTAATAAATTAATATTGTATACTTTTGTAATGAATTAATTATTAATTGATACTAATTAATAACAATTGTTGATTATTAATATTAATTGATACTAATAAAAATTAAATATTAATATTAATTTATACTAATTAATAATTTTAGTATTAATTGATACTAATTAATTTATAATGAAAAATAATTGTGACAATAATACTTCCATTCATTTTTAACAAATGTATCAATTTTTATATTAATTGATATTAATTAATACTAATTATATTAACTTTTATTAATGAAAATTAAAACTGAAAAAAATGACAAAATAATCATTTTTATATCATATAAGGGTAGAAATGACAATTATACAGTAAAAAATTATTTTATAACTTATTAACCAAACACTACTCTGCTGCTTAAATTCATAATCCCACAACTGCACCAAACAGGTTAACAGCTTATGTTCACAGCTATAAATCATAATTTGTTAAGGCTCCGTTTGGCAAGAGCTAAACGGGACTTTTTTGGCTATTTTAGCCACAAAAGACAAAATAGGCTATTTTAGCCACAAAAAATAAAATATCACATCTAACCCATAATCATTACATTCTTCTCTCATAAAAAAAGTCAAAAAAACTAAAAAATTCTTCCCAAACCAAACTTTTTAGCCCAAGCTAAAATAGTCAAAAAAGTTAAAAAATTAAAAAACTAATCCACTTTCCAAACAGAGGCTAAATTATAATATATAATCATTTTTTCACACAAGTCTACCAAACACGACCAATATACAATTTGTTTGTATGATATTACTCGTGCCCAAACCCACTTCTCCACTGTCATGCCACGCCCCAGTACTCTTTCCACCACCATGCCTTCCTTTTACTCCATTCACAAACAATCAAACAAAAAAATACTAATAATAAGAATTGCACAACCGAACAAAAATTACACAAAAAAGTTGCACAATGGCATAAAAATGGTAAAGCAAGGACTTTCATAGTGGCGTGACCAGCGGCTTGGGTGTGCGGGTTGCAATATAGATGATTTGAGAATAAAATTATAAGTCGAATAACGCGTTCGTGGATTGATAAATTATGATTTAGATAATTTTTGATAGATTAATCGATTAAAGAATATTTTAATTAATTATCATACATTTACATAATATATAACATAATTTGTATAATATTTTTTAGATATATAACATAAAATAATTTTTCATATATATAGCCACTAATTTGTAATAAATTTCATATTTTAAATCTCTCTCACACTTATTTTTATATTGATATTTCCGTAGAAGTTAAAAAATATATATGTTTCAACTATAATAGAGCTGAACGGTTTGGTTGGCGAATTATAAATTTAAAGTTTAAATTGCAATTAACGGTTAGAGCGGTGCGAATTGATGCGAATCGATGCGATTTTAGTGGATTGAGCGTTATTTTGCACAACCCTACCAGTAGCAGAGTTAGAAAATTAAGTTACAAGGAATACTTATTAATTATAATTTTTTATTTAAAAAAAATCATGAGCAACAGTAAGATAATAATAATTTTATGAGAGAAATTTAAAGATAAAAAATTACATATTCATTATTAATAAAAAAAAAATCAAAATTCTATAATAGTGTGGAATAGCTCGGTTGTGTGATAATGATGTAAGTTTGCAATTTTAGTACAAAAAATTATGGATCAAAATTCCTAATTTTAAAAAATAAAAATACATCATTTATAGCATAAATTATTATAAAATCTATTTAATTTTTATTTGACAGAAAAATATTAAAAAGATGACATTGTCTATAAATGATGTGTTTTGAATGAAAATTATTAAACAGTCTTATAGTACCATATGACATTGCTTACATGATGTTCAAAACATAGAAAATCACAAATCATACTAAGTGGTATGTCAACTACTTGAAAATAATGAATTTATTATATCCGATATATAATATTTTTCACTACACTAATGATTTAAACTACTACATAAACAATACCATATAGTGTTTTCAAAAAATCAAATAATTACTTGTTGTGAACAATACAATAAACCTTTAGTCAAAGAACATGTTAAGAAAAAAAAATATACATTTTCTATATGACAATAACCAAAAAATAAAATTCAAAACTAAAGGAGGGACGTGATCCCGTGGCCTTGCTGTGTCTCCGCCGTGACCCAACCACCGTTTGATTTTTGTAGCAGTGGTGATGGAGATCTTCATGGCCATCAGTTGGGGGAAAATTGTATCCATTAGGTGGCGAAGAATCATGATCCAACATTTGTTTGATCTTTACAAAAATGGATGTCTTTGTGACCCTAGGGTGGTAGAGGATCGTGACCACAAAGTAGCTAATATTGTGATCTTTGATGAGTAACAATAGAGAAAGAGGAGAGAGTGCTGTATTGGGGGAGGGCAATACGGTAGAAGTAGATCGTGGAGGATGTGAGTAATGATATGGACATATGAGAAAAAAAATAAAAAAAAAATGATGGTGACAATGGGTATGTAGAGAAGAGGGTGATGGTGGCAGCTGGTGGAGGTGAAGGGTAGGGGTGAAAGAATAATTGGAAGGACCGATCAAATCGGCTAAATTGAACGATTTTCGGTCGGTGTTTTAAGTTTTCAATCGTTCGGTTCGGTTCGGTTTATGTTTTTCTGTACATTCAGTTCAGTTTACGATTTTTGATTTTTTGAACCGAACCGTATCGAACCGAACCGACTTATATAATATTAATAGGCCCAAAATGTGAGGCCCCAAACCTATGTAGGAATTACATGGCCTAAGCCCAAATTTTATGTAAAATGGATAGAAATATAAGTCCAAAATGTTAGGCCCAACTAGGAAAAAAAAAAGGCCAAAAAATCGAAAAACCGAAAAAATCGCACCGCACCGTAATGAACCGAACCGCGCCGATTTATGTTATTTTTCTGGGCGGTTCGGTTCACAAATATGAAAAATCAAAATGATCGATTCAGTACAAAACTAGTAAAAAAATCAACCGAACCGAACCGATTTCACCCCTAGTGAAGGGAAACCAATGTGCCGAAGGTGTGGTGAAGGGTAGATCCAATAGGGATGCAATTGACAAAATGGTAGTTAATATAATTAAGATAATTTTTAATTTGACATCATGTTAAAAAAAAAGGTCTGATTTGGCATCTTCAAAAAAAAGATAAAAAGTCGAAAAGTCACTATTCTATTTAAGTCACATCACCTCTCTATCCCATCACTTCAAACCTAACCCATATCCAACCCATATTTCACAAAAAGTTAAAAAGTGCACTTATTTAGAACATCTCAAATAACTCATAAATAAAAAAACATCACGAGTTTAAAAAAAGTATAAAAATTTATTAGTCTTATTATTGAAATTTGACGGAGAGTGGTTGGAATCAATTTAGATGATGAATATTTAAATTTTAAAAAAGAAAATGATATATAAATTTATTTTTACATCTATTTTTCAGAGTCAGTGATGTATTAAAAAAATTGTAAATATCAATCAATTATTTTCTTGACACATCATTAAATTTAGAAAGTAAATCTAACTTTTAGGTCTGAATAGTAATACTCAAGATAAATCTTAAAAATTTAATTTGTTGCACAAGTTAAGTCTTAATTTTTTTTTCATATATTTATTTGGTAATTTCTGTAATAAAAAAAGGGATGAATTGCAAATACACCCCCTTAAGGTCTGATTAAAATACGAATCGCCCTCTGTAGTGTTGGAAATTATATTTCACCTCTTAAGATTTTTAATTTCATAACAAATCTCTCATTTTATTAATAAATTATCAATTTAATTAATAGCGTTTAGTCATGTTAAAAATTTGTTTTAATTAATAATTTAAGTAATTATAAATTTTATTTTTTTAATTAATTTTTTTAAATAAAAAATAATTTATATTTTAAACAAATCATAATGAATGCATTGATAATTTATCAACGAAAAAAAACCATATATACATTCTTAAAAATTGAATTGAAAAAAAAATAATAATAAAAAAATAAAGAAATGCCAGCACAGCAGCTAAAACACTCTCTTTCTTCTTATGCCATTAACGCCAACAGTGACTGATGATGAATGATCATTCTCTCTCTCTCTCACTATCCTCCGTTTTTCTCTCTCTAGAAAAACAAATCTTGGTAAAGAGTCAGTTGTCAGGTTAGGGTTTTTATAGCGAGCAAGTATCCTCTAGAGTGATTTTTTTCTAAAGTTTCTTAGAGTGCTATACTGTGTGGTTGAGATTTACTGGCAAGTCACATCAATTTTTCTGATGTGACTTGTCAGTAAATCTCAACCACACAATGTAGCACTCTAGGAAACTTTAGGAAAATTTCACTCTAGAGGATCCTTGGTGTTTTATAGCATTTTGGAGACAGTTTCGGAGACCACAGTATGTTTTGGAACTTATGGGAGAAAAGAAAATAAAAAATTATTTAAATAATAAAAGAAAATAAATAATTATAGTTTTTTTTTATTATTTAGATAAGGAAAAAATTAAAAAAAAATAATTGTAATTTTTCTCATTATTATTTGGTTAGATTTCATTAAGAAAAAAAAAATTTATTTTATGTTATATTATCAAAATAATCTTTTTATATTTTCAATCATTTTATTTCTTTTATTTTTATAAAGACAAAATTAGTATTATGAAAACAATAATTTCTTTTCTCTCCCAATCTCTCCACTTTTGAAAAGATTAAAAATAAGGCTCATAAAATAAATAAATTTCTCTCAATTTCTCTCCATTTTTTTTTATTTTTTTACTTAAATTATTTAAACAAATAAGAGAAATACATATCATTCCATTTCTTTTGTTTTGTCTGCAAATCACTCCATCCAAAAGAAAGAAAACCAGATCAAATTCCTTCAGATAAGGTGTGGAAGCTTCACTTCTGTTCTTTCCTTTGATTCCTTCTTCTTATATCTGTCTTTTATTTTTTTGGCTTTATTCAATAATTATATATACGTCTCCTAGATTTGTTGAAGTTTCCTAATAGAACATCATAGAATCATTTTGTATCTTTAGACCCTTCAATTCCTGTGTTTTTTTGGGTTTCTTGCTTGATGATTTTTAGGTGAACATAATCTGTAGATTTAGATCCAATTTTGATGGGTTTTTTTTTTTCTTTAGATCAAGAAATGAAACATTTTTATTTTTATATTGGTCTCTGATTCTGTAATTTTTTGGGGGGGCCTCTTTTTCTGTAGATATAACCAGTAAAATTTGATGTTTCCGTTTCAGATTGAATTTTTGATGGGTTTCTATTGGGTTTGATTCACATATATGGGAAGAGCTATATTTGATGGTAATCTTTTTTGTTGTGGGTTTGGTGAAAAAGATGCTGAATTTTGAGAGTTCCAGATTGGTTTGTTGATGGGTTTCAGTAGATTTTGATGTTAATCACAGCTTCATTTATTTAAAGTTTGTGAAAATGGAGAAGCAAACAAATTTTGGTTGTGGGTCTGTCGTGAATTCGGGTAGAGAAATGAAATTAGAAGAAGAAGAAGATTTCCGGAGTTGTTGCGAAGATGAAGATGAATTGATGGAGAGGGAAGAATCAGCGAAGGAAAGTTCAAAGGACATTCTTGATGAAGGTTCAGTGAATATGTTCTTCAAGGGTATATCGATAGCTAAGGCTGGAGAATGTGGCACTGGGCTTTCCGGGATTGGGGTGGTTATGGAAAGATCAGCTAATGTTCCTTTGATTCAAGTACAGAAAAAGCTTGATTTCTATGTAGATGAATCGGTTGCTAACTATTTAGCTTTGATGGATGGTCTGTTAGAGGCTGCACGAAATAAGATTGTGCGGGTGTTTGCTTGTACCGACTCTGAGATTTTATATAATCAGGTGAGCCATCTAATCCAGCTTTCAATATATACTTACGGTTTTTTACCATACTTTCTTCAATTAGAGTCTGATGCAATTAATTCTGCTGCTAATGTAGTTTCTTTATGATCTAAATGTTGGTAAAATTTTGTTTCCGACTGAATATAAACATCTGAACATATATCTTTCTTTGTGTCAACCAGAGGTTTTTTTTTTTTTTTCCTGTTTGTGTCTGTTACCCAGTTGTTGATATGGTTTTTATTTTCTTTGTTATTTTGAGATATATGGCTTTTTGACCAGGCAATATTTTGTAGTTTTTGGTTTAAATGAAATGCAAAACCAGCATTTAATGAATGCTTAAGTTCCATTAAAAAAAAAAAAATCGGATCACTTATCCCGTTTATTATGCCCTTATACATCTCTATGATTGAGATACAAAATTTATAAAGATTGGTTGTTTGTGTAATCCATTTGATTGGTTGGCTTGAAAACATTCTTGAAATTACCTTTCATAAGTTAAACAATAAAGAAAAAAATTTGAGCAGTAATTGGTATCTTTTTTCTTTTCTAATTTTTATGTTGATGTTAATTATCTCCAAGTACCAACATATTTTCGGTGTATTGTTTCATACGTCTCAAAGTGATATGACTTTTTGACAGATTATTAATGGGGAGAAACTCGATAATCCACTTCTCCTAGCATTGAGGCAAAGGATCCTAGAACATGCGGAAGATCTGGAAGCCTTTGTTCTTAAGTTGGTTCCCCACATAGACCTAGAAAGGCCATTATGCTTGGCCCAAGTGGCGATTGGGGTTGTCTCTTTTCCTGCTGAGGGAGATGAATCATTTGAAAAGTGTTCGATATGTTGCGAGGAGAAGCCATTGCAGATGACTATCACATTGAAATGCTCCCACAAGTTTTGTTCCCATTGTATGAAAACCTATGTCGATGGGAAAGTGCAATCTTCTCAAGTCCCCATTCGATGTCCTCAGTTACGATGCAAATATTGTATCTCCATCCCTGAATGCAGATCTTTTCTTCCGGTTGCCTCATATGAAATGTTAGAGAGAGCCCTTGCAGAATCAAACATTCTCAATTCGGGCAAAATTTATTGCCCTTTTCCAAATTGTTCAGTTCTCCTCGATCCTCTTGAATGCTTATCGACAAGGGCGAGTTCATCGAGTCAGTCAGATAACAGCTGTGTGGAGTGTCCGGTCTGTCAGAGATTTATCTGTGTGGAATGTGGGGTCCCTTGGCATTCTTCGATGAGCTGTGAAGAGTATCAAAACCTCCCTCTGGATGAGAGGGATGCAGCTGACATTACTCTGCATCGTCTGGCAGAAAGCAATAGGTGGAGGCGCTGCCAACAGTGCCGGCGGATGATTGAGCTAATCCATGGTTGCTACCACATGACTTGTTGGTAAGATCACTTTCTTTAGACATATAGACGCTGCTGTTTTTCTTTTTTATTTAAAAATAATAATCTTCTTAAAATCGAAACAAAAAAAAAACTACTATAAAAAGGAAACTAAACGGTATTATTTTAAATGTACTATTAAAGTTGGATAAGTAAGTTTAAATAGAAATTTTCTTCCCTCTTCTACATATGGGTCGCCCTTCTACATGCGTGCATGTTAGACAAGTTAGCAGTCTGGCTCTGAAGTAAAATCATAAATGTATCTTTAGAGCAGTGAAGGAAAGAAAGGCGTTACATACCTGCACGACATGAAAATAATCTCATTTAATAAATCCATTTATGGTGGGATTTTTTAATTTTCTTTCAAACCAACCCTTCAAAGTAGTATGTGATGACAATATTTTGGCAGTACTGTTCACACCTTATTTTTGTTTGAGGGTCAAAAACCTTATGAAAAGCTATGCAATATGGACTTCTAAATTTGTGAAGTATCTGTGTCAAACTGGATCCTTGGGTTAGGGTGTGAGATGCATTCCATCATGCTATTGCACATGCACCCAACATTTTACTATGAAATTATGCACAAAATGCTCTATGCTAGTCTGCGAATAGCATTAATTTTTACCCTAAATAAATGAAAGAAGTATGAAATTTACCCATGCCTTGGTGTCATTGTGCATGAAAATTAGATGAACTTGACACTTGGACACGTACTCGCATCTGACTGTACCCAAGATGCATGTAAGAAGTGTGAATTTTTTTTTAATATTTTGATTATAATTATTTTTATGCCCCTACTAGACAAAAACCCTAGATCCGTCCTTATTAGCTGTACCCAAGCCCATGTAACATAGATGACTAGTCTGGAGTATCAGCTATTAGGAAAAAAAAAAAAGACCTAATAAAAAGGGGAAAAAACTGTAGAGATATCCACCAAAGTGGACTAGATTTTCCAGTTCCCACCAAAGTTTCCTTCCTCTCCTTTGCTTGGAGATTACTCAATGTCTCATCTCTTTACATTGATGGAAGATGGCTTTTTGACTGGGCTTTTTCTGGTGTTTATTAGCCAGTCTTGGGTGGAAAGATGCCGACCAACAAGGAGAGGTGGTCAAAGCCATGGTGCATAGAAGGGGAATTTAATGTAATTCAATTTTCGGTTAGAGAATGCTTGTGTTCTGCTATTACCTTTTCTCTCATTTGTATTTATGTTTTATGTCCATGTGCCCAGACATGCGGATGTGCTTTCTTTTTGTGTTTGCCCATGCACGGCTGTAAAACAAGAGTGGTTTGTTATGGATTATATGTTCAGATTGAAATTTATTATGATATATCATTTGAGGGAGACAATATTCCCTAAAATATTGACCTTAAACTATGTTCAACAATTCTCTCAACACATTAATCTAAGAAGTACGGATACATACATAAAAAAGTGATGGTGATTCTTTCCACTTCCCCCACCCCCTTTTCCTCTCTTTTATTGTGTGTGTGTGTTTTTTTTCACTTTTTGAAGTTCTGATTATGTGATTTGTGTCTGCAGGTGTGGGCACGAGTTCTGTTACTCATGCGGTGCTGGTTATCGAGACAGCCAACAGACATGTCAGTGTGCATTCTGGGATGAAGACAACTCCGAGGACTTGGTCGCTCACCCAACCCAAGAATCCGAACAATGGGCATGGGATTCGTTTGACTCACTCCCCATGATTATGGATGCTTACACTGATCAAGAGAGATCACAGCTGGCGCTGATCCAGAGGTTCCTCGCAGGTGGATTCGGTCTGAGCGATCATCACCCTTATCAATCGCCACCTCGCTGTACAGACTCTTATGTCGATGCAATGAAGGATCTTCATCAGCTTCCTTGGCTCGAAAGGTTTGTATCGGTAATTAGTGACAACTACTATGATTAATACATTCAATGAAGCAAATGTAGCGCTGGAACGTTCCAGAAACTGGAAATAAGCCGCTTTGTTTCGTGGAAAACGCTGCGAGGAGGTAGAGAGTCTCACACGCTTTTACTCCATTTTAATTTTTAGTGACTACACAGAGTGGGCACTTGTACTTTGATATGTAGTTTTCATTAGTGATTTCTTTTCTTTTTTTCTTTCTTCTTTTTTTTTAAATGGGATAGTGATTTCTATGTTGGATGACCTTTTTGTGAACTTGAATGTCCTTGCTTTAATGGTGAGGAATTGTTGCATCATGATTTGCTTTCTTCTTCAAAGAGGATAGAAAAGAAAATTGAAAAATATATGTTGAATTACAGATTAAAAATCAATGAAACAAGCATGTTCATTTATTGTGGTTCTCTCCCTTAAATTTCCAAATAATTGAGATGTGTTATCCAATGTTTTGAAATGGGTGTAAAATTGGTCCGGCTCAGGCTCAGCTCAGGTCCAGGCCCAGATACAATACCTTAGGTCTAGGCTCATTCCTAAGGCCGGGTTTGTGGGCTTGCGGATTTTTAATTTTTTTAAATTTTATAAATTTTAGTGTAAATAAACATTAAAAAATTGTGACTTAGAAATTAAAAAAGAGAGTAAAATTAATGTAAATAAAATTAACTAGACAAAAATGATAGAATACAAATGATGAATTGTATTTATGTTAATTCTCCTAAATTTGTAAATTAAGATTTTATTTGTAGTGTGCATTTTCTTTTTATGTTTTTTTTTTTTAATCAAACTAAACATGGGATTGGATATTCCGACTTTTGATAAAAATGACTTTCAATTCTTGAACCAAATATTGCTTAAGAGTTGTGCTATTTAGCCTTCGTTTGAGATGTGAATTGATATTTTGATTTTTTAATTTTTTAAATTTGGGGTTAAAAAGTCTTATTTGAGATGAGTTTTTTTGATTTTTTTGACTTTTGTGAGAAAAAATAAAATAATTATGATTTGGATATGATATTTTGTCTTATGATTTTTTAGTCTATTTTATGTTTTTGTAACTAAAATAGTCTTAAAATTACATGCCAAACATATCCTTGGTTTAAAAATTTGCAACAAATCACAACTTACCACCTTGGATGTTTTCGAGCTGGGAGTGAACTTAGAGCATCTCCAACGGTGACTTAAATTTTTCACCAAATCTGAGTCAAAAATGACCCATTTCACCAAATTTGATACCACTCACTCCAACGGTTCACCTTTCACCAAATCTATCCCGGGACAACCGGGTGGTCGACTGGCCGGTTGACTGGTTAGGCAAAAAAAAATTTTTTTTTTTTTTTTTCGCGAATTGTCTGAACTTTTTTTTGAACTTTCTGAACTTTTTTCGGGACGACCGGGTGGTCGACCGACCGGTTAGGCAAATTTTTTTTTTTCTTTTTTTTTAACGGTTTGAACTTTTTTTCTGAACTGTTTGAATCTTTTACTGGTTGACCGGTTGGTCAACCGGCTGGTCGACCCGGTCCCCCTTGCAACGGTCACCAACAGTGTTTTGGTGAAATCAGTATTTCGTCGTCAGTTTGATGAATTTTTTGATGAAATCTCAATTTGATATTCATTTGGTACCACCGTTAGAGCTGTGAACAGTGATTTTTTCATCAAAATTTGAATTTGATATCAGTTTTAGTGAACCATTGAAGATGGTCTTAGAGCATCATTTTTCATAAATTAGCTAAAAACAAAAGGTCATCTACTTTATGCATAAATTCATAATCATCTAAAGTTGCTAATAACATCGGTTAATTTCACTTTTCTCTTAAATTATTATTATTATTTATTTTATTTTCAAACTATCAATTTTATTTATTTAGTTTTCAAATTTTCTAATTTGAGTTAATGTGATTAGAGACAATTGTCTAAATCAGTAACCATTAAAACTTAATTTGATTAGCAAAAGAGTCATTTTAAAATTTAAATATGTTCTATGAAATGAAATGAGAAACACTGAAAATTACATCAATTCAATTGATAGTTCAGAAATAAAATATTAAAAAAAAAATTAACCATAATTTAGGAATAGTTAAGCAAGAAATCCCTTTTCTAAATCCACCAACTAGGTACCTTGATTGCTTTGGAGGCAACAAAGTTGAGTGGAGGAAAAAATGAAAAAAAATCACAAATCAATTCGATCCAAATCAAATTGTATGGTTTGATTTGATTTGATTTTTTTCAATTATTTGGTTATAATTTTTAAACGGCAATGCTAGGGAGCTCGAAAATGAGCTCCCCCGAATCCCCCTAATTTTGTTTTTTTTTTCAGAAGCAGAGGAGGAGGAGGAGGAGGAGGAGGAGGAGAGGAACTGGAGAGGGCCATAATCACAGGAGAGGAGGAGGAGGAGGCGGAGGCGGAGGCGGGGCTGGGCAGAGGCGGGGCTGCGACGGGGGGGCTGGGCGGCGATCGGGCTGGGCTGGACGACGACGACGACGGGGACCTCTCTTCTCTCTCTCTCTCTCTCTCTCTCTCTTTCTCACTTTCTCTCTTTCTCTCCCTCTTCCTCTCTGCGACTGAACATGGAAGAAGACGAAGAAAAATAAAATAAAAAAAAAATAATGCCCAAAACGACGTCGTTTTGGGCACTAGGGGGATTAGGAGGGGAGGGAGATTTTCGAGCTCTCAAACATTATTCATTTTTAAATAAGACAAACTTTTTCTTTATTAACTTTTTTCTTTTTAAATTCTTATCCAATTTTATAATTCAAACACAACATTAGTGATTTGTCTAACCTATTTGTGCCAGCTCAACTCACCCAATAAAGAATTTAATCCAATGAGCAAAGGTTACTCAAGAAAGATTATGATGCACACTGTACCGTGTGCACCTTAAAAGTAAAGAAAAAAATAACATAATTTCATACTTTTCAAGTCATAACTAAAAAAGAAAAAAATTATAACCAAACAACACATAAGGTATAATTAAAGATCTCATGAGCCATAACTAAAATAAGTTTACAACTAAAAAAGAAAATTAATCATAACTACAGAAGAAAATGACATAATTTAAATGTGCATATAGTAGGAGGGGTGTATAGTAGAATTGCCCTTCTCTTTTAACTAACACACTTGAGGAAAAAAGTTAAGACACTTCCTTTTTATACACAACTGCAAAAATTGAACTCATTTTGCTACATTTCTCAAAGTGACTGATCTAATGTAAGGCATTCAATAAACATAAATAAATGATCTAAATGTATCAAAATGATATTTGCACCAGTAGAGTAACATTGTCAAAATTTAACATTTTGATACTGTAAATATGTCAAATTATAATTTAGGCATTGCCATATTTTAAATGAACAATGGGAGTTACTCTAAGGAATGAATGTTAGCAAAGAAAATTGGTAGTTCTTTTATTTTTCATTTTTTTTACATTAGAATATTTATGCTCCACACTTAAATC
This sequence comes from Camellia sinensis, assembly GCF_055761805.1. Taxonomy (NCBI): domain Eukaryota; kingdom Viridiplantae; phylum Streptophyta; class Magnoliopsida; order Ericales; family Theaceae; genus Camellia; species Camellia sinensis. The sequence goes on along the minus strand of NC_138961.1, from coordinate 68,751,222 downwards.
ACGGAGGAAAAATAAGTAAAAAGAAAAAATCATTACTACCATCCAATTGAATCAGCTTCATGATCACGAGTTTTCTTATGTTTCTCAGTACATCAATTATAAACAGACACAGAATGAAGTGAATAAGCATTGTTTTGTTTTTAGTTCTCCAGTTTCCATGATATTCAAGGTTTCAAAAATTTTCAGTTTCTTCGGTAGCGCAAAACATTCGAAAGAAAAGTAAAAATGGGATCGAATTGCACAACCCAAAGGTGGTTTTCCAAGAAAACAGGTAATCAAAAGATCGAATCACTATACTTGTCTTGGTGGTTCTTGTCTTCCTATTTTATTGATCAGAAGCATCCAACAATGCCATATTGATTTAGAATTCGATTCTAAGAGTTTAAAGGGTCATAAAACTTTCTATCAATTCAAAATTCATTGTTTCTTCAATGACAAGTGTACTAAAGATACAACACATGTTCTTTAAAATGTTTGCAAAGAATATGACAATAAAATAAATGTTCATAGTATAAGATATAACAAACAAACAACCATACCTCAAAATGCTATTTTTGTGATCTCTATCATCAATTTTCTTTACACAAAGAATCATCCTTGAAATATGCACCAACCAATCTCTGCCGGAAGGATCGACAAAATTTTCAAAAATCAAAAGCCCTGTTATCTACACTAATTGATCAAAATGTGTCCAACCTTTAACAAGAGATTTCATTTGAACCATAGCTAATTGCGCGTAGACTTGAGGCAGACATATTTGTCATCCATCTACGAGGGCCATTCGATTCGGCTAAGATATTATAGGCATAGGAAGGCCACCTTACATCCGTAGCACACGAGCTTGTAACGCCTCTTCTAATAATCTTTTGTGTTCTCTCAAGAACTAAAAGATTGGAAAATGTCGAAAAGCTGTTTCCTACAAACACATCGGCTCTCAAGCAAACTTCGTAATCAATAGCTGATTGAATGAGGTAAGGGTACCTCTTGTAAATTCCTGCTACGCCCAATTTCTTCTTCTCAAAGGGAAGCAAACCTTCCTTCCAACCGTCCAAGATAGAGTCATCTTCAAGAAGACTATCGGCCACAGCAAGGTAAACAACAATTGGGCTTTTCAGTCCCGCAATATTCCCAACTCGCTCCATAATCTCCTCCTTGCTGCTACAAATTTCGCTAATGTTCGATCTTTGCTCCATTTTCTTACAGTGAATCATCCAATCCTTCTCTATCCGCATGTGAACTGCTATATAAGGAACTGGCTCCAACACAGAATTCCCCGAAACAATTTTTCTTCCTATGTCTCTAATCTTGGAGACAACTTTATCAACTTCTTTGGATATTTCACCTACCAAACCTAAGCACTCGAAGACCATGGCGTAATCTTTAACGGGCCAGTGATCGTGCCACAGAAATGGGTTTTTCCCAACTATCCGAATTGTTTCATACCCGTCATATGGATCGTTGCTAAACTGTCTCAGTTGATCTAGATCTCTCTCAACCGTCCACTTCCTTCCACTTCCCTTTTGAAGCTCAACAACATTAGACCGGTTTGAAAGATCTGTGTATTGGCCTAATTGGACAAACCCGTTGCAAAGCGAATTGAACCTTTCAAATTGGAAGACCTTGTCAAAGGAAATGGGTCGCAGGAGATCAATTTCTTTGTAAAACAACGAAGCACTTAGGCTCGGCATCAAAAGGGTTCGGTTTAACATTCTTGCAGTCAGGCAAGCTCTAGCAAAAGCAATCTTCTGATTGTTTAAACCCCATATGATTTGAGGAACCTCCAAGAACTTGAGTTTTCGAATTCCAAATTGTGAATTTAACGACAAGGAATCATTTGGGATCAACATTTTAACGCTGTTGTCATGTTCAATCCCACAAAATCCAGAGAATGTAGGGATCAAAACAGATCTAAGAACCAAAGCAATGACAAGCAAAGCAACACATTTGCAAGGAATAGAATTCAAATGGGTACCGAAGAATCTCAAATGCTTACAATTCCACAAGTCCATAGATATTCAATCTTGAAACCCCAATAATTCAATCATTTCAACTAAACAAATTCAAATCTCACTTTGAACCAACATAGTTGTTCAATAAATTCATAAGAAATCCATCTCAGTGTCTCAAGATATTCTTGAATATATACCCAGCAACACAGTCATTTCGATAAGTGGATAATCACACAACTCTGATCTCAACATTTTGCTGAAAAATTCAAACAAACTCAATTTCACTCCAAAATCAACACAACATTAGTGTTTGGATCTTGGATTTGTGAGTAAACTGTGGAGAGAAAAGAAAAGGAAAGGAAAATTGAATAAAATATATAAGCTGAATTTTTTTCCACAAATTCCTTCTCTTCTTTGTCTCACTAATCCATTCATAAATCAAAGATCCAAACACAGTCTACAATGACCCAACATCGAAAATACTCCAGGAACTCAAACAAAAAAAATAATAATCATTGATTTCTCACCTTAATTAAATTGCATTACGTGATTAAGTGAAAACCCAGATGGCAATTTCAATCGCAGAAATCCGGCACTGAAACGATCAAGAGAGTGATTCAAATCCAAAAAGGAAAAAAAAAAAGATTTGATAAAGGAATCAGAATTCAGAGGAAACCCAGACGAGAAAAGTTGATGGGCGATCCGATCATGAATGGAAAGAAATCAAGACAAGGCAAATTCCCGGGAACCAAACACAACGCAATTAACCCACCACAATCATGACAACCAAGAATGAACAAGAAAGCTCTGGATAGGGAAATTGAAATCAACCCAAACCACAAAAAGATTATGAAAGAAGAAAAATTTAAAGTAGAGAAAGCAAATTCCTGGAAACCAAACACAACCCCATCACAATCATGACAACCAAGAATGAACAAGAAAACTCTGGAAAGGGTAATTGAAATCAACCCAACCCCACCCAACCCAACCCACAAAAGGCTTATGAAAAGCAAAACCCAGAAAGAAAGAAGATTCAAGAAGGAAATAAATGAGAAGAGGAATAGAAAGAGTATATTGGTCTGGGAAATTTGGAGGTCAGAGCAGAGGAGGCAACTGGGAAAAGACAAGAAAAGGGCAGGAAAAAGGATTTGTCAGAGGAGAGAGTACAGTTGCGCACAGCACAAGAAAGGGGAGGAAAAAAGAAAAAAAATAAATTAATAAACAGAGCATGTGACAAAAAGGGCCACCTGGGTTTCACTGCTCAAGAGAGCTCTTCATGTTTTTTGTTACTTATGTGAAACATAGCTGTCACATAATTATGAAATTTATTAAATTTCATTTTGAAGTGCATAAAATTCCTTCTAGGTTGTACTTAAATTTGGCATAATTTCATATCAGTGAATGTTGAGAAAATTATTTTTAAATTAGTAATAAATATTATAAATATTAAAAAATAAAATCATATATTTTTTCATAAATTTGTAATTAATTTTGAAAGATATGTCAGGCATATAATTTTTTTTCTTTAAATTAAAGGAGAAATTAAAAATAAAAAAAATTAAGATTTGAGTTTTCTAATATATTATGAGTTTTTAATATTATCAATTTAAACTTTAAATTTTTGATGTATTTTAATCTAACATATTTATGTATTTATGTTGAGTAAAATTGATGAAAATATGAGTATTATAAGCAAATGATTTAGATTAAAAATAAGTCAAAAGTTTAGAATTTAAATTGATAAAATTAAAAATTCATAGTTTATTTTGTTACAAGACTAAAATCTTGGCATTTTTTTTTTTTTTTTGTAATTATTCCTAAATTTGAATTTGAATTTGAATTTGGTAATGGATTGGGATGAATTTGAAATAAGGACGGTTAATTATGTTATGATCTCTTCAAAATCAATATGATTATTATTGAATATCATTTTACCCCTTTGTGCTTTCAAAATTGAGCATTTGTACAATTTTTATAATTGAAAAGATTAAAATATATGAGTTTTTAAATTACAGATAATGTAAAATTTACTATAATTATGCGGTCTTGATATAATTAACTCAAATAACAATGTAGAAATAGATACTTGAAATCCTTCGGTAGGAATTATAATTAATTGTGTGGAGAAAAAGACCTGGTTTGGCAATTACTTTTTTGTTTTAGCAAAAGAATTTATTTTTTTTTTTTTAAAAAAAAGCATTTTTAAGTCTTAATTAAGTAGAAGACCCTAAATTTTTTTATATACAAAAAATGAAAAAATCCACCAAGATCAAAAGGAAAAAATAATTTTTTATATGTATAATATATGTTTATTTTTTAGATCCTTCAAGACTATAAGTACCTTGAAAGGGGAAAAAAATTATCATAATTTGCTTAAAAATTAACTAAAGGCAAACAAAAAAATGTAAATTTGTTTAGCCTATGCCAAACAGAATCGTAATAAAATATTTTATCTTCTTCCCCTATTCTTTTATTTTTCTGATGTATAATAGTTGACTCTTTTATATTTTATAAACCTCTATTTGTTTGTAAAACTTAACTTCAAATTCTTTGAACTATACAAATGAAACCTTAGATTATATTTCAATAAAAAGAAATGAAAACCTCATTGCTGAGACTATTATTATTACTAACATTGAAATGCTAATCTTATTATTAAGAATTTTGTAAATAATTATAAATTTTTTTGTTTAAATATTATTAAGTGTTTGGCTTCATTAAAAATCTTATATAAAAAATAACAAAACATATTGCAGACCCAGTTATAATACAGATTTTTACTTAATTAGTGAATGATTCTTACTAAGAATATTTTCTTGCTAAAATAAGATCCCAAAAAATGAAAATATGCTCTTTTTTTTTAATAGTTTAGTATTCTCATATTTTTTAATAATAATAATTCAATTACTAAAATCAAACTACCTATAGTGCCCACTTTTTTGAAATTTTATTTTTATGGGACACCTATAGTGCATTTGTACATTTGATTTGTGAGCTCTCCAAATATCAAGGTGTCGGGGGCATGTTCTTTCTACATATTTAATTGTCCTGCAACTTGCGTGCTAAGGTTTTAATTTTCTTTTTTGAACTTGGTTATCATTTAAAACACTTTTTAGAAAATTATACTTTCTTATTTTTCGTATTTTTTTTATTTTTATTGAATTTTTTTAATATTTTGAGCAATTTTTAAAACTTTTACACATACCTAACATAAATATACTTAAAAAGTAAAAAAATTTGAAAAAAACCTTTTAAAAATTCACTAAATACCAAAAATATATATAAAAAAAAAGTACGATAATTTAGTACATTTTTTTATATTTTTATGTATTTATTAATTTTAAAAAATATTTTTTCACAAATTTTTTACTTTTTAGATACATTTAAGTAAAGTGCATCTAAAAAAGTAAAAAAAAATGTTTAAAATTTTAAAAATATTCACTAAAAATAAAAAAATACGAAAATCAAAAAACTCAATTTTTTAAAAACTTAATCCAAAAAATTCAAACCAAACACACTGATTGTTATTTATTGGCAAGTTGTGATTTGATTAATGCTATCTAGTCTCTCCTAGTTAAATACAATACAATGGCCTTGTTTGGGAAGTGGCTATTTTAGTAGGTTATTTGGCTTTTTGGCTATTTTAGTAGGCTATTTTAGTTTTTGTGTTTGGGAAGTTAAGATGAATTTTATTTGAGTTGGTGTATTGGAAAATGTGTTGAAATGATGTTTGAAATTAGAATGACAAATTTGCCCCTAAAAATATATTTTTTTAAATTGTTGTCAAGGGATAAAACCGTAATTTACCATTGATGGGACAAATTTTGTAGCTGACAGTGTAGGCACAGCCTGCACTGCCGCTGTGCAGTCCTATTCTTTCTTTTTTTTTTAAAAAAAAAAGCTTGCAGAAGTGGCTTTTTGGCTAAAAAAATTTTTTAGGCTATAATAGCCGCCCAAACTACTTCCCAAACAGCCCCAATAATAGGATTACTACAATCAAGGTTCAAAACCTTTGACTTGTTGCCTCTGCTCCAACACAGGAACACTTTTGCACAAAAATTGACTGGTGGCTGTCGGCCACCCCAATTGGCCGGTCGGCTAGTATAAGTGGCCGGTCGACTACCTCAAGTGGCTAGTCGGCCACCTGCTTTTCCAAACTTCTGTTTTTGCTGCAACAGAGGCAAAGCAATGCATTGTTCAAGGAATGTGAGTACTGCCACCCTCCTTATCATTTCTCAAGCTCAAAGGAGTATGACACTTGGCTCTCAAGCCACCAATCGAGCATTTTTAATGCGTGCTTGGCCAAAGAGCCAAGCTTGTACAAGCTTAATGAATGCAAAAATAAGACTCAAAGTACCACTACCCTATCATGCATGATCAAGGGTGACGGCGACCAAGAAACGTGACGCATTTCATCACTTTGAGTATGAAAACTTCTTTGAATTCTTGGCGACCAATAAAGTAAATAAAACTGGTTTTCTGGATCTGAGTCTGGGGGTTTTTTCTGGGGCCTTCTCTGCTATTTATACTTCTCAAGGATAACCATCGAACTGCACTTCTAACCGTCGAACCGCTCCTCCATGATCGCTGATCATGTTGCCTTATAGTTAGCTCCACTCAAATAATACCTGCAGTTAGGCTTCCCTCTTGAGTTTGAATTCAAATGTGAGTAACCGTTGAAGCCACATCACTTTGTATCTCTTTGCTGATCCAGTACTACGCAGATCTTTATGAAAACCAATACTAACTACCACGTGTACGATCATGATCGAAGGTTTGAATTGTCTTCTCATATTACCCTCAACTTGCCACGCGTCGAACTGTGATTGGCCTGTACAAAATATATAGCCAACATTACCCCCCGCACTAATATAACCAATACTTGGTGATATTAGTAGATCAAGGCATTTTACCACGTTTTAAAACGTGCATGGGCTTTTGCATTTCTCATAAATGCAACTGTCATTCATCATTTGCATTAAATTCTCTTCTAACCCTTGAACACTCCCACTATCTCAGTATTCGAAAAGACTGATACATCTTTTATGACTAAGCCAATCTTTTCTTACGTTGATCAAGCATACGAAGAGTTTTTTGATGATACTATTCATCCTGGAAAGAACCTTCATGCATTGATTAGCCACCTTTATCCACCTCTATTTATATAAGTTATGGAAACTTTCGCAAGTCATCATCCTTCGAACCAAGAACCTACTACTTACGATTCTCTAGGACACAAATTTGCAATCATGGATGTCGGAAGCTCTTCTTCTGGAACGAAACTATCCGCGTGGGACAAAGCTGCTGCTGCTTCTTCTTCTTAAATGGCTTCTGGCTAGGGAACTTGGTCCACTACTGCTCAACCTCAGACAAGGGAACGCATTCATCATCGTTTCCCTAAATTCGATGACTTCCTTGACATTCCTCCTTCCAAACGCAGTTCAGTAGTATATCCATATGTTTCTATTAATCGTAGCCGCAGTCTTGAAGACAATCTGCTTACAGCATGGTACACTTCTACCTTGCCATCTCGGGTGGTTCGAAGTGTCCTGCATCCCGTTGAAACTCTAGGGATCAGCCTTGCGCTTTTAGCCAAAAAGGCAAAACTTTACCCCTCCGATTGGCTAGAATGTGTGACCAGGCCTGAATTTCTGGACTTACCCAGGGAACCTCCGACTGCTCCTCCTCTCCCTTCTAACCCAGATTGGATTAATGAGTTGAAGCTCACTCTCTCTGAGGGCCAACCCTTTCCCCCTTACAGGGCCCCAGTACCTCCAACTCCCTATCAGCAATTCAGGGCTCAGATATTGCTTGCTGCATTCTCTCATTTACCCTTCGAGGTCTTTCGAAATGATATTTCCCACCAAAACTTTCTATGGGCTTGTGACATTATTGTAACAACCCCAGTCCTTAATTATCTATTAATTAGTAATTAAGAATGCTAACTAAGTATTTAGAATGAAATTATGTGTTATTGTTAATTGTGATATGTGCTTTGTAGTAATTTGTGCATATCTATCTGATTTGAAAATTATTTGTCATGATTCCTACTTTGAATCTGAAGTTGTTAGCCTAAATGCTTTTAGAAACCCAATTGAGCACATGGGTTGACTAATTAGAATTTTTAGAACCATCTGAAAAGTTTTGTTAAAAACTGATTCAGTTTAGTAAAATCGCATGTGATTAAATTAAGCCTTAATTGGAACTATTTTTGAATAATTGAATTTTGTGCTAACCTTAACTAATTAAGGTTACTTGTGTTTGATTTAAATGATGCATGATTGGTACCTAATCTAATCCTATTAATGATCCAAGATGGGATTAAGTGTTGATGTGCTAAGGCATTTGGTGATATTGAATGTAGAGTATTAAAACTCTTGTGAGTGTGTTGGATTAATGCATGTGTGTGCATGTGTTGTGTATTCAAATGTGAGGTGTGTGTTGTGTATATTCTGATGAGAGTTGAGGAAGTATTGTACCATTCCTTTACTCATGTGGTCTTTGTGTAGAGAGAGAGAGAGAGAGCTCAAGTTAGAAGAAGAATAAGGGAACTAGGAAGACCATCTATTGTTGTTTGAAATCAAGAATCTAGGTAAGAGTCTTGAGCCTATTTTCTGTCGTTAACCTTCTCTGCATCATGATTTCAACATGTCTTTGAGCTAATTTCATGATATTTGTAAGGAAATGGGTCTTAGAACATATAGATGCTTACATATACATTCATGGTAGACCATCTTTGATTTTATCATGTTGAGTTTGAGTTTTAAAGTTCTTGCATGCATGTGAGCTTTAATCATGTCCATGGTTTCAGAATTCATGAAGATATTGATCACCATTTGCATGTTATGAAAAAAAAAACACGAAAGAGTTGAAAATGTGTTGCATGAAGAAGTTTTGACTCAAATCTTTCAAGAATTTATGAGTTTTTGAATAAAAAATGTTTCAAGGGTCTTGTATTGAAGTTTTCTAAAGCTATTTTTGTGTGTTTGATCAAATCATGTAAGACCCCAAGGTTTGAAGGTGGTTTGGAAGCCATTTTTGTTAAGCTTACTGCCTAGAAATTTACAGTTGGCTCGAGCGAAGAAGTGATGGCTCGAGCCAACATTTTGAGCTCTCAGAATTTTGAACTCTGCAAAAGCTGGTTAGAGCAAAGAAGTCCTGGCTCAACCGAGCTCTGTTTTTGTCTTCTGCTGGCTCTAGCCAAGAAAAGCTGGCTCTAGCCACCAACTTATTTTCAGCATGTTTTCAAAATATGTTTTAAGTACATATCTTCACTCGCATCTCTTTATAGGCATTCTTAGGCATGATTTATGAGCCGTTAAAGATTAATAAGCTAAGAAATAGCATAAGTAAGTGAATTAGAAAATATGTGTTGAATCCGAGTATATGGGCAATATGAACAAGTTATGTAGCATGGAATGAATGGGCAATTAAAGTGAGAAAGCTAGTCGTGTTGGCCACTTGAATGTGTAATGATAAGATATGCTTGTGTTATGTATTTTGTGGTTGTAGGTCAAGACTCGAGGGTTTATTGACCATCACAGGAAACCACTGTGAGTAACGTTATTGTAAAGATACGTTCATATGAATTACGTTCCAAATGAAATATGATAAGTTCTGATTTCTGAAATGATATCTGTTTTCGTGAACGAATATTCCATGTTTAAAATCTATTATGGCATCCATAGATAGTCCCAAGTTATGGGGGACGGCATGAAAATGCGGGTCCATGACATACATGTGATTACGAGATCTCGTTAGCCACTTCATTGTGGCGATATGTGTTTAATCGGTATCCGGAACCGATTACTCTAGTCGGAAGACGTTCTGTGATGTGTTCTATGGGATGTACCATTATTATGTTCTGATATGAAAATGATTATGCTCTGGTCTGTTTCCTGCTTATGATACATTCGGATTTCGTTCACTAACCCCTTTACCTTAATGTTATTCACTGGGTTTTAGCTCACTATGTGTGTGCGTATATATATATGTAGGTGGGCATTCTGGAGTTCGAGTCTGAAGGCTTTTGTTCGAATCTGTGTTCTGTTGTCAGCCAACCATTGTGCCTCACGTGGAGGTTCCTGAAGAGTCCTGTGTTTAAGTTCCGTTGTTTCTGTACATGTAGGACTTGGTAGTTTTGTTGGCAGTACTTAAGATACTTTAATGTGTGTGGGTATAATGTATGAATGGCTATTGCATACTTATATAAAGTTTTAAATATTCTATTAATATAAGTCAGCACAGCTCATTGGACAACTATATTTATGTATTTGCTTCCGCTAGCCCCTTATATTTATGTATTTGCTTCCGCTAGCCCCTTAAATATTTTGTTCATATAAGTCAGCACAACTTATATAAGTCAGCACAGTTCATATAAGTCAGAAAAAAAATGACTGTCTCTCCTTCTGATTTGGTCGAAGACCCCACTCATGAGGTAGCTGCCAAAGCAGTAGAGGAGGAACATTCCAAAGAAATAATTATTTTTCAAAGAGCTGAGAAGAGGCGACAGCAACAATTACTAAGGAATGAAACAGCTGCCACTGATGCAACCCAAAGGAAAACAATGAGAAGGCAACACACTACCGAGCATTATTCCCTCCGTAATTCTCCCGTCATTGCCACCACCTCTGAAACCAGTAATTTTCTTTCATGTCTCCACTTTCTTTTCCCAAATTATTGATATTGAGACTTAACATTGTTTTGTACCTCCTTCCTTTGCAGTGACAACTACTGATTCCAATAAGGACTTCCTCAGTTTCGGTTGAATTTGATCAATCGTAAAATGTGAAGTCTATTTAGATAATACTCCCACTTTCTAGGCCCATATTCTCCGTACCCTCCTCGCGGCCAAGTATCCCTGCTCCTCTTTCTTTTGATTTAACTCCATACCTCCCCCATTTGTCATTCGATTTTATTCAATTTGATTCTCTTTCAAGCTTTACTTCTCCTCCCTCTTCTAAGGAAATTCTGGCTGCTACTTCATCTTCGATGGTAGCTGATTCCTACAGAGAAGGTACTGGTAGCTCTCCAATCCATCATCCATTATCTTTGCCTAGCTCCAGTCCTTCTTCTCTTGACTAACTGGTAGCCAAAACTATAGAGACTGCTAAGAACACTTCATCTTCTTCTCCTATTCCTATGCAGTCATTTCTTTCTTCTGCCAGGGCTCTTTCTGCACCTTCCAGGTCAATGGATGAGGTGGATATCTTTGAGGCTAGACTTGCTAGTCTTTTTGACATACTTTCCACATCTCCAATGACTAGCAATGAGACTAAGCCATTAGTTCTAGCTGATTCTCTGCTAGAGATTTTTGAGAGCTCTTCCTCCAGTGGTAAGACTTCCTTGCCTTTGATAGACTTGGACAGCTGTCTGGAACTGCTGGCATCTTTTTCGAGGATTCCTTTCGAAGCCTTACAGAGGCCTATAATAAAAAATGGCTTCCTCCAATGTTGCAGGATTGCTGAGCAATCCGGTATAGCTGTCTCCAGTTATTTGTCTCAGGCCGCAGCCACCATAGATTTTTACATCAACGTCTGTCATGCTGCTAAGGCTGCAGAGGAGAAGTTATTGAGAGATCAGAGTTTTGTTTCTAAAGTTCATGCTGAAGTGTCAGAGCTGAAAGAACAACATTCCTCTGTCTCCCAATTTCAAGCTCAACTGTTGGAAAAGAAGGCTCAACTTGAGGAAGAATTATTAGTAGTTAACCAAGCTTTGAATCGGACTACTACCAAGCTGCAAATCACTAATCAAGAGCTAGCTGATCGAAAGCAAGAAATGACTACAGCCATTCAATTGTTTCCATCCCCCAAGAATAGAGCATCTATTGTAAAAGAACAATTTAAACACTGTACTGACTTTTGGGCCAATCTATGGCTACATGTGTTTGATTCTTTATGAAATAAATTCTTATTTATCATTAAAGTGTTCTCATGTTCTTTTATTCAGCACTTATCATAAATAAATTCTTATTTATCAATAAATTCTTGTTCTTTTATTCAGCACTTGTTCTCATGTTTTCATTTTTTCCAACCATACCAGATTTGGTATCTTAAAGAAACTGAAGATTTCGAATTTGAAGATGATTATTTAGATGAAGATCGCCGGAGAGAGAGATTGAAAAATATCCAAAAACTTTCTTTGACAAAATATTGGATAGACAGTCTAATATCTGTTTCACAGGCAGCGTCCAACATCCATGGCTCAGCAAAATTGACATTCATGGTCACAGATGGAATAATACTATTTGTAACTCATTTTCCCATAACATATAAAAGGTCTCCTACACAAATTAATAAGGCTCTTGACATGTTATTAAATCTCAAAAAGAGAAATAATTTGGATCTTCCATTGGGACTAGCCATGATTATGGATGATGTAGAACATTTTCAGAATGAGCAATACAACTAGGATCCGGATTCCCCTCCATCAGAGACTGATGAAGAATATCACAATCTCATCAACAGGATGGAAGCATAGTGGACCCCACTATCAAATGCAGCTGTCTCCTGATCGACTCCAACCTTATCCAGGACACGTGGAGCAACCTGCATTCTTAGGCGAAAAAGTGGTCAGCCAAATCATTTCAGCCGATGCTACACGACAAATCAGCTCAACCAAAGCTTATCTATAACAGTCTATCTCTTTGAAAGTCGGAGAGGGTAGACAGCGTATATAATTGTAAAAACTGTAGCACATAGCAAATAATTGTAATCTTCCTTCAATCATTTTTGTCTCTTTGTATTTATTTTATGAAGACCTTTTATAAAGCCTATAACTAGGCTTGACTAGGGTGTTAGAATTTTGCACAAATCTTGGCCATAAAGTCTTGCCAAGTTAGGTATGCATTAAGTTATGGTTTTGTTTGTATCCACCATCTTGTATTCTATATATTGGCTTTTACGCCAACATAATGAAACATGTAAATTCTCTCTATCTTTGTGCTTCCAATTTCTCTAACTTCTCCATCATAATTCCATACTCCATAACTCTATCATAATTACATAATAAAAATAGTAAAAAACTCATTTCCTTAACAATTAATCAATATATATTTTTTTTCATTTATTAAACTATTTAAAATTTTATAATTATAAACAAAGTAGATTGTGGATTGTTTTGGGAAATAAACTTTTTAAATATTTAAAATTAAGTGATTAGTTTAACGTTTTCTAGAATAATTTTTTTGACTAAAATTTCAACCTATCATAATAAACCAACAAAATGTACCAATCCCATTATGGCCCATTTTTTTTTGGTTGGGGAGGGGAGGGGATGTGGTCACATTTTTTTGTTAAAAAATTTTTTTTTAGTGATTTTTAAAAAAAAATTATGTCAATTTTTTTTTTACTTTTTTAGTTCGTTTTATCGAGACGAATTTTATAAAAAATTGAAAAATTCCAAAAAAAATTACTAAAGATGAAAATAAACAAAATAAAAAGTTATTTATTTTGAATTATTTTTGTCTTCATGATTTTTTTTTTTGAATTCTTTTAAAAAAATTATAAATTTTCAAATATAGAAACCTAAAACATTTTGAAAATTTTGAAAAAAAAAATCATTAACTCAGTGTTTGGTTGAAGGATCTGAAAAGAGAAATAAAAAGAATGTGTAAAATTAGATAAAATATAAGTATATTTTATTCATTTATTTTTTTTTTAGAATTCATTCCCAAATCTTGCATTCAAATACAGTGTAAAGACAAAAATAAGCCCAAAAAAAAAAAAAACACTTCCCATAACGGGTCTAACGGACCAAACTGTGCTGTTTAGGTGGGAGACAAGACTAGGGGCGCAACTCAGGCGCGTTTGGTGGGTTGGGAGGTTGGTTGTCCAAGCCTAATTTAAGTTGTGCTGAGATTTGCTTAAGCCCGCCCCGGCCCAAATTGCAACCTGAGGTTGCATGCCCAAGCCCGGCCCAAGTTAAACTCAAATTGCTCGAGTTGTCCGAATTGTAAATGAATTTCAAATTTTTTTATTAACTACATTATTAAATTATTAAAATTTGACTCTATTTACATTTTTTTTTATAAAAAATCATTAATACCATAAAAACAAATATTTTATATAACGTAAGAAAGATGCTGCTATAATAGTCTTTACAATTTACGAGTGAAAATAAAAAATAAAAAAAAAATCAGATTTTATATTGTTTGTATATATAAATATATATTCAATATAATTTGATAATCTAAATTACTTTAATATCATATAATGACTAATAATTTATAGGTATATTTAATATTTTTATATATCTATCCATATAATAAGGGAGAAGAGTTTTTGAAAATATGTAAAATGTATCAGAGATACATTTAGTTTCAAAGGCTCAGATCAATTTTGATAAACATCAATGGTTTGGATGATGATTTATTCCCGCCCAAGCCCTATGTGCTCTCTCCCTCTCCCACCTGACCACTCTCCTCCTCCATTCTAGGGGTGTAACTTGGGCGGGTTCGGTCGGGTTAGGAGGTTGTCCAAGCCCAACCCAAGTTGTGCTGAGACCTGCCCAAGCCCGAATTGTAACCTGAGATTGTCTGCCCAAGCCCAACCCGAGTTAAACCCGAATTGCCCGAATTGTAAATGATTTTTTTTTTGCAGCTACACTATGAAATTATTAAAATTGGACTCTATTTACAATTATTATTATTTTTTTTTATAGAAAATCATTAATACCATCAAAACAAATAATTTTTATAATGTAAGAGAGATGCCACTATAGTAGTCCTTACAATTTATAAATGAAAATAAAAAGAAAAAAAAAAGTAAGATTTTATGTTATTTGTATATATAATATATATTCAATGTGATTTAATAATATAAATTACTTTAATATCATGTAATGACTAATAATTTATATGTATATTTAATATTTTTATATATCTATATATGTATAATTCGGGTTTCGGGTTGCTTGACGTCTTTGCCCAAACTCGCCCAAATTTAATGCGGGCTTCTGAATTTTTGCCCAAACCCATACCGAATTTGAAAATATTTTGTCCAAACTCTAAAAAAATTGGCTCAGATTGCTCGGGTTGAGCCCGCCCAAGTTACGCCCCTACCCCATTCCCTCTTTATCTCTCTCTCTCTCTCTCCCTCCTCTCTATTCTTATTTCCTACCCTCCCTCTCCAACTCAGCCTCGATTTCCGTCAGCCAATTTCCCTTATTGTGGCATTTTGAACATTTTAGTCCCACTTTAGGGTGTGTTTTTAACTTTATTCCCATTATAGGGTAAAACGATTTTTCTAATGCCGTTTTCTAGAAAACGACTTTCAAAAACCGTGTTTTGCAATTAAAATAATAATAAATTTTGGACACAGAAAACGGCTTTGGAAAAGCCGATTTTAATTAATTTTTAATTACTTCTGAATTAATTAAAAACGGTTTTGGTAAAACCGTTTTTACATTATTTTTTTTTAAATTTAATTTTCAACATAAATATTTTTTGACCAAAAATATTTTTAATAAAAAACGATTTTAGAAAAGTCCTTTTTTGACAAATTTTTTTTTTAATTAAAAACGGTTTTACAAAAGTCGTTTTTTGATCAAAAATATTTTTAATAAAAAACGGTTTTAGAAAAGCCGTTTCATTATAAACAAAGCAGCTCCCCTTCTCCCTTTGCACTTACGAAAGCCGTATTTGATATTCAACCCATCTTCTTCTCCCTCACTTAGCCGAACTCCGAAGGAAGATCGACGACGAAGAGAAAGCAACGAACAACGGCCAACAGTACACCACCGGCAAAACGAGGAACACCTTCATCAAACACCCACATTCAGGTTTGTATCGCATAAATGAGGGTTTTCATTTTAGATTTGGGATTTTAAATTTCGAAATTAGGGATTCAGATTTCAGATTTTAAATTTCGAAATGAGGGTTGTAAACTTTTCATTCAACAACGAAGGAATTTTTTGTATAAATCCTGCATTGGTTGCAAACCCCTTTCTCTCGTCAGTTCCCTTAAAAACCCTAGCCCAACAAAACCTCTCTCTCTCTCTCTCTCTCTCTCTCCCTCTCTTTCAATCTAGTTGTGATAAAAACAAAAACACAGAGATGGAGGAGTTTTTGTATACTGATATCGAATCTTTATGTGCAAAACTCAGGTATCAAGAAAAGCAACTCAAACTCAAAAGAAGGTCATTGCTTTTTTTAATTTTTTTTCCTCCAATTTTTATTTCTTCAAATTATATGATTACATGCTGTCAAAACCCAACTATATGTATGTATGTATGTTTGTGCTTATATCTATTTCTTTTAGTCAATTTAACTGCTTCTTGCCATCAATTTATAGAATTATGCAGGAAATTCTACTTTAATTTCTTCGTATTCATTTTGTTCCAAACTAGTAATCTTCACCTGGCCAATTTTTTCCTCTTTTTCAATACACTCTTAGCCAGAAGATGTAGTGGAATTTTGAAATATTGAAATCTTGAGACATAATCTTGTGTTTGGAAATGAATTGGGAATATAGGGCAAAATTTTAGAACAAAAGTAGGAATAGCAATGAAGTAGAGTGGGATTGGATTTGTGGTGTTCTATTCCTACACCATTCCTAGTTTGGGCAATACTACTAGCCTTGGCTCATTATTAGGATCCTTGGGGCATCTCTAATGGAGATGCTGAGCACACTACACACAGATTTATACAAGTATATACACCACACGTTTGGCCATAAGCTAATACACCTAAAAAATCAAAATTTTATATATACTAGGGTAATACACCTAAAAAATCAAAATTTTATATATACACCTAAAAAATCAAAATTCTAAAAATCAAATTTTTGTAATTGCATAGCCGTATGTCTTGTGAGCATAAAATTGAAAATTAGATAAGCTAGTTCATGTCTCATAAAATGAACCCATATATATATATATATATATACTAGGCAGGGAGGCCATGGACTTCCATGGTTTGTGTGCATGTGGTACTCACCCTGATGGACTTTCAAGATGGTATAGAGTTTGAGTTGGAAGTAGAGAGAGTTTGAATTGAAAATAGCAAGTTCACAAGAAGTAAAGTTCAAATTGGAAGTACGGAGAGTTTACCATTGCTTTGTTAGTTTGGCCAAATGATGCCTTCGGCCTTCAAATCTTCAATTAATAGTCTAGATATATATACAAATATCAACAATCCAATGGTGTGGAAACTATCTAATTCTTCCATTTTATAACCAAATGATTGCCTATTATATATTTTAATTAATAGTCTACATATGTATAAATTTCAATGATCTAGTAGTATGAAAGCTATCTACATCCTTCCACCACCTTATGATGAATAAATTCTACAATTATCTACCTAATTATAGGGATTTCTACAAAATTTTACATAAATCTAAAATCGAATTCGTAACTCAAATATTTGATAAAATTCCCAAGTTGTGACATTATTCCCCGCCTAATACGACCACATCCTTAACGCAAATTCCTCGTGAAAGCCTTCGATCTTCTCTTCGAATTGATGCAAGAGTTTTGCTAACTCGCTAACTCTCAACTTGTCAATTTCAAGTAGTGCATCTATTTTACTTGGTATTTTTAACACATCATTGGAGTTCCTAGTGATTCCAAACCATTAAAATATCCAAATTCAACCTTTTAAATCTCCACATTCAAGACGTATTAGTAGTATAATTTTCTCTCAATAAATGCAAATTATACAGATAGCATTTTTAAGCAAGAGACTATCTTATTTACGATTGAGCCATATAAACACTAGCTTTATAGTCAGTCAGTAAAGAGATGAGACATAAGCAAAAGAGTGGACTCTATGATTTCTTATTCTTCTTCTTCTTCCCTTAATCCCACTGTCCCACTGTCCACTACGTTGGGATTGATCTCTCATATTAGTTAGTCAATACGGCCGGATACCAATCCAAATATATATATATATATATATATGTATTTTTGAGATCATATTACTCAGTCATTACAGCCGGATACCAATCAAAAAATATATATATTTCTGTAAATGGGTTGAGGAAAGATTAAAAACAAAGGACAACAATGAGTTGCTTGGAGTTTTTGGTGATTCAACATCACATTGTTGTCCTCGAACCCCCTACGGCCATTGATGGACACTTGGACTTCATAATTTTCTGAGACTTTACCTCTTGAATGATCAACATGGAATTAATATGCCAAATGACCGAGGAATGGAGGGGCATATTTTAGAAGATTTAATTTTAATTTCTACATTTGGATTTTAAATTTGTCAATAGAAATGGCAAGAAAAAAAAGAAAAAACAAGATAAAAAAGTTCATAATTCTAAAAGTTTGGGAATAACAAATGCCTTCAAATAATAATATAATAGGTTTGAGAAAACTTCACAACAAACTTAACATATTTTTCCTTGTATTTTAATTACATTTTTTTTAGTACATAAAAAGAAAATTATAAATATGTGCAAGAAAGATCCTCAAAACAAATATAAAAAGAAAAAGCCCACATCTAATAAGGGAATCAAACCTTTTTTGAAAGAAGGAAAATCCTATAATTCAGAGCCTCTAGATATAGAAGTCTGGCCCGTTTGGACCAAGCCCTACAATAAGCCCACAATTTTCTTGTATGAGCCCACAGCCTAGCCCAACCCATTACATCGTATGCAATAACAACAGATCTATATCGAGTTATTCAAGCCTAGATATATGGAAAATGCTACCATATGCACCTGCCACAAAATGTGTAATCCTATTACAAATTGACGTAACAAAAAATGTCGCAACAAAACCATAAACTTTTGCATCATGCATAACCTAACTACAAATTGGCATAATAAAAAATATCGTAACTAAGCCAAACACTTTTACATCATTAACCACAAAATTTTGGACATTTTATTATGCTAATTTGTAACGCGATTATACATTTTGTTACTGATATTACACAATTTTATGGTAAAACCATATTTTTGTGATAGAGTGCAACCCTTTAGGGTCAGATATATAGATACTAGGGTAAAATGCATTTAAATTTAAGAAATACACAAATTGTAATAGAGTTTAGAAATTTAAAAAAAAAATGAGCTTTTATTTTTGTCTTCATCTATTTTTGATTTTTTTTAGATTTTAATTAAAAATCTATTTATTTTGATGCACCTAATATAAATATACTTAAAATTTTAATATTTATGAGAAGTCTGAAAAAAATTTCACTAAAAAATAAAAAATATGAAAAACTGCTTATTTTTTCTTCTTTTTATTTTTATTTTTAGTAAGCTTTTTTTTTTCTTTTTTTCTTTGTTTGTTGTTAATTTTGGCTAGTACTTTGTTCGGTGGTACTGTATGGGTGTGCATATGTGATGTCAAACTTGGGTTATAAATTGATGTTAAAGAAATCAAATGTTGTTATTAAAATGTGCTAATTTTCCTGTCTTCTCTAATAGGATCAAAATTTCGTTTCCATACATTCTCTCGGTTAGGTTGGAAATGAAAATAGAATTGGAAACTTTTCAAACTTTTCGAAAACATGAGAAATAACAAAAGGATTTGAAAGTGTATGAAAATATTTAGGAAAAAAAAACTTTTATTGATGTTAATAAATTCTCAATAATTAATTACTTGAACATAAATTCTCAAAAGACCCATGCCGAAAGGCACTCCTGTGTAATATATGTGGTGTTTGCTCTCAAATGTGCTTACGTTATTATTTTGAAATAATTGAGTTACTTTGAATGCAAAGTGTAGGCATGGAAGTTGTGAGCATTATGTTCTATTGGGGTGGAAAGATTTTGCGCAATCACGATGAAGGTGTGTCGTACGACACCGAACCTCAGGGGTTGTATAATGTGCACAGGGGGATAACATTGGGTGAGTTGGAGGCTATGATGGTGTCGAAGGTTGGTATGCATGGGGAAATAATGCGATTAGAGTTTAAATGTAGACTCCCATGTCGGGGGAAGTATAGGTTGCTGCCAATCAAAGATAATGAAACCTTAAGTAATGTCTTAGAGCTCCCACATAAATTAGGCCCTGATTATTTTTTGGAAATCTATGTGGAGAAGGAGAGCAATTTTGGTGGCATAGAGATGCCAATTCCGGTGGGTGGGACATTCACTCAAATGTTGACACAATCGCAATCCCCTGACAATACACTTATATAGTCTGCACACATGTTCCCTGAAGATTACCCTCCGTTCAATCATTCTCAGAGTTACAATCAATTAAATGCATCACAGAACGTAGATGGTTATTACAGTGCCAGAGAAGGTCCAAGTGCTTCGACAACGTATAATCCGATGGTTCTTACAACCCCATATCCCCACTGGAATGAAGAATGTCCACCGGTTTGTAATGTTCAACGTACAACGGAGACGGCTGTCCAAAATTATGCATCCTCCGATGATACAGTGCCATTGTTTGACGAGGTTGGAGTAAGTGATGAAGATTCCGTGGAAGATGTGGATGGCGCATGGGAAGGTACAAACAATGACTCCGGTGATGACGAGGTTGGAGGGCATCATGATATGCAAGAGGTACACACAAATGTCCATATCCCTTTCTACCATAATTTGCATTTCGACAATGATGGTTCCATCACTGCCGTGATGTTGTCGAACGTTGGCCATTGTGGGACTTTGAAACTGCTCATTTGGAGAAAGGAATGATATTTACTGATAAGAAAAGACTAGTGCACGTTGTTCAGTTGTATAACCTGAAGTGCAATCGAGAATGCAAGGTCGTAGAATCCAAAGGAAACAGTTGGGTGGTCGAGTGCAAGCACGGCTGAAACTGGAGGGTTCAGGCAACGAAGTTGAAAGACAAAGATTTCTTTCAAATTAGAAGGTTTGAAGCGCCGCATCAGTGTGTGTACCCTAGAATGAATAGGGACAATTGTAACCTCAAGTCCGAGGTCATTGCTCATTTCATCAAGGCACAAATTGCGGTAAGTGCCATAGTAGATAGATTATTATTTTTAGGAATTCATTATGACTGTAATGTATTCAAATATAATTTATATTTGCAGATATCACCAGAATTGCCTCTTGCTACCATAATTGAGGTCGTGAAGAAGAAGTTTCAGTTCACTATATCATATAAGAAAGCGTGGCTTGCAAGGACGAAGGCAGTTGCAATGGTGTTTGGTGACTGGGACGAGTCGTACCGAAGGTTGCCTAGATATATGACTGCATTGCAGGCATTCAATCTAGGCACAGTTGTCATGTGGGACATGATCCCGAATTTGCACTCTACCTCAATCGGAACTGAAATGTACATGAACTATGTGTTCTGGGCATTT
This sequence comes from Camellia sinensis, assembly GCF_055761805.1. Taxonomy (NCBI): domain Eukaryota; kingdom Viridiplantae; phylum Streptophyta; class Magnoliopsida; order Ericales; family Theaceae; genus Camellia; species Camellia sinensis. Next base: position 68,730,036 of record NC_138961.1, on the reverse strand, counting down.
AAACCTGCAATAGAAGGCTTCAAGTATTGTCGTCCAATGATATGCATTGACGGCACACACTTGTACGGGAAATACGAAGGGAAAATTGTTGCAGCCATTGCAGTGACTGCTGCGGACAAGATTGTACCTCTTGCCTTTGCCGTTGTTGGCAAGGAGATGATCGAGAGTTGGGGTTGGTTCATTACTCTGCTTAGGTGACATGTGTGCCGTGATCGAGAGGGGGTCACATTGATATCCGATCGACACACAGCTTTGCTTAGTGTCCTGTCAAGAATTTGGGGCAATCCAGCAATTCAACCAAGAGGGTACCATAGGTATTGCTTGCGACACGTAAGTAACAATTTCAATGAAAGATTCGGCAATACAGTAGCGAAGGATCTTGTGTGGAGAGCTGGTTCTGCATGGCAAGTGAGGAAGTTTAACAAGATTATGGACGATATCTACAAGCTCGAGAAGAATGTTGAACGGTGGTTTAGACGGATGAACCCTATTCATTGGACATTGTGCCATGATGGTGGCTGTCGTTGGGGCATATTGACGACAAACCATATAGAGGGTTTCAATGGTGTACTGAAAAGCGCACGCAATGTTCCCATTACAACATCAGTTGAGATCACTTTTTATCGGCTCGTGAAATATTTTGATGAGGGTAGGACCATTGTTGAAAATGCGAGTAATCAGGGTCACTTGTACACGACTAATGTTCAACGATGGATTGACGAGCACCAAGCTAAAGTGAATGTGCATATGTTGGTACCAATTAATAGGTAATTTTTATTGGATGCACCGAATTCACTACACTTTAACATTTCACACTCGTCGATCATTGATGTTAGTCTATATTTAAACATATATGCATATTAATCCACGTACATACATTTTTCCTGCAGGGGAATAGTGGAATATGAGGTGAGGACAGCACCGCATGGGATGGGGGGGTGCTCGTCAAATAGTTAGTCTCCGACCACCAAGTTGTTCATGTGGGAAGTACACATTATTTCACTTGCCATGTTCCCACATGCTTGCTGTGACAGCAGACTTGGGCGAGGACCCTTTTCCTTTCATTACACCAGAGTACAGGTTGGAAGTCCACAAGCGTATCTTCGCACAGAAGTTTAGGCCTATGCCGCACGGGCAATATTGGCCTGACAATGATTACCCAACTATGCTTGCTATTCCAGCTCGACAACGTGAAGTTAAAACGGGTCGTCCTCAACATAGCCGCATACACAACGAAATGGATACTCCCAGACAAAGTGGATTGCACCATTGTAGTTTGTGTTTGCAAAGAGGGCATGATAAGAAAAAATTTCCAGCGAGAATCCGATCGATTCGACAGTAGTTTTTTGTCTTCTTTACATATTAGTTCCACGCTACTTTCTTTGAATTGGAGTCAATGTAATATTCAATGAATCAGTATTCAGTAAATTGATAATGTGTTTACGACTTCAATTACTAATTACATAGATTTGGTCAAATGTGGCAAATCTCTTTAATTGCTTTAGTTGTTGCAAGTGTCCTTTGTGCACTGGATTGTGCAGACTTTGGTGCGTTGATGGTCGATTGTGTCTTGACCTCGATGGACACCAGTTTATCTAATGTTAGAAAAATGCAAATATTCACAGAATGAATTGATAATCACTAATATAAATGCAGTTTATATTCAATGTTTTGCCACATTTTGTTATGTGGGAAACTAATTTTGTTTTTAATTTTTTTTCCAAAATCCATTACGTGAGTAAAGGCCCATTTCATGAATTCAATCATTTCTCGGACATTTATTACGTATTCGTATATGTTTAGTTCTTGTAAAAAGTTTGACTAATGTATTTCAAATCTACATAAAACCCTCTTCAAACCTTCATACTTCTTTCCTGTCCAAATGACAACTCCTTTAAAGTGAAAGCACGTTTTTTCATGTCATACAGGTTGACGTGACAACACACTGACAATAACTTTAATCACATAGGTACCATGTGAACCTTATCTCCTATGACAATAATGTCAAATGAATTACTAATCACCAATATAAATGCATGTCATATTTAATGCGTTGCCACATTTTGTTACGTCATGAATCTTTTTTTTAGTTTCCAAAAATTCATTACGTGAGGGAAGACCATTTTATCAATTCAATCATGTGTCTTAAATTTAGTACATATTGGTAAATGCTTAGTTGTTCTAAAAAGTTTGAGTAGTGGATTTGAAATCTACTTAAAGCTTGGGTTTTCATGTCATAAAGCTTAACGTGACAACGCACTGACAATATCTTTAAACTCACAGGTACCATGTGTACCTTATCTCCTATCACAATAATGTGAAATGAATTACTAATCAACAATATAAATGCATGTAATATTCAATGTGTAGCCACATTTTGTTAGGTGGTGAACTGTTTTTTAGTTGTGAAGAAATTTTTCCAGGCAACCCTTTCTTTTTGTTTTCCCTAACTTGTTGCAGTTTGTATACCTGTGATATACTGTCAGGTCGTATTCTAATTTTGTCAGCATATGTATGTACTATTGTCAAACTTCTTGTTATCGGATATCGATTTCATATATGAAAACTTGTGCAGGTCTATGACTCATTTACCAAAGGAGATCCCATTATTGATTCATCAACATCGAGCCGATACGATATGGCATCAGTCGGTATGAATTATTTACTTATAATCGATATTTGAATACTACACAAACACTGTAGTTGTTACATAATATAATGTGAAACTATAAATGTTAGTCCATGGATCATCCTATTTGGACATTTCAATGGCTTAGACAAATTTTCCCAAGTGTAAACGTTAGTCCATAGAGAGAGAACGAAGAAGATTATATTAAATGGACCGCTAGCTTAACCAAAAAAAAAATGGTTAAAAAGTTGATAATCATCAAGTTTAACAATTATCCCAAGTTCATGCTTACGATGAAATAAAGGACTTTTAAATACAATTCCTAAAATAAAAGAAGAAATAAATATCACAAACAAAATTCTTTTTTATAGAGGTTGAATTCATAATCTTATAGCACACAATAATATTATATAATCATCAAATCAGAAGTCCTAGTTCATCACCCATTACCTACTCAAAAAATTATTAAATAATCCAATTTCAGCGACTTATAGTACCATCGCAATGTGGAAAACTAGATCTGTCTACTTCCTTACTTGAACAACATTATTTCAATTGATAAATTTCAATAAAAAATTTTAAAAATAGGTGGGGTTTGCCCTTTCAAAAATAGTTAAGTGTTGTAGCAGCGGGAACCACCCGCGGGTTTTTGGAATTCATAGTACGAACTGTTTTCACACTATTAACCCACATTGACTTTTTCAATTTTTATGAGACGATTTTCAGTATAATTTACATGAATTGTTTGTAGTTTTTTTTTTAAACTATAATTTCAGAGTTGCGTATTGGCCTGTTGGTGCAACTTTTATTTTTAAATAAGTTGAAAAAGTTAATTACCATAATGTTAGAGAAATAATGCTTTCGGCATCTTTTTTATTACTAACCTTTAACTTACAATAAACTGTACCAAATAAACACATGAAGGGGTTCGTTTGGGATGTGGGTTGACTTTTTGGCTTTTTAACTTTTTGGTTATTTTAGCATGGGACTAAAAAGCTTCACTTGGGATAGGCTTTTTGGCTTTTGTAAAAGATAAAATGAAATGAATATTGTTTAGATGTAACATTTTTGTGTTATTGGCTTTTTAGCCTATTTTGTCTTTTTGCCATGGCGAACAATGGACCAGTTGTTCATTCCTTCTCTTCTACCTACTTAATAAAGTGAGTCAACATTATTTCTTGTAAAAATTGTCATCGCGTAAGTAGTTGGGAACATTAAATAAATAACACCACATGATACTCTAGGATGACTCAATAATTATCCTTGCTAGTTGGCTAATTATGTAGTACTCTAGGAGAAAAATATGTTGATTCACTTTTGTTAAATAATTAAGAAATAATAAATAATTCACTTAATATGTTATGATTTCTCATTTGTTGATTCATCTGTGAAGCGTTTTGCCAATTCCGAATAACATAATCTTCTACTTGCCAGCGATTTCTTATTTTATATTTTCACTGTCCTAAAAATTATATAAAATAAGAACACAAACAATTTCAATTATTGACAAAGTGACCATTTTAGCTTGTTCGTTTACTTAAATAACTTTTAACTTATTTCATACTACAACAACTTGCATTAATATAGTTCGAGCGACATTTTTCATTTCAAAATAAAGGGCTTTAAACTCTTCAAAATATATTCATTAGTCTGTAATATTTCATTGTATTCATTTGATCCCCAACTTATTTAATTCTTATCTCAATGATAAAATGACGACTTAGTTATATTTTACGCCCTTCTAATTTAACTGAAAACCACATAAACCCCCATTGCAGTCTACAGTGAAGGGTACAACCCAACTTCGTTAACAGGTGTACCAAACATTCTAAAACTTATATTAGTTTTGATGGAGCCTTTTATTTCTATGTCATGACACTGCAAATCTGTGTCTGTATGTATTTATCTTTGTACATTTACACCACTTACGCACTATGCACCACTAAAATGTTGGTTATCTCACCCACTGTTTCAGTTATAAGAAGATGGGTTCATTACGAAAAATCAATTGTCATTTGTACAAGCATTATGTCTCTTACACACAACGTTGTCTTGTGCAGGTGAAAGATCAGCCGAAATTGAAATGCCGACAATTTGATTCGGGCATATGGGACACCGCCTTGGACCATAAAGTCCTACGTTGCCTACTCCATGCGGGGTTCTATGGGGTGTATCGGATCGGACCTATTCGATTGGACCACCATCTCGTTACAACTCTCATTGAGAGGTGGCGCATTGAGACGCGCACATTTCATTTTCCTGTTGAAGAGTCCACAGTTACATTACAAGATGTGGCTATTCTATTTGGCCTACCAATTGACGGACACGCAGTAACTGGAAAAGACCCAGGAAATAAGTTGGATGAATTGATAGCGCTATGTGTGGAGTTGTTAGGAGCAGCACCTACACAAGAAGACTTCATAGGCTCATCGCTTAAGTTGAAATGGATATCAGAGCATTTCCGTCACCTTCCACATGATGCATCCGATGAGACGGTTCATCATTATGCTCGAGCCTATATTTTGTGGCTTATTGGGAGGGGGTACTCGTCCCCAATAAGTCACAAAATATAGTCAAGATGATGTTTTTGCCACTACTTAGAGACTTTGACCATATCCAGGAGTACAGCCGGGGTGGTGCCACATTGGCATGTTTGTACAGGATGTTGTGTCGGGCAACTAAGGCTGATACAAAGGAGATAGCTGGCCCACTAGTGTTGTTACAAGTGAGTTACAATGACTTGTAGTTTTATCTCATATTCTCAATTGCCATGTTTTCTAAAGTGCCAACTGTAATAAATTAATAATGGCATCATTCATTGTAGGTTTGGGCGTGGGAGAGATTGAGCAGGATCGCCCCTAGTCGGAAGTCGAACATTGCTGCTGGCGAGCGTGCCATAGGGGAGGGCGACCAGCTGTTACCACCTGGCCCGCAAGCTTGCAGGTGGAGGGTTCTCTTTAGCCATGAGGTGATATCGACTAATGTCGGTGTCATCTTTCAGGACTAGTTCGACCGCATGGTGAAGGGGGAGGTTTGTAATTTGTTCATGTGAATTTACCCATTTTTTTGTTTGTCAACCTCCGTTGTACGAATAGATCTCTAAATTATTGCATTGCTATTGCAGTTCATATGGGAGCCTTACGGGACGGAGGATGACATCATGACTAGCTTCCCATCGTATTGTACCGTTGGTTGAGACATATAGATGGCACGAGTGCCACTTATATGCTTCGATATCATTGACTGGCATCTCTCCAACCAGGTGCTTAGACAATTTGGACGAGTTCAGAGTGTGCCTGATCGCTTTGACGCCCACTTGGCTATGCATTTTAAAGATAGGCGTGGCAAAATGGCCATTGATTGGGCAAAGGAATACCAGACATTTATTGGTGAGTAGAACAACCAACGCAACACCATTGTCCATGCTGAGAGGAGCAATGAAGTGCTTACATCTTCAGACCCATACATGTTATGGTTTCGCCGTCATACACATCTAGTACTTAGTAATCCGAGTGACATTGTGTAACATGCCCGGGGGGTACCCGCGCGCGTTAAACAGTTCGGACCCCCGAGATCTCTTTGATCTATTTTCACGAGTGCAATGTGAAACATAAATGAGAGTCCAGATTTGGCAACTTTTATTGAAAATCCATTTTATTGCAATTTTGTCAAAAATGGACTGCGTCATCAGATCTCAGAGTCGCCACCTAATATTTATTTTGGGAAAATTAGGAAACCCATAACTCGTGCCAAGGCCACTGTTCGTCGTAACCAAGGATGCTTGGCTCGGAACCTTAGGTATGAGAGGGGAAGGTCAATAATGAGCACCCCCGCCCACCCGATCAAAGATCGGCCTTTACTAACCATGATATGAATTTTATTTTATTTATATGTTCATGTTCTGATTAGTTAATAAATCCTAAAATTTACTATGTGAAGCATACAAGTATAGACTATGCCATTCATTTTGGAGTAATTTGATATCATGCATTTTGAAAGAGTTTTGACGATGTACAACCCAAATAAATTGAGTTTACAAGCATGAAAAATCAACATCATTCCAAATTAAGCGACACAACCTCCATCCACTGGCATTCATAGAGTTATATCACATAAGCAACTAGCCTCATGGTAGAATGCTAGACATAGTAAGAAAAATACACACACACGGGATGCTAAAGCATAAAAACTCACATGTTTGACGTCCCACGAACAAGCTGCAAAACAAAGTTAGTAAAATATGCATGATCTTATATACAAAATCCTAATGCAATTCACTCATGAGATGCAACTAAAGATTCGGCTTCTAAAATATGATATGTGAATCATCTCAAGAACATGAGGTAGCGTACATAATCACATAGGAATTGATTAAATCCACAAATGCAAACTTAGCCGAATCAAGATGCATGAAACATGGATGCAAAGCATAACTATGATGAAAAATAAATATGATGTTTATGTACAAATAAAGAAAGCGAGCAAAAGAACGGGATAGAAAGAAGAGGGGCGGGGAATTATTACAACATTTAAAGAATAATTACAAACCAAATTAGAGAGGGATGAGGAGAATATTACAACAAAATAAAATCCTCACAATACACTCAAAATAAAATAAATAAATAAAATAAAAGCTTCATGTTCTTTAGAACCGCCGGCGGAAATTGGTCAATATTGGGAGATTACGCCATCTTGTTCGGAAGAAGCTAACCGACCGGCCAAATAGGCCGGCCGGCGAACTAGGCCAAGCAAAACCTGTCTTGTTGCAAAACCAAGAAAAGGAACAAACAAAAAAATATGTAGGTGGCTCAACTAACCACTACCGGTTAGATTAAAAAAGAAAAGATAAATAAAATAAAAAAAAAGTGCAAACTCACAATATAAGCCTAAAGCAATAAAACAAATATAAGATAGAACATGCAAGATTATAACGGAACTAATATGAGACTAATACACGAAAAAAAATGAAAATAAATATGAGGTAAAACATGCAAGATTACAACAAAACTAATATGAAATTAAAGTATGCGAATAAAAATAAATAAATAAATAATTATGAGCGAAACAAACCACTAGGATTATAACAACACACTATGAAATATAAAGTAAGAAAATAAATATGAGATAAACAAACTACTTGGATTATAACAAAACACAATGAAATAAGAAGCAAGAATATAAATATAAAATATAAGAAAATGAAAGATTAAAAATTCACCTTCCAAAGAAAGATTGAACTTCTTGATTTCCAAACTTCCTCTTGATCACCCTCAAGTGTAGGAAGTGTGTTCTCAAATCCTCAATTCGAAATTATGGAGTTTATGGAGTTTGTGGTATGGAAAGTGGCTAACTCTCAAGTTTTTCTCACTTTCAATCACTAAACATTCTTCCTTATGATCGAGGCGATTGATCTTTGGCTATATCAGAATTTTTGGAGTGATTTTGGTGTATGGAAATGAGGGATTTCAGTAGCTATGGAAGGTATGGGGTGTATATGGAAGATAGAAATATTTTTGGCTAAACAACTCAAATTTTCTCTCTTTTTTTCACTCTTTTCTCACTCCTTTCTCTTCAATTTCGTGGTCCTCCTCCTCTCTTACAATATGATCATTCTATATAGGCAATGAGGGAGAGTAAAGGTCAAAAAGAAGGTGGGAGACAAGAATGTGATAGGAGGGCAAATTTTCAAGGTGGTTGCATGGGATACTCCTTTATGGATGCAAACAAAATATCTTTTTGACTATGGAGGATGATTAGGTATAATGGAGGATGAGTGGATGCACTTGAATGGCTCAAAAAATGGGTAAATGGGTTGTCCCAACCGAACCAAAACCAAGAAAAATGGGCTATTGTTGTTTTGGGTCGAATCAACAAAATCTGCTTTTAAGCCCAACTTCAAATGGGCATATCTCCCCCATATGGACTTGGTCTAAGGTGGTTCTTGGGTCCAAATTGAAGCCCCAGAAGTCTACTTTCCAATGGTGGTGGCCTCACATTTAAATTCCAAGTGTACAAAGAGATATGCCTAATTTAGTGAAGGCTGTCTCGGGCTGGATCAACAAAATCTGCTCTTAAGCTCAACTTCAAATGGGCATATCTCCCTTATTTGGACTTGGTCTAAGGTGGTTCTTGGGTCTAAATTGAAGCCCCAGAAGTCTACTTTCTAATGGTGATAGCCTCACATTTAAATTCTAAGTGTACAAACAGAAATGCCTAATTTAGTGAAGACTGCTCATTTCCTTCTTAATGATTTGATACTCATCCTTTTCCTAAACCAGCTTTCTTTCATCCCCTCCTATTTCCTTCAACTCCAAACCTATAAAGAAGATATTTTTAAATATTTTTCAAAAATTTCACCTCCCTTCCATTTATTTCCACTTTGTCCTTACTCGGTTTACTGAAAAGTGCAATATTTTAATCGAAATGGAAGCCTCGGGACAGCGTAGAAACATTTAAAAAAAACATATTTTGAAAAGAGGGTTTTAAGGTCTAAAATAGTTTGGCCAAAAAAATGGGTGAAGGTTGGGATTAAAACTTAAATTCCATCTTTCTTTCTGAGAATTTTGTGAGAAACACATTCTAATTGTCATCATCGGGTAATCAAAAGAAAGCGCCCGAGTCTTAGGGCCGGTCAAAATGGGGTGTCTACAGTTGCCCCTCTTTGACAGAGCTCAAAGTCATTTCATGACGTGAGTGAATGTCAAAGCCCAAAGACGACCCTTTTGACAAGGCCGTAAGACTTGGGCAAACAAACAAGATGCAATGCAAGTGGTTGAACCCGAAGGTTGCCTACGTATCCTTTTGCAAGGAATCAAACCAGCGTAGTTCAGGGGCAGAATGGAAGTGACATGCTCAAAATGCAGTTTGAAGGTTGGACTTACACGCTTTGCGAAGCCAGTTGTTTGAAAATTCATGATTATGCAATGCAATACCATGCCATGGAGTGATGATAAAGATATGAAGATGACAACAATGAAGAGGCAAGCTTCGTGCAAATGATATGAAATATAACAGGGGATGCATTGCATTAAATGTGCCACAAGATCACATGCAAATGTGTCACGGAGAAAGGGAAGGTTTTAACCAAGGAGAACAACAATGGTGTAACCAACAGGCGTACCTAACCGTATTTTATATGGAGAGGGGGAAGGTTTTAACCAGAGAAAATGACAATGGTGTAACCAACAGGCGTATCTCAACGTATTTTATACGGAGAGAGGGAAGGTTTTAACCAGAGAAAATGACAATGGTGTAACCAACAGGCGTATCTCAGCGTATTTTATACGGAGAGAGGGAAGGTTTTAACCAGAGAAAATGACAATGGTGTAACCAACAGGCGTATCTCAACGTATTTTATACAAAGAGAGGGAAGGTTTTAACCAACGAGAATGACAATGGTGTAACCAACAGGCGTATCTCAACGTATTTTATACAAAGAGAGGGAAGGTTTTAACCAACGAGAATGACAATGGTGTAACCAACAGGCGTACCTAACCGTATTTTATACGGAGAGGGGGAAGGTTTTAACCAGAGAAAATGACAATGGTGTAACCAACAGGCGTATCTCAGCGTATTTTATACGGAGAGAGGGAAGGTTTTAACCAGAGAAAATGACAATGGTGTAACCAACAGGCGTATCTCAACGTATTTTATACGAAGAGAGGGAAGGTTTTAACCAACGAGAATGACAATGGTGTAACCAACAGGCGTACCTAACCGTATTTTATACGGAGAGAGGGAAGGTTTTAACCAGAGAAAATGACAATGGTGTAACCAACAGGCGTATCTCAACGTATTTTATACGGAGAGAGGGAAGGTTTTAACCAAAGAAAATGACAATGGTGTAACCAACAGGCGTATCTCAACGTATTTTATACGAAGAGAGGGAAGGTTTTAACCAACGAGAATGACAATGGTGTAACCAACAGGCGTACCTAACCGTATTTTATACGGAGAGGGGGAAGGTTTTAACCAGAGAAAATGACAATGGTGTAACCAACAGGCGTATCTCAACGTATTTTATGCGGAGAGAGGGAAGGTTTTAACCAAAGAGAATGACAATGGTGTAACCAACAGGCGTATCTCAACGTATTTTATACGAAGAGAGGGAAGGTTTTAACCAACGAGAATGACAATGGTGTAACCAACAGGCGTACCTAACCGTATTTTATACGGAGAGGGGGAAGGTTTTAACCAGAGAAAATGACAATGGTGTAACCAACAGGCGTATCTCAACGTATTTTATACGGAGAGAGGGAAGGTTTTAACCAAAGAGAATGACAATGGTGTAACCAACAGGCGTATCTCAACGTATTTTATACGGAGAGAGGGAAGGTTTTAACCAAGGAGAACGTCACATCCTAACACGTTTCACGGGAAAGGAGTAAAGGTGGATTCGAAATCCAAACGCGTCTCACGCAACTGGAAGAAGGTATGGTAGAATGACAAGGGGTAACCTCTACATGTAGAAGCCACCGATGCCGCTTTTCTTCCTGATCATATTCACAACTTTCCCTATTCTCCAACGGGGTGACAGACTAGGTTGGTTCAGTATCCAGAATTGAGGCGCATACATGCTACCTCAACCTATGGGGCTGCCATACAGATTTCAAGCCGGGGATACACCCCTGGGTATTTAAACCAGACTTTAGTCTCGGAAATTCCAAACCTTTTGCGTTCTAGGCATCGCCATTCGAACTCTAGTTTCCACCGTCGCAGTTGGTCTCCTAGGAACTCATTGCAATCACAGGCAGGTGGCTATACCAGACCATCTGAAGTCGTTCGGGCACGACAAACACCAAAGGAAATGCACCTTTAGAGGATTTAAGGTCTCCTAGACCATTCTTAGACCATTGAAGTCGTTCGGGCACGACAAACACCAAAGGAATTGCACCTTCAGAGGATTTAAGGTCTCCTAGACCTAGGGAGTGCACAAGATGGTGTGATACGCAAGATAGTGCGATTAAATTGAAATTGCACAAGACAGTGCGATGGAATCGAAATTGTGCGATAGGTGCTTTATTATGCGTTAGATGCACAGAATGTAAGGAGGAATTGTATGCTCGAACCAAATACCGTATACATATACTATGTACAAACAAAATACATACAAATACGGCAATACACACAGACATGCCTGTACGGTATACATACATAGATTCAGGGAATATTCTGTTTGCAGCCATCAACGGAAAGATACCGTTACTGAGAAGGCATATTCTGTTTGCTGACGTCAACGCACGTACGCAAAACACGCAAAAAAGAAAGGAAAAAAAAAAGGAAAATGCATAGACACGGGGATTCGACCCTCTGATCTCAAGTTTGGCCTTCGAGTCCTCGACCACTGAGCCATGCCACTCTTGTGACAAAATATTCAAACAAACATATATATATAGGTATATGAGACATATATATACATAAGACCAAAACAAAACAAAAGAAACATTTGTTTGTGGGGTTCGAACCCCTGACCTCGGGCTCAACCTTCCAGCCTTCAACCACTGAGCCAAACCACTGAACCCAAGCCACTCTTGTAACTAAAACGTTCAAACAAATATATATAATACATAGATATACAATATATATACATATATGTATAAATATACAATTCTCCCGCCTCTCTCTCTGTTTTTGTCTCACTCTCTCTTCCGTCATCTTCTTCGAGCGTTGTGTCTGGCGCACGATTTCAACAATCGCGGCGCCTGATCGACAGGCTATCCAATCGTGCCCCGATTGTCAATGATCATCTCAGCCTTCTTTCCTCTTTGTCTTCTCCTTCGCTCTCTTCTTAAGTTGAGGCCTGCGAGAGAGAAGCAGAGCCAAAGCCTGCAAACTTTCTCTGCCACCACTCTGCAACCTCTTTCTTTTGCATTACTCTCCTCTGTCATGGCCTCTTCACATGGTTCTCTCACTCTTTTTCCAGACCTGAACGAGTCCACGATAGAGATGACCAATTCTGACTCCCCTGAACCTCAACCACGGGCTCCTCCTCCTTCCCCTGTTTTCAACTTTCCAGCGATGTCAGTTGAACAAATCATGGCGGCACAGTCTGACATCGAAGCAAACTCGTATACGCTGAGGTCATGTGTGGAGACTGTGACAGCGGTCTCCAACTTGTCCCGTCGACTGCAGAACAGGATGTGTGAGGTACATCGGTTAAATGCACAACTCTCCCTCCTCCAACGTATGTACAAAGACGCTCGGGTAGAAATTGGTGTGCTGAAAAAGCAGAACAAAGAATTGAAACGACTAACGACCTCCGTGACTCGATTCGGAGTTTCTTCGCACAACCAATTTGATGGCCGGCGAGGAATAATCTCCTTTGGAAGTTCTGCCAAGGCTGAGGCAGAGTCTTCAAAAGCTTCGAAGGAGTAAAGATGAAACGAGGCAGCTGATGGTAAACTGTGTGCAAATGAAGCTGGTTGTAATCTTCTCCGCCGAGTTGCTGCCGAAAAACTGAGAAGATGCTACTCTCCCTCTTTTGGTTTTCTTATGTTTGTTTGTTTTTTTTGTTTTTTTTGTTTTTGTTTTTTTTGTTTTTTTTTTTTTTTTGGGAGTGAGCACTTATAGCTTCAACTCCTTTTTGTACAACTTTGATCGGGGTTGATCCCTGGTATTTAATAAAACAAGTTTGTTCTACAAATCTGGATAGCATGAATGGCACAACACTAAACATAAAAAATCATTTTGTTTTAAACTTCAAAATTGTTGCATTTTAGTGAATTCTGAACTGAATATTGAGCCTATCACTGACCAAAACACAAAACACAATCTTAATGAAATGAAAATGAAACAAAAACCATCCCAAACCACACCCTTTTGCGCTTGTCGGAGCAAAATGAACGCAAAACAGAGTAACACAGGTCGATCGCCCGACGGAAAAGCATTGTCAGCGACAACTACTGTGCATTTTTCGGTGATTGCTTGATTAAGGTGACGAGAACTCGATAGTGTGGATAAAAGACAGAAAGCCTGACTCAACTGTGCCCCTAGTTCATCACTTTTCCTTTTTTTTGTTTTTTCCTTTCTGCTAAAGCGATTTTGATCAACATGAGAGGTAAATTAGCACACTTGTTCCATTTTCTACCTTGAAATCATATAAGCCAAATTATGAGCACTGAAAATTTTCTCTTTTTGGTCCAAAGAATGGTCTGAGTTTTAAAAAATGGAATAATTTTTGAGAAAATCAGTCAACTTCATTAAAAGTCCTCAAAATCTATTTTTGCAAATGACCACTACTCGATCAACATGAAATCAACCCTTGAGATGTACACTTGAATTCATCTTGTGACTGAACTCGTCTGAAGGAGAAATAGGACAACTGAATCAAATGGGGACGAGCCATTAAATATGGATAGCCGAGCCGCATAAAGATACACCAATCAAACATGGACGAGATGAGTGAGTTGACAAATGATTAAGGCCGAACTTCAAGATGAAGCTGCCTACGTATCCCAAAGATCGGAATCAGGCCATACGTAGTTCCAGTTAAGGTTCACTCGGGTATTGACACTCTCCTTTTGTGCTCTAACTTTTGCCAAAGTCGCCCTTTCGGGTTTTCAACCTTGCGAGCTTTTCATCATTTTCATATATATATATATATATATTTTATTTTATTTTTTTATTTTTTTTTATTTATTATTTTTTTTTTTAATTTTTTTTTTTATGCTCTAACTTTTGTCTGGGTCGCCCTTTCAGGTTTTCAGCCCAGTGAGCCTCTCAAGGGTAGTACTTCTTCAGCTTGTCCATGTTGATTGGTTGTGAGAACTCCAAACCGTCCAAATCCATGAGAATGACTGCTCCTCCTGACCAGATTGATTTAATGATGTAGGGACCCATCCAATTGGGTCTAAACTTGCCCCTAGGATCGTGAATAGGAGCTCGGTTGTCTTTCAACACTAAGTCCCCTTCCCTCAAATTCCTGGATCTAACCTTTTTGTTGAATGCTCTGGCAATCCTGCGTTGATACCCCTGAATGTGGTATAACGCCTTCAACCTTCGCTCATCAAACAAAAATAGTTCCTCAAATCGGTTCTGTTGCCAATCAGCTTCTGTTATCTGACATTCAGCCATAATCCTTAATGAAGGCACTTCCAACTCAATCGGCAAAACAGCCTCCATTCCATATACCAAAGAGTAAGGGGTTGCCCCTGTAGATGTTCGGATTGATGTCCTGTATCCCCAAAGTGCAAAAGGTAACTTCTCTGGCCAATCTTTATAAGTTTCTACCATCTTACACAGAATGTTCTTGATGTTTTTATTTGCAGCTTCAACGGCTCCATTGGTTTGTGGCCTATAAGTTGATGACTTGTGAAAAGCCACGTTATACTTCTCAAGTAGAACTGCCACTTCTCCTTTGAAATGTGAACCATTGTCTGAAATTAATTCGTTTGGCACCCCGTATCTGCAGATAATGTTATTCTTGATAAATTTGGCCACATGTGATGTTTTCAACACTGAATATGACTGTGCTTCAACCCATTTGGTAAAATAGTCAATGGCAACCAAGATGAACTGATGCCCATTTGAACCTTTCGGTGTGACTGCCCCGATGACATCTATGCCCCAGACTGAGAAAGGCCAAGGCGAAGTCATGTTGTAGAGTTTTGATGGCGGGATGTTCACGCGATTGGCATGGATTTGACATTTGTGGCATCGCCTAACAAAGTTGATGCAATCACTTTCCATGGTTAACCAGTAGTATCCTTGTCTAAGGATTTTTCTAGCTAGCATTATACCGTTCATATGGGCTCCACACTCTCCTCCATGGATGGCTTCCATGATACGTTTTGCCTCTTCTTCTTCTACACATAGCTTGTGCATTCCTAGATGCCCTCTTTTATATAACTTATCTCCACAAATGACAAACTGAGTGGCAAGACGCCATATCCCCCTTTTGTCTTTGGTGTTTGCCCCTTGTGGATATGTACCGCTTTCCAGAAAATTCCAAATATCAAAGTACCAAGGGTTTTCATCTTGAACTTCTTCCGTTACGGCTATCATTTCATATGCGGGGGTGTACCTTTGTTCTATAAGGATCGGACGCATCTTGACCCCGACCGGTATATCTATCATTGATGCTAAGGTTGCCAACGCATCAGCAAATCGGTTGTTCTCTCTTACCAAGTGCGTAAAAGTCAGTTTTTCGAACCTCGGGATCAACATGTCCAAGGTTTGATGGTAGACTTTCATTTTTTCCTCTTTAACTTTCCAATCTCCGTTGGCTTGAGAGACGACCAAGTTTGAGTCCCCAATCACATCCAACCTTATTGCCCCTAGTTCCAGGGCTACTTCCAATCCAGCAATGCATGCCTCATACTCTGCTTGGTTATTAGATACCCTGAATTGGAGTTTGAAAGCTAAGGGGATATGGGAATCATCCGGCGCTATGAGCAACACGCCTATTCCATAGCCAAATTGATTAGACGCTCCATCAAAGTACAACTTCCAAGTGTCTTCTTCTATCTGCATGACCTCTTCATCTGGGAATGAGTACTCCGTATCTTCTCCTCCTTCAATTGGGTGATCAGCCAAAAATTCCGCTACAGCCCTTCCTTTGACAGATTTGCGAGTGACATACTTAAGGTCAAATTCAGAAAGCAAGAGTAACCAACGAGCTAGCCTGCCGGTAAGAGCTGGTTTCTCAAAGAGATATTTGATGGGGTCTAATCTTGAAACCAGAATTACCGAGTGAGCTAACAAGTAGTGTCTCAACTTCTTGGTGGCCCAAACCAAAGCCAAGCAAGCCTTTTCCAAGGAAGTATAGCGGATCTCGTAGTCAAGCATCTTCTTACTCAAGTAGTAGATGGCTTTCTCCACTTTCTCATCTGACTCTTGCGCAAGCATACATCCCATGGTTGATTCAGTCACTGATAAATACAAAATTAGCGGTTTTCCTGGCTCGGGCGGTGATAACACAGGTGGATTCCGCAGATACTGCTTGACTTGCTCGAATGCAAACTGACATCGATTATTCCATTGGAACTTCTTCCCTTTCTTTAGGAGACCAAACAGTGGTTCACAAGTCAAGGTTAGCTTTGAAATAAACCTCCTTATGAATTGCACCTTTCCTAGAAAACCCCGCACCTCTTTTTCAGTCATTGGTGGCGGCATTTCTAAGATGGCCTTAATTTTAGATGGATCAACTTCGATTCCCCGTTGTGTGATCAGAAATCCTAACATCTTACCCGCAGTTACCCCAAAGGTGCATTTTTGTGGATTTAGCCTTAGCTTGTATTCCCTAATTCTCTCAAAGAATTTCTTCAATGCAGTGTAATGGCTTTCCCGATCTTTGGACTTGACAATCATGTCATCTACATACACCTCAACTTCCTTGTGGATCATATCATGCAAAAGAGTGGTAGCAGCTCTCTGGTAAGTAGCCCCGGCATTCTTCAAACCGAATGGCATAACCCTGTAGCAGTATGTCCCCCATGGTGTGGTAAATGCTGTCTTTTCTCTGTCCTCTGGAGCCATGAGGATTTGGTTATATCCTGAAAAACCATCCATGAATGACAGTAAAGCATGTCCTGCAGTGAAGTCTACCAATTCGTCGATATGTGGCAATGGGAAATCATCTTTTGGGCTAGCCTTATTCAAATCCCGGAAGTCAACACAAACTCGAATTCTGCCGTCTTTCTTCGGAACTGGCACAATATTGGCTAACCAAGTAGGATATTCTGATACTAGCAAAAAACCAGCATTGATTTGCTTAGTAACCTCTTCTTTAATTTTTAAGGCCCAATCAGGACGAATTCTGCGAAGCTTCTGTTTGACAAGTCGGGCCCCAGGGTCGAGAGGGATCCTATGCTGTACAATCTCAGGGTCAATTCCTGGCATGTCTTCGTAGGACCATGCAAAAACATCTTTGAATTCTGTTAATAAAGCAACTAATTGTTCACGTTCCTCTGAAGACAATGTAGAACCA
Organism: Camellia sinensis; assembly: GCF_055761805.1. Taxonomy (NCBI): domain Eukaryota; kingdom Viridiplantae; phylum Streptophyta; class Magnoliopsida; order Ericales; family Theaceae; genus Camellia; species Camellia sinensis. The sequence continues at coordinate 68,712,481 of NC_138961.1, read as the reverse complement.
ATTTGAATCAAGCGAGGATCTTTTTCAGTACTCACATTTACAGAAACAATTTCATCCACTAATGGCTTAGCACGCCTTTCTTCCTCCCAGTCGATTAAATCTTTCAAAGCCCGAGGGATTTCTTCCTCTTCGTTTTCATCAAAATTTTGAAAATTTTGGTCAATATTATGAACTATGGGCACAGAAAAGTAAGCGGAAATCACATCTTCATTCAAAGCCTCGGGCTCACAAGTTGCAACAGACTCAAAAGAGAAAGAAAAAGAAGACTCAGACATTTTAGACAAACTTAAATCTGCTTCTACCCCCACAGGCCCACCAAACTCAGACTCAACAGCCAATTCAGAACTCTCAATACAACTTTTTTCAAAATGCCAATTTATTTGTGAGCCATTCACCGCATCCATGATGAAGCTTGAACAGTCAGCAGGTACCTCTTCCCCGATCACGGCAATGGTCATATCCCCCAAATTCATCGGTTCAGCGTTAGTATGTGATTCTATCAGTAAGTCAGCCAGTGTTAGACCCAGAACTTCCTCTGTGCTGCTTTCGGAGCTGACCTCTCTATCTTGTCTGATGTCGATACTACGATCTACCCCCTCCTCATCACTGTCAGAAAGCTGATGATCGAAGAAGATCTCAAACCCAGGGTATCTCTTTTTCTCCACTTGATCAATCCAGGGCTCAGGGAAACCACAGAAAGGGAAGTCTTCTCCTTGGCGGACAAAGCGTCCGTTCAAGGTCCCACGAATTGGCTTATGAACTAACTCAAACTGCTGCCCGGTTCTCTTGGCCTTGATCCTCTCCCTGATCTCTTCAGTTTTCCTTTTCCAGTCATCAACTGTGGGTGCATACCCCAGTCCGAATGCATGTGGGTTATGAGGTACTTCACTGGCTGTAGTAATACTTTTCCTGCCACTTTGTCCCAATCCCATCCCTGGAATGTGACCTAGTTTACTCATGAAATAGATTGATTGGGCACTGACGTATACACCTTCATCTTCTGCCATGAGCGTTTGAACTAGCTGGGCCTCTGCCAATGTAAAACCTGATAGGAATACATCTTCTTCCCCATGCTGTATTTCTAGCAGTGGTGTTGTGACTTCTGGGGGAGGATGAATGGATGAATTTCCGAAGACAGTGGCAATTCCTCCGCCGTATGGGTACTTTACCAATTGATGTAATGTGGATGATACAGCTTTTATCTGATGAAGCCAGGGCCTTCCCAATAGCAAGTTGAATGTTGCGGGAACATCCATGACATGAAATTCAGCTTCGTGCTCAGATGGACCCACTGCTATTTGTACTTTGATTGTCCCCATCACTTCCCGACTAGTATTATCATAGGCCCGGATCAATTGAGTAGTGGGCGTGAAATCTGCCGGCTTTAGCCCGATTGCATAAGCAGTGCGTGTAGGGCAAACATTGATGGCTGATCCGGTGTCAATCAGAACAATCGGTATCCATTTCTTTCTGCATTCCAGTGATACGTACAGAGGCTTATTATGTCCTGATCCTTCTTGTGGCAACTCTTTGTCAGCAAAAGTTATTGCTGGGATTGTTTCTCTCGGGGTGATTAATGACACTAATTGCTCAGGAGTGGTGTCAATTGACAGCTTAGCCTTGCTCAACATTGACAACATTGCCTGTCGATGTTCTCGAGAAGCCATGAGAAGACCCCAAATAGAAATGTTTGCTTGGATCTTTTTCAGTTGTTTTAGAACCAGGTCTTCTTCTACCTCTTTTCCTTTTTCTTTCTCTTTCTCTTTCTCTACCTCTTTATCTTTGCCAGAGGGTTCTCCTTGGTCTAGATGTGGAGGCTTGAAGTAGCGCCCACTCCTAGTCAAATGATCAATTTCGTCTGCATACCAAGTCTCATCCGGCACATGGTTTACCCATTCATCATCAGTATGGGCCAGTTGTAGGTCATTATCATCCCACCATTCGCCTTCGTTGACTGAAAGGCAATTATCTAGCGCTGCTTGAATCATTCCAACAGTATGCTCTAGCTGGCTTTCTGGTTCTTCTTCTCTTCCTTTGGACCTCTTTCCTTTGCCACATTTAACAGGTTTCCCGAAATCAAGTCTTTTTCTTTCAGTTTCCTCAGCAGAAGTTTCATCATTGCTTGACCAACTATGACTGTAATTCTCCGGTTCCCACCATGCCCTCTGCACATTCTCAAGATCTAATTCTTCGAAGAAATGAAGATTAGCCAAGTCCTCCTCTGGGTCGGCCAAATCATCCAACCCCTTTTCAAGTACATCATCTCTGACAACATTGATAGAAAATGAGTCAGGCAGATCAACCTCAAGCTTTAGTTTACCATCGGGAATAATATACCGGCTAGGATCATACTTTTTCTCTGATAGTTTGCCAGCCTCAAGCATAGGTACTACCACCATAGGGTTTTGGGGTTTTGGCTGGGTTGGAGGTGCATCCATCATGCATAACTCAATGCCTTCAGGAATATATACCTCAGGTTTTGGTAAATGAGTAGGTGTGATATAGATACTGGGGTTGAAGGTGGATGAAAGTGTATGGATGAGGTTAAGATGAGGAGGTGATGGAACTCTGTCATGGGGTGGCAACGGGTTGGTAGTGATGTTGGGTTTTGGCGGTTGTGGGGGAGCTATGACTTTATTGTCTATGAGATCTTGGATCTTATGTTGGAGACGAAAGCAACGATCCGTGTCATGTCCTGGTTGTTGGTGGAAAGCACAGTGTTTGGTAGGGTCATGTTTGGCTGGGAGAGGTTCGGGAAGAGGTCGGGGGTCCAAAGGTGTCAAGTACCCTCTTTTTATCAAGATGTTCATTGCTTTAGAGAGTGACATATAGAGAGGAGTGAATGTTCTACTTGGAGCTCGGGTTGTGTTTTGCAGGCCAACATGAGCAAAGGGATCGGCTATTTTAGTGGTGGTGGCAACCAAGTTGATTTCAGAGGGTTTCACAGCTGTGCTACCACTGGTGGTAGTATTGGAACTGCGACCAAAAGGTTTCCGAACAGGTTCCTTATCATCAATAATTCCCTGTTTGATGGCATCCTCTATCTGAACCCCTATCTCTTTTAAGTCATTAAAAGTGAAGAGCGGGAGGACTATCATTTTTTGTAACATCTTTCCATGTAGATTTCTGACTATCATACGAATTTGGTCCTTTTCAAGTGGTCTGTTGGTCATCATTGCTGCTTTTGCCCTCCATCTGGTGATAAAGGTCATGAAACTTTCATTGGGCTCTTGACGGGTGGCTTCTAATTCCCGAGTAGTCACTTCAATCTGGGTGTTATAAGCATACTGGGTGATAAAGGCCCCGGCTAACTCTTCCCAACTTTGTTTTACCGAGTCCTCTAACTTGGCGTACCAGATGGCAGCCACTCCTGACAAAGTTCGTCCGAATAAAGAGAGCTTTTGCGGACGAGTCAAACCCATAGGCTTTAAGACATCAGAGAATAGGCGAATGTGCACCATTGGGTCACCGGAGCCATCAAACCTATCAATGTGTGGCATTTTAAACCGTTCTGGCAACTTCACAGCTGTCTCAGTGTACCCGTCTTCGATGTCCGGGATTGAATTGACTCCTTGTGCCTTTTTGAAAAGTTTTTCCAACTTGGCCAGCTTCAACATAGTTGAGTCAGACTCAGGTGCTTCAGAGGGATGGAGCCCTCCCACTGGTTGTGGAAGAGGAAATGATCCTCCTGAAGTTTGTGCAGGAACCCTCAGATCTTCTGGTGAATTAGGTTCAGGAAACTCGTCAACCGGTGGAGGTGGAGGCGGAACTGGCTGAGTCACCGGAGGTGGTTGAGTAATGGATGCCCCAGATGAGCGTTGCAGTTCAGCAAGAGTATTGCCTTGAGCAGCAAGAGTAGTGCCTTGGGCAGAAACCGTAGTGGCAACAATATCCATGCTCCGTTGAAGGCCCAGTAGTATGTCTGCTATATTTTCTGGAATTTGAGCCATCACTGATTCTGGTGAGTTAAGTGGTGATGATCTAGCAGGTGAAGAAGGGGTATTCTGGACAGTTGATGAAGCTTTTGCTTTTCTTCGTGTAACCGGTGGCAAAGAAACTGACACTGGCTGACCCTGAACCAAATCTGTACTTTTGCAAAGTCTACCAACGCGGGTCCACAGAACTTGGGGGATATTAGACCTTTCGGAAGCTATAGTGCTCGACTACCTTGTTGAAACAAAATGGGACTCCCAATCAGAATTTCATCAGCATCCCAGCTCAACTGATTACTGCTAACTCATGTTGAAAAAAAATTGAACTCAACCACACAAGCTGAAATGACTGAACCACTCATCTGAATCTAAGAATCCCCATACATTGCGCATAACACATAGCATGAAAGAGAACGAACACCCCTATGGGGGCTAGGGTTACCCTGTCCTAACTTTGAAATGATCTAGGGTTTCACTATTCAAACAAGCGGCATCATACATCCTAAAAATGGGAGAGCATCCTGTCCTAATTTTGGAAGGTACTAGAGCTCATTATATGTACAAGGTTGGCTCTACTTTACGGGTTGAAGCCAAGGTGACGTTACCAAAGAGTCCTTTGGGTCATAACCAATAAAGATCCCAGGAAATCAGAAGAGTCAAATAGCCTCTCTTCGGAGTCTGAGAACCTTAGATAGCAAAGCTAGATAGCAGGGCTACATAGCAAAGCTACCCTTTTGACAAATCTCAAAAGGTTACAACACAAGGCCTCTAAAGTATCGTAAAAATAGGTATAGTGTCACAAAAAGCTTACCTGTGCTCCCACCAGTATCTGGGCAACACAAGGACTTGAAGTGCACCAATGAATGCAATGCAATGAACATATAATTGAAAATAAAGGTCATATCATGGAGTTCGATTCAAGGTTTCATAAAATCCCCAGCAGAGTCGCCAGAAACTGTAACATGCCCGGGGGGTACCCGCGCGCGTTAAACAGTTCGGACCCCCGAGATCTCTTTGATCTATTTTCACGAGTGCAATGTGAAACATAGATGAGAGTCCAGATTTGGCAACTTTTATTGAAAATCCATTTTATTGCAATTTTGTCAAAAATGGACTGCGTCATCAGATCTCAGAGTCGCCACCTAATATTTATTTTGGGAAAATTAGGAAACCCATAACTCGTGCCAAGGCCACTGTTCGTCGTAACCAAGGATGCTTGGCTCGGAACCTTAGGTATGAGAGGGGAAGGTCAATAATGAGCACCCCCGCCCACCCGATCAAAGATCGGCCTTTACTAACCATGATATGAATTTTATTTTATTTATATGTTCATGTTCTGATTAGTTAATAAATCCTAAAATTTACTATGTGAAGCATACAAGTATAGACTATGCCATTCATTTTGGAGTAATTTGATATCATGCATTTTGAAAGAGTTTTGACGATGTACAACCCAAATAAATTGAGTTTACAAGCATGAAAAATCAACATCATTCCAAATTAAGCGACACAACCTCCATCCACTGGCATTCATAGAGTTATATCACATAAGCAACTAGCCTCATGGTAGAATGCTAGACATAGTAAGAAAAATACACACACACGGGATGCTAAAGCATAAAAACTCACATGTTTGACGTCCCACGAACAAGCTGCAAAACAAAGTTAGTAAAATATGCATGATCTTATATACAAAATCCTAATGCAATTCACTCATGAGATGCAACTAAAGATTCGGCTTCTAAAATATGATATGTGAATCATCTCAAGAACATGAGGTAGCGCACATAATCACATAGGAATTGATTAAATCCACAAATGCAAACTTAGCCGAATCAAGATGCATGAAACATGGATGCAAAGCATAACTATGATGAAAAATAAATATGATGTTTATGTACAAATAAAGAAAGCGAGTAAAAGAACGGGATAGAAAGAAGAGGGGCGGGGAATTATTACAACATTTAAAGAATAATTACAAACCAAATTAGAGAGGGATGAGGAGAATATTACAACAAAATAAAATCCTCACAATACACTCAAAATAAAATAAATAAATAAAATAAAAGCTTCATGTTCTTTAGAACCGCCGGCGGAAATTGGTCAATATTGGGAGATTACGCCATCTTGTTCGGAAGAAGCTAACCGACCGGCCAAATAGGCCGGCCGGCGAACTAGGCCAAGCAAAACCTGTCTTGTTGCAAAACCAAGAAAAGGAACAAACAAAAAAATATGTAGGTGGCTCAACTAACCACTACCGGTTAGATTAAAAAAGAAAAGATAAATAAAATAAAATAAAAGTGCAAACTCACAATATAAGCCTAAAGCAATAAAACAAATATAAGATACAACATGCAAGATTATAACGGAACTAATATGAGACTAATACACGAAAAAAAAATGAAAATAAATATGAGGTAAAACATGCAAGATTACAACAAAACTAATATGAAATTAAAGTATGCGAATAAAAATAAATAAATAAATAATTATGAGCGAAACAAACCACTAGGATTATAACAACACACTATGAAATATAAAGTAAGAAAATAAATATGAGATAAACAAACTACTTGGATTATAACAAAACACAATGAAATAAGAAGCAAGAATATAAATATAAAATATAAGAAAATGAAAGATTAAAAATTCACCTTCCAAAGAAAGATTGAACTTCTTGATTTCCAAACTTCCTCTTGATCACCCTCAAGTGTAGGAAGTGTGTTCTCAAATCCTCAATTCGAAATTATGGAGTTTATGGAGTTTGTGGTATGGAAAGTGGCTAACTCTCAAGTTTTTCTCACTTTCAATCACTAAACATTCTTCCTTATGATCGAGGCGATTGATCTTTGGCTATATCAGAATTTTTGGAGTGATTTTGGTGTATGGAAATGAGGAATTTCAGTAGCTATGGAAGGTATGGGGTGTATATGGAAGATAGAAATATTTTTGGCTAAACAACTCAAATTTTCTCTCTTTTTTTCACTCTTTTCTCACTCCTTTCTCTTCAATTTCGTGGTCCTCCTCCTCTCTTACAATATGATCATTCTATATAGGCAATGAGGGAGAGTAAAGGTCAAAAAGAAGGTGGGAGACAAGAATGTGATAGGAGGGCAAATTTTCAAGGTGGTTGCATGGGATACTCCTTTATGGATGCAAACAAAATATCTTTTTGACTATGGAGGATGATTAGGTATAATGGAGGATGAGTGGATGCACTTGAATGGCTCAAAAAATGGGTAAATGGGTTGTCCCAACCGAACCAAAACCAAGAAAAATGGGCTATTGTTGTTTTGGGTCGAATCAACAAAATCTGCTTTTAAGCCCAACTTCAAATGGGCATATCTCCCCCATATGGACTTGGTCTAAGGTGGTTCTTGGGTCCAAATTGAAGCCCCAGAAGTCTACTTTCCAATGGTGGTGGCCTCACATTTAAATTCCAAGTGTACAAAGAGATATGCCTAATTTAGTGAAGGCTGTCTCGGGCTGGATCAACAAAATCTGCTCTTAAGCTCAACTTCAAATGGGCATATCTCCCTTATTTGGACTTGGTCTAAGGTGGTTCTTGGGTCTAAATTGAAGCCTTCTAATGGTGATAGCCTCACATTTAAATTCTAAGTGTACAAACAGAAATGCCTAATTTAGTGAAGACTGCTCATTTCCTTCTTAATGATTTGATACTCATCCTTTTCCTAAACCAGCTTTCTTTCATCCCCTCCTATTTCCTTCAACTCCAAATCTATAAAGAAGATATTTTTAAATATTTTTCAAAAATTTCACCTCCCTTCCATTTATTTCCACTTTGTCCTTACTCGGTTTACTGAAAAGTGCAATATTTTAATCGAAATGGAAGCCTCGGGACAGCGTAGAAACATTTAAAAAAAACATATTTTGAAAAGAGGGTTTTAAGGTCTAAAATAGTTTGGCCAAAAAAATGGGTGAAGGTTGGGATTAAAACTTAAATTCCATCTTTCTTTCTGAGAATTTTGTGAGAAACACATTCTAATTGTCATCATCGGGTAATCAAAAGAAAGCGCCCGAGTCTTAGGGCCGGTCAAAATGGGGTGTCTACACATTGCTGCCTTCGGGTACCACGGCGTCGAGGGTAGTTTAGAAGGATTGGTAAGTTCTTTATATTTTCCAAAACAACATTTGCTTAAGTTTGTGTATGTTTGTTATTTGGCATTGATGGTTATGTAACACAGCTACCATTACATTACAGGTTCGTAGAGTTGCGAGGGCATATCACATGGCAGACGCTGCCCATATTACACGCAATGGTAGAGAGGGATTGGATGCCATTGCCGAGATACGGGAGTTATAGTACGATGGTTTGCAACAGGCACACTGACGTGACCGACTAGATTTCGGCCACTTTGGCGAGGATCCTTATATGGGGGTAGATATTGCAGTGACATCAATGCCACACCCGAATATGCCATCTATTGAGCCATCGACATCAATGCCATCGACATCAATGCCTCCACCGCATCCTACCGCACGTCATGCACATTAATCGGACTATTTTGATATGGAACACTTTGATGAGGGGCCTTCCATGGGCCTGTCCCCTCATGGTCCATCTACAGCAATGCATACACCGCAGACTTCCCCACCTGAATGTACCAATTACATATCCCAGTTTGCCTCTGAGGTAGATCCTCTAATGTCTGAACATACTTCCACACACCATGGCCATATATTGGACCCCTCCTGGTCACCACCCCCATATAGGACAACGGTTGGTACCCCGGTGACTCCTTTAGCACCACTGTCTACTACATGTCTGTCTACTATGATTCCCTTTGCGTCGACATTGACCGCACCCGACCCTTTCACAGTACCATCATCTCCTACCCCACCATCATCTCCTACACCACATATAACCCTCACCTACCATGTTGATCCACTCATTACCTATGATTTCCACATTGACGGGGAGGAGGAGGGCCAGGTCCATGCACCTACCAGAGGGACAGGTAGGGGTAGAGGTTATGAAGGCCGTCGTGGTGTAAGTAGAGGCCGAGGGCGAGGGTGACGCCAAGCAATAGACCATGACAATAATGCAGCGGATGATAGAGTTTCATAGCTTAGTGTCGTATGTGAAGGTGTGCCGGAGGTGGTATCAAATGATTGTACTGCAGCCATTGGTGATGTGCAGCCAGCTTCTACAGAAGCGGGCGAGGGAGTCGTACGTGCAGCAGCGCAAGATATACAGAGAGTATATAGTAAGAGACCCAGGAGACAAACCCATGGAAGGGGTTGTGGAACAGGAGGAAAATTAGGACATTAGGAACAACCAACATTCGTAAGTATATTCAAACATTACCTTCAGGTAGTGTTTTCACTTGGATTAGTCTACATTGTTTAAGTTGTGGCTTATTATATAGTTCTGGCTTTTGGCTTATCTTATCTTGTAATTGTGGCTTATTTTATAAGATTCTAGATGCTGATGCTGCTGCTATTTTTGTTACTATTTTGAAGGAATGGGTAGCTGCTTGCTGTGTTACTGGTTGCTTGCTGTTTCTTCATTCTGGTTGCTGTTGGCTGTGTGTTGCTACTGCTGGCTTGGATCAGTGAGCTGATAATTGGGTATGAATTTTATGGTCTTTTGCAGTGTGCATGATGCACATACTTATGCATTGAACATTTTTACTCAGAGCTAATGTTGCCGAACCCTTGTTTTTTGAAGCTTGGAACTGGGTTGCGCATCATGATGGCAAAAAGAAATCTATCCCTAGTCACAACATTTGCCTTCCTTTCATGTGGATACCTTTGTAGCTCCTACCAAGAGGCTGTCTGTTGTATATTAGTAATAATTTTTTGCCCTTTATATACTTTTGTGCCATATGGAACAAAGTGTGTCATTTTTACCTACCAAGTATTCATTTTTTTTTGTTTTTGTTTTTGCGCAGGTTAAATCTATTGTTTTGCGTACGCTAAATCGAGCCAGGTTAAATGTGGCTATAGATTCCTTCCTTAAGACAGGTTAGGACAAGTGCCCCATTCACTTGTGCTGATGGGGTTCTGTTGTTTGATCATCTCACTTAATCATCAAGTCCCATATGCACATAAAATGAAGGCCCTTTTCTGATATCCTGTGGCTTCATTGTGTTGTGTATTTATTTTGCAGGGAGAGTTCCAACACTGGAGGAGGGAAATAGGATGGAAAAAATATTCAGTTTTCCCTGGTCAAAAGAGAGGCCTGTTGTTCTCGGTATGCAACATGTATATAACAGCACCTGATGCACATTTTTTGGCGACTAAAATTCAAATTTGTCGGCGTTGGTTCAAGATACCGATACTAAATTTTTTTTGTCAATAAATATTACTTATTGGCAACTAAATTTAAATTTAATCGCCAAATAGTACTTTTGGCGACTAATATTTTCGTCGATGTTCAATAATTTAACTGGTCTTTTACTATTAATACCATTTTCTCAATTCCAACAGATCGACTTGAGAAGCCATTCACTGACTTACATTGGATGCATAAAGAAAGGACCTGTGATAACTGACTCTAAACTGAAGTGGTAGATAGGAAAACTTTTACCCCTCCCTCTCCTTTAAATATATATTTTTGTGTTTTTTTTGTTTATGCAATAATGTATATATTTGATAAAGTGTGTATAACTATTCGCAACCTAATTTTTGAGTTTGGTGTTGTATTGCAAATATTTGCAGGTATGAGAAATCAGGACATTTGATTGGTAGTAAATACGTCTTGCATGCTTATGGTACTACTTGACACGAAGCTAACTATCCTAATTTTTGGTGCTGCATTTTACGCAATTGGTAGTTAAGTTTTCTTTTCAACTATGATTCTCTTTGTTTTACTGTATTCTGATCCATTTTTTCTTTGATAACATTGCTTAACAGTCATACAATAGCTGTTGCTGCTGGTAATAATGGGATTCCTGTTAGAGTGCATGGATATGAATTTGGGAAAGCGAGTGGAATGGCTCCCCTTGCTAGGTGAGGATAAAGATCTGAACTAACTTTTCATTACCCTTTTCCCCAATGCTAGTTTCAATAGCAAATCCTTTTGTTCATGTGTTCAGAATTGCTGTGTACAAGGCACTATACAGGCTTTTTGGAGGGTATGTTGCTGATGTGGTTGCTGCTATTGAGCAGGTAAACGGATATGTGGATACTGAGTTCAGAAATAGGAGATGCTAATACTAGACTTTTATTTTTCTAAATGATTTTCTTCACATGGGTAACTATTGATTTTTGCGTGCTAGGGGACTCTAAACCTTTGTAGCACAAGTCCGTACGTGCTAGGGGACTTTAAATCTTTGTAGCACAAGTCCGTACGTGGTAGGGGATTCTAAACCTTTGTAGCACAAGTCCTTACATGCTAGAGGACTCTAAGCTTTTGTAGCACCTTTGTTTAATGTCATCCCTTGTATTATATTGATGCTAGTAAGCATCCCTTGAAGATTTGAAAGACTTGATTGATGGACTTGGTTCATCCCTTGATTTTGTATAGTATGCTATGTACTGTTTAGAGAAGAGATCTTGAATGTCATTCATGTAAAAACCTGTATTACTGGTATCATTCACTGAGTATCCAAGCTCACCCGCTCTTATATATATGTAGGTGATGAGCAAGAAGGCGACGACGCCTAGATGATTATTTGCAACTTGTTTTGGATTCGCATTTTTGTAGCATCTTGAAGATCATGCTTCTTGGCTTGTAGTTACTTCTTTTGTTTATGTCGGCTTGAGAAGCCTTTTGATCAAGATGTATTTTGTACCTTATTTCATTGTATCCAAGTTGTAAGCTATATTAAGACGTATGTCATTTCATTTGATCTATGCACAGCTCTTGTGGACTATTTAGTTCTAAATTTATTGCTTCCGCACATGTAAGCCCCATATGTATACTCTAATTGTGTGTGAACCCTTGCAGGTTGGCCTTTGGTAATCTCGGATTACTGGCCATCACGGCATCATTCCACTAGAGGCGGAATGGGGTCGTGACATGGAACTTGTTGCAGTTGTGTTTGCATTAAAGATATGGCGTCACTACCTATATGGAGCTAAATATGAAGTGTACATCGATTTTAAAAGCCTGATGTACTTTTTCACATAGAAGGAATTGAATATGCGACAGAGACGATGGCTTGAACTGATTAAGGACTATGATTTACAAATTCACTATCATCCGAGCAAGGCCAACACAGTGGCTGATGCATTCAATAGAAAGAATATGGGGAATCTAGTCTGTTTGCTCACAGATCGGAGAGAGTTACTGCAAGAATTTGAAAAGCTAAAGATTGAACTGGTGCCTTTTGAACAAAATAGCTTGATAGCCACAATGCTCGCTCAACTAGCGATTATTGAAGAAATCAAATAGAAGCACGTGAATGATGAGTTTTTGAAAAAGATTTATGATGAGTTTTTGAAAAAGATTTGTGATGAGTTTGAAACAAAGCCTAAATTGGGGTTCACAATTGAAAATTCAGTGTTGAAATTTAAAGGGAGATTATGTGTTCCTAATGACACAGATTTGAAAATAAGGATTTTGGAGGAGGTTCACAAGTTATTATTTTCTATGCATCCCGGAAATACCAAGATGTACCAAGATTTAAAGTTTGTGTATTGAAGGCCCAACATGAAAATAAAGATTACTGACTTCAACTCCAAACGTCTACAGCGCCAACAAATGAAAGTAGAATATCAGAAACTGGCAGGTTTACTTCAATAGCAAAACTCTTGCATCAATTCGAAGAGAAGATCAAAAGCTTTCACGAGGAATTTGCGTTAAGGATGTGGTCATATTAGGCGGGGAATAATGTCACAACTTGGGAATTTTATCAAATATTTGAGTTACGAATTCGATTTTAGATTTATGTAAAATTTTGTAGAAATCCCTATAATTAGGTAGATAATTGTAGAATTTATTCATCATAAGGTGGTGGAAGGATGTAGATAGCTTTCATACTACTAGATCATTGAAATTTATACATATGTAGACTATTAATTAAAATATATAATAGGCAATCATTTGGTTATAAAATGGAAGAATTAGATAGTTTCCACACCATTGGATTGTTGATATTTGTATATATATCTAGACTATTAATTGAAGATTTGAAGGCCAAAGGCATCATTTGGCCAAACTAACAAAGCAATGGTAAACTCTCCGTACTTCCAATTCGAACTTTACTTCTTGTGAACTTGCTATTTTCAATTCAAACTCTCTCTACTTCCAACTCAAACTCTATACCATCCTGAAAGTCCATCAGGGTGCGTACCACATGCACACAAACCATGTAAGGCCATGGCCTCCCTGCCTAGTATATATATATATATATATATATGGGTTCATTTTCTGAGACATGAACTAGCTTATCTAATTTTCAATTTTGTGCTCACAAGACATACGGCTATGCATTTACAAAAATTTGATTTTTAGAATTTTGATTTTTTAGGTATATATATAAAATTTTGATTTTTTAGGTGTATTACCCTAGTATGTATAAAATTTTGATTTTTTAGGTGTATTACCCTAGTATATATAAAATTTTGATTTTTTAGGTGTATTAGCTTATGGCCAAACGTGTGGTGTGTATACTTGTATAAATCCGTGTGTAGTGTGCTCAGCATCTCCATTGGAGATGCCCCAAGGATCCTAATAATGAGCCAAGGCCAGTAGTATTGCCCCAACTAGGAATGGTGTAGGAATAGAGCACCACAAATCCAATCCCACTCTACTTCATTGCTATTCCTACTTTTGTTCTAAAATTTTTCCCTATATTTCCAATACATTTCCAAACACAAGATTATGTCTCAAGATTTCAATATTTCAAAATTCCACTACATCTTCTGGCTAAGAGTGTATTGAAAAAGAGGAAAAAATTGGCCAGGTGAAGATTACTAGTTTAGAACAAAATGAATACAAAGAAATTAAAGCAAAATTTCATGCATAATTCTATAAATTGATGGCAAGAAGCAGTTAAATTGACTGAAAAAAATAGATACAAGCACAAACATACATACATACATATAGTTGGGTTTTGAGAGCATGTAATCATATAATTTGAAGAAATAAAAATTGGAGGAAAAAAAATTAAAAAAAGCAATGACCTTCTTTTGAGTTTGAGCTGCTTTTCTTGATACTTGAGTTTTGCACATAAAAATTCGATATCAGTATACAAAAACTCCTCCATCTCTGTGTTTTTATTTTTATCACAACTAAATAGAGAGAGAGAGAGAGAGAGAGAGAGAGAGAGGAGTTTTGTTGGGCTAGGGTTTTTAAGGGAACTGACGAGAGAAAGGGGTTTGCAACCAACGCAGGATTTATATAAAAAATTCTTGCGTTGTTGAATGAAAAGTTTACAACCCTCATTTCCAAATTTAAAATCCGAAATCTGAATCCCTAATTTCGAAATTTAAAATCCCAAATTTAAAATGAAAACCCTCATTTATGCGATACAAACCTGAATGTGGGTGTTTGATGAAGGTGTTCCTCGTTACTGTTGGCCGTTGTTCGTCCTCTACGTCGTCAGTCTTCCCTTCGGAGTTCGGCTGAGTGAAGGAGAAGAAGATGGGTTGGATCAAATACGGCTTTCATAAGTTCAAAGGGAGAAGGGGAGCTATTTTGTTTATAATGAAAAGTCTTTTCTAAAACTGTTTTTTATTAAAAATATTTTTGATCAAAAAATGACTTTTGTAAAATCGTTTTTAATTAAAAAAAAATTTGTCAAAAAACGACTTTTCTAAAATCGTTTTTTATTAAAAATAGTTTTGGTCAAAAAATATTTATGTTGAAAATTAAATTAAAAAAAATTAATGTAAAAATGATTTTACCAAAATTATTTTTAATTAATTCAAAGTTAATTAAAACTGACTTTTTTAAAGTGATTTTCAGTCCTCGTTTGGGAACAGGCTAATTTAGTAACTTTTTGGCTATTTGGCTAAAAATGTAGGTAAAAAAAACTTGTATGTTTAGGATGACTTTTTGGCTAATTACGAAAAGATGTGCAAAAAGTAGAGAGAAAAGAGAATCTTTGACTTTTTGGTATGGGTAGGCTTTTTGACTAATTTAGTAACTTTTTGACTAATTGACTAAAATAACCTCTTGCCAAACGAGGCCTCAATATCCAAAATTTATTATTATTTTAATCACAAAACACGATTTTTTTTCTAAAAAACGACATTAGAAAAATCATTTTATCCTAAGAATAAAGTTAAAAACAGATCCTAAGTTGGACTAAAATGTTCAAAATGCCACAATCAGGGAAATTGGCCCATTTCCGCCTCCCCCCTCTCCCCCCTTCTCTCTCAGTTTTCGCCCAAGGTAGGGTTTCAGATTGAGAACTGGCTCACCAAGTTGGCTCCTCTGTTCCATGACCAACTTCACCACCACCACCACAGATTCTCTCTCTATTCGATCTCTTTCTCCCTCTCCTCTCCCCCTCTCCCCCCTTCTCTCTCAGTGTTCGCTGCTCCCAAGATAGGGTTCCCATTGAGAACTGGGTCACCGAGTTGGCTCCTCTGTTCCACGACCAACTTCACCACCACCACCACAGATTCTTTCTCTGTTCGACGCCGTCGTCTTCTCTTTCTCTCTCTGCTTCGAACCCCCTCCGGTACCTCTCTTGGTGAGCCAATTGTTGTTTGTCTATAATGGTTTAAATTAATGTTTTTGTTTATCATCATCAAAGCATCATCTGAACCTCCATTGAAAACAGTAGGTGATGCTTTGGTTGAGATAATTTTCTTTTGGGCATCGCAATTTCTCCCTCCCTCTCTCTCTCTCTCTCTCTCTCTTTTTGCTGTGTCTGTTCTTTGTGGTTGGTACTTCAATTCATTGTGTATATACATATTTTTGGTTGTGTTATTATATACATAAGTTTGTATGCTTGTGGTTTGATTTGAAAATGGGTATGTCTTGGCACATTGGTTCTGCTCTTATCTGTTCTCAGTTGTGCTACATCAAATCTAAAGCGGCAATTGAATACGGGTATTAAGAGGATTGCAGATGCTCTAAGACATACCCATTTTCAAATTTGATCAAAAAATGGCTGAATACAGATCAAACCATTTCATCAAATCTAAATCAAATCAAGGGATTTGTAAAAAAATTTCACCAAATATTCAGCAGTCATATTTTAATGAAATTTCAAAAAGAGTAATTATTGGATATGCGTTTCTTTCATTAAAAATGGTTAAAACAGATCTTTAGGATAGGTTTGGATTTTTTTAGAAAGATTTGATGAAATAAAAGAGAGTAAGGTTTGAGTGTTCCATATTAGATCAAGTGTTTAACCAAAATTTCTCTAAAATTTGATGAAAAAAAGAGACTAGGGTTGGAGATGCTCTTAGTATAGTGATCCTGCTCTTATTTGTATCTCAGTTATGTTGCATCAAATCTAGGTAGCAATTGCATATGGGTTTGCTCTCATTCATCAATTCATTGTGTGTATGTATACATATTTCTGGCTATGTTCTCCTGCTCTTATTTGTATCTCAGTCATGTTGCATCAAATCTAGGCAGCAATTGCATATGTGTTTGCTCTCATTCATCAATTCATTGTGTATGTATGTATACATATTTCTGACTATGTTATATACATAAGTATGTCGATTTAGTGCATGCATGTGGTTTGTATAATTTGACATTGGGTATGTCTTTAGTACATTGATTCTACATTATTTGTATCTCAGTTATGCTTCATTTTAATTTAATAACTAATCTATATGAGTTGTAGAATTTGAATGGATGTGCTATACTCATTGATGACTTACTGAGAGAGTTCATGAAAAGGCAAAGAATCAAACATTAGTTAAGAATTGGAGGCAAGTAATCTTAGTGACACTTTTTTTTTCTTTTTCTTTTTCTTTTTCTTTTTCTTTTTCCTTTTTTAAATGTTGTGACTGAGGAAGATGAACTAGACACTTCCTACTATTTTTGGTCTCAAAGGTACTGACTCAAACACACACAGAGTTAATGAAATGTTTGATTCTTTAATGAGAAATGGGCGTTAATTTTTGATTTATAAAATGGGTTTTTCTATATTATGAGTTTTTCTATTGTTTGCTAAATACTCATAAATATATACGGATCTATAAATACTTCTAAGTTTGCTAAATACGCTTTAAATACTGATATGGATTTTCCTATATTTATTGGGCTTTTTGTGTTTTTCTATTTTTTTGACCCTTTATTTGGGAGTGGTGATTGGTAAGTTGTGATAAAAAAAAAATATATATATATATATAGTTTCAGCATTGCGTATTATTTTTTTAAGACCCTGTAAACAATTGCCCCCCTTATTGTATGCTATTGATTTGTTGTTTTATCCATTGAATTTTATTATATCAGTTTAGTCTTATAGTTTATTTAATTTCAATCTAAATTTTGTTGGTTGTTGCCCATGAGCTAACCAAATAGATCCAAAGGGGCTGGTTTGCTATTTTGCTTATGGTCATGTATTGCTTAACAAATATTCAAAATTTATTTAAGGTTGGAAGCAAAATGAATCTGAATGGGTGTAGGTGAAGATTGAAGAAGGTGATGGAGGGTTACATACACAAAACGGATGGGACCAAACTGATATAATAAATGGCTTTGGGTTTTTGGACAAAATAAATGGGGTTTTTTTAAGTTGTATTGATTTGTAAATGATGGGGGAATTAAGTTGGTTAGAGTTTGTTGTTGAATTACCCAGCGAAGAGTTTGCATTTAAATTTTATTTTTTTAAATTCTTTCTTTAGTACACTTCTTTCCTAAATTTTCCTTCTAACCTTATGTGATCAATTAAAGGAAGTTCCAAAAAGAAAGAGTTGAAAAAAATAAAATCCAAAGAAAAGATTGATTATTTTTGTAAATTAATGTTTTTATCAGTCATTAATTTATATATGTGTTGACAATGTATTGTGTTTGTTCGTAGTGTTTCCATTGGGTAACCAATTATTATTTTGCAACAACGTTTGCGTTTAGTTTGAATTGGGGTCTATAAAAAAACCTTTCATTAGTGTGACAATGCATGTGCTTGTTTTGAATTGGGTAGTTTCTTTTAATTAGGATATTGACTTTTTTTTTATTTTATATATATATATATTTTATAGGTGGATGAAGACTAGAAGCGAATGGTAATATTGACTCCTTTTTTTAAGCTTAAGTTTTTCTTATCTCTCTAATGATTTTGTATTTATTATTGTGTAAACTAAACGTGTACTTCTTTAATTGATGAGTGTTGAAAGAGGGGCAATCTCGAGTGAGCAACAATCTCGAGGGCATAATTTACACTATTTTTGGTTTTATGATTGACAAACTTTGAAAATGATTGACGTTGTATAAAGTTAAAGATTATTTTGAGGTATATTGATGTTGTGTAAACTTATATAGGTTTGGTTTGGTTTGAAAGGTAGACATTTGGAGGTGTTTGTTATTTAGATTTTGATCAAGAATACCATTTTCATATTGGCATGGCGTGCTCCAAAGGGAGAACACCATTTTTTTGTTCCGCTTTTTTTGAAGTTGTGTCTATAATAAAGGGGATTCCCTTGCTCAAATGTATGTTATCTATTCATTTTTTGTATGTCATGGGAAAACAAAATTTTAGGTATACTTGATTCTCAGTTTTCCTAGCTTAAGAGAGAATGATAAATGAAAATTATTCAAACAAAACATTATTTACACTGTGCCTTTAGGCATGGGCATACACTAGTATATGTATAATTCGGGTTTGGGTTGCTCGGATTGTTTGACGTCTTTGTCAAAACCTGTCCAAATTTAATTTAGGCTTATGAATTTTTGTCCAAACCTATACCAATTTTAAGATAATTTGTTCAAACCTTAAAAAAATTCAGACTAGATTCGGGTTGCTCGGATTGAGTCCGCTCAAGTTGCACTAGACAATCCTTGTTCAGAGCTCATCCGACCCGAACCTAATCAGATGGACCCCTGACCCATATTCCTTTCTCTCGCCCGTTTGCCAAGTATCGAATTGAACTGTTTCTGAGAACTTCTCTCACCTTCTAGACAAATACAGAGAGAGAGAGAGAGAGAGTCATAAACCCTAGTTTCACCTCCGAACTCACCTCTGTGTATTCAACAATGGAGACGAACAAAGACTCAATAGTGGATGTGAGATCAGTGGTCGAAGCTATATCTTCAGATGACAATGACGCTCCTCTTTACCAGGTCGAAAGCCTTTGTATGCATTGCCGCCAAAACGTATCTTCTCTCTCTCTCTCTCTCTATATATATATATATATATATGCTGATTATGTAATTTTGTAGAACTGGTTTCTAAAACCATTGTGAATGTGACGATGCCAAAAGATTGTTTTTTTTTGTTCTTCATAATCTTGTAAATTTCACTGTAGGGATGGATTAGATAATCAAAATAGTATTTTTCACATATTTTGATTATGGGATAACCAAGCTCCTCAAAATTGTTTCTTTTTTTTTTTTTTTTTTTGGTTTTATGTTTAATTTTTGGGAAATAAACACTTGTTTTGTTTTCGTTTTTGTGTTTAGGAAACAAAATTGGGTTGCTTTCAGGATTTAATTCATAAAAATATAAAACAAAAAAACAAAATGCAACAACCAAATAGAAGAAAAGAGAAGGAAAAAGTGGCAAAATATTATCTTTTAATGCTCTATTTGTTTGAATGGAAAATATTTTCCAAAAAATGTTAGAAAACAAAAACGAAAAAGTATTTTCCATGGTGAACAAAAAAAGAAGCCATTTGGGCAGTAAATATTTTTCACAAATGTTTTTCAAACTACTACCAATATGTTGTCACACTACCGCCATCACCGTTGCCATCACTGCTGCTGCCACCTCACCACTACACTGCCACCACCACCAAACATGGAAAAATGTTTTTTCCAGAAAACATTTTATGGAAAAAGCTTTTTTAGAAAATGTTTTCTGTTAATAATGTTTTTCGCCCAACGGAGCGGAAGTTTCATTCACTTTTCCTTTTCTTTTTTTGCTTTTGCTCCATAAACCCCTCCTTCAAAGCCAATATCAAAACACAATAATTGGGGTTTGTCAGCCTTTTCTGAATTTTTGCTTTTCGGTTACCTGGTTTCATCAAAAGCTTTTCATTAATTCATATCGGCAAATGTAGGCCTTGTTTCGTTTGTATTTGAGAAACATGTTTTGAGATAAAAAGTACGAAAATTTGTTTGGTTTGGTTTTTTTTCAAAAGATGTTTTGAAAAATTATTTTGAGAGAGAGTTTTGGAAAAAGTGATTGATTTGATGTGTATGAGAGAGAGATTTGTTTGGAAAATTTGTAAACCAAACAAGTTTTGGAAAAAAATTTTGGGAAAATTTGTTTGGTTTGATTACTTTTGAAAACTTATTTGTAGAGAATTTTTCTCAAAATTTTTTGAGAAACACAAACCAAACAAGGCCGTAATATTTATTATTGAGTTGAGATGCTTCCGAAAAAAAATATAGCAGTTACATGCATTGACTTTCATCTAGTAATCATGGGATATCAATCATGAATTTTTGAACGTTGTCTAATGTGGTGGTGTTAACAGGGCACAACGAGGTTTTTATTAACTTTGATTCCGCACTTCAGAAAGGTATGCTTTTGTCATCTTTGGGGAATATTGTCTACTTGAAAGGTTTAAGTTAACATGAATGTTATTGTTGTTACTTTTACTAGGCTATTGCTTTTCTTAGTTTTATATTATTTAGAAAGTTCCATTATGTTATGAAGGGTTAAGCTTTGACAATCTACCCTAGAAAAATGGGTTGAATCTCTCTCTCTCTCTCTCTCGTGTACATGCTTGCTTGATGTTGCCCTGCCTGCTTCATTTTCTTGTCTTGAGCTTATGGACAATCATGTGAAGGTTTCTTTCTATAGTAAAATTCTTTCTACTTGCAGATCTTGTTGTCAGCCTTTGAGTGTCCACATTGTGGTGAGAGGTAGTTATTTTTACGCCCTTTACAATTATGAGAATCTTTATCATATTTAGGTCATTTGTCTTTTCTAACAGGTCCTTATGTTATCTGTCTGGTCTATCTGTAGGAACAATGAAGTGCAGTTTGCTGGTGAGCTCCAGCCCCGAGGGTGTCATTATCAATTGAACTTTCCACCAGGTGATCAAAAGGTTGTCAATGAAGCACTTTTAAGTTATATAATTTTGCATTTATCAAACTATGCTATTGTTTTTTAATGAAAAGATGCTCATTAAGCTAAACTAAGTTGTCGGTCAAAATAACAAAATATTTGTTTGTAATGAAATTTAATTTCGTTAAGCCCCTGTTGTGATGTGCCTCTTTGCGGATTTCTTACTTGTGAAAAAGAAGAAAATTGGAACTATTTATATTGTCTATTTGAGCTTTGAACTTAATTCCAGACCACTTTCCTAATAGTTGAAGACTGTATATTGGCTAATTTTTACTCCTGCTTGAGAACTTATGATAGTAGTTTCTTGTGTATTTGAAATCATTTGCAAGTTCTACTAGTTGTTAGATAATTTAAAGAAAGATACAATCACTTTTTAAGATGCTTTGTCTACCCTTATGGCACAGTGACTTCTCTGAATTTATGCTTTTCAGCTACCTGGTTTCATCCAAAGCTGAGTAAAAATGTGGTTGTAAATATGTTCATATGAACTGCACTCGTCATTTTAGCCATCCTCTCCCACATTTGAGTTTGTAATTTTCATTTGTTATGTGTTCCTCACTGATGCAACAATGATTTCTCCTACTTATCTTTAGTTTGGGGTTACTCTCAATCTCAGGGGGTTTCTTTCTAGCTGGTTTGTAATTTTAAATTTTCTAACACCATGCATGCCTTTGTGAGGTTTTAGATGTAGCTAGTACATCTGCTCTCAAGCTCTTCCTTCTATTGTTGTTGTCATCGTTATCATTGTTGTTCTTGGTATATACATACAAACTTTTGTGCTACAAAATTGTTTCTTTATTTTCAAGCAAAATGTAAGTCGCACTGCTCTTACTTGCAAATGATACACATACAAACTTTTGCTAATGGCTTAACTGTTTTCCAAAGTTTTTAGGAAAGTAAAATTTTTAAAGTGCTATACTAATGGAGTTATTCTATGCAGATGCTCAATCGGCAAGTAGTGAAATCTGACACGGCCACTATTAAGGTATATTTTGGGTTCCACTTTTAACTTGACTTTCGTCAACTATACAATTTTCTTATTCTATTGGCATTATTTTAGTAAAATTATATTGAGTAAACTAGACTTGGCAGTCTGCTGGTTTGAATGTTCAAATAATTACTAGATTGTTTACATATGTCTATGATGGCTGTTCTACATACATACATATATTTTTATTGGGTGGGACTCTTGTTTCCTTTGATTTCCCTAGATTTCTCCCCCAACCCATTTAGTTTATTGTAAACAAAGTATATTAGTTCTCCTTCTAATCATTGGCCCTGTTTGGTAGAGCTTGTTTCCAGCTTATTTCAGCTTTTAAGCTATTTTGATGTGTTTGGTTCAGCTTAACAATACAACTTATAACTTTTTGTAAGTAAAAAATCAACTTATTCTTTGAGTGGGGGAGGAAAAGCTTAATTTATAAGTCAAAATCAGCTTATGTTCACAGTTATAAGTTATAAATAATCACTTTCCCACAGCTCTACCAAACGGGGCCATTGTATCCACTAGTTTCATCTCTTTATAAAAGGATGCTTTCTGATCATTGGCAGCCCCCTTCTAATAATAACAAAATTACACTTCTAGTGTTACGAATCTTGCATGTATTATTGGTGTTGTACTTATTTGTCAGTTATGATTGATGACTATTGATCTATGTGACCTCCCAGTATGCATTGTTTATCATTAACAATTTTGAATTGTTATTATGATCTAAGAGATTTGCATTTTTCTATCATTGGTTTTTACAGATTCCTGAACTGGATTTTGAGATTCCTCCAGAGGCTCAGCGTGGATCTCTGTCAACGGTATCTCCTTTTATAACCTACTCCTAATTTCATATTATCTTCTGTACTTATGATGCTTAACTTGTCCTTTTGTTTATGTATTACCTTTTGCCAAGATGTTTACACATTATGTAGGCAATTTGACTGGTTGCCACTGGCAATTGGTACTTTCTTCCCATACACGTGCAACTTTTTATGATCTTATTTTTGTCAGATATAGATTTTGCAATGGTAGTTACACCAGAGTGTTAAAAAAGGTATTGTATCAAGTGGGACTTTTTTCTGTATTTTTTTTTCCTTCAAATTATTACATTTTTCGTGATAAGAAATGCATTGGTGATATCTCCCGTTGATGGATTTTTCCTTTTCTTTGGTTTTGTTTGGGTGCATCACATGTAAAAGCCACTTGGAGAGTACGAATTAATATCATCTCATCCCATCTCATCCCATCATTTGGATAATAACTTCGATAAATAGTTCTGCTGTGTGTAACATGCTATCATGATTATATTTCTCTGCTCTTTGTCTTACCTTGGCCATTAACTCTTCGTTCCTATATGTCTATTCGTATAACTGATGTCCAGTCATGTTAAACTAGTAATATTTTGTTAAGTCAGAATTCTGAAGTGAGTAGTGCTGAGGAGTCGCTCAATTTATAAGTTAAAAGTTCAGTATATTCTCCAAGATTGCTGGTGCATTGTGCATGAATTTTGAATAAAACCCCCTTTTTTTCTTCTTTTCATGCAGTTTTGAGTCAACATGTTTGATCTTGTGTTATTCTTTTCCACATAATCTGTGTTATTTATTTGGATGCTTATCTTTGTACACTATTAACCCCACCCCTGCTGTCTGTTTTCCAGGTGGAAGGGATATTGTTACGAGCTGCGGATGAAATAGAGGCCCTTCAAGAAGAAAGAAAGGTACATGTTAATTTGAACTCACTAGCCATTTTTCTTCATCTTCCTCCTCCTCCTTCTTAGGTTCCTTACAACCTATCTTCTGCTTTTCAGAAAGTGGATCCCCAATCTGCTGAATCAATTGACCGGTTCTTGCCAAAATTGAGGGCTTGTGCAAAAGGCGAGTCACCCTTTACAATCATTCTTGATGATCCTGCTGGCAACAGTTTCATTGAGAACCCGTAAGTGCCTGCCCACACCCATTAACATTTAAATCTATAAAATGACATAATACATTACATAAGTGTGCTTTAGGTCTGATTATAGTAAAAATATAATGGTATTTGAACTGTAGAGAGGATGTCCTCCAAACCCCCTGCTAAGACTTGTGAGAACCCTCCAATATTACAAGAAATCTGCTTTTGAAGCTGAAATTCTTGTGCAAAGTTCTAGCACAAGAGAGTTTAATTAATTTGATCTTCATCGTGGTATTTCTGTTGTATGTGCTGTTTGTTGCAGCTTCAATGGGCTGCCTATGGTTATTGTCTATGTTACGCGGACTCTTTAAAATAAATCAAATACCTGTGTCGGACACCCGACACTCAGATAAGAGTATGTGATATGTGTTAGCTACTTTTCAACAGACACTTCTTATATAATTGTATGTAACACTATTATTATATGTACATATTGTTGTATAGTTGCAATAAATGTCTTTTTGACACTATAAGTTACATATAGCACCATTTTATCTCACATACTTGATTAAAAATATAAAATATGACATTTGTTTTTGCCGAGTCCATGACCCTTAAATTTATGGTTTGAAAACTCTGACCGCTAGATACATACCCACATCTGACATCTGTATCCCGGTCCATGTAACATAGGTTATTTTTTTTTAATTTTTTTTTTTTTTTTTAAATTGTGAGATTTTGTGTGACTGTTGTTGTAACTTTTGCTAACAGCATAAGTGGTAAAAATAGCTTAATTAAGCTGGAAAAAGTTGATTATCCTTTGGCTCAGGGAGGGGTGCTTTTAGATTCTGCGTATAGATTATTAGCTTATAATAAGCTATAACAAACAGGCCCATAGTTAGTTCTTCTCTCTGTGTTTCTCCCTTTTATTAATGGGGGGCCTTTAAATAAGTATATTAGCAAATGATTTCTTGTGTACCTCACTTTAAATGCTTTCTTGCTTTCTTTCTCTTCCTGTCTCTCTCTTTTTTTTTGGGGTAATCTGAAGGGCATCCACTGATCCCTGATAGGTTTGCTCCATCTCCGGATCCGTCATCGACAATTAAGTTCTATGAACGAACTCCTGAGCAACAAGCATCACTGGGGTACGTTGTCGACCCATCACTTGGGGGAGAACATCGTGATGAAGCGTTATCAGAGGAACTAAATAGTACTGGTGATCAAACTAGAAGAGAACCGCATGGATTAATTGGAGCTGCAGCTGGTCAACGGGCTATTGCTCAGGGTAATAGTGCAGAATTTGCTGAATCTTTGTTTCGGTACTCTGCACCAGAAGAGGTACAAATATCCTTTCAAAAGTTCATTCCCACCTCCTGCTTTCTTATCCCTCCTCCCGTCTTTTGTGGTGCAAATGTAGAACGTAAATTTGTTGCAAAATGAGCATGGATAATTCGCTACTCTATTTTCTTGAATTTCACATCTGTTTCTTTTATGAAATGGGAAGCTGCAATTCAATTATTTATTTATTTCTTCTTGCTGGATAGGTGATGACCTTCCCATCAACATGTGGAACTTGTGCAGCCAAGTGTGAGACTCGAATGTTTGTCACCAGTATCCTTCTTATCTCTTCTGTCAGTGAGATGTGACATGGCACTAGTGGTTCTGTTTTTATACTACTTGCCATATACAAATAATATGGAATACATTTAGTGTCTGAAAGGATTGTGGAGAACGATATTTGAGGAATCTAAGATTGTTTCTACTACCATGAGTTTTGTGGTTGGAAATGAAAACTATTTTTCCCTCAGATCATTTTACCGATAAATATGCACGGGCTTTGTTGAGCTTAACAATTTAACAGATATTCCATACTTCCGAGAAGTGATTGTCATGGCATCCTCTTGTGATGCTTGTGGGTACCGCAATTCTGAGGTTTGTACATACGTATATATTTTCTTTACTATTCTCATTTTTAATATCCTGATGATGTGTATGCTTTCCCTTTGCAGTTGAAGCCTGGTGGCCGTATTCCTGAAAAAGGAAAGAAAATTACAGTTCTTGTGAAGAACATTAATGATCTAAGCCGTGATGTGATAAAGGTATGCCATCGTCACTCATATTTTTTGTGCAAATGAACGTTTTGAATATGCCTTCATGAAAACTGACAACAGCTAACTAAGGATGTTTGAATCTAATTAATGCTGAAGAAAAAAAACACAAGGGGTTCCCTAAACTTACGCTTGCTTATAGGCTTCAAATGTGCTGACTAACAATCATTTGATATATCTCAGTCAGATACTGCTAGTGTAGAAGTTCCAGAGCTTGACTTGGTACTGACAAGTGGAACATTGGGTGGAGTTGTGACTACAGTTGAAGGTTTGATCACTAAAATTAGTGAAAGTGAGTACCTTTTCCATCCTTTGGTTTTCATTTTCATGCTGCAATTTCTATCCTTCAGCTGAAGATTTTCTTGGCGGTTTTTCATCTATTTATTTTCTAATTATAGGACAGGAATGTATATGTTTCCAAATATTGATGGTTTTTGCATTCTCATTTTTAAAGATTGTATAGATTGACCAACTTTCACATGTTAGTAGTTGTTTGACTTGTAGGGATTTGGATTCCTAAATTTATGTCTTTGTGCAGTTCTCTCTCTCTCTCTCTCTGGTTAAGATACTACAGTTTGCATTGGGAGCTAGTGGATGTTATCAATATATAACTGATGTTAATGTTATAAATATGGAGATGGACATCTTCACATTATTTATCTGTGATTTTAATTTTGATTTCTTTTGCTTTGTAGTTAGTCATCCTATCAATTTTTATTTTATTGTCTCTTTTTCCTCCTTTTTTGGTTATATGCACCAACATTTACACATCTCTTGCCAAATTGAATTATATATTATATGATTAATTGTGCAGATCTTGAGAGAGTACATGGATTTACTTTTGGGGACAGTCTTGATGATAGTAAGAAAAGCAAGTGGCTAGACTTCAGAGCAAGGCTTAACAAGGTAGTGAACTCTCAAATATGATGTTTTCAATTTTTTGCGAACTAAATAGCCATCATGGTCCCAAAAAAGGAGTGGAGAATAAATGATAAAGAAAAGCTACCATCTGTCATATGCCTGTAGCATTTCCTGAACCTTAAATTTTTTCCCTTCAATTATCAGATCAGTTCCGCAAATCCTGTACTGTGGCATTTCTCAAACCCTTGTCTACCCAAAAGAGATTATTGTAGTTGGTGTAGAAAATGATATTGTTTCTCAATTCAGAATTGCAAAAAACACGCACACACAAGATACACAGATATTGCTTAGTGTAGACAATTTTCAAGTGACTCATTTATTGTCAATTCATTTTTTCTCAATGTTGAAGACTGCACACGAAATGCATGTCCATGTTGACTCTCTCTTACCATTTGAATGTGTCCAATGGATAGTGAAATGGACTGCTGTACATTCCCATTTATTTAGCGTCTTCTCCACCTGGGCATTAAATGTATGTTATTGGTGATTTGTCTGACTGTTTAAATTATCTATGAGCATTCAACTGTCTGACTGTTACTGTACAGCTTCTGAGTGTGGAAGATCCGTGGACATTGATTATTGATGATGCCTTGGCTAATTCTTTTGTCGCACCGGCAACTGATGATGTTAAAGATGACCATCAGTTATCATGTAAGTCCTCCACACATCTCTATGGCTGGTGTTCTGGTGCAATCTTATTTATATGAGACAACTGTTGGAAGCTCTTTATGGGTTGTAGCCTTGTATGTCCCTTCTGTGGATGAAGCTGTCAATACAAAAAGTCGAACTCTTCTTTCTACTTTTTTGCACGTCTTTTTGTAAAAGTCAAAAAATACTAAAAAAAATCAATTCTTAAAACAACCCTGAGTCAACGGCCAAGTTGAAAATCCTCATAACCATGTTTTGGAGAATGGCCGGGGTTTTAATTTTTTTGGTTTTTTTTTTCTTTTTCTTCAAATAATATCTTTCTTCGAGAACATGTATAGAGCTGTGGTTTATCTGATGTGGTCTTCATATTAGGCAGACAAGCCCTAGAACTTGGACTTGGACGGACCTTATTTTGTGCATATTGTACAATGCTGTTTTCAGCGCAATTTTAACCACTGGTTCAATGGTTAAAACTCGGCCTATTAAACTTGAGGTGTTACTGGTTTGAGCTTTAGGCCATCTCCAACGGTGCATCAAATTGTGCATCAGATTTGAAATTTGATGAAAAAGTCACTTTTTCTCCCTCCAATGGTTTCACCAAACTGATATCAAATTGAGAATTAAACAAAAATTTCACTAAGCTGAGAATGCGCTGGGTCTTTCACCAAAACACTATTCATTACCGTTGTATTTTCACTACTGGATGACCCACCGGATGACCAATTTTGCGTAAAATTTTGTACAAATTTTACATTGGGAGGTCGACCACCCGGTCGACCCCCCAGATGACCCTCAAGCTTGAAAATTCAATTACAGAATTGTATTGATTTTGCTCTTTCCGGTCGACTGGCCGGTCGTCCCCCCAGACGTCCGGTACGTTTTGATGAAAGCTACAGTACACCGTTGGAGTGATTGATATCAGATTGAGCCAAATGCCTTTTTTTTACTTAAATTTGATGAAAATTTTGTTCAACCGTTGGAGATGCTCTTAGGGCAGCCACTTTGTACAAATCATGTCAAAAGTTAAGTCTATACCCAATCTACCTCTTCCAGACCCCAATGGGTACCAACCCATGCCTACTCTTTTTTCTCTATTTTTACTGTGTTTGCTAAGGATTTTTCTTTTCACAACTATTTATGGCACTTAATTCTACTTTGCTAGCATTTGTTTTCTTTTTAGTGTTGCTGTTGTATGATGTCATATTGACAATGTGCAGTCGAGGAATATGAGAGGTCGTGGGAGCAGAATGAGGAGTTGGGTCTGAATGATATTGACACCTCTTCAGCTGACGCTGCATACGAGTCGACTGATGCTACACGAAAGGAGGGAACAACTGTATGAAATTTTCTTGCTGTTTCCATGTTTTCCAATACAAGTGAAAGCACAAGCACCTAGTCCTCCTTATCTATCATTTTCAAGTTGTACGAGTTTCCTATTTTCAAGTTGAAACAATTTTGTTTTGTATTTGTTTTTTGTGTTTTTAAAGGAATCAAGTTGTAAAAACACGTGGGACGATCCCTCGTGGTAGTTTGTATCTTGTTAGATAATTGATGTTACTTTGCGAGAGCAGTCTATAGTTTCTGTTTGGCTTCACCCCTCATTCTCAATTTTTATCACTGAGTTTATCAGCATGTTTGAATGTAGCATTGGGTTGCTAGTAGAAAATGAAGTGAAAGAAAAGAAATTAAAGGGAAATTATATTTTACACCAAAAAAACATTAAGGGAAATTATATTATATTGTAAGCATTTGATTAGCATCAAAATTTTTCAAGAAAGAAATCATGAGTAACCCTTTGGACAAATTAAAAAAAAATAAAAAATTGAGGGGTTATATTTTGAAAGAAATTAGAAAAAAGAAAAAAAAAAAACCTAATTATCATGTTAGTGTGAGTTGCATAGCAAAATTAAGTTTATTGTAATTTCTTCCACATTAATGCTAAACAAAAGTTGCATTTGTTTTTCCCCTTTCTCTCACTTTTCACCATTTTCATCTTAGTAGTTTCTTAGTTGTGTTTTAGTGGGAATGGCACGAGGATTGGGAAATATTTTTGATTCTATGTATGAATGTCTTTACCCTTCTCAACTAAGGTTTATACACCCCAAAATGTTCGAACATAGAGAGAGAGAGAGAGAGAGGTTTGAAACCAAGGAATCAGTTTTTTAGGGTCTTCATCAACAAATTCAACTTTCTCAACAAAATAAATAAATAAATACACAAAGTCCAGAGAGAGAGAGAGAGAGAGAGAGAGAGAAGTTTGAAACCAAGGAATCAGTTTCATAAACAAAGACAAAAGCAAGTGTACCCTTTCCTTGCATTAACACTAGAACATTCATAACAACCAAAATCACAAGGCCCTAAAATCAATAATGCCAAATGCTCCTAGCATTAAAAAAGTACAAAGTATTTCCAACTCCAAGCACAGAAACAGGGGAACAAAGGGGGAGGCGGGGGAGAAACAAAAAACAAGAATGAACATGAACAGTACCCTCCAGTTTTCAGGTCCCACTACAATTAGAGCTACAACAAATCGGTTTTTTCACCTTCCAGTAGCAGCTCTTGCACTCATAGATGTATGGTAATTGGAGCTTCTCTGTTTCCTATAAGAAGAATAAACATCATCATATTGACTCGCCTCATTTGGATTAGGGGCAGTGCCTAGTCCCAACCGTCCCGAGCTACTCGACCCAGGTTTCCTTTCTACACTTCCATCAGCATAAGTCCCTGTCTACGGATCCACCTGTAGATTTGGGGGTGGAGGAATGCAAGCTCCACCTTTGCGAACCGGCAAATCTCGTTCGTACTCGTCGTCGTCATCTTTCGAATCAGACCCATTCATGGGTCCCTCAGAAGGGTTAACCTCTCCGATCTCTTTGAAAAACTTCGACACGCTATTAAGAATTTCAGAAGGAGATACATTGGAAGGCGAGATTACAGTTGGGATATCGAGAGGGCTCATGGGAGAGTAAGGTACCCCACTGCCGATTTGCATCTTTCTGACCATTCCAGGAATAAGACCAGGTGGAAATAAAGGGTACAGGGGTAATTTTTCACCCGTGTTGCCGATTGATGGTGGCAATAGATGGGGTGCAGTTTGTTGATTTGCAGGTAGAAGAGAAGACTGTATGGGTATGGACCCGGTAAAAAGACCGGTAGGGACCGAATTGGGAAGAAACGGCTGGGTTGCTAGGGATGATGGCATGGCTGGTATAGAAGGAACTAATTTATCAGGATAGTCTTTATCAGTCAATATTGGCACCGAACCTTGCTTATCAAGCTGCCACTGTAGGGCATTATGATTTGTTGCCAGTTGTGGCAATCCTGAACACAAAGAAAAACAAGTTCAACATATATAAATTCAAAAATTCAGACAGAAAACACGAGTATATGCATACTAAGGACAAAAAAGCCACAGTAAAGAACATACTTTTCTTCAAACTTGCAATTTTCCAAGCGAGCTGAGGATCAGCATGAGAGAGAGAGAGAGAGAGAGAGAGAACCTGCAGTTGAGGGATCAGTTGAAGCAGCAGATAATTCCTTTGGAAAGAAATTCGTTGGTGGTCCACCAATCATCTCATTCTCAAGCACATGAATAGTGACATGATCATAGACTTCCTTGGAAGCCCAGAACTGTAAGATTTTCTGCAATCGTTTGATTTTCCTCCTTGTTTTGAGGGTTGTGGTAAATCCTGGCAAGCATGGAACCTAAAACAGGCTTAAATGCAAGCGCCTCGTTATCAAGCTCATGAGGGTTGATCCTCCGCTGCAAGCTGCATATTTCAAGAATGACCCAAAGAAAAACATATGTAGCATCAATGCACACATTGATAGCCAAAAGATTAAACAATTAAGAAGCATTCAAGAAAGAAATAATTTCCTGGGTTCGCATCACAATAGCTCGATTTTAATTCCCCTTACTATATCATCAAAATCGAAGAACATTGCTGTCTTGCTAAAATATAATTACCAGGATAGATCAATACCACATATTCATTAAAACACCAGTGTACTATCATTGTATCCAGTTGAACAAACTTAAAAAGAAATTTCTATCTGGGAGGAAAATCAAATTTTATTATTATTTTTTATATGACAAATTTGGAAGGACACATAATAATGTACTCGAGTAGCCAGTGGACACCACAAGATATGAAGCAGTGGAAGCATTTAAGAGGCAGAAAAAATCAGTGAATAAGAATCCTGCAATAGCTGTAATAAGGAAGAAGAAAATAAAGCAATAGGTATTCACACACAGAAAAGCAGCCAAAATCAAATTCATATCAACAGCACTCAAATTTATGTTGAACTAAGATTTGGCATAGCACTGGAAGTGTACCTGTCAAATAGAATGTCATTGGCAAGGTAAATTATATGCAATTGTCTCTCAGAATCATCCACACCAAACACCCTGTCCCTAAGTGCCTTGGCCAGAGCAGGTGCAAATGGAGACCTCTGCATAAACCAAATCTTGGCACCTTTGATTGACTCTTTGGTTCCACTGAGATTGTTAAGCACATTGTTCATTTCCATCGCAACATCTGAAGGCAGAGGTCCAAAGAGACCTTTGAATGACCTGGAAGAGTGATCATAATCTGGTCGTCTATGACCAACAAAAGGCTGAGAATGTTGATGGTGCTGTTGTTGCTCATAAAACGGTGGTGTAAAAGGAGGTTGGTGCATTTGAGGACCACCCAATGGAGGAGCATTTAACGATGACTGGTTCATCATAGGATTTGGAGGACGCATCATAGGCATAGAAGAGGATGGGAAAGGTGGGTTGAAGGGGCCACCCGGGCCATGTGTAGATAACCAAAGCTTGTACCGGTAGTAATTATGGCCCTCACCACCAAATAGAAAGCTATAATCAGGATTACCTTGCTGTTTTTCACGAATCATGGCTTCAAATTCAGGGCCATTTTTGGCAGCGTACTCAACAAGTTTATCAATTCGCTTTTGGAGTTCAGGATCAGATGGTGGAGCTGCAGGGTGTGGTGGAGAATCATATGGACCAATGAAAGGTGAAGGAACAAGATGAGGGGGCATATGTGGAGGAAATACAGGTGGAGGCTGTTGTTGCTGTTGAAGATGAAGAAGGTGAGGATGTGGTGGAGGATGAGGATGGAGTTGACGTGGGGAGGAAAAGGATACTGTTGGAGAGAGGGATGTGGTGGAAGAAAAGGAGGACCGTGTACCGATGGAGGGAACTGTTGATGAAAACCAAATTGTTGCTGCTGTTGAATACTAGTTGCTTGCTGCTGCTGCTGCTGCTGCTGCTGCTGAACAAATGCCATAGCTGCGGCATAATCATGAGCTTGTCGATCCATATTACAGATTTAGGGAAACCTTTGAAACACCTAATCCAATAAATAAAGCAAAATATGAAGAAGTCCCTCTACTACAATAGCAGAACAGATATTGCAATAAAATGCATTTAAATATGAGTATCCAATATGTCGTTCAGCAGTATATGATTAATGAAACTGTCAGGTTTTATGCAGTGTTTGGTTCACTATAATGAACGTTGGAATGGAATGATTATTCCGTCAAAACACCCATTACCCATTCCCATGTTTGGTACGGTAAAAAGTAAAAACATATATTCCAAATAGAATCACCAGAATGACCATTCCACTGGGAAGTCAAAGAACAACCATCCCATTCCTACCCAAAATCATTCCAACAAACCAAACACTCTCTTAAGTGTTAAAAGGCCCCTCTTTACAAAACCACCTTGCATTTGCTGAACAAAAAATCAACTTCACAAAGTTTTATTGAACGATTAACCTAGTTACCTAGGTTTCACTAAGGCCTTCTAGAAGAGTCAGGATTTCAGCTTTGACAGAACACTAATCCCTCCTGGTCATGAAAGGATAGTCATACATACCCTCTCAATCCCTTTTGAACAAATCGATTCCTAAATCAATAAATCACAAGGAAGCAATAATGGCAAATTCTTATACAAGGGAAGAAAAAAATTCTCAGGAACCCAAAATCGTCATATGAAATAAAAAAATTAAACTGATTTTCCTCATATTCTAAATCAGAAGCATAGAAAAATTGTGAATGTGAAACCCTATAACAAAAAAAAAACAACTAATTGTAGATGATCTGATAAAATATCAACAACCAAATTTGATTTAAATGGTTCCAAATACTAAAATCAGAACACATAGACAACAAACTATAATTCATATATAAAAATACTAGTTTTTTCAATTACATACAAGAAAATAATGAATGGGGAAAGTGGGTAACTCATATTCACAAATTTTCTAGACAAAACTCTCACCTTTTTCACCCAATAATGAAAATTTCTTCAGATTTTGGAAACAAAGACAAAGAACCCAGATTGACGGGAAGGCAGAGGAGGAGAGGGGTGGTACCTGGAGAGTGGAGGACTGCTTCAATGGCTGTGGCGATGGGACTATGAGTTCTCTCTTTCAATATCTCTGCGTAATCTGCCCTAAAATGGAGGTGGTGTGGATAGTGCAAAGTTACCGGCTGATTAGGCTTCGCATGGTAGACAAATATATATATATATATATATATATAAAACAAACAAACAAACTGCAAAATAATAAGTCAACAAAAATGATTTGGACCCCAATTTTTCAAAGAAAAATGTTTGGGAGTACTAAAAAGGAAGCACTAGAAAGAGCACTAATGATGTGGCAGTGGGCCCCGCCCATTTTCTATGCCCTGTTTTTTTTTTCTTTCTTTTTTTACCATTCCCAATGCATTAGTGCTATTAGTGATGTATTTTTTAGTGGTCTAAATCATTGTTGTTTTTCAAACCCCCCAGTGACCCCAGTGTTTTCTTATTGGTTGGAATTTTTTTTTTTTTTGTTTTCTATTTGTCAATCACACAGCCCCATGTGGAGTGGGGGTGCTGGGGGTCACCCCCACTGGGGTCCCAGCACGGTTGATAAGTCAAATATCATATTTTAAATTATAACCATCTTATTTTTTCTCTTATAAAATTTTAAAAAAATTATCAAATTAACCTTTTTCCAAATTAAAAAAAAAAAAGTCTTACCTCTGAAAAGTCAACTAATTTTTTATTTCCCAAACCGGCCTATTGATTTTTTTGAGAAATTGGTTAAAAGTTAGTTTTTTGGTTTTTTTAATTTTTTTTTGTCTTTCTATGTATAAAAAATGTGAGACGTGATATGATTTAAAATGAAAAAATTTTATTTCTACACACTTAATTACCTCAATGCACATTTTCTCTCAGTACATACACTTATTAATTTGATTATTAATTAACTTTTTCAATCTACACACTAAAAATTACAATTATACTATTCACTTATAATCATTGCACATATACTACTCAACCCTCCTTTCCACATTTTTTTTTTTTGTTTTGTTTCGTTTTTTTTTTTTTTATGTTTTTCAGTTTAGAGATTTCGACATTGATTTTTTGAAATTACACATTTAATTCGAAACTTAACTTCTGAATAAAAGTGATTAGTTCGACAAATTTGTTAAAAAAAAAAAAAAAACTTTCGGTGGTTGATGTCCGAATATAATTAAATAATTCGACAGTTAATGTCCAAATATAATAAAATAATTCGGTATTGTTTGTCTAACTGACAATCACGAACTAGTGGATGTCCACTATGGTCATTTTAATTTAAGACATGATTGTTATTAAAATAATATTTCATTAAATATGTGCACTGAGATAATTAAGTATGTGAAAATAAAATTTCCTCAAAATGAGTTAAAAGTTAAAAATTAGTTTTTTACTTAGCTTCCCAAACTGCCCCTATATTTGTTCCCATCCTATTTTAATAATAAAAGAAAATTGGGAAATCATTGATAATGTACGATAATTTATAGAGTAAATTACCAATAAGTTTTAATAGTTAGATTTAATTCACATCAAATCTTATTAAAAATAAGTTTTACTAAAATCGTCACTAGAAAAATTTATTGTAACGCTTTTTATGTATGTAATTAAAAATTGATAATTAATGACTTTTTTTATTACGATTTTTATACATTGTCGCTAAAACTTATAATTATTGACGCTTTTCTGTGACGAATTTTTTAAACTTTGACTTTTTGGCTTTCGAAGGTTATTATTGTAATTGTGAGCGTGCCAATAAGGATCAATCAGTCCTTACAGAATATTAATTACCAATCAATTATCAGACGATTGTGTTTTAGTTCTTTCAGCCTCAATGAGGAAGATTTTTACTGGTGGCTTGATTTAGGAGAATTAAGTAAGCAACAATCAAATGAAGAACAATTGAAGCATTTCATTAAAATGAAAAATTTACAATGATCCAATTCAGCATCGTAGAAGTTTATAGCGACAAAAACTACTTGAATCTACTCCTATGAACGAAATCCAGTGCAGAAATTCGAAGTACAGAAATGTAAAGAACAAGAAATGTAAGAACTGGAAAGAAAATAAAATAAATAAAATTGGTTTTCTAGATCTGAGTCTGGGGGGTTTTTCTGGGGCCTTCTCTGCTATTTATACTTCTCAAGGATAACCATCGAACTGCACTTCTAACTGTCGAACTGCTCCTCCATGATCGCTGATCATGTTGCCTTATAGTTAGCTCTACTATGCCAATACCTGCAGTTAGGCTTCCCTCTTGAGTCTAAATTCAAATGTGAGTAACTGTTGAAGCCACATCACTTTGTATCTCTTTGCTGATCCAATACTACGCAGATCTTTATGAAAACCAATACTAACTACCACGTGTACGATCACGATCGAAGGTTTGAATTGTCTTCCCGTATTACCCTCAACTTGCCACGCGTCGAACTGTGATTGACCCATACAAAATATATAGTCAACATTACCCCCCGCACTAATATAACCAATACTTGGTGATATTGGTAGATCAAGACATTTTACCACGTATTAAAAGGTACATGGGCTTTTGCATTTCTCAGAAATGCAACTGTCATTCATCATTTGCATTAAATTCTCTTCTAACCCTTGAACAGTCCCACTATCTCAATATTCGAAAAGACTGATACATCTTTTATGACTAAGCCAATCTTTTCTTACGTTGATCAAGCATACGAAGAGTTTTTTAATGATATTGTTCGTCCTCGAAAGAACCTTCATGCATTGATTAGCCACCTTTATCCACCTCCATTTATATAAGTTATGGAAATTTTCGCAAGTCATCGTCCTTCGAACCAAGAACCTACTACTTACGATTCTCTAGAACACAAATTTGCAATCATGGATGTCGGAAGCTCTTCTTCTGGAATGAAACTATCCGCGCGGGATGAAGCTGCTTCTTCTTTTTCTTCTTCTACGACTTCGGGCTGGGGAACTTGGTCCACTACTGCTCAACCTCAGACAAGGGAACGCATTCATCATCGTTTCCCTAAATTCGATGACTCCCTTGACATTCCGCCTTCCAAACGCAGTTCAGTAGTATATCCATATGTTTCTATTAATCATAGCCGCAGTCTTAAAGACAATCTGCTTACATCATGGTACACTTTTACCTTGCCATCTCAGGTGGTTCGAAGTGTCCCGCATTCCGTTGAAACTCTAGGGATCAACCCTGCGCTTTTAGCCAAAAAGGCAAAACTTTACCCCTCTGATTAGCTAGAATGTGTGACCAGGCCTGAATTTCTGGACTCACCCAGGGAACCTCCGACTGCTCCTCCTCTCCCTTCTAACCTAGATGGCATTAATGAGTTGAAGCTCACTCTCTCTGAGGGCCAATCCTTTCCCCCTTATAGGGCCCCAGTACCTCCAACTCCCTATCAGCAATTCAGGGCTCAGATATTGCTTGCTGTATTCTCTCATTTACCCTTTGAGGTCCTTCGAAATGATATTCCCCACCAAAACTTTCTATGGGCTTGTGACATTATGTCTCGAAGCCATCTCCTTAACCTTGTGGCCCAAATGGAGCTCTGTACATTTTTAGACCAACTTCTTCTTCTGCTCAACTGGCACTTCCATGCTTCTATTGCCAGTGAAGTTCTGGATGAAGCCATTTCTGCTCGAACCCAGGTTCAGTATGAGGCAGAAAACCGCCTTGATGACTATGAGGCCTTCAAGAACCCGGATTCTGAGTATGGGGAGGATATTGTGATGAACGAAGTGCATGGAGAGGAAGAAATGGACGCCATAGACAAAGGCCTCAAATAGACAGAATTTGAAGTGAAAGCCCAACAACTCACTTCTCAATTAAGGGCTTACCAATTAGATAAGCCAAACCTAGACAAAATAGAGGATAAAATAGGAAAAGAGTTTTCTTTTATTGAATTTTGCTGGACTAAATTTCATGACCTTGTAACTCTGTCTATTCCGTATTTCTACAAAATCGAGAATGTAATCAAATGAACTTTAGTATCAACAACATTTATCAATAAGACTGAGCTTCCCGAATTTCATTTTTAGCACTCAAATTATGAACTACGTGGTTGATGTGCTTTAACTCCACTTTGACTCAAACTCTTCTAAAGTGTGAAGTTTTTTCTTTTGAAAAAGCAATTTTTGCCTTTTGTACCGACCATAGGGCTGACATAATTCTTCACCCAACGGCTTTGAATTAACCAACCTTACCCTTTGAAACTTTATTCGATCACATTCAACTTCCCAACATATGGTTAATACAATCAAATGATTTCGAATTAATTAATTTTCTTTCGAACAAACAGTCTATATTTTCCAAAATATGGAAACCTCTGTTAAGTACTGCACTGTTTTATTTGGAAAGAGTAATTTCTTCTGTATACTATCAAACCAGCTATTGGTTTCAAAACTTGGAACAAACAATTTCCAGCCATGAGGGTATTTCAAACTTTTGCTTCGAAGGATCCTACTCTCATTAAGAAACCTAAAACATGTTTTTAATCCCTTTGAAGTAAACAAATATTTGAGCATTCTTACATCCTCAGGTGTGGAATGTGCTTTGAAGCCGGCTTCCCAGTTTCGAAGCCATTGTTATTTGACTTTGGCACCAAAATCTGGTTTCGAAGCCAAATTTTTTTATTTCGAAGCTAACATCAGCATCTGCGATGTGTTTCCCTCCAAAAGTATCAATATTGAAGGAAACTCTTCGTATCTGTACTTTTAGTACTTCTTTACGAATTACACGATATATTTTCCAGACACAAAGG
The DNA here is from genome assembly GCF_055761805.1 of Camellia sinensis. Lineage (NCBI taxonomy): Eukaryota > Viridiplantae > Streptophyta > Magnoliopsida > Ericales > Theaceae > Camellia > Camellia sinensis. Next base: position 68,673,768 of record NC_138961.1, on the reverse strand, counting down.
TTTTAGAACCCTTTTTATTTCATGCTCTGAATTCACTCGTTTGCTCAACACCCAAACCCTTCCCCTCTATTAACCCTCTTTTCCTTGCTGCTTGCCACCAATGGATTCTTCTTCTTTGAAAGTACTAACTGGCGATCGTATAAGCCCAACAATGGCTTTGAAGAGATGTATTGAGGAAGAGATCGCCAAATTTACAACTGATGGGTCAAGTGCCATAGACGGACGCCTCTTTGTTCCTCGCCATAGCGATAAACAAGAATATGTCCTAGGTCCCATCTTTCGAGAAGCTCCCGTTCAACTTCCAGCTTTATACCCTCGCTTGGAGGACCACTTTCTTCTCTATGAAGGGGGGCTCGACTAGGGAAATTGGAGAATAAACTGACCTCACCGTTGCTGGCCGACATTGAGGGCTGAGTGGGAGGACCTGTAAGAGAATGTGACCTGCAAGAGCTTTGTATTCTCAACGCCCTTCGTCTTTCCAGGTTTATCATTCCTGAAGACCCTTTTTTGATTCCTGCTGCTCTTTGCTTTTGGAACATGGCTTTTAATTTTTTTCAGTTTCAGTGTGGCATGATGGTCCCCACCATTCTTGATATCTGCCATCTCTTAGGGCTTTTACCACTTGGTACTCCTTTTATACCCAGCTACCCAGACCTTTCTGTTAAGTTTTCCCTTCCACTCTTAAATTCCTCCTTCAGTGATTTTGTAAAGGCTGAAAATAAAAGGGAAGGCCCCGTAAGAGATCGAGAAACTCTTTTCCTTTATTTTATACTGGTTGTGTAAATTTCTCTTCTGTACATCATCTCAGCGTATCATGCCTGAGTTCACCCCACTTGCAAAAGCCCTTGTTTTGAAGAAACGAATAGCCTTGGTCCCTTACCTTTTAGGCCATGTTTATAGAGCCTGCTTCCAATTTTGTGAAAGACCTCTCGACATCAATTAGGGAGGCCCTCTCTGGGTGCTTCAACTCTGGCTCTTTGCATACTTTACTGACCTGCATCCTAAGTGCTTGAAGTTTTTAGTACAAGACCCTAGTAATTACAGAGAAAAGTATGCTAGAGTTGCTCTTTATCTTGCTTCCTTTGCTTATTAGCTCACCTTTTTTCATCAACTTCCTATTTCCCCAACTTTCTCCTTCTTTTGCCCCTTTGATGCCAACAAAGGACCAACTTGGCTGCAAACATTCTTGGCTGATAAAGAGTGTTCCATCCCATTACACAAAGATATGTGGGCTTCCATTTTGTTGCCGAGGGAACTGTTCATTGGTACTTTAAACCCTTGAGCCTACAAGTGCATATCTGAGGTATAATGCCCTTCTCAGTTTGCCAGACAATTTGGGCTTACTCAAGGAATTCCCATTCCACTCTGCAATCTCTCGAATGTCCATCTCACGGCCAGAGATCTAAGAGTACCCAAATCCAAACTAGAGGAGGCAACATTTAAGCTGTTGAAAGACTTGAGTGAGTTCAAATTTATACCCTTCATCCCCTCTGGTTTAGCTTTAAAGAGATTTCAAAATTGGTGGACAGCCAATATGGAAGTGCATCTAGCCATACATTCTCATGATTTACTGATAGGGCTAGGTGTGCCTTCTAAGGCTAAACCAACAGCAGCCAGGAACATTCCCTCTCTTTCCACAGTTGCCAAGACTGTTTCTGCAGCCTCACCCCCTCCTGCTAGAGTTACCAGAGCTACTTCGAAAAGAGGTATGAATTTTCAGGTTTCTTTTCTTTTAGACTTTTCTGTCTGTTTCCTTTACATTCATACCTTTTGGTGTAGGGTCTCCACAAAAAGAATCTCCTAAGAGAGCTGAAACTCTAGCTACTCTCAAAGACAAACCATAGCAGAAAAAGAAAAGGAAGCTAATACTCACTCTTGAAGAATCTGAATCTCAGACTGAAGAGAGAGAGATTGAGAAAGAGCAGGAAATACCATTATAGAGAAAAAAGAGAAAGAAGATGACTGTCTCTCCTTCTGATTTGGTCGAAGGCCCCACTCATGAGGCAGCTGCCAAAGCAGTAGAAAAGGAACTCACTCCTGAAGAGTCTGAATCCCAGATTGAAGAGAGAGAGATTGAGAAAGAGCAGGAAATACCATTACCGAGAAAAAAGAGAAAAAAATGACTGTCTCTCCTTCTGATTTGGTCGAAGACCCCACTCATGAGGTAGCTGCCAAAGCAGTAGAGGAGGAACATTCCAAAGAAATAATTGTTTTTCAAAGAGCTGAGAAGAGGCGACAACAACAATTACTAAGGGATGAAGCACCTGCCACTGATGCAACCCAAAGGGAAACAATGAGAAGGCAACACACTGCCGAGCATTCTTCACTCCGTAATTCTCCCGTCATTGCCACCATCTTTGAAACCAGTAATTTTCTTTCATGTCTCCACTTTCTTTTCCCAAATTGTTGATATGGAGACTTAACATTGTTTTGTACCTCTTCTTTTGCAGTGACAACTACTGAGCATATTCTTCCAATAAGGACTCCCTCAGTTTCGGTTGAAGTTGATCAATCGCAAAATGTGAAGTCTATTCAGATAATACTTTCACTTTCTAGGCCTATATTCTCCGTACTCTCTTTGTGGCCAAGTATCCCTGCTCCTCTTTCTTTTGATTTAACTCCATACCTCCCTCATTTGTCATTCGATTTTACTTAATTTGATTCTCTTTCGAGCTTTACTTCTCCTCCATCTTTTAAGGAAATTCTAGCTGCTACTTCATCTTTGATGGTAGCTGATTCCTACAGAGAAGGTAATGGTAGCTCTCCAATCCATCATCCATTATCTTTGCCTAGCTCCGGTCCTTCTTCTCTTGACCAACTGGTAGCCAAAACTATAGAGACTGCTAAGAACACTTCATCTTCTTCTCCTACTCCTATGCAGTCATATCTTCCTTCTACCAGGGCTCTTTCTGCACCTTCTATGTCAATGGATGAGGTGGATATCTTTGAGGCTAGACTTGCTAGTCTTTTTGACATACCTTCCACCTCTCCAATGACTAGCAATGAGACTGAGCCATTAGTTCTAATTGATTCTCTGCTAGAGATTTTTGAGAGCTCTTCGTCCAGTTGTAAGACTTCCTTGCCTTCGATAGACTTGCACAGTTGTCTGGAACTGTTGGTATCTTTTTCGAGGATTCCTTTCGAAGCCTTACAGAGGCCGATAATAAAATTTGGCTTCCTCCAATGTTGCAAGATTGCTGAGCAATCTGGTATAGCTGTCTCCAGTTATTTGTCTCAGGCTGCAGCCACCATAGATTTTTATATCAACATCTGTCATGCTGCTAAGGCTGCAGAAGAGAAGTTATTGAGAGATCAGAGTTTTGTTTCTAAAGTTCATGCTGAAGTGTCAGAACTGAAAGAACAACATTCCTCTGTCTCCCAATTTCAAGCTTAACTGTTGGAAAAGAAGGCTTAACTTGAGGAAGAATTATCAGCAGTTAACCAAGCTTTGAATCAGACTACTACCAAGCTGCAAATCACTAATCAAGAGCTAGCTGATCGAAAGCAAGAAATGACTACAGACATTCAATTGTTTCCATCCCTCAAGAATAGAGCATCTATTGTAAGAGAACAATTTAAACACTGTACTGACTTTTGGGCCAATCTATGGCTACATGTATTTGACTCTTTATGAAATAAATTCTTATTTATCATTAAAGTGTTCTCATGCTCTTTTATTTAGCACTTATTATAAATAAATTCTTATTTATCAATAAATTCTTGTTCTTTTATTCAGCACTTGTTCTCATGTTCTCATTTTTTTCCAACCATACCAGATTTGGTATCTTAAAGAAACTGAAGATTTTGAATTTGAAGATGATTATTTAGATGAAGATCGCCAGAGAGAGAGATTGGAAAATATCCAAAAACTTTCTTTGACAGAATATTGAATAGAAAGTCTAATATCTGTTTCACAGGCAGCGTCCAACATCCATGGCTCAGCAAAATTGGCATTCATGGTCACAGATGGAATAATACTATTTGTAACTCATTTTCCCATAACATATCAAAGGTCTCCTACACAAATTAATAAGGCTCTTGACATATTATTAAATCTCAAAAAGAGAAATAATTTGGATCTTCCGTTGGAACTAGCCATGATCACGGATGATGTAGAACATTTTCAGAATGAGCAATACAACTAGGATCCGGATTTCCCTCTATCAGAGACTGATGAAGAATATCACAATCTCATCAACAGGATGGAAGCATAGTGGACCCCACTATCAAATGCAACTGTCTCCTGATCGACTCCAACCTTATCCAGGACACGTGGAGCAACCTGCATTCTTAGGCGAAAAGTGGTCAGCCAAATCATTTCAGCCGACGCTACACGACAAATCAGCTCAGCCAAAGCTTATCTATAACAGCCTATCTCTTTGAAAACCGGGGAGGGTAGACAGCGTATATAATTGTAAAAACTGTAGCACATAGCAAATAATTGTAGTCTTTCCTTCAATCATTTTTGTCTCTTTGTATTTATTTTATGAAGACCTTTTATAAAGCCTATTACTAGGCTTGACTAGGGTGTTAGAATTTTGCACAAATCTTGGCCGTAAAGTCTTGCCAAGTTAGGTATGCATTAAGTTATGGTTTTGTTTGCATCCACCATCTTGTATTCTATATGTTGGCGTGGTTTTGTTTGCATCCACCATCTTGTATTCTATATATTGGCTTTTACGCCAACATAATGAAACATGTAAATTCTCTCTATCTTTGTGCTTCCAATTTCTCTAACTTCTCCATCATAATTCCATACTCCATAACTCCATCCTAATTGCATAATAAAAATAGTAAAAAACTCATTTCCTTAACAATTAATCAATATATATATTTTTCCATTCATTAAACTATTTAAAATTTTATAATTATATACAAAGTAGATTGTGGATTGTTTTGGGAAATAAACTTTTTAAATATTTAATATAAAGGGATTGGTTTAACGTTTTCTATAATAATTTTTTTGACTAAAATTTCAACCTATCATAATAAACCAACAAAATGAACCAATCCCATTATGGCCCTTTTTTTTTTTTGGGTTGGGGGGGGATGTGGTCACATTTTTTTTAAAAATTTTTTTTAGTGATTTTTAAAAAAAATTTATGTCAATTTTTTTTTTAACTTTTTTAGTCCGTTTTGTTGAGACGAATTTTAAAAAAAAAATTGAAAAATTCCAAAAAAAAGTTACTATAGATGAAAATAAACAAAATAAAAAGTTATTTATTTTGAATTATTTTTGTCTTTATGATTTTTTTTTTGAATTCTTTTAAAAAAATTATAAATTTTCAAACATAGAAACCTAAAACATTTTGAAAATTTTGAAAAAAAAAATCATTAACTCAGTGTTTGGTTGAAGGATCTGAAAAGAGAAATAAAAGGAATGTAAAATTAGATAAAATATAAGTATATTTTATTCATTTATTTTTTTAAAAAAATTCATTCTCAAATCTTGCATTCAAATACAGTGTAAAGACAAAAATAAGCCAAAAAAAAAAACACTTCCCATAACGGGTCTAACGGACCAAACTGTGCTGTTTGGGTGGGAGACAAGACTAGGGGCGTAACTCAGGCGGGTTCGGTGGGTTGGGAGGTTGGTTGTCCGAGCCTAATTTAAGTTGTGCTGAGATTTGCTTAAGCTCACCTAGGCCCGAATTGCAACCCGAGGTTGCATGCCCAAGCCCGGCCCAAGTTAAACTCAAATTGCTTGAGTTGTTCGAATTGTAAACGAATTTCAAATTTTTTTTATTAACTACATTATTAAATTATTAAAATTTGACTCTATTTACATTTTTTTTAATAAAAAATCATTAATACCATAAAAACAAATATTTTGTATAACGTAAGAAAGATGCTGCTATAGTAGTCTTTACAATTTACGAGTGAAAATAAAAATTAAAAAAAATAGATTTTATATTGTTTGTATATATAAATATATATATTCAATATAATTTGATAATCTAAATTACTTTAATATCATATAATGACTAATAATTTATAGGTATATTTAATATTTTTATATATCTATATATGTATAATTCGGGTTTGGGTTGCTCGGATTGTTTGACGTCTTTGTCAAAGCCTGTCCAAATTTAATTTAGGCTTCTGAATTTTTGCCCAAACCTGTACCAATTTTAAGATAATTTGTTCAAACCTTAAAAAAATTCAGACTAGATTCGGGTTGCTCAGATTGAGTCTGCCCAAGTTGCACTAGACAATCCTTGTTCAGAGCTCATCCGACCCAAACCTAATCAGATGGACCCCCGACCCATATTCCTTTCTCTCGCCCGTTTGCTAGGTATCGAATTGAACTGTTTTTGAGAACTTCTCTCACCTTCTAGACAAATACACAGAGAGAGAGAAAGAGAGTCATAAACCCTAGTTTCACCTCAGAACTCACCTCTGTGTATTCAACAATGGAGACGAACAAAGACTCAATAGTGGATGTGAGATCAATGGTCGAAGCTATATCTTCAGATGACAATGACGCTCCTCTTTACCAGGTTGAAAGCCTTTGTATGCGTTGCCGCCAAAACGTATCTTCTCTCCTCTCTCTCTCTCTCTATATATATGCTGATTATGTAATTTTGTAGAACTGGTTTCTAAAACTATTGTGAATGTGACGATGCCAAAAGATTGTTTTTTTTTGTTCTTCATAATCTTGTAAATTTCACTGTAGGGATGGATTAGATAATCAAAATAGTATTTTTCACATATTTTGATTACGGGATAACCAAGCTCCTCAAAATTGTTTCTTTTTTTTTTTTTTGGTTTTATGTTTAATTTTTGGGAAATACTAAACACTTGTTTTGTTTTCATTTTTGTGTTTAGGAAACAAAATTGGGTTGCTTTCAGGATTTAATTCATAAAAATATAAAACAAAAAAACGAAATGCAACAACCAAACAGAAGAAAAGAGAAGGAAAAAGTGGCAAAATATTATCTTTTAATGCTCTGTTTGTTTGAATGGAAAATATTTTCCAAAAAATGTTAGAAAACAAAAACGAAAAAGTATTTTCCATGGTGAACAAAAAAAGAAGCCATTTGGGCAGTAAATATTTTTCACAAATGTTTTTCAAACTACTACCAATATGTTATCACACTACCACCATCACCGTTGCCATCACTGCTACTGCCACCTCACCACTACACCGTCACCACCACCAAACATGGAAAAATGTTTTTTCCAGAAAACATTTTATGGAAAAAGTTTTTGTAGAAAATGTTTTCCGTTAATAATGTTTTTCGCCCAACGGAGTGGAAGTTTCATTCACTTTTCCTTTTCTTTTTTTGCTTTTGCTCCATAAACCCCTCCTTCAAAGCCAATATCAAAACACAATAACTGGGGTTTGTCAGCCTTTTCTGAATTTCTGCTTTTCGGTTACCTGGTTTCATCAAAAGCTTTTCATTAATTCATATCGGCAAATGTAGTATTTATTATTGAGCGGAGATGCTTCCAAAAAAATATATAGCAGTTACATGCATTTACTTTCATCTGGTAATCATGGGATATCAATCATGAATTTCGGAACGTTGTCTAATGTGGTGGTGTTAACAGGGCACAACAAGGTTTTTATTAACTTTGATTCCGCACTTCAAAAAGGTATGCTTTTGCCATCTTTGGGGAATATTGTCTACTTGAAAGGTTTAAGTTAACATGAATGTTATTGTTGTTACTTTTACTAGGCTATTGCTTTTCTTAGTTTTATATTATTTAGAAAGTTCCATTATGTTATGAAGGGTTAAGCTTTGACAATCTATCTTAGAAAAATGGGTTGAATCTCTCTCTCTCTCTCTCTTTCTCTCTCTCTCACTCTCTCGTGTACATGCTTTCTTGATGTTGCCCTGCCTACTTCATTTTCTTGTCTTGAACTTATGGACAATCATGTGAAGGTTTCTTTCTATAGTAAAATTCTTTCTACTTGCAGATCTTGTTGTCAGCCTTTGAGTGTCCACATTGTGGTGAGAGGTAGTTATTTTTACGTCATTTACAATTATGAGAATCTTTATCATATTTAGGTCAATTTGTCTTTTCTAACAGGTCCTTATGTTATCTGTCTGGTCTATCTGTAGGAACAATGAAGTGCAGTTTGCTGGTGAGCTCCAGCCCCGAGGGTGTCATTATCAATTGAACTTTCCACCAGGTGATCAAAAGGTTGTCTCATGTGGAATGAACTTTTACAAAATGAAGCACTTTTAAGTTATATAATTTTGCATTTATCAAACTATGCTGTTGTTTTTTAATGAAAAGATGCTCATTAAGCTAAACTAAGTTGTCGGTCAAAATATAATAAAATATTTGTTTGTAATGAAATATAATTTCGTTAAGCCCCTGTTGTGATGTGCCTCTTTGCGGATTTCATACTTGTGAAAAAGAAGAAAATTGGAACTATTTATATTGTCTATTTGAGCTTTTAACTTAATTCCAGACCACTTTCCTAATAGTTGAAGACTGTATATTGGCTAATTTTTACTCCTGCTTGAGAACTTATGATAGTAGTTTCTTGTGTATTTGAAATCATTTGCAAGTTCTACTAGTTGTTAGATAACTTAAAGAAAGATACAATCACTTTTTAAGATGTTTTGTCTACCCTTATGGCACAGTGACTTCTCTGAATTTATGCTTTTCAGCTACCTGGTTTCATCCAAAGCTGAGTAAAAATGTGGTTGTAAATATGTTCATACGAACTGCATTCGTAATTTTAGCCGTCGTCTCCCACATTTGAGTTTGTAATTTTCATTTGTTGTGTGTTCCTCACTGATGCAACAATGATTTCTCCTACCTATCTGTAGTTTGGGGTTACTCTCAGTCTCAGGGGGCTTCTTTCTTGCTGGTTTGTAATTTTAAATTTTCTAACACCATGCACGCCTTTGTGAGGTTTTAGATGTAGCTAGTACATCTGCTCTCAAGCTCTTCCTTCTCTTGTTGTTGTCATCGTTATCATTGTTGTTCTTGGTATATACATACAAACTTTTGCGCTACAAAATTGTTTCTCTATTTTCAAGCAAAATGTAAGTCGCACTGCTCTTACTTGCAAATGATACACATACAAACTTTTGCTAATGGATTAACTGTTTTCCAAAGTTTTTAGGAAAGTAAAATTTTTAAAATGTTATGCTAATGGAGTTATTCTATGCAGATGCTCAATCGACAAGTAGTGAAATTTGACACGGCCACTATTAAGGTATACTTTGGGTTCCACTTTTAACTTGACTTTCGTCAACTATACAATTTTCTTATTCTATTGGCATTATTTTAGTAAAATTATATTGAGTAAACTAGACTTGGCAGTCTGCTGGTTTGAATGTTCAAATAATGACTGGATTGTTTACATATGTCTATGATGGCTGTTCTACATACATACATATATTTTTATTGGGTGGGACCCTTGTTTCCTTTGATTTCCCTAGATTTCTCCCCCAACCCATTTAGTTTATTGTAAACAAAGTATATTAGTTCTCTTTCTAATCATTGGCCCTGTTTGGTAGAGCTTATTTACAGTTTATTTCAGCTTTTAGCTTAATTTAAGCTATTTTGATGTATTTGGTTCAGCTTAACAATACAACTTATAACTTTTTCTAAGTCAAAAATCAACTTATTCTTTGAGTGGGGGAGGAGAAGTTTAATTTATATGTCAAAAATCAGCTTATGTTCACAGCTATAAGCTATAAGCTATATGCCCTATTTGGTAGGACTTATTTCCAGCTTATTTTAGCTTTTAGCTGAATTTAAGCTATTTTGATGTATTTGGTTCAGCTTAACAATACAGCTTATAGCTTTTTGTAAGTCAAAAATCAACTTATTCTTTGAGTGGGGGAGGAGAAGCTTAATTTATAAGTAAAAAATCAGCTTATGTTCACAGTTATAAGCTATAAGCTGTTAAACAATAAGCTATAATCACTTTCCCATAGCTCTACCAAACACGGCCATAATCACTTTCCCACAGCTCTACCAAATGGGGCCATTGCATCTACTAGTTTCATTTCTTTATAAAAGGATGCTTTCTGATAATTGGCAGCCCCCTTCTAATAATAACAAAATTACACTTCTAGTGTTACGAATCTTGCATGTATTATTGGTGTTGTACTTATTTGTCAGTGATGATTGATGACTATTGATCTGTGTGACCTCCCTGTATGCATTGTTTATCATTAACATCTTTGAATTGTTATTATGATCTAAGAGATTTGCATTTTTCTATCATTGGTTTTTACAGATTCCTGAACTGGATTTTGAGATTCCTCCAGAGGCTCAGCGTGGATCTCTGTCAACGGTATCTCCTTTTATAACCTACTCCTAATTTCATATTATCTTCTGTACTTATGATGCTTAACTTGTCCTTTTGTTTATGTATTACCTTTTGCCAAGATGTTTACACATTATGTGAGCAATTTGACTGGTTGCCACTGGCAATTGGTACTTTCTTCCCATACACGTGCAACTTTTTATGATCTTATTTCTGTCAAATATAGATTTTGCAATGGTAGTTACACCAGAGTGTTAAAAAAGGTATTGTATCAAGTGGGACTTTTTTCTGTATTTTTTTTCCCTTCAAATTATTACATTTTTCGTGATAAGAAATGCATTGGTGATATCTCCCGTTGATGGATTTTTCCTTTTCTTTGGTTTTGTTTGGGTGCATCACATGTAGAAGCCACTTGGAGAGTACGAATTAATATCATCCCATCCCATCTCATCCCATCATTTGGATAATAACTTCGATAAATAGTTCTGTTGTGTGTAACATGCTATCATGATTATATTTCTCTGCTCTTTGTCTTACCTTGGCCATTAACTCTTCGTTCCTATATGTCTATTCGTATAACTGATGTCTAGTCATGTTAAACTAGTAATATTTTGTTAAGTCAGAATTCTGAAGTGAGTAGTGCTAAGGAGTCGCTCAATTTATAAGTTAAAAGTTCAGTATATTCTCCAAGATTGCTGGTGCATTGTGCATGAATTTTGAATAACCCCCCATTTTTTTCTTCTTTTCATGAAGTTTTGAGTCAACATGTTTGATCTTGTGTTATTCTTTTCCACATAATCTGTGTTATTTATTTGGATGCTTATCTTTGTACACTATTAACCCCACCCCTACTGTCTGTTTTCCAGGTGGAAGGGATATTGTTACGAGCTGCGAATGAAATAGAGGCCCTTCAAGAAGAAAGAAAGGTACATTTTAATTTGAACTTACTATCCATTTTTCTTCATCTTCCTCCTCCTCTTTCTTAGGTTCCCTTATAACCTATCTTCTGCTTTTCAGAAAGTGGATCCCCAATCTGCTGAAGCAATTGACCGGTTCTTGCCAAAATTGAGGACTTGTGCAAAAGGCGAGTCATCCTTTACAATCATTCTTGATGATCCTGCTGGCAACAGTTTCATTGAGAACCCGTAAGTGCCTACCCACACCCATTAACATTTAAATCTATAAAATGACATAATACATTACATAAGTGTCTGCCTTAGGTCTGATTATAGTAAAAATATAATGATATTTGGACTATAGAGAGGATGTCCTCCAAACCCCCTGCTAAGACTTGGGAGGACCCTGTAATATTACAAGAAATCTGCTTTTGAAGCTAAAATTCTTGTGCAAATTTCTAGCACAAGAGAGTTTAATTAATTTGATCTTCATCGTGGTATTTCTGTTGTATGTGCTGTTTGTTGCAGCTTCAATGGGCTGCCTATGGTTATTGTCCATGTTACGCGGACTCTTTAAAATAAATCAAATATCCGTGTCGAACACCCGACACTCAGATAAGAGTATGTGATATGTGTCAGCTACTTTTTAACAGACACTTCTTATATAATTGTATGTAACACTATTATTATATGTACATATTGTTGTATAGTTGCAATAAATGTCTTTTTGACACTATAAGTTACATATTACACCATTTTATCTCACATACTTGATTAAAAATAAAAAATATGACATTTGTTTTTGCCGAGTCCATGACCCTTAAATTTATGGTTTGAAAACTCTGACCTCTAGATACATACCCACATCTGACACCTGTATCCCGGTCCATGTAACATAGGTTATTTTTTTTAAATTTTGTTTTTTTGTTTTTTTTTTTTAAATTGTGAGATTTTTTGTGACTGTTGTTGTAACTTTTGCTAACAGCATAAGTAGTAAAAATAGCTTAATTAAGATGGAAAAAGTTGATTATCCTTTGGCTCAGGGAGGGGTACTTTTAGATTCTGCTTATAGATTATTAGCTTACAATAAGCTATAACAAACAGGCCCATAGTTAGTTATTCTCTCTGTGTTTCTCCATTTTATTAATGGAGGGCCTTTGAATAAGTATATTAACAAATGATTTCTTGTGTACCTCACTTTAAATGCTTTCTTGCTTTCTTTCTCTTCCTGTCTCTCTTTTTTTTTTTTGGATAATCTGAAGGGCATCCATTGATCCCTGATAGGTTTGCTCCATCTCCGGATCCTTCATTGACAATTAAGTTCTATTAATGAACTCCTGAGCAACAAGCATCACTAGGGTACGTTGTCGACCCATCACTTGGGGGAAAACATCGTGATGAAGCATTATCAGAGGAACTAAATAGTACTGGTGATCAAACTAGAAGAGAACCACACGGATTAATTGGAACTGTAGCTGGTCAGCAGGCTATTGCTTAGGGTAATAGTGCAGAATTTGCTGAATCTTTGTTTCGGTACTCTGCACCAGAAGAGGTACAAATATCCTTTCAAAAGTTCATTCCCACCTCCTGCTTTCTTATCCTTCCTCCCGTCTTTTGTGGAGCAAATGTAGAACGTAAATTTGTTGCAAAATGAGCATGGATAATTAGCTACTCTATTTTCTTGAATTTCACATCTGTTTCTTTTATGAAATGGGAAGCTGCAATTCAATTATTTATTTATTTCTTCTTGCTGGATAGGTGATGACCTTCCCATCAACATGTGGAACTTGTGTAGCCAAGTGTGAGACTCGAATGTTTGTCACCAGTATCCTTCTTATCTCTTCTGTCATTGAGATGTGACATGGCACTAGTGGTTCTGGTTTTATACTACTTGCCATATACAAATAATATGGCATACATTTAGTGTCTGAAAGGATTGTGGAGAACGATATTTGAGGAATCTAAGATTGTTTCTACTACCATGAGTTTTGTGGTTGGAAATGAAAACTATTTTTCCCTCAAATCATTTTACCGATAAATATACACGGGCTTTGTTGAGCTTAACAAGTTAACAGATATTCCATACTTCCGAGAAGTGATCATCATGGCATCCTCTTGTGATGCTTGTGGGTACCGCAATTCTGAGGTTTGTACATACGTATATATTTTCTTTACTATTCTCATTTTTAATATCCTGATGATGTGTATGCTTTCCCTTTGCAGTTGAAGCCTAGTGGCCGTATTCCGGAAAAAGGAAAGAAAATTATAGTTCTTGTGAAGAACATTAATGATCTAAGCCGTGATGTGATAAAGGTATGCCATCGTCACTCATATTTTTTGTGCAAATGAACATTTTGAATATGCTGTAGACGTCCCCGAACGCCCCGGGAGGGTGAGCTCCCGTTCTGGTCATTTGGGGTCACTACAGCTAAGGACTCTTAAATTGTCATGGTTCTAAGTCTGAACCAAAGAGTCCAAATCCGGCAAATTGTTTTGAGAAAAATAGATTTTTTTGAAAGAAGTGCCAAACATGGACTGCTTTGCCAGATACAGAGTCGCCACCTAAATATTTTATTTTGGGAAATTTAGGAAACCCTGACTCGTTGCCTAAGGCCACGTGTCTGTCATCACCAAAGTTGCCTCGACTCGGGAACTTGGGTACGATTGGGGAAGGTCACTTCGTGAGCACCCCCGCTCGCCCGATCAAAGATCGGCCTCTACTAACCATGATATCTTGTTTTGAAAACATTGTGCATTCTTATTCTGGTTATTAGCCTAGATTTACTATGTGATGCGCACAGCATACAAGTATAGACTGAGTCGCCTAAATTGGAACAAAATATTTCATGTTTGTTTTTGAAAATGGTTTGAGGGTGCTACTCGCAAGTAGGCTAAGACGTGGATTTGCCACCCTCGAGTGGGCTTAGAAAACATGATTTTGCCACTATCTAGTGGCCTTAAAACTCACAGTTGATGATTTGTTCCAATCCAAACAACCCAACCTTCACCCACAGGCATTCAGGCAGTTATATCACATAAGCAAATAGCCTCATGGTAAGCATGCTATCATGGCAGTCACTCACACACATGCAAGGATGTTAAAGCATAAAAACTCACCGAGTACTCCAAGCCAAAACAGAAACCAATTAGAAATCCATGCATGATCCTAATTATACAGAAATGCCTAATACAACACATGCAAAATGCAACTATAGCAGGCTCGACTATTCTAAACATGGCATATGAGATGCAACAGCTAACAAGTACTCAACTTGGAATTGAAAATACAATGCAGTTAGTATGATGCGCCGAGCCCGGTGCATGCAAAACAGATGAATGATGCAAACATGCTGTCATACTGTATGCTAATTTAAACATGCCCTAATCTAACCATCATAAGCAGGTAAATAAAAGGGAAGAAAGACGTGGGGTTGGAAGACATGCATCACACACACGCACACTTATTACAATTATGCCCTCGCACAGAGGGTCCGAAAGAATAATACAGTCCCGAATAAATATTACAATCCAAATAATTACAAAATCCTAATTAAGTTACAAATTTAACTAAGAACTGTAAACTAGCATGCAAGCTAGGGACTGCCTCGACTCCGCTCCGGATGATGAATGATGCATGCTCGGGTTGCTTGGTACGGAAATCCACTGCGATGCCCCAATTAGCCTCTGTTTTGCAATGATTCTTGGAAAGCGCGCCAATCCCCGGAAGACTGCTGATTCTTGATTTGCTGCAACAGAGAGCAGGAAAAGGGCATGGCAATGTATTTTCACAAATATATGCATGCCTCGATCCTCGTGTCACCAATCACGCATCTCGATGCATGATGGCCGAGGAGTCAAATTGTGCAACTCAATATAGAATGAATGCACATGTAAACACAACAAAAACCTAACTCCATCATGGATAATCCGGAGTGTCGGTGACTGGGAATTGAGACACGTTCCGTCACTCGGAGTATGAAACGTACCTCGTTTCCCGTGCCCGGGCTAACTCCTATCCCAAGCACAATGCAATATGCATGATATGCATGAAATGCAACTAATATGCAACCTAGCATACACAATGCTATGAAATGGCATACACGATGCACGAGATAACATGGCATACACAATGCGCTAACATACAACCTAGCATACGCAATGCTATGGAATAAGATGGCATACACAATGCACAAATGGACTTATACTAACACAAGTGGACCTCAGCCACACTCGCATAAGAGGCCATCAGATGAAAATGAGACAACTCGGAATGCGTGCACACATGTATGCAAACCGAGGACCGACCCTAAGGCACAAAATGCCACTCTATCGAGACATGGCAAGGCATGGAATATGGCATACAAGCATACAAATTTTAGAGGCAATAAGTGATGCAAAACAGCCCCGAAAGATGGCAAAATGACACCCGATGCATGAAATGAAACCGAAATGCAAAACTAGGCCTATGCATTGGCCTATAGCTATACAAAACATGCACTATTTGCTTATGACATATGAATACAGATTCAAGGAAGTCCAAACATAAGCACATTTACAGTTTTAAGCAAGGCCAAACAGCAAACACAAATAGGGAAAAACTAGTATGCAAAAATGGCCCTAAATGTGAGATAAAGAAGCAACTCACAGCTTCTGACCCCAAACAGATTAGGGCCCTTCAACAATGTTGAAGAGGGGCCCAAAATATGACCTTTTACAGTTTACAACAAACCCCAAAAACCAGCACAGATATGGCTAAGATCTCATGCAAGAAAAGGGCCAAAAGATGGACAAAGAAGCAAGTAGTGGTTGCTGGACTCAAACACAAAGGATCCCTTCAACAATGTTGAAGAGGGGCCAAAAATAATGTGCTTTACAGTTGATGGCCGGACCCAAAACAGTATGCAAGAATGCTCAAAATGTTATGCAAAATAAGGCCAAAAGGAGAGATATAACACAAAGTATACAAAGGGTGCCTCAAAAAGTGAGAGACCCTCAATGAAACATGAAAAATAGCTCAAAATAAGGTCACTTGTAGTTCGGACCAGAGCCCAAAAACAGAAGCAAAAGAGGCTAACAAATCATGCAAAAATGGAGCCAAAAGAGAGATATAAAGGCAACTGATAAATGAAAGCCTCAAAAAGCAATGAGACCTTCAACAATGTTGAAGAAGGGCTCAAAATAAGTAACTTTACAGTTTATGACATGTCTCAAAACAGTCTACACGTAGGCCAAAAATACTACACAAGGAATATGCATACAATAGGGATAATGAAGCAAGTGCAACAAGGAGGCCTCAAACAGTGAGAGGCCCTCAAACAAAAGTGAAAAGGAGCTCAAATAAGCCTAACTCCAGTTAGGGTCGGAGTTCAAAATAGCAAAAAAGTGTGACTTATGTATTGAACAAATATGGACCAAAAATGGGAAAATGGAGCTTACCCTTGAAGACTTGTCTTTGGCAGCTCTTTGGCTTGAGTTGCAGCACTCCTAGGCCTTGAAGAACAACCTCCAGCTGCTAGAATGGAGGATGGAAGGGTGAGGCTTGGTGGTGGATGAAAAGGGGTATAGGACTTGGAAGGTTTTGAGCTTGGAAGTATAGAGAAAGGGAGATACAAGGCAAGGGCTTAGGGGAGAAGTTTTGTAACCCTAATAACAGAGCTGGAGCTCCTGTTATATAGGCAAAAAGAGGGGGAAAATGGGGGGAAAAAATGGAGGGAAAACCAACCAAGTTTTCCTCCAAAAAGCAGCCCCCCCGGATACAGAATCTGGGGGGAAAACAGATGCATATTTGCACTGTAGATGATGTAAGGATTCTGGCCGGCCAGTTATCTAGGTTTCAGGTGGCCGGCCGGCTACTTCCCATGGCCGGCCGGCCATGGGTCAAAAGGGTCAAGTGTGATTAATGGCCGGCCACCACAGAAAGAGGGCCTTTGATGTGTGCACAACACAACCCTGTGGTTAAACGCTGAAAAAAGTGAACCAGGAGAGAGAACAACCCACTTTTCAAAGGGGTTCAAAAGGGTCAACAACAATTACTGGTCGGCCACCAAATATTGGTGGCCTCCCAGATGTGTACATCACAAATATGGGGTTTAGGGTTCAAGAAAATGGCCTATGGGTGTTCAACATTGGCTTTGAAGTGAGGAAAATTGGGCGACGGGGGGCGATGAAGGGATAAAGTTGGCTGAAAGAACAATTACTGGCCTCCCACCCCTCTACGGCCTTCCTACAAATGAAACAGAGGTCCCTGCCAAAAATGAACCAAAACTAATGCAAAATGAGGGTTCGGGGGCCAAAACGCGCAGTTCGGGGCCCTGAAAATGGGCTGTTAGGCACCGGGAGTGGTGTTTGACCACGAAGTTGGTCTCTCGGACCACAGTGTCCCTCAAAAGGGAGAAAATAAGAAGTATGCCAAAAACCGGAGCAAACGGAGATGGTTAAGCGGTCCCGAACTGAGGCACACGGCCAACGATTCCGAAAAACCAGGAACCGGACTCCAAACGGGCAAAAATGGCCTACGACCACGAAACGTAGCCTACGGCCACTGAGAGATGATCTACGAGACCTCTCCCTCCCTTCACAAAGAGAAAACAGAGAAAACCGAGCCTGGTTCGCAAACCAAGGCAAAGCATGAAAGGGTTCGGAAGTCCGGAGGCAAGGCTCGCAGCCGAGACTCTGAAACTTCTGAACGAGCACAATATGCAATATCACCAAGCGCTCAACTGGTGATGTCTGAGTCTCAAAGTCGGTCAAAAATGGGGTGTCTACAGTTGCCCCTCTTTGATAGAACTCGAAAGTCATAAGTGACGGGAGTGAATGTCAAAGCCCAGAGACGACCCATTTTTGACAAGGCCGAAAACTTAGACAAACATACAGAATAACACAAAAGTGCCCGCAGGCAGGGGCAAAATGCAACTGACAATGCAAGAAGCCGAAGGTAACTCAATGATCATGCAAATGCAGCAAGCTGTAATGAAGCAAGTACTCTCAAATAGATGCAACAGTTTTAAGCAAGAATGCAAAGCAACGACTATATTTCATGCATTTAGGAATGCAAAGAATTATTCAATTCTCGTCGCGTCTCACACGGAGAAGATACGATACCTGCGCGATTCGTCTGGTCGCACCAGCTTCAAATGAACCGTACATACAATATCGTGCCTGCAAAACAAAGAAACTCAACAAGCACAACATATTTAACAGCATACGTTCAATGTGATATCAAATGCAGGCAATCACTGTGTTGATAGAAAAGTGTATCGCAATGCGGGAAGAAACGCGCGTTTCGGCGAGGGTGACTCGATCGCAGCCTCCGGTCCACCTCCCGGAGAGGTTACAATATGTTCAAAAGGATATGCCTCACTTTCGATGAGTAAACGATGAGACATGCATTGGAAGTTGAAGTTGAAGTTCCGGCGGAGCGATTTCGCGACAGAAAGTGCACTTCCCTTGTACTTTTTCAGGTCCCGGGACTCCAATCTTCCTCAAAATTTGCAGAGACCTTGGAGGGCATGTGGGGAACACCACCGGCCAGTTTTATGGGGAGGGGGATGTGGCCGGCTAGTTCTTGAAAAGTAAATGGCCGGCCAGCCAGAAAAAGTGGCCGGCCGGCCACTTTGCCTAATCCGGGGGCAATTTTGTCCTTTTAGCCTCTTTTCTTTAAATACATCCACCCAAACACTTTGAGCTCATTTTTGCAGCTCCGAAATCCTCCTCTCTACCTTCCCAAACCATTTTCTCCCTCAGATCCGGGCTCTATACGCGTTTTCCAACGCCCCACGCAAGTTGTTTTCGCGAAATCTTTCAGTTTCAAGCACTTTGAACTGATTAAATTTTGGTTTCGGGGCTTCTTTTCTCATTTTCGCCACTCGAGGTGAGTTTGTCTCAATATTTGGAAGATTTTCTTGGGAGTTGACTTTTGTTGACTTTTTCTCTTCCTGAGAGTTGACTTTTGTTGACTTTTTCCAATTTTGGCTCATTTTTGCCCCTTTTGCAGATTTCTTGAAATGGCGGGTCAATTTCCCCACGGTGGAGGTTCTCCAGGTGTCGAGGGCGAGCCTAACATCATGTCTCTGTCTTCAAGGGTCCGCCCCTTCATACCCGAGAGGTATGATCCACCAGTACACGTTCTTCCGCGAACTGTTTTTCATCGTTTCACCGAGTTCGACGAGCGAGCACCCGGGGATCTCCTCCTGCGGGAGCCTGAGTATCATCTCTCCCATGAGGCACGAGAGGTATTTACTTCATTCCTACCTTTTCTGTAACGTATTACGAATTTTTCTTGTATTCTGCTTGCGTTTCTGAACACATGATTCAATCACTTGAATTTCTGAACACTCAGCCCATAAATTGATTGTGAACACACAGCACGCACTGATTGAGGGTTGAACACACAGCCCAAACATTGATTTTTTCAGAGCACACAGCCCAAATTGAAAGTGAACACACAACCCACACTGATTTTTAAAGCACACAGCCCCAAATCGAAGGTGAACACGCAGCCCACACTGATTGAGAGTTGAACACGCAGCCCAAACACTGGTTTTTTTAGAGCACACAGCCCAAATTGAAAGTGAACACGCAGCCCACACTGATTTTTAAAGCACACAGCCCCAAATTGAAGGTGAACACGCAGCCCACACTGATTGAGAGTTGAACATGCAGCCCAAACACTGATTTTTTAAAGCACACAGCCCCAAATTGAAGGTAAACACGCAGCCCACACTGATTGAGAGTTGAACACGCAGCCCAAACACTGATTTTTTTAGAGCACACAGCCCAAATTGAAAGTGAACACGCAGCCCACACTGATTTTTAAAGCACACAGCCTCAAATTGAAGGTGAACACGCAGCCCACACTGATTGAGAGTTGAACACGCAGCCCAAACACTGATTTTTTAGAGCACACAGCCCCAAATTGAAGGTGAACACGCAGCCCACATTGATTGAGAGTTGTACACGCAGCCCAAACACTGATTTTTTTAGAGCACACAGCCCAAATTGAAAGCGAACACGCAGCCCACACTGATTTTTAAAGCACACAGCCCCAAATTGAAGGTGAACACGCAGCCCACACTGATTTTTAAAGCACACAGCCCCAAATTGAAGGTGAACACGCAGCCCACACTGATTGAGAGTTGAACACGCAGCCCAAACACTGATTTTTTTTAGAGCACACAGCCCAAATTGAAAGTGAACACGCAGCCCACACTGATTTTTAAAGCACACAGCCCTAAATTGAAGGTGAACACGCAGCCCACACTGATTGTCTGAACACACAGCTCAAATTGATTTTCTGAACACACAGCCCAGATTAATTTTCTGAACACACAGCTCAAATTGATTTTCTGAACACACAGCTCAAATTGATTTTCTGAACACACAGCCCAGATTAATTTTCTGAACACACAGCTCAAATTGATTTTTTGAACACACAGCTCAAATTTATTTTCTGAACACACAGCCCAGATTAATTTTCTGAACACACAGCTCAAATTGATTTTCTGAACACACAGCCCAGATTGATTTAGAGTTTGAACACGCAGCCCAAATACTGATTTTTAAAGCACACAGCCCCAAATTGATTTTCTTAACACACAGCCCAGATTGATTTTCTGAACACACAGCTCAAATTGATTTTCTGAACACACAGCCCAAATTGATTTTCTGAACACACAGCCCAGATTAATTTTCTGAACACACAACTCAAATTGATTTTCTGAACACACAGCCCAGATTGATTTAGAGTTTGAACACGCAGCCCAAACACTGATTTTTAAAGCACACAGCCCCAAATTGATTTTCTGAACACACAGCTCAGACTGATTTTCTGAACACACAACTCAAATTGATTTTCTGAACACACAGCCCAAATTGATTTTCTGAACACACAGCCCAAATTGATTTTCTGAACACACAGCCCAGATTAATTTTCTGAACACACAGCTCAAATTGATTTTCTGAACACACAGCCCAGATTGATTTAGAGTTTGAACACGCAGCCCAAATTGATTTTCTGAACACATAGCCCAGGTTGATTTTCTGAACACACAGCCCAGATTGATGGTGAACACACGGCACACACCTACTTTACTTTGCGCGCAGCCTATTCATTTTATTCGCACGCTGCTTTATTCATTTCCTGCTGAAACATGTGTTCATTCTGAATGCAGATGACTTCTCGCAACGTGCGAGGGTATGGCTCTACAGCGGCTAGAGACTGGTATGCTGAGCTCCCGGAGGCCGTTCGGGATTTGGTTGACTTAGCGGGGTTCGGGCCCTTCTGTGCTGGGCTATCTCGTTGTCCTGCCAGGAGGACGCTGATGGCCGCCCTGGTGGAGAGATGGTGGGACACCACCAACTCTTTCCATTTCTCTGCTACTGGGGACATGACTATGACCCCTTTTGACTTCGCTGTATTGACCGGCCTTGATGTGGGAGGTTGGGCGATCCCATATGAGGATGACATGGGCGAGTGGGAGGCCGCTTGGATATATCTGCTGGGGGCTCGCCCGCCTGTTGACAGAGCTTCGGGGAGAGTCCGATATACCTGGTTCTCTTCCCACTTCCGGCGGGTGGAGATGGAGCCCGGGACTCCTGATGAGGCGGCACAGTATGCCCGCGGCTTTTTGATGTTCCTTTTCGGGACCACTTTGTTTGCTGATAGAGGGAACACTGTTGGGCTCTATCTGCTGAGTGCCTTGGTGGACCTGTCACAGGTCAGGCGATATGACTGGGGTGGTGCTAGCTTGGCCACCCTTTATTGTTATATGAGCGCGACTTCCCGCGGACGGGGGGACTTACTCGGTGGCTACTGGAGAGCCTGGGAGGTACTTTCTGCCCTCTTGATTTACATTTCTGCTCCTCATTATTTGCACATTGCACACACGGCGCACTTTATACTCTGTGTCGTGCATTTTGCCCTCAGCATTTCACATTCTGCTTTGTTTTCTACAGTTGTGGGTCTATGCATATTTCCCGACATTGGCCCCGGAGATGATGGTAGCAGGACCTCTCATGACCCCGTACTCGCTTGTGTTTGAAGGCCGGCACCGGCCAAGACCTCGGGAGTCTCTCCTTTACCTGCGACAGTATTTTGACACGGTGCGCACATCGGAGGTACTTCAGAACTCTCAGTTCTTTCTGTTTTCATCTTTGATTTATCCTGTACATCTCCAATTTCTGCTTGGTTTATGCATCTGTTATCTGCAGATTACATGGCAGCCGTGGGCGCCCTTAGGTGAGGGTCTCCGATTCCAGTTTGCCGGAGGGTGGGGTGCCTCCCGGTACAGGCTCCTGTTCGAAGGGTCGGTTGGTAGGGCCCTTTTTCTGGGGGAGCGTTTCTTACACCAGGTCTGGGGGTACACTTCTCAGGACCCTCCCTCAGCACCTCCAGTCAATATGCGGATCGCTGATGTGCTCATTTCCTGGGATGTTGTCAATGCTATGCTGGGCACTGATGCTTTGCTATATATTGAGGAGGGGGACTATGCCACTTACCGTCACACATACCTGATGCCTCCATTGACGGGAGTTCGCATTCCGATGATGAGGCCTGCTGGTATGCCATCTTCGAGCCAGGCCCGGGCTCGGGCTGCAGACGCCTCTTCCACCAGCCGAGCTGGTACATCTAGAGGTGGGGGTAGGTCGGTTCCCCCGATTCCTCCTACTCCTCCTTATCCTGGGTGTCCGGACATGCCGACTGAGCTGATGGGATGGCAGTTTGGGACTACCTCTCCGATTCCGATTCCGATAGAGCCTCCGATGCCCGGTCATCGATATGTCATTGATCCCGACTCACCGCCGGTATGCTCTACTGCTTTTCATCTATCATTCAAATACTTAGACACTCCTTTATTCGTTGATGATTTGAGCTTGTATCTGCAGCCACCCAGAGAGTACATGGAGGGGGTGATCGGATTGGTAGCCCCACTTGAGGGCATGGTCTTGCGGAGGGAGGCACAGTTGTCTATCATGGGCTTCCAGGTACCCTTTAGTTTTCTGACATTTATCATACTTCTGATGACATGCTGATTTCTACTGCATTGATAGGCTACTTGTGTAGAGCACATCTGACACACACCCCACTTGTACACTGTGTTTTCATGCACCCGCTTCATGTATTTTTGCTTGTATCTGCATCTGATGTACATATTTGGACTGATGTATTTAATTTGAACTCTTTGTTCTCAGATGCCTCCTGTATATGCTCAGCCGCAGGTCGGGCCACCTGGGCCTTCTCGGGGAGCTGAGCCATCCAGGCCTTTTCATGGAGCTGGGCCATCCAGACCTTTTCACGGAGCTGGGCCATCCAGGCCTTTCCGAGGAGCTGGGCCATCCAGGCCTTCTCGAGGGGAGGGGCCGTCTCGCAGACGCAGAGCACATAGTGTGGAGGAGGAGTCTGGTGAGGATGAGGAGGAGGAGGTCGCAGACCGTCAGTCGGAGACATCTGCTGATGGAGAGGACGGCTCCGGCCTTGGTTCCGGGAGTGGATGCGAGGCTGAGGGGGATCCTGAGGATGACGACTCCGACTCAGATGATGGCGATGGCGATGGTGGCGGAGATTCTATTCCGTAGAGGAGGACGAAGAGGGCCTCTTATTCCTGTTCTTGAGAGCACAGATGCGGCTGTTTCCTGTTTTATTTATCTTTTTGCTAGTAGTTGTAGCACATTATACGTTATCGGGCAGTTTTATTTTCTATAAAACTTGTGCCGTAGTCTGTAAAATGTTGTAATAAGCGAGGCATGATGGGATGAAACAGCTTTTGAAAAAAGTATTGTATTTTAAACACTTAGCATCATATCGCATCATTCTGCATCATAATGAGATTGAATGGAAATGTGTATTGTGCATTTTCCCAGTCAGGTAGTGAACCGACGCAACAACTTAACTTTCTAAGATATAACGAAACCTTAGCAAGTTTACAACTCGATAAACAAAATGCAATAATGTTGACAACTCGATAAACAAGACTCAAACAAAAGCTTAAACAAAGAGTAACAACCCAAAACACGAAAACACGACAGCTCGACAAACAACTCGATAAGCAAGACGACAACTCGATAAACAAAACTTAACAGAATGAAGTGTACTTCGGACGATCTGGGCAACGGGACGCATCCGGAACAGAGGAAAATAGAGGCCTTCGGCATATCCGTTGCATGGGAATGCTTGAAACTTTCTCCCGGAGGGTAAAACAGGCTGAAGGCATACATTGGAGCATGGCCGGCCGCCTTTGGGAGCCGGCCGGCCAAATTTATTGCAGAGAGGGGGCCACCGACCAGTTTTGAAACAAGAGGTGGCCGGCCTGCCAGAAAATATGGCCGGCCGACCACTTAACTCTGCAGCCGCCCAATTTTTGACACTTGTCCCCCTGAATAGTGTCTTTTCCTCTTTAAAAGCCTTGGCTCCGTGTTTTGATTCAATCCATCTTAGTTTTGCACAAAAATGGAGGCGTTTCTCGTTGAAAATCTCACAGCTTGGATCGCTTCTCTAGATGGCTCGGAAAAGTTGAACTTCCAGAGTTTTGGCTTGAATGCACTTCACGCTGAGTCGCACTCCGCTACATCTCCCTTTCCTCCATGCCGCGGCGAGATTTTGGAACCCGGTGACGCACGTCTTTAGCTTCGGCGGTCAAGAGGTGTGTCCAACTTTTGAAGATTTTCAAGTTTTGATGGAGTCTTAACGTCATGAAGAGATCTTGCCCCAGTTCCGCTTTGGCCACGCCCAGGCTTTAGGGTGGATATGTGGACTCACAGCGCATGATGCTCGGTCTCTGATCTGTAATGGGGAACTGGATATCCTTGGTTTGATTCACCGCTTTTCCGACGCTGGTGACCGCGGCAACCATTATTGGCAAGGTTTCCGGCAACACGCCCTTTGCTTGTGCCTGCTGTCTCACTTTCTGCTTTCCCCGGGTTTTGGCGGATTTAGCATTCGTCTGATTGAAGTTGCTCAAGGCTTGAAAGAAGGAAAGAGCTGCATCGCCATGACCTTGGCCGAGACGCTGATGGGCTTGGATGCTTTCCATCGCCGGGAGACGACTAGATTTGCTGGGAGTCCACTACTGCTGCAGGTACTGTTTCCCACCCAATCTTACATATGTATTTGCTCACATCAC
Organism: Camellia sinensis; assembly: GCF_055761805.1. Classification (NCBI taxonomy): domain Eukaryota; kingdom Viridiplantae; phylum Streptophyta; class Magnoliopsida; order Ericales; family Theaceae; genus Camellia; species Camellia sinensis. The sequence goes on along the minus strand of NC_138961.1, from coordinate 68,648,512 downwards.
TCGGCCCTCAGGCTCGGTTTTTCTCACAAAAAACCTTTTCTCGCTTTTCTCTCAACGTACATCTCTCTATTTTTTTATTCTCTCATTTTTCATCCCTCCCCAGGTATGGTTAATGGACAAATTGCAGGTCGTGGACTCTTGTCCAGCCTACTTAGCTCGAGGTTATTTCTTTCGACAGCGCCTAGTCGATGCCCCTGATGAAAGGTGGTGGTTTGACTGGATGTGCAATTTGTCCGCAGATCGCATTGCTTGGCGTTGTCCTTGGCTCAATCTCCCGGCAATGAGCTATAGCATGTCCCGACTGATCGGGATCCAGTTGATTGGTCTAACCCACTGTGTGTTCTACTTTCCGTTCGGATTCTTGCACCAGTTTGGTCATGATCAGATTTGCCCACCAGAGGGGATTGAGTACCCGGCTGCTTTCCCGATCCGAGGTGCACAGCTCGCCCGATATGCCATAGCATGGAGGACTAGAGAGCTCTTGGCTCCTGCTCCCACTTTTAATTGCGCTTTGTCTGACGAGTGCTTAGACTGGCTCAATGAGGAGGCACAGGTTGGGCCTAGCTTGGCGTCAGAGGCTTCGACCAGCTCTGGGAGGGGGCGCAGGGATACTTGACTTGATTATGCCCCGAATTTATTACTTTACTAGTACTTTCAAGTTTTCTTTATGAATGTAATAAAAAGCAACTTCGATTGTATGCAAGAGCAGGAGAACTCTGTTTTGAAATCAATGAAATTGAAGATTGTGGTACTGAAAATTTTCCGCTTTGGTCCAAAAATGGTCTTAGTTGTAAAGAGATTAATTTGAACAAAGTCAACTTGTATTAAAACTTTTCAAAACCATTTTCGATATGGATCAGAACTGGACACGCCTAAGATCTGTCACTGAGATACACAACCCCAGGTCCCTGCAACTGGAAAGTTGCCCCTAGTTTGAAGAGTACCACGACACTGCATGGCAATAGAAAGTTGCCCCTAGTCTGAATAGTGCTGCACCGTCGTGGCAACGGAAAGTTGCCCCTAGTCTGAATAGCACTATACCAGAGATCGCGATAAAAGCTGATGGACAAAGATGGCCGAGATGGTCAAAATGGACAAAGTTGATCGGGGAAAAGTTTATGGCTGAACTTCGTGGTGAAGTTGCCTACGTATCCCAAAGATGGGAATCAAGCCTTACGTAGTTCAGGCTTAGGTTCACTCGGGTATTTTCACTCTCCTTTTATGCTCTAACTTTTGCCAAGGTCGCCCTTTGCGGGTTTTCAACCTTGCGAGCTCAGTTTTTATGTTTTCCAATTTTTTTTGTGCTCTAACTTTTGCCTAGGTCGCCCTTTCGGGTTTTCGACCTAGCGAGCCTCTCAGGGGTAGTATTTCTTCAACTTGTCCATGTTGATCGGTTGGGAAAACTCTAGGCCATCTAGATCCATCAGAACCACAGCTCCACCTGACCAGATAGCTTTGATGATGTAGGGACCAGTCCAATTGGGTTTGAACTTGCCCCTTAGGTCGTGGATGGGAGCTCGGTTGTCTTTGAGCACCAAATCTCCTTCCTTTAGATTCCTGGACTTAACTTTCTTGTTGAAAGCCGGGCAATTCTGCGCTGATAGCCTTGAACGTGGTATAGTGCTTTCAGTCTTCTTTCGTCAAAAAGCATGAGTTCCTCAAATTTGCTCTGCTGCCAATCTGCTTCGGCTATTTGACACTCAGCCAATACTCGTAACGACGGAACCTCAATCTCGATAGGTAGAACGGCCTCCATCCCATAAACTAGTGAATACGGAGTCGCTCCGGTAGAAGTTCTGATTGAAGTCCTGTAGCCCCACAGAGCAAATGGCAGCTTATCTGGCCAATCTCGGTAGGTTTCCATCATCTTCTGCAGTATGTGTTTGATATTCTTGTTGGCGGCCTCGACCGCTCCGTTGGTTTGCGGCCGGTATGCAGATGACTTATGAAAAGCCACGTTGTATTTTTCCAACAAGTCTATCACTTCCTTCTTGAAGTGGGAACCATTATCTGAAACGATCTCGTTCGGGACCCCATAGCGACAAATGATGTTGTTTCTGATAAACTTTGCAACGTGTGACGCCTTCAACACCGCATACGATTGGGCCTCGACCCACTTTGTGAAATAATCTATCGCAACCAGGATGAACTCATGCCCATTCGACCCCTTTGGAGTGACAGCCCCGATCACATCAATTCCCCAAACTGAAAATGGCCATGGCGAAGTCATATTGTATAGTTTCGACGGCGGGATGTTCATACGATTTGCATGAATTTGACACTTGTGGCATCGCCGAACAAAACTAATACAATCCTCCTCCATGGTGGACCAGTAATAACCCTGTCTGAGGATCTTCCGTGCTAGCATTACTCCGTTCATATGCGCACCGCATTCTTCTCCATGGATGGCCTCCATCAGGCGCTTTGATTCTTCGGCTTCAACACACAACTTGTACATTCCCAGATGACCTCTCTTATACAGCTTACCCCCACAGATGATGAACTGGACGGCCATTCTTCTGATTGCCCTCTTATCCTTGGCATTTACCCCAGGCGGGTATGCTTCTTTTTCCAAGAAATTCCAAATGTCATAATACCAGGGGTTTTCGTCCTGAACCTCATCTATAGTAGCAATCGACTCATAGGCTGGCGCAAATTTCTGGTCAATGACGACTGGACGCATCCGGATTCCAAATGGGATGTCTATCATGGAAGATAGAGTTGCTAGAGAATCTGCGAACCTGTTGTTCTCTCTTGGAAGATGAGCAAAGTTTAGCTTTTCAAACTGAGGGATTAGCAAGTCCAAGGTCTGATGGTACATCATCATCTTTTCTTCTTTGACTTTCCAGTCTCCGTTTGCCTGAGATACAACAAGGTTTGAATCCCCGATGACGTCCAAACATCTTGCCCCTAGTTCCAAGGCCGCTTCTAGGCCGGCAATGCACGCCTCATATTCTGCTTCGTTGTTCGAGACTTTGAACCGGAGTTTGAAGGCTAGAGGGATACGGGAATTGTCGGGTGCTATCAGCAACACTCCTATCCCATACCCGTATTGGTTTGATGCTCCGTCAAAGTACATCGTCCAATATTCGTCGTCGATGTGCAAAATGGCTTCATCTGGGAATAAGTACTCCACTGCTTCACCTCCTTCGACTGGATGATCGGCCAAGAACTCTGCCACTGCTCTTCCTTTGACTGACTTGCGTGTCACATATTTCAGATCGAATTCGGAGAGCAACAGCAGCCAACGAGCTAGCCTACCCGTAAGTGCTGGTTTCTCGAAAAGGTATTTGATGGGATCCAGTCGTGAAACCAACATTACGGAGTGAGCTAACAAGTAGTGCCGCAGCTTCCTGGTAGCCCATACCAAAGCCAAGCAAGCCTTCTCGAGCGGAGTGTAGCGGGTCTCGTAGTCCAACATCTTCTTGCTCAGATAGTAAATGGCCCTCTCCACCTTATCCTCCGATTCTTGTGCGAGCATGCAGCCCATTGTAGTCTCAGTCACTGAAAGGTACAATATCAACGGTTTCCCCGGCTCTGGTGGCGACAACACGGGCGGGTTCTGTAAATATTCTTTGATCTGTTCAAAAGCAGCTTGGCATCGACCGTCCCATTGGAACTTCTTGCCTTTCTTCAGGAGACCAAAAAGTGGTTCACAAGTCAAGGTTAATTTTGAGATAAACCGTCTTATGAATTGCACTTTACCTAGAAAGCCTCGCACCTCCTTTTCAGTCCTTGGTGGTGGCATTTCTAAGATGGCCTTGATCTTTGAAGGGTCGACCTCGATGCCCCTTTGTGTAATCAGAAACCCCAGCATTTTTCCCGCTGTAACACCGAATGTACACTTCTGAGGATTTAGCCGCAACCGAAATTCTCTGATCCTTTGAAAGAATTTTTGCAAGGCGGTGTAGTGGCCCTCTCTTTCCTTGGACTTGACAATCATGTCGTCCACGTACACCTTAACCTCCTTGTGGATCATGTCGTGCAATATTGTGGTCGCGGCCCGTTGATAAGTAGCTTCGGCATTCTTTAACCCAAACGACATTACTCTGTAGCAGTATGTTCCCCACGGGGTGGTGAATGCAGTCTTTTCTCTGTCTTCCAGTGCCATCACTATCTGATTGTACCCTGAGAAGCCATCCATGAATGAGAGCAAAGCGTGCCCTGCTGTGAAGTCTACCAACTCATCAATATGCGGTAAGGGAAAGTCGTCCTTCGGACTAGCTCTGTTCAAATCCCTGAAATCCACGCATACCTGGATCCTGCCATCCTTCTTCGGCACTGGAACGATGTTGGCCAACCAAGTCGGGTATTCGGATACCAGCAGGAAGCCTGCGTCGATTTGCTTGGTGACCTCTTCCTTAATCTTGAGAGCCCAGTCTGGGCAGATCCTTCTGAGTTTTTGCTTAACAGGTCGGGCTTCGGGGTCAAGGGGGATCCGGTGTTGTACAATCTCAGGATCGATCCCAGGCATGTCTTCGTAGGACCACGCGAAAATATCTTTGAAATCTTTTAGTAAAGCGACTAAGCGCTCGCGTTCTTCCGAAGACAGCGTGGACCCGATCTGGACCAGCCGCGGGTCCTCCTCAGTACCAATGTTCACGGTAATGATTTCATCCGTTAAGGGTTTGACAAATCTCACCTGCTCCTGCTCAATTAATCGTTGCAAAACCGGAGGAATTTCGTCCTCGTCGTTTTCATCAAAATTTTGAAAGTCTGAGTTTATGCAATAAATTAAGGGCACAGAAAAGTACTCAGATACCACAGTTACTTGATTCTCATTAAGCACATCCAAATCGTCCGAATTCTCGGTTACAACAGACTCAAATGAGAAAGAAAAAGACGACCTGGACATAACTGTGGCATCCGGGTTATCATCCCCAGGATTACCAGACTCAGACTCAGTCGAGTTGGAACCTGATTCCGACTCACAGGACTCGATGGAATCAGATTCCGGCTCACTACCTGACCCGGTGTTGCTGGACAAAAATCCCTCCTCATACTGCCAAGTGAGAGAGGGTGCGATAGATGCATCCAAGATAGTCGCTGGAAGGCCCGCAGCCGTTTCATCTCCAATCATGGAAACCGAGGAGTTATCCCCCAAGCACTTTTGGTCGATCGAAGGATCTGAAAGTAGACATGGCAGCGCTACCCCCATCTCAAGTTCGGTGCTCTCAAAATCCACTACCTTACACTGCCCAACCTCAACTGATGGGTCTGTCTACTCTTCGGCAATGTCATCCCCGGGTAGTTGCAGGTCGAAGAAGATCTCGAAACCAGGCACGCGCTTCCTCTCCGCGTTCAGCCATGGTTCTGGGAAGCCGCAAAATGGAAAGTCTTTCCCCTCCCGGACGAAGCGTCCGTTTAGGGTACCCTGAATGGGCCGATGGATTAATTCAAAAGGCTTCCCAGCCTTCTTTGCTCTGGCTCTTCCGGCCATCTCTTTGCCCTTCCTCACCCAGTCCTCTTTGGTGGGCAGATAACCCAGTCCAAAGGTGTGAGGGTTGTGTGGCACTTCGGCCAATGATGCGACGCCCTTCTGGCCGCTCTTTCCCAATCCCATTCCGGGGATGTGTTGTAACTTGTTCATGAGGTAGACGGATTGAGCACTGACGTACACCCCCTCATTCACAGCCATAACATTCTGTACCACTCGAGCCTCAGCCAAAGTGAACCCCGATAAGAACACATCCTCAGTGCCATGCTCGATTTCCAATACTGGTGTGGACACTTCCGGTGGCGGATGGATTGATGAATTCCCAAAGACAATAGCTACCCCTTTCTTGTGAGGGTACTTCAGCATCTGATGCAAAGTGGAAGAGACTACCTTGACCTGGTGCAACCACGGTCGCCCCAAAAGTAGGTTGAAGTTTGCGGGAACGTCCAAGACATGGAATTCAATGTTGTGTTGTCCTGGACCAACCTGGGTCTGGATCTTGACAATCCCCATCACTTCCCTGCTAGTGTTGTCATAGGCTCTGATCACCTGAGTAGTAGGCGCGAAGTCCGCGGGTTTCAACCCGATTGCATATGCTATTCTGGCTGGGCAGACATTGATGGCGGACCCGGTATCAACAAGTACCACCGGTATCCACTTGCCTCTACATTCCACGGAAACGTAGAGGGGTTTATTGTGATTTATGCCCTCAGGCGGTAGTTCCTTGTCTGAAAAGGTTAATGCCGGGGAACCTCCTCCCGGGAAAACCAGCCCAACCAGCTGTTCTGGTGTAGTATCTATAGAGAGTTTAGCTTTGTCCATAGCAGATAGGACAGCCTGTCTGTGCACTCGCGACGCCATAAGTAGTCCCCAGATGGAGATGTCTGCTTGTATCTTCTTTAACTGTTTCAATACAGCTTCCTCTTCGATCTGCTTCTCCTTCTGTTTCTCAACTTCTTTATCCTTTCCGGATGTCTCGGGTTGGTCTAGGTGTGGGGGCTTGAAGTACCGCCCACTTCTTGTCATGTGATCAACCTCATCGAGGTACCAAGTGTCATCCGGTTGATTGTTTCCCCAGTCTTCGTCTGTGTGGGCAAGACATAAGTCATCGTCTTCCCACCACATTCCGTTAGCATCCAAAAGGCACCTGTCCGGCTCGGACATGTTTGTACTCGCAGCACTTTCAGCCTGCATGCCCACAACATCCTCTGTTCTCGTGCTCACAGCACTTTCGATCCCTTCATGGATTTTGACTTTCTCGGTTCTCTCAGAACCCTGTCATTCCACTTGCGTTAGTGTAGTTTGTTGTTCAACCTTCACAATGCTTCCGTCCTGAGCGAAATTCTTCGTACCGGCGCTCTCCGGCAATGTACTTTGACTTCCGGCCCTTCCAGCCACAACTGATACTCCCGCCCCTGCCGGGCCCTGTTCTGGTCGGATTTCTTCCACAACATCGGGTTGATCATCTAGCCACCCGGTAGCTCCTGTTGACTCCTCATATTCAAACCAGTTGACTGCTGCGTCCCCTGATTCTTGGTCGTTGAAGAACTAGAGGTTGGCTAAGTCCTCTTCCACTGCTGTCAAGTCATCTGATCTCTGCTCAAATCTGCCCCCTCGGATCATACACAGTTCTGCACTTTCTGGCAACCCTACACTCAGCTCAGATTGGCCCACCGATAGGATGTACTCACTTGGGTCGTAGGCTTCCCCAGCAAAATTTCCAGACTGTTCAAACCCAGCCTCGACCATTCTATCCCCCTCTGCAACCCCTGCTGCGCTATCTTCCACAGTCACCACCGCTGGTTCAGGTTGGGTTGTAGAGATGTCTAACATGCACAAAAGGTCAGTGCAGTTGGGAAGGAGCACCTCTGGCTTAGGTAGGTGGGTAGGAGTAATATAGATGCTAGGATCGTAAGACACGACCCCAGTCTGGATAAGATTGACTCTTTTGGGGGGTGGAGCTTGGTTATGTGTAGGGAGTGGGTTGGTTGTGACGTTAGGTCTTTCTGGGGATAGGATCACATTTTTGTCAACAAGATCTTGGATGTCGTGACGCAGCCTAAAACACTGGTCAGTATCATGGCCGTGCTACTGGTGATATGCACAGTACTTGGCTGGGTTGTGAGAGGGGGGGAGTGGATTCGGCAACGGCCTCGGCTCTAGGGGTTTTAGATGCCCCTTTCTAATCAGGACCCCCAGAGCCTTAGACAAAGGCATGTATAGTGGGGTGAAGATTCTTTGGCCTCTGGGCGGGTACTTATTGGCTTGGGTATTACTTCCGGATGCACCGGAGAAGGGTGTGGCCGCCATGGGCCTTGGAAGGGGAGGGGGAATGGTGGTGACCATACTGACCTCCGAAGCTCTTGCAGTTGCAGCGCCACTCGGGCCTGCATTGTTGTTATGGTTGAATGTTCTCCAGGGTTGCTCCCTGTCTTGGTCAATCAGACCTTGCTTCATCGCGTCTTCGATTTGTACCCCCATCTCGTGTAAATCTGAGAAAGTGGGAAAGGGGAGTACAATCATTTTCTGCATCAACTTTGGTTGGAGATTGCGCACAATCATCCGGATTTGGTCCTTATCAGTGGGCCTCAAAGTCATCATCGACGCCTTTGCCCTCCACCGAGTTACAAAGTCTGAGAAAGTTTCCTTGGGCTCTTGCCTTGTCGTCTCGAGATCACGAGTTGTAATCTCGATCTGGGTGTTGTACGAGTACTGCGCGACAAAGGCCTCAGCCATTTCATCCCAATTTCTTTTGACCTCATCCTCTAACTTCGCGTACCAGATGGCGGCCACACCCGACAGGGTTCGGCCGAAAAATGAAAGCTTTTGTGGTTGGGTTAGGCCCATTGGCCGCAGGATATCTGAGAATAGCCGAAGATGGACCATGGGGTCCCCGGATCCATCGAAACAGTCAATTTGCGGCATCTTGAACCTATCGGGCAATGTCACGGCCACATCGGTATATCCGTCCTCGATATCCGGGATAGCCTTTACCCCTTGCGATTTCTTGAAGAGTTTCTCAAGCTTGCTTAGTTTCAGAGCTGTATGGTCTATTTCGAACTCGAAGGGAGAGTCCGGGTGGTTGGGTGTATGGGTCTTGGACAGTTGAGGTGGAAGCAGGGGCGGAGCTGGCCCCGTTGGAAGGTTCGTGTCCTCTTGTAGGTTCTGGATATTTGGCACTGTGTTCTGGGTGTTTGGCAGAGCGTTCTGGACAGTGGGTGCCTGCTCGGGTAATGGAGCCCTTGGCGGAGGAGGAACTTGATGTGAAGTAGATGCTGCATTCTGCTGTTGCAGTCTGGTAATTAGCTCGGCCTGCTGGGCCATGATCTCGGCCTGTTGCTTGGCGAACTCATCTCGGCGAATGGCATCCTGCTGCATGGCCCGCATGGTCTCTTGCATTTGGCGCATCATCTCCTCAACTCCTGTTGGTGCCGCCATACTGTTTTGATCTATCTAAACTACTGGCAGATCTATCTCTATAGCAACAATGGGGATCTCAATCCGACTGTCCGCTAATGGGGAAAACCACTGTTCTGGTGACCTCTGTTCAGATACACTGCGCTTTCTCTGCCTTCTTCTGACGACTGGTGGTAGAGAATGGACCACTGGCTGTCCGTCAACCAGATCCTCAGATCGATTGAGCCGACGACCTCTTGTCCAAAGTGCTTGGGGGGTATCTGCTGGGTTTGAAGCAATTGTGCTAAAACTGTCCTAGCAAAAAGATAAATAACGCAATGAGGAAATAAATAAACAGATAAACGGACAGCATAACAGCTTAAAATAAATGCATGACACATAGCCGGGCATAACAACACACGGTCGACAAGCTGAATACACACTGTCCTCAAACACTGATTATCATCCCTGAATCACTGTCCCCAAAACTGAATCTGATACCCGCAGATAACTGATTCTCAAACACTGACTGATGCCCGCAGGCCTAATACCCACAATACTGAACTGATGCCCGCAGGCCTGATGCCCAAACCCTGTAAACTGATACATGCATTCGTATGGAGACGCATCCCAAAGCACATAACAAGTAAGTGAGAGCCAAAACACCCCTATGTTGGGGTAGGGTTTCCCTGTCCTATTTTGTCAGGAGCTAGGGTTTCACTACGCACGCAGCGGTTTCAAATAACCTATAAACGGGTAAGCAACCTGTCCTAGTTTGGAATGGTCACTACGGATCCGAATATGCACTAGGTCGAATGGTCAAAAAGGGTGCCCCGGTAAAACCGGGGTTTGTGTTCCCATACTGGCAGAGCCCACAACCGGTCAGCCTTATGGTCATGCCTTGACAAGACAAGCCTCCGGCAAACCGTTCAGGAATAGCAGATGGCAAACACGGTGTCCTAGGCGTACCAATGCAAATGCAATGCAAATGCAATGCAAAGAAACACACAAGTGTAGTCAAAAACAGATATCATGAGTTCGAGTCAAGTTCTCTAAATCCCCAGCAGAGTCGCCAGAAATTGTAGACGTCCCCGAACGCCCCGGGAGGGTGAGCTCCCGTTCTGTTCATTTGGGGTCACTACAGCTCAGGACTCTTAAATTGTCACGGTTCTAAGTTTGAACCAAAGAGTCCAAATCCGGCAAATCGTTTTGAGAAAAACAAATTTTTTTGAAAGAAGTGCCAAACATGGACTGCTTTGCCAGATACAGAGTCGCCACCTAAATATTTTATTTTGGAAAATTTAGGAAACCCTGACTCGTTGCCTAAGGCCACGTGTCTGTCATCACCAAAGTTGCCTCGGCTCGGGAACTTGGGTACGATTGGGGAAGGTCACTTCGTGAGCACCCCCACTCGCCCGATCAAAGATCGGCCTCTACTAACCATGATATCTTGTTTTGAAAACATTGTGCATTCTTATTCCGGTTATTAGCCTAGATTTACTATGTGATGCGCACAGCATACAAGTATAGACTGAGTCGCCTAAATTGGAACAAAACATTTCATGTTTGTTTTTGAAAATGGTTTGAGGGTGCTACTCGCAAGTAGGCTAAGACGTGGATTTGCTACCCTCGGGTGGGCTTAGAAAACATGATTTTACCACTATCTAGTGGGCTTAAAACTCACAGTTGATGATTTGTTCCAATCCAAACAACCCAACCTTCACCCACAGGCATTCAGGCAGTTATATCACATAAGCAAATAGCCTCATGGTAAGCATGCTATCATGGCCGTCACTCACACGCATGCAAGGATGCTAAAGCATAAAAACTCACCGAGTACTCCAAGCCAAAACAGAAACCGATTAGAAATCCATGCATGATCCTAATTATACAGAAATGCCTCATGCAACACATGCAAAATGCAACTATAGCAGGCTCGACTATTCTAAACATGGCATATGAGATGCAACAACTAACAAGTACTCAACTTGGAATTGAAAATACAATGCAGTTAGTATGATGCGCTGAGCCCGGTGCATGCAAAACAGATGAATGATGCAAACATGCTGTCATACTATAAGCTAATTTAAACATGCCCTAATCTAACCATCATAAGCAGGTAAATAAAAGGGAAGAAAGACGTGGGGTTGGAAGATATGCATCACACACACGCACACTTATTACAATTATGCCCTCGCACAGAGGGTCCGAAAGAATAATACAGTCCCGAATAAATATTACAGTCCAAATAATTACAAAATCCTAATTAAGTTACAAATTTAACTAAGAACTGTAAACTAGCATGCAAGCTAGGGACTGCCTCGACTCCGCTCCGGATGATGAATGATGCATGCTCGGGTTGCTTGGTACGGAAATCCACTGCGATGCCCCAGTTAGCCTCTGTTTTGCAATGATTCTTGGAAAGCGCGCCAATCCTCGAAAGACTGCTGATTTTTGATTTGCTGCAACAGAGAGCAGGAAAAGGGCATGGCAATGTATTTTCACAAATGTATGCATGCCTCGATCCTCGTGCCACCAATCACGCATCTCGATGCATGATGGCCGAGGAGTCGATTTGTGCAACTCAATATAGAATGAATGCACATGTAAATACAACAAAAACCTAACTCCATCATGGATAATCCAGAGTGTCGGTGACTGGGAATTGAGACACGTTCCGTCACTCGGAGTACGAAACGTACCTCGTTTCCTGTGCCCGGGCTAACTCCTATCCCAAGTACAATGCAATATGCATGATATGCATGAAATGCAACTAATATGCAACCTAGCATACACAATGCTATGAAATGGCATACACGATGCACGAGATAACATGGCATACACAATGCGCTAACATACAACCTAGCATACGCAATGCTATGGAATAAGATGGCATACACAATGCACAAATGGAATTATACTAACACAAGTGGACCTCAGCCACACTCGCATAAGAGGCCATCAGATGAAAATGAGACAACTCGGAATGCGTGCACACATGCACGCAAACCGAGGACCGACCCTAAGGCACAAAATGCCACTCTATCGAGACATGGCAAGGCATGGAATATGGCATACAAGCATACAAATTTCAGAGGCAATAAGTGATGCAAAACAGCCCCGAAAGATGGCAAAATGACACCCGATGCATGAAATGAAACCGAAATGCAAAACTAGGCCTATGCATTGGCCTATAGCTATACAAAAAATGCACTATTTGCTTATGACATATGAAGACAGATTCAAGGAAGTCCAAAAATAAGCACATTTACAGTTTTAAGAAAGGCCAAACAGCAAACATTAATAGGGAAAAACTAGCATGCAAAAATGGCCCTAAATGTGAGATAAAGAAGCAACTCACAGCTTCTGACCCCAAATAGATTAGGGCCCTTCAACAATGCTTAAGAGGGGCCCAAAATATGACCTTTTACAGTTTACAAAAAACCCCAAAAACCAGCACAGATATGGCTAAGATCTCATGCAAGAAAAGGGCCAAAAGATGGACAAAGAAGCAAGTAGTGGTTTCTGGCCTCAAACACAAAGGGGACCTTCAACAATTTTGAAGAGGGGCCAAAAATAATGCACTTTACAGTTGATGGCCGGACCAAAAACAGTATGCAAGAATGCTCAAAATGCTATGCAAAATAAGGCCAAAAAGAGAGATATAACACAAAGTATACAAAGGGTGCCTCAAACAGTGAGAGACCCTTAATGAAACATTAAAAATAGCTCAAAATAAGGTCACTTGTAGTTTGGACCAGAGCCCAAAAACATAAGCAAAAGAGGCTAACAAATCATGCAAAAATGGAGCCAAAAGAGAGATATAAAGGCAACTGATAAATTAAAGCCTCAAACAGCAATGATCCCTTCAACAATGTTGAAGAAGGGCTCAAAATAAGCAACTTTACAGTTTATGACATGTCTCAAAACAGTCTACACATAGGCCAAAAATACTACACAAGGAATATGCATACAATAGGGATAATGAAGCAAGTGCAACAAGGAGGCCTCAAACAGTGAGAGGCCCTCAAACAAAAGTGAAAAGGAGATCAAAATAAGACTAACTCCAGTTAGGGTCGGAGTCCAAAACAGCAAGCAAGTGTGACTTATGTATTGAACAAAATATGGACCAAAAAGGGGGAAATGGAGCTTACCCTTGAAGACTTGTCTTTGGCAGCTCTTTGGCTTGAGTTGCAGCACTCCTAGGCCTTGAAGAACAACCTCCAGCTGCTGGAATGGAGGATGGAAGGGTGAGGCTTGGTGGTGGATGAAAAGGGGTATAGGACTTGGAAGGTTTTGAGCTTGGAAGTATAGAGAAAGGGAGATACAAGGCAAGGGCTTAGGGGAGAAGTTTTGTAACCCTAATAACAGAGCTGGAGCTCCTGTTATATAGGCAAAAAGAGGGGGAAAATGGGGGGAAAAAATGGAGGAAAAACCAACCAAGTTTCCCTCCAAAAAGCAGTCCCCCCGGATACAGAATCTGGGGGAAAACAGATGCATATTTGCACTGTAGATGATGTAAGGATTCTGGCTGGCCAGTTATCTAGGTTTCAGGTGGCCGGCCGGCTACTTCCCATGGCCGGCCGGCCAAGGGTCAAAAGGGTCAAGTGTGATTAATGGCCGGCCACCACAGAAAGAGGGCCTCTGATGTGTGCACAACACAACCCTGTGGTTAAACACTGAAAAAAGTGAACCAGGAGAGAGAACAACCCACTTTTCAAAGGGGTTCAAAAGGGTCAACAGCAATTACTGGCCGGCCACCAAATATTGGTGGCCTCCCAGATGTGTACATCACAAATATGGGGTTTAGGGTTCAAGAAAATGGCCCAAGGGTGTTCAACATTGGCTTTGAAGTGAGGAAAATCGGGCAACGGAGGGCGATGAAGGGATAAAGTTGGCTGACAGAACAATTACTGGCCTCCCACCCCTCTACGGCCTTCCTACCAATGAAACAGAGGTCCCTGCCAAAAATGAACCAAAACTAATGCAAAATGAGGGTTCAGGGGCCGAAACGCGCAGTTCGGGGCCCCGAAAATGGGCTGTTAGGCACCGGGAGTGGTGTTCGACCACGAAGTTGGTCTCTCGGACCACAGTGTTCCTCAAAAGGGAGCAAATAAGAAGTATGCCAAAAACCGGAGCAAACAGAGATGGTTAAGCGGTCCCGAACCGAGGCACACGGCCAACGATTCTGAAAAATCGGGAACCGGACTCCAAACGGGAAAAAATGGCCTATGACCACGAAACGTAGCCTACGGCCACTGAGAGATGATCTACGAGACCTCTCCCTCCCTTCGCGAAGAGAAAACAGAGAAAATCGAGGCTGGTTCGCAAACCGAGGCAAAGCATGAAATGGTCCGGAAGTCCGGAGGCAAGGCTAGGCTCGCAACCGAGACTCTGAAACTTCTGAACGAGCACAATATGCAATATCACCAAGAGCTCAACTGGTGACGTCTGAGTCTCAAGGTCGGTCAAAAATGGGGTGTCTACATATGCCTTCATGAAAACTGACAATAGCTAACTAAGGATGTTTGAATCTAATTAATGCTGAAGAAAAAAAACACAAGGGGTTCCCTAAACTTACGCTTGCTTATAGGCTTCAAATGTGCTGACTAACAATCATTTGATATATCTCAGTCAAATACTGCTAGTGTAGAAGTTCCAGAGCTTGACTTGGTGCTGACAAGTGGAACATTGGGTGGAGTTGTGACTACAGTTAAAGGTTTGATCACTAAAATTAGTGAAAGTGAGTACCTTTTCCATCCTTTTGTTTTCATTTTCATGCTGCAATTTCTATCCTTAAGCTAAAGATTTTCTTGGCGGTTTTTCATCTATTTATTTTCTAATTATAGGATAGGAATGTATTTGTTTCCAAATATTGATGGTTTTTGCATTCTCATTTTTAAAGATTGTATAGATTGACCAACTTTCACATGTTAATAGTTGTTTGACTTGTAGGGATTTGGATTCCTAAATTTATGTCTTTGTGCAGTTCTCTCTCTCTCTCTCTCTCTGGTTAAGATACTATAGTTTGCATTGGGAGCTAGTGGATGTTATCAATATATAACTGATGTTAATGTTATAAATATGGAGATGGACATCTTCACATTATTTGTCTGTGATTTTAATTTTGATTTCATTTGCTTTGTAGTTAGTCATCCTATCAATTTTTATTTTATTGTCTCTTTTTCCTCCTTTTTTGGTTATATGCACCAACATTTACACATCTCTTGCCAAATTGAATTATATATTATATGATTAATTGTGCAGATCTTGAGAGAGTACATGGATTTACTTTTGGGGACAGTCTTGATGATAGTAAGAAAAGAAAGTGGCTAGACTTCAGAGCAAGGCTTAACAAGGTAGTGAACTCTCAAATATGATGTTTTCAATTTTTTGCGAACTAAATAGCCATCATGGTCCCAAAAAAGGAGTGGAGAATAAATGACAAAGGAAAGCTACCATCTGTCATATGCCTGTAGTATTTCCTGAACCTTAAATTTTTTCCCTTCAATTATCAGATCAGTTCTGCAATTCCTTTACTGTGGCATTTCTCAAGCCCTTGTCTACCCAAAAGAGATTATTGTAGTTGGTGTAGAAAATGATATTGTTTCTCAATTCAGAATTGTAAAAAACACGCACACACAAGATACACAGATATTGCTTAGTGTAGACAATTTTCAAGTGACTCATTTATTGTCAATTCATTTTTTCTCAATGTTGAAGACTGCACACGAAATGCATGTCCATGTTGACTCTCTCTTACCATTTGAATGTGTCCAATGGATAGTGGAATGGACTGCTGTACATTCCCATTTATTTAGCGTCTTCTCCACCTAGGCATTAAATGTATGTTATTGGTGATTTGTCTAACTGTTTAAATTATCTGTGAGCATTCAACTGTCTGACTGTTACTGTACAGCTTCTGAGTGTGGAAGATCCGTGGACATTGATCATTGATGATGCCCTGGCTAATTCTTTTGTCGCACCGGCAACTGACGATGTTAAAGATGACCATCAGTTATCATGTAAGTCCTCCACACATCTCTATGGCTGGTGTTCTGGTGCAATCTTATTTATATGAGACAACTGTTGGAAGCTTTTTATGGGTTGTAGCCTTGTATGTCCCTTCTGTGGATGAAGCTGTCAATACAAAAAAGTCGAACTCTTCTCTCTACTTTTTTGCACGTCTTTTTGTTAAAGTCAAAAAATACTAAAAAAAATCAATTCTTAAAACAACCCTGAGTCAACAGCCAAGTTGAAAATCCTCATAACCATGTTTTGGAGAATGGCCGGGGTTTTAATTTTTTTGGTTTTTTTTTTCTTTTTCTTCAAATAATATCTTTCTTCGAGAACATGTATAGAGCTGTGGTTTATCTGATGTGGTCTTCATATTAGGCAGACAAGCCTTAGAACTTGGACTTGGACGGACCTTATTTTTTGCATATTGTACAATGCTGTTTTCAGCGCAGTTTTAACCACTGGTTCAATGGTTAAAACTCGGCCTATTAAACTTGAGGTGTTACTGGTTTGAGCTTTAGGCTATCTCCAACGGTGCATCAAATTGTGCATCAGATTTGAAATTTGATGAAAAATCCACTTTTTCTCCCTCCAATGGTTTCACCAAACTGATATCAAATTAAGAATTAAGCAAAAATTTCACCAAACTGAGAATGCACTGGGTCTTTCGCCAAAACACTATTCATTACCGTTGTATTTTCACTACCAGATGACCCACCGGATGACCAATTTTGCGCAAAATTTTGTACAGATTTTACACTAGAAGGTCGACCACCCGGTCGACCCCCCAGATGACCCTCAAGCTTGAAAATTCAATTACAGAATTGTATAGATTTTGCTCTTTCTGGTCGACCAGCCGATCGTCCTCCCGGACGTCCGGTACGTTTTGATGAAAGCTACAGTACACCGTTGGAGTGATTGATATCAGATTGAGCCAAATGTCTTTTTTTTACTCGAATTTGGTGAAAATTTTGTTCAACTGTTGGAGATGCTCTTAGGGCAGCCACTTTGTACAAATCATGTCAAAAGTTAAGTCTATACCCAATTTACCTCTTCCAGACCCCAATGGGTACCAACCCATGCCTACTCTTTTTTCTCTATTTTTATTATGTTTGCTAAGGATTTTTCTCTTCACAACTATTTATGGCACTTAATTCTACTTTGCTAGCATTTTTTTTCTTTTTAGTGTTGCTGTTGTATGATGTCATATTGACAATGTGCAGTCGAGGAATATGAGAGGTCGTGGGAGCAGAATGAGGAGTTGGGTCTGAATGATATTGACACCTCTTCAGCTGACGCTACATACGAGTCGACTGATGCTACACGAAAGGAGAGAACAACTGTATGAAATTTTCTTGTTGTTTCCATGTTTTCCAATACAAGTGAAAGCACATGCGCCTAGTCCTCATTATCTATCATTTTCAAGTTGTACGAGTTTCCTATTTTCAAGTTGAAACAGTTTTGTTTTGTATTTGTTTTTTGTGTTTTTAAAGGAATCAAGTTGTAAAAACACGTGGGACGATCCCTCGTGGTAGTTTGTATCTTGTTAGATAACTGATGTTACTTAATGAGAGCAATCTATAGTTTCTGTTTGGCTTCACCCCTCATTCCCAATTTTTATCACTAAGTTTATCTGCTTGTTTGAATGTGGCATTAACCATTAAGCTTTGTTTGATTAGGACAAATTAGGAGGGGGGTGTGCTAGTAGAAAATGAAGTGAAAGAAAAGAAATAAAAGGGAAATTATATTTTACACCAAAAAAACAGTAAGGGAAATTATATTTTATTGTAAGCATTTGATTAGCATCAAAATTTTGCAAGAAAGAAATCATGAGTAACGCTTTGGACAAATTTTTTAAAAAAAGAAAATTTGAGGGGATTATATTTCGGAAGAAATTAAAAAAAAAGAAAAAAAAACCTAATTATCATGCTAGTGTGAGTTGCATAGCAAAATTAATTTTATTGTAATTTCTTCCACATTAATGCTAAACAAAAGTTGCATTTGTTTTTCCCCTTTCCCTCACTTTTCACCATTTTCATCTTAGTAGTTTCTTAGGATTGTTTTAGTGGGAATGGCTCAAGGATTGGGAAATATTTTTGATTCTATGTATGAATGTCTTTACCCTTCTCAACTAAGGTTTATACACCCCAAAATGTTCGAGCATTTGCTCCAAAAGGCAGGACTCTATGAACTTGATATGGTCCTTCCCAGTTAGGTGACCGTTTGCCAAACTTATGGCTTTTAATCCTTATTGGGAGTATTGTCTTCCATGCCAAATCAGCTTCGTTAAAGCCAATGTGTTTGACTTTCTTATTATAGTTTTTGGCTGCTTTCTTCTTTTGGAAAATAATGTTATTTAATGCTAGAATCCTAGCTTCATCTATACTTTCTAATTCCAAGCACATACTCTAATGGTATTGCTCAAGATCTAACTGGTCTTGGCATATTACCCTCAAGGACTTAACATTAATTTCCACAAGTAGCACTGCTTCATGCCCATATACTAAGGCATAAGGAGTGATTCCTGTGCTTGACCTTGGAGAAGTCCTATAAGCCCACAATACATCCAATAATAAGTTATGTCAATCCCTAGAATTGTCTTCCACAACTTTCTGTATTCCTTTTTTCAAAAACTGATTGGATGATTCAGCTTGACCATTAGCTTGTGCATAATAGGGGTTAAAATTAACAAGGCTAATTCCAAACTCTGCCACAAAAGACTTTACCATTTTTTCATCAAATACAGTCCTATTATCAACAGTTATAGTCTGTGGGATACCAAATCTATGGATTAAATCCTTAATGAATCCAATGACTTCAGTTTGGTCTACGGCCTCGTATGGCTTAGCTTCGACCCACTTAGTGAAGTAATCAGTAGCCACTAAAATGAAACAATGATGCTTCGAAGAGGGTGTGTGTATTTTCCCTATCATATCCAGGGCCCATCCTGTAAATGGCCAAGGCTTCACAACTGCATGCAGGTCAGTTATGGGCACATGCCTTATTGTGCCATGCTTTTGGCATGCCTGGCAACCTCTTGCATATTCTATGCAGTCTTTAAGGATAGTTGGCCAATAGTAGGAATGCCTTCGAAGCAACCATCTTATCTTCACACCAAGCTGATGAGCACCACAGATGCCTTCATGAACCTCAACCATAGCTGTCAATGCTTCTTTTGGGCCTAAACATTCCAACAATAAACCATCTCCCCCCCTTTTGTAGAGAGCATTACCATACATTATGTATTGCATAGACTGCAATTTAATTTTTCTGCTGGCTTTCGAAGATGGGCCAATCAGATACTGCATTATTGGATGCCTCCAATCTTGTTCTTGTAAGTCATTATGATTGACTTCCAGGACCACATTCCTTTTATTTAAGGGTGGTATTAATTTCTGATATGTTGTTTGGCTTATGTCCCTTTGAGTATTATCCTTTCTCTTGAAATTCGAAGCTTTCTAAGCCTCATCATTAGCTTTATTATTCAAGAATCTTGGGATATGAGTTACATTTGCTATCTGAAATTGAGAAAGTAGATGTAATACAACAACATAGTATGGCAATATGCTTATACTTTGACATTTGAAAATCCCTTTCACTTAGTTAACTACCAACTGAGAATCTCTAAATATGTCAACTGCATGAGCTTGTAATCCAATAAGTATTTCCAGTCCCGTTATTAAGGCTTCATATTCAGCTTGATTATTGGAACAAGTAGTTTCATCCACTCTGAAACCATGCGTGGTTTCTACTTCTTGTGGTGACTTAATTACTACACCAATTCCAGTTAAACCATTGGCTTTTGACCCACCGAACCACATTTGCCATGGTTCAACACTAGCCATACCAAGTTTCATTATCTCTTGGCTTTCTGTTTGACATGGATGGTCTGCCAAAAAATTAGCTAAAACTTGTCCTTTTACTGCCTTTTGGGGGACATATTCTAGATGAAATTCTGATAAGGCTAGTATCCATTTGCCAATTCTTCCCCTCAACATGGGTCTAGATAACATATATTTAACCAAATCTGTGGTTGCAATTATCAAGACAGTTGTAGGCAAAAGATAGTATCTTAATTTCATTGTAGCAAAATACAATGCAAGGCACAGCTTTTCTACAACTGAGTATTTACATTCATAAGAATTTAGAAACCTACTAAGGTAATAAACAGTTTTCTCCTTACCTTCTTCATTGTCTTGGGCTAAGAAAACTCCCAATGAATCCTCTGCTACAGCTATGTACAACTACAAGGGCTTATCACCCTTTGGTGGCATCAGCACTGGAGGGTTGGCCAAGTAGGCTTTGATTCCTTCGAAAATAGTTTGATGCTTTGCTGTCCACACAAACTCCTCTTCATCTTTTAGCCTTAACAAGGAAGAAAATACTTTAGTTTTCCCTGTAGTATTAGAAATGAATCTTCGAAGAAAATTAACTTGTCCAAGGCACTTTTGTAATTCTTTCTTACTTGATGGAGGTCTAGCTTCAATGATGGCCTTGGCTTTATTCTGGTCAATCTGTATTCCTTTCTTGTGTACTACATAGCCCAAGAAGTTTCCAGATGATACACCAAAGGCACATTTAAGAGGATTGAGTTTCAACTTAAACTTTCTCATTCTTTCGAAAGCTGCTTCTACGTGAAACAAATGTTCTTCCATGGATTGGAATTTCACTACAATGTCATCAATATAACATTCTAAATACCCTCCAATGAGGTCATGAAAGATAGTATTCATAGCCCTCTGATATGTAGCCCCAGCATTCTTCAGGCCAAATGGCATTTTAACCCATTCGAAGGTGCCAATATTCTCAGGACATTTGAATGTTGTCTTGTGGACATCCTCCTCTGCAATGCAGATTTGGTTATAACTAGAGTGCCCATCTATCATTGATAAAATTTGATGCCCTGCTGAACTGTCTACCAACAAATCTACTATAGGCATAGGATACTCATCTTTTGGAGTTGCTAGATTTAAGTTTCTAAAATTGACGCATACCCTCATTTTACCATTCTTTTTAACTACAAGCACAATATTGGATAGCCATTCAACGCACCTGGCTGTCCTAACAAAGCCTGCCTTGAGGAGTCTAAGAATTTCCTCCTTAACTTTCTAAATCACTTCTGGACTCATTCTTCTTGATTTTTGCTTGTATGGCTTGAAATTAGGCCTCATAGGGAGCTTATGTTCTACTAATGACCTATCCAATCCTGGTAGTTCGTTATAAGACCATGCAAAACAATCTTTATATTTCTTCAAAACAACCAACAACTGGTCCCTGTCAAGAGCATTCAACCAAGCACTTATATAGGTGGGCTGTTGTATAGAACCTTTCCCTAAATTTACTTCTTCCAAAGGGTCTTGTATCTGAGAACTTACTGATGCTCCTTCTTTGATTCCTTCTGACTTCGAAGCAATCTCCTTGCTTTGTTCTGCTACCAGTTTGTTTGATTCAACATCTTGATCCTCCTCCTCATAGACAAAGTCTGTCCACAAGGCTTCTTCCTCCTGTATCTCCTGGACTTTTGTTTCAATGTCCAAAGCACAATATTTATCCAAAGCCAAAAATCTGACCTGTTGCTGTTCCTTCTTACAACCAATCATCATGGCTTCTTTCTCTTGCTCTTGCACTTTCTGGACTATTGATTTTGCATCCAATACTGAGAACTTAATTAGAGCCAAAGACTTGGCTTCTTGGGCTTCATCTCTTTGCCTACATCAGCACTCTCCTGAACCAAGTGCTTCAGGTGTGCCAATTCCTCATCAGCCGTCACTTCGGCTAATCCATCAGGTTTTCTCAGTATACTGAGTGGTATCACTCCTTCAGTATACAATTTGGCCTCTGCAAAATCTGCACAAGCTATGAAGGGTTGAGGATCTGCATTGATTTCCTCTGTCTCTCCATTGCCCAAGACCATCATTATCTTCTGATGCAGAGAGGAAGACACACACTTGTTAGTGTGAATCCAATCTCTACCAAGTAAAGCATTGTACTTAACATTGCTGTCGATAACGAAGAATGTCGTCATGCAATCCTTGCTTCCCACACTCAGGTTAATGGGCAAAATACCTTGGGCCATCTGTTTGTCTCCAGCGAAACCAGCAATGGCTGTACTAGTTGGGATTAGTCTGGGATTCTTCTTTTCTAGTTTCTTCAACAAAGATTTTAGAAGCAGGTTTACTGCTGTCCTGTTATCCACCAGCACCCGATTCATCTATATTCCATCAAAGAAGGCCTTGATATACAAAGGTTTGACATGCTGTGTCATGGACATCGTGGGATACTCAAAAGGGTATGAGAGGTTAATACTTACCTCTTCCTCACTCTCGTCTTCAGTTTCCATTGGTGTGGCTACTTCGGATTCATCTTGCACCATATTTACTTGTGAGTCTTCACTGGAGACTGGAATTGGGTCAATCTCCTGACCTTGTTTTTCATCTTCAGCTTGAAACTCCTGTGGTAATATAAGCACCATATTCAATGATACCGGAGGAAACGAGCCAAATTGGACGACTGGCTATACCTACTTTCCCTCTTGGTCAACTTGTTCAATTACTTCAGAAGCGTCCTCCATGCTGTATTCTGGCACTTCTATATTAGTAACTTCCTTCGAATAGTCTATTTCTGTTGGTTTTTCGACCAAAAATGTCTGTTCAGCCATGAAAGCGTCAAACATTTCTTCCTCAACCATCCCCTTCCTTTGGCCTAGGACGACTTCATCTTCTATCTCACTATCACTTTCCATCAAAGCTTTTTCCAATCCTACCAAGCTGGATCTCTCCTTGGCCTTTAGTTCGGAATGAACTTTGGCTAACTGCTCCCTACTACAACTTTTTTTATCTGGAAGAGTCGATTTTAGATTATGATCTGACTTTGAATCTTCTTCTCCTTCTGCCTGGCTCTTTAGCTGAACCAATGAAGAGCTTTCTCTACCTTCTTTCAGGTCCTTCTAGTACTGAGTGTATCTTCGTTGGATCTTCCTTCTTTGGAACCTAGAAATCACTGGAACCATACTTGGTTCTTTTGTTTTCGGGTGCTTAAGCAATACCCAATTGTTTGGAACCACCAAAAGAGGTTTGACCATTCTACCTTGGTTTCCAATAACATTTCTTTGGGTAGACATTTCCCTAGGTTTGTTCTGCATGACAAACCAATCTGGAACTCCAGGTACCCACGAACCTACTGTCCCAGCTGTTGAACTGTTTCTTTCTTCCTTCGAAACCAACTTCGAAGTTGGCTGTGAAGACCACTGCTTGGCCCTGACTCCATGTTTTGGGCCTAACTCAGGCCTTTGATGAAGGTGGCCACTTTTCATCCTGCGTGAAACTGGTCTAGGAGGCCAATCTCTGGCTTTGATCCCATAAATTGAACCCTTCTCCTATCTCCTATCAACATGACTGCTCTCCATTCTGTAATAATTAGGTGGTCTGGACTCATGTAAAGGCCTCTTGCCTTTAGAAGGCATTCTAGCGGCTGTTGGCTCAGCCATTAATGGCTGCTGCCTAATGCTAGTTGGATATGGCCTTTTGTTATAAGCACTGGTTGGTTTAGGACGCCTCTACACATCCTTGTAATATTGCTTCCCATCAATTGGAAGCCCTTTCAACCACTTGTAGCTCAGCCTGTATCTGGGACACATTCTTTGCATGACAGCTGCTTCTAAAGAGTCATCATCCAGTGCTTCATCATCAGAGTATTCCCTCTGGTGTGAGAAACCTTGTCCAATAGCTGGTAGATTTCCATTGTCTTTTTGGACAGTTGTTTAGCTGGTAACATGCATCTGCGCATTGACTTCTTCCAATTCTTTCAAGGACAAGTTCTGGAAGTCTGGTATAATAACATTGGCTGCCACCTCTCCAATTTCTGGGAATAGATTAGTATCAATCCCCATGGCCTTTTCTGCTTTAGTTGGGAATTTTAAACTCCCCTTTCAAATCTGCTCTTGGATCTTGTCTTGAAAAACAATGCAATTTTTAGTTGAGCGAGACCAAGAATTATGCCATTTACAATACACTTTTCCTTTAAGTTCCTCTGGAGACGGAATTTTGACTCCTTTTGGTAACTTCAGGAAATTTGCAGCAAACAAACGATCAAAAATGTCATCTGCTTTTGTTAAGTCAAAAGAGTATTTCCTATGAAAGTCTTTCTTTTTAAATTGTTGATCAATTGTTGTATCTTTATGAATTAATGCCTCACAGATCACAGGTTCTTTCCCTACAATCTCTGCTGCATCAATCTCATAATTAGGATCTCTATAATACATCTTGTACGTTGCATTACTTCGATCTTGTTCTTCTTCTAGTAATGCTTCATACCTAGACACCTTATAGGTTAATTCCACTAAGTCTCTAAACTCAGTTGAGTCAAACTTCTTTCTAAGCCTAAACTCTAAACCATTTTGAGCCAATCTCATAAATTCAAGCTCTGGTAAGATGATCCTACATTTATTTCGTGCTCTTTAAATCTGGCAACAAACTGAGTAGCCTTCTCATCAGGCCTTTGACTCAATCTTGCCAAGTCTGCCATGGAAACCTTTGGCTCTGTTTGGAAGAACTGGGCATGAAATGCCTCTTCTATTTGTTGCCAAGTTTGGATAGAACCAGGTATAAGGTTAATATACCATACAAATACTCCCCCAGTTAGAGAATTTGGGAATAATCATAACTTCATATAGTCATTATTGGTAAATTCACCGTACTAAGCCGCGAACCTAGCAATATGCTCAACCGTTGACTGGTTTCCATTCCCATAAAAAATGGCAAAATCTGGTATCCTGAAACTTCTTGGGTATTCATGTACCCTATCTACCCATTCTGGGTACGATTTCCTGTACACAGGAGTCTAAACCCCCCAAGCCATTGGTCCACACATCTCTCTAACAATATCAGCAATTTGGTCCCTAGGGACCATATTTTGTGCCTGTTGAACCACTATTGGAGGAACAAACACAGGATTTGGTGGACAACCTTGTGCCCGGGTTCCTCTTGGTCCATAGGGTGGTACATTTGGGACTGGTTGTCCTTGTGGTGCCGGCTGCTGTTGGGGGTATGGGTGACCTCTTTGAGTCTATCCTGCGAAAGAACCTGCGAAAGGTGCTAGAACAAGTGTTGTGCCTCTTCCAATTGTAGAAAAACCTTCTAACCCCCCGAATATAAATTCGAATAAAGGATTAGTGAACCCCCTCGTGCCAGGTATGGCTTCGAACATGGGATTTGGAACCATCCTTATGCCATGTTCTTATACTGGGCCAGATCCACCAATTTGCATGGCTTCACTATTAAGTAATGAGGCATTTTGACTTGCTATAGGCCTCGAAATAGGTTCATACCAAGACTGAGTTGATGGTCTTTCATAGTTTTGATTACTAGTTTGACCATTAGAATGTCCATTAATTTGCATAGGCTGTTTATCTCTAGCCAATCTTTGCTGAGGGACATTTGAAATTTCCTCCATGTGTCTTGTGTTTGTTGGTTGGTGGGTATTCATTCAATCCAAAAAGGATGTTGCACACATTTTGTAACGCCCTCAAAATAAACCCATTATATGTATATCATCAACATGCATTACTTAAAGAAAACAATCTATTAATTCATTCATCAGAGTATTACTAAATAAAAACATTACATGTAACATCAAATTAAATGCCCTATGGGCTTACATCTTTCCAAGCCAACACTTGGACACAAATCATGAGTTCTAACTCAAATACAAATAAATCCCTAGGCTTGATTATTCATCAAATAAAAATAAACAACTAAAGATAGTCTTCAAATCCAAATCCTTCCATGCTAAGTCCTGGGAGGTAGCTTATCACCTGGACCTGAAAATGATGTTCCCATAAAGGGTGAGCCACAGCCCAGTAGAAATATACTAAACCACATATAAGCAATGAATAAAGCAATAGCATTCAACAGATGGTTAACCAAGATAATCAATTACTTCATTTTACAGTCTCATGACACTATTGTCTAAGACACGTTTTACTTTCCAACTTTATCAATATGGCTCAGAACCTAGCCAAACTTACAACAGTGAATTATATATATATCGTATTCACGTTCTTCCAGTGTCAACAAACAAATGAGACTCAAGCTCAAATCAAAACACTTCATACTTCCAGATTGATACACATTTTAGTGCTGTATCAATAAAACACTTCTATATAAATAAGCACACATAAAAGTGATGCTAATGGAGTCCATCCCCTATCTCCTTCCAAACAAAATCCGGTTTAGAGGTCCATCCCTTATCTTCCCCTAAACCGTGGAGTACATCCCCTATCTCCTCCCACACAAAACAATGTATGTAAACACATAACATATACAACACACAATCAATACACATAATGTCTGTATTAATTCAACAGCCAAAATTGATGATTTAATCAATGATTAGTTTCAGTTATTCCTAATCCACATGCAGTGTCTACAATAATCACAGCTATCCTCCACCGATAGCCCAAAACAGTTATTTCTAGACTGAAAATAAATATATCGACAATTCAATGGGTGAGTGATTTAAATTATCCAACTACACCTCTTAATCAATGAATTCCTCAATTCCATGAATTTAACCATATTTTCCCCAATTTCCTTTAATTAATTATACAATTTAACTTATTAAAACCACTAGGGTTTTTCCCAAAATTACCAAAGTATCCCCAACATATCAAAATACCAAAACTTAGAACAAAACTTATAGAATGGAGTAGGAAATCCCTACCTCGAAGAAATAGCCCCAAAAGAGAAGGTGGAGATGAAGACCCAAACTTCAAAGTGCTCCAAACAACCAACAATTCAGATTAAAACGAAGCCCTCGACTCACACACTCTTTTTAATGAAGGATCTAGGGTAGAAACACACCCTAAGTAGATCAATCCTAAGAGAGAAGGTGTGTATAGGGAGAGAAAACTCGTAACTAGGGTTTTGGAATATGAAAGTGTATGAAAAACAGATCTGAAACACGCTGCTGCCTATTTAAACCTGACAGGCTCGCTCGAGCGAAGACTTGGTCGCTCGAGCGACCAGACACAGAAAAGCTACGCTCGAGCCAAGGAAGCCTTGCTCGAGCCAACAACCCAAAAGCTCGCTCTAGCGAAAGAAATCTCGCTCGAGCGAAGAACTCAAACCCTTTGGTCTGCAACCAGACACACGCTCGAGCGAAGGAACTCCCGCTCGAGCGAAGAACGAACTAACTTGCTCGAGCGAAGAAAAGCTCGCTCGAGCCAAAACCCTCAGCTCTCAGGTCTTACTACAATACGCAATCCTCGCTCGATCGAAGAAACCCTGGCTCGAGCGACGGACCAAAACAAAGAGCTCGCTCGAGTGAAGAACTACTCGCTCGAGCAAAGGGTCAAAATTCTGGGCAGCAACCCTTTGCTCCCAAGCTCAACCAACCTGCTACAAACCTGCCCATTGCATCCCCCAACTCAGAAATAGGAAATTAAAGGACGGTAACAATCATAATACAATGGCAGGAGCTACGGAACCTAAGTCCAGAAACAATAATCAAATGGAAAAAGACCGGGGTCGCTATAACCTCCCCCCCTTCAAAGAATTTCATCCCCGAAATTAAGCATAAGTTTTTGAAAACAGATTCTCTTTCTTTCTTTTTTTTTATATGACAATTCAATAGTAAACAACTTGACCAAAACTGGTCATTTCATCTCTTATCAATAAGCATATCATAATGTGTATATAAAACAACATATATTTCAGCCTGCATCACTATTATGCATTATTCCTTTCAATGTTAGCAATTCCCATATCATATTCAAGTGCATGATATAAACAACTCATTCAACAATGTAATCAACATATGCAATGTTACACTAAACTTCTATAATGAAGCAAGTTTCAAGATACACCCATTTACCAAAAAATACTCAATGTTTTACAACTTAAGACATATGTAAGGCTCTTAAGTTCAATAATATTACAAAATCTAAATTACAAGATTACAAATCGATAAACATGTCCGGGTATTTTTCGCGAACTTCCAACTCACGTTCCCAAGTGGCTTCCTCCACTCCATGATGTTTCCACAAAACTTTGACCAAAGGGATGGTTTTGCCTCGCAAAACTTGATCCCGCCTATCTAAGACCCGAACTGGTCTCTCCTCATACGAGACATCCTCATCAACCACTAAATCGGTCCAATCCAACACATGTGATGGATCCGGCTCATACTTCCGAAGCATACTCACATGAAACACGTCATGTACTTCAGACAGCTGTGGCGGTAAAGCTAAACGATAAGCAGCCTCGCCAATCCTCTCAAGGATCTCAAACGGACCAATAAACCGAGGGGACAACTTCCCGCTCTTCCCAAACCTCATCAAACCCCGCCTAGGTGATATCTTCAGAAAGACATGATCACCCAACTCAAACACCAAAGGTCTCCTCCTACGGTCTGCATAAGATTTCTGACGACTCTGTGCTGTAACAAGCCTCTTACGGATAAGCTCAACTTTCTCCGTCGTCTCCCTCACCAACTCCGAACCCAACAGAGGTGCATCACCCACCTCGGTCCAACAAACAGGAGATCTACATGGTCGGCCATATAAGGCCTCAAATGGTGCCATACCGATACTAGACTGGAAACTGTTGTTGTAGGCAAACTCCACCAACGGCAAGTGCCTCTCCCATGACCCACTAAAGTCTAGAACACAACCCCGAAGCATATCCTCAAGGATCTGAATAGTACGCTCGGACTGCCCGTCAGCCTGAGGATGATAAGCCGTGCTAAAGGTCAACTTAGTGCCTAGGGCACTCTGCAAACTCTGCCACAACCTGGCAGTAAAACGAGGATCTCTATCTGAGACGATCGTCACTGGAACCCCGTGTAACCTCACTACGTCCCGAATATAAAAATCGGCCAGATGATCGACTGAATCTCTAACACGCATAGGAATAAAATGCACCGATTTAGTCAACCGGTCCACAACTACCCAAATAGCATCACTACCCCGCTGAGTCCTCGGAAGACCCACAACGAAGTCCATAGTAACATGTTCCCACTTCCACTCGGCAATAGGCAAGGGTTGCAGCAAACCCGCCGGCCTCTGATGTTCGGCCTTCACTTGCTGACAAGTAAGGCACTTAGATACGAAAGCTGCCACATCTCTCTTCATACCCCGCCACCAGAACTGGCGACCCAAATCCCAATACATCTTAGTGCCTCCTGGATGCACCGCAAGGCGTGAATGATGAAACTCTCGGAGTACCTCCTCTCGGCAAGACTCCGGCACAAACAGACAGTCTCGGTATCTCACACTTAGGTCGGAATACACCGTCAAACCCTTCTCAACCTTCCCACCAGAAATCTTCTCACGAAGAGATTCTACCTCAAGGTCACCCCTCTGAGCCTCTAACACTCGAGTCACAAGTGTAGGCTGTGCAGCAACAGAAAACAAGGCCGCAGCCTCAACGGATTCGCCCAGAAGTAAGTCAAACTCCCCAAGTGTACCCAACATCTCCCATTCTCGGATGGCTATACTAGCTATGTCACCAACAGGTTTTCTGCTAAGGGCATCGGCCACCACATTGGCCTTTCCCGGATGATAATGCAACTCAAAGTCATAATCCTCTATGAACTCCATCCACCTCCTCTGCCTTAAGTTCAAGTCTTTCTGTGTAAACAAATATTTCAGACTCTTATGATCCGAGAATACCTCGAATCTCTCACCATAAAGATAATGCCTCCAAATCTTCAAGGCAAAAATCACAGCTGCTAACTCTAGATCATGCGTAGGGTAATTCTGCTCGTGAATTTTTAACTGACGTGAGCCATAGGCAACTACTTTCCCTTCTTGCATTAACACACAACCCAGACCCTCTCGTGAGGCATCACAATAGACTGCATAACCCAACCCTCTCTCTGGAATAATCAATACTGGAGTGGTGGTCAGTCTAACTTTCAACTCCTGAAACGACTTTTCACAAGTCTCACTCCATACAAATTTGACTCCCTTCCGAGTCAATCTAGTCAAAGGCGAAGCTAATCTGGAGAAATCTTTCACAAACCGGCGATAATACCCCGCTAACCCCAGAAAACTGCGGATCTCAAACACACTCTTAGGCTGTACCCAATCTTGCACTGCCTCAGTCTTGGATGTATCAACAGACACTCCTTCCCCAGAAACTACATGGCATAAGAACTTGACCTCTTCTAGCCAGAACTCACACTTCCCAAACTTAGCATAAAGCTTATGGGCTCTAAGTAACTCAAGCACCACTCTCAAGTGTTCCTTGTGCTTCTCTTCAGAAGGTGAATAGATAAGGATGTCGTCCACAAATACGACTACAAAACGATCTAAAAATTCTCGGAATATCCGGTTCATCAAATCCATAAAAACTGCCGGTGCATTGGTGAGCCCAAATGGCATCACCAGAAACTCATAGTGGCCATACCGCGTACGGAATGTCGTTTTCGGAATATCCTCCTCCCTGACTCTTAACTGATGATAACCCGATCTCAAGTCTATCTTTGAGAAACAACGGGAACCCTTCAACTGATCGAACAGATCATCTATACGAGGCATAGGGTACTCTCTTAACCGTAGCCCGATTCAATTTCCGGTAATCTATACAAAGTCTCAAAGCACCACCTTTCTTTTTAACAAAGAGGGCCGGTGCTCCCCACGGCGAAACACTAGGACGAATAAAGCCCTTATCTAGCAACTCCTGGAGCTGAATCTTCAACTCAACTAACTCGGCTGGGGCAAAACGATAAGGTGACATAGAAATCGGCACCGTGCCGGGCACTAGGTCAATAGAGAATTCAATCTCCCGATGCGGTGGCAAACCAACAAGATCCTCGGGAAAGACGTCCGAGTACTCACAAACCACCCTTGGCAACACAATCTGAGTCTCATCATCCTCACTAATCGAAAGGTTAGCAATTAGACCACTAAGCTCACTCCGTCCTCGCGGAACATACCCCGGTGGCAACACATTACCAACCCAGTCCCCCAGAAAATGAAAATACTCTCCGCTCACGGTACAACAAGTGACCCTCTGGCGGTAGCAATCAATAACTGCCCGGTATGACGATAACCAGTCCATACCCAAAATAACATCGAAACCTCTCATAGGCATAACTACAAAGGAAAATGGGATTCTATGGTAATCAACCTCTATATCACAACCCCTAACACCTTGTTTCAAAATCAATTCACCCCCAAGAGGTGACACTACACAAATAGGAGATGCTAACTGTGCTAACTCCAACTCCAAAACAGATGCAAATGCAGCAGACACAAAGGAATGGGATGCACCCGTATCAATCAAAACATTAGCAACCGAGTTGCAAAACAAGAAGGTACCTCTCACAACTGATGGTGCTGGCACAAGATCCTGCGCGGTAACAGTGTACACACGCCCAGACGACCTCTGTTCAACCTGCTCACCCCTAGGAGCATAAGATTACTGTACCGACTGGGACGATAAAGCCCGTTGATTGGCCCTCGAGGCCTGACCCGACTGCGCTGGCTGCTGACCCTGAATCTGCCTCAAACCAGATACACCAGGTGTGCCACCCAACTGCGGGCAATACCTCCTCATATGCGCTGGCTGACCACACTGATAACACGAGAGTGGCTGGCCTCTACCCAGACTCTGGCTCTGAGATCGAGCCGTAGATGATGCTGCTCTCTGCACTCCTCCCCTCTGAGGACAAACTGGTGACTTGTGGCCCAGCTGGCCACACTTGAAACAGGTAATGTCTCCCTGACTGCCTTTCCCTGAACTAGCACTCGGCACAGGAAAAGTCGATCTAGAAAAGCTACCCTGAGACTGCTGAGGATTAAAACCCTTCTGTCTCCTACCATCACTCTGACTATCCTGACTCCTCTTGGAGCCCTTCTGTCCTTCCTCCTCCTCCTGCATCATAATTTCCATGTGGGCTGCAGCATCAACCATACGCCCATAATCCCGAATCATAGTTCCCCCAACTCTCAGCTTAAGGCCACGCCTCAATTTCTTCTCAAACTCAATACAACGGCGTTCCTCAGACGCCACCAACTCAGGTGCAAACCTAGACAGGCTAGTAAATGTAGCCTCAAACTCGGTCACTGAAGAACTCGACTGCTTAAGCTGACAAAACTAGTCTCGCAGCTTCTCCCTGACTGCTGGAGATAAGAATTTCTCCTGGAAAGTATTCACAAAAGCCTCCCACGTACCTCCTATACGACCCTTAGTAAACTTCCACCACTGACCCGCATCCCCCTTCAACTGGAAAGATGCCAAGGTCACTTTCAACCCCTCGTCTTCGATGCCAAGCATCTCAAACGTCTTCGTTGTCTGTTCGAGCCATTCATCTGCCTTAAGCGACTCTTTAGGATCACCCACAAATTCATCCGGATTAGACCGGAAGAACTCCCTCTTCAGAAAGGAAGGTCCTGCATCTGCAACAACATCCCGAGCTTGATTCTCAGCTCTGAGAATGCCTACTGACTCCCTGAATGCCCCTGCTATCTCTCGGGCTAGAGCGCCCATAGCCTGCTGGCCTACTGGCTCGGCCACATTGGCCTGGCCAATACCCTCCTGCACTGCTGGAATCTCCTCTGGCACAGGCACCTCCTGCCTAACCGGCCTACCACGCCTACCGCGTCCTCGTCCCCGTCCTGACATCCTAATAAAGGAAACAAAGACATTAGCACATTAATAAATATGCCGAAGCTAAACACTCACGTCCTAATGCATTGGACAACAATAATTCATTCCACGTAAGCACATAATCACATAAGCACCTACGAATTTCATTCCCGGATAATGATAGTCCCAATACGTTACTATAGTTCCGGTTGGAAGCAGCAGTGATCAAGTGCCTTTCCAACAAGACTACTAGAAACTCAAGGGTCCAATCAACATCCTGGAAACTACATTCCATACCCACATAATCACATAAACATGTTATCACATAAGCATATAACATTACACTAAGTCTCTATCAGACGAGACGAACGCATTGTGATACTAATCACTTCCCACGTACCCAAAGTATTCAAACCCGGTACGCTTTGATACCAAGTTGTAACGCCCTCAAAATAAACCCATTATATGTATATCATCAACATGCATTACTTAAAGAAAACAATCTATTAATTCATTCATCAGAGTATTACTAAATAAAAACATTACATGTAACATCAAATTAAATGCCCTATGGGCTTACATCTTTCCAAGCCAACACTTGGACACAAATCATGAGTTCTAACTCAAATACAAATAAAGCCCTAGGCTTGATTATTCATCAAATAAAAACAAACAACTAAAGATAGTCTTCAAATCCAAATCCTTCCATGCTAATTCCTGGGAGGTAGCTTATCACCTGAACCTGAAAATGATGTTCCCATAAAGGGTGAGCCACAGCCCAGTAGAAATATACTAAACCATATATAAGCAATGAATAAAGCAATAGCATTCAACAGATGGTTAACCAAGATAATCAATTACTTCATTTTACAGTCTCATGACACTATTGTCTAAGACACGTTTTACTTTCCAACTTTATCAATATGGCTCAGAACCTGGCCAAACTTACAACAGTGAATTATATATATATCGTATTCACGTTCTTCCAATGTCAACAAACAAATGAGACTCAAGCTCAAATCAAAACACTTCATACTTCCAGATTGATACACATTTTAGTGTTGTATCAATAAAACACTTCTATATAAATAAGCACACATAAAAGTGATGCTAATGGAGTCCATCCCCTATCTCCTCCCAAACAAAATCCGGTTTAGAGGTCCATCCCCTATCTTCCCCTAAACCGTGGAGTACATCCCTTATCTCCTCCCACACAAAACAATGTATGTAAACACATAACATATACAACACACAATCAATACACATAATGTCTGTATTAATTCAACAGCCAAAATTGATGATTTAATCAATGATTAGTTTCAGTTATTCCTAATCCACATGCAGTGTCTACAACAATCACAGCTATCCTCCACCGATAGCCCAAAATAGTTATTTCTAGACTGAAAATAAATATATTGACAATTCAATGGGTGAGTGATTTAAATTATCCAACTACATCTCTTAATCAATGAATTCCTCAATTCCATGAATTTAACCATATTTTCCCCAATTTCCTTTAATTAATTATACAATTTAACTTATTAAAACCACTAGGGTTTTTCCCAAAATTACCAAAGTATCCCCAACATATCAAAATACCAAAACTTAGAACAAAACTTATAGAATGGAGTAGGAAATCCCTACCTCGAAGAAATAGCCCCAAAAGAGAAGGTGGAGATGAAGACCCAAACTTCAAAGTGCTCCAAACAACCAACGATTCAAATTAAAACGAAGCCCTCGACGCACACACTCTTTTTAATGAAGGATCTAGGGTAGAAACACACCCTAAGTAGATCAATCCTAAGAGAGAAGGTGTGTATAGGGAGAGAAAACTCGTAACTAGGGTTTTGGAATATGAAAGTGTATGAAAAACAGATCTGAAACACGCTGCTGCCTATTTAAACCTGACAGGCTCGCTCGAGCGAAGACTTGGTCGCTCGAGCGACCAGACACAGAAAAGCTACACTCGAGCCAAGGAAGCCTTGCTCGAGCCAACAACCCAAAAGCTCGCTCTAGCGAAAGAAATCTCGCTCGAGCGAAGAACTTAAACCCTCTGGTCTGCAACCAGACACACGCTCGAGCGAAGGAACTCCCGCTCGAGCGAAGAACGAACTAACTCGCTCGAGCGAAGAAAAGCTCGCTCGAGCCAAAACCCTCAGCTCTCAGGTCTTACTACAATACGCAATCCTCGCTCGATCGAAGAAACCCTGGCTCGAGCGACGGACCAAAACAAAGAGCTCGCTCGAGCGAAGAACTACTCGCTCGAGCGAAGGGTCAAAATTCTGGGCAGCAACCCTTTGCTCCCAAGCTCAACCAACCTGCTACAAACCTGCCCATTGCATCCCCCAACTCAGAAATAGGAAATTAAAGGACGGTAACAATCATAATACAATGGCAGGAGCTACGGAACCTAAGTTCGGAAACAATAATCAAATGGGAAAAGACCGGGGTCGCTATACATTTCCATTATGTTCATTAAACTGCTATCCCATGGCATCTACTAGGCCACCCCTTGGATTCATTGGCTGAGTAGATGGAACAGTGAATGGTTCAATTCCTTGGCCTCGTCCAATATTATGAACATGTGGTACTTGTTCCAAAGTGCTGGTTTGTTCGACCATAGGTTCTGATAAAATTGGTGTCTCCACAGGATGTGTTATCACATTATCCTCTGGATTAGGTATTTCTACCTCTCATTCCATGCCTTCTTCCAAGCGTTCGTTTTCTCCTTGTCTTCTATGTCTAGCCATTTCAATTAGTCCCACTGGGGGTGCCAAAAATATATGTTGACTTTTTGGCTTTCGAAGGTTATTATTATAATTGTGAGCGTGCCAACAAAGATCAATCAGTCCTTATAGAATATTAATTGCTAACCAATTATTAGACAATTGTGTTTTAGTTCTTTCAGCCTCAATGAAGAGGACTTTTACTGGTGGCTTGATTTAGGAGAATTAAGTAAGCAACAATCAAATGAAGAACAATTGAAGCATTTTGTTAAAATGAAAAACTTACAATGATCCAATTCAGCCTCGTAGAAGTTTATAGCGACAAAACTACTTGAATCTACTCCTATGAACGAAGTGCAGTGCAGTGCAAAAATTCAAAGTACAGAAATGTAAAGAACAAGAAATGTAAGAACTTGAAAGAAAATAAAGTAAATAAAACTGGTTTTCTAGATCTGAGTCTGGGGGGTTTTTCCGGGGCCTTCTCTGCTATTTATACTTCTCAAGGATAACCATCGAATTGCACTTCTAACCGTCGAACTGCTCCTCCATGATCGTTGATCATGTTGCCTTATAGTTAACTCCACTATGCCAATACCTGCAGTTAGGTTTCCCTCCTGAGTTTGAATTCAAATGTGAGTAACCGTTGAAGCCACATTACTTTGTATCTCTTTGCTGATCCAGTACTACGTAGATCTTTATGAAAATCAATACTAACTGCCACGTGTACGATCATGATCGAAGGTTTGAATTGTCTTCCCATATTACCCTCAACTTGCCACGCGTCGAACTGTGATTGGCCTGTACAAAATATATAGCCAACAGTCGCTAAAAGTTCAAAATTAACGACTTTTTTGTTATGATTTTTTAAAATTATCTTAAACCTATAATTAGTGACAAATTTTTATGACTATATTTTAAAATTGTCGGTAAAAATTAATAATTAGTGATTTTTTTAATAATATTTGATAAAAACGCGTTAATTATTATAGAACTTATTGAACAATAAATTTACTTATTAAGACTTATATGTAAGTCTTCCAAACAAAAACATATGTAAAATAAAATAAAATATAAATATATTTTATTTACATTTATAATTTTGTCAACCAACCGCTTCTAATAAACTGCTCCCGTTCAAATGGTTTAACTGCAGGTCAAAAGTAAAAACATGAATCTAAAATGTAAAATAAATAAATATAATATTTAATATTTTTATTAAAAATAAAAATGTATGAATTAAAAAATTAAAAAATTATTTTTTAAAATTTTAAACTAAAATGATTTTTTTTTTTTGACATTTTTGTGCAAATTTATTAGTGCTAAGCACTTTATGGATAAAAGAGTATGAAATATATTGGAATATGTAAATACATATAAAAATATTTTGAAATAAGTAAAATTTGTATTGGGATTTTAATATTTTTTGTATTTTATAAATTTGTGAATTTTTTTTACAACAATTTGTGATTAATATGACCCTAAATATAAATAGGTAAGTTCGGCAGTAGGTTATTTTAATAAATAAATAAATAAATTACTACTAAAAATTTAATTATTCTCTATATTTTTTTAAATACCTTTTTCGTAAAAAATAAAAAATAAAAAACTAAAATAGCTAGTTTCAAAACAATCATTTGCTATTGCAATTTAATTGAGTGAATTGGTCGGCCAATCAATTAGTTGAATCAAACCTATTTCACTCGGGTTTTTTTTTTTTTATATTTACAAAAAAAATTGGTTCTATGTGATAATCATATTTTACTTAATTTATTACATTTATTTAAAAAAAATAAAACTCAAGTGTATTAATTTTTTTGTGATAAATGTAATAAATTAAACAAATTACAATTATTAAATCAATTCTATAGACCCGAACAATACACTCTTGTCTAGCTATTGGAAGTAATCGAGACCTTTGGGCCTTGCTTGAAAATAATGGCCGTATTTGGTTCAATTCTGGAATCATGATTCCACCTTCATATTCCAACCTTCTGTTTGATTATAGTTTTCAAAATATAATTCCAAATCATATTTCAGAACATATTTGAAAATATGTTTGGTAACCAGAGAGTTTTTAAATTTTTTGGTCTATCCGATCGTCTGCTCGGATATCCTCCCAGACAGTTTTTGAATTTTTGGGTCTACCTCGTTGTCTGCCCAGACATCCTCTCGGATGTTCGGCCGGTTGACCGAAACAGTGCTCTTTTTTTTTTTTGGTAATTTCCAGCTGTCATTTGAAATATATATATATATATATATATATATTTATTTTTGATATTTTTTAAATATATAAATTATTATTTTTAGACCAAAATGACAAATTATTTGGCTATTTATTTAAAATTAACAACAAAAAAAAATTGTCATAGTAATTTTAAAAATAAAAAAAAATTTAAACAAAACAATTTAAAAAAAAAAAATCAAATATACAATCAAAAGTAATTTTAAAGTACTAGTTGAATTTTTTTTAACAAAAAATAATATATATTTTTTAGGGGATTTTTTTTAAGGTCTCTGGAATTCAGATTTTATGACATAAAGGACATATAATATTTTCGTAATCTTTAAGGTCCCTCAGTATCGATTCAGGGGAATTCAGATAAATTCTCTGGATTCTAGTTTAGAGATTTTCTCTGGATTTCCAAAGAATTTCTCTAATTTTCGCAAGAATTTATCTGGATTCAAACCAGAAAATTTCTCTAACTTCCCGATCACAATGTGCAATATACAAATCGATCACCCAAATAAGTGACAATAACAACCAATATACATATATCGAGAGAATTCTCTAGACTTCCCAGAGAATTTCTCTTCAAATAAATTCTGGAAAGTCTAGAAAAATTCTTTAGATTCTAATCTAGAGATTTTTTCTGAATTTTCTTTAGATTTCAAGTGAACCATAAAAACATAAAGTTTGTTTGGCTGCTAAGAAAAATAGGCGAAAAATAACTTGTTAAATATAAAAACACATAAAAAACACAACATAAAAGTCCAGAGAAATTTGTAATAATCATAATTTTGTATGGATTACAATAACAAACTTTGAATTTTCTCTGGACTCATATAAAAGACTAGAGAAATTTACTTTCAAGATTACAAAAACAAAAACACATTAACATCAAAAGATAAAAATGCTCTTTCTCTTCACTTCACCAAGAAAAAAGAGAGAGAAAATCCATGGGCATGGAGTTCTGTGAATTTTGTGAGCCCATCATTTTCACTAATCACAATGTACATGAAGTGCCACGTGACGTAGTCACTAAACCAACCAATAACTTCTCCAAATCATCTATACATATTTTTATTTTTCACATTTTTTATAAAAAATAAAAAATTTTAAATTGAAATTAAGGTGTAAATATTTATAAACTAGCGGTTGCCACACGCGATGCGTGTGCAATTCAAATAAATATAAATAAAATAAAACATTTATCATATATTGTGTGCTAGTTAAATGGTAAGAGTTTTATTTGTTTGACATAAGTCTAAGGTTCAAATCCCCTCCTCTCATCTATCTAATTTTTTTTTTATTTCAAATAAAAAAGTAGGCACGTGGCAGCATAAGAAACAAAGACTTCAAAACACCATAAGGGGTGTACACTTTATAATAGTACTAGTGGGTGCCACACATTCAAATAAATAAAAATAAAAATAAATATTTATCATATATTGTGTGCTTGTTAAGTGGTAAGAGTATTATTCATTTGATATAAGTCTAAAGTTCAAATCCCCTCCTCTCATCTAACTAATTTTTTTTTTTATTTCAAATAAAAAAATAGACACGTGACAGTATAAGAAACAAAGGTTTCGAGACACCTTGAGGGACGTTCCCTTTATAATAGTATAGAAGATAGATAGATGGATAGATTAAAAAAAAGTAATGCTAGAGACCTCAAATATTCTACTAATTTTTTTTTTATTTCAAATAAAAAAATAGACACGTGACAGTATAAGAAACAAAGGTTTCGAGACACCATGAGGGACGTTCCCTTTATAATAGTATAGAAGATAGATAGATAGATAGATAGATAGATAGATAGATAAAAAGAAAAGTTATGCTAGAGATCTTAAATATTCTACTAAAAGTTTTACCAAATGTCTCACATGAGTGTGGGACCCATATAAAATCTATGTGAGACATTTAATAAAATTTTTGGTAGAATTTTTGGAGCAACTAAGCATTTTTGATAAAAAAAAATCAAAATATGTACATGAAGCAAGAAGAAAGT
The DNA here is from genome assembly GCF_055761805.1 of Camellia sinensis. Classification (NCBI taxonomy): domain Eukaryota; kingdom Viridiplantae; phylum Streptophyta; class Magnoliopsida; order Ericales; family Theaceae; genus Camellia; species Camellia sinensis. Next base: position 68,609,115 of record NC_138961.1, on the reverse strand, counting down.
GGGGTCAAATCAAATGTGAAAATGATGGGCTCTAAAAACCATGGCATGGGGGAGAAGTGATCACGATCGTCCGCCGAAACACTACAACAACAACCCTTCTTCTTCTTCTTCTTGGACTCTGAAATTTTGAGTTTTTGCTTGTAGTTTCAGAGAGAGAGAGAGAGAGAGAATTGGGTTAATCAAAACTAGGCTAAGAAATGGAGAGTAGCGAAGAAGACGATGACTTCCCATCAATCGAATCTGTAACTCCACAGTCTAAGATCGACACCATCTATCAGTCCAAGACCGAAAAGGTATACTAATGTTTCGTTTTTCTTTTTCTTTTTTCCTTCCCATTTTGTTTGGTTGCTGAGAAAATGTACTAAGAAGAAAATAAATTTCAATGTGCCTAAAATCCATTCATCTGCTTAGCCTAATATTGTAATTCAACTATTCCCACAAAATTACGACTCCATCGGGGCCACATCCAGCCTTTACTCAAATTTCTACTCAAATCAAATCTAAAATTTGTGCAAAAGTTTTATTTGATATGAAGTAATTGAATGGAAGCAAAAATTTGAGTAAAAGCTTAAATAAAAGGGATAAATTTGAAAGCCAAAATAGCTTTGAAAAAATTTGAGTATCCCTCAATTTGAGTAAAAAAGCTCTTTTTGATTTGAGTTGGAGTAAAGTAAGGGTTTTTGGGGGGGGCATTTCCCTAAATAAGTTAAAATAGTAAATCAATTCCCAAACTAAGCCTAGTTTTCAAAGAATTCCCAGAATGAGCTAACTCGCGGTTCACAATCGCGATTTCAATATTTTTCCGCTTGCCCCGCGTGGAAGTGGGCAAAACTTAAATTCGTGGTTACAAAAAGCGTTTTCGATTAACAAATCGCGGTTACAAAACGCGATTTTAATTAATTTTTTTTTCTTTTGAACTCGCTGTTACAAACAGCGATTTTATCCAAAAACATTCATAATTTTTTTTGCTTTTGAACTCGCTGTTACAAACAACGATTCTATCCAAAAACATTCTTAATTTTTTTTTGCTTTTGAACTCGCTGTTAGAAACAGCAATTTTATCCAAAAAATATTTTGTTCTTAATTCGTTGTTGAGAACCACGAGACCTTTCTGAACTCGCTGTTTGTAACCACGAGTTTAACAAAAACCATTTTTCTTATGAACTCGCTGTTCCAAACGACGTTTTATGAAAAGCAAAAAAAAATCATATTCCAAACGACGCTGTGAACTCGCTCTTTGTAACCACGAGTTTAACAAAAATCATTTTTCTTCTGAACTCGCTGTTCCAAACGACGTTTTATGAACACAATTAACCACCCTCTTCCAAACCACGCTTTTAGAGTAATTTTTTTTTTAGTTTCAATTTAACTGAATTGTAAAGAAGATTTTTTTTTTTTTTTTTTTTGTTTCTGTTGTCATTGTTTTGGTGATAATGTATTTCAGAATAATTTTTTGGGTTAAAATTGTTTTACTAAAACCGTTCTCATGTTAATTTTTTTTCCTTTTCTCTTGTCTTTATTTTTGGTTAGAATGTGTAATTCAGCATTTTTTTTTTGGTTTGACTAAAGTAAATTTATTTTATTTTTTCTTGTGTTTGTTTTGGGTTAGAAGGTAATAATGTAATTCATAAATTTTTTGAGCTTTAGTAAAGCCGTTTTGATGTAAATTTTTATTTATTTTTTTTTCTTTGTTTTGGGTTACAAGGTGTTATTCAGTAATTTGTTTGGGCTTTAATAAAGCCGTTTTCATTTAAATATATATATATTTGTTTCTTTTGTCTTTGTTTTAGGTTAGAAGGTGATAATGTAATTCATAAATTTCTTTTCACTTTACTAAAGCCATTTTCGTATAAATTTTTTTATTTTTTATTTTTTTCTCTTATCTTTGTTTTGGGTTAGAATGTGTTATTCAGAAATTTGTTTTGGTTTTACTAAAGCCGTTTTCATGTAAATAATATACATATTTTTTTTTCTGTTGTCTTTGTTTTGGGTTAGAAGGTGATAATGTAATTCATAAATTTCTTTTCGCTTTACTAAAGCCGTTTTCATGTAAATTTTTTTATTTTTTATTTTTTTTCTCTTGTCTTTGTTTTGGGTTAAAATGTGTTATTCAGAAATTTGTTTTGGCTTTACTAAAGCTGTTTTCATTTAAATCATTTTTTTTTTCTGTTGTCTTTGTTTTAGGTTAGAAGGTGATAATTTAATTCATAAAACCTTGAGGAAAAAACACATAAGTCTCCCACAAAAATACATAAGTAGTACAGACATAAGTCTCGGACAACAATACATTGTGGACACCATGAACTGAACACACAATACATAGATAAACATAACAGTTAGACAGACAAATATTAGCCAGACAATCTGACAAACTCATTACGGAAACACTTACTCTAACACAGACATTACATATTAATGCATGACCTAATATTGGCGAAGTGTAGACATTAACACCTAATTCGCGCTTAAATCGGTAGGTGGCTCAGAGTCCGAACAATCCGAAAGCTCAGCATCAGAGACAAGCTGAGGATCCTCCATGATACCCTTGATAGCCGCATCATTTGGTTCTGTTTTGTTCTTCTGGGCATCCTTCTTAACTATGTATAGCTGCATATCGCGGGCTAACCTACGGCCCATTTGAGAAATCTCACGTTGTAGTCTGTCACATAGTCGATCAACATTATCAGGATCTTCCTTTTGGATCTCAACAGAACGTGCTTTTGGCACCTTCAGTCGATTTTCCCGACATAATCTTTCCATTTGCACTCGCTCTATAAATAGTGCGGGCCACTTCAGAAGTCTAGCGTTTGCTAAACCATATCCTGTTTGATTATCTGATGGATCCTCCACCAAACCACATGGATCTCGATAGTACTTGAGCATAACAAAATGTCGCTTCCCAAACCTATCATGATAAGCACAAGAGGCATCTAACAAAGGAAATGGTGTTTCATCTTCAGCATCGCCACTTCGTCTTCCCCCTCCTCGTCGTGAACTGTCACCCCTTTGCAAGTTCCTACCACCTCTGCGATTCCCACTCCCTCCCATGAACCATGTAGCCATGCTAATTTTTTAAAACAAATGAATGATAATTTCGTAGGGCGAAATGAGTTGTAAGGTTGTGTCTTCACCTTTAGTCGTTTATATAGTTGGTTATGAACAGCTTTAGAAAGATGGCCCTACATGACAATCCCACATATACGAACAAGGTATGAGTTGTCAGTAGAATGAAAAAACAGAGAAAAGGAAATATTGTGTACCAAGTCACGTGACTTGACAATCCATCTGCATATACCGACAAAGTAAGGCATGCTCACTGTAAGGTAAATCAGTGAATTCACTGTTGCCATGTGACTTTCTGAATTGAGAATTGCACATATATTAATAAGAAATGAGTTGTCATTGTAATAAAAAAAAATCGAGCAAAAAATCGAGAAAACCAAAGTCTGTGCACCAAGTCACATGACTTGACAATCCGTCTGCATATACTGACAAAATAAGGGCATGCTCCTTGTAAGGTAAATCAGTGAATTCACTGTTGCCATGTGACTTTCTGAATTAAGAATCCCACATATATCAAATTGGTATTGAGGTAAATCTGTTTGTGTATAATTAATTGTAAATAGTGATTTTGACAAGCAAATCAAGTAAAATCAATTGGGTTTTAAATTCCTTACTAGAGTCATCATTTTGACTAGACTTCCAGGAATTGGAAGCCGACTCTTTCTTCTTTCCCGATGGAGATTGAAATTCTTTACATACAGGATCCCTATTTTACGAGCCCCAGTTAAGAGAAGCTTTTCACCGAGCTACCTGTTCTGTTTTATGTGTTGTTCAAGGCGGTTGTTCGTTTGTATGAACTTTATTTAGTTCCCCAATTGGACCAACCACTTGGCTTTGAGCTTGTTTGTCCAGCCCCCTAAGTTTAGTTATCTATCAACCCCCCGTTCCTTACTAGAGTCATCATTTTGACTGGACTTCCAGGAATTGGAAGGCGACTCTTTCTTCTTTCCCGATGGAGATTGAAATTCTTTCCCGACTCTTTCTGTTTTATGTGTTTTAAGTATTCACATAATTCAACATACATTAATCCATTTGTTAATCCAAAACATTCATTAACTCATTGCAATTCAATAAAGAAAGTCATAAACTAATAAATGTGCAGTTATAAATTTAGTTATTTCATAAATTTCAGGTTCATAAAACAAATACTTGAAATACATCTGTACGTTAGATGAACAACAACATTGTCTTACACTCCAGTAACGAAGATATGAGACAACATACAAATATATATGAAAGATAAAGGTGTTTGATTTCTCATTCCTCATCTGACATGTAGTAGTCAGAGAGATATTTGTTATTGTTTAAGACATTATTTCGCTCAATCACTGTCAAATCTCTGTTGCTTGCTTCTTCCATTTCAGTGGCTAGCTGAAGCATGAAATGTTGACATCTCTGCATCAACATTCTATTGTTCTCCTTCTTAATTCTACTAACTGCTTTTTCATAGTCACTAACATTTCGTCTAGCCATCGTCAATGAACAACGATGAGGTACCGGTGCCCCAAAGTTACGTAGATCATTAAACAATCCTTCTTGCTCCGTTACCCTGAACGCCCATTCAGCTCGGATACCAGCATAATAATCCTTCGGACTCAAGTACTTTTCGCTCTTGTAGTCATAAGTAAATTGAGGTAGCAGCCACACTTTCGGATTTCTTTGCTGGCGTGAACTTCCTGCACCTCTTGAAGACATTGTTCATAAAATAAACAAACAAATAATAATAGTAATTGTAGATATATTACTATTGTTATGGCTTGAACAAACATCATACTGGGGGTGTCGCTATTTATAGACATCATACTGAGGGTTAACTAGAGATGATCTAGTGACGATAATGCATGCTGGGACACTATGGAAGAAGTGATACCCATGATATTATTTTTTAGCTTTTCATTTCATGCAATCCTGAGTACCCATGACTTTGTGTTCCTGTGATGTAGTCACGGACGTGGTTGTCAGATAAAATCATAATTGTAAGCCAGAGGATGACAATGCAATCCCTTCATATTGGAGCAGTGAGTTGTCAAATAAAACAACATGCAGTGAGTTGTCATGCGTATGCCAACTGACATGCTTACTTTTTTAATACAGTAAGTAGTCACTTCAAATTGACGATTTCAGTACAAATTGGTGTTTTCAAAAAATTATAAATGAAATTAAATGCTTAAATTTTCTTTGTTTTAAAGTAATATTCTTCATAAACAGTCTACATTTTATCTTATTTTCACTTAATGAACTTCACAGTCATCCCATTTTCTTCTCTTTGCATTTTTTGCTTCTTTTTATATTCAGTAAATTACACTTTACTCCTTCAGTCCATCACATAATTGTTTATCAACATTATTGTCGTGTGGTCGTATTGATGTGACTTAGATGAATTCTGAAATGTGATAAAAAAAAATAAAGCATTTATTCGCGCTGCAGAAAGTCACATGCATCACGTAATGTGAGGAAAAAAGTGACAAAGTATATAAGCATGGCAAAGTCAGAAAGTCACATGCATTACTGCATCACTGCACAAAGTCAGATGCATCACTGCATCGCTGCACAAAGTCACATAGCATCTGAGGAAAAAACAAAGCATCCAAATTATTACGTATGTTCAAGTAATTGCTGAGCATCACTGACAAATGTTGGACGTACCACTGCGCCGAGCTACAATTTATTATCATACCATACCTACTCTGCCCTTGTGAATTATGCAATCTATTAAAATTTTGTAGGGGTGTCATAACAAAATAACAATAAATTAATAAATATGTCAATACACCTAAAAAGTAAAACAAATTTCTGAATAAATATTTCAAAAAATTTCAGGCAGAGAAAATTGAGTAATTCAGACGTTTAGTCCGTTGATCAGCTTGGTTTTTATTTTATTATTATTTTTTTTTGTTTTTACTTTTTGTTTTGGAATAACAATAAATTATGCAATTCATAAAAGTCGAAGTGACAACTCCTATCAAGTTGATGCATAGTTGTTCAGGTCATAAAAGTTGACATGACAACTCTGATGCATAGTTGTTTACAATAATTTCATACATACAACTACCATGTGTATATATGGTATAAATATCGCATCATACCACAACAAAAGTTTTACAACTATTTCGAGCGATATCATCATGAGATATACGGTGGTTGATCTATATTCAGCAATGGGTCGCTATTGGGTTGCAGATGGAGATGAATTTGAATACCCAATAAATCCAAATTTGCGTTATTCACGTGCCACCGTCAATACCATGAGAGCTGAGTGGGAATTTCACAAAACTCGAGCAAACGTTCTCGTTGAGCTATGTCGTGAAGTTAATCTTAAATTTCCTCGTCAGTTAGCCATGCGTATGCCAACTGACACTCCACAGTTGTTGCAAAGGGCATTGCATCGTATCCGCGACGAGGTTAATCGCATGACCCAACGTTTGCAAAGGTCCGGACTAATGAAGACCGCAAATGAGCGTGCCGAAGATGGGTTAATGGATGATGCACACCAGTACTACGCCTGGAGCATGAATGTTGTGTATGAATCTGATATTGAGATGTCAGATGATGATGATAATGAATGAAATTGTTTGGATGAACGCCCAGGCCATTTCTGTAATGCATGCAATTTGTAATGCTTATCCACGACTTATCAATGAAGGGAGATATTTCAATTGTTTTCGCATATTTCTTGTAATTCTTCCTTTACTTTCTCTCTGTTATTGTTATTTTGAAGAACGCTACTTGAACTACACTTTCATGTTTTTATGCATTATTGATGTGGAATATAATAATGATACTTAATGAAGTACATGTTCATATAACAAATAGTTGAAATACACGTTTAAGCTAGATGAACAAAAATATATATGTCTACATTTTGTTTGGTTATCATTGGTTTGTGCCTGAAAAGAAGACAGTGAATGCAATCATTCAGAAAAGTGAAAGAAAAGGGAAAACAAAATTATGTGTTTGTTTAGATATTTATTTTGTTTCCTTTTTATTCATATTTCTCCCCACAACTATCCATTATGCAATGTTTACATTTTTTTTCCAGATTTTTTTTGTATAAAATTTTTACTAACCAGTAGCAACACAAGTGGTCCTCCAATCTCGTTCAATAATAAAATCCTATCAATTCTTATCCTTTTTTTCCTGTTTTCGTTGTCATTTTTATGGAAATCATCAAAACAAGTAAGAATAAAAAATTGTAAAATTATATTTTTCGAATAAATAAGTATGACACATTTACATCATCTGTACAAGTTTGATATACAAAAACTATAACAAAAACTATAAATAAAATTAACTATACACTCCACATCACACCCGCTAATGCCCTAACCTGCCCCCAGTCCCACAACCCCGACTGTGGACCTCCCTCCTCGGTCTCCTGCGGTAGACTCTCTGAATATCTGGCTCCCCCAATCGTAAATGCGTATCCTTTGGAGTCTGTGACTGTGACCCCCCCTCAACTGCATGTGCTGCCCCTGATCCTGTCTGTGGCGGAAGATCGGATACTGCTGTGAGCTATGAAACTCCATCATCTGGTGCAGCTGTATCACGATCTGCAGCTGCGGCTCGACCTCTGCCTCTGTCCGCACCCCGACCTCTGCCACGACGTCCGCCACGACCAAAACCTCGGCCTCTCCCGCGCGCTCTAGGAGGGGGGCTCAATAAAGCCCTCAGCATCAACGTGGGAGATGTCAGTGAGAACTGCATCCTGTGTACTCATGGTCGCGGTCGAACTGTCTGGTGGTGGTAACTGGGTAGGTGGGGCAACAACGTCATGCATGTATCGGGGCGGTGTCCAATCAAGGTCAGGCACATAAGGTATGCCAGTATGCTGTGTAAGATGTACGTTGAAGGAATCTGCAGATATGTATGGGGTAGTATGTGGTGGGGTGACTGATGTCGAAGGAGCTGACGTAGCACGCGCTGAAGTGGACGGCGCTGACGTGGATGGCGCTAATGTGTCTGGAGCAGCTGCTGAAGTGTGTACACCGTAGTGGCCGAAATGCAAACGGTCTCCCCGATGGGCAAGCTGGAATGCCTGGTACAATAACTCGCGGATTTCTGCAACGGCCTGCAAGGCATGCTGCCCATCACGTCTCAAATGGGCGTCCTCAGCCAAGTGAAACGACCTCCCAGCTCCAGCCACCTAAACAAACATTCAGACGTATTATTAGGCTATAGTTGACTGAAAGTAAATAAATTATGATTTTAATAATTATCTGACACATAATATGATACTCACCAATGCCTCAAGATAAGGGCCAACTCCCTGATATCCAGACTCAGACACGTGGCTCGGATTCCCGACTAGTAGGTGTGTATGTCGCCGATACCACAATATGTAAGGGTCGGAAGAGGGGATCACCTCATCGCTGTAGTCAGCCTATACAATACTATCCCGGCGGGCATCCCATAACTGTATATATCGCATATAAAACAGATGCCAGTCAGTGCCAGCTCGGCCACGCCTATCAGTGACGTGCAACTGCCACTCAGTGTTGAACCGATCCGGCACGGACTGCACCCGACCAAACTGTCGAAGGACACGATGGGGGAGATGCCACTCAACCACGTCAAAACAAATAAGTGGCACTCTCGCCATCCATATCTCCTGACCCAGTCGGCAGTAGTTAGGGAGCGTACCGAGGACCCCAGCGTAAGGCTGCCAGATAAACTACAATGACGACAAATAAATTAAATTTTGCTCGTGAACTCAAAACATATACAATGAAGAAGACAACTAAAACGCAATCAAAAAATTTCATACATCGCCCTCGATCATCCGGTCCAATTGGTCTCTATAAACTACCACAACGTGGGTTGAGACGACCTCGTGGCCCATGTCAACCCTCCACCGGCTACCTCGCGGTCCGGTGGGCAACTGCATGTCCCCCTCACCCATAGGCAGCTCACCAAGACCAACCAGTTGCCGCCTAGACGGGGCAATGCGAATCAATCCCTCCCATGCCTAAATCTGCAATAGTTTGAACACAATTACAATAGTGACATATGGTATACAATATGAATTGACATGTAATAAAATTGTTACTAACCTGTAGCAACACAAGTGGTCCTCCAATCTCCCTCGTACCCACCTGAGCTGCTCGACATAGCATCCTATACAACCATGCCAAAGCTGCGCTACCCCAGTTGTACTGCCCAATCTCCTTAATGTCTCTCAGCAATGGCAAGTACATCAGCTTGACCAGGTTCTGTGACTTATTAGAGAGAAGTACCCCCCCAATAAGCCACAGAATATATGCTCGGGTATGCTGCTGTACCAATTCATCTGGAGCATGATCTGGAAGATGAGCAAAGTGCTCGCCCAGCCACCTCACCCTCACTCTACCTGCCTGTAAATCTGCTGGTGTAGGTGCTACTCCCAATAGCTCAGCACATAGGGCTATCCACTGCTCCATCGCGATAGATGGGTCAACTCCAGTAACTGGTCGGCCATCAATCCGAAGACCATATAGGACGGATACGTCCTGCAACGTGACGGTGGCCTCCCCGATCGGGAAATGGAATGTATGAGTCTCTGTGCACCACCTCTCGACGAGAGCAGTGATGAGTGCGTGGTCCAGTCGAATATGCTCGATACGATACACACCATAGAATCCCGCGCGTAATAAATACTGCAAGACTCTATGGTCCAACGGGTGCTCCCACAATCCAGAATCTGCCCGACGGCATGTCAACACGGTGCATGCCTCATCTTGCACAACAGAATGACCAATTTAAATAATAACATTATCACGAAATATACAACAGAATGCAATGTATTTTAATTGTAGGCGTAAAGTCCAACAAACGTTATTGCATACCGGACGGTCCCACATACTGTCAGCCCGATGTGCCTGTCTGAACAGTGGAACCTCCTCAGGTACATGTGCCATGAAGCCTGTACAACTGAAATATTAGATCATCCATATCAAAATCTCATTTAATCATAACATAATAATAGAGAAAACTGTAATTATTGATTTTGTACTTAACGATGTAAAATACAATGAAGTAAATGTTATGGGTTCAAGAAAAGACAAATTTATGTGCCACTTACACGGAAGCAATTCGAAATTAATGATTACATTTATGGCATATTTGAAAAAACTTAAATATTGATTTTGTAATGCTAAAAGTTTGAATAAATTATAAATTTTGTAAAATACATATAAAATTTTGTAATTGTGAACAATGACTGCAGCATTCCAATTTTTAAAATTTTAATTTATAATAGGTTAAATTTTTTTAAAATTTGTAAATTTTTTAAATTATAAAATGTGAACAATGATTGCAGCATTGGATATTTAATTTATTCAAAAATATGAAATTTTGAAATGGTAGAAGAACTACGTGATTAAGTATAGAATCATGTAATACACATTTTCAATCAAGTACACGGTGAAAAACTAGTACACATTTTCAATAAATTATACAAGTTTGAATAAATTATACATATTTTCAATTTTGCATTACATATTTTTGAATCAAGTACACATTTTTGTAATACATATTTTAAATGTACGACCCCGTTTACAAATACAGAATTTAAAAATACATAATTAAATGATCTATTACAAATGAAGAATTTCAAAATGATATATTACAACATGTAAGTATTACATAGTCTTCATCGACCAAGTCGCGCCGAACATGTTCGCCTATCATGACCTGTCTGGTGGCACTCACTGCAACGAGCTGTCAAACGCCTGTCTGATATATCCATCTCATTCGGAATACGAGCCATAGATGTACGACCTCGTTTTACTTCTCGCAGACGAACTTCATTAGGCAATAAGGTCCACTGCGGATCATCCCAATAATCTTGATGCGGTATTGGATTGAATTTAGTTTCCCAAACCCTCATGTATACAGGAAGCCTATATATTGGATCAACGTACTGGAATGGATTGTCACCGCATTCAGACATTACAGCGAGCATATGAGAACATGGATAGTGTCTTATCTCATATTTTCCACAACTGCACGTGGGTTGATTCATCCGTACAATCTGTCTATTGCGACCTCGTCCACGGCGAAAAGATGTTTGCACCTCAAATACACGGCGGGGCCTATAAGACAATATTGATACAAACTAATCAAGTTCATGTTTTTAGGTGTAATTAACTTAACAACATAATAATAACAATTTTTTCACATTACAAACTAACCTGTCATACGATATCAACTTGAAAGTATTTCCCCTTGCGATACCCTCCTCCATAGTTCTTTGCATCTCTCTAGGGTATTGGAACTCATTGCGTACATCTGTTTCAACTTGGGCTCCCATCTCGTCAAAATATTTGACGAGTCGTCGAAATGTAAATTCAACCATAGCTGAAATAGGTAAGTTCCTTGCACCTTTCAAGACGTTGTTGAAGCACTCTGCATCATTACTGGTCAATACCCCCCAGCGATATCCACCGTCATATGCAAGGGCCCAGTCCTCAAGATTCATCTTGTGGACCCAATTGATGGCTTCTTGGTTAATTGCATGTATCTGATCTAAGTAACCATTACACTTTCGTCGTTGATCAGCACTCCCTGCTTTCCACAGAAGTTGTTTGAGCTCCTTATTTCTGAAATGTGTGTTAAAGTTACTGCAAACATGTCGAAGGCAGTGCCGATGATATCCAACAAATTGGAGCGACGGATTCAGCCAATGCCGCGTCACAGCAGCTAAAATACTCTCAGCTCGATCAGATATCAAAGTCACTCCCTGTCGGTCCATGACAATATGTTCCTTGATATTTTGAATGAAGAACGACCAAGACTCCAAACTCTCCCTGTCGACAACAACGAATGCAAGCGGTAATATTTTGCCATTGGCAGTGACAATCGTTGCTACAAGCAACACACCAGTGTATTTACCGTATAAGAATGTACCATCTATAGTTATAATAGGCCTACAATATCTAAAGCCATCGATGATGGGTTTAAAAGACCAGAAAACAAAGTGGAAGACGGGCATAATGGTTGTATGCCCGGTATATCTGTGCTTCCATGTCACGATGGTGCCAGGATTCGATGTCTGTAATGCATGCATAAATTTAGGCAACTGCCTATATGATTCATCCCAATCACCGAATACCATTTTAATTGCCTTTGCCCTTGCATGCCACACCTTCTTGTATGATATACTATAGTACATAGTCTTTTTTATATCTTCGATGACATTCTTAATCGGCATATCAGGTTCATTCTGCATACGACAATCAAATATGAGTTGGATTATCTGGATGTGAACACTATAAACAAATAAATATGTATATATATGTAAACATTTATTTTTTATACTAACCGCAACTTGTCCCAAAATATGAGAAGCAATGTAACTAGAGCTAATATTAGTGTGGTCCCTGTTCATTCGTGGGTATAAACAATGGTGAGGACCCCTCTACTGCTTTATTTCAAAAAGACCATGTTTCCTACTAAGAGATGCACGCAACCACCAACTGCAGTCGTGCTTGCAAGCAGACACCCAAAGGTCTCGCTTGGAGGTTACGACCTTACACTCTCGATTATTTGTTGCATGGTACAATTTCACAGCATGTAGAAGTTACTTCTTATCAACAAAAACCATTCCTCTGTCCAACTCGGGATTTTCAGCGCTCCAGATCCGGTTACGGGGAACGACATCACGGGTACTAATGTCAAAATCACCACCCCATGTGAATGTTGTCATAGAAAGGGATTTCAACTCTAAGTGGAATGGGGGCATTTTGAGGGTCAACGGGAGCCTGGGCATCATATTCTTCATCATCATCATCATCTGATCCGCCTAATAAATTATCTTCATCACACATGTCATTGTCATCATCGTTTAGGGCGACATCAGGACCGTACATGTCACTGTCAGCAAACTGCACCTCGTTCACTGTTTCAGCCATATTACCAGCAACTTCAACCGGAGTGGTATGATGGCTGCATGTGGGCACATCTTCTGTGTTACTGTCAAATTCATACCTATAGCCACCACGTGAATTTGATTCTACACCATGGCCCTGAAATGATTGTTGTGTGTAGCCCAGTGGATAACATTGATCTGATTCATACATAGGAGACTGAAACGCTGTTCTGTCAATCCCATGCGTCAGCAATGTAGTGAACGGATGAGAATCCATTTGTGTCATGTTCGGGATATTGTGTACAATCTTATAGCGATCCCGGGTTTACCCTTGTTGTATAGTGATCCGGACATGTGTCCGTGGATGTTGGTAGTTGTTTATTATCTTGTTTACATCCTTTCTTACTTTGTATTTGAGTTATAGGATGTGTTGGGCGGGTTGGTTACAGGTTGGTTGAGTTTAGAAACCAAAACTAGTTGCCCAGATTTTTGGCCTGTACGCTCGAGCGGAGGTGTTGGCGCTCGAGCGGAGATTACACCCATTCAGTATTTTCCTGTGCAGCGTTGTACGCTCGAGCGTGGTATTGGCCGCTCGAGCGGGGTTGTCTGAGTGCCGCTCGAGCGTAGGGTTGGGAGCTCGAGCGGAGGCCTGGTTCTGCAAAAGTGCTGGGCGAGAGCATTCTGCGCTCGAGCGGGAGGTTGGCCGCTCGAGCGGAAGTCTGTGAGTGGCCGCTCGAGCGGGGTGTTTTACGCTCGAGCGGAGACCTGGGTTAAAGTCCCGAATTTGTGACTCTTTAAATCACTTTTTCACTTTCTCTTCTCTCTCTTACTTTTCCAAAATCACCATTGTTGAGCCTCTCACTCTAGACTCTACCTTCTCTCTAGGTTTTGATCTAGTATGAGTGATTTACTCACCTTTGGCCTTTACAAAAAAGTTGTTGATCGTCGAGGGCTTCATTTTAATCTGAAAATCTCGGGTTTTGGAGCACGTTGGGTTTTGTCGTCTTCTCCTTTGGGACTCCGAATTTGAGGTATGGATAACCTACTCCTCTCTATGGGTTTTGTCTTTAAATTTTGGTATTTTGAGATGTTGGGCTTGGTTTGGTAATTTTGTGAAAGTTTGGGGCTTTTGTGTGATTTTACAAAAGTTGGGGTTTTATTCATAATAAACCTAGATGCATGTTTGGCATAGAAAATTTGAATGATTGTTGAATCATTGATGAAAATGGGACCTAAGGGTTGAAATGGTAATTATGGAAAATGGCCTAATTACATTGTTTAATTAATTGGGATAATTAATTGGTGAGAAATGAGGAAATGAAATGTTGATTGAATATCCATTTGTGCATTTATTTTCTGTTTTAGAAATAACTGCTTTGGGCTATCGGTGGAGGATAGTCGAGATTGTTGTAGACAATGCATGATGATTAGGTAAACGGAAACTAATCAATGGAATGTGTCATGGAACTTGACGGTTGATAGAATACATTAATTGTGTGTATTGTGTGATTGTATATAGAACCAATGTGTTTATATACGTTATGTGTAGAGGAGGAGATAGGGGATGTACTCCGCGGTTTAGGGGAAGATAGGGGATGTACCTCTAAACCGGATAGGTATTGGGAGGAGATAGGGGATGAACTCCGTAGACACAGCTCATATGCTTGTCTAGAGAAGTGAAGATAGAGCTCATATGCTTATCTTTGTGAAGTGTGGATACAGCTTGTATGCTTATCTATGGATATTGTTGATATACATATCTGTTGTAGAATGTGGATACAGCTTGTATGCTTATCTGTGGATATTGTTGATATACATATCTGTTGTAGAATGTGGATACAGCTTGTATGCTTATCTGTGGATATTGTTGATATACATATCTGTTGAGAATGTGGATATAGCTTTTATGCTTATCTGAATGTAAGATATAGTTTTTATACATATCTGTGGAAATGATGATAGAGCTAGCATGCTTATCTGTTGAAAAAGGGAAAATGAAAAGCAATTGGGACTTGTAAGTCGTTGACATAAATATGTAATTTATGTGATTGTATCAGTGTCGACCAACTATCAATTGCTAATGTTTTAGTCATTGTCCATGGTTGGTTTAGTGTATTTCTACTGGGCTGTGGCTCACCCTATATGGGAATATCATTTTCAGGTGCAGGAAGCATGCCACCTCCAAGGACATAGCTGGGAGGCTAGTGGCGGCATAGTTTTGTCGTTTTACTTTTGATGTATTACATGTAACTTCAAGCCAAGGGCTTAATGTGTAAACGAGTTAGAACTCTTTGTTGTAACCAAGTGTTAACTTGGAAAGCTGTAAGCCTGTAGGGCATTTTGTTATGCTGTTAACATGTAATACTTTTGTAATGGAATTCGAATGAATAAAGGAATGCGGTTAGTTTAAATGTAAATGCATGTCTTATTTGATGGGTTTAATGTTATTATTTGAGGGCGTTACAACTTGGTATCAGAGCGTACCGGGTTCGAATACTTTGGGTACGTGGGAAGTGATTAGTATCACAATGGGTTTGTCTCGCTTGATAGAGACTTAGATGTAGTATCATATGCTATGTGCATAATTGATAACATGTTTATGTGACTATGTGGGTATGGGATTTAATTTCTAGGATGTTGATTGGATCCTTGAGTTTCTGGGAGTCTTGTTGGAAAAGCACTTGATCAACGCTGTTTCTAACCGGAACTCTAGTAACGCCTCGGGACTATCATTATCCGGAAATGAAGTTCGTAAGTGCTTATGTGTTTATGTGCTTATGTGGAGTGAATTACAGTTGTCCATGTATTAGGACGTGAGTGTTTAGTTTCGGCACATTTATGAATGTGCTAACGTTCTGTGTTGCCTTTATTAGGATGTCAGGACGAGGAAGAGGTGCTAGGCGTGGTAGACCTGCGAGGCAGGAAGTACCGTTACAGGGTGAGATTCCGGCAGTGCAGGAGGGAGTTGGGCAGGCCAATGTGGCCGAGCAAGTGGGTCAGCAGGCTATGGGTGCCTTGGCCAGAGAGATAGCAGGAGCTTTGGGTATTCTTAGAGCTGGGAATCAGGCAGCTGAGACAGGGCCTTCCTTCTTGAAGAGGGAGTTCTTCCGGTGTAATCCGGACGAGTTTATCAGGGATCCTAAAGAGCCGCTTAAGGCAGATGAATGGCTCGAACAGACAACGAAGACGTTTGAGATGCTTGGCATCGAGGACGGAGCACTGAAAGTGACCTTGGCATCCTTCCAGCTGAAGGGAGATGCGGGTCAATGGTGGAAGTACGAGAAAGCTCGTGTTGGTGGTACTTGGGAGGCGTTTGTGAATGCTTTTCAGGAGAGGTTTTTATCAGCAGCAGCTAGGGAGAAGCTGAGGGATCAGTTTAGTCGGCTTAATCAGCAGGGCTTGTCAGTGGCCGAGTTTGAGGCTACTTTTACCAGTCTGTCTAGGTTTGCACCTGAACTGGTGGCGTCTGAGGAACGCCGTTGCTATGAGTTTGAGCGGAAGTTGAGGCGGGGCCTCAAGTTGAGAATTGGTGGGTCTTATATTCGAGAGTATAGACACCTAGTGGACGCTGCAGCTCATATGGAGCTTATGATGCAGGAGGAGGATGAGGGTCAAAGAGGCTCCAAGAGGAGCCAGGATAGTCAGAGTGATGGCAGGAGGCAGAGGGGTTCTAACCCTCAGCAGTCGCAGGGTGGTGTTGCTAGATCGACCTTCCCAGTGCCGAGTGCAGGCTCCGGGAGAGGTGGTCAGGGGGATTTCACCTGTTACAAGTGTGGCCAGCTGGGTCACAAGGTATCTGTTTGCCCGCAGAAGGGTGGGGGTCAGAAAGCTGCTTCATCATCAGCTAGACCGCAGAGTCAGAGTTTGGGCAGGGGGCAGCTCTTGACTTGTTATCAGTGTGGACAACCTGGGCACATGAAGAGGTTTTGCCCACAGTTGAGTGCCACTTCGGGAGCGTCTGGTTCTAGGCAGACGCAGGGTTTTCAGCCAGCTCAGTCTGTGCAGGCCTCGAGGGCCAATCCGGGAGCTTCGTCATCCCAGTCTGTGCAGTAGTCTTTTGCTCCGAGAGGTGAGCAGGTAGACCAGGGGCCTACGGGGCGCGTGTATGCTGTTACCGCGCAGGATTTAGTACCGGCTCCATCAGTAGTGAGAGGTACTTTTCTGTTTTGCAACTCAGTTGCTAATGTGTTGATAGACACGGGTGCATCTCATTCTTTTGTATCTGCTGCATTTGCATCTGTTTTGGAATTGGAGTTAGCACAGTTAGCATCTCCTATTTGTGTGGTATCGCCTTTGGGTGGTGAGTTGATTCTGAAACAGGGTGTTAGAGGATGTGATATAGAGGTCGCCGACTATAGGCTTCCTTTTCCGTTTGTTGTCATGCCCATGAAGGGTTTTGATGTTATTTTGGGTATGGACTGGTTATCGTCATACCGGGCTGTTATTGATTGCTACCGCCAGAGGGTTACATTGTGTACCTTGAGCGGGGAGTGGTTCCATTTCTTGGGAGACCGGGTTGGTAGTGTTTTGCCACCGGGGTATGATTCGCGAGGGCGAAGTGAACTTAGTAGTCTACTTGCTAGCTTTGAGAGTGGTGAGAGTGGTGAGACCCAGCATGTATTACCGAGGGTGGTTTGTGAGTATTCGGATGTCTTTCCCGAAGATCTTGTTAGTTTGCCACCTCACCGAGAGATAGAGTTCTCTATTGATTTAGTGCCTGGTACGGCGCCGATTTCTATGGCACCTTACCGTTTTGCTCCAGCAGAGTTGGTTGAGTTGAAAGTTCAGCTCCAGGAATTGCTCGATAAGGGCTTTGTTCGCCCTAGTGTTTCACCGTGGGGAGCACCGACACTCTTTGTTAAAAAGAAAGATGATGCCTTGAGATTGTGTATAGACTACCGGAAGTTGAATCGGGCTACGGTTAAAAATAAGTACCCTATGCCCCGTATAGATGATTTGTTTGACCAGTTGAAGGGTTCCCATTGTTTCTCTAAGATAGACTTGAGATCGGGTTACCATCAGTTGAGGGTCAGGGAGGAAGATATTCCTAAGACGGCATTCCGTACGCGGTATGGCCATTACGAGTTTTTGGTGATGCCATTCGGACTTACCAATGCACCGGCAGTCTTTATGGACTTGATGAACCGGATTTTCCGGGAGTTTTTAGACCGATTTGTGGTTGTTTTCGTGGACGATATCCTTATCTATTCGTCTTCTGAGGAGGAGCACGAGGCACACTTGAGAGTGGTGCTTGAGTTACTTAGAGCCCATAGGCTGTATGCCAAGTTTGGGAAGTGTGAGTTCTGGCTGGGGAAAGTCAAATTCTTAGGCCACGTGGTATCCGGGGAAGGGGTGTCTGTTGATACATCCAAGGTTGAGGCAGTGCAAGATTGGGCACAGCCTAAGAGTGTGTTTGAGATCCGTAGTTTTCTGGGATTAGCTGGGTATTACCGTCGGTTTGTGAAAGATTTCTCCAGGTTAGCGTCACCGTTGACTAGACTGACTCAGAAGGGAGTCAAGTTTGTGTGGAGTGAGACTTGTGAAAAATCGTTCCAAGAGTTGAAAATTAGATTGACCACCGCTCCGGTGTTGATTATTCCGGAGAGAAGGTTGGGTTATGCGGTTTATTGTGATGCTTCACGAGAGGGTTTGGGTTGTGTGTTGATGCAAGAGGGAAAAGTGGTAGCTTATGGCTCACGTCAGTTGAAAATACACGAGAAGAATTACCCCACACACGACCTAGAGTTAGCAGCTGTGATCTTTGCCTTGAAAATCTGGAGGCACTACCTTTATGGTGAGAGGTTCGAGGTATTCTCGGATCATAAGAGTTTGAAGTATCTGTTTACACAGAGAGACTTGAATCTGAGGCAGAGGAGATGGATGGAGTTCATCGAGGATTATGATTTTGAGTTACATTATCATCCGGGAAAGGCCAATGTTGTGGCCGATGCCCTTAGTAGGAAATCCAATAGTGATGTTGCTAGTATAGCCATCCGGGAATGGGAGATGTTGGGAGCACTTGGCGAGTTTGATTTGCTACTGGGCGAATCTGTTGAGGCTGCGGCCTTGTTTTCTGTCGTGGTGCAGCCTACACTTGTGATTAGAGTGTTAGAGGCACAGAGAGGTGACCTTGAGGTAGAATCCCTCCGAGAAAAGATCTCCAGTGGGAAAGTTGAGAAGGGTTTGACGGTGTATCCCAACCTGAGTGTGAGATACCGAGACCGTTTGTTTGTACCGGAGGCTTGCCGAGAGGAGGTACTCCGAGAGTTTCACCATTCGCGCCTTGCGGTGCATCCGGGAGGTACTAAGATGTATCAGGATTTGGGTCGCCAGTTTTGGTGGCGGGGTATGAAGAGAGATGTGGCTGTTTTCGTATCGAAATGCCTTACTTGCCAGCAGGTGAAGGCCGAGCATCAGAGGCCAGCGGGTTTGTTGCAATCCTTGCCTATTGCCGAGTGGAAGTGGGAGCATGTCACTATGGACTTCGTTGTAGGTCTTCCGAGGACTCAGCGGGGTAGTGATGCTATTTGGGTGGTTGTAGACCGGTTGACTAAGTCGGCGCACTTTATTCCTATGCGCGTGAGAGATTCGGTAGATCATCTTGCCGATTTGTATATTCGGGATATAGTGAGATTGCACGGGGTCCCAGTGACGATCGTCTCAGATAGAGACCCTCGTTTTACTGCTAGGTTGTGGCAGAGTTTGCAGAGTGCACTGGGCACTAAGTTGACCTTTAGTACGGCTTATCATCCTCAGACTGACGGGCAGTCCGAGCGTACTATTCAGATCCTCGAGGATATGCTTCGGGGTTGTGTCCTGGACTTCAGTGGGACGTGGGAGAGGCACTTGCCATTGGTAGAGTTTGCCTACAACAACAGTTTTCAATCTAGCATCGGTATGGCACCGTTTGAGGCCTTGTATGGCCGACCGTGTAGGTCTCCAGTTTGTTGGGCCGAGGTGGGTGATGCACCTTTGTTGGGTCCGGAGTTGGTTAGGGAGACGACGGAGAAAGTTGAGCTTATCCGTGGGAGGCTTGTTACAGCCCAGAGTCGACAAAAGAGTTATGCCGACCGTAGGAGGAGGCCTTTGGCGTTTGAGGTAGGTGATCATGTCTTTCTGAAGATATCACCTAGGCGAGGTCTGATGAGGTTTGGGAAGAGTGGGAAGTTATCCCCTCGGTTTATTGGTCCTTTTGAGATCCTTGAGAGGATAGGTGAGGTTGCTTATCGGTTAGCCTTACCGCCGCAGTTATCCGGAGTGCATGACGTGTTTCATGTGAGTATGCTTCGGAAGTATGAGCCAGATCCATCACATGTGTTGGATTGGACTGATTTAGAGGTAGATGAGGATGCCTCGTATGAGGAGAGACCGGTTCGGGTCTTGGATAGGCGGGATCAGGTCCTGCGTGGCAAGACCATTCCTTTGGTGAAAGTCTTGTGGAAACATCACGGAGTGGAGGAAGCCACTTGGGAACGTGAGTTGGAAGTCCGAGAGAAATATCCGGACTTGTTTGTTGTTATGTAATCTTATATTTAAATTTTACATTTTGTTGAACTTAAGAGCTTTGATATATGTCTTAAGTTGTGAAACATTGAAAATGTTTTGGTTATTGGAAGTATGTTTTGGAACTTGCCTCATATGGAAGTTGAAAGTGACATTATATGTGTTAAATATATTGTTGAAATTGGAAGGATAGTGCATAATGTTGATGCATGTTGAAAATACATATGTTGTTTACATATTGTGATATGTCTCTTGTTAAAGGGATGGGATGACCGGTAATGGGTCGAATTGTTGAATGTTAAAATGTAACATTGTTTAAAATGAAGGAAAACTTGTTTTTGAAAACTTGTGTTTAATTTCGGGGACGAAATTCTTTAAGGGGGGGAGGTTATAGCGATCCCGGGTTTACCCTTGTTGTATAGTGATCCGGACATGTGTCCGTGGATGTTGGTAGTTGTTTATTATCTTGTTTACATCCTTTCTTACTTTGTATTTGAGTTATAGGATGTGTTGGGCGGGTTGGTTACAGGTTGGTTGAGTTTAGAAACCAAAACTTGTTGCCCAGATTTTTGGCCTGTACGCTCGAGCGGAGGTGTTGGCGCTCGAGCGGAGATTACACCCATTCAGTATTTTCCTGTGCAGCGTTGTACGCTCGAGCGTGGTATTGGCCGCTCGAGCGGGGTTGTCTGAGTGCCGCTCGAGCGTAGGGTTGGGAGCTCGAGCGGAGGCCTGGTTCTGCAAAAGTGCTGGGCGAGAGCATTCTGCGCTCGAGCGGGAGGTTGGCCGCTCGAGCGGAAGTCTGTGAGTGGCCGCTCGAGCGGGGTGTTTTACGCTCGAGCGGAGACCTGGGTTAAAGTCCCGAATTTGTGACTCTTTAAATCACTTTTTCACTTTCTCTTCTCTCTCTTACTTTTCCAAAATCACCATTGTTGAGCCTCTCACTCTAGACTCTACCTTCTCTCTAGGTTTTGATCTAGTAGGAGTGATTTACTCACCTTTGGCCTTTACAAAAAAGTTGTTGATCGTCGAGGGCTTCATTTTAATCTGAAAATCTCGGGTTTTGGAGCACGTTGGGTTTTGTCGTCTTCTCCTTTGGGACTCCGAATTTGAGGTATGGATAACCTACTCCTCTCTATGGGTTTTGTCTTTAAATTTTGGTATTTTGAGATGTTGGGCTTGGTTTGGTAATTTTGTGAAAGTTTGGGGCTTTTGTGTGATTTTACAAAAGTTGGGGTTTTATTCATAATAAACCTAGATGCATGTTTGGCATAGAAAATTTGAATGATTGTTGAATCATTGATGAAAATGGGACCTAAGGGTTGAAATGGTAATTATGGAAAATGGCCTAATTACATTGTTTAATTAATTGGGATAATTAATTGGTGAGAAATGAGGAAATGAAATGTTCATTGAATATCCATTTGTGCATTTATTTTCTGTTTTAGAAATAACTGCTTTGGGCTATCGGTGGAGGATAGTCGAGATTGTTGTAGACAATGCATGATGATTAGGTAAACGGAAACTAATCAATGGAATGTGTCATGGAACTTGACGGTTGATAGAATACATTAATTGTGTGTATTGTGTGATTGTATATAGAACCAATGTGTTTATATACGTTATGTGTAGAGGAGGAGATAGGGGATGTACTCCGCAGTTTAGGGGAAGATAGGGGATGTACCTCTAAACTGGATAGGTATTGGGAGGAGATAGGGGATGAACTCCGTAGACAGAGCTCATATGCTTGTCTAGAGAAGTGAAGATAGAGCTCATATGCTTATCTTTGTGAAGTGTGGATACAGCTTGTATGCTTATCTGTGGATATTGTTGATATACATATCTGTTGTAGAATGTGGATACAGCTTGTATGCTTATCTGTGGATATTGTTGATATACATATCTGTTGAGAATGTGGATATAGCTTTTATGCTTATCTGAATGTAAGATATAGTTTTTATACATATCTGTGGAAATGATGATAGAGCTAGCATGCTTATCTGTTGAAAAAGGGAAAATGAAAAGCAATTGGGACTTGTAAGTCATTGACATAAATATGTAATTTATGTGATTGTATCAGTGTCGACCAACTATCAATTGCTAATGTTTTAGTCATTGTCCATGGTTGGTTTAGTGTATTTCTACTGGGCTGTGGCTCACCCTATATGGGAATATCATTTTCAGGTGCAGGAAGCATGCCACCTCCAAGGACATAGCTGGGAGGCTAGTGGCGGCATAGTTTTGTCGTTTTACTTTTGATGTATTACATGTAACTTCAAGCCAAGGGCTTAATGTGTAAACGAGTTAGAACTCTTTGTTGTAACCAAGTGTTAACTTGGAAAGCTGTAAGCCTGTAGGGCATTTTGTTATGCTGTTAACATGTAATACTTTTGTAATGGAATTCGAATGAATAAAGGAATGCGGTTAGTTTAAATGTAAATGCATGTCTTATTTGATGGGTTTAATGTTATTATTTGAGGGCGTTACAAATCTCTTTATCAATGTAGACTTCCAAACAATTTGGTGCTTGAAAAGTTGCACCGATACTTAATACGGTGTTCAACGCCTCATCGTCATTGATTGGTAATATCTTGTATTTGCTGTGTGCTTGCCACTGGCGATAAGGATATCTACATTTGAAGGTCAATCGGACACTTTCCCCGTAACTTGCCACCTTTGACGTAAACATCTCCTCCAAATTGTTAAGCGTGGTGCCAATTTGCACCGCATATATCCTTTTCGGCTCAGCATCATATGATACGCCTTCATCGGGATCTCGAATTATGTTTCCCCCCCAGTAGAAAATAATTGGAACAGTGTCCATATACTTGCTTTAATTGAGACAAAAAATATTAAAATAGCAACAGTATACTTATATCTCCTTGTACTTGTAAAAGAATTTTATGAATTTTAACTCATTCAAGTACAATTACTTGTGACGCAAAAACTGTATTTAAGTAATCATGAATTATAATCCAACAATCATTATTCATTTTTTAATTAAGATATGAGTTAAAATAATGATAATGCTTTAGATTTTTTAGCTTTTTAAGAAAAACATCTTACAACACATACAAAATTAACATCATGCTCTTCTGTTATGCTTTTTACATTACTTATTATGATTAAGATCATGCTCTTGTGCACATTAAATGTAATTCAGCTAAGTTTTAGGTCTAAAAAAAATCGGGGCATTTCCCTAAATAAGCCAAAATAGTAAATCAATTCCCAAACTAAGCCTAGTTTTGAAAGAATTCTCAAAATAGGCTAACCCTTTTTTTTTTTTTCACTCACTCTATACTTTATATATTCATTATGTAATTTTTTTATCAAAAAAAAGTAAAACATTTGTTTGGTTAACTAAAATTTTTTTCTATAAAACACAATTTTTTTCAAAATGTCAACATAATTGTTTAAAAGGTATTCAATGTATTTGGTTTGAGTTTTTTGGATTTAGTTGTTTGAAAATTGAGTTTTGTGATTTTCGTATTTTTTTGTTTTTTAATTGTATTCAACATAATTGTATTTTATGTTGTTTTTTAAAAAGTATTCAACATAATTGTTTTTTAAAAAGTATTCAACATAATTGTATTTTTAATATTTTTTTCAGAAAAATATTAATTTTTTCAGCAAAATGTACTCAAAAAATGTACGCTTTTAAAAAATTTTAGTACATTTTAATATATATATTTTGAGTACGTAAGTCTTTTTTTTTTTTGGATAAAATCGTGATTTATAACAGCGAGTTCAGAAGAAAAAATTTTTTGGATAAAATCGTGGTTTATAACCACGATTTAGGAAAATGCCCCCTAAAAATCTTTTATTAATTTTGGATTAATTTTGTATAAATTATAAAAAAAAATGATTATAAATTATAAAGTAACAACATTTGTAATCATTAAATAAATATAATTGATGTAAGTTGATTTAGGTAATTGATAAATTATAAATCTAAGTAATTTACATAAACTTATAAGTGTAAGTTGTTAATCTTGTTACTTTGAGTGTAGGTAAACTTATGAATGTAGGAAAATCCAACAATCTTATGAGGTAGGTAAACTTATGAGTATAGGTAAACCTAACTTTACATCAAAGTAAGAATATTTCTAATTTACCTAAATTTCACATCATGACATAAATTATGAGTGTAGGTTGTGACTTTATATAAATTATAAAGTGTTGGTAAACTTGATTTATACATAAAGAAAACTTATTTATACATATTCGTGACCACGCTTGTAAGTAAAATATGTAAAAACGTGTTTTCAAAACACATATTGAACAAAAATTCAAAACCAGCACTCACTCTTCTTTGTCACTGACACTCACTCTCTCTATCTCTCGCTCTGACACACACACCCACAACACTTACACTCACATGAAACATATATAATTTTTAATATATATAAATTTTATTTTATAAAATTCAAAACAATTAATTTTTTTTAATTTAATTTTTCTTTTGAAATAAATTATTTTTCCAATTATTTTTATTTTTTTTCCAATGAATTTTTTTTTTTTCAAAGGTGGGGGAATGACTGTCATAAATATAAACCTCAGGGGTGTCAGCGTAATTTACCAAAAACAAAAAATTACATTTTCAGAATTAAAGTAAAAAAATAATCATTTTATATAGTTGATTATTATTTGCTATTATCAATTATTATTATATATATTTAATATTGGTCTGAATTTTATAAAATAAAATTTATATATATTAAAAATTATATATGTTTGATGTGAGTGTTGTGGGTGTTGTGGGTGTGTGTGTTAGAGAGAGGGATAGAGAGAGCGTTTGTGAGTGTCTGTGACAAGCAAGAATGAGTGCTAGTTTTGAATTCTTTGTTGAATTTTTACATTTTGATTAGAAGTGATTATTATCCACGGGTCAACAGTAAAACCGTGGTTTGCAACCACGTTTTCTGAAGATAGAAAGAATTACTTAACAAAAGCATGGTTATGTATAAATCAAATTTCCTTAATCAGATTTACTTTTAAAAAATAATTACTTCAAAATTTATGTATAAATCAAATTTCCTTAAAAACGTGATTTGTAACCTAGACAGATATATCAATAATTTTGAATATGAAGACATTACGAAGATTCTTCTTTTATTTTTTTGTTCATATAATTTTATAGTATAATTTGTATCAAGTATTGTATTTATTTTTTCTGTTCATATAATTTTGTAACAAGTCATACAAAAATCTTAAATCATAGTGTAACTTTTTTCTATGAAATTATTATTTTTTTCATTGAGTTCAAATAACTCGACTGATTTTGTATGACTTGTTCTTAATTTTTATTTCAAACATTGTTCACGTCATTTTTTATAACTGGTGATCCAATTAGTGAGATTTATGGACAATTAAAGAGAAGTTAATTTTATTTGCTCAAGCCTCTGCCAATAGGGACCTTAATGACAAAGTTATTTGGTAGGTTATTTCCTATGACATTATTCCCTAACTTAGGAAAATAACCTCATCCGAAATAACGTAGGAAATAACTTAGGGAAATAACGTACGAAATAACATAAATAAAAAATTAATAAGCTCTCATAATTTTAAGCAATATAAAAAACATAACAAAAAAATTATCGACCTGAATCGAGTCAAACTTGAGTTTCATTAATATTAAAGAGCTCTCATTATGTGTTAAAAATTATGTATGCTCCTTTCAGATCTCAAGTTGAACTCTCAGTATGTGTCATGTTTATAGGTATTAATTGAGATTTGTCGGATCTACGCGGAAGGGACGTTTGGTGCGGGTTGTAAGATTAGTCGATAAATACGTAAACTATAGCGATCCCGGGTTTACCCTTGTTATACCGTGATCCGGACATCTGTCCGTGGATGTTGGTAGTTGTTTATTATTTTGTTTACATCCTTTTACTTCGTATTTGAGTTATAGGATGTGTTGGGCGGGTTTGTTACAGGTTGGTTGAGTTTACAAACCAAAACTAGTTGCCCAGATTTTGGCCTGTACGCTCGAGCGGAGGTGTTGGCGCTCGAGCGGAGATTACACCCATTCAGTATTTTCCTGTGCAGCGTTGTACGCTCGAGCGTGGTATTGGCCGCTCGAGCGGGGTTGTCTGAGTGCCGCTCGAGCGTAGGGTTGGGAGCTCGAGCGGAGGCCTGGTTCTGCAAAAGTGCTGGGCGAGTGCATTCTGCGCTCGAGCGGGAGGTTGGCCGCTCGAGCGGAAGTCTGGGAGTGGCCGCTCGAGCGGGGTGTTTTACGCTCGAGCGGACGACTGGGTTTAAGTCCCGAAATTGTGACTTTTCAAATCACTTTTTCACTTTCTCTTCTCTCTCTTACTTTTCCAAAATCACCATTGTTGAGCCTCTCACTCTAGACTCTACCTTCTCTCTAGGTTTTGATCTAGTAGGAGTGATTTACTCACCTTTGGCCTTTACAAAAAAGTTGTTGATCGTCGAGGGCTTCATTTTAATCTGAAGATCTCGGGTTTTGGAGCACGTTGGGTTTTGTCGTCTTCTCCTTTGGGACTCTGAATTTGAGGTAGGGATAACCTACTCCTCTCTATGGGTTTTGTCTTTAAATTTTGGTATTTTGAGATGTTGGGCTTGGTTTGGTAATTTTGTGAAAGTTTGGAGCTTTTGTGTAATTTTACAAAAGTTGGGGTTTTATTCATAATAAACCTAGATGCATGTTTGGCATAGAAAAATGGAATGATTGTTGAATCATTGATGAAAATGGGACCTAAGGGTTGAAATGGTAATTATGGAAAATGGCCTAATTACATTGTTTAATTAATTGGGATAATTAATTGGTGAGAAATGAGGAAATGAAATGTTGATTGAATATCCATTTGTGCATTTATTTTCTGTTTTAGAAATAACTGCTTTGGGCTATCGGTGGAGGATAGTCGAGATTGTTGTAGACAATGCATGATGATTAGGTAAACGGAAACTAATCAATGGAATGTGTCATGGAACTTGACGGTTGATAGAATACATTAATTGTGTGTATTGTGTGATTGTATATAGAACCAATGTGTTTATATACGTTATGTGTAGAGGAGGAGATAGGGGATGTACTCCGCGGTTTAGGGGAAGATAGGGGATGTACCTCTAAACCGGATAGGTATTGGGAGGAGATAGGGGATGAACTCCGTAGACACAGCTCATATGCTTGTCTAGAGAAGTGAAGATAGAGCTCATATGCTTATCTTTGTGAAGTGTGGATACAACTTGTATGCTTATCTATGGATATTGTTGATATACATATCTGTTGTAGAATGTGGATACAGCTTGTATGCTTATCTGTGGATATTGTTGATATACATATCTGTTGTAGAATGTGGATACAGCTTGTATGCTTATCTGTGGATATTGTTGATATACATATCTGTTGAGAATGTGGATATAGCTTTTATGCTTATCTGAATGTAAGATATAGTTTTTATACATATCTGTGGAAATGATGATAGAGCTAGCATGCTTATCTGTTGAAAAAAGGAAAATGAAAAGCAATTGGGACTTGTAAGTCGTTGACATAAATATGTAATTTATGTGATTGTATCAGTGTCGACCAACTATCAATTGCTAATGTTTTAGTCATTGTCCATGGTTGGTTTAGTGTATTTCTACTGGGCTGTGGCTCACCCTATATGGGAATATCATTTTCAGGTGCAGGAAGCATGCCACCTCCAAGGACATAGCTGGGAGGCTAGTGGCGGCATAGTTTTGTCGTTTTACTTTTGATGTATTACATGTAACTTCAAGCCAAGGGCTTAATGTGTAAACGAGTTAGAACTCTTTGTTGTAACCAAGTGTTAACTTGGAAAGCTGTAAGCCTGTAGGGCATTTTGTTATGCTGTTAACATGTAATATTTATGATATGGAGCTCTAATGAATAAAGGAATATGGTTGGTTTATATGTAAATGCATGTCTTATCTGATGGGTTTAATGTTATTATTTTGAGGGCGTTACAACTTGGTATCAGAGCGTACCGGGTTCGAATACTTTGGGTACGTGGGAAGTGATTAGTATCACAATGGGTTTGTCTCGCTTGATAGAGACTTAGATGTAGTATCATATGCTATGTGCTTAAATGCTAACATGCTTATGTGACTATGTGGGTATGGGATTTAATTTCTAGGATGTTGATTGGATCCTTGAGTTTCTGGGAGTCTTGTTGGAAAGGCACTTGATCAATGCTGTTTCTAACCGGAACTCTAGTAACGTCTCGGGACTATCATTATCCGGAAATGAAATTCGTAAGTGCTTATGTGTTTATGTGCTTACGTGGAGTGAATTACAGTTGTCCATGCATTAGGACGTGAGTGTTTAGTTTCGGCACACTTATGAATGTGCTAACGTTCTGTGTTGCCTTTATTAGGATGTCAGGACGAGGAAGAGGTGCTAGGCGTGGTAGACCTGCGAGGCAGGAAGTACCGTTACCGGGTGAGATTCCGGCAGTGCAGGAGGGAGTTGGGCAGGCCAATGTGGCCGAGCCAGTAGGTCAGCAGGCTATGGGTGCCTTGGCCAGAGAGATAGCAGGAGCTTTGGGTATTCTTAGAGCTGGGAATCAGGCAGCTGAGACAGGGCCTTCCTTCTTGAAGAGGGAGTTCTTTCGGTGTAATCCGGACGAGTTTATCGGGGATCCTAAAGAGCCGCTTAAGGCAGATGAATGGCTCGAACAGACAACGAAGATGTTTGAGATGCTTGGCATCGAGGACGGAGCACTGAAAGTGACCTTGGCATCCTTCCAACTGAAGGGAGATGCGGGTCAATGGTGGAAGTACGAGAAAGCTCGTGTTGGTGGTACTTGGGAGGCGTTTGTGAATGCTTTTCAGGAGAGGTTTTTATCAGCAGCAGCTAGGGAGAAGCTGAGGGATCAGTTTAGTCGGCTTAATCAGCAGGGCTTGTCAGTGGCCGAGTTTGAGGCTACTTTTACCAGTCTGTCTAGGTTTGCACCTGAACTGGTGGCGTCTGAGGAACGCCGTTGCTATGAGTTTGAGCGGAAGTTGAGGCGGGGTCTCAAGTTGAGAATTGGTGGGTCTTATATTCGAGAGTATAGACACCTAGTGGACGCTGCAGCTCATATGGAGCTTATGATGCAGGAGGAGGATGAGGGTCAGAGAGGCTCCAAGAGGAGCCAGGATAGTCAGAGTGATGGCAGGAGACAGAAGGGTTATAACCCTCAGCAGTCGCAGGGTGGTGTTGCTAGATCGACCTTCCCAGTGCCGAGTGCAGGCTCCGGGAGAGGTGGTCAGGGGGATTTCACCTGTTACAAGTGTGGCCAGCTGGGTCACAAGGTTTCTGTTTGCCCGCAGAAGGGTGGGGGTCAGAAAGCTGCTTCTTCTTCAGCTAGACCGCAGAGTCAGAGTTTGGGCAGGGGGCAGCTCTTGACTTGTTATCAGTGTGGACAACCTGGGCACATGAAGAGGTTTTGCCCACAGTTGAGTGCCACTTCGGGAGCGTCTGGTTCTAGGCAGACGCAGGGTTTTCAGCCAGCTCAGTCTGTGCAGGCCTCGAGGGCCAATCCGGGAGCTTCGTCATCCCAGTCTGTGCAGCAGTCTTTTGCTCCGAGAGGTGAGCAGGTAGACTAGGGGCCTACGGGGCGCGTGTATGCTGTTACCGCGCAGGATTTAGTACCGGCTCCATCAGTAGTGAGAGGTACTTTTCTGTTTTGCAACTCGGTTGCTAATGTGTTGATAGACACGGGTGCATCTCATTCTTTTGTATCTGCTGCATTTGCATCTGTTTTGGAATTGGAGTTAGCACAGTTAGCATCTCTTATTTGTGTGGTATCGCCTTTGGGTGGTGAGTTGATTCTGAAACAGGGTGTTAGAGGATGTGATATAGAGGTCGCCGACTATAGGCTTCCTTTTCCGTTTGTTGTCATGCCCATGAAGGGTTTTGATGTTATTTTGGGTATGGACTGGCTATCGTCATACCGGGCTGTTATTGATTGCTACCGCCAGAGGGTCACGTTATGTACCTTGAGCGGGGAGTGGTTCCATTTCTTGGGAGACCGGGTTGGTAGTGTTTTGCCACCGGGGTATGATTCGCGAGGGCGAAGTGAGCTTAGTGGTTTGCTTGCTAGCTCTGAGAGTAGTGAGTGTGATGAGACACAGATTGTGTTGCCGAGGTGGTTTGTGAGTATTCGGATGTCTTTCCCGAAGATCTTGTTAGTTTGCCACCTCACCGAGAGATAGAGTTCTCTATTGATTTAGTGCCTGGTACGGCGCCGATTTCTATGGCACCTTACCGTTTTGCTCCAGCAGAGTTAGTTGAGTTGAAAGTTCAGCTCCAAGAATTGCTCGATAAGGGCTTTGTTCGCCCTAGTGTTTCACCGTGGGGAGCACCGGCACTCTTTGTTAAAAAGAAAGATGGTGCCTTGAGATTGTGTATAGACTACCGGAAGTTGAATCGGGCTACGGTTAAAAATAAGTACCCTATGCCCCGTATAGATGATTTGTTTGACCAGTTGAAGGGTTCCCGTTGTTTCTCTAAGATAGACTTGAGATCAGGTTACCATCAGTTGAGGGTCAGGGAGGAAGATATTCCTAAGACGGCATTCCGTACGCGGTATGGCCATTATGAGTTTTTGGTGATGCCATTCGGACTTACCAATGCACCGGCAGTCTTTATGGACTTGATGAACCGGATTTTCCGGGAGTTCTTAGACCGATTTGTGGTTGTTTTCGTGGACGATATCCTTATCTATTCGTCTTCTGAGGAGGAGCACGAGGCACACTTGAGAGTGGTGCTTGAGTTACTTAGAGCCCAAAGGCTGTATGCCAAGTTTGGGAAGTGTGAGTTCTGGCTGAGGGAAGTCAAATTCTTAGGCCACGTGGTATCCGGGGAAGGGGTGTCTGTTGATACATCCAAGGTTGAGGCAGTGCAAGATTGGGCACAGCCTAAGAGTGTGTTTGAGATTCGCAGTTTTCTGGGATTAGCTGGGTATTACCGTCGGTTTGTGAAAGATTTCTCCAGGTTAGCGTCACCGTTGACTAGGCTGACTCGGAAGGGAGTCAAGTTTGTGTGGAGTGAGACTTGTGAAAAGTCGTTCCAAGAGCTGAAAATTAGATTGACCACCTCTCCGGTGTTGATTATTCCGGAGAGAGGGTTGGGTTATGCGGTTTATTGTGATGCTTCACGAGAGGGTTTGGGTTGTGTGTTGATGCAAGAGGGAAAAATGGTAGCTTATGGCTCACGTCAGTTGAAAATACACGAGAAGAATTACCCCACACACGATCTAGAGTTAGCAGCTGTGATCTTTGCCTTGAAAATCTGGAGGCACTACCTTTATGGTGAGAGGTTCGAGGTATTCTCGGATCACAAGAGTTTGAAGTATCTGTTTACACAGAGAGACTTGAATCTGAGGCAGAGGAGATGGATGGAGATCATCGAGGATTATGATTTTGAGTTGCATTATCATCCGGGAAAGGCCAATGTTGTGGCCGATGCCCTTAGTAGGAAAACCATTAGTGATGTAGCTTGTATAGCCATCCGGGAATGGGTGATGTTGGGAGCACTTGGCGAGTTTGATTTGCTATTGGGTGAATCTGTTGAGGCTGCGGCCTTGTTTTCTGTTGTTGCGCAGCCTACACTTGTGACTAGAGTGTTAGAGGCACAGAGAGGTGACCTTGAGGTAGAATCCCTCCGAGAGAAGATCTCCAGTGGGAAAGTTGAGAAGGGTTTGACGGTGTATCCCGACCTGAGTGTGAGATACCGAGACCGTTTGTTTGTACCAGAGGCTTGCCGTGAGGAAGTACTCCGAGAGTTTCACCATTCGCGCCTTGCGGTGCATCCGGGAGGTACTAAGATGTATCAGGATTTGGGTCGCCAGTTTTGGTGGCGGGGTATGAAAAGAGATGTGGCTGTTTTCGTATCGAAGTGCCTTACTTGCCAGCAAGTGAAGGCCGAGCATCAGAGGCCAGCGGGTTTGTTGCAACCCTTGCCTATTGCCGAATGGAAGTGGGAGCATGTCACTATGGACTTCGTTGTAGGTCTTCCGAGGACTCAACGGGGTAGTGATGCTATTTGGGTGGTTGTAGACCGGTTGACTAAGTCGGCGCACTTTATTCCTATGCGCGTGAAAGATTCGGTAGATCATCTTGCCGACTTGTATATTCGGGACATAGTGAGATTGCACGGGGTCCCAGTGACGATCGTCTCAGATAGAGATCCTCGTTTTACTGCTAGGTTGTGGCAGAGTTTGCAGAGTGCCTTGGGCACTAAGTTGACCTTTAGTACGGCTTATCATCCTCAGACTGACGGGCAGTCCGAGCGTACTATTCAGATCCTCGAGGATATGCTTCGGGGTTGTGTCCTTGACTTCAGTGGGACGTGGGAGAGGCACTTGCCATTGGTAGAGTTTGCCTACAACAACAGTTTTCAGTCTAGCATCGGTATGGCACCGTTTGAGGCCTTGTATGGCCGACCATGTAGGTCTCCAGTTTGTTGGGCCGAGGTGGGTGATGCACCTTTGTTGGGTCCGGAGTTGGTTAAGGAGACGACGGAGAAAGTTGAGCTTATCCGTAGGAGGCTTGTTACAGCCCAGAGTCGACAAAAGAGTTATGCCGACCGTAGGAGGAGGCCTTTGGCGTTTGAGGTAGGTGATCATGTCTTTCTGAAAATATCACCTAGGCGAGGCCCGATGAGGTTTGGGAAGAGTGGGAAGTTATCCCCTCGGTTTATTGGTCCTTTTGAGATCCTTGAGAGGATTGGTGAGGTTGCTTATCGATTAGCCTTACCACCGCAGTTGTCCGGAGTGCATGACGTGTTTCATGTGAGTATGCTTCGGAAGTATGAGCCAGATCCATCACATGTGTTGGATTGGACTGATTTAGAGGTAGATGAGGATGCCTCGTATGAGGAGAGACCGGTACGGGTCTTGGATAGGCGGGATCAGGTCCTGCGTGGTAAGACCATTCCTTTGGTGAAAGTCTTGTGGAAACATCACGGAGTGGAGGAAGCCACTTGGGAACGTGAGTTGGAAGTCCGTGAGAAATATCCGGACTTGTTTGTTGATGTGTGATCTTGTATTTAAATTTTACATTATGTTGAACTTAAGAGCTTTTATATATGTCTTAAGTTGTAAAACATTGAGAATGTTTTGATTATTGGAAGCATGTTTTGGAACTTGCCTCGTATGGTAGTTGGATGTAACACTATATATGTTGAATATATTGTTCACATTGGAAAGTTAGTGCATAATGTTAATGCATGTTGAAAATACATATGTTGTATACATATTGTGATATGTCTCTTGTTAAAGGGATGGGATGACCGGTAATGGGTCGAATTGTTGAATGTTAAATTGTAACATTGTCTAAAATGAAGGAAAACTTGTTTTGAAAACTTGTGCTTAATTTCGGGGGCGAAATTCTTTAAGGGGGGGAGGTTATAGCGATCCCGGGTTTACCCTTGTTATACCGTGATCCGGACATCTGTCCGTGGATGTTGGTAGTTGTTTATTATTTTGTTTACATCCTTTTACTTCGTATTTGAGTTATAGGATGTGTTGGGCGGGTTTGTTACAGGTTGGTTGAGTTTACAAACCAAAACTAGTTGCCCAGTTTACATTACGAAGATTCTTCTTTTATTTTTTTGTTCATATAATTTTATAGTATAATTTGTATCAAGTATTGTATTTATTTTTTCTGTTCATATAATTTTGTAACAAGTCATACAAAAATCTTAAATCATAGTGTAACTTTTTTCTATGAAATTATTATTTTTTTCATTGAGTTCAAATAACTCGACTGATTTTGTATGACTTGTTCTTAATTTTTATTTCAAACATTGTTCACGTCATTTTTTATAACTGGTGATCCAATTAGTGAGATTTATGGACAATTAAAGAGAAGTTAATTTTATTTGCTCAAGCCTCTGCCAATAGGGACCTTAATGACAAAGTTATTTGGTAGGTTATTTCCTATGACATTATTCCCTAACTTAGGAAAATAACCTCATCCGAAATAACGTAGGAAATAACTTAGGGAAATAACGTACGAAATAACATAAATAAAAAATTAATAAGCTCTCATAATTTTAAGCAATATAAAAAACATAACAAAAAAATTATCGACCTGAATCGAGTCAAACTTGAGTTTCATTAATATTAAAGAGCTCTCATTATGTGTTAAAAATTATGTATGCTCCTTTCAGATCTCAAGTTGAACTCTCAGTATGTGTCATGTTTATAGGTATTAATTGAGATTTGTCGGATCTACGCGGAAGGGACGTTTGGTGCGGGTTGTAAGATTAGTCGATAAATACGTAAACTATAGCGATCCCGGGTTTACCCTTGTTATACCGTGATCCGGACATCTGTCCGTGGATGTTGGTAGTTGTTTATTATTTTGTTTACATCCTTTTACTTCGTATTTGAGTTATAGGATGTGTTGGGCGGGTTTGTTACAGGTTGGTTGAGTTTACAAACCAAAACTAGTTGCCCAGATTTTGGCCTGTACGCTCGAGCGGAGGTGTTGGCGCTCGAGCGGAGATTACACCCATTCAGTATTTTCCTGTGCAGCGTTGTACGCTCGAGCGTGGTATTGGCCGCTCGAGCGGGGTTGTCTGAGTGCCGCTCGAGCGTAGGGTTGGGAGCTCGAGCGGAGGCCTGGTTCTGCAAAAGTGCTGGGCGAGTGCATTCTGCGCTCGAGCGGGAGGTTGGCCGCTCGAGCGGAAGTCTGGGAGTGGCCGCTCGAGCGGGGTGTTTTACGCTCGAGCGGACGACTGGGTTTAAGTCCCGAAATTGTGACTTTTCAAATCACTTTTTCACTTTCTCTTCTCTCTCTTACTTTTCCAAAATCACCATTGTTGAGCCTCTCACTCTAGACTCTACCTTCTCTCTAGGTTTTGATCTAGTAGGAGTGATTTACTCACCTTTGGCCTTTACAAAAAAGTTGTTGATCGTCGAAGGCTTCATTTTAATCTGAAGATCTCGGGTTTTGGAGCACGTTGGGTTTTGTCGTCTTCTACTTTGGGACTCTGAATTTGAGGTAGGGATAACCTACTCCTCTCTATGGGTTTTGTCTTTAAATTTTGGTATTTTGAGATGTTGGGCTTGGTTTGGTAATTTTGTGAAAGTTTGGAGCTTTTGTGTAATTTTACAAAAGTTGGGGTTTTATTCATAATAAACCTAGATGCATGTTTGGCATAGAAAAATGGAATGATTGTTGAATCATTGATGAAAATGGGACCTAAGGGTTGAAATGGTAATTATGGAAAATGGCCTAATTACATTGTTTAATTAATTGGGATAATTAATTGGTGAGAAATGAGGAAATGAAATGTTGATTGAATATCCATTTGTGCATTTATTTTCTGTTTTAGAAATAACTGCTTTGGGCTATCGGTGGAGGATAGTCGAGATTGTTGTAGACAATGCATGATGATTAGGTAAACGGAAACTAATCAATGGAATGTGTCATGGAACTTGACGGTTGATAGAATACATTAATTGTGTGTATTGTGTGATTGTATATAGAACCAATGTGTTTATATACGTTATGTGTAGAGGAGGAGATAGGGGATGTACTCCGCGGTTTAGGGGAAGATAGGGGATGTACCTCTAAACCGGATAGGTATTGGGAGGAGATAGGGGATGAACTCCGTAGACACAGCTCATATGCTTGTCTAGAGAAGTGAAGATAGAGCTCATATGCTTATCTTTGTGAAGTGTGGATACAGCGTGTATGCTTATCTGTGGATATTGTTGATATACATATCTGTTGTAGAGTGTGGATACAGCTTGTATGCTTATCTGTGGATATTGTTGATATACATATCTGTTCTAGAGTGTGGATACAGCTTGTATGCTTATCTGTGGATATTGTTGATATACATATCTGTTGAGAATGTGGATATAGCTTTTATGCTTATCTGAATGTGAGATATAGTTTTTATACATATCTGTGGAAATGATGATAGAGCTAGCATGCTTATCGGTTTGAAAAAGGGAAAATGAAAAGTAATTGGGACTTGTAAGTCGTTGACATAAATATGTAATTTATGTGATTGTATCAGTGTTGACCAACTATCAATTGCTAATGTTTTAGTCAATGTCCATGGTTGGTTTAGTGTATTTCTACTGGGCTGTGGCTCACCCTATATGGGAACATCATTTTCAGGTGCAGGAAGCATGCCACCTCCAAGGACATAGCTGGGAGGCTAGTGGCGGATATACTTTTGTCACTTAACTTTTGATGTATTACATGTAACTTCAAGCCTAGGGCTTAATGTGTAAACGAGTTAGTACTCTTTTGTTGTAACCAAGTGTTAACTTGGAAAGTTGTAAGCCTGTAGGGCATTTTGTTATGATGTTAACATGTAATATTTATGATATGGAGCTCTAATGAATAAAGGAATATGGTTGGTTTATATGTAAATGCATGTCTTATCTGATGGGTTTAATGTTATTATTTTGAGGGCGTTACATAAACTAATTCAGACATCCGACTATCATAAAAAGTTAAAACTTAATTGAATAAACATAATACAGGCGCATAGAGAATAAGTCAATTGGATAATTCAAATGGGTAAAAATTATCGAGAATGACTCATTTTATAAATCAAATATTTTAATTTTTCAAACATAATTCCTAAACAAATTTTTTTTTTTTTTTATATCAAATATTTTCATAATAGCATTTTCCATGACGACTTGAAAGGCCTCTTTTGGCAAAGAGGTAAAAAGTAATTTTTTGACTTCTAATTTTTTGTGGATCAAATTATTCGACCTCTAATGTTTATATCAATTTTTTTGTGGATCACTTCTAAAAAGTCATTTATTTATATCAAATTTATAAAAGGGAATGTCATGAAATTTAAGGAGGAAAAACTCGAAAATGAAATTCAACCCT
The DNA here is from genome assembly GCF_055761805.1 of Camellia sinensis. Classification (NCBI taxonomy): domain Eukaryota; kingdom Viridiplantae; phylum Streptophyta; class Magnoliopsida; order Ericales; family Theaceae; genus Camellia; species Camellia sinensis. Next base: position 68,571,866 of record NC_138961.1, on the reverse strand, counting down.
AAATGGGGCATGAAATTCAAGTAAACTATACTTTTTATATTTAACCACGATTAGATTTGAATTTTGTGCATAAATTTAGTAAAACCAATTTTTCTTATCGTGGGGGCATGTGGCATCAATGGCATATTTTAAAGTTTTCTTTCTTTAAAAAAAAATTTAGTGTACTACTTAAAGGGTCACCCATACAAAATATTAACAATCACAATCACTCTTTAAAAAAATTTAACAAGAAAACGAAAGAAGGCCTACACCGACATGAAATTCAATTATTTGACTTTTCTATTTTGCCATATCCGTATCTCTAATATATATATATATATATATATTTGTTCCTGGCCAAAATGACGAGAAAACTTCCATAGCAATTTCTTATCACAAATTTTGTTCCTTACTTTTCAATTTCTTGTTCTTACTTAAAAAATTGAAATTTAGAAAAAAAATATTTTTGTTACTCTATTAATTTTAAGTTATTACTACTCCACGTCACCTAATTAATAATAATTTTTACAGCCAAATTAACGTTTCTCTTTCTTATGTAATTAATTAACAGCATTAAAATTCAACAAATTATCTATAATTAAACACATTCAACAAATTCAACAAATTATCTATAGCAAAAGATTTCACATTCAACAGATTATCTATAATTAAAATTCAACAAATTATCTATAATTAAACACATTCAACAAATTCTCTATAATTAAAATTCAATACATTCAACATTCACATTCAACAAATTATCTATAGTTAAAATTTCACAAATATTATACCCTAACCCTAATTTATTATTTTTGATTTCACAACATTTTGTTCACAAATATAAACCCTAACCCAAACCCCACATTCATGAACCCTAACCCTAATTTATTCACATTTCATTCACAAACATAAACCCTAACCCTAATTTATTCACATTTTATTCACAAATATAAACTCTAACCCTAACCCCACATTCATGAACCCTAACCCTAATTTATTCACATTTTCACAAATACAAATATATTCACAAATATGTAAAGAAGATGATAGAAGCCATACCAACGAGAGAGAGATGGTACTGAAGCAGAGGGAGCTCGACAGAGAGAGAGAGCAGGGAGCACAATGACAGAGAGAGGAGTAAGAGCGAGAGAGAGACAGCAGAGGGAGAGGGAGCGAGAGAGAGACAGCAGAGGGAGAGGGAGACAGCAGAGAGGAGTAAGAGTGAATGCAAAGCACGGGGCTGGGGGGAGATTATATACAAGTTTTAAAATCGTGGTTGTGAACCACGAGTTCACTTAATGGCAAAAAATTTGGGCAAAAATCGAAGTTATAAAAAGCGAGTTCAGAACAAAAAGTTTTGCTAAAATCGTGGTTTGGAAAAGTGAGTTCGAATAAAATCGTGGTTACAAATAGCGAGTTCAGAACAAAAAAAATTTTCAACAAAAGCGGGGTTGCGAACAGCGAATTTAGAACATAATTTTTTTCGATGAACTCGTGGTTTGTAGCAGCGAGTTTAAAGGAAAGAAAAGTTAATTAAAATCGCGTTTTATAACCACGATTTATTAATCGAAAGCGCTTTTTGTATCCACGAATTTAAGACTTCCCAACTTTCACCCAGGACAGGCGGAAAAATGTTAAAATCGCGATTATGAACCGCGAGTTAACTTATTCTGGGAATTCTTTGAAAACTAGGCTTAGTTTGGGAATTGATTTACTATTTTAGCTTATTTAGGGAAATGGCCCGTTTTTGGGGGTTTTTTAACTCAAATTTAAATTTGATATGGGTAAAAGATAAGGCTTTTTTTTTTTTTTGATAACTAGGTAAAAGGTAAGGATTTTGTTTGAAATCATCTTTGTTAAACCTTGATCATTTATTAAGATAGTTTTTATTTTTGATCAACCCTTTGTTTTGATTTTTTAATTTTTTTTTTCTTCTAAAGTTTGAATTTTGCCTATTTGAAGTTTAATTCCGTGGAAGGGGTTGCATTTTACTTACCATCTCGGTTTGAAGTTAGTCCATGGTTGTGTTGTGCTTTGTTATTGGGGTCTGAAGTATTTTGTGTTCAATCTACGGGGAGTGTAGGCTTTTGTGGTTTTCATCTTAATTGGTTTCTGATAATGTGGGTTTTTTTTAGTTTTAGGTTAGTGTTGTGCAAAAAGTTTATATATGTCTTTTTAGTGCTTTGTTTGGTTATGAATTGTTGAGGGAAAATGGAAAGAAAATGCATGGGAATCATTATTCCTTGTTTGGTTGCCATAGAATTCAATTATAAAAAGAAAATAAGATGCGTATATGGTAAAGTTCTTGATTCTAGATACCATTTCATCTATTTTTCATTATTTTCATGTCGTTTCATATAAAATTTATAATATAATGATTTTTAACGTGGAAGGGAAGTCACGGAGTAAAATCGCTTTTGTTTTCACTTTCCTTTCCTTTCCTTTCCTTTTCCTATTCCCTTAACAATTTCAAGTTCAAAACAAGCCTATGGCCTTTATTTATTGTATACTACGGATTTGTCACAAGGAAAGTTTTACAGACATTAATATCGTAAACTATCCACAATAGAATGTGATAAAATCAATTTCATAGGAGGAACACAAATTTTAGGTATTCAATTTATTCAATAATTATATTTTGACCATGCTTATTTGTGTAGGGAATTAGAAAGCTCTGTTTTGAGCTTTTGGATTTAAAGGATGCAGTGGAGAACTTATGTGGCAATACACGCACAAAGTACTTGGCTTTCTTGAGGTAATACTATGTCTCTGTTTTTTGGTTGCTGTATGATCCCTCCCTTTGCGTTTATGCATCTATCTAAATCCATCCCTTTTAGTCCCATCCCTCTTTAAAGACTGGGATGTGTTAATATGACAATAATGATAATTATCCCCTTTATTCCCATCCCTCTTTAAAGCCCCCCACTGTTTTGCTCCTCAACAAGCTCCCTCGCATCCGGCGACGCACACGCCTGCTCAACACCACCCTTCTCCAAACCAACACCTCCCATCACCTGATCTAAGATACCATTCCCCAAAACCTTCTTTGCCCCAGACACCACTGACCGTTGCTCAGGACCATCCTGCCCCAAAGCATCATTCAGACATCTGAAAACCTGATCAACCGGAGGGTTCACCTGAGACCAAACGCGAGGAGCTGTAGCTCAGAAAATTAACCTACACATAAAACCCTAAAAACAAGTATAACAATAAACATTTATTCCTCACAATATATATAAAGTCTCAAAATTTGATCCTTGCTAAAACTCAAAAATATCAATAGCAATATAATGTGTGTTTGTATCTTTATCTATCTAATAAGACTGATGATTCAATGATCTAGACAGCAATAAAAAATATCAAGTTCTAATAGGTCCAACAACTATTATGGTACATCACTAATGATCCTATAAAATATCTCACTCAAACGTATACCTTTAAGTTGTTTTTTCCCAGAACCAAGTTCGCCTCATTCTATATGAGTGCGTTGAACAGCATTCTCTTTTGGTACTATTTTTAATGCAATTTTCCTTGTTAAAAGAGTGCACCCCTTTGTTTTGAAGATATTTACTTCATAAAAATCAGCTTGTGGTTAATTGCTTCCTAACTTACTTTAATTGCTTTTGTTTGGTACATTAGTGGTTGACTACATATGTAGAACGTTGATTATGATGATTGTTGTAGGTTATCTGAAGAAGTCGTGGAAGTGGAGCACGAGCTAAATGAGCTCCGTAAGCATATTTCAGCTCAAGGGATTCTAGTTCAGGATTTGATGAGTGGTGTATGCCGTGAATTGGATGAGTTTAACGGGTCTAGCGGTGACATACAGGAAGCTGAGCAAAATCTTGAAAATTGTGAACTCGAAGTTCCCTTGCTAAATGAAGCAGAGGGTCACGAGAGGATGTTTCTGGAGAATGTTGATGTTCTCTTGGCTGAGCATAAAGTGGAAGAAGCACTGGAGGTATTGGATACTGAAGAGAGAAGCCATCCCGAGCTGAAAGGCTCAGGAGATACTTCTTCTACTGAACCGTCCTCATACAAGTCCGCTTTCTTGAAAAGGAAGGAAATGCTTGAGGATCAGCTAGTTGAGATCACTGAACAACCCTCAGTTGGTATTCTTGAACTGAAGAAGGCTTTATCCGGATTGCTAAAGCTTGGAAAAGGTCCTTGGGCACATCAGCTACTGTTGAAATCATATGGGTCCCACCTCCAGAATAGCATCAAGGCTTTTCTTCCATTCTGCCATACTTACGCAGAAACATATTCAGCCACGTTGTCTAACCTTGTATTCTCTTCAATCTCATTGACAACAAAAGAATCTGGTTTGATATTTGGTGACAATCCTGCTTATACCAACAGAGTCATTCAATGGGCAGAATGTGAAATTGAATCTTTTGTACGGTTGGTTAAGGAGAATGCACCTCCTTCTGACACAATATTTGCTTTACATGCTGCTAGTATTTGTGTTCAGGCTAGTCTTAGCCACTGTTCTGCATTGGAATCACAAGGTTTAAGACTCTCAAAATTGCTTTTGGTACTTTTGCGGCCATACATAGAAGAAGTCTTGGAGTTGAATTTTAGGCGGGCTAGAAGAGTAGTCCTTGACATTGCTGGAACTGATTGTCGCCTCGTTTTGCATCGCCACTATCTATTTTTGGAACATCATGTGATAGTTTGCTCATTCATAGTGGAATGAGGTTCATTTTCGTTGCCAAAGTAAGTTTTTCTCATCTGTTTGGGGAATTATCTCTTATCCCAATAGTGAAACTTTCATTGTACATGGTTTGCACGTAAATAATTATAAAGCAATATATTTATTTGCTGTGACTTACATTGGAGATTTTGAAAGTACTTAGGATTTGAAATACTTTTTGGACCATGAGATTTTGCGTAATTTGAGAATCTAGACAAACAAGTTTCCTATGAGAAGAAGTGACAGAGAAAATCTTGCAATTATAAAATCATTCTCTCATCATATGCATTAGGGTTAACCATACCCCATTGTGGTCTACTGAAATGTAGGTCTTCCTCTGCCGTTCCCATGCAATGTCCCTAGGCATCAAGTAATGAAGCTTAGGGAGACATGCTTCTGGTGTGTGGCTCAGATGCTAAAATATTTCTTAAATTAGTCAATCTAGTTACATGCATTATAGAAAACAAGGATATGCCTCCTAATAAGCCATGTCTGACATGTGTTGGACAATGACACTCATCGACATGTGCTGCCCATGTAGGACATCTGTCCAAATGTGTTTTATTTGTTTATGTTTCCTACACATGTTGGATGCATGTCTATGGCTTGTGTCTACAGACATGTATTCTTGTAGATTTGCTTAAGGCTATCATTACATGCATGTGTGCATGCCCAAAGTTTTTATGTATTTTTAGCTATAATAATATTCTTGACACATGGCAAATGTCTTGTAAGTCAACTTCAAACCATGCGCATGGATGTGTTGTATGGTTTGGTTGCATGCTGACTTAAGAATGATTATCTTGGAGGCTTTTCCAGGAATCAAACAGCATAGTTAGAGCCAATAGAGAGATGGGTGATACATACTCAATTCAATTTTTTTTTTTTTGGTACGTGGTTGGTGATGTCTCAATTATCAATTCATCTCGTAACCTTAATAGTGAAATATTCTTTACAGGATATAGTGGAGCAGTTAACCCCCCTGGTTATTTTGCACTTTGGAGGAAACGTATTGACTAGAATTTCACAGCTTTTCGATAAGTACGTGGATGCTTTGATTAGAGCGTTACGTGGCCCATCTGAAGATGACAATCTTACAGAGTTGAAAGAAGCTGTACCTTTTAGAGTCGAAACAGATTCTGAACAGCTTGCTCTATTGGGAACTACATTTACTGTTGCGGATGAACTATTGCCAATGCTTGTGTCTAGAATTTGGAGCGCATTGAATGAAAGCAAGGAAGCAGCGAACGGAGTTGTTGAAAACATCCTGCCTATGGCAAACAATGCTATAGAACTCAAGGATTGGAGGCGCCATCTTCAGCATTCATTGGACCAGCTCAGAGATCACTTCTGTCGACAATATGTTTTAAATTTTATTTATTCAAGAGATGGAGAAGCACGTTTAGGTGCACAGATTTATTTACATGGTAAAGGTGATGATCTGATTTGGGATTCTAACCTGCCTTCACTACCCTTCCAGGTTATCTTTTTCTCCGCAAATTGCTGAAATTATCATTGCCCTCAGATGTTATACACTATTCTTCGATGCATGGTATAATTTAATATGCTCTCTCTGCTATCCAGATTCCCATGTTTAAATGGGAAGCCAATTCATTTTTTCATTTGTTTTTAGTGTCAATGAAGTAAGTAGACACATGTAAGTTTTGGTAATATAAAAATTATGTAAACTTTAATCACTTCGTGTAATCTTGTGAGCTTTTAATACTTCTACTTCCATCTAATACTTTTTTATTTGATAATACTTCCCGTCCACATTGTGTTGTTGTTTGTATTTTTTGACTTGTTTAATTGTTTTGAGCTACTGTATCTGATGGTTTTATGTTGGATAACATACTAAAATGTTTGTGTGAGTTTATGTGCTTCTTGCATGTGTGGGCATGTTGTGTAAGGTGACGTGTAATAACTGCTGTTTGGTGTTGTGTTTTCCATCTGTACATGTTTTTTGCAAAACCTTACACTTAGAATTCCTGGAAATTCCACCCCAATCTATTTTATTTTCACTTCTGAAAAATTCAAGTTACATCTTGCCAGAAAGTGCATTTTCCGAGATATATTGGACCCTATAAATAAAAACAACGCTCAATTAGTACACATTAATGTGTGTTTAGGAGGGGAAAGATTGGATATACACCTAACCTTCAGCACAGTGTACAAAATAGTTGCCTTGCCCCATGACTTGAACTCATAACCTCAAGGTTATTAGGCCAAGGTTTTACTATTGAACCAATAGTCACCCCTAAATTGGAGCCTACAAATATGCTTTGAAAAATACCTTCTTTTATTTAGCCAAATAACAAGTACATTTCTTCTTTTCAACCAATTTTCTTCATGTTCTGCTAATGAAACCTCATGCTATGATTTCAGGCATTGTTTGGGAAGCTGCAACAGTTAGCAACTGTGGCCGGAGATGTGTTACTTGGAAAAGAGAGAGTACAGAAAATTTTGCTTGCCAGGCTAACAGAGACCGTGGTAATGTGGTTGTCTGATGAACAGGAGTTCTGAGGTGTGTTAGAGGATGATTCTGCTCATCTTCAGCCATTAGGGTTGCAGCAGGTGACTTTTACTATCTAGATTGCTCTGTCCAATTTATTTAAGATGAAGTGAAAGATATGGTAAGATGAGAAAAGCACTAATAAATGGGAAGGCAAGCCAAACTAATCATAATAAGTAAGAGAAGAGAATGTGCTGTCTATTAAATTATTTTTCAGCGATGGGTAACTGATCTACATCTGCTGTTTGTGTTGTTTTTCGTAATTGTATCCCATTCCAAACCTTTCCTCCTTAATCCTAGAATTCAAAATCAAATATTTCTCATCTTGCATAAGAAGGAAGTTTGTTTTTGAATTATAATTCTAGATTAGATCAATGTGGAATCTTCAGAATTGAATCTCGGAAGATAGTGGGAAAGAGATTTGAGTGAAGATCTAAGAAACAAAGAAAGAAAAGAGGGTTCATTTTAGAGAGAGAGAGATTGGCATCAAAGTAAAGAATGAGCTTTAGGTGAGAAGTCTTTCAGTTGGGGATACATCTATAAAAAAGATGTTGTACACAGTCGAGTGGATAACCTCTAACAAAAAAGATGCACAAGATTGGACTACATGTGGAGGGTGTTCAGCATCAGGGGTGGCACTAGATGGGCTTTAGGGTAGTCACTGTCCATAAGTTGTATGTTCCATGTGCTTGGAATTCCATGTGGGTGTTTTAACAGCCTATGAAATACATATTACCAATTTTCTTGTAATTAATTTAACAACATTCAAAAAGGAAATTTGTTGTCCATGTATGTTTGTTGAGATCTCGATTTAGTATGTACTTCGCTCCTATTGAGCTTTATTATTTAGGTCTTTTTCACCGGATGGTGTTAATCTCTCTCTCTCTCTCTCTGTGTTGAGCTTTTATTCAACTTTGCCTTGGCAGTTAATTCTAGATATGCACTTCACTGTTGAAATTGCACGTTTTGCGGGTTACCCATCCCGACACATCCACCAGATAGCATCTTCCATAATAACCCGTGCAATCAGAACCTTCTCTGCTAGGGGCATAAACCCACAAAGGTAAGCCAGCCATCAATCCATTTTGCTTAGAATATTTTCTCCTTCCATTCTGTTCTTCTACCTTCAATTGAATTGATTTTTTTTCTTTTTCTTTTGTCAGTGCACTTCCCGCAGACAAATGGTTTGCTGAAACTGCAAAAACGGCAATACACAAGCTTCTACAGGGAGCCTCTGGGTCAGATACATCAGATATTGATGAAGACCACATCGCAATGGACGATGAACACATCATGATGAATGATGAGCAATTCTCAGACACCGATGAGTCTCCTTCTTCACTCTCCACAGTCGATTCATTCGAGTCTTTTGCTTCTGCTCAGATGGGTGAACTTGAAAGTCCCGTCTACTTGTCAGATCCAGAAGACTGACATGTCCAATCGAATTAGCTTGATCAGATGGCGATGATATTCGGGGATTAAGATGGCTTTGGATGAATTTATGAGCTATATTCAAAGATATTGAGGCTAACATGCTAGTTAAGAGCTAGTTTGTTAAACTGTTGTTGTTGTGGTTTAGAACTTAAAAGATTTTGTAGCAATTGACTCTGCTTTGCTCCTGATTCTGGTACCTATGTTAAAAGAAAGTGCATTTAAGCAGTCAATATAGGTCCTAAGTTTAAATTAAAGTATTTAGATGGTCTAATCCTCAATAAACTATTTTATTTTTTATCTTTTCATGTCCATGTACAAATGTGCACCTCACCCATTATCTACGTTATGAAATCCTGGTTTCGTTGCATAGTTGGAATTTGATGCTGGTTGGTTTTGTTGGTTTTCTTTTTACAAAGGGAACAGGGGAAAGGGAAATTGAATCACGTAGTAGATAATAAGACTCAAATCACACATCACACCTTACACGACGGTCCTTTTTTTAGTGGACGGTCTTTGGTTTTGTTGGTTTTGGGGTTCTGTGGTGGGGGGGAATGTTTGTATTGTAATGTTTATTTGTGTGTACCATGTAAGCACGCCCACATATTTGCCACCAATCATTTTGCACACATTGATTACCTTGTTATTTGTGCAAAGGTTGTGCTTCAAATATGTTTGCAGTACATGTGAGGGCAAAAAATTAGGATTATCTTTTGGGAAAGAGATGGGAGGTGGTGGTGGGATCATTGTAATGGTGGCAACAACGTTGAAATGTGAAGGGGAGGAAGGCCATGTTGGTGGTGGAAGGTGGTTTTTTTTCCTTTTTTTGACTGTAAGGCGGTGGGGATAACAGGTAGTTTGATAGTTGACATCAAACTAAAAGAGTGAATAAAATAGTGTCACATTGCGTGATTGTAAAGTACATATAAAGAAACAAAGGCAATAATAAAGCAGAATAGAGTGAAACGTCAATTTTGTTAGAGTATGTTTGTTTGATTGACTCATTGAAGGGATTGGATTGCTAGTGAGGCCACCTCACCTATGGCTTGTTTGGTAAGCCTTATACTCTACTGGACTATTAGTCCAATGGGATTGCCAGTGATGTACGTTAATGGGCTTAGTTTTTCTTGTAAAAGCATGTGATTGGAAAAAGAGGGCTTAGTTTTTCTTGTAAAAGCATGTGATTGGAAAAATAGTGAGGAGATTGAAAAAATAAGTGTAATTTTTTATTTTTTTTACCCAAGTGCAGCCTATTATTTGTAATTTTTTTTATATTTGTTTTAGAATTTTTTTTTAATATCGAAATATATGTATTTTTATTTTCTATAAAAATAATTCAACAATTCCATCACTAACCATCTCTCCTACTATTATCAAAACAAACACATTTTTACTTAATCCCTTTAGTAACAATCTCCATATTAACAATCTATTCACAAACCATTCTCTCACTAACAATCTCATTCAACCTAATCCGTCAACAAACGTGACTTTAAAAAGTACTTTTCCTTTCTCTAATAATCTCATTCAACTTAATCCATCAGCAACCATGGCCTTAAAAAATACTTTCCCTTTCTCTAATAATTGGCAAGCTTGGGTTTCAAAATCCGTCAGCAAGCATGGTGTAACAACCCTCACCTTACTTTTGTCATACTTGCATACATTCATGCATGATCTTGTCTTGATATGTTATTTTGCTAGTTTTGCCTTACCTCGTTTTGGCTAAGTATTGCTTGCATGATTTTGTTCTTTGCTCGGCGTGTAGCCGAGGTCATCTTGAGATTTGACCAACACTGAGCCTTGTACTTAGAACTGTTTTGAGACCTTGGTTGATCCCCATCTTCACCTCGGGCTTATTGCCGAGATGCCTTGCACTTAGTGAACCTTGTCCACAGGTAGGTATGGCCTAGGCCGAGATGTGGCACACCCCGGCCAAGGTGTGGCACAGCTTAGTCAAGCGTCGTCCTCCCTAGCCGATGTCTTTGTTACCCTGTTGCCGAAGCTGTGACTTTAGCCGATGTTGTTACTTGCCGATGTGTCTTACCTAGCTTGCTGCATACGCTTTGTCAGAGACTTGTCTTATCTATCAATCACCTTTTTGAGTTGAGCCAACCCAATAGCGCCACGTGTCCGAGCTGATTGTTAAGACAGCCGGCAGGCCTCGAAACAAATCATTTCTTTGTCTCAAATCTTTGCCTTTAGAGAGAGAAGCTCTAGAGAGAAGGAAAAGAAGTTCTTGAGTGAGAGTAAGTCTTCCAAGCTTGATCTTCGTGGTTTGATCCGTTGGATCCGAGTTTTGAGGTAAGAACCTTGATCTACTTTGATTGTTGATATTGATCATCTAGCTGCATTGCATGATCGGATCTGTTTTGCATGTCATGCATCGATTTGAAGTTGGTTTCGGAAGAAAAAGATAGTGTTCATATGTTCTTGAAGAAAGTCTCGTTTTGATCCAAAAGTTGGAACCGAAATCATGTTTTTATGTTTGTTCTTGCATGACCTTCTTGTATGGGTACCCAGGTCCATGTTTTGAACTCTTGGCTTGAAAACTCAGATTTTTGTATCAAGTTGTGAACTTGCATCCACCTTCCAAATGATCATGTTCTTCATATTCTTCAAAGGGAAACCCAGGTTTTCCCAGCTTTGTTTGATGAAGCCCTCGGGACCACACCTCGGCAAGGATGTGTGGGATCTCGGCAATGACCTGGTTGGTACCCAGTGTGTTTTCGTGGGACGGGAGCAATGTTTAAACTCCCAGCATGTGTTGTTTTGCTATTTACTTGGATCTGATAAGAATGCCGAGATCATTCGCATTTGCATATAAGGCTTGTTTTGAGAATATGATTTGCCATGTGATTGTAGGACCTTGATCCTTGCCTTGAGCCTACACCTGAAGAACTAGGTGAGTGGTGCTTTTAATAAAGCTATGTTACACTATTTGAAAAGTCTTGCTTTGCTTGTTTTGATGAAAGTATTTGCTAAGCATGAATGAATAGCCCTGTTTTGATGTATCAGTATAAGCTTTGTTTTGATGTCATCCTTGAAAAGTCCCTTGTACTGGAGGACTCTAAACTTTCGCAGTACCAAGTGCAAAAGTCCCTCGTGCTGGAGGACTCTAAACTTTCGCAGCACTAAGTATAAAAGGATACGGTCCTTTCTTGGGAGCACTAGAATGTTAAATCGTGCTACGGGCCTAAGTAACGCAAGTGCCGAAATGTTAAATCGGGCTACAGGCCCCAGTAACACCAGATCATCGTGTTAAAAGGAGCTACGGGCTTAAGTAACACAAGTCCCTTGTGCTGGAGGACTATAAACTTTCGCAGTACCTTTGACTCAACGATTACGGATCGTACAGTCTTTGTTTTGCCGATGTAAGTAAGCATCCCTTGAGACTTGTAAGATTTGATTGATGAATACGGTTCATCCTTTGTTTTGCCGATGTAAGTAAGCATCCCTTGAGACTTGTGAGATTTGATTGACGAATACGGTTCATCCTTGTTTTGATAGAGTTTGGTGTGTTTTGCTTTGAAGGAATCTCAGCTAATATCTGTATGGTTTTGGCGTGTTTTGTTTTGAAAGACTTCGGCTATATTCATGCAAAACCTTTATTTTTAGTACCATTCACTGAGTATCCAAGCTCACCCTCTCTATATATATGTAGGTGATGAGCAGGACGTCGGCGACGCCTAGAATGTGTTTTGAAAGCTTGTTTTGGATCCATGATTATGTCGGCATTATTTTGTATTCACGTCGGCAATTCTTGAAAATTATGCTTCTTAGCTTGTACTCACTGTATTTTGTATATGTCGGCTCGAGAAGCCTTTTGATCAAGATGTAACACATATTTTGCTTTTGTTGTATTCAAGTTTGTAAAGATGAATGCCATTACATTGGATCTATGCACTGCTCTTATGGACTACTTGTATCTTAGATTATTGCTTCCGCATTTGTGAGCCCCGTTTATTATACTCTGATCTTGTTATAGTTTTTGAAAGTTGGCCTTCGGTAATCTCGGATTACTGGCCATCACGGCACCAAACTACTAGGGGCGGTTTGGGGTCGTGACAGAGTGGTATCAGAGCACAAGTTCCTCGGTATACGTTATTCACACATTTTGAGTCCTAAGAGCATAGGATTTCCCTTAGAAAGATGTTAGGGTTGCATCATGGTATTTGTTATTTGAATGAGGTGTGCATTGTCTTGATATACATATTAGTTGCTTGCCTACGGGGTTATTTGCTTACTTGTTTTAAAGTCATACTTTGCACGTTCATAGCATCATGAGGAGAGGTAGACCTCCAATTGGCCGGGATCAGCCCGAAGACAGAATGGACAGACTGGAAAGATTAGTTAAAGGTTTGGCTCGCGAATTGAGGCAAACAAGACAGCAGTTCGCCAGTGCTACGTCGACCCAGGCCGAGCAGACCAACGGCCGAAATGTAGTCCCGCCTCCACCTCCTCCAGTGCCGCAAGTTCCCCCGCAACCAGCCTTATATGGGGATGGCACGATAGCTTTGATCCGGGAGTTCAAGAAAATGAAACCACCGAGATTCTCTGGGGGTATAGAGCCGATGAAGGCTGAGGCATGGGTCTTAGAAATGGAAAAATTGTTCGAGGTCTTCCCTAGCACCGACGCTCAAAGAGTGACGTTGGCAGCATTCACATTAGATGATGACGCTCGCAGGTGGTGGATGATGGTGAGAGAGAGCAATCCAGATCTGACATGGACTCGATTCTTAGAGTTATTCTACAACAAACATTTTCCCCTAAGTGTTCGAAACCGGAAGGCTACCGAATTTCATACCTTGACGCAAGGCAACCGGTCAGTGGCGGAATACGACCGCACTTTTACTAAATTGGCGAGGTTTGTGCCTCACATGGCCAACGATGAATACATGAAGGCCAGGAAGTTCGAGTGTGGGCTTCGCGGACCGATTCAAGACTGAGTAAATTTACACAATATGCCGACTTATGCCGAAGTGTTGGACAAAGCCATTCAGGCCGAAGCTAACCTGAATCGATACCAGAGCTCCGGAGAGAATCAGCGAAAGAGACAGAACTATGACAACCGCCGAGGACAGCTGGGCACCAAGAAGAAGACGAACATGGGTAGTACTAGTAACCTAAGGCAGGAAGGTAATGCTAAACCGATGTGCTCGGACTGCGGGAGGCAACATTTCGGGGTCTGTCGTCGGACGACAAGAGCTTGTTATGAGTGTGGCGAAGTGGGTCACTATGTGAAGGATTGTCCTAAGACAAAGGCAGACAACAACAAGAAAGGTGAGAATACCTCGGGTTCCGTTCTGAAGGGTAATGCTGGGAAAGGACAGATGAGACAGGGCAGAGTATTTGCGTTAGTACCAGGAGACACTCAGAATGCTGAAACAGTGGTGTCAGGTATACTTCTAATTTGCTCCCAAGATGCCTATGTGTTGATTGATTCGGGTTCTACTCATTCGTTTATATCTACTAAGTTTGCTGAGAAAATTAATAGAGAACTAGAGCCCCTTGATTTCGTATTATCTGTGTCTACTCCATCTGGGAGATCTATGATTGTTGCATCCATCTATAAAGCATGTGTTGTTGTGATTGAGAATGTGGAATTATTAGTAGATTTAATGCCTCTAGACATAGCCCATTTTGATGTTATACTGGGAATGGATTGGTTGGTCGCAAATCATGCATCTATTAACTGTGTTTCGAAAAGTGTCACATTGAGACCCCCAAACCTAGCCGAGGTTATTTTCCAGGGTAAAGGGATAGTGCCCCCACCTTACTTGATTTCGTCCATTAAGGCCTATAAGTTAATTCAGAAGGGGTGCCGAGGCTACTTGTGTAGTATACTGAATGATCAGAATGGAAATGTTGATTTAGCCGACATCCCAGTTGTTAATGAATTTTCTGACGTTTCCCAAACGAATTGCCTGGTCACTTAACCGATAGAGAAATAGAGTTTACTATTGACATCATGTCGGGAACACAGCCGATCTCCAAAACACCTTATAGGATGGCCCCAGCTGAACTTAGAGAATTGAAACTACAGTTACAAGAATTGTTGGATAAGGGATTTATTAGGCCGAGCACTTCACCATGGGGAGCACCTGTTTTATTTCTTAAGAAAAAGGATGGCACACTCCGCCTTTGCATCGATTATAGAGAACTTAATAAAGTCACTATCAAGAACAAGTACCCGTTACCTAGGATTGATGATCTGCTTGACCAATTACAAGGAGCCCAAGTCTTCTCTAAGATTGACCTTAGGTCTGGTTACCATCAGCTTAAAGTTAAAGCCGAAGATGTTGAGAAGACCACTTTTCGGACAAGATATGGCCACTACGAGTTTTTAGTAATGCCTTTTGGGGTGACCAATGCCCCTGCTGCATTTATGGATTTGATGAACAGAGTCTTCAAGCCATATTTGGATGAGTTTGTAGTTGTGTTCATCGATGATATATTGATCTATTCCAAGAGCGAAACTGAACACGAAAATCATTTGAGACTTGCCTTGCAGATATTGAGAGACCGGAAATTGTATGCTAAGTTTAACAAGTGTGAATTTTGGCTTTCTACTATTTCATTCTTGGGTCATGTGATTAGTAAGGAGGGTATCTCGGTTGATCCTAACAAAATTGAAGTCGTAGTAAATTGGCCGAGGCCGACTAATGTGTCCGAGATTCGTAGTTTTCTGGGTTTGGCAGGTTATTACAGGAAATTTGTGAAAGATTTCTCAAGGATTGCAATTCCATTGACGCAATTGACTAAGAAGGGAACACTGTATGAATGGACTAAAGATCGGGAATCAGCTTTCCAGGAACTGAAGACGAGGTTAGTTACAGCACCAGTACTCACACTCCCATCAGGTAATGAAGAGTTTCATATCTATAGTGATGCATCGCATAAGGGTTTGGGTTGTGTGTTAATGCAAGGAGGTAAGGTTATAGCTTATGCATCTCGTCAGTTGAAACCCCATGAGAAGAGCTATCCTACCCATGATCTAGAATTAGCGGCCGTGGTATTTGCTTTGAAGATTTGGCGTCATTATTTGTATGGAGTTTCTTGTCAGATTTTTACAGATCATAAGAGTTTAAAGTACCTGTTCACTCAGAAGGAATTGAATTTGAGGTAGAGAAGGTGGCTTGAGTTGTTGAAAGACTATGATATGCAAATTCAATATCACCCAGGTAAAGCTAACAGTGTAGCCGACGCTTTGAGCAGAAAGTCAGATGGAAATTTGGCGTGTTTGACCATGATGACAGTGGAGCCGACCATTGTTGATGAGGTAAAGACAAGACAGATGGAGGATAACTTCTTCAAGAGAATAGCCGAGGAAATTGAAACAAAGCTGAGATCAGGATATACTATCGAAAAGCAAGTGCTTAAGTTTGAAGGAAGGTTATGCGTAGCCGACATCCCAGAGTTAAAAAGGAAAATTTTGCAGGAAGCTCACGGTTCTAAGTTTGCTGTTCATCCAGGGAACACCAAGATGTATCAAGATGTGAAGCAGACCTTCTGGTGGCCAAACATGAAAAGAGAGATAGCCGAATTCGTGTCCCAGTGTTTGCATTGTCAACAAGTGAAAGCAGAACATCAAAGACAGGCAGGACTTCTTCAACCTTTGCCGATCCCTGAGTGGAAATGGGAACACATCTCCATGGATTTTGTGATTGGTTTGCCGAAGACACCGAAGGGTATGGATTCGATTTGGGTTGTTGTTGATAAATTAACTAAATCAGCACACTTTTTACCTGTTAAGACTACCTTCAACGCCGATCAACTTGCCTTGTTATACGTGAACGAGATTGTCAGACTTCATGGAGTGCCGATGTCAATTGTGTCAGACCGAGATCCTAAATTTGTTTCTAGATTTTGGCAGAGTCTACAGAGGGCTTTCGGAGCCGAGCTGAGATTTAGTACGGCTTTTCATCCCCAAACGGATGGGCAGACAGAGAGGACAATCCAGACACTTGAAGATATGCTTGGACTTTGTGTATTGGACTTCCTAGGAAGTTGGGGAACACATTTGCCCTTAGTGGAATTCGCTTACAACAACAGTTATCAAGCTAGCATTGGCATGGCGCCATACGAAGCTTTGTACGGAAGAAAATGTAGGTCGCCGATATGTTGGACCGAAGTCGGAGACAGAGCTCTGCTTGGTCCCGAATTGATTCAAGTGACAACAGAGAAGATTAAACTTATCCAACAGAGGATTAAAACTGCCCAGAGCCGACAAAAGAGCTACGCCGACCAAAGAAGGAATGAATTAGAATTCGAAGTTGGGAATCATGTATTCCTGAAGGTTTCACCAACAAAAGGAGTTTCAAGATTTGGCAAGAAAGGTAAATTGGCACCACGATATATTGGACCGTTTGAAATTCTTGAAAGAATTAACCCCGTTGCCTACAGACTTGCTTTGCCGCCAGATTTGAGCCAAGTTCACAATGTGTTTCATGTTTCGATGTTGAGGAAGTACATCCGAGATCCACTACATATAATTGATCATTCTGGGATTACGGTTAATGAGGATTTGGGCTACGAGGAGAAGCCAATGAGAATTATTGACAGACAAGTGAGGCAGTTGAGAAACAAATCGATACCGATGGTAAAGGTCGAATGGAAGGAGCATTATGGCACAAAGGCCACGTGGGAAAAGGAAGAGGATGTGAGAATCCGTTATCCAGAATTGTTCCTGGAACGAGGTAATTTAAGTTTGGGGACCAAACTTCTTTAAGGGGGGTAGGATGTAACAACCCTCACCTTACTCTTGTCATACTTGCATACATTCATGCATGATCTTGTCTTGATATGTTATTTTGCTAGTTTTGCCTTACCTCGTTTTGGCTAAGTATTGCTTGCATGATTTTGTTCTTTGCTCGGCGTGTAGCCGAGGTCATCTTGAGATTTGACCAACACTGAGCCTTGTACTTAGAACTATTTTGAGACCTTGGTCGATCCCCATTTTCACCTCGGGCTTATTGCCGAGATGCCTTGCACTTAGTGAACCTTGTCCGCAGGCAGGTATGGCCTAGGCCGAGATGTGGCACACCCCGGCCAAGGTGTGGCACAGCTTAGTCAAGCGTCGTCCTCCCTAGCCGATGTCTTTGTTACCCTGTTGCCGAAGCTGTGACTTTAGCCGATGTTGTTACTTGCCAATGTGTCTTACCCAACTTGCTGCATACGCTTTGTCAGAGACTTGTCTTATCTATCAATCACCTTTTTGAGTTGAGCCAACCCGATAGCGCCACGTGTCCGAGCTGATTGTTAAGACAGCCGGCAGGCCTCGAAACAAATCATTTCTTTGTCTCAAGTCTTTGCCTTTAGAAAGAGAAGCTCTAGAGAGAAGGAAGAGAAGTTCTTGAGTGAGAGTAAGTCTTCCAAGCTTGATCTTCGTGGTTTGATCCATTGGATCCGAGTTTTGAGGTAAGAACCTTGATCTACTTTGATTGTTGATATTGATCATCTAGCTGCATTGCATGATCGGATCTGTTTTGCATGTCATGCATCGATTTGAAGTTGGTTTCGGAAGAAAAAGATAGTGTTCATATGTTCTTGAAGAAAGTCTCGTTTTGATCCAAAAGTTGGAACCGAAATCATGTTTTTATGTTTGTTATTGCATGACCTTCTTGTATGGGTACCCAGGTCCATGTTTTGAACTCTTGGCTTGAAAACTCAGATTTTTGTATCAAGTTGTGAACTTGCATCCACCTTCCAAATGATCATGTTCTTCATATTCTTCAAAGGGAAACCCAGGTTTTCCCAGCTTTGTTTGATGAAGCCCTTGGGACCACACCTCGGCAAGGATGTGTGAGACCTCGGCAATGACCTGGTTGGTACCCAGTGTGTTTTCGTGGGACGGGAGCAATGTTTAAACTCCCAGCATGTGTTGTTTTGCTATTTACTTGGATCTGATAAGAATGCCGAGATCATTCGCATTTGCATATAAGGCTTGTTTTGAGAATATGATTTGCCATGTGATTGTAGGACCTTGATCCTTGCCTTGAGCCTACACCTGAAGAACTAGGTGAGTGGTGCTTTTAATAAAGCTATGTTACACTATTTGAAAAGTCTTGCTTTGCTTGTTTTGATGAAAGTATTTGCTAAGCATGAATGAATAGCCCTGTTTTGATGTATCAGTATAAGCTTTGTTTTGATATCATCCTTGAAAAGTCCCTTGTACTGGAGGACTCTAAACTTTCGCAGTACCAAGTGCAAAAGTCCCTCGTGCTGGAGGACTCTAAACTTTCGTAGCACTAAGTATAAAAGGATACGGTCCTTTCTTGGGAGCACTAGAATGTTAAATCGTGCTACGGGCCTAAGTAACGCAAGTGCCGAAATGTTAAATCGGGCTACGGGCCCCAGTAACACCAGATCATCATGTTAAAAGGAGCTACGGGCTTAAGTAACACAAGTCCCTTGTGCTGGAAGACTATAAACTTTCGCAGTACCTTTGACTCAACGATTACGGATCGTACAGTCTTTGTTTTGCCGATGTAAGGAAGTATCCCTTGAGACTTGTAAGATTTGATTGATGAATACGGTTCATCCTTTGTTTTGCCGATGTAAGTAAGCATCCCTTAAGACTTGTGAGATTTGATTGACGAATACGGTTCATCCTTGTTTTGATAGAGTTTGGTGTGTTTTTGCTTTGAAGGAATCTCGGCTAATATCTGTATGGTTTTGGCGTGTTTTGTTTTGAAAGACTTCGGCTATATTCATGCAAAACCTTTATTTTTAGTACCATTCACTGAGTATCCAAGCTCACCCTCTCTATATATATGTAGGTGATGAGCAGGACGTCGGCGACGCCTAGAATGTGTTTTGAAAGCTTGTTTTGGATCCATGATTATGTCGGCATTATTTTGTATTCACGTCGGCAATTCTTGAAAATTATGCTTCTTAGCTTGTACTCACTGTATTTTGTATATGTCGGCTCGAGAAGCCTTTTGATCAAGATGTAACACATATTTTGCTTTTGTTGTATTCAAGTTTGTAAAGATGAATGCCATTACATTGGATCTATGCATTGCTCTTATGGACTACTTGTATCTTAGATTATTGCTTCCGCATTTGTGAGCCCCGTTTATTATACTCTGATCTTGTTATAGTTTTTGAAAGTTGGCCATCGGTAATCTCGGATTACTGGCCATCACATCACCAAACTACTAGGGGCGGTTTGGGGTCGTGACACATGGCCTTAAAAAATACTTTCCCTTTCTCTAATAATTGGCAAGCTTGGGTTTTAAAATCCTTTTAAGACATAGAGCCATTATCACTTAGAGGCAATTTGGAAACTTAGTAAAAAGTCAGCTTTTTTAGTTTTTTAGTTTTTTTTACACCAAAAGTCAAATTTTTTTACACAAACAAGCCACCAAAAAGTCAAAAAAACAAAAAAAATAATTTTTTACTAACTTCCCAAAACACCAATTACTAATTTCATCATAACTTAGAAAAAAAATATTTGACCAAATAATTATTCCTCAATTGATATACACTTACTTTTTTCGCATATCAATTTAATCATGTATCTTAAAACATACATTAATAAAACTCATTGAAAAATACATTGTTTAAATTCATGAAATTAAAATTTTAAAGTTTAATTTATGAATGGAGTTAAACCCTAACTTAGGCCTCGTTTGGAAACAGGCTAATTTAGTAACTTTTTGCCTATTTGGCTAAAATATGAGCTAAAAAAAACTAGTATGTTTGGGATGACTTTTTGGCTTTTTACGAAAAGATGTGCAAAAAGTAGAGAGAAAAGAGAATCTTTGACTTTTTGGTATGGGTTATTGGCTTTTTAGTTAATTTAGTAACTTTTTGACTTTTTGGCTAAAATGGAGGGTTCCCAAATGAGGCCTTAGGCCTCGTTTGTGTAGACGCCCCATTTTTGACTGCCTGTAAGACTTAGGCGCTACTGATTGCTTACTCGATGGTACAGGTTATGCTATGCAAAGGTTCGATTTCTTTAGCAAGGAGAGCATCAAATCCCAAACCTCACACCCCTTTTTGGACCAAAGCTTTTTGACCAAAATGATTTTAGACCTTAAAACCCTCTCTTTCAAAACATTTTTGAAAGAAGTTTCTACGATATTCCGAGGCTCGCATTTCGTTCAATGTTGCGCTTTTCAATAAATTGAGCAAGGACAAAGTGAAAATGCATGAAGGAGAGGTGAAATCTTTGAAAAAGACTCTTTAAAACACCTTGGTTAGAGGTTTGGAGTTGAAGAAAATTGGAGGAGAGGGAAGAAACCAAGTTAGGCATAAACCGTTAAGAGAGAGAGTCAAGAAGCCCTCACTAAATCGGGCCTATCTGTCACGACCCAAACCCGCCCCTATGGGTTTAGCACCGTAACCAGCCAGTAATCCGAGATTACCGAAGGCCTGCTTAATAGTAATACAGTAATACAGAGTACAGGGGCTGGCGGAAGCCAATACAGTAAATAAACAATGTCCAATGAGCTGTGACAGTCTGTAAAAGACTTTTCATTCAAATATATACAGTCAGACAAAACAGTATGTACATATATACGATCATTCAGTTCAGGGGCCTAATCCCTATCAAACAGTATAGTAACAGTCTATACAGTCGAACATGACAGATACAGAGACAGATGGGGAATTTAAAAACACCCTTAAGCCGTAGCTTGACAGGCTCGGAACCTCGCAGTGAGGCACAACGGTTGGCTTGACAAAACTGGAGTTTACCTCGACGCTTCTAGCTGCGGTCTGGTGCCTGCACACCTACATATATATATATGAATAGTGAGCTAAAGCCCAGTGAATAACACAATGCGTAAAGAGGTTAAGAATGAATGTTCTTACAGTAATGAAAACAGTTCATTAAATCAGTATTTCAGTCGTTCAGTCGATACAATCATATGTGGTACATCCATTAGCATAACAGTACAGTAAACAGTAGGTCTTAAAAAGACCGAGCAGTAAATGATGGCCATCAGTCAGTAACAGTAATGGTTCCAACGAGGGAACCGACAGAGATCTCTGTAGCAGTAGCAGTAAACAGTAGTTGCTAAGGATGCCACAATACAGTTCAGAATATAGGACATACATTCATTCAATTAACAGTATCAGTTCAAAAAGCAGTACGGTTCAATTGTTTAGAAGATAATCATTTTGAACATATCTTTACACAGTTGTTACTCATAGAGTTTTGGGCTACAGTAAGCTAGAGCGCGTCCCCAGTCGCTAACCCTACACAGTTACAGATTGAACACACACTAAGCTACACAGTTGGGAAGGATAATAACTTAATCCCTAATTGCCTCGGTGTGTTCTACATCTATATCCTCATTAGGATGCCTTAAACTAGGCCTAAGAATGCCTAGGATGAGATGAGGATGCAAAGATGCACTTGAAAAAGCATTTCCAGACTTCTCAGAAAACGGGGGTCACGCTCGAGCGTAGGTTAATCCGCTCGAGCGGACATGTAGACAAAGGTTTCCGCTCGAGCGTAGACTTACCTGCTCGAGCGTTCTTCAAAACAGTCAAAAGTGCTGGAAAGGCGAAAATCACGCTCGATTGGGCGCTCGACACCCGCTCGAGCATGAGACACAATGCCCCGCTCAAGCGTCAATTATTCCGCTCGAGCGGAATTCAAAACAGAACAAAATGCTGGGAGCACGATTTCCACGCTCGAGCGTCAGTCACCCCGCTCGAGCGTGAGTCCAAATTCTGGAAATTCCAGATTTGAACCTCAAGCTCAAAACCAAGTTTTAAACCATAAATTTCGATCCTCTTGGGCCAATTTTCCAGAAAACACATCAAAACTCATACTTTAACATGATTCAAAACTCAATTTGTAAAATCAAAGCCCAAGGGTGATTCAAATAAATCCAATTCAAACCAATTTCCATGAATATGAAGAACATGCAAATATGCATGAATTTAAACCATTTCAAGCTTCAATTTCATGCTCTAATGAGCCAATTATTTCAAAGACAAGGTGAAAACATGGTCTATTGTAAAAATATGAGCATGCATGTACAATTTCATGAAGGACAACTTCAAAACTTCAAAGTAAAGGCATGCATGCATGAACTAGGCTCCAATTCAACATCATGAGACCAAAACTTGACTTAAATCACTAAAGGCTCAAGAACCACGCATGAACAAGCTTAAATACAACAATGAGAGGTTGGAATTCCTTACCTAAGTCTTGAATTAGAGGTATGGAGGCTCAAGAAGGCAAATCTCTCACAATTTCTTCAAGATTCCAAGCAATTCAAGATGAATTCACTCTAACTCCCTATTCTCCCTCTCTAGTCGGCTATACACTCAAGAATAATGGCTGAGCAAATGTTTGTAATGCAAGACTAAGCCTTAGACAAGGTTTGGTGTAATGGCCCACTCAAATGGCAAAGTTGTAGTTAAGTCAAACTATGTAACTTCTCAATAATTAACCTAATTTAATCATACCGAATCAGTTTTCAGATAAATATACCATAAAATCACATTAATTCCAAGGATCACAAATCATCAATCAATTTCGGATTCGGCCGCCGATAAGGCCTTCAATTTGTAATTTAAACATAAAAGCACGAACAGATAATCAAATAACCAAACAGATAGAATTACAATTAAACAGGTATACTCAGTTAATTCAGTTTCAATTTCAGTCGGTCAGTTCAGTAGTTTATTCAGTTCACTTATCAGTCATAATCAGTTCAGTTTAACGGTAATTAGTGGTTAATCAGTAAACAGTGACGAGGGTTGTTACAGTCTCCCCTCCTTAAAAAGAGTTTAGTCCTCTAAACTCGAGTTACCTTCATTCTGGAAGAAAATAGGGTTCAGTGGAAACAGTTCAGGATATCTTTTAGCCATGTCATCTTCCCTTTCCCAAGTGGCATACACGCCACCATGGTTTTGCCAGTCGACTTTCACTAGTGGGATCTCTTTATTTCTCAACTTCTTGATCCGTCTGTTTACAATCTGTATGGGCCGTTCCTCGTAAGTGTAGTCATCACTCAGCACTGCACGAGTAGGCTCTATCACATGAAAGGGATCCCGGAGGTAGTCCCTCAACATAGATATATGGAAGACGTTGTGCATATGCTCCATTTCAGGAGGAAGCGCAATTTGATACGCCACCGGATTGATTTTCTCGATAATCTCGTACGATCCGACATATCTCGGCGCTAACTTGCCTTTGACTCCAAAACGAGTCTGGCCTTTCATCGGTGTCACTTTCACAAAAATGTGATCACCCACTTCATACTCTCTATCTCGTCTTCTAACATCAGCATAACTCTTCTGTCTGCTCTGCGCAGTTTTCAGTCTCTGTTGTACTAGTTTCACTTTCTCAGTTGTTTCATAAACAATCTCGGGCCCAAGCAGATGCCCATCTCCAACTTCTGTCCAGCAAATCAGAGATCTACATTTTCTGCCATACAAGGCCTCGAAAGGCGCCATACCAATACTTGAATGGTAGCTGTTGTTGTAGGCAAATTCAGCCAATGGCAAATGGCTTTCCCAGTTTCCCTGAAAATCAAGGACACACATTCTCAGTAAATCCTCCAGAGTCTGGATGGTTCTTTCTGACTGGCCATCGGTCTGAGGATGATAAGCACTACTCAGTCTCAATTCAGTACCCAATGCAGTCTGTAAGCTTTGCCAAAATCTCGACGTAAACTTCGAATCCCTGTCAGAAACAATGGACACAGGCACTCCATGTAGTCTAACAATTTCATCAATATAGAGTATAGCCAATTTGTCCGCGTTATAAATTGTCTTAATAGGTAAGAAGTGAGCAGATTTAGTCAGTCTATCAACAATAACCCAAATTGAGTCCATACCTTTACTAGAGCGAGGTAATCCAATGATAAAGTCCATGGTAATATGTTCCCATTTCCACTCCGGTATCGGTAAGGGCTGCAATATGCCTGCGGGTCGTTGATGTTCGGCTTTGACTTGTTGGCAATGAAGACATTTTGATACAAAATCGACAATTTCTTTCTTCATTCCCGGCCACCAGAAATTCAGTTTC
The DNA here is from genome assembly GCF_055761805.1 of Camellia sinensis. Classification (NCBI taxonomy): domain Eukaryota; kingdom Viridiplantae; phylum Streptophyta; class Magnoliopsida; order Ericales; family Theaceae; genus Camellia; species Camellia sinensis. The sequence goes on along the minus strand of NC_138961.1, from coordinate 68,547,254 downwards.
AGATCTTGATACATTTTCGTATTCCCGGGATGGATAGAAAATTTTGAATTGTGGCCCTCTTGCAGAACTCTTCTTTTTAATTCAGAATCATTTGGTACGCACAGTCTTTCTTGAAATTTCAGTACATTACTTTCAAATTTGAAACCCGGTCTTGGTTTGGATTCCCTTTCTTCGATGATCTTCTTCAAGAAGTCATCCAATTGCTGTTTCTCTTTAATCTCTTCAATCAGTGCCGGTTGGGCAGAAATAGCAGCTAAGGTTCCACCTTGTTCTCGTACAACAATTTCAATTTCAGATGTTTCAAGGTCACAAAGCAACTCTTTCTGCCCGGTAAGCAAACATGCTAAATTTCCAGTCGATTTCCGACTCAGTGCATCGGCAACGGTGTTGGCTTTTCCCGGATGGTACAAAATCTGTAGGTCATAGTCTTTAATCAGTTCTACCCATCTTCGCTATCTCATGTTCAGTTCTTTCTGTGTGAAAAAATATTTCAGACTCTTATGGTCGGTATATACTTCACACGTCGCCCCATAAAGGTAGTGACGCCAGATTTTTAGTGCAAATACTACTGCAGCAAGTTCCAGATCATGGGTCGGGTAGTTCTTTTCATGCGGTCTCAGTTGTTGGGAAGCATAGGCAATTACTCTCCCATTCTGCATTAAAACACACCCCAAACCCTTATGAGAAGCATCACTAAATGTGGTATAACCGTCCATACCTGATGGTAAGGTAAGAACTGGTGCAGTCACGAGTCGAGTCTTCAACTCTTAGAAAGCTGATTCCCTTTGGTCAGTCCAGTCAAATGACATCCCCTTCTATGTCAGTTGAGTTAATGGTAAGGAAATTTTGGAGAAGTCTTTGACAAATCTTCTGTAATACCCGGCTAGTCCCAAAAAGCTTCGAACTTCTGTCACATTTGTTGGTCTAGGCCAGTTCACTACAGCTTCAATTTTCTGCGGATCAACAGAAATTCCATCTTTGCTAACAACATGCCCCAAAAACATAACATGATCAAGCCAAAATTCACATTTAGACAATTTAGTATAAAGTTTCTGTTCTCTTAGGGTCTGTAGGGCAAGTCTCAGATGATGTTCATGTTCTTCTATACTTTTGGAGTAAATCAGTATGTCATCAATGAATACAACAATAAAGTCATCAAGGTACGGTTTAAAGATTCTGTTCATGAGGTCCATGAATGCAGCAGGTGCATTGGTAACTCCAAAAGACATAACTAAAAATTCGTAATGTCCATACCTCGTTCGAAAAACAGTTTTATCAATGTCTTCTGGTTTAACTTTCAACTGATGGTATCCAGATCTGAGATCGATCTTAGAAAACACTTGAGCACCCTGTAACTGATCAAATAAGTCATCAATACATGGCAATGGGTATTTATTTTTCACAGTTACCTTGTTCAGTTCACGGTAGTCAATGCACAGTCTCAGTGAGCCGTCTTTCTTTTTCACAAATAAAACAGGAGCACCCTAAGGCGAAGTGTTAGGTTTGATGAACTTCTTATCTAACAGTTCCTGCAATTGCACTTTCAATTCTTTCAGTTCAGTTGGAGCCATTCGGTAAGGAGCTTTAGATACTGGCTGCGTTCCCGGAATCACATCAATGGTGAATTCAATCTCTCTGTCAGTCAAATCCCCTGGCAGATTATCTGGGAAAACATTTGGAAATTCTCTGACTATAGGAATACTGTTCATGTTAGCATCATCATCAGTAGATACAGTCAATACAGAACACAGATATCCCTTACAGCCCTTTCTAATCAATTTAACAGCTTTCACAGATGAAATCAAATACGGAGGAGGTACTACTCCGACCCCATTAAACACAAATTCGGGTAAACCCGGTGGACGGAAAACTACTTGTTTCGTTACACAGTCTATGGTAGCATTGTATTTTGTTAACCAGTCCATTCCTAATATTACATCAAAATGATCAATGTTCAGAGGCAGTAAGTCAATAAACAAATGTGCATCACCAACAATAATTTCACAAGCAGGGTACATATATGCACAGGTCATAGATTCCCCAATGGGTGATGATACAGCTAACAGATAATTCATGGGTTCTAATGGTCTATTCAGTTTTTGCAAAAAAACATGCGACACATATGAATGCGTAGACCCCGAATCAATCAGTACATAAGCATTTTGGGTGCAAATAGAGAGAATACCTGACACAATGGTCTCGGTATTCTGCATGTCTCCCGGTACTAGGGCAAACACTCGGCCCTGCCTCATGGGCTCTTTCCTGGTAGCTTTGGGGTTCGGTTTTGGTGCAACAGTTGAGGCTGCCACGTTTGGTGTAGCTTTACTACTGGCCTGTGGAGCAGAGGGGCAGTCTTTAACCATGCGGCCTACCTTGCCACACCTGTAACAAGCTCCAGATATTTTGTAACAGAGCCCTTTGTGCTTCTTGCCACACTCAGAACAGGGTGGTATGAAACCACTTCCCTGGCTGGGGCTAGTTGTTGACCTCGTATTCTGTTTCTTGTTCACTGGGTTATGTTTGCCTTTCTTGAATTTGAAACCCTGCCTTTTCCCACGCCATTCAAACGCTGGTGTTTTAGTTTTCAGTGCCTCGATGTTCGATTCAGCCATCAAGGCTCGGTCAAGAACATTTACATAGTTTGGTAGCTTCAGAACATTAATTCTGTCGAGAATTGCAACATTAAAGCCACCTTCAAACTTCCTGGCCTTCTTGTACTCGGTGTCCACCATGTGTGGTGCATATCTAGCAAGTTCGGTGAATTTTGTTTCATATTCAGCAACAGACATTGTGCCCTGTCTCAGCTGTTCAAACTCAGTTACTTTTCTATCCCTGACACACTGAGGGAAATACTTTTCGAAGAAGGCTCCTTTGAATTGAGCCCAAGTCATAACTGTATTTTGATTACGGATAAGCATCCAGCACCTTCTAGCTTCTTCTTGCAAAGTAAAGGTGGCCAATAGCACTTTATGTGCTTCAGAGCACGGAAAAACCTCAAATAATTTTTCAGTCTCAAGAACCCATGCTTCAGCCTTTAACGGTTCAAGGCCTCCCTGAAAGGATGGCGGTTTCATTTTGCTGAACTTGTGAGTGAGAGCAATTATGCCCCCATCATTAACGTTAGTATTATGTTCCGGTACAGCCGGAGGAGGAGGTGGAGGCTGTTGATTCTGTTGCTGGTCTAATCTTTCAGTTATCAGTTCCATATCCGTTCCAGTCTGGCCATTCTGGCCTCAAGGGATGAGGATTCAGTTGCAGTGTTTGCATTATCCATTTCACTATAAGCAGTTGTAACAATTATCAATATAGGCAGTCATTGTTTACACAGGTTCATACTTTAGCATATATTCAGTCAGTCATATCACACACTTATCATGCTCATGTAATGCCCTAATCACTTTTCTAGGACATCCTATAGCTCATTTGGACATGTGTGTGCGGTATAACTCGTGGTAAGTATCGCTCTGATACCACTCTGTCACGACCCAAACCCGCCCCTATGGGTTTAGCACCGTAACCGGCCAGTAATCCGAGATTACCGAAGGCCTGCTTAATAGTAATACAGTAATACAGAGTACAGGGCTGGCGGAAGCCAATACAGTAAATAAATAATGTCCAATGAGCTATGACAGTCTGTATGCCAAAAAGACTTTTCATTCAAATATATACAGTCAGACAAAACAGTATGTACATACATACGATCATTCAGTTCATGGGCTTAATCCCTATCAAACAGTACAGTAACAGTCTATACAGTCGAACAGGACAGATACAGAGACAGACGGGGAATTTAAAAATACTCCTAAGCCGTAGCTTGACAGGCTCGGAACCTCGTAGTGAGGCACAACGGTTGGCTTGACAAAACTGGAGTTTACCCCGACGCTTCTAGCTGCGGTCTGGTGCCTACACACCTACATATATATATGAACAGTGAGCTGAAGCCCAGTGAATAACACAATACGTAAAGAGGTTAAGAATGAATGTCCTTACAGTAATGAAAACAGTTCATTAAATCAGTATTTCAGTCGTTCAGTCGATACAGTCATATGTGGTACATCCATTAGCATAACAGTACAGTAAACAGTAGGTCTTAAAAAGACCGAGCAGTAAATGATGGCCATCAGTCAGTAACAGTAGTGGTTCCAACGAGGGAACCGACAGAGATCTCTGTAGCAGTAGCAGTAAACAGTAGTTGCTAAGGATGCCACAATACAGTTCAGAATATAGGACATACATTCATTCAATTAACAGTATCAGTTCAAAAAGCAGTACGGTTCAATTGTTCAGAAGATAATCATTTTGAACATATCTTTACACAGTTGTTACTCACAGAGTTCTGGGCTACAGTAAGCTAGAGCGCGTCCCCAGTCGCTAACCCTACACAGTTACAGATTGAACACACACTAAGCTACACAGTTGGGAAGGATAATAACTTAATCCCTAATTGCCTCGGTGTGTTCTACATCTATATCCTCATTAGGATGCCTTAAACTAGGCATAAGAATGCCTAGGATGAGATGAGGATGCAAAGATGCACTTGAAAAAGCATTTCCAGACTTTTCAGAAAACGGGGGTCACGCTCGAGCGTAGGTTAATCCGCTCGAGCGGACATGCAGACAAAGGTTTCCGCTCGAGCGTAGACTTACCTGCTCGAGCGTTCTTCAAAACAGTCAAAAGTGCTGGAAAGGCGAAAATCACGCTCGATTGGGCGCTCGACACCCGCTCGAGCATGAGACACAATGCCCCGCTCAAGCGTCAATTATTCCGCTCGAGCGGAATTCAAAACAGAACAAAATGCTGGGAGCACGATTTCCACGCTCGAGCGTCAGTCACCCCGCTCGAGCGTGAGTCCAAATTCTGGAAATTCCAGATTTGAACCTCAAGCTCAAAACCAAGTTTTAAACCATAAATTTCGATCCTCTTGGGCCAATTTTCCAGAAAACACATCAAAACTCATACTTTAACATGATTCAAAACTCAATTTGTAAAATCAAAGCCCAAGGGTGATTCAAATAAATCCAATTCAAACCAATTTCCATGAATATGAAGAACATGCAAATATGCATGAATTTAAACCATTTCAAGCTTCAATTTCATGCTCTAATGAGCCAATTATTTCAAAGACAAGGTGAAAACATGGTCTATTGTAAAAATATGAGCATGCATGTACAATTTCATGAAGGACAACTTCAAAACTTCAAAGTAAAGGCATGCATGCATGAACTAGGCTCCAATTCAACATCATGAGACCAAAACTTGACTTAAATCACTAAAGGCTCAAGAACCACGCATGAACAAGCTTAAATACAACAAGGAGAGGTTGGAATTCCTTACCTAAGTCTTGAATTAGAGGTATGGAGGCTCAAGAAGGCAAATCTCTCACAATTTCTTCAAGATTCCAAGCAATTCAAGATGAATTCACTCTAACTCCCTATTCTCCCTCTCTAGTCGGCTATACACTCAAGAATAATGGCTGAGCAAATGTTTGTAATGCAAGACTAAGCCTTAGACAAGGTTTGGTGTAGTGGCCCACTCAAATGGCAAAGTTGTAGTTAAGTCAAACTATGTAACTTCTCAATAATTAACCTAATTTAATCATACCGAATCAGTTTTCAGATAAATATACCATAAAATCACATTAATTCCAAGGATCACAAATCATCAATCAATTTCGGATTCGGCCGCCGATAAGGCCTTCAATTTGTAATTTAAACATAAAAGCACGAACAGATAATCAAATAACCAAACAGATAGAATTACAATTAAACAGGTATACTCAGTTAATTCAGTTTCAATTTCAGTCGGTCAGTTCAGTAGTTTATTCAGTTCACTTATCAGTCATAATCAGTTCAGTTTAACGGTAATTAGTGGTTAATCAGTAAATAGTGACGAGGGTTGTTACACTATCCATTTGTACACTTGGATTTCAGCTATGAGACCACCACCGTTGGAAAGTGGACTTTCGGGGCTTCATTTTGCACTCAAGAATCTCTTAAAGCCGTGTCCGGATGAGGGAGATATGGCTGGTTGAAGTTGGGCATCAACCCGGTTGGACCAAAACTGAACAGTCTTCACTAAAAGAGGAATATCTCTTAGCACACTTATAATTTTGATGTGAGGATGCTATCATTGGAAAGAAGACTTCCGGGGCTTAAGTTTAGGCACAAGAATGACTTGAAAATGAGTCCAAATGAAGGAGTTATGCTTGTTTGAAATCGAGGATAAGGACCCGTTTTTGCCATCGGCCACTGGGGGAGTGTGCCAACCACAAATGGAGCTTTCTGGCCATAGGTCGGCCAGAAGTGACCCTAGTCGGCCACCATTAGTGGCTGGTCGGCCACCAATGGTAGTCGGTTGCCCAAAAGTGTCCAGAAAGTTCAGAATTTGCAGATATTTTGCTCCAGCTGTTCTTCGAAATGCTCCAACTGTCTCTAAATCAGATATTTCAACCCAAGGCTTGTATTTTTCTATGTATAGAGACCATATCTCTCATATTTTAAGGTTAGAAAGTTTGGGAGCCTCTCTCTCTAGATTTCTCTCTCTCTAGAGCTTTTTTGTTTAGAAGCTTGCATACTTCAAACTTTAACCTATCAACCCTTAACCAAAGTGGTTCATCCTTGGGCTGAGGTTGCTTGAAGCTCTCTTGGAGCCTTCTTTGAGCTCTAAAATGGTGGTTTAAGCTCAGATTTGTGCCTATTGTGTGCTGTGCTTCAAAGGTATAGAACTTACCCCATTTATGCTTATTTTGCACACTTGTTTTGCCACCTTTGTAAACTGTTTTTGGCCTGGTTTTTAACTACAAAAACCTCTGTTTTTAAGGTTTAAAAATGGTGGTTTAAGCTCTTTTTGGAGTTAGGGGTGGTCCACCCTTCTTGTAGCTTGCTTGCTAAGTTGTTGTGCCATCTTTCAAAGTTATTTTAAATCAAACTTTTTGGCCTTTCTAACCACTGAAAATCAGAGAGTTTTCAATGGTAAAAGTGTGTTTTGAGGTCCAAAATAGGAGGAGGTGGCCTCCCCTCCTTGTGTCTTGTTTGCATGTGTAGATGGCCTAGCATGTAAGCATGTTTTTCTACCTTTTTGTGACTCAATCTCAGCATGTTTTGGCCACTGATTTGCCATGATTTAGCTCTGTTTTGAGCTGTCTTGATCATATGAGCCATGTATTGTATAGCTATAGTGCAAATGCCTTCACTAGCTTTGTGTTTTAAGGCCTCTAACATGTTTTACTTGAGAGGATTGCATGTTGTAACATCATTTAGCATGTGATTTCAGTGTGTATAGCTCTGTCACACTCTCACTTATTCCACTCTTTCATTGCTTTTGAGAGTTGTGCTTTGAGCCTTGTTTGTGAGCCAACATGTGAGCATGTTTTTCTTACCTTTTGTGCTACCATCTCAACTTGTTTTAGCCACTGTTTTGACATGTTTAAGCTCTATCCAAAGGTGGTTTGGTCATTTGAGCTTGATATTGCATGCCTCTAGTGTAGTGTTTTTCACTAGCTTTAATGATTTTGGCTCTTAACATGTTGTGCATGTGTTGCTTGCATGTTTTAGCATTATTTTTCATGTCATTTCAGCACTGAAAATTCTGTAACCTCTCTCATTTCTTCATTTTTTCATTTGTTTTGAAGGTTGGTCAACCTTATGATTGTATTTAAGTTTGAGATAGAGCTTGTGCTCAATGGCTTTAACCCTCTTATGGGGGGGTTCCTCCTAGTCAAAGGCATGATCTCTCTCATGTCTTAAACCATCCTTTGGTTGACCCCTCTCTCATTAGAGGACAATCACATTGGACTTAATCGGTTAAAGGATTAATCGGTAATGTAAGATGTGTAAACAAAATGAGCAAAGTAAAACATGAACAAGATAAGCATTTGTGTTGCATTGCATTTGTTTGAATCGGACATTAATCCAAACACAAGAAATGTGGGACGTTTCATACTCAAAGTGATGAAATGTAAGAACCTGAATTTTTAGACAACTAATTAGTTGGATAATAACAATATTAAGTCATTAAATTATAAAATTATAATAACATCATAACTAATACCAATATTGAACTTCTTTAAATAAATGTATTTATCTTTATGTGATTAAATTTCTGTATCTAAATACAGTTGTGGAAATTAAATAATTTAAACAAATAATACCTAAATTAGTTAGAGGATAGTAGGAAGCAAAACATCTAGTGAGTGTGTTATATATACACATTGATTCTTATTATGTAAATAATAATAATAATAAATAAAATAAAATATAAAAAATAAAAAAATCAGATTTTGGGCAGAGGGATCCGACCACCCTTCTTTCCCAAGGAATGTTGAACAAGAATTCCAATGCATGCTACAACATGCTTACTGCCACACTCCTAAGGCTTTTCCTTGGGCTTGTTGTGTATGTTGTGTACAGGATGGGCATGCTCCTCTCCAATAATACACAACCTCATTAGGGGAAACAAGCATGCCTTAGGATAGAAATTCAAGCCAATAAGAAATCCTGGTAAAGAGAAAATAAAATAGAATAAACAAATATAATTTAAAAATCAAATTCCCTTTCACAATGCCTACATAAGAACTCCATTTCAGCCACCTTTCGGAGATACACGGCTGAGTAAGGAAAGAAGGGAAAGAGTAAAAAAAAAAAAAAAAAGAAAAAGAGAGGAAAAGGAGGGTACTTGGCAATCACCATTTCAAAACTAGTTATGATAATTGTTTGTAAAAGCTCTTGAGGTAAAAATACTCAACCCCTATCCTCCCTTAGATGTTTTTCCTAACTAAATCTATACATTAAAAATATGCAAGAGTGTGTATTGATAATACACAAATGCTCAATGCATGTCACATTTGGATAGAATGATAATCTTATGATTATGTGATTTCTGTCCTTCTTACAAGTATGGATTAGATGGTTTAGCTACTGATTTTTCTCTTCATGTGTTCAAGTATTCTCCATTGTTGAATCAATCTTGCATGCTTTTGAAATTGTGTTTACTCTTTATAAATATTATTTTCGTCTATTCCTTATTACCACTAATGAAAGTAAATATGAAGGATTAGAGTTTCACATGGGAATAATAGTAAGAAACATTTTTTTTAGTCTTGCATGTGATTCATGGTGAATGCAAAGCGTGTTTTTCGCAAACTAACAAACTTCCAGCAAAAACAGTTTTTTTTTGTCCGTTTTGAATAAATCCTAAACAAACTCATGAGAACACTTTCATAAAATCTGAAGTTATTGGAGTTAGTTTAACATGTTTTTCATGGTGCTAGAATATTGAAGAAATTTTTTTGACAACATTTCATGGCCTGAATACATTTTTAACTTCATTGTTGTTTGGAGGCAGCAACAATGCTGACTTTACCAGGTCACCGTTTATTCCACAGAATGAATTTTTAGGTAATTCAAATTGGAAAAGTTATATTTTTAAGTTATCTTTCAAATTCCGCTGGTTTTATAATTTTTTATTAAGAATTGAAAGAGAAACGCCAATTTTTCCAAAATGTGACAGAATCTGTCCAGTTTTCTTATAAAAATTATTTGACCATCTTTGACTAGTTTTCAGTCTTCACACTCTTCTGGAAATATGTTCTAAACTCAAAAATTTATCAAACCGTTCTAACCATGCCTCTTTTGGACACCTGTTTGAGGCCCCTTTTTATTTTTCAAACACAGAACACCACTGCTGGAAATCAGGGTTTTAGAGGCGTTTAAAAAACGCCGCTATAAGTCTTAAAAACGCCGTCAAATCTTTTTGTGACGTTTAGCACCAAACGCCGAAGATGTGGCCGTCGCTATAACTCTACGGCACTTCAGAAACGTCGCTATATTACTATAGGCGGCGTTTTAAAACGCCGCTAAAAGTTCTACTAATTGTAACATGACGTCACCATGCTATTTAGCGACGTTTTTAAAACGCCGCCGTATCTCTTTTTTCCAACTATTTAGCGACGTTTTTAGAAACGCCGTGATAGCTTTTTTTTAAAAAAAATTTGTGCTAATTTTTTGTTATTGAACTTAAAAAATGCCTATAATAAAACTAAAATAGTGCTAATATAAAATAATAACTTCCATTCATATAGTAAAATCCTATCAAATGATAGTCCACAATCATTGTGCAAAAAAAAACATTCACACAAATCAAACGGTGTATGTTACACAAAAACATTTCATATTTCTCATACACTAGAAATCTTCATATGGTCGTTGGAGAGTTATTGAGTTAAGAACAAGTTATCAATGCAAATAAACTCTCTATTTCAAATACAAGAACCAACAAAAAAAAATAAAAAAATAAAAAAAAATCATATTAGTCCTCGGACTACCAGGTCACCAACTAAAGTAGTAAACACCAGACTTTCTTGTTCATCAGCATTCTTCTTTAGATCTGCCAATCTGATGGCACTAACAAAAGCAATCTTGCATACCACCACACATTCTGGATCAGGAGAACCACCAGGGACAAGCTGCATTACGCACAAAATGTTAGAATTGTAGAATACAAAATCAAGAGGACTCAGCTTCTCAAACAAAATCAATAGGACACAGACACCATGCAAAAGAAATTTAGGGATTCAAACGGCTATTTTGGCAAAAAATCATTACAAGATCTTGAACTTCCATCACAACATAAAAGCAGAATCATAGTACCTATGAAGCTTGCTGAAATAAGAAGCTGGTTTGCTCCATCCCACTAATCTAGAGAAACGCAAGGAAATCAATATTCCAACACGTATAGAAAACCGTTAGCAGTAATAAAACATATCGTACTAAATAATCCAACGCAACAGCAGTAATAAAACATATCGTACTAAATAATCCAACGCAACAGATAACTAACTAAATCAATAAAAGCAGATTTCAGATTTCAGAGATGCCTCAGTTTCTCGTTAGTTAACATGAGTAATCAACAAAGTCAACCGCTTCAGATTTCAGAGATGCCTCAGGTGTTGTAGATCTAAATCTTTTGATTGGAGATCAAGTCCATCATCTCATTCGAATCAATCTCGCATAAATCTGAATCATGGATAAGATTTCAGCAACTACAAAGGACAGAGTATATCTGATCATGGTGGATTTGGCAGTATTGTTTAGGTCACTGGAGTCAGATCTGAACCAAGATGGAAATGCATAGGGAGTAAACATGCATTGTGGTTTGTGAATTATTGGGTGAATGATACAAGTAAACACAATGAGAAATATAAAACAAGTGTGGGGACTGGGGAGTACTTAAGCAGAAGGAAAAAATGCAATCACCTTGCATTAAAGAGGCCTCAAAAGCCTGGATTCATGGTCGCTATCCAGCTCATTTTCTCAGCTAGCCTGAGTTGCAAAATCACCCTCCCAAGTCCACAACTGGTATTGCCGCCAACAGTCCTGGGTATGACTTGGTTGCTGCCACAGCTTACGTTATCGAGATCTTCAACCAATAATCTGATAACATTCTAATCCAAATTAAATTATCTTATGAACAATCCAAGAGGGGCTTATGGCATCACCAATAGAAATAGAGCACAAGATGGTTTGAAATTGAGCTATTATAATGATTTAAAGTTTAGATGGTACAGAGGGATCTCGGTTCTCCCTATCATATGGTATTTTATTTTATTTTATAGTTAGTATATAAAAAAAATAAAAGATTGCAGCCAACAAAAATTAAAAATAGAACAAAAAATATTTACCTGTTTTGTCACAAAATACAAGGCCAATAGAGGAGCTTTATCTAGATAGTTCAACCCATGCTTCCTCCTGTCCAGTATCTAGATTTGACAAAACAATATATCTCCATGATATAAAAAATATTGGACAAGGAACTCACAAATCACAAATGCATCAAACAAAGGAACTGAATTGATTTAAATAATCTATTTGGTATTTATTTAACTGGCTATTTAAATTAAGAGTTTGGCCTATTCACCCTCCCTCCAGGCACAAACAAGTCCTCACAATGATAAAAGCAGAAGCATGCAAGAAATAAAACTAGTTACATCGTGAAGCCCACATCATCATCCAGTGCTACTATTAAACCCCATGAGAAGTATTATAAGATATTCTTGCATGGAGCAGCAGTCTATTATCTGGTTACCAACATACCATGCTTCAGAAATGTAAACTACGTTTGCAAAATTAGAAGAAAGTGAAAAAGATAGCTTACAACACAACTATGTTCATGCTAGCAGTGCTGGAAAAATTGGCACAGAATATAGGTAGATCAAATTCTGGTTTTGGGAACACAGCAAGATCCAAAACCTGCATTTAGTTTATTTGAAACTGAATCAGGAAAGGATAAAACATTCAGATTGTTATAATAAATCACAAAATCTCTAGGTGACAATAAAGCACGAGGTCTTAACAGTATCAGCATCTCAAGGATTCTTATCTCAAGCTAGTGTTAAGGTAGATGAAGTGAATTGTGCCAGCGGACAACACCTGCATTGTTTCATTCCCTTCAACACACAAACTACGTAGGAGTCTGATCTTGGGAGCTTGGAAAGATAAAATCTGAAGCTCTGTTTTTCCATCCATTGGAATCGAGGAACTGAAATTATCCTGATAATGTAACAATTTAGATACTCATTAATAGCAGGTATTGGGAGAGAAGGGTTTGTACAGAATTCACAAGTCACAGTAATAGCAAATTGCAAATTATGCCATAGATCATACTTCTATTACATATCCACAAAATTACACAAAATTACAATCTAATGCAAGAAGTTGTGTCCAAATGAACTTAGCCACATGTGTTGGAACAAGCAAGCTTTTGAAGCTACGTTCGTTTCAACCAACTCACAATGATCACATAGAGCACTGCTTTTGAAGCTTTTAAATTGCTTCTTAATTTAAATAGCCAGTTAAATAAATACCAAATAGATTATAAGCATCCTTACCTTATTTATAGCAAGACTTTCTCAAGAGCTCATATCAAATTTCAACAAATTTCATCCTTACCCTATTTATAGCAAGACTTTCTCAAGAGCTCTCATATGCTTCCACATAATGTGAGAATTTTTAGAACATAGATTCCAAAAAAAAAAAAGAAAAAAAAAAGGATGAGTTTCCACTTCTTGAATCCTGCAACTTAATAAAATATTTTGTACACCATTTAACAACAAATAAGATCAGGGTGTAATCTCACCTGTTGCGAGTTCACCTGCCCCTACCACTTAATGGCTCTCCTTCCCACATAAGTGAGCTAGATATATAAAATTATTCCAGTCCTAAAAAATAAAATAAAATAAAATAAAATAATCCTAACTGAAGATATGCAGTACTAGGAAGGGAAAACTATCACCCAATTTTTTTGTTTTTTTGTTCACAGATTCAGACTGAATTCTAAAAACTCAAATTCACAATAAACATAGATAGCAGGTAATTTCTCAGAATCCGCATCCAATTAATATGAACAGCTCCAAATCATCTGTCCACTCCAGCAAGACAACCTAAAAATGTTTATATTTGGCAAGTTAGCAAGTGTATAATGAGCAAGAAACAAAGCATGAACTGATAACATACATAAATTTTTGTTGAACTATCATCTTTTTTGGCCCAATACTGTGTCCTATTTATCCAAATTGTCGTATGAAAATTAGTGTAGAAGTTTCTTTTAGTTCAAAAAAGAACCTAACAGATCAATTCAACAATTCAACAAACACACATATTGATGTATACAAATGTTATACATGCAGTAAAATTCGAAAGAAATAGAGAGAGAGAGAGAGAGAGAGAGAGAGAGAGAGTATCGATTAAAGTTCAGTAAATGAGGATCAAGTCAGAATGCCTCTCTCTGAATCTCTGCAAATGAGGTTCAAGTAAGAATGCCTTCAAAACATTGATTTCATAGATCTAGAGAGAGAGAGAGACGGTGGAGCTCGCTACCTCGCCGGTGCAGATGACGGTGGCGATGGAGCTTCGAAATCGCTCTGAATCTCGAAATCGATTTGAATCTTCTAAATCGCTTCTAAATCGCAGGTGTAGATGGAGCTTCGATGAAGAAATGTGTGCGTATAAGGATTGACAGAGAGAGAGAGATGTGTGCGTATTCAAGCTAAGACTTAGTGTTATATATTCAAGCTTCAAGAACAGCCGATTGATCTCCTCCGTCTTCTTCGTTGCTGAGAGAGAGAGAGAGAGAGAGAGAGAGAGAGACATGTGCGCGAAATTGCTTACACTTTGGACTCAGATTCGAAAATAAGGGTTTCATAAAGGGGCGCGTGTACCTACAGCATTCAGAGGCGCTTTTAAACGCCTTCAACTAGAAACGGTGCCGTTTTGGTTTTAAAAAATATGCGACGATTACAAAACGTCGTTAAAAATTAGCAAACGTGACGTTTAATAAAACACCGTTAATTAAACGCCGCTAATTGCCCCATTTCCTGTAGTGAGGTTAATGTAACTCACTGTCCCAGAAAACCAGCTTTCTTCCAAAAATTATTTCTCCATTTTAAAATCGTTTTTAGCCTCGGTATTCTTCTCAAAATATTTTCCTCACTCGATGAACTAGCACCAGTTAAAATATTATAAAGGTTGAACTTCGTTTGGTATGGGTTTCATATTTTTTTTTGTCTGACCATACAGTGCTAAAAGAAAAAGTGTGTTAATTGTTAAGAAATTTTATGATGATTCCTAAGACATTCTATCGCATTTATTTGGTTGCCATATATGACTATGTTGTGCTATATAAACATTATATCACTGTGGTTATCAATCCAAAACTTGCACATGCATTAAAAAAAAAAACATGTGAATTCGACGAAGTAAAGAAATACAAAAGTGAACTGATGATACATTAAAAATTTAAAAGTGATGGGGTGAGCCCGGTTTAGAAGTTTGCGCCAGTGAGTTGCGAACCCTAACATGGCACGGGAAGGTATTTTAGCTCTTATCGGTGTAGGTGATATAAGGTTGGTGGTGCAGGTGTCACAACATAGACCGTTCCCTTGGGATAGACTATGATGGCACGACTTGGGTATGTAACCCTGGTGCATGGGCATCATTGGTAGTTACAGCAAGTAACATTTGAATATTTGACCAAGGGGGAGTCAGAATTGCCCGTGACCATTGTTTAGCGATTGAGTGGAAATAGTGCTACGTGGAGAGTTACTTAAGCTTATCTGATAAACTAAATCTATGAGAATTTTAAAAAAAAAAGTGGGCATTTTCCTTATGATGAAATACTGTTTCCGTTTACCATTTTTTTAATATTTTAACTGTTGGCATTCCTGTTATGCTTATTAAATGCTACCTGTTATTCGGTTACTATGCATTATTCATTAATTGTGAGTATTATTATCGGGGTGGATATTTTAGGGTTGTAGTATATTATTGAGCTCGTCGCTCATTGGCATTCTCGTTGCCCTGGCGTTTTATGCCAGGTACCGAAAAAAATGAAAGGAACACCGAGGCCTTGCAAGGCAACATTCAGCCTTGATTAGCTTGAAGAGTCCCCAAGTTCCATGAACCATTTTCTAAATTTCCTAGTTTTTTTTTTTAGTTTCCTTTTATATTTGTGTAATTTTTTTTTTATGTACCAAGACTAAGTTTTAAGTTTTATTAGAATCGTAATTTAAAAACATTCAATTTCTGGGTTGTTAATTAATGGATGTTAGTGACGTTTGGTGGCAACGTTGATTTTAATTTCTAAATCTTATTATGATGTCCTTAAAAATTTGGGGCGTCACATGAAACGTGTCACATTTCTTGGTCGCCGACACCCTTGATCATGCATGATAGGGTGGTGGTACTTAGAGTCTTATTTATGCATTCATTGATCTTGTATAATCTTGACTCTTTGGCCATCATGCATTGGTTGACGGCTTGAGAGACAAGAATTACACTCTTTTGAGCTTGAGAAATGATAAAGAGGGTAATGGTACATATATTGTTTGGGAATACACTGTTTTGCCTCTGTTTGCTCTCCATTGCAGCAAAAAGGAGAATTTTAGGAAAATAGTGGCTGACCGACCACCAGTGGTGGCCGACAACCACAAACAGTGGCCGACCGGCTAGTAGTAGTGGCTGACCGGCCACCTATGGTAGCCAACTGGCCATCAGTGGAAAAGTTGTTCAAAGTGGTCCTGAAGTGGAACAAAAGCAGTCTGTTAATTGGTGCAATGTTCAGAGATCAAAGCAATGTGCAAACAGAGGCATCCAAAGGCAAGGCGGTGGATTTTCGGAATGAAGCCAACCGAGCATGCATGCGTTCCTCGCCCACGAGGCCACTTTATTGCTTCATTAGCTAATTGTAACTAATTAATACATGTGTTGTAATTAATTAGTTTAATTCATGTTGTAATATTCAAATTAGCTTAGCATAGCTAGTTTCAATTCGGTTTGTAATTAATTAGCTAGAATAGTTAATTAGTCGGTTTGTAATAATTAGCTTAGCTTAGTGTAGCTTAGCTTATTTATTCGGACCCTCCTTCGCAAGGACGCAATGTTGTAATAAGCGTACGTGTGTGTGTGTGCATGTCTTCTAACCCCACGTCTTTTTCCCTTTTACTTACCGCTTTAGATGATTAGTTTAGGGCACGTTTTGATTAGCATACCTTATGCTTGCATGTTTACATCATTCATTTGTCTTGCATGCACCGAAGCTCGGCGCATCATTCAAACTGCATCATATTTCAATACTTCATTGAATACGTGTATCAAATTGTTGCATTCATATGCCATCTTAGATAGCCGAGCCTATTTAGTTGCATTATTGCATGTGTTGCATTAGGCATTTTAACATAGTTAGGATCATGCATATTTCTAACTAGTTTTTGTTTTGGCTTGGAGTACTCGGTGAGTTTTATGCTTTAGCATGCTTACATAAGTGCGATTGACGTGTTGTCATGATAGCATGCTTGTCATGAGGCTATTTGCTTAAATGATAAACTGCATGAATGCCTGTGGATGAAGGCTTGATTGCATGAATTGGAACAATTCAATGATTGTGAGTTTTAAGCCTATTTTGCGAAGTGACAAATCATGTTTTAAACCCATTTGAGGTGGCAAATCTGCGTTTTAGCCCACTTGAGGGTGGCACCTTCAAACCATTTTCGAAAACAAACATGAGTTGATTTGTTCCAAGTCTTGCGACTTAGTCTATACTTGTATGTGTGCGTCACATAAAGTTAGCTAATAATCAGAAAAGAACGCATGAGGTTTATAAAACAACATATCATGTTAGTAGATGCCGATCTTTGATCGGGAGAGCGGGGGTGCTCATTTCAGGACCTTCCCTTTTTGTACCCAAGTTCCCGAGCCGAGGCAACTTTGGTGATGATGGACACGTGGCCTTAGGCGCGAGTCAGGGTTTCCTAAATTTTTTCAAAATAAAATATTTAGGTGGCGACTCTGTAATCTGGCAAAGCAGTCCAGTTTTGCCATTATTTGATTTAAAATATGATTTTCTAAAATGATTTGCCGGATTGGACTCTTTGGTGTTTATCAGTCTCACATTGCACTTTGTGAGATTAGATTTAGAACTGTGACAGGAGTCCGAACTGTAGAAGACCAATTCGCGCCTCTTTGAAAAAGGGGGCATGAAGAAAGTCGAGTCTACAGTTTGGGAACAAACTTTTTTAGTAACTCTATTAGACTTATTTATTTTGATGATTTATTTAATTATATTTTTAATTTATTTGGAAGAGAAAAATAGAATCAAAATTTATTTTAATGATTTATTTGAAAGAGAAAAATAGAATCCAAAATTTATTTTGATGATTTATTTAATTATATTTTAATCAAAATTTATTTTGATGGTTTATTTGAAAGAGAAAAATAGAATCCAAATTTATTTTGTCCCATTATTTCTCACCTAAACTTTTATTCTAAATGTTGTTAGAATGTATTTAATATTTGATTAAATCAGGAGTTCAAACAGCCCAAAACAAAGGTTTAAACAGCCTAGCACAGCAGCAGGCCAAAAGGTTCAAAAGGTTCAAAAGGAAGATATTCAAATTAGTAATGATAGAAGTACAACGGCTATAAATGGCTATAAAGGTTCAAAAGACCAAAAGGTTCAAGTGGAAGATATTCAAATTTTTAATGATGGAGTGGAAAATATTCAAATGGTAATAATGGAAGTACAACGGCTATAAATTCAAATGACTACAACGGCTATAAATTCAAATAAATACAACGGCTATAAACGGTTATAATTTTCATTATATATACCAAAGCCTCTAATATAAACAAGTTACAAAAATCTGAAAATATTCTTTGATCTATAATCACTCACATCTATTCTCAGAAATTATACACTGAGCTTTATAGCTTTAAGTCTATCTTTCTTGTGTGAGGTTTATAGAAAAACCAAAGCTTCATTTTGTATATCTATCTTTGAGAGCTGTTTATTGTAAGCTTTCTTTGAAAGCAAAAATACCATTTCATCTTATAAAAGTGTTGCAAACACTGTGTTTTTGAAATCTTGAGAGTGATTGTGAATCACCTAAGATTTGCAAGGGTTTGGGCTTGTGAAGTCTATGTAAAATCCGTGGAGGATTGCTCAATTTGTAAAGAGGTTGTTAGCACTCCTGTGAAGCTAGAGCATAGTGGAAAATCTCAAGTGAAGCTTGAGGAGTGGACGTAGGCCGGGTTGAAGCCGAACCATTATAAATTTGTTTGCCTCTCTCTCCATTATCTCTTTATTTTATTTAAATTGATGTAGCTATATTTCAAATTTTCACTGTACTAAAATAATTAACTGACATAGTTATTAGAACACTTGTTTTAATTATTTTTATTTCATTAACTATATTTATCTATTATGCTAGTCATAATTTTTATTAGGGTATTATTAATTTTTAATTGTAAAAACCTAATTCACCCCCCCTCTTAGGTTGTCTTTTGGGTAACAATTGGTATCAAAACCTAGACTCTTGTTTTAGATTTAACCATCTAGGAGTTTCGATCCATGGCGACCTTAGCTGAAGGACAAGCCAGAAATAGGCCACCATTGTTTGACGGAAATAACTATAGTTATTAGAAGGATAAGATGACCCTATACCTATAAGCCACTAATTATGCCATGTGGATTATTGTCACCAAAGGTCAAAAAATTCCTACCAAATTAGTAGATAATATTAGTGTACTAAAAGTGAAGATGAATGTGATGAGAAAGATCATAAATTATTGCAAGCCAATGCTAAAGCCAAACTCACCCTTGTTTGTGGATTAGACTCTAAGGAGTATAATAGAATTTCAAGTTGTGATTCGGCAAAAGAAATTTGGGACAAACTTGAGGTAACATATTGTAGACAGCGCCCGCGTGGGCCTCATGATACTACAGTTCGGACTCGATTTGTATCACGGTTCTTAATCTGAACCAAAGAGTCCAAATGTGGCAAATCGTTTTGAGAAACAAAATTTTTTGAAAAGAAGTGCCAAACATGGACTGCTTTGCCAGATACAGAGTCGCCACCTAAATATTTTTGAAATGGGGAAATTTAGGAAACCCTGACTCGGTGCCGAAGGCCACATGTCCGTCATCACCGGAGTTGTCTCGGCTCGGGAGCTTGGGTACGATCGGGGAAGGTCAGCTATGAGCACCCCCTCTCGCCCGGTCCGAAGACCGGCCTCTACTAACTATGATATCCGATTTTGAAAACTTTACGTGTTCTTATTCCAATTATTAGCCTAGAATTACTATGTTATGCGCGCAGCAAACAAGTATAGACTAGATTGCCTAACTTGGGAATAAACATTGCATATCCGTTCGCTTTGGAAATACTTTAGATTTTGCTACTCGTAAGTAGGCTAAAATACGGATTTCAATGAGTTTTTCCAACTCAAACAATCCAACCTCCACCCACAGGCATCCAAACAGTTTAACACATAAGCATTTAGCCGCATGGCAAGCATACTGTCATGTTAACATTCACACACATGCGAGATGCTAAAGCATAAACACTTACATCGTACTCCGTGCCAAAACAGTAAACTAGTTAGCAAAACGTGCATGTCCTAGTTCATGTTAAATTGCCTAATGTAACACATACAAGATGCAATTTAAATAAGCTCGGTTAATCCTAAGCATGTCATATGTAATGCGATCAATTATCACATATTCGATTTGTAAATTGAAGTACGAATGCAGTTAGCGTGATGTACCGAGCCTAATGCATGTAGTACAAACGAATGAATGCACGCATGCATAGCATAAGGTATGATAAATTAAACATGCCCTAATCTACCATCGTAAGCAGGTAAATAAAAAGGAAGAAAGACGTGAGGTTGGAAGACATACACACACTCACGCACACTTATTACAGATTTGCCCTCACTCGGAGGGCCCAAATGAATATTACAGTCCCAAAATAATAAACAAATAAAATTATTACAGAATTTTCTAATTAATTAAAAGGAAAGATGCAAAAGGAAAAGAGGGTGGCCACAGCCTCTGCCTCGGGATGCGTAGATGATGCATGCTCGGAATTTGACTCGTCCGAAAAACCCGTACCGTACCCCTGCCACCTCTGTTTGTACTGCCTTGTCTCTCTGAAAATTGCCCAAGTCCTGGAGCAGGTTCCTCACATGCTGCAGAGCACCACCGGCCAGACAGAATTCCCACCGGCACTCCAGAATTTCCATCGGCATTCATTGGATTCATCGGCACTCCAGAGATTGCCGGTCGGCACTAAATTCTGCCGGTCGGCAAAAACTTCCTGCAGAAGACAAATTGACAGCAAACAGAGAACAGACAGTGCATGGCATGGGGTTTTCAGGTACATGTGAGCATGGTTATACTTCCTATCATGTTTTGAACTCAAGGAAGCATGCCCTTCGATCTTTGAACCATCAATGGTGCATGGTGGCTCAAAGAATCAAATTTGCCATTTGATATAAAGATGCATGCGACAAGCAAAATGAAAACCGAAACCTTATCAAGTTGGGATCAAAGGCCCCGGTGACCGGGAATCGAGGCACATTACATCACTTGAAGTATGAATGTTCCTTGATTCCCACACTTGGTTTGACACCCCAAACCAAGTAAATGCAATGCATGTTATGCAAACATGGCTCAACATGCAACATGATACCAAGATGCAAGGTACAACAAGTACTATGCAACTAACATGACAAATGTGTAATGCCAAGCATGCAAGATGTAAATGTGATGCGAATATGGACCAATTTGGGAATGGGATTCACATGCTACGAGGCTTGATGGAACAACCATACAACAAACATGAAGCAAGCATGCAATGGGGGCCTTAAACCGTAAAAGGACAGACCTTAGTCCACCCCAAAATAGCATCAAAAAGTGCTCAAAATGTTGGGCAACATCTCATGTTAACAAGCAAACTTATGGTCCTAAGGTTAAGGCACAAAAAGGAGGCAACTTACCCCCACCAACATGACTTCTCATGGCATGATTTAGACAAATAAGAACAGAAATTTTACATGCAAAATGGGACTTCGAAACCTCCTAGTATGGCAGCTACAATACCTCTCATGAAATGCTACCACCAAGACTCTTTCCTAGGCATAAGAGAGTACACCCCCAAGACATGAAAGAGGTCAAGCATGCACACATGCAAACATGATTCTTGGACTAAAATAGCATGGCAAACAACTTCAACTCATTAAAGTGGATCAACTAAGGCATGCTAGTGATTCATGTACTTGAGGGCTCACAAGCCAAAATGCATGGCAACCATGTCAAACATGTCAAACATGACCAAATGGATAACCAACAGGTTTTAAGCATGAAAAAATAGTGCTAACATCTTCATGGAACCGACCCAACACACACAAGAATCATGGCCTAATCATGAGATACACTTCTAAGCAAAATGGAGCAATACAAAGCGAGTATTACAAGCATACAAGGAGGCACAAATCCAGCCGAAAACAGAGATCCCACATGACCTAAAAACACCCAAAAAGTTCTGAAATGAAGCAAAAACCAAGCAAGCATGCATGTCACCCTTTTGGGCCACAACTCAAGGAAACAAGACCATAAAGGGAGAGGGGTGTCCCTCCCCTATGTAAGACTTCAAACCGACTTTTTTAACACTAAAAATACACTGATTTTCAGTAGTGAAGAGATCAAGATACAAAGATGACCAAAGCTTAACCAAAGAGGCAACAAAAGTGGCCAAACAAGGCCTAATAGAGTGAGTTTGCACTCAAAACACCAAACCACTTTAATGAAAGTTCTAAAGCATGAAAATATAAACCTTTTTTATGTTATACACAAGAGCTAAAACAGTAAGCAAGATAGGTAGAAAACTATTGCAAGTTTGGGGAATAAAAAGCAAGATGCTCACCCTTGAAGAACCCTTGAAGAACAAATGGTCTAGCCCTCTTTTTTTGATCAAAACCAGTCCAAAAACTCAAGAAACAAACCTCCAAGTCCCTCAATCTCGGAATAAGGTGTAATAGTGTGTGTAATGGTGCAAAAGTAAGGTAAAAACCACCTTTTGAGCTAAAAAACACACACAAAGGAGGAGAGAGAGAGAAAGATATAGAGATGATATGTATCTATATCTCAAAGCTCTGGTTTTTGGTTGCCAAAATCTAACCTAGATCCAAGAGGAAAGCCCCTCTCTTAAAGGACTCCCTCTTGCAAAGCTTATACAACAAGCTTGGCTAGAGGGAGATCCCTCCATACACGTGTATGGAGGGGGGAAGAGTTGGTGCCAGCTATCACAGCTGGCACAAAATATCTCCATAAAGTGGATGAACAGTGGTCGGCTGCCCAAAAATGTCACTTCGACAAAAAACAGTGCCGACCGGCAACAAAATATGCCGACTGGCAATAAAATGTGCCGACCGGCAATCAAAAGTGCCGATGGAAGCAAAAACCAGCCGGTGGCCTCTAGCCACTGCCGGTGGTGGGTGGGGATGGTCCACAAACCCTACCCTGCCTCTCAAAGGCAAGACAAGAGTGTTCGGTGCAAAACCAGACACTAAACGGTCAAGTTCGGAGATCCTGAGGCAGGGCGCGCGAGCCGAGACCTCCGGGAACTCCAAACGAACACGAACATGGATGATCACCGAGTGTTCAAACGGTGACGTCCAAGTCTTGAGGACGGTCAAAAATGGGGTGTCTACACATATGAAGGTACAAACCAAGTAAAGGAATCTCATATTGATATGCTTGTTCATAGTTATGAATTGTTTAAAATGAACTCTGATGAATCTATTTCAAGGATGTTTACTAGATTTACTGAAATTGTAAACTCTTTGAAATCTCTTGGCAAAACTTATACTAACAGTGAGTTGGTAAGAAAAAATTTTAGGTGTTTACCAAAGAATTGGGAAGCAAAGGTCACAGCCATTATAGAAGCCAAAAATCCCTCTACACTTTGATTGGATGAGCTTATAGGTTCCCTTATGACTTATGAGATAACCATGAAAGGACATGAGGATGTTGAAAACAAAAAGAAAAGTGGAATTGCATTCAAAACCTCATCAAATGAAGAAGAATATGAAAACTCCAGTGAGGATGAAAGCTATGCCATGTTTAGTAGAAATCTCAAAAAGCACTTCAAGAAAAACAATTATGAAGGAAGAAGACCTTTCAAGAAAGAGTACAACAAAGATAACAAGAAAGAGCCTATAATTTGTTATGAGTGCAAAAATCCTAGACATATGAAGATGGATTGTCCAAAATTGAAGAATCATGGAAAAGACTACAAAAGAAACAAAAAGGCCATGGTAGCAGCTTGGGGAGAAAGTGAAGATGAAAGCTCAAGTGATGAAATTGGAAATGAAGTAGCCAACTTATGTCTCATGGCTCTTGAAGATGAAGACTCTACTCAAGATGAGGTAACTACTCTTTATGAAGAACTTGAAAGTGCATTTCATGAACTATCAAATGAATTTAGAAAAGTTTGTGCCAAAAATAATGTGTTGAAGAAATCTGTTACATCTTTATCTATTAATGTAGAAGAATTAAATAAAGAAAAAATTGTTTTGAAAAATGATTTTGACACCATCTCTAATGAGAAAACTGCTTTACAAAACAATGTTGATGATTTAACAAAAACACTTGAAAATTTTGTAAAAGGTAGAGATAATCTTAACATGCTTCTTGGAAATCAAAGATGTGTTTTCAATAAGCCGGGCATTGGATATGACCCTATTAAAAAACAAAAGAATCTCAATACAATTTTTGAAAATGCACCTCTCATGACTCACCCTCATATTACTTGTCATTATTGTAGAAAGAAAGGCCATTATATATCTTCTTGTCCATTCAAAAATAATATAAACATGGAAATTAAAAAGATTTGGATTGTTAAGGGATCTAACAAAACTAATCAAGAAGGACCCAAGAAACTATGGGTACCAAAAACCAATACTTGATTATCATCTTATAGGTTTGTTTTAAATCCAAAGCTAAAGAAGGGAAGTGGTACCTTGATAGTGGATGTTCCAGACACATGACCGGAGATAAATCATTCTTTACTAAACTATCATCGAAAGATAGAGGATTTGTTACTTTTGGAGACAACAAGAAAGGAAAAATTATCGGTATTGGTAGCATCGGTATTTCTCTTAACCCTTCTATTGAAAATGTTTTACTTGTTAATGGACTTAAGCATAACCTACTTAGTATTATTCAATTATGTGATAAAGGTAATCGAGTTATTTTTGATAAATCACATTGCACAATTGAAAGCACAAATGATTATAAAACCTTATTCGTTAGTAATCACCATGATAATGTTTATGTTTTTCATCTTAATGATCTTTATGCTAGTGATGTTAAATGTTTATATGTTAATAATGAAAATAGTTGGTTATGGCATAGAAGACTTGGTGATGCTCATATGGATTTAATTGCTAAACTTTTAAGAAAGGATTTGGTCATTGGACTTTCAAAAATTAAATTTGAAAAAGATCATCTTTGTAGTGCTTGTCAACAAGGAAAATAAACTAAAACATTATTTAAATTAAAATCTCATATTTCCACAATTAGACCTTTACAAGTATTGCATATGGATTTATTTGGTCCCTCAAGGACATCTAGTCTAGGTGGTAAACATTATTGTCTTGGGGTGTTTTGGGAAGTTGGTAAAAAGCTGACTTTTGGCTTTTTACCAAGCTTTTTAGCTTTTTGGAAAGTGATTTGGGAAGTTGCTAAAAAGCTGAATTTTGGCTTTTTAGTTTAATATTTGTTTATGGTATCAAATCAAATTAAAATAACCAAAATACCCTTACCCAACATAAGAAATTTGTTTTTTTAATTTTTTTGTCATAGGCCCCAATTTGTAATTTCATACTTGCGTTTTTAGCACTTCCCAAACCAATTTTGTTGCGTTTTTGAACCAAAGATAAAAAACGTGGCTTTTTATTTTGGTTCCCAAAACGGCACTTGGTATTGTTGATGATTATTCAAGATTTATATGGGTTATGTTTTTAGCACACAAAGATGAAACCTTTTCTTCTTTCACAAAACTCTGTCGTAGAATTCAAAATGAAAAATACTTTTTTATTTCTAATATTCGAACCGACCATGGTAGAGAACTTGAAAATGAGAAATTTGAATTGTTTTGTGATGAGCATGGTATTGGACATAATTTTTCAGCACCTAGAACCCCTCAACAAAATAGTGTAGCAGAAATGAAGAATAGAACTTTAGAAGAGATGAGTAGAACAATACTTTGCGAAAATAATTTTCCTAAATATTTTTTGGCCCAAGCCGTTCACACCGCATGCTATATTTTAAATCGTGCATTAATTAGACCTATTCTCAAAAAGACTCCTAACACACCTTTAAGCTTAAAGTTCTATATTTTTTAAGGTATGATTTGTGTACAATAGGTTGTGTCTGATCATTGCTTCCATGTAACCTATTTGTACTAAGTTTGCTAAGTCATGTTCTACTAGTTTTTTTCAAACATTCATTGAACTCAAAAATGAGAATTATATTATTTTGATGAATGGCTATTAGAATATGAATGATTCATGTATTCATTAACATTTTATATCATGTCATTCATTGCTATGAAAAAGAGATAAGAAGTGATAAATTTTTTTGTGAGCATACTTTTCATATCTTATATATGACTTTATACTAATATATTAATTCCTTTTTTAGTCGTGTCTTTGTAGAATCAATTTTGTTGTCATAGCTTGTTTTTGAGATGTATACTATCTATATTTTGAATTCTACATTTGTGATCTCAAGAATATGCTCAATATGAAAATTTCATACTTATATGCTTTACATTGGAATATTTGAATGAGTTATGAAATTCATTGATTATGATCCATCAACAATGTCTAAATGAAAAGAAGTATCATACGTTTGTAGAGATATTGTATCTATCCTATTGAATATCTTTTGCATATAGATTATATTGGCATACATCTCATGAAATGTTTTTGATTGATAAATTGTTGAATTAATTGTTTATAGCATTCATGTTGTGTTCTACATTGAGTAAAATGATTTATCACACTTGAGTATATGCATTGAATTGATGAAAATGCCTCTTGATAATGTTATGTGATTAAGTGAGATTGTTGCATCATTTTTTAATAAAACAAAGAGCATAACACTATTTTCTTATGCATATTATGCTATGTGCTATAACTTGAAAATTCTGAAAAATAGCATTCCAAACTCTTGTTTGATCATTGAATTATTTTTTAGTTTTTGAGTTTGTGATAAGAAGTGATTTGTGTTGTATTTTTATTGAGTAATAGTGATTGTTCTATGAATGCTATATTTACACAAATCACATTAGAAAAGGGTAGCACCAACTTAGGGGGAGAAATCATTTTGCTAACATACTTGTTAAACCCTTTTGAGACGAACTCCTCATGAAAGAAAATTGAAGATTAAAAAGCTTCCATCTCTTGAACCTAACGTATGCCTCATATACTCTCTTAAGCTTTTGAGGTAAAAATTATATCTTATATCCTTTGAGCTAATACTGTTATTACTTTGATATGAAAAAGATTGATTATGTTTCATATGATTTGCAATGTATACTCTTTGATGATGCTCTTGCCCAAGAATCATGCCTTGCTTATATGTGTGCTATATATTAAAATTCATGATTTTTTTTAGCATATGGATTGCTATACCTTGAACATGCTTCATTTTTTGGAATTACATTAGCGCCATGAGATTATATTGAGTTTAACCTATTATGAGCAATATTTGGTATTCTACATAATGCTTGAGTTATGATTGTTAAATCTTCTAAATTGCATATTGGTATCCTTGATAGATTGCATGTTGGTATCATTTTGGCATCTTTATTGGTAATATTTGACATCCTATTTGATATTATTGAGGAGAACATTTTAGTTATGAGCATTCATTTATCATATCTCCTATCGATTTTGCCAAATGAAATAAGGGGAAGAATTTAAACTAGATTATTTTTTTTAAAAAAAAATTCCCTCAGATTCTATTCTATTTTTGATATCACACGTATAAGCTTGCACCTCACATAGTTTTTTTCATTATTATTTTTTGTTTGGGCTTAATTTTATTTTATTTTTTTTCTGCTTTTTCATTTCATATTTCAGTACTTAAACATAAAAATAAAAACAAATCAACATACAAATATTTACATTAAAAAAAAAAAACAAAACACCCTTCATTTTTTTTACGTCCATATGCCGATTAAACTAAACATATTTCAAAAAAAAAAACAAAAAAACAAAACAACCCTTCATTTTTTTCCCGGCTATATGCCGACCTCACTTACTCGTCTCTTCCATCGTTTTCTTCTTCTTTTTATCACCTTGGGTGATCCTTGACCCCCCTGCCTCCGTGTTTTCGTCGAGAGCGACGACTCCTAGCTGACTATCAAAGGCCAAGAACGACGTTGCTCCAAATCGGGCCATGGAAGTGGTCTTCCGTTTAAGCTTTTTATTTTCGGCCTTCAGTGCACCTATTTTTGCTCGCACATCCTTATACATGCTCTGGAACAGAGAGTGTTGAACGTTGACTTGATGGAGCTCACTCGTCCTGTTCTGCAATCGGTGAGCTAATTTTGTGACTGCAATCACCGTTTCCATACAGGACGTCAGTGTGAAATGATTGGCTTCTATGTCAGATTGAGCTGCCATGATTTGCTCAATCGACGTCATAGGAAGGTTAGGCAGAGGAATGACAGGAAGAATAGGAGTAGGGGCACTCGGTCCCACAGAGCTTATGAGATCGTTCAGGTTCGAAAATAGAGTGAGGGGACAGGATGAGGAAGCCATGGTTTAGAGGTGAGAGCTGTAAACGAAATGAGTTGCAGAGAAATAGAAGAGAACAGACTGAGGTTTGACCTTTTCCGTTCAATTTTTTTTTGTCTCTCAATGAGGAAGAAGAAACAGACGAGAGTGGTGAAGAAGAGATAGAAAAGAATAGTGAAGAAGAAAATAGAAGAGTGTGTGATTTAGAAGAAGGCTAAAGAGAAGAAGGCAAGGAGGGCGCGATAGCCGAGGCGAGCGGCAATCGAGGATAGCTGCTTTTGTCAGCCAATGAAGCAAAAGTCAGGCCGCGTGACAACCGCGTTTTGCGAAAAATGAGAGCGACGCGAGAGAGCTGTATATGTAATATATATATTTGTTGATTGATCGTTGATTGATATATATATATATATATATATATATTTGATGCCATTTATCACTATCATTTTCTTCATCCTCCTCCATATTCTGACTCATGATTTCCTTTTGATAATGTCACAGGGGGAGAAATTATATGATGTTATGTATTATGGTATTATTTTCAAATTATGGTATTATTTGAAAACTAATCTGATGATTATGTATTTATAATTTGATATCTTAGTCTTATATCATGTCTCCAATTAAAACTTATTTATTACACGTGTGCTAACCTATGTATTTAGAAATGAATTCAGGGAGCATGACTTGAGGGGGAGCCTTTCTTACTCTCAAATCAAATCAAAACACCATTGTGTGCCATCATCAAAAAGGAAAAGATTGTTAGACTTATTTATTTAATTATGTTTTTAATTTATTTGGAAGAGAAAAATATAATCAAAATTTATTTTAATGATTTATTTGAAAGAAAAAAATAGAATCCAAAATTTGTTTTAATGATTTATTTAATTATATTTTAATTAAAATTTATTTTGATGATTTATTTGAAAGAAAAATAGAATCAAAATTTATTTTATCCCATTATTTCTCACCTAAACCTTTATCCTAAATGTTGTTAGAATGTATTTAATATTTGATTAAATCAGGAGTTCAAACAGCCAAAAATAAAGGTTCAAACAACCTAGTACAGTAGCAGGCCAAAAGGTTCAAAAAGTTCAAGTGGAAGATATTCAAATTAGTAATGATGGAAGTATAACGACTATAAACGGCTATAAAGGTTCAAAAGGCCAAAAGATTTAAGTGGAAGATATTCAAATTTATACTGATGGAGTGGAAAATATTCAAATGGTAATGATGGAAGTGCAGCGGCTATAAATTCAAATGACTACAACGGTTATAAATTCAAATACATACAACGGCTATAAACGGCTATAATTTTCATTATATATACTAAAGCTTCTAATGTAAACAAATTTCAAAAATCAGAAAATATTCTTTGATCTATAATCACTCACATCTATTCTCAGAAATTATACACTGAGCCTTATAGCTTTAAGCCTATCTTTCCTGTGTGAGGTTTACAGAAAAATCAGAGCTTCATTTTATATATCTATCTTTGAGAGATATTTATTGTAAGCTTTCTTTGAAAGCAAAAATACCATTTCATCTTGTAAAAGTGTTACAAACACTGTGTTTTTGAAATCTTGAGAGTGATTGTGAATCACTTAAGATTTGTAAGGGTTTGGGCTTATGAAGTCTATGTAAAATTCGTGGAGGATTGCTCCATTTATAAAAGAGGTTGTTAGCACCCTCGTGAAACTAGAGCATAGTAGAAAATCTCAAGTAAAGCTTGAGGAATGGACGTAGGCCGAGTTGCAGCCGAACCACTATAAATTTGTTTGCCTCTCTTTCCCTTATCTTTTTATTTTATTTAAACTGATGTAACTATATTTCACATTTTCACTGTGCTAAATCATTAACTGACATAGTTGTTAAAACACTTGTTTTAATTATTTTTATTTCATTA
Organism: Camellia sinensis; assembly: GCF_055761805.1. Lineage (NCBI taxonomy): Eukaryota > Viridiplantae > Streptophyta > Magnoliopsida > Ericales > Theaceae > Camellia > Camellia sinensis. Next base: position 68,517,209 of record NC_138961.1, on the reverse strand, counting down.
ACTATATTTATCTCTTATGCTAGTCATAATTTTTATTAGGGTATTATTAATTTTTAATTATAAAAACTTAATTCACCCCATTCTTAGGTTATCTTTTGGATAATAAACGTTTTGTTTTTTTAACTAAAATGTGATAAAAAAACTAGTATGTTTGGGATGACTTTTAAATTTTTTACTAAAAGATGTGTAAAAAATAGAAATAAAAAAATCTTTAACTTTTGATATAAATTTTTGACTTTTTAATTTTTTTAATAATTTTTTGATCTAAAATCACCGTTCGCCCCAAATGAGACCTTATTATTATTATTTTTTGGTGGTAATTTTATGAAATGAAATTTGAGATTGGCGGGCTTTATTGGTCTGTGATTCAAACACCAGGGTAGGAAATGTATGCGAGGCTGTTAGACTTCTGTGCCCAAAAATTAGGGCTTTTTTTGTGAAGTGAAAAGAGTTTTGTAAAGTGCGAATAGTTACATGGATGGAGATGGAGGTTCGGCGATCGCCACCGTCGGAAGCATCGACCTCAGCCGTGGACGGAATCCGACGGCGGTGGTGGATCTGACGGGTCAGGTCCATCAGCTCCCCTGCTGCGTCAAGTACGATGGACCTTGCTCTGTTGCTCACTACTTCAAACCCAAACCCACTGGTACCTCTCTCTCGCTCTCTCTCTCTCTCTCTATATATATATATATATATATGTGTGTGTGTATTCATGTTTATATATGGGTTGTATTGTTGTAGGTATGGAGGTGGAGGGTCTGAAAATGGAGGAAGCTTACTTCAGGGGAAGGAAGTTGCAAGGCACCACTCTTCCTCTTCCCCAAGGCTATTCTGGTGAGTCATTGTTGTTCCTTTTCTTTGTTTTCCTCTCATTGTCAAAAAAACTCAGTTGTGTTCTACATTTGATCAGAATGTTTATTCTCCCGTTTAATTCAATGAAAAATACGTTGCAAATAGAATCATAATTCAGTAAGTAGTGGTCATTCTGTAGGTTACAAGTTTCTGTGCAGTGTTTGAAGAATAAGATTTTGTTGGTTTTATTGAGTTGGGTGTCGGGGAGAGTGGAGCCGGATTTATTTTCTTTTCTACATTTTGTTGATTCTTTATTTGTCTAGATGAAGCTCTAGATTTTCTAAATTTTTGTGCCGGATTTATCATCTTGATGCTCTTTTTCTAATAAAGTTACCTCTTATTTATAATAATAATAATAATAAAAAAAAGCTTAGTAGGGGTGGAGGATTCATGCAATTTGTGTGCAAAACATGGGGTTTTAAAGATGATGTAGCGTGGGAGAATAGGGGGTTCAAAGAAAGTGCATTTAAGTAGTCAATACAGGGCTCTTTGCTTTTAATTAGAGTACTAGATTGCCTAGTCCTCATAAACCTTTTTTTAAAAAAAATTTTCTTTTGACATTTCCATGTACAAATGTGCAGCACCTCACCGTTTATGTAGATTATGAAATACATATTTCAATTGCTTAGTTGGATTTTGATGGGGTTTGGTTTTGTTGTTTTCATTGCTTTACACGTGACATGTAAACATGCACAAACATTCACCCCCAATATTTTTTGCACATCTGTAGGTTACATGGGCTCGGGTCTGTATTTTGTGCAAGTATGTGTTTAACTGTTGGATTCATTTAATTCTCATGTCAAGGACATGACCAGATGGCTAAATTTTATAACTTTTTAAATAAAGCATTTTATGTATAGTAGACAATGGGATTCTTATGCATAATTATATAGTAAACTAGATTACTTATAGTTATAGATACTTATTGGGTTAGGCATATTGGTCTCATATCCCATACCCTTATTAAGTGTCAAGTGTTTGACACGAGTATTTCACAAATTTTGAGGAGTCCATGCTACATAAGTTCTGTGAGAATGTGAAATTTGTGTGCAAGGGTTGTGGCTCAAATACGAACTAGAAAGCCCTTAATATCTTAATTTTTTGGTTTGTCTTTAAACTTTCCCTTTCTTTTTTACTAATAATCATTGCTATGCAGGCTTTGTGTTAGGAAAGAAGAGTGCTGACAAAAGAAAGACCTCTGATAAGTGTGAAGAAAACTCAAATTGTTGGGAGATGAATGCAAATTTTCAAAGCATAACATTTTGGAATCACGACAATCTTCCCTCACAAGATGATGCTTTCTTGCGATCCTTACATTGGTTGACTGTCGCAAATGCTGTAAGTCTTTGCTTGATGTTGATGCTCAAAAAGGGAAACAATAGAACTTATGCATTCTTAGATGACGATGTCTTGATATACTTGTTCAAGGATGGATGAAGTAAATATTTGTTTGGGAAGAGGGGGGGGGGGGGGGGGGGAGGGGGGGGGTTGTTATTGTTATTGCCACAATTATTGCTATCCGGAGAGCCTTGGATGCTAATATCCAATTTGCTGCTTCAAATTACACTGGAAACAACTATAACAACATGCAATAATATGTATTAATCTAAATAATAATTTTCTGCCGAGCCTAAAATACTTGTGATTTTCAAAAAAAGTGAAGGTTTATATGCAGGTCAATATTAGTCCTTTTTTGGGTGTTAATTATGCTTTTCTAATCACTTATGGAGGTTTGCTTATGAAGATTGCCTACCAGGTCACATGTATCATATCTTGGTAATTTGTCCAGGCAGGGACCAAAACAAAGTTGTTTCAGTTACTTTTTGCAAATGCTTATGTTTTGGCAGATTTAAGTTGATCTTCTCAAATGTCTTCTTAAAATGCATTTTTTCTTCATTCCTTTTTCTGTATCTGTTTACCAAACATGATTTTGGAATTTGGATTAAATTTGTGTTTGGCAATTTCTGGGTTGCCCAACAAACCCATCCGACATATATATGGGCATGTCTAAAGTTGATTGTGGTACAAAGGATGGATCTATGCAAAACCCTACTTCATATCCCTATGAGATAATGCCTTGTTTCTTCGATGATGATTAATTTGTGGATCATATCTAGAGATTTCACCTAACATCTATGCCATACAAGACATTCTTAGGTTCTTATCTGCTGCTTACTTTGACTACTCTTTTTATGAATGCAGCTGCATCAGCCAGTGACAGCTGAAGATTTGGAATCCGCTTCTACTACACAAGAAAATTAATAGGCTGACTTGAAATTGAGGGGAGCTTCTTGTTGTCTGCCAGAATTGCAATTCATCTCTCTTGCTTTGGCACATAATAAATTGAAGTCCAGAAAATCCGTCTGTGCCCCTCTGCACGTGCCGACACAACCACATGCATTGAGAAGAAATTTGCTGATGTTTTCGAACTCCATGCACTGGCTGTGAGGTTAGATGGTCCAAACTCTGCATCATATTTTCCAGTGTCTTGATCTGTCAGGCGAGACCCATTCTTGCTGGGTTTTTTTTTTTTTTTTTAAAAACCCTGATGTGAACTCCTAACAAAGATTTAGTGGGTACCTTTGTTAAATGTAAGCTTGTATTAATTCCCCTGCCTCTCCCTTTATTTATCAAAAAAAAAAAAAAAAATGTAAGCTTGTATTAAGATTTTATTTGGAAATGTAACCATCCCTGCCTCATTTTTGTCAACCACTAAAAACCCGTACTTTTCGTTGTGTTGATATGTGAGGCATGACCATTCTTGCTTTTTTTAAAAAAAAAAAAAAATAGTTAACATAGGTTTACTGCTGTAGTACCTTTGCTAAATATAGGCCTGTATTAAGATCTTATTTAGAAATGTAGCCAGCCCTGCCTCATTTTTGTCAACCACTAGAAACCCAAATTGATAATGGGAAGCAAATAAATCATTCTTCTATTAATATCTGAAAGCACAACTTTGAGTGGGAGAAAGTTGTGGTTGAAACCACTCTAGATAAACAATTTTTTTTTTTTTTTTTTTTTTTTTTTGGGGGGGGGGGGGAGGGGGGGTAAATACACTCTAGATAAACAATTGAAAAGGGAAAGTCTATTCAAACAACAAAATTATACCCAAAAATAAATAAATAAATAAATAAATAAATCACAAGAATGGTGTATTAATGTCAGCTTTATAAATAAAAAGTCTCTTAATGGATATATTTTGTTTTTGAGGAAAAAATCTACAATGAATCACATAATTATATAGAAAAATTTCTTATGAATTTTTGTTTGTATATTATTATTCAATTGAAAATCCTCAAATCATGGCATTGTATTTCATCCATAATGCAAGATAGAGAGTGAACACTTCGTTGTCCTTGTGTCCCTTTACCATTTGAGAAACATGCCTTGCTTATTATCAGAGCAGCATATTTTGACAAAAAAATTAGCAAAAAGTTAAATATTTTAAAAAAGAAAAACAATTTTTTTGCAAAATTTTTGCTAAAGATTTAGCTAGTTTGATGGGGATCCTCTCATAAAATCAAAATCATCCAAATTTGTGTAGAAGATTTGTATCACAAATAGAGAGAACCAATATAAAGACAAATAAACATTTGCAACAGTAACCAACTACCATAATGTGGTCCTAAAGAAACCACATTGAGTCTTAACTCAAATTTTGACATGGAAAAACAACAGTCACATGTTTGGTTGCACATCATAGAATTTGTCCACAAAATAATATCTGGCTATATGTAATGGATAGCTTGACAAAATAATGATCGTTTATCAACACAAGAAATCAAAGAAGCCACATTTTCCTCAGTTTTTTCTTCTTTTGCTCAAAAAACAAGAAGAGTTGGGTACAACAAAATAAATGCAGAGATATAAAAAGAAGGCACTGTCAACAATCTGTGTGATAGTTTTCTGGCTTAAACCACAATGAAAAATCAATGCCTTTGTTCTTCAGTTTAGCTGTTGGAGGGCCAATTCTCTCCAGAAGCTGCAAAATACACAAACAATACAAAGTGGTTTGGAAAGAGGATGATAGGAAAGTAGTATATTCTCATACTCTATTTTCTTAGCATTTCTAACCGCATTCAGGTAACACATTCAATCCGATCAATTATGTTCAAATCCTCGCAGCGTAATATAAGCGTTTGACAATTTATAAGTAGTCAAGTGGTTAAGGAGTTACAATCATCCATTAGACATGGTTTACTGGACAGGATCGCTGGTCCTACGATATCTCAAATATAGATTTCAAGAGCAGTTATCATCAAATACACATAAGGCTCCAAAATAAGTGGATACTAGGATGTGTAATAATGTAAAGCTCCCAATATTACAAGCCTTGGACCTAACCTTGTCATGCAACATCAAGTTCTCTAAGAAAGAAAGGGAAAAGACTAACCTTGTCATGCAGCACACCATTGGATACCAAGACTGATCTATCAAATACACTATATTTTCCACCATCCATGCAAGAAACTACCCCACCAGCTTCTTCAACTATCTGCTTGAAATGTAAATAAAATAGATGCAATAAATGATTGGAAGTAAAAAACTTGAATTCTAATCATTTTCATGAGAGCCAAGTGCCAAAACACACACCAATTCTTTGAAATGTAAGGTTTCTTAAGCACTTGCCTCATCCAGATACAGGTTTTAAGAAAATACAAATGGCAATTGGTCAGCCAACTTAGGTTAGTAGATTTTCAATCTATTCTTGAAAAACATTGTCATCTAAAACAGTTACCATAGTATTCCTAATTCAAGCGTAAAATTGCGACTCGGTGCACCCATAAGGAATCCGAGTAAAATTACAAAGGTAGTAAAACATAGAAAATGAAAAATGGCACGGGCGGATTTGAAGTCTTGGGGTAATAACCTTAAGGTAAGGTTACGGATTCAAGTCTTGGGCCGCCACTTTGTGCATTATGCCAAATGTTAGGTGTGTACTCACACTTTCTCCTCCCAAACACACGTGTATGGATGTAGTAAAAAGGAAGTCACACCCGGGCCCAGGTGTGAGTGGTGTGAGTACTTTTGATTCCTTTGCCAGATAGTGCTATACACGTGTCGCTCTTCTGGTGGTTTGCGTGGCTGTAAAGAAAATATTTTTGCAGAATGATAGATATAAAGCAAAGGCGGAAAAATAAATGTGTTTGAATTATTTTGAATGAGGAATCTTCGTCCTTACACGCGGGCTAGTTTTGCTATATATTTGGTACCAGAAAATATTTTATGGCATAGAGGAATATGCTTTTGCAGTGGGATAGTTATTGTGGTGAAGTTGCTTTCTGGTACCTTATTTCGTCCCTCCTTTTCTTTTTGTCTTTTTTGTTGATTTATTTGGTATACAATGTTGTACTCCTTAGAAGAGTATCCCGAGAATTACGGGCAGTTCACTCAAATGTGTGTAGATCGCTTTTTGACGTGGCAAATAGGGCTGTGGGAAGAGAGTTGGCGGTTAGCTCCGGCGAAGTTTGTTCCGGTGTACGAGGAGCAGAGGGCAAATATATCAAAGCTAAGGTGTCTGAACAGAAGGGTTAGCAGAGGTAAGAGAATCAACAGAATTTGTAGGATAAAAGATTTGGAGTGTTTTATAAAAAATGGAAGGAATAGGAAGCAGCCAGTATCGGACCCCCTTTGCGTACCAGAGGTCAAGGACACCGGCGGTCAGTGGATATAAGCGGAGTTACCGTGGTCGTGCGCCTTTTAAGGCGGCATACATTCGCCGACGGTACGTTCAGAATATTTCGCGTTATATTAAGAAGACTAAGAGGGGAGTAAGGAAGTTGCAGTTGTACGATGAACAATTAAGGGACGTTAAATTTGATAATAAAGGTGTGGCCAGATTGCTTAATGGTATTAAGTTGGGTAATAAGAGATGTGACCGTCAATCAGACAAGATCGTGGTTAAGGGTATAAAATTAATTGGGAATATTTAATTGGGACAAGATGCTAAAGATGAAGCTGTGGTCCACCACGTATTGTTTTTCATCATAAGTGATAATAGTTCATCAGATTCCGTTCCCACACCTGACAAGATATTTATTGGAGTTGGGGAGGGTAATCCTGAGACCTGGATTGTCGATCCTGACTAGTCCGACCGGTTTCGGATGCTAAAGAAAATGAGATTCAAGCTCGTTGGTGGCAAGGATAAAGAGTACGTTCGTCACGGGATAGAAGTTGTAGACCAGTTCTTCCCAGTTGATGTTTGGACGGACTACAAAGATACGCTGTTGGGAAATGTTGGAAGTATTCAAAAGGGTGCCATATATTTAGTGGCTGCTACTGTTAGTGGAAAGGAATGCAAAATTACTTTAAGGAGTCAAATGTACTTTAAAACTGTTTAGAATTGTAATTTTATGTATTTTATTTCTAATGCTCAGGTTAATGGAGGTAGACGATATAAAAACTGGGGTTGTTGAAGGTGTTTCAACAAGTGATTTCAGTTGTATTGAACTTGCGTTGCCTAATTTATTTTCTCAATTGAGGTTAAGATACAAACAAAAAAGTATTAAGGTTGATAAAATATTGATAAAATATTCCCCCCTTTGCGCACCCAATGCTAGTGGGTTGGTCAGAGTAAATATTTATGATCGGAGGTTAGACGGTAGTGACAGTTTGCAGGCGTGGTTTATTTTCCCAGTGGATTGTTAATGCGAGTTAGTCTATTATGGGAATGGTTATTGTTCAATTAACGACAAACAGGTGCCATGGATGGTGAAGTATCGACTTGAAAATTCGAATATTAAAAGGGGGATTACGTATTGTAAAATGAAGGGGTATCTAAAGTATTCTACGAGTGACATGCCAGAAGATTCGCAAATGAGGGCCCCCTTTATTGTTGTGTTATCTAAAAAATATACTAATGATAATGTTGATGTTTGGCATTGCTCTCCAACGAAGGCCATTCCGATTCTGACACGGACTAAGTCTGTTGGTTTACCGGAGAGGCGAAGAGATTTGTTGTTAGGAGGTTTTGGGGAAAGTGGTTCATTTATTCATGAACGTAGAGGTCGTCTGAGTTTGTCAGAGATTGATGTACGCAGAGGTGGTGATGATACTAGTGATGTTGATCCTGGTCCGTCGATTTCAGAGGTTGGTGTTAGCAAAGAGAAAGTTGATCGTAGAGGATCAGTTGTTATGGATGCAGCAGAATTTTCTAATGTTTTACGAAATGTAATCATCAGTGTAAAAAATAGTGATGTGACTCAAGATGTAATTGTTGATGATAATGGAAATGTAATAAGTAAATAAAATTTTGAGTGGTTTCATAAATAAAATTAATAAATTTTTTTCATTAATCATGACAGTGGTTACATTAACATCAAACCATTCTCTCATTTTTAGGGCCATTGCATCTAACCAATTACTGTCCCCATTTGTTAATAAAATACAAGGAATTCCTCCCCTAATAGTGAGATCTGGTTGGAACTTAACAAATATATGGAAATTTCTCTGGCAGCCTACTAAATTCTTCATTAATTCGGTAGGAACTGTCGAGTATTTGATGTCGTCTATGACGTTGTAGACGGCGTCTTGGTCGTAGTCCTTGAAGCTTATTCTGCTGAAGAAGTAATTGCGTCGTCCGAGGCTTCTGGCCCAGGCGGTTTTGCCTGTTCTTGAGGGTCCTTCGAGATAGAGGGAGATTGGGCGGATGGGCCTCTGCTCTGGTTCCTGTTATCAGAGGAGGAGGAGGAGAGTTCTTCGTCAGTATATAAATCATTGATATTATTTTTGTGTATCCCTAATCTAAGGAAGTCGTCTTCCCTCCAAACGGAGAGACAAGAATTTTGACATAACTCGTACTGAACGAAATTTTGACTTACAAACAAAATATTATTTTCTGCCCATTTTTTTACTTCTTCATTTAAGAAAGGAAATGAATTAAAGGGGCTAGTATATGAGGGGCCTCTCTCTTTTGTAATGATCCCTCGAAAATGTTTTTAATTGGGGGTATTTCGTGACGTAATCGGTGGGAGATCTTTCTTTACAGAGAGTAAAGAATTGTTCCTCCGTTTCTGTTTCGCCAAGTATTCCCCTCCAGAGTCCATCTCTGTTTTTCGAAAGACTTTTCCCTTTAGCTGAAAATTTTCCCCATTTGACGAACTCGCCCTCTTTCTGTATATACTGTCTACTTGCTATTGGGGAGTGGAGTTTTTCTATATTTGGATGGTAGATCCTCCCGTTGGTTCCAGTGAGATCGAAAAATCTCGGGTTTGAAGTTTGGATCTTCTTCGTGCATTGAACCATGACATGAAGGTGAGGGTTTCCATTTTCATGGAGCTCCCTTGCGACAAGTATGTAGTATGGCTGACAAGCTAGTTGAAGGAGAGATTGTAGGAGTTCTAGGAGTTGTTCTTTTGGGCATGGGCATTGTGGATAAGTGAGGAAAACATTCTTGGCATAAAAACGGAAAGAGGTTTGGTGAGGCATTTTGTAGTGGTAAACAGTGAACTCACACCAGTCGTACAAGGCCTCCCTATTAGTTAAAAAACCTGGTGTGAATGGTGTGAGTGGTGTGACTGGGGGGGCGCTGTATTAATATTACCAGCGCCCCCCCCTCCTGCTGATCTGAGCCGTCCATTGCTGTACTTATGGACACGTATATGGATGTAGTAAAAAGGAAGTCACACCCGGGCCCATGTGTGAGTGGTGTGAGTACTTTTGATTCATTTGCCAGATAGTGCTATACACGTGTCGCTCTTCTGGTGGTTTGCGTGGCTGTAAAGAAAATATTTTTGCAGAATGATAGACATAAAGCAAAGGCGGGAAAATAAATGTGTTTGAATTATTTTGAATGGGGAATCTTCGTCCTTACACGCGGGCCAGTTTTGCTATATATTTGGTACCAGAAAATATTTTATGGCATAGAGGAATATGCTTTTGCAGTGGGATAGCTATTGTGGTGAAATTGCTTTCTGGTACCTTATTTCGTCCCTCCTTTTCTTTTTGTCTTTTTTGTTGATTTATTTGGTATACAACGTTGTACTCCTTAGAAGAGTATGCCGAGAATTACGGGCAGTTCACTCAAAGAGTATCCCGAGAATTAATGTGTATTAATTGGGTATTGTTTTATATATAGTTCTTTCATTGATATCTAGAAGATAAAATAAGAAATATTTCTTAAAATGATTGATGTTACCAAAACACCAGCAGCCATATCCCATGGTTTTAGACGATATTCCCAATATGCTTCTACAATTCCCAAAGCTACATGGCACATATCCACTGCAGCAGCACCAAGCCTTCTCACGCCCTACACATAAATGTCAAAATGGAGAGAGAGATTACAAAACCTTGAAACACAAAATCTTCCACCCCTATCTATGATGTAAGAAGTAAAGCAAGTTATCAGTAAAGCAAGTGAAAGAAAATGGTTATTACCCGGCTGACATCAGTAAATTCTTTGAATAAATCTATGTTGGTACTCCATGCATCGTCATGTTCATACCCAAATCCAGTAACTAGAAGTGACTGCTCCACCTAAGAAAACAAGTGAAAATAGGTGAGCTGAAAAAAAAAAAATCCAGCTTTCAGCTCTAAACCACCACACTTTTACACAACTTTTTTCAATGTGATCCGTTTCCAGAAGTAGAACGAACATGATTAATTTTATAGATAGATAAGAAGTGAAATATACACAAGCATTTGAACTGTCCTGTAATAAAATCTGTTGTTGTCAATACCTTCTTCTCAGTTCCTTTTCCTTGCATAAACTGAGCTTGGGAAAGGAACTGATTACGAAGAATGTGCTCAGAAATCCATAATGGAGTCTGATCACAAGGTCTGAAAGTATGTAAAGTTCACGGAAAAATTCCTTGTGTCTAGACGCCATAAAACAGAGTGTTGTTGGCCACATCCTTAACCAGTCTCTCTTCCACATCCGCCACCAACAAAAAAAGTTTTATTGAAGGTCACCTATTGAATAAAAAATTATAGTCTACATATAACATGATCACTCACCTTATCGGTATGACTCACTTGAATCTTTTGCCCATTACAAAAAGCACCCCCACCTAGAATAAAGAGTAACAAATATTAAGTCAGAACTTTATATTTCAATTTTGGTATGTAAAAGAGCTTGTTATATAATTGCTTAAGATAAATCCTTCTTACCAGCAGCTGCAGAAAATGTGCGTGTATTCCAACACATGGGGCCTCCAACAAATTCTACCTTAAACACAAACCAATTGTCATCCCTTCAAGTCAGAAACAGAGAAACTCATTCACTCTTGATCTTTGAAGAAATAATTGGACAAGAACTACTTCAAGTATTAGTTGAGGTGAGTTCAATGCCAAAAAAATAGAAAATGAAAAGGTTTATGCAACTATGTTTTATATTCTGATTAACACATCAACCAGGGAAACCATCATTTAGTATAACAACTTCAATGACTGTATTAATTTACATATCAAATTTCAATCCGATGGACCGTTACAGAATTATGCAAATTCTTTTTGGAGACTATAAAGGTAAGTGATTATATACCACAGCACCAGCAGCCGGCTTTCCTTTATACAGAACTCCCACAGAGACTGCAAAGCTAGGGTAGCAATGTGCAAAATTTGTTGTCCCATCTATATAGATATCAAAGGCAAATGGCTTTACGTCAGAAAACTAGCTGCAAATATAAGAAGTAAATGCAGGCAGAAGATAACATGTTTCAATACGAAGGAATTATCAACAGTGAAGTGTCACCATCCACTTTGAATTGAGAAAAGTTCTCATTATCAAAAAAGAAATGGGAAATAGAAACTAGAAATGTGGTCCATAATGTCATAGGAAATTAGAAATGCTAGGTGATAGATATAAGATCAAACAGAATATGTAAAAGACAAATTATTAGGAACTTTTAAAATAGGGTGTGGAAGAAATGATTGGATTGGGATTGGGAGGAGGAAAGCGTGTGGAAGAAGAAAAAAAAGATTTTCTTACATATAAATCAATCAGAAACCTTATATATTGCTCTTCAGAAGCAGCTCATTTCCCATTTTTTTTAGTCATTAAAATTTCCTCTCCAGAATTTTTATTCATATACAAAGATTACAGAATTCAATCTAAAAACTGCAACAGAAGTGCATTCCTACACTCCAAAAAGGAGAACAAGAAACAAAAAGTTACTGCCAATAAGTTAGTCTAGTGGCTTAGAATTTTGAGAAGCCTAGTAAGTTTCAAAAGGAACAGAAAAATAGGTTATGCAAGTCATCTAATTTGACCACATGAATTCTGATATATAATTGAAAATGAATCAATAAGTTCTAGCAAACAATATTAAAATCATGTCAAGTTGTAAAAGTTTTACGATAGTAACATTGCTAAACAAATCACAACTAGTTTAGACAAGTATAAGTCCAGAATCAAGAGTTGAGTTCCATCCGAGGAACTTGGTGAATATGTACACATAATCTTAATTACCAAAGGGTTAAGAGAGTCTAACCTAAGGGATCTATGCACCAAAGATAATCAGAAGATGAATCGCCAATAAGCCCTCCCTCTTCCCCAAGAATAAGGTGATCTTTGAAGTTCTTCGTTACAACTTCTAGAATAGCAACCTCACTCATTTTATCTGTGCTGCAAGTAAATCCAAGTTAATAGCATCAAATAAGATGAAAACACATAAGAACACCAAAAAAATAATGGGAGTAAGAAATAAACGAATGAAAAAAAAAATTGATAGATGATTTAAAAATTAATAAAAATAAATTCTCTTGTGTATGCCATAAAATCTTCAAGATCAAAAGAGGATTCACAAAAATTGCCTTTGCACCAAAAAATGAAAAGTATACAATAGACATTTTCAATTTGTGCACCACCATGTTTATCTGTAGAGAAATACGCCAAAAGAAAAGGAATCAATTAGTTATTTGTCAAAGCTTCATTTATTCAACGACCAGTTTCCTTTGCCTCTAGAAATCCCATATAAAACACAAAGGTATCACCACGCATAATTTTTCTTCCTTTTTGATCAACATCCACCCTCGCAATGCCCATACATACAACTAAAAGGCCAACATAACTCAAATACCTCATGAACTCCAAAAATGGTCAAAATCAAACACCTTAACTCCAGCTACCTCACAATGTAGTAACAAATAATTTACTTCTCTGCCTTTAGCACGTGCAACACCAGTTAGGAAACCCAAAACCTCTTTTAACCAGATTTTCAATGGTAAGAATAGAATTTAAAGCAGCTGTCCAGATTAATAAATTTTTTTTAAAAAAAAGCCACCTTAGTTGGCCTCCCTGCCTTCCATACACTTCCAAGGAAAGGAATTCCCTTCCTTTTTTTGATTGCAAAAAGTGATTCCCTTCCTCACCATAGAGAAGGGAATCATAAGACTGCAGTCTGGTCACCTAGTGGACCAAACTACCTAGGATTGTTGACCAAGCTAAAAAATCGTTTTTCCAGTCTTTTTGGTCCCCGCCTTGTCAAAAGTCATCTCATGTTGGTGAAACTTCTCCTTGTACTTCTCCCATAAATCTTCAACCTCTACAAAGCTTCTAGAGTTGCCAATGTGTTTCATCTTGGCAGTGGCTTAGGTAGGACCTAAGGAGGTTATACATACAAGTCATGAAATTGTCAACCTATGCTATCCCTAGCATTTACACCATGAACATGAAAACTTAGAAAAACAGGTCTTACTCTGTCACCAAATCAGTGAGTCCTTTATAGACAATATTTTGAGGCTTATTCACAGCGTCCATCACAACCTGAAAAGAAAAGCAGTAAATGCAAAGAAATCAAAGAAATACAACTCAAAATTGAAAGAATAAAGGTCACTTTGATGGGAAACGGGAGATTAAAAACACATTTATATGTTTCCTTTTCGTATTTCCCGTGTACTCAAGCTCACTGTACTGATTTAAACTAGCTATTGCTTATATTCAGTAATTTTAATCTTAAAGTATCTCTTTGTAAATCTAACCCAATATTCACCCCAATTCTGCGTTCTTGACTCACAAATCACAATGCCAATTCTTGGTGTGAGATTATTTCCTCCCTTTCAAAGTTTGTTTCCTCATCCGGGCAAAACAGTTTGCCAGAATCAATAGTTAAGTTCAATAAATGCAAGTTAAAAAATAGGTAATAAACAGCATATTCCTCCACCAATTTTGAATCAGAGAGAGTGTGTCAATCTGCACGTTGGAGGTAGTTATGAATAGATACAAAAATTAGGTTCTGCTGATTAGATATGAACACAAAACAAAAATGGGTTCTTCCTATTTGAACACAGGAATACAAGCATATAGTAGGTAACACACACAAACACATTGACCATGCATAGAACTAAGCAAAACAAACTAAGCTACTTGAGTTCATTTGAAATCAGCTCCTTTTATAAACAAGTTTAATACTTATATTTAATTTTCAAGCTAAACTTGAATAAATTACTACTCATCTCCTAAGCATTTAAGCACCCCCCCGCCCCCCAACAAAAAAAAAACCCATTCAACTAAACACAAAACACAACATAAAATGTAAACAAAGTAAGTTGGGCATACCTCAGCACCAGTTTTAGCAGCAGTTTCAACCACACCGAGGAGCTGATTGGATGATATGGGGCCAGTTGATTCAGCAGCAACTTTTGAGTACTTTTTCTGATTGGGAATTTCAGATAACACAGCTTCGGTGCACAATGTTCTTGTGGGGATAGAATTGAACGACAGAGTCTTGCAAAACCCATCTCGGAAACCTCTTCGCAGATGAGGAATTGCAAAAGAACTAGATGGGAGAGTGAGTTTTGGGCGATTAAATAGTGAAATTGATCTGGGTATTTGAGAAAATCGCAGGGGAGTGAGTGTGGACGAGACTAAACACCTTCCCATTTCGATTGTAGAGAGAGATTATTGATCAATCTATGGGGTCTGTTTGTTTGGGAGTTATTTTTTTTAAGGGAGGAATATATTTTGTTGTTTGAAGACAAGATTCGAATCATCAAAATATCGGTAGGCTACCAATTCAACTAGTATTTAAGTTGGTGTGGACAATGGTCTATTGGGAAATTTCACTCTTTTGTTTTTGTGTAAATAATTTCTCAATGCATATTTTTATGAAATTGATTTTATGTTTTTGCTCTCAATTCACATATTACATGTTCTAATCATATCTTAAATTAATATCTTTATACACACACTACTTAAATTATTTGTTCCACAAAGAATCAATGATATAAACTTATTTTTTATTTCACTCACCTTGAAAACACATCATCTTTCACAAGAAATTTCTCAGCAAATCGCTCAATAAATCTTCAGATTATACAAGAAATTACCTCATTTGATTTTTAGTTACATCATCAAATTGATTCCTTCAATCAACAAATCTAGTCAACATCAAAAAAATCATTAATTGGTATTGACTTGTATCAATATAGATCTTGAAACAACATCGTTTTGTATCAAACTTGAAGACGTACAATTTCATCTATCTCTTAATTTTTTTTTTTTATGAACTCTCATTTTTTTTTTTGGTTGAAGCAATTCGATTTTGCTTATTCGATACTGGTTATCTGAATGAAAAAGGTTTATTCGATTTTTAACTTCTGAAACATGTAAAAAAATTCAGAATTTGGTTTCCAAAATAAATTCTTAAATTCGGAAGTTAAGTTCTGAATCCAAATTCGGAACTTGATTTTTGAATAGAATTAATAATTTTGGCAGTTGATATCCGAAAAAAGTAACATGTTTCGGCACTGATTTACTGAATTAAAATCGTGAAAAAAATTTATGCACAAAAAATTTACATTTTCATAACTGCTTTTGTTATAACTAGGCATATTGTTATTTGAATTTGAATTTCTATTGATTTGCAACTCTTCCATCACAAAAATCAAGAATTATGGTGGATTCTAATGACAAAACGATATAATCAATACAGTATAAACTTAGAGCGTAAAACCAACAATGGAAAAACTATGGTTTATTTTTTTAACTCAAAAAATGTATATTGAGATTTTTTTGTTCTTAAAAGATATGTACAAAGAATTTTTCTACATAGTATTACGAGTGTTGTTGAATGTCTATTATGATCATATTTATTTAGGATATAATTGTCATTAAATTAATATTTCATTAAGTGTGTGCACTGAACTAATTAGGTGTGTGGAAATAGAATTTCCCTCTATTATTCTCTCCGTCTTAAAATATTAGTCTTTTATTTTATTTTTTATTATTTCAAAATATTAGTTTTTTTTCAAAAATTAAGGACAAAAATAATATGAATTTCTTATTTTACCCTTATTTTAAATTCATTAACAACATAAAAAGTATAATTATGATAATTAATATTTCCTAAAAAATGTACTATCAAAGGGTAATTTTGAAAAATTAATTTTTTAAAAAATATAATAATTATACAATTAGAAAAAGTTAAATTCTCTAAAAGAAACTATTATTTTTGGACCGAGGGAGTGGTTATATTTTATGATATGGTGAGTGGCAAGTTGGGAGGTGAAAGCAGCGGCAAATTTTTAGTTTAATTTAACTATATCAATATATTAACGCTATTATTCTAAAAAAAAAAGAAGACAAATATTAGACAATAAAAATTATTCTTGTAAATTATAAATATATTTTATGAAATTTGTTTAAAATATAGATTGTCTTTGTGATTTTAAAAACTATAACCAATTTCTTTAAATTTATAATTTCATAACAAATGACCAATTTTAATAATAAATCATCATATTCCGTCCATTAAAATTTATAATTTCATAACAAATTACCCATTTTAATAATAAATTATCAAATCAATTAATAGTTTTTAATAATGTTAAAAATATATTGAAATTATCCATTTTAATAATAAATCATCAAATTAATTAATAATTTTTAATGATGTTAGAAATATATTTCAAGTAATAATTCAAGTAATATAAAAGAGTATAGTTAGAAATTTATTTTTTCCAGTTAATTCTGTTAAATAATTTTTTTTAATTAGGAATGTTTATAATTTTTCAAATCACGAGAAGTAATTCATATTTTAACTAAATTTAAGAGATATATTTGTAATTTATCCAAAATGGTTATGTTTTGTTTGAAAAGTTTTTTAAAATAATTATTTGAATTTTCAATTGGTACTCTCTTTTTTTCTTCTTATTTTCAATTTGTGATTTTTTACAAATAATTATTTTAATTTTTTTTAAAAATCTTTAATTACAAAAAATATAAAAATTCAATAGCTTTTGTATTTGTTGAATTGAGCTGATCTAAAGAAAATAATCACTAAATTGAGCTGATCTAAAAAAAATAATCACTAAAAATAAAAAATACAAAAGAAAATGAATTTTTTGTTTTGTAAATTGCTAAAGTTGGTGTGGCCCACGATGAAAGTGGCTATTAGAATTGATGGCCAGGGTTTTGTAAGGTGATAGAAAAAGCCGTCAGATGTCTTGAGTGATGATTGGTGGTGCCGAAGGTTAATAGTGGACAATAGCAGTGGCAGTGGGTGGTGTAGATATGCCAAATTTATAAATTTATTGTATTTATTTCAAATTTTAATATATAGTCAGTGTAATTTTTGCTCATAAAATTATGAATATGTATCATTTTACCCATTTTTCTATATATTTAGGGTAAAATACATATTGCCTTCTAAAATTTCACTCATTTCTTGTTTTAGCCCTTTTAAGTTTAATTTTTCTCATTTTGGCCCTTTATGTTTGTAATCCATCTCACTTGGGCCCTTCATATTTGCAATCATTTCCACTTTATCTTAGACTAACTTCCATCCAAAAAACTAATAGAATCTACTACATTACTAACACATCAGCTCTATGTGTGATGTAAAAAATTCACTAAAAATATAAAATATAAAAAATAGAAAACAAAAAAATTAGAATTTTTTTTAGTCTTTAGTGAACTTTTTTTTTTTCAAAATTTATTCATAAACATTATTATATTATAGAGGCATCTAGATTAGATGCAACTAAAAATATAAAAACAAATTTAACTAAAAAAAGAATTTTTTTTTTACTAGAGACCAAAAAAACGATAGTAAATTTGATGTTTATGAATAAATTTGAAAAAAAAAAATTCACTAAAGACTTAAAAAAAAAATTCTAATTTTTTTTATTTTTTTTATTTTTTTAATTTTTTGCATCTTTAGTGAATTTTTTACATCACATATGGAGCTAATGTGTTAGTGATGCGACAAATTCTGTTACTTTTTTTGATGGAAGTTAGTTTAGGAGTAAAGTGGGAATGATTGCAAACATGAAAGGCCAAAGTAGAAAGGATTACAATTATAAAGGGCTAAAGTGAGAAAAATCAAACTTAAAGGGTCAAAGTTGGAAGGATTGCAAACATGAAGGACCATAGTGGGGTAATTCTATTTATACACCTTTACTTGTCTTAGTATACATCATTTACTTAGTTCAAACCATACACATATTACAACTTTTAATTTTATCTCAATGCACACCAATAATTTTCTTATAATACTAAACTACCATCATCTTCTCTAACAAACCCTAACCCTAACCATCACCGGCAAACACCGCTTCTCACCGGCGTCGTTCCCTTCTCAGCCGCTCTCAACTCTCACGGCTGTTGCCCATTCCCAGCCTCTCTCTCCCTCACACTACTACTTCCTTCTTTCCAATTGTTCTTTCTTTCATTGCAGCCCCTTTCTATCACTCCTTCATCATTGACTCCTTTCACCACCACTGCTGTAGCTCCCTTCCATTTAGTCGCGATCGCTAGATCAAGATCTCTCTTCCACCTGCGATTTCTCTGTCTCTCTCAATCGCAATGACCATTAGCCTTCGCCACCATCATCGTCGACAACCTCTCTAGCATTCATTCCCAACGAGATCAAAAGAGTGCAAATAGAGGCAACCGGCGGCAAGGCGATGGATTTTCGGGTGGAGCAACCGAGCATGCATGCGTCCCTCGCTCTCGAGGCCATTAAATTGCTTTAGTTAGTTAGCGTAGCTAATTATTCAATTCAAGTGTGGTATTTTAATTAGCTTAGCATAGCTAGTTATTCAATTGTGTTGTAATAATTAGTTAACTAGAGTAGTTAATTAGTTTCGTTTTGTAATAGTTAGCTTAATTAGCGTAGCTAGTTATCTTAATCATTCGGACCCTTCTTTGTGCGGGCATAATGTTGTAATAAATGTGCGTGCATGGGTGCATGTCTTCCAACCCCACGTCTTTCTCCATTTTATTTATCCACTTTCGATGGTCAGATTAGGGACATGTTTTGATTAGCATACCTTATGCTTGCACGTGCGCATCATTCATTTGTTTTGCATGCACCGAGGCTCGGCGCATCATTCAAACTGCATTGTCAAATTCAATACTTCTTTGAATACGTGTTTCAAAACATGTTATCAAATTGTATCATATACCATGATTAGGTAGCTGATCCTATCTTATTGCATTATCGCATGCGTTGCATTAGGCATTTTGCATAGTTAGGATCATGCATATTTCTAACTAGCTTTTGTTTTGGCTTAGAGTACACTGTAAGTTTTACGCTTTAGCATACTTGCATGAGTGCGATTTCCATGTTGCCATGATAGCATGCTTGCCATGAGGCTATTTGCTTGAATGATTAACTGCATGAATGCCTGTGGATGAAGGCTTTATTGTTTGAATTCGAGCAATTCAACGAATATATGTTTTAAGCCCACTTTGCGAAGTGGCAAATCATGTTTTAAGCCCACTTGAGGTGGCAAATCTGTGTTTTAGCCCACTTGAGGGTGGCACATTCAAACCATTTTTGAAACCAAACATGAGTTGAATTCGTTCCAATTCTTGCGATTTTAGTCTATACTTGCTTGTGTGCGTCATATAGTAAAGTTAGCTAATAATCGGAATAAGAACACATGTGTTTATAAAATAACATATCATGCTTAGTAGGGGCCGATCCTTTGATCGGGCGAGCGGGGGTGCTCATTTTAGGACCTTCCCCTCTCGTACCCAAGTTCCCGAGCCGAAGCAACTTTGGTGATGACGGACACGTGGCCTTTGGCACGAGTCAGGGTTTCCTAAATTTTTCAAAAACAAAATATTTAGGTGGCGACTCTGTAATCTGGCAAACCAGTCCAGTTTTGGCATTATTTGATTCAAAATCTGATTTTCCAAAATGATTCGCCGGATTGGACTTTTTGGTGTTTATCAGTTTCACATTGCAGTTGTGAGATTAGATTCAGAACCGTGACAAGAGTACGAACTGTAGGACCAATTTGAGATCTCCAAAAGGGGGCTCGAAAAAGTCGATCTACACTGACCAATTCATTAGGCTGGCCGACCAAATTTTTTGTATGGCAGGTGTGGTTATTTAGTCAAGTGGGGCAAATCTTGAGGTCAAAATAGAATTGTTTTCTGACTACGAACAGGGCAATTTATGGCGACAGACAGAGAGGTTTCTCGAGGATGTTCTTGTTTGCGCACACACGGCTTCTCACTTTTCATTCAACTCCTTAGATTCATCGCTCGGAAATTTGTATTTGTAATAGTTAATTCATTTGTGTTTGTAGTAATTAGTTAGGGTAAATTACACTTTGCACCCCTGCACTTTACACAAAATCTCACTTTAGTCCCTACACATCAAATTGTGACACTTAACCTCCTACACTTTTGATTAAGTGTCACATTGGCCCTTTTGTTGACAGTGAGGCTAATAGAAGTTACCATTAAGGAGGTTAAGTGTCACAATTTTAATGTGTGGGGACTAAAGTGGTATTTTGTGTAAAATACAGGGGTGCATAGTGTAATTTACCCTCACATGTTCTCCCATTCTCTCTTTCTCTCTCTCTCTCTCTCTCTCTCTCTCTCTCTCTACTAATAAAAAATTAAAAAACTATTTTAATCTTTCTCATTTTATTTTCATAATATATATAATTTAATAAAATCATCTCCATATTTTGCCTTTATGATCACAATACTTGTGTTTTGCGCTGTTGTAAAATGTGACTTTGTGCGAGAAGCAGTAGCCATGTCTTGCATATAAGGTGGATCAGAAATTGAAGGCTGACTAGATTCTAGGATTTGTTCATGAACAACACCTTGGACAAGTTTATAGGTAAACAATTGGTTATCCTTACTTCTATTGCGAGGTGATCACCAGGTGATATTATATTCCCTACAAGCACGCTTCACTGTAGATCGACTAACTGCAAAATGAAAAATCCAAATTCTACATAAGAAAATATACTTTGTTTACTATTACCAAAAGTATATGAATTTTTCAAAGGATCTAGCTAGGAATGGGCATCCCAAGTATGTAAACTTATTGCCAAGGCTTTCTACAGCATCTTTAAGTTTCATTCCAAAATGTTGCTGGAGATCCTCCAAGCCAATTGGAATTCTAGCTTTTCTTTGTAGTCTCTAGGACGAGTTCATTATGCAATTTTGCTGTACAGAAGTAACAACAATGTTGTTTTCTTCTGTGTTACTAACAACATTGTTTCCGGTGTTTGAAGCATCCACTTCTTGTAATTGTTGATCTGATAAATCTAGAAACACCATCTTTTCTCCATTTTCCATCCTATTTGGAGATCTTGCAATTTGGGATATTTGATAAGAATAAAGTTTACCATCCTCTGAAAAATCAAGAACTTCAATAGATAACTCCTCTCCTAGTTCTTCTCTAGAAGTGACCTTAAAACTGTTACAATGCTGCTTCATTGTTGTCAACAATGGAACCAAAGAAATCCTCAGATCCCCACCTTTAGTGTAGTTTGGGGGCAAAGAGAATTCTAGCACGTAAACATTGTCTTCAATATATCTATTCTGCAAGCACATTGCAAAAGAACCTGTAACTCCAAATTTGCATGCGTAGTGCGCCAAAGGGTACTCAGTTATGCTAAATTGAGTAACATCTTTGTAGGAGACCAAATTTTGGGACGAAACTGCTCTTCCAACAACCCCCAGCCCTTTTCGTAGGTGTTGTAAACCACATGCATCTAAAAAAGCACTCATATGGCCCTTTCTATAATGGATTTCATATTTTCTAAACATAGCATTGCAAAGCCTAGCCAAAGGTAGATAATGAGTGCAACACAACACGTTTAGCATCTTCTGAATTTCTTCGAGAGTTACATACTTCTCTTGATAATGTTTCGTGAATACATATTTGTTATCCCAATAATTAAAGTAAACAATTATACGAATCTTTATTTTCAAACTGTAGGCAAACGGTTAACCAGAATTGAAGAATCAGTAGGATAATTAGTATAAAACCAAAAGATACGCTCTACACCAAATCTCCCTATCCAACCAGTAAATGTAAAACCCCCCTTAGAGGTGACTAATTTTAAACTTTGATCTAATAAAAGGAACAATGAATTCATAGATGCACTTATCCAGAAAATAAAAACATTAATGTAGGAAAATCCTCCAGCTCTCAGATAAATATGCTTTTTGCTCAACAAATAGGCAAACTTAATAATGAGGAAGATGAACTTTCTCCTTCACACATTTTAGAAATACAAAATAATTTTTAGGATATTCAGTCTGTTAATAAAACCTATTTTCCCTAATAGACTTCCAGAATGGCTTTAACAAGACCTAGTAGATATTATTATTCCAGACCTACACCTCAAGATCTTTTATATGAGGAAGATTTTCTTCATACCCAGAAATCCTTCCATGGCAAAACCATTTATGAATGGGTTATCGATAGAAAAACTGAATATCAAATTTTTGAAACTATACATCAAATGCTAATGTATGGTACTGTTTCCAAGCAGAATGATAATACTGATCATCAAGTTGCCCGTTTTATTGCTAATGGCTTTACCCAAATTCTTCGGGGATGCTGGGATAATGTTCTCACTACCACTCAACAGAATGAAATACTTAATTCTTTTAAGATTGAAACTGACCCCATCACCAATATTGCTAGACAGAATGAAGATGCTGTGCATACTCTCATTCAAACTATCTTACGCCACTTTGTTGGACCCGAAGTAGGTAACAGTGATTGTAGTCGTGAGCTTTTACAGAATCTTAGATGTCCATCTTTAACCCACTTTCAATGGTGCAAAGATGTTTTCCTGCTTAAGGTCATGCAACACAGTGATGCAAACAATGAACATTGGCAAGCCAAATTCATTGATGGTCTTCCCAACCTTTTTGCCGAAAAAATTTGAAAAAAGCTTCAGGATCACCATAATGGCATGCAAATTCCTTATCTTTCCCTTTGTAATGACCTTAAACTTTAGTATCTTATGAAAAAATAGAATTTAATAGGAAGAAAAGAATTAGGTGAATTTTGTGACCAGTTTGCACATGAAACTAAAATTTAGTACCCATCTAAGTCTAAGAAACAGAGATCATATAAACCATACAAAAAAATCTTCCCGAAAACCATATTCTACAAAGAGAAAATATAAACCGACTTAACACAAATCTAAACAGACTATTAAAAGTACACCAAAATCTTATCCAAAGAAATATCAATCCCAAATTACTTGTTATAAATGTGGCACAATAGGACATTATGCTAATAAGTGTAGAGCTAAATTAAAACATAAATTAAATGAAATGTCCCCAGATGAACATCTTCAACAAGGGATTTTGCAGATCTTATCTAGTGATGATAGTATCTCCAGTATAGATAATGATGATCTAGCTAAAATTTATTCTCCATCTGAGTCTACTTCTGACTCAAATACTCCAAAACAACCAGTAACCATCTAGGATCTAAAAATGGAAATTAATGTATTAAAAATAGAAGTAAAACACCTTCAAACAGCTAACCAATCTATACTTAATGATATAAAAAAAAAATTAACAGCCATCTTAAAGACAAAGGTCAAACTTCAGAATAAAAAAGTCAAACTTCAGAACAAACACCAGAAACTTAGTATTTAATGCTTATGAACCAGATTACCTTCCAAAAATGGTAAATTAGAATCACTCTTATAATAAAACCTGATTTTATTATCAAAGATGCCATCACCCTGATTGATAGTGGTGCTGATATGAACTGCATTCAAGAAGGATTAATTCCTACCAAATATTTCCAGAAAACCACTCAATTATTAACTAGTGCAAGTGGTAATTCTATGAAAATTAAATACAAAATACCGAAAGCTTTTATCTGTAATCAAGGTATATGTCTTCCCACTGCTTTTGTTCTTATCAGAAACATGTCTCAAAGTATTATCTTTGGGACTCCATTTTTAAGTTTATTAATGCCGATTACAACAATAGATTCCATAGGCATTCATACAACAATCAATAATTAACCAATTATTTTTGAATTCATAACAGAACCTTATACTAAAGAATTAGATCAAATCAAAGATCTAGTTAATTTCAAGGAAAAAAAAATCAAATTTCTTCAAACATAAATAAATTATCTCACTATTGAGCAAAAATTACAACAATCATCTTTACAGAACAAAATGAAAATAATTGAAAAAGAATTCCAAACAGAAATTTGTAGTGATATTTCTAATGCTTTCTGGGAACAAAAGAAACATATAGTTTCGCTTCCTTATGAACCAGATTTTGATGAAAGATTCATTCCAACCAGAGCTCGTCCCAGTCAAATGAAAAAAGAATATTTAGAAATGTGCAAAACAGAAATTCAAAGTCTTCTCCAAAAGAAATTAATCAGGACTAGTCATTCTCCATGGAGTTGTACAGTATTTTATGTTAATAAAAATGCAGAAATAAAACGAGGTGCGCCAAGATTAGTCATTAATTATAAACCTCTTAATGATGTTTAGAAATGGATCAGATATCCCATTCCGAATAAAAAATATTTACTTGATCGATTACAGGATGCAGTCATATTTTTTAAATTTGACTTAAAATCAGGATATTGGCAAATACAATAAGCTGAACAGGATCGATACAAAACTGCTTTTATAGTACCTTTTGGACATTATGAATGGAATGTTATGCCGTTTGGTCTAAAAAAATGTTCCATTAGAATTTCAGCATATCATGAACGATACCTTTACATCTTATACATAGTTTGCTATCTGTTATATTGATGATGTTCTTATTTTTTCATCATCCATTGATTAGCATATAAAACATCTTAATACATTTAAGCATGTTATTATCTGAAATGGTTTAGTAATATCTACACCAAAAATGAAACTTTTTCAAACAACAGTATGCTTTCTTGGCCATAATATCCATAATGGCACTATTCTACCAATTGACAGAAGTAGTGAGTTTGCCTCTAAATTCCCCGATGAAATAAAAGACAAAACTCAATTACAGCGGTTTCTTGGTAGTCTAAACTATATTCGAGACTACTATCATCAGTTATCCCAGGATGCTGCTATTCTTTACACCAAACTATAGAAAAATCGTTCTCTATGGACAGAAGAGCACACTGCTGCTGTACAAAAAATTAAGGCTAAAATAAAACAACTCCCCTGTCTTGCTTTACCAAATCCAGAATGGCGAAAAATTGTTGAAACTGATGCCTCTAATTATAGTTATGGAGGTATTTTAAAATAGTTAAACCCTACCAGTCATATAGAAGAATTATTAAGATTTACATTAGGAAATTGGACTAAATCTGCTTTAAATTATCCTACAACTAAAAAAAAGTGTTTAGCTATCGTTAAATGTGTTTTAAAATTCTAGGATGATTTGCTAAACCAAAATTTTTTAATTCGTGTGGACTATTCAGTAGCTAAACAGATATTTAAAAAAGATGTTCTTAATCTTGCTCACAAACAGATATTTGTAAACTAGCAAAGTGCTTTATCTGCATTTGACTTTGATATTGATTATATCAAAAGGAAACAAAATTCTTTACCAGATTTCCTCACTCGTGAATATTTGTAGGCATCATGACCAGTAGAGGTGGCCGTGGCCCTAGTCGAAGGGGCCGGGGCAGGAGAAACCCTTACCAAAATCCCTATATAATAGAATTTCCAGCATTACAAGGCTCTAAAGAAATCCAGGGGAATCCTCTAGCCAATCCACCAAGGATGTCCTCCTTAATCCTGAACAGTACACTCCTAACAGTATTACTGAAGAAACAGGTCTTTACATCGAATCAACCGATGAAAAATAGATGACAGATCCATGGGAAATTAAACGTCGCTATCTTACGACTCAACAATTTCCCCCACATTTTGACCAGTACCGTTATATTTACGAACATATACTCATTGGGACTACTGCCATGAAAATCAAGCATACTTTGCATGATCCTTCCAAAACTGTCAGTCCCATCCAATTTAGTAAAACTACCATCCACAATATTATGCCCATTGCTACCTAGGGCATTCATCTGCATACTACTCGTCAACTTGACATTCGCAACCGTGAAACTCGATATAGTTATTGGGACTATATCAACGCATTTACCTATTCATTTTATTACCAGAATCGTACACGCAATCATTCCTGGTTTAACCGTATTTGTCCCGACGTCCTCAAAAATGATTTAGCAAATTGGTTTCTCGTTTGGTGGGATAAATTTGGGCTCCAACTTGAAGTTTTACTAGTATCAATCCGTGAAGCCTTTAGCGAATGGCAAATTGCTTATTCTTATTTACCAGGACAAAAGGATATTTCTATGACCAAATCTTTGGTTCATTTTACTATCTGTTTCAGTATCCCGTGGATATGGAAATGGGATTTCCAGTGTGATTATCAAAATAAAATTCATTGTCTCAAAAGAGTTTTCTTTGTGAGATGGTGGGATAAGGGGATGAATCCCACTTTACCATAAACTGTTCAGAAAATCAAGACCCACACTCAAGCCTATTGGGATGCTATTCCCAAAACAATTCCCTGTCAACCAGTTATTCAAAATGCATTCTTACAAATTCAAACAGAATTACGTCAAAAATATCCGAATTTATTAGAAACATAACTAGTCATTCAAAACATGGATTTCATGAAGGAACAATTCCTCCAGACTATTGCTAGTGATGACACCTCCATAAAATCTGTTACTAGTAGTCAAAACCAGGAAGATCCAGGCTAGGATGAAAATGAATTTGCTGTTCTAGCTGGTGAATCACAGTATCCAGCAGAAGATGAACCCAACTTTGGTGACTTTTGGGATTCACTCACCAGCATGTTTGCCGAAAAGATTGACAAGAAAAAAGATAAAAAAAGAAAAAAGGTAAAGCATGAGTTTTTGTCCCCTACCAACATTATTCCTCCGAAGCGTCGGCACAAAATGACAACTAACAGTACATCTACTTTCTACAAAAATAGATTCCTTGTCTGCCATCCAGCACAAAGACCGACAATTGTCTAACTCCTGTCCAAAAACGATAAGGATGTTGAGTCAAAAGTAGATTTCCACTCAACTTTGAGGATATGGACGATCGACTCCAACCAACAAGGACACGCCACCTGTGCTCACATTATCTTAACTTTTCTCTTTTCTTATCTATAAAAGGGATGCCCTTACCCTTGTTGAGATAGAGTGTTTTTTTTTAAGGGTTTGTTTTCTTTTGTAATATTTGAGTGTGCTCTCTCTCTCCCTTGTAAAATTTCTAAGTTTATGATATATAAATTAAGTATTGAAGAACTATGTTGTTTTGAAGACTCTGATTGTAAGTATTTTCTTCTTTATTATGTATGCCTATAAATTTACTTGTTGATTTGATCAATGTTTTAGAATTTTATTTTGATAGTAGAAATATATATTTACAATAGCTTCAAGCTAACGACCCATATTTACAGCGATATCTTTATAACCAGTTAGAATTTTGTAACCAACAAATAATCAGGATCTAACAGCAGATCCAGGAGCAGATCTGCCTGTGGGCGGCCGGCCATCCGGCCTTCACTTTAATAGTAAAACCATGTGATCATATATGTAGAAATTTAAATCTAATATAATAATATAAATTTTAATATTCCTGGGTTTGTGCTTATTAAGGGTAGAACAGGGTGAGGTTAAGTGGGACATCATCCAAGTCGCATATAGGTTAGAAGACCATAGTTGCAGTGATTGCGTGTAGGTCTGTTCCCTAGTAAAGCATTGATAAACGTGTTTAGCTATAACCCTGTGTCAAGCACCTTAGTTGGTATCAGAATAAAGTTTAGGGTATTTGATAAGAATAAAGTTTACCATCCTCTGAAAAATCAAGAACTTCAATAGATAACTCCTCTCCTAGTTCTTCTCTAGAAGTGACCTTAAAACTGTTACAATGCTGCTCCATTGTTATCAACAACAGAACCAAAGCAATCCTCTGATCCCTACCTTCAGTGTAGTTTGGGGCAAAGTGAATTCTAGCACGTAAACATTGTCTTCAATATATCTATTCTGCAAGCAAATTGCAAAAGAACCTGTAACTCCAAATTTGCGTGCGTAGTGCGTCGAAGGGTACTCAATTATGCTAAATTGAATAACATCTTTGTAGAAGACCAAATTTTGGGACGAAACTACTCTCCCAACAAACCCCAGCCCTTTTCGTAGGTGTTGTAAAGCACATGCATCCAAAAAAGCACTCATATGGCCCTTTCTATAATGGATTTCATATTTTTTGAACACAACATTGCAAAGCCTACACGAGGACCAATTCTGAGCCAAAGGTAGATAATGGGTGCTACATATCATGTTTAGCATCTTCTGGATTGCTTCAAGAGTTTCATACTTCTCCTGATAATGTTTCACGAATGCATATTTCTTAGCCCATGGTCCTTACAATATCTAATGAACAAAACAATACAAGATTTGACATTTGAATTACAGTTTGCTACTTGCTTTCCCATCATACAAATGTTCACATTTTGAACTTGTCAGACCTTGAATCTGTAGGGGCTTGAAATGATATAATTGAAGAATCTTGATAGATTTAAACTAATAGATATTTGCAAGAAAAAAATAGTATCACTTAGAAGTTAACTTTTATGACTATAGCCTTTTACATTATTAGCTAAAAGTAATTAAAATAAATTATAAATTAATTTGGTACAACTTTTGATAATTTGTGCAAAAAAATTGAATCGGCTTGATTAAATAAACTGTCACATAACTTCTTTTTTTTTCTTCTAATAATTAAGACAATAAATGAGACTTTTTTAGCCTGACTTATTGAAGGCTTTCAGTTAAAAAGAGCTATAAATTATGAATTTTTTTTTCTTTTTTGGGGTCAAATAAACTGAAAAAATCGAATAAGTTATAATTTAAAATTACAACCAAACATTATTAGCCAACCATTTTTAAGTAAACAAGTTGGTTTATAAATAATAATACCAGAACATTGTATACAGTAAATGAAAAAATCAGCACAGTTGAGGCTATTAAACCGACCAACTTAGGTAGTACAAAGGTATTGTATAATTGTCCAAAATCAACTTCGTCATTTTGGATAGGTGCTCCTTACCCTGGCATGGAGTATTTCAATTGGTCCAACACTTTGAGCAGAAATCTGTATTGCCTAGTAAATTGGGCTACCATAAACAATTAGGTAAATTCCACTCACCTCCCTTGAGAAGTGAAAAAATAAAATAGTAATTCTTATATTTTTGTTATAATTACATCAATTTTCCTTACATTAATGATAAGGTTAACTGAGCCAACAATAAGACATATTTTTTGTTGGCCCTTGTGCATCATAATGAAATTATCAATTTCCCTCACGAGAGATCAGTATAATTTACCCAAATGATTATTGTCAATGATATGATATCAGAATAAAAGGTTCAATATGTGCATAACAATTGTTGTTGAACTCCATGTTAAATGATTTACACAATGAAATTAATGAAAGGGTAAGATTAACGAACCATTAAAAAGATTGACCAATAAAATAGAACCAACTAGTAAAATAATTTGAGCTCCATCAACAAAAGAAATAAGAAAAAGAAAAAGAAAAAGAAAAAGAAAAAGAAAAAGAAACCATCATTGAAAATTAAAATTAACAATCATTGGATAGGGATACAAAACAAACAAATAAATAAATAAACAAAAGTAAAGAAGAGAATGTAAAAATGGGACTAATTATTCCAATTAGGGAGTTAGGGGACAAACCTCAATATACGATTATAATTGAAACAATACGAAGTTATTTTTACTTCATTTGTCGGCACCAACTCAAATACACCAATACAACACTGCCTAGAAAGTTCAAACAATGGTACAGCCAGAGATTGCTTAATATTGCAACTGATAACACGATCGCGCTGTGGATACTCTTTGCAGGAGTAATACTACACATTTGGAGTGCACTCTAGCTGTTGATTGCGGAACACACAGCCAAGGAGACCAAGATGTTCGTCACTCACTCCATCCACATCAAATTCATAATCCGAAGATGTCAACCTATACCAACAAAGTCCTTCGTCGATCTGGTTAAAACCGAAAAGTTGGTGTCGAGTTGTAAGTAAACGCTTGCCCCCAATTTCTATGACTTTCCAAAACTGTATAAGAAATGGGGTATAGGGCCACAAATATAATAATACTTTTAAAGTAGGGGTTTATCTTCTCCATAAACTCTAGAATAGGAGGAGCAATCAGGGTTCCATCGATTATCTTCTCTGTACGATTTTGCAAATTTCCAAGGCCAATATATATATATACAAGGCAAATCAAGAATAAGGTAAGCAACAAGAAAAGAAAGTGAGAATCTACTAAAAATCTAATATAAATCTGAATATATAAAAAATTTGTTAACATACCTGCCACTACTTAAGTACAGGTTAGAAATGCTATGTATTACCGTTTTGTTTTGTGTCACCTATTTGATATTTTCCCTATATTTTAACACTGACAACTGGAGTTAGGATTTTCTCAGAGATAAAAATAACCAAAATTAAATTAAATTTCTTAATATAAAAAGAAAAAGAAAAAGAAAAAGAAAAAGAAAAAGAAAAAGAAAATTAATAGTAAGCGTTTTAATAAGACACTGGTTAAATAGAGAATAATTGACCCATCAAAAAAATAAAAGCGAATAATTGGAGTGAAAGCCAACTTGTAAGTAATAAGAACATATGATATGATATGAGATGAGAGAAAAACTAACCAGAGAAGGGAGGCAGAGGAGGAGGACGTTTGCGAGGGTCGTCTTCTCCACTCCAAAAAACCCAGCCAGAGTTACGGATTCCACGCTGCCATAGCAGTTGGTTTCGAAATCGGGAGGAAAGTCACGGATCATATCATCATCCATATGATTTTCTGTCTCGTGGAAATTTTCATTCTTGGCCATCGATTATCTACACCGCTCTCTCTCTCTGTGTGTACTTCTCAGCACCAGCGGCCAGAGTGTTCCTCTTATATGCCTAGTTGCCTCATTAAAAAAAATAAAATATAATAATAATAGTTGTACTAGGTAGAAGGAAAGTGCATAGAAAAGTCAAGTGATTCAAGAGGTTCACATGGTCGAATCTTTAAAAAAAAATAAAAAAAAATAAAAAATAAATTAAAAAATCTTCCCATGGTCAAAGTAAATAGATAAAAACAAATAAAAGGAAAATTATATTCCGGTACATGTCATATGTACTTTTGGTTAGGGTGAGCGCAGTTTGAATTGGTTTGGATTGGGGTAAAATTAAGATCAATCTATTATCTACAGTTTTTAAAAAATTAGAACCAATTCAATCTGTTTAAATCATGGAACCAATCCGAACCAATCCATTTAAACACAATTTGATCGGTTTAGGGCCACGAATTCACATATTTAAATAACAGAAGCAACAAAAAATCGAACATTTTAATTTCATAAACGCATAAACATAGCATCATATTACTTCTACAACAGCAACATGTCTTTCCATAATAGCGACATACTGTTCTAGAATTTAAACAACTAGAAGAAAACTGCTTCCACCAGAAGTATTTAGACCATTATAAATTAAAACTAAAAACTAACAAACAAAAGCAATAAAAGAAGATACTATGCGGGTTTAGGTTTTATATGAAATAAGAAAAGATACTATGCAGGAGGGTGTATAATATAAATATAGGCTATTTGTATACAGTCCGGATCGGTTCTAATCCGAAACCGATCTGTAGACTACGGATATTTAATTTTTCAATCCGAAACCGAACCACGGATTGAAAAAGCCAATCCAAACCTAACGGATTGAACTAGACTGGATCATATTACGGATTTTATGGATTCCTTGCTCAGCCCTACTTTAGGTTATGATTTTTGTATTTTTTATTATGATTTATTATATTATTAGTTAAGATACATAATGATTTTGGTTATAATATTATTATTTTGTTATGATCTTAAAATTGTTTAGTTATACATTATATGATATTTGATTATAATTCAATTTTTTATTTTTATTTATTTTTTATTTTTTTAGTAAGACTCTTATAGTATTAAGTTATATCATATGTGATAATAAAAAATTCACAACTAACATAACTTACCTATGGTACCATAGCAATACCCATTTTTTTTTATAGTAAAGGTGTATATATCACAATCTTTCCCAAATTGGATATATTCTTTTTAAAATTACACAAACTAAATATAGAGTAATATTACACAAACTACGAAGGTCAATTTGGGAATTGAACATTTTAGTTAAAAAGTTATAAAGAAGTCAAAAAATTATATAAAAAATCAAAAATTCATTTCCATTCCGTATACTTTTTAAACATTTTTTTTTTTTTGTAAAAAATTAAAAAATTATTCTCAAACACTTCTAATCTTTTCCAAGTCATGTTTTAGCCATAGAAAGACACTTTCTCAACAAATTTTTAAAAAATTAATACTAACACTTATTACATTATTAAAGTAGGTCATGCTTGCGGTAGCTCAAGCTCTTCGCAACTTTCGCTCACAGTTTGTCTCTCATGTTCGTAGGGAAGAAAACATTATTGCTTATGGTTAGGCTAGAATAGTTATTCATTTCTCATCAACACGGGTTTGGATGGAGGATATCCCTTACATCCCTCCCTCTCTTCACCAGCTCATGTTGCAAGATATTGTTGGAATTTTATAGTTTGACTTTCAGGTTTTCTCCATTTAAAGGAAAAAAAAAGAAAAAAGAAGAAGAAGAAGAAGTAAAAAAAGTCATGCTTTAAATTATAAATTATTGCGGTAAATTTCTATTGCATAAAAACCTTACGCTGTTCAAATCTTCAACAAAGGAATTCGGTTTTAAGCTTCAAACCCAAACCCTGCACCCCTTTTCGACCAAAACCTTTTTTTTGTTTTTATTTTATTTTTATTTTTATTTTATTTTTTTGAGCTTGACCACTCAAAGAGCAGCATGCCAATTAATTGGCCTGCAGGTCATTTACTTTGGGTCGACCGTATAATTGGTTGGCCAGCCGGCCATGTTTAGCGTCAAATTCTGTATTTGCAGCACAGGTTACTCCCATGCACGAGATTTGGCCAGCTGCCTTTTTCTGAAGATATTCTAGACGTGAGAGTTTGAAATTCTATAAATAGACCACCTCCCCTTAGAGTTTAGGGTTAGAAAATTTTCCCAATGGCTTAGAAGACTGCCCAAAGCAATTCCCTACCCTTTTGAATATAGATACACTATAGATACATCATTGAAGCTCAAACTTGAAGGTTTTTGCTGAAGTTTTGAACCTTATTTCAAATACTTGAGGGTGTTTGGATTGAAGTTTGCTAACTAAGAAGCTCTTCCTCTTTCCAAGAGGTTAACCTTCGAACTCCTTTCATCACCTTTTCTTTTACTCTTTTGCTCTTCATTTCAGGTCAATACATACTTATTTTCAGAGTTATTTTAGGCTCAAAAACTTTGTTAAAGGTGGAAGGGTTACACCCTTCCATAGGATTATTCATTAGTTGTATTCCCTTTGTTTTCTTTCATTCTTTTTCTCTTTTTCATCATTTCTTTTGGTCAATTTCAGCACTATTTTAGGTTGTTTTTGTGTGGTATGAACTGAATATGGGCTTATAAAAGGGTCCTCGTCCTCCCTAATACATGACTTCTTACTTTATATGCTTTGAATAATATATTTGCATTGTTGTAATAGCATAATAGTCCTCATGGATTTGGATTGTTTAGGATATAGCCACCAATCCGTTTGAGTTGATCCTTTACTTTGATTATTATAGCTTTCCGTTTGTATATTGGAACCTTGTGGTTGTGGGAGATTTAGAGCTTAGCCACCTCGCCACAAGTTTGATTAACCAGCTATAAATTTCTTGCTTTTATACTATTGTTGTTCACCTTGAAGCTAAGTAGCTGTTTCTGTGTCAGAAGTGTTAAGAAACTCTCTTCTCAATCATTTTCGAAACATGGAAATGGACGTCTCATCCTTGTTCCATGAATAAAAGAGGATTATCAACCAATTTTGACAAGTTATGTGTTTAAAGCTTTAAATAGTTAGCTTGATTTTTTATTTTCTCTCATTTCTTCTTTAAGGTGTTGTAAGATCTCTTCTAGTTTCATTTTTGAAGCATGGAAATGGATGTCTCATCCTTATTCCATGAGTAGGAAGATGAGCATGCAACAACTTTTTATAGCTTTCATTCATTTACTTAGTCTTGCTTTTGTTTTACTTTGAAGCCAAATGAGAGCTCTTTCATTAGAAGAACTAGAAACTCTTTTCTAGTTCCATTTGGAAGCATGGAAATGGATATCAATTCATGTTCCATGAGTAGGAAGAAGAGTCTCTAAGTTCTTTCTTCAATGATATAACCTCTTGTTTACAAGCTTCACATTCAAAGATGGATTTCTCTAACCTATTCTCTCCAAATTTGAGTAATTATTTACTCTTATTCACTATGATATGTAGTAGGTTCCAATCATTTCTTTGAATGATTTGTTTTTTTCTTTTCTCTTTTTTTTTTATTTTTTTTTTAAAGTTTTGGTTTCGTACTCATTAATTTTTCCATCCCATTGCTTCATTAATCATCATGTAATGCCCTTGGGATGTTTGAAGCAACCTATTTCCTCCTTGAATATCTTTATGATAGAAGGGAACATGAAGGACAAACATCTTTTGGAAATCCTCTGTTTGCTCTGTTCCAGTTCTGGTGCAACAGGTTTTCCATAATCAATGGCCGGTCGACCATTCAAGTGTATGGCCGACCAAATTTTTTGTATGGCAAATGTGGTTATTTAGCCAAGTAGGGAAAATCTTGAGGTCAAAATAGAACTATTTTTTGACTACGAACAGGGCAATTTATGGTGACAGGCAGAGAGGTTTCCGGAGGATGTTCTTTCGTGTGCACACATGGCTTCCCGCCTTTCGTTCAACTCCTTAGATTCACCATTCAAAAATTTGTATTTGTAATAGTTAATTCATTTGTGTTTGTAATAATTAGTTAGAGTAAATTACACTTTGCACCCCTATATTTTACACAAAATTCCACTTTTGTCCCTACACATCAAATTGTGACACTTAACCCCCTGCACTTTTGATCAAGTGTCGCATTGGCCCTTTTGTTAACGATGAGGCTAACAGAAGTTACCTTTTAGGGGGTTAAGTGTCACAACTTTGATGTGTAGGGACTAAAGTGGGATTTTGTGTAAAACACAGAGGTGCGTAGTGTAATTTACCCTCACATACTCTCTCTCTCTCAATAAAAAATTAAAAAAACTATTTTAATCTTTTTCATTTTATTTTCATAATATATATAATTTTTAATATAAAAATTTAATTTTATAAAATTAAAATATCATTGAAAATATACCTTTAAAATGAGACTAATATTAAATATATTTAATAAAAAATTAAAATAAATAAAAAGTCTTCTGTATTTGATTTGCACCTATGCACAGATTGGATTTGTGTGTGTGTGTGTGTGTGTGTTTTTTTTTATTTCCTTTAAAAAAAATTATTTTTCACATCATCTCTCACATTTTTTACACATTTTTTTCAAAAAAAAAAAAAAAAATCAAAAAATCAAGAAATTAGCTTTTAACCATCTTCCCAAAACTCCTCAGTATTTGATTTGCACATATGCACAGATTGGATTTGCGTGTTTTTTTTATTTCCTTTAAATTTTTTTTTATTTTCATACGATTTTTTTAATGAAGATTGTTTTTGAGAATTTCAAAAATATATGATTTTTGTGTGTTTATTTCATCAAATTAATTTTTATATTTAAAAAATAATAATTTCAAAACATAACTAAACATAGTAATCACTTTTCATTTATTTTAATTTTTTATTAAATATATTTAATATTAGTCTCATTTTAAAGGTATATTTTCAATGATATTTTAATTTTATAAAATTAAATTTTTATATTAAAAATTATATATGTTATGAAAATAAAATGAAAAAGATTAAAGTAGTTTTGTTTCAATTTTTTATTAGGAGAGAGAGAGAGAGAGAGAGAGAGAGAGAGAGAGAGAGAGTGTGTGTGTGTGTGTGTGTGTGTGTGTGTGTGTAACGCCCCAATTTGCATAACCAAATGATAATACAATAATCATGGTCTTTTTTAAGGAAAACCAATCATACAATCCCACACTTGCATTTCATAATGTAAATAGTTTCTCATGCGATAATACATTAATTCAACAACAAGTAAATAAAAAAATAAATACTCTATAGGGTTTACAAGTTTCCAAGACTTAAGCCTGGTTACACATAACGGTTTTTCAAACCCATACAAATATAGCCCTTGGCTTACAAAACAGAGTCACACAAAATGCGAGCATTGTACTCCCAACACACACACTTCCAAGCCTTCAGTTAGGTGAAATCACCACATCTTTTCCTACACAAAAATCCTGTAGGATGAGTATAAAGCCCAGTAGGAAATCCTTAACAAAGTATATACATTTTACACAAGTCTCAAGAGATGAATGCACATGCTGTGCCATGCCCTTTTGAAAATAAAACACGTCTTCATCTTTTGGAAACCATCATGCTCAATGATGTCATGCAATTTCAACTGTTCAACATTTATCAAATTTTATTCAAGGGGTGGTAAATACAACTCCGTAAATCCCTAGGTCGGTGTCTGCAAGTAGGCTACACCAGTACTACCAATTTGTCATTTTTACCGGTATTAACCAGAAGGCTCGACACCTCTAATCTGTCATTTTTACCAATATTAACTGGAAGGCTCGACACCTATCTTCTACACCACCTGTCACGACTTACCACCGTATTTACCCCAAAATCATTTCATGAAAACTTGTTTCTCAACATTCGTTTCTAAATGCAAAGTTTTCAAATCAAATTTCAAAGCTCTTCATTATCAAATGAATTGATATGCCAATGCAATGATTAATAATACAATGCAATATTTCTTCCACTTTTAATACTCCCACACAATATTCCCATTGTGATCAAAATTCTCATTTCTCATTTCAATGCAATTTCACAAGATAAATAAATACTTTTATTTCAATTCATCCAAGGGATAACATAATTCCCACATTTCAAACAATCTTAACAATTTAGTCATCTCAAGACTATATTAATACTTTTAAACAGCAATTCCCAAAACTTCAACAATTCTCATATTCCATGAAAAACATCATTTATATGTAAATAAATAAACAATTTTCTAACATCATTTATTTTGGCACACAAAATAAATATAACATCTTCCAAAGATTTTCAACATCTTTCTAAAAACCCTCATTTCTAGGTTTTCTCACCAAAAACTATTCATTTTTAAATATTTGAGAAGATCTCACCAAAAACATCTTTCTTTCATCAACATAGTTCAAAAACATAAATTTCTATTTTTGGAAGGAAAAAGAAAGTAAACTCACTTTCAAAATCACTCATCTTCTTGCAACAACAATCAATTTTCAAAACTAATCAAAGGATGATTTCGAAAATCATTTAGATCTTGCAAAAACATATATATAACTCAAAGAAAATCCCTACTTGAAGCTTAGAAGAGAAGATGAGCAAAATAAGGTTGAAACTCCAAAGTTGTCGAAACCAACTTCTACTTGGATCAAAACGAAGCTCTTGATAAGCTCTACACTTAATCTTAAAGATGTTTCCAAGTGAGTAGATCTAAAGATCTTTGAGCAAAAAGTGATTTTGGAGAGAATGGAAGAGTCTCACGGCTTGGACAAGGAAAAAGAGAAGAAAAAGTAAAGAAAAGGTTAAGGGAGGGACCTATTTATAGTGCTAGGTCAAAGTAAAATGAAGTCCCAAAGTCAACCCAAAAGATCAAGTCAAAATCCCCAAAAAGTAGGCCCAAAATCAGACTGAAATCTAGAAAAAAGACTGCAGGTGTCGAACCCTGCAACACAAGTGTCGACCCCTATGAAGAAAAGCTGGAACACTTTGTTTGACAGCAACACAGGTGTCGACCCCCCCTTCCAAAAAAAAAAAAAAAATCTGGTGTCGACACTAAAAAGCAGTAAGCAAATTCTGGACAAGGGTTGACCATTCCCAGATTGGTGTCAACCTGTGTGGCCAACAACAAAAGGAAGGTGTCGACACCTCCAAGACTGGTGTCGACCCCAGAACAAGATTTTTAAGTTCCCAAACAACTTTTCAACGTAAACATGCATGAACGAGCAATCCCAACAAGTTTAAATTGATTTGTACTCCTCCAAAACTAAGATACAACAACACTAAAAATTTCTGAAATAAAATAAAGGATTCAAATATACTTCCCAAAAGCTTTGAAGGGCACAAGTGCTACAGAGAGAGAGAGAGACAGAGAGAGAACATGTGAGGGTAAATTACACCATGCACTCCTGCACTTTACACAAAATCCCACTTTATTCTCTACACATCAAAATTGTGACACTTAACCCCCTAAAGGGTAACTTCTGTTAACCTCACTATTAACAGAAGGGCCAATGCGACACTTGACCAAAAGTGCAGGGGGTTAAGTGTCGCAATTTGATGTGTAGGGACTAAAGTGGGATTTTGTGTAAAGTGCAGGGATGCAAAGTGTAATTTACCCAATATATAATTACCAATGTTCGATCATCATATTTTTTGCATGAATATTCTATGCAACAAATTCTAGAAAGTGAATAGTTCGGATTATCAAAACGGGTCCTATGGTGTGCACTACAAATCCCTTAAGTTCTCTCATATTGAGATCCTAATATAAAAAAAATCAAACTCAAGAAATATATTTATAATTTACTCTTTCAATAAAATAATAATAATTCACGGTATAAAAATACAATCATTATATTATTATTATTAATTTTCAAAAGGACTGGGAAGGAATTTGCACATGGGCTATCATTGGTGTTTTGGGAAGTTGGTAAAAAACTGAATTTTTGGCTTTTTTTAGTCTATTTTTTTTTTGTTTTTTTGTTTTTGTGTAACTTCCACCTCATTACTAATCAATAAGTTTGGGGACACAAAACAAATTATGAAATTAATCACAATATATATAAACGTGGCAATATATATTGGAGGATAATGGGCCCTTTATTAAAAGAATTTTACTCAAAATACTCTATCTATATTTTTTATGACGAACTCTTAAGTTTATTGTGTTCCTAAACTCATTGCATTAGCAAAAAAAAAAAAAAAAAAAAAAAATTCAATTTTTATTTTTTTATTTTTATTGAATGAGTTTTTAAGGCCAATGGCCAATCTAAGAATATAAATTAGTGTTGTCAATTAAAATGTAAACATATCACTACTAGCCTTGGTAATTCCCAAAGCAAAGAATATAAATTAAAATTTACATATAAAATATTTTAAAGAAAAAGTTTAGGTTGGAAGTCCAGTTTGAAAAAAACTTAAAATTAGCTTTTAAAATTATGAAGTTTTATATTAAGAGTGCTCAGGCCATAGGTCCAAATTTAAATTTCATTCGTCCAAAGGTTTACTTGCGAAACTATTTTGTTAATAAGGACGTGATTAAGTCCATAAGGACACAAACCCACTTCTCTCTTTCTCTCTCTATTTGTCCCTATGATGATGACGCCCAAACTCTGCTTTTTCTCCGCATATATGGTTTCTGAATTCATCACCACCATCATCATCATCTGCAATACCACCACTATCATTGTTTTCTTCTCATTCTCTGACCTTCTCACCACCACCTCTGTCGCTGCACAAAACCAGGGAGAACAGGTCTGGTTTATGGGCTCATCACCACCACCATCATCATCATCAACACCACCACCATTATTATCATCTTCTACTCTTTCTATGACCTCCTCACCACAACCTTTATCGTCGCACAAAAACAGAGAGGGTAGATCTGGTTTTTAGGTTCATCACTACCATCATCGTCTTCTTTTCCTTTCCTGACGTCCTCACCACCATCTTCATTGCCGCACAAAACAAGAGAGAGTTTGACTCTGCCATGAAAGCGACAGGACTTGAGATCGCCAACTATGGCAGTATTTTTAACAGATTGCCATTCATGAACCCGTCGTTTTATAAGCTTCATAGTGCTGATTTGATAAAGGAAGAGGATGGTCTCGTGTCTGTGCTTCCTAACTTCCTCTAAAACCTTTAATTTCTATGAATAGATAGTGAGAGAGAGAGAGAGAGAGAGAGAGAGAGAGAGAGAGAGAAAGAGAAAGGTTTTGAACAGATAAACAAAATTGGTAGATAGGACCTCTATATATATATGTGTGTTTGTATGAGAATTTCAATAGATAGAAAGAAAAATTGAACATATATATATATATATATATATAAATAAACAAGCTTGATGAATTTCAATATATAAGAAAAATGCTTGATAAAATTTCAACAAATAGGAAAAAATGGACTAAGTAAATTTCAACAGATAGATTCAAATTTGAATAGATAAATTAAAAAATTGAATAAATAAAAAAGAAGATTTGAACAAATAAGTTAAAATAAAGCTTTCAATGAAGAAAATGGAAGTACAAAAGCATCACAATGAGCTAAATCATCCTAACTAGGTTGACACTAAAAAGCCCATTCTATCATTTGCTAGCACCCCCAAAGTTGGTGAGAGACCAACAAACTCAGCCACCAAACCAGCCAACATAACAAACAGAACAAAAATAGACCAATAAAATAGACCACTAACAGAGCTTAGCAGACCAACATAACATAACTAGCTGAGTAGCCAAGAAACAAAACACCCAGACTCAGCAGCAAACACACCAACACAGCAGCAAC
Source organism: Camellia sinensis (assembly GCF_055761805.1). Classification (NCBI taxonomy): domain Eukaryota; kingdom Viridiplantae; phylum Streptophyta; class Magnoliopsida; order Ericales; family Theaceae; genus Camellia; species Camellia sinensis. The sequence continues at coordinate 68,476,464 of NC_138961.1, read as the reverse complement.
CATGCTCAGACCACCCTTATCCATCCCTGCTGACAGCATACAAATCATAGCAGCAAAACCCCTCATCTGCTTCACCTACATAGGTCCAGCAGAGATAGACAAACAAAACAGAATACTAGAAGAGCTTAGCAAATCAACATAGCACAACTAGCTGAGCAGCCAAGAAGCAAAACACCCACACTCAGCAGCAAACACACCGACACAGTAGCAACCAAGGTCAGACCACCCTCATCCATCTCTACTAACAGTATACAGATCATAGCAGCAAAACCCCTCATCTTCTTACAAGCTACTTCTAACTTGTTGAATATTGTAGACAAACTCATCCACTACATTCCGTTGCCCAAATGAGTGTGCTTTCATCCAAAGAGCTACTCTAATTTTAATTAACTCATAGAGGTCATCACAGATGGGCTGTAATTCATTGAACAAGCAGTCATTCTTGTATTTCCAAAGGGACCACAAACCATCAATCAAAACTGATCTCCACAATTGTTTCTCCTTTTTTCTATAAGTCCAACCTAACCGCCAGTGCATAAGCATGTCCACGGTACTTGGGAGGCCCATTGCAAACCCCACCACTTGATTATTGTGGACCAAACTTTCCAAGCAAAGAGGCAAAGCAAAAAAACATGATTGAGTGATTCAACCTCCGCATGACAAAACACACACTCATTACTTACTACAACACTTAGGATACCAATTCTATGTAGATAATCTGAGGTCTTTAACCTTCCTTTCCAGACTAACCACGTAATGCCCCAAATTTCTAGCCTAAATGATAAGACAACAATCATGGCTCTTTCAAGGAAAACCGAATATAAATCTCCAAACTTACATTACATGATACAATAGTTCTTCATGCAATGATACATTAATCTAACAACAAGTAAATAAACAAATAAATACCCCCAAGGGTTTACAAGTTTCCAAGGCTTGAGCCTGGTTACACTAAATGGTTATTCAAACCCACACAAACACAACCCTTGGCTTACACACAGAGTCACAACAAAATAAGAGTATTGTACTCCCAACACACATACTTCCACGCCCCTAGTTGGGTGGGATCACCACATCTTTTCCTGCACAAAAATCCCGTAGGGTGAGCATAAAGCCCAGTAGGAAATTCTTAACAAAGAATATACATTTTATACAAGTCTCAAGAGATGAAATACACACGCCATGCTATGCCATTTTTGAAAATAATCACATTTTCATCTTTTGAAAACCATCATACTCAACGATATCATGCAATTTCAATTGTTCAAAACTTAACAATTCATTTCAAGGGTGGTAAATACGACTCTGGTAATCCCGAGGTCGGTGTCTGCAAGTAAACTATACAAGTACTACAAAATTGTCATTTTTACCGGTATTAATCAGAAGACTCGACACCTATCCGTGCGGGTTTTCGGTCTTTCACCTCGGACTCTCAGGCCAATTTATTCAATATCATCTACACCTCCTATCAAAACTTACCAACGTATTTACCTCAAAATCATTTCATGAAAACTTATTTCTCAACATTCTTTTCTCAATGCAAGTTTTCAAATCAACTTTCAAAGTTTAATGTAATCAAATGAATTGTTATGCCAATAACACAAGATGAATATAAATAGTTTTATTCCAATTCATCATCCAAGGAATAACACAATTCCCTCTTCTCAAGTATCCTCAACAATTAGTCATTTCAAGACTATTTCAACGTTTTGAACAATAATTTCCAAAATGAACAACAATTCTCCTATTCCCTGAAATTCATCATTTATATAAATATAAATAAGAAATTTTCTAAACATGCATTTATTTTGACACACAAAATAAATATAACAATATCATTCATGAATTTTCAGTCTCTTTTAAAAAAATCTCCAAATTCTAGGTTTTCTCACCAAAACTATACAACTCAAATCTTTTGAAAGAAAACTTTCCAAAATCATCTTTTCTTCAATCAACGAAAATCAAAACCCATTAGATCATTTTAAAAGAACAAGAGACAAACCCACTTTCAAAATCGTTCAACTTCTTGAATCAACAATCAATTTTCAAAGCTATCGAAAAATGATTTCGAAAATCATATAGATCTTGCAAAAACATATATATAACTCTAAGAAAATCCCTACCTCAAGTTTTGAAGAAGAAATGAGATGAAACCCCCAAAATCAACGGTGTCGAAACTCGATCTTCACTGCACACAACGAAGCCCTCGAGAAGTTAACCAACTTTGATGAAGAACTTATGGCAGAACTCTAATGGATCTTGAGAAATCAAGGTTTTGATCCAATTTGGTGTAGGGAAATGTAGAGAGAAGGGAGAGGAAAGGGTTTTTAGAGAGAGAGAGATATACAAAAGTGATCTGAAATATCATATTCACGAACTGATATAACATGGTCTGCTCGAGTGTGGAAAGCCCCGCTCGAGCGTCAAATACACTTTCCCAGTACTTTTGCAGACAGGTCAAACTTCTGAAACCAAACATTCTCCGCTTGAGCGCATAAACAGCTGCTCGAGCGGATAAGTAACTTCTAATGCATTTTGCATTTTTGCTTCAGAGGCGTTGCCCCTTATCCTCGCTAGGGTGCTGCCTTAGGACCTGCCAAGGGGCGTTGCCCTCTAGACCCCCGTGAGCTGATTGGGCAGCTCGATCCCCGCCAGGGCGCTTCCCTTGGACCAGCCAAGGGGCGCTGCCCCCTGGACCCCTGCGAGCTGACCGGGCAACTCGATCCCCGATATACTCAACGAAGTGGCAAAACTGGGATCGCTACAAACCAAGAGAGAAATTGGGCTTGAGGTGGAGAGGGATTGTGCCAAATCAAGTCAGGAAGTTTTAGAACAGGACCAATAGAAGATACACACCAGTTAACAGCGCCTTTAACAGTAAAAATACCTGCAGGATCAGCTTTCCACAAAATACTATCATTAGAATCCAAACTCAAATTAGGGCCTTTACCTAGAACATCATGAAGCCTCAGTAGTTCATCTTCCTCCCATGCTAATAAGGGTCTTTTGAAATTGAATGCCCAATTGTTCTGATTTCTAGCCCTAGACCACTGTATGTGCAAGAATATGTCCCTTTCCACTGATAAGTAGTACAATCTAGGAAATTGGGACTTCAAACAACTGGTTCTCATCCAATTATCAACCCAGAAACTGAGTCTTTCACCATTGCCAATCTTGAGCTTAGCATTGTGCAAATAATGGTTAAACAAGCTGCTGTTAGATTCATTAACAAGAATAATGTCACTCCACAATCTTGAAATATTGTTTGCCTCCACATGAAAAGGAAACCATCTTCCCTCATTTGACTTGTACTTACTGCAGATGAGCTGTTTCCATAAAGAGTTGTTTTGCTTCCCAAATCTCCACCACCACTTAGCAAGCAAGCTATTGTTCACAATCTTTAAGTTTCGAATCCCCAACCCATTTTGCTTTTTATCCATGGTTACATCTAGGTGGACTTTCTTCTTGACCTCAAAATCACCCCATAAGAAAGCTGCTTGGATCTTATCAATCTCTTTTCCCACGCTTCTAGGCAACCTAAATAGAGACAAATAATAAACAGGTAATGAGGATAGTACCGATTTGATTAATGTTACTTTACCTGCAAAGGACAACAGCCTCCTCTTCCAACCTATTAGTTTCTTCTTAAATTTCTCCACCACAAGCTTCCATGTTGCTCTCCTTGATGGATTAGCCACTAATGGCATTCCAAGATACTTCAAAGGGAGGTTCTGGTAGTTACAATTTAGTCTAGAAGCAAAGTCTTGCACAATATCATCAGGAATGTCTACACTACATACAGTACTCTTGTGAAAGTTGATCCTCAACCCAGAAATAATCTCAAAGCATCTGAGTATTCTCTTCACAATTAACACTTCAGACCACACGGCTTCACATAAAATAATTGTGTCATCCGCAAACTGGAGATGGGAAATATTAATGCCATTGAACCCAATGGTTATCCCTTTAACCAAGCCCAACTCTTTTGCTCTTGTAAGTAGCAGATTGAGACCTTCAGCCACCACATTAAATAGGAAAGGTGATAATGGATCGCCTTGTCTCAGCCCTTTTTGAGGGAAAAATTCAAGAGTGGGTGAACCATTAACCAACACAGAAACTTTAGCTGAAGAAATGCAGGTACGAATCCAATTCACCCACTAAGCACCAAACCCAAAATTGGATAGCATTTGGATAAGAGAGTTCCAATTTACTGTATCATAAGCTTTTTTGAAATCTAATTTCAATAGCAGGCGCTTTCTTCCAGATTTCTTCCACCAGTCCACCATCTCATTAGCTATCAATACACCATCCAAAGTAGTAAATGTCTTTTTAATCAACAAATTTTCAATAAATGTCCTTATGATCTCAATATTTTTACCCTTGTCATTAAAGATTTTATAGGAGTGGGAATATGAATTTATCATCAATTTTCTCTTATATTAATGGCTTAAAATGTTTTGAATGAATTATAAAAGTGCTTGGTACTAAATACGGAAAATTGAAATTGTTTTGTAAATAATTTAAAAGTAGCTTTTTAAAGTTTAGAAAAGCACCACCCTGATCACTTTTAAAAAAACTAATTTTCCTTAGGTTGAGCTTGTGTCTTGTTCGGCCTCAGTGAGTTCATTACAGAATCCATATCGATAATTTGAACTGTTTAATGTGTAAAATTTATTGAGTATTTCGTCATTGTAAAAAATCAAGTTGATCAAATATCAATACCAGCTTGATTAGATCACATTTGCATTAATCAAGTGGCAATTGATATTCAATCAACGTGATTTTTACAGGGATAAAGTACTCGATGAGCTCTAAACATTGAACAGTTTGAATTATCGATATAGATTCTGTGGTGGGTCCATGAAACCCCGCATCCCACTCTAATCTAATTTCAAACTGGAGACAAGCCTGAATCTTTTCTTATTGATTAAATATATAAGTTGAAAAAATAAATTGAGTCAAACACCCTCTCCTACTTTTTTTTTTAATTTTTTTTTTTTAACTATCGTCTTAATAATCTAACTTAAAAGTTTGGTTGGATGGATGTGAATTTTAAATAAAAAAAAAATTTGAGTTTAAAAATATTCAAGAGTTAGAAATTATAAGTGCATTGACAAATTATAGAAAAAGATAAGTTGAGATAAAAGAGATGTATTTGGGTAGGAATTTTTTTTTTTAGTTAGAAGAGAATCTTGAACATGATATCAAATAGTTATTTTTTAGCTACTTCAAATTAATCATGATAAAATTATTTAATTTATTTTTAAAATTCACGTATCAACTTTAAATTTGAATTTTTACTATCAAATTCATATATTTCAAATTCAAAACAGATTCTAAAAAAAATTGTCAAACTGAACAAAAATTATAAGTTCAAAGTCAATCTTTTAGTGAGATCAGTTATGTTAACTTTTTTTGAAAAGGGAGAATTAGATATCAGTAGTCCATTTCTAAAATAATTACAAATTCATGATACAATTTAATATTTTAATTATTAAATTTTATCTTCAATCTTTTTTTTTTTTTTTTTTTTTTTTTTTTTTTTTGCACTAAAATGTTATTTCCCCTTTCTAAAATAACAATTATATACATCATGGCCAATGGTCTTCATTCCACAGTGCTGAATTTTCAGTCTGAATACTTTTCTCATTTTTATTATTATTAATGTAGTGTTTGGTTCATGAATTTTGATAAAAATTTAAAAAGGAAAAAGAAAAAAAAAAAAAAGCGGGTGAAACATGAATCATATATAGCTAAATTTCATACACTTTTTTTCCTTTTAATTTCTAAATCCTTACCAAAATCTATGATCTAAACACATGGTAAGGGTAAATCACACAGAACACTTATAAGGTTTTGAAAAATTATAGTAAGTCCTACAATTTTAATATAATTATATTGATCTTTTTTTTATAAAGTTAAAGAACCTAAACTAACACGGGGTGATGTGAAAATACATTAATCAACAATGTAAAATATACATTTTCATGTAAAACTAAAAACATTATTTTTTTTTATTCATATAACAAATTATTGGGAAAAAAATAAGTTAACTGTTATGTGAATTAAAATTTAAAAAAATCTCAATGTAATTATGTCAAAATTGTGAAATTTATTGTATATTCTTCAAATTTCAATGATGATCATCAAAATTTACCCTTTTAGTAAAGTTATATTTGGATCATGGATTTTTTTTTTGAATGAATTTTTTGAATTATGGATTTTAAGTATGAATTTGAAAAGGAAAAAGAAAATTTGAAGAAAATATAAATTAAATTTTTTCTTCATTTCCCTAGCTTTTTATTTTTTTCTTTTCAAATTCCTATATAAATTTATAACTCAAACACAACTTAAAAATAATTTAAAATTCTGTTAAACAATGCTCGGTTTTCTAACATGTCACAAAAACATTTGGCACAAATAATTTTGACCAAGAATTGTTCATCTTCCTTTGTCAGAATATGTGCTTTCCAGGCTACCCATTTTGTTGATGGGTTACCCCTTTCTGGTGGCCCTTCGTTTCAGATTAGGTGCTTGGATTTTCCATAATTGGGTATATAGAATTTGAGTATCTTTGTGGAAATCTTCATAAAATTCAGAAATATAATTGAGACTCCTAGGAACCTTTGTAATTATGTTTTATCACCTAATTCATCAGGAAACTTGTTAGCAGACTCATTAACAAACTCAATTGATCTTTGTATTGGAATAATAATTCCTTTATTTACGAATTGATATTTGAAAAAGTTACATTCTTTTAACACTTAAGACTAAATCATTATGTTTAATAATACGATAAAATTTGTATAAATGTTTGCTATGTTGGGAAACAAAATTTGAGTAGACCAATACATCATCGATATACACAATTGGGGTTTGCAGGGATAAAAATGATACATTTTTATAGTTGAAGGGGGTCAATATATATATTCATCGATTGAAGGAGTAAAGCGATATGCATTAATTATTAAGATGATTTTGGTGTAAATAACCTCAAAAAAATATAAAAGCAGGGTTTCAAAGTTCAGTTTCTCTATTTTGGGCAAAATCATCATTATCTTTGTGAAAGGTAATATTTGTTTTTATAAAAACAAATATTATAAAATATTAAAAATTTTGTAGTCATATATATATATTATTAAAAGTAGTATTTTTTTTCATGCTTAGGTGGTACATTATAAGGACATATTTTTTTCCTAAGAGAGATAGGTTAGCAAGTATTTTTTATTATTACATATAGAGTTCTACACAAATTCAAACTTAATTTAAATTATACTAACTTTAACTATTATATATAAACTCTATTTGATAAATATTACTTTTTCATATATTTTTCATGATAAATTGAGATAATCCCTGAAACTTAGAATTTATGATCATATCAAACCTTTTCCAAGAAGATTTGTCCCTGGTTGTTGCACGCTTGCAGTCTCAGAGGCACATCCCGAAGATCTTCAGGTTTGCAATTTATACTTCCTGCAATTCTTAAATTTTGTTCTCAAAATGTAATTTGATCTAGGAAGTTGGTCAATATTTACCTTGGCAATGCATAAGTTTGAACCAAATTATTCACGACTGTTGCATTTTTATAATCTTCTCAGCGCTCAAAAAAATTAATATATAATTTAGCCTCTGTTTGGGAAGTAGGTTTGGGTGGGTTTGGGACTATTTTAACCACAAAAAAAAAAAAAAATAATTTTTTTAGCATAATAAGACAAAACATCACATTCAACCCATAATCATTACATTCTTTCTCTCATAAAAAAGTTAAAAAAAGTCAAAAAACCAACCCACTTCCCAAACCAAGCCTTAGATTAATTTTATTAATATATAATTTAGATTCATTTTAATTGTAGATTTTATTATAAAAGAGTTAAATTTAAACCGCAAATAATATTAATATTTCTCATAAAATTTTAAATATAAATTCTGAACCATTAGCTTTATTGTTCTCCTTCAAATGAAAAACTTAGGCCTATTTTGGGAAGTATGTTAAAAGTTGATTTTTTTGATGTTTTTGACTTTTTTATGAAAATCATGCAAAAACAATAAAATAAAATAAAAAAACCACAAGAGTATTAGGATTCTTTTTCATGCTAAATTCCCCCCCCCCTTTTTCTTCTTATTTTCCTATGCATTATTCTATACCGGTACTAATTATATATTATTTTATATTATGGATTTATCATTTAAATTTTATAGTGATTCTATTGTTAGCAAAAATTCGGTTTAACCCAATCGACAGTGATTGATCGACAATCTTCAACCAATTTTAATTAATACAAAAAGATCGAGTTTTGTGGTTGAGTTCTATGCCTTAAACAGATTAAGGACTTCCTTAGAGATAATTAAGTAAAGAAGGATTTGAACATAAAAGAATATACATTTATTAAATTAAATTGTCACTTGCTATCAGTTACAAGAACTCAAATAAGAACAAAGAACTGAAAAATACATCAATTGATGAAAAGGAGAAAAGTGGGGGTTGGAAAAGGCTATCTTAGGCTACAGCGATTCCGGTTTGACCCGTTATCTATTGTATTCCAGACTCGGGCAGGTATGGTTTAGATTGATTATTCATATCTTGTTTCCATTGTCACCCCTGTATTTTGGTTATCGGATTGTAATTGTCTCCCCTTTGGATTATATTTATCGTACTATTTTTGAGGGCGTTACAACTTGGTATCAGAGCATACCGGATTTGAATACTTTGGGTATGTGGGAAGTGGTTAGTACCACAATGAGTTTGTCTTGCTTGCTAGAGACTTAAGTATGAACGATATGTGCTTATATGATAACATGCTTATGTGATTATTTGGGTATGGGATTGAATTTCTAGGATGTTGATTGGGTCTACGAGTTTCTAGGAGTCCTGTTAGAAAGACACTTGATCACTGCTGTTTCTAATTGGAACTCTAGTAACGCCACGGGACGATCATTATCCGGAGATGAAATTCGTATGTGTTTACGTGAGATGAAATTCGTATGTGTTTACATGATTATGTGCTTATGTGGAGTGAATTACTGTTGTCTAATGTATTAGGACGCGAGTGAGTTAGCTTGGGCACATTTATGAATGTGCTAATCTCTTTGTTACCTTCATTAGGATGTCAGAACGTGGTCGTGGAGGTAGGCGTGGTAGGCCTAGGAGGCACGAGATGCCTATACCGGATGAAATCCCGGCTCAAGATGAAGGGGTTGGTCAGGCCAACATGGCCGAGCCAGTAGGTCAACAGGCCATGGGTGCCTTAGCTCGTGAAATTGCCGGAGCTTTGCGAGAATCCATGAACATTCTCAAGGCTGAGAGTCAAGTCTAGGCCCAAGTAGCTGAAGCAGAACCTTCTTTTTTGAAGAGGGAGTTCTTCCGATCGAATTCGGATGAGTTTTTAGGTGACCTAAAGGAGCCATTGAAGGCAGATAAGCTGCTTGAACAGATGGTGAAGACGTTTGAGATGCTTGGCATCAAAGACGGGGGTTTGAAAGTGACCTTGGCGTCCTTCCAGTTGAAGGGAGACGCATGTCAATGGTGGAAGTATGCGTGGGGACGCATTGGAGGAACTTGGGAGGCATTCGTTGACGCCTTCCAGGACAAGTACTTACCTCCCACAGTTAGGGAGAAGTTAAGGGATCAGTTTTCTCAGCTCAAACAGATGAACACACCTGTGGCTAAGTTTGAAGCCACCTTCACTAGTTTGTCCAAGTTTGCACTTGAGTTAGTGGCGACTGAGAAGCGCCAGTGTCTGAGTTCGAGAAGAAATTGGGGACCAGACTTATGTTTAGAGTGGTCGGATCCATGTTTAGAGAATATGGACTTCTCATGGAGGAGGCGACCAATCTTGAGACTATCATGCAGGCTGAGGAAGAGAGGATGAGGGGCTCTAGGAGGAGTCAAGATAGTCAGGGAGGTGGTAAGAGACAGAGGGGTTCTAACCCTCAATTGTCCCAGGGGGTACAATCAAGGTCCACTTTTCCAGTGCCGAGTTCAGGTTCTGGGAGAGGTGGCTAGGGGGAAGTGACTTGTTTCAAATGTGGTCAGTTAGGCAATAAGTCCCCAGCTTGTCCGCAGAAAGGAGGAGGGCAGCGAACAACATCGTCTTCGGCTCCTTCTTAGGGCTAGAGTCAGGGTAAAGGACAACCGTCCACTTACTATCAATGTGGTCAGGCGGGGCACCTGAAGAGGTTTTTCCAACAGTTGGGTGGCACATCTGGTGTGTCTGGTTCGAGATAGACAAAGAGTTACCAGCCAGCACAGTCAGCACAGGCCTCGAGGGCCAATCAGGGAGCTTCTTCGGCTCAGTCAGTGCAGTAGGCCTATGCTCCGAGGGGTGAATAGGTAGATCAAAGGCCAACTGGGCATGTGTATGCTGTTACCACGCCAGACCTTGTACCGGTTACATTTGTAGTGAGAGGTACCTTTCTGTTTTGCAATTCGGTTGCCAATGTACTGATTGATACGGGTGCATCCCATTCATTTATTTTGTCTGCATTTGCATCAGTTTTGGGGTTAGAGTTGGCATAGTTAGCATCTCCTATTTGTGTATAGTCACCTATTGGTGGTGAAGTTATTCTGAAATAAGGGTGTCGGAGTTATGACATAGAGGTCGCCGGTCGTTGACTTCCATTTGCATTTGTTTTGCTTGACATGTCTAGTTTTGATGTTATCTTAGGTATGGACTGGTTATCGTCATACCAAGCTGTTATAAATTGCAACCGTCAGAGGGTTACCATATGTACCTTGAGCGGTGATTGCTTTTATTTCTTAGGGGACTAGGTGGATAGAGCCTTATCACCGGTATATGATCCGTGCGAGCGGAGTGAGCTTAGTTGTGTCCTTTCTAGCTTCTTGAGTAGTGAGGGAGATGAAGGCTGGGTTGAGTTGCCAAGGGTGGTTTGTGAATACCCAAATGTCTTTCCTGAGGATTTTACTAGTTTACCACCTTATTGAGAGATTGAGTTCTCTATTGACTTAGTGCCTGTCACAACACCAATTTCTATGGCACTGTATCGGTTTGCACCTGTTGAGTTGAGTGAGTTGAAGGTTCAACTCTGGGAATTGTTAGATGAGGGTTTCATCCGCCCTAGTACTTCACCTTGGGGAGCGCCGACCCTCTTTGTTAAAAAGAAAGATGGAGCCTTGTGACTTTGCATCGATTACCGAAAATTGAACCGGGTTACTGTTAAGAACAAGTACCCAATGCCTCGTATAGATGATTTGTTTGATCAGTTGAAGGGGCCTTTTTGTTTCTCTAAGATAGACCTGAGATCGGGTTACCACCAGTTGAGAGTAAGGGAGGAGGATATCCCGAAGGCGGCATTCTGTACGTGGTATGGTCACTATGAGTTTCTTGTGATGCCTTTTGAGCTAGCCAATGCTCCAGCGGTGCTTATGGACTTGATAAACCGGATCTTTTGTGAGTTCCTAGACTGTTTTGTGGTCGTCTTTGTAGACGACTGTAGACACCCCTGTAGACGTCCCCGAACGCCCCGGGAGGGAATCCTGTTTCGTTCATTTTGGGGTCACTACAGTTCAGGACTCAAATTGTCACGGTTCTAAATCTGAACCAAAGAGTCCAAATCCGGCAAATCGTTTTTGAAAATAGATTTTTTGTAAAGAAGTGCCAAATGTGGACTGCTTTGCCAGATACAGAGTCTCCACCTAAATATTTTTTATAGGAGAATTTAGGAAACCCTGACTCGTTGCCTAAGGCCACGTGTCCGTCATCACCAAAGTTGCCTTGGCTTGGGAACTTGGGTATGATTGGGGAAGGTCAGCTATGAGCACCCCCTCTCGCTCGATCCGAAGATCGGCCTCTACTAACCATGATATCTAGTTTTGAAAGCGTTATGAGTTCTTATTCCGGTTATTAGCCTAGATTTACTATGTGATATACACAGCATACACGTATAGACTGGGTCGTCTGAATTGGAACAAAACATTTCATGTTTGTTTTGAAAATGGTTTGCTACTCGTAAGTAGGCTAAAATGCAAATTTTGCCACCCTCGGGTGGGCTTAGGAAAACATGATTTTGCCACTATTTAGTGGGCTTAAAACTCACAGTCAATGCATTTTTCCAATTCAGATAATCCAACCTTCACCCACAGGCATTCAGGCAGATATATCACATAAGCACATAGCCTCATGGTAAGCATACTATCATGGCAACACTCACACACATGCAAGGATGCTAAAGCGTAAATGCTTACCGAGTACTCCAAGTCAAAACAGAAACTAGTTAGTAATCAAATGCATGATCCTAGTTCATGTTAAGATGGCTAATGTAACACATGCAAGATGCAACTACAATAGGCTCGGCTATTCTAAGATGGCATATGATGATACTACAACTAACACGTATTCAACATATAATTGAAATACAAATGCAGTTAGTATGATGCGCCGAGCCCGGTGCATGCAAGACAAATGAATGATGCAAACATGCGAGCATAAGTATGCTAATTGAAACATGCCCTAATACTAACCATTGAAAGCAGGTACGTAAAAGGGAGAAAGAAGTGGGGGTTGGAAGACATGCACACACGCACCCACACTTATTACAAATTCGCCCTCGCTCAGAGGAACCAAAAGAATATACAAATTAATTAACCTACAAACTAATTAATTATTACAGACCACATAACTAGTAGAAAGCAATAAACAACCTCGGGAAGAGGGTCCGATGCGTGCGTGCTTGGGTTTGTTCGGAAATCCGTCGCCATGCACAAGCTGCCTCTGTTTTCCCTGCTCTGCTCCTCTGAAAATTGCACAAGTCCCAAGGTACACTCCATGGACACTGTGGAACACCACCGACCATGGGGAATCACCACCGGCCAAAGGGAGTTGGTCATCGACCAATTATGGAGCTCTCGGCCACAAATATTTGGTCGGTCGGCAGTATAGATGGTCGGCCGCCCAAAGATTCCTGCAGAAACTTGTTTTGACAGCAGCAGAGGACAGACAAGGCATGACAAAGTATTTTCAAAGCAATGTTTGCACCAACACCCTCCTTATCATGTTCGTGACTCAAAGGAGGATGGTCCTCGACCCTCGGACCACCAATCGCGCATTTCAATGCGTGATGGCCCAAGAAGCCAAAGCATGCAATTCAATATTAGAATGAAATGTATACAAACAAACAAGGGGCCCAACCTCAATCATGGTTAATCAAAAGGCAAGGCATGCATGCCGAATGCAACCTAAGCATGTGAGCTAAGTATGCAACATGAGCATGGGCGCAAGCAATGTATACTAGGCACACAACCTAAGCTAACAAGCATGCAAGGCACGGAACCAAGCCCAAGGACTTAGACTATGGTCATGTGACACATGAAGCAAATGACCAAAGTGAAACAAAACAGCCCCAAATCATGCCAAAACAAGGTCAAAGACACACCTAGATGGCATCTAAATGGCCTAATTCTAAAGGCATGCAAAAGGGGCCAAACATGGAGTATAAGACACCAACCTCTTAAAGTATTAAAGGAGCATCAAATGCAAGCATACAAGCATGCCATAAGGACTGAAATGACATGGCAAGTGGTTCCAAACCACTAAAATAATGCAAATAGAGCATGCTAGAGGGTCCAACACTCCAGGCCTACAAGGGAGATTACATGGTAGCTATAAAAAGCAAAGCATGGATGACCCAAACGACAAAAAATAGTCCTCAAGCACACTAAAACATGCATAAAAACTTCACAAAGCCAAGCCAAAACAAGTAAGCATAGTGGTCTAAATGTTAGATACATGTTAAGGCAATTTCATGGCATTACAAGACAAGTATGCAAAGCAAGCATGATGTGTCTAGACCAACTTAAAATAGAGGTAAAACATGGAAAACATGATGTGTCTAGACATGGTCAACATGAACTTAAGAATGATGCTCACACATGAGGCAAAAATGGCCAATATTGAAGGCAACAAGGAGAGGGGATGGCCCTCTCCTTCTTAGGACCTTAAACCACCATCCTCACCACTAAAATCTCTCAAGATTTCAATGGTGAGGAGGCCCAAAGAAGGTGGTCCCGGAGCTCACCAAAATAGCACAAAATGGGGGCCAAACAAGGCCTAAGAGGGGGTAAACAACCCCAAACACAAAAGTGGTCTTAAAAAAACATCAAAAGCATGAAAAAATAGAGCTTTTATTAGTTATACACTAAGCTCAAAACATTGTGCAAGATAGGCTAAAAACTTGTGCAAAAAGGGGTAATAAAAGAGGGAGAAACTCACCCTTGAAGACCTTCTTCAAAATTAGCACTCCAGCAGGTTTTTCTGAGTCAAAACCAAGTCTTATGTCCCCACAAGACCCTCCAAGAACCTTATATGAGTGGTGGAGGTGTGTGCTTAGGAGTTGTGGTGCAAAGGGGCCAAGAACTATGGACTTTGGAGCTTGGAATGTAGAGATATGGAGGGAAGTGTATGGTTTTTGCTTTAGACAAATTTCTTGGAACCTTTGCAATGTAAGAGGAGCTCTTCTTTTATAGAAGAAAAAGGGTCCAAGCTTCTTTTAGAAGCTTCGAGTAAAGGGGCCAAGCTTCTCTTAGAAGCTTGGAGCAAAAGGGCCAAGAAGGCCAAGCTTCTTGGAGAAGCTAGACAAAAGGGCCGAGCTTCTTGGAGAAGCTAGGCAAAGGGTTCAAGCTTCTTGGAGAAGCTAGACAAAGGGTCAAAAGGTTCAAGCTTTCTTAAGAAGCTAAAACCAAGAGTTCAAAAGGTTCAAGCTTCCTCAAGAAGCTAAAACCAAGGGTTTAAAAGGTTCAAACCTCCTCAAGAAAAGGTCTCGGCCAGAAAAAGTGGCCGATTGACCAAAATTAGTGGCCGGCCGACCAAACACAATGCCGACCGACCATCAATAGTGCCGACCGGCCATCACCAATGGCCGGTGGCAAGGAAACAAGTCCGGTGGCCTCAAGCCATAGCCGGTGAGGTGTGGGGATGGCCTACAAGCTATTTCCCACCCTCAGAAGCAAAACAACAAGTGTTTGATGCAAAACCAAACACAAAACAAACAAGTCGAGAGGTATTGAGGTAAGGTGCGTAGCCGAAACCTCTGAGAACTCAAGACGAACACAAACAAGGGTAATCATCGAGTGTTCAAATAATGACGTCCAAGTGTTAAGGACGGTCAAAAATGGGGTGTCTACAGTTGCCCCTCTTTGACAGAACTCGAAAGTCATAAAAATGACGGGAGTGAATGTCAAAGCCCAGAGACGACCCATTTTTGACAAGGCCGAAGACTTAGACAAAGCATACAAGCAGTAGACAAAGATATGCGCCCGAGGGTAGGGGCAAAATGCAAGACAATGCACAAAGCCGAGCATAACTTATGATCATGCAAGAAACATAGGGACGTATCCCGGTGTTTCGGAAATGTATAAGCATTGGAACGTATTCCAAATGCTCTTAACCAAAGAGGGAGAAACATAGGGACATATCCCGGTGTTTCGAAACGAAGGAGAAACATAGGGACGTATCCCAGTGTTTCAGAGTGGTTCAAGCACTGGAACGTATTCCAAATGCTCTTAACCAAAGAGGGAGAAACATAGGGACATATCCCGGTGTTTCGAAACGAAGGAGAAACATAGGGACGTATCCTGGTGTTTCAGAGTGGTTCAAGCACTAGAACGTATTCCGAACGCTCTTAACCAAAGAGGGAGAAACATAGGGACGTATCCCGGTGTTTCGAAACGAAGAAGAAACATAGGGACGTATCCTAGTGTTTCAGAGTGGTTCAAGCACTAGAACGTATTCCGAACGCTCTTAACCAAAGAGGGAGAAACATAGGGACGTATCCTGGTGTTTCGAAATGAAGGAGAAACATAGGGACATATCCTAGTGTTTTAGAGTGGTTCAAGCACCGGAACGTATTCCAAATGCTCTTAACCAAAGAGGGAGAAACATAGGGACGTATCCCGGTGTTTTGGAAAAAGAGAGAAACATAGGGACGTATCCCAGTGTTTCAGAGTGGTTTAAGCACTGGAACCTATTCCAAATGCTCTTAACCAAAGAGAGAGAAACATAGGGATGTATCCCGATGTTTCAGAAAGGTAGAGAAACATAGGGACGTATCCCAGTGTTTCGGAATGAGAGAGAAACATAGAGACGTATCCCTGTGTTTCAGAGTGGTTCAAGCACCGGAACGTATTCCAAATGCTCTTAACCAAAAAGGGAGAAACATAGGGACGTATCCCGACGTTTCGAAATGAAGGAGAAACATAGGGACGTATCCCGATGTTTCAAAAATAAGGAGAAACATAGGGACGTATCCCGGTGTTTCAGAGAGGTAGAGAAACATAGGGAAGTATCTTGGTGTTTCGGAATGAAGGAGAAACATAGGGACGTATCTCGGTGTTTCGGAATGAAGGAGAAACATAGGGATGTATCCCAGTATTTCAAAAAGAAGGGAGAAGAAACATAGGGACGTATCCCAGTGTTTCGAAAGGAATGAGAAACATAGAGACGTATCCCGGTGTTTCAGAAAGAAGGGAGAAGAAACATAGGGACGTATCCTGGTGTTTCGGAATGAAGGAGAAATATAGGGACGTATCCTGGTGTTTCGGAAAGAAGGGAGAAGAAACATAGGGACATATCCCGGTGTTTCAGAAGGAATGAGAAACATAGGGACGTATCCCGGTGTTTTGGAAAGAAGGAGAAACATAGGGACGTATCCCGGTGTTTCGGAAAGAAGGGAGAAGAAACATAGGGACGTATCCCGGTGTTTCGGAAAGAAGGAGAAACATAGGGACGTATCCTGGTGTTTTGAAAAGATAGAAAGATAGGGACGTATCCCAGTGTTTCGGAAAGATAGAAAGATAGGGACGTATCCCGGTGTTTCGAAAAGATAGAAAGATAGGGACGTATCCTGGTGTTTTAGAATGAGAAGAAAAAACATAGGGACGTATCCCGGTGTTTCGGAAAAGAAGAAGAAAACATAGGGATGTATCCCGGCATTTCAAAAGGAAGGAGAAGTATAGGGACGTATCCCGGTGTTTCGGAAGGAAAGAGAAACATAGGGACGTATCCTGGTGTTTCGGAAAAGGAGAAGAAACATAGGGACATATCTCGGTGTTTCCAAACAAAGAAGAAGAAACATAGGGACATATCACAGTGTTTCGAAACAAAGGAGAGTGCAAAACAATGCAATTGAAAGGGTGCATAACAAAGCGAGTGGAATGCGCGTAACAACGCAAGTGAAGTGTGCATAACAATGCAACTAGAACCATGCATAACAATGCAAGTGAAGTGTGCATAACAATGTAACTAGAGTGTGCATAACAATGCGATTGAAACGTGTATAACAATGCAAGTAGAATGTGCGTGACATCGCATGTTAGAGATGTGCAAAACAATGCAATACAGGTACACAAGACATTGCGAGTGAGGTGCACAAAAGAAGTGCGATAAGATGCATTTTCTATGCAAGTATGGGGGCATTTTCTACGCAATCATGGAAAGCATATTCTATGCGGAATTGAAAGCAAGCATATTCTATGCATGAATCATAACGATGCGTGGCACGTATGCAACAAAAGTGTATATGAAAGTGCACATCCTATGCAATAGAGGGGTATCAAACATGTACTTCAGTGCCTCCGATTTACCTCTCGGAGGACTTGGCAACATGCTCAGCTCAAAAGAGGACACCCTGTTTATATTGGCGAGAGATAACATCTGCTGCTGCTTTAATTGCCTTTCTGACTTGAAGCAGGCTTAAGCTTGGAGTAGAGGCATACTCATTCTTCAGAGTACTGACAAGGCCTAAAAAGGTACATCCGGAGTACAATCACGGAATTTGCTGAAGGTGAAACACACTCAGATGCTTCGGTTTTCCCTCTTTTCTTTTGCTTTGCAGTCTGGAACCTATACAGCTTCAGATAGGTCCTGGTTTTACTGTTTTCACATGACCTGAGTTGAACCCTGCGGCTTTATGAAAGAACAAATCTTGTTTTGCACAAATATGGAGAATGACACAGCACTCTGAGCACAAAACGATTCATTTTTGAAATTGAGAATGAGTTCTCGACTGGGTATTGAGCCTACAACTGACCACAACCAAAACGACTCAAAAATGAAAGACAAAGGTAAAATAACCTAAACACAACGAGACACGCTTGGAACGACTTAAAACAAGATTTGAGACAAACAAAACAAAAGACACGACATATAGACATGCACAGGGAGCCTGTTTCTTCGGGTATTGTTTCCCACCCTTTCTCATTTGTGATTCTCACATCACTCGGCCCTCAAGCTTTGTTTTTTTGAAAAAAAAGCACTTTTCTCAATTTTTCTCTCAACGCACATCTCTCTATTCTTCCATCTCTCATTTTTAATCCCTCCCCTAGGTGGTTGATGGATAAATAGGTAGTTGCGGGGTCTTGCCCCTAGCATTCCGCTAGATTCTTCTTATTGTTCACAACAGTGAGTTTCTCCCACAGAGGGGCTGCGCTACAATTGGGTGTGTAGCAAATTTGCAGCTGACATCGGTTGACGATGCTCTGCTGGGGAGTTTGGACGTGATCAGATCTGTCCAGATAAGGGAGTGGAATATCTTGTCCCATTCCGGTTCGTGCTTCGCACTTGGCTTGATACCTCGTTGCTCGGAGGGTGAGAGAGCTTTCAGCCCTTTTGCTGTTAACTTTAGTGGTGCCCTTTTTTCGGCAGATATAATGCCCTTCTGGCAAGTAGTTGACGACGAGGAAAAGACAGAACACCTGACTCAACTGTGCCCTTATTTCATCATTTTGACCATTTTTTGTTTTTGGCTTTCTACTAAAATAATTTTGACCAAAATGAGAGTTAGATTAACATGCTTGTTCAATTTTCTGATTTAAAATCATGCAAGTCAGGCTATGAGCACTGAAAATTTTCCTTTTTTGGGTCCAAGAAATGGTCCAGTTTTTTAGAAAAATGAAATAATTTTCGAGAGAATCAGTCAACCTCAGTAAAAATTCTCAAAAATTGTTTTTGCAAACGGCCACTGCTCAACGAGCTTGAGACCTACTCTCGAGATGCACGACCTCAGATCCAAAACAATGGAAAACTGCCCCTTGTCTGAAGGACACTGCATGGCAACAAAAAGTTGCCCCTTGTTTGAATGGCAACGCAACGCATTGTATGGCAACGGAAAGTTGCCCCTTGTCTGAATGGCGTCGCAGCGTATTGTAGTCAGTCCTAATAGTGACGAACACAACCGAACTCCCGGATACAGAGAAGACAATGATGGTCAGAACCATTACATGGACACAGTCGAATTTGAAGTGTTTTACGACTGGACTTCAGAATGAAGTTGCCTACGTATCCCAAACATGAGAATCAAGCCTTACGTAGTTCGGGGTTAAGGTACACTCGTGTATTTAACCTCTCCTTTGGCGTTCTAACTTTTGCCAAGGCCGCCCTTTCTGGGTTTTCAATCTTGCGAGCTCTGTTTTTCTTTTCTTTTCTTTTTCTTTTTCATTCTTTTCTTTTCATTTTCTTCATTTTTTCTTCTTTTCTCTTTTTTTTTTTTTTTGTATCTTTTCTTTGCATTTTTCTTTTTTTTTTCTTCTTTTTCTTGCTCTAACTTTTGCCTGGGTCACCCTTCCGGGTTCTCGGCCCAGTGAGCCTCTCAAGGGTAAAAGTGTAGCTTGGTCCATGTCAAATGGTTCTAGGATCTCGAGGCCATCTGATTCCAAGAGAACGGCTGCTGTTTGCTGAGGATGTTGGAGTCCATCCAATGGGGGTTGAATTTGCCCCTAGTGTTGTGGATAGGAACTCAGTTGTTCTTCAGCAGAAACTGTCTTCAGCAGAAACTGTCTTCTTTCCTCCCTTCTTTGCTTTGTGGAATGATCCATCTTCGGCTCTTCGAGCACATTTGAAATTCTTTGCCCCTAGTTTTAGGGGTGCTTCTGATCTAGCTTTGCAAGCTTCTTTTGATGACATCTGATCTTCTTGATCTAACTTTGGTGCCTCTTGTTCGAGGGCTGCTTCAAATCCAGCTAGACAGGCCTTGTGTTGCGGTTGATCGTTGAACAGTCTGAACCCAAGGTCCAAGGTTTGAAGGCAAGGGCTCAAGTCTCGAGGCTGAGAGCGACCCTAAACTGCAGAATCTCAAGAGTGATTCCACACAGGCCTTCGCAGGACTGCGCAAAATATTTTTTGAAATCTTTTAAGAAAACGACTAGTCGCTCACGCTGAAGACAATGTGGGATCAATCTGGATCAAGCCAGGATCCTTCTCAGTACTCACATTAACAAGCATGATCTCAATCATTAAAGGCTTAGCACGCCTCTCTTTCTCTTAATTGGTCAAAGTTTTACAAATCCCGAGGAATTCCTTCCTCTTCGTTTTCATCACCACAGTGTTAAAAAAGTTTTGAAAAACTTAGGTCAATGCAATGATTTTGAAAGGCATAGAAGAGGAGGTGAAAAGCACTGCCATTTCATTCAGAACTTTTGGCACAACTGGCACAAGGCAGAAGTGAACACAAGAATGTGAAAATCACTGTTGTTCATTCAAATTTGTTGGCATTACTGGCTCCAAGGCAGAAACAGACTCAAAAGAAAACGAAAAAACAAACACAAAATAAGCAAGTGATGTCTGAGGTAACACCCCTGAAATCACACGACTCCAACAAAACAGGACTGACTCGGTACAACAAGACAGACCCAACTGACTCAGTATAAAAAGACTGACTCAAAACAAAGAGACAAACTCAAAACAAAACAAAAGAACTGACTCAATACCCAAGCTAGAACGTACAAAAACCAGCATTCACAAATGCTCAAAATAGTGTGTGCCATACACCACATCTGAAATAAACTGAACGCCCCCCGCAGGTGGTTCATCCCCCGATCACACAGTCACATTATCCCCCACAAGTTCACTGATCAAGTGCTGATAGACCTTGCAGAGCTTGGTGCGACGATGACCTCATTGTCAATCAGATTTTGTATCTCGTGACGAAGACGGATGCAACTGTCAGTGTCATGACCGGTTTGTTGATGGAAAACACAGTACTTAGCCGGGTCATGCTTTGGAGGGAGAGGATCGGGTAGAGGCCGTTGTTCTAACAGTTTCAGATGTCCTTTCCTGAGTAGGACCCCTAGGGCTTTAGACAAAGGCATAGAGAGTGGGGTGAGAACCCTCTTGCCTCAGGGTAGATAGTTCGAAGTTCGGGGGTTTGGATTGGATGCACCAACAAAGGGGGTGGTTGTTCTTGGTGTGGTGGTGGCGACAATGCCTGTTTCGGAAGATCTTGCAGCTGCATCACCGCTGATGGTCGCATTCAAACTGCGGGAAAATGCCCTCCTGGGCTGCTCTCTGTCATTGTCAATCAGGCCCTGTTTCAAAGTATCCTCAATCTGTACTCCCATCTCATGTAGATCTGAAAAGGTAGGGAATGGGAGCACGATCATTTTCTGCATCAGTTTGGGTTGGAGGTTGCGCACAACCATCCGTATTTGATCCTTATCCGTCAGCCTTATGGTCATCATTGAGGCCTTGTCCCTCCAACGGGTTACGAATTTAGAGAAACTCTCCTTAGGCTCCTGCCTTGTTGTCTCAAGATCACGGGTTGTAATCTCGATTTGTGCGTTATAGGAGTACTGTGCAATGAAGGCCTTGGCCATCTCCTCCCAGTTCCTTTTGACGGAGTCTTCCAGTTTTGCGTACCAGATGGCCGCTATACCCGACAGGGTCTGGCTGAACAAAGAAAGCTTCTGTAACCTGGTGAGGCCCATCAGCCTTAAAATGTCTAAAAACAGCCGCAAATGCACCATGGGATCCCCGGACCCATCGAAACGGTCAATATGTGGCACCTTGAATCTGTCTGGCAGCGTCACAGCTGCGTCGGTGTACCCATCCTTGATGTCTGGGATGGACTTCACTCCTTGAGATTTCTTGAACGGTTTTTCAAGCTTGTTCAGTTTTAATGCCGTAGGGTCCACCTCAAATTCGAAGGGAGAGTCCGGTAGATGGATAGGTGTTTTGGATAGCTGGGGTAGGATTAGGGGCAGAGCCGACTCTGTCGGAATGTACGTACCTTCTGGACATTTGGTATTTCTCTGGGTGTTGGAGCTCCTGGTGGGGGAGGAGCTTGATGCGAAGCAGATGCTCCGTTTTGCTGTTGCAGCCTAGTGATTAGCTCTGCCTGTTGGGCCATGATCGCAGCCTGCTGTTTGGCAAATTCCGCTTGGCGGACAACATCTTGCTGCATGAGTTTCATACTTTCTTGGAGTTGGTGCACCATCTCTTCTAGACCCGACATATTGTCCTGATCTAACTGAGCAACCGGTATATCTGTGTCTGTAGTAGGCTCAGAAATCTCAACCCAACTGCTCAAAGATCACTGATCTGGTAGTTGTTGTACTGTGGTCTACGCCTGACTAGCCTTCTCTGGCCCTGATTATCCTTGAACTGAGTCTTTGACCTGACAAAGTCTATCAGCACAAATCCAATGTACCCGGGGGATAGTGGAGCCTTCTGAAGCTATGGTTCCAAGGCTACCTAGCAAAAGAGAAAACATGCAGCATCTCAGCCTGATTTCACCAAAACAGATATGAGCAGCCGAATAACTGTGCTCTCTACTGAATTCTGCCCAAAATTCTGCCTGTAAACCGATACCTTCAGGTAAAACTGATTCCCCAAATACTGATGCTGACGCCTGCAGGCCTGATGCCTGAACTTGCAAACTGATACATGCATTCCTGTAGAGACGCACTCTAAAAGCACATAACAAGCAAGTGAGAGCCAAAACATCCCTATGTTGGGGTAGGGTTTCCCTATCCTATTTTGTCAGGAGCTAGGGTTTCACTACGCACGCAGCGGTTTCAAACAACCTATCATCGGGTAAGCAACCTGTCCTAGTTTGGAATGGTCACTATGGATTCTGAATATGCACTAGGTTGAATGGTCAAAAAAGGTGCCCCGATAAAACTGGGGTTTGTGTTCCCATACTGGCAGAGCCTGCAACCGGTCAGCCTTATGGCACGCTTCTCAAAGTGAGCCTTCGGCAAACCGTTCAGGAATAGCAGATGGCCAACACGGTGTCCTAGGCGCACCAATGCACATGCAATGCAAAGAAACACATAAGTGTAGTCAAAACAAAATATCATGAGTTCGAGTCAAGTTCTCTAAAATCCCCAGCAGAGTTGCCAGAAACTGTAGACGTCCCCGAACGCCTTGGGAGGGAATCCCATTTCGTTCGTTTTGGGCTCACTACAATTCAGGACTCAAATTGTCACGGTTCTAAATCTGAACCAAAGAGTCCAAATCTGGCAAATCGTTTTTGAAAACAGTTTTTTTGTAAAGAAGTGCCAAACATGGAATGCTTTGCCAGATACAGAGTTTCCACCTAAATATTTTTTATGGGGGAATTTAGGAAACCCTGACTCATTGCCTAAAGCCACGTGTCCATCATCACCAAAGTTGCCTAGGCTCGGGAACTTGGGTACGATTGGGAAAGGTCAACTATGAGTACCCCCTCTCGCCTGATCTGAAGATCGGTCTCTATTAACCATGATATCTAGTTTTGAAAGCGTTATGCGTTCTTATTCCGGTTATTAGCCTAGATTTACTATGTGATGCACACAGCATACACGTATAGACTGGGTCGCCTGAATTGGAACAAAACATTTCATGTTTGTTTTGAAAATGGTTTGCTAGTTGTAAGTAGGCTAAAATGCAGATTTTGCCACCCTCGGGTGGGCTTAGGAAAACATGATTTTGCCACTATTTAGTGGGCTTAAAACTCACAGTCAATGCATTTTTCCAATTCAGATAATCCAACCTTCACCCACAGGCATTCAGGCAGATATATCACATAAGCACATAGCCTCATGGTAAGCATACTATCATGGCAACACTCACACACATGCAAGGATGCTAAAGCGTAAATGCTTACCGAGTACTCCAAGCCAAAACAGAAACTAGTTAGTAATCAGATGCATGATCCTAGTTCATGTTAAGATGGCTAATGCAACACATGCAAGATGCAACTACAATAGGCTCGGCTATTCTAAGATGGCATATGATGATGCTACAGCTAACACGTATTCAACTTAGAATTGAAATACAAATGCAGTTAGTATGATGCGCCGAGCCCGGTGCATGCAAGACAAATGAATGATGCAAACATGCGAGCATAAGTATGCTAATTGAAACATGCCCTAATACTAACCATTGAAAGCAGGTAAGTAAAAGGGAGAAAGAAGTGGGGGTTGGAAGACATGCACACACGCACCCACACTTATTACAAATTCGCCCTCGCTCGGAGGAACCAAAAGAATATACAAATTAATTAACCTACAAACTAATTAATTATTACAGACCACCTAACTAGTAGAAAGCAATAAACAACCTCGGGAAGAGGGTCCGATGCGTGCGTGCTTGGGTTTGTTCGGAAATCCGTCGCCATGCACAAGCTGCCTCTGTTTTCCCTGCTCTGCTCCTCTGAAAATTGCACAAGTCCCAAGGTACACTCCATGGACATTGTGGAACACCACCGACCAAAGGGAATCACCACCGGCCAAAGGGAGTTGGTCATCGACCAATTATGGAGCTCTCGGCCACAAATATTTGGTTGGTCGGCAGTATAGATGGTCGGCCAGCCAAAGATTCCTGCAGAAACCTGTTTTGACAGCAGCAGAGGACAGACAAGGCATGACAAAGTATTTTCAAAGCAATGTTTGCACCAACACCCTCCTTATCATGTTCGTGACTCAAAGGAGGATGGTCCTCGACCCTCGGACCACCAATTGCGCATTTCAATGCGTGATGGCCCAAGAAGCCAAAGCATGCAATTCAATATTAGAATGAAATGTATACAAACAAACAAGGGGCCCAACCTCAATCATGGTTAATCAAAAGGCAAGGCATGCATGCCGAATGCAACCTAAGCATGTGAGCTAAGTATGCAACATGAGCATGGGCGCAAGCAATGTATACTAGGCACACAACTTAAGCTAACAAGCATGCAAGGCACGGAACCAAGCCCAAGGACTTAGACTATGGTCATGTGACACATGAAGCAAATGACCAAAGTGAAACAAAACAGCCCCAAATCATGCCAAAACAAGGTCAAAGACACACCTAGATGGCATCTAAATGGCCTAATTCTAAAGGCATGCAAAAGGGGCCAAACATGGAGTATAAGACACCAACCTCTTAAAGTATTAAAGGATCATCAAATGCAAGCATACAAGCATGCCATAAGGACTGAAATGACATGGAAAGTGGTTCCAAACCACTAAAATAATGCAAATAGAGCATGCTAGAGGGTCCAACACTCAAGGCCTACAAGGGAGATTACATGGTAGCTATACAAAGCAAAGCATGGATGACCCAAACGACAAAAAATAGTCCTCAAGCACACTAAAACATGCATAAAAACTTCACAAAGCCAAGCCAAAACAAGTAAGCATAGTGGTCTAAATGTTAGATACATGTTAAGGCAATTTCATGGCATTACAAAACAAGTATGCAAAGCAAGCACGGTGTGTCTAAACCAACTTAAAATAGAGGTAAAACATGGCAAAATACTACCAAATACCTACTAAGACATGGTCAACATGAACTTAAGAATGATGCTCACACATGAGGCAAAAATGGCCAATATTGAAGGCAACAAGGAGAGGGGATGGCCCTCTCCTTCTTAGGACCTTAAACCACCTTCCTTACCACTAAAATCTCTCAAGATTTCAGTGGTGAGGAGGCCCAAAGAAGGTGGTCCCGGAGCTCACCAAAATAGCACAAAATGGGGGCCAAACAAGGCGTAAGAGGGGGTAAACAACCCCAAACACAAAAGTGGTCTGAAAAAAACTTCAAAAGCATGAAAAAATAGAGCTTTTATCAGTTATACACTAAGCTCAAAACATTGTGCAAGATAGGCTAAAAACTTGTGCAAAAAGGGGTAATAAAAGAGGGAGAAACTCACCCTTGAAGACCTTCTTCAAAATCAGCACTCCAGCAGGTTTTTCTGAGTCAAAACCAAGTCTCGTGTCCCTATAAGACCCTCCAAGAACCTTAGATGAGTGGTGGAGGTGTGTGCTTAGGAGTTGTGGTGCAAAGGGGCCAAGAACTATGGACTTTGGAGCTTGGAATGTAGAGATATGGAGGGAAGTGTATGGTTTTTGCCTTAGACAAATTTCTTGGAACCCTTGCAATGGAAGAGGAGCCCTTCTTTTATAGAAGAAAAAGGGTCAGGCCAAGCTTCTTGGAGAAGCTAGACAAAAGGGCCAAGCTTTTTGGAGAAGCTAGGCAAAAGGGCCAAGCTTCTTGGAGAAACTAGACAAAGGGTTCAAGCTTCTTGGAGAAGCTAGACAAAGGGTCAAAAGGTTCAAGCTTCTCTAAGAAGCCAGAACAAAAGGGCCAAGCTTCTTGGAGAAGCTAAAACAAAGGTTCAAAAGGTTCAAGCTTCTCCAAAAAGCTAAAACCAAGGGTTCAAAAGGTTCAATCTTTCCCAAGAAGCTAAAATCGAGGGTTCAAAAGGTTTAAGCTTTCCCAAGAAGCTAAAACCAAGGGTTCAAAAGGTTCAAACCTCCACAAGAAAAGGTCTCGGCCAGAAAAAGTGGCCGATTGACCAAAATCAGTGGTCGGCCGACCAAACACAATGCCGACCGACCATCAATAGTGCTGACCAGCCATCACCAATGGCCGGTGGCAAGGAAACAAGGCCGGTGGCCTCAAGCCTTGGCCGGTGAGGTGTGAGGATGGCCTACAAGCTATTTCCCACCCTCAGAAGTAAAATAACAAGTGTTTGATGCAAAACCAAACACAAAACAAACAAGTCGAGAGGTCTTGAGGTAAGGCGCGTTGCCGAAACCTCCGAGAACTCAAGATGAACACAAACAAGGGTAATCATTGAGTGTTCAAACGATGACGTCCAAGTCTTAAGGACGGTCAAAAATGGGGTGTCTACAACCCCATTTTTGACCGACCTTAAGACTCAGACGTTATCATTTGAGCGCTCGATGATTGTGCATGTTTGTGCTCGTTTTGAGTTTCCGGAGCCTTCAGTTGAGTGCGTTGTCTCGGGACCTCTTAACTTTCTCCTCTTGGCCTGATTTTTGGACCATGCCTTGTTGCCTTTGCCTAGAGGAAGATAGAGGCCTGTAGGCCACTTTTTTGTAGTCGTAGACTACCTTTCCCTCTCGTAGGCCACCTTTTGTACCTCGCAGAGTAGTTTTCGGGGCTTCCGGCTGAGTGCCTCACCTTGCGGACTCCTGTCTTGTTTCCGTTTTGGTTTGTTTTTGAACCAAACCTTGTTATCCGTTGCCTGGAGGGTGGAACAGGGGTGTAGACCAGTTTCTCCCCCTGTAGACCACTTTTTGTCCCTGTAGACCACTTTTAGTGGTCGGCCAACTAGGGTTAGTGGTCTGTGGACCACCTAAGGTGGCCGGCAGCCTGCCACCACCTTCTACTCTTTGTGCAGACCCTCCTTCTCCCTTGCCGACTAGTTTTTGTTCCTGTAGACAACTTTTTCTGGTCGGTCAACTAGAGGAGGTGGTCGACCAACCACTTTAACTGGTTGGTGGCCATCCTGCATTTTCTACAGATATTTTTCTTACTAGCTGTTTGGCACAGAAGGCATCCTCCATACACATTATGGAGGGATTGCTTCAAGCCTCTAGCTTGTCAAACAAGCTTGAGACTTGAAATTCTATATAAGGGAGCCTCCTCCCTCTTGCTCAAGGTTCAAAAAATTTGCATAGAGATATACATATCCTTCTCTCTTTATATTTCTCCCTCTCTCTTTATATTTGTGTTGTTTGTGCCCTGAAGTGGTTTTTCTTCACGCTTTTGCACACAAACACCTAGTGAAACACCTTCACTCTTGAGCTGAGGTTCTTGGAGTTTGCATTTGAGTGGTTTTAGCTTGATTTTTGCCACTGAAGTTGCTGTTCTAAAGTTGTTCTTCAAGGGTGACTCTTCATCCTCTCTAAAGCTTTGTTTATATTGCTTATTTGGCCCTATTTTCTTGATGTTTTAGGCCTAACTTTAAACTGCAAAAAGCTTCATTTTCAAGTGTTTAAAGTGTTTGTTTGAGGCCTCTTTGGTGTCGGGGGTGGTTTACCCCCCTTTTGTGCCTTATTTTGCCTTGTTTTGGGCTATCCTTTTAGGCCTTTCAGGTCACCTTTGTTTAGCCTCTTCACCACTGAAATCCAGAGAAATTTTAGTGGTGGAAAGTGTGTTTTGATGCCCCAAATAGGTGGGGGTGGTCCCCCCCTTTTGTATCTTGTTTGCATGTGTTATTGGCTCACCAAGTTAGCATGTTTTTCTACCTCCTTGAGGCTCCATCTTAGCATGTTTCAGGCCTTGTTTTGCCATGATATAGCTCTGTTTTGGGTTGGTTTGGTTACCTCTTGAATGCTCGCATTTGTAGTGCAATTCCACTCATTAGCCTAGCATGCTTACTACTTTGGCCTATGGTTCTAGCTTGTTTTGGTTCTATTTCAGTATGCTTTTTGCCATGTTTTTCCATGCTTAAGCTCTGTTTTAAGTGTTTTTGGTCATGCATGCCTTGCTTTGTATAGCCATAGTGCAATCTTGCTCACTAGCTTTGTGTTTTGAGTCCACTAGCATGCATTGCTTGGGCTATTTGCATGATTTAGCATCATTTGTATATGATTTCAGTGCATGAAAAGTGGTCATACTCTCCCATGCTTCACTCTTTCAATGCTTTCGGAAGGTTATGCTTTGTGCCTCAATCATGAGCCAATTGGCATGCATGCTTGCCTAAGCCTTTTGGGCTATCATCTCAGTGTGTTTTTGGTGTTATTTTACCATGTTACAACTTTGATTTTTGTTGGTAAAGTCACCTCATGCTTGGTTTTGGTAGGTGTAGTGTAATCATGCTCATTGGACTTGCATGCGTCATGTTTTATGCCTCCCATTCTAGCATGTGTTAGCTCTATTCCATGCATGTTTTGGCCTTGTTTCGACCTGCCTTGGGACTGTTTTGAGTCACCTTGGCCCTTTGGGGCTTGCTTGATAGGGCTATGATACAAGTGCCTTTTGCTAGTCTTAAGCTTTGGGCCTCCTAGCATGCTTTATTTGTGATATGTGCATGATTTGGCATCATCATCATTTCTTACATGATTTCAGAGCATATTTCATTTCCACACTCTCACATTTTCCACTTCTTCAATGTGTTTGGGAGTTATGCTTTTATGCCTTGTTGATGAGCCATTGCATGAACGTCATCATCTTGTCTTTCATGCTACCATTTCAGAGTGTTTTGGCCATTGTTTTGGGCATGCATGAGTTCAGTTTGGGGCTGGTTTGGTCCATTGGGTATTTCATTACATATCCCTTGTGTTATGTCCTTCAATGCTTAAGGACTTTAACTTGCCATGCTCATGTTGTTTGCATGTTGTTGCATTGTATGGCGTTTGCATATTGTTGCATTGCATTGTGTTTGGAGTGTTGTTGTGTTACATTGTGTTTGGATTGGACATTAATCCAAACACAAGAAACGAGGAGTGTTTCATACTTGAAGTGATAAAACGCGCCTCATTTCTCGGTCGCCGACCCTCTTGATCATGCATGATAGATGTGGAGCCTCTTATGTGTTTTTTGTGCATTCATTGACATTGAATTGTGCAAACTTGGTTTCTCGGCCATCGTGCCTTGCGATGCTTGG
The DNA here is from genome assembly GCF_055761805.1 of Camellia sinensis. Classification (NCBI taxonomy): domain Eukaryota; kingdom Viridiplantae; phylum Streptophyta; class Magnoliopsida; order Ericales; family Theaceae; genus Camellia; species Camellia sinensis. The sequence goes on along the minus strand of NC_138961.1, from coordinate 68,446,851 downwards.
TTGGTGGCCCGAGAGTCGGGTACCGCACTCCTTTGAGCTTGAGAAATGATAGAGGGGAGGGTGGTTGTGCATACATATCTTGCAAATACACTGCTATGCCCCTTCTTGTTATCTGTTGTAGCAAAACTGGAGTTTAGCAAATTTTCTGGTTGGCAGACTAGTAAAGGTGGTCGGCCGACCACTTTTTTTGGTCTACAACCAGTTTTTCTGGTCTACAGGTGGTCTACACCACCCTTTTCTTGTCGGTAGCCCACCAGGAGGTCCCCATGTTAGAGCAGAAGCATTCTGGAGGTTTGTGCAGTGTTCTGAGATCAAATGCAAAAAGAGACAATTTTAGGCATAGTAATGGATTTTTGAACGTGGCAATCGAGCATGCATCCTTCACTGTTCCGAGGCAGAGCTGTGGCAGCCTAACTTAGATGCTTTTCATACTTAGTTGGTTTTGTAACTTAATTAATTTGATTAATTAATTAAAGTATTGTAATAATTAGTTGTAGCTAGTTATTAAATTTGTGTTGTGTAATAATTAGTCTAATTGGATTATTAGATTAGTTAAGTAGCTTAGCTTAGTGTAGCTAGCTTAGCTTATTCTTTCGGACCCTCCGTCGAGAGGGCAAATGTTGTAATAAGTGTGCGTGTGTGTGATGCATGCCTTCCAACCCCCATTTCTTTCTCCCTTTTATTTATCAGTTTTCGATGGTTAGTTTTAGGGTATTTTTTAATTAGCATCCTTATGCTCACATGTTTGCATCCATTCATTTGTCTTGCATGCACCGGGCTCAGCGCATCATTAAAACTGCATTGAATTTCAAAACTTACTTGAATACGTGTTTCAAAGCATGTTATCGAGTGTTGCATTCATATGCCATCTTAGAATAGCCGAGCCTATTTAGTTGCATTTTGCATTTGTTGCATTAGGTATTTCAAACATAGCTAGGATTATGCATTGATTACTAACTAGCTTCTGTTTTGGCTCGGAGTATACTGTGAGTGTTTATGCTTTAGCATCTTGCATGCGTGTAAGTGTTGCCATGACAGCATGCTTGCCATGAGGCTATGTGTTTAAGTGATTAACTACATGAATGCCTGTGGGTGAAGGCTTGATTGCCTGAATTGGAACAACTCGATGATTGTGAGTTTTAAGCCCAGTTGAAGTGGCAAAATCATGTTTTTCTAAGCCCACTCGAGGGTGGCAAATCCGCACTTTAGCCTACTTGTGAGTAGCACTTTCAAACCACTTTAAAAAAAAAACATGAGTTGTTTTGTTCCAATCCGCGTGATTAAGTCTATACTTGTATGCTGCGCGCATCACATAGTAATGTTAGCTAATAAACCGGAATAAGAACGTATGTGTTTTCAAAAATAACATATCGTGTTAGTAGAGGCCGATCTTTGATCGGGCGAGTGGGGGTGCTCATTTCATGACCTTCCCCCCTCATACCTAAGTTCCCGAGCCGAGGCAACTTTGGTGATGACGGACACGTGGCCTTCGGCACGAGTCAGGGTTTCCTTAATTTCCCAAAACAAAATATTTAGGTGGCGACTCTGAAATCTGGCAAAGCAGTCCATGTTTGGCACTTCTTGATTAAAATCGATTTTCCAAAATGATTTGCCGGATTTGGACTCTTTGGTGATTTATTAGTCTTACATTGCACTTTGTGAGATTAGATTCAGAACCGTGACAGGAGTTTGAACTGTAGTAGCTATGAACCTAATTCGTGTCCTCGTGCGCGGAGCTGGTTTCGGGCGATCTACAGTTTCTGGCGACTCTACTGGGGATTTAGAGAACTTAACTCGAACTCAAGATATGTTGTTTTGTTTGCACTTATGTGCTTCTTTGCAGTGCATTTGCATTGGTGCGCCTAGGACACCGTGTTTGCCGTCTGCTATTCCTGAACAGTTTGTCGGAGGCTTGCTTAGAAAAACGTGCCATAAGGCTGACCGGTTACGGGCTTTGCCACGATGGGAACACAAACCTCGGTTTTTACCGAGGCACCCTTTTTGACGATTCGACCTAGTGCATATCGTAATCCGTAAAGACCATTCCAAACTAGGACAGGTTGCTTATCTGATTGTAGGTTGTTTGAAACTGCTGTGTGCGTAGTGAAACCCTAACTCCTGACCAAATAGGACAGGGAAACCCTACTCCTCCATAGGGGCGCTTTGGCTCTCACTTGTTTGCTATGTGCTTTTAGAGTGTGTCTCTACAGGAATGCATGTATTAGTTTGCAAGTCTGAGTATCAATCTGGGGACGTCAGTATTTGGGGATATCAGATTTGGGGCAGTGATTTGGGAACAGTGATCAGTGTTGAGAATAGTGTGTTCAACTCACAAATGCCAACTGTGTGTTGTCTTTATTTTAAGCCGAAATGCTGTCCATTTTTCTATCTATTATTTCTTTATTATGTTTTATTTATCTTTTTGCAAGGTAGTTTAGCATCATTGCTTCCGACCAGACAGATATTCCCCGAGCACTCTGGACCAGAGGTCGAAGGCTTTCTCGATCTGAGGATCTAGTTGACGGACAACCAATGTTTGTGTCATTACCCCCGATTATGAGACGGAGGTCATCCAGGCACAGATCACTAGTACAGCGGTTACCAGTTCAGAGGTCTTTGTTTACTCCACCTGTGCACAGTAGGGATTAGATTTCTATTTCTACCACGGAGAGAGATACACCTGTTCAATTAGATCAGCACCTTATGGCAAGTATGGAGGACATGATGCATCAGCTCCAAGAGACCATGCAAGCCATGCAGCGGGATGCTGCCCGTCAAGCAGAGTTTGCCGCACGTCAGGCAGAGGTTGTGGCTTAACAGACAGAGCTGATTACCAGACTTCAGCAACAGCAGCAACCACAACAAGCCGGGGCATCTGCTTCGCATCCACCCCCGCCCCCACCTAGAGTTCCAATACTCGGGGATACTGTAAACGTCCAGGAAGATACAGACGCTCCAACAGGGCCAGTCTCGCAACCAGTTCTATCACAGATTTCAAAGACACCGGCCTTCTCAATAGATACACCGTTTGAATCTGAGATGGAGCCAACAGCACTGAAAGTGAGCAAGCTAGAAAAGCTATTCAAAAGAGCTCAAGGCGTCAATTCCATTCCAGATATAGAGGATGGGTACACCGATTCGGTGGTGACTTTGTCAGACCGGTTTAAGATGCCATATATAGACCGTTTTGACGGTTCTGGGGACCCCATGGTACATCTGCGATTGTTCTCGGATATCCTAAGGCTAATGGGCCTCTCTAGATTGCAAAAGCTTTCCCTCTTCGGCCGGACCCTGTCGGGTGTTGCAGCTATTTGGTACGCAAAGCTGGAGGACTCTATCAAGAGAAGCTGAGAGGAGGTGACTGAGGCCTTCATTGCCCAGTATTCATACAACACACAAATCGAGGTCACAACTCGTGATCTCGAGACAACGAGGCAAGAGCCAAAAGAGGGCTTCTCTGACTTTGTAACCCGTTGGAGAGCCAAAGCTTCTATGATGACCACCAGGCTGGTCGAGAAGGATCTGATACGGATGGTTGTGCGCAACCTCTAACCCAAACTGGTGCAAAAGATGATCGTCTTACCCCTCCCCACCTTTGTGGATTTACACAAGATTGGGGTACAGATTGAGGATGCCACGAAGTAGGGTCTGATCGACCACGAGAGAGAGTAGCCCAAGAGGGCATTTACCCGCAGTTCGAATGCAGACATGAGTAGTGCTGCAGCTGCCAGAACTTTCGATGTGGGCATGGTCACCACCACCACACCAAAGATAGCAACCCCATTCACCGGTGCGTCCGGTACCAGCTCACAAACGGCCAGATATCCACCCCGAGGCCAACGGACCTTTACTTCATTATACATGCCTCTGTCCAAAGCTCTGAGGGTTTTAATTAGAAAAAGGGCATTTAAAGCCCCTAGAGCCGCGACCATTACCAGATAAACTTCTTGCTTCCCATAACCCGGCCAAATACTATGCCTTTTACCAACAACATGGTCACGACACTGACCAGTGATATAGACTGCGTCATGAGATTTAGGATCTCATTGACAATAAGGTGATTGCACCTCCAGAAAAACCAAATGTCACCACCAACCCACTCCCACCACATAACCAAGCTCCACCACCCAAACACATCAACCAGATCCAAACCGCGACCATTCCATATGACCCAAGCATATACATCACACCCTCCCACCTACCCAAGATTGAGGTGTTCATCCCAGACAGCACAGACTTGTGCATGTTAAGCACCTTCCTAACCCAACCTAAACCGGTGGTGGTGACTGTCGAAGACAGAACTGGGTTGACTTTGGGGGTAAATGAGAATTTTGATTTAGAGCCTGAGGGGTCTAGGAGCTTTGCATACAACCCGAGCGGTTATATCACATCAACAAATCAGGTTAAGCTGATGATAGAGTTTCCAGCTGGGGCAAAAATTAGTGTGGTTCGAGAGAATGGACCTGGTCAAGGGTTAGATGACCTAACAAAGCTGGAAGAGGGCATTACAGATCTGCAGTTCTTCAATGAGAAGGACTCAGGGGATGTGAACTTAAACTGGTTCGACTTGGATGGATCAGCAGAAAATACTGGGTGGCTCAGCGACGAGCCAGATGTTGTTGAGACATCTCAGCCAGAACAGAGGCAATCAGAAGCCAGAACATCAGCAGTGGCAGGAATGGCCGAGAATCAAGAAGAATTACCAAAGAGCACCGGTGCTAAGAATTCTTCTCGGGATTCGGGCAGTTTGAGTATGGTAGATACTGAACAGGAGGCTGTATTGAAGCGTCTTGAGCAAGAAAAGATCGAGGATCTTGAGAGGGCTAGGAAGGCCAATGCCCTTGCGGGGATGAAATGTGCTGTGAGCACAGAAACAGTTGTAACGGGACTGGACAGCTGTCTGTCAGTTGCCGACGGGATGTGGTGGGAAGACGACGACTTACGTCTTGCCTACACCGACGAGAACTGGGGACAGAACCGAACAGACGACACTTGGTATGTTGAGGAGGTTGACCATATGACCAGAAGTGGGTGGTATTTCAAGCCCCCACACTTGGACCAGCCGGAGGCGTTCGAGAAGGACAAAGAAGCGGAGAGGCAGAAGGAAAAATTACTGGAGGAGGAGGCTGTATTGAAGCAGCTTAAGAAAATACAAGCAGACATCTCCATCTGGGGACTGCTTATGGCCTTGAGGGTTCACGGACAAGCTGTCCTTTCTGCCATGGACAAGGCGAAACTTTCAATTGATACCACACCCGAACAGTTTGCAGGGCTAGTTTTCCCGGGAGGAGCTTCCCCGACCTTGACATTCATCGACAAAGAACTACCGCCCGAGGGCTCAAATCATAAAAAACCACTCTACATCTCCATGGACTATAGAGAGAAATGGATATCGATGGTCCTGGTCGAAACGGGGTCCGCAATGAATGTATGTCCGTTGAGAACGGCGTATGCTATCGGGTTGAAGCTCGCGGATTTTGTGCCTACGGCCCAAGTGATATGGGCCAATAATAATACCAGCTGAGAGGTGATGGGGACTGTATAGATTAAGACTCAGGTTGGCCCAGGGTAACAGGACATTGAGTTTCATGTCTTGGATGTTCCCGCAACCTTCAATCTACTCCTTGGGTAGCCGTGGTTGCACCAGGTGAAAGCCGTCTCTTCCACCTTACACCAAATGCTGAAGCAACCCCACGAGAAGGGGGTGGCAATCTTTTTTGGAAATTCTTCAATACATCCACCGCCAGAGGTTTCTACACCAGTTCTGGAGATTAAGCATGGCACGGAGGATGTATTTTTGTCAGGATTTACCCTAGCTGAGGCCCGGGTTGTACAGAATATACTAGCTGTTGATGAGGGGCTATACGTCAGTGCACAGTCTGTCCACCTTATAAACAAGCTTCAGCACATGCCCCGGATGGGATTGGGGCGAAGTGGCCGAAAAGGCGTTGCAGCATCGGCCGTAGTGCTGCATAACCCATATACCTTTGGCTTAGGTTATCTGCCTACCAAAGAGGACTGGACGAGGAAAGGAAAAGAGATGGCCGGAAGAGCCAGAGCAAAGCAAGCCGAGAGGCATTATGAGTTGGTGCACCGACCTATCCAGGGGACCTTGAATCGACGCTTTTTCTGGGAGGGGAAAAACTTCCCATTCTGGGCTTTCTAGAGCCCTGGATGAATTTAGAGAAGCGACGTTTGCTCGGCTTCGAAATATTTTTTGATCTTCAGTTATTCGGGGATGAAGTTGCCGAAGAGCAGATAGACCCACCAGCTGAGACTGAGCAGTGCAAGGAGGAGGATTCTGAGAGCACAAAAATGGAGAAAGGGGTAGCGCTGGCTTGTCTCTTCTCAGATCCTTGGATCGTACCGGAGTGCTTGGGGTATAACTTCTCAGTTTCCATGATCGGAGATGAAACGGCTATGGGCCCATCTTCAGGCATTCTCGATGCATCCATCGCACCCTCCCTCGTCTAGCAATACGAGCAGGGCTTTTTATCGAGCAGTTCTAGATCAGGTAGTGAGTCGGAATCTAATTCCACAGAGTCTGTGGAGTCGGAATCAGGTTCCAACTCGTTTGAGTCTGAGTCCGGTATTCTTAGGGGTGATAACCCGGATGCCATTGTCTTGTCCAGGCCGTCTTTTTCTTTTTCCTTTGAGTCTGTTGTAACAGAGGAATCAGGCGGACTGGATGTTATTAATGAGAATGGTACGGCTGTGGCTTCTGAGTACTTTTCTGTGCCTTTAATTTATTGCATTAATCAAGACTTTCAAAATTTTGATGAAAAGGACGAGGAAGAAATTCCTCCAGTTTTACAACGTTTGATTGATCAAGAGCAGGAGAGGTTTGTAAAACCGTTGGTTGATGAAATCACCACAATTAATGTTGGTACTGAGAAGGACCCGCAGCTGGTCCAGATCGGGTCCACGTGGTCTTTGGAGGAGTGCGAGCGCTTAGTCGCTTTATTAAAAGGTTTCAAAGATGTTTTCGTGTGGTCCTACGAAGACATGCCTGGAATCGATCCTGAGATTGTAGAACACCAGATCCCTCTTGACCCAGAGGCCCGGCCTGTTAAGTAGAAGCTCTAAAGGATCTGCCCGGACTGGGCTCTCAAGATCAAAGAAGAAGTCACCAAGCAGATTGATGCAGGGTTCCTGTTGGTATCCGAATACCCAACTTGGTTGGCCAATATAGTTCCGGTGCCGAAGAAGGATGGCATAGTTCGGGTATGTGTGGACTTCAGGGATTTGAACAAAGCCAGTCCAAAGGACGACTTTCCTCTACCGCATATCGACGAATTAGTGGACTTCACTGCTGGGCATGCGCTGCTCTCGTTCATGGATGGGCTTTCAGGCTACAATCAGATTTTGATAGCACCCAAAGACAGTGAGAAAACTGCTTTCACCACCCCGTGGGGAACCTATTGTTATAGGGTGATGCCATTCGGCTTGAAGAACGTTGGGGCCATGTATCAATGGGCTGCAACCACGATTTTGCACGATATGATCCATAAAGAGGTTGAGGTGTATGTGGACGACATGATTGTCAAATCCAAGGAAAGAGAGGGCCACCACACCGCCTTGTAGAAAATTTTTCGACAGATCAGAGAGTATCGGTTACAGCTGAATCCTCAGAAATGTACATTCGGTGTTATAGTAGGGAAAATGTTGGGGTTCTTGATCACAAAAAGGGGTATCGAGGTCGATCCTTCTAAAATCAAGGCCATCTTAGAAATGCCACCACCGAGAACTAAAAGGGAGGTACGAGGCTTTCTAGGCAAAGTGCAATTCATAAGACGATTTATTGCAAAATTAACCTTGACTTGTGAACCATTGTTTGGTCTCCTGAAGAAAGGAAAGAAGTTCCAATGGGACGACCGATGCCAAGTTGCTTTCGAGCAGATCAAGCAATATTTACAGAACCCACCTGTATTGTCACCGCCTGAGCCAGGGAAACTGTTGATTCTGTACCTATCAGTGACTGAAACGATAATGGGCTGCATACTTGCGTAGGAGTCTAAGGACAAAGTGGAGAAGGCTATCTACTACCTGAGCAAGAAAATGCTGGATTACGAGACCCGCTACACTCCACTGGAAAAGGCTTGTCTGGCCTTGGTATGGGCTACCAGGAAGTTAAGGCACTACCTGTTAGATCACTCTGTAATACTGGTTTAGATACCATCAAATATCTCTTCGAGAAACCGACACTTACAGGTAGGCTAGCTCATTGGTTGCTTCTACTTTTCGAATTTGATCTGAAGTACGTGACGCGTAAGTAAGTGAAAGGGAGAGCGGTAGAGAAATTCCTAGCAGACCACCCAGTTGAAGGGGATGAAGTAGTTGAATATCTGTTCCCAGATGAGGCCATTCTGCATGTCGATGAAGACACTTGGACGATGTACTTTGACACAGCGTCAAACCAATACGGGTATGGGATAGGGGTGTTGCTGATAGCACCCAACAATTCCTGTATACCTCTAGCATTCAAACTCCAGTTCAAAGTGTCGAACAATGAGGCAGAATATGGGGCATGTATTGCTGGATTAGAAGCTGCCCTAGAACAAGGGGCAAAACGGTTAGATGTCATTGGGGACTCGAACCTTGTTGTATCTCAAGCTAAAGGAGATTGGAAAGTTAAAGAAGAAAAGATGAGAATTTATCACCAGACCTTGGACGTTCTGATTCCTCGGTTTGAGAAACTGAACTTCGCTCATCTGTTAAGAGAGAACAACAGGTGCGCTGATTCATTAGCAACTCTATCTTCTATGATAGACATCCCTTTCGGAGTCCGGATGCATTCGATCATCATTGAACAGAAATTCATGCCGGCCTACGAGCTGATTGCTGCCATAGATGAGGTACAAGATCAAAACCCCTGGTATTACGACATCTGGAACTTCTTGGACAAGGAGGTGTATCCACCAGGGGCAAATGCCAAAGATAAGAGGGCAATTCGAAGAATTGCTGCTCAGTTCATCGTCTGCAGGGGCAAACTGTACAAGAGGGGTCATCTGGGGATGCACAAGCTATGTGTTGATGTTGAAGAACCCAAGCGCTTGATGGAGGCCATCCATGGAGGAGAGTGCGGAGCTCACATGAGCGGGGTGATGCTAGCCCAGAAGATCCTTAGGCAGGGTTATTACTGGTCAACCATGGAGGAGGATTGTATTGGCTTTGTCCGGCGATGCCACAAATGTCAGATCCATGCAAACCGCATGAACATTCCGTCGTCGAAGCTGTACAACATGACTTCGCCATGACCGTTTTCAATCTGGGGGATTGATGTAATTGGGGCTGTCAAAGGGGTCCAATGGGCATGAGTATATTTTGGTAGCGATAGACTACTTCACAAAGTGGGTTGAGGCCCAATCTTATGTGGTGTTGAAGGCGTCACATGTTGCTAAGTTCATCAGGGACAACATGATCTGTTGCTACGGGGTCTCGAACGAGATTATTTTGGATAATGGTTCCCACTTCAAGAAGGAGGTGATCGACTTGTGGGAGAAGTACAACGTGGCTTTTCATAAGTCATCTACATATCGGCCGCAAACCAACGGAGCTGTTGAGGCCGCCAACAAGAACATCAAGCACATTCTACATAAGATGGTAGAAACCTACAGGGACTGGCCAGATAAGCTGCCATTTGCTCTTTGGGGCTATCGGACTTCAATTCGAACTTCTACTGGGGCAACTCCGTATTCCTTGGTTTATGGGATGGAGGCTGTTCTGCCTATCAAAGTTGAGGTTCCGCCATTACGGGTATTGGCTGAGTGTCAGATAGCTGAGGCAGATTGGCAGCAAAGCAGGTTCGAAGAATTCATGCTCTTTGATGAAAGAAGGCTGAAAGCACTGTATCACGTCCAGGGTTATCAACGAAGGATTTCCAGGGCTTTTAACAAGAAGGTTAAGTCCAGGAATTTGAAAGAGGGGGATCTAGTGCGCAAAGACAACCGAGCTCCAATCTACGACCCTAGGGGCAAGTTCAGACCTAATTGGACTGGCCCTTACATCATCCAGTCCATCTGGTCGGGTGGAGCTATCATTCTGATGGATTTAGGTGTCCTTGAGTTCTCCCAGCCGATCAACATGGACAAGTTGAAGAAATACTATCCCTGAGTGGCTCGCTAGGCTGAAAATCCGAAAGGGCGACCTAGGCAAAAGTTAGAGCATGAAAAATTTGAAATAATAAAAACTGAGCTCGCAAGGTTGAAAACCCAGAAAGGGCGGCTTTGGCAAAAGTTAGAGCGCAAAAGGAGAGTGTTAATACACGAGTGAACCTGAACTGAACTACGTAAGGTTTAATTCCCATCTTCGGGATACGTAGGCAACTTCATTCTGAAGTCCAGCCATAAACACTTCTAAATCAACTTTGTCCATGTGATCACGTTGGTCATCTTTGTCTTTTTTGTATTCAAGAGCTCGGTTGTGATCTCTAGTGCAGTGCTATTCAGACTAGGGGCAACTTTCCAGTTGCTGGATTCAGGGTTGTACATCTTAGCGATAGATCTCGGGCTTGTCCAGTTTTGATCCATAAAATGGTTTTGAAAAGTTTTAATAAAAGTTGATTTTGCTCAAATTAATCTTTTTACGACTTAGACTATTTTTGGACCAAACGGAAAATTTTCAGTACCCACAACGTTCAATTACATTGATTTCAATATAGAGTTCTCCTACTCTTGAATACAAATTGAAGTTGCTTTTTATTACATTCATAAAGAAAACTTGAAAGTATTGATAAAGCAATAAACTCGAGGCATGGATAAGTCAATTGTTCCTGCGCCCCCTCCCAGAGCTTGTGGAAGCCTTTGATGCCAAAGTAGGCCCAACCTGCACCTCTTCATCGAGCCAAGCTATGCACTCATCAGAGAGGGTGCAATTGAAAGTGGGAGCGGGAGCGAGAAGCTCTCTCGTCCTCCATGCTGTGGCATATCGAGCTAGATGTGCGCCTCGGACTGGAAATGCGGCAGGGTACTCTATCCCTTCTTTCGGATAAGTCTGATCATACCCAAATTGGCGCCAGAATTGAAATGGGAAGTAAAAGACACAATGTGTCAGGTCGATCAACTGAATCCCAGGCTGGCGAGACATGTTGTAACTCATTGCCGACAGATTGAGCCAGGGACAGCGCCAAGCAATGTTGATAGCAGACAGACTGCACATCCATTCGCACCACCATCCCTTATCAGGGGCATCGACTAGACGTCGTCGGAAGAAATAGTCACGAGCTGAATATGCGGAGCATGAGTCCACCACTCTCAACTTGTCCGTCAACCATATCTAGGGAGGGATGAAAAATGAGAGATTAAAGAATAGAGAGGTGTACGTTGAGAGAAAAGTGAGAAAAGGGTTTTTTCGTGTCGTGGTTCTGAATCTAATCTCACAAAGTGCAATGTAAGACTGATAAATCACCAAAGAGTTCAAATCTGGTAAATCGTTTTGGAAAATTGATTTTAATCAAAAAGCGCCAAACATGGACTGTTTTGCCAGATTTCAGAGTCGCCACCTAAATATTTTATTTTGGAAAATATAAGAAACCCTGACTTGTGCCTAAGGCCACGTGTCCGTCATCACCAAAGTTGTGTCAGCTCGGGAACTTGGGTACGAAAGTGGAAGGTCATGCAATGAGCACCCCCGCTCGCCCGATCAAAGATCGGCCTTTACTAACATGATATGTTGTTTTTGAAAACACATGCGTTCTTATTCCGATTATTAGCTAGCTTACTTCGGGATGCGCACAACATACAAGTATAGACTAAATCACTCAGATTGGAACAAAATGTCTCACGTTTGTTTGTTTGAAAATGGTTTGAAGGTGCTACTCGCAAGTAGGCTAAGACGCGGATTTTTCCACCCTCAAGTGGGCATAGAAAATATGGTGATTTGCCACTCTCAAGTGGGCTTAAAACTCGCATTTCGATGAATTGTTCCAATTCAAGCAATGAAGCCTTCATCCATAGGAATTCATGCAGGTAATCACTTACGCAGGTAGCCTCATGGCAAGCATGCTAAACATGGCAACACTTACACGCATGCAAGGATGCTAAAGCGAAAACACTCACAGTGTACTCCAAGCTAAAAAAGAAGCTAGTTAGTAATCAATGCATGATCCTGTAGACACCCCATTTTTGACCGTCCTCAAGACTTGGACGTCACCGTTTGAACACTCGGTGATCATCCATGATTGTGTTCGTTTGGAGTTCCCGGAGGTCTCGGCTTGCGCGCCTTGCCTCAGGATCCCCGAACTCGACTGTTTAGTGTCTGGTTTTGCACCAAACACTTTTGTTTTGCCTTAGAGGGGCAGGGAATGCCTTGTGAGACATCCCCATACACCACCGGCAGTGGCTGGAGGCCACCGGCTGGTCTTTTTCTTCCATCGGCAATTTTGTTTGCCGGTCGGCACACTTTATTGCCGGTCGGCATAATATGTTGCCGGTCGGCACTGTTTTTTGCCGGAATAGCTTTTTTGGGCAGCCGACCACTGTTCCTCCACTTTATGGAGATATTTTGTGCCAGCTGTGATAGCTGGCACCAACTCCTTTCCCCTCCATACACGTGTATGGAGGGATTTCCCTCTAGCCAAGCTTGTTGAATAAGCTTTGCAAGAGGGATCCTTATAAGAGAGAGGCTTTCCTCTTGGTTCTAGGTTAGAAAAACAGAAGCAAAATCAGCCTTTAGAGATATAGATACATATTGTCTCTATACCTCTCTCCCTCTCCCTTCTTGTGTGTGTTTCTTGGCCCAAAAGGTGTGTTTTACCTTACTTTTGCACCATTACACACACTATTACACCTTAGTCCGAGATTGAGGGACTTGGGGGAGTTGTTTCTTGAGTTTTGGACTGGTTTTGATCCAAAGAAGGAGGTTAGGCCATTTGTTCTTCAAGGGTTCTTCAAGGGTGAGCATTTTCCCTTTTATTCCCCAAACTTGCATTGGTTTTCTACCTATTTTGTTTATTGTTTTGGCTCTTGTGTATAACATAAAAAAGGCTCATATTTTCCTACTCTAACACTTTCATTAAGGTCACTTTGTGGTTAGATTGCAAACTCACCCTCTTAGGCCTTGTTTAGCCTATTTTGGTGTCATTTTGATAAGGTTTTGTTCACTTCAGCATTTTGATCTTTTGATCACCAAAAATCAGTGTATTTTAGTGTCAAAAAAGTTGGTTTGAAGTCTTGCATAGGGGAGGGACACCCCTCTCCCTTTATGGTTTTGTTTCCTTGCCTTTTGGGCTCAAAAGGATAGCATGTGTGCTTGTTGTTTCTTGGCTTCATTTCAGTACTTTTTTAGGCATCTTAGGTCTTACATAACCTCTGTTTTTGGTCGGATTTGGGCCCCCTTGTATGCTTGTGATACTTGCTTTGTATTGCTCCATCTTGCTTAGAAATACATCCCATGATTAGGCCATGATTTTTGTGTGTGTTGGCTTGGTTCCATGAAGCATTTAGCATTGTTTTTCCATGCTTAAAAATCTGTTGGTTATCAACTTGGTCATGTTTGGCATATTTGTTATGGTTGCTATGTATTTTGGCTTGTGAGCCCTCAAGTATATGAGTCATAAGTGCTTTGGTTGGTCTACTTTGATGAGTGGAGGTTGTTTGCCATGCCATTTTAGTCCAAAAATCATGCCTACATGTGTGCATGCATGGTCTTTTCCATATCTTGAGGTTGTGTCTTCCTATGCCTAAGAATGAGCCTTGGTGTATTTGTTTCATGGGGCTTATTTTAGTTGTCATATTAGGAGTTTTTGGGGTCATATCTTGCATGCATAAATTCTGTTTTTACTTGTTTTAATCATGCCATGAATGGCCATGTTGGTGGGGGTAAGTTGTCTCCTTTAGTGCCTTAGCTTTGGGACCATAAGTTTGCTTGTTAACATGATTTGATTGTCTATCATTTTAAGCACTTTTGGCCACTGTTTTGAGAAGGGTAAGGGCCTGCCCCCTTTGCCACTTCAAGCCCTCTTGCATGCTTGCTCCATGTTTGCCGTATATTTGTTCCATTAAGCTTTGTAGCACATCAATTCCATGGTCAATTTGCTCCATGTTTGCATCATGTTTGTATCTTGTGCACTTGGTATCATACATTTTGTCATGATAATTGCATATTGCTTGTTGTGTTTTATATCTTGGTGGCGTGTTACATTTGAGGCTTGTGAGCATTACATGCATTGCATTTACTTGGTTTGGGGTGTCAAACCAAGTGTGGGAGTCAAGGACCATTCGTACTTCAAGTGATGTAATGTGCCTTGATCCCCGGTCATCGGGACCTTTGACTCTAACTTGATAAGGCCTCGGTTTTCATGTTGTTTGTTGCATGCATTTTCATATCAAATGGCAAATTCGATCCTTTGACTCACCATGTACCATTGATGATTCAAGGATCGAAAGTCATGCTTCTTTGAGTCCAAAATATGATAAGAAGTAGGACCATGCTTACATGTGTCCAAAAACTCCATACTATGCACTGCCTGTCCTCTGTTTGCTGTCAAATTGTCTATTGCAGGAAGTTTCTGCCGACCGGCAGAATTTAGTGCCGACCGGCACTATCTGGAGTGCCGATGAATCTGATAAAGTGCCGACGGGAATTTTGGAGTGCCGGTGGCAATTCTGTCTGGCCGGTGGTGCTCTGCAGGATGCAGAGAGCTTGTTCCAGCACTTTGGAAATTTTCAGAAAGACAAGGCAGTACAAACAGAGGCGACAAGAGTATAGGACGGGTTTTCCGGGCAGGACGGATTCGAGCATGCATCATCTGCGCGCCCCGAGGCAGAGGCTGTGGCCACCCTCTTCATTCTTTTGCTTCTTTTTTTTTTAAATTAATTAGGAAATTTTGTAATAATTTTATTTGTTCATTATTTTGGGACTGTAATATTAATTCGAACCCTCTGAGTGAGGGTAAACATGTAATAAGTGTGGGTGAGTGTGTGTATGTCTTCCAATCCCCATGTCTTTCTTCCCTTTTATTTACCAGCTTATGATGGTAGATTAGGGCATTTTTGAAATTAGCATACCTTATGATATGCATGCGTGCATTCATGCATCTGTTAACATGCACCGGGCTCGGTACGTCATGCTAACCGCATTTGTATTTTCAAATTCCAAAATTGAATACATGAATTAGTTGGTTGCATATCGTATGCCATATCTAGGTTAACCGAGCCTAACTAGAATTGCACCTTGTATGTGTTGCATTAGGCAAAATAACATGAACTAGGACACGCGCATTTGCTAACTAGTTTATTGTTTTGGCACGGAGTACAATGTAAGTGGTTATGCTTTAGCATCCAACATGCGTGTGAATGTTGCCATAAGAGTATGCTCGCCATGCGGCTAAGTGTTTACATGAGATAAATTGTTTGAATGCCTGTGGATGGAGGTTGAATTACCTAAATTGGAATAATGCATTAAAACTGCGAGTTTTAAGCCCACTAGATAGTGGCAAAATCATCTTTTCTAAAAGCCCACTTGAGGGTGGCAAAATCTGCATTTTAGCCTACTTGCGAGTAGCAAGCCATTTTCAAAACAAACATGAAATGTTTTGTTCCAATTTGGGTGATTTGGTCTATACTTGTTTGCTGCGCGCACAACATAGTAATTCTAGGCTAATAACCGGTTTAAGAACACGTAACGTTTTCAAAATTGGATATCACGGTTAGTAGAGGCCGGTCTTCGGACCGGGCGAAAGGGGGTGCTCATAGCTGACCTTCCCCGATCGTACCCAAGCTCCCGAGCCGAGACAACTCCGGTGATGACGGACATGTGGCCTTCGGCACCGAGTCAGGGTTTCCTAAATTCTCCCATTTTAAAATATTTAGGTGGCGACTCTGTATCTGGCAAAGCAGTCCATGTTTGGCACTACTTTTTCAAAAATCTGTTTCTCAAAACGATTTGCCAGATTTGGACTCTTTGGTTCAGATTAAGAACCGTGACACAAATCGAGTCCGAACTGTAGCATGAGGCCTCCCTCCGCGGGCGCCGTCTACAGATCCTAGCTATGTCAACAATGCCTAATGTAACACATGCAAAATGCAACTAAGATAGGCTTGGCTATTCTAAAATGTCATGTGAAATGCAACAATTGATACATGTATTCAAATTGGAATTGAAATACAATGCGGTTTGTATGATGCGCCAAGCCCGGTGCATGCAAGATGAATGAATGAATGCAAACATGCTAGTGTAAGGATGCTAATTGAAACATGCCCTAAAACTAACCATCGAAAGAGGTTAAGTAAAAGGGAGAAAGAAATGGGGGTTAGAAGACATGCATCACACACACGCACACTTATTACAATAGTTGTGCCCTCTCGACGGAGGGTCCGAATAATAAGCTAACTAGCTAATCTAAGCTAATTAAACTAATTATTACAAGTAAACTAATTAACTAATTCTAGCTAATTAAATGTTACAATCCTGTAGACACCCCATTTTTGACCGTCCTCAAGACTTGGACGTCACTGTTTGAACACTCGGTGATTATCCATGTTTGTGTTCGTTTGGAGTTCCCGGAGGTCTCGGCTCGCGTGCCTTGCCTCAGGATCCCCGAACTCGACCGTTTAGTGTCTGGTTTTGCACCAAACACTTGTATCTTGCCTTTGAGAGGCAGGGTGGGGCTTGTAGACCATCCCCACCCACCACCGGCAGTGGCTAGATGCCACCGGCTGGTTTTTGCTGCCACCGGCAATATAGTTTGCCGGCCGGCACTCTTTGTTGCCGGTCAGCACTATTTGTTGCCGACCGGCACTCTTTTGGCCAAGATGGCATTTTTGGCCGGCCGATTGCTGTTCATCTGCTTTTGCAGATATTTTTAGACAGCTGTATTGCTTTTGCTCCCCTCCATACACGTGTATGGAGGGATCTCCCTCTTGCAAAGCTTGTCTTGTAAGCTTTACAAGAGGCATATAGAGAGAAGCTCTCTCTAAGGCAAGAAAAGAGCTTTTAGACATTTTTGGGAGAGAAAAATACAGACCAAGCTCTGGTTTTTCTAGGGTTAGGGTTAGATATACACTCTCTATCTCTCTTTCCCTCTTATTTGTACACTAGGTGTTTTGTGTCTCACTATTGCACACAAACACCTAGTGTTTCACCTTCCTCTTGGAGCTGAGGTTCTAAAGAGTTTGTTTTGAGACTTTGGTGTTGGATTCAAGCCAAAGGAGGCCATTGGAGCACCATTGTTGAAGAGGACTACAAGGGTAAGAAACTAGTCCATTTTTCCCCCATTTTTGCATTGATTTTCCATCTGTCTTAGAGCTGTTTTTGTGATTATTGTATAACATATAAAATTTCTTTTTTTAGGCCCTCTTTATTGTTTATTAAGAGTGTTTTGTTGTTTGAGGGTTGTTGACCACCCTTAGGCCTCAAAAGGCCTCATTTTGAGCCATTTTGTGTTAGCTTCGGGATTTTGGTGTTGAGGTCTCTTCACCACTGAAATCTTGAGGGATTTCAGTGGTGAAGATGATGCTTTGAAGTCCCAAGAAGGAGAGGGCCACCCCCTCTCCTTGTTGTCCTTGAAAAGGGCATATTTTGGCCTCCTAAGGGAAGCCTATGCTTGAGTGTGTGTTGAGCATGTTTGGTTTGTTTTTCATGCTTATATATCCATAATATAACATGATTTTAAGTTGGTTTTGGAACTCCATGCATGCTTAGCATAGTTGCCATGTAATGCCTTGTTTATGCCTTAATGTGCCTTAGGTTGTTAGCCTTTGTTGGAGCATGTTTTAGGCTTAGTCTTGTGAAGATTATGTGCTTATTTTGCCATGTTCTAGGTCTGTCCATAAGTATTTGGGTTGATTTTAGCATGCATTATATAGCTCCTTTGTATTTAGGCTTGTTGGCCTTGAGTATGTGCATGTGTAGCATGCCATCTTTGCATTGTTTTGGTGATTTGGGATCATTCTACATGCCATTTCAGTCCCATTTCCATGCTTGTTTGATTGCCTTGCATGCCTCTTTAATGCTTTGAAAGCATGTGTTGCAATGCTCCATGTTTTGGCCATGGTGTATGCCTTTGTATTTGGGCCATTTAGATGCCATCTAAAGAGCCCTTTAGCCTTGATTTAACGTGCTATAAACCTGTCTTTGGTTGCTTAATGCATGCCTTGTTTGGTCTTGTTAAGTATAGCTCAATGCCACTTTGGTTTACTTTGAACACCTAGGCCATTTGTCGCATGCTTGACTCGATTTATAACTTGATTTGGCATCATTTCATGACATGATTTCAATGCTTATGTTGCATGCTAATTGCTCTTGTTTGCCTCTTTCAAGTGTGCTTGAATGTTACTTGCATTATGCCTAAGTGTTGGGTCTTAACATGTGTATGTGTGCATGTGTGTTTAGCCTTCATTTTTGGGCATTATGGCCACTGTTTTGGGCCCTATTAGAGCTGCCCAATTCATGTTTAAGTCCATCCTCTATTTGGTTTGTAAGCTTACCTTGCATGTTGGCTTGTATGCTTTAACATAAGTGCATTGCCTTGTTCATGTTGCATCCCTAGATAACATGCTTAGGTTGCATTGCATCTTGCATGCATGCCTTGTTCCTTGACTTGATGATAGGAATTGGGCCTTGTTTGGTTTGATTTGGTTTGCATGCATTTGAAATCAAAGTTGCATACTTGGTTCTTTGGGCCATCATGCATGGAAATGCGTGATTGGTGGTCCGAGAACCGAGGCATATGTCTCTTTGAGTCATCACAATGATAAGGGACATGGTTGGTGCATACATGCCTTGAATTGTGTTGCCATGCTTTGTTTTGCCCTCTGTTGCTGTGAGTTGCAGGTTCTGCAGGAATACTCTGCCGACCGGCAGTGTAATGTGCCGACCGGCACCATTTTCTCTGCCGACAGATTCAATTTTGTGCCGATGGCCATACCACACTGCCGGTGGCAATTTCAATCAGCCGGTGGTGATCCTCTCTGTCCAAGGGATCAGTCCTGAGGCTTTGACAGCCTCCAGAGGAGTGAAGGAAGGAAAACAGAGGCAGCCCATGCATGGTGGCACGCTTCCCGAGGCATTTTCCTGCTTTAATTAATTTATTTAATTTGTTAATTAAATTAGTTAATTTGTAATATTAATTAGCTTGCGTAGTTAATTAATTTGTAATATTTATTCGGTCCCTCCGAGTGAGGGTAAATCTGTAATAAGTGTGTGTGGGTGGTGTGTATGTCTTCCAACCCCACTTCTTTCTTCCCTTTTATTTACCTGCTTACGGTGGTAGATTAGGGCATGTTTAAATTCAGCATACCTTATGCTATGCATGCGTGCATTCATGCATTTTGTATTACATGCATTAGGCTCGGTACATCATGCTAATTGCATTCGTACTTCAAATCAAAAATTGAATATGTGATACTTGTGCATTTTCACATGACATGTCTAGGATTAGCCGAGCCTATCTTAGCGACATTTTGTATGCGACGCATTAGGCACTTAACATGGACTTGGATCATGCATGTTTGCTAACAAGTTCTTTGTTTTGGCACGGAGTACTATGTAAGTATTTCCGCTTTAGCATATCACATGAGTGTGAATATTGCCATGACAGCATGCTTAACATGTGGCTAGATGCTTATGTGTTAAACTGTTTTGAATGCCTGTGGGTGAAGGTTGGGTTGTTTGAGTTGGAAAAACTCGTTGAAATCCGTATTTTAGCCTACTTGTGAGTAGCAAATTCCAAAGCATTTTCAAACCGAATGGATATGCAATGTTTATTTCCAAATTAGGCAATCTAGTCTATACTTGTTTGCTGTGCGCATAACATAGTAATTCTAGGCTAATAATTGGTTTAAGAACACGTAAAGTTTTCAAAAACGGATATCACGGTTAGTAGAGGCCGGTCTTCGGACCGGGCGAAAGGGGGTGCTCATAGCTGACATTCCCCGATCGTACCCAAGCTCCCGAGCCGAGACAACTCCGGTGATGACGGACATGTGGCCTTTGGCACCGAGTCAGGGTTTCCTAAATTTCCCCATTTTAAAATATTTAGGTGGCGACTCTGTATCTGGCAAAGCAGTCCATGTTTGGCACTACTTTTTCAAAAATCTGTTTCTCAAAACGATTTGCCAGATTTGGACTCTTTGGTTCAGATTAAGAACCGTGACACAAATCGAGAGTCCGAACTGTAGCACGAGGTCCCGCGCGGGCGCTGTTACAAATCCAAATTGAAACAAATCGTTAATTGCATTAACTACTTAAGTACAAAACCAAAGCATTAGCTAGCTAAGCAAAGCAACTAAGTAAAGCAAATAGAAAGGACCTCGGAGCGAGAAGCGCATGCATGCTCGGTCACCTCGTTCGAAAATCCATCACGATGCCCCAACTTGCCTCTATTTTCAATTGTTCTCAGAACACTGTACAAAGCTCCAGATAGCTTTTGCTCCACCATGGGAACCTCCAGGAGCATTGCCGACCACTTATTAGTGTTGCTAACCACCTGCCGACCACTTACCTTCGTTGCAGACCAGAAAAAGTGGTCGGCCAGCCACTTTTACTGGTCTGTCGACCAGAAAATGCTGCACTTCTCCAGTTTGCTGCAACAGAGAACAAGAAGGGGCATGGCAATGTATTTGCAAGATATGTGTGCACGACCAACCTCCCTATCATTTCATGATCTCAAGGGAGTGTGGTTTTTGACTCTCGGCCACCAATCGAGCATCGCAATGCACGATGGCCGAGAAGCCAAGATTGCACAATTCAATGTAAATGAATTCACAAATAACACATAAAGCCTTAAACTCTATCATGCATGATGAATAGCGTCGGCGACCGAGAATTGAGGCACGTTTCATCACTTCAAGTATGAAACATCCCTCGTTTCTCATGTTTGGATCAACGCCCGGTCCAAACACAATGCAATGCATGCACAAGATTCCAAACACAATGCAAGGCATGCACACACAATGCAAACAACAAGCATGCAGAAATCATGCAAAGCAACAAGCATGCAACAACATTCAAACCGCATGCTCAATGGACTTAAACCAAATATGGACAGACCTCAATCATGCCCAAAACAGTGGCCAAAATGCTAAAATGATGGCATGAAATGCAAAACAAAGCATCCACATGCTCTAGCCCACCAATTAAGCATAAAAGCATAACTCTCAAAAGTGTTTAAGGAGTGACAAATGTAAGAGTGTGGCCACACTATAAGCACTGAAATCATGTATGAGATGATGCCAAATCACTCAAACAACACAAGTATGGCATGCAAGAGTCCTTAAGCATGAAAGCTAGTGAAGTGGACTACATAAGAGGCATGCAATGCATGGCACAAACGGATGAACCAACCATGGACAGAGCGCAAATAGGTCAAAACAAGGACCAAAACATGCTGAGATGGGAGCTCAAAGGTTTAGGCATGTATGCATACAAGCTAGGCCACAAACAAGGCAATAATGCATGACCCTTAGAGGCACTCAAAGGGTGAAAGAAGTGAGAATATGGCAATGCTATATGCTCTGAAACAACATGGTAAATGATGCCAAATCATGTACATGTCACAAATGAAGCATGCTAGGAGGCTCAAAACTCAAGGCAAGTAAGGCCAATTGCACTACAACTATGCAATACAAGAACCATATGGCCAAGGCAACCCAAAACAGTCCTAGAGTATACCAAAATGATGCTAAAACATATATGGACCAGAGCCAAAACAAGCTAGCATGAAGGCATGAAGCATGGAGTATGCAAGGCCAATGTGGAGGATTACACTACGCCTACCAAAACCAAGCATGGGATGACTTTACCAATAAAAAACAAAGTTGTATTATGGAAAAATAAGACCAAATACACACTGGAATGGTGGCCCAAAAGGCTAGGCAAGGTGGCATGCACAATGGCTTATACTTAAGGCATAAAGCACCAACCCTCCAAAGCAATGAAAGAGTGAAAGATGTGAGTGCATGGAAATGAAACATGCTTTGAAATCACATACCAAATGATGCCAAATCATGCAAATAGCCCAAGCAATGCATGCCAGTGACTTGGAAACTCAAAGCTAGTGAGCTAGAATGCACAATGGCTATACAAAGCAAGGCATGGATGACCAAAACAACATAAATCAGACCTTAAGCGTGGTAAAACATGAACAAAAGCTTCTTGGAGTTGAGCCAAAACATGCTAGAATGATGGTCCAAAAGCATGATGCATGTTAGGCAAGCATGCTAGATTACACTACAAGTGTAGAATGCATGCAAGTGATGACTCAACCAAGCTAAAACAGAGGTATGCCATGTCAAAATAACACCAACAACAAGTTGAGAACAAGCCAACACATGCTAGGAAACCATGCTCAAACATGAGGCTAATAAGGCAAGCATCCAAGATACAAGGAGAGGGGATGACCCCCTCTTATTTTGGACCTCAAAACACACTTTCTACCACTGAAATTCCTCTGAGTTTCAGTGGTGAGAAGGACAAAAAGAGGTGGTCCCAATAGCTTAAAAGGATAGCACAAAACCAAGGCCAAACAAGGCACAAGAGGGGGTAGACCACCCCCAACACCAACAAGGCCTTAAACAAACATTTAGAACACTTGAAATCAGAACTTTTTGTAGTTAAAAGTTAGGCCTAAATCAGCATGCAAATAGGGCCAAAAGCTTAAACCAAAACCAAGATTTAAGGGGTTGGAAACTCACCCTTATAGAACAACTTCAAAGCTACAACTCCAGCAACCTTTTTTGATCAAAATCAGTTCAAAAACTTCAAAAACAACTTCAAGGTTCCTCAACTCCAAGAATATGGTGTTTCACTATGTGTTTGTGTGTAAAAGTGTGAAGAATAGGCACTTTTAGGCACAAATATGAAGAGAATGAGCAAAATAGATATAGATGATATATGTATAGCTCAAGCAACTTTTTCTGAACCTGAGACAAGAGGGGGGAGGTTCCCTCTTATAGAAAAACAAAAGTTCAAGCTTCTTGAACAAGCTAAGAGCTTGGACCAATCCATCCATACACGTGTATGGAGGAAGAGTTCTGTGCCCAACAGCTGGCACAACTGGCATCCACAACACCTGTAGAAACTCTAGGAAAGCTACCAACCAGTTGAAGTGGTCAGCTAGCTACTTTTATTGGTCGGCCAGCTACTTTTTCTGGTTGGCCAGGACAAAAAGTGGTCGGCAATGGGGGAAAGGTGGTTTGCACAGAGATAGGAAGGTAGTGGCATGGCTGGAGACTACTTTTTCCAGCTGCAAACCACTTGTAGACCACCAAAAGTGGTCTACAGGGAACAAAACTGGCTGGCAGGGAAGAAAAGTGGTTTTCAGGGAGAGAAATTGGTCTCCAACCCTCATTCCACCCTCAAAGCCAGGAAAACAAGGTTTGTGCCAAAAACAAACCAAAAAGGATGCAAGACAAGAGTCCGGGGGTCGAGGCGCGCAGCCGGAAACCTCGAAAACTAGTCTACGGGCACCAAAAGTGGTCTACGACCACAAAAAGTGGTCTCCAAGACCTCAGTGTCCCTCTAGGAAGATGTAACAAGGCATGGTCTGAAAACCAAGCTAAGAGGAGAACGTTAAGCGGTCCCGAGACAAGGTGCGCGGCTGAAGGCTCCGGAAATCGAAAACTAGTCTCCAAGAGGGAAAAGTGGTCTACGACCACAAAAAAGTGGTCTACAGACCTCTCTCTCCCTCCAGGGAAGGGAAAACAAGGTTTGGTTCAAAACCTAACCAAAAAGGAAACAAGACAAGGTGCTCGGCTAAAGGCTTTGGAAACCGAAAACTGGCCTACCAGAGGGAAAAGTGGTCTACGACCACAAAAAGTGGTCTACAGACCTCTCTCTCCCTCCAGGGAAGGGAAACAAGGTTTGGTTGAAAACCAAACCAAATGGGAAACAAGACAAGGCGCTCGGCCAAAGGATCCGGAAATCGGAAACTGGCCTACCAGAGGGAAAAGTGGTCTACGACCACAAAAAGTGGTCTATGGACCTCTCTCTCCCTCCAAGCAAGGTCAACAAGGCCTGGTCCACAAACCGAGCCAAAACACAAAGAGTTCAGAGGCCCGGAGGCAAGGCACTGAGTCGAAAACTCTGGAAACTCGAAACGAGCACATACATGCGCGATCACCACGTGCTCAAATGATGACGTCTAAGTCTTAAGGTCGGTCAAAAATGGGGTGTCTACAAGTTACGTGAAATTTCCGCTCGACGGTCGCTCAAGCGTAAGACCCAAGTCCTCGCTCGAGCGTAACTCTTGTGGCTCAAGCGGACTACAAAACACGTAAACTTCTGAGAGCATGCAATTAATGCTCGAGCCACCCTTTTGTCACTTAAGTAGGAATGTGAAAATAAAGGTGGTCGCTCGAGCGTGGACTCCTTCGCGCAGCGTAGAAGCAAAATTCTGAGTTTTCCAGATTTGCTTCTAAAGTTCAAAACATGAATTCAACACTTCAAAACTCATCCTTTTGGGTCAAAATTCTGGAAAACATTTAAACACTCACAAAACATCATACTTTAAAGATCATTTCATGAAATCAAGGCCCAAAAGCATGCCAATTGTTCACAAATTCAACTTAAACTTCATGGGTGCTCCAAAAACATGACATGCATGAAATGACTTGAGCTTCAAGTCTCCAAATCATGATCAAGTGAAATGAGAGGATGTAAAACGTGATGAATTCCTACAAATAAGCTCAATTTATGACATGCATGAGAGAATTCCTAGCAAACATGTTCCAAATGTTATGAAATGTACATGCATGTATGAATTGATCTTCCTTTATACTTCTTAAGCTTGATTCTTACATCTCCTAGCTCAATTCACTTATATTCATGGATGAATCAACTCAAATTCAAGACTAAAGTCTTGGTTTCTTACCTAAAGTCTTCAATTCTTTGCACTCTTGCTGAATCCTAATTCAATTCTCCAATTCCCCTTTAATTTCCTAACAATTCTTCCCTGTACTTCTTGAGATCAACCCTCACTCTCTAATTCTCTCTTCCTCTCACGTTTATGAGCTCAAGGAGTAGGGAATGAGGGTGTAAAGTAAAATAAGGGAGTCAAAGTAGCCTTATATAGGCTTAATTAAAGTGGCTTAATTAAAATTGACTTAAATTAATCACATTGATATCAATTGCTCTAATTTAATCGTTCCGAATCGAATTTCAATTAAACTTACCATAAGGTTCTAAAAATTCCAAATAGCACATAAATCAAACAAACTCCTGCATCGGATGCCGATAAGGCCTTCAATTTGCAACCCAAAACAAAATCATGAACAAATTTTCCTACGTCAAATAGATATAAACACAAAATGATGCAATGCACATGTAATTAATTCCAAATTTGATCTTAATAACTTATTAGGCATAAGAAATCATGGTTTAACATTAACCATGGGTCAGGGTTGTTACAGTCTTTCCCCCTTAAAGAGTTTGGTCCTCCAAACTCATATTACCTTCATTTTGGAAGAACACCAGATTCAAAGGGAACAACTCAGGATATCTTTTCATCACATCTTCCTCCGTCTCCCAAGTTGCATAAGTTCCTCTATGATTCTGCCAATCAACTTTTACCAATGGTATTTTTTTGTTTCTTAATCTTTTGATCCTTTGTTGACAATTTGAATTGGTCGTTCTTCGTACGTATAATCATCTTTTAAAAGTACATGAGTTGGCTTAATTACATGTAGCAGATCTCTCAAATAATCTTGAAGCATAGAGACATGAAAGACATTACAAATGGTTTCCATTATTGGAGGTAAGGCTACTCGGTATGTTACTGAATTGATCTTCTCGAGAATCTCATATGGCCCAACATACCTTGGTGCCAACTTGCCCTTAACACCAAACCAAGTTTGTCTTTTCATTGGGATCACTTTTATGAACACACGGTCCCCAACTTCATATTCTCTGTCTCTTCTTCGAACATCAGCATAACTCTTTTGCCGACTTTGGATAGTTTTCAATCTTTACTGAATTAATTTCATATTTTCAGTTGTTTCTTGTACAAGTTTCGGCCCCAACAAAGGTCTATCACCTACCTCGGCCCAACATATCTAAGATTGGCATTTTCTTTCATACAAAGCTTCATAATGAGCCATTCCAATGCTTGAGTGGTCTATCACCTACACAAACTCAGCTAATGGCAAATAGGTCTCCCAATTTCCTTGGAGATCTAACACGCACATTCTGATCATAGCTTCCAAGGTTTGATTGGTCCGTTCCGTCTGACCATCTGTTTGTGGGTGATAAGCACTACTTGACCTCACTTCTGTCCCCAAAGCCTGTTGTAAACTTTGCCAAAATCTTTATGTGAACTTTGAATCTCTGTCAGATACAATAGATACTAGTACACCATGTAATCTCACAATTTCATTTGCATATATCTTAGCTAACTTATCCACATTATATATAGTTTTGACAAGCAGAAAATGGGTAGATTTAGTCAAATGATCAACTATAACCCAGATAGAATCCATACCTTGAGAAGAGCGAGGTAATCCCATAATGAAGTCCATGGTGATGTGCTCTCATTTCCATTCCAGTATTAGAAGCGGCTGTAACAAACCAGCGGGTCGTTGATGTTCGGCTTTAACTTGTTGGCACTGTAAACATCTAGCCACAAAATCCGCAATGCACTTTTTTATTCCAGGCCACCAGAAATTCTGTTTCAAAGCATGATACATCTTTGTGTTCCCCGGATGCATGGCGAATTTCGAATTATGAGCCTCAGTCATAACACGCTTTCTCAGACCGGAGGAATTTGGTACACAAAGTGTATTCTGAAATTTTAACACATTATTCTCAAACACAAACCCCGGCCTTGGTTTTGAGTCAAATTCTTCCACAATTTTTTTCAAGTACCCATCTTCAAGTTGCTTCTCTTTGATTTCTTCAATGATTGCAGGTTGAGTGGAAATGGTAGCTAAAATTCTACCTTGTTCTCATAAAACAACTTTAATCTCATTCCTTTCCAAGTCAACCAGTAATTCTCTCTGACCTGTGAGCAAACATGACAAATTTCCCATTGACTTCTGGCTCAAGGCATCTGCTACAGTATTAGCTTTCCCTGGGTGATACAAAATCTGAAAATCATAGTCTTTGATTAACTCTGACTATCTCCTCTATCTCATGTTCAATTCCTTTTGGGTTAAGAAATATTTGAGGCTTTTGTGATTTGTATACACTTCACATGTGGCACCATACAGATAATGTCGCCAGATTTTTAAAGCGAACACCACTGCTGCCAATTCAAGATCATGCGTCAGGTAATTCTTTTCATGCGGTCGAAGTTGTTGAGAAGCATAGGCAATTAACTTTCCATTTTGCATTAGTACGCAGCCCAACCCCTTGTAGAACGCATCACTGTAAATCTGAAACCCATCAGTACCACTAGGCAAAGTCAACATCGATGCAGATACTAGTCTAGTTTTCAACTTTTGAAAGGTTGACTCTTGCTGTTCATTCTAATCAAATAATACATTTTTCTGAGTTAACTGGGTCAATGGCATGGAAAGTTTTGAAAAATCTTTCAAAAATCTTCTGGAGTAACCTGCAAGTCCCAAAAAACTTCTAACTTTTGTCACATTTGTCGGTTGAGGCCAGTCAACAATAGCTTCAATTTTCTGTGGGTCAACAGAGATACCATCCTTGTTGATTGCATGCCCTAAAAATGCTACACTGTAAAGCCAAAATTCACATTTGGACAATTTCGCATTCAATTTTTTTTCCTTTAGAACTTGCAAGGCAGTTCTCAAATGATTCTCATGTTCTTCCCTGTCCTTAGAATAAATCAAAATGTCATCAATAAACACAACGATAAATTCATCGAGATATTGTTTGAAAACTCTATTCATTAGGTCCATGAAAGCTGCTGGTGCATTTGTTACCCCAAATGGCATTACCAAGAATTCATAGTGTCTATATCTAGTCCTGAATGCGATTTTCTCTACATCTTCTGCCTTGACCTTTAACTAGTGATACTCGGATCCAAGGTCAATTTTAGAGAACACTTGAGCTCCTTGGAGTTGGTCAAACAAATCATCTATTCGGGGTAATGGATATTTGTTCTTAATGGTTACTTTGTTCAATTCCCGATAGTCAATACATAGCCTCAAAGACCCGTCCTTTTTTTTGACAAATAGTACTAGAGAACTCCAAGGTGAAGTGCTTGGGGGAATGAATTTCTCGTCTAACAGTTCTTGAAGTTGAGTTTTCAATTCTTTCAGTTTTGGGATTGACATTCTGTAAAGGGTCTTAGAAATAGGTTGTGTTCCTGGTGCTACTTCAATAGTGAACTCAATTTCCCTATGAATTAAGTTCCTGGGTAGATCATTGGGAAACACATCAAGAAAGTCACAAACCATAGGAATAGTTTCTACACTGGCACTATCTAAAGACACAGTCAACATGCTACATAAGTAGCCCCGACACCCCTTTCTTATCAGCTTTTTGGCTTTCATAAATGAGATCAGGTATGGTGGGAGAACTACCGCATTCCTGGTAAAAATAAACTCAGGCACACTAGGCCGTTTAAATACAACAAATTTACTTGCACATTCAATGGTGGCACAATATTTAGTCAACCAATTCATACCCAGAATACAATCAAAATTGTTGATGCTCAAGGGCAACAAATCAACATGTAATGTCATACCACTAATCAAAGTCTCAAAATACCACCTCTCCTTCATTTTGCTTACATAGCTTTATTGTCTTTACCCTTTTTTTTTATCTTTTGAGCTCTTTTATCACATTTCCAGCCACTGGTTTAGCTTATTCACGGCTGTTTTGTGGCTGTTCTAACTTGTTTAAATAGTTTTTGCTTTGTTTAGTTTAGTTGTTGTCTCAAAAGTTTACTTGGACAGCTTATTACATATTGAAATTAGCTTTTCTCCAGCTCATTCTCATGATTAAAAACCCCTTGTAAAATAATTAACTCGCCACTCCTTTCTTTCATTTGAGAGTTGTTTCAAATGGTTGATGGTTATTCAACACATGAACTAGAGTTTCGCGCTTAATGGCTTAATCTCTACGGAGATTCATTGTCAACGACGTAATCTCTTTTTCAGGTTGAGAACTACTTCCCTTTTGACGCTTCTCTCTTTTTAGAGGACTTAATCATCATTTCAGACAAATGGACTAAAGAATGGAAATGACTAAAAGAATTGGTTCAAAAGCAACCAACACACTTAAAGAAAATGAGTCATCTTGCTTGAGCTTGGCCGGACGTTATGCCAAGTTAATCGAGTCAAGAACGATCAAGTGCTAATTCGTGGCGTTTTGATGATTCTTGAAGCGTCTCTACCACCCTCTTTGAGTTTGTTCCATGATAAGAGGGAGGAGTGGTCATATTCATTGAATTTCATTGATTTTTGTCCAAAATTGTATCCAGGATCATCAAGCAATCAATTTTCCCATTGATGGCTGTGGAAGCAATTCTGGCCTTCTCTCGAGGCTTTTCCATGACAGAAAAGGAAAGAAAGGGACAAACAGAGCTTGAACAACACTGTCTGCACTGTTTTCACTTCAGAACAGAAAATAGAGTTTTGCACAAAACTAAGTGTAGACGCGCCCGCGTGGGGGGCCCTCGCTACAGTTCGGACTCGATTTTTGTCACGGTTCTTAATCTGAACCAAAGAGTCCAAATCCGGAAAATCGTTTTGAGAAACAGATTTTTGAAAAGAAGTGCCAAACATGGACTGCTTTGCCAGATACAAAGTCGCCACCTAAATATTTTTTATGGGGGAATTTAGGAAACCCTGACTCGGTGCCAAAGGCCACGTGTCCGTCATCACCAAAGTTGCCTCGGCTCGGGAACTTGGGTACGATCGGGGAAGGTCAGCTATGAGCACCCCCTCTCGCCCGATCCGAAGATCGGCCTCTACTAACCGTGATATCCGTTTTTAAAAACGTTATGTGTTCTTATTCTGGTTATTAGCCTAGAATTACTATGTTGTGCGCATAGCAAACAAGTATAGACCAAATCGCCTAAATTGGAACAAAACATTTCATGCTTGTTTTGAAAATGGTTTTCTACTCGCAAGTAGGCTAAAATGTAGGTTTTGCCACCCTCGAGTGGGCTTTTAGAAAAGATGGTTTTGCCACTATCTAGTGGGCTTAAAACTCACAGTTTTAATGAATTATCCCAATTTAAGCAATTCGACCTTCATCCACAGGCATTCAAACAGTTTATATCACATAAGCAGCTAGCCTCATGGTAATCATGCAATTATGGCAACACTCACACGCATGCGGCATGCTAAAGCATAAAAGCTCACCTAGTACTCCAAGCCAAAACAGAAACCAGTTAGTAATCACATGCACGATCCTAGTTCATGTTAAGATGGCTAATGTAACACATGCGGAATGTCACTAGAGTAGGCTCGGCTAGTCTATAAATGACATGTGAAAATGGACAAGTAGCATGTATTCAAGTTGGATTTGAAATACTTATGCAGTTAGTATGATGCGCCGAGCCTGGTGCATGCAATACTGATGAATGATGCACGCATGCATAGCATAAGGTATGCTAAAGTAAACATGTCCTAATACTAACCATCAAAAGCAGGTAAGTAAAAAGGAGAAAGAAGTGGGGGTTGGAAGACATACACACACGCACCCACACTTATTACAAATTCACCCTTGCTCGGAGGGACCAAAAGAATAATACAAATGAATTAACCTACAAGCTAATTAATTATTACAGACCAATTAATTAATTAACAAATTAACTAATCTAATGAAAGCAGTAAACGGCCTCGGGAAGAGGGCCCGATGCAATGCGCGCTCGACTCCGCTCGGAAAGTCACTGCCATGCACAAGTTTGCCTCTGCTTTGACTGTTCTGCTTCTCTGAAAATTGCACAACTTCCAAGGTTGCTTCTCTGAGTGTTGTGGGACACTACCGGCTGAGTGAGATCATCACCGGCCATTTAGAATGGTCATCGGCTAAAAATTGTGCTCTCGGCCAAACCTGTTTTGCCGGTCGGCACTAAACACTGCCGGTTGGCAGAAAGTTCCTGCAGAAACCTGTTTGACAGCAGTAGAGGGCAGACAAGGCATGGCAATGCATTTTCAAAGCAATGTGTGCACCACCACATCCCTTATCATGTTTGTGACTCAAAGGGGTATGGTGCTCGATTCTCGGACCACCAATCGCGCATTTCAATGCGTGATGGCCCAAAAGCCAAGTGTGCAACTTCAATATGGAATGAAATGCACAAAACAAACAATGGGCCCCAACCTCCATCATAATCAATTCAAGAGGCAAGAGATGCATGCTAATGTAATGCAACCTAGGCATGTGAGCTAAGTGTGCAACATGATCATGCAAACAAACAATGTAAACATGCAAGCATGCAAGTTATGCAAACTAACAAGCATGCAAGATGGATGAACATGCAACGACATGTGGGAATGGTCTTAAACCAAAATGGGCAGCTCTCAAATAGGCCCAAATCAGTGGCCAAATGCCATGGAAATGAGGGCCAAAACACATACAAGCATGCATGCGCACAAGGTTCAACACTTAGGCACCAAAGAGCAACTTTTAAGCACACTTAAAAGAGAATAAACATGGATACATGGCATGCATAGAAAGCTCTGAAATCATGTTATAGAAGGTGCAAAACCAAGTAAACAAGACAAGCCAAGCATGCAACAATGGTCTAAAGCTCAAGGCAAGCCAAGGGGGATTACATGGTAGCTATACAAAGCAAAGCATTGATGCCTCAAATGACCAAAAACAGTCCCTTAGCACACTAAAACAAGCATAAAAGCTTCACAAAGCTAAGCCAAAACAAGTAAGCATAGTGGTCTAAATGCTAGATA
Organism: Camellia sinensis; assembly: GCF_055761805.1. Classification (NCBI taxonomy): domain Eukaryota; kingdom Viridiplantae; phylum Streptophyta; class Magnoliopsida; order Ericales; family Theaceae; genus Camellia; species Camellia sinensis. The sequence continues at coordinate 68,415,088 of NC_138961.1, read as the reverse complement.
CATGTTGAGGCAATTTAGAGGAATACAAAGCAAGTGTATGATACACATGGAATCTCACCAAACCATCAAAAATTAGTGAATAAAACATGTGAAAATAGGCCCAAATAACCACTGATACGCAACCATGGCATGCAAAAATGATGAGTCACTTTAGAGGGCCATGCAAGGAGTTATTAAGCACATGCAAGATAGACATTTAGCAAGACCAAATCAACTCTGGAAATGGCTTATGGGGGTCCTAAAACCCACTGAAAAATGCTTTAAACAAGGTTTGAAAGCATACAAATAGGAGCCCCTTTGGAAGGCCAAAAAGGGCAACAAACAAGGCAACAAGGGAGAGGGTCACCCCTCTCCTTCTTAGGACCTTAAACCACCATCCTCACCACTGAAATCCCTCAAGATTTCAGTGGTGAGGAGGCCCAAACAAGGTGGTCCCGAAGTTCACCAAAAATAGCACAAAATGGGGCCAAACAAGGCCTAAGAGGGGGTAAACGACTCCAAACACAAAAGTGTCCTTAATGAAGTATCTTAAACACAAAAAAGCAGAACTTTTTTATGTTATACACAAAGCTCAAATCAGCAAGCAAGACAGGCTAAAATGGTGTGCAAAAACGGGGAATAAAGAGGGAAAATGGGTTACCTTTGTAGCCAAAAGGGGACAGCAGCCTCTAGACCCAAAAATGCAACCCTCAACCTCTGAAAACAAGACCCAAGAACCTCCAAGTGATGATGGAAGTGTTGTTCTAGGAGGTGTAGTTCAAATGGCCAAGAACTAGACCCTTTTGGACCCTTTAACCCACCCAAATGTAGAGAGAGAGGGAGATATATAGAGAGAGTGATATATATATCTTATATATCAGATCTTCTAACCTCTCTAATGGAAGGAGAGGCTCTCCTTATATAGAGAAACCAATGAGGCAAAGCTTCTCTTAGAAGCTTTGACCAAAAAGGCCAAGCTTCTCTTAGAAGCTTGGAGCAAAAGGGCCAAGAAGGCCAAGCTTCTTGGAGAAGCTAGACAAAAGGGCCAAGCTTCTTGGAGAAGCTACAAAAAAAGGGTCAAGCTTCTTGGAGAAGCTAAAAAGGGTCAAGCTTCTTGGAGAAGCTAGACAAAGGGTCAAAAGGTTCAAGCTTCTTGGAGAAGCTAAAAAAAAGGATCAAGCTTCTTGGAGAAGCTAAAAAAAGGGCAAGCTTCTTGGAGAAGCTAAGAAAAGGGTCAAAAGGTTCAAGCTTCTTGGAGAAGCTACAAAAAAGGATCAAGATTCTTGGAGAAGCTAAAAAAGGGTCAAGCTTCTTGGAGAAGCTAAAAAGGTTCAAGCTTCCTCAAGAAGCTAAAAAAAGGTTCAAAAGGGTCAAGCTCCCTCAAGAAAAGGTCTCGGCTAGGAAAAGTGGCCGATTGATCAGAAGCAGTGGCCGGCCGACCAAACACAATGCCGACCGACAATAAACAGTGCCGACCGGCAATATGCATTGCCGATGGCAGCAAAAACCAGCCGGTGGCCTCTGGCCATGGCCGGTGGTGTGTGGGGATGCCTCACAAGGCATTCCCTGCCCCTCCAAGGCAAAATGCAAGTGTTTGGTGCAAAACCAGACACTGAACAGTCAAGTTCGGAGATCCTGAGGCAACGCGCGTAGCCGAGACCTCCGGGAACTCCAAACGAACATAAACAAGGATGATCATCGAGTGTTCAAACGATGACGTCCAAGTCTTGAGGACGGTCAAAAATGGGGTGTCTACACTAAGGCACGACCGGCCTTCTCTATGCCCGGCCAGGCTTCATTAAGGATTGGGCGGCCCTCATAGTTTGGTCAACAGTGTATTTTTGCAGAAAACAGAGGGCAATGGCTAAGGTGAAACAGAGCAAGCTTGGGGCAAATAGAGCTGCTCTTGAGAACTGTGCATGTGCATGCATTCAATTCTTGTGCATCCTCGCTTATATTAATTATTCTAATTAATTAATTTAATGTTGTTTATTGTAATTAGTCTCGTTAATTATTAAGTGTTGTAATTATTCATTATTGTTTATTTGTAATTGTTGTACTTAATTAGTCTAAATAGCAAGTTTTCTTTACCTTGATTATCCTTGTTGTAATAGCATAGTTAGCTACTTAGCTTAGCCTAGCTTATTCATTCATTCGGTTTTTGTAATCATTAGTTTAATTTGAACTTTCTGACATTGATTCTCACCCTCCTGCGCAAGGGATCAAATGTTGTAATAATGTGTATGTCTTCCAAACCCACGTCTTTCTCCTTTTTATATATTCACTTACGATGGTTAGTATAGAGCATCACGTTTCATTAGCATTCTCATGTTTTGCATCCATTTGTCTTGCATGCATATAAGGTTCGGCTCATCATGCTAACTCAATATCAATGTTCAAATTCATTTCTTGAATACGTGCTCTCTCACATGTCTTGAATGAAACCATATGCCATGCTCATAGCAGAGCCTATAAAATACATAATGTGTGTGTTGCATTAGTCATATTGCATTAATTAGGAACATGCATATTTTTCTAATTATCTTGCTTTGTTTTGGCTCGGAGTACTAGGTGAGCTTTTATGCGTTAGCATCTTACATGAATGTTTGTGTTGCCATGTCCAAAGCATAAATACCATGAGGCTAATTTCTTAAATGATATAATTGTTTAAATGCCTGTGGATGAAGGCTAGATGCTTGAATTGGGATGGTTCGATTAAATGTCCATTTTAACCCACTTTTCCAAGTGGCAAATTCACAAAACTCTTTTCAAAACCAAACATGAAATCAAATGTTCCAATTCTTCCAAATTAGTCTATACCTTGTGTGCGCACATCACATAGTAAAGAATAGCTCATAAATCAGAACAAGAGCATATAATGTAAAATAAGAAACACATCATGATTAGTAGAGGCTGATCTTTGATCGGGCGAGTGGGGTGCTCAATTCATGACCTTCCCCTCTCGTGCGTAAGTTCCTGAGCCAAGACAACTTTAGCGATAATGGACTAATGGCCTTTGGCATGAGTCTTGGGTTTCCTAAATTTTCTAAAAATATTTAGGTGGTGACTCCGTAATCTGGAAATTTAATCCATTGTTAGCATTTAATTCAAACATTGATTTTCCAAAAAGAATTTTTGGATTTGGACTCTTTTTGTGTTTTCACTATTGCACATTGTACTTGTGAAATCAGATTCAGAACCACAAGTGGAGTCCGAACTGTAGGGCTATTCGCCTTCCGAAAGGAGCGCGGAAAGTCGGGCTACATATAGTCGTGTAACTGTAAGAAACAATGCTGACCTAATTCATGCCGTTAAATTTATATGATCATCTGCTTTTGTGTAGACAAACTAATTATTTTGTTGAAACAAAGACATGTTAACAAATTTTGATTTCTTTTTCTACATTCTTCTTACTAGTTTACTTCAAATTTTCTAGTATGTAACTTACATATACTCGTTGCCATTGTTACCAAATTGCAAATTGAATTATGAATTGCTTCGTTAATAGATTGAACTAAATATATATATTTTTTCTATTTTGGACATGAATTCAAATAGAATAGAAGAGAAATGAATATGATAATCTGGAACAAAGTTTGATTTGAATTCCTAGTTCTATTCTAAAGATTTATTATTGATGAGCTACAATGATTGTGCCTATGAAAGCAACTAAAAGAATTATCAAAGCTTTCTTCTTCCTGAGAGAGTTGTTTAATGTTTCCTTTTTTCCATATATCTAGTATCTCTATTTTTTGCAGGTACATGGAAATGCTATACTTTGAGTGGTGTGAGTGTTATAATTGTGGGTTGCGTGGCGTGAGATTTGATATTGTGTGTGGTCAATCAATTTTCGAGGGTTGTGACAACTCTGTTACAAGGTTCAGATGGTCATCATCCTATTTGGTAAGAAGAATTTCATTCATATGATAGTAAAAGTTCTCATAAAATGCTTCACATATTGACAATATTGTTTTGGAGAACTTGGAATTGTTTTGAATTTATACAAATAAGAGGAGAAAAGAAAAATCACAATAATTTGTTAACTAAGTCATTCATTATTTAAAAGAAAAAAGAAAAAAAGAGAGGAGCAGAAAGAATATTTAATGATGCAAATTTCCCATGTCATCAGGTAGATGGAATTCCATTAAGTGATAAACCTAAAACAAAACACCTAGGACCTGTGGCAACACACTCTTCGTAGCGTGCATTAAACTTAACTGAAAAGGGGGCGTTAAGGGGCGAAAATGAGAAACAGCCCCCGAACCACCATATGTATGTCAAGTCCACCTTTCCTAGGACAAATAGGACCTGTGACAATAAATGGAATGAAATTAGCACGTGCAGGTTGGGGGTTAGAGTCGAAAATCCATTAAACTTAATCGAAAAAAGGGCTTTAAGGGGGCGAAAATACGAAACAGCCCGTGAACCACTATATGGATGTCAAGGCCACCTTCCCCGTGACAAATAGGACATGTGACAATAGACAGAATGTAATTAGCACGTGTAGGTTCGGAGTTAGAGCCGAAAACACATTAAACTTAACCAAAAAGGGCGTTAAGGAAGGAAAAAAAGTGAAACAGCCTCGAAACTGCCATAGGGATGTCATGGCCAGCTTCCACATGGCATATAAGACCTGTGACAATAGACGGAATGTCATTAGCAAACGTAATTTGGGAGTTAGAGCCGAAAACACATTAAACTTAACCGAAAAAGGGCGTTAAGGGGGCGAAAATGCGAATCACCCCCTAACCACTGTACAGATGTCACAAACACCATACACCTGACAAATAGGACCTATGACAACAGACATAATGTAATTAGCATGTGAAGGTGGGGAGTTAGAGCTAAAAACACATTAAACTTAACTGAAAAAGGGCGTTAAGGGAGCGAAAAAACGAAACAGTCTCGGAACCACTGTAGGGATGTCACAGCTAGCTTTCCCGTGGCATATAGGACCTGTGACAACAGACAGAATTTCATTAGCACACGTAATTTGGGAGTTAGAGCCAAAAACGCATTAAACTTAACTTGAAAGGGCGTTAAAGGGGCGAAAATGTGAATTAGCCCCTAACCACCGTACGGATGTCACGAACACCTTCCTCATGACAAATAGGACTTGTGACAATAGATGGAATGTAATTAGCTTGTGTAAGTTGGGAGTTAGAGCCAAAAATGCCTTAAACTTAATCGAAAAGGGGCGTTAAGGGAGGGAAAATGCGAAACAGCCTCAGAACCACCATAGGGATGTCACGACCAGCTTTTCCATGGCATATAGGACCTATGACAATAGACGGAATGTCATTAGCATATGTAATTTGGGAGTTAGAGCCGAAAACGCATTAAACTTAACCGAAAAAGGACGTTAACAGGATGAAAATGCGAATCACCCCCCAAACCACCGTACGGATGTCACAGGCACATTTCATGTGAAAAATAGGACATGTGACAATAGACAGAATGTAATTAGCACGTGTAGGTTTGGAGTTAGAGCTAAAAACACATTAAACTTAACCGAAAAAGGGCGTTGAGGGAGCGAAAAAGCAAAGCAGCCTCGGAACTATCGTAGGGATATGACGGCCAGCTTCTCCATGACATATAGGACCTGTGACACAAGATGGAATGTCATTAACACACGTAGTTTGGGAGTTAGAGTTGAAAACGTAGTAAACTTAACCGAAAAAGTGTGTTAAGGGGGCGAAAATGCGAATTAGCCTCCTAACTACCGTACGGATGTCACGGCCACCTTCCCTGTGACAAATAGGACCCATGATAGCAGATAGAATGTAATTAGCACATGTAGGTTGGGAGTTTGAGCCGAAAATGAATTAAACTTAACTGAAAAAAGGCGTGATGGGGGCAAAAATGAGAAACAGCCTTTGAACCACTGTACGGATGTCACATCCATCTTCCTCGTGACAAATAGGGCCTGTGAAAATAGAAATAATGTAATTAGCACGTGTAGGTTGGGAGTTGACGCCAAAAATGCATTAAACTTAACTGAAAAAGGGCATTAAGAGGGCAAAAATGAGAAATAGTCCCCGAACCACCGTACGGATGTCACAACCAGCTTCATCATGAAAAATACGACCTGTGACAACTGAAAAAATGTAATTAGCATGTGTAGGTTGGAAGTTATAGCTGAAAACGCCTTAAACTTAACCGAAAAAAGGTGTTAATGGAGCGAAAAATCGAAACAGCCCCGAAACCATCGTAGGGATGTCACGGCTAGATTCCCCGTGACATATAGGACCTATGACAATAGTCAGAATGTCATTAGCACATGTAGGTTGGAGTTAGAGCCGTAAATGCCCAGAACTTAACCAAAAATGTAAGAGTTAACATCCAATAAATGTTCAACATTTTCATTGCTAATGATGCCATTGTTTCATCATATACGGTGGCCATTTGGGTGGTAAACGTATTAAGAAAGCATGATATGGTTATGGAGATAACCCTGTAGATTACTCATTCATTTTACTTTGATTAGGAAAATGAGAATGAAGAAGAGTTAAAATAAATTTACAACCAAAACATTATACTCATAAAAATTTCTTTTATGAAGAGGCATGCTCCTAAAAATTGTATTTTTTGTAAATTGAAATGAAGTTTGGAATAAATCTTTCATGATCCATACATATGATTGTATTTAAAAAAAAAAAAAGGTTTTTATAGATTGTTCTACCTAAAATGCATGTTATTATAACCTTTTTCCTATGTTTGAATCAATTGATATTTTATAATGGGTGCAATTGTTTTTTATTTTTATTTTTTGTAGATGGCTTTTGGCGTGAACTTGTGGATAGTCTACATTTTTGTTTATGGAGGACACTTGACACTTTTGTATAATCCTACTAACTATGTATTCATCTGCTTTTGTAGTTTAGCATTACTGATACATATAACTTTTGTAATCCAACTTATAATTGCTGTGTGGCATATAGATCACCTTTTGTCGTGGTACAATTTACAATTGTAATTTGTACTATGCCAAATAGCCATATCGCATGGTACTAAATATATTTTTTTGTATATGGAGGGTTAGATTTTTGTATGGAATTATAAATTTAGTTTGGACAATAGTTGGTTTGTATGGAATATGTACATTTAAAGTTATTCATTTTTGGATGGTTGGAAGTAATATAGATTCTGGAATGATTGATAATTTTATGTTGTGGAATGATTGATAGAATATGTATCATTTTGTTTATATACATACTACATGTTACACGAAAATATAGACAGGTTGTGGATAAATTACAATTTTCTGATAAAATATAAGATCATTTTTTTTGGCGACTAAACAAGTCGTACTCAAATAGGAAGTACATATTTCAGTAACTAAAATGCTAGAAGCTAAAACTTAATAACAAATTTCTAAAAACAATTATGGCGACTACAAAGCTTAGTGCCAACAAAGAGCAGACATTGCGCGACTAAAACTTAAAAAATAATCAGACATTTGGCGACTAAAATATTTTGTAGGCAAAAAAAAAAAAAAAACAATTGCCGACTAAATGTTTAGTAGGCAAAACACAAACTATTTGGCTATTAAAAACTTAGTAGCCAAAAAAGTCAGACTTTTAGCGACTAAAAAATTGGTAGGCAAAAAGAAAACCAGACTTTAGGCGATTGAAATATTAGTAGCCAAAAACAATCTAACATTTGGCGACTAAAACATTTTGTAACCAAAAAAATTTTGATGAACAAGAAAAACACTTTTGCCGACTACAATTTTAGTAGTAAAAAATGTGACACTTTAGGTGACTAAACTTTTAGTAGCTAAAACACAATCACACTTTAGGCGACTAATATATTTAGTAGCTAAAAAAATTAGAGAAGAAACCAAAAAAAAATTTGGCAACTAAATCTTTAGTAGCTAAATATAACTAATGCTTTTCGCGACAAATATTTTTAGTCGCTAAAAAGGTGATTTTTAATTTTTTTCAATACTTTTGGCGACAAAAAAAATTAGTTGGCATTTTATTACATTTGGCGACTAAAATTATTTTAGTTTCCAATTACCTTCACCGACAATGCTCCAGCGACTACTCTTGCGACCAAAATATTTAGTCGCTAAAATGTTTTGGCTACTAAAATATGACTCTTGGCAACTAAAAATTTAGTCGCCAAAAGTGTAAATTCTTGTAGTGCCTTCTCAAGATACAAGATTATAAACAACAATGTAAGTTTCAAGCCAAGGAGCATATCAAGCCCAACTTTAAAAAACACAATCCCACTAAATTAACAGTTACAATATTTAAAACAATCATTTACTCGTGATTAACCTATTCTCACAGTAACTATCAAAATTATTCAAAATACCAACAATTACATAACAAACAAATATATGCATTGTGTTATTCAAATGATCACTAAAAGTAACTCTTCTAATAAGCCTACATTTTGTTTCTCTTTATACAAATGCTGCCATACAATTAAAATAATAGCAACTAATTTTGGATGTAAAGGCTGATAATAAAACACAATTTAAATATGTAACTAAAATTTTTAACATCAAATTTAATTTGTAAAGACAAAGAACTAAATCGCAATTTATCATAATTCATATTCTCTAATAGTCCCACACTTCTTGTTGTGATAACATAATTGTTTTTTTCTTTATTTATTTAATTTTTTTTTGTTTTTTTAAACTAAATCAGAATAGTCAAACCTATTTTCTTTTGAAAACTGAAACATAATTATAAAATAACAGACATTATAGTCACCTTGAATATGAAGTATAATTTTAGTCCAGACAACTTATAAAATATTAAAAACAACACACTCTTAACACAACCTATAGACTTTTACTTTTAGATGTCTATAAATAACAATATTTCATTATTATCTTCTCGACCTTAATACTGGCTAAGAAAAACATTTACACATTATGCATATTGTAGCTCGACTTTTTTGCGTCCCCTTTTGGAAGGTTTGAAAGAAGCCCTACAGTTCGGACTCCCGCAGTTCTGAATCTAATTTCACAAGTGCAATGTGAAATTGATAAATACCAAAGAGTTCAAATCCGGAAAATCGTTCTGGAAAATTGATTTTGAATAAAAAAAATGCCAAAATTGGACTGCTTTTCCAGATGTAGAGTCGCCACCTAAATATTTTTGGGAAATTTAGAAAAGTCATGACTCGTGCCAAAGGCCATGTGTTTGTCATCACCAAAGTTGCCTCAGCTCGGGAACTTAGGTACGAAGGGGGAAGGTCATGAATTGAGCACCCTCGCTCGCCCAATCAAAGATCGGCCTCTACTAATCATGATATGATTTTTATCAACATTATATGCCCTTGTTCCGATTATTAGACTAGCGTTACTATGTGATGTGCACACACACAAGGTATAGACTAGTTTGCCCGAATTGGAACAATTCAATTTCGTGTTTTGTTTTTCGAAAAGGGTTTGAATTTGCCACTTCAAGTGGGGTTAAAGTTTGTGAATTTGCCACTTAACAAAGTGGGCTTAAAACATACATTCATTGAATCATTCCAATTCAAGCAAGGAATTCAAACATTTTAACAAATAAGCACTTAGCCTCATGGCAAGCATGTAGTCATGGCAGTCACTCGCACTCATGCAAGTATGCTAAAGCACTAAAAACTCATCTAGTACTCCAAGCTAAGATAAAAACAAAAGAGTTAGAAAAAAAACATGATTCCAAATTAGGCCAAATGTCTAATGCAACACATACAAAGAATGCAATTAATAGGCTCGGCTACTAATATGGCATATGGATTGATTAAATAACATACGGTCTAAGCACGTATTCAAAGAAGTAGTTAAATAAAAATGCAGTTAGAATGATGAACCGAGCCTCGGTGCATGCAATACAAAATGAATGGATGCAAGCATAAGGTATTCTAATTAAAACATGTCCCTAATCTAACCATCATAAGCTAGTAAATAAAAGGCAGAAAGACATGGGGTTGGAAGACATACACGTTGTTACATCACGCTCTCATGAAGGAGAGTCCGAATGAATAAAACTAACTAGCTAAGCTAATTAAGCTAATTATTCCGACACTTTAATGGATATTTAACTAACTATTCTAAGCTAATTAAACTAAGAATTTAACTAGGCTAAGCTAATTAAATATTACAACACAAACTAATTTAATTAATCAATCTAAACTAATTAAATAAGTACAAAACAAACTAATTAGCTACAACTAATTAAGTACAACAAATAAATGACTAAATGCTAATTAAACTACTTAACTAGTCCCGGGAAGCGAGGAAGGCCCATGCATGCTTGGTTTCCACCTGAAGAACATCCATTGTTTGCTCCTGAAAGCCTCTGTTGCACAACACTTACACTTTTCCCTCTCCAGATCAACTCTGCTATGCTTCATAAACATTCTGCTCAAAATTCATTGGTAATCGGTAGGCCAGAAGTGGGGGATTGTTGGGCACCACTGAGGGGTTGCTGACCACTGATGGCTTGTTCCTCCTTGCTGTAACAGAGGACAAACATAGAAAAGAGACGGTTTTCTCATACGTTGTTTGTACAGTGTATCCCTCCTTATCATCAAAGCAAGCTCAAAGGAGTGATACACTTTGTGCCAAAACCATCAATCAAGCAATTTCATTGCATGATGGCCAAAGAACCAAGGTATACAAGTTTAATAAATGCACAAACAAGACTCAAAACCATCACCCTATCATGCATGATCAAAGGCAATGGAGACCTTAGAAAGCTTGGCACATTTCATCACTTTGAGTATGAAATGCCCCAATTTTCCTTGTGTTCAATTAACATCTGATTGAACACATCAAAACACAATCAAATTTTTATCTTACACAGTTTTAGTTTCCACTTTTAGTTACTCATTTTAATTTACCCTTCCATTCTTTAACCGTGAGAAGTCCTCTAAAGAGAAGGAAGTGTCAAACAAGGGGTAGTTTAAGGCAAGAGAGAGGTGTCATGCCATTGGTAATGAACCCCAAAAGTGGATTAAACCATTAAGCATGGACCTCAATCTCAAGCTTAAACTATCCTAAGGTTGAAACAACCCTCAAAGCAAATAAAGAGTGAAGAATTGAGGGAGATTGCAGAGATTACAAGTGCTAAAAATGAAGTGAGAAAAGCACTAAAACATGCAATCAACTCAAACAAGTGGTGCTTAAAGGCCTAAAACACCAAGCTTGTGAGGACTATTACACTAGAGGCATGCAAAACAACACTGAAATGCAATAAACAACCAAAAACATAGTTAAAATAGTCTTAAATAGTGCCTAAAACATGATGAAATTAAGCTGCAAAAGGCTAGAAAATTAGGCTAACACATAGAGCCAACTGGGCTAGCAAACAAGACACAAGGAGGGCAAGCTAACCCCTCCAATTTTGGACTTCAAAACATGATTTTTACCACTGAAAATATTATGAAATTCAGTGCTTAAAAGCCCAAGAAAAGATGGTTTGAATGTGGGAAACAAAGGTGAAAAAGCCTTAAAAGCAAGGAATAAAGAAGGGTCAGATACCTCCCCTAACCTTAAATAGCTTAAAACACTAATTTCAGCCCACAAAAATAGAGTCTTTTATGGTCCAAAAATAGTAGGAATAGATAGAAAAACAAGTATGCAAAGTAAGCTTAAAAGACTAGTATTATACCTCTTGAAGGAAAGAACAATTCTTGGCACAAACTCAAGCCAAAACCACCTTCAAGAGCTCCAAGAAGGCCTCAAGGAATCTTAGCTCAAAGGTGACAAGATTTGGTTGAGGAAGTGCAAGCAAAAGTGTAGTATAACTAGGCACGTGTGCACAAATTTGCAAGAGAGAGAAAAATGTAGAGAGAGAGAGAGAGATATATTTTTGTTCCAAAATTTGTAACCTTGAAACCAAGAGAGAAGGTCCTCTATATATATAAATATATGAGCTTCAGGTCAAAATATCTGTATAGGGATAGGTGGAGCAATCTGGAAACAGCTGGCAACAGTTGGCAAGAAAATATCTGTTTTTTTTTTTTTTTTTTTTTGCACCAGTGGTTGGCATGCCATCAATGATGGATGGAAAAACACATTAGTGGACGGAACCCCCCCCCCCCAACACACACAAAAAGTGGGTCAATCTACTCAAAAAAAGGGTCAAAATTTTGACCACTGCTAGCCTGTAGGACACATTAGTGGCCGACAACAAAAATCTGCTTCTCAGGCCCGACTTCAAACGGACATATCTCCTTTATCCGGACTCGGTTTTAGGTCATTCTTGGGTCTAAATTGAAGCCCCGGAAGTCTACCTTCAAATGGAGGCAGCCTCATATCTAAATTATAAGTGTGCAAAGAGATATACCTATTTTAGTGAAGGTTGCTCATTTTTGTCTTAATCGAATTCATGCCTAGCTTCTCCCAAACTAGTTTTCTTCCCTTCTCTCCTATTTTCTTCAACAACAAACCTAAAAATAAGATTTTTTGAAAGATTTTTCAAATAAGTTCACCTCTCTTTCATTTATTTCCACTTTGTCGTTGCTCAGTTTACCGAAAAGCGCAATATTTAACGAAATGCGAGCCTAGGAACGGCGTAGAAGCATTTTTAAAAATATTTTGGAAGAAATGGTTTTAAGGCCTAAAATAATTTTGGTCAAGATAGTTTTGGTACAAAATGGAGTGTAAGGGAGTTAGAAGCTCTCCTTGCTGAAGAAATCAAACGTTTGCACAGCACAACTTTCATCATTGAGTGATCAACCTGAGGCGGCCAAGTCTTACGAGCAGTCAAAAATAGAGTGTCTACAGTTGCCCCTCTTTGACAGAGCTCAAAGTCATGAAGTGACACGAATGAATGTCAAAATCCGAAGATGACCCATTTTGACAAGGCTGTAAGACTTGGGCAAACAAACAAAATGCAGATGCAATTGGTTGAACTCATGGGTTGCCTACGTGTCCCTTTGCAATGAATCAAACCAGCGTAGTTTAGGGGCAAAATGCAAATGATACGCAATGTAATGCAATAATACAAATGATATGTAGTGCGATGCAATAATATAATCAAACCACAAGTAGTGTAAAACCACACAAATACCATAAAGGATTGGCGACACAAAATCAAACTACGTTTAACACAGAAAAGAAGTGGGCATAGCCAAACAACGCCTAACATAGGTTAAGTTCCTACATCCTCGATACTAGCCTCAGCGCAGCATGGATGCTTACACATTACAAAACCATGTTTCAACGTGAAAGGGGTGTGAGCACATGCAAAATTATGTGTTTCATAGAAAGAGAACAAGTACAAGTACTTAGGTGAGATGATATAAGTGAGAAGTGATCTGTTAAGGAAAGATAGTGATCCTAAATGCTGAATGCAACAGAGATAGAGTATGATGCAATGGATGAAGTCAATAAAAGGCGCGCAAGTCGAACCACATTTCACCTAGAAAAAGGTATGGACACAAAACGAACCACGTCTACCATAGAAAAGGTGCCGAAACCCTCAAACCGCAATTCTTGCAGAATAGGCGCGTACACATGCATAGCTATGTTTTAACGTGAAAAGTATGGGTACATGCCAAACTAAGTTAAACATAGAAATGATACAAGCAGTAAAATGCATAATGTAGTAGATGCATGGAATAGATGCTATATGCAATGCGATAGAAGTAATAAAATATAATGGATATGATGATGTAGTTAGGAAGTGATGCTTTAGAAAGTACCTTACAGGGGCAATCGGCGATGACTCACGTTATGTTGCAGGGTATCTTCCTCTTTTGCATCTTGCGCTTCCAAACCACAGGTACCTTCTTTTCTTCCTGACTATGTTCGCAACTTTCCCTATTCTCTAACAAGGTGACAGACTAGGTTGGTTTAGTATCCAGAATTGAGGCGCATGCAAGCTACGTCAACCCATGGGGCTGCCATACAGATTTTTAGCCGAGGATACACCCCTGGGTATTTACACCAGACTTTAGTCTCGGAAATCCCAAACCTTTGTGTTCTAGGCCTCGGCCATTCGAACTCTAGTTTTCACTATCTCAGTTGATCTCCTAGGAACTCATCGCTAACACAGGCAGGTGGCTATACCAGACCATCGGAAACCGTTCGGGTATGACAAACACCAAAGGAATTGCACCTTTAGAGGATTTAAGGTCTGCTAGACCGGTGGAAGTGCACAAGATAGTGCGAGCGATACAGGGTGCTGAAAATAGTGCGAAGCAAGTGCACAAGACAGTGCGAGTGATACAAAAATACAAGGTGCACAAGACGGTGCGAGTAAGGATGAATGAATGCACAAAATAGTGCTATACAAAATGCAATGCACAAAATAGTGCGACGTAAGATGAAATGCACAATATAGTGCGATGAAATGCACAAGATAGTGCGATGTAAGATGAAATGCACAAGATAGTGTGATATAAGATGAAATGCACAAGATAGTGTGACGAAATGCACAAAATTGTGCGATGTAAGATGAAATACACAAGATAGTGCGACGTAGGGTGAAATGCACAAGACAGTGCGATGCAATACGAAATGCACAAGATAGTGCAATGTAAGATGAGATGCACAAGATAGTGCGATAAAATGCAAAATGCACAAGATAGTGCAATGTAATGCACATGATAGTGCGATGAAATGCACAAGATAGTGCTCTGCAATGCACAAAACAGTGCGATGTAAGTGCACGAGACAATGTGATACAAAGCGAATAGGATAGTGTGATACAAAGTACACAACATAGTGTGATGTAAGTGCACGAGACGTGCGATACAAAATGAAATGCGCAAAACAGTGCAATGTAAGTGCACGAAACAGTGCGATACAAAGCGAATAGGATGGTGTGATACAAAGTGCACAACATAGTGTGATGTAAGTGCACGAGACAGTGCGATACAAAATGAAATGCACAAAATAGTGCAATGTAGGGTATGCAAAGGGAAATGAGCAGTACTCAAGTAATGTGTCATGTAGCTTATGAGATGAATGTAGGGCAACTTGCCACAACTCATTGAAATGCAACACAAAGGGAGGAAACTCAACAAAACTTTGTTTAAGTGCAGAACAAAGTTAAGAGCAAGAGCAACCAATCACGCAGTTCAAAGCAAACAGAGTGTATAAACATGCAGGCATAATCCAAAGCACATGTATTAATCAGAGGGAATATAGCAATCCCAAAAGAGTCCTGAAATGGTCGGAAATAACTTTCGAAAGCTGAATCATATCAGAATCATCATAGGGGTGAGCCCACCATAATCCAGGGAAAAGTGCCCAACAAATGGCTTTGAGCAGATAGGGAGAAAGGTTGGATCCATGCCCCTTGTCCAATTGATGGCCCAATCAAATGCACTGAAAATTGCCCCTAGTGTCCAGTCATTGAGCACCAGTTGGGTTCATTCCCCTTGTTCGATGGATGGGCCGATGGGATGTACTAAAAATTTCCCTTACTGTCCAATCATTGGCTACTGTTTTCAACATTATATAGGCACGTGTGATGGGGATCATCAGATCTTCGAACGGTTGCCAACCAATCAGACTTATACTTCTCTTCTGACATATTGAGAACTTACTCCAAACCCTTCCGAAGCAGTGACAGATTCCTCATATAGACTTTTCAATGATCATGAATGCGATGCCCCTTGTATGGGCACTCTCAACTTGTTTACGAATTCCACACATGGACTTGTTTGCGAACTTTTGTGTATGGAATTTTGGCAATGTCACTCTGTTGAATTTTTGAGCAACAGATTTGCTATGGTGACTCGATGGAGAGCACTTTTAAGTGACAGACAAACTATGGTGACTTAATGAAGAGTGCTTTTGAGCGACAGACATGCTATGGTGACTTAATGAAGAGCACATAGTGAAACAAACACCAGACATGACACAACAGAATTCACAACTAACCCAAAAGCATAAAAAGACTCAAGGTAACTGATCATTCATAGTGCCCCTAGTTTTACTTATGTTCTCTTTTAGAAATCAATTTTGCAAAAACTCGAGTTTCGATTTCCTTTTATTTCTCAAGATAGAGATTCTATTGATAAGTTCAAGTATTGAAAATTTCTCCACTTGTTGATTCAAGTTAGTTCTTTCTTACCCAACGGAAGGATATGATATACACAGTAGTCGGTGTAACTCTTGGATTGATACAAAGTTGACAATGTGAATTGGGCAAGATGATTGAGTTGAGATGGATGAGATAGATATGATGAAGACTGAACTTCAGGATGAAGTTGCCTATGTATCCCAAAAATGGGAATTAGGTCAACGTAGTTCATGGCTGAGGTTCACTCGAGTGTTGATGCTTTCCTTTTCTGCTCTAACTTTTGCCAAAGTCACCGCTTTGGGGTTTTCAACCTTGCGAGCTATATTTTTTGATTTCTCATTTTTCATGCCCTAATTTTTGCCTAGGTTGCCCTTTCAGGTTTTCGGTCTAGTGAGCCTCTCAAGGGTAGTGTTACAACACTTGTGGTGAATTTGATCAATGGTCATCTGTAGACACCCCATTTTTGACCGTCCTCAAGACTTGGACGTCACCATTTGGACACTCGGTGATTATCCATGTTTGTGTTCGTTTGGAGTTCCCGGAGGCCTCGGCTCGCGTGCCTTGCCTCAGGATCTCCGAACTCGACCGTTTAGTGTCTGGTTTTGCACCAAACACTTGCATCTTGCCCTTGAGAGGCAAGGTGGGGCTTGTAGACCATCCCCACCCATCACCGGCAGTGGCTAGAGGCCACCGGCTGGTGTTTGCTGCCACCGGCAATGTAGTTTGCCGGCCGGCACTATTTGTTGCCGGTCAGCACTTTTTTGTGCCGGTCGGCACTCTTTTTGGCCAAGATGGCATTTTTGGCCGGCCGATTGCTGTTCATCTGCTTTTGCAGATATTTTTAGACAGCTGTCTTGCTTTTGCTCCCCTCCATACACGTGTATGGAGGGATCTCCCTCTTGTAAAGCTTGTCTTGTAAGCTTTACAAGACAATATAGAGAGAAGCTCTCTCTAAGGCAAGGAGGGAGAGACAAGGTTAGACTTAGGATATTTTGGAGAGCAAAACAGCCATTGTTGAGCTCTTGTTCTAGGGTTTGGGTGAGATACACATTCTATCTCTCTTTCCCTCTCATTTTGTTCACTAGGTGTTTTGTGTCTCACTATTGCACACAAACACCTAGTGTTTCACCTTCCTCTTGGAGCTGAGGTTCTAAAGGGTTTGTTTTGAGATTTTGGTGTTGGATTCAAGCCAAAGGAGGCCATTGGAGCACCATTGTTGAAGAGGACTACAAGGGTAAGAAACTTACACCTTTATCCCCCATTTTTACATTGATTTTATACCCATCTTAGAGCTGTTTTTGTGATTATTGTATAACATAAAAAAGTTCTATTTTTAGGCCCTCTTTATTGTTTATTAAGAGTATTTTGTTGTTTGAGGGTTGTTGACCACCCTTAGGCCTCAAAAAGCCTCATTTAGAGCCATTTTGTGTTAGCTCCGGGATTTTGGTGTTGAGGTCTCTTCACCACTGAAATCTTGAGGGATTTCAGTGGTGAAGATGATGCCTTGAAGTCCCAAGAAGGAGAGGGCCACCCCCTCTCCTTGTTGTCCTTGAAAAGGGCATATTTTGACCTCTTAAGGAAGCCTATGCTTGAGTGTGTGTTGAGCATGTTTGGTTTGTTTTTCATGCTTATATATCCATAATATAACATGATTTCAAGTTGGTTTTGGAACTCCATGCATGTTTAGCATAGTTGCCATATAATGCCTTGTTTATGCCTTAATGTGCCTTAGGTTGTTAGCCTTTGTTGGAGCATGTTTTAGGCTTAGTCTTGTGAAGATTATGTGCTTATTTTGCCATGTTCTAGGTCTGTCCATAAGTATTTGGGTTGATTTTAGCATGCATTATATAGCTCCTTTGTATTTGGGCTTGTTGGCCTTGAGTATGTGCATGTGTAGCATGCCATCTTTGCATTGTTTTGGTGATTTGGGATCATTCTACATGCCATTTCAGTCCCATTTCCATGCTTGTTGGATTGCCCAGCATGTCTCTTTAATGCTTTGAAAGCATGTGTTGCAATGCTCCATGTTTTGGCCATGGTGTATGCCTTTGTATTTGGGCCATTTAGATGCCATCTAAAGAGCCCTTTAGCCTTGATTTAACGTGCTATAAACCTGTTTTAGGTTGCTTAATGCATGCCATGTTTGTTGTGATAAAACATGCTTCAAAGCTTCATGATTTGCCTCAAGTATTTAGACCATGTTTGGTGCATGCTTGACTTGATTTGTTGCTTGGTTTGGCACCATGTATTAGCATGATTTCAAAGCTTATAATGCATGCTAATTGTTCATGTTTGTCCCTTTCAAGTGTGCTTGAATGTTGCTTGATTCGTGCTTAAGTGTTGGTCCTTATGTGCATGTGTGTGTGCATGCCATTTAGCCCTCACTCTTTAGCACTTATGGCCACTGTTTTAGGTCTATTTTAGAGCTGCCTAATTCATGTATAAGTCCATCTTTCCATTTATTTGCATTGCCATATGTATGCTTGTATGCTTGCATAAGTGCTTTGCCATGCCATGTTGCATCCTTAGCTTGTATGCCTAGGTTGCATTGCATCTTGCATGCATTCCTTGCCCCTTGACTTAGGTGATAGGGATTGGGAGTTTTGTTTGATTGGTTTGCATACATTTGAAATCAAAGTTGCATACTTGGTTCTTTGGGCCATCATGCATGGAAATGCATGATTGGTGGTCCGAGAACCGAGGCACATGTCTCTTTGAGTCATCACAATGATAAGGGACATGGTTGGTGCATACATGCCTTGAATTGTGTTGCCATGCTTTGTTTTGCCCTCTGTTGCTGTGAGTTGCAGGTTCTGCAGGAATACTCTGCCGACCGGCAGTGTAATGTGCCGACCGGCACCATTTTCTCTGCCGACAGATTCAATTTTGTGCCGATGGCCATACCACACTGCCGGTGGCAATTTCAATCAGCCGGTGGTGATCCTCTCTGTCCAAGGGATCAGTCTTGAGGCTTTGACAGCCTCCAGAGGAGGAAAGGAAGGAAAACAGAGGCAGCCCATGCATGGTGGCGCACTTCCCGAGGCGTTTTCCTGCTTTAATTAATTTATTTAATTTGTTAATTAAATTAGTTAATTTGTAATATTAATTAGCTTGCGTAGTTAATTAATTTGTAATATTTATTCGGTCCCTCCGAGTGAGGGCAAATCTGTAATAAGTGTAGGTGAGTGTGTGTATGTCTTCCCACCCCCACTTCTTTCTCCCTTTTATTTACCTGCTTATGATGGTAGATTAGGGCACGTTTTAATTAGCATACCTTATGCCATGCATGTGTGCATTCATGCATTTGTACTACATGCATTAGGCTCGGTACATCACGCTAACTGCATTTGTACTTCAATTCAAAAATTGACTATGTGATAGTTGTGCATTTTCACATGCCATGTTTAGGATAGCCGAGCCTATTCTAGCAACACTTTGTATGCGATGCATTAGGCACTTAACATGGACTTGGATCATGCATGTTTGCTAACGAGTTCTTTGTTTTGGCACGGAGTACGATGTAAGTATTTCCGCTTTAGCATATCGCATGAGTGTGAATATTGCCATGTCAGCATGCTTAACATGTGGCTAGATGCTTATGTGTTATAAACTGCTTGGATGCCTGTGGGTGAAGGTTGGATTGTTTGAGTTGGAAGAACTCATTGAAATCCGTGTTTTAGCCTACTTGCGAGTAGCAAATCCAAAACATTTTCCAAAACAAACGGATATGCAATGTTTGTTTCCAAATTAGGCAATCTAGTCTATACTTGTTTGCTGCGCGCATAACATAGTAATTCTAGGCTAATAATTGGAATAAGAACACATAAAGTTTTCAAATACGGATATCACGGTTAGTAGAGGCCGGTCTTCGGACCGGGCGAAAGGGGGTGCTCATAGCTGACCTTCCCCGATCGTACCCAAGCTCCCGAGCCGAGACAACTCCGGTGATGACGGACATGTGGCCTTCGGCACCAAGTCAGGGTTTCCTAAATTCTCCCATAAAAAAATATTTAGGTGGCGACTATGTATCTGGCAAAGCAGTCCATGTTTGGCACTACTTTTTCAAAAATCAGTTTCTCAAAAACGATTTGCCAGATTTGGACTCTTTGGTTCAGATTAAGAACCGTGACACAAATCGAGTCCGAACTGTAGTAACCCCAAATGAACAGAACGGGACTCATCCTCCCGGGGCGTTCGGGGACGTCTACATCATCCATGCCCTAACACTGGAACTGGCTTTGCCTTGATTTGAGCTTGGTTCTTCATTCTTTTGTGCATGCCTTCTTCCTTTCTTTCGCTCCATTTTCAAAGTTAGTTCTTCTCACAATGTAGCATCTTCTCACAATTTAAGGTTGAAACAACCCTCAAAGCAAATAAAGAGTGAAGAAATCAGGGAGATTGCAGAGATTACAAGTGCTAAAAATGAAGTGAGAAAAGCACTAAAACATGCAATCAACTCAAACAAGTGGTGCCTAAAGGCCTAAAACACCAAGCTTGTAAGGACTATTACACTAGAGGCATGCAAAACAAGACTCAAATGCAATAAACAACCAAAAATAGAGTTAAAACAATCTAAAATAGAGCCTCAAACATGCTGGGATTAAGCTACAAAAGGCTAGAAAATTAAGCTAACACATAGAGCTAACTAGGCTAGCAGACAAGACACAAGGAGGGGAGGCTAACCCCTCCAATTTTGGACTTCAAGACATGATTTTTACCAATGAAAATAATCGGAAATTCAGTGCTAAAAAGCCCAAGAAAAGATGATTTGAAGGTAGGAAACAAAGGTGAAGAAGCCTTAAAAGCAAGGAATAAAGAAGGGTGAGAAACCCCGCAACCTTAAATAGCCTAAAACACCAATTTCAGCCGAAAAAAACATAGTTTTTTATGGTCCAAAAACAATAGGAATAGATAGAAAAACAAGTATGCAAAGTAAGCTTAAAACACTAGTATTATACCTTTTTGAAGCAAAGAACAATTCTAGACACAAACTCATACCAAAACCACCTTCAAGAGCTCTAAGAAGGCCTCAAAGAACATCAGCTCAAAGGTGAGAAGATTTGGTTAAGGAAGTGTATGCAAAAGTGTAGTGTAACCAGGCAAGCGTGCACAAATTTCCAAGAGAGAGAGAGAGAAATGTAGAGAGAGAGAGATTTTTGTTCCAAAATTTCTAACCATGAAACCAAGAGAGAAGGTCCTCTATATATATAAATATATAATCTTCAGGTCGAAATATCTATATAGGGACAGGTGGAGCAATCTGCAAACAGTTGGCAACAGTTGGCACAAAAATATTTGTTTTTTTGCACCAGTGACCAGCAGGCCAATAATGTGGCCGGCATGCCATCAACGGTGGATAGAAAAACACATTAGTGGATGGCTTCCCCCCAAAAGTGGGTCAATCTACTAAAAAAAAGGTCAAAATTTTCACCACTGGCCGGCAGGCCACTAAAGTGGCCGTAGGACACATTAGTGGCCGGCCACAAAAATCTGCTTCCCAGGCCCGATTTCAAACAGACATATCTCCTTCATCCGAACTCGGTTTTAGGTCATTCTTGAGTCTAAATTCAAGCCCCGAAAGCATAATTTCCAATGGAGGTAGCCTCATATCTAAATTCTAATTATTCAAAGAGATATTCCTATTTTTGTGAAGGTTGCTCATTTTTGTCTCAATCAGATTCGTGCCTAGCTTCTCCCAATCTAGTTTTTTTCCATCCTCTCCTATTTTCTTCAACTCCAAACCGAAAAATAAGATGTTTGAAAGATTTTTCAAAGATTTCACCTCCCTTTCATTTATTTCCACTTTGTCCTTGATCGGTTTACCCAAAAATGCAATATTTAACGAAATGCGAGCCTCGAAACATCGTAGAAGCATTTTCGAAATATTTTGGAAGCGAGGGTTTTAAGGTCTAAAATAATTTTGGCCAAAATAGTTTTGGTCCAGAATGGAGTGTAAGGTTGGAAGTTAGAAGCTCTCCTTGCTAAAGAAATTGAACGTTTTCATAGCACAACTTTCATCATCGAGTGATCAACTTGCGCGCCCAAGTCTTAAGGGCGGTCAAAAATGGGGTGTCTACACATACATATAGAAGCAAACAAACAAACAAACCATACCCTTGTGCCTATATTTGAAAATTTTGTACTAAACAATTTAGTCAAAATGAATGTAGAAAATTTTACATAATGGAAACTTCAAGAATAACAAATGCAAATTCAGATTATAACTATTAATGGGAAATATTGAAGCTAAACTTTAAAAAACATATTACCATACTCAAAGTTTTATTAGAAAGCTTAGAAATATTATGTGAGATTGATTTTCCAAAAGCAACATCATGAGTCATCAATTCCAAAACTAAACAGACAAAGGAAAAGACATCACCTTTCATACAACAAATTTAATCAATAACACTTAACTAAACATTTGTCCCCTTATCAATTTTATAAGAATGTCTTTCTAGAAATGAATATAGATTTATCAATGTCTTTAGATTGTTAGAAAAATGTTATTTACTAATATAATTTAATTAATAAAATGATTAAGAGATTTATGATAAATAAAATATGAAAGTAAGTAAATTCATATAGAGTAAGAAAGAGTTGGCATGTGAGAATGAGAGGCGTGTAGTCACTACCCTAAATCGTTGTTCCTCCACATGTAAAGGTACAACCCAAGCGAAATGGTTTCAAGATACAACCCAAGTGCTCACAGCCTTCCTCATCTGATGTTCACGTCCACCAAGAGAATATGAAAGAGTCACAAACCATAATTGCCCATAAATACAAAAAATAGATATAAAGTATTCTCATGTTAAAACTCAATATCTCATATACACATGTCCTTTTATGTTTCTTATGTGTCTCCTTCATTTATAGGAAACATAGGATTGTGTAGGTGAAAATCTTCTAAGAATTAACACATAACAATTAATCATGACATAATTACAATAATAGTAACATCTTTGTAACCGAAATGTTTAAAACTAATATTAACGTTAATAACGGTCAAAATTAAATAGAAATAATTAATTTTATTTTCAATAAAATTCCAACACTTTCCACACCAGCCTATCCTGGACATAATGAGGAGCTGATGAATGAGAGTAGAATGGTCATCAGTTTCTCAGGCATACAATTGTCTTATGAAGGAAAACACCCACCCTTCGAAATTGGACCAACTAGCAAACATATCACAAACATCAGACACTTTTTCCTGTGACGAGAAACAATAGAAAGAGAATCTCCTTCCATTGCCAAGTTCAATGCTAACATTAGAATGGAAGAAATCAAAGAAAGTAGAGTTAGAAAGCCCCACTGCTAATATGTCAGTCCACACTGAACCCCTGAACTGAGTATTGACTGATGGTAACCAAGAATTAGCTCCATAATTATATTTACGACAGAGAATGTCTTTACATAGAGCATTTTCCACACTCCCAAACCTCCATCACCACTTGCCAAGGAGACACAAGTTCACATCCCTCAGCCTCCCAATGCCTAAACCCCCCATCTTCAAATCTTTTGTAACATAATAAAAAAATTTGTGACTTTTGTAGTGAAAGAGTTATGACATTTTGAGTTTATATTATGAAATTGTGTGAAATTAAAAATAAAAAAATAATAAAAAATAAGAAGAAGAAGAAGAAGAAGAAGAAGAAGAAGAAGAAGTTATGAAAGGCATACCACATGCACCTTTTTAATGGTGCACATCATAGCATCTCCCAACATTACAACATTATTTGGATATGGAACATTGTATAAATTCTCTATTTATGAATTATTTTCCAATTTTTTGTTAGCTCCATTTTAGGCTTAACAAATTTCTTGCCTATATTGGTCACTCAAAAATTTTGATGGAGATGTAAGTTCGAAATATCTGACCGCATAAATAAAAATCTAAAACTTTGAATTAAAAGTCAAGATTTATTTGTGTAATGCCTCCCTCCCTCCTCCCCCCCCCCCTCAAAAAAAAAAAAAAAAAATATACAACCTAAACCATAGATATTTAACCAGAATAAATTCTCATTCCATTAAAACATTTTTCGTATTCCTCCTCACATTTATTTACAAATCCATGTTCAAATCCGAAGTCAAGTAAACCAAATTTGAACCCTTCCACAAAACTCATATAAAATATCTCAAACAAGGATGAGTGATTATGAAAACTGAAAAATAGTTCACTAAAGTTATCCATGCAGTTAATATGTATCACATCAATGACTTAAATGATTAGATTTGGACATGACATGCGCAAAAATTCGTTGTTTGATTAATACTCATGAGAGTTAACTTCCCTATCATTGTTGTTGGAGTATTTACCAAAATAAATAAATAATATAGAGTGAAAATAAATACAGCAGTGATTTAAATCACTAAAACAACACCTCTAATGCCAGCTCTAATGAGCTGGCAAGTGAAAAAAAAAAACAGAGTAAAACGTCACATCAAGAAGTGGGCCCACCAATTTGTGCTCTCCCAGTGCTCCTAAATTAGTGGCCTTAAACATTTTTCACACTACAAGAATTTTCACTTTTGGTGACTAAATTTTTAGTCGCCAAAAGTTAATTTTTAGTCGCCGAATGGTTTTAGCGACTTAATTATTTGGTTGGAAAAGTAGTCGCCAAAAAATTGTCGGTAAAGGTAATTGGCGACTAGAATTATTTTAGTCGCCAAATGTATACAATTCCAAACTAAAATTTTAGTCACCAAAAGGTTGGACATTTAAATTACATTAGACCATTTTCGGTGAGAAAACTTTTAGTCGCCTAAAGTTTAGCATTTTTAGCTACTAAAATTTTAATTGGCAAAGAGTTTTTCTTTTGGCTACTAAAAATTTGGTCGCCGAAAGTCCCACATCTTTGGCTACTAAATTTTTAGTCAGCAAAGAGTTCCTTTTTTAGCTACTAAATATTTGGTCACCTAAAGTTCTACATTTTTGGCTACTAAAATTTTAGTCAGCAAAAGTGTTTTTAACCTTTAGTTTTTTGCTTTTAGCTAAGAAATATTTTAGTTACCAAATGTTTGATTCTCTTTTGGCTACTAAACTTTTAGTCACCAAATGTCTATTTTTTTTTTTTTTGCTACAAAACTTTTAGTCGACAAATGTCATTTCCCAATTTCTTTTTAGCTACTAATTGTTTAGTCACCAAAAACATGATATTATGTTTTATTGCAAAATTATGATTTCTATACAACCTGTAATATGTATATAAACAAAATAATGCATACTATCAATCATTCCACAATCTGCATCCATATACCAAAAATAAATAACTTTAAATGTCAAAGTCCATACAAATCAACTATTATCCAAACTAAAATAATAATTCCATACAAAATATATCATACAAAAATCAAAGCCCTCCGTATACAAAAAATACATTTACTTCCAAGCGAAATTACCATTTGGCATGGTACAAATTACCAGCGTAATCTGTACCATGACAAAAGCTGATATATGTACCACAACAAAAGTTTTCTTGTAAAGCACCAAATTTCTAGCCCAAATGATAATACAACAATCCTGGCTCTTTAAAGGAAAACTGAAATAAATTCCCATACTTGCATTACATGGCACAAATAGTTCTCAGGCGATAATACATTCAGTTCAAAGCAAAATAAAACAAACAAATAGATACCCTCAAGGGTTTACAAGTTTCCAAGGCTTAAGCCTGGTTACACAAAACGATTATTCAAACCCACACAAATACAGCCCTTGCCTTACAAAACAGAGTCACGCAAAATGAGAGCATTGTACTCCCAACACACACACTTCCACGCCCCTAGTTTGGTGGAATCACCACATCATTTCCTACACAAAAATCCCGTAGGGTGAGCATAAAGCCCAGTAGGAAATTCTTAACAAAGTATATACATTTTATACAAGTCTCAAGAGATAAAATGCACATGCCATGTTATGCCTTTTTTGAAGATAAATCATGCTTTCATATTTTGAAAACCATCATGCTCAATGATGTCATGCAATTTCAATTGTTCAAAACTTAACAATTTATTTCAAGGGCGGTAAATACGATTTTGGTAATCCCTAGGCTGGTGTCTGCAAGTAGACTATGCAAGTACTACCAAATTGTCATTTTTATCGGTATTAACAGGAAGTCTCGACACCTATTCGTGTGGGTTTTCGGTCTTTTACCCCGGACACTCAGGCCAACTTATTGAATATCATCTACACCACCTATCAAGACTTACTAACATATTTATCCCAAAACCATTTCATGAAAACTTATTTTTTAACATTCTTTTCTCAATGCAAGTTTTCAAATCAACCTTCAAGGTTTAATGTAATAAAATGAAATGATATGCAAATTTCACAAGATGAACATAAATACTTTTATTCCAATTCATCATCCAAGGAATAACAGAATTTCCTTTTCTCAAATATTCTCAACAATTTAGTCATTTCAAGACTATATCAACATTCTGAATAACCATTTCTGAAATGAACAACAATTTTCATAATCCACAAAATTAATCATTTATACAAATATAAATAAGAAATTTTCCAAATAAGAAATTAATCATCTAGGTTTTCTCAGCAAAACTACACAGCTCAAAATATTTTGAAAGAAAACTTTTGAAAATCATCTTTTCTTCAATCAATGAAGATCAAAACCCATAAGATCATTTTAAAAGAATAAGAGACAAACCCACTTTCAAAATCGTTCAACTTCTTGAATCAACATTCAATTTTCCAGAACAAATCAAAGGATGATTTTGAAAATCATCTAGATCTTGCAAATATATATATAACTCAAAGAAAATCCCTACCTCAAGTATTGAAGAAGAATAGAGACGAAACCCCAAAATTTACAGTGTCGAAAGTCAATCTCCACTGCACACCATGAAGCCCTCGACGTGATGACCAACTTTGGTGAAGAACTTAGGCTTAAGTCCCAATGGAATTGGAGAAATCAAAGAGAGAAGGTGACTTCTAGAGAGAGAAGCTCTAGATCAGGATTTTGGAGAGTTTTAGAGAGAGAGGGGGCTGCAAGAAGTAATATTAAACCCTAATTTTAAGGAACTGATATAACATGGTCCGCTCGCGCGTGGAAAGCCCGGTCGCGCGTCAAATACACTTTCCCATAAGCAATTTCGATCCCTGCCAAGGCGCTGCCCTTGGACCCGCAAAGGGGCGCTGCCTTCTGGACCCCCGCGAGCTGACTGGGCAGCTCGACCCCCGACCTGCCCAGTTGAAGTGGAAAAACATTAAAAGAACGGTCGAAATCGGGATCACTACAACCTTCCCCCCTAAAGAATTTCGTTCCTGAAATTTCAAATCAAACTACCCAAACAAAGGGGTTTCTGGCGATCAAAACCATGCTATTTCATTTTCAAATCACAATACTAACTCTAAACTAAATTCCACCATTTCCACAATGGTTATCTCATTAACAACAACCTCCCAAATATGCATAAACATGAAATTTCAAAAAAAGTAATGGAAACTCTCAACAACCTTATGCTTAAAACAACAACGCACATATCAATATGTGGTTAACAACTTTAAATGTGTTTCCCTCAACACTAGGGAATATTACAAAGAAAAGCAACTTAAGCATTTTCAAACAAATCTGGATATTTGGAGCAGACTTCTGCTTCCCGTTCCCACATCGCTTCTTTAACCCCATGATGTCTCCATAACACCTTTACCATTGGTATAGTTTTTCCCCGTAGCACTTACTCCCAGGTATCTAATATTTGAACCGGTTATTCTTCGTAAGAGGCATCCCCATCTACCTCTAAGTCAACCCAACCAAGAACATGAGAAGGGTCGAGTTCATACTTCCTAAGCATAGATACATGAAATACGTTGTGAACTCTCGAAAGTTTTGGCGGTAAAGCTAACCGGTATGCCACTTCTCCAATTCGCTCTAAGATCTCAAAAGGCCCAATGAACCTTGGAGATAATTTACCACGCTTTCCAAATCTCATCAAACCCCGCTTTAGTGAGATTTTTAGAAACACATGGTCACCAACTTCAAAAGATAAAGGTCGTCTCCTCTTATCGACATAACTCTTTTGTCGGCTATTGGGCCGTAGCTAACCTCTTCCAAATGAGAACAACTTTCTCAGTTGTCTCTCTAACAATTTCCGGACCCAGTAACGGTGCATCACCCATTTCGGCCCAACAAACCGGTGATCTACAAGATCGGCCATACACGGCCTCAAATGGTTCCATTCCAATACTAGCTTGGTAACTATTGTTGTAAGCAAACTCAATCAATGGTAAGTGCCTTTCCCAAGGCCCCTTAAAATAAAGGACACAAGCTCTAAGCATGTCCTCCAAAATCTGAATGGTACGTTCCGACTGTCCATCGGTTTGAGGATGATAAGCGGTGCTAAGAGTCAACTTAGTTCCAAACGCCTCTTGAAGGCTTTGCCATAACCGGGCAGTAAAACGAGGATCTCTATCCGACACAATAGTCATAGGGACTCCATGAAGTTGAACTATCTCTCTAATGTATAACTCTGCTAAGCGTTCAACTGAGTCGCTGGTGCACATCGGAATGAAATGGGTAGACTTAGTCAACCTATCAAAAATCACCCAAACGACGTCATTGCTTTGTTGTGTTCTAGGAAGCCCAACTACAAAATCCATGGTAACACGCTCCCATTTCCACTCGGCTATTGGTAAGGGTTGTAACAAACCCGTTGGTCTTTGGTGTTCAGCCAACACTTGTTGACAAGTAAGGCACTTTGATACAAAAAAAGCGACATCCTGCTTCATACCCCTCCACAAAAACTGACGACTAAGATCATAATACATTTTAGTGCCTCTCGAGTGTACCGCAAGGCGTGAGTGATGGTACTCCCGAAGTACTTCCTCTCTACAAGATTCTGGTACAAACAAACGGTCTATGTAATGTACACTCTGATCTGAGTGAACGTTCAAACCTTTCTCTTCCTTCCCCTTAGAAATCTTAACACGGATTGATTCCACATCACGGTTTCCTCGTTGTGCCTCTATGACCTTACTAACCAAGGTAGGTTGAGCATTCAAAGTAAACAAGGTAGCACTCTCTCTGGACTCACCCAAGTGCAAATCAAACTTGCCAATTTCATCTAGCATATCTCATTCCTGAATGGCCACACTTGTCAAACTACTCACAGATTTCCGACTCAAAGCATCGACCACTACATTTGCCTTCCCCGGATGATAGTGTAACTCAAAGTCATAGTCCTCCGTAAATTCCATTCACCTTCGTTGACTTAAGTACAAGTCTTTTTGAGAAAACAAATACTTTAGACTCTTATGATTGGAGAAAACCTCAAACTTCTCACCATACAAGTAATGCCTCCAAGTTTTCAAGGCAAAAATTACCATCGCTAGTTGTAAATCATGGGTGGGGTAATTCTTCTCGTGAATTTTCAATTGTCGTGAACCGTAGGCCACAACTTTTCCCACTTGCATCAAGACACAACCAAGTCCATCCCTGGATGCATCACAATAGACAGTGTAGTTCAAACCCCTTTCTGGAATTATCAAAACCGGTGTAGTAGTCAATCTATTCTTAAGTTCTTGGAATGACTTTTCACAAGCCTCACTCCACACAAATTTGATACCCTTTCTAGTCAACCTAGTCAAAGGTGTAGCCAGTCTAGAGAAGTCCCTTACAAAACGTCGATAATACCCGCTAATCCCAAGAAACTCCGAATTTCAAAAACATTCTTGGGTTGTTTCCAATCCTGTACGGCATCTATCTTTGAGGAGTCCATAGTCACTCCCTCTCTAGACAATACAAGCCCCAAAAACTTCACCTCTGTTAACCAAAACTTGCATTTTTCAAATTTGGCATACAATTGGTGCTCGCTAAGTAAACCCAACACTACTCGCAAGTGAGTCTCGTGTTCCTCTTTAGAGGTTGAATAAATCAAGATGTTGTCCACAAAGACGATCATAAAACGGTCCAAGTATTCTCAAAAAATTCTGTTCATCAAATCTATAAAGGAAGCTGTAGCGCGACTTCTTCGCGCCCCCCCTTTCAGAGAGGCTTGAATAGGTTCTACAGTTCGGACTCCAGTCACGGTTCTGAATCTAATATCACAAAGCGCAATATAAGACTGATAAATCACAAAAGAGTCCAATCCGGCAAATCATTTTGGAAAATTAGATTTTAAATCAAATAATGCCAAAATTGGATTGCTTTGCGAGATTACAGAGTTGCCACCTAAATATTTTAGTTTGGGAAATTTAGGAAACCCTGACTCGTGCCAAAGGCCACGTGTCTGTCGTCACCAAAGTTGCCCCGGCTCGGGAACTTGGGTACGAGGGGGGAAGGTCATGAAATGAGCACCCCCGCTCGCCCAATCAAAGGATCTGCCTCTACTAAGCATGATATGTTGTTTTATAAACACATGTGTTCTTATTCTGTTATTAGCTAACATATTATGTGATGCGCACAGCATACAAGTATAGACTAGATCGCCTGAATTGGAACAAAACAATTCATGTTTGTTTTTTGAAAATGGTTTGGAATTGCTCCAAGTAGGTTAAAGCGCGGATTTTCTGCCCTCAAGTGGGCTTAAAACATGATGATTTGCCACTTTGCAAAGGGGACTTAAAACTCACATTTGATGAATTTCTCCAATTCAAGTAATAAAGCCTTTAACCATAGGCATTCATGCAGTTAATCATTTAAGCACATAGCCTCATGGCAAGCATGCTGACATGGCAACGCTTACAACACATGCAAGTGTGCTAAAGTGTGAACACTTACAGTGTACTCCGAGCCAAAATAGAAAACTAGTTAGAAATCAATGCATGATCCTAACTATGTTAAGTGCCTTATGCAACACATGCAATAATGCAACTAAATAGGTCCGGCTATCTAAGATGGCATATGAATGCAACAATTTGATAACATGCTTTGGAAACACGTATTCAAATAGGTATTAAAATACAATGCAGTTTGAATGATGCACCGAGCCCGGTGCATGCAAGACAAATGAATGATGCACACATGCAAGCATAAGGTATGCTAATTGAAATATGCCGTAATCTAACCACTGAAGGCGGGTAAATAAAAGGGAGAAAGACGTGGGGTTGGAAGACATGCACACACACACACGCATGCTTATTATAACATTGTGCCCTCTTGACAGAGGGTCCGAATAAATAAGCTAAGCTACACTAAGCTAAGCTAATTATTACAAACCAACTAATTAACTATTCTAGCTAATTAATTAGAACACAATTGAATAACTAGCTATGCTAAGCTAATTAAAATATTACAAAACAGATTAAGCTAAACTAATTACAACACGTGTAATTAATTACAACTAGCTAATAAAGCGATAAAATGGCCTCACGGGCGAGGGAGACATGCATGCTTGGTTGCTTCGTCCCGAAAATCCACCACCTTGCCTCCAGATGCCTCTGTTTGCACTCATTTGGACCTCTGAAAATGATGCCGGCTTCTAGAATGATTCTGTCTGATCTCCAGAACATGCTGAAGGTTGATCGGCTAGAAATGATGGTCATCGGCCAACATTGATGGCCGGTCGGCTGTTTTGATGGCCAGTCGGCCACTACTTCCCCGAAATTTCTCCTTTTGCTGCAACAAAGTGAAAACAGAGGCATGATAGTGTATTTGCAAGGAAATATGTGTACTGCCACACTCCTTATCATATCTCAAGCTCAAAGGAATGTGGCACTTGGCTCTCAAGCCACCAACCAAGCATTTTCAATGCATGATGGCCAAAGAACCAAGCTTGTACAAGCTTGATGAATGCACACATAAGACTCGAAGAGCCTCCACCCTATCATGCATGATGAAGGATGTCGGCGACAAAGAAACGTGACACGTTTCATCATTTTGAGTATGAAACGTCCCACATTTCTCGTGTAGGGATTAACGTCCGATCCAAACACATGCAATGCAACACACATGTTTATCTTTTCCATGTTTTACTTGGCTCATTTTGTTTACACATTTTAGCATTACCAAACCATTCTTTAGTTAGTTAAGTCCAAAGTGATTGTCCTCTAATGCGAGAGGGGTCAACCAAAAGATGCTTTAAGACATGAGAGAGATCATGCCTTTGACTAGTAGAAACCCTCAAAAGAAGGTTAAAGCCATTGAGCACAAGCTCTATCTCAAGCTTAAACACAACCTTAAGATTAATCAACCCTCAAAGCAAATGGAAAAATGAAGAAATGAGGGAGGTGGCAGATTTTTCAGTGCTGAAACGGCATGACAAATGATGCTAAAACATGCTAACAACTCATGCAATACATGCTAAAAGGCCTAACTCATTAAGCTAGTAAAAGGGATTGCATTGATATCCTACAATACAAGGCTTAAAGGGCCAAACCAACTCCAAACAGAGTTAAAGCATACTAAAACAGTGGCTAAATCACATTGAAATTGAAGCATAAAGTGCATGAAAATCATGCTCATGTGTTGTCTCACAAACAAGGCTCAAAGCTTAGCTCTTAAAAGCAATGAAAGAGTGGAATATGTGAGAGTATGACAGTGATAAATGCTCTAAAGTCACTTACAAATTGATGCTACGACATGCAAACAACCCAAGCAAAGCATGCTAGAGGCCCAAAAACTCAAAACTAGTTAAGGCACTTGCACTATAGCTATGCAATACATGAACCTTATGACCAAGACCACGCAAAACAGAGCTAAAGCATGCTAAAATATTAGCAAAAGTGTGCTGAAGGCAAGCTAACACAAGCAAGAATGATAGGCTAATTCATTAAGCATGTTAGGCTAGTGAGCAAAATTACACTACAAGTGTAAGAAGCAAATGAGGGGTGCTCTAACCAGCCAAAAACAGAGTTATAACATGTTAAAATAAGGCAAAAAACATGCTCAAACTAGGCTACAAAAAGGTATAAAAGCATGCTCAAATACTAGGCCATCTACACTTGCAAACAAGACACAAGGAGGGGAGGCCACCCCTCCCCCCCCTATTTTGGACCTCAAAACATGGTTTTTACTATTGAAAATTCTCTAGAATGCAGTGGCAAAAAGGCCCAAAAAAGTTTTTTTAGAAAGCTTTGAAAGATGACACAAAAGCTTAATAAGCAAAGAGACAAGAAGGGTGGACCACCCCCAAACTCAAAAGGGGCTTAAACCACCAATTTTAGGAATGAAAAACAGAGTTTTTTTTTTCAGTTCAAAACCAAGCCAAAAACAGTTTGCAAAGGTGGCAAAACAATTGTGCAAGACAAGCTTAAATGGGGGAAGTTCTATACCTTTGAAGCAAAGCACAAACTAGGCACAAATCTGAGCTTAAACTACCATTTTACAGCTCAAAGGAGGCTCCAAGAGAGAGCTTCAAGCAAACTTAACCCAAAGATGAACCACTTTCATCAAGGACCTCTAGGAAAAAGAGAGAAAAAGTCTAGAGAGAGAGGATTTTTTAGAGAGAGAAGCTCCCAAAATTGCTAATCTTGCAAAACCAGAGATATGGCTTCTATATATAGCAAAAATGAGAGCCTTGGTCGAAATATCTGAATATAGAGACAACTGGAGCATTTAGAAGACAGCTGTAGCAAAAGATCTACAAAATATCTGAGTTTGGGACATTAGTGGCCGACCGGCCACTTTAGTTGCCGACAACCCACTTTTCGGGCCGGTCGTCCACTTGTGGTGGCCGGCCGGCCACTAAAAATCTGCTTTCTAGGTCCAACTTCAAACGGGCATAACTCCTTCATCTGGACTCCTTTGCAGGTCATTCTTTTGTCCAAATTGAAGCCCTAGAAGTAAGATTTCCAATGGTTGTAGATTTGCATCAAAATTCCAACTGTGATAAGAGATATCCCTCTTTTAGTGAAGACTGCTCAGCCTCAGTCCAACCAGATTGATGCCTATCTTCAACCAACCATATCTCCCTCATCCGGACATGGCTTGAGGAGATTCTTCAATGAAAAATGAGGCCCTGGAAGTCTTCTTTCCAATGGTGGTGGCCTCACAACTTAATTCCAAGTGTAAAAAAGGATAGACCTGATTTAGCAAGGGCTGCTCAACTTTCTCTTAACGGTTCATGCCCATCTTCTTCCCCAACTTGGTATCTTCCCTCTTCTCCTCTTTTCTTCAACTCCAAACCTCTAAACAAGATGTTTTGGAAGATTTTTCACAGATTTCACCTCTCCTTCATTTATTCCACTTTGTCCTTGCTCGGTTTACCAAAAAGTGCAACATTTAACGAAATGTGACCCTCGAAACATCGTAGGAACTTTTCCAAAATATTTTGAAAGAGAGGGTTTTGAAATCTAAAATTCATTTTGGTCAAAATGGTTTTGGTCCAAAATGGGGTGTATGGTTTGGATTTGATGCTCTTCTTGCTAAAGAAATCAACCCTTTGCACTGCAGACCAAGTAAGCAATTAGTGGTGCTCAAGTCTTAAGGGCGGTCAAAAATGGGGTATCTACAGTTGCCCCTCTTTGACAAAGCTCAGAGTCATGAAATGATGTGAGTGAATGTCAAAGACCAGAGACGACCCATTTTTGACAAGGCCGAAGACTTGGACAAACAAACAAAATACAAATGCAGTTAGTTGAACCCAAGGGTTGCCTACGTATCCGTTTGCAAGGAATCAAACCAGTGTAGTTCAGGGGTAGGACGCAAAAGATACACAATATAACAAAACAATACAAACGATATGCAATGCAAAGAAACAATACAAATGATATGCAATGTATTTGAATTATCAAACCACAGCCAGTGCAAAAACCACACAAATACCATAAAGGGATGGAGATGCAACATCAAACTATGTTTAACACAAAAAGGTGCTGGAATCCTCAAACCACAATTCTCTTTAGTGGGATAGGTGTGTGCACAGGCGGAACTATGTGTTTCGCAGAAAGAATACAAGTAATTGGGTGACATGATATAAGTGATGAATGATCTACTGAGGAAAGATCATGATCCTAAATGCTGAATGCAACAAAACAAAATATGATGAAATGGAAACAATGGATGTAGTGAATAAGGCGCGAGCCGAACCACATTTCTACCTAGAAAAGGTATGAACACAAAACTAGAGCACGTCTAACACAGAAAAGGTGCCGACACCCTCAGACCACAATTCTCTTTGTGGAATAGGCGCGTACACATTATCACAGAACCATGCTTTAACGCGAAAAGTATGGCCACATGCCTGTAGACACCCCATTTTTGACCGTCCTCAAGACTTGGACGTCACCGCTTGAACACCCGGTGGTCATCCTTGTTTGTGTTCGTCTTGAGTTCCCGGAGGTCTCAGATGCGCGCCTTGCCTCAGGATCCCTCGACTCGACTGTTTTGTGTTTGGTTTTTGCACCAAACACTTGTGTTTTACCTTGGAGGGGCAGAGAATGGCTTGTGGGCCATCCCCACACATCACCGGCCATGGCTTGAGGCCACCGGCCGTGTTTTGTTGCCACCGGCCAAATGTTTGGCCGGCCGGCAATATAGATGGCCGGCTGGCTATCTTTTTTTGGTCAATTGTATTTTTGGCTGGCCGACTACTGTGCATCTGCTTTTGCAGATATTTTTATGCAGCTGGCATACACTTTCACCCCCTCCACACATGTGTATGGAGGGATTGCCCTCTTGTTAGCTTCCTTTGGAAGCTTTACAAGACCATTTTGTCTACAAAAGAGAGGCTCTTCTCTCTTGTTTAAAGGTTAGACAAGTTAGGCATTATTTTTCAGAGCTTTGAGTTCTAGGGTTAGGGTTTGTATATATCCTATCTCTATATCTCTCTTTCTTGGTGTATTTGTGTGTGTTTTAGGCCTTAGTATTGCACACAAACACCCACTACTACACCATTCTCTTGGAAATGAGGTTCTAGAGGGTTGTTTTTGAAGTTTTGAAGCTGGTTTGGACCTAAGGAGACTGCTGGTCCACCATTTGTGAAGAGGGTCTACAAGGGTAAGAAACTTGTCCCTTTTCTCCAATTTTTGCATAGCTTATTTACCTATCTTGCATCTGTTTTTGAGCTTAGTGTATAACATATAAAATTTGTGTTTTTACTTGCTCTAAGTAGTTGCTTAAGGGTGTTTCAAGCTTTGGGGTTGTTTGACCCCTCTTAAGCCTTGAAAGGCTCCATTTTATGCCATTTTGGTTGAGCTCCGGGACCATTGTGTTTGGGCCTCCTCACCACTGAAATCTTGAGGGATTTCAGAGGTGAGGATGGTGCCTTGAGGTCCCAAGAAGGAGAGGGCCACCCCCTCTCCTTGTTGTCCTTGAAAAGGGCCATTTTTAGCCTCTTGAGGGAGCATATAGTTTGAGTATGTATTGACCATGCCTTGGCTGATTTTCAGGCTCATTATGTCATAACATAGCATTGTTGTATGTTGGTTTTGGTACACCATGCTTGTCTAGCATACATACCTTATAATGCCATAATTTGCCTCAATACATGCATAGCATTTAGACTACCATGCTTTTGTGTTTTGGCCAAGCTTTGTGAAGCTTATATGCATATTTTGATGTTCTATGGGACTGTTTTAAGTCATTTGAGTCATCCATGCCTTGCTTTGTATAGCTACCATGTAATCCCTCTTGTATGCCTTAAGCTTTGGCCCTTCCAGCATGCCATCCTTGCTTTGTTTCATTGGTTTGGAACCACTTGACATGTTATTTCAGACCTCATGATGTGCCCATATGCTTACATTTGATCCCCCTTCAATGTGTTTAAAGGTTGTTGCCTTATGCCCCTTGTTTAGGCGTTGGAGTATGCTTGCATTTTTAGACCACTTAGATGCCATCTAAGTACATCCTTAGCTTTGTTTAGGTCTGCATTAGACCTATTTTAAGTCCCTTTGGCCTTGTGAGGCTTGGTTGACCTAGCCTTGGTTTACCTCCCCTTTAGCTTGCCTTAAGTCTTGGACCATTGTTGCATGTTTAGCTTGCCTTATTTACTTGGTTTGGCACCTTTATAACATGTTTTTCAGAGCTTTATGCGCATGCCATTAATCCATGTTTTGTCACTTTTAAGTGTGCTTAAAGGTTGCATGTTTGATGCTTGAGTGTTGGCCCATTAGCATGTGCATGTGTGTGTGTGTGTGTTGGCCCTCATTTCCATAGCATTGGCTACTATTTTGGACCTAGTTTAGGACTGTCCAATTAGTGTAAGTCCCTTCCTTGCATGCCATTCAAATGTCATTACATTATTCCATGGTTGCATGCTTTGGTTGCATGTGTTGCATGCTTAAAAATCACTTGCATTGGGTATGCATCCTCTTGGTCAAGTTGTTAGCATATTTGTATGACTTGCATGTTTGCATGGTTGAGTTGCACATTGCATACTTGATTAGCTTGCATGGATTGCATGCCCAGTGAGCATTGTGTATTGCATCTCCATGTTACACACTTAGGCTCACAAGCTTAGGTTGCATTGTACTAGCATGCATGCTTGGCCTCTTGAATTGCTTGTGATAGAGGTTGAGTTCAATTTGTTTGTTTATGTGCACTGCATGACATTTGAAATGAAAATGCACAACTTGGTCTCTTGGGCCATCACGCATTGAAATGTGCAATTGGTGGTCCGAGAACCAAGGGTCGTATCCCTTTGAGTCACAAATAAGACAAGGGATGTGTCGGTGCACACATTCGCTTGAATTGCATTGCCATGCAAAGCTTTGCCCTCTGCTGCTGTCAAACAGGTCCTGCAGGAATTTTTGACCGATCGACTACACAGAGTGCCGACCGGCTATCCATCGGTGGCCGATGGATTCATCTTTAGCCGATGACCACCTAATCACAGCCGGTGATGATCCCCTTTGGCCGGTGGCATTCCCCAGCATCCAGTGAGAACATCCTGAGACTTTGGCAGTTTTCAGAGGAGTATAGTAGGGAAAATAGAGGCAGCTTGCGCATGGCAGTGGACTTCTGAGCAAGACCGAGCATGCATTGCATTGGGCTCTTTTCCCGAGGACGTTTATCGCTTTCTTAGATTAGTTGATTTGCTTAACTAATTTAGTTGGTCTGTAATAATTAATTAGCTAGGATAGTTGGTTTGTTATTCGGACTGTAATATTTATTTGGACCCTCCGAGCAATTGTGTAATAAGTGTGCGTGAGTGTGTGTATGTCTTCCAACCCCACGTCCTTCTTCCCTTTTATTTACCCGCTTATGATGGTAGACTAGGGCATATTTAAATTAGCATACCTTATGCTATGCATGCGTGCATTCATACATTTGTCTTGCATGCACCGGGCTCGGCGCATCATTCTAACTGCATTTGTATTTCAATTCCAAATTGAATACGTGTTAGTTGTAGCATTTCACATATCATTGTAGATTAGCCGAGCCTATCTTAGTTGCATTTTGCATGTGTTGCATTAGCCATCTCAACATGAACTAGGATCATGCATATGATTACTAAATAGTTTTTGTTTTGGGTCGGAGTACTCGGTAAACATTTATGCTTTAGCATACCGCATGCGTGAGAGTGTTGCCATAACAGCATGATTACCATGAGGCTAGCTGCTTATGTGATATAACTGCTCAAATGCCTGTGGATGGAGGTTGAATTACCTAAATTGGAATAATGCATTAAGACTGTGAATTTTTTTAGCCCACTCGAGGGTGGCAAAACCTGCATTTTAGTCTACTTGCGAGTAGGAAACCATCTTCAAAACGAACACGCAATGTTTTGTTCCAATTTAGGCGATTTGGTCTATACTTGTTTGCTGCGCGCATAACATAATAATTCTAGGCTAATAAATGGAAAAAGAAGACATAACGTTTTCAAAAACGGATATCACGGTTAGTAAAGGCCGATCTTCGGATCGGGCGAGAGGGGGTGCTCATAGCTAACCTTCCCCAATCGTACCCTAGCTCCCGAGCCGAGGCAACTTTGGTGATGACGGACACGTGGCCTTTGGCACCGAGTCAGGGTTTCCTAAATTCCCCCTTAAAAAATATTTAGGTGGCGACTCTGTATCTGGCAAAGCAGTTCGTGTTTGGCACTTCTTTTCTAAAAATCTGTTTTCTCAAAACGATTTGTCGGATTTGGACTCTTTGGTTTAGATTAAGAACCGTGACACAAATTGAGTCCGAACTTGTAGCACAAAGGCCTCACGTGGGCGCGTCTACAGTTTCTAGTGACTCTGCTGGGGATTTAGAGAGCTTGACTCGAACTCGTGATATCCTGTTTTGATTTCATTTACGTGTCTCTTTGCATTGCATGTGCATTGGTGCGCCGAAGACACCGTGTTTGCCATCTGCCATTCCTGAACGGTTTGCCGGAGGCTTGACTTTGTCAAAGCATGCCATAAGGCTGACCGGTTGTGGGCTCTGAAAGTATGGGAACACAAACCCTGGTTTTACCGGGGCACCCTTTCCGACCATTCGACCTAGTGCATATCGAAATCCATAGTGACCATTCCAAATTAGGACAGGTTGCTTACCCGATGTTAGGTTGTTTGAAAACTGCTGCGTGCATAGTGAAACCCTAGCTCCTGACAAAATAGGACAGGGAAACCCTACCCCCCCATAGGGGTGTTTTGGCTCTCTTTACTTGCTATGTGTTTTTAGAGTGTATCTATGCTGGGGAACACACATATCAGTTCGCAAGTCTGAGTGTCAGGACTGCGGGCATTGGTGTTTTTGGGAATCAGTCATCTATGGGTATCAGATTTAGACTTTGGGACAGCAATTTGGAAACGGTGATCAGTGATTAAGGATCAGTACATTCAGCTTGTGGGCAATTTGTAGTGACACCCAACTGCGTGTTGTGTTTATTTTACGTTGTTACGCTGTCCAATTGCCCATTTATTTATTTGCTTTATTTATCTTTTTACTAGGTAGTCGAGCACAATTGCTTCTGACCCAGAAGATATTCCCCAAGCACTCTAGATTAGAGGTCGTCGGCTCCATCGATTTGAGGATCTGGTAGACGGACAACCAGTGTACCACTCTCTACCCCCGGTTACTAGACAGAGGGCAGCTAGGCAGATGATATCAGTTCAGCAGTCTGTATAGAGGGCTTTGTCTACCCCACCCGAGTACAGTAGGGATCAGGGTTCTGTTTCTCCCACAGAAAGGGATCATACACCGATAATTCAGTCAGATCAGAACAGTATGGCCAATTTAGAGGAGATGGTGCGCCAGCTCCAAGAGAGTATGAAAATGATGCAGCAGGATGCTGTCCGACAGGAAGAGTTCGCCAAGCAGCAGGCCACGGTTATGAATGAACAAGCAGAGTTAATCGTAAGGTTACAGCAGCAAACCGGAGCATCTGCTTCGCAACAAGTTCCTCCCCCGCCAGGAATTCCCACCCCCGGGGAGACAGTTAATGTTCAGAATGACACGGACATTTCCACGGGACCACCTCTACCCCCGATCCTACCCCAAATCCAACCCCAGTTATCCAAAACACCCACCAACCTACCGGACTCTCCCTTTGAGTTCGAGACAGATCCCACAGCATTGAAGTTGAGCAAGCTCGAAAAGCTGTTCAAAAGATCCCAGGGAGTTAAGACCATCCCTGACATCGAAGATGGATATACCGACGCAGCTGTGACGCTTCCTGACAGATTCAAAATGCCGCACATTAATCGATTTGATGGGTCCGGGGACCCCATGGTGCACCTGAGATTGTTTTCAGACATCGTAAGGCCAATGGGCCTCAGCAGATGTCAGAAGCTGTCTCTGTTCGGCCGAACCCTGTCGGGTGTGGCGGCCATATGGTATGCCAAATTAGAAGATGATGTCAAGAGAAACTGGGACGAGATGGCCGAGGCCTTCATTACGCAATACTCATACAATACACAAATCGAGATTACAACTCGTGATCTCGAGACAACAAGGCAAGAGCCTAAAGAGAGCTTCTCAGAATTCGTGACCAGATGGAGGGCCAAGGCTTCGATGATGACCTTAAGGCCTACAGACAAAGACCAGATTCGGATGATTGTGCGCAATCTTCAGCCGAAGTTGATGCAAAAGTTGATTGTACTCCCCTTCCCTACCTTTTCTGATCTACATGAAATGGGGGTGCAGATTGAGGATGCCTTAAAGCAAGGCTTAATTGATAATGACCGGGAGCAACCCCGAAGAACTTTTAGCCGCAACACTAATGCAGGTCCGAGCAGTACTACAACTACAAAAGCCTCCGAAGTGAGCATGGTTACCACCAACCCCCCTCCAAGAGCCATGGCAGCTGCGCCATTCTCCGGCGCGTCCGGAAGCCATACCCAAACAGCCAAATACCCACCCAAAAACACGAGAACCTTCGCTCCACTATATATGCCCCTATCTAAAGCTTTGGGGGTTTTAATTAGAAAAGGGCATCTGAAGCCCTTAGAACCGCGGCCCCTACTAGAAAGACTTCCCCCTACCCATAACCCAGCCAAATATTGCGCATTTCACAAACAGCACGGTCATGACACCGATCTGTGCTTCCGATTACGTCATGAGATTCAAGATCTCATTGATAATGGGGTGATTCTGCCTCCCGAGAAACCCAATGTTACAACAAACCCTCTCCCCACACATAACCAAGCTCCACCGCCTAAAAGGATCAACTTCATCCAAACTGGGGTCGTGCCTTACGAT
The DNA here is from genome assembly GCF_055761805.1 of Camellia sinensis. Classification (NCBI taxonomy): domain Eukaryota; kingdom Viridiplantae; phylum Streptophyta; class Magnoliopsida; order Ericales; family Theaceae; genus Camellia; species Camellia sinensis. The sequence goes on along the minus strand of NC_138961.1, from coordinate 68,373,597 downwards.
CCTAGTATCTATATCACTCTTTCCCACCTGCCTAAACCAGAGGTACTCCTTCCCGACTACACCGACTTGTGCATGATGGACACCTCCATGACCCGACCTAAGCCAATGGTGGTGACTATCGAGAACAAGAGAGAGGAGATCCCAAAGGAGAAGAAGGTTGTTGAGTCAAAATCTCTAGAATCTGGGAGTCGTGTTGAGAAGACATATAGTCTGGGTGACTACATTTCATCAATAGGCCAGGAGGGGCCAGATGTGGAATTACCAATAGGGGGGAGAACTGTGTGTGATCCAAGGGGATAGTCTAGGACAGGGAACAGATGATTTAAAGGCTGTGGAAGAAGACCTTGCCAATCTCTAGTTTTACAGTGACCAAGATCCAGGGGGCGCAGCAGTCAACTGGTTTGACTATGAGGAATCAGCAGAGGCTACTGGGTGGTTAGATGATCAACCAGATGTGGTGGAAGAGTTCCAACTAGGACAGAGTCCGGCAGGGGCACGAATGTTGGTGATAGTTGAAAGAGTCAGAGAATAGAATACATCGCCGAAGAGTGCCGGTGTTAAGAATTCTGCTCGGGATTGGAGCATTCTGAATGCAGGAATTATTGAGCAGCTAGCTGTGTTGATACGGTCGGAACAAGAAAGATTTGAAGATCCCGTGAGAATCAGAAAGACAAAGGCCCATGAAGGGACTGAAATTGCTGTGTGTGCAGGAACAGAGAATGTTGCGAGCATAGGGGTGGAAGGTACTGCGAGCACGAGGACAATCATACCAGAATCAGACAGGTGTCTGTCGGCTGCTGATGGAATGTGGTGGGAAGATGAGGATTTATGTCTTGTCCATATGGACGAAGATTGAGGGAACAATCAACCCGATGACACCTGGTACCTTGGAGAAGTCGACCACATGACGAGAAGCGGACGATATTTCAAGCCCCCGCACCTAGACCAGCCGGAGGCATCTGGGAAAGATAAGGAAGCTGAGAGACAGAAAGAGAAGCAAGTCGAAGAAGAGGCTGTACTAAAGCAGTTAAAAAAGATACAAGCAGACATCTCCATTTGGGGACTGCTTATGGCATCACGAGTGCACAGACAGGCTGTCCTATCAGCCATGGACAAGGCAAAGCTTTCGATAGAAACTATGCCAGAACAGCTAGTAGGCTTAGTTTTTCCTGGAGGAGCTACCCCGATATTGACCTTTTCTGACAAAGAACTGCCGCCTGAGGGTGCGAACCACAACAAGCCACTCTACATCTCCGTGGAGTGCAGAAACAAATGGATACCCGTGGTGCTTGTCGACACAGGGTCCGCCATCAATGTATGTCCAGCAAGGACTGAATATGCAATTGGCTTGAAGACCGCGGACTTCGTACCAACAGCCCAGGTGATTCGGGCATACGACAATACAAGCCGATAAGTCATGGGGACAGTGAAGATCCAGACCAGGGTTGGGCTAGGGCAACATGAAATTGACTTTCACATCCTAGAGGTTCCCACTACTTTCAATCTACTCTTGGGGCGGCCGTGGCTGCATCAAGTCAAGGCAGTTTCTTTTACCTTGCATCAAATGGTGAAATATCCCTATGGAAAGGGAGTAGCCATTGTTTTTGGGAATTCATCGATCCACCTGCCGCCGGAAGTATCTACACCAGTTTTGGAAATTGAGCACGGCATGGAGGACGTGTTTATGTCAGGTTTCACCCTTGCTGAGGCTCGGGTTGTACAAAACGTCATGGCTGCTAATGAGGGGGTATATGTCAGTGCTCAAGCGGTGTACCTCATGAACAGGCTTCAACATATCCCCGGGATGGGATTGGAAAAAAGCGGCCGGAAGGGCATCGCAGCATTGGCCGAGGTAACCACATAACCCACATACCTTTGGTTTGGGTTATCTGCCCACCAAAGAGGATTGGGTAAGGAAAGGAAAGGAAATGGCCGAAAGAGCCAGAGCGAAACAGATGGGGAAGCCTTTTGACTTAATGCACCGGCCCATTCAGGGTATCCTAAACGGACGCTTCGTCCGGGAGGGGGAGGACTTTCCGTTCTGTGGCGTCCCAGAGCCGTGGCTGAACGCAGAGAGGAAGCGCGTACCGGGGTTTGAGATTTTCTTTGACCTGCAGTTACCTGGGGATTATGTTGCCGGAAAGATGATAGACCCATTAGCTGAGGCTGAGCAGAGTAAGGAAGTGCAGTCTGAGGACGCTGAAAATGAAATGGGGGTAACGCTAGCATGTCTACTTTCAGATCCTCTGATCGAACAGAAGTGCTTGGGGGATAACTTCTCGGTATGCATGATCGGGAATGGAACGGCTGCGGGCCTACCAGCAACTATTTTGGATGCATCCATCGTACCCTCTCTCGTTTAGCAATACGAAGAATTTTTTTTATCAAGCAGCACCGGGTCTGGTAGTGAGCCGGAATCTGATTCCACCGAGTCTTGTGAGTCGGAATCAGGTTCCAGCTTAACTGAGTCTGAGTCCGGCATTCCTGGGGGTGATAACCCGGATGCCACAGTCCTGTCCAGGTTGTCTTTTTCTTTCTCCTTTGAGTCTGTTGTAACAGAAGAATCGGACGGTTTGGAAGTACTTAATGAGAATAATGTGGATGTGGTTTCCGAGTACTTTTCTGTGCCTTTGATATATTGCTTAAATCAGGACTTTCAAAATTTTGACGAAAACGACGAGGAAGAAATTCCTCCGGTTTTGCAACGATTAATTGATCAAGAGCAGGAAAGATTTGTTAAACCTTTAGTTGATGAAATCACTACGGTGAATATTGGTACTGAGAAGGACCCATGGCTGGTCCAGATCGGGTCCACGTTGTCTTCAGAGGAACGCGAGCGCTTAGTCGCTTTATTAAAAGATTTCAAAGATGTTTTCGCGTGGTCCTACGAAGACATGCCTGGAATTGATCCTGAGATTGTACAGCACCGGATCCCTCTTGACCCCGAGGCCCGACCTGTCAAACAGAAACTCAGAAGGATTCGTCCGGACTGGGCCATCAAGATTAAGGAAGAGGTCACCAAGCAAATCGATGCAGGGTTCCTGCTGGTATCCGAATACCCGACTTGGTCGGCCAACATTGTTCCAGTGCCAAAGAAAGATGGCAGGATCCGAGTATGTGTGGATTTCAGGGATTTGAACAGAGCTAGTCCAAAGGACGACTTCCCCTTGCCACATATTGATGCGTTGGTGGATTTTACAGCGGGGCATGCTTTGCTTTCGTTTATGGATGGTTTCTCAGGCTACAATCAGATAGTGATGGCACTCGAAGACCGGGAGAAGACTGCTTTCACCACCCCGTGGGGGACATACTGTTATAGAGTGATGTCGTTTGGGTTGAAGAATGCTGGAGCTACATATCAACGGGCCGCGACCACAATATTGCATGATATGATCCACAAAGAGGTTGAGGTGTACGTGGACGACATGATTGTCAAGTCCAAAGAAAGAGAGGGCCACTACACCGCCTTGCAAAAGTTCTTTCAAAGGATCAGAGAATTTCGGCTGCAGTTAAATCCTCAGAAGTGTACATTCGGCGTTACAGCGGGAAAAATGCTGGGGTTTCTTATTACACAAAGAGGTGTCGAAGTCGACCCTTCCAAAATCAAGGCCATCCTAGAAATGCTACCACTAAGGACTGAAAAAGAGGTGCGAGGCTTTCTGGGTAAAGTGCAATTCATAAGACGATTTATCTCAAAATTAATCTTGACTTGTGAACCACTTTTTGGTCTCCTGAAGAAAGGAAAGAAATTCTAATGGGACGGCCGATGCCAAGCTACTTTTGAACAGATCAAGGAATACTTACAGAACCCGCCTGTGTTGTCACCGCCAGAGCCGGGGAGACCGTTGATATTGTATCTTTCGGTAACTGAGACCACAATGGGCTGCATGCTCGCACAAGAATCAGAGGACAAAGTGGAAAGAGCCATCTACTATCTGAGCAAGAAGATGCTAGAATATGAGACTCGCTACACACTGTTGGAGAAAGCTTGTTTAGCTTTGGTATGGGCTACCAGGAAGCTACGGCACTACCTGTTAGCTCACTCTGTAATGTTGGTTTCACGACTCCATCCCATCAAATATCTTTTTGAGAAACCGGCGCTTACGGATATGCTAGCTCGTTGGTTGCTGTTGCTTTCCGAATTCAATCTGAAATATGTGACACGCAAGTCAGTCAAGAGAAGAGCAGTGGCAGAGTTCTTAGCCGACCATCCAGTGGCAGGGGGTGAAGCAGTTGAGTACTCGTTCCCAGACGAGGCCATTTTGCATATCGACGATGAGTTTTGGACGATGTATTTTGACGGAGTGTCCAACCAGTACGGGTATGGGATAGGGGTGTTGCTAATAGCACCCGACAACTCCTATATCCCTCTAGCATTCAAACTCCGATTTAAAGTCTCGAACAACGAAGCAGAATATGAGGCATGCATTGCCGGTTTAGAAGCAACCCTGGAGCTAGGGGCAAGACGGTTGGACGTTATCGGGGACTCGAACCTTGTTGTGTCTCAAGCAAAAGGAGACTGGAAAGTCAAAGAAGAAAAGATGATGATGTATCATCGGACCTTAGACTTGTTAATTCCTCGATTTGAGAAGTTAAACTTTGCTCATCAACTAAGAGAGAATAACAGGTTCGCAGATTCTTTAGCAACTCTATCTTCCATGATAGACATCCCGTCTGGAGTCCGGATGCGTCCCGTCATCATTGACCAGAAATTCGCGCCAGCATACGAGTCAATTGCTGCCGTAGATGAGGTTCAAGACGAAAACCCCTGGTATTACGACAATTGGAATTTCTTAGAGAAGGAAGCATACCTGCCAGGGGTAAATGCCATGGATAAAAGGGCAATCAGAAGAATGACTGTTCAGTTCATCATCTGCGGAGGTAAATTGTAGAAGAGAGGTCATTTGGGAATGCATAAGCTATGAGTTGAAGCTGAAGAATCAAAACGCCTGATTGAGGCCATCCAAGGAGGAGAATGTGGGGCACATATGAATGGGGTAATGCTAGCATGGAAGATCCTCAGACAGGGCTACTACTGGTCCACCATGGAGGAGGATTGTATCGGTTTTGTCCGGCGATGCCACAAATGTCAGATCCATGCAAATCGCATGAATATCCCACCGTCAAAGCTGTACAACATGACTTCGCCATGGCCGTTTTTAGTTTGGGGAATCGATGTGATCGGGGCTGTTACTCTGAAAGGGTCGAATGGGCATGAGTTCATCCTGGTCGCGATAGATTACTTTACAAAGTGGGTCAAGGCCCAATCATATGCGGTGTTGAAGGCGTCACACGTTGCAAAATTTATCAGAAACAACATCACCTGTCACTATGGGGTCCTAAACGAGGTCATTTCGGATAATGGTTCCCACTTTAAGAAGGAAGTGATTGACTTGTTGGAGAAATATAACGTGGCTTTTCATAAGTCATCCACATACCGGCCGCAAACCAACGGAGCGGTCGAGGCCGCCAATAAGAATATCAAACACATACTGCCGAAGATGGTGGAAACCTAATGGGATTGGCCAGATAAGCTGCCGTTTGCTCTGTAGGGCTACAGGACTTCAATTAGAACTTCTACCGGAGCGACTCCGTATTCATTGGTTTATGGAATGGAGGCCGTTCTACCTATCGAAATTGAGGTTCCGTCATTGCGAGTATTGGCTGAGTGTCAGATAGCCGAAGCAGATTGGCAGCAGAGCAGGTTTGAGGAGCTCATGCTCTTTGATGAGAGAAGACTGAAAGCACTGTACCATGTTCAAGGTTATCAGCGCAGAATCGCCTGGGCTTTCAACAAGAAAGTCAAGTCCAGGAATCTAAAGGAAGGAGATTTGGTGCTCAAGGACAACCGAGCTCCCATCCATGACCCAAGGGGCAAGTTCAGACCCAATTGGACTGGTCCCTACATCATCAAAGCTATCTGGTCAGGTGGAGCTGTGGTTCTGATGGATCTAGATGGCCTAGAGTTCTCCCAACCGATCAACATGGACAAGTTGAAGAAATATTATCCCTGAGAGGCTCGCTAGGCCGAAAACCCGAAAGTGTGACCTAGGCAAAAGTTAGAGCATTGAAAAATTGGAAAATATAAAAAAAACTGAGCTCGCAAGGTTGAAAACCCGCAAAGGGCAGCCTTGGCAAAAATTAGAGCGTAAAAGGAGAGTGAAAATACTCGAGTGAACCTAAGCCTGAACTACGTAAGGCTTGATTCCCATCTTTGGGATACGGAGGCAGCTTCATCCTGAAGTTCAGCCAAAAACTTTTCCCCGATCAGCTTTGTCCATTTGATCATCTCGGTAATCTTTGTCTATTCAACATCCAAGAGTCCGGTTATGATCTCCGGTACAGTGTTTTTCTGACTAGGGGCAACTTTCCGTTGCCATGCAGTGCTGCAGTGCTATTCAGACTAGGGGCAACTTCCCAGTTGTAGGGATCCGGGGTTGTGCATCTCAGTGACAGATTTCAGGCGTGTCCAGTTTTGATCCATTGCGAAAATAGTTTTGAAAAGTTTTGATAGAAGTTGACTTTGTTCAAATTAATCTTTTTACAACTAAGACCATTTCTAGACCAAAACGGGAAATTTTCAGTACCGTAACCTTCAAAATTCATTGATTTCAGTACAAAGCTCTTCCTGCTCTTGCATACAAATTAAAGTTGTTTATTACATTCAGAAGGAAAATTTGAAAGTACTAATAAAGCAATAAATCTAGGGCATAGCCAAGTCAGGTGTTCCTGCGCCCCCTCCCAGAGCTGGTCGAAACCCTCGGTGCCAAGCTGGGCCCGATCTGTGCCTCCTCATTAAGCCAATGTATGCACTCATCAGACAAAGTACAACTGAAAGTAGGAGCAGGGGCCAGGAGTTCTCTAGTCCTCCACGCTGCGGCCTGCTGAGTAAGTTACGCACCTCGAAACGGAAAGACAGCTGGATATTCTATCCCCACTGCGGGGCAAAGCTGGTCATGGCCGAACTGGCGCTGGAACTGAAACAGGAAATAGAATACGCAGTGGGTCAAGCCAATCAACTGAATCCCAATCTGTCGGGACATGCTGTAGCCCATTGCCGGTAGATTGAGCCAAGGGCACCGCCAAGCAATGCGGTCTGCGGACAGGCTGCACATTCAATCAAACCACCATTCCTCGTCAAGGGCATTGACTAGACGTTGCCTAAAGTAGTAGCCGCGAGCTGAGTATGCTGGGCAAGAGTCCAGAACCTGCAACTTATCCATCAACCACACCTGGGAAGGGATGAAAAATGAGAGAATAAAGAATAGAGAGAAGTACAATGAGAGCAAAGTGAGAAAAGGGATTTTGTGAGAAAAAATCGAGCTTGAGGGTCGAGTGATGTGAGCAATACATATGTACGATTGAGTGGGAAACATTACCGACAACAGTAGTGGACTCCCCGCAAATCTGGTCGTCTCTCGATGATAAAAGGCGTCTAAGCCCATCAACGTCTCTGCCAGAGTCATGGCAATGTAGCTCTTGCCCTCCTTTAAGCCTAGGGCAACCTCGATCAATTGGACGCTAGATCCCCCAGAGCCTGAGGAAAACAGAAAATGAGATAGCATGCACAAACAGAGGGCATGTCGCCGAAAGCCTTGCCAATGATGGTCGCCGCGGTCACCAGTATTCGAAAACTGATGAATCAAACTCGGAATATCTAGCATTCTGTCACAAATCAGAGATTGAGCATCATGCATAGTGAGTCCACACATTCGCCCTAAGCTCTGAACATGACCAAAGTTAAGCTGGGGTAAGATCTCCTCGTCACGCTCAGATTCCATTAAAGCTTGAAAATCTTCGAAAGTAGGGCATACCTCTTGCCCGCTAAAGCTAAAGACATGAGTCACTGGGTTCCAAAACCTCGCTACGGCATGAAGGAACGGAAAGTGCAGTGGAGAGCGACTCAGAGTGAATAGTGCATTTATGCCGAAACCCCGGAAATTCAGCTTTTCCGAGCCGTCCAAGTTGTTAATCCAGGACGAGAGATTCTGGGCAAGAAATCCCTCCATTTCGAGCAAATCAGTGTTGAATTGAGTAGAACTACGAAGCTGAGACCTTTTGTAGGGGATAAGATTGAGTGGAGGACAGGTGTCGACATCCGGGTGATTCTTTCATCCACGGCCGACTGGCCAAATATAGTGCCGACCGACCACAACTTTTGGCCGGTGACAAGTTATCATGGCCGATAGCCACCACCCTGGCCGGTGGTCTTCCTCCTTGTTCTATGAATTGTTTATGCTGAGAATTTGGGGAATGCCACCACTTCCAAGGCCCTCCGATGATGGATTTTGCGGCGTCACGTCCATTTGCTTATCGAGTTGTTGTAAATTTTCTTATCGAGTTGTATTTCACTCTTTTCAAGTCTTCGTTGCTTGTCGAGCTGTACTCGCACGTGGCTAGCTTATTAAGTTTCCTTGCTTTGCTTGTCAAGTTGTAAGTCGATTCACTACCTGATTATTACGATGCGAATGCTCAATTTTCAAACTGAGCTCAATTTCATTCACATTGTTATGTGATACCATGCGATGCGATTCTTAGGAAAGCACAAATGTAACATCATTTTGATTAAAATGGTTGTTTTATTTCCCTCATGTGTTTTGCAAAATACACTTTTTTTTTGTGAAAAGGTAAAACCTGCTTAAGGCAGTGCAATGTGTTCAAACCACTAGTAAAAAGGAAAGTAAAGCAAAAAGAAGAGCAGGGCGGCAAAGTATCGGAATTGATACCAGTAACCTCCCCTTGTGAGCCATGCATCTCCCGCGGCCTCCGCACACACCTCATGTCAAAGCGACGCGAAAACGGGACAACGAGAGGGGTCTCTACGTCTGGCACTGGGGCGAGTCTCGGAAAGTAGGCATAGACCCACAACTGCAGAGCAAAAACCAGAAGGGTTATCAGATAAAGCAGAACACAGAATAAAGCAGAAATTGCAGGACCGTGTACTGTGCAGTGTGTTGAGCAGAGTGTACAGTGTGAGCAGTGTACAGTCAGTGTAAAGCAGGGTATATGTGTGTGCCATATGTGCAGTATACGATCAACATGAAACAAAAAGTACAGTGTGTGCAGTGTACAAAGTACAGAAATGTAAAGCAGAAAAAGGAAAATGTACCTCCCAAGCGTGCCAATAGCCTCCGAGCAACTGCCCACTGCCACGGGAAGCTGAGCTCATGTACCCATAGAGAGTGGCCAGAGCGGCGCCGCCCCAGTCGTAGTGCAGGATCTGCCTGACATCCACTAGTGCACTAAGCAGGCAGAGAGGCACAGTGTTTGCCCGGTCGGCGAAAATGGTAGTCCCAAACAGAAACATGAGAAAGCCGTGTGCGTATCTCTCCACAGCCTCCTGAGTCATCGGAGCCTCCTCGGTCAAAGCTGGCTGGACCCTAAACTGGACCTCGAACCAAGAATATCGAACGAAGCCGGGGCGCGCAAGAGGCGGCACCTCGCCGAGCAGATGGATCTGAGCAGCTGTCCACTCATCCATATCTGTATCAAAGGGGATCGGATCACCCCCTACCCCGATGCCTGTGAGCATCGAGAAATCGTAAGGAGTCATCGTCATGTCCCCCATGGCAGAAAAGGTGGAACGAGTCGGTGGTGTCCCACCACCTCTCTGCTAGAGCGGCAAGGAGAGGCCTGCTCGTCGTCAGTCTGGAAAGCCCTCTACAGAATGCGCCGAAGCTGGCCTGGTCCACAATGTGGCGAATCGCGTCGGGTAACTCTGCATACCAATCCCGAGCAGCAATATTCCCATACCCCCAGACGGTATGGGAATCTCCCTGTTTTCAAGCAGACAATGGCGAAGAAACGCTAAAGTACAGTTTTGAAAAGCATTCTGATTTGGTAGTAAACTACAACATGTGATGTGTCAGTGTGTTTGCATGGTTTGTTGTAGATACAGCATGTGGGCACATTTTCCAGATTCAAACAGATATCGGGTGCCGGTATGCTCATAGTGAACTACAGTGACTGATGTGTCAGTGTATTTGAGTGGTTCAGGGCGAGTGCAGTGTGTGCGTACGTGTTCAAATTCAAACAGATAACAGTTGCAAGTGTGTTCACTATTGATTACGATGTACAGTGCCTCAGTGCATTTGGGTTAAGCAGTTAAAGAGCATAATCAGTTATGACAGCTAAGTGTTCTACGTTGCGGAAAGTAAAGCAGAGGGAAGAATGTTACCTCGGAAGCGCCGAAGGACAAATGAGATGTAGGCTCGCGCAAGAGAAGCTCTGGAGGCACGCCCCTCTCGAAGCTCCTGAACTGACGAAGTCCGTCGGGAGGAAGCACGTGAATCGCTGGCCGGTAGGTCGCTGGGTCGAACGGGCAGACGTTCAAGGGGAGGAGCTCGGCCCCGGGGTCCATCTCGTGATCCGGGGGAGTCCCGCCCTGTGGGATATCATCCACCATGTCAATGGTCGTGAGATAATGGCCGAAAAAGTGAAAATCAGGCTGGAATGTGAAAGGCCAACGAAAAGTCAACCCCCGAGAGGGTGGAAAATGGCCGGAAAAGCCGGGAAGTGAAAAAGGTATAGGAATCGAGAAGAAAACGAGGGAAACAAACCCCAAAAAGTGGAAATGGCAAAGGAAGCACCGGAACAAAGAAATGTTCGGTTCAAAATGTTGGAAACGCGAAGAACTTCGCGAATCCAACGACGAAACGGGCGCAAAAACACGAGAAAAATGAGGAATGAAGGAAGAAAAATGTCCTAGAGAGAGGGAGGAAGCATTTTCGGCTAGAGAGAAATGAGAAAAATAGTGTTTGAAACCCTATTTTAACAGACCCAAAGTGAAAAGTCAAAACTGCCCCGATTCAAGCATTTTTGGCCCGTCGGCTATATTTTTTGCCGGCCGGCCAAATATTTGGCCGGTGATGTATTTTGATGGCCGATGAACAGCCGGTGACTCCCCCTTTCGGCCGGTGAGCCTCCTACAACCTTGTTTGGGTCAGATCTGTAGTTTGGGGCCTTCATTGCTCAAGATAGCACATGAAAAGGCATTTTCGAAGCTCAATCGGCCTCCGTTTTGGCCTCGGACCATGTCTTCTGTGCGTGTCACTCGAATATGTGCGAGGAGTATCCTTTTTGTATCCTTTTGTCCCTTACAAGATGTGAAAGTTGCCTTACTTGCATAGCATTACGACGCTTTGTCGTGAGCGCACGCTGGTTATGCATTATCTAATTTGCATTGTTGCGCACATATCTTGTAAGTATCATACACATATCAATCGCACTGTCTTGTGCATTTCAAATCAATTGCATTGTTCTGTGCACTCGCGTTGTCTAACGCATCGCGCTGTTTTGCGCATCTCATTGCATTTTGCATGCATTCCATCGCGCTATCTTGCGCATCGCATTGTTCTGTGCACTCACGTTGTCTAACGCATCGCGCTGTTTTGCGCATCCCATTGCATTTTTCATGCATTCCATCGCGCTATCTTGCGCATCGCACTGTCCTGTGCACTCGTGTTGTCCAACGTGTCGCGTTGTTTTTACGTATCTTATTGCATTTTGCATGCATTCCATCGCGCTATCTTGCGCATCGCACTGTCTTGTGCACTCGCGTTGTCTAATGCATCGCGCTGTTTTGCGTATCTTATTGCATTTTGCATGCATTCAATCGCGCTATTTTGCGCATCTCCTTGCATTTTGCGTGCATTCAATCGCGCTATTTTGCGCATCACACCGTCCTGTACATACGACGGTCTAGGAGACCTTAAATCCTCGGAAGGTGCGAGACCTTTAGTGCATTGATGTGCACAGTCCATTTTACATTGTCATGTATCTCAATAACCGCGCGTTGCCGCGCATTTAAAATTCATGTATTATCATGCGTCCTACACCGCGTGCTGTCGCGCATTTCAAAAAAGCAACATGCATCATTCGCATTTCATTGTAAATAGTGCATATGTTGTGCATATCATTGTAGATAGTGCATATGTCATGCATCATTGTAAATACTGCATATGTCATGCATCATTGTAGATACTGCATATGTCGTGCATCATTGTAGATAGTGCATATGTCGTGCATCATTGTATATAATGCATATGTCATGCATTTCACCGTAATATAATGCATATGTCATGCATTTTCGCTGTAAATATCCATTCCATTGCATATCGTAAATAGTGCATTGTAGTTTGCATGCATTCACCGTATCACTTCCATCTAGGACTTGCGCCTTTCCATGTTGAGCTTGGTCTGGTATGTGACTATACTTTTTACGTCTATACACTCATAGTTCTGTATGACCGTTCTATGTTAGACGTGGTTTGTGTGTGTCCATACCTTTCCTCGGCAAGATTTGGTTTGGCTGCTTACCATATCCATTATATATATTACATTGTAGTGTAATTTTTGCATCCAGCATTAGGATCATTAGTCTTTCTTCAGCGGGTCATTTCCCCACCTATGTCATCCCATCCAATTACCTGTTCTTGTGTCCGTCTACATCACTCATAGTTCTGCATGTGTACGCGCCTATTCCACGTTGGTATGTTGGTTTGAGGGTTGCGGCACCTTTTCTATGGTAGACGGACTTGTTACTTCCATCAATCTATTTGACATTTGTGTGGATTTGAACCACTCATGATTTGATTATGATTCAATTGCATTGCATTTTCATCTGCATTACTATATATAGTTTTGTATATCGCATATCATTTTGCATTCATTTTGCATATTGCTAATGATATCTGTACCTGTTAAGTTTGCTTTCTTTCAGGCACGATATTGTATGTACGGTTCATTTGAGGCCGGTGCAACCAGACGAACCGCGCAGGTATTGTATTCTCTGAGTGAGATGTATTGAGAATTACATAATTCTCTTACATCCTTTCTGCATAGTAGTGTAGTTTGGTGTATGCTAGCTTAAAACTGTCGCATGTTATGCTTCGTTACAGTTTTCTTTGCATGATCATAAGTTATATTCGGCTTTGTGCATTGTCTTGCATTTTGCCCCTGCCTTCGGGCGCATATCTTGTCTGTCTTGCATGTTTGTCTAAGTCTTCGGCCTTGTCAAAAATGGGTCGTCTCTAGGCTTTGACATTCACTCCCGTCATTGTTATGACTTTCGAGTTCTGTCAAAGAGGAGCAACAGTAGACACCCCATTTTTGACCGTCCTCAAGACTTGGACGTCATCGCTTGAACACCCGGTGGTCATCCTTGTTTGTGTTCGTCTTGAGTTCCCGGAGGTCTCGGATGCGCGCCTTGCCTCAGGATCCCTCGACTCGACTGTTTTGTGTTTGGTTTTGCACCAACCACTTGTGTTTTGCCTTGGAGGGGCAGAGAATGGCTTGTGGGCCATCCCCACACATCACCGGCCATGGCTTGAGGCCACCGGCTGTGTTTTGTTGCCACCGGCCAAATGTTTGGCCGACCGGTACTATAGATGGCCGGCCGGCTATCTTTTTTTGGTCAATTGTATTTTTGGCCGGCCGACTACTGTGCATCTGCTTTTGCAGATATTTTCATGCAGTTGGCATACACTTTCACCCCCTCCATTGCCCTCTTGTTAGCTTCCTTTGGAAGCTTTACAAGACCATTTTGTCTGCAAAAGAGAGGCTCTTCTCTCTTGTTTAAAGGTTAGACAAGTTAGGCATTATTTTTCAGAGTTTTGAGTTCTAGGGTTAGGGTTTGTATATATCCTATCTCTATCTCTCTCTTTCTTGGTGTATTTGTGTGTGTTTTTGGCCTTAGTATTGCACACAAACACCCACTACTACACCATTCTCTCGGAACTGAGGTTCTAGAGGGTTGTTTTTGAAGTTTTGAAGCTGGTTTGGACCTAAGGAGACTGCTAGTCCACCATTTGTGAACAGGGTCTACAAGGGTAAGAAACTTGTCCCTTTTCTTCCATTTTTGCATAGCTTATTTACCTATCTTGCATCTGTTTTTGAGCTTAGTGTATAACATATAAAAGTTGTGTTTTTACTTGCTCTAAGTAGTTTCTTTAGGGTGTTTCAAGCTTTTGGGTTGTTTGACCCATCTTAAGCCTTGAAAGGCTCCATTTTATGCCATTTTGGTTGAGCTCCGGGACCATTGTGTTTGGGCCTCCTCACCACTGAAATCTTGAGGGATTTCAGAGGTGAGGATGGTGCCTTGAGGTCCCAAGAAGGAGAGGGCCACCCCCTCTCCTTGTTGTCCTTGAAAAGGGCCATTTTTAGCCTCTTGAGGTAGCATATAGTTTGAGTATGTATTGACCATGCCTTGGCTAATTTTCAGGCTCATTATGTCATAACATAGCATTGTTGTATGGTGGTTTTGGTACACCATGCTTGTCTAGCATACATACCTTGTACATAATTTGCCTCAATACATGAATAGCATTTAGACTACCATGCTTTTGTGTTTTGGCCAAGCTTTGTGAAGCTTATATGCATATTTTGATGTGCTAAGGGGCTGTTTTAAGTCATTTGAGTCATCCATGCCTTGCTTTGTATAGCTACCATGTAATCCCTCTTGTATGCCTTAAGCTTTGGCCCTTCTAGCATGCCATCCTTGCTTTGTTTCAGTGGTTTGGAACCACTTGACATGTTATTTCAGACCTCATGATGTGCCTATATGCTTGCATTTGATCCCCCTTCAATGTGTTTAAAGGTTGTTGCCTTATGCCCCTTGTTTAGGCGTTGGAGTATGCTTGCATTTTTAGACCACTTAGATGCCATCTAAGTACATCCTTAGCTTTGTTTTGGTCTACGTTAGATCTATTTTAAGTCCCTTTGGCCTTGTGAGGCTTGGTTGACCTAGCCTTGGTTTACCTTTCCTTTAGCTTGCCTTAAGTCTTGGACCATTGTTGCATGTTTGGCTTGCCTTATTTACTTGGTTTGGCACCTTTATAACATGTTTTTCAGAGCTTTATGTGCATGCCATTAATCCATGTTTTGTCAATTTTAAGTGTGCTTAAAGGTTGCATGTTTGATGCTTGAGTGTTGGCCCATTAGCATGTGCATGTGTGTGTGTGTGTGTTGGCCCTCATTTCCATAGCATTGGCTACTGTTTTGGACCTAGTTTAGGACTGTCCAATTAGTGTAAGTCCCTTCCTTGCATGCCATTCAAATGTCATTACATTATTCCATGGTTGCATGCTTTGGTTGCATGTGTTGCATGCTTAAAAATCACTTGCATTGGGTATGCATCCTCTTGGTCAAGTTGTTAGCATATTTGTATGACTTGCATGTTTGCATGGTTGAGTTGCACATTGCATACTTGATTAGCTTGCATGGATTGCATGCCCAGTGAGCATTATGCATTGCATCTCCATGTTACACACTTAGGCTCACATGCTTAGGTTGCATTGTACTAGCATGCATGCTTGGCCTCTTGAATTCCTTGTGATAGAGGTTGAATTCAATTTGTTTGTTTATGTGCATTGCATGACATTTGAAATGAAAATGCACAACTTGGTCTCTTGGGCCATCACGCATTGAAATGCGTGATTGGTGGTCCGAGAACCAAGGGTCGTATCCCTTTGAGTCACAAACATGACAAGGGATGTGTCGGTGCACACATTCGCTTGAATTGCATTGCCATGCAAAGCTTTGCCCTCTGCTGCTGTCAAACAGGTCTTGCAGGAATTTTCGACCGATCGACTACACAGAGTGCCGACCGGCCATCCATCGGTGGCCGATGGATTCATCTTTAGCCAATGACCACCAAATCACAGCCGGTGATGATCTCCTTTGGCCGGTGGCATTCCCCAGCATCCAGTGAGAACATCTTGAGACTTTGGCAGTTTTCAGAGGAGTATAGTAGGGAAAACAGAGGCAGCTTGCGCATGGCAGTGGACTTCCGAGCAAGACCGAGCATGCATTGCATTGGGCTCTTTTCCCGAGGACGTTTATCGCTTTCTTAGATTAGTTGATTTGTTTAACTAATTTAGTTGGTCTGTAATAATTAATTAGCTAGGATAGTTGGTTTGTTATTCGGACTGTAATATTTATTTGGACCCTCCGAGCGAGGGCAATTGTGTAATAAGTGTGCGTGAGTGTGTGTATGTCTTCCAACCCCACGTCCTTCTTCCCTTTTATTTACCTGCTTATGATGGTAGACTAGGGCATATTTAAATTAGCATACCTTATGCTATGCATGCGTGCATTCATACATTTGTCTTGCATGCACCGGGCTCGGCGCATCATTCTAACTGCATTTGTATTTCAATTCCAAATTGAATACGTGTTAGTTGTAGCATTTCACATGTCATTGTAGATTAGCCGAGCCTATCTTAGTTGCATTGTGCATGTGTTGCATTAGCCATCTCAACATGAACTAGGATCATGCATATGATTACTAACTAGTTTTTGTTTTGGCTCGGAGTACTCGGTAAGCATTTATGCTTTAGCATACCGCATGCGTGAGAGTGTTGCCATAACAGCATGATTACTATGAGGCTAGCTGCTTATGTGATATAACTGCTCAAATGCCTGTGGATGGAGGTTGAATTACCTAAATTGGAATAATGCATTAAAACTGTGAATTTTTTTAGCCCACTCGAGGGTGGCAAAACCTGCATTTTAGTCTACTTGCGAGTAGCAAACCATCTTCAAAACGAACATGCAATGTTTTGTTCCAATTTAGGCGATTTGGTCTATACTTGTTTGCTGCGCGCATAACATAGTAATTCTAGGCTAATAAATGGAAAAAGAACACATAACGTTTTCAAAAACAGATATCACGGTTAGTAGAGGCCGATCTTCGGATCGGGCGAGAGGGGGTGCTCATAGCTAACCTTCCCCAATCGTACCCTAGCTCCCGAGCCGAGGCAACTTTGGTGATGACGGACACGTGACCTTTGGCACCGAGTCAGGGTTTCCTAAATTCCCCCTTAAAAAATATTTAGGTGGCGACTCTGTATCTGGCAAAGCAGTCCATGTTTGGCACTTCTTTTCTAAAAATCTGTTTTCTCAAAACGATTTGTTGAATTTGGACTCTTTGGTTCAGATTAAGAACCGTGACACAAATTGAGTCCGAACTGTAGCACAAAGGCCTCACGCGGGCGCGTCTACATTGCCAAACTAAGCTTAACATGGAAAGGATGCAGGCGATAAATGGATAATGCAATAGAGGCAACACTTATGATAGTTACGATGATACAGCTAGGAAGCAATGCTCTTAAAAGTACCTTACAGGGGCAATTGGTGATGACACACCTTATGTTGTTGGGGATCTTCCTCTTCTACATCTTGCGCTTCCAAACTACAGGTACCACTTTTCTCCCTGGCTATGTTCTCAACTTTCCCTATTCTTCAATAGGGTGACAGACTAGGTTGGTTCAATAACTAGAATTGAGGCGCATACCCGCTACCTCAACCTATGGGGCTTCCATACAGATTTCAAGCTGGGGATACACCCCTGGGTATTTAAACCAGACTTTAGTCTCGAAAATTCTGAACCTTTGCGTTCTAGGCATGGACCATTCGAACTCTAGTTTCCATCGTCGCAGTTGATCTCTTAGGAACTCACAACAAGCACAGGCAGGTGGCTATAACAGACCAATGGAAGTTATTCAGGCACGACAAATACCAAAGGATTTGCACCTTTAGAGAATTTAAGGTCTCCTAGACCACAGGTGCACAAGACAGTGCGAAGTAGGTGCACAAGACAGTGCAGATGATACAAAAATACAACGTGCATAGGATAGTGCGAGTGAGGGTGCATGAATGCACTAAACAGTGCTAAACGGGTGAACAAGACAGTGTGATGCAAGGTAATGCATGAAATAGATGTGAATGCACAAGACAGTGCAATATACAAGGTGCACACAACAGTGTGAGTGTAAAGTGCACAAGAAAGTGCGATGCCCAAGAAAGCGCGTGTGTAAACTGCACAAAAAAAGTGCGATGCACAAAAAAACGTGAGTGTTAACTGCACAAAAAAGTATGATGCACAGGAAAGCACAAGTGTAAACTACACAAAAAAAGTGCGATGTGCAGGAAAGCACGAGTGTAAAGTCAAATGCACAAGAAAGTGGGAGTGTAAACTGCACAAAAAAAGTGCGATGCGCAGGAAGGCGCGAGTGTAAACTACACAAAAAAGTGCGATGCGCAGGAAAGCATGAGTGTAAACTATACAAAAAAAGTGCGATGCGCAAAAAAGCACGAGTGTAAACTCAAATGCACAAGGAAGTGCGATGCACAAGAAAGCGTGAGTGTAAATTGCACAAAAAAGTGCAATGCGCAAGAAAGCGCGAGTGTAAATGCAGGATTTTAAGGTCTCCTAGACCAAAGATTGCACAAGACAATGCGAGTGAGACACAAAGTGTAAGTGCACAAGACAGTGCAAGTGAGATACAATGCACAAGAAAGTGCGAGTAAATGCATGTTCTATGCAAGTAAGGTGCACAAAAAAGTGCGATAAAATGCATTTACTATGCAACTGAGGTGCACAAAAAAGTGCGATGAAATGCATTTTCTATGCAAGTGAGGTGCACAAAAAAAGTGCGATAAAATGCATTTTCTATGCAAGTGAGGTGCGCAAAAAAGTGCGATAAAATGCATGTTCTATGCAAGTGAGGTGCACAAAAAAGTGCGATGAAATGCATTTTCTATGCAAGAAATGGGGCATTTTCTATGCAAGTATGGGTGAGGCAGGCATATTCTATGCAACATTGAAAGCATATTCTATGCATAAGGCAAGCATATTCTACGCAACATAGAAAGCATATTCTATGCATGAGGCAGGCATATTCTATGCAACATTGAAAGCATATTCTATGCATAAGGCAGACATATTCTATGCAACATTGAAAACATATTCTATGCAAGAATCATAAACGATGCGCGGCACGGATGCAACAGAAGTGTATCTGAAAGTGCACATTCCATGCAATAAAGGGGCATCAAATATGTACTTTGGTGCCTTTGATTTACCTCTCAGAGGATTTCGCAACATGCTCAACTTGAAAAGGACATATCTCGTCCATATTAGCGACTGGTAACATCTACATGCTGCTTTAATTACCATTCTGACCTGAAGCAAGCTTGAACTTGGGGTCGAGATACACTCATACTCCAGTGAAAGGCGAGGCCTGAGAAGGTGCACCTGGAATGCAGTCTTCAGAATTTGCAGTAGTTGAAACATACTAAGATGCTCCAAATTTTTCCTCTTTTCTTTTGCTTTGCAGTCTGGAACCTATACAGCTTCAGATAAGTCCTGGTTCTACTGCTCTCACATGACTTTGGTTGAACCCTGCAGTTTTATGAAAGAACAAATCTGTATTATATATATGTGGAGAATGGCACGACACTCTGAGCACAAAACAATTTATTTTTGCAATTGAAATTGAGAAACGAGTTCTTAACTGGGTATTGAGCCGACAACTGACCACAGTCAAAATGACTCAACAAAGGAAAACAAAGGTAAAACAACCTAAACACATCTATTGACACTCGAAAAGACTCAAAATAAGAATCGAGACAAACAAAACACACACACAACACTCAGATGTGTACCACCAGTGGTGGACCTCTTAGTTCACGAGGAGCCTGTTTCTCCGGGTATTGTTTCCTACCCTTTCTTATTTGTGATTCTCACATCACTCTGGCACTCAATCTGTATTTTTCTGAAAAAGCCCTTTCCTCACTTTTTCTCTCAACGCACATCTCTCTATTCTTCAATCTCTCTTATTTTTTTATCCCTCCCCTGAGTGGTTAATGGATAAGCAGGAATAGGCTATTGCCCCTAGTATTCAACTATATTTTTCTTCTTTCACTCACAGGGTGTGAGCTTTCCCACAGAGGGAATTACGCTATGACTGGATGTGCAGCAGATTTGTAACTGACATCGGTTGACGACGCACTTGGCTTAACTTGACCGAAATGAGTCGGCACGTCTCATCGTCCAGGTATACAATTGATTGGTCTCATACATTGCATTTTCTACGTCCCTATTCCGGGTCTGACGCCAATTTTTTATTTGATCATCTAGATGAGGGAACAGAATATCCAGCTCCAGTTCCAGTTCATGCTTCGCACTCGACTTGATACCTCGCTGCTTAGAGGATGAGAGAGCTTTCGGCCCTTTGCTGTTAGCTTCAGTTGTGCCCTTTCCTGGCAAATACGTTGATAAAGGGGAAAAGACAGAAAACCTGACTCGACTGTGCCCCTAGTTCGTCATTTTGACCAGTTTTTGTTTTGGCTTTCTACTAAAACTATTTTGACCAATATGAGAGTTAGATTAACATACTTGTTCGATTTTCTGATTCGAAATAATGCAAGTCAAGTTATGAGCACCGAAAATTTTACTTTTTTGGGTCCAAGAAATGGTCTAGTTTTGGAAAAATTGAATAATTTTCAAGAGAATTAGTCAACCTCATTAAAAATTCTCAAAAACTATTTTTGCAAATGGCCACTGCTCAACCAACACGGAATCTACTCTTGAGATGCACAACATCATATCCAAAACAATAGAAAATTGCCCCTTGTCTGAACGGCACTGCATGGCAATGGAAAATTGCCCCTTGCTTGAATAGCACTGCAATGCAATGTAACCAGCTCTCGCAGTGAAGGTCACAACTGAACTATTGGATACAGAAAGGACAAAGATGACTAGAACAATCTCACGGACACAGGTGATTTGGAAGTGTTTATGGCTGGACTTTAGAATGAAGTTGCCTACGTATCCCAAAGATGGGAATCAAGCCTTATGTAGTTCGGTGTTAAGGATCACTCGGGTCTTAACCTCTCCTTTTGCGATCTAACTTTTGCCAAAGCTGCCCTTCTGGGTTTTCGACCTTGCGAGCTATGTTTTTCTTTTCTTTTCATTTCTTTTCCTCTTTTCTTCTTTTCATTTCTTTTCTTCTTTTCTTTTTCTTTTCATTTTTTCATTTTTGTTCTTTTCTTTTCTCTGCTCTAACTTTTGCCTGGGTCGCCCTTCCGGGTTTTCGGCCCAGCGAGCCTCTCAAGGATAAAAAAGTTTAACATGTCCATGTTGATCGATTTTCTAATCTCGAAACCATCTGAATCCAGTAGAATGGCTATTGTTCGCTGATGATGTAGGAGTCCATCCAACCGGGTTTGAATTGCCCTAGTGTTGTGGATAGGAACTCGATTGTCCTTTGGCACAAAATTCTTCTTTCGGATTCTAGAATCTGGCTTTCTTGCCAGTCTTCATTGGTTTGCGGAATGACCCATCCTTTGAATCTTTGAGCACATCTGACATTTTTGCCCCTAGTTCAAGGGCTACTTCTGATCTAGCATTGCAAGCTTCCTTTGATCACATCTGATCTTCTTGATCTGACTTTTTTGCCCCTAGTTCAAGGGCTACTTCCAATTCGGCCATACAAGCCTTATGTTTTGGTTGATCATTGAACATTCTGAGTTAAAGTTCAAGGTTTGAAAGCAAAAGGGGTTGAGTCTCAAGGCCAAGAGTGATCCTATGCTATACAATCTCAAGATTAATTCCATACATGTCTTCGCTAGACCACGCAAAACATTTTTTGAAATCTTTTAAGAATGCGACTAGTCGCTCGCGTTGAAGACAATGCAGAACCAATCTAGATCCAGCCAGGATCCTTCCCAGTACTCACACTAACATGCATGATCTCATTCATTAAGGGCTTAGCATGCCTCTCTTTCTCTCAATTAATCAAATTTTTGCAAATCCTGAGGAATTCCTCCCTGTTTATTTTCATCACAGTGTTCAAAAAGTTTTGAAAAACCTAGGTCAATGCAATGATTTCAAGGCACAACAAAGCAGGTGAAAAACACTGCCGTTTTATTCAGATTTCTGGCACAACTGGCTTCATGGCAGAAGAGAAGTAGGTGAAAAGCACTGTCATTCCATTTAGATCTTCGGGCATAACTGGCTCCATGGCAGAAACAGACGCAAAAGAAAGGATTTAAACAACAGACACAAAACAAGCAAGTGATGCCTGAGGTAACACCCTCGAAATCACCCGACTCTGACATAACAAGACTGACTTGATACAACAAGACAGACTCAACTGACTCAGTACAAAAAGACTAACTCAATACAACACAACAAGACTAACCCAATACCCAAATTAGAAAGTAAAATAAACAGCATTCGCAAGTTACTCAAAACAGTGCATGCCATCCCCATATCTAGAGTAAAATGAGTGCCATTAGCAAGTGGTTCATCCCCCGATCAAATGATCACATTATCCCCCAAGTTCACTGATCCAATGTCGATAGGCTTTGTAGGACCTGGTGAGACGATGACTTCTTTCTCAATCAGATCTTGAATTTCATGGCAAAGACGGAGACAACTGTCAGTGTCATGGCTGATTTGTTGATGGAAGTCACAATACTTGGCAACATCATGTTTGGCTGGAAGGGAATCCAAGAGAGGCCAAGGCTCAAGGGGTTTGAGAAGGCCCTTTTTAATCAATACACCCATAGCCTTAGATAAGATCATATAAAGCGGGGTGAAGACTTTTTGACCTCGAGACTGATAGCTGGAAGTTTGGGGGTTTGGGTTGGATGTACCGACGAATGAGTTAGTAAATGTTGACTGGGTTTGCTAATCTTTGACAGATGTTGGATCGAAATGGGTGTTTCTTGCACGATATCCCTTTTTCTGGCTTGCCCCTTGATTCAAACTACCCCTAACTTGAGTGGCAAAAGTGTCATCCACAATCTTTGCAACAACTGCGAGCACTTGTTGTTTGTTCAGTCCTTTGGCTTTCAAAGCCTCAACAGCCCACTGAAGGTGTTCATAGGGACAAATACCTACCCCTACCTTGTTCTTGCCATTTGCCTCCTCTTCGCCAAAGGATTGGATCGCTATAGCAGAGCGGAGCCCAGTTGTTGTCAACATGTCATTGCCCAAACTTGGGACGGCTTCAAGTTGGCCAGTTTCAATTATAGCTCACCCCAAGATCAAGGAGCCTTTTGGATTGAAACTTTTGGCCTGTGATGTGGTTGTTAATGGAGCCAATATCCCAAAGGCCAAATCTGCCACAGTTCTTTTCACATCTTCAATCATGCTCACTAGCTCAAAATTAGTGGGTTCACGGGTTTAAGATGATTGCGGTTCGAGTGCATTCATCATACACAAATCCATGCTTTCTGGAATGAACACCTTAGGCTTGGGTAAATGGACTGGGGTGATGTATATGCTGGGGTTGAAGGTAGGTGGTAGTGTATGGATTAAATTGAGGTGGGGACGTGACGGGTCAGTACTAGCCCGAGGTCCTTTTGGTGGAGCTATGGTCTCTTCATCAATAAGATCTTGAATCTTATGACAGAGGCGAATGCAACGGCTCGTATCATGACCGTCCTGTTGATGATAGGCAAAGTATTTAGCTGGGTCATATCTTGGTGGAAAAGGATTTGGAAGGGGTTGACGTTCTAGGAGCTCTAGGTACCTTTCTTCTCGCAGCATTTTTAAAGCTTGAGAGAGACTCATGTAAAGAGGATGGAAATTTTGGGCTTGGGGCCGAGTTGTAGTGGTTGGTCTTTGGCTATTGTCGGGAGGAAGGTTTTCGAGGGGTATGGTTGTAGTGTTTACTTCTTCTGAGCATTTCGCAACTGTGCTACCATTAGTAGTAGCATTGGAACTGCGAACAATATTCTTCTTCATAAACTCATTACTTTCCACAATGTGCCCTTGCCAGATGGCATCCTTGATTTGAACCCCAATGTCATGGAGGTCCTTAAAGTTGAATATCATATTCTGCAATGCCTCGGCTTGCCTAACCATATCTTGCTGTAGCGAATCCACTAATTACTAAAAATGGATCAGCAAATTCTCTAAATTTTTTGGAGGCTGCACCATGATAGAGGTAGATGCTCGTTCTCTGAACAAAGGTGATCCGGCTGGTAAACACTGGAACAGTGGAACCGATGAGCCCTGTTTGGCTCTTCTTTGCCTTACCACTGGTGAAGGAAACACTGGTTGCCTTTGCATTGAATATCCGACTTGACAAAGTCTATCAACACAAGTCCAGTGTACTTGGGGGATGCTGGAGCCTTCTGAAGCTATGGTTTCAAGACTACCTTGTAAATGAGAGAACAGATAGCATCTCAGCCCGATTTCACTGGAACAGATATGAGCATAGTCACTTTGTACTGAATTTTGTCCCAAATAGATACCAACTTTGCAACTGATATGCACATTCCTGTATAGTCTGTAAAGCACATACCAGTTAAAGAGAGCCAAAACACCCCTATGATGGGTAGGGTTACCCTATCCTAGTTTCATCAAGAGCTATGGGTTTGCTACGCAAGCAAGCGGTTTCAAACAACCTACATTCGGGTGAGCAACCTGTCCTAGTTTGGAATGGTCTTTATGTCTGCAGATATGCAACTAGGTCGATTGGTCAAAAAAGGGCGCCTCGGCAGTGATCCCAATCCAAGGTTTGTGTTCCCATCATGGCAGAGTCCACAATCGGTCAGCCTTATGGTCCACTTTTCCAAGTAAGCCTCCAGCAAACCGCTCAGGAATAGCAGATGGCAAACTCTATGACTTAGGCGCACCAATGCAAATGCAATGCAAAGAAACATATAAATGTAGATAAAACAACATATCATGAGTTCGAGTCAAGTTCTCTAAATCCCCAGCAGAGTCGCCAGAAACTATAGCGCGACTTCTTCGCGCTCCCCCTTTCAGAGAGGCTCGAATAGGTCCTATAATTCGAACTCCCGTCACGGTTCTGAATCTAATCTCACAAAGTGCAATGTAAGACTGATAAATCACCAAATAGTCCAATCCATCAAATCATTTTGGAAAATTAGATTTTAAATCAAATAATGCCAAAATTGGACTGCTTTGCCAGATTACAGAGTCGCCACCTAAATATTTTAGTGTGGGAAATTTAGGAAACCCTGACTCGTGCCAAAGGCCACGTGTCCACCATCACCAAAGTTGCCTCAGCTCGGGAATTTGGGTACGAGGGGGGAAGGTCATGAAATAAGCACCCCCGCTCGCCCGATCCAAGGATCAGCCTCTACTAAGCATGATATGTTGTTTTATAAACACATGTGTTCTTATTATGTTATTAGCTAACTTGCTATGTGATGCGCACAACATACAAGTATAGACTAGATCGCTTGAATTGGAACAAAATAATTCATGTTTGTTTTTCAAAAATGGTTTGGAATTGCTACCCTCAAGTAGGCTAAAGTACAGATTTGCCACCCACAAATGGGCTTAAAACATGATGATTTGCCATTTCGCAAAGTGGGCTTAAAACTCACATTTGATGAATTGCTCCAATTCATGTAATAAAGCCTTCATCCACAGGCATTCATACAGTTAATCAATTAAGCACATAGCCTCATGGCAAGCATGCTGACATGGCAACGCTTACACACATGCAAGTATGCTAAAGCATGAACACTTATAGTGTACTCCGAGCCAAAACAGAAAACTAGTTAGAAATCAATGCATGATCCTAACTATGCTAAGTACCTAATGCAACACATGTAATAATGCAACTAAATAGGCTCAGCTATCTAAGATGGCATATGAATGCAACAATTTGATAACATGCTTTGGAAACACGTATTCAAATAGGTATTGAAATACAATGCAGTTTCAATGATGCGCCGAGCTCGGTGCATGCAAGACAAATGAATGATGCACACATGCAAGAATAAGGTATGCTAATTGAAATATGCCCTAATCTAACCACTGAAAGCGGGTAAATAAAAGGGAGAAAAGCGTGGGGTTGGAAGACATGCACACATACACGTATGCTTATTACAACAATGTGCCCTCTCGATGGAGGGTCCGAATAAATAAGCTAAGCTACACTAAGCTAAGCTAATTATTACAAACCAACGAATTAACAATTCTAGTTAATTAATTACAACACAATTGAATAACTAGCTATGCTAAGCTAATTAAAATATTACAAAACAGATTAAGCTAAACTAATTACAACACGTGTAATTAATTACAACTAGCTAATAAAGCGATAAAATGGCCTCGCGGGCGAGGGAGACATGCATGCTTGGTTGCTTCCTCTTGAAAATCCACCACCTTGCCTCTAGATGCATCTGTTTGCACTCTTTTGGACCTCTGAAAATTATGCTGACTTCTAGAATGATTTTGTCTGATCTCCAGAACATGCTGAAGGTTGATCAGCTAGAAATGATAGTCATCGGCCAACATTGATGGCCGGTCAGCTATTTTGATGATTGGTCGGTTGGCTTTGATGGCCAGTCGGCCACTGCATCCTTGAAATTTCTCCTTTTACTGCAACAGAGAGCTAACAGAGGCATGGTAGTGTATTTTCAAGGAAATGTGTACTGCCACATTCCTTATCATATCTCAAGCTCAAAGGAATGTGGCAGTTGGCTCTCAAGCCACCAACCAAGCATTTTCAATGCATGATGGCCAAAGAACCAAGCTTGTACAAGCTTGATGAATGCACACATAAGACTTGAAGAGCCTCCGCCTTATCATGCATGATCAAGGGTGTCGACGACCAGGAAACGTGACACGTTTCATCATTTTGAGTATGAAACGTCCCACATTTCTCGTGTTTGGATTAACGTCCGATCCAAACACATGCAATGCAACACACATGCTTATCTTGTCCATGTTTTACTTGGCTCATTTTGTTTACACATTTTAGAATTACCAAAGCATTCTTTAGTTGGTTAAGTCCAAAGTGATTGTCCTCTAATGCGAGAGGGGTCAACCAAAAGATGCTTTAAGACATGAGAGAGATCATGCCTTTGACTAGTAGAAACCCTAAAAAGAAGGCTAAAGCCATTGAGCACAAGCTCTATCTTGAGCTTAAACACAACCTTAAGATTAATCAACCTTCAAAGCAAATGGAAAAATGAAGAAATAAGGGAGCTGGCAGATTTTTCAGTGCTGAAATGACATGACAAATGGTGCTAAAGCATGCTAAAAGGCCTAACTCATTAAGCTAGTAAAAGAGATTGCACTACAACCCTACAATACAAGCCTCAAAGGGCCAAACCAACTCAAAATAGAGTTAAAGCATACTAAAACAATGGCTAAATCACACTAAAATTGAAGCATAAAGTGCATGAAAATCATGCTCATGTGTTGGCTCACAAACAAGGCTCAAAGCTTACCTCTTAAAAGCAATGAAATAGTGGAATATGTGAGAGTATGACACTAATATATGCTGTGAAATCACATACAAAATGATGCTATGGCATGCAAACAACCCAAGAAAAGCATGCTAGAGGCCTAAAAACTCAAAACTAGTTAAGGCACTTGCACTATAACTATGCAATACATGAACCATATGACCAAGTCCACTCAAAACGAAGCTAAAGTATGCTAAAATATGTGCAAAAGTGTGCTGGAGGCAAGCTAACACAAGCTAGAATGATAGGCTAATTCATTAAGCATGTTAGGCTAGAGAGAAAAATTACACTACAAGTGTAAGAAGCAAATGAGGGGTGCTCTAGCCAGCCAAAAACAGAGTTATAACATGTTAACATAAGGCCAAAAACATGCTCAAACTAGGCTACAAAAAGGTATAAAAGCATGCTCAAATACTAGGCCATCTACACTTGCAAAAAAGACACAAGGAGGGGAGGCCACCCCTCCCCCTCTATTTTGGACCTCAAAACATGGTTTTTACAACTGAAAATTATTTGGAATTCAGTGGTAAAAAGGCCCAAAAAAGTTGTTTTAAAAAGCTTTGAAAGATGGCACAAAAGCTTAATAAGCAAAGAGACGAGAAGGGTGGACCACCCCCAAACTCAAAAGGGGCTTAAACCACCAATTTTAGGACTGAAAAATAGAGTTTTTTTTTTTCAGTTCAAAACCAAGCCAAAAACAGTTTGCAAAGGTGGCAAAACAATTGTGCAAGACAAGCTTAAATGGGGAAAGTTGTATACCTTTGAAGCAAAGCACACACTAGGCACAAATCTGAGCTTAAACCACCATTTTAGAGCTCAAAGGAGGCTACAAGAGAGAGCTTCAAGCAAACTCAACCCAAAGATGAACCACTTTCATCAAGGACCTCTAGGCAAAAGAGAGTTGTTTCTCTACTTGCATGCACAAAAGGGCAACTGAGAGAAAAAGTCTAGAGAGAGAGGATTCTTTAGAGAGAGAGGCTCCCAAAATATCTAATCTTGCAAAATAAGAAATATGGCTTCTATATATAGCAAAAATGAGAGCCTTGGTCGAAATATCTGAATATAGAGACAGTTGGAGCATTTGGAAGACAGCTGAAGCAAAAGATCTGCAAAATATCTGAGTTTGGGACATTAGTGGCCGACCAGCCACTTTTGGTGGCCGACCGGCCACTTTAGTAGCCGACAACCCAGTTTTCTGGTCAGTCGTCCACTTGTGGTGGCCGGCCGGCCACTAAAAATCTGCTTTCCAGGTCCAACTTCAAACGGGCATAACTCCTTCATCTATACTCCTTTGCAGGTCATTCTTGTGTCCAAATTGAAACCCCAGAAATAATCTTTCCAACGGTGGCATCCTCTGCCTCGGTCCAACCGGATTGATGCCTAACTTTAACCTACCATATCTCCCTCATCCGGACTCGGCTTGAGGAGATTCTTCAATGAAAAATGAAGCTCCGGAAGTAGTCTTTCCAGTGGTGGTGGCCTCACAACTTAAGTCCAAGTGTACAAAAGGATAGACCGGATTTTGCGAGGGCTGCTTGACTCTCTCTTAACGGTTCATGCCCATCTTCTTCCCCAACTTGGTATCTTCCCTCTTCTCCTCTTTTCTTCAACTCCAACCTCTAAACAAGATGTTTTGGAATATTTTTCATAGATTTGACCTCTACTTCATTTATTCCACTTTGTCCTTGCTCGGTTTACCGAAAAACAGAACATTTAACGAAATACAAGCCTCAGAACATCGTAGGAACTTTTCAAAAATATTTTGAAAGAGAGGGTTCTGAAATCAAAAAATCATTTTGGTCAAAATGGTTTTGGTCCAAAATGGGGTGTAAGGTTTGGATTTGATGCTCCCCTTGCCAAAGAAATCAACCCTTTGCACTGTACACCAAGTAAGCAATTAGTGGAGCCCAAGTCTTAAGGGCAATAAAAAATTGGGTGTCTACAGAAGCAGGCGCATTGGTTAACCCAAAAGGCATTACAAGGAATTCATAATGGCATAACACTTACGAAAGGCCGTTTTCTGAATGTCCTTCTCCCGGACTCTCAACTGGTGGTACCGCGACCTCAAATCTATTTTTGAGAAGCAACGAGACCCTCTATGTTGGTCAAACAAATCATCTATTATGGGTAGAGGATATTTGTTCTTAACTGTAACTCTTTTCAACTTGCGGTAATCAATACACAACCGCAATGATCCATCATTCTTCTTTGCAAAGAGAGTTGGTGCTCCCCAAGGTGATGTACTAGGACGAATGAATCCCTTATTTAAAAGCTCTTGGAGTTGAATCTTCAACTCATGTAATTCGGCGAGTACAAATCTATACGATGACATGGAAATCAGTGCTGTGCCAGACATTAATTCAATGGAGAACTCGATCTCCCGGTGAGGTGGTAAACTAGTAAGATCTTCTGGAAAGACATTCGGGTATTCACAACTACCCTTGGTAACTCAACACGAGCCCTGTCACTCTCACTATCCAAGAAAGTTGCAAGAAGGCCACTAAGTTTGTTCTTACTATGAGGGTCAACAACTAGTGACAAGGCTCTATTAACTCAGTTCCCCAGAAAATAGAAACGATCTCCACTTGAAGTACACATCGTAACTCTCTGACGGTAACAATCAATCATAGGTTGGTAAGAACACAACTAGTCCATGCCTAAAATGACATCAAAACTCGACATATCTAGCAACACAAAAGCAAACAGAAGTCGACACCCGACAACTTCTATTTCACAATCACTACAACCACGGTCCAAATCAACTGCACCCCCAACAGGTGACTCTACTCTGAGTGGAGGCACTAACCGTGCTACCTCTAACACCAATGCAGAAGCAAACACAGTAGATATAAATGAATGAGACGCACCTGTGTTTATCAATACATTGGCCAAATAATTACACACAACAAAAATACTTCTTACAACTGAGGATTCTGGCAACTGCTCTGGCACGGTAACAACATACATACGCCCCTGTGGCCCCTGATTAACTTGCTCCTCTCTCGGAGTATAGGCCTGTTGTACTGATTGAGTCGAAGTGGCTCCCTGATTTGCTTGTAAAGCTTGAGCTGAATGAGCTTACTGATGCCTCTGAGTTTGCTTCGACCTTGATGCGCCAGATGCGCCTCCCAACTATGGGCAAGTTCTCTTCATATGCCCCGGTTGACCACACTGATAACAATTAAACCCTTGGCCTCTACTTTGTGACTGAGACTGACTTTGAGATTGGTTAGGTGGTGGTAACATCAACTGTCCTCCACCATTCTATGGGCACAAAAAGGATTTGTGGCCCCGGTTGGCCACACTTGAAACACGAGAAGCTGCTCGATGCACTTTTTCCTGGACCCGCACTAGGCAAAGGAAAAGTGGATCTAGACTGTTGTGGTTGGGACTGGGGTGGATAGGTGTTCCTGCTCTTCTTGTTTTTCCTATAGTCTCCTCGAGGCTCATGGCTTCCACACCTCAAACTCCGAATCCTCTCCTCCTCAGCTTGTAAGGAAATTTCTATGTATGCCGCCGTCCCCATAAGATGGTCATATTCCCGAATCATATTTCCAACAAGCTTGAAGAAGATCTTAGTTTTCAACTTTGTTTCAAATTCAATGCAACGGCTGTAGACACCCCATTTTTGACCGTCCTCAAGACTTAGACGTCATCATTTGAACACTCCATGATCACCCATGCTCGTGTTCGTTTTGAGTTCCCGATGGTTTCGGCCGCGTGCCTTGCCTTAGGATCGCTCAACTTGTCTGTTTTCGACTTGGTTGTAGACCAAGGAGTTGTGGTTTTGCTTCCGAGGGAAGAGGGTGGCTTGTTGGCCATTCCTACAATCCATCGGCCAAGCCTTGTGCTTGTCGGCCTTGTTTCCTTGCCATCCGCCATAAGTGGTGGCCGATCGACACTTCTTTTTGGTCGATCAGCCATATTTTCTGGCCGAGACCTTTCTATCTTCTTTTTCAGATATTTTTATGCCAGCTGCGACAGTTGGTGAGCACATTTTTCATCCTCTATACACGTGTATGGAGGGATTGATTCAAGTCCTTAGCTTGCTCAACAAGCTTAGGAATTGAATTTCTATAAGAAGGGAGACCCCTCTCCCTTTCCAGAGGTTTTGAAAAGTTGATATAGAAGTTATATATCACTCTCTCTCTATTTTTTTTTTCTCTCTCTCTCTCTCTCTCTCTCTTTCTCTCTCTCTCTCTGTATTTTCACTTGTTTGTGCTCAAAAGTGTAATTTCTTCACACTATTGCACATAAACACACACTCAAAAACCATCCTTTTCGAACTAAGGTCCCTAGGAGCTGGTTTTGGAGTTTTTGGATTGGTTTAAGCTCAAAAAAGCTGCTGGAGTTGTGGTTTTGAAGGTGTTCTTGAAGGGCGAGTCAACTAGCCTTTAAACCCTTGTTTTGGTTTAAGCTTTTGGACCAATTTGCAT
This sequence comes from Camellia sinensis, assembly GCF_055761805.1. Classification (NCBI taxonomy): domain Eukaryota; kingdom Viridiplantae; phylum Streptophyta; class Magnoliopsida; order Ericales; family Theaceae; genus Camellia; species Camellia sinensis. The sequence goes on along the minus strand of NC_138961.1, from coordinate 68,342,131 downwards.
GCTTATTTTGGCTTAACTTTCAACTACAAAAAGTTCTAATTTTGCATGCTTGTAATGTTTGTTTAAGGTCACTTTTGTGTTGGGGGTAGTCTACCCCCCCTTTAGGCCTTGTTTGGCCTTGTTTTGTGCCTCCCTTTTAAGCCATTGGGGCCACCTTGTTTTGACCTTCTCACCATTGAAATCCAGAGGATAGCGGTGAGAAGGTCAAAACAAGGTGGCCCCAATGCTATCATCCTCTGTCCTTGTGTCTTGCATGCTTGCATAGATGGCTCATCAAAGTAGCATGTTTGTCTAGCATGTTTTGGTTCCATTTCAGCAAGTTTTTGGTGTTATTCTAGCATGCCTCAACTCTGTTTTAGGTTGGTTTGATAGCATCTTGCATACTTCACATACTTGTAGTGCAATCTTACATGCTAGCATAACAAGCGTCATGTGTTTGGACCATCATTCTTGCATGTTTTGGCTCAACTCCAAGAAGCTTTTAGCCTTGTTTTACCATGCTTAAGCTCTGAGATGTGTTTTGGTCATGCATGCCATGCTTTCTATAGCCATAGTGCATTCTAGCTTGTTAGCTTTGAGTTTCCAAGTCACTAGCATGCATTGCTTGGGCTACTTTCATGATTTGGGATCATTTGAAATGTGATTTCAGTACATGTAGTGTGGTCATACAATTGTATTTGTCACTCTTTCAATGCTTTGAAGAGTTGGTGTTTCATGCTTTAAGAATGGGTCATTGTGCATGCCACCCTGCTTAGGCCTTTGGGCTGCCATATCAGTGTGTATTTGGTCTCATTTTGCTATGATATAACTCTGATTTTTGTTGTTGGAGTCACCTCATGCTTGGTTTTGATAGGTGTAGTGTAATACTCTTTATTGGCCATGCAAATCCATGCTTCATGCCCTTCATGCTAGCTTGTTTTGGTGATACTCCACTATTTTGGGTTGTCTTGGTTATAGGCTACATGTTTTGTATAGCTATAGTGCAAGTGCCTATGCTAGTTTCAAGCTTTAAGCCCTCTTGCATGCCATACTTGTATTGTTTGGTTGATTTGGCATCATTCCATACATGATTTCAGAGCTTATAGTGTTGTCACATATCCATGCTTGTCACTCTTTAAGCGATCTTGAGAGTTGTCCTCTTATGCCTCAATTCTTGAGCTAATTGGCATGCATGCTTGTCTTGCATTTCATGCCTTCATTTCAACATTTTGGCCACTATTTTGGACATGGCTGAGGTCTGTCCATATCCGGTTTATGTCCATCTTGTATGCTTGTTTGCATTACATGTTTTTTGCATACTTGTTGTTTACATGATTGTTGGCATGCTCATGTTGCATTGGTTTTGCTTGCATGCTCATGTTGCATTGCATCAAGTTGGCATGCCTTTGGCTTTACTAAGTCAATCATGTTGCATTACTTTGTTCACATGCCATTAGTATTACTAAGTCAATCATGTTGCATTTCATGGTACTTGCATGCTCATATCACATTAGCATTGCTTGCGTGCCATTAGCTTTGTTAAGATGTGCATGCATCGCTTTGCATTTTGTTTGGATATAATATGAGTCCAAACACGAGGAACGAGGGGCATTTCATGCTTGAAGTGATGAAACGTGTCTCAATTTTCGGTCGCCGACCCTCTTGATCAAACATGATAGAGTTTAAGGCATTTATGTGTTTTTTGTGCATTTCATCCACATTGATTTGTGTAACTCGGCCTCTTTGGCCATCATGCATCAAAATGCATGATTGATTGTCCGAGAGCCGAGCACTACACACCTTTGAGCCTTAGACATGATAAGGGGTGTAGTTGTACACACATTTTCTTTCAAATACATTGCCATGCCTCTGTTTGTGCTCTGTTGCAGCAAAAAGGAGGGTTTGCAGGAAGACATGGCCAATTGGCTATCTAGCATGCCGATCGGCTATCAATAATTGGCCGATAGCCTCAAAATTGGTCGATGGCCATTCCTCTTGGTCGATGACCTTTCAGCATGTCCATAAGGTGGATCAGAGGTGTTTTGGAGGTTGGCACAGTTTTCAGAGGTCTAAAACAGTGCAAACAAAGGTAACATGAGGCATGGCAACAGATTTTCGAGCGAAGCCGACCGAGCATGCATCTCTTTATCGCCTGCAAGGCCATTTCAGTATTCATGATTAGTTCGCATAATTTAATCATTTGATTGGTTTTGTAATATTCAGTTTTTTAGTATACCTATTTGTTTCAATTTGGTTGTATAATAATTAATTAGCTAGAATAGTTCGTTAATTAGCTGGTTTGTATTATTCATTCGGACCCTCCTCCGAGAGGGCATATTTTTATAATAAGTGTGTGAGTGTGTGAATGTCTTCCAACCCCACATCTTTCTCCCTTTTACTTAATTGCTTTCGATGGTTAGTTTTAGGGCATGTTTCGATTAGCATCCTTATGTTTGCATGCATACATCCATTCATCTGTCTTGCATGCACCGGGCTCGGCGCATCATACTAATTGCATTGTATTTCAATTCCAATTTGAATATATGTTACCAAGTTGCATCTCATATGCCATCTTAGAATAGCCGAGCCTATTTGTAGTTGCATTTTGCATGTGTTGCATTAGCCATCTTAACATGAACTAGGATCATGCATGATTTCTAACTAGTTCTCTATTTTGGCTCGGAGTACACTGTAAGTGTTTATGCTTTAGCATCTTGCATGAGTGTGAGTGTTACCATGATAGCATGTTTTCCATGAGGCTAACTGCTTAAGTGTTTAATTGCATGAATGCCTGCGGATGAAGGTTGGATTGCTTGAATAGGAACAATTTATCGAAATGCGAGTTTTAAGCCCACTTGGGGTGGCAAAATCTTGTTTTCTAAAGCCCACTCGAGGGTGGCAAATCCACATCTGAGCCTACTTGCGAGTAGCACCTTCAAACCATTTTCAAACAAACAAACATGAGATATTTTGTTCCAACTTAGGGGATTTAGTCTATACTTGTATGTTGTGTACATCACATAGTAATGATAGATTAATAAACCAGAATAAGAACACATGTGCTTTCAAAAACAAAATATCATGTTAGTAAAGGCTGATCTTTAGATTGGGCGAGCGAGGGTGCTCATTGCATGACCTTCCCCTCTCGTACCCAAGTTCCCGAGCCGAGGCAACTTTAGTGATGACAGACATGTGGCCTTAGGCACGAGTTAGGGTTTCTTAAATTTTCCCAAATAAAACATTTAGGTGGCGACTCTGTATCTGGCAAAGCAGTCCATGTTTGGGACTTTTTTTTATTAAAATCAGTTTTACAAAATGATTTACCGGATTCAGACTCTTTGGTGATTTATCGGTCTTGCATTACACTTTACGAGATTAGATTTAGAACCGTGAGATTGAGTCCGAACTGTAGTAGCTTAAGAACAAAATGATTTTGTGCCTTCGCGCACGGAGCCGTGACGTTCAGGCAGGTCTACAGTTTCTGGCGACTCTGCTGTGGACTTAGAGAACTTGACTCAAACTCATGATATCTTGTTTTGATTACACTTAAGTGTCTCTTTGCATTGCATTTGCATTGGTGCGCCTAGGACACCGTGTTTGCCGTATGCTATTCTTGAACGGTTTGCCAGAGGCTTGCTTTGAGAAGCGTGCCATAAGGCTGACCGGTTGTGGGCTCTGCCACGACGGGAACACAAACCCCGATTTTTACCAGGGCACCCTTTTTGACCATTCGACCTAGTGCAAATCGGAAACTGTAGTGACCAATCTAAGCTAGGATAGGTTTCTTACCCTATTATAGGTTGATTGAAACCGCTGTGTGCATAATGAAACCCTAGCTCCTAACAAAATAGGACAGGGAAACCCTACCCCAACATAGGGATGTTTTGGCTCTCACTTGCATGCTATGTGCTTTTAGAGTGCGTCTCTATAGGAATGCATGTATCAGTTTGCAAGTCTGGGTATCAGGCCTGAGGGCATCAGTATTTAGGGAATCAGTTTTACCTGAGGGTATCAGATCTGGGGCAGTGATCAGTGATTGAGAACAATTCTTTCAGCTTGTATTTGCCAACTGTGTGTTGTCTTTATTTAAACTATTATGCTGTCCGTTTTCCTGCTCATTGTTTCCTTATTATGCTTTATTTACATTTTTGCAAGGTAGTTTTGCACCATTACTTTTGACCAAACAGATATTCCCTGAGCACTCTGGGTTAGAGGTCGAAGACTTAATCGATCCGAGGATTTGACAGATGGACAAGCAGTGTTCCTTTCTTTACCCTCGGTTACTAGACGGAGGTCAAAAAGACGCAGTGTATCGGTACAACGGTTGCTAGATCAGTGGTCCTTGAGTAGTCGAGTTGAGATTTTCTAGTGTACTGCAGAGACAGATATACCGGTTGTTCAGTTAGATCAGGAATATGGCAGGTATGGAAGAGATGATACGTCACTTCCAAGAGAGTATGCAAGCCATGCAGCAGGATGCTGCCTGCCAGGTAGAGTTTTCCATACACCAAGCCGAGGTTATGGCCCAATAGGCAGAGTTAATTACCAGGCTACAGCAGCAAACCAGAGCGTCTGCGTCACACCCACCTCCTCCCCTACCAAGAATTCCAATACTTGGAGAGACCGTAAACGTCCAGGAAAATATGGACGTTCCAACGGCGCCAGCTCCGCCCCCAATCCTACCCCAGCTGTCTAAAGCGCCTACCAACCTAATGGATACACCCTTTGAGTTCGAGGTAGATCCCATAACGCTAAAAGTGAGCAAGCTAGAAAAGCTGTTCAACAACTCTCAAGGCGTGAAATCCATTCCGAATATAAAAGATGGGTACACCAACTCGGCCGTGACTCTGCCAGACCGGTTTAAAATGCCGCACATAGACCGTTTCAACGGGTCTGGGGATCCTATGGTACACCTTCGGCTATTCTCAGATATACTAAGGCCGATGGGCCTCTTAAGAATGCAGAATCTTTCCTTGTTTGGTCAGACCCTGTCGGGTGTAGCAGCTATTTGGTATGCAAAACTGGAGGACTCTGTCAAGAGGAGTTGGGAGGAGATAGCTGAGGCCTTTGTAGCTCAATACTCCTATAATACTCAGATCGAGGTCACAACTCGTGATCTTGAGACAACTAGGCAAGAGCCGAGGGAGAGCTTCTCCGACTTCGTGACCCCGTTGGAGGGCACAGGCCTCGATGATGACCATCATACCGGTCGACAAAGACCAAATACGGATGGTTGTGCGCAACCTCCAGCCCAAGCTCATGCAGAAGATGATCGTCCTTCCCCGTCCCACCTTTGTAGATCTACACGAGATAGGGGTGCAGATCGAGGACGCCATGAAACAAGGCCTCATTGATCAAGAGAGAGAGCAGCCCAGGAGGGCATTCAACCGTAGTACGAATGCAGGCACCGGTAGTGCGGCAGCTGCCAGAGCTTCAGATGTGGGTATGGTCACCACCATCACCACCCCAAGAACCCTTACAGCTACACCATTCACTAGTGCGTCCGGAAGTAGCTCACAATCAACCAAGTTTCCACCCCGAGGCTAGAGAACCTTTACCCCGCTATATATGTCTCTGTCCAAAGCTCTAGGGGTTCTGATTAGGAAAGGGCACTTGAAGCCCCTGGAGCCACAGCCATAACCAGACAAACTTCCTCCCTCCCACAACCCAGCTAAATACTGTGTGTTTCACCAACAACATGGTCACGACACCGACCAGTGCTTTAGATTGCATCACGAGATTCAGGATCTCGTTGACAACATGGTGATCGTGCCTCCGGAGAAACCGAATGTCACCACTAACCCTCTCCCACCACACAACAAAGCTCTACCTCCCAAATGCATCAACTTGATCCAAACTGGGGTTATGTCATACGACCTTAGCATATATATCACCCATTCTCACCTACCCAAGTCGGAGGTGGTCATTCCTAATAGTACTGACTTGTGCATGTTGGACATCTCCCAAACCCAACCTGAAACAGTGGTGGTGGCTATCGAAGATAGAATTGGGTCGACTGTGGGAGCAGATGGGGATGATCATTCAGAGCCTGAGGGGTCTACGAGCTTCATGTACAACTTGAGGGGTTAGGCTAGGCCGAATGTGAAATTGCCAGTGGGGGCAGAGATTTGTGTAGTTCGAGAGGATGGACCTAATCAGGGGCTAGATAACCTAGCGGATCTTGGGAGGACATTACGAATCTATAGTTTTCTGAAGAGCAGGACTCAGGGGATATGACTGTCAACTAGTTCGACTCAGATGGGTCAACAGAAACTACTGGGTGGCTCAGCGACGAGCCAGATGTTATTGAGTAGCCTCAGCCAGAACATGGTCCGTTAGGCACGGGGACATCAATAGTGGCCGAAAGGGCTAGGAACCAGTTTGCATCTCCAGAGAGCACTGGTGTTAAGAACTTTTCTCAGAATACGGGCAGTTTGGGTACGGAAGATACTGAACAACAGGCTACACTGAAACAATTTGAGCGGGAAAGGAACGAAGATTCTGAGAGGGCCAGAACGGCCAAAGCCCCTGCGGGGACAGAACATGCTGTGTGCACAAGAATAGAATGTGCTGCGAGCACAGGATCGGAAGGTGCTGTGGGCACAAGAATAGTTGTAACGGAGCCGGACAGGTGTCTGTCGGCCGCCGATGGCATGTGGTGGGAAAATGACAACCTATGTCTTGCCCACACCGATGAAGACTGGGGGAAAGGCCAGCCGGATGATACCTGGTGTGTTGGCAAAGTTGACCACATGACTAGGAGCAGACGGTATTTCAAGCCCCCGCACTTAGATCAACTAGAGGAGTCCGGAAAGGACAAAGAGACAGAGAGGCATAAAGAAAAACTGCTCGAGGAGGAGGCTGTACTGAAACATCTTAAGAAGATACAAGCAGACATCTCCATCTGGGGACTGCTTATGGCCTCAAGAGTTCATAGACAAGCCGTCCTTTCTGCAATGGACAAGGCCAAACTTTTAATTGAGACCACACCTGAGCAGTTGGTAGGGTTAGTCTTTCTGGGAGGAGCTTCCCTGATGATGACCTTCATCGACAAGGAACTGCTGCCTAAGGGCTCGGATCATAACAAACCACTCTACATCTCTGTGGAGTATAGAGACAAATGGATACCGGTGGTTCTTGTCGACACAAGATCCGCCATTAACGTGTGTCCGTCGAGGACAACATATGCAATCGGGTTGAAGCCTACGGATTTTGTGCCAACTACCCAGGTGATAAGGTCATATGACAATACTAGCAGAGAGGTGATGGGGACCATGAAGATTCGGACTCAGGTTGGTCCCGGACAACAGAATATTGACTTTCATGTCTTGGATGTTTTCGCAACCTTTAATCTACTCCTAGGGCGACCGTGGCTGTACTAGGTGAAGGCTGTCTCTTCCACCCTGCATCAAATGCTGATATACCCCCATGGGAAGGGGGTGGCAATTGCCTTTGGGAATTTTTCAATCCATCTGCTGCCAGAGGTTTCTACACCAATTCTGGATATTGAGCATGGTGCGGAGGATGTGTTCCTGTCAGGATTCACCCTAGCCGAGGCCCGGGTTATTCAGAATATCTTAGCTGTTGATGAGGGGTTATATGTCAGTGTGCAGTCTGTGTACCTCATGAATAAGCTCCAGCACATCCCTGGGATGGGATTAGGGAAAAGTGGCCAGAAGGGCATTGTAGCATCGGCCGAAGTGCTGCAAAACCCATATACCTTTGGTTTAGGTTATTTGCCTACCAAAGAGGACTGGGTGAGGAAAGGCAAAGCGATGGCCGGAAGAACCAGAGCCAAGTTGGCCGGGAAGCATTATGAGTTGGTACACCGGCCCATCCAGGGCACCCTAAATGGACGCTTTGTCCGGGAGGGGAAAAACTTCCCGTTCTGCAGCTTCCTGGAGCCATGGCTAAATACAGAGAGGTGGCGATTGCCGGGGTTCGAGATTTTCTTTGACTTGCAATTGTTTGCGGATGATGTTGCCGAATAGTAGACAAACCCACTAGCTGAGGCTGAGCAGTGTAAGGAAGAGGATTTCGAGAGTGCAAAGATTGAAATGGGGGTAGCACTGACTTGTCTACTTTCAGATCCTTTGATCGTACATGAGTGCTTGGGGGATAACTTCTCGGTGTCCATGATTGGGAATGAAGTGGCTGTGAGCCCATTTTCGAACATTCTGGATGTATCCATCGCATCCTCCCTCGTCTGGTAGTACGAGGAGGGATTTTTATCGAGCAACACCGAGTTAGGTAGTGAGCCGAAATCTGATTCCACTGAGTCTTTGGAGTCAAAATTAGGTTCCAACTCGTCTGAGTCTGAGTCCGGTATTCTTGGGGGTGCCAACCTGGATGCCACAGTCCTGTCTAGGTCGTCTTTTTCTTTTTCCTTTGAGTCTGTTGTAACAGAGGAATCAGACAATGTGGAAGTGATTAATGAGAATTGCGCGGCTGTGGCCTTCGAGTACTTTTCTGTGCCTTTGATTTATTGCATTAATCAAGACTTTCAAAATTTTGATGAAAACGATGAGGAAGAAATTCCTCCGATTTTGAAATATTTGCTTGATCAAGAGCAGGAGAGGTTTGTAAAACCGCTGGTTGATGAAATCACCACAATTAATGTGGGTACTGAGAAGGACTCGCAGTTAGTCCAGATCGGGTCCACGTTGTCTTCGGAGGAGCACGAGCGCTTAGTTGCTTTATTAAAAGATTTCAAAGATGTTTTTGCGTGGTCCTACGAAGACATGCCTGGAATCGATCCTGAGATTGTACAGCACCGGATCCCTCTTTACCCAAAGGACCGACCTGTTAAGCAGAAGCTCAGAAGGATCCGCCCGGACTGGGCTCTCATGATCAAAGAAGAGGTCACCAAGCAAATTGACACAGGGTTCCTGCTGGTATCTGAATACCCAACTTGGTTGGCCAATATAGTGCTGGTGCCGAAGAAGGACAGCAGAATTCAGGTACGTATGGACTTCAGGGATTTGAATAAAGCCAGTCCGAAGGACGACTTTCCTCTGCCGCATATTGACTAATTAGTGGACTTCTCTGCTGGGCATGCGTTGCTCTCATTCATGGATGGATTTTCTGGCTACAACCAGATTCTGATGGCACCCGAAAACCGCGAGAAGACTGCTTTTACCACCCCGTAGGGAACCTATTGTTATAAAGTGATGTCGTTTCAGCTAAAGAATATTGGAGCTACATATCAATGAGCTGCGACCACAATTTTACATGATATGATCCATAAAGAGGTTGAGGTGCACGTGGACTACATGATTGTCAAGTCCACGGAAAGAGAGGGCCACTACACCGCCTTGCAAAAATTCTTCCAACGGACCAGAGAGTATCGATTGCAGCTGAATCCTCAGAAGTGTACGTTTGGTGTTACAACAGGGAAAATGCTGGGGTTCTTGATCACATAGAGGGGCATCAAGGTTGACCTTTCCAAAATCAAGGCCATCTTAGAAATGCCACCACCGAGGATTGAAAAGGAGGTGCGAGGCTTTCTGGGTAAAGTGCAATTCATAAGACGGTTTATTACAAAATTAACCTTGACTTGTGAACCACTCTTTGGACTCCTGAAGAAAGGAAATAAGTTCCAATGGGATGGCCGATGCGAAGTAGCTTTTGAACAAATCAAGCAATATTTACAGAACCCACCTGTGTTGTCCCCGCCTGAGCCGGGGAAATCGTTGATTCTGTACCTTTCAGTGACTGAAACTATAATGGCCTGCATGCTTGCACAGGAGTCTGAGGACAAAGTAGAGAAGGCTATCTACTACCTGAGCAAGAAAATGCTGGATTATGAGACCACTACACTCCGCTGGAGAAGGCTTGTTTGGCCTTGGTATGGGTTACCAGGCAGCTGCGGCACTACCTGTTAGCTCACTCTGTAATATCGATTTCAAGATTAGATCCCATCAAATATCTTTTCAAGAAACCAGCACTTACGGGTAGGCTAGCTCGTTGGTTGCTTTTGCTTTTCGGATTTGATCTGAAGTACGTGACGTGCAAGTTAGTGAAAGGAAGAGCGGCAGCGGAGTTCCTAGCCGATCACCAAGTGAAAGGGGATGAAGCAGTTGAGTAGCTGTTCCAAGACGAGGCCATTCTACGTGTCGAAGAAAAAACTTGGACGATGTACTTTGATGGAGTGTCAAACCAATACGGGTATGGGATAGGGGTGTTGCTGATAGCACCCGACAATTCCCGTATACCTCTCAAACTCCGATTCAAAGTATCGAACAATGAAGCAGAGTATGAGGCATGTATTGCTGGACTAGAAGCTGCCCTAGAACTAGGGGCAAAATGGTTGGATGTAATCGGGGACTCGAACCTTGTTCTATCTCAAGCTAAAGGAGATTGGAAAGTTAAAGAAGAAAAGATGAGAATCTATCACCAGGCCTTGGACGTGTTGATTCCTCGGTTTGAGAAACTGGACTTCGCTCATCTGTTAAGAGAGAACAACAGGTTCGCTGATTCATTAGCAACTCTATCTTCTATGATAGACATTTCTTTCAGAGTCTGGATGTGTCCGATCATCATCAAACAGAAATTTGTGCTGGCCGACGAGCTGATTGCTGCCATAGATAAGGTACAAGATGAGAATCCCTGGTATTACGATGTCTGGAACTTCTTGGAAAAAAAGGCGTATCCACTAGGGGCAAATGCCAAAGATAAAAGGGCAATTCGAAGAATGGCTGCTCAGTTCATTGTCTGCGGGGGAAAACTATACAAGAGAGGTCATCTCGGGATGCATAAACTGTGTGTTGATGCTGACGAATCCAAGCGCCTAATGGAGGCCATCCATGGAGGAGAGTGCGGAGCGCACATGAATGGGGTGATGTTAGCCTGGAAGATCCTTAGATAGGGTTATTACTAGTCCACCATAGAGGAGGATTGTATTGGCTTTGTCCGGCGATGCCACAAATGTCAGATCCACGCAACTCGCATGAACATTCCACCGTCGAAGCTGTACAACATGAGTTTGCCATGGCCATTTTCAGTCTGGGGAATTGATGTAATTGGGGCTGTCACTCCAAAGGGGTCCAATGGGCATGAGTTCATTCTGGTCACGATAGACTATTTCACGAAGTGGGTTGAGGCCCAATCTTATGTGGTGTTGAAGGCATCGCACGTTGCAAAGTTCATCCGGAACAACATCATCTGTCGCTATGGGGTCCCGAACGCGATTATTTCAGATAATGGTTCCCACTTCAAGAAGGAAGTGATCGACTTGTTGAAGAAATACAATGTGGCTTTTCATAAGCCATCTATATATCGGTCGCAAACCAACGGAGCAATTGAGGCCGCCAACAAGAACATCAAGTACATTCTGCAGAAGATGGTGGAAACCTACCGGGATTGGCCAGATAAGCTGCCATTTGCTCTATGGGACTATCGAACTTCTACTGGGGCAACTCTGTATTTCTTGGTTTATGGGATAGAGGTTGTTCTACCTATGGAAGTTGAGGTTCCGTCATTACGAGTGTTGGCTAAATGTCAGATAGCTGAGGCAAATTGGCAGTAAAGTAGGTTCGAAGAACTCATGCTCTTTGATGAAAGAAGGCTGAAAGCACTGTACCATGTTCAGGGTTATCAACGAAGAATTGCTAGGGTTTTTAACAAGAAGGTTAAGTCCAGGAATATGAAAGAAGGAGATTTGGTGCTCAAAGACAACCGAGCTCCCATCTACGACCCTAGGGGCAAGTTCAGACCTAATTGGACTGGTCCTTACATCATCAAGTCTATCTGGTCAGGCGGAGCTATCATTCTAATGGACCTAGATGGCCTAGAGTTTTCCCAACCAATCAACATGGACAAGTTGAAGAAATACTTTCCCTGAGTGGCTCGCTAGGCCGAAAACCCGAAAGGGCGACCTAGGCTATAGTTAGAGCATGAAAAATTTGAAATAATAAAAACTGACATCGCAAAGTTGAAAACCCAGAAAGGGCGGCCTTGGAAAAAGTTAGAGCACAAAAGGAGAGTGTTAATACATGAGTGAACCCGAGCTGAACTACGTAAGGCTTGATTCCCATCTTTGGGATATGTAGGCAACTTCATCCTGAAGTCCAGCCATAAACACTTCCAAATCAACTTTGTCCGTGTGATCATGTTGGTCATCTTTGTCTATTCTGCATTCAAGGGGTCGGTTGTGATCTCCAGTACAGTGCTATTCTAACTAGGGGCAACTTTCCAGTTGTTGGGATCCGGGGTTGTGCATCTCAGTGATCTCAGGCGTGTCCAGTTTTGATCCATATCGAAAATGGTTTTGAAAAGTTTTAATAAAAGTTGATTTTTCTCAAATTAATTATTTTACGACTTAGACCATTTTTGGACCAAACAAAAAATTTTTAGTGCCCACAACCTTCAATTACATTGATTTCAGTACAGAGTTCTCCTACTCTTGAATACAAATTGAAGTTGCTTTTTATTACATTCATAAAGAAAACTTGAAAGCACTGATTAAAGCAAATAAATTCGGGGCACAGTTAGGTGTTCCTGTGTCCCCTCCGAGAGCTGGTCGAAGCCTCTGATGCCAAAGTAGGCCCAACCTGCGCCTCTTCATCAAGCCAAGCTATGCACTCATCAGAGAGGGTGCAACTGAAAGTGAGAGCGGGGGCCAGAAGCTCTCTTGTCCTCCATGCTGTGGCATACCGAGCAAGCAGTGTGCCTCAGATCGGAAATGCAGCCATATACTCTATTCCCTATTCTGGGCAGGAATCGGAATGGGAAGTAAAAGATACAGTGTGTCAGGCCGATCAACTGAATCCCGGGCCAGCGGGTCATGCATTAACTCATTGCTGGCAGATTGAGCCAGGGGCAGCGCCAAGCAATGTCAAGAGCAGACAAATTGCATATCCAGTCGCACCACCATCCCTCATCAGGGCCATCGACTAGACATCACCGGAAGAAATAACTGCGAGCTGAATATGCTGGGCATGAGTCCATAATCCTCAACTTATCCATCAACCATATCTAGGGAGGGATAAAAAATGAGAGATTAAAGAATAGAGGTATACGTTAAGAGAAAAAGTGAGAAAAGGGTTTTGAGAGAAGAACCGAGCCTGAGGGCCAAGTGATGTGAGAAACATATGTGAGATAGGGTGGCAAACATTACCTACAGTAGTAGTGGACTCCCCGCGATGAAAAGCGTCCAAACACATCAATGTCTCCGCTAGCGTCATGGCGATGCAGCACTTGCCCTCTTTTAAGCCCTCGGCGACTTCAATCAAACGAGTGCTAAACCCATCGGAGCCTGGGGAAAGCAAGAAATTAGACAACATGCACAAGCAAAGCGCATGTCGCCGATAACCCTGCCAATGATGATCGCCGCGGTCACCAGCATCAGAAAATCGACGAATGAAGCTCGGAATGTCTAGCTCTCTGTCGTGAATCAGTGACCGATCATCATGCAAAGTAAGGTCGCACATTCATCCTAAGGCTTGGATGTAGCCGAAGCGGAATTGAGGCAGGCTTTCTTCATCGCGCTCGGATTCCATTAAAGCTTGGAAGTCCTCGAAAGTGGGACATATCTCTTGTCCGCCAAAGCTAAAAACATGGGTAACCGGATTCCAAAACCTTGCCGCGGCATGAAGGAATGGAAAATGCAGCGGGGTGCGACTCAACGTGAATAGTGCATTGATGCCAAAGCCTCGAAAATTCAGCCTTTCCGAGCCATCCAAGTTGGCAATCCAATTTGTGAGATTTTGGCCAAGAAATGCTTCCATTTGGTGCAAAAACTGAGCTGAAATGCAGAAACTACAATGCTGGGGGCTTTTATAGAAGATAAGGTGTTGAGTGGAAGACAAGTGGCAGCATTCTAGAGGTTCTTGCCATTTTTAGCCAATCGGCCAAAAAGAGTGCCGACTCACCATCTTTTGGCTGATTGGCTAGTAATGATGGCCGATGGTCATTTCTTGTGGCCGATGGCCCCTCACCTTAGCCGATGGCCTTTCCTCTTGTTCTCTGAGCTATCTATGTGTTGGATATGTTGACAACTTGCGACTTGTTCCACTTCGAAGGGCATTTGGTGATGATTTTGCGACGTCCCGCCTGTGTTACTTCAATTTGTTTATCGAGTTATTGTACTTTTGTTTATCGAGTTGTATTTTATATTCTTTAGTCCTAGTCTTGCTTACCGAGTTGTTTTTACATTTGATTAGCTTGTCAAGTTCTTTGTTTTACTTATCGAGTTGTTTCTTTGTCGGTTGGTTCACTAGCTGACTAATGCGATTCGAGTGTTTAGTTTTCAAAACAAAGTTTAATCTCATTTACATTGTTATGTAATGTGGTGTGCTGCGATGCGATGCTTAGAATGCACAAATGTAACACTTTTTCAACAAAAAAGGCTGTTTCATTCAATCATGTTTTCTTTTGCAAAAGTACATAGTTTTCAAGAAAATAAAATCTGCATGATGCAATACAATGTGCAAAACTACAAGTAAAAAGAAAAAAAAAGAAAAAGAAGAGTAACATCTGGATCGGTGCTAGTCGCCTCAAGTACGGGAGTCCGTCCTCGTCCTCTTCCTGGACGAAGGTCCAAGATCGCCACCGCCAGCTCCGCTGTTTGAGCCTGAACCGGAACCATCCCCAGCCTCATCCTGAGACGACTCTACTTCTGCATCAGGCTCGTCAACATCTGGGGCAGGCGCTCGTGAGCTACTCCCAAAGTGAGTACGCCCGGCTCTGCTGTGGCTGCATACTGAGATCCCTCGTCCTGCTCTCCCCGCTCCCCGGGCAGGTACTGAAGGACCTGCTGAAGCACCCCCTGCGGCCGGTATCTGGAATGGAGCCTAGAAAGAACAACAGGAAAATGCATCAGTCATGCTATGCAAAGTCGAGTATGGTATCGAATACAGCGTATGAGTACAGTGTATGAATGCTGTGAGCAGTATGTGAGTTACAGTGTATCAGTGCCGTGAATGGTATGTGAATGCAGTGTATTAAGTGCCATATTGATAATATGATGTATCAAATCATGTATGGAACAAATTATGCAAAGTTTTGGGACTAAGGCCGAAGGAATTTACCGGGATACCGTAAATGCTCAACAGGTCTATGCTCCTCTGTAGCATCCCCATCACTGAGGCTGACAACTCCAAAGTCTGTCCAGTATACTTGATGGAGGCCTGCAAAAAGGTTGACGTAATTAGTATTCTGCGGGATATCAAATGAAATGACATGACTGTACAGCATGAAAAGTCTAGCACATGCTGGGGGTCAAGCCGCGAACTCCGACGAGCTCATGATCAGCTGGAGGAGGAGCGATGGGTATTTGATAAGTCTCCCTACCCTGTCCTCGGCATGTCATGGTGGTGGGCAGCTCTGGCCACTCCGCTCTCCGTCCGCTCTGGGACCCACTTCGGTCACGGGCCTAAGTCGCCCTCGGTGCTCCCGCTCCTCCCACAGGAGTTGCAGGCCTCTCCCTCTCAACTCGACGAGCACTGGCTAGAGGTCGCATCAGATGAGTCCAGAAGAAGACAGTGTAGTCACCCTCATCTCTGAAAAAGTCGACGTCCCAACTGATAATGAAGTCGATCATCTCTTGATGGGTGTACCATTCTGTATGCCTCATATGGGTGGGAGGTGGCCTCGGGATTATCTGCTGTGGCAAGCCAAGGGTCAGCTGCAAGAAGCGCTCACCTAAATACCAAGCTCGGCAGACCAGACCCTCCAGCAAGACCCAGAACTGGGCAGTCTCCCGAGCACCCATGTGCTGGTCTCTTATTGCATCCGGCAACGCGGCCCAGGGCTGCCAGGTGATCTGCAAATGACAAGATACACAGTTTGTTATCTGCTGTTGAAAGTACAATGTAAAGCAAAGCTTAAATAAACTATAATTTTTGAAATACATTAGCTACGGTAATTGTGTCAAAGTATCTGCGGAAGAACAGAAAAGACTCCCGCGGCCTCCGCTCGCACCTCACATCGTATCGATGAGAATATAGGACAGCGAGGGGCATTTCCACCTCCGGCTTTGGAGCAAGCCTCGGAAAGTAGGCATACACCCACAACTACAGAATGTAACAAGGTAAGAATTAGTACGTTTTATTAGTATAGGCAGTATGCAGGTAAAGCAAAAATCAGAGCAGTGTGTGCAGTGTACAGCCAGTGTAAAGCAGATTGCGTGTATACAATGTGTGTGGTGTACAGATAATGTAAAGCAGAATTGTAAAATAAAAAGGAAAAATTTACCTCCCAGGCTCGCCAGTAGCCTCCTAGCAGGTGTCCCCTGTGCCACCCCAATCATAGCGTCGGATCTTGGTCACGTCCACCAACGCACTCAGCAGATAGAGGCCAACTGTGTTCACCCGGTCGGCAAAGAGGGTGGTGCCCAACAAGAACATAAGAAATCCTCGGGCATACTGCTCGATCTCCTTGTGGGTCGTCAATGTCTATACCCGAAAATGGTCCTCGAACCACGAGTATCTCACAAACCCTTGCCGGGAGAGAGGTGGACGAGCGCCGAGCAAGAACATCTGAGCAGCATCCCATTCGCCCGTGTTGGTGTCAAGAGGAATTGGATCACCCC
This sequence comes from Camellia sinensis, assembly GCF_055761805.1. Classification (NCBI taxonomy): domain Eukaryota; kingdom Viridiplantae; phylum Streptophyta; class Magnoliopsida; order Ericales; family Theaceae; genus Camellia; species Camellia sinensis. Next base: position 68,325,621 of record NC_138961.1, on the reverse strand, counting down.
CAACTCTGATGCCAGTGAGCATGGAGAAGTCAAAGGGAGTCATCGTCATCTCCCCCGCTGCAGAAAGGTGGAAGGAATCGGTGGTGTCCCACCACCTTTCCAGCAGCGTGCCTAGAAAGGGCCTACTCACAGTGAGGCACAAGAGTCCCATGCAGAAAATGCCGAAGCCAGCCTCGTCAACGATATGGCGAACCTCGTCAGGTAGCTCCATGTACCAACCCTGGGCAATGGTGTTCCCATACCCCCGGAAGGCATGAGAATCTCCCAGTGTTCAAGACAAATAGATGCAAAGCAGTGTCAGAAATATAGTGTTTGAATATGTTCAAAATTGATGAAAATGTAGTATGTGTGCATGTGTTCAAATTGGCGCAGATATGATGTATGAGTGTGCTCACGGTGAACTAAGCATGTGATTTACAAATGTGTCTGTGATGATCAGATAAAGGGCAGTATCAACTATCCAAGATATACGATTTACATTGCAGAAAGTAAAGAAAAATAGTATACCTCAGCGGCGCTGTAAGAAAGGTGCGACTCCGACTTGCGTAGCAGGAGCTCCATTAGCGCACCTCGCGTGTAGCTCCTGAACTGGCGGATGCTATCGGGAGGCAGTACATGTATCGCGGGCCGGTTTGTTGCCGGGAGAAAAGGTCGAACACTGAGAGGCAAGAGCTCGACCTCGGGATCCGTGTCTATCTCTGGAGGAGTCCCACCCCGTGGAATATCGTCCGCCATCTCGAGAAGAGTGCAAAAATGGTCGAGGGTATGGAAAGTAGGTAAAAATGCAAAAAGTCAACCGAAAGTCAACCTCGAGCGGTGAAAAATGGAGGAAAAAGTCGAAGTGCGGAAGAAGGCACAGAAACCAAGGCTAACTCAGGGAAAACAAACCCCAAGTGGTGGAAATCGAGAATGTGGCATCGAAATCACGTTTCGTTCCGTTCAAAGTGTTTGGAACGAAGAGGGTTTCGCGAATCGAAAGTTGCGAGAGGCTTGAAAACGGGAGAAAAGCACGGATCAAAGGAAGGAAAATGCCCTAGAGAGAGAGAGCAAGAGTTTTCGGCTAAGGAGAAGTGAGGAAATAGGGTTTGGAACCCTATATTTAAAGACCCGAAACAAATGGACAAAATTGCCCCGAATCTGCCACTTTTAGCCGATCGGCCAAATTGTTAGCCGATCGGCTAAATTGTTGGCCGATAATCTCTTTTGATGGCCAATGGATGGCCAATAGCTCTCCCTTGTGGTCGATGCACCTCCAATGCCCTTGTTTGGGTCAATTTTATTGATTGGTACCCTTATCTCTCAAGAAAGTGCTAGAAAATACACTTTTGAAGCTTAAGCGGCCTTCGTGCTGACCTCGAACCATGTCTTCCGTGTTCGGCGCTCGATACGCACGAGGTGTATCCTTTTTTCGTATCCTTTTGTATATTGCAAGATTTGAGAATTGCTCGAGAATTGCTGTTGAATATCTTGCCTTACAAGTGTTTTGTCATATTTGTAAGACACGCGTTTGTTATATGCCTTTTCACTCTTACATTGAACATGCCTCATCTTGTTTTGAAGTTGCATCTCAACATCGCGAATAGCATGCCTTTACCATGCTTACGTTGAACATGTGCCACTCTTTGTTGTGGCATTGTTATGTACATACTATATGCATTGTCGCGTATGCTTTGTTTGCATTGTCATGCACACCTCACTTGCATTGTTATTCACACACTATATGCGTTGTCGTGCATCCCTTTCTTGCATTGTTATGCATATTGCCTGCGTTTTTGCGCATGCTTTTCCTTACATTGTTATGCACTTCGCTTGCATTGTCATGCATCCCTTTCTTGCATCATTATGCACATTGCTTGCGTTGTTGCGTATGCTTCTCACTCGCATTGTTATGCACTTGGCTTGCGTTGTCGCGCATGCCTTACTTGCATTGTTATGCACTTGGCTTGCATTGTCGCGCATCCCTTTCTTGCATTGTTATGCACATTGCTTGCATTGTCGCAAAAGCTTTTCCTTGCATTGTTATGCACTTGGCTTGCGTTGTCGCGCATCCCTTTCTTGCATTGTTATGCACATTGCTTGCGTTGTCGCGCATGCTTCTCACTCGCATTGTTATGCACTTGGCTTGCGTTGTTGCGCATGCCTTACTTGCATTCTTATGCACTTGGCTTGCGTTGTCACGCATGTAGACACCCCATTTTTGACCGTCCTCAAGACTTGGGCGTCACCATTTGAACACTCGGTGATCATCCTTGTTTGTATTCGTCTTGAGTTCCCGGAGGTCTTGGCTAAGCGCCTTGCCTCAGGATCTCTCGACTCGACTGTTTTGTGTTTGGTTTTGCACCAAACACTTTTGTTTTGCCTTTGAGGGGCAGGGAGTGCCTTGATGGCCATCCCCACACATCACCGGCCATGTCTTGAGGCCACCGGCTGTGTTTTGTAGCCATTGGCCAAATGTTTGCCCGGTCGGCACTCTGTTTGGTCGGGCGGCCACTGATTTTGATCAATCGGCCACTTTTTCTGGCCGAGCCCTTTTCTTGAGAGGGTTTGAACCTTTTGAACCCCTATTTTAGCTTCTTGAGGAAGCTTGAACCCTTTGAACCCTTGGTTCTAGCTTCTTGAGGAAGCTTGAACCTTTTGGACCCTTGGTTTTAGCTTCTTGGGGAAGCTTGAACCTTTTGGACCTTTGTTCTAGCTTCTTCAAGAAGCCCTTTGCTCCAAGCTTCTCCAAGAAGCATGAACCCTTCTAAGTTTCCAAGAGAATCTTGCACCTTTTGCACCTTTTCCTCAAGCTTCTAAGAGAAGCTTGACCCCTTTGCCTAGCTTCTCCAAGAAGCTTGGCCCTTTTGCTCCAAGCTTTTAAGAGAAGCTTGACCCCCTTGACCCTTTTGCTTAGCTTCCCTTAGAAGCTTCAAGCCTTCATCTTCTCTATAAATAGAGGGCCTCTCCTCCCATTTCAAGGGTTGAAAAAATCTGATATATAAGATATATATATCACTCTTTCTCTATATCTCCCCCTCTCTCTACATTTGGGTGTGTTAGAGGGTTCAAAAGGGCCTTGTTCTTGGCCTATTGCACACCACTTCATAGCCACACACTTCCATCATCACTTGGAAGTTCTTGGAGCTTGTTTTTAGAGGTTGAGGGTTGCATTTTTGGGTCTAAAGGATGCTGGTTCTTGCTGGTCTTCAAGGGTAACACTTCTTACCCTCTTTATTCCCCGTTTTTGCACACACTTTTATCCTTACTTTCAAGCATATTTGGGCTTTGTCATAAACTGAAAAAAGTCTTATTTTGAGCTCCTTTTGAAGTTTGTTTAATGTCACTTTTGTTTTTGGGGTCGTTTACCCCCTCTTAGGCCTTGTTTGGCCCCGTTTTGTGATATTTTTGGTGAGCTTCGGGACCACCTTGTTTGGGCCTTCTCACCACTGAAATCATGAGGGATTTCAGTGGTGAGGATAGTGGTTTAAGGTCCTAAGAAGGAGAGGGCCATCCCCTCTCCTTGTTGTCTTCAAACTGTGCCATTTTAGCCTCATGTGTGAGCACCATTCTTGAGTTCATGTTGGCCATGTCTTAAGTGGTATTTGTGCTTAGTTTGCCATGATATAACACTATTTTTACTTGGTTTAGACACACCATGCTTGCTTTGCATATTTGTCTTGTAATGCCATGATTTGCCTTAACATGCTTTATGCTTTGAGCCTTGTTTCTAGCATGATTTTGGCCAAGCTTTGTGAAGCTTTTATGCATGTTTTAGTATGCTTTAGCTCTGTTTTCAATTTCTTTGATCATGCTCAACATGTTTCGTATGGTCTCTTTGCATTCTAGCTTGTTAACTTTGGGTGTGTGGGTCACTAGCATGCTTTACTTGGCTTGTTCTCATGATTTGGCATCATTGGAGACCATATTTCAGTCCATGTTCCATGTTTTCATAATTCCATTTTCCATCCCTTTCATGCTTTGAAGAGTTGTTGGCTTATGCTCCATGTTTAGGCCCTTGTGCATGCATGCTTGTGTGTGTGTTTTCATGCTTTTGTTGCATCATTTTGGCCATTGTTTTGGGCCTACTTGAGGGCTGTCCACTTTGGTTCAAGACTATCCTAGCATGTTGTTGCATGCTTGCCTTGTATGTTGTTGCATATTTGGCCTTGTTCCATGTTTGTTACATTGCATTTTGCATGTTTGACACATTGCACATTCGCATGCTTAGCTTGCATACTTAGGTTGCATAGCATTGCATGCATCCCATGCCTCTTGAATTGATTATGATAGAGGTTGGGGCCCATTATTTGTTTTGTGCATTTCATTCCATATTGAAATTGCACACTTTGGCTTCTTTGGGCCATCATGCATTGAAATGCGTGATTGGTGGTCCGAGGGTCGAGTATCATGCTCCCTTGAGTCTTAAACATGACAGGGAGGATGGTGGTGCAAACATTGCTTTGAAAATGCATTGCCATGCCTTGTCTGTCCTCTGCTGCTGTCAAAACAGGTTTCTGCAGGAAGCTTTGGCCGGCCAACCATCCTTAGTGCCGACCGACCAAATATGGATGGTCGAGAGATCAATCAATGGTCGATGACCATTACCAATGGCCGGTGATGATTCCCCTTGGCCGGTGGTACTCTACAGTGTCCATGGAGCATACCTTGGGAGTTATGAAATTTTCAGAGGAGCAGCGCAGGGTAAATAGAGGCAACTTGTGCATGGCGACGGATTTCCGAGCAAACCCGAGCACGCATGCATTGGACCCTCTTCTGAGGCCTTTTACTGCTTTCTTAGCTTAATTGATTTGTTAATTAATTAGGTGGTCTGTAAATTATTTAATTAGCTTGTAGGTTAATTAAATTGTATTATTCTTTGGGTCCCTCCGAGCAAGGGCGAATTTGTAATAAGCGTGCGTGTGTGTGATGCATGTCTTCCAATCCCCACTTCTTTCTCCCTTTTACTTATCTGCTTTTGATGGTTAGTATTAGGACATATTTCAATTAGCATCCTTATGCTATGCATGCGTGCATCCATTCATTTGTATTGCATGCATCGGGCTCGGCGCATCATACTAATTGCTTAGTATCTCAAATCTAACTTGAATACATGTTATCTGTGCATTTCACATGCCATCCATAGATTAGCTGAGCCTATTCTAGTGACATTCTGTATGTGATGCATTAGCCATTTTAACATGAACTAGGATCATGCATGATTACTAACTAGTTTCTTGTTTTGGCTCGGAGTACACTGTGAATGCTTATGCTTTAGCATCTTGCATGTATGTGCATATTAACATGATAGCATGCTTGCCATGTGGCTATGTGCTTATGTGATATAACTGCCTGAATGCCTGTGGGTGAAGGTTGAGCTACTTAAATTGAAACAACGCATTGAATATGAGTTTTAAGCCCACTTGAGAGTGGCAAAATTATATTTTCTAAGCCCACTTGAGGGTGGAAAAATTCATGTCTTAGCCTAATTGCGGGTAGCACCAACAAACCATTTTCAAATAAACAAACATGACGGGCTTGTTTGGTTTGATTTTGGGAGATGAGTTTGGGAGATAAAAAGTACGAAAAGTTGTTTGGTTTGGTTTTTTTTGAAAGATGTTTTGGAAAATTATTTTGAGAGAGAGTTTTGGAAAAAGTGATTGATTTGATGTGTATGAGAGAGAGATTTGTTTGGAAAACTTGTTTGGCTTACAAGTTTTGGAAAAAAATTTTGGGAAAATTTGTTTGGTTTGAGTTTTTCTGAAAACTCATTTGTAGAGAAATTTTCCCAAAAAGTTTTGGGAAATTCAAACCAAACGAACCCGACATGTTTCGTTCCAATTTAGGCAACTTAGTCTATACTTGTTTGATGTGCGCATCACGTAGTAAATCTCGGCTAATAACCGGAATAAGAATGCATAATGTTTTCAAAACTAGATATCATGGTTAATAGAGGCCGATCTTTGATCGGGCAAGCGGGGGTGCTCATAGCTGACCTTCCCTAATCGTACCCAAGTTCCCGAGCCGAGGCAACTTTGGTGATGACGGACACGTGGCCTTAGGCAAACGAGTCAGGGTTTCCTAAATTTCCCCATAAAAATATTTAGGTGGCGACTCTGTATCTGGCAAAGCAGTCCATGTTTGGTACTTCTTTTCTAAAAATCTGTTTTTCTCAAAACGATTTGCCGGATTTGGACTCTTTGGTTCAGATTAAGAACCGTGACAATTTGAGAGTCCGAACTGTAGTAAGCCCAAAATGACCAGAACGGGGGTTCTCCCTCTTGGGACGTTCGGGGACGTCTACAACACATCCCTTTCTTGCATTGTTGTGCACATTGCTTGCGTTGTCACGCATGCTTTTCCTTGCATTGTTATGCACTTGGCTTGCATTGTCGTGCATCCCTTTCTTGCATTGTTATGCACATTGCTTGCGTTGTCGCGCATGCTTCTCACTCGCATTGTTATGCACTTGGCTTGTGTTGTCGTGCATGCCTTACTTGCATTGTTATGCATATTGCTTGCGTTATCGCGCATGCTTTTCCTTGCATTGTTATGCACATTGCTTGCGTTGTCATGCATGCTTCTCACTTGCATTGTTATGCACTTGGCTTGCGTTGTCGCGCATGCCGTTCTTGCATTGTCATGCTCTTGGCTTGCATTGTCACGCATGCCTTTCTTGCATTGTTATGCACATCGCTTGCGTTGTCGCGCATGCTTTACTTGCATTGTTATGCACCCCTTGCTTGCATTGTCACGCATGTTTTACTTGCATTGTTTTGCTCATTCTAGTTGCATTGTCATGCATCTTTTCACTTGCATTGCTATGCACCTTCTCACTCGCATTGTATATGCATGGGTTTATCTCATATTGAAATGATATCTTGATCTAACGATTGAACATGTGTTTTTACTATATTGTACCTGTTGAATTTCTTTCTTTTGTAGGCACGATATTGTATGTACGGTTCATTTGAAGTTGGTGAAACCAGGTCATATTGTATGTACAGTTCATTCAAGAGAAGTTTCAGTTCAACTTGACTGCTACCCTTTTCCACTCGCGTTTGGCATGCATTTGGACGTATCTCTCTCCTCTCGCGTTTGACACGCGTTTGGATGACTACGCTTTCTTGCACAGTCCTTCCTCTCCTGCGTGTGATACGCTGAGAGATCTTGTGTTTGAGATTTCGGGTATCCTCGGTAGTCGCTTTTAGTCTTCTCTGCGTGAGACGTAGTGAGAATTGCATAATTTTCTTACATCCTTTTTGTTGAAATGTGTAGGACTACTCTTTCTTATTCGCTTGCTTAAAATGTTGTATTTGTTTTGCATAAATGCTTCATTACAGCTCTCTTTGCATGATCATAAGTTATGTTTGGCATTGTGCATGTCATTTTCATTTTACCCTTGCATGCGGGCGCATCTCTTTGTTATCTTGTATGCTTGTCCAAGTCTTCGACCTTGTCAAAAATGGGTCATCTCTGGGTTTTGACATTCACTCCCTTCATCTTATAACTTTCGAGTTCTGTCAAAGAGAGGCAACTGTAGACACCCCATTTTTGACCGTCCTCAAGACTTGGACGTCATCGTTTGAACACTCCATGATCATCCATGCTCGTGTTCGTTTTGAGTTCCCGAAGGTCTCGGTCGCGCGCCTTGCCTTAGGATCTCTCAACTTGTCTGTATTGTGCTTGGTTGTGGACCAAGGACTTGTGGATTTGTTTCTGAGGGAAGAGGGTGGCTTGTTGGCCATCCCTACAACCCATCGGCCAAGCCTTGTACTTATCGGCCTTGTTTCCTTGCCATTGGCCATAAGTGGTGGCCGATCGGCACTCCTTTTGGTCGATCGGCCATATTTTCTGGCTGAGACCTTTCTATCTTCTTTTTTAGATATTTGTATGCTAGTTGTGACAGTTGGTGAGCACAGTTTTCATCCTCCATACACGTGTATGGAGGGATTGATTCAAGTCCTTAGCTTGCTCAACAAGCTTAGGAATTGAATTTCTATAAGAAGGGAGACCCCTCTCCCTTTCCAGAGGTTCTGAAAAGTTGATATAGAAGTTATATATCACTCTCTGTCTATATTTTCTCTCTCTATCTCTCTCTATATTTGCACTTGTTTGTGCTCAAAAGTGTAATTTCTTCACACTATTGCACATAAACACACACTCAAACACCATCCTTTTGGAACTGAGGTCCCTAGGAGCTGGTTTTGGAGTTTTTGGATTGGTTTAAGCTCAGAAAAGCTGTTGGAGTTGTGGTTTTGAAGGTGTTCTTCAAGGGTGAGTGAACTAACCTTTAAACCCTCGTTTTGGTTTAAGCTTTTAGACCTCTTTGCATGCTTATTTTGGCTTAACTTTCTCCTACAAAAAGTTCTAATTTTGCATGCTTGTAATGTTTGTTTAAGGTCACTTTTGTATTGGGGGTAATCTAACCCCCCCCCCCCCTTTAGGCCTTGTTTGGCCTTGTTTTGTGCCTCCCTTTTAAGCTATTGGGGCCACCTTGTTTTGACCTTCTCACCACTGAAATCCAGAGGATTTTTAGTGGTGGAAAGGTGGTTTTGAGGTCTCAAAAAGGAGAGGGTCATCCTCCATTCTTGTGTCTTGCATGCTTGTATAGATGGCTCATCAAAGTAGCATGTTTGTCTAGCATGTTTTGGTTCCATTTCAGCAAGTTTTTGGTGTTATTCTAGCATGCCTCAACTCTGTTTTAGGGTGGTTTGATAGCATCTTGCATACTTCACATACTTGTACTGCAATCTTGCATGCTAGCATAACATGCATCATGTGTTTGGACAATCAGTCTTGCATGTTTTGGCTCAACTCCAAGAAGCTTTTAGCCTTGTTTTACCATGCTTAAGCTCTGAGATGTGTTGTTTTGGTCATGTATGCCATGCTTTGTATAGCCATAGTGCATTCTAGCATGTTAGCTTTGAGTTTCCAAGTCAGTAGCATGCATTGCTTGGGCTACTTTCATAATTTGGCATCATTTGAAATGTGATTTTAGTACATGTAGTGTGGTCATACACTTGTATTGTCACTCTTTCAATGCTTTGAAGAGTTGGTGTTTCATGCCTTAAGAATGGGTCATTGTGTACGCCACCATGCTTAGGCCTTTGGGCTGCCATATCAGTGTGTATTTGGTCTCATTTTGCCATGATATAACTCTGATTTTTGTTGTTGGAGTCACCTCATGCTTGGTTTTGATAGGTGTAGTGTAATACTCTTTATTGGCCTTGCAAATCCATGCTTCATGCCCTTCATGCTAGCTTGTTTTGGTGATGCTCCATGCATGTTTTAGACTCATTTTGGCATGATCTATGACTGTTTTGGGTTGTCTTGGTTATAGGCTTCATGTTTTGTACAGCTATAGTGCAATTGCCTATGCTAGTTTCAAGCTTTAAGCCCTCTTGCATGCCATACTTGTATTGTTTGGTTGATTTGGCATCATTCCATGCATGATTTCAGAGCTTGTAGTGTTGTCACATATCTATGCTTGTCACTCTTTAAGCGATCTTGAGAGTTTGTCCTCTTATGCCTCAATTCTTGAGCTAATTGGCATGCATGCTTGTCTTGCATTTCATGCCTTCATTTCAACATTTTGGCCACTGTTTTGAACATGGCTGAGGTCTGTCCATATCCGGTTTAAGTTCATTTTGTATGCTTGTTTGCATTACATGTTATTTGCATACTTCTTGTGTGATAATCCTGGTCCATATTAAGCTAATTAATCTTAATTATGACTGTGATTATGTGTTTGATATGATTTTGAGTGCCATTTATATGAATATTTGTGGTTTTGAATTTCTATCTATTCACCGTAGGAAAATCTGTTTGATTTTCTGCTTTGGAAATTAAATTGAAGGCACTATCAGCCACAAAACCCGAAATTGATTACACCATCGTGATTAGCGTAATTTTTGGAGCCTACGGTGGAATTTAATTGAAAATTGATTCGGATCAGATTAATTACATTAAATTGACGATATAGTTCTCAATTATTTAATATTGATAAATTTGATTAAGGAAAACCCATATAAGGGACCCAACTACACTTAAGCCCATTCTTTTTGAGCTCAAGGAATCTAAATTTGCCCTCTAGAGAGAGAGAGAACCGAAGTTAGAGAGAGAGAAGGGCCAATGTTGAAGGATTTGCTACGGGCTTAAGCTTTGAAGAGCTAGGCTCAAGAAATTGCTGTTATTTGGAAGATTGAACCTCTAGGTGAGCATAAATTCATAAGTATAAGTTTGTAAACTTGTGTATTGAACATCGTTGGGTGATTAAGAACAAGAATTGAGATGAAATTAAAGAATTGAAAGCTTATATGCACATGCAAGTATAGGATCACCATGATTTTGTATAATCAAGCATGTATTAAGTTGAATATGGGAATATGAGTATTAAAGCATACATGCAAGCATGGTTTTGTTGATTTTCATGGTTATGAGCATCATTAGTGCCATTTGAAATGGAATTGGGGTCAAAGCCTAACATGTATGTTGAATTGATAGAGATATGAATTTCGTATGAAGTTTGAATGCATGAGCCATGATTATACAAAGGAATGTTGATTAATTTTGAAGAATTGGACCATGATTTTGAATAATTGGCCACATGTTATTTACATCGACATGCGATATGATGTATTTGCGTGTTTTTGCTACCTTAATTCGAGCTTTGGAGCTTTTGAATATCAAGTTTGAGCCTCAAGAACAATTTTGGATTTTCCAGAATTTGGCATGTTCACTCGAGTGGGGAAAGCGCCGCTCGAGCGGGAAATACGAGCTCCCAGGACTTTTTTGCAGACATGGATGTCCGCTTGAGCGGGGAAGTTCACGATCGAGCGGGGAGCCATGTAGTGAGACTTTCAGCTTGAGCGTCTGAGTTCACGCTCGAGTGTAAAAATGATGCAAGCAGTACTTTTGCAGACCTATTGGGTCCGCTCGAGCAGGAAAGTCCACGCTTGAGCGACGACCCTGTTTCAGAAATTTTGTAAAGGTGTTCTGTGTTTCGTTTTCCATTCTCTTTCATTTCTAAGCACTCTTAGGCATGCATTGAGCATTATGAATGAATTAAAAGAATAAGAAAGAAGCCTAAGAGGGATGAATGAATTAAGGAACGGATAGAATCGTTTGTGACCCATGTGTGCTATGTAATATGTAGGGTCAAGCTCAAGGCTGAATCCACCGGCAGAACACTGTGAGTAATTTCTTAATAAAGATATTTGAAGTATGTTATTTGTCCGATTGCTTATTTCGCTATAAGTCTTATAAGTTCGCTAATTTGAATTATGGACAAATGTTTGCTATGCCAAATGATTGGGCCAAAGGCCAATTTGACATGAACGAAAGAATGATTGGGCCAAAGGCCAGTCTGATATGAATGAAAGAATGATTGGGCCAAAGGCCAGTTTGACATGAATGAAAGAATGATTGGGCCAAAGGCCAGTCTAATATGAATGAAAGAATGATTGGGCCAAAGGCCAGTTTGACATGAATGAAAGAATGATTGGGCCAAAGGCCAGTCTAATATAAATGAAAGAATGATTGGGCCAAAGGCCAGGTTGACATAAATGAAAGAATGATTCAGCCAATGGCCAGTTTGACACGAATGAAAGAATGGTTTGGCCAAAGGCCAGTTTGACATGAATGAAAGAATGGTCGTTCCCGAGCCAGTCTGACATGAATGAACGAATGGATGGGCCGAAGGCCGTTTGACATGAATGAAAGATAAATGGGCCAAAGGCCATTTGACATGAATGGATTGGGCCCGAGGCCATCTGATGTGTTTGGAACAGCAGTCACTTGACCTGTATACACATATACTAGATAGAAAAATGAATTGGGCCCAAGGCCGTCTGATGTATATTGTTCTAATGTGTCTTCTTTATTTGATATTATTCACTGGGCTTTCGCTCACGCTCATTCATGTGTCTGTGGGTGAGCCAAGGGAGGTCCAAACCCAACCTCAGTGAAGTTGTGTGAAACAGTGAAGGTCTTGAAGAGTTAGCCAATACGTCTCACGCACGAGACTTGATCTCGCCATTTTGCCATATTGTTACATTTTGTCATGTTGGCGAGAACTTTGGATTACTGTTGTAATTAAATTTGGTTAGGCTGACAGAGACTTGTATGATCCTGTTATGTAAAGTATATGTATATATTGACTTCCTTTTGATGTGAGTTATTAACGAATACTTTTGTGCAATGTTATGACATGTCCTGTAAGCACAGCTCTATGGACAAAATTGCTTCCGTTTGGCCCTTTAACTCTGTTAAAATATATTTGATGTGGTTTGAAGTCGTAGGTAATCTCGCCATTATTGGCCGGTTATGTCCTTAACCCATGTGGGTGGGTTCGGGTCATGGTAGAGTGGTGTCAGAGCACAAGTTAATAACTCACACACTTGTCCAAATGAGCATTAAGAAGTCTAGAATTTTTTTTTAAGGTGCATCCGTTTGATAAGCATATGATTGTATGCATTGAGAATATATGATAACTTGAGACGTGAATTGTATATATATGTGTTCAAACAAGTTTGGGTTTTGCTAAAATGCAAGTTTATGAATATGTGAATATGTGATTGTTGTGCCTATGTCTATATATATATATGCAAATATTCTGTGGTTATTATGATATGAGTTCATATAAATTAAAGTGAGGACAAGGGCACATGAAAAGTTTGGTACTGTGAGAATTCGATATTGCAAGAAATTTGAATTATTAATGGAAGTTGAGGTATTTGATGAACAATGAAGAGTGTGGAGCTATAGTGATTGCATGATTTGTAATTGATTTTGTATAATGTTATGTTTTGCGTTAATCAATATTACCCTAGTGTTACTCACTTTTGTCTTATGCCCTTAGGAAAAGATGGTGGAAAGTAAGGATGAAATGGAAGTTGAATCCTTATTGAAGCGATTAGAGAAAGTTGAAGAAATGGTAGAAAATATGATGAAAGCTATGCAATCAGGTCGTGAGAAACTACATGATCAAAAGAAAAAGTTAAGTGTGAAATCAATGAGGAGACCAAAGAATATGTTTGAGAATTTTGTGATAGGGGAAGCAAGCCATTCTAATCAAGGTTGTAAAAGAAGTAGAGTTTCCCCAATCTGTCCAATGTGTCATAAGCCTCATAGGTACTTGTGTCATCGACTCACAGGAGCATGCTTCAGATGTGGAGAAATAGGGCATCAAGTGAAAGATTGTCCAAAAACAAAAGGGTGTTTCAAATCACTTAACCAAACTGAAGGTTAGTACTTAATAGAGAAACCAATGAGGATATGGTTAGTACATGCAAGAAGTCTTAAGCCAAAATTTGATATATCTGCATTATCTTATTTGATTATTGAAAAAGTTAGAATTCGTTTGCTCAGATAACTGAGACTCAACCCAAGAATTATTTGTTTGGTGTAATTAAGACATGTGCGTTTGGGAATATGTTTGAATAAGAGGAGAGTTGTACTCATGTTAGGAGACTAACACCTGAATGAATCAGATAAGAATTACCCAAGTTATTGGAATCCTGTCACCATTAAAGTTCCTTAAGAACATCGGAAGAGGAACTTTTTCTTATTCACTCAAGCTATGAACCTAAATAGGTTGGCATCTTATAAAATATAGTAACTTCACGTATGAATAATGGTTAAACCGGAATTATGTAAAGTTCTGCTCTGATCTATATGTCTCTTTAATACTGTTTGGGTGCAGCCCATCGTCTGCTACCTTAGAAAAGGCTTAGTGAATTTTTGCAAAATATGTTTTTGTTTTAACTCTGATATGCTTATGTTCTGAATTTGATATGTCTCTATTTCAGAATTACCCTTATTGTTTGTGCACAAGATGCCTGTTTAAAACTAAGGCTGTTAATATGTGAATAATATCCTTATAAAGATATGTTCGAAATACGTTTTCAAAATTGTTACAAGATGATTATGAAATGTATTCATGGTATCCATTAATAAGGCCCTCGCCTGGGGGAAATAATACCGGAGCCCTTTGTTATATGTGCTTAGAGATCTCTGATATCGACCTATATGGTCCCTTTGATATATGCCTACAAGCCATTTTGTATTTGAATGGGTGTACCACGTATAATGTTTTGTTGATGGATTTTGATACGATAAATGTTCGCTTTGGTAACGATATTTGAAAATGTAAGGATATGTCAAATACTTTACTTTGGAAATGAGTTAATCATTAGGGTTATATTAATAAGTGTTTCTTCGTCATCTGGAGGATTTATATTATTTGGAAATGTTATACTATGAATCTGATTCGATGCTTTCGATATGGATTATTGGGATATAATATGGAATATGATAAGTACATGTTGACCATATGCCTGAGTGAATTGTCTTTGATTTCCGAAAATAAATGACTTTTCTTCTGGAACTAATGGAACAAATCTCCACCCTATTTGATTTGTCAATAAGGCTATTGTGGTAAGAGAAAAGTGAATTTGAGATTGTATCAAGTACCTAATCTATTTTGAAGACTTCATATGGGATGTCAATAACAGAGTATTTTGATTTATTTGAAGTCAAGTTGGATCATGAATATCATTTGTGTTTAATCCTCAATGGTTGGGAGACATATGGATTATTTGGCGATATGTGAATTATTGGAGACATGTGAATAGATGAATAGAAGTACATGAATTCCTCAAGAAAGTGATTGATGAATTTGAGACACGTCCGAAAGCAGAATTCAGCCTTGAAGGTGAAGTGTTGAGGTTTCGGAACCAAATGTGTGTCCCAGATATTCCGGAATTAAAGAAAAGAGTTTTAGATGAAGCCCATAAATTGGTGTTTGCTATGCATCCGGGTAACAATAAAACATATCGGGATTTGAAGCAAAGCTATTGGTGGCCTAAAATGAAGAAAGAGATTGCAGAGTAGGTGTCCAGATGCCTTTAATGTCAGCAAGTTAAAGCTGAACATCAGAAACCAAGTGGTCTACTTTAACCTCTTCCTATTCCTGAGTGGAAGTGGGAACATGTGACTATGGATTTTGTTGTTGGCCTACCTCGGACTCCTCGAGGTATGGACTCTATTTGGGTTGTAGTTCATAGACTTATAAGCCTGCGCATTTTCTACCTGTTAGAACTACATTTAATGCTAATAGATTGGTTACAATATATGTTGATAAGATTGTCCGTTTACATGGAGTTCCGGTATCTATCGTGTCGGATAGAGATCCAAAATTTGTATCCAGATTGTGGAAGAGTTTGTAAGAAGCTATGGAGACAGAACTAAGATTTAGTACAGCATTCCATCCCCAGACAGATGGGCAATCAGAACGGACCATACAGACATTAGAAGACATGCTGAAGATGTGTGCCTAAGATTTTCAGGGGAGTTGGGAAGACTATTTGCCACTAGCAGAGTTCGTATATAATAACAGCTCTCACTCCAGCATCGGTATGGCACCATACGAGGCTTTGTGTTGTAAAAGTGTAGATCACCAATTTGTTGGATAGAAGCCGGGGATAGAGCCTTACTCGGGCCCGAAATTGTGCAAGACACTTCTGAGAAGATCATAACTATTCAACAAAGGCTCAAAACAGCTCAGGACCGATAAAAGAATTATGTAGATGTTCGAAGAAGGCCTCTCGAGTATGAGGTGGGTGACCATGTATTTATCCGTGTGACCCCAATGAAAGGCCAAGTCAGGTTTGGAAAGAAGGGCAAGTTGTCGCCCCGTTACATTGGGCCATTTCAAATTCTGGAAAGGCTTGGTCCAGTTGCTTACCGAGTCGCTTTGCCACCGGGATTTGAACAAATCCATAATGTGTTTCATGTGTCAATGTTGAGGGGTTATCTTCAAGATCCGTTTCATGTGAATGATTATCGCAGGGTAACTCTTGATGAAAATATGGAGTACGCTGAATGGCCGGAAGGGGTCATTGACTGGCAAGTGAAACAATTGAGAAGAAAGTCCATCCCAATGGTGAAAGTGGAATGGAAAGATAACTACGAGACGGATGCCACATGGGAAAAAGAGGATGAAATGCGACTATGCTAGCCACATTTGTTTCCCAACGAAGGTAAAATAAGTTTGGAGGACCAAACTTCCTAAATGGGGGAAGACTGTGACAACAATGGTCCGTATTAGGCTAATTAATCTTAATTACGATTGTGGTTATGTGTTTGATATGATTTTGAGTGCCATTTATATGAATATATATGGTTTTGAATTTCTATCTGTTCACCGTAGGAAAATCTGTTTGATTTTCTTTTGGAAATTAAATTGAAGGCCCTATCAGCCACAAAACCCGAAATTGATTACACCATGTGATTAGCGTAATTTTTGGTGCCTATGGTGGAATTTAATTGAAAATTAATTCAGATCAGATTAATTAGATTAAATTGATGATATAGTGCTCAATTATTTAATATTGATAAATTTTATTAAGGAAAACCCATATAAGGGACCCAACTACACTTAAGCTCATTCCTTTTGAGCTCAAAGAATCTGAATTTGCGCCCTAAAGAAAGAGAGAACCAAAGTTAGAGAGAGAGAGAAGGGCCAATCTCGAAGGATTTGCTAAGGGGCTTAAGCTTTGAAGAGTTAGGCTCAAGAAATTGCTACTATTTGGAAGATTGAACCTCTAGGTGAGCATAAATTCATGAGTATAAGTTTGTAAACTTGTGTATTCAACCTCGTTGGGTGATTAAGAACATGAATTGAGATGAAGTTAAAGAATTCAAAGCATATATGCACATGCATGTATAAGATCACCATGATTTTGCATAATCAAGCTTTTATTAAGTTGAATATGGGAATATGAGTATTAAAGCATACACGCAAGCATGGTTTTGTTGATTTTCATGGTTATGAGCATCATTAGTGCCATTTGAAATGGAATTAGGGTCAAAGACTAACATGCATGTTGAATTGATAGAGATGAATTTGGTATGAATTTTGAATGCATGAGCCATGATTATACAAAGGAATGTTGATTAATTTTGAAGAATTGGACCATGATTTTGAATAATTGGCCTCACGTTGTTTACATCCATATGCTATATGATGTATTTGTGTGTTCTTTGTACCTTAATTCGAGCTTTGGAGCCTTTGAATATCAAGTTTGAGCCTGAAGGACAATTCTGGATTTTCCAGAATTTGGCATGTCCGCTCGAGCAGGGAAAGCGCCGCTCGAGCGGGAAATACGAGCTCCCAGGACTTTTTTGCAAACAAGGATGTCCGCTCGAGTGGGGAGCCATGTAGTGAGACTTTCAGCTCGAGTGTAAAAATGAGGCAACCAGTGGTTTTGAAGACCTATTGGGTCCGCTCGAGGGAGGACCCCTGTTTCAGAAATTTTGTAAAGGTGTTCTGTGTTTCGTTTTCTGCTCTCTTTCATTTCTAAGCACTCTTAGGCATGCATTCAGCATTATGAATGAATTAAAAGAATAAGAAAGAAGCCTAAGAGGGATGAGTGAATTAAGGAACAGATTGAATCATTTGTGACCCATGTGTGCTATGTAATATGTAGGGTCAAGCTCAAGGGTGAATCCACCGGCAGAACACTGTGAGTATTGTCTTAATAAAGATATTTGAAGTATGATATTTGTTTGATTTCTTATTTCCCTATAAGTCTTATAAGTTCGCTAATTTGAATTATGGACAAATGTTTGCTATGCCAAATGATTGGGCCAAACGCTAGTTTGACATGAATGAAAGAATGATTGGGCCAAAGGCCAGTCTGATATGAATGAAAGAATGATTGGGCAAAAGGCTAGTTTGACATGAATGAAAGAATGATTGGGCCAAAGGCCAGTCTGATATGAATGAAAGAATGATTGGGCCAAAGCCCAGTTTGACATGAATAGAAGAATGATTGGGCCAAAGGCCAGTCTGATATGAATTAAAGAATGATTGGCCCAAATGCCAGTTTGACATGAATGAAAGAATGATTGGGCCAAAGGCGAGTTTGACATGAATGAAGAATGATTGGGCCATAGGCTAGTTTGACATGAATGAAAGAATGGTTAGGCCAGAGGCCAGTCTGACATGAATGAATGAATGGATGGGCTGAAGGCCGTTTGATATGAATGAAAGATAAATGGGCCGAAGGCCAGTTTGACATGAATGGATTGGGCCTGAGGCCGTCTGATGTGTTTGGAACCGCTGTCACTTGACCTGTATACACATATACTAGATAGAAATATGAATTGGGCCCAAGGCCATTTGATGTATATTGTTCTAATGTATCTTCTTTATTTGATATTATTCACTGGGCTTTCGCTCACGCTCATTCATGTGTCTGTAGGTGAGCCAAGGGACGTCCAAACCCAGCCTCAGTGAAGTTGTGTGAAATAGTCAAGGTCATGAAGAGTCGGCCAATACGTCTCACGCGCGAGACTTGATCTTGCCCTTTTTCCATATTGTTGCATTTTGTCATGTTGGCGAGAACTTTGGATTACTGTTCTAAATACGTTTTGGTTAGGCTGACTAAGACTTGTATGATCCTGTTATGTAAAGTATATGTATATATTGACTTCCTTTTGATGTGAGTTATTAACGAATAATTTTGTGCAATGTTATGGCATGTCATGTAAGCACAGCTCTATGAACAAAAGTTTGAAATTGCTTCTGTTTGGCCCCTTAAGCCTGTTAAAATATAGTTGATGTGGTTTGAGGCCGTAGGTAATCTCGCGATTATTGGCCGATTATGTCCTTAACCCATGGGGGTGGGTTCGGGTCATGACATGTTGTTTACATGATTGTTGGCATGCTCATGTTGCATTGGTTTTGCTTGCATGCTCATGTTGTATTGCAGCAAGTTGGAATGCCTTTGGCTTTACTAAGTCAATCATGTTGCATTACTTTGTTCACATGCCATTAGTATTACTAAGTCAATCATGTTGCATTTCATGGTACTTGCATGCTCATATCGCATTAGCATTGCTTGTGTGTCATTAGCTTTGTTAAGTTGTGCATGCATCGCATTGCATTTTGTTTGGATATAGTGTTAGTCCAAACACGAGGAACGAGGGACGTTTCATATGAAACGTGTCTCAATTCTTGGTCGCCGACCC
Organism: Camellia sinensis; assembly: GCF_055761805.1. NCBI lineage: Eukaryota > Viridiplantae > Streptophyta > Magnoliopsida > Ericales > Theaceae > Camellia > Camellia sinensis. Next base: position 68,306,607 of record NC_138961.1, on the reverse strand, counting down.
TCTTGATCAAACATGATAGAGTTTAAGGCATTTATGTGTTATTTGTGCATTTCATCCACATTGATTTGTGTAACTCGGCCTCTTTGGCCATCATGCATCGAAATGCGTGATTGATGGTTCGAGAGCTGACCACTACACACTTTTGAGCCTTAGACATGATAAGGGGTGTAGTTGCACACACATTTTCTTGCAAATACATTGTCATGCCTCTGTTTGTGCTCTGTTGCAGCAAAAAGGAGAGTTTACAGGAAGACATGGCCGATTGGCTATCTAGTGTGCCAATCGGCTATCAATAATTGGCCGATAGCCTCAAAATTGGTCGATGGCCATTCCCTCTGGCCGACGGCCATTCCTCTTGGTCGATGACTTTTCAGCATGTCCATAAGGTGGATCAGAGGTGTTTTTGAGGTTGGCACAGTTTTCAAAGGTCTAAAACAGTGCAAACGAAGGCAACATGAGCCATGGCAACGGATTTTCGAGCGAAGCCGACCGAGCATGCATCCCTTCATCGCCCGCGAGGCCATTTTAGTATTCATTATTAGTTCACGTAATTTAATCATTTGATTGGTTTTGTAATATTCATTTAGCTTAGTATAGCTATTTATTTCAATTCGGTTGTGTAATAATTAATTACGTAGAATGGTTTGTTAATTAGCTGGTTTGTATAATTCATTCGAACCCTCCTCCGAGAGGGCGTGTTTTTGTAATAAGTGTGCGTGAGTGTGTGAATATCTTCCAACCCCACGTCTTTCTCCCTTTTACTTATCTACTTTCGATGGTTAGTTTTAAGGCATGTTTCGATTAGCATCCTTATGTTTGCATGCGTGCATCCATTCATCTGTCTTGCATGCACCAGGCTCGGCGCATCATACTAATTGCATTGTATTTCAATTCCAATTTGAATACATGTTACCAAGTTGCATCTTATATGCCATCTTAGAATAGTCGACCTATTTCTAGTCGCATTTTCCATGTGTTGTATTAGCTATCTTAACATGAACTAGGATTATGCATGATTTCTAACTAGTTCTCTATTTTGGCTCGGAGTACACTGTAAGTGTTTATGCTTTAGCATCTTGCATGAGTGTGAGTGTTACCATGATAGCATGCTTGCCATGAGGCTAACTGCTTAAGTGTTCAATTGCATGAATGCCTGTGGATGAAGGTTGGATTGCTTGAATTGGAACAATTCATCGAAATGCGAGTTTTAAGCCCACTTGAGATGGCAAAATCATGTTTTCTAAAGCCCACTCGAGGGTGGCAAATCCACGTCTTAGCCTACTTGCGAGTAGCACCTTCAAACCATTTTCAAACAAACAAACATGAGATGTTTTGTTCCAACTTAGGCGATCTAGTCTATACTTGTATGCTGTGCGCATCACGTAGTAATGATAGATTAATAAACCAGAATAAGACCACATGTGCTTTCAAAAACAAAATATCATGTTAGTAAGGGCCGATCATTAGATCGGGCAAGCGGGGGTGCTCATTGCATGACCTTCCCCTCTCGTACCCAAGTTCTCGAGCTGAGGCAACTTCGGTGACGACAGACACGTGGCCTTAGGCATGAGTCAGGGTTTCCTACATTTCCCAAAATAAAACATTTAGGTGGCGACTCTGTATCTGGCAAAGCAGTCCATGTTTGGCACTTCTTTATTAAAATCAGTTTTACAAATCAATTTGCCGGATTCAGACTCTTTGGTAATTTATCGGTCCTGCATTACACTTTGCGAGATTAGATTCAGAACAATGACATTGAGTCTGAACTATAGTAGCTTAAGAACAAAACGATTTCGCGCCTTCCCGCTCGGAGCTGTGACGTTCGGGCACGTCTACAATGGCGCTCTTCCGTTGCCACCAACTCTGGTGCAAATCTGGATAAACTAGAAAAGACAGCTTCAAACTCAGCCACAAGCATGTCGAGCTATTTGAGGTCTTTAAACTCTTGCCTCAATCTCTCTGTAGCAGTGGGAGGTATGTACTTATCTTGGATGGCAACCACAAAAGCTTCCCATGACGGTTCCACCCTACCCTTGGCATACTTCCACCACTGGCCTGCATCTCCTTTAAGGTGGTAACTCGCTAGAGTCACTCTCAACTCGCTATCATCAATGTGACGCATCTCAAATGTCTTCACCGTTTGTTCAAGCCACTCATCCGCTTTCTTAGGCTCGAGGCCACCATGAAACTCATCCGGTTTGGCACGCAAAAACTCTCTAGTGAGAAAACTCGCCCTCGACTCTGCGGTGTTCTCTCGGGCTTGATTCTCTACCCTAAACAAGTTCATAGCCCTTGCTATTTCTCGGGCTAGGGTCCCTATTGCGATATGACCCACTGGTTCGGCCACATTAGCTTGGCATGTCCCTTCCTCTTGTACCGGAACTCCATGAACCGGTTCCTCATGCACACCCCGGCGAGCTCTACCACGCCTCCTGCCTCTACCACCCTGGGTTTGACCTCTTCCTCACATCCTATGAAGGACAAAAGAAATAATTTAGCACACTAAATCATATGTGCCTACAATTTACCTCACACGTTTGACCATAAAAAGTCTATATATATCTCTATCATATAAACAAGTTAACTTCACTCCACATAAGCAGTTAGTCATATAAACACATGCGGATTATTTTTTCATGATGAAATTCGTCCCACAAAAAAAACCAAGAATTCTTAGTAGAACAAGTATTGATCAAGTACGCTTATAAGAAGACCTCAAGGAATTTAACAGGCGCAAACAACATCCAAAAAATCCAATCCCATAACCATATAGCCACATAAGCATGTTATCACATAGTCACAAAATGCATAACATCTTCTTATCGTGCAACCTATCATTCAGCATGAACCCAATGTGGTAAAACAACCACTTCCAATGAGCTCCAAGTATTCGAACTCAGTAGCTCTAATACCAAGTTGTAACGCACCAAATTTCTAGCCCAAATGATAATGCAACAATCATGGCTCTTTAAAGGAAAATCAAAATAAATTCCTATACTTGCATTACATGGCACAAATAGTTCTCATGCGATAATACATTCAGTTCAAAACAAAATAAAACAAACAAATAGATACCCTCAAGGGTTTACAAGTTTCCAAGGCTTAAGCCCGGTTACACAAAATGGTTATTCAAACCCACACAAATACAGCCCTTGGCTTACAAAACTGAGTCACGCAAAATAAGATCATTGTACTCCCAACACACACACTTCCATGCCCCTAGTTGGGTGGAATCACCGCATCTTTTCCTGCACAAGAATCTTGTAGGGTGAGCATAAAGTCCAGTAGGAAATTCTTAACAAAGTATATACATTTTATACAAGTCTCAAGAGATAAAATGCACATGCCATGTTATGCCCTTTTTGAAGATAAATCACATTTTCATCTTTTGAAAACCATCATGCTCAATGATGTCATGAAATTTCAATTGTTCAAAACTTAACAATTTATTTCAAGGGCGGTAAATACGACTCTGGTAATCCCTAGGCTGGTGTCTACAAGCAGACTATACAAGTACTACCAAATTGTCATTTTTACCGGTATTAACCGGAAGACTCGACACCTATCCGCCCGGGTTTTTGGTCTTTCACCCCGGACCCTCAGGCCGACTTATTCAATATCATCTACACCACCTATCAAGACTTAGCAACATATTTACCCCTGTGGAGAAGTGGTTTGGAAATACTCTTCAAATCCTGGGGGACGCTCATAATCCTCGAATAGACACCTGAAAAAGAAATGAACACTCCGGTCGAGGGTGCTGGAATTAGCACTCTGACGGACAAGTCAGTCTCTACTCTCCCTGGGTTACTTGTCTTTTAAGTTAAGCATACTAGTTCTTACATACCTTCCTCTAACTGATGATCCCGTATTTATATTACTCAATTTATTGGGCCTTGGGACTGGGCCCACTCTTGATTTTCCATATAACTATTTATTCGGCTTCGGTTGTAGCAAACCGCTTCTCACTCGGCCCCTTACTCAATCGGGTATTTGGCTGAATAGGACAGGATTTAAATTGCTGGCCGGGGTCGAATGAAATATATATGTTTTGACCCAAGTCCAACCATTCGGCCTCTTTATGACTCTCAATATTCGGCCCCCATAATTGTCCCCTAAGCACTTCACTTACGACAGTTAGCTGGAGTGTTTGGTTTTGAACTTTGAAAAGTCAGAGCCAAATTCAGCGGCTAACCTTATTTCAATGCGGATGTCAGAGCACACGCCTCTCGGTTATCATTTCAACTTTCCACCGCTTCGTACGCCTCCATTTATTATGATTTAAAATCTTGTTGTCTTCTTGAACACACACATTTTGGACGCTTAAAATTTTTGAACCGCCTTCCGACTCGTCTCTACAACTTCCATTCGTCCTCCATTGTCTTCCTCATTTCTTGTAAGTCTCCTTCCTCTCTGCTTTCTCTTTGCTTTGAGTCCTTTTTCCTGGTTTGCCCTTAGTTTAGCACACTCCTATAAGCTGATCAAAATGGCAAAGCATCTGAAGGGCCTCCTCTCTGCGGATCGAATTTCTGGCTTTTGACGCCATTTTTCTATCCCTGAAGATGTCCGTTTGTCGCTTGTGACAGACGAAACTCTCGATATGGAGAGGGACAATGAAAGCACAATCGTTTTCCCTCTCTTATCGATTGCGGAGGGTGGAGCCCGTTTCTCGCTTCATCCATTCCTTAGGGTTGTCCTTCGCCATTGGAGTCTAATCCCCTCTTAACCCAATGTCAATTTTTTTTGAATCATAATGGGGATTATAGAGCTAAACCGTCGCCTTAGGATTAACCTCGGCATACTTGCTATTCAGCATTGTTACGCCTTGGCAAAGTCTTTTGGTCGGCATGGACGCTATTTCCTTAGGGCTAAGGACACCAACCATCAACTAGTGACTATGCTCTCCAGTTCTGGAAAGCGAGTCGATGACGTTATGGTTGTTGTCTGAGGCAATTGGGAATTCAGCGAAGGCGAGGATTGCCTTGATCTTATTCCTAGACGGAGGGACGAACCAGGTGGTCGTATAGCTTCATGTGTTTATTTTTTGTTGTATTTATAAAGCTTCATTTTTGAGACCTCATGGTTTTGCTTATGCAGGAAACGACTTGAAGAAAGTCCTGACTTCAACCGACGACGCCGTTCTTTCAGAAATCAAAGTTGCGCTCAAATACTTCGGCCATCCGAGTCTTCAGAAATAGGGAAGGGCGGCCCACATTCTACTTCGCTACGATCTGACATATACGACTTTCTCGACGGCAGAAAACATCCCTAATCCAAAGGGTGAAGAGTCTCTTACCGCTCTTATCTTGACCGACTTCAAAGACTTGCGGCAAGTTGGTTTGGAGGGGTCTGATTCGGAGCGGGCCAAAGTAGCTGAGATTGCTGAATCAAACCAGCCCGAGGCAGAAGTGGTCGAAGCTTTGAAATTGGCCTTCGAGCAAGTCGGCTTCAATTCAGCCAACCCTCCGTCCACTTCGGGCCGAGGGGACATTCTGTTTGACGACATTTTTAACGGTTTAGAGGACCTTCCTGGTGCATTCCCCGAGGACATTGTTGGGTTAAGTCTCACATAACTCGCAAAAAAGAGGAACGTGGAAAGGTTGGCCACGCGGCAAAGAGCTAAGGCCATTCGATCTGAAGTGCCACCTGTTGCCGAATCTCAGCCCTCCCTGCCTATTACCAAATCTCAGCCCTCCTTACCCGTTATTGAGGAGACGAGCCAAAACTGATTGGTTGAGTCCGAGGTGGTTGTTCATGGGGCTGAGCAAAGGGCAGACAAGCATCTTGTTGAGGTCGAGGCTAGCTTAGAAGAAAACCGTGCCGACAAACGACCTCGTTTAGAGGAATCAGATGTGATTTTGCTCTTTGTCATTCAACCGAAGCTAAAGAACACGCCGATCTCCTCTAATGCTTCCGCAATTAAAGACCCTGCCGTCGCACTCAGCATGGCTACGTCCGTCTCATTGCCGGCTGACAAGGCGGTTTTCAGGGCGGAGCCGGATCTGGTGGCGATAGCACTAGCCGCTCAATCGGCTCTTCTGGTATATACATTGACCTTTTCTTTCCCTTTTAGGCAAATATTGCTTTGGTTTTAATTTTCTATTTCGCAGACGATCGGGAGAATAATCGAGATAGGTCGTCGCCAGCACGACGCCGTCGAACGATTTGGTCGTTCACAAACGGAGGTAGAGGGCCAAAGGAGCAGGGATGACTTCGAGGCGACGGGGGCAAAAATGAAAAGCGCCAGGGTCGAGGCCGAGATGGAGAGGGCCCGTAACATGGATCAACTGAGATTGGCCCCCGAGAAGAGGGCGGATGCGAGTGAAGACATGCTCAAGTTGGCTCAAGAGGCGATCTCCAAACTGGAGGCTGAGTTGGAAGAAATAAAGAAGGCGAAGGAAGCAGCCGACTCAGAGGCTTCCAAGGCATTCGAGGCCGGGAAAAGTGCTGCTTTCGCCGACTATGTAGATGATGTCCCCAAATTTGAAAATCGAGGATTCAAACACGGCTGGCTCAAAGCCCTTGCGGCTGCTGATGTGACATTGGCTATGCCGATTCCATACGAGCAAGTGGATGTTGAGCTGCTAGACTCTGACTCCGAGGACTAATTTGGGTGACAGTTGTTTTTGTTTTAGGATTTCGAATGTATTTTTACAGCTTTTCGTTTAGTAGTTTTCATGTATTGCTACAGTCATAGTTTTTTGCTAGGCATTTTCATGCGAACTTGTAGCTTTTTGTTTAGTAGTTTTCGTATGTAAAATGGCTACAATTTGTGCCCAATTTACTAATGAAAATTTCGTTTTTACTTTGCTATTATTTGTGCCAAATTTTGTTATTGATGAATGGTATTGCTTTCAATTGTAAAATGTCTACATTTTGTTTTCAATACCAAGTATCGTAATTCATGGAGTGGTTGCGGCATGAATCAATCGGCATTCGATTTAGGTACTTGGCCGATCAAATTAATAAATCTGACCTTGCCCCAGCCAGTGTATGAGCTTCAGAAGCCGAATAGGACCAGTTCGTGGATTGGCTGCGGCATAAATCGATCGGCAATAGGTTAGATACTTGGCCGATCAGATTAATAAATTTGTCCTTGCCCCAGCCAGTGCACGAGCTTCAGAAGCCGAATAATAGTAGTTCACAGAATGGCTGCGGCATAAATCGATCAGCATTCGGTTTAGGTACTTGGTCAATCAAATTAATAAATTTGACCTTGCCCAAGCCAGTGCAGAAGCTTCAGAAGCCGAATAGGACCAGTTCGTGGAATGGCTGTGGCATAAATCGATCTGCATTGGGTTTAGATACTTGGCCTATCAGATTAATAAATCTGCCCTTGCCCCAGCTAGTGCACGAGCTCCAGAAGCTGAATAGGAGCAGTTCATGGAATGGCTACGGCATAAATCGATCGGCATTGGGTTTAGATACTTGGCCGATTAGATTAATAAATCTGCCCTTGCCCCAGCCAGTGCACGAGCTTCAAAAGACGAATAGGACCAGTTCATGGAGTGGCTGCGGCATAAATCGATCGGCATTCGGTTTAGGTACTTGGCCGATCAAATTAATAAATCTGACCTTGCCCCAGCCATTGCATGAGCTTCAGAAGCCGAATAGGACCAGTTCGTGGAATGGCTGCGGCATAAATCCATCGGTATTGGGTTTAGATACTTGGCCGATCAAATTAATAAATATGCCCTTGCCGCAGCCAGTGCACGAGCTTTAGAAGCCGAATAAGACTAGTTCGTGCAGTGATCCGATCGGCATCTGGCTTTTGGCGTTTAGTATTATTGACGTCGCCACGGGGGCACTGCATACATTAAGAATAAATGCGGTGAGTTCGCGCCAGTGATTCCATTTATTCTTATTCAGACTCGATTAAAACTAGCTTGGGGTAAGTGCGAATGTCAAACAGACTATTCGTCAATAGCAGAGGAGAAGGACAAACATTGGCTGAGCTAGACACTATAATAAATCGTAGTAGCGAGCCTTCACGCACGGGAGGAACGACGTCCAAGGAACGGGAGAAACATCAGCCCCCAAGTCGTCGAAGTAGATCACCCCAAAAAGAAAAATAGCAACGGGAAAGCTCCCCGCGACCGCGACCGAGAAATGAGCCTGATACGACGCCACGACCGTTGAGTTTTTCGATTTTCGTGGGGAATAAACTGATGACGGAAGCGGATTCCATCGTTAACGATCCATGTGTAGCAGTCGAGTTTGCTCGACAGATCTTTCCACCGGAAGTCCAGTAGTCGATGGTTGGACGACAAGATTTTGAAGTATTTCGAGAAGGCATCCATGGGGTGGTGAAGGGGCTGTACACCACTTATGAAGTCGGCATGCGTTTGTGCCCCGCACGATGGGAAATAGAGAAGAAAGACAAACGAATTCACTGTTTTGAGGCTCGCGTGGAGACGGCCGAGCGTGAGCTTAGGGAGCTTAGGAAGGCTCAAGCCACCGAGCCGCGTGCGGCGGGTCAATCTAACCCGGTCGTGGAGGAGAGAGTGACCCAACTGCTGTTAAGTCATGCCATTGCCGACCAAGATACGGCAAGCATGTTTGCCGTAGAAAATGCGAGGACCATGGGTTATGAACAAGGCTTCCATGTGGGCCGGAAGGTTGGGATCGACAAGACCAAAGAGAAACTTGCAGAGGAGGTCTGCCGATGCAAGAACTGGGCTTTAGGCACGGTTAGATCAAGGCACTTCAAGCTGCGAAGGCTCTTCGAGCAGAGGGTGTTGATTCGGCGTTACCGCTGTACCAACGTGATCACTTTCCCTTTTCCGCCTTTGAAGTCGAAAGGAGTGACGATGAGGGAGACGCCGTATAAAATTAGACATTGTAGGCATTGTATGCAAAATTTATGTAATTTTTAGGTAATTGAATAACAGTACATTTTCCATTTCAAGTGTTTTCAAGTGTTAGCACACTTTCTGATTGCATTAGTATACTCTATTTCAATCAACTAATCTAAGGACATATTTCGTTTTGAACGTTCACATGTTGTAGCCTGCGTTTATACGGCATTTTTCGCCATGCGTTTATACGACATGTTTTATTTTATTTTGAATGTTTGATGCCCCAGCCTTCGTTTATAGGGTTTCCCCCATTTCACGTTTATACGGTGTCATGCACTAATGGGTCTTCGAATTCGGAGACATCCAATCGTTATATCCACGATGGGCGGTTCGAATCTAGAGACTTATTCGGCCCAAAGGTCCTGCGCTGATGGGGCTTTGAGTCTAGGGGCTTTGTTTGGCCAATCGTGATATCCACGAAGGGCACTCCAAATCCGGAGACTTAATCAGCCAAAAGGTCTTACGCCGATGGGGCTCCGAGTCCGGAGGCTTTCTCGACCCAAACGTGTCATGCGCCGATGGGGCTTCGAATTTAGAAATCGCTTGGCCAATCGTGATATCCACGAAAGGCGCTCCAAATCCGAAGGCTTTATCGGCCCAAAGGCGTCATGCGCCGATGGGGCTCTAAATTCGGAGACTTGTTTGGCCAATCGCGATATCCACGAAGGGTGCTTCGAATCTGGAGGCTTTATTTGGCCAATCGCGATATCCACGAAGGGCGCTCCGAATTTGGAGGCTTTACCGGTCCAAAGGCATCATGCGCCGATGGGGCTCCGAATTCGGAGACTTTGTTTAGCCAATTGTGATATCCACGAAGGGTGCTCCTAATCCGGAGGCTTTACCGGCCCAAAGGCATTATGGGCCGATGGGGCTCCGAATTCGGAGACTTTGTTTGGCCAATCGTGATATCCACGAAGGGCGCTTTGAATCCGGAGGCTTTATCGGCCCAATGGCGTCATGCGCCGATAGGGCTCCGAATTCGGAGACTTTGTTTGGCCAATCATGATATCCACAAAGGGTGCTCCGAATCCGGAGGCTTTATCGGAACACTTTTGAACTGATTTCACAATAGGTAAACAGGGATCTTTGCATTACAAGAGTGGAGAGTGTACATGGTGAATCATTCAGAACTAGTATCATTCCCCACAAGTCAGGTTCAATGGACATGTCTTTGAGCCGATATGCCCCTACTCCCGCGATTGAATCAACCTGATAGGGGCCGTCCCAGTTAGAACCTAGTTTTCCATTAGTCGGTTTCCTAGCAGCTGGAAATACTTTCTTAAGGACCAATTCTCCTAGCGTGTAGCGGCGCAGCTGAACACATTGATTGTACGACTTAGCAAGCTGTTACTGGTATCGTGCCATGGATGCAAGGGCACGGTCTCTTCGTTCTTCGATCAGAATCAAATCCAAAGCCAACATCATGTTGTTTCGGCCCATATCAAAAACTTGCGATTCCAGGGTTGGGTGGCCAATCTCCAGGGGTATGATCGCCTGGGTTCCAAAGCATAAAGCAAATGGCGTTTCTCCAGTAGATCGCCTTAGCGTAGTTCGATGAGCCCACAGTACACTCGACATTTCTCTGACCCATTTGTGTTTAGCTTTCTCCAGCCTCTTCTTGATGTCGTCCAAGATTGATTTGTTCGAGGCTTCCGCTTGACCATGGCTTTGGGTGTAAGCCAGCGTGGAAAAGTAAGGCCGGATACCATACTTGTTGCACAGCTCTCGGTAGACGCCACAATCGAACTGGGTGCCGTTGTCTGGGATAAGAGCTCTTGGAATGCCGAATCGTGTTATGATATTTCTCCAAACAAAGTTCTTAACATCAGCATGTCGAATGTGCGTTAATGCCTCCGTTTCGACCCATTTTGTGAAGTAATCTGTCGCGACGATCAAGTATCGCTTGTTCCCTAGGACCCTCGACAATGGTCCTACGATATCAAGTCCCCACTGGGCGAACGACCAGGGGCTGGTAATAGAGCTTAACTCTTCAGTAGGTAGATGGGTTAATGGGGAGAACTTTTGGCACTGTTCACATTTTTTCACATAGCATTCAGCATCAGATCTCATTGTCGACCAATAATACCCCTGTGTTATAGCTCGATGGGCCAAAGAGCGCTCGCCAGAATGTGCGCCACAATTGCCTTCATGTATTTCAATCAGCAGCTCTTCGACTTTGTCCGGATGCACGCATTCTAGGTATGGACCAGAAAGGGATTTTTTATAAAGCTTTCCTTACGGATCCAAGTAGTAACGTAGGGCTTTGTTTCGCAGCTTGTGCACTTCTTTCTTCTCCTTTAGGAGCTGTTCGGAAGATAGGAATGCCGCAATAGGATCCATCCAACTCGGTCCAGATTCTATGCCATTAACCAGATTTCCTCTAAACCCACCTTGATGGTCAATTTAATCTCTGAGTTAATGGCGGAGGCTAGGCACGCCAAGGCATCTGCATGTGTGTTCTGATCACGTGTTATCTGATTCAATTCATGATGGTCAAATTTTGCCAGCAGGGAGTTAGCCGTTTTCATGTAAGCCGCCATACGGTCATTTCTTACCACGTACTCCCCTTTTAGCTGATTGATCACCAATTTTGAATGGCAAAATACAAGCAAGCACAGATGTAGACGTCCCCCGAACGTCTCGAGAGGAATGAATCCCCGTTCTGTTTGTTTGTGGGTTTGCTACAGTTCGGACTCAAATTGTCACGGTTCTTAATCTGATCGCACAATGTGCAATTTGAGATTGATAAATCACCAAAGAGTCCAAATTTGGCAAATCGTTTTGAGAAAATAGATTTTTTGAAAGAAATGCTAAACATGGACTGCTTTGCCAGATACAGAGTTACCACCTAAATATTTTTTATGGGGGAATTTAGGAAACCCTGACTCGTTTGCCTAAGGCCACGTGTCCGTCATCACCAAAGTTGCCTCGGCATGGGAACTTGGGTACGATTGGGGAAGGTCAGCTCTGAGCACCCCCGCTTGCCCGATCCGAAGATCGGCCTCTACTAACCATGATATCTAGTTTTGAAAACGTTATGTGTTCTTAATCCGATCAATTAGCTAATCTTACTATGTGATGCGCACAACACAAAAGTATAGACTAGATCGCCTAATTTGGAACAAAGCATTGCATATCCGTTTGTTCGGAAAATGGTTTGAAATTTGCTACTCGCAAGTAGGCTAAAATACGGATTTCAATGAGTTGTTCCAACTCAAGCAATCCAACCTTCACCCACAGGCATTCAGGCAGTAATATCACATAAGCATATAGCCACATGGTAAGCATGCTGTCATGTTAACATTCACACTCTTGCGAGATGCTAAAGCATAAATACTTACAGTGTACTCCGAGCCAAAACAAAGAACATGTTAGCAATCAAACGTATGATCCAAGTCCATGTTAAATGGCTAATGCATCACAGGCAAAATGCAATCTAGAATAGGCTTGGCTAATCCTAGGATGGCATGTGAAATGCAACAAGTAACATGTATTCAAGTTAGATTTGAAATACTATGCAGTTAGCATGATGCGCCGAGCCCGGTGCATGCAATGCTGTTGAATAAATGCACGCATGCATAGCATAAGGTATGCTAAATTAAATATGCCCTAGTACTAACCATCAAAAGCAGGTAAGTAAAAGGGAGAAAGAAATGGGGGTTGGAAGACATGCACACACACACCGACACTTATTACACACTCGCCCTCGCTCGGAGGGACCAAAAGAATAATACAAATTAATTAACCTACAAGCTAATTAATTATTACAGACCACTTAACTAGTTAAGCAAATTAACTAAGCTAAGAAAGCAATAAAATAGCCTCGGGAAGAGGGTCCAATGCATGCGTGCTTGGGTTTGCTCAGAAATCCGTCACCATGCACAAGCTGCCTCTGTTTACCTGGCTTTGCTCTTCTGAAAATTGCACAAGTCCCAAGGAACACTCTCTGAACACTGTGGAGCATCACCGACCAAGGGGAAACATCACCGACCATGGTAGAAGGGTCATCGACCAAATATTCAGCTCTCGGCCATCCATCATTGGTCGATCGGCACTTTATGCAGTCGACCGGCCATATTTATCTGCAGAATCCTGTTTTGATAGCAGCAGAGGGCAAACATGGCATGGCAATGCATTTCAAGCAAATGTTTACACAAACACCCTCCTTATCATGCTCATGACTCAAAGGAGGATGGTCCTCGACCCTCGGGCCACCAATCGCGCATTTCAATGCGTGATGGCCAAAGAGGCCAAGTTATGCATTTTGATGTCAAACGAAATGCAAACCAAATAAACACATAAGGCCCAACCTCTATCACTTGATCAAGAGGCAAGGCATGCATGCTCAATGCAATGCAACCTAGACATGTGAGCTAAGTATGCAATCATGAGCATGAAAGCAAGTAATGTGTACTAAGCAGACAACCTAAACAAACAAACATGCAAGGCATGTAACAACATGTGCAAGCTAACAAACATGCAATATGCAATGCGAACATGCAAACATGCAAGACACGTAACATGTTAAGCAACCAAGACAAAAGGAAGAAAACATGCTAAATGCAATGTGATTCAAGCATGCAACACATGCGATAGGCCAAGTATGCAACAACACACAAGGCGAGCATGCAACAACATGCAAAGGAGGGACTTACACCAAGATGGACAGCTCTCTACTAGGTCTAAAACAGTGGCCAAATGCTAAGGAAATAAAGGCCAAAACACATACAAACATGCATGCACACATGGCCCAACTCTTATGCATAAAGAAGCAACTTTTAACCACACTTAAAAGAGGATAAAAATGGACTAATGGCAAGCATAGCAAGCTCTGAAAATACATGAGGAATGATGCCAAATCAACCTATGAATGCAAGCAAGGCATGCAACTATGTCCAAAACTCAAGGTAAGCCAAGGGGCTTAAACCATAGCTATATGAAGCAAGTCCCAAAGGGCCATGGGGACTCAAAACCACCCCAAGGCAGATCAAAACAAGGTCAAAGGCACACCTAGATGGCATCTAAATGGCCTAAGTCTAAAGACATGCAAAATGACCCAAGCATGAGGCATAAGGCATCAACCTTTTAAAGTATTAAAGGAGCATCAAATGCAAACATACAAGCATGCCACAAGGACTGAAATGACATGATAAGTGGTTCCAAACCACTGAAACAAAGCAAGTAAAGCATGCTAGAGCGGTCAACACTCAAGGCCTACAAGGGAGATTGTATGGTAGCTATACAAAGCAAAGCATGGATGACCCGAGCAACCAAAAACCGACCTCAAGCACACCAAAACATGCATAAAATCTTCACAAAGCTAGGCCAAAATCATGCTAGAAACAAGGCTCAAAGCACAAAGCATGTTAAGGCAATTCCATGGCATTACAAGACAAGTATGCTAAGCATGCATGCTGTGTCTAAACCAATTAAAAATAGTGCTATATCATGGCAAAATAAGCACAAATACTAGCTAAGACATGGCCAACATGAACTCAACAATGGTGCTCACACATGAGGCTAAAATGACAACAGGGGATGGCCCTCTCCTTCTTAGGACCTCAAAGCACCATCCCCACTACTGAAATCCCTCTGGATTTCAGTGGTGAGGAGGCCCAAACAAGGTGGTCCCGGAGCTCACCAAAATACCACAAAATGGGGGCCAAACAAGGCCTAAGAGGGGTCAAACAATCCCAAAAACCAAAACAACCTTAAACAACTATTTTAAGCACTTAAAATAAGAACTTTTATATGTTATAAGTTAAGCTTAAAAACAGATGTAAGGATGGCTAAAAGCCTATGCAAAAATGGGGAATAAAGGGGTAATGTTCTTACCCTTGAAGACCTTCTTCACAAGGACCACTCCAGCCCTTTCTCCAAGCTTAGATCAACTCAAGAACTCTGAAAATCACTCCTTAGGACCTCAGTAGCTAAAGGAAAGTGTAACTCTAGGTGTTTGTGTGCAAAACTATGAACAAAACACCTTAATACACACACAAAGAGCAAAAAAGAGGGAGATATAGAGATAGATACACAAGACCTAACCCTAATTCAGACCACTAGAACTCTTTTTTTGTAACCCTTAAGGAGGGAGGAGAAGGCCTCCCTTTATAGAGGATCACTCTTGCAAAGCTTACAAAACAAGCTAAGCAAGAGTGAAATCCCTCCATACACGTGTATGAAGGGGGTGCAAAGTGGGTGCCAGCTAGGACAGCTGGCACAAAATATCTGCCAAAAGCAGATACACAGTGGTCGGCCAGCCAAAAATGCCAAATTGATCAAATAAATGGTCGACCGACCAAACAAAGTGCCGACTGACCAAAATTTGGCCGATGGCAACAAAACAATGGCTAGTGGCCTCAAGCCATGGCCGGTGAGATGTGGGGATGGCCAACAAGCCATTCCTTGTTCCTCAAAAGCAAAACACAAGTGTTTGGTGCAAAACCAAACACAAAACAGGTAAGTCGAGAGGTCTTGAGGCGAGGTGCGTGGCCGAGACCTCCGAGAACTCAAGACGAACACGAACATGGATGATCGCCGAGTGTTCAAACGGTGACGTCCAAGTCTTGAGGATGGTCAAAAATGGGGTGTCTACAACAGAGCTCCCAGAACGTGTGCATTTAGCAAACCGATTTGAAGGGCTTCATGTTCGGCTTCATTATTTGACGCTTCGAAGCCGAGTTTGACGGCCTGCTCAATTATTGCACTGTTAGGAGCCATGATTACTTCTCCGGCTCCACTGCCTCACTGATTGGACGATCCATCACAATACAACTGTCAAATGTCCCAAACAAAAATTCTTCAGTTCGGCTTAGGTCGAATTTCATCAGACTTAAAGTCGGGAAGACCCCTGATAAATTCGGCAACAAAATCGGAAAGCACCTTGTAGACACCCCATTTTTGACCGTCCTCAAGACTTGGACGTCACCGTTTGAACACTCGGTGATTATCCTTGTTTGTGTTTGTTTGGAGTTCTCGGAGGCCTCGGCTCGTGTGCCTTGCCTTAGGATCTCCGAACTCGACCGTTTAGTGTCTGGTTTTGCACCAAACACTTGCATCCTGCCTTGGAAGGGCAGAGTGGGGCTTGTAGACCATCCCCACCCACCACCGGCATTGGCTAGATGCCACCGGCTGGTTTTTGCTGCCACCGGCAATATAGTTTGCCGGCCGGCACTCTTTGTTGCCGGTCAGCACTATTTTGTGCCGGTCGGCACTTTGTTTGGCCAAGATGGCATTTTTTGCCGGCCGATTGCTGTTCATCTACTTTTGTAGATATTTTTAGACAGCTGTATTGCTTTTGCTCCCCTCCATACACGTGTATGGAGGGATCTCCCTCTTGCAAGGCTTGTCTTGTAAGCTTTACAAGAGGGATATAGAGGGAGGCTCTCTCTAAGGAAAAAGGGAGAGGCTTAGACATTTTTGAGAGAGAAAATACAGAGGAGAGCTCTGGTTTTCTAGGGTTAGGGTTAGACATACACAACCTATCTCTCTTTTCCTCTCTTTTGTTCACTAGGTGCTTTGTGTCTTACTATTGCACACAAACACCTAGTGTTTCACCTTCCTCTTGGAGTTGAGCTTCTAAAGAGTTTGTTTTGAAGTTTTGGTGTTGGATTCAAGCTCAAGGAGGCCATTGGAGCATCATTTGTAAAGGGGTCTTCAAGGGTGAGATTCTAGTCCCTTTTTCCCCCATTTTTGAATTGATTTTATACCTATCTTAGAGCTGTTTTTGTGATTATTGTATAACATAAAAAAGTTCTGTTTTTAGGCCCTCTTTATTGTTTATTAAGAGTGTTTTGTTGTTTGAGGGTTGTTGACCACCCTTAGGCCTCAAAAGGCCTCATTTTGAGCCATTTTGTGTTAGCTCCGGGATTTTGGTGTTGAGGTCTCTTCACCACTGAAATCTTGAGGGATTTCAGTGGTGAAGATGATGCTTTGAAGTCCCAAGAAGGAGAGGGCCACCCCCTCTCCTTGTTGTCCTTGAAAAGGGCATATTTTGGCCTCTTAAGGAAGCCTATGCTTGAGTGTGTGTTGAGCATGTTTGGTTTGTTTTTCATGCTTATATATCCATGATATAACATGATTTCAAGTTGGTTTTGGAACTTCATGCATGTTTAGCATAGTTGCCATGTAATGCCTTGTTTATGCCTTAATGTGCCTTAGGTTGTTAGCCTTTGTTGGAGCATGTTTTAGGCTTGTATTTGTGAAGTTTATGTGCTTATTTTGCCATGTTTTAGCTCTGTCCATAGTCGTTTGGGTTGATCTTTGCATGCATTATATAGTTCCTTTGTATTTGGGCTTGTTGGTCTTGAGTATGTGCATGTGTAGCATGCCATCTTTGCATTGTTTTGGTGATTTGGAATCATCCTACATGCTATTTCAGTCCCATTTCCATGCTCGTTGGATTGCCTTGCATGTCTCTTTAATGCTTTGAAAGCATGTGTTGCAATGCTCCATGTTTTGGCCATGGTGCATGCCTTTGTATTTGGGCCACTTAGATGCCATCTAAGGAGTCCTTTGGCCTTGTTTTAACATGCTAAAAATCTGTTTTTAGTTGTTTAATGTATGCCATGTTTGGTCATGATAAGTGTAGTTCAATGCCTTATCGACTTGCCTTGAACACTTGGACTTTTTGTTGCATGCTTGACTTGATTTATAGCTTGATTTGGCATCATTTTATAACATGATTTTAGGGCTCATGTTGCATGCTAATTTGTCCATGTTTCCTTCTTTCAAGTGTGCTTGAATGTTGTTTGATTCATGCTTAAGTGTTGGTCCTTATGTGCATGTGTGTGTGCATGCCATTTAGCTCTCACTCTTTAGCACTTATGGCCACTGTTTTAGGCCTATTTTAGAGTTGCCTAATTCATGTATAAGTCCATCTTGCCATCCATTTGCATTGCCATATGTATGCTTGCATGATTGCATAAGTGCCTTGCCATGTCATGTTGCATTCCTAGCTTGTATGCCTGGGTTGCATTGCATTTTGCATGCATGCCTTGTTCCTTGAATTAGTGATAGGAATAGGGCCTAATTTGTTTGATTGGTTTGCATGCATTTGAAATCAAAGTTGCATACTTGGTTCCTTGGGCCATCATGTATGGAAATGCGTGATTGGTGGTCCGAGAATCGAGGCACATGTCCCTTTGAGTCATTACAATGATAAGAGACATGGTTGGTGCATATATGCCTTGAATTGTGCTGCCATGCCTTGTTTTGCCCTCTGTTGCTGTGAGTTGCAGGTTCTGCAGGAATACTCTGCCGACCGGCAGTGTAATGTGCCGACCGGCACTATTTTCTCTGTCGACAGATTCAACTTTGTGCCGATGGCCATACAACACTGCCGGTGGAAATTTCCTCTAGCCGGTGATGATCCCCTCTGTCCAAGGATGTAGTCCTGAGGTTTTGACAACCTCCAGAGGAGGAAATGGGGGAAAACAGAGGCAGCTTGCGCATGGCGGCGCGCTTCTCGAGACGTTTTACTGTTTTCCTGAATTAGTTAATTTTTTAATTAATTAATTTGTAATATTTAATTAGCTTGCGTAGTTAATTAATTTGTAATATTTATTCGGTCCCTCCGAGCGAGGGCAAATCTGTAATAAGTGTGTGTGGGTGGTGTGTATGTCTTCCAACCTCACTTCTTTCTTCCCTTTTACTTACCCGCTTTAATGGTTAGTATTAGGGCACGTTTAATTTAGCATACCTTATGCTATGCATGTGTGCATCCATGCATTTGTATTACATGCATTAGGCTCGGTACATCACGCTAACTGCATCAGTACTTCAATTCCGAACTGAATATGTGTTAATTGTGCATTTTCACATGACATGTCTAGGATTAGCCGAGCCTATCTTAGCGACATTTTGTATGCGATGCATTAGGCACTTCACATGGACTTGGATCATGCATGTTTGCTAACAAGTTCTTTGTTTTGGCACGGAGTACTATGTAAGTATTTCCGCTTTAGCATATCGCATGAGTGTGAATGTTACCATGACAGCATGCTTAACATGTGGCTAGATGCTTACGTGTTAAACTGTTTTGAATGCCTGTGGGTGAAGGCCGGATTGTTTGAGTTGGAAAAACTCGTTGAAATCCGTGTTTTAGCCTACTTGCGAGTAGCAAATTCCAAAGCATTTTCAAACCAAACGGATATGCAATGTTTATTTCCAAATTAGGCAATCTAGTCTATACTTGTTTGCTGTGCGCATAACATAGTAATTCTAGGCTAATAAATGGAATAAGAACACGTAAAGTTTTCAAAAACGGATATCATGGTTAGTAGAGGCCGGTCTTCGGACCGGGCGAAAGGGGGTGCTCATAGCTGACCTTCCCCGACCGTACCCAAGCTCCCGAGCCGAGACAACTCCGGTGATGATGGACATGTGGCCTTCGGCACCGAGTCAGGGTTTCCTAAATTCTCCCATAAAAAATATTTAGGTGGCGACTCTGTATCTGGCAAAGCAGTCCATGTTTGGCACTACTTTTTCAAAAATCTGTTTCTCAAAACGATTTGCCAGATTTGGACTCTTTGGTTCAGATTAAGAACCGTGACACAAATCGAGTCCGAACTGTAGCACGAGGCCCACGCGGGCGCGTCTACACACCTATCCCTTGATTAAGGTTCTAGGTAGAAACTGAACGTCGTACTGGCCGAGTTTGAGAGCCCACTTTGAGACGCGTCTCGATGTCTCTACACTACGTAGTACTGATCGGAAGGAGTAATCTGTTAGCACCCCGATGCTGTGCCCCTGGAAGTAATGCATTAGTTTTCTTGCCACCATAACTAGGGCTAGGATGAGTTTTTCCAGCGGATGGTAGCATGTTTCGGCATTAACCATTGCCTTGGTCACAGAGTACACTGGCCGCTACTCCCTCAACTCTTCCTTTATCAGTATGGCGCTGACGGCCCGGTCGGAAACTACCAGATACAAAATGAGCGGCTCACCTGCCGAAGGTGTTGTCAAGAGTGGCACTGATCGGAGGTAGGTCTTAAGGTCGTTGAAGGCGGCTTCCCACTTAGCAGACCATTCAAAAGCCTTGCCTTGCCGTAGTGTAGGAAAGAATTGTCGGCAGCGATCTGTGGACCAATTGATGAACCTGTTGAGTGTGGCAGCCATCCTTATCAACTTTTGAACCTCTTTCACTGAACGAGGGGAGCCGAGTTCCAAGATTGCTGTGATTTTCCTTGGGTTAGCTTCGATTCCTCGGTGGTTGACAATGTAACCCAAAAATTTTCTAGAGCCGATCCAAAACACACATTTGGAAGCATTCAGCTTCATTTTGTATTTGCGTAAAATGCCGAATGTCTCTTCCAGATCGGCTAGATGGGTTTGCTCTTCTTTGGACTTGACCACCATGTCATCAATGTACACTTCCATAGTCTAACCGAGTTGCTCCTTGAACATGGCAGTGACCAGCCTTTCGTAAGTTGACCCTGCATTCTTCAGCCTAAATGGCATAACCTTATAGCAGTAGGTTCCTCTTGGGGTGAGGAATACAGTTTTGTCTTGGTCCTCCAGACGCATGGCGATTTGATGGTAACCTCTGTAAGCATCGAGGAACTCATACGCTGATGGCGTGCCGTTGCATCTACAAGTTGGTCAATTCTGGGTAGGGGAAGACAATCCTTGGGGCAGGCTTTGTTTAGGTCCGTGAAATCAATGCACACTCGCCAAGTTCCATTTTTCTTCTTCACAACCACAATATTGGAAAGCCACGTAGGGTAAGTAACTTCCTTGATTGCCTCGACGTCAAGCAACCTATTAACCTCTTCAACAACGGCGGTAGTGTGCTCCGCGGCCGACCGTTGGCTTTTCTGAATGATCGGCTTGCATTTGGGGTCAACATTCAAACGGTGCTGCGAAACAGACGGATCTATACCCGGCATCTCATATGGAGTCCATGCAAAGACATCAAGGTTGCTGAGTAGGAAGGAAATCAACTGCTGTCTATTGGCTCGATTCAGGGAGGCGTCGACCATGAAGAACTTGTCTAGGTTTCCGTCGATTTCAACTCGATCTAGGGCTTCCGTGACCTTTTCACTTGGGAGCCGTCCAACATCGTCGAGGCTCTCCCGATCTAGCACCTCAATAGAATTCACTTGCAACTCCTTTGGTGTCTTTCTAGCAAGGAGATAGCATGCTTGTGCCGACTTGTGTGAGCTACGGATCAGCTCAATGTCGCATTCTGTCGGGAAGCGTAGCAGCTGATGATAGGTGCTTGGCACGGCCTGCATAGTATGCAACCAAGTTCACCTCGTGATGAGATTATACGGCGATAACGGCTTGACGACCAAGAGTTCCATATTCACCGTTTGGGAGCACACTCAAACGGGTAGTGTGATTTTCCCCAACGAATATTCTGGTTTGGCGTTGAAGCCGAATAGTGGATAGGGAACCGGGGAGAGGTCCGATTTGGAGAGGCCTAGTTTGGTGAACGTCTTGTAATACATAAATTTCGATGTGCTCCATGGGTCAATGAGTACGCGCTCAATAGTGAATCGGTTTACGCGCAACTCAATTACTAAGGGATCAATGTGGGGAAGTGTCACTCCGGCCAAATCTGAATCATCAGCTTCATAGGGCCGTTTTGCCGTAGTGAGTTGATTTTGTGGGTCGGGATTCGACTGAATCGTATGCACCGCGGATGACATTGGCAGACTGTATATCATGTGGATCACGCTGAGTGGTAGGGAATCCTGTCTTAGGGTTATTGCTTTGGTTGAGTTGCCTTTTCAGATGTACTGTTGTAGCCTACCATCTTGTACCAATTCCTCCAGGTGATCCTTCAATGCATAACAACTCTCAGTATCGTGGCCATGGTCATTGTGATACTCGCACCGTCTGTCCTGCCTTCTCGTGTCAGGAGGTCCCATCATTTTGGACGACCATTTGAAGAACGAAAGATGTTGGACTTTGGACATAACCACGATGATTGGCTCTGTCAACTACGTATATTTCTTGTCGGCGCGCCTTGTGCGCCTGCTATCGACCTGTAGCTGTTTATTTGCTCAGTGGGAGCATTGGTCGCTTGATCGGCGAGAATCTCGTCTCTTATCTCGTTTAGCCCGATGCTGTGGTTCAGGGCTCTGAGGTGGTACAGAATTTAATGGCTGAGCAATTTCAGTAGGAGCCGTCATGTTGGTCACATTTTCGGCTTTAACCCACAAGGCATCATCCTCCACTTTACAGTATTCTTCAACTTTCTTCATTAATGACCAGACTGTTTTCGGGGGCCGTTTGGTCAAAGAACAGCGGAGGGCACTGTCGGGGATGCAGCCCCATCTTGAAGGTGGTAATGGCCATGAAGTCATTACAAACATCATGTACCAGATTAAAATATTCCCAATACCGCGCCGAATACACACGAAGGGTTTTCCCTGGTTGAATCTGCATTGCCTAGAGGGAATCGGCTTGCTTTGGCTGGACCTCATTGGTGATAAACCTTACCCTAAAGGATTTTTGGAGTTGGTGGAAGCTCTTGATCGAAGCTGGCTCCAGTTTATAATACCACCTGACAGCTAGTGGTCCCAAACTGCTCAGAAATATTCTGCACATGAGAGCCTCGTCGTCTCTATGCAGCGTTATGGCTTGCTTGTAATGGCGGATGTGATCGGTAGGATCTGATTTACCGTCGTACAAGGTGAATGACGGTGCTTTGAATTTCTTAGGTAGCACTGCCCTTGCAATCCGTCGTACAAAGGGATCATGTTGGTCCTCTTCGTCAGAACTGTGTCTTCTTCGTTTATGCCTTATACGTGGACTCTCTTCAGAGGAACTGGTGGTTTCGGGTCATCCCTTCTTCTTGGGCTCTGGGGATAATGAGTCGAAGTCGCTATCAGTGTCCTGTTGTCAGGCTCGAGGTCGTCGACCACCTGTCCTCAAAGGTTGTTTCGGCTTTAGGCGGACAGCTTGTTTGGACTTTGCCACTTCCAAGGCCAAATCTTGACGGAGATGTTTGTTCTCAGCGATCATGTTCTCCAACCTCTGTTCGTTTTTCTTTGCTTGTTCCATGATCGCTTGAATTGTCTCATGCTCTGAAGTCGAGGGTGAGGCGAAATTCAAGGCGCGTCTGGCGGCGATAGTCTCCGGTTCAAGCATGTTTGTTAGAGTGAGGTCGTCTCTCTGTGTGGTTTCGTCAGTCACTATCGGAGGGTCTTCCGTTACGCCCACCATAGATGTATTTGAGTATTTCCACAGATGTCGCCAATTGTGGAGAAGTGGTTTGGAAATACTCTTCAAATCCTGGGGGACAATCGTAATCCTCAAATAGACACCTGAAAAAGAAATGAACACTTCGGTCGGGGGTGCTAGAATTAGCACTTCGACAGACAAGTCAGTCTCTATTCTCTCTCGGTTACTCATCTTTTAAGTTAAGCATACTAGTTCTTACATACTTTCCTCTGACTGATGATCCTATATTTATATTACTCTCTTTCTTGGGCCTCGGGACTGGGCCCACTCTCGATTTTCTGTATAACTATTTATTTGGCTTCGGTTACAGCAAACTGCTTCTCACTTGACCCCTTACTCAATCGGCTATTTGGCCGAATAGGATAGAATTTAAATTGTTGGACGGGGTCGAATGAAATATATATGTTTCGACCCAAGTCCAACCATTCGGCCTCTTTATGACTCTCAATATTCGGCCTCCACAACCCCAAAACCATTTCATGAAAACTTATTTCTTAACATTCTTTTCTCAATGCATGTTTTCAAATCAACCTTCAGGGTTTAATGTAATAAAATGAAATGATATGCCAATTTCACAAGATCAACATAAGTACTTTTATTCCAATTCATCATCCAAGAAATAATAGAATTTCCTCTTCTCAAATATTCTCAACAATTTAGTCATTTCAAGACTATATCAACATTCTGAATAACCATTTCTGAAATGAACAACAATTCTCACAATCCACAAAATTAATCATTTATACAAATATAAATAAGAAATTTTCCAAATAATAAATTAATCATCTAGGTTTTCTCACTACAACTACATAGCTCAAAATCTTTTGAAAGAAAACTTCGAAAATCATATTTTCTTCAATCAACGATGATCAAAACCCATGTGGGGACCGAAATATTGGGAGAGGTAAATAGGGCGAATAGATGAACCAGGAGAGTCGAAATATATACATCGCATTCGGCCCTATTCGGCCAAATAGCCGGTTGATTGAGGGGCCGAGTGGAAAGCGGTTTTTTCGCAAAAGGAGCTGAATAAGTAGTTATACGGCGAATTGGAAGTCGGCCCAACCCCGAGGCCCAGGAAAGAAAAGATATAAATAGAAGAACGTCAGACAGAAAGACGTATGTGAGAAATAGTATGCTTAACTTAAAATACAAGCAATCAAGAGAGTATACACTGACTCATTCGTCGGAGTGCTAATTCCGACACCCCCAACTGAAGTGTTCATCCCTTTTCAGGTGACTAGCTGAGGATCACGAGCGTTCTCCAGGATCTGAAGAGTATTTCCAAACCACCTTCCCCACAATTGGCGCTGTGTGTGGGAATACTCAAATACATCCATGGCGGGCGTAACAGAAGAACCTTTGATAGTCACTGATGAAATCACATAGAGAGACGACCTCACTCCAACAAACATGCTTGGACCGGAGACTGTCGCCGCAAAACGCGCTTTGAACTTTGCCTCACCCTCGACTTCAACACATGAGACAATGCAAGCTATCATGGAACAAGAAAAGTAAAACGAACAGAGGTTGGAAAACATGATCCCTGAGAACGAACATCTTCATTAGGATTTGGCCTTGGAAGTGGTGAAGTCCAAACAAGCTGTACGCCAAGATCCGAAACGACCTCTGAGGGCAGGTGGTCGGCGACCTCGAGCTCGACAACAAGACACTGATAGCGACTCCGACTCATTATTCCCAGAGCCCAAGAAGAAGGGACGACCCAAAACTACTAGTTCCTCTGAAGAGAGTCCACGTATAAGGCATAAGCGAACAAGAAACAGTTCAGACGAAGAAGACCAGCACGATCCCTTTGTACGACGGATTGCAAGGGCAGTGCTACCCAAGAAATTCAAAGCACCGTCATTCACCTTGTACAATGGTAAATCAGACCCCACTGATAACATCCGCTACTACAAGCAAGCCATGACGTTGCATGCAGACGACGAGGCTCTCATGTGCAGAATATTTCCGAGCAGTTTGGGACCACTGGCTGTCAGGTGGTATTATAAACTGGAGCCTACTTCGATTAAGAGCTTCCACCAACTCCAAAAATCCTTCAGGGCAAGGTTTATCACTAATGAGGTTCAGCTAAAGCAAGCCGATTCCCTCTGGGCAATGCAAATTCAACCGGAGGAAACCCTTCGTGCGTATTCGGCACGATATTGGGAGTGTTTTAATCTGGTGGACAATGCTTGCAATGACTCCATGGCCATTACCACCTTCAAGATGGGATTACATCCTGACAGTGCCCTCCACAGCTCTTTGACCAGACGGCCCCCCAAAACAATCTGGTCGTTAATGAAGAAGGTTGAGGAATACTGCAAAGTGGAGGATGACGCCTTGCGGGTTAAACCTGGAAACGTGGCCAACAAGATGGCCCCTTCTGAAATTTCTCAACTGATAAATTATATACACTCAGAGCCCTGAGGCACGGCATCGGGTTAAATGAGACAAGAGACGGGATTCCCGCCGATCAAGCAACCAATGCCCCCACTGGGCAAATGAACAACTGCAAGTTGATGGCAGGCACATAAGGTGCGCAGACAAGAAATACACAAATTTGACAGAGCCAATCAGCGCGATCATGTCCAAAGTCCAACACCTTCCGTTCTTCAAATGGCCGTCCAAAATGGTGGGACCTCCCGAAATGAGAAGACGGGACAGGCGGTGCAAATATCACAAGGATCACGGCCATGATACTGAGAGTTGTTACGCATTGAAGGATCACCTGGAGGAACTGGTGCAAGATGGTCGGCTACAACAGTACGTCCGAAAAGGCAACTCAACCAAAGTAATAGCCTTACGAAAGGATTCACCTCCACTCGGCGTGATCCGCATGATTTATAGCCTGCCAATGTCATCCACGGTGCATACGATTCAGTCGAATCCCAACCCTCAAAATCAACTCACTCCAGCTAAACGGCTACATGAAGCTGTGAGCATTGCTTTCGATGATTTAGATTTGGCCGGAGTGACACTTCCACACATCAATCCCTTGGTAATCGAGTTACACGTAAACCGATTCATCGTTGAGCGCGTACTCATTGACCCGGGGAGCACATCGAAAGTTATGTATTACAAGACTTTCACCAAACTCGACTTCTCCAAATCGGATCTTTCTCCAGCTCCTTACGCATTATTTGGCTTCAATGCGAATCCAGAATACCCGTTGGGGAAGATCACACTACCCATTTGAGCGGGCTCCCGAATAGTGGATGTGGAATTCTTGGTCGTCAAGCTGCCATCGCCATACAATCTTATCATGGGGCGAACTTGGATGCATATTATACAGGCCGTGCCAAGCACCTGTCACCAGCTACTACACTTCCAGACATAATGCAACATTGAGCAAATTCATGGCTCCTAGAAATCAGCACAAGCATGTTATCTCCTTGCTGGAAAGACGCCAAAAGAGTTACAAGTGAATTCAATTGAGGTGCCAGATCGAGAGAGCCTCGACGATGTTGGGCGGCTCCCAAGTGAAAAGGCCATGGAAGCCCTAGATCGAGTTGAGATTGACGGCAACCCAGACAAGTCCTTCATAGTGGGCGCCTCCCTGAATCAAGCCGACAGGCAGTAGCTAATTTCCTATCTGCTCGGCAAACTTTATGTATTTGCGTGGACTCCATATGAGATGGCGGGTGTAGATCCGTCAGTTTCGCAGCACCGTTTGAATGTTGACCCTAAATGCAAGCCGATCATCAGAAAAGCCGGCGGTCAACCGCAGAGCACATTGTCGCCGTTGTTGAGGAGGTTGACAAGTTGCTTGACACCGAAGCAATTAGGGAAGTGACCTACCCTGCAAGGCACTCTAATACTATGGTTGTGAAGAAGACAAATCGGACTTGGCGAGTGTGCATTGATTTCATGGACCTAAACAAAGCCTGCCCCAAGGATTGTTTTCCCCTACCTAGAATTGACCAACTTGTAGATACGACGGCACGCCATCAGCATATGAGCTTCCTCGATGCTTACAGAGGGTACCATCAAATCGCCATGCATCCGGAGGACCAAGACAAAACTACATTCCTTACCCCAAGAGGAACCTACTGCTATAAGGTTATGCCTTTTGGGCTGAAGAATGCAGGGGCAACTTACCAAAGACTGGTCACTGCCATGTTCAAGGAGTAACTCGGCCAGACTATGGAAGTGTACATTGATGACATGGTGGTCAAGTCCAAAGAAAAACAAACTCATCTAGCCGATCTGGAAGAGACATTCGACATTTTACGCAAATACAAAATGGAGCCGAACGCTTCCAAATGTGCGTTAGGGATCGGCTTTAGCAAATTCTTGGGTTACATTGTCAACCACTGAGGAATCAAAGCCAACCCGAGGCAAATCACAACAATCTTGGAGCTCGGCTTTCGTCGTTCAGTGAAAGAGGTTCAAAAGTTTATGGGGATGGCCGCCGCACTTAACAGGTTCATCAGTCGGTCCACAGATCGCTGCCGACAATTCTTTCATACACGATGGCAGGGCAAGGCTTTCGAATGGTCCGCCGAGTGCGAAGCCACTTTCAACGGTTGATGCCGAAACACGCTACCTTCCGCTGGAAAAACTCATCTTAGCCCTAGTCATGGCGGAAAGAAAACTGATGCATTACTTCCAGGGGCATAGCATCGGGGTGGTAACAGATTATCTCCTCCGATTAGTACTACATAGTGTAGAAGCATCAGGACGTGTTTCAAAGTGGGCTCTTGAACTCGGCCAGTAAGATATTCAGTTTCTACCTAGAACCTCAATTAAGGGACAGGTGCTTGCCGACTTTGTTGCTGAATTCACTGGGGGTCTTACTGACTTTAAGTCTGATGAAATACGACCAAAGCCAAATTGGAGAATTTATGTTGGGGACATTTGGCAGTTGTACTATGATGGATCATCCAATCAGCGGGGCAGTGGAGCCGGAGTAGTAATCATGGCTCTCGACAGTGCAGTAATTGAGCAAGCCATCAAGCTTGGCTTCGAAGCATCAAATAACAAAGTCGAATATGAAGCCCTTCTAACTGGTTTGCGGAATGTACATCTTCTGGGTGCTCTGCGTTTTCTTGTATTTTGCGATTCAAAACTAGTGATCAATTAGCTAAATGAGGAGTACGCGGCAAGAAACGACCATATGACGGCTTACATGAAAACGGCTAACTCCTTGCTGGAAAAATTTGACTATCATGAATTGAATCAGATAACACGTGATCAGAACACACATGTAGATGCCCTACCTTGCCTAGCCTCCACCATTAACTCAGAGATTAAACGGACCATCAAATTAGGTTTCATCCCGGAGCCGAGCATTGGCCCTTCAGAGGAAGTCCAGGTCAATGTCATAGAATCTGGACCGAGTTGGATGGATCCCAATGTTGTATTCCTGTGTTCCAAACAGCTCCCAGAGGATAAGAAAGAAACGCACAAGCTGCGAAACAAAGCCCTGCGATACTGCTTGGATCCGCAAGGAAAGCTTTATAAAAAAATCCCTTTCCGGCCCATATTTGGAATGCATGCATCTGGACAAAGTCGAAGAGCTTCTGACTGAAATACATGAATGCAGTTGTGGCTCCCATTCTGGCGGGTTTTGGCTGATCGAGCCATGACACAGGGGTATTACTGGCCGACAATGAGAGCCGATGCCGAATGTTACGTGAAAAAGTGTGAACAGTGCTAGAAGTTCTCTCCTTTGACCCACCTGCCTGCTGAAGAGCTAAGCTCCATAACCAGTCCTTGGCTGTTCACCCAATGGGGACTTGACATCATCGGACCACTGCCTCATGCCCCGGGTAACAAGCAATTTTTGATTGTCGCGACAGATTATTTTACAAAATGGGTAGAAGCGAAGGCACTAACGCACATCCGAGATACCGACGTGAAGCATTTTGTTTGGAAAAATATCATAACACGATTCGGCATTCCAAGAGCACTTATCTCAGACAATGGCATCCAGTTCGATTGTGGCGTCTACTGAGAGTTGTGCAGCAAGTATGGTATCCAGCCTTACTTTTCCATGCCGGCTTATCCATAAAGCAATGGTCAAGCTGAAACCTCTAACAAATCCATCTTGGACGGCATCAAGAAGAGGTTGGAGAAAGCTAAAGGCAAATAGGTCGATGAATTGCCGAGTGTGTTGTGGGCTCATTGAACTACGCCGAGGCGATCTACTGGGGAAACACCGTTTGCTTTATGCTTTGGAACCTAGGCAATCATACCCCTGGAGATCGGCCTCCCAACCTTGAAATCGAAAGTTTTTGATATGGGCCAAAACGACATGATACTGGCCTTGGATTTGATTCTGATTAAAGAACGAAGAGACCCTGTCCTTGCATCCATGGCGCGGTATCAACAACAGCTTGCTAAGTCGTATAATCAACGTGTTCAACTGTGCCGCTACACACCAAGAGAGTTGGTCTTGAAGAAAGTACTCCCAGCTGCCAGGAAACCGGCTGATGAAAAATTGGGTCCAAATTGGGACGGCCCCTATAAGGTAGATTCGATCATGGGAGTAGGGGCATATCGACTCAAAGGCATGTCTGGAAGGAGTTTGCCACGGCCTTGAAATTCAACGCATTTACGTAAATTCTATGATTGACCCGGCTTGTGGGGCTTGATACATGTACATATTTCACTTTTGCAATGCAAAGTTTCTTATTTCTTCATCGCACAATTCAGTTCACAAGTCTCCGGATTCGAAACCCCATCGGTACAGGACACCTTTGGGTTCAATCATATTGGTTCCTTATGTCGGTTGATTCATTTTAAACTCAATTTTATTAGCCTCTTTTTTATTACCTTTCCATTTTCTTTAATCCATTAAGTCCACGGTGATATTTACATCAACTAAGTTTGAAACACAATGAAGGAAACAAGTGCCGACTTAACCTGAGAAACAAACCTTTTTTTCTTCCGTGGAAATTACAAAGGAAGAGTCAAACTTATTTACAACTTATAAGGGATTTCAATTCAAACTCAAGATGCGCAACAAGGACTAGTCAAACTCAAAAGAGTGATAATGACTTAGAAAAACCCATAGTGAGTGATAATGACTTGAAATCCAAAGTTGATAATAAGTGATAATGACACTTTCCTTGGTGATTTCCAAGGGTCGATTAATCCCCTATAAGTAGACACACTGGTGATAAAGAGAACAGAAAATAAATGATTGTACTTTAGTATAAAAAAGTTTTTATGCCTTGGTAGTGAACCTCCAAAAAGATTAAACCATTAAGCATGAGAAAGTTTTATGCCTTTGGTAGTGAACCTCCAAAGAGATTAAACGATTAAGCATGAGAAAAGTTTCTTTCTTATACTTGAACCACAATCTTAATTTTTTCACAACCTTTTAATCAAAATAATCAAAGAATGGAGGGAGGTTGTAGAGATGATTATGCAAAGTTGATTAATTGGTTAATATAACACAAACATAATATTTAAAACAAAATATTTGAAATAAATTAAACAAGCCCCTAAATAGCATAAAATAGTGCTAAAATTAAGCGATAGAAGGTGCACAACCATAAAGAGATTAAAGCTAGTAAACAAGTATGAGGAATGGTGGCTAACCACCTCCCACTTTTACAACTTCAAAACACATAGTTTAGATGTCGAAAAACAACCCCAAGATAGTCCCAAATCAGCCCCAAAATAGTGGCAAAAATTGACAAAAACAAGTGGGAAACACAAGGATTTAAGCTAGGAGTAAGGTTCAAGCAAAGGGGGATTAACCCTTCCACCTTTGGGTAGCTTTTAGTCTCAAGTTTTAGCCCTCAAAACAGTCCAAAAATAATATGAAAACACAAGACAAAGATGAACAAAGATTGAAATAAAAGCAAGAAAGCTTTACCTCTTGTAGAGAAGGTGTTCATGTTGTAAACCAAACTTGATTCCAAAGCACCCTCAAGTTTGAGTTATGATTTTCAATCCTCAAATCAAGTTCCAAGTTCAAGCTCTTGTATGGTATGTATGGATGATATGAGAGCTTCAAGGCTTATGGATGAACAAGAAGGATGATAGCTTTGATCTTTTCTAACTCTTCATATTTCTAACTCACTATTAATATTTCTAAATCACTTGATATTTATTTGATCTCTCTAACCAAATTCTATATATGTTTTTCAGCCCCCTATAGCAGTCTAAACCCTGCTATTTATAGGCCTTGAGTAGGTCTGATCAAAATATCAGCAAAATTGGGTAGCTGGCCGAACACTGTTGAAACTGCCTGAAAAGTCAAGAGGTCTGGCCGGATCTTGGTATCTTCGGCCGAATGTCACTGAGGTCCGACCGGACTTCAATGTATTTCCATTATATCTTACCTTCAGATTTAATACAGGTTGGTACCAGGTGCAATACTGAAATTCTGGGGTAGAAATATAGTGGGTATAGCATGTTGGAATTGTTTAGAGCTCGAACTCTAATTCTTTTATTGAGAATTTAAACCACTGACTCAATGTAATCGTCATCATCGAGTGCTCGTAATAAAGCACCTAAGGCTTGCAAGTGGTCAAAATTGGGGTGTCTACAATTGCCCGTCTTTGATAGA
Source organism: Camellia sinensis (assembly GCF_055761805.1). Classification (NCBI taxonomy): domain Eukaryota; kingdom Viridiplantae; phylum Streptophyta; class Magnoliopsida; order Ericales; family Theaceae; genus Camellia; species Camellia sinensis. The sequence continues at coordinate 68,275,029 of NC_138961.1, read as the reverse complement.
ACTCGAAGTCATTCCACGACGTGAGTAAATGTTAAATCCCGAAGACGACCCATTTGACAAGATCGTAAGACTTTGGAAAAAACAAACAAATGCACACACAATTGGCTGAACCCGAAGGTTGCCTACGTATCCCGTTGCAAGGAATCAAACCTACGTAATTCAGGGGCAAGATGCAAAATGACATGAAAAACAAAACTTATGATCATGCAATGAAATGCAATACATAACTTATGATCGTGCAATGAAATGCAATCAAGACAATGATGTGACACTGAATGAAAGCATAAATCAGAGCAAAATAAATCCAACCGTGTTTCACATGAAGAATAATGAAGGCTAATCGCTCCGTTCGTGAGAGAAGGAATAGTGAAGTCCAAACGCGTCTTTTCGCGAAAGGAGGAATAGTGAAGTCTAATCGCGTCTTTTTGCGAGAGGAGGAATAGTGAAGTCCAAACGCGCCTTTTTGCGAGGGGAGGGTGTCACGACCCCATTCCGCACCTAGTAGAATGGTGCCATGATGGCCAGTAATCCGAGATTACCAAAGGCCAACTTACAAGGATTCACACAATCAGAGTATACATATGGGGCTTACATGTGCGAAAGCAATAAATTTAAATCTAATTAGTCCATGAGAGCAGTGCATAGATCAAATGAAATGGCATTTAGCTTATAATGATTTTACAACTTGGATACAAAATAAAATACATCTTGATCAAAAGGCTTCTCAAGCCGACATACACAAAAGAAATGAGCTACAAAGCTAAGAAGCATAATCTTCAAGATGATACAAAACATGAAGCCAAAACATCTTTCAAACAAGGCTTAGGTGGTAGCGTCCTCTTGCTCATCACCTACATATATATAAGGAGAGGGTGAGCTTGGATACTCAGTCAATGATATTAGTAATAAAGGGTTAAATGAATGATATCCGAGATCTTTATCAAAACAATACATATCGTAGCTTGTACAAATCAAGAGATAAACCAAGTTCATCTATCAAGTCTTTCAAAGCTTCAAGGGATGCTTACTAGTATCAATATAATACAAGGGATGACATTCCTGACAAAACAAGGGAATAATCGACCCAGAATCGATTAGACAAACCCACCCGCATAAGGCCGTCGGTGGCAAGGGAGATATCTCAAACAAGGGTACTAGTTGCATTATAGTCCACTAGCACTAAGGACTTTCCAAGAATGTCATCAAAACAAGATAGTACTTGATACAAAAACTAGGGATAATCATTCATACTTGAACAAACATTTTTCCACAACGAAACAAGCAAAGCTTTTATCAAAACATTAGAACATAGCTTTATTAAAAAATACCACTCACATAGCTCTTCGGGTGTGTGGATTAAGGCAAGGATCCAAGGCCTACAAGCACATAATAAATCCCATTGAATGCATTTCAAGAAGACAAGAAGAGATGCTCAAAGATGGATATGAAATGCATCCCTAGAACAAACTTTACATGAGTGTAAATGATCCCCGCATTTCTTTGAAAACTAAGTCAAGACAAAGCAAAACATGTGCTAATAGTTAAAACACTATTTTCAACTCGGGAAAACATGCTGGGTACCAACCAGGTCCGGGCCGAGGTCCCACACCTCTTGGCCGAGGTGTGGTCTCCTAGGCTTAGGTGCACACGCAAGATAGACTAAGGTGCAAGTGATGATGCAAGGTAAGCCAAGGTGAGATACGATGCTTGGCCTAGGTGTGACATCTGGGCAAGAGTGGGTCTCGGTGACCACACTTAGGGACATGAAATCTGGGAAATCTGGGTTTCCTCTTGAAGAACGTAAAGAACATGAACATGAAGAATCGTGAATGCCAAAATCATAACTTCTTTATTCAAAACCTGAGATTTCATGAGATGAGTTCAAGAACATGGACCTGGGTACCTGTAGTTGGAGATTTCATGAAAACAAACACAGAAACATGGATCTTGATACAAACTTTCGGATAAAAACAAGGCTTTTCTTCAAGAACACAAGAACATCATTTTCTCTTTCTAAAACCAAACTTTAAATCAATGCATGGCTCATGAATCATGCTAGACCATGCAATGTGATCAAATAAACATAAAGAACAACGAGAGTAAATCACGAATCTAACCTCAAAACACAGATCAAACGGTTTAAACTCTAAGGATCAAGCTTGGAAATCTACTTCTCTCTCAAGAACTCCTTCTTCCTCTCTTCCTAGAGCTTCTCTCTCTTCTAGGACAAAGGTGTAGCAAAATGGTATGTTTTCTCTACTGCCGGCTGACTTAACCCTCTACTAGGACACGTGGCACTACCGGATTGGATTTCCTCAAAAAGGTGATTGAATGACAAGACAAAAGCACGACAAAGGGTGTAGAACAACTAAGGTGACAAGGGCACACTGACAAGGGAATGATCGCGGATCAAGACATAGGCTTCGGCACGAAGGTTTCGATGATCTCGGCTAGGAAGGATAACACTTGACCTAGCTGTGCGACAACTTGGCCTAGATGTGCCACACCTCGGTCTAGGTCATGCCAGTCCAGGAACAAGATCACTAGGTGCAAGGATCAAGGATGTTGGTTGCCTAGATGATAACATCTCGGCCTAGGCGATGCACACCTCAGCCTAGATGATGACATCTCGGCCAATATGCCAGGGTGAAAGTGGGGGTCAACCGAAGTGCTTCCAAGGTGGTCCTAGGTGTTAGAGATTCTAAGGAGTGACCTAGGCTTAGCACACCAAGCAAGGAAAAAAGCATACAAGTAATACTCAAGTAAATCACATAAGCACAAAACAAGACAAGGGCCTTTACTTGGGCAAAACAATTCAAAATCTATAAGTGCAAGTTAACAAAACAAAATCATGCAGATGCACATGAACATGGCCAAGACGAGGATGAGGGTCATTACAGTCTACCCCCCTTAAAGAAGTTTGGTCCCCAAACTTAAGTTACCTTGCCCTGAAAACAACTCTGAATAACGGATTTTCACTTCCCCTTCCATTTCCCATGTTGCCTCTTTGTTGTAATGCTCATTCCATTCAATTTTCACCATCGGTATCAACTTATTCCTCATCTGTTTCACTTGCCTATCAATAATTCTCATCAGCTTCTCCTTGTAGCCTAAATCTTAATTAACCACAATTCCGGAATAATAAATCACATGCAGTGGGTCCCGAATATACTTCCTTAACATCAAAACATGAAACACACTATGGACTTGGCTTAATTCTGGTGGCAAAGCAAGTCTGTAGGCAACTAGGTTAACTCTTTCAAGAATTTCAAATGGCCTGATGTAACGAGGTGCTAACTTACCTTTCTTCCCAAATCTTGAAACTCCTTTCATTGGCGAAATCTTTAGGAATACATGATCCCCAACTTCAAATTCTAACTCTCTTCTCCTCTGGTCGGCATAACTCTTCTATTGACTCTGAGTAGTTTTGATCCTTTGTTGAATGAGCTTAATCTTCTCGGTTGTAACTTGAACTAATTTGGGACCAATCAAAGCTTCATCTCCTACTTCGGTCCAACATATCAGCGATCTACACTTTCTTCTATACAAAGCCTTATACGGCGCCATGTCAATGCTAGCTTGAAAACTGTTGTTGTAAGCAAATTCCACACTTGAACTAATTTGGGACCAATCAAAGCTTGATCTCCTACTTCGGTCCAACATATCGGCGATCTACACTTTCTTCTATACAAAGCCTCATACGGCGCCATGTCAATGCTAGCTTGAAAACTGTTGTTGTAAGTAAATTCCACTAATGGCAAATGTACTTCCCAACTTCCTTTGAAGTCCAATACACATAGTCTAAGCATATCTTCAAGTGTCTGAATTGTTCTCTCTGTTTGCCCATCGGTCTGGGGATGAAAAGCTGTGCTAAACCTCAACTCAGCTCCCAAAGCTCTTTGTAGACTGCCAAAATCTAGAAACAAATTTCGGATCTCGGTCTGATACAATAGATATCGGCACTCCATGAAGTCTAACAATCTCATTCATGTACAACAAAGCAAGTCAATCGGCATTAAACGTAGTCTTAATGGGCAAGAAGTGTGCTAACTTAGTTAATCTGTCAACGATAACCCAAATCGAATCCATACCTTTTTGTGTCTTCGGAAAACCAACCACAAAATTCATGGAGATGTGTTCCCATTTCTACTCAGGAATTGACAAAGGTTGAAGAAGTCCTACTGGTCTCTGATATTCTGCTTTTACTTGTTGACAATACAAACATTGGGGTACAAACTTGGCTATTTCTCTCTTCATATTTGGCCACCAAAAAGTTTGCTTCACATCTTGGTATTTCCTGGATGAACGGCAAATCTGGAACTATGGGCTTCCTGCCAAATCTTCATTTTCAACTCCGGGACATCGGCCATGCACAATCTTCCTTCAAACTTAAGTACTTGATTTTCGATGGTGTACCCCGCCCTTGGCTTAGTGGCAATCTCATCAATTACCGTCTAGAAGCATCCGTCCTCCATCTGTCTGGTCTTTACCTCCTCAATAATAGTCGGTTCCACTGAAATTGTTGCTAAACAAGCCAAATTCCCAACTAGCTTCCTACACAGGGCGTCGGCCACTGAGTTAGCTTTACCTGGGTGATATCAAATCTGCTTGTCGTAGTCTTTCAATAACTCAAGCCACCTTCTCTACCTCATGTTTAATTCCTTCTGGGTGAACAAGTACTTCAAACTCTTGTGATCGGTGAAAACTTGGCAAGAAACTCCATACAAGTAATGACACCAATTTTTCAAAGCAAATACTACGGCTGCTAGCTCTAAATCATGGGTAGGATAATTCTTTTCGTGAGGTTGCAACTGACGAGATGCATATGCTATGACTTTACCACTTGCATTAACACACAACCCAAACCCTTATGTGAAGCATCACTATAAATCTGAAATTCTTCAGTGCCTGACGATAGTACAAGAATCGGTGCTGTAACTAGCCTCATCTTTAGCTCCTGGAAAGCTGATTCTCTATCCTCGGTCCATTCATACGCCACTCCCTTCTGAGTCAATTGTGTCAATGGTACTACAGTCCTTGAGAAGTCCTTCACAAACTTTCTGTAATAACCTGCCAAGCCCAGAAAACTACGGACCTCGGACACATTAGTCGGCCTCGGCCAGTTCACAATGGCTTCAATTTTGCTAGGATCAACCGAAATACCTTCTTCATTAATCACATGACCCAAAAATGAAATGCTGGAAAGCCAAAACTCACACTTGCTAAGCTTGGCATACAACTTTCTGTCTCTCAAAATCTGTAAGGCAAGTCTCAAATGCTTCTCATGCTCAACTTCACTCTTGGAATAGATCAATATATCGTCGATGAAAATAACCACAAACTCATCTAGGTATGGCTTAAAGACTCTATTCATCAAATCCATGAATGCTACAGGAGCATTAGTCACTCCGAAAGGCATTACCAAAAATTCATTGTGGCCATACCTCGTCCGGAAAGCGGTCTTCTCAACATCCTCGACTTTAACCTTGAGCTGATGGTAGCCCGACCTGAGATCAATTTTAGAAAAGACTCGTGCTCCTTGTAGTTGATCAAGCAAATCATCAATCCTCGGCAATGAATACTTATTCTTAATGGTTACCTTGTTCAGTTCTTGATAATCAATACAAAGATGAAGTGTACCATCCTTTTTCTTAACAAATAAAACTGGTGCTCCCCAAGGTGAAGTGCTCGGCCTAATAAAACCCTTATCCAACAACTCTTGTAGTTGCAGTTTCAATTCCTTAAGCTTGGCTGGGGCCATTCTATAGGGTGTTTTGGAGATAGGCTGGGTTCCCGACATAACGTCAACAGTAAATTCTACTTCTCTATCGACTAAGTGGCCAGGCAAGTCATTTGGAAAGACGTCGGGGAATTCATTAACAACTGGGATATCGGCCATTTCGACGTTTCCATTCGGATTACTTAGTACACTACACAGATAACCTCGATACCCTTTTTGGATCAACTTATAAGCCTTCATGGACGGAATCAAGTAAGGTGGGGATACTACTCCTTTACCCTGAAATGTAACCTCGGCTTGGTTTGGGGTTTCAATGTGACACTTTTGGAAACACAATTAATGGATGCACGATTAACTACCAACCAATCCATTCCCAATATAGCATCAAAATGAGTCATATTCAACGACATCAAATCAACTAATAATTCAATATCCTCAATCACAACAACACACGCCCTATAAATGGATGCTACAGTCATAGTTTTCCTAGATGGAGTAGATACAGATAACACATAACCAAAGGGTTCTAGTTCCCTATTTAACTTCTCGGCAAATTTAGCAGATACAAATGAATGTGTAGAACTGGAATCAATCAATATGTATGCATCGTGAGAGCAAATTGGAAGGGTACCTGACACTACTATCTTGGTGCTCTGAGTGTCTCCTGGCACCAATGCAAAAACTTTGCCCTGCCTCATCTGTCCTTTCCCGACATTACCTTTCTGTGCAGAACCTGAGGTACTCCCACTTTTCTTACCATCATTAGTCTTTGTTTTTGGACAGTCTTTCACGCAATGACCTATCTCACCACATTCGAAACAAGCTCCAGACGCCCAACAATAGACCCCGAAATGTGGCTTCCCACAACTTGAACATGTCGGCCTAGTATCACCTTCCTGATTCGAGTTGCTGGAACTGCCCACATTCGCCTTCTTCTTGGCACCAAACGGTACTCGGCGATTGTCATAACTCTGCCTCTTTCTCTGTCTCTCTCCTGAACTTTGGTATCTATTTAAGTTAGCTTCTGCTAGGATGGCCTTATCTAATACTCCGACATAAGTCAGCATGTTGAGCATATTCACCCGATCTTGTATGGGTCCACGAAGCCCACTCTCAAATTTCCTGGCTTTTCTATATTCATTATTGACCATGTGAGGTGCATACCTTGCTAACTCAGTGAAGGCACGATCCTATTCAGCCACAGTTTTGTTACTTTGTGTCAAAGTCAGGAAATCGGTGGTCTTGCGATCTTGAACACTGAGGGAAAAGTGCTTGTCGTAGAATAATTTCAAAAATCTGGCCCAAGTCAAGTCTGGATTACCTTCTCGGATCATCATCCACCACCTACGAGCGTCGTCGTCCAATGTGAACGCTGCCAATGACACCTTCTGAGCGTTGGAAAAATCTCGAACAACTTCTCCATTTCCAAGACCCATGCTTCGGCTTTCATCGGCTCTATATCCCCATGGAATTTCGGCGGACTCATCTTCTTGAATTCTTTAATCAAAGTCAATGTGCCGTCCCCATACAAAGCTGGCTGTGGAGGCACTTGCGGCACTGGAGGAGGTGGAGGTGGAACTGCATCTCGGCCGTTTGTCTGCTCGGCCTGAGTAGAGGTAGTACTGGTGTGCTGTTGCCTTGTTCACCTCAACTCATAGGCCAAACCGTCAACAATCCTTTCTAATCTATCTAACATATCCTCAGATTTATCTCGGCCAACTGGAGGTCTACCCCTTCTCATGGTGCTAGAAGTATGCAAACTGCAACTTTAAAACAAATTGAACAAATAGACATGCATGCAAGTAACACATAATCATGCCAAGATGATGCACGTCATACCAAGTAGTAGGCAATATGATGCAACCCTAACATCATTCTAAGGGAAATCTTATGCTCTTTAGGACTCAAAGTGTGTGAATAACGTACTATAAGGAACTGGTGATCTGATACCAATCTGTCACGACCCCATTCCGCCCCTAGTAGAATGGTGCCATGATGGCCAGTAATCCAAGATTACCAAAGGCCAACTTACAAGGATTCACATAATCAGAGTACACATATGGGGCTTACATGTGCGGAAGCAATAAATTTAAATCCAATTAGTCCATGAGAGCAGTGCATAGATCAAATGAAATGGCATACATCTTATAATGATTTTACAACTTGGATACAAAATAAAATACATCTTGATCAAAAGGCTTCTCAAGCTGACATACACAAAAGAAATGAGCTACAAAGCTAAGAAGCATAATCTTCAAGATGATACAAAACATGAAGCCAAAACATCTTTCAAACAAGGCTTAGGCGGCAGCGCCCTCTTGCTCATCACCGACATATATATAAGGAGAGGGTGAGCTTGGATACTCAGTGAATGCTATTAGTAATAAAGGTTTAAATGAATGATATCCGAGATCTTTATCAAAACAATACATATCATAGGTTGTACAAATCAAGGGATGAACCAAGGTCATCTATCAAGTCTTTCAAAGCTTCAAGGGATGCTTTCTAGCATCAATATAATACAAGGGATGACATTCTTGACAAAACAAGGGAATAATCGTCCTGGAATCGATTAGACAAACCCACCCGCACAAGGCCGTCGGTGCTAAGGGAGATATCTCAAACAAGGGTAACAGTTACATTATAGTCCCCTAGCACTAAGGACTTTCCAAGAATGTCATCAAAACAAGATAATACTTGATACAAAAACTAGGGATAATCATCCATACTTGAACAAACATTTTTCCAAAACGAAACAAGCAAAGCTTTCATCAAAACATTAGAACATAGCTTTATTACAAAATACCACTCACATAGCTCTTCGGGTGTGTGGATTCAAGCAAGGATCCAAGGCCTACAAGCACATAATAAATCCCATTGAATGCATTTCAAGAAGACAAGAAGAGATGCTCAAAGACGGATTTGAAATGCATCCCTAGAACAAACTTTACATGAGTGTAAATGACCCCAGCATTTCTTTCAAAACTAAGTCAAGACAAAGCAAAACATGTGCTAATAGTTAAAACACTATTTTTCAACTCGGGAAAACATGCTGGGTACCAACCAGGTCTTGGCCGAGGTCCCACACCTCTTGGTCGAGGTGTGGTCTCCTAGGTTTAGGTGCACACGTGTAGACGTCCCCGAACGCCCCGGGAGGAACGAGCTCCCGTTCTGTTCATTTTGGGGTCACTACAGCTCAGGACTCTCAAATTTGTCACGGTTCTAAGTCTAAACCAAAGAGTCCAAATCCGGCAAATCGTTTTGAGAAAAAACAGATTTTTTGAAAGAAATGCCAAACATGGACTGCTTTGCCAGATACAGAGTCGCCACCTAAATGTTTTTTAATGGGAAATTTAGGAAACCCTGACTCGGTGCCAAAGGCCACGTGTCCGTCATCACCAAAGTTGCCTCGGCTCGGGAACTTGGGTACGATTGGGGAAGGTCACTTCGTGAGCACCCCCGCTCGCCCGATCAAAGATCGGCCTCTACTAACCATGATATCTATTTTTGAAAACATTGTGTGTTCTTATTCCGGTTATTAGCCTAGATTACTATGTCATGCTCACAGCATACAAGTATAGACCGGGTCGCCTGAATTGGAACAAAACATTTCATGTTTGTTTGTTTGAAAATGGTTTGATGGTGCTACTCGCAAGTAGGCTAAGACGTGGATTTGCCACCCTCGAGTGGGCTTAGAAAACATGATTTTGCCACTATCTAGTGGGCTTAAAACAAACATTTGATTAATTGTCCCAATTCAGATAACCCAACCTTCACCCACAAGCATTCAAAGCAGTTATATCACATAAGCAAATAGTCTCATGGTAAGCATGCTATTCATGGCAGTCACTCACACGCATGCAAGGATGCTAAAGCATAAAACTCACCGAGTGCTCTAAGCCAAAACAGAATTTACATTAGAAATCATGCATGATCCTAAGTATACAGAAATGCCTAATGCAACACATGCAAAATGCAACTATAGCAGGCTCGGCTATTCTAAACATGGCATATGAGATGCAACAGCTAACATGTATTCAATTTGGAATTGAAAGTACAATGCAGTTAGTATGATGCGCCGAGCCCGGTGCATGCAAAACAGATGAATGATGCAAACATGCTATCATACTGTATGCTAATTGAAATATGCCCTAATCTAACCATCAAAAGCGGATAAATAAAAGGGAGAAAGACGTGGGGTTGGAAGACATACAACACACACACACACACTTATTACAGTTGTGCCCTCGCGCAGAGGGTCCGAATAAATAATACAGTCCCGAATGAAAGAATATTACAGTCCAAATATTATACAAATTCCTAATTAATTAATCTAATTAACTAAGAAAGCTATAAAACTGGCGTGCAAGCCAGGGACTGCCTTGCTTCTGATGAATGACGCATGTCTGGGCTGCCTTGCGCGGAAATCCACTGGGATGCCCCAATTAGCCTCTGTTTACACCTTTTTCTTGAAAAGCGCGCCAAGCTCCGAAAGTTTGCTGATTCTTCATTTGCTGCAACAGAGAGCAGGAAAGGGGCATAGCAATGTATTTTCACAAATGTATGCATGCCTCGATCCTCGTGCCACCAATCATGCATATCGATGCATGATGGCCGAGGAGTCGAAATGTGCAACTCAATATAGAATGAATGCACGTATAAACACAACAAAACCTAGCTCCATCATGGGTAATCCGGAGTATTGGTGACTAGGGAATTGAGACACGTCTCGTCACTCGGAGTACGAAACGCACCTCGTTTCCCGTGCCCAGGCTAACTCCTATCCCGAACACGATGCAATATGCATGATATGCATGAAATGCAACTAAGATATAGCCTACCATGCACAATGCTATGAAAATGAGACGCCTCAAAATGCGTGCACGCGGGCACGCAAACTGAGGAAATGACAGAATGCGATCTAAGATACAACCTAGTATGCGCTATGCCATGAAAATGAGATGCCTCGAAATGCGTGCACACGGGCACGCAAACCGAGAAAATGACATACGCAATGCAAATGACATGGAAATGTGATATGGACTTACACTAACATGAGAGAGCCTCAGCTACACTCACATAAGAGGCCGATGGATGAAAATGAAGTGCCTCGAAATGCGTGCACACGGGCACGCAAACCGAGGCAATGGCATACGCAATGAAAATGACATGGAATGGCATATAGAATGCAACATGGACTTATACTAACATGAGAGAGCCTCAGCCACACTCACATAAGAGGCCGATGGATGAAAATGAAGTGCCTCGAAATGCGTGCACACGGGCATGCAAACCGAGGCAATGGCATACGCAATGCAATGACATGGAATGGCATATAGAATGCAACATGGACTTATACTAACATGAGAGAGCCTCAGCCACACTCACATAAGAGGCCGATGAATGAAAATGAAGTGCCTCGAAATGCGTGCACACGGGCACGCAAACCGAGGCAATGGCATACGCAATTCAATGGCATGGAAATGATATGCAAACATGCCAATGGGATTTCAGCAGCAAAATGAGGGGGAAAACAGCCCCGAAATGAGGCGAAAACACACCCGGTGCATGGAATAGTCCCGAAATGCAAAATTAGGCACCCGAAATGGCCTATAGTTATACCAAACATGCATAATTGGTACGTGGAATGAAAAGACAGAAGCAAGGCAGCCTCAAAATCAGCATTTTTCTAGAACAAATCATGGCCAAACAGCAAGCAAAGATAGGGCAACAATGGCATGCAAAAATGGCCCTAAACATGAGGTTATGAAGCAACTCACAGCTGCTGACCCCAAACAGGTTAGGACCCTTCAACAACATTGAATAGCGGCAAAAAATAAGCCACTTTAAAGAACTATAAAAACCCTAAAAATAACCATAGGTATGGCCAAGCTTTTATGCAAGAAAACGGACCAAAAGGTGGCCAAAGAGGCAAGTGGTATATGAACAGCCCAAACTGAAAAATTCCCTTCTACAACATTGAAGAGGGACCAAAAACAAGCATATTTACAGAACTGTAAAAACCCTAAAAATAATTATAGGTATGGCTAAGCTTTTATGCAAGAAAACGGACCAAAAGGTGGCCAAAGAGGCAAGTGGTATATGCACAGCCCAAACTGAAAAATTCCCTTCTACAACATCGAAGAGGGACCAAAAATAAGCATATTTACAGAACTGTAAAAACTCCAAAACAATATACAAACATGCTAGAAATGCAATGCAAAATGAGGCTCAAAAGAGGCTATAACATGAAGTATTTAAAATATTCCACAAACGGCCAAAGACCCTTAATGAAACATGTTAATAAGGTCAAAATAAGTCCATCTCTAGGCCTGTAAAAAGACCAAAAACAGAATCATGATAGGCTGCCAAAGCATGCAAAGATGGGGACCAAAAGAGAGATATAACATGAAGTGACATATGAAGGTCCCAAACAGGGTTGAGCCCTTCTTCAATGTTGAAGAGGGGCTCACAATAAGCCTATTTACAGAACTGTAAAATGCCAAAAAATGGAAGCATAATGGGTTGCCAAAGCATGCAAGAAAATTGACATTCAAGTGGATATTGAAGCAAGTGCAATATGGGGGCCTCAAACAGGGTTGAGCCCTTAATGAAAAAAGAAAATGAGCTCAAAAAATTGACCTTTTCAGTTTTGGTCGGAGCTCAAATCAATAAGCATGTTGGCTAAGAAATTGGTGCAAAAATAAGCTCAAAAAAGGGAAAATACTACTTACCCTTGAAGGCTTGACTTTGGTTGCCTCTTGGCTTGAGTTTGTGGCTCCTTAGGCCTTCGAGAACACCTTCAAACTTCTGGAATGGAGGATGGAAGGGTGGGGGTTGGTGGTGTAGAAGGAATGGTGGTGTAGGACTTGGAAGTTTTTCAAGGAAATGAGAGAGATGAAGAGGGATTCTTGTATTCAAGCTTGAAGAGCAAATTTTCCAACCCCTAAACTCAATGTTGCCTGCTGGTCATATGGACAAAAAGGAGGGAGCAAAGGGAGGCAAAAGGTCAAGGAAAAGTAGGCAAGTTTTTCCCCCACAAAATATCCCCCGGATTGGGATATTTTCTGGGGGAAACAGCTATACAGCTGTAAAGTTCCTGGCACAAGGAAAATGGCCGGCTGGTTTTTGGGCTTGAATGTGGCCGGCCGGCCACCTCCCCTAGCCGGCCGGCCAAGGGTCAAAAAGGCCAAGTGGCTTTAGTGGCCGGCCACCACATATTGGTGGCCTCCCAGGTCTCCTCTTCACAACCCTGTGGTTCGAATTTGGAAACTCTAAAACAGGAGAGAGAACAAGCCACTTTCAAGAGGGGTTCAAAAGGGTCAAATGGAATTAGTGGCCGGCCATGAACTTTTAGGGTCCTCCCATGTGTGTACATCACAAATATGTGGTTCAAAATTCAAGAAAAAGGGCCCAGGTTGTTCAACATTGGCTCGGAAGGAGGGGTTCAAAAGGGTCAAATGGAAATAGTGGCCGGCCATGAACTTTTAGGGTCCTCCCATGTGTGTACATCACAAATATGTGGTTTGGGGTTGAAGAAAGTGGCTCCAAGGTGTTCAACATTGGCTCGGAAGTGCGAAAAACGGGTGTCGGAGGGCGAAAATGGAATATAACTGGTTGCCAAGATAATTGCTGGCCTCCCATCCTCCAGTGACCTTTCCGGTGATAAAACAGAGCCACCTTCCAAGAATGAACGAAAACCGATGCAAAACGAACCCTCGGGGGCCAAAACACGCAGTTTGGGGTCCCGAAAATGGGCTGCCGAGCACCGAAAGTGGCGTTCGGCCACGAAGTGGGTTTCTCAGACCCCAGTGTCCCTTAAAAGGGAGAAAATAGGAAGTATGCCAAAAATCAGAGCAAACGGAGACGGTTACGCGGTCTCGAACCGAGGCACACGGCCAACGGTCCCGAAAAACCGGAAACCGGAAACCGGACTCCAAAATGGGCAAAATGGTCTGCGGCCACAAAATGTAGCCCACGGCCACTGAGAGATGGTCCGCGGGACCTCTCCCTCACCTCAGGAAAAGAAACAGAGAAAATCGAGTCTGGTTCGCAAACCGAGACAAGGCACAGAAGAGGGTTCGGAAGTCCGGAGGCGGGGCTCACGACCGCGACTCTGAAACTTCTGAACGAGCACATTATGAAATATCACCAAGCGCTCAACTGGTGACGTCTAAGTCTTAAGGTCGGTCAAAAATGGGGTGTCTACAACACGCAAGATAGACTAAGGTGCAAGTGATCATGCAAGGTAAGCCAAGGTGAGATACGATGCTTGGCCTAGGTGTGACATCTAGGCAAGAGTGGGTCTCGGTGACCACACTTAGGGAAATGAAATCTGGGAAATCTGGGTTTCCTCTTGATGAACATGAAGAACATGAACATGAAGAATCGTGAATGCCAAAATCAGAACTTCTTTATTCAAAACCTGAGATTTCATGAGATGAGTTCAAGAACATGGACCTGGGTACCCGTAGTTGGAGATTTCATGAAAACAAACACAGAAACATGGATCTTGATACAAACTTTCGGATAAAAACAAGGCGTTTCTTCAAGAACACAAGAACATCATTTTCTCTTTCTAAAACCAAACTTTAAATCAATGCATGGCTCATGAATCATGCTAGATCATGCAATGTGATCAAATAAACATAAAGAACAATGAGAGTAAATCACGAATCTAACCTCAAAACACGAATCAACAGTTTGAACTCTAAGGATCAAGCTTGGAAATCTGCTTCTCTCTCAAGAACACCTTCTTCCTCTCTTCCTAGAGCTTCTCTCTCTTCTAGGACAAAGGTGTAGCAAAATGATATGTTTTCTCTACTGCTGACTGACTTAACCCTTTGCTGGGACACGTGGCACTACCGGATTGGATTTCCTCAAAAAAGTGACCGATTGACAAGACAAAAGCATGAAAAAGGGTGTATAACAAGTAAGGTGACATGGGCACTCTGACAAGGCAATGACCTCGTATCAAGACATAGGCTTCGGCAAGAAGGTTTCGATCATCTTGGCTAGGAAGGATAACACTTGACCTAGCTGCGCCACAGCTCAACCTATATGTGCCACACCTCGGTCTAGGTCATACCAGTCAAGGAACAAGATTACTAGGTGCAAGGATCAAGGATGTTGGTTGCCTAGATGATAACATCTCGGCCTAGGCGATGTAGACCTCAGCCTAGATGATGACATCTCGGCCAATATGCCAGGGTGAAAGTGGGGGTCAACCGAAGTGGTTCCAAGATGGTCCTAGGTGTTAGAGGTTCTAAGGAATGACCTAGGCTTAGCGCAACAAGCAAGGAATAAAGCATACACGCAATACTCAAGAAAATCACGTAAGGACAAGACAAGACAAGGGCCTTTACTCAGGCAAAACAATTCAACATCTACATGTGCAAGCTTAAGAAAACAAAATCATGGAGATGCACATGAACATGGCTAAGATGAGGATGAGGGTCATTATAGAGGAATAGTGAAGTCCAATCGCTCTGTTCGCGTGAGGAGGAATATCTGAAGTCCAATCGCTCCGTTCGCGAGAGGTGGAATATTTGAACTCCAATCGCTACGTTCGCGAGAGGAGGAATATTTAAATTTAGACTTGAGATGCACAAAACAGTGCGATGTGAGAAATTGGGGTGCACAAGATAGTGCAATGTGAGAAATTGGGGTGGCGTAACTAACCGTAGTTCATACGGAGAGGACGAAGGTTTTAACCAGATAAGGATGAAATCCTAAATTTGAAGTCCAAACGCGTCTCCCGCGAAAGGAAGAAGGTTTAATAGAATGATTTCTTTGTTTTTGTTTGATTTGATTAATTTATGATTTCTTTTTTTTTTTGGGATTTACCTATACATGTACGGATATATACACAGACATATACGGGAGATATATACGGTATGCGTGCGCAAAACACACAAAAAGAAAGGAACAAAATGCATGGATGTAGGGATACAGGGTTTCGAACCCCTGACCTCAGGCTTATCCTTCGAGTCCTCAACCACTAAGCCATGCCACTCTTCTGACAACATATACAAACAAATATGTATATATACTTATAGAAGACATATATACACAAAACCAAAACAAAACAAAAAGAAACAATTGTTGTGGGGTTTGACCCCCTCGACATTTCAGCCTTCAACCACTTAGCCAAAGCCATTCTTGTAACAAAAATTCAAATAAATATGTATATAATACATAAATATACAATACATGTACATATATGTATATAACTCTCCCGCCTCTCTCTCTTCCTTCGAAAACCACGTCTGACACGCGGCCTTACTTTTTTGCGTCAGCCGGTGTCAGCTGGCCGACAAATGCCTCAGCCCTCTCTCCCTCTTTGTCTTTCTCTCTCGTCTTCTTCATATTTTCTTTCTTCCGTCTTCTTCTTCTCTTCCTTCGTCCTTCTTCATTCTCTTTTGTCTTCTTCCTTGTTTCTTCTGTGAGAGAGACAGAATAGAGAGACTCAGAGATATAGAACTCACTCTGCTCTCTGCCATTTCTCTAACCCTCATTTCTTTTACACCTCTCAACTTTAACACATGGCCTCTTCATCTCGTCCCCTCACTCTCTTTCCAGACCTAAATGATCCCATACGCTCTCTTGGACCGAGTGCCCCTGCTTCTACTTTTACTCCTCTTTACTTTCCTATGATATCCATCGAGCAAATAATGACAGCTCAATCTGACTTTGAGGCCAACCATTATACGCTGAAGTACTACTTGGAGACAATGACTGCGGTCTCCAAGTTGTCTCACCAGCTATAGAATAGGACAAGTGAGGTACAACAGTAGAACTCCCAACTCTCTCTACTCCAGCGCATGTACAAAGATGCGTGAGCAGAGATTTGCGCACTGAAGGCGAAGAACAAAGAGTTGAAATGAAAGGCCATCGTCGTGGCCCGATTTGAAGCACCTTCGTACTTTGCTTTTGACGGCCAACAGGGAGTCAACCCTCTCGGTGGTCCTGTAAGCACTGATGTAGGGACTTCGAGGGTTTCCTCAGACGAAACCAAGAGGAAGAAATTGGTAGGAAAGCCAAGAAAGTGAGGCTGGCACATGGCCGTCATCAGAGGTCGGCGTGTGGCCGCTGCCGGAAAAGAAAGAGGAAGAAGATCCCTCTCTCTCTCATTCATTTTTTTTATATATATATTTTATATTTTTTTTTTGTATGTATCTGTACAAATGTTGCTCGAGGTCGATCCCTGAAATGAATAAAACAATTTTTCATTATTACTTTTTTATGGGTTTGTATATGTACATATATATATATATATTATTTTTTTATTTTTGTATAAGAATTTTTTTTATTTGCAAATCCAAATAACACATCCGAATAGCGGACATAAAATGGACACTTTTTATGCAACTACGAATTCCGAATAAGAAATCTGAATAATGAACATAAACTGGACACAAAACAGACAAAACTTGATAAATAGACCCAAAACTAGACATAAAATGGACCCACACAGAACAACATGCACGGGACAGAATACCAACTTTATGGATTATTGGAACAAAAATAAAATAAAAAAATTATTTCTTTTATTTATTTACTTATTTATTTAGTAGTATTATTATCATTTATTACTATTATTATTCAACTCAAAATAAAACAAACTGATTTTTTTATTATTATTCAAATAAAATAAAAACACATTTTATATGAATAAAAGAAAACAACCCCCTTCTCTCTTTTTTTTTTAATTTTATTTTTATATATTTTTATTTTATATATATATTTTTTTACAGTATATATGTTTACTCAAAATGGAATAAAGCTGTACAACAAAAGGATTTGATTTTCCTCCCTTCCTTTTTTTTTTTTTTTTTTTTTTTGTAAAACAACAATTAATAAAACGACACAAACAAAATGATTTGATATTTTTTTTTATATACTCAAAGATATAAAGTAAAAACATATTATTATTTTCTATTTTCATCCAAGTCCGGCTGGATGTCGAAGAAGCTCGGCTGGACACACGGAGCTCCGACCGGAAATCGATGGCGGCGGGTGTAGACTTGCCTTTCTTCGCGCGCCCCCCTTTCGGAGAGGCGCGAATTGGTCGTCTACAGTTCGGACTCCTGTCACGGTTCTGAATCTAATCTCACAAAGTGAAATGTGAGACTAATAAACACCAAAGAGTCCAATCCGGCAAATCATTTTGGAAAATCAGATTTAAAATCAAATAATACCAAAACTGGAATACTTTGATAGATTACAGAGTCGCCACCTAAATATTTTATTTTGGAGAAATTTAGGAAACCCTGACTCGTGCCAAAGGCCACGTGTCTGTCATCACCAAAGTTGCCTCTGTTAGGGAACTTGCGTACGAGAGGGGAAGGTCATGACATGAGCACCCCCTCTCGCTTGATCAAAGGATCGCCCTTTACTAAGCATGAAATGTTGTTATAAACCTCATGTGTTCTTATTCCGGTTATTAGCTAACTTTACTATGTGATGCGCACAACATACAAGTATAGACTAAATCACAAGAATTGGAACAAAACAATTCATGTTTATTTTCGAAAATGGTTTGAAATTGCTACTCGCAAGTAGGCTAAAGCACGGATTTGCCACTCTCAAGTGGGCTTCAAACATGATGATTTGCCACTTTGAAAGTGGGATTAAAACTCACATTTATCGAATTGTTCTAATTCAAGCAACAAAGCCTTCATCCATGGGCATTCATGCAGTTTAGCATTTAAGCAAATAGCCTCATGGAAAGCATGCAAAACATGGCATCACTCACACTCATGCAAGTATGCTCAAGCATAAACACTTACAGTGTACTCCAAGCCAAAATAAAAGCTAGTTAGAAATATGCATGATCCTAACTACATAGGATGCCTAATGCAACACATGCAATAATGCAATTAAATAGGCTCGGCTATCTAAGATGGCATATGAATGCAACAATTTGATACACGTATTCAAATAAGCATATTGAAATACGATGTAGTTTGTATGATGCGCCGAACCCAGTGCATGCAAGACAAATGAATGAATGCAAACATGCAAAGCATAAGATATGCTAATTGAAAATGCAATCCCTAAACTAACCATCGAAAGAGGTTAAATAAAAAGGAGAAAGACGTGGGGTTGGAAGACATTCACACACACATGCACACGTATTACATCATTGCGCCCTCACGATGGAGGGTTCGAATGAATAAGCTAAGCTAATCTAAGCTAAACTAATTGAACTAATCTAATTAAACTAATTAGACTAATTATTACAAACCGATCGAATAACTAGTAAACACTACTTACTAATTATTACAACACTTTAACTAATTAGCAAACTAATTTATCAAATTACAAATTCATGCTAACTAATAAGGAAAGCGTTAAACAACACCGCCTCGGCTTTGTTTGAAGAAGGTGCATGCATGCATTCGGTTGCTCGCCCCATAAAGCTCTTCGGTTTCCTCTTTAGAGGCTCTGTTTGCAGGGTGTCTCTAAGAACTTTCTGCTGAAACTTACCAAGTCATTGCTGGGGAGTGCACCTGTGGCTTGCCGACCATGAATGGTGACTTCCGGCCAAGAGTGTGCCTCTGCCGGCCAACAATGAAGGGGTGTCGGCCAATAATGAAGAACTACCAGCCACTGGTGTGCTGTGACACCAAACTGTAATAGAGCACAAAACAGAGAAAAAGGAAGGTTCCTCAAAGGACATGTTTGTACTATGCCACTCCTTATCGTCTCAAAACATCAAGGGAGTGGCATTATTGAATCCATGACCACCAATCGAGCCTTTTGAATGCATGATGGCCAAAGATCCAACTTGTACAGATTCAATAAATGCAAAACAAATAAGATTCAATACCACTACCTTTTCATGAATGATCAAAGGCAATGGAGACAAAGGGAATTGGCTCATTTTCATCACTTTGAGTATGAAAAGGACCAATCCACCTTGTGTTCAATATAATGTCTGATTGAACACAATGCAATGCAAACAACAATGCTTATCTTGGCCTGTTTTACTTGATTCCATTCTTGTTTACACATTTTAGGCTTACCAAGCGATTCTTTAATTGGTTAAGTCCAAATGTGCAAGTCCTCTAATGAGAGAGGTCAATCCAAAAGATGGTTTAAGGCATAGGAGAGACCATGCCTTTGACTAGGAGGAACCCTCAAAAGGGGGTTAAAGCCATTTAAGCATAGGCCTCAATCCCAAGCTTAAACACAACCTCAAGACCAACCAACCCTCAAAGAAAATTGAAAAGTGAAGAATTGAGGAAGGTGGCAGAATTTTAGTGCTAAAATGGCATGACACACAAGACTCTAATATGCAAACAACTCATGTACAACATGTTAAGAGACTTAGGCAGTAAAGCTAGTAAAGAGCATTACACAAGAACCATGCAACATCATGGTCAAATGGCCAAACAACCTTAGATAGACCTCAAACATGTCAAAATAATGGTCTAAACATGCTAAGATAGAAGCTCAAAAGACTAGGAGAACATGCACACATGTCAGCCCATAAGCAAGGCGTAATACACAACCCTCAAAAGCAATGAAGAAGTGGAATATGTGAGAGTGTGACTACACTATATGCACTGAAATTACATGCAAAATGATGCTATATCATGCAAACATCACAAGCAAAGCATTCTAGAGACCCTAAAACTCAAAGCTAGTCAAGGCCATTTACACTACAACCATGCGTAGCAAACCTCATATGACCAAGACCACTCAAAACATATTTAAAGCACGTTAAAACATGAGCAAAAACATGCTGAGATAGAGCTAACACAAGCTAAGATGATAGGCTAGAACATGAAGCATGTTAGGCCAACAAGCATGATTGCACTACAAGTACCAAGAGCAAGCAAGAGGTGACCCAACCAGCCAAAATCAGAGTTAAAGTAGGTCAAAAAAGTCACAAAGGCATGCTGAGATTAAGCCATGTGATAGTAGAAAAGCATGCTCAAGTAGGAGGCCATCAACACAAGCAAACAAGATATAAGGAGAGGGGATCACCCCCTCCTATTTTGGGCCTCAAAACCAACTTTCTACCACTGAAATTCCTCTGGAATTCAGTGGTTAAAAGGTCAAGCAAAGGGTGTTTCAAAAACTTTGAAAGATGGCTCAAAAGGCTTTACAAGCCAAAGAACAAAGGAGGGGAACCACCCCTTAACCAAACAAGACTTAAGCCAACATGTTATGGCCTTAAAAACAGAACTTTTTAGAGGCTAAAACCAGCTTTAAAGTAGCATGCAAAGATGGCTAAGCCATGAACTAGAACAAAACTTAAAAGAGAGACATCCTTACCCTTGAAGCACAGCAATGAGACAGAAAGTAATCATCCAAACTTCTGAGCCAAAACCACTCCAAGGAGCTCAAACAAGACCTTCAAGAGCCTCAACACTAAGGTGAAGGTGTTTGACTAGGTGTCTTAGTGGAAATATGTGAAGAAAACTCATTTTCAAGCACAAAATGTAGAGAGAGAGAATTCTAGCTCAACTCAAATTTTGTAACCCTTTGCATACATATAGATGAGTCCTATATAGAGAAGATACAAAGCTTCCTTGAAGAGATCCAGTCATCCACGTGGGTGTAAATGGGCTCACCTTTGACAACAACTGTCAAAAATATCTGAAAAACATCTGTTGAATACATTGGTGGCCGGCCGACCATCAGTGGTGACCGGCAGTGGCTCATTGATGGCCGCCATGCCTTTTCAATGGCCAGTAGGCCTAAATGCATGGCCAGTTGTGCCAAAAAGTGGCCGGCAGTGCATCACAACAAGCATGCTGAAAGGACCAACACATGGTCCAAAAAAAGGACAGAATGGAAATTGGGTTTGGAAAGAGCAAACCTGGCAGGTTCTGTCGTGGAATTGGAGTGCTCGACGAGCGATCAAACTTATCACCGGATGTACATGCAAGAACATCCAAGTCTTGATGATAGTCAAAAACGGGGTGTCTATAGCACGGTAGACTTGGGAAGAGCCTCGGCCTTTCTCTTTTAAAAACACAAACCAACATTTCATTTCTCACTTCCTCCATATTCGAACTTCCCCTTTCTCTCTCTAGGATCTCTCTCTCTCTCTCTAGATTTCTCTTTTCTTAAATTTACCCAACAATCCTTGCCATTTTTTCTTTGAAACCCATCCTCTCCTCTACCTTTTGAACCGATTGGATTTTGATTTGGTGCAAGTTCGGGTTTTCTCTTTGTTTTTCTCACTTTTATCCACGTTTTTCCTCTTTCTCCGTTTGATTTTCCATCCTCTCTTCACTTTCTCTCTCCTAGGGTTTTGAAATTTGGGGATTTTTATCCATTTTCACTTATTTCCTCACTTTTTCTTCACTTTTCTTTACTTTTCCTCATGGCTAGTAATGAGGTTCCCTTTCCGAACTCAGTCATAGATATTGGTGTCGCCCTTGGTGTAGATATGGAGGCCGAGGATACTCCCGCTTTGCTTCCCCTTACGGATTGGCCATTTGATGCGACCACTTACCAGCCATGCACTCACATTCTCCCGCCATGCGGGATTTAACGATTTATGGGCTTCATCCCTGGTGTAGACACCCCATTTTTGACCGTCCACAAGACTTGGACGTCATCATTTGAACACTCGATGATCATCCATGTTTGTGTTCGTTTTGAGTTCTCGGAAGTCTCGGCTGCGCGCCTTGCCTTAGGATCTCTCAACTTGACTTTTTTGTGCTTGGTTGAGGACCAAGGACTTGTGGTTTTTGCACCTAAGGGTAGGAAGTGGCTTGTTGGCCATCCCTCAACCCACCGGCCATGGCCTAAGGCCACCGGCCTTATTTTCTTTCCACCGGCCAAATGTATTGGTCGATCGGCATTGTATTTGGTCGGCCGGCCATTGTTTTGGTCGATCGGCCACATTTTCTGGCCGAGGCCTTCTCTTTGCCTTTTTCAGGCATTGTGCATGCCAGCTGTGCCAGCTGGTGAGCACAGACTCTGCTCTCCATACACGTGTATGGAGAGATTTCATCCTTACACTTAGCTTCCCTTGGAAGCTTAAAAGTTGATTTTCTATAAGAGGAGGGCCTGCCCCCCCCCCTTTCAAAGGTTCAGCAATCTGATATAGAGCATATATATCACTCTCTCTATATATCTCCTCCGTCTAGATAGTTGTGTGTGTAATAGTGTTCTAAAGGGTGGTTTTGTTCATATTTTTGCACTAAGGCACCAAGTGTTACACTATCCTTTAGTTACTGAGGTGCTAAGGAGTTGATTTTAGAGTTTTAAAGTTGGTTTTGATCAGAAGGAGGTGCTGGAGTTGGTGTTCTTGAAGTGTTCTTCAAGGGTGAGAAACTACTCTTTTATTCCCCATTTTTGCGTAAGCTTTTAGCAATACTTGCATGCTTTTTCAAGCTTGAGATGTTTCATTAAGGTCACTTTTGTTTTGGGGGTTGTCTACCCCCCCCCCCCCCTTAGGCCTTGTTTGGCCTTATTTTGTGCCTCTTCCTTTTAGCTTTGGAACCTTTCTTGTTTCAACCTTCTCACCACTGAAATCTAGAGGATTTTCAGTGGTGGAGAAGTGGTTTTGAGGTCTTGTATAAGGGAGGGACACCTCTCTCTCCTTATGTCTCATTTGCTTGCCTTAAGGGGTCATAAAGGTAGCATATTTACTTAGTTTGTTTTAACTCCATTTTAGCAAGTATTTGGTGTTGTTTTGTCATGTTGTACCTCTGTTTCATGTTGGTTTGATGGCGTCAGGCATACTCCATACACTTGTCTTGCAATCCTCTCATTTGCCATAACATGTATCTTGCATTTGGACTATTATGCTTGCATATCTTGACTCAACCCGAAGGAACTTTTAGTCATATTTCAGCATGTTAAAGCTCTATTTGGGGTCGTTTTGATAATATATGTCGTGTTTTGTATACTTAGTTCATCCTAGCTTGTTAGCTTTGAAGACCTAAGTCGCATGATTACATTATTTGGCTCATTTTCATGATTTGGCATCATTTCACATGAGATTTCAGACCATATAATGTGGCCATGCATTCACATTCATAACATTCTCCATGCATTAGAAGGTTTGTGTTTTATGCTTCAAGATTGGACCATTGTGCATGCCTCTATGCTTAGACCATTTAGATACCATCTAAGTGGGTTTTTGAGTTTGTTTCAACATGCCATAACTCTGTTTTCCATTGCTTAAACCATGCCATGTTTGGTTGTGTTAGGCGTAGTATAACACCTCTTTGATAGCGTTGCATGCTCCATTGTTTTGGCATTGTATTCTAGCTTGTTTTGGCTAGCTTTGAGCTCACTTTTGGTCTTGCTTGGACTTGCCTCAGGACTATTTTAGGCCCCCTTGGCCCTTTGGGGCTTGCTTCACATAGCCATGGCTTCAGCCCATTAGCTAGTCTTAAGTTTTAGGCTCCTTTGTATGCTTTACTTGCATGGCTTGGTTGATTTGGCATCATCCCTTGCATATTTTCAGAGCTTATCATGCTTGTTACTTGTCCATATTTGTCTCTTTTAAATGTGCTTAAGAGTCGACCTTTTTTGTGCCTAAGTGTTGGACCTTTACATGCGCATGTTTGGGTGTGTTTTGTCCATCATTTCTTGGCACTTTGGCCACTGTTTTGGCATGGCTGAGGTCTGCCCATTTCAGTTTAAGTCCATTGAGCATGTTTGCTTTCGTGATATTTGCATACTTGTATTGTATCATGTTTGCATGTTTGGTATATTGCATGATATTTAGCTAATTGCATTACATAACATTGTTCTATACTTGGCGTGCCCATGTTACATTAGCTTAAATTGCATGCTTAGGTTGCATTGCATTTGGCATGCTTGCTACCTTAGTCTTGTGTGCATATTTGAGTTCTATTGCATTTGGCATGTTTAGGTAGCATAGCATTGCTTTTCCATATTGCATTGTATTTGGCATACATGCATTGCATTGTGTTTGGTTTGGGGTGTCAAACCAAACACGAGGAATGACGGACGTTCGTACTTGAAGTGACAAAACGTACCTCAATCCTCGGCCACTGACGCTGTTGATCAAACACGATAGAGTTCTAGGCATTCATGTGTTTTGTGGCATTCACTCCACATTGATTTGCACACTTGGCACCTTTGGCCATCATGCATTGAAATGCGTGATTGGTGGTCTGAGGGTCGAGAGCCATACTCCCTTGAGTTCATTGTATGATAGGGAGGGTGGTCGCACACACATTGTCTTGTAAACGCCTTGCCATGGACTGTCTGTCCTCTGCTGCAGCAAAAACAACATTCTGCAGGAAGGGATGGCCGGTCGGCCATCTTCAGTGTCGACCGGCTAACTTAATCTGGCCGAGAGCTCCACTTTTGGTCGATGGCCATTTTCCCATGGCCGGTGACCTCATTTCTTGGCCGGTGACCTCCCACAATGCTCGGGGAGTGGTTCAGAAACATCCTTGGTACTTGTGTAGTTTTCAGAGGAGCCAAACAGTGCAAACAGAGGCAACATGTGGCATGGCAACAGGTTTCCAAGCAAGGCGATCGAGCATGCATCATTCAATCATTCCGAGGTGGAGCTGCGGCGGCCTCCCTTTTTGTAGTTAATTTGTTAATTAATTAAGGGTTTGTAATAATTAATTAGCTAGGATAGTTGATTAATCATTCGGGTTTGTATTATTTATTTGGGCCCTCTGTCGAGAGGGCGAATTTATAATAAGTGTGCGTGCGTGTGTGAATGTCTTCCAACCCCATGTCTTTCTCCCTTTTACTTACCTGTTTTTGATGGTTAGTTTTAGGTCATGTTTCAATTAGCATACTTATGCTCGCATGTTTGCATCATTCATTCGTATTGCACGCACCGGGCTCGGCGCATCATACTAATTGCACAGTATTTCAATTCTAACTTGAATACGTGTATCGGGTTGTCGCATTTCACATGCCATTCTTAGATTAGCCGAGCTTATTCTAGTTGTATTTTGCGTGTGTTGCATTAGCCATCTTAACATGAACTAGGATCATGCATGACTTCTAACTAGTTTCTTGTTTTGGCTCGGAGTACTAGGTAAGCTTTTATGCTTTAGCATCTTGCATGAGTGTGAGTGTAGCTATGAAAGCATGCTTGCCATGAGGCTATGCACTTATTTGATATAACTGCCTGAATGCTTGTGGGTGAAGGTTGGATTACTTGAATTGGAATAATTCATCGAAATACGAGTTTTAAGCCCACTTGAGAGTGGCAAAATCATGTTTTTCTAAGCCCACTTGATGGTGAAAAATCCACGTCTTAGCCTACTTGCGAGTAGCGCCATCAAACTATTTTCAAACAAACGAACATGAGATGTTTTGTTCCAACTTAGGCGATCTAGTCTATACTTGTGTGTTGTGTGCATCACATAGCAAATTCTAGCTAATAACTGGAATAAGAACGCGTATGTCTTCAAAACAAAATATCATGCTTAGTACAGGCCGACCTTTGATCAGGCGAGCGGGGGTGCTCATCGATGACCTTCCCCAATCGTACCCAAGTTCCCAAGCCGAGGCAACTTTGGTGATGACGGACACGTGGCCTTAGGCTATGAGTCAGGGTTTCCTAAATCCTTCCCAAAATAAAATATTTAGGTGGCCACTCTGTATCTGGCAAAGCAGTCCATGTTTGGCACTTCTTTCTTAAAAATCAATTTTCCAAAATGATTTGCTGGATTTGGACTCTTTGGTGATTTATCGGTCTCATATTGCACTCTATGGGATTAGATTTAGAACCGTGACATTTGAGTCCGAACTGTAGTGTAGCATGAGGCCCTCAAGGCGCATCTATAGTTTCTAGCGATTCTGCTGGGGAGTTAGAGAACTTGACTCGAACTCATGATATCTTGTTTTGACTACACTTATGTGTTTCTTTGCATTGCATTTGCGTTGGTGCGCCTAGGACACCGTGTTTGCCATCTGCTATTCTTGAGCGGTTTGTCGGAGGCTCGCTTTGAGAAGCATGCCATAAGGCTGACCGGTTACGGGCTCTGCCACGATAGGAACACAAACCCCGGTTTTAACCGGGGCACCCTCTTTGACCATTCGACCTAGTGCATATTCGGAATCCGTAGTGACCATCCCAAACTAGGACATGTTGCTTACCCGATTATAGGTTGTTTGAAACCGCTATGTGCGTAGTGAAACCCTAGCTCCTGACAATAGGACAAGGAAACCCTACCCCAACATAGGGGTGTTTTGGCTCTCACTTTCTTGTTATGTGCTTTTAGAGTGCGTCTCTACAGGAATCATGTATCAGTTTGCAAGTTTGGGCATCAAGCCTGAGGGCATCGGTGTTTTGAGAATCAGTTATATCTGCAGGTATCAGATTCAGATTTGGGGTAGTGGTTTGGAAACAATGATCAGTAGTTGAGAACAGTATATTCAGCTTACAAATGCCAATTATGTGTTGTCATACCGACTGTGTGTTGTGATTATTTAAGCTGTTATGCTGTTCGTTTTTCTGGTTGTTTATTTTCTTATATTGCTTTATTTATCTTTTTGCTGGGGTAGTTTAGCACAATTGCTTCCAACCAAGCAGAAATTCCCCAAGCACTCTGGACTAGAGGTTGTAGACTCCATCGATCTAAGGATTTGATAGACGGACAACCGGTGTTCTACTTTTTACCCCCAGTTGCTAGATAGAGGTCAGTGAGGCACAGTGTATCGGTACCGCGGTTCCCAAATCAGTGTTCCTGGAGCAATCAGTTGAGATTTTCGAGTCTACTGCAGAGGCAGATATACCGGCAGTTCAGTTAGATCAGGGCAGTATAGCAGGAATGGAGGAAATGATGCATCAACTCCAAGAAAGTATGAAAACAATGCAGCAGGACACTGTTCGTCAAGCAGAATTTGCCAAACAACAGGCTGAGGTCATGGCTCAATAGGCAGAGTTAATTGCCAAGCTACAACAGCAAACCAGAGCATCTGCTTCACACCAAGCTCCTCCCCTACCAAGAGCCCCAATACCCGGGGAGACGGCGAATGTCCAGAATGTCCAGGAGGATACAAACATCCCAACGGGGCCACCTCCACCCCCAATTCTACCTCAGCTATCCAAAACACCTACCAACCTACCAGATTCTCCCTTTGAGTTTGAGGTGGACCCCACAGCATTAAAAGTGAGCAAGCTTGAAAAGCTGTTCAAGAAATCCCAAGGTGTGAAGTCCATTCCAGATATAGAGGATGGGTATACCGACTCGGCCGTGACGCTGCCAGATCAGTTTAAAATGCCACACATCGACTGCTTTGATGGGTTTGGGGATCCTAAGGTGCACCTACGGTTGTTTTCAGATATACTGAGGTCGATGGGCCTATCCAGATTGTAGAAGCTTTCTTTGTTTGGCCGGACCTTGTCAGGTGTAGTGGCCTTCTGGTATGCAAAATTGAAAGATTATGTCAAGAGAAACTGGGAGGAGATGGCCGAGGCCTTCATAGCTCAATACTCCTACAATACACAGATCGAGGTCACAACTCATGATCTCAAGACCACCAGGCAAGAACCAAAGGAGAGCTTCTTCGATTTTGTGACCCGATAGAGGGCCAAGGCCTCGATGATGACCATCAGGCCTGTTGACAAAGATCAGATTCGGATGGTTGTGTGCAACCTCCAGCCCAAGCTTATGCAGAAGATGATCGTTCTCCCTCTCCCCACCTTTGTAGATTTACATGAGATAGGGGTGTAGATCGAAGACGCTATGAAGCAGGGCCTCATTGATAATGAGAGAGAACAGCCCAAGAGAGCATTCAACCGCAGTACGAATGCAGGCACGAGTAGTGCTGCAGCTGCTAGATTTTCAGATGTGAGTATGGTTACTACCACCAATACCCCAAGAGCCCTTGCAGCTACGCCATTCACTGGTGCGTCTGGTAGTAGCTCGCAAATAGCCAGATATGCACCCAAAGGCCAAAGAACCTTCACTCCACTATATATGCCCCTGTCCAAAGCTTTGGGGGTTTTAATCAGAAAAGGGCACTTGAAGCCCCTAGAGCCACGGCCATTGCCAGAAAAACTTTCCCCCTCCCATAACTTGGCGAAGTACTGTGCGTTTCACCAACAGCATGGTCATGACACTGACCAGTGCTTTAGATTGCGTCACAAGATTCAGGATCTCGTCGATAGCAGGGTGATCGTGCCTCCGAAGAAACCGAATGTCACAACAAACCCTCTCCCACCGCATAACCATGCTCCACCTCCCAAACGCATCAATATGATCCAAACTGGGGTTATGCCATATGACCCTAGTGTATATATCACCCCTTCTCACCTACCTAAGCCAGAGGTGTTCATTCCTGACAGCACTAACTTGTGCGTGTTGGACATCTCCCAAACCCAACCTGAAACGGTGGTGGTAGCTGTCGAAGATAAAAGTGGGTCGATTGCGGAGGTAGATGAGAATGCAAATACAGAGATTTGTGTCAAGCCTGAGAGGTCTGTAAGCTTCATGTACAGCCCAAGCGGTTACATTACATCAGCAGGTCAGGCTAGGCCGAATGTGGAATTGCCAGTAGGGGCAGAGATTTGTGTAGTCCGGGAGGATGGACTCAATCAGGGGTTAGATGACTTAGTAGATCTGGAGGAGGACATCGGGAACCTTCAATTCTTCAACGAACAAGACTCAGGAGACGTGACAGTCAACTGGTTTGATTCGAATATGGCAGCGGAGTCTACTGGGTGGCTTGACGACCAACCGGATGTTTTTGAACAACCTCAGCTAGAACAGGGTCCGTCAGGGACGAGGACATCAACTGTGGCCGGAAGGGCTGGGAATCTGGATGCATCGCCGGAGAGCGCCGGTGTTAAGAATTTTGCTTGGGGTTCGGGCAATTTGAATATAGGAGATGTTGAACGGCGAGCTGCGCTGAAGCAATTTGAGCGGGAAAGGATCGAAGATTCTGAGAGGGTCAGAAAGGCCAATGCCCCTGCGGGGACAGAACGTGCTGTGTGCACAAGAGCAAAGCATGTTGCGGACACAGGAACAGAAGGTGCTGTGAGCACAAGAATACTTGTGACGGAGCGGGACAGGTGTCTATCGGCTACCGATGGCATGTAGTGGGAAGATGATGATCTATGTCTTGCCTACACAGATGAAGACTGGGGGAGTAACCAGCCGGATGATACCTGGTACATTGGCGAAGTTGATCACATGACTAGGAGCGGGCGGTATTTCAAGCCCCCGCCCTTAGATCAACCAGAAGCGTCCAGAAAGGACAGGAAGGCAGACAAGCAGAAGGATAAATTGCTCGAAGAGGAGACTGTGCTGAAACAGCTGAAGAAGATACAAGCAGACATCTCCATCTGGGGACTGCTTATGGCTTCACGAGTCCATAGGCAAGCTGTCCTTTCGGCTATGGACAAGGCTAAACTTTCAATAGATACCACGCTTGAGCAGCTGCTAGGATTGGTTTTTTCGGGAGGCACTTCCCCGACATTGACCTTTTCTGACAAGGAACTGCCGCCTGAGGGCGCAAACCATAACAAATCGCTCTACATCTCTGTGGAGTGTAGAGACAAACGGGTACCTGTAGTTCTTGTCGACATGGGATCCGCCATTACATGTGCCCGTCAAGGACGGCATATGCAATCGGGTTGAAGCCCGTAGACTTTGTGCCAACTGCCCAGGTGATAAGGGCCTATGACAATACTAGTAGAGAAGTGATGGAGACTGTACAAATTCAGACCAAGGTTGGTCTAGGACAGCACGAGATTGACTTTCATGTCTTGGACGTTCCCGCAACCTTTAATCTACTCCTGGGGCGGTCGTGGCTGCACCAGGTGAAAGCAGTCTCTTCCACACTGCATTAGATGTTGAAATGCCCTCACAGGAAGGGGATGGCTATAGTTTTTGGGAATTCGTCAATCCATCCGCCGTCAGAAGTGTCTACACCAATTTTGGAAATCGAGCATGGCACAGAGGATGTCTTCCTATTAGCTTTTACCTTAGCTGGGTCGTACAGAACATCTTAGCTGTTGATGAAGGGTTGTATGTCAGCGCACAATCAGTGTACCTTATGAACAAGCTCCAGCATATCCCTGGGATGGGATTAGGAAAGAGTGGTCGGAAAGGCATTGCAGTATCGGCCGAAGTGCCACACAACCCACATACCTTTGGTTTGGGTTATCTGCCCACCAAAGAGGACTGGGTGAGGAAAGGCAAGGAGATGGCTGGGAGAGCCAGAGCTAAGCAGGCAGGGAGGCATTTTGAGTTGATGCATCGACCCATCCAGGGTACCCTAAATAGACATTTTTTCCAGGAGGGAGAGTATTTTCCATTCCGTGGCTTTCCAGAGCCATGGTTGAATGCAGAGAAGCGTCGCTTGCCAGAGTTTGAGATCTTCTTTGGCCTGCAGTTGTCCAGGGATGATGTTACCGAGGAGCAGACAGACCCATCAACTGAAGTTGAGCAATGTGGGAAAGTGGATTTTGAGAACACCGAGATTAAAATGGGGGTAAC
The DNA here is from genome assembly GCF_055761805.1 of Camellia sinensis. Lineage (NCBI taxonomy): Eukaryota > Viridiplantae > Streptophyta > Magnoliopsida > Ericales > Theaceae > Camellia > Camellia sinensis. Next base: position 68,243,862 of record NC_138961.1, on the reverse strand, counting down.
ACAGGCTTGTCTACTTTCAGATCCTCCGATCGTACAGAAGTGCTTAACTTCTCGGTGTCCGTGATCGGGAATGAAACGGTTGCGAACCCATCTGCAAACATTTTGGACGCATCCATTGCACCTTCCCTCGTCTGGCAGTACGAGGAAGGCTTTTTATCGAGCGGCACCGGGTCAGGTAGTGAGCCAGAATCTGATTCCACGGAGTCTGTAGGGTTGGAATCAGGTTCCAGCTCGTCTGAGTCTGAGTCCGGTATTCCTGGGGGTGACAACCCGGATGCCACAGTCCTGTCTAGGCTGTCTTTTTCTTTTTCCTTTGAGTCTGTTGTAACAGAGGAATCAGGCGACTTGGAAGTGGTTAATGAGAATGAAGTGGCTATGGCTTTTGAGTATTTCTTTGTGCCTTTGATTTATTGTATTAATCAGGACTTTCAAAATTTTGATGAAAATGACGAGGAAGAAATTCCTCCAGTTTTACAACGATTAATTGATCAAGAGCAGGAGAGACTTGTTAAACCCTTGGTTGATGAAATCACTACAGTTAATGTTGGTACTGAGAAGGACCCACGACTGGTCTAGATCGGGTCCACGTTGTCTTCGGAAGAGCGCGAGCGCTTAGTCGCTTCATTAAAAGATTTCAAAGATGTTTTCGCGTGGTCCTACAAAGACATGCCTAGAATCGATCTTGAGATTGTACAGCATCGGATCCCTCTTAACCCAGAGGCCCGACCTATCAAACAGAAGCTCAGAAGGATCCGCCCCGACTGGGCCATCAAGATCGAAGAAGAGGTCACCAAGCAAATCAATGCAGGGTTCCTGCTGGTATCTGAATACCCAACTTGGCTGGCCAACATAGTTCCGGTGCCGAAGAAGGATGGCAAGATTCAGGTATGTGTGGATTTCAGGGATTTGAATAAAGCCAGTCCAAAGGACGACCTTCCTCTGCCGCATATCGATGAGTTAGTGGACCTCACGGCGGGGCATGCATTGCTCTCATTTAGGGATGGCTTTTCAGGCTATAACCAGATTGTAATGGCACCCGAAGACCGGGAGAAGACTGCTTTTACCACCCCGTGGGGGACCTACTGTTATAGAGTGATGCCGTTTGGGCTGAAGAATGCTAGAGCTACATATCAACGGGTCGCGACCACAATATTGCATGACATGATCCACAAAGAGGTCGAGGTGTACGTAGATGACATGATTGTCAAGTCCAAAGAAAGAGAGGGCCACTACACCGCCTTGTAAAAGTTCTTCCAAAAGAACAGAGAATTTCGGTTGTAGCTGAATCCTCAGAAATGTACTTTTGGTGTTACAGCAGGGAAAATGTTGGGGTTCTTGTTTACACAGAGAGGTATCAAAGTCGACCCTTCCAAAATCAAGGCCATCTTAGAAATGGCACCACCGAGGACTGAAAAGGAGGTGCAAGGCTTTCTCGGTAAAATGCAATTCATAAGACGGTTTATTTCTAAATTAACCTTGACTTGTGAACCACTCTTTGGCCTCCTGAAGAGAGAAACGAAGTTCCAATGGGACGGCCGATGCCAAGCAGCTTTTGAACAGATCAAGTAATACTTACAGAACCCACCAGTGTTGTCGCTGCCTGACTCGGGAAAGCCGTTGATTTTGTACCTTTCAGTAACTGAAACTACAATGGGTTGCATGCTTGCACAGGAGTCTGAGGACAAAGTGGAGAGAGCTATCTACTACCTGAGCAAGAAGATCCTGGATTATGAGACCCTTACACGCCGCTGGAAAAGGCTTGCTTAGCCTTGGTATGGGCTACCAGGAAGCTCTGACACTACCAGTTAGCTCACTCTATAATGTTGGTTTCAAGATTAGATCCCATCAAATATCTCTTCGAGAAACCGGCACTTACAGGTAGGCTAGCTCGTTGGTTGCTTCTGCTTGCCGAATTCGATCTAAAGTATGTGACGCGCAAGTCAGTGAAGGGCAGAGCAGTAGCGGAGTTCCTAGTTGATCACCCAATGGAAGGGGATGAAGCAGTTGAGTACCTATTCCCAGACGAGGCCATTCTGCATGTCGAAGAAGAATTTTAGATGATGTACTTTGACAGAGCGTCAAACCAATACCGATATGGGATAGGGGTGTTGCTGATAGCACCTGATAATTCTCATATTCCTCTAGCATTCAAACTCCGGTTCAAAGTCTCGAACAATGAGGCATAGTATGAAGCGTGTATTGCTGGACTAGAAGCAGCTCTGGAACTAGGGCCAAAACGGTTGGACGTCATCGGGGACTCAAACCTTGTTGTATCTCAAGCAAAAGGAGATTGGAAAGCCAAAGAAGAAAAGATGAGAATCTACCACCAGACCTTGGACTTGCTGATTCCTCGGTCTGAGAAGCAGAACTTCGCTCATCTACTAAGAGAGAACAACAAGTTCGCAGATTCACTAACAACTCTATTCTCTATGATAGACATCCCTTTTGGAGTCTAGAAGCGTCCGATCATCATTGACCAGAAATTTGTGCTGGCTTACGAGCTGATTGCTGCCATAGAAGAGGTTTAAGATGAGAATCCCTGGTATTACGATGTATGGAACTTCCTGGAGCAAGAAGCATATCCGCCAGGGGCAAATGCCAAGGATAAAAGGGCAATTAGAAGAATAGTTGCTCAGTTCATCATCTGCGAAGGTAAACTGTATAAGAGAGGTTATCTGGGAATGCATAAGTTGTGTGTTGAGGCTGAAGAGTCGAAGCGCCTAATGGAGGCCATCCATGGAGGAGAGTGCGGAGCACACATGAACGGGGTGATGCTGGCTTGGAAAATCCTCAGACAGAGTTACTACTGGTCCACCATGGAGGAGGATTGTACCGGCTTTGTTTGGCGATGCCACAAATGTCAGATCCATGCAAACCGCATGAACATTCCGCCGTCGAAGCTGTACAATTTGACTTCGCCATGGCCATTTTCAGTTTGGGGGATCGATGTGATCGGGGCTATCACTTCGAAGGGGTCCAATGGGCATGAGTTCATTCTGGTCGTGATAGACTATTTTACCAAGTAGGTTAAGGCCCAATCTTATGCGGTGTTGAAGGCTTCACATGTTGCGAAGTTCATCAGGAACAACATCATTTGTCGCTATGGGGTCCCAAACGAGATTGTTTCAGATAACGGTTCCCACTTCAAGAAGGAAGTGATTGACTTGTTGGAAAAATACAATGTGGCTTTTCATAAGTCATCCACATATCGGCCGTAGACCAACAGAGCAGTTGAGGCCGCCAACAAGAACATCAAACACATTTTGCAGAAGATGGTGGAAACCTACAGGGACTGGCCAGATAAGTTGCCATTTTCTCGGTGGGGCTACCGGAATTCAGTTAGAACGTTTACTAGAGCGACTCCGTATTCATTGGTTTACGGGATGGAGGTCATTCTACCTATCGAAATTGAAGTTCCGTCATTACGAGTACTGGCTGAGTGTCAGATAGTTGAGGCAAATTGGCAGCAAAGCAGATTTGGGGAACACATGCACTTTGATGAGAGAAGGCTGAAGGCACTGTACCATGTTCAAGGTTATCAACGACGAATTGCCAGGGCTTTCAACAAGAAAGTTAAGTCCAGGAATTTGAAGGAAGGAGATTTGGTGCTCAAAGACAACCGAGCTCCCATCCACGACCTTGGAGGCAAGTTCACACCTAATTGGACTGGTTCTTACATCATCAAGTCTATCTGGTCGGGTCGAGCTATCGTTCTGATAGACCTAGATGGCCTAGAGTTCTCCCAACCGATTAACATGGACAAGTTGAAGAAATATTTACCCTGAGAGGCTCGCTAGGCCGAAAACCGAAAAGGGCGACCTAGGCAAAAGTTAGAGCACAAAAAATTTGAAATAATAAAAACTGAGCTCGCAATGTTGAAAACCCGCAGAGGGCAGCCTTGGCAAAAGTTAGAGCGCAAAAGGAGAGTGTGAATACACGAGTGAACCCCAGCCGAACTACGTAAGGCTTGATTCCCATCTTTGGAATACGTAGGCAACTTCACCCTGAAGTCAAGCCATAAACACTTCCACATCAACTTTGTCTGTGTGATCTTGTTGGTCATCTTTGTCTATTCTGCATTCAAGAGTTCGGTTGTGATCTCTGGTACAGTGCTACTCAGACTAGGGGCAACTTTCCAATTGTTGGGATCCGGGGTTGTACATCTCAGTGACAGATCTCAGGCATGCCCAATTCTGATCCATATCGAAAATGGTTTTGAAAAGTTTGAATAAAAGTTGATTTTGCTCAAATTAATCTTTTTACAACTTAGACCATTTTTGGACCAAATGGAAAACTTTCAGTACCCACAACCTTCAATTTTATTCATTTCAATACAGAGTTCTCCTGCTCTTGCATACAAATTGAAGTTGCTTTTCATTACATTCATAAAGAAAACTTGAAAGTTCTGATTAAGAGAAAATAAATTCAGGCATAGTTATGTGTTCCTGCGTCCCCTCCCAGAGCTGGTCGAAGCCTCTGATGCCAAAGTGGGCCCTATATGTGCCTCTTCGTTGAGCCAATCTATGCACTCATCAGAAAGGGTGTAATTGAAAGTGGGAGCACGGGCCAAAAGCTCTCTCGTCCTCCATGCCGCGGCATGCCGAGCTAGCTGTGCGCCTCAGACCAAAAATACAGCTGCGTACTCTATCCCTTCTGCCGGGAAAATCTGATCATGGTCGAACTGGCACTGGAACCGGAAAAGAAAGTAGAACACGCAGTGTGTCAGGCCAATCAACTGAATACCGGTCTGCCAGGACATGCTGTAGCTCATTACCGGTAGATTGAGCCAAGAACAACGCCAAGCAGTACAGTCTGAGGACAAACTGCACATCCAGTCGAACCACTATCCCTCATCAAGCGCATCGACCATACGTCGTCGGAAGAAATAGCCGCGAGTTGAATACGCTGAGCATGAGTCCACAATCTGCAACTTATCCATCAACCACACCTGGGGAGTGATAAAGAATGACAGATTAAAGAATAGAGAGATGTACGATGAGAGAAAAGTGGAGAAAAGGGTGTTGAGAGAAAAATCGAGCCCGAGGGCCAAGTGATGTGAGCAATATATATGTGAGACCGGGTGGGAAACATTACCTGCAGCAGTAGTGGACTCCCTACAAATCTGGTCATCTCCCGGTGATGGAAAGCGTCCAAGCCCATCAATGTCTCGGCCAGTGTCATGGCAATGCAGCTCTTGCCCTCTTTTAAGCCTTGGGTAACTTCGACCAAACGAGCGCAAAACCCTCCCGAGCCTGGGGCAAGCAAGAAATAGGACAGCATGCACAAGCAAAGCGCATGTCACCGAAAGCCCCGCCAATGATGGTCACCACGGTCATCGGCATCGAAAAACCGACGAATCAAACTCGGGATGCCTAACACTCCGTCACAAATCAATGACTGAGTGTCATAAATAGTGAGCCCACACATTCGTCCTAAGGCTTGGGCATGGCCGAAGCGAAGCTGGGGCAAGACTTCATTGTTGCGCTCGGATTCCATCAAAGCTTGGAAGTCTTCGAAGGTAGGACACATCTCTTGCCCGCCAAAACTAAAGACGTACGTTACCGAGTTCCAAAACCTTGCCGCGACATGGAGAAATGGAAGGTGCAACGGAGTGCGACTCAGCATGAATAGTGCATTAATGCCAAAGCCTCGGAAGTTTAACTTTTCCGAGCTATCTAAGGTGGCAATCCAAGTTATGAGATTTTGGATGAGAAATGCCTCCATTTTGATGTAAAACAGTGCTGAAATGAGGAAAACTACGAAGCTGAGGCTTTTGTAGAGGATAAGGTGGTAAGTGGAAGACAGGTGTCAACATTCTGGAGGTGCTTGCCATTTTTGGCCGATCGGCTAAAAGTTGTGGCCGATAGCCATTTCTCATGGCCGGTGGCCTTTCCCCTTGGCTGATGGCCTTCCCTTTGGCCAATGGCCTTCTGTAGACACCCCATTTTTGACTGACTTTAAGACTCAGACGTCATCGATTGAGCGCTCGTTGATTGTGCATGTTGTGCTCGTTTCGAGGTTTTGGAGTTCTTGGTTGAGAGCCTTGCCTCCGAACCTCGGGACCCTTTGTGCTTTGACTCGGTCTGTGGACTATGTTTTGTTTTCTCTTCCTGGAGGAAGGGAGAGGTCTTGTAGACCATCTCTCAGTGGTCGTAGACTACTCTTCGTGGTCGTAGGCCACTTTTCCCGTTTGGATACTAGTTTCTGATTTTCGGAGCTGTCGGCCGTGTGCCTCGGTTCGGGACCGCTTAACATTCTTCGTTTGGCACGATTTTTGGAACACACCTTGTTTCCTATGTCTAGAGGGACATTGTGGTCCGGGAGACCACTTTTGTGGTCATAAGCCACCTTTTGTGCTCAACAGCCAGTTTTTGAGGTCCTCGATCGCGCACTTTGCCTCCCGAACTCTCGTTTTGCGTCCATGTTGGTTCTTTTTTGGAATGAACCTTGTTTTCCTTGTTTGGGAAGTGGTACAAGGGTGGGAGACCACCTTTTCTCCTTGGAGACCACTTTTCCCTGCCAGCCGATTTTCTTATCGAGAAACTAGTTTTCTTGATCTTTGGGCCACATTTTCTGGTTTCCCACCCCACCATTGGCTTGCTTTCAATGTGGAGACCACCATTCCCCTTGGCCGACCACTTTTTATCTGGGAGACGCGTGCCTTGGTCGGCCGACCAGGGAAAATGGTTAGTCGACCACCTTTTCTTGTCGGCTGGTTTCCTCCTGTTTTGTCAGGCTGTGTGGAAGCCAACTGTGCCAGCTGGAGGGCACAGACTGTATCCTCCATACACGTGTATGGAGGGATTGCATCCATGTTTAGCTTCTCAAAGAGGCTTGAACCCTTTGCTTCTTCTATAAGAGAGGCTCTCCCTCTCCTTGAACCGGGTTCTGAAATTGGCTAAGGCAAAAATATATATCTCTCTCTATATCTTTACATTTTGGGTTCAAAAGTGTGTTGTTCTTGACCTATTGCACCACACCTCATAGCCCTACACCTCCACCATTGATCTGAGGTTCTTGGAGGGTATTTTCAGAGGTTGAAGAGCTGGTTTTTGGTCCCAAAACTTGCTGGTTTTGCTGAGCTTCAAGGGTAACTCCTTTTCCCTCTTTTTAAGCTCTATTTTGGTCATTCTCTGTGCCATACTTGCATGCATATTTAGGCTTTGTTGTCAACTGAAAAAAGCTTCATATTTAAGTGTTTTTCATGTTTGTTTTAGGCTCTTTTGGTGTTGAGGGTCATCTACCCTCTTGCATGCTCTATTTAGCCTTGTTTTGTGCCATGCCATGAGACCTTTGTGTTGATCTTTGCTTGGCCTTTTAACCACTGAAATCCAGTGAATTTTCAGTGGTTGGCATGTGGTTTTGAGGGCCTAAATCAGAGAGGGGAGACCCTCTTTCTTTTGGCCTTGTTTGTTTGCATTTTTGGCCCTCCAAAGGAGCACATACTTTCGTACTTCCCAGGCTTGGTTTAGGTCCTGTTTGGTGACTTTTGGGACCTGCCTAGACTCTGTCTATGGCTGGTTTGGTCACCTTGTGTTTGCCTCTTGTATGTGTAGAATAATCCCTTTCATGGCTTATCAAAGTAGCACCTCATTCTTGTATGTATTGCTCATGTTTCAGTGGGTTTTTGGCCATCTTTTGGCATGCCATGATTCTATTTTTTGCTGGTTTGGTAGCCTCTCATATGCTTCATATGCTTGTAGTGTAAATCATGTTTACTAGCTTGAAATGCATGTTGTTTTGGTCCTCTATTCTAGCATATTTTGGCCATGATCCAAACTAATTTTGTTCATATTTTGGGCTGCCTTAGCTCTGTTTTGAGGCCTTAGTCGAATGATGCTTGCCATGCATGCTTGTAGTGTAATAGCCAAGCCTAGCTTTGAGTTTTTGAGGTTCCTTGCATGCTTAACTTGAGGTATTTTCATGTTTTGGCATCATTGACCATGATATTTTAGAGCATATAGGTCTGTCATACTTCCATGTTTTCCACTCTTTAAGTGCCCTTGAGAGTTGTGCTTTTGTGCCCTATTTGTGAACCATTACATGAACTTCATTTTTTTGCCTTTCAAGCCATCATTCCAACTCATTTTGCTACTGTTTTGGGCCTGCATAGGGTCTGTTTGGAGTTGGTTTCACCATTTGAGCATTGCCTTGCATGCCTATAGTGTAATGCACTTCACTAGTCTTCGATGCTTGAGCCATTCAACATGCATTACATGAGTTGTTTGCATGATTTGAAGTCGTTTTGTATGCCATTTCAGAGCTGAAACATGTGTTCTTGCACTCCATATTTCATCATTTTCAATGTGTTTGGAAAGTTGTGTTTTATGCCTTAGGATTGGGGCCATTGCATTGGGCATGTTTGCATGAGTTTTGGAGCCTTGTCTTCATCATCTTTGGCCACTGATTTGGGTGTGGCTGAGGCCCATCCATTTTGGTTTAAGTCTATTTTGCATTGAGTATGCCATTATAGTTCATAGCATTGAGTGTGCCATGTTGTCGCATGATTGATCATTGCATTGTGCATGCCTTGTTCATCTCATTGTGTATGTTTGTTTCTGTGTGCATTGTGTATGCTAAGTGTCACGTGCATTGAGTATGCCATTATTAGTTCATAGCATCGCGCATGCTAGTTGCATGTTTGCATGTTATCCCTTGCATGTTTGCATGAATTAGTTGCATTGCATTGAGATTACATGTTAGAGTCGCATTGGTGCATGCCAGGTTATGTGTTGCATTGTGTTTGGAATAGGAGTTAGTCCGAACATGGGAAGCGAGCGACGTTTCACACCTGAAGTGATGAAACGTGCCTCAATTCCCGGTCGCCGACACTCTTGACTGCCCATGACAGAGTTGTTGGCTTTAGGTGCTTGTGTGTGCATTCATTTCACGTTGAGTCGTGCAATTCGGCTCCTCGGCCATCATGCATCGAAATGCATGATTAGTGACACGAGGGTCGAGGACTACACTCCCTTGAGCTTATGCAATCATGGGGTGAGTGGTCGTGCACACATGTGTTACAAATACTTTGTCATGCCTCTCTCTTTCTTTTTGTTGCAGAAAACCAGAAACCAGGAGAGGAAACTGGTCCGCTAACCAAATTTACTGGCAGGCCAACCACTTTTTTTGGTTTCCACCATAAAAGGTGGTCGGTAGTTGGTCTCCCATGCCCATAAGCTGGTCGGCAGCCTTCCCACCGATTCCCAGGGTGGAGTTTCATCTCTCTGGAGCTTTGTGCAAGTTTCTGAGATCAATTGCAAACAAAGGCGAGTTAGGGCGTCGCGAGGGATTTCCGAACAAGGCAATTCGAGCATGCATGCATCCTTCATCATCCAAGGCAGAGCTGAGGCAGCCCACTTCACATAGTTTGCATGCTTATTTAATTGCTAATTTAGTTGATTTGTTAACTAGTTAGTGTTGTGTAATAATTAGCTATAGCTTGTTATTCATTTTATTGTGTAATAACTAGTTTAATTAGATTAGCTTAGGTTAGCTAGTTGGTTTTGTATTATTTATTCAAACCCTCCGTCGAGAGGGCGAATTTTGTAATAAGTGTGCGTATGTGTGCTGCCTGTCTTCCAACCCCATGTTTTTCTCCCTTTTATTTACCAGATTACGATGGTTTGTTTTAGGGCATGTTTCAATTAGCATCCTGTAGACGTCCCCGAACGCCCCGGGAGGAACGAGCTCCCGTTCCGTTCATTTTGGGGTCACTACAGCTCAAGACTCTCAAATTTGTCACGGTTCTAAGTCTGAACCAAAGAGTCCAAATCCGGCAAATCGTTTTGAGAAAACAGATTTTGAAAGAAGTTCCAAACATGGACTGCTTTGCCAGATACAGAGTCGCCACCTAAATGTTTTTTAATGGGAAATTTAGGAAACCCTGACTCGGTGCCAAAGGCCACGTGTCCGTCATCACCAAAGTTGCCTCGGCTCGGGAACTTGGGTACGATTTGGGAAGGTCACTTCGTGAGCACCCCCGCTCGCCCGATCAAAGATCGGCCTCTACTAACCATGATATCTATTTTTGAAAACATTGTGTGTTCTTATTCCTGTTATTAGCCTAGGTTACTATGTGATGCGCACAACATACAAGTATAGACTGGATCACCTGAATTGGAACAAAACATTTCATGTTCGTTTTTTGAAAGATGGTTTGCTACTCGCAAGTAGGCTTAAAATGCAGATTTTGCCACCCTCAGGTGGGCTTAGGAAAAGATGGTTTTGCCACTATCTAGTGGGCTTTAAAACTCACAGTCAATGATTTGTTCCAATTTAAACAACCCAACCTTCACCCACAGGCATTCAGGCAGTTATATCACATAAGCAATTAGCCTCATGGTAAGCATGCTATTCATGGCATTCACTCACACGCATGCAAGGATGCTAAAGCATAAAACTTACCGAGTACTCCAAGCCAAAACAGACATTCATTAGAAATCCATGCATGAATCCTAAGTATACAGAAATGCCTAATGCAACACATGCAAAATGCAACTATAGCAGGCTCGGCTATTCTAAACATGGCATTTGGAATGCTACAACTAACATGTATTCAATTTGGAATTGAAAATACAATGCAGTTAGTATGATGCGCCGAGCCCGGTGCATGCAAAACAGATGAATGAATGCAAACATGCTATCATACTGTATGCTAATTGAAACATGCCCTAATCTAATCATCATAAGCAGGTAAATAAAAGGGAGAAAGACGTGGGGTTGGAAGACATACAACACACGCACGCACACTTATTACAGTTATGCCCTCGCGTAGAGGGTCCGAATAGATAATACAGTCCCGAATAAAAGAATATTACAGTTCAAATATTACAGTTCGAATAATGTACAAATTCCTAATTAATTAACAAATCAACTAAGAAAATGAATAAAACTGGCATGCAAGTCAGGGACTGCCTTGCGCGGAAATCCACCGGGATGCCCCAATTAGCCTCTGTTTAGCATTTATTCCTGGAAAGCGCGCCAAACTCTGGAAGTTTGCTGATTCTTCATTTGCTGCAACAGAGAGCAGGAAAGGGGCATAGCAATGTATTTTCACAAATATATGCATGCCTCGATCCTCGTGCCACCAATCACGCATATCGAGGCATGATGGCCGAGGAGTCGAATTGCACAACTCAATGTAGAATGAATGCACATGAAAACACAACAAGACCTAACTCCATCATGGATGATCCGGAATGTCGGTGACTGGGGAATTGAGACACATTCTGTCACTAGGAGTACGAAATGCATCTCGTTTCCCGTGCCGGGGCTAACTCCTATCCCGAACACGATGCAATATGCATGATATGCATGAATGCAACTAAGATACTGCCTAGCATGCACAATGCTATGAAAATGAGATGTCTCGAAATGCGTGCACGCGGGCACGCAAACCGAGAAAATGATAGAATGCGATCTAAGATACAACCTAGTATGCACTATACTGTGAAAATGAGATTCCTCGAAGTGCGTGCACACGGGCACGCAAACTGAGGAAATGACATATGCAATGCAAATGACATGAAACTATGATATGGGCTTATACCAACATGAGAGAGCCTCAGCCACACTCACATAAGAGGCCGATAGATGAAAATGAAGTGCCTCGAAATGCGTGCACACGGGCACGCAAACCGAGGCAATGGCATACGCAATACAATATGGCTAAAATGGCATATAGAATGCAACATGGACTTATACTAACATGAGAGAGCCTCAGCCACACTCACATAAGAGGCCGATAGATGAAAATGAAGTGCCTCGAAATGCATGCACACGGGCACGCAAACCGAGGCAGTGGCATACGCAATACAATATGGCTAAAATGGCATATAGAATGCAACATGGACTTATACTAACATGAGAGAGCCTCAGCCACACTCACATAAGAGGCCGATAGATGAAAATGAAGTGCCTCGAAATGCGTGCACACGGGTACGCAAACCGAGGCAGTGGCATACGCAATACAATATGGCTAAAATGACATATAGAATGCAACATGGACTTATACTAACATGAGAGAGCCTCAGCCACACTCACATAAGAGGCGGATGGATGAAAATTAAGTGCCTCGAAATGCGTGCACACGGGCACGCAAACCGAGGCAATGGCATATGCAATGCAATGGCATGGAAATGGCATATAGAATGCAACATGGACTTATACTAACATGAGAGAGCCTCAGCCGCACTCACATAAGAGGCCGATAGATGAAAATGAAGTGCCTCGAAATGCGTGCACACGGGCACGCAAATCGAGGCAATGGTATATGCAATGCTATGGCATGGAAAATGATATGCAAACATGCTAATGGAATTTAAGCACTGAAATGTGGGGGAAAACAGCCCCGAAACGAGGCGAAAGCACACCCGATGCGCGGAATAGTCCCGAAACACGAATTTTGGCACCCGAAATGGCCTATAGCTATACCAAACATGCAAAATTGGTACATGAAATGTAAATACAGAAGCAAGGCAGCCCCAAAGTTAGCATTTTACTAGTACAAATCATGGCCAAACAGCAAACCAAGATAGGGCAAAACTAGCATGCAAGAAATGGCCCTAAACATGGGATTAAGAAGCAACTCATAGCTGATATCCTCAAACAGGTTAGGGCCCTTCAACAAAGTTGAAGAGGGGCCCAAAATATGATGTTTTACAGAACTGTAAAAACCCCAAAAACAAACACAGGTATGGCTGCACTCTTATGCAAGAAAAAGGGCCAAAAGGTGGCTAAAGAGGCAAGTGGTATATGCACAGCCCAAACTGAAAAATTCCCTTCTACAACATTGAAGAGGGACTAAAAATAAGCATATTTATAGAACTGTAAAAACTCCAAAACAGTATACAAACATGCTATAAATGCAATGCAAAATGAGGCTCAAAAGTGGCTACAACACAAAGTATGCAAAATATTCCACAAACAGCCAAAGACCCTTAATGAAACATGTTAATAAGGTCAAAAATGGAAGCATGATAGGCTGCCAAAGCATGCAAGAAAATGGTATTTAAGGAGGATATTGAAGCAAGTGCAATATGGAGGGCTCAAACAGGGTTGAGCCCTTAATGGAACAAGAAAATGATCTCAAAAAAATGACCTTTTCAGTTTTGGTCGGAGCTCAAATCAATAAGCATGTATGGCTTACAAATGTTGCAAAAATGAGCTAGAAAAGAGAGAAAGTGGACTTACCCTTGAAGACCAATGCTTTTGTTGCTTCTTGGACCAACTTTGATGACTCTAAGCTGCTGGAATTCCTCCCCTTTGCTGCTGGAATGGAGGGGTGGTTGTAGAGATTGATGATGATGAAGAAATGAGGCTAAAACTTGGAAGTTTTTTTGAGGAAATGAGAGAGATAGAGGGAGAGTTGTATGTAAAGCCTCAAAGCAATTTTGTTCCAACCCCTATCATGCATGTTGGCAGCTGGTTATAAGGAACAAAAAGAGGGTGTAAAGGTGGGGGAAAAAGGAGGCAAGCTTTCCCCCACAAAATATCCCCCGGATTGGGATATTTTCTGGGGGAAACAGCTGCACAGCTGTAAAGTACCAAGCATGAGGAATATGGCCGGCCCCTTACTTTTGCTGCAGGTGGCCGGCCGGCCACCCCCCCTAGCCGGCCGGCTAGGGGTCAAAAAGGTCAACTTCAATTAGTGGCCGGCCACCACAAAAAGGTGGCCTCTCAGGTCTCCTCTTCACAACCCTGTGGTTCGAATTCGGAAACTCTAAAATAGGAGAGAGAACAAGCCATTTTCAAGAGGGGTTCAAAAGGGTCAAATGGAATTAGTGGCCGGCCATAAACTTTTAGGGTCCTCCCATGTGTGTACAACACAAATATGTGGTTCAAAGTTCAAGAAAAAGGGCCCAGGTTGTTCAACATTGGCTCGGAAGGAGGGGTTCAAAAGGGTCAAATTGAATTAATGGCCGGCCACCACTTTTTAGGATCCTCCCAAGTGTGTACATCACAAATATGTGGTTTGGGGTTGAAGAAAGTAGCTCCAAGGTGTTCAACATTGGCTCGGAAGTGCGAAAAGCGGGTGTCGGAGGGCGAAAATGGAACATAACTGGTTGCCAAGATAATTTCTGGCCTCCCACCCTTCCACGGCCTTACCGGTGATAAAACAGAGGTACCTGCCAAAAATGAACAAAAACCGATGCAAAACAAATGCTCGGGGGCCAAAACACGCAGTTCGGGGTCCCGAAAATGGGCTGTTAAGCACCGAAAGTGGCGTTCGGCCACGAAGTGGGTCTCTCTGACCCCAGTGTCCCTCAAAAGGGAGTAAATAAGACATATGCCAAAAACCAGAGCAAACGGAGATGGTTAGGTGGTCCCGAACCGAGGCACACGGCTAACAGTCCCGAAAACTGGGAACCAGGCTCCGAAATGGGCAAAATGGCCTATGACCACAAAACGTAGCCCACGGCCACTAAGAGATGGTCTACAGGACCTCTCCCTCCCCTCAGGAAAAGAAACAGAGAAAACCGAGTCTGGTTCGCGAACCGAGGTAAGGCACGGAAGAGGGTTCGGAAGTCCGGAGGCAGGGCTCACGGCCGCGACTCTGAAACTTCTGAACGAGCACTTTATGCAATATCACCAAGCGCTCAACTGGTGACGTCTAAGTCTTAAGGTCGGTCAAAAATGGGGTGTCTACACATCCTAATGCTTCCCATGTTTGCATTCATTCATCTGTCTTGCATGCACCGGGCTCGACACATCATACTAACTGCATTGTATTTCAATTCTGAGTTGAATACATGTTATCTGTAGCATCTCATATGCCATCATAGAATACCTGAGCCTATCTTAGTTGCATTTTTCATGTGTTGCATTAGCCAACTTAACATGAACTAGGATCAGGCATTGATTACTAACTAGTTTCTGTTTTGGCTTGGAGTACTCGGTGAGTGTTTATGCTTTAGCATCCTTGCATGTGTGTGAATGACTGCCATAATAGCATGCTTGCCATGAAGCTAATTGCTTATGTGATATACCTGCCTGAATGCCTGTGTGTGAAGGTTGGGTTATTTAAATTGGAACAATTCATCGATTGCGAGTTTTAAGCCCACTTGAGAGTGGCAAATCACCATGTTTTCTAAGCCCACTTGAGGGTGGCAAAATCCGCATTTTAGCCTACTTGCGAGTAGCAAACCGCTTTCAAAAACAAACATGAGATGTTTTGTTCCAGCTTAGACAATCCAATCTATACTTGTATGTTGTGCGCATCACGTAGCAATTCTAGGTTAATAAACCGGAATAAGAGCACATATGTTTTCAAAAACAAGATATCATATTTAGTAGTGGCCGATCTTTGATCGGGCGAGCGGGGGTGCTCATTGCATGACCTTCCCCAATCGTACCCAAGTTCCCGAGCCGAGGCAACTTTGGTGATGACGGAAACGTGGCCTTAGGCACGAGTCAAGGTATCCTAAATTCCCCCCAAATAAAATATTTAGGTGGCGACCCTGTATCTGGCAAAGCAGTCTATGTTTGACACTTCTTTCTAAAAATCAGTTTTTCAAAACGATTTGCCGGATTTGGACTCTTTGGTGATTTATCAATCTCGTATTGCACTTTGTGAGATCAGATTAAGAACCGTGACACTGAGTCCGAACTGTAGTGAGCCTAATGAACAAAACGGGATTCTCCCGGGACGTTCGGGCGCATCTACACCTTCCTTCTTGCTCCCTGAGCTGATTGTGTATGGAACATGCTGAGAACTTGTAACTGATTCCACTTCCAATGCCTTTCGGTGATGATTTTACGAAGTCACACCTGTTACTGCAATTTGTTTATCGAGTTATTGTACATTTGCTTATCGAGTTGTATTTCACATTCTTTAAGTCTTTGCTTTGCTTATCGAGTTGTATTTACACTTGGTTAGCTTATCTAGTCCTTTGTTTTATTTATCGAGTTATTTTTGTTGTTACTCAGTTCGCTACCTGATTATTACGATGCAAATGCTTAATTTTCAAAAGTTCAAATCTCATTTACATTGTTGTGTAATGCGATGCAATGCGATGCGATGCATGAAATGTACAAATGTAACACTTTTTGAACAAAACAGCTCTTTCATTTCATCATGTCTTTTGCAAAAAGTACATAGTTTTGAGAAAGTAAAACCTGCCTGAGGCAGTACATTGTGCTCAAACTACCAGTAAAAAGAAAAATAAAGCAAAACAAAAAGAGGAGAAAAGCGACAAAGTGTCTGAACAGAACAAAAAAAAGAAGAAAAGCAGCAGAAAGTCTGATCAACATCAGTGGTCTCGAGTGCGGGAGTCGGTCCTAGTCCTCTTCCTGGACGAGGGTTTAGGATCACCACCGCTATCTCCGTAGTTAGAGTCTGAGCTATCTCCGGCCTCACCCTGGGACGAGGCAGCCTTCTCATCAGAATCATCAGGGGAGGACTCTCGTGAACTGCTCTCAGCACGGCTGCGCCTGTGTCTGCCTCGGCTGTGGATAGTCATCCCCCGCCTGGCTCCCCCTCCTCCTCGAGCAAGAACAGATGGTCTAGCTGGAGCACCTCCTGAAGCCAGAATCTGGAATGGGGCCTGGAAAGGACAAATAGCAAATGCATCAGTCACGCTACACAAAACAATATATGAATGCTTTGAGCAGTATATCAATACAGAATGCAGTGTATGAGTATAGTGTATGAATGTCGTGAGCAATGCTGTGAGCAGTATATGGGTTACAGTGTATCAGTGTCGTGTGTGCTGTGTATCAAGTGCCGTGTTGATAGTGTGATACATCAGATTATGTAAGAAGCTGATCGTGCAGAGTTTGAGACTACGGTTGAAAGAACTTACCGAGATATTGTAGATGGTCAATAAGTCGATGCACCGCTACAGCATCCCTATCGCTGAGGCTGTCAACTCCAGGGACTGGCGAGTGTACTTGACGGAAGCCTGCAAAAGTGTTAAAGTCATTAGTATTCTGCGGGATATCAAATGAATTGAAATGACTATACAGAATGCAAAGTGTGGTGGTACATACCGGGGTCGAGCCATAGACTCCGACAAGCTCATAATTAGCCGAAGAAGGAGCGAAGGGAATCTGATAAGTCTCTCCACCTTGTCCTCGGCATGTGATCGTCGTGGGCAGTTCTGGCCATCCAGCTCCGTGCCCCCTCCGGGACCCACTCCTACCTCGGGCCGGAGGTGCCCTCGGTGCCCCCGCTCCTGCTACTGGCGCTGCTGGCCTCTCTCGCTCTGCTCGACGAGCACCAGTCAAAGGCCGCATGATATAAGCCTAGATGTACTCGGCGTAGTCACCCTCGTCTCTAAAGCCCTCAGAGTCCCAACCAATGGTGTAATCCATCTTCTTCTCAAAGGTATACCTCTCGGTATGCCTCATACGGGTGGGAGGCGGCCTCGGCACTACCTGATCCGGTAAGCCGAGGGTCTGCCGGAAGAAGTGCTCACCCAAGTACCAAGCGCAGCAGACTGGGCCCTCTAGTAGAACTCTGAAATGGGCGGTCTCTCGAGCACCGGCGTACCGCTCTCAAACTGCGTCAGGCAACAGGGCCCAAGGCTGCCAGGTGATCTGCAAACAAAACACAGTTTGTTATCTACTGATATTGAGAGTACAAAATATAGAAAAGCTTAAATAAGCTGAAATGTTTGACATACCTCGGCTGCGGTGATGGTGTCAAAATAGCGACGGAAGAACATGAAGGACTCCCGTGGCCTCCGCTCGCATCTCACATCAAAGCGGTGAGAAAATAGAACACTGAGGGGCATCTCCTCATCTGGCACTGGGGCGAGCCTAGGAAAGTAGGCATACATCCACAACTACAAAATGCAACAGAGCAGATATGACTATGCTTATCAGATAAAAAAGTATACAGATAAAGTAGAGTGTGGTACGTGTAGCGTATTGTGCAGTGTGTGCAGTGTACAACCAGTGTAATGCATATTGCGTGCGCGGAGTGTGTGTGATGTACCGATAATGAAAAATAGAATTGAAAAGACAGAAAAGGGAACATGTACCTCCCAGGCTTGCCTGTAGCCTCCAAGCAACTGCCTGCTGAGGCGGGAGGATGAGCTCATTTATCCGTAAAAAGTGGCCAAGCCCGCACCACCCCAGTCATAGCGGCGAATCCATGTCACGTCCACTAATGCGCTCAGCAGGTAGAGGGCAACGGTGTTCGCCCGATCGGCGAAGAGTGTGGTCCCCAGCAGGAACATAATGAAGCCACAAGCATACTGCTCCTCCTCCTCCCGAGTAGTTGGCACCTGGATCCGGAAGTGATCCTTGAACCATGAGTACCTCACGAATCCTGCCTGAGCGGGAGGTGGCTGATTACCGAGCAAATATAGCTGAGTGGCGTCCCACTCGTCCATGTCTGCATCAAAGGGGATCGGATCACCCCCTACTCCGATGCCTGTGAGCATGGAGAAGTCAAAGGGAGTCATTGTCATCTCCCCGGTGGCAGAAAGGTGGAAAGAGTCGGTAGTGTCCCACCACCTCTCCAACAGAGCAGCAAGAAGGGGCCTACTCGCAGTGAGGCGCGAGAGTCCCATGCAGAAGGTCCCAAAGCTGGCTCGGTCGACAATATGACGAACCGCATCGGGTAGCTCCATGTACCAGCCTCGGGCGGCAGTGTTCCCATACCCCCGAAAGGCATGGGAATCTCTCTGTGTTCAAAACAAACAGTTGCGAAGCAGTGTTAGAAATACAATGTTGAATGAGCTCATAATTGTTAAAAATGCAGTGTGTGTGCATGTGTCCGAGTCTACACAAATATTGGGTGTGGATGTGCTCACGGTGAACTACAGCATATGATGCTTCAGTACGTTTGAATTGTTCAGTTGAAAATGCATTGTGTGTGCATGAGTTCAGATTTAAACAGATGTCAAGTGTGGGTGTGCTCACAGTGAACTATGGCATGTGATGTATCAGTGTGTCTGAGTTAAGCAGTTAAAGAACATAATCGACTATCGCAGTTATGTGTTCTACATTGCAGAAAATGAAACAGAGGAAGAATATACCTTAGCGGCATCGTAATACAGATGTGACTTTGGCTCGTGCAGTAGAAGCTCTAGTGGCGGGCCTCATGCATAGCTCCGGAAGTGGTGAAGGCTGTCAAGAGGGAGCACATGTATCGCCAGCCTGTAGGTCGCCGGATCAAATGATCGGATGGGAAGAGGTAGGAGTTCGACCTCGGGGTCCATGTCCATCTCTGGAAGACTCCCACCTGGTGGAATGTCGTCAGCTATCTCAGAAAGAGGGCGAAAATGGCCGAAAATGTGTAAAACGAGCAAAAATGCCAAAAGTCAACTGAAAAGTCAAC
Organism: Camellia sinensis; assembly: GCF_055761805.1. Lineage (NCBI taxonomy): Eukaryota > Viridiplantae > Streptophyta > Magnoliopsida > Ericales > Theaceae > Camellia > Camellia sinensis. The sequence continues at coordinate 68,224,574 of NC_138961.1, read as the reverse complement.
CCCGAGAGGGTGGAAAATGGGAGAAAAGGTCGGAGTGTGGGAAAAGGCATGAAGACCGAGGAAAACTTGGGGAAAACAAGCCCCAACTAGTGGAAACCAAGGAAAAGTCACCGACACCGAGTTTTGTTCGGTTCAAAGTGTGCGAAACGGGAAGGGTTTTGCGAATCAAACGACGAAAAGGGCCCGAAAACCAAGGAAAAACGAGGATCGAAGGTTAAGAAATCACCTAGAGAGAGAGAGGAGGGATTTTTCAACTAAGAGGAAGTGAAAATATAGGGTTTGAGGCCCTATATTTAAAGACCCATGGCTAAATGTCAAAACTGCCCCGACACAGCCATTTTTGGCTGGTCGGCCAAATTGTTGGCCGGTCGGCTAAATATTTGGCCGATTGTCTGATTTGATGGCCGATGGATGGCTGATGGCCTCTCTTTGTGGCCGATGCACCTCCTATACCCTTGTTTGGGTCAAATATGATGTTTGGGACCTCCATTCCTCAAGACAATGCAAGAAAATGCATTTTTTAAGCTTAACCAGCCTCCATTTTGACCTCAGACCATGCCTTCTGTGTGTGATGCTCGAATACGCGCAAGGTGTATCCTTTTTTGTATCCTTTTGTATCTTGCGAGTTTCACGAATCGCTTTAAATGTGCTGCATTACAATGTATTGTCATGTTTGTCATAAGCGCATAGTGGTTATACTTTGTTTCGTTCTTGCATTTGACATGCTTCATCTTACTTTGTAGTTTCAAGTTCCTCGTATTTCACACATTGTACACATTGTCGCGTGTGCTATACTTACATGTGTTCAAGTTCCTCTTATTTCACATATTGCACACGTTGTCGCGTGTGCTTTACTTACATGTGTTCAAGTTCCTCTTACTTCACACATTGTACATGTTGTCACGTGTGCTTTACTTACATGTGTTCAAGTTTTTCATATTTCACACATTGTACACGTTGTCGCGTGTGCTTTACTTACATGTGTTCAAGTTCCTCTTATTTCACACATTGCACACGTTGTCGCGTGTGCTTTACTTACATGTGTTCAAGTTCCTCTTACTTCACACATTGTACACATTGTCGCATGTGCTTTACTTACATGTGTTCAAGTTTTTCATGCTTCACACATTGTACACGTTGTCGCGTGTGCTTTACTTGCATGTGTTCAAGTTTTTCATATTTCACACATTGCGCACGTTGTCGTGTGTGCTTTACTTACATGTGTTCAAGTTCTTCTTACTTCACACATTGTACATGTTGTCGCGTGTGCTTTACTTACATGTGTTCAAGTTTTTCATATTTCACACATTGTACACGTTGTCGCGTGTGCTTTACTTACATGTGTTCAAGTTCTTCTTACTTCACACATTGTACACGTTGTCGCGTGTGCTTTACTTACATGTGTTCAAGTTTTTCATATTTCACACATTGTACACGTTGTCGCGTGTGCTTTACTTACATGTGTTCAAGTTCCTCTTATTTCACACATTGTACACGTTGTCGCGTGTGCTTTACTTACATGTGTTTATTCCACGTTGTTACACATTGTACACGTTGTCGCGTGTACTTTACTTACATGTGTATATTTCATTCCTTACTTTACACATTGTACACGTTGTCGTGTGTGCTTTACTTACATGTGTTTATTCCACGTTGTTACACATTGTACACATTGTCGCGTGTACTTTACTTACATGTGTAAATTTTATTCCCTGCTTTACACATTGTATGCGTTGTCACGTGTGCTTTACTTACATGTGTCTACATCTTGCTTTACACATTGTATGCGTGGTCGCGCATGCTTTACTTACATGTGTTCATTTCCTTGTCACGCACGTTGTATGCATTGTCGTGCATGCTTTACTTACATGTGTTTATGCCTTTCCTGCATTGTTACACACATTGTATGCGTTGTTGCGCATGCTTTACTTACATGTGTTTATGTATCCTCAATCGCATTGTTATGCACCCCTCACTTGCGTTGTTGCGCACGTTTTACTTGCATTGTCATGCTTGTTTCGACCGCATTGTTATGCACCCTTCGGCTTGTGTTGTCACGCATGCCCTCCTCATTGTCATACTCCCTTCCACATTGTCATGCGTCACACTTAGCTTACATTGTTGTGCACACTTCACCCGCGTTGTCGCGCACTTTTCACTTGCATTGCCATGCATGTTTCTAACAATATTGTACCAGTTAAGTTTTCTTTCTTTTTCAGGCACGATATTGTATGTACGATTCATTTGAGGCTGGTGCGACCAGACGAACCGGACAGGTATTGTATTCTCCGCGTGAGACGTAGTGAGAATTGAATAATTTTCTTACATCCTTTCTGCATGAAATGTAGTTAGATTTGTATATGCTTGCTCAAAACTGTTGCTTGATATGCTTCGTTACAGCTTTATTTGCATGATCATAAGTTATGCTTGGCTTTGTGCATTGTTCTTACATCTTGCCCTTGCCGTCGGGCGCATATCTTTATCCGTATTTTGTATGCTTTGTCTAAGTCTTTGGCCTTCTCAAAAATGGGTCGTCTCTGGGCTTTGACATTTACTCCCGTCATTGTTATGACTTTCGAGTTCTGTCAAAGAGGGGCAACTGTAGACACCCCATTTTTGACCGTCCTCAAGACTTGGACGTCATCGTTTGAACACTCGATGATCATCCATGTTTGTGTTCGTTTTGATTTCTCGGAAGTCTCGGCCGCGCGCCTTGCCTTAGGATCTCTTAACTTGACTGTTTTGTGCTTGGTTGAGGACCAAGGACTTGTGGTTTTTGCACCTAAGGGTAGGAAGTGGCTAGTAGGCCATCCCTCAACCCACCGGCCATGGCCTGAGGCCACCGGCCTTGTTTTCTTGCCACCGGCCAAATGTATTGGTCGATCGACACTGTATTTGGTCGGCCGGCCATTGTTTTGGTCGATCGGCCACATTTTCTTGCCGAGGCCTTTTCTTTGCCTTTTTCAGGCATTGTGCATGCCAGCTGTGCCAGCTGGTGAGCACAAACTCTGCCCTCCGTACACGTGTATGGAGGGATTTCATCCTCACACTTAGCTTCCCTTGGACGCTTAGAAGTTGATTTTCTATAAGAGGAGGGCCTCCCCCCTCCTCCCTTTCAGAGGTTCAGCAATCTGATATAGAGCATATATATCACTCTCTCTCTATATCTCCTCTCTCTAGATAGTTGTGTATGTAATAGTGTTCTAAAGAGTGTTTTTGTTCATATTTTTGCACTAAGGCACCTAGTGTTACACTATCCTTTAGTTACTGAGGTGCTAAGGAGTTGATTTCAGAGTTTTTAAGTTGGTTTTGATCAGAGGGAGATGCTGGAGTTGGTGTTCTTGAAGTGTTCTTCACGGGTGAGAAACTACCCTTTTATTCCACATTTTTGCTTAAGCTTTTAGCAATACTTGCATGCTGTTTTAAGCTTAGTGTCCTACATAAAAAAGTTCTGTATTTTCATGCTTGAGATGTTTCATTAAGGTCACTTTTGTGTTGGGGGTTGTCTACCCCCCCTTAGGCCTTGTTTGGCCTCATTTTGTGCCTCTTCCTTTTGGCTTTGGAACCTTTCTTGTTTCAACCTTCTCACCACTGAAATCCAGAGGATTTTCAGTGGTGGAGAAGTGGTTTTGATGTCTTGTATAAGGGAGGGACACCTCTCTCTCCTTATGTCTCATTTGCTTGCCTTAAGGGGTCATAAAGGTAGCATATTTACTTAATTTGTTTTAACTCCATTTTAGCAAGTATTTGGTGTTGTTTTGTCATGTTGTACCTCTGTTTCATGTTGGTTTGATGGCGTCAGGCATACTCCATACACTTGTCTTGCAATCCTCTCATTTGCCATAACATGTATCTTGCATTTGGACTATTATGCTTGCATATCTTGACTCAACCCAAAGGAACTTTTAGTCATATTTCAGCATGTTAAAGCTCTATTTGGGGTCGTTTTGATAATATATGTCGTGTTTTGTATAGACTTAGTTCATCCTAGCTTGTTAGCTTTGAAGACCTAAGTCGCATGATTACATTATTTGGCTCATTTTCATGATTTGGCATCATTTCACGTGAGATTTCAGTCCATATAATGTGGCCATGCATTCACATTCATAACATTCTCCATGCATTAGAAGGTTTGTGTTTTATGCTTCAAGATTGGACCATTGTGCATGCCTCTATGCTTAGACCATTTAGATACCATCTAAGTGGGTTTTTGAGTTTGTTTCAACATGTCATAACTCTGTTTTCTATTGCTTAAACCATGCCATGCTTGGTTGTGTTAGGCATAGTATAACACCTGTTTGATAGCGTTACGTGCCCCATTGTTTTGGCATTGTATTCTAGCTTGTTTTGGCTAAGTTTGAGCTCACTTTTGGTCTTGCTTGGACCTGCCTCAGGACTATGTTAGTTCCCCTTGGCCCTTTGGGGCTTGCTTCACATAGCCATGGCTTGAGCCCCTTAGCTAGTCTCAAGTTTTAGGCTCCTTTGTATGCTTTACTTGCATGGCTTGGTTGATTTGGCATCATCCTTTGCATATTTTCAGAGCTTATCATGCCTGTTACTTGTCCATATTTGTCTCTTTTAAATGTGCTTAAGAGTCGACCTTTTTTGTGCCTAAGTGTTAGACCTTTACATACGGATGTTTAGGTGTGTTTTGTCCATCATTTCTTGGCACTTTGGCCACTGTTTTGGCACGGCTGAGGTCTGCCCATTTCAGTTTAAGTCCATTGAGCATGTTTGCTTTCATGATATTTGCATACTTGCATTGTATCATGTTTGCATGTTTGGTATATCGCATGATATTTAGCTAATTGCATTACATAGCATTGTTGTATACTTGGCGTACCCATGTTACATTAGCTTAAATTGCATGCTTAGGTTGCATTGCATTTGGCATGCTTGCTACCTTAGTCTTGTGTGCATACTTTAGTTCTATTGCATTTGGCATGTTTAGGTTGCATAGCATTGCTTTTCCATATTGCATTGTATTTGGCATACATGCATTGCATTGTGTTTGGTTTGGGGTGTCAAACCAAACACGGGGAATGAGGAATGTTCGTACTTGAAGTGACAAAACGTACCTCAATCCTTGGTCACTGACGCTCTTGATCAAACACGATAGAGTTCTAGGCATTCATGTGTTTTGTGGCATTCACTCCACATTGATTTGCACACTTGGCACCTTTGGCCATCATGCATTGAAATGCGTGATTGGTGGTTTGAGGGTCGAGAGCCATACTCCCTTGAGTTCATAGTATGATAGGGAGGGCGGTCGCACACACATTGTCTTGTAAACACCTTGCCATGCACTGTCTGTCCTCTGCTGCAGCAAAAACAGCATTCTGCAGGAAGGGATGGCCGGTCGGCCATCTTCAGTGTCGGCCGGCTAACTTAATCTGGCCGAGAGCTCCACTTTTGGTCGATGGCCATTTTCCCATGGCCGGTGACCTCCCACAATGCTCGGGGAGTGGTTCAGAAACATCCTTGGGACTTGTGCAGTTTTCAGAGGAGCAAAACAGTGCAAACAGAGGCAACATGTGGCATGGCAACAGGTTTCCGAGCAAGGCGATCAAGCATGCATCATTCAATCATTCCGAGGTGGATCTGCGGCGGCCTCCCTTTTTGTAGTTAATTTGTTAATTAATTAAGGGTTTGTAATAATTAATTTGCTAGGATAGTTGATTAATCATTCGGGTTTGTATTATTTATTTGGACCCTCTGTCGAGAGGGCGAATTTGTAATAAGTGTGCGTGCGTGTGTGAATATCTTCCAACCCCATGTCTTTCTCTCTTTTACTTACCTGCTTTTGATGGTTAGTTTTAGGTCATGTTTCAATTAGCATTCTTATGCTCGCATGTTTGCATCATTCATTCGTATTGCACGCACTGGGCTCGGCGCATCATACTAATTACATAGTATTTCAATTCCAACTTGAATACGTATATCGGGTTGTCGCATTTCACATGCCATTCTTAGATTAGCCGAGCCTATTCTAGTTGCATTTTGCGTGTGTTGCATTAGCCATCTTAACATGAACTAGGATCATGCATGACTTCTAACTGGTTTCTTGTTTTAGCTCGGAGTACTAGGTAAGCTTTTATGCTTTCGCATCTTGCATGAGTGTGAGTGTCGCTATGAAAGCATGCTTGCCATGAGGCTATGTGCTTATTTGATATAACTGCCTGAATGGCTATGGGTGAAGGTTGGATTACTTGAATTGGAACAATTCATCGAAATGTGAGTTTTAAGCCCACTTGAGAGTGGCAAAATCAAGTTTTTTCAAGCCCACTTGAGGGTAGCAAATCCATGTCTTAGCCTACTTGCGAGTAGCACCATCAAACCATTTTCAAACAAACAAACATGAGATGTTTTGTTCCAACTTAGGCGATCTAGTCTATACTTGTGTGTTGTGCGCATCACATAGTTAATTCCAACTAATAACCGGAATAAGAACATATATGTCTTCAAAACAAAATATCATGCTTAGTACAGGCCGATCTTTGATCGGGCAAGCGGGGGTACTCATAGATGACCTTCCCCAATCGTACCCAAGTTCCCGAGCCGAGGCAACTTTGGTGATGACAGACACGTGGCCTTAGGCAACGAGTCAGGGTTTCCTAAATCCCTCCCAAAACAAAATATTTAGGTGGCAACTCTGTATCTGGAAAAGTAGTCCATGTTTGTCACTTCTTTCTTAAAAATCAGTTTTCCAAAATGATTTGCTAGATTTGGACTCTTTGGTGATTTATCAGTCTCTTGCACTTTGCGGGATTAGATTCAGAACCGTGACATTTGAGTCCGAATTGTAGCGTAGCATGAAGCCCTCGGGGCGCGTTTACACCTGGGCTGGAGGAGGACACACTTCTGCGTGAGCCCACGAAGCACTTATCCGCCGACGCCTCCACGGTAAGCAACTTTCCTTTGTTTTGTACATATGTTGAAACTTATGAACAAACCATTCGTCCTTCTTGTGCATATATTGGTACATTCCCTATTTACAGGTCGTAGCCAGGAGGATTATCGGCTATGGGACCATATCGAGCCCTCGACGCTGGTATGAGCGGCTTCCCGCGGAGGTTTGCACAGTAGTAGATGCTGCTGGCTTTGGGCCCTTCCGCTCTGGGCTCATCTCGATGCGGGCTGAGTCAATGCTATACAGAGCTTTAGCGGAAAGATATGGGACACCACAGACTTGTTCCACTTCTCTTTGATTAGAGAGATGACGTTGACGCCATATGACTTCTCCATGCTGACTGGCTTGCGAGTCAGAGTTAGCAGCTCGATCTCATTTGATCCGGACATGGCGAAGTGGAGAGCGGCACAGCTCCAGCTTCTTGGAGCGAACACGGACATCAGCAGTTAGGAGATGGTGCACTATAACTGGTTTTATGATCACTCTATTGACCGTCAGCCAGCTACTGCAGATGAGGTTGCCTAGTATGCCCGTGGCTTCTTCATGTATCTCCTCGGTACTACCCTATTTGCGAACAAGGAAAATACCGTGGGGATATATCTTCTAGGGGCACTGGTGCACCTACCGCGGGTGGCAGAGTATGTTCATCTGTTTACAGCTCTGGGTTTACGTGTATTTGACCACACTAGCTCCGGGCCCAGTGAGGCCGATTGAGTTGTCAGTACCTCACTCTCGGTACTACAAAACACGGTTCAGACGCCGCCGCCTAGTAGACCGGACCTTCCTATACTTCTGTTGCTTCTTTGATACGATCACTGCGAACCAAGTAACACAATATCATTCTTTGCATTACATATCACTGTTCCCATATTGTACCAGCATCCTCATACTGTTGACATTTTCCATTGCACTGTTTTGCTCATTATACAGTGATTTTCTGACACTGCACTGATTTCTGACACTGAATGATATCTGACACTGCATTGTCATTACACTAATAACTAACACTGCATTGACATCTGACACTGTACTGATTTACAGGTTGATTGGCATCCCTGGGCGGGTATCTCCCCAACGTCCTGAGCGACTTATGCTGCTACCTGGTACGCCTCTACCATGCGGATTCTATTTGAGTATCCCTTTGGTCGAGCCTATTATCTGGGAGAGAGGTTCATTCGCAAGACCTGAGGCATTGCCCACCCAGACGTTCCGCATCCTCCTCCTCTAGGCATGAGGACATTGATGAGATACAGGACAGACCTACGATCGACCTCTTGATAGAGAGAGGACGGCGATAGATATCATATGGCTGACAACTTCACTACCTTCTTGTACACTCGGGTGATGGCGCCTCTTACCCCGAGCGTCGCCCGTGCTATTCCGGAGGTTGCGGCTAGTGCTGGTGATGCCCTTGCTAGAGGTACCCCTGCTGTTGCTCCTAATCTTGGGTTTCCTATGATTCCCATGGAGATCACATACATGCGCCCAAATGGGGTGCCCGAGCAGATTCCGATCGATGAGATCGAGCAGAAGGACCGCCGGATAGTTTTCGCTCTAGGCATCGAGCAGGTACACATTTCCTTATTGTTTCCACTCACTGTATGTCATCTTGTTTTATTGCTTCTATTTTCTGGCTATATTTCTCAAACTCCGCTCTTTCTTTTGCAGGTACCCCGGGCATTTGCAGATGACCTTACTCAAAAAGTCAACCGGGTACTCCTTATGGTGTGGAGGAGTCAGACCATTCTAGCCGCTCACGGGCTTAAGGTAAGCTTTGCCCCTAGTTTACAATCATTTCATTTTGACTCTATTTATCATCTTATAACTATCTGCACTTTATTTCCTTTCTTCTTTTCAGCTTGGACTAGCATCGGTGGCACCTACAGGACCTCCTCCAGCTAGAAGACAGAGGCGGGGCCCAGTGAGGGGTAGAGGAGGGGCTGATCGAGGGATAGGCCAAGTGAGGCAGTGCTCACCTTCTGACGAGTCCTGTAAAGGCTCTCCGACCCCTGAGGAGGAGGGAGAGGAGTTTGACATACAGTCTGGGAGTGCCAGCGATGACAACGATGCACCTCCTGCGTAGCCGAGGAGGAGGAGAGCTAGGACAGACTATTAACGACGACGATGATTTTCTCTCTTTTATTTTGCTTTTGTTTTTTTTTTTCTTGTTTTTATTTTTATTTTTTTACCTTTTTTTTTTAAAAAAAAAATCTATTTCTTTGCTTTGTAGTTTTAAACACTAGCTTCAGGGAGACTTATTGTTTTTGAAAACCTTTCTTTTGTTTTATGTTTTTTTTTGTAAAACAATGATCAGGGTTAGACCCACTATTTTATGAAAACAAGTTTTTTATGGATGATCTCTTCTTGCGAATTTCTTGTATTGTGTTTGCATATGACAAATGGACAGCAATTTGCATGATAAGCTTCCCGATACTTGTGCTTGATTCATGAATCGGATAACAACTTTCAAGTGGACAAAATGTACAATACAACTTGATAACAAGAAAACATAATGGAAAAAACTCAAAACCATTACAACAGACTTGGTATAAGCAAAACAACACGCAAAATACATCCACAACACAAGAGAATAAAGAGCAGGCTTTTTTGCTATTTGGCCCACCACTGAGGTACACCCGGACCTTAGTAGGCACGGCCGGACCCCGCTGAGGTACAGCCTGACCATTATGAGAGGTTTGGTGGGTGCCCAACTGTCACCCACTACTCCATCCAAAATTCTATAAATGGTGCTCCCATACTATTGTTTCTGGAAGAAGAGCAAGTCTTTTACATTTTGCTCTCAAAATGGAGATGTTGCCCATCCATAGGCTCCAAGACTAGATAATCACTTTGGATGGCTTGGAAAAGGTGAACTTTTGCGGTTTCGGCCTAAACGCTCTTTTTCCGTTGAGTCGCACTTCACTTTGTTTTCCATTTCTCCATGCTGCTGCTTGGTACTGGAATCCAATCACACATGTATTCCACTTTGGTTCACAAGAGATGTGTCCGACACTTGAAGAATTTCAAGCATTGTTGGAATCTCAACATGATAAAGAAATCATGCTTCAACTCCATTTTGGCCATGCTCAAGCTTTAGGACGGATGCGTGAGCTTACTTTGCACAAGGCTAGATCCTTGGCCCACAATGGGGAACTAGGCATTCTGGATTTGATTAGTCGGTTTTCCATTACCGGTGATAGAGAAAACCTCCTTTGGCAGGGTTCTCATCAGCATGCCCTCTGCTTATGCCTACTTGCACACTTTTTTCTTGTCCCTAGTCACGATGGAGCTAGTATTATTTAGATTGAAGTAGCCCAATGCCTTAAGGAGGGTAAGAGTTGTATGGGCTTAGTGTTAGTTTAGACTTTGATAGGTTTAGATGCTTTTCATCGATGAGAGACTACTCGATTTGCGGGGAGTCCATTACGTCTCTAGGTATTATTCTCTACCCTTCTTATTTATGTTCCTCACATTACTTGGCACTCAATCTCTATTTTTCTCTCAAAATCTTTTTCTTACTTTTCCTCAATGTACACCTCTCTATTCTTTTGTTCTCTCCTATTTTCCTTCCCTCCCTAGGTATGGTTAATGGATAAGCTGAAAGTAATGGACCCCTACCCCGAGTACTCAGCCAGAACTTACTCTCTTCGTTCACAGCTAGTGGAGTTCTCCTCAAAGGGAATGTGATATGACTGGATGCGCAGCAGGTCTGTGACTGACATCGCTTGGCGTGGCCCCTGGCTTAACTTGGTTAAGATGAGTTACAGCATGTTCCGGCAACCAGGTATACAATTGATTGGCCTTACACACTGTGTGTTCTATTTTCCATTCAGGTTCAGACGCTAGTTTGGACATGATCATACTTGTCCGGATAAAGGGATAAAGTACCCACCTTCATTTCCTATTCATAGTTCATACTTGCCTCAATACCTCACTGCTTGGAGTACGAGAGAACTTCTGACTCCTGCCCTGAATTTCAGTTACATCCTTTCTAGCGAGTACTTGGCTTGGCTCAAGGACGAGGAACAAACTAGGCTGACTTTGGTTACAGAGACTTCCACGGGTATGAGAAAGAGACAGAGAATTAACACTTGGCTCATCTATGCCCCTAGTTTATTTCTTTGTCTTGCTTTGTTTTTTTTTTTTTTTAATGTAAAAGCAACTTTGTTTTGGAGAATGTACCTGTGTTAGAAATCAATAAAATGAAAGTGAGTACTGAAAAGTTTCCTTTTGTGTTATAAAATGTAAAATTGTAAGAAACTTTTCAAACCCATTTTCGGAAATGGTCACCACCGGATACACACGGAATCAATCCTAAACTGTACAACCCCAAATCAGAAAATCATAAATGCCCCTCAACCTGCATTGATCATTACTACTTCGTCTTGTGACTGACCTTTCTGCTCGAATGGAAGCAACACAACCAAGCTGACAAACGATGAAGAATGATGGATTGATTAAACCAAATGAACAAGACAGTTGAGTTGAAAATGGTTATGGTTGAACTTCGGGAGGAAGTTGCCTACATATCCCAAAGATGAGAATCATGCCTTACGTAGTTCGGTGAGGGTTCACTCGAGTATTTATTCTCTCCTTTTGTGCTCTAATTTTTGCCAAGGTTTCCCTTTCTGGTTTTCGGCCTTGCGAGCTCATTTTTTCTTTATCTCTAATTTTTCATGCTCTAACTTTTGCCTAGGTCGCCCTTTTGGGTTTTCAGCCTAGCGAGCCTCTTAGGGATAATATTTCTTCAACTTGTCCATGTTAATCGGTTATGAAAACTCTAGGCCATCCAAATCCATAAGAATAATTGCTCCTCCAGACCAGATTGACTTGATGATATAAGGGCCAGTCTAGTTGGATCTGAACTTGCCCCTAGGGTCATGGATGGGGATTCTGTTGTCTTTGAGCACCATGTCTCCTTCCTTGAGATTTCTGGACTTGACTTTCTTGTTAAAAGCCCTAGCAATTCTACGCTGGCAACAATTCAACCTCCTTTCATCAAACAACATCAATTCTTCAAATCTGCTCTATTGCCAATCCGCCTCCACTATCTGACACTCGGCCATAATTCGCAGCAACGGTACCTCAATCTCGATTGGTAGAACAACTTCTATCCCATAGACTAGAGAACAAGGGGTTGCCCCTGTAGATGTTCATCTTGACGTTCTGTAGCCCCAGAGTGCAAACGACAATTTCTCCGGCTAGCCCCTATCGGTTTCTACCATCTTCTGCAAGATTCTCTTGATATTTTTGTTTGCAGCCTCAACGACTCCATTGGTCTACGGTCTATTTGTTGATGACTTACGAAAAGCCACGTTATATTTCTCAAGCAGGTCTATTACCTCTTTCTTGAAAAGTGAGCCATTATCTGAGATGATCTCGTTGGGCACCCCATACCTACAGATGATGTTGTTTTTGATGAATTTGGCTACACGCGATGCTTTTAGCACGGAATAGGATTGGGCCTCCACCCACTTTGTGAAGTAGCCGATTGCTACTAAAATGAACTCGTGCCCGTTTGACCCCTTTGGCATGACTGTGCCAATAACATCAATTCCCCAAACTGAGAATGGCCAAGGCGAAGTCATATTGTAGAGCTTTAACGGCGAAATATTCATGCGATTGGCATGAATCTGATATTTGTGGCATCGCTGTACAAAGCCAATATAGTCCTCTTCCATGGTTGACCAGTAGTAGCCTTGGCTAAGGATTTTCCGAGCTAGCTTTACACCGTTCATGTGAGCTCCACACTCACCTCCGTGAATAGCTTCCATAAGGCACCTTGATTCTCCTTCCTCAATACACAGCTTATGCATTCCCAGATGGCCTCTTTTGTACAACTTGTTTCCGCAAATGATAAATTGGATGGCTAGCCGCCATATTCCCCTTTTGTCCTTGGCATTTTCCCTTAGTCGATACGCATCTTTTTCCAGGAAATTTTGAAAGTCGTAATACTAGGGGTTCGTATCTTGAACCTCATTTATTGTGGCAATGGTCTTATAAGCCAGCGTATACTTCTGTTTAATAATAATCGGACGCATCTTTACTCCAAGCGGGATGTCTACCATGGAAGATAGAGTTGCTAAAGCATCAACAAACTGATTGTTCTCTCTTAGCAGATGGGTGAACGTTAATTTTTCAAACCTCGGAATTAGCACATCCAGGGCCTAATGATAAACCTTCATTTTCTCTTCCTTAACCCGCCAATCTCCGTTGGCTTGAGAGACAGCAAAATCTGAATCCCCAATGACGTCCAACCTTATTGCCCCTAATTCTAGGGCAGCTTTCAGGCTAGCAATACACACCTCATATTCTGCTTCATTGTTGGACATTTTTAACTAGAGTTTGAAGGCTAGAGGTATATGTGAATCATCAGGTGCTATGAGCAATACACCTATCCCATAAGCATATTGATTTGAAGCTCCGTCAAAATACATCGTCCATGTTTCATCTTCAATTTGTAGGATGTCTTCATCTGGGAATAGATACTCCACTGCTTCATCAACTTCTTCTACCGGATGTTCTGCCAGGAATTCCGCTATGGCCCTCCCTTTGACTGATGTGTGCGTGACACACTTGAGGTCAAATTCGGAGAGAAGAAGCAACCAACGAGCTAGCTTAACCGTAAGCGCTGGTTTCTCAAAAAGATATTTGATGGGATCTAATCTCGAAGCCAAAATTATAGAATGTGCTAACAGGTAGTGTCTCAACTTCCTCATTGCCGAAACCAAAGCTAAAGAAGCTTTCTCGAGGGGAGTGTAGCGAGTTTCATAATCCAGCATCTTCTTGCTTAGATAATAGATGGCCTTCTCCACCTTAGCTTCCGATTCTTGTGCTAGCATGCACCCGATGATCACATCTGTCACTGACAAATACAAGATCAGTGGTCTCCCTGATTCTGGCGGCGATAATACCGATGGATTTTGGAGGTACTATTTGACCTGTTCCAAGGCGAATTGCCATCGATCATCCCATTGGAATTTCTTTCCTTTCTTCAAAAGACCAAACAGTGGTTCACAAGTCAAGGTTAATTTTGAGATGAACTATCTTATGAATTGCACCTTTCCCAAAAAGCTGCGCACCTCCTTTGCAGTCCTCGGTGGTGGCATTTCTACGATGGCCTTGATTTTGGAGGGATTCACTTCAATTCCCCTTTGTGTGATCAGAAATCCCAACAATTTTCTTGCAGTCATGCCGAAGGTGCATTTCTGAGGGTTCAACCTCAATCTGTACTCTCTGATCCACTCAAAGAATTTTTCCAACACAGTGTAATGGCCTTCTTGTTCTTTATACTTGACAATCATATCGTTACCATACACCTCGACCTCCTTGTGAATCATGTCGTGCAAGATGGTGGTCGCGGCTCTCTGATATGTAGCCCCGGCATTTTTCAATCCAAAAGGCATAACTCTATAGCAATAGGTACCCCACGGCATGGTGAAAGCAGTTTTCTCTTTGTCCTCTGGTGCCATCATAATCTAATTTTACCTGAAAAACCCATCCATGAATGAAAGCAAAGCATGGCCAGCTGTAAGGTCTACTAGTTCATCGATATGGGGTAATGGAAAGTCATCTTTTGAGCTAGCTCTATTCAAATCTCGGAAGTCGACGTAGACTCTGATTCTGCCGTCCTTCTTTAGAATCGGAACGATATTCGCCAACCAAGTAGGGTACTCATATACCATTAAGAAACCCGCATCAATCTATTTGGCGACCTCCTCTTTAATCTTTAATGCCTAACCTGGGCGGACTCCACGCAGTTTCTATTTGACTGGTCGTGCTTCGGGGTTAAGAGGGATCCGGTGTTGCACAATCTCAAGATTGATTCGAGGCATGTCTTCGTAGGACCACGCGAAAACATCTTTGAATTTTTTTAATAAAGCGGTTAAACACTTGCGTTCCTCTGAAGACAACGTGGATCCGATCTAGACCAAACAGGGATCCTCCTCAATACCTATGTTAATTGCAATGATTTCATCTATGTAGCGCTTAACACGCCTTTCCTCCTCTTGGTCAACCAAATTTTTCAAAGCCCGAGGAATTTCTTCCTCTTCGTTTAAGTCAAAATTTAGAAAATCAAGATCAGTGCAACAAACTAAAGGGACAAAGAAGTAAGCAAAACCTATGATATTCCCATTAGTAAAGTCTGGGTCCTCAGTTCAGTTGACTCAAAAGAAAAACTAAAAGACAACTTCGACAGGACTTTGGTATCCGGGTTACCAGCCTCGGAGGTACAAGACTTAGAAGAACTCGAATCTGACTCTGACTCTATAGACTCAGTGGAATCAAATTCGGACTCATCATCCGATTCAGAACTGTTGATGATGATCCCCTTTTCAAATTTCCAGACCAGGTGCGGAGCCTCAGATGCATCCACAATAAGATTCGAGAAATCTACAGTTGGTTTATCCCCGATCATTGAGATAGTAAAACTATCCCCCAAGTTGTCAGACTTAGTTCCAACAGTAGAATTCGTTAGTAGGTCAGTCAGTGTTTTTCCCAACAGCTATTCTTCTTCAACATCTATATTTCCAGCCATGCCTTGATCTGTATTAATGTTCAGGTCCATCTCATCTTCCTCTTTTGGTAACTGGTGCCCAAAGAACATTTTTGTCTTCTGGTCGAACCAAGGTTCCAGAAATCCACAAAAGGGGAAATCTTCCCCTTGGCGGACAAAACGTCCATTCAAGGTTCCCCGTATTGGCTTGTGGACTAACTCGTACTGTTTCCCAGCCTTTTTTGCTTTAATTCTTCCTCTCAACTCAGCTACCTTCCTTTGCCAATCCTCAGTAGTAGGTTTGTATCCCAACCCAAAAGCATGGGGGTTGTGACTTATTTCCTTGGCAATAGTATCTCCTTTCCTACCACTTCTGCCAAGTCCTGATTTGGGCATATACCCCTGTTTGTTCATCATGTAGATGGATTGAGCACTCACATAAGTTTCGTCACCTTCTGCTATGATGTTTTGAACTACCCGAGCCTCTATCAGCGAGAAGCCAGAAAGAAATAAATCTTCTTCCCATGCATGATTTCCAACACTAGAGTGGCAGTTCCTTAGGGAGGATGGGTCACAGAATTACCGTACACAATAACAATTCCACCTTTAAAGGGGTATTTCACCAACTGATAAACTGTTGATGACATAGCATTTATGTGATGCAGCCAAGGCCTTCCTAACAGTAGATTAAAAGTTGCCGATACATCCACTACATGGAATTCTACCTCATGTTCGGGGGGGGCCGATTAGGATATGGCTTTTGAACGTTTTCATTACATCCTGGCTCGTATTGTCATAAGCTCAGACGGATTGGGTTGTGAAAGTGAAGTCAACCGGTATCCACTTTTTTCGGCTCTCCAGAGTCACATACAAGGGTCGGTTGTGATTGGCACCCTCAGATCGCAGCTCTTTATCCGTGAAAGATATCACTGGCGTAACATCTCCGGATGTGACCAACGACACTAGTTGATCAGTGCTACTGTTAATAGGCAGTTTGATCCGATTCATTGCCTCTAGTAGTGCTTGCCTATGCTCCAGGGAAGCCATTATCAGTGCCTAGATTGATATATCTGCCTGAATCTTCTTGAGTTGCTTCAAGTCCAGGTTCTCTTCAGAATCCTTCTCTTTTGTGTTCACAACATCTTTGTTGGAGGATTCTGGTTAATCTAAAGCCACAGGTTTGAAGTACCGACCGCTCCGGGTAATGTGATTGATCTCGTCCGTATACCACATATCATCGGGGGTATCAGATTTCCACATTTTGTCCGTGTATGACTAACTCAAATCATTATCTTTCCACCACTCCCTTGTAGTCATGGCCAGATTTCTATCAGGCTTTACCTGGAGCATGTTCACATCATGCCTCTCATCAACAGCATGCCATTCCTTTTCCACTATGGTTTTGGTTTCTGTATTCCAGAATGGCATTATTTTGTTGTTACTTCCTCGCTCTGAGGCTATCTTCCTTTGGATTTCTTCCATTCTTTCCTGCTGGAATTGTTCCAACACTTGTTTTGGGCTAATCAAGGATGTAGCCTCGGCCTTTTCCTTCTTGACCCCTCTTGTCTATTCTGCCTCATCTAGCTCTCTGTTACTAAGCCAACCATTGTTTGTTTCTGGTTGACTTGAATCCCACCAGTCTATCTGGACACTACTTGTACCCTCTACGTCAAAGAGGTGGAGATTGGTTAGGTCTTCTTCCATCTGGGCTAGGTCTTCCTCCCCCTTGGTCAGGTCATTTAGGCTTTGTTCAGGGCACTCGTTCTGGTGTTGCCCTAATTGGCCTTCCCTGATAGCATTGACATTGAGAACATTTGGTTATATGACCACTGGATTTGGCTGATCAATGGCCACAATGTAAGAGCTGGGATCATACTCTTCTACAAGTGAGGCCCCTTTTTCTATGACACAGGTATCAGACTGCCCGGTCTTTAGTGTAATCTCCTCTTTCTCTGTTTCTGCCATCACATTCTTGGGTTGGATTTGTGGGGTTATGTCTATCATGCATATATTCATGCTTTCTGGAAGAATTACATCCAGTTTTGGTAGGTGGGACAAGGTAATATATGTGCTGGGGTTGAAGGTAGGCGGTAGTGTTTGGATATGGTTAATATTTCTAAGGGGAGGAATTTGGTTGTGTGCGGGAAGTGGGTTGGTCATCAAATTTGGTTTAGGAGGGGCGATGACTTTGTTGTTAATGAGATTCTGGATCTCATGACTGTAGACGTCCTCGAACGTCCCGGGAGGGAATCCCATTTTGTTCATTGGGGCTCACTATAGTTCAGACTCAATGTCACGATCCTGTATCTAATCTCGCAGAGTGCAACGCAAGACCGATGAATCATCAAAGAGTCCAAATCCGGTAAATCGTTTTGAAAAATTGATTTTTAGGAAGAAGTACCAAGCATGGACTGCTTTGCCAGATACAGAGTCGCCACCTAAATATTTTATTTTTGGGGAATTTAGGAAACCCTGACTAGTGCCTAAGGCTACATGTTCGTCATCACCAAAGTTGCCTCGGTTCGGGAACTTGGGTACGATTGGGGAAGGTCACTTCGTGAGCACCCCCGCTCGCCTGATCAAAGATCGGCCTCTACTAACCATGATATCGAGTTTTGAAAACATTATGTGCTCTTATTCCGGCTATTAGCCTAGAATTACTATGTGATGCGCCCAGCATACAAGTATAGACTAGATCGCCTGAGTTGGAACAAAACATTTCATGTTCATTTTTGAAAACGGTTTGCTACTCGCAAGTAGGTTGAAATGCGGATTTTGCCACCCTCAAGTGGGCTTAGAAAACATGGTGATTTGCCACTATCTAGTGGGCTTAAAACTCGCAATCAATGAATTGTTCCAATTCAGATAATCCAACCTTCACCCACAGGCATTCAGGCAGTTATATCACATAAGCACTTAGGCTCATGGTAAGCATGCTATCATGGCAGTCACTCACACACATGCAAGGATGCTAAAGCATAAACACTTACCGAGTACTCCAAGCCAAAGAAGGAAGCTAATTAGAAATCATGCATGAATCCTAACTATACTGAGATGCCTAATGCAACACATACAAGTATGCAACTAAGATAGGCTCGACTATTCTAAGATGGCATATGAGATGCAATAATCGATACATGTATTCAACTTGGAATTGAAATACAATGCAGTTAGCATGATGCGCTGAGCCCGGTGCATGCAATACAGATGAATGATGCAAACATGCAACCATAAGTATGCTAATTGAAACATGCCCTAAACTAACCATCAAAAGCTAGTAAATAAAAGGGAGAAAGACGTGGGGTTAGAAGACATGCATCACACACACACACACTTATTACACAATTGTGCCCTTTCTCAGGGGGTCCGAATAAATATTACATAACCAAAATGGATAATAACTCACAGCTAATTATTACACAATTCTAGCTAATTAACAAATCAACTAAGTAAGCAATAAACTAGCATGCAAACTATGTAGAACGGACTGCCTCGGCTCTGTTTTGGATGACAATGGATGCATACATGCTCGAGCCGCCTCGTCGGAAAATCCATAGCGATGCCTCGTCTCACCTTTGTTTGCAATTGATTTCAGAAACTTGCAAGAAGTTCCAAGAGACTGAAACTCCACTCTGGGAAGTTGTGGGAGGGCTGCCGACCAGCCAATGGCATTGGAGACCACTTACCGATCACCCTTTGTGGTGGAGACCAAAAAAGGTGGTCGGCCTGCCGAAAAACCTGGTTGGCCGACCACTTTCTGCCCCTGGATCCTGGTTTTCTGCAACACAAAGCAATAGGGAGTCATAGCAAGGTATTTTCAATAAATGTGTGCTCAACCACTCTCCCCGTCATAGCATAGGCTCTAGGGAGTGTAACCCTCGATCCTCGGACCACCAATCACGCATCTCGATGCATGATGGCCGAGGAGTCGAATTGCACAACTCAATGGGACATGAATGCACATATAAGCAACTAAAACCAACAACTCCATCATGGATGATCAAGAGTGTTGGCGATCGGGAATCGAGTCACGTTTCATCACTTCGAGTATGAAACATTCCTCGTTTCTCGTGTTTGGACTAACTCCTATCCCAAACACAATGCAACAAGTAGAATGGTAAGGCATGTACAAATGCAACTCTAGTATGCAATCATAAATGTAATGCGACTAAGTGACGTAAACATGCAAAGGATGACATGCAAGCATGCAAATGGTGTACACAATGCTATGAACTACACATGACATACTCAATGCACATGGACTAAACTATGGCATACACAATGCACATGTGAAGACTAACAAACACAATGAGATTAATAAGGCGTGCTCAATGCAAAGATCAACTCATACGAAAACATGGACTATGTGGCATACACAATGCAAGATGGACTTAAACCAAGTGAATGGGCCTGGGCCACACCCAAATCAGTGGCCAAACATGATGAAATCAAAGCAACAAGGCACACATAAGCATGCACAGTGCAAAGGCTCGAACGTAAGGCATCAAATGCCACTCTACCAAAGCATGGCAAGGGATGAAATATAGCATACAAACATACATTTTCTAGCTCTAAAATGATATGCAAGATGGTCTCGAATCATGCAAATATGTCACACAACGCATGCTAGGTGGCCCGAGTACCGAAACTAGTGAAGTGCGTTACACCAGAGGTATACAAAGCAATGCACAAATGGAAAAACTAGCCCCAAACAGACCCTAGACAGGTCCAAGACAGTGGGAAAATGGCCTAAGATGATGGCTCAACATGCATAGAAATGAAGCTCATGCTAAGGTTCAAAATAAGGCATGCAAGCACAATTCTTAAACCTATTGAAGGAGTGATGAACATGAGAATATGGAAACCTTATATGCTCTGAAAAAATCATGCTTGATGATGCCAAAACATGTCAAGGGTCCAAACAACGCATGCTAGTGGACCCGATATGCAAAGCTAGTGAGCTTAATTGAACTATGGCCATATGCAACAATGCATGCATGACACAAAACACTTCAAACAGAGCTAAGGCAGCCAAAAATATGAATAAAATTAGTTTGGATCATGGCCCAAATATGCTAGGAAAGAGGGCCGAAACATCATGCAATACAAGCTAGTGAACCATGATTTACACTACAACTATATGAAGCACATGAAAGGCCACCAAACCAGTCAAAAAAAAAAAATCATGGCATGTCAAATGAAGCCCAAAAGCCCACTGAAACTTGACCAATGCATGCAAGAATGACATGCCCCTTTGATAGGCTATAAAGAGGGTTGTTCTACACATGCAAGATGGACACCCAATATGACAAAACCACCTCTGGAAAGAGGTTATGAAGGCCCTAAAACTCACTGAAAATGGCCTGAAATGAGGCTTGGAAGCATGCAAGTATAGGCTCCTTTGATAGGCCAAATATGCTAGAAAACAAAACAAGGGGTGAGAGGGTCACCCCTCTCTGATTTTGGTGCTCAAAAACACATAATAACCACTAAAAATCTGCTGGATTTCAGTGGTCAAAAGGGCCAGCAAAGCTCAACACAAAGGCCCTAATGCACGGCTCAAAACAAAGGGAAATGAAGCATGCAAGGGGGTAGATGACTCCCAACAAAAAAATGATCTTAAACAAACATGTTAAGGACCTCAAAATGAGACTTTTTTTAGTTTATGATAAAACCCAAATATGCTTGCAAGTATATCTAAAAGATGAAGCAAAATAAAGGCCAAAAGAGGGAAATAAGTGTTACCCTTGAAGCTCAGTAACTCCAGCAGCTTTGAGGCCAAAAACTCAGACCTTAGAACCTCTCAAGACCTTCCAAGAAGCTTAGGTTGGTGTTGGAGGTGTTAGGCTAAGAGGTGTAGTGTAAAGGTGCAAGAACAAGGGACTTTGGAGCTTGAAATAGAGAGATAGAGAGGGGTGTATGTATATGCCTTAACCAAATTTTTTGAACCTTTGCAAATGAGGGAGAGGGTCTCTCCTATAGAGGAACAAAGGTCCAAGCTTTTTCAAGAAGCTTGTGCAAAGGTTCAAGCTTCTTGAGGAAGCTATAACAAAAGGGTCAAGTTTCTTAAGGAAGCTAGAGCCAAAGGGTCAAGCTTCTTCAAGAACCTTAAAAAGGTTCAAGCTTCTCTTAGAAGCTTAGAGCAAAAGGCCAAGCTTCTTCAAGAAGCCAAAACAAGGTTGCAAATCCTCCATACACGTGTATGGAGGATGCAGTCTGTGCCCTCCGACTGGCACAGCTGGCACAGATTCACAGAGACAGAAAAGGGGGAAGTAGGCCGACCAGTTCAAGTGGTCAGCCCACCACCTACCCTGGTCGGCTGACCAGGGTCAAAAGGTTCAAGCTCCAAAAGATGGTCGGCAGCCTCTAGGGGTGGTCTCCCAACTCAATGCAAGCTAGTGGTATGGACCAGTAATTGTAACTCAAAAGTCAGAGAGACCAGCTACCTGGCAAGAAAAATTGGCCGGCGGGAAAAAGTGGTCTCCAAGAAGAAAAGGTGGTCTCCCACCCTTGTACCACCTTCCAAACAATGAAAACAAGGTCCATGCCAAAAAATGAACCAAGACGGATGCAAAACGCGGGTTCGGGGGCCAAAACGCGCAGCCGGGTGTCTCGAAAATTGACTGTTAAGCATCGAGAGTGGCGTGTAACCACAAAGGTGGTCTCCCGGGCCACAGTGTCCCTCTAGAGAGAGAAAACAAGGTGTGTGCCAAAAATCAAAGTAAACAGAGAAAGTTAAGCGGTCCCGAACCGAGGCGCATGGCCGACGGCTCTGAAAATCGAAAACTGGTCTCCAAACGGGAACAGTGGTGTACGACCATGAAAAGTAGCCTACGGCCACTGAGAGATGGTCTACGAGACCTCTCCCTCCCTTTCGGGGAGAGAAAACAGAACCTAGTTCGCAAACCGAGGCAAAGCACGAAAGAGTCCCGAAGTCCGGAGGCAAGGCTCTCAGCAAGACTCCGTAACCTCAGAACGAGCACAACATGCGCAATCACCGAGTGCTCAGTCGATGACGTCTAAATCTTAAGGTCGATCAAAAATGGAGTGTCTACAATGACGTAAACGAAGGCATGAGTCTATAGGATGGCCGTGTTGTTGGTGGAAGGAACAATATTGAGTTTGGCCGTGTCTGGCTGGCAGTGGGTTTGGGAGAGGTTGTGGATCGAGAAGCTTGAGATGTCCCCTTTCCAACAACATCTTGAGGGCATAGGTAGGACTCATATGGAGAGGGGTAAAAGTTATTTGGTACCAAGGTTGACCATTTTGTGCAGTTTGTGAGTTTGTAGCAGCAACAAAGGGATCGGCCATCTTGACCGACGATGTAGCCATGGTACTGACATCTGCAGACCGCGGAATAGTGCTAGTACCAATGTTGGTACTCTGAGTGAATGGCCTTTTTGCAGGTTCACTAGTTCTACGAATAATCCCCTTCTTGAATGCCCTTTCAATTTGGACCCCAAACTCGTGTAGTGAAGCAAATGTAGACAACAGAGCCATTATCATCCTTTGTATCATATTAGGGTCGAGATTGTGGACCACTAGCCTGAGTTGCTCCCTTTCAGAGGGTCTATTTGACATCTGGGCTGCCTTTGCTCTCCGTCTGGTGACAAAGTCAATAAAAGGTTCTTTGGGGTTCTGGGTAGTTGCCTCCAACTCATTGACGGTTACCTCGATCTAAGTGTTAAATGAATACTGGTTAATAAACCCCTCAGACAGTTCCTCCCAGTTTTGCTTTATAGAATCCTCCAGTTTCGCATACTAGATGACCGCTACATCCGACAGAGTTCTCCCAAACAACGACAGTTTCTGAGCACGAGAAAGACCCATTGGCCTCAGAACATCTGAAAACAAGCGGACATGTACAATTGGATCTCCACTTCCATCGAATCTATCGATGTGGGGCATTTTAAACTTCTCTGGTAGTCTAACTGAAGCCTCAATGTACCCATCTTCAATATCTGGAATAGAATTGAAGCCTTGGGATTTTTTTAGTGCTTTCTTTGGCCTGGCAATTTTTATCATGGCTAGATCATCGTTGATGTCAAAGGGAGGGAGTTTCCCCTAGGGTTTTGCCAAGGACCTATAAGCTGGAGCTTATGGAAGCACCTCTTGGGGATTTGGAACCTAGGGATTTTCCATTGGTGGAGGAAGATCGGGATTTGGCTGAGCAGTAGGGATTGGATGTACTATAGATGCATATGCCCCAGATGGGCGTCACAGATCAGCGATTGCCTCTTCCTGTGCGGCCATCTATTGATTTACAGTATCCATGGTTCTCTGAACAGCTGCCATCACGACAGTAAGTTCTTCTACATTATGTGTCATCCTTGTTCTAGGTGGGAGAGATGTTGGTGAATTATATGCACGAACAGGTTTTGGCGGAGCGCTCTGTACCGATGCTAATGCCTGTTTGTTCCTTCTTCGTCGAGTAACTGGCAGGAGAGAAACTAACACTTGCTGACCATCAACAAGATCTTGAGCTTTACATAGTCTGCGGGAACGAGTCTAAACAACGTGAGGGATATCGGGTCTTTCTGAAGCTATGATGGAAAACTACCTAACAAAGGCAAGAAAGAAAAAACAAAATAAAAAATCGGACAGCACTTCGGCTCCAATTCTTAACAATCACAACACGTAGCTAAACTGTGATCGCCACTGAACTTTGTTCTCAAACTGACTGCTCATTTGTACCACTGATATGAACCAACTTGTACAGTTTCACTGTGAAAGCACATACCATGTAAAAGAACCAAAACACCCCTATGAGGGGGGTAGGGTTATCCTGTCCTAGATTTTGACATGATCTAGGTTATACTATTTCAAGCAAATGGCTTCATAACATCCTCTACGGGTGGTATCCTACCCTAATTTGGCATAGTCACTAGAGCATACTATATGCATTAGGTCAAATAGTCACAAAGGGTACCTCAGCTAGACTACCTAATATACCTCTCACACCTAATACCGAGAAGTGAAAAGAGGATCAAACGGTACAGCGGTAATACAGATCCAAGGGTTGTGTTCCCAACATGGCAGAGCCCATGACCGATCAACCTTTTGGCAAGCTTTGTAGGCAAGCCTCTAGCAAACCGTCCAGGAATAATAGATGGCAAACACAGGGACTTAAGCGCACCAATGCAAATGTAACGCAAAGAACATATAAATGTAGATAAAAATTCACATCATAAATTTCAAGTCAAGTTCTCTAATCCCCAGCGGAGTCACCAGAAACTGTAGCTCGACTTTTCACGCTCCCTTTCAGAATAATGAATAGCCCTTACAGTTCGGACTCCACTTGTGTTGGTTCTGAATCTGATTTCATAAGTGCAATGTGAAATAGTGGAAACAGAAAAAGAGTCCAAATCCGGCAATTTCTTTTGGAAAATCGATGTTTTGAATCAAAGGTAAAAAATAAACTGCTTTGCCAGATATCAGAGTCGCCACCTAAATATCTATTTTGTGAAATTTAGGAAACCCGTGACTCATGCCAAAGGCCATAGTCCGTCGTTACCAATGTGCCTTGGTTCGGGAACTTAGGTATGAGAGGGGAAGGTCAATAATGAGCACCCCACTCACCCGATCAAAGATCGACCTCTACTAATTATGATGTGATTCTTATGTACAGTATATGTTCTTATTTTATCTTTAACATACAAGTATAGACTAATTTCACTAGAAGTTGGAACATTTGATTTCATGTTTGTTTTGAAAAAGTGCTTTGAATATGTACCACTTGAAAAAGTGATTTCATATAAACATTTAATCAAAGTATCCCAATTTCAATGAATAGCCTTCATCCACAGGCATTCAAACAGGTATATCAAGTAAGCATTTAGCCTTATGGTAGTATGTTTGATATGGCAGCAATCACATTCATGCAGTATGCTAAAGCAAAAAATGCTTACCTTATGTCCAAAGGTGAGTCAAAAGAAAGCAAATAGTTAGAAAAAATATATCATCCTAATTAATGCAACATGACTAATGTAACACATACAATGTGTAATTAATAAGCTCGGCTACTAGCATTGCATGCGAGTCAATTCAAGGCATGTGATAGCGCACGTATTCAAGCAAAGAATTTGAATTTGACATTTGAAAAATATGATCAGCCGAACTTTATGTATGCAAAACAAATGGATGCAAGTCATGGAAATGCTAATTTGAAAATATGATGTCCATATGCTAACCATCATAAGCAGATAAATAAAAGAGAGAAAGAATGGGGGGTTGGAAGACATACAACTTATTACATATTTGCCCTCACGAAGGAGGGTTTGAATGTCCAAGTGTCTGGATAAATAATTGTGAGGCCATGAAATATCCTCTCACATGGATTGTTGGTGAGATTCAACAAAGATAGCTCCATGAACCTACAATAGATAAATATGGTTGATGTCACCCAACCGGGGTTATCGGCAGGGGACACTCCGATAATGAAGTTAGAATCCATGAGTGAAGAGTATAGATAGTCAAGAGTGTTCTGTGTGAAGTGCAGAGAAAGATCATACCTATATGCCATGAGGTGCCTTCCTTTTATAGACGGGGGTGGGCCGAATAAGCCCAATAGTTGGCCCCTTGGCAGGCCTCATTTGGGTTAGCCCAATAAGTTGATATATATTATTTTCTGGCTCCCACAATTGCCTCAAAACTTTCATTGTCTTCGGTAGAAGGAATGAGAGTTTTTATTGCCAAGTTATGCTGTTCAAATAGATGTTAGGTCCTTTGACAAAGAATACATTTGATAAATGAATAACATAGATGAATGAGTGGCTGGATGAATGCATGTATATACGAATACATGTATATAAAGGAAAGAGGTGAGCTAAAGCCCAGTGAGTAATACTATCTCTATATCGGTGGACCACGGTATTATAACCCCCAGGCAAGGGTGTAGTATATTGCCGAGTTCAAAGATTGCTTCCAAATATCGACTTTCGTGCCAAGCTAAAAATATTTCTTTATGTCGAGTACATAAATGATTTCTTGAACCAAAGAAGGCAGATTAAATAAGGTAGATATATCAGCCAAAAAATGGACCACGATATTATTACCCCCGGGCGAGGGTGTAGGCCTGCGGTATTATTACCCCCGGGCGAGGGTATAGGCTTACGGTATTATTACCCTCGGGCGAGGGTGTAGGTATGCGGTATTATTATCCCCAGACGAGGGTGTAGGCCTTTGCTGATGGCGCTCCATGCCGAGTGCAAAGATTACGTTGTACTCGGAGACTTATGCGAAATTTAAGTGGCGATCAAGTGCTAATATTACAAGAATTTTGAATAATGCATCATGTGTCAGTGATGGCCTGTACCGAATAAGGTAGACGTGTTAATCACAAATAATATTGCTTCGCTTGTAAGAAATTGCTAAGTAGATGTTGGGCTAACTATTTAATTGCCGAGTTGCACAGTTTGCATTTAGTCTAAGGTAGACTAGCCCCATTGCTTTCGAATGACAGGTGTTAGTCAGAAGGAATGCAGATTGGACTTGCCCCATTGCCCTATGTTGCAAGGAAAACTGCCGACTGCCAAGTGTGTAATGTATTGCCCCAAAAACTGGCGCTTGCTTCGAGTTGTGTGAAAAGGAGCGAGAGTTTGTAACTCAAGTAAATGTCATTGTAATGTTTGGACCGAGTTAGCCGAGTATGCATGTATAGCAGAGGTGCCGAGAAGATGATCGGCTGATGTACCCCAATTGGAAAGCAGAAAATTGACTAAGATGCCCGAGTGGGAAATTGTTTTGCCGAATAATATTATTAGGCAAATAAAGTTGCTGAATACTGTGGCCAATGTTGCTGCATAAAGTTGACAATGCATAAAGTTGACAAATAATGTTGGTTAGCCGAATAAAGTTGATGAACAGTCGAATAATGATCATGCATGATGTTAAATTAATAATGGTGCCAAATAATCTTGCCGAGTAAAGTTGATGCACTACCGAGTAACTAGTGTCAAAACATTGGTGTCCGTTCGATATATAATGTGATTTTGCCGAAAAGTTGGTCAGCTACACTTGGGTCGGTGATTGTGCCGATCTTTTGGTCGGCGATTTTTCTTAACTTCGCGGTGTGTCGGGATCCCTTCAGAGTTGGATTTGCTAAGAACTTGGTTGGCAATGGTTGCCAATTTATTGAAGTTTAGTTTCTTGTCCAACGTATATTTGCCCCATTGCTTCTGAATAAGTGGTTATTTGGAAGGAATCCGAAATGGACTTGAGCTAAAATTGCCGAATGATGCGGGTTGTTATAGTGGCGAGAAGACGCCAAAATTGTTGAGGCGGCATTGATCAAATGCCAAGCCTGGCAGCAAAAGTATTGTTTGAGTTGTGATAATAATAACTAAAAGGGGGGCTATCTAATTTATGACAATAATGATATGCAATGTTTCCTTGATGTTCCTCCAGAATTACCCTGACTGCCTTGATGGGATTTTTTTTGTTTCACCTCTAGTTACTGCTTTCGACCAAAAGTGTATTGTTTTGCAATTTATTAGAGCCTTGCCAACCCAAAACGCAACTCAGTCGAGTTTTAAATAAATCCAATACCTTGTTTTCTTGTGGAAATCGGTTTTTTGTACCTGAGGTGAAACAGTGCAGATAGGGTACTCCTAGCCATGTTTGTATCTTCTATCCTTCTCTATCATAGAAAATACTCAAGAGAGGAACGAACTCAATTCCCAAACCATATATGGTTGCAAGTTGATTTGCAAGATGATTTTGGACACAATAGGACAAAGATCAATAAATGCAATGCATAACAATAACGAATTCAAGAAGGGATGTAGAGACGCTTCCAGGTTCATCAAAATATCATGAATTGATGTAAAACAAGTCTTGACATAATAGAATCCGGCATAACGTCTGTCCGTAAAAACGCTTCAAGATTCATCAAAACATCATGAATTGATGTAAGACAAGCCTTGACACAATAAACTCGGTATAACGCCCGACTGAATTCAATCAATCATATTGGTTCTTCATGTCGGTTGATTCATTTTAAACTCAATTTTATTAGTCACTTTTATATTACCTTTCCCTTTTCTTTAATCCATTAAGTCCATAGTGATATTTACATCCACTAAGTTCGAAACACAATAAAGGAAACATGTGCCAACTTAACCCGAGAAACAAACCTTATTTTCTTCGGGGAAAATTACAAAGGAAGAGTCAAACTTATTTACAAGTTATAAGGGATTTGAAGTCAAACTCAAGATGCGCAACAAAGACTAGTCAAACTCAAAAGAGTGATAATGACTTAGAAAAACCCATAGTGAGTGATAATGACTTGAAATCCAAACTTGATAATAAGTGATAATGACACTTTCCTTGGTGATTTCCAAGGGTCAATTAATCCCTTATAAGTAGACACATTGGTGATAAAGAGAACTGAAAAATAAATGATTGTACATTAATATAAGGAAGTTTTTATGCCTTTGGTAGTGAACCTCCGAAGAGATTATACCATTAAGCATGAGAAAGTTTTATGCCTTTGCTAGTGAGCCTCCTAAGAGATTAAACCATTAAGCATGAGAAAAGTTTCTTTCTTATACTTGAACCACAATCTTAATTTTTCACAACTTTTTAATCAAAATAATCAAAGATTGGAGGGAGGTTGCAGAGATGATTATGCAAAGTTGATTAATAGGTTAATATAACACAAACATAATATTTAAAATAAAATTATTGAAATAAATTAAACAAGCCCCTAAATAGCATAAAATAGTGCTGAAATTAAGCTATAGAAGGTGCATAATCATAAAGAGATTAAAGCTAGTAAACAAGTATGAGGAATGGTGGCTAACCGCCCCCCACTTTTACAACTTCAAATCACATAGTTTAGATGTCGAAAACCAGCCCAAAACAGTCCCAAATCAGCCCAAAAACAGTGGCAAAAATTGACGAAAACAAGTGGGAAACACAAGGATTTACGCTAGGAGTAAGGTTCAAGCAAAGGGGGATTAACCCTTCCACCTTTGGGTAGCTTTTAATCTCAAGTTTCAGCCCTCAAAACAGTCCAAAAGTAATATGAAAAGACAAGAAAAATATGAACAGAGATTAAAATAAAAGCAAGAAAGCTTTACCTCTTGTAGAGAAGGTGTTCTTGTTGTAAACCAAACTTGATTCCAAAGCACCCTCAAGTTTGAGTTATGATTTTCAATCCTCAAATCAAGTTCCAAGTTCAAGCTCTTGTATGGTATGTGTGGATGATATGAGAGCTTCAAGGCTTATGGAAGAACAAGAAGGATGATAGCTTTGATCTTTTCTAACTCTTGATATTTCTAACTCACTCTTAATATTTCTAACTCACTTGATATTGATTTGATCTCTCTAACCAAATTCTATTTATAGGCCTCGAACAGGTCTGATTAAAATATCAGCAATATTGGGTAGCTGGCAGAACACTGCTGAAACTGCCAAAAAAGTCAAGAGGTCCGGCCGGATCTTGGTATCTCCAGCCGGATGTCACTGAGGTCCGGCCGGACTTCAGTGTATTTCCACTATTTCTTACCTTTAGATTTAATACAGGTTGGTACCAGGTGCAATATTGAAATTTTGGGGTAGAAATACAGTGGGTATGGCAGGTTGGAATTATTTATAGCTCGAAATCAGATTCTTTTATTGAGAATTTAAACCACTCTCTCAATGTAAACGTCATCATCGAGTGCTCGGAATAAAGCGCCTAAGTAATACGAGTGCTCAAAATTGGGGTGTCTACAAGCGGGTTGTCTGCTATTTACAAATACTGGATGCGTGTATTCCACGCTCGAGCGGGTCTCTTCTTGCGCTCAAGCGGATCAAATCTTTGTGTCTGATGCTCAAACGTGAAACCTTCCGCTCGAGCGGACTACACGTATATCATATCGTAAAAAGCACTTTTTACATCACTTTTTCATATCTTTCCACCCAAAACCCTAAAGTTAAGAGCCTCTCTCTTAAACTCACCATCTCTCTATATTTTGACCTAGATCCTTTGATCTTTACACAAGTGATATCTTGGAAAGATGTAAGCCCGTAGGGCGTTTATTTTGTTGTAATCAATAGTGTTACATGCTGTAGTTTCAGAATGAATAGTTATGAAAGTATAATGCATGTAATTTCTCTTATAATATAAACTCTAATGAATGAAAGTATAACATTTTCTATTATGTTCACGGATCTCATGGGTTGGATTATTCACTTTATTTTGAGGGCGTTACATGATTTATCAAATCCAACTACACCATTCATTCACACATCCTCCCAATTTCAAATTTCCCATATCAATTTCATTATTTATACAAAATAAGAATTTAACACAAATTAGGGCAATTTTCTCCCTTTTCCAAATATCAATCCCAAGTCCAAATTTCATCATTTTAACACATATAACCTCATATTCAATATAGCGATCCTGGTTTTCCCTCCATTGGTTATTGTATTCCGGACTCGGTTCCGTAGATGTCTATTGTTGTATATGTTTCTTTTTCGTCCTTTAATTCCTTATATTTGAGTTTTGGGATGTGTTGGGCAGGTTTGTAACAGGTTGGTTATGTTTTGAAACAAATGATTACTGCCCAGATTTTTGTGTCTTCGCTCGAGCAAGGTTTTTGTCGCTCGAGTGAGATCCGTGTTTTAGTTCCTTCGCTCGAGCCAGGGTTCCTTCACTCGAGCAGAGTTGGTGGTGTGTCTGCTGGCTCGAGCGAGAGGACTTGCGCTTGAGCTTGGGTCTGCGTCTAGTTTGGACCTGAAGGTTGCACTTCTTGGCTCGAGCGAGCGAGGACTATGTTTTGGGTTTCTTCCACTCGAGCGTGCTTCTAGGTTGCAGACTTGAAGCTTCGAATTGTTGGCCCGAGCGAGTATTTCTGCGCTCGAGCGAGGTCTCTTTGTGTCTGGTCGCTCAAGCGACCACTCCTTCGCTCGAGCAAGCCTCGAATATATCAGTTAGCAGCAGCGGGTTACACTTCACTTTTTCATCATCTTCTTTACTCAAACCCTAGCCCTGGCTACTTCTCTCTCTACATTCATCTTCTCACTACAAATCCTTCTAGTTCTAGTGGTCTCCTATCCTAGTTCCTTTGTAAAAAGTGTAGTGCTTGGTATGGTCTACATTTTGATCCGAAAATCTTTGGATTTGGAGCATCTCAAGTTTTCTTCATCTTCCTCCTTAGGTCTCTTCTCTTGAGGTAGGGATACCCTACTCCATCTTATGAGTTTTGACATAAATTTTAGTCATTTTGATTAGGTGGTGTTGTTTGGTAATTTTGGGAAAGTTAGGGTTTGATTTGAGGTTATAAAAAGGGGGTTTTCAAATGTTAAACCCATGTGTATGCGAGACCTTGGAAAATGGAAGAACTGTTGTTAAATTGATAAAATTGAACCTTAGGGTTGATATTTGAAAAAGGGGGGGGGGGAAATGCCCTAATTATGTCAAATAATTAATTTGAATAATTAATTTGGGAAAATGTGAAATTGAGTTGAAAGTCATGAAATTGGGAACTTGTGGGATCGAATGGTGTAGTTGGATTAGTTAATCACTCACCTATGAGAATGTTGTTATTTTATCTGTTTGATAAATTTATTATCAGTTTAGAGATAACTGCTTTGGGCTATCGGTGGAGGATGATTGCTGTAGACACTGTATGTTGATTAGGGAAAACTGAAACTAATCAAATGTGTTATGTCATTGAATATGACAGTTGAAGTGCCATATTGAATATCTGTCTGGATTGATAATTGTATATGATGAACTGTTTAAATACATTGCATATATATATTGTTTGGGAGGAGATAGGGGATGTACTCCATGGTTTGAGAGAAGATGGTTTGAGAGAAGATAGGGGATGTACTCTCAAACCTGTTTGGGTGGAGATAGGGGATGGATTGCAATGATAATTGAAGTATGGAAGTGTTTTAATTAGTTGTAGGCTCATTTAAATTGTTGGCTAGTTAATGAGCCATGTTTATATATTCAAACTGGATGAATAAAGGAAGGTGGAATGGAACATGTACGTATTTGTCATGGAATTGGGATGTGTTGTAAGTTGATTTACATGTGTTAATCGGTTAACTAATGCTAATGTTTTAGTTATTTCTCATATGTGGTTTAGTATATCTCTACTGGGCTTTGGCTCACCCTATATGGGACATCATTTTCAGGTTCAGGTGATATGCCACCTCCTAGGATGTAGCTTGGGAGGTTTTGAGGCTGATAGCTCTTTTTGTTATTCTCTTTTGGTATTGCATGTAAATTCAAGCCAAGGGCTTAATGCGTATTTGAGTTAGTACTCTCTTTTTGTAACCAAGTGTTGGCTTGGAAAGTTGTAAGCTTGTAGGGCATTTACTTTTGTTGTCAACATGTAATACTTTCGTAATGAATACTCTGATAAATGGAAATATGCTTTATTCTCGTATGTCTATGGATATCTTGAATGTTGGGTTTATGTATTATTTTTAGGGCGTTACAACTTGGTATCAGAGCGTACCGGGTTTGAATACTTTGGGTGCGTGGGAAGTGGTTAGTACCACGATGGGTTTGTCTCGCTTATTAGAGACTTATGTGTAATGTTATGCATTTATTTGATAACATGTTTATGTGACTAAATGGGTATGGAATTTAATTTCTAGGATGTTGATTGGATCCTTGGGTTTCTGGGAGTCCTGTTGGAAAAACACTTGATCAATGCTGTTTCTAACCGGAACTCTAGCCACGCCTCAGGACTGTCATTATCCGGAAACAAAATTCGTAAATGCTTATGTGATTATGTGCTTACGTGGAATGAATTACTGTTGTCCTATGCATTAGGACGCGAGTGAAATAGCTTTGGCACATTTGTGAATGTGCTAATGTCTTTGTTACCTTATTAGGATGTCAGGACGAGGACGTGGTGGTAGGCGTGGTAGGCTTAGGAGGCCGGAGATGCCTATACCAGATGAGATTCTGATGCAGCAGGAGGGTGTTGGTCAGGCCAATGTGGCCGAGCCAATAGGCCAGCAGGCCATGGGCGCCTTAGCCCGCAAGATGGTAGGACCATTGAGGGAATCCTTGGACATTCTCAGAGCTAATAATCAAGTCCAGACCCATGTTGCTAAGGCAGGGCCTTCTTTTCTGAAGAGGGAGTTTTTCCGGTCCAATCCAGATGAGTTTTTGAGGGATCCGAAAGAGCCACTGAAGGCTGATGAGTGGCTTGAGCAGATGACGAAGGCATTTGAGATGCTTGGTATCGAAGACGGAGGTTTGAGGGTGACCTTGGCATCCTTCCAACTGAAAGGAGACGCAGGTCAGTGGTGGAGGTTTGTTCGGGGATGTATTGGTAGGACTTGGGAGGCTTTCGTTGGTGCCTTCCAGGAGAAGTTTTTACGTCCCGCTATTAGGGAGAAGTTGAGGGATCAGTTCTGTCGGCTCAAGCAGCTGAGTGCGCCAGTGGCAGAGTTTGAGGTCGCATTTTCCAGTTTATCTAGGTTTGCACCTGAGCTAGTGGCGTCTAAGGAATGCCGTTGTCTTGATTTCGAAAAGAAATTGAGGACCGGGCTCAAGCTTAGGGTTGTTGGGTCCATGACTCAGGAGTATGGGCACCTTGTGGATGTTGTGGCTCATCTTGAGACCATTATGGAGGCAAAGGAGGAGGCGTAGAGGGGCTCCAAGAGGAGTCAGGATAGCCAGGGGAACGGTAAGAGGCAGAGGGGTTCCAACCCTCAGCAGTCCCAGGGTGCTTTTGCGAGATCTACCTTTCCAGTGCTGAGTTCAGGCTCTGGGAGAGGCAGTCAGGGAGACTTTACTTGTTACAAATGTGGTCAGCTAGGCCACAAGTCTCCAGCTTGCCCGCAGAGAGGAGGAGGGCAGAGAGCAGCTTCATCTTCGGCTCGTCCTCAGAGCCAGAGTTAGGGCAGAGATCAGCCGCTCTCTTGTTACCAGTGTGGTTAGGCGGGGCACCTGAAGAGGTTTTGCCCACAGTTGAGTGGCACATCTAGTACATCTGGTTCGAGGTAGACTCAGAGCCATCAGCCAGCTCAGTCAGTTCAGGCCTCGAGGGCCAACCAGGGGGCGTCTTCGTCTCAGTCGGTGCAGCAGTCTTATGCTCCGAGAGGTGAGCTGGTAGATCAGAGACCTTCAGGGCGTGTGTATGCTGTTACCGCGCAGGATCTTGTACCATCTCCATCTGTTGTGAGAGGTACCTTTTTGTTTTGTAACTCGGTTGCTAATGTGTTGATTGATACGGGTGCATCCCATTCCTTTATATCTACTGCATTTGCATCTGTTTTGGGGTTGGAGTTGGCGCAGTTAGCATCTCCCATTTGTGTTGTATCACCCGTTGGGGGTGAATTGATTTTGAAGCAGGGGTGTAGAGGTTACGATATTGAGGTCGCCGACCGCCGGCTTCCATTCTCTTTTGTAGTTATGGCTATGTCGGGTTTTGATGTGATTTTGGGTATGGACTAGTTATCGTCGTACCGGGTTGTTATTGATTGCTACCGCTAGAGGGTTACTGTATGTACCTTGAGCGGGGATTATTTTCATTTCTTGGGGGATCGGGTTGGTATTGTTTTGCCACCGGTATATGATCCGTGAGGGCGGAGTGAGCTTAGTTACCTTCTTGCTAGCTGTATGAGTAGTGAGTGTGATGAGACCCGGACTAAGTTGCCAAGAGTGGTTTGTGAGTACTCGGACGTGTTTCCCGAGGATCTCGTTAGTTTGGCACCTCATCGAGAGATTGAGCTCTCTATTGATTTAGTGCCTGGCACGGCACCGATTTCCATGGCACCATATTGTTTTGCCCCAGCCGAGTTGAGTGAGTTCAAGATTCAATTCCAGGAGTTGCTGGATAAGGGCTTTATTCGCCCTAGTACTTCGCCGTGGGGAGCATCGGCCCCCTTTGCTAAAAAGAAAGATGGGGCTTTGAGACTTTGTATTGATTACCGAAAATGGAATCGGGCTACGGTTAAGAACAAGTACCCTATGCCTCGTATAGATGATCTGTTTGACCAGTTGAAAGGGTCCCGTTGTGTCTCTAAGATAGATTTGAGATTAGGTTACCATCCATTGCGGGTCAGGGAGGAAGATATTCCAAAGACGGGATTCCGTACGCGGTATGGCCATTACAAGTTTCTGGTGATGCCTTTTGGGCTCACTAATGCACCGGCAGTATTTATGGACTTGATGAATCAGATCTTCTAGGAATTCTTAGATCGTTTTGTGATCGTCTTCGTGGACGACATTCTGATTTATTCACCTTCGAAGGAGGAGCACGAGGAACACTTGAGAGTGGTGCTTGAGTTTCTTAGAGTCCATAAGCTACATGCCAAGTTTGGGAAGTGTGAGTTCTGGCTAAGAGAGGTTAAATTCTTAGGCCATGTAGTTTCCGGGGAAGGGGTGTCTGTTGATACATCCAAGACAGAGGCAGTGCAAGATTGGGCACAACCTAAGAGTGTTTTTGAGATCCGCAGTTTTTTGGGGTTAGCTGGGTATTACCGCCAGTTTGTGAAAGATTTCTCCAGGCTAGCCTTACCATTGACTAGATTGACACGGAAAGGGGTCAAGTTTGTATGGAGTGAGACTTGTGAAAAGTCGTTCCAAGAGCTAAAAGTTAGACTTACCACCACTCCGATTTTGATTATTCCGGAGGGTGGTTTGGGTTATGCGGTTTATTATGATTCTTCACGAGAGCGTTTGGGTTGTGTGCTGATGCAAGAGGGGAAAGTGGTAGCCTATGGCTCGCGGCAGTTGAAAATACACGAGAGGAATTACCCTACACATGACCTAGAGTTAGCAGCTGTGGTTTTTGCCTTGAAGATTTGGAGGCACTACCTTTATGGTGAGAGATTCGAGGTGTTCTCGGATCATAAGAGTCTGAAGTATCTGTTTACACAAAAGGACTTGAACTTGAGGCAAAGGAGGTGGATGGAGTTTATTGAGGATTACGACTTCGAGTTGCATTACCATCCGGGGAAGGCCAATGTTGTGGCTGATGCCCATAGCAGAAAATCCATTAGTGATGTAGCTTGTATAGCCATCCGGGAGTGGGAAATGTTGGGTGCACTTGGCGAGTTTGATTTGCTTCTGGGTGAATCTGTTGAGTCTACGGCTTTGTTTTTTGTAGTTGCGCCGCCTACACTTGTGAATCGGGTGTTAGAAGCATAGAGGAGTGACCTTGAGGTAGAATCCCTCCGGGAGAAGATCTCCAGTGGGAAAGTTGAGAAGGGTTTGACTGTGTACCCTGACCTGAGTGTGAGGTACCGAGACCGTCTGTTTGTGCCGGAGTCTTGCCGAGAGGAGGTACTCCGAGAGTTTCACTATTCATGCCTTGTGGTGCATCCGGGAGGCACTAAGATGTATCGTGATTTGGGTCGCCAGTTCTGATGGCGGGGTATGAAGAAGGATGTGGCAATTTTTGTATCTAAGCGCCTTACTTGTCAGCAAGTGAAGGCCGAACATCAGAGGCCAGCAGGTTTGTTACAACCCTTGCCTATTGCCGAGTGGAAACAGGAGCATGTCACGATGGACTTCGTTGTAGGTCTTCCGAGGACTCAACGGGGTAGTGATGCTGTTTGGGTGGTTGTAGACCGGTTGACTAAGTCAGTGCACTTTATTCCTATGCGCGTAAGAGATTCAGTAGATCATCCTGCCGACTTGTATATTCGGGACATAGAGAGGTTACACGGGATCCCAGTGTCGATCGTCTCAGATAGAGATCTGTGTTTTACTGTTAGGTTGTGGCAGACTTTACAGAGTGCCTTGGGCACTAGACTGACCTTTAGCACGGCTTATCATCCTTAGACTGACGGGCAGTCCGAGCGTACTATTCAGATCCTTGAGGATATGCTTCGAGGCTGTGTCCTTGACTTTAGTGGGTCGTGGGAGAGACACTTGCCCTTAGGTGAGTTTGCCTACAACAACAGTTTCCAATCGAGTATTGGCATGGCACCGTTTGAGGCCTTGTATGGCTGACCGTGTAGGTCCCCAGTTTGTTGGGCTGAGGTGGGTGGTGCATCTTTGTTAGGCCCGGAGTTGGTTCGGGAGACGACGGAGAAAGTTGAGCTTATCCGTAAGAGACTTGTCACAGCCTAGAGTCGCCAAAAGAGTTATGCCGATCGTAGGAGGAGGCCTTTGTCATTTGAGGTGGGTGATCACGTCGTTCTAAAAATATCACCTAGGCGGGGTTTGATGAGGTTTGGGAAGAGTGGGAAGTTGTCCCCTCGGTTTATTGGCCCTTTTGAGATCCTTGAGAGGATTGGCGATGTTGCCTATCATTTAGCCTTGCCACCGCAGTTGTCTGGAGTGCATGATGTATTTCATGTTAGTATGCTTCAGAAATACGAGCCGGATCCGTCACATGTATTGGATTGGACCGACTTAGAGGTAGATGAGGATGCCTCGTATGAGGAGAGACCGGTGAGGGTCTTGGATAGGCGGGATCAAGTCTTGCGAGGCAAGACCATTCCTTTGGTAAAAGTTTTGTGGAAACATCACGGGGTGGAGGAAACCACTTGGGAACGTGAATTGGAGGTCCGAGAGAAGTATCTGGATCTATTTGTGGATGTTTGAGCTTATGTTGAATATTTTGTTGTATTGATAAACTTTAAGAACATTGAATATGTCTTAAGTTGTAAAACATTGTATATGTTTCAGTTTATGGAAATATTATTGAATATACCTTGAAATTGGAAGTTTAATTTGACATTGTGTGTGTTAAATGTATTGTAGAAATTCAAATATGTCATTAACATTTAGTATGTTATGGAATGATGGAATATGGTATTGGAAATTGTTGAATTTCAAAGAAAAGCATGTTGTTAATGCATGTTGAACTATATTGTGAATTGCTTCTTGAAAAGAGATGGGATGACCGGTAATGGGTCAAGATGTTGAATATGGAATTGCATTATTGTTGAGAATTGAAAAATCATGATTTTGAAACTTATAGCCAATTTCGGGGATGAAATTCTTTAAGGGTGTGAGGTTATAGCGATTCCGGTTTTCCCTCCATTGGTTATTGTATTCCAAACTCGGTTCCGTAGATGTCTGTTGTTGTATATGTTTCTTTTTCGTCCTTTAATTCCTTATATTTGAGTTTTGGGATGTGTTGGGCAGGTTTGTAACAGGTTGGTTATGTTTTGAAACAAATGGTTGCTACCCAAATTTTTGTGTCTTCGCTCGAGCGAGGTTTTTGTCGCTCGAGCGAGATCCGTGTTTTAGTTCCTTCGCTCGAGCGAGAGTTAGGTGGTGTGTCTGTTGGCTTGAGCGAGAGGTCTTGCGCTCGAGCTTGCATCTGCGTCTAGTTTGGACCTAAGGTTGCATTTCTTGGCTCGAGCGAGCGAGGACTATGTTTTGGGTTTCTTGCACTCGAGCATGCTTCTGGGTTGCAGACCTGAAGCTTCGAATTGTTGGCTCGAGCAAGTATTTCTGTGCTCGAGTGAGGTCCCTTTGTGTCTGGTCGCTCGAGCGACCACTCCTTCGCTCGAGCGAGCCTCGAATATATCACTTGGCAGCAGCGGGTTACACTTCACTTTTTCATCATCTTCTTAACTCAAACCCTAGCCCCGACTGCTTCTCTCTCTACATTCATCTTTTCACTACAAATCCATCTAGTTCTAGTGGTCTCCTACCCTAGTTCCTTTGTAAAAAGTGTAGAGCTTGGTGTGGGCTACATTTTGATCCGAAAATCTTTGGATTTGGAGCATCTCAAGTTTTCTTCATCTTCTCCCTTGGGTCTCTTCTCTTGAGGTAGGGATACCCTACTCCATCTTAAGAGTTTTGACATAAATTTTAGTCATTTTGATTAGGTGGTGTTGTTTGGTAATTTTGGGAAAGTTAGGGTTTGATTTGAGGTTATAAAAAGGGGGTTTTCAAATGTTAAACCCATGTGTATGTGAGACCTTGGAAAATGGAAAAATTGTTGTTAAATTGATAAAATTGAATCTTAGGGTTGATATTTGAAAAAGAGGGGAAAATGCCCTAATTATGTCAAATAATTAATTTGAATAATTAATTTGGAAAAATGTGAAATTGAGTTGAAAGTCATGAAATTGGAAAGTTGTGGGATCGAATGGTGTAGTTGGATTAGTTAATCACTCACCGATGAGAATGTTGTTATTTTATCTGTTTGATAAATTTATTATCAGTTTAGAGATAACTGCTTTGGGCTATCGGTGGAAGATAGTCTTGATTGTTGTAGACACTATATGTTGATTAGGGAAAACTGAAACTAATCAAATGTGTTATGTCATTGAATATGACGGTTGAAGTGCCATATTGAATATGTGCCTAGATTGATCATTGCATATGTATATTGTTTGGGAGGAGATAGGGGATGTACTCCATGGTTTGAAAGAAGATATGGGATGTACTCTCAAACCTGTTTGGGTGGAGATAGGGGATGGACTCCGTTGATAATTGAAGTATGGAAGTGTTTTAATATGAGTTGTAGGCTCACTTAAATTGTTGGCTAGATAATGAGCCATGTTTATATATTCGAACTAGAAGAATAAAGGAAAGTGGAATGGAACATGTACATATTTGTCATGGAACTGGGATGTGTTGTAAGTTGATTTACATGTGTTAATCATTTAACTAATGCTAATGTTTTAGTTATTTCTCATATGTTGTTTAGTATATCTCTACTGGGCTTTGGCTCACCCTATATGGGACATCATTTTTAGGTTCAGGTGATATGCCACCTCCAAGGACGTAGCTTGGGAGGCTTTGAGGCTGATAGCTCTTTTTGTTATTCTCTTTTGGTATTGCATGTAAATTCTAGCCAAGGGCTTGATGTGTATTTGAGTTAGTACTCTCTTTTTGTAACCAAGTGTTGGCTTGGAAAGTTGTAAGCCCGTAGGGCATTTACTTTTGTTGTCCACATGTAATACTTTCGTAATGAATACTCTGATAAATGGAAATATGCTTTATTCTCGTATGTCTATGGATATCTTGAATGTTGAGTTTATGTATTATTTTGAGGGCGTTACATTCAATACCCCATATATTGTCACGAAACCCAACATAAAAATCCCTCTTTTAAATTCTGGACCCAAACCCTAACTTCACCCAAATCCTTCCAAATTCCACCACTTCTACAAAATGACAAATACCTAGGTTAAAAACCATATCAAGGTGTAGAATGTCCCTACCTTAAGTGTAGAAGCTCAAAGGAGATGTTGAAGAACTTCAAAAATCCAAAAAACCGAGCTTTGTTCAGATGGAAAGGAAGCCCACAAGATGCTCCACCTAATAATGTAAAAGGCTATAGTCATAAAAGTTAACTTCTAAGTGATACTATTTTATTCTTGCAAATATCTTTCAGTTTAAATCTACCAAGATTCTTCAATTATATCATTTTAGGCCCCTACAGATTCAAGGTCTGACAAGTTCAAAATGTGAACATTTGTATGATGGGAAAGTAAGTAGCAAACTGTAATTCAAATGTCAAATCATGTATTGTTTTGTTCATTAGATATTGTAAGGACTCTAGGCTAACAAATATGTATCCGTGAAACATTATCAGGAGAAGTATGAAACTCTTAAAGAAATCCAGAAGATGCTAAAGTCCCGTTTGTTTTCAGAGATTGAATGGAAGGGACTGATAGTGAGGGGATTAATAGTGAGGGGATTGATAGTGAGGGGATTAATAGTGAGAAATTGTTAAATTATTTTTATATAAAATAATCAAACAAATAAAAAAATATAAAAATTAAACATTAATATTTTTTTTAAAAATTCCCAATATATAAAAAATAAAAAAATAAAAAAATTTCTAATCCCCTCACTATTTTTCTAATACCATCTCTACCTCCTCACTATGAATCCCCTTCCAAGGGTATTAGTAATACCAAGGTATTAGTAGTCTCAAGGCCATCTCTCAAAACAAACAAGGTATTAGAAATATCAAGGTATTAGTAGTCCCAATCCCCTTCCTATAACCCCAAACAAACGGAGCCTAAATGTGTTGTGTAGCACTCATTATCTACCTTTGGCTCAAAATTGGTCCTCGTGTAGGCTTTGCAATGCTGCGTTCAAAAAATATGAAATCCATTATAGAAAGGGCCATATGAGTGATTTTTGAAATGCATGTGCTTTACAGCACCTACGAAAAGGGCTGGGGGTTGTTGGGAGGGCAGTTTCGTCCCAAAATTTGGTCTTCTGCAAAGATGTTACTCAATTTAGCATAACTGAGTACCTTTTGGTGCACTACACACGTAAATTTGGAGTTACAGGTTCTTGTGCAATTTGCTTGTGAAATAGATATATTAAAGACAATGTTTACGTGCTAGAATTCTCTTTGCCCCCAAACTACACTGAAGGTGGGGATTCGAGGATTGCTTTGGTTCCGTTGTCAACAACAATGAAGCAGCATTGTAACAGTTTTAAGGTCGCTTGTGGAGAAGAACTAGGAGAGGAGCTATCTATTGAATTTCTTGATATTTCAGAGGATGGCAAACTTTAGTCTTATCAAATACCCCAAACTGCAAGATCTCGAAATAGGATGCAGAATGGAGAAGAGATGGTGTTTCTAGATTTATCCGATCAACAATTACAAGAAATGGATGCTGTAGACACTGGAAACAATGTTGTTAGTAACATAGAAGAAAACAACATTGTTGTTACTTCTGTATAGCAAAATTGCATAATTAACTCGTCCCAGAGACTACAAAGAAAAGCTAGAATTCCAATTGGCTTGGAGGATCTCTAGCAACGTTTTGGAATGAAACTTAAAGATGTTGCAAAAAGCCTTCGCGGTAAGCTTACATACTTGGGATACCCGTTCCTAGCTGGATCCTCTGGAAAATTCAAATACTTTTGGTAGTAGTAAACAAAGTATATTTTCTTATCTAGAATTTGGATTTTTCATTTTGTAATTAGCCGATCTACAATGAAGCATGCTTGCAAGGAATATAATATCACATGGTGGTCACCTCGCAAGAGAAGTAAGGATAACCAATTGCTTTCCTATAAACTTGTCCAAGGTGTTGTTCAGTAACAAATCCTAGAATCTAGTCAGCCACCAATTTCTGATCCACCTCTTATGCAAGACATGGCTACTACTTCTCGCACAAAGTCACATTTTATAGTAGCGCAAGACACAAGTATTGTGACCATAAAGGCAAAATATGGACATTATTTTATTAAATTTCAGCTCCCTGTGTCATCGGGAATGGTAGAGTTTCAACAGCAAGTGGCAAAGAGGCTAAACCTGCAAGGTGGAACTTACCATGTCAAGTATCAAGACAAGGACAATGACTGGATTTTAATAGTTTGCGATGAGGACTTGCAAAATTACATTTGCA
The DNA here is from genome assembly GCF_055761805.1 of Camellia sinensis. Taxonomy (NCBI): domain Eukaryota; kingdom Viridiplantae; phylum Streptophyta; class Magnoliopsida; order Ericales; family Theaceae; genus Camellia; species Camellia sinensis. The sequence goes on along the minus strand of NC_138961.1, from coordinate 68,181,912 downwards.
ATTCGATATCACAAGGGAGAATATAGTCACAATGTCGATTCAGCCAATTACTAATTGCCCATCTTAAATTCTTACTTAATATCCATCTATCATTTTAGCTGTATGTGGAATTCTCTACTTTACATTTAAATGACAATTCGAGGTTTGTATCTTGTATGCGTGTTACAAGTTTGTATGAATTTGGATAAATTACACTTAGCACCCCTGTACTGTAAACAAAATTTCACTTTAGTCCCTACACATCAAATTGTGACACTTAACACCCTGCACTTTTGGTCAAGTGTCACATTGGCCCTTCTGTTAACAGTGAGGCTAACAGAAGTTACCCTTTAGGGGTTAAGTGTCACAATTTTGATGTGTAGGGACTAAAGTGGGATTTTGTGCAAAGTGTAGGGGTGCATAGTGTAATTTACCCTCACATGTCTCTCTCTCTCTCTCTCTCTCTCTCTCTCTCTCTCTCTCTCTCTCCCCCTAATAAAAAATTAAAAAAAATATTTTAATCTTTTTCATTTTATTTTCATAATATATATAATTTTTAATATAAAAGTTTAATTTTACAAAATTAAAATATCATTGAAAATATGCCTTTAAAATGAGACTAATATTAAATATATTTAATAAAAAAATAAAATAAATAAAAAGTAATTATTATGTTTAGTTATGTTTTGAAATTAGTATTTTTTAAATATAAAAATTAATTTGATGAAATAAACACACAAAAATAATATATTTTTGAAATTCTCAATAACAATCTTCATTTAAAAAAAAAATCATATGAAAATATATATATATATATATATATATATTTTAAAGGAAATAAAAAAAAAACACACACACACACACAAATCCAATCTGTACATAGCTGCAAATCAAATACAGAGGAGTTTTGGGAAGATGGCCAAAAGCTAGTTTTTTAGTTTTTTTTTTGAAAAAAAAATGTAAAAAAATGTGAGAGATGAAGTGATGATGTGATAAATAATTTTTTTTAAAGGAAATAAAAAAACACACAAATCCAATATGTGCATAGGTGCAAATCAAATACAGAAGACTTTTTATTTATTTTAATTTTTTATTAAATATATTTAATATTAGTCTCGTTTTAAAGGTAAATTTTCAATGATATTTTAATTTTATAAAATTAAATTTTTATATTAAAAATTATATATATTATGAAAATAAAATGAAAAAGATTAAAATAGTTTTTTAAATTTTTTATTATTAGGGGGGAGAGAGAGAGAGAGAACATGTGAAGGTAAATTACACTATGCACCCCTGCACTTTACACAAAATCCTACTTTAGTCCCTACACATCAAAATTGTGACACTTGACCCCCTAAAGGGTAACTTCTGTTAGCCTCACTGTTAACAGAAGGGCCAATGTGACACTTGATGAAAAGTGCAGGGGGTTAAGTGTCACAATTTGATGTGTAGAGACTAAAGTGGAATTTTGTGTAAAGCGTAGAGGTGCAAATTGTAATTTACCCTTATACATTTGAATTAAATTTATATTACAAAAAATATATGGTTATTCTTGAAATTATATTTGTCGTCCATTATTTTAAAACAAATATATTCAAGTATATAGTTGCTGATATTAAATCATCTTAATTTTTTGAATGAATATTCTACTTAATGAGTTCTAAAAAAGTGAAAGGTGCAAATCATGGGAATTGATTCTAAAATGGGCCTAGCAAACCCAAACACTCCCTCAAGTTGAGATCCCACCTTGAGAGAGAAGCCAAATCCTTGCTTAAGGAATACAGATTAACTCGTGTAGTTAGTTTTGAAAATTAAAAATACTCTATTGTCATAAATTTTTTTAATAGAATTAACAGAAAAATAAACAAATCTAATGATACTCTCCTATACAACTATAAAATTATCTGAATTTTTAATTGAAATATATTTCTGACATCTTTAAAAACTTTTAATTGAATTGGTGATTTATTAATAAAATGGGTATTTTGTTATGTAATTAGAAATTTGAAAGGGTGAAATGTAATTTCTAAAATCACAGAGGCAATTTGTATTTGAAGTAAATCTTAGAAGGTGTATTTGTAATTTATCTTTATTGAAAACAGACATAAGGCTCTGTTTGGTGACTATTTTAACAGAAAAGCAAAAAAATTCAATAAAAATGTAAAAAAATTAAATTAAAAAATTAAACTCATACAAAAAAGTCAAATATTTCTTTGTATTCACTATGCAAAATCAAGTATTCATTTCTATTCACATTGTGTTTTTTTTAGGAAAAAGTCACTTATCAAATAGACCCTGGGAGATGGGAATGAGTGGTTTAAAATTGACCCAAATAGGAGAAGTTATTGGTTGGTCTTAGGGCACCGGCACATGGTGCCCCAATGGTGTTGTAATTGATGGAGGGGTTGGAAGTTCACAAACTTGCGCTGGATGATTGGAGAATATAAAAAAGTACAGTAAATTGTAGTTGGTGCAGGGTATGGCCACATGGCCCCCAAAGACCAACCAATAATTTTTCTCCAAATAGACCCTAAGTAGTGGTTTAAAATTGTGGTCATTGTAATATTACCTTGTTTGGTTCCATGTTTTTGAATTTAATATTTTTAAATTGTTTTTTTTTATTTTTTTTTTTTTTTATTTTCGGTGAATTTTTTTAGTATTTTAAGTAATTTTTTTACTTTTTAGATACACTTAACCTAAATATATCTAAAAAGTAAAATATTCGTAAAAATATTTTTAAAAAAAATCAATAAATATACAAGCATATGAAAATGTGCTGAATTTTTGTTTTTATTTTTTGTGTTTTTGGTATTTATTAATTTTTTTAAATTTTTTTTTACAAATATTAAATTTTTTTAATTGTGTTTATATTAAGTGTATATAAAAGTAAAAAAATTCTTACAATATTTAAAAAATAAACTAAAAAAATATAAAATATAAAAAAATTAAGGGAAAATCGGTCTAAGGTCCCTATCCAACTTTTAGTAATGGATTAGGTCCACAATCTGTTCTGTTGTATTCTAAGGTCCCTCACCCCGTACCCTTATATTACACCTACCGTCTGCTTGGAAGAACTCAATCAAGGTAGTGACATTTTTGTGGCCCTGGGGAACGGAGTTGGCTTCGTTGGCGAGAGGTTTTTGAGTGGTTTATAAACAAAGTTGCCTCTTTATCTTCTTCCATCCTAGTTTGGAACTCTGCAGATGAAAGTTTGCATCGATGAAGCTCTAAAATCTACTCAAGAAGATAGATCACCACCGCCGGTGTCAGTCTCCTCCTTCCGCTCCCGATCTCACTTCTCTTTCCACTGTTACGCTATCTCTCACCAGGTCTCTCTCTCTCTCTCTCTCTCTCTCTTTCTCTCTCTCTTTGTTGTTGCTTATTCGAAATTTCTATTATATATATATATATATTTATGGTAGAGCCTTGATCTTAGATGCTTTTTTTCTTCTCTGTACCTTTTGGTTCAACTGTTGAGATCTAGAAGCCTTGGATGTAAGTTAAAGACCATCTGGAGAGAAATCCAGTCATGATACTACAGAGAATGTAAGTTATCAGTCATGTAAGTTAAAGACCATTTCTCCAGATGTAAGTTAAAGCCTTGGATGTAACTGTTGAGATCTAGAAGCCTTGGTATAAGAATTTCTCTAGAGAGAAATTCTGAAATACAGAGAAATTTGGTTAAAACGCAGACAGAGAATCCAGAGAATTTCTCTGGCGAGAAATTTCGAAATCCAGAGAAATTTTCAGAAATTTTTCCGGAGGGAAATTCTCTGGATTGAATTTTCTCCATCAACCACTTCTCCAGTCAGTCAATGCATCAGAGAAATTCTAGGAAGGATTGGGCCAGAAAAATCTGAGAAGAATTGGACCAGAGAAATTCAAAATTTCTCTAGACTCAACCAATGCATTAGAGAAATGCTGAGAAATTCTAGGAAGAATTGGGCCAGAGAAATTCTGAGAATAATTAGACTTTCCAGAGAAATTTGGTCTGAAATTTGTCTGGACCAATTTTCTCTGGACCGAAATTTCTCTGGTCCAAATTTCTCTGGACTGAAATTTCTCTGGATTAAGGTTGAGGGACCTTAGGCATTATGAAAATATTGTGAAGGGACCTTAGACATTATGAAAATATTGAATGTCCTTTATGCTATACAACCTTAATATCAGGGACCTTAAAAAAAACCCAAAATTTTAATTTTTAGATAATTAAATTTAAAAAATTAAAACCCAAGGTGATTATTTGAAAAAATGATATGACACAAGGAGCAAAGCCTGTTATGGTCCTCAATCTGTGGGCCGACCTAGGTTGATTTCGATAATTCAATAAGTCGATATTTTAATTTATTTATCTAAATCATTTATCATAAAAAAAATCGAAAAACAAAAAAATAAAAAAGAATAGTAACCAAACGATGATAAATGTAATTTTAAAAATAGTTATTCTAATTTTTTTTAAAAAAAATATAATAAAATTATCTAGTTATAATTATCGAATAATTTTTTTAAAACAAATATAATAAAATTATCTAGTAATAATTATCGAATTAATACAAATTTTGTGAATAATCTATATAGGGAAACATAAAACCTCGATAGATTAATACGTCCACAAACCTTGGATGATTCGTGATAAGCACTGTATTGACCATTTATCAGTGCCCTAAGTTCCTTAACATTAAATTAAAAAAAAAAAAAAAAAGTTTGACTTCTTTCAAGTTTGTCCTTTCAACTTGAGACGACGCTTAGAATTTGGTAGATTAATTTTGAAATTAATTTGGGTGATTTAAATCATTTATTTTTTAAAATTTATTGAGTAAAATATTCATGTAAAAAATTAAGATGACTGAACATTGACAGTTATAAATTTGAATTACATTTGTTCTAAAAAAAATGGACAAGAAATATAATTTTAAGAATAACTATTTATTTTTTGTAATACAAATTTAATTCAAACATATAATTATTGATATCCAATCATCTTATTTTTTGTATAGATATTTTACTCAACAAATCTTAAAAAGTAAATAGTTCAAATTACCGAAATTGGTCCCAAAATAAACATACTAAACCCAAATGCTTTATCAAATTAAAATGACAACGTGAGAAAAGGGAAACCAAATTAAATAGAAAATCAAGCAAATCCAATACGCAGGAGGGAAACGTTGGTTAAAAGTTAGTTTTTTTTTTTAATCTTTCTTTGACCTTTTTAAAAAAATATGTAAAAAATAGAGAAATGATATGACATAATATAAGTTAAAAGCCACAATTAACTATGTTCCCAAATTGGCCCTAGTAAGAGATAAAACAGATTGAGATAAATACGACATTGTCAAGAAGAAAAAAAAAAGAATTTATTAGAAAATCATCTTTCAACTACTTATATTTTAATTAGTCTATAATATATTTTTATATTATAATAAAGTCTTATTACTTTATATATTTGATCTACTAAATCTTAATTATCATATTTAAAGTAATTTATGAACAATTTTATCCTTGTATATATTTTTTAAACTTTTAGGCAGCGTTTGGTAATGTTTATGTTTTTTGTTTATATTTATAAAAATTTGTAAACTGGTTTTGTTTATTTTTAGAAAAACAAAAACTGCAAACACATATGGTTTGATCAAAATGTTCAAAAATTTTTAAAATAAAAACTAAAAAATATGTTTGTTAAGGCTTAAAATATATATATTTATTTTTTGATTATTTAAGACAATGGGATCATACAAATCATAGGATTATAATAGGGAAAATTAGTGAAACATCATAGTCTAACTTTGTGTAGTAGAAGATATAGCGCTTCCGGTTTTGACCCGTCACTTGTTGTATTCCGGACTCGGATCTGTATGGTTTCTGAATGTTGGTCTTTGCTCTTTTTCTTTATTCCTTCTTAAATTTCGTTATTTAGGCATGTTTAGTGTGTTTGGAACAGTTTGGTTGTTGGGTTTTCAAAACTTGTGTTGCCCAAATTTTTGGTCCTTTGCTCGAGCGGGGTTTGCAAACCCTCAGTACTTTGCACGTCTGCCAAAAAAATACTTAGAGCGATCCCGGTTTTGACCCGACCTTTGTTACATTCCAGACTCGGGTTTTGTGGTTTAATATTGTATCCATGTCTTGTTTTCATCCTTTAACTCTTCAAATTTGAGTCTTGGAACATGTTGGGCGTGCTTGGAACAGATTGGTTGTTAGTTGGTCTAGATTGTTGTTGCCCAGATTTTGGCTTCTTCGCTCGAGCGAGGCTTCTTGCGCTCAAACGAGGTTTCTTGCGCTCGAGCGAGATTTGAGAGTCCTCAGGTTTCTTTCCCAGATGCAGAATTTCTGGGAAGGTGAAGTTCTTCGCTCGAGCGAGGCTTCTTGTGCTCGAGCGAGTGTGTGCATCTATAAAACTTCTGAAGCTTTCCATTCTACACTCGAGCGACTCTTCTTGCGCTCGAGCGAGGTCACTTCTTATGTTTGGTTGCTCAGGCGACAACTCCTTCGCTTGAGCGAAGGTCGTGTATATCAGTTCGCAGCAGAGGAGTTTTATACCACTTTTTGATTTCCTTTTTGCAAAAAATCCTAATTTGGCACCCACTCTCTCTAAAACACTCTTTCCCTCTACAAATACTCTTTGATCCAAGCACCACTTCCCTACTTCCTTTGAGAAAAAAGTGGAGCATCTTGTGGGCTTCCACTCCATCCGAACAAAGCTCAGTTTTGTGCATTCTAAGGTTCTTCTTCCTCTCATTTGGGCTTCTACACTTGAGGTAGGGATATTCTACACCTTAATATGGGTTTTAACCTAGGTATTTGTTGTTTTGTATAAATTATGAGGTTTGGAAAAAGTTAGGGTTTGGATTCAAAAATTGAAAGAGGTGTATTCCATGTTGATTTTACAAAATGACTATGGGGCTTGTACATAAGATTCTCTAGTGTTAGTAAGGTGAAAATTTAGCCTTTGGGTTGGTATTTGAAAAATGGGAAAATTGCCCTAAAACGAGTTAAATAATTATTTTGTAGAAATAATGAAATTAATATGGGAAATGTGAAATTGGGAGAATGTATAAATGAATGGTGTAGTTGATTTTGTTAAATCACTCACCTATGAAAAATTGATTAATTATCTGTTATAAAGATTTTTTGTCTGTCTAGAAATATCTATTTTAGGCTATCGATGAAGGATAGTTATAATTGTTGTAGAAATTGCATGAGGACTAGGTGAATTGAAACCTGTTATTTAAATTATGTCATTGAATACGACAGTATAATTGAAACATTGAATATGTGTTGTGGATAGTCATTGTATATGACAATGTTTTAATACATTATATATGTATAATTGTTTGGGAGGAGAAAGGGGATGAACTCCATTGTTTGGGAGGAGATAGGGGATAGACTCCATTTAAAATTATGTTGGCCGGAGTGTCCAGGGTGAAAGTTTAGAAATCTTGTGTATATATGGGTGTCGATTCCCTCAGATGAGAATTCTGTAAAATGGAAAAATAGAAGTGTTGGAGTGATGAATGTATTGAATTGTGAACCACTGAGCTGTAGTCTCATTTTGGTTAATTAGATAATAATGAATTTGGTTAATAGATTAACCTGAAATGAATGAATGAAAATGGATTGAGGTATGGTTGTCTATATTGAATGGTCATGGAAGGATATAAGTTGGTTATGAATATTGAACATTTAACTGACACTTATATCTTAGTTAAACTTCATGTAATGTGTTAGTTTATCTCTACTGGGTTTTGGCTCACCCTACTTGGGAAACCATTTTCAGGTACAGGTGATATGCGTCCTCCAAGGACATAGCTTGGGAGGACTTAGGAGCTGAAGGCTCTGTTTTGTTATTTTTGTATTTAAATGTTTATTCAAGCCCAGGGCTTTAAATGTATAGAGCTTATGACTCTCTTTTGTTATAACCAAATCCTATCTTGGAAAGATGTAACCCCGCAGGGCATTTGTTTTGTTGTTAGTAACTTGTATTACATGCTGTAGATTCAGAATGAACGTTTATGAATGTATAATGTTTGTAACACCTTTTGTAATATAAACTCTGATGAATGAAAGTATATCTGTAGCTCGACTCTCTTCGCGCCCCCCCTTTGGAGAGCTCGAATTGGTCCTACAGTTCGGACTCCTGTCACAGTTCTGAATCTAATCTTACAAAGTGCAATAGGAGACTGATAAACACCAAAGAGTCCAAATCCGGCAAATCGTTTTGGAAAATTGATTTTGAATAAAAAAGCGCCAAAAATGTACTGCTTTGCCAGATTACAGAGTCGCCACCTAAATATTTTATTTTGAGGAAATTTAGAAAACCCTGACTCGTGCCAAAGGCCACGTGTTCGTCATCACCAAAGTTGCCTGGCTCGGGAACTTGGGTACGAGAGGAGAAGGTCATGAAATGAGCACCCCCACTCGCCCGATCAAAGGATCGGCCTCTACTAATCATGATATGTTCTTTTATAAACCTCATGTGTTCTTATCCGGTTATTAGCTAACTTTACTATGTGACGCATACACAAGCAAGTATAGACTAAATCGCAAGAATTGGAACAAAACAACTCATGTTTGCTTTAAAAAATGGTTTGAATTTGCCACCCTCAAGTGGGCTTAAAACATGATTTGCCACTTCGCAAAGCGGGCTTAAAACTCACACTCGTTGAATTGTTCCAATTCAAGCAATAAAGCCTTCATCCACAGGAATTCATGTAGTTTAGCATTTAAGCAAACAGCCTCATGGCAAGCATGCGAAACATGGAAGCACTCACACTCATGCAAGTATGCTAAAGCCTAAAATCTTACCGAGTACTCCAAGCCAAAACAAAAACTAGTTAGAAACAATGCATGATCTTAACTATACCAAATGCCTAATGCAACACATGCAATATGCTATTGAGATAGGCTTGGCTGCCTAACATGGCATATGATTCAATTTGATAACATACTTTGAAACACGTATTCAGATAAGTATTGAAATACAATGCAGTTTGAATGATGCACCGAGCTGGGTGCATGCAAGACAAATGAATGATGCAAACATGCAAGCATAAGGTATGCTAATTGAAATATGATCCCTAATCTAACTATCGAAATCGAAAGCGGATAAATAAAGGGGAGAAAGATGTGGGGTTAGAAGACATGAACACACACACGCACACTTATTATAACATTATGCCCTCACGAAAGAGGGTCCGAATAAATAAGCTAAGCTACACTAAGCTAACCTAATTATTACAAAACAAACTAATTAACTATTCTAGTTAACTAATTATTACAACAGTTGAATAACTAGCTATGATATGCTAATTAAAATATTTCCTAACGAATTGAATGATTAGCTACACTAACTAACTAGTAAAGCAATTTAAAAGGCCTCGAGGGACGAGGGATGCATGCATGCTCAGTTGCTTCCTCCCAAAAATGCACTTGCCTTGCCATCGGATGCCTCTGTTTGCACTCATTTGATCTTGGAAAATTGCACCAACTTCCAGATTGCCTCTGCTCCAACACAGGAACACATTTGCTCAAAACTACACTGGGGGCCGGTCGGCCACAAAAAGTGACTGTCGGCCACCTCAACTGGCTGGTCGGCTAGTTTAAGTGGCTGGTCAGCTACTACAAGTGGCCGGTCGGCCACCCCCATTTTTTGGACTTCTGTTTTTGTTGCAACAGAGAGCAACATAGGCAAAACAAAGCATTTTCAAGGAATGTATGTACTGCTATACTCCTTATCATTTCTCAAGCTCAAAGGATGGTAGCTCTTGGCTCTCAAGCCATCAACCAAGCATTTTCAATGCATGATGGCCAGAAAACCAAGCTTGTACAAAGTCAATGAATGCACAAATAAGACTCAAAAAACCACCACCCTATCATGCATGATCAAGGGTGTCAATGACCAAGAAAAATGACATGTTTCATCACTTTGAGTATGAAACGTCCCATTTTTCTTGTGTTTGGATTAACATCCAATCCAAACACATGCAATGCAACACAATATGCTTATCTTGCTCAAGTTTTGCTTGGTTCATTTTGTTTACACATTTTACATTACCAATTAGTCCTTTAACCGATTAAGTCCAAAGTGAGAGTCCTCTAATTGGAAAGAGGGTCTAAGCCACAAGTACCTTGAGCATGAAAGTGGTTCCATGCTGTTGGTTAGGAGGAATCCTCAAGAGAGGATTAAAACCATTAGGCATGAGAGCCTCAATTCCACACTCAAGCCAACAAGGGGCTCGAGACCACTTTCAAAGCAAAGTGAAAAGTGAAGAATAGAGGGAGGTTACAAACTTTTCAGTGCTGATATGGCATGCGAAAAGACACTAAATCATGCAAGCAACACATGCAAGACATGCTAAAGAGCATAAAGCATCAAACTAGTGAAGATCAAAACACAAAAAACATGCAACACAATGCTCAATTGACCAAACTAGCTCTGGACAAAGTTAAAACATGCCAAAGCAGTGGCTAAAACATGCTGAGATTGAAGCATAAAAGGTTAGAAAAACATGCTCATGTGTTAGCTCGCAAACGAGACTCAGGACACAACTCTCAAAAGTAATAAAAGAGTGAAATAAGTGAGAGTGTGACAGAGCTATATACACTAAAATTACATGTTAAATGACACTACAACATGCAAACAACTCAAACACTTCATGCTTAAAGCCTCAAAATAATGGACTAGTGAAGACCGTTACACTATAGCCATGCAAAACAAACCTCAAAGGACTTAACCGACCCAAAACAGAATTAAAGTAGGTCAAAATAATAGCTAAAACAAGCTAAAGCTAAGCTAACACAAGCTAAAATAATAGGCTAACTTGTTAGGCAGGCTAGACTAGTAAGCACAATTGCACTACAAGTACAAAAAGCAAGCAACAAGTGCACCAATCAACCCAAAACAGAGTTGAAACATGGCAAAAAAGAGTGTAAAACATGCTGAGATTAAGCTAAGTTAAGCCATAAAATCATGCTACTATGTAATGCTAACAAGGCATGGAAGAGAGACACAAAGAGGGGAGGCCAACCCCTTCATTTTTGGACTTCAAAACAAAGTTTTTACCACAGAAAAACCTCTGAACTTCAGTGGTTAAAAAGGCCAAAAGAGTTGTTTTGAAAGTGATGAAAAGACGGCACAAAAGCTTCACAAGCTAAAGAACAAAAGGGGGAGACAACCCCCTAATTCAAAAAGGCCTTAAATCAAAAAGGCCTTAAACCACCATTTTTAAACCTTAAAAACAGAGATTTTTGTAGTTGAAAACCAGGCCAAAAACAGTTTGAAAAGATGACAAAACAAGCATGCAAAACAAGCTTAAATAGGATAAGTTCTATACCTTTGAAGCACAACACACTTTAGGCACAAATGAGGCACCAAATCAAGCTAAATCCTCCTTCTAGAGCTCAAAAAAGGCTCCAAGTAATCTCAGCCCAAAGGTAAGCAACTTTGGTTAAGGATCTTTAGGCAAAGGAGAGCTGTGTCTCTACTTGTATGCACAAAAGGGCAAGAGAGAGAGAAATCTAGAGAGAGAGAATTGTAGATGGATATGATTTTTTAGAGAGAGAGGCTCCCAAAATTTGCTAACCTTGCAATATGAGAGATATGGCCTCCATATATAGCAATATATGAGCTTTAGGTCGAAATATCTGATTTAGAGACAATTGGAGCTTGTGGAAGACAACTGGAGGTAATTATCTGCAAAATATCTGAGTTTGGGACATTAGTGGCTGGCCGGCCACTTTTCTGGCCGACCGGCCACCCCTGGTGGCCGACAGCCCACATTTGTGACCGACAGCAAAAATCTGCTCTCTAGGTCCAACTTCAAATGGGCATATCTCCTTTATCTGTACTCCTTTTCAGGTCATTCTTGTGTTTAATTTGAAGCCCCAGAAGGAAGATTTCCAGTGGTGGCAGCCTCACATCAAAATTCCAAGTATGAAAAAAGATATGCCTCTTTTAGTGAAGACTACTCGTTTCCAGCTCAATCGGATTGATGTCTAACTTCTCCCAAACTAGTTTTCTTGCCTCCTCTCCTCTTTTCTTCAACCCCAAACCCCTAAATAAGGTGTTTTGAAAGATTTTTCAGAGATTTCACCTCTCTTTCATTCATTTCCACTTTGTCCTTGCTCGGTTTACCGAAAAGTGCAACATTTAACGAAATACGAGCCTCGGAACATCGTAGAATCATTGTTTCAAAATTTTTTGAAAGAGAGGGTTTTAAGGTCTAAAACTCATTTTAGTCAAAATAGTTTTGGTCCAAAACGGGGTGTGAGGTTGGGATTTGAAGATCCTCTTGCCGAAGAAATCGAACTTTTACAATGCACATCTTTCATCACCAAGTAAGCAATCAGTGGCGCCCAAGTCTTAAGGGCGGTCAAAAATGAGGTATCTACAGTTGCCTCTTTTTGACAGAGCTTAGAGTCATGAAATGACGTGAGTGAAAGTCAAAGTCCAGAGATGACCCATTTTTGACAAGGCTGAAGACTTGGACAAACAAACAAAATACAGATGTAGTTGGTCGAACCTGAAGGTTGCCTACGTATCCCTTTGCAAGGAATCAAACCAGCGTAGTTCAGGGGCAGAATGCAAAATGATACACAATGCAACAAAACAATGAGAATGATATACAATGCAATGAAATAATCAAACCACAAACAGTGCAAAACCACACAAATATCAGAAAGGGATGGAGATGCAAAATCAAACTACGTTTAACATAGAAAAGGTACCGGAACCCTCAAACCACAATTCTCTTAGTGGGATAGGCGTGTGCACATGTAGAACTATGTATTTCGCAGAAAGAATACAAGTAATTGAGTGGGATGATATAAGTGAGGAATGATCTGCTGAGGAAAGATTGTGATCCTAAATTCTTAATGCAATGAAACAAAGTACAATGCAATGGATGTAGTGAATAAAGGGACGCAAGCCAAACTACATTTTACTCAGAAAAGGCACAGACACAAGACAAACCACGTCTAACACAGAAAAGGTGCCGAAACCCTCAGCCCACAATTCTCTTAGTTGAATAGGCGCGTACGGATGCATAGATATGCTTTAACATGAAAAGGTATGAGCACATGCCAAACTAAGCTTAATATGGAAAGGATGCAGACAATAAAATGGTATGATGCAATAGATGTAATAGATAGTGCCATAGATGCAAAGGGTGACATACTCCAACCATGCTGGAATTATGAGAGGAGGAAAATAAATTCCTAACACACCGAAATCTTGTGAGGAAATGAACACTCTAACCACGCTGAAATCGTGAGAAGAGGTCCTAAGACAAACCGCTAGGAGTGCGTTCCACGCAACCTGAGATAAATTCCAAACACGCTGGAATCGTGTAAGGAAATGAGCACTCTAACCACGCCGAAATCGTGAGAAGAGGTCCTAAGACAAACCGCTAGGAGCACGTTCCACGCAACCTGAGATAAATTTCAAACACGCTGGAATTGTGTGTGGAAAAGAACACTCTAACCACGTTGAAATTGAGAGAAGAGACCCGAAAACAACCACTCAGGTGCATTCCACACAACCTGAGATAAATTTCAAATATGCTGAAATCGTGTGAGGAATGGGACACTCTAACCACGCTGAAATTGTGAGAAGAGGTTCGAAGAAAAGCAATCAGGAGCGCGCTCTGCGCAACCTGAGATAAATTCCAAACACACTGAAATCGTGTGAGGAATGGGACACTCTAACCATACTGAAATCGTGAGAAGAGGTCCGAAAACAACCACTCAGGTGCATTCCACGTAACTTGAGATAAATTCCAAACACGCCGAAATCGTGTGAGGAATGGGACACTCTAACCACGCTGAAATCGTGAGAAGAGGTTCGAAGAAAAGTAATCAGGAGCGCGCTCTGCGCAATTTGAGATAAATTCCAAACACGCTGAAATCGTGTGAGGAATGGGACACTCTAACCACGCCGAAATCATGAGAAGAGGTTCGAAGAAAAGTAATTAGGAGCACGCTCTGTGCAACCTAAGAAAAGGCCCGGGGGACAACGATCCTAAACACTACTCAGCATAAAAGAATAAATGATACAAGATAACACAAGATGAAAATAAATGCAATACGTGCGATGCTATGATACATGTTACAAGCAATGTAGTGCATGATGTTTAGGGAATGCAATAAACAAACAAAGCGGCGCTTTAAAAAGCACCTCATGGGGTGAGTGGTGATCAACCGCTCTACTTTGACAGGGATCTCCCCTTTGTGTTCTCTTACCTTCAACTTACAGTTCAAAGGTCCTAAAATGCTGACAAGTAGCAACATCTGCATGTAAAAGCCACGGATGCCGCTTTTCTTCCTGATCATATTCACAACTTTCCCTATTCTCTAATGGGGTGACAGACTAGGTTGGTTCAGTACCCAGAATTGAGGTGCATACACGCTACCTCAATCTATGGGGCTACCATATAAATTTCAAGCCGGGGGTACACCCCTGGATATTCAAACTAGACTTTAGTCTCAGAAATTCCAAACCTTTATGTTCTAGACATCGCCATTCGAACTCTAGTTTCCACCGTCGCAGTTGGTCTCCTAATAACTCATTGCATACACAGCCAAGATGCCTCTGGTAGGGAAATAGTGCTCAAGGAAAACACTTCTGATCCCCATTCTGGCTTGGAGCAGGCTTGATCTTGAGCTTGAGGTAGAGGTACACTCATACTTCGGAGCATTGACAAGGCCTGAGGAAGTACATCCGGAATGCAATCTCAGAAATTACTAGAGGTGAAACAAACTCTAATGCTTTGATTTTCCCTCTTTTCTTTTGCTTTGCTATCTGGAACCCAAATAGCTTCAGATAGGTCCTGGTTCTATTGCTCTCTCATGACCTAGGTTGAACCCTGCAGTTTTTTGAAAGAACAAATCATGTTTTGCACATATGTGGAGAACGAACAACACTCTGAGCACAAAACGATTTATTTTTTAAATTGAAATTGGGAAATAAGTTCTCAACTGGGTATTGAGCCTACGACTGAACACAGCACACCACGACTCAACAAAGGAAAACAAAGGTAAAACAACCTAAACACATCTATTGACACTCGAAACGACTCAAAACAAGAATCAAGACAAACCAAAAACAACAAACACAACATTTGGGCATTCTACTATCCATCGGTGGGAAAGTGCTCAATCCATGAGGAGCTTGTTTCTCCGGATATTGTTTCCCACCCTTTCTCATTTGTGATTCTCACATCACTCTAGCACTCAATCTCTAGTTTTCTGAAAAAGACCTTTTCTCACTTTTTCTCTCGACGCACATCTCTCTATTATTCAATCTCTCTTATTTTTTATCCCTCCCCTGGGTGGTTGATGGATAAGCAGGAAGTTGCGAGATCTTGCCCCTAGCATTCCACTAGATTCTCCTTCTTTCGCTCACAACCAGTGAGCTCTCCCACAGAGGGGTTGTGATGCGATAGGATGTGCAGCAGATCCGCAACTAACATTGGTTGACGACACCCCTGGCTTAGCATGATCGTCCCACTGGCCAAGTATACAATTGATTGGTCTCACACATTACATTTTCTACGTCCTCATTCTGGGTCAGATGCCAATTTGGGTGTGATCGTCCGGATGAAAGAACCGAATATCCATCTTCATTTCCAATTCGTGCTTCACACATGGTTTGATACCTCGCTGCTTGGAGGATATGAGAGCTTTTGGCCTTTTGTTGTTAGCTTCAGTTGTGCCCATTCTAGAGAATATGGTGCCCTTTTCGACAAGCATGGTGCCGACGGGGAAAAGACAAAAAACCTGACTCAACTGTGCCCCAAGTTCATCATTTTGACCATTTTTGTTTTGCCTTTCTTCTAAAACAACTTTGACCAATACGAGAGTTAGATTAACACACTTGTTTGACTTTCTGATTTGAAATCATGCAAGTCAGGTTGTGAACACTGAAAATTTTCCTTTTTTGGGTCCAAGAGATGGTCCAATTTTGAAAAAATAGAATAATTTTCGAGAAGCCTAGTTAACCTCATTAAAAATCCTCAAAACTGTTTTTGCAAATGGCCATTGCTCAGCCAGCACAGAATCTACTCTTGAGATGCACAACCTCAGATCTGAACTTGAATTGTCTTGTAGCTGAATCTTCTAATAGAATAGGATAGTCTGATTTTGAACGAAGCTGAGCCAATTTATACATGGATAAGATAGCCAAGTTTGAACAAGGATAAACCAGTGAGCCAAGCAGGCTGAAAAGGATTAGGGCTAGACTTCTGGATGAAGTTGCCTACGTATCCCAAAGATGGGAATCAGGTCGTACGTAGTTTCAAATTAAGGGTCACTCGGGTGTTGACACTCTCCTTTTACGCTCTAACTTTTGCCAAAGCCGCCCTTCCGGGTTTTCAACCTTGCGAGCTATGTTTTTCTTTTCTTTTCATTTCTTTTCTTTTCTTCTTTTCTTTTCTTTTCTTTTTTTATTTTTTCATTATTGTTCTTTTTCTTCTATTTTTCTTGCTCTAACTTTTGCCTGGGTCGCCCTTCCAGGTTTTCGGACTAGCAAGCCTCTCAAGGATAAAAAGTTTAACTTGTCCATGTTGATCGATTTTGAGATCTCGAAGCCATCTGAATCCAAGAGAATGGTTGTTGTTTCTGACTAAATAGTCTTGATGATGTGAGTGCCCATCCAATTAGGGTCTAAATTTGCCCTTAGTGTTGCGGATAGGAACTCGATTATCCTTCAACAATACATTTTCTTCTTCCCATTTCTCGGATTTGGCTTTCTTGCCGATCTTCATTGGTTTGCGGAATGACCCATCTTTTGAATCTTTGAGCATATCTAACATTTTTTGCCCCTAGTTCAAGGGCTACTTCTGATCTAGCTTTGCAAGCTTCGTTTAATGGCATCTGACTTTCTTGATCTGACCTTCTTGTCCCTAGTTCAAGGGTTGCTTTCGATCCGGCCATACAAGCCTTATGTTTTCGTTGATCATTGAACATTTTGAATCAAAGTTCAAGGTTTGAAAGCAAAAAGGGTTGAGTCTCGAGGCTGAGAGTGATCCTATGCTGCACAATCTCAAGATCAATTACATACAAGTCCTCACAAGACTACGCAAAACATTTTTTGAATTTTTTTTAAGAAAATGACTAGTCGCTCGCACTAAAGACAATGTAGAACCAATCTAGATCAAGCCAGGATCCTTCTCAGTACTCACATTAACAAGCATGATCTCATTCATTAAGGGCTTAGCATGCCTCTCTTCCTCTCAGTTGATCAAATTTTGCAAGTCTAGAGGAATTCCTCCCTCTTTGTTTTCAACACAGTGTTAGCAAAGTTTTTGAAAAACTTAGGTCAATGCAATGATTTCAAGCCACAGAAAAGTAGGTGAAAAGCACTGCCGTTTCATTTAGATCTTCTGGCGCAACTGGCTCAAAGACAGAAACAGACACAAAAGAAGGAGTGTAAAAGACAAACACAAAACAAGATAGTGATGTCCAAGGTAACACACCTGAAATCACCCAACTCTAACACAACAAGACTGACTCGATACAACAAGACTGACTCAATACAGCACAACAAAACTGACTCAATACCCAAGTCAGAAAATACAATAAACAACATTTGTAAATTGCTCAAAACAATGCGCCATCCACTATATCAGGGATAAAATGAACGCCATCAGCAGGTGGTTCATCCCCTGATCACATAGTCACATTATCCCTTAAGTTCATCGATCTAGTGCCGATAGACTTTGTAGGACCTGGTGCGGCGATGACCTCTTTATCAATCAAATCTTGTATTTCATGGCACAGACGAAAGCAACTGTCAGTGCCATGACCGGTTTGTTGATGGAAGGCACAATACTTGGCCGGATCATGCTTGGCTAGAAGGGGATTTAGGAGAGGCCGAGGCTCAAGGGGTTTGAGCTGGCCTTGTCCTATAAGGATTTGGAGAGCTTTGGACAAGGTCATATAAAGCGGGGTGAAGACCCTCTGGCTCTGGGTTGGTACTTCGAGGTTTGTAGAGTGTTGGATGTACTAGCAAAGGAGTTGCCAGGTGCTGACTTTCGATGATCTCTTCCAAGTGTAGGATTGGAGCTGAAAGGTGTGTTTCTATTACGACAGCCTTTCTTCTGGCTTGCCCCTTGATTCAGAATGCTCTCATCCTGAGTGGCAAAAGTGTCATCCACGGTCTTTGCAACAACTGCGAGCACTTGCTATTTGTTCAGTCCTTCAGCCTTAAAAGCCTCAACAGCCCACTGAAGATGTTCATAGGGAACAATGCATTCCCTTACCTTGCTCTTACCACTCGCCTCCACTTTGCCAAGGGATTGGGTCGCTATATCAGAGCAAAGCCCAATTGTTGTCGACATGTCATTGCCCAGACCTGGGATGGCTTTAGGTTGGCCATTTTCAATTACAGCTTGCCCCAAGATTGGAGAGACTTTTGGCATGAAATTTCTGGCATGTGATATGGGCGATGACGGACCCAAAACCCTAAAGGCTAAATCTGCCACTGTTCTCCGAAGATTTTCAATCATTCTCATTAGCTCAGAAGTAGTGGGTTCATGGGTTTGAGATGATTGGGGCTCAAGTGCATCCATCATGCACAAGTCCATGCTTTCCGGAATGAACACCTCAAGCTTGGATAGGTGGGTCGAGGTGATGTATATGATTGGATTGTAGGTAGACGGGAGTGTGTGGATTAGATTGAGTTGGGGAGGTGACGGGTCAGTATTAGCTCGAGTTCCTTTTGGTGGAGCTATGGTCTCTTTGTCAATAAGATCCTGAATCTTATGACGGAGGCGGATGCAACAGTTTGTATCATGACCGTGCTGTTGACGATAGACACAGTGTTTAGTTAGGTCATATCTTGGTGGAAGAGGATTTGTAAGGGGTTGAGGTTCTAGGAGCTCTGGGTACCCTTCTTCTTGTATCATTTTCAAAGCTTGAGAGAGACTCATGTAAAAAAGATGGAAATTTCAGGCTTGGGGCCAAGTTGAAGTGGTTGGTTTTTGGCCATTGAGGGAAGTGGTGATAGTGTCTACTTCTGAGCATTTCGTAGCTGTGCTACCATCAGTAGTAGCATTGGAACTGCGAACAACATTCTTCTTCAAAGGCTCATTATCTTCCACAAAGATACCTTGTTTGAGGGCATCCTCGATTTGAACCCCCATTTCATGAAGGTCTGGAAAGGTAAACAGAGGTAGAACGATCATCTTTTGCAACAACTTGCCATGCAGATTCCAAACAATCATCCTGATCTGATCTTTATCAAAAGTCCTTGTAGTCACCATCGGGGCCTTTGCTCTCCATCTCGTCACAAACTCTGAGAAACCCTCCTTTGGCTCTTGGCGGTTGACTTCGAGATCATGAGTTGTGACCTCGATCTATGTGTTGTAGGAGTATTAAGCAATAAAGGGCTCAGCCATCTCTTCTCAATTCTATTTCACAGAGTCCTCCAATTTAGCATACCAGATTACGGCTATCCCTGACATGGTTCAGACGAAGAGAGACAACCTCTGTGCTGGGGTCAAACCCATTGGCCTTAGAATATCAGAAAACAGGCGGAGATGCACCATTGGGTCTCCAGAGCCATCGAAGTGGTCGATATGTGGCATTTTAAACTACTCTGGTAAGGTAACTGCAGATTCAGTATACCCGTCCTCTAAATCTGGGATGGAGTTCACTCCTTGCGCGCGTTTGAATAACTTTTCCAGTTTATTGACCTTAAGTGCAGTTGGGTCAACCTCAAATTCAAATGGAGCTTCGTTTTGATAGACAGGAGCTTTAGAGGCCTGTTTTGGGATTGGCTCAGCCGGATTGCCCTGAGTCTCTTGGATATTAGCAGTATGGACAGTGGCTCCGGGTGTTGGGTAACTCATGGGAAGTGTATGAGATGCAGAAGCCGCGGCCGACTATGGCTATGGCTATTGTTGTTGTAGCCTGGTTATCGCTTCAGCCTGACGAGTCATGACTTCAGCCTGATGGACTGTGTCCTACTGCAATGCCTCGATTGTTTGTTGCAGGTGTTGTATCTGTTCTTCCACACTAGCTGGGGGATACTTAGCCATGAGAATGGGTGATTGATCTCGTGCTGAGCTGAATGCAGAAAACTGTTCCCGGACCAGACTAGACCCGAGTGAACTGAGGTGTGACTGCTGTAGAAGCTGCACTGGTGAATTCTGCCTCAACCTCTTTCGTCTTGTAACCGGTAGTGTGAGGTAAACGCAGGTTGCTTCTGAACCAATTCTGACCTAACAAAGTCTATCGATACAAGTCCAGAGTACCTAGGGGATATTGGAGCTTTCTGAAGCTATGGTTGCAGGACTACCTTGCAAAAGAGAAAACAAACAGCATCTCAGCCCAGTTTCACTAGAATGGATATGATCACAACTGAATGACTGTGCTCTCTACTGAATTCTGCCCCAAAACAAATATCAACTTGGCAAGTAATATGCACATCCCTGTACAGTTTCACTGTAAAGCACATACCAGTTAAATGAGAGCCAAAACACCCCTATGAGGATATACGGTTACCCTGTCCTAGTTTCGTCAGGAGCTAGGGGTTCACTATGCAAGCAAGCGGTTTCATACAACCCTGCATTCGGGTGAGCATCCTGTCCTAGTTTGGAACAGTCTCTAAGGCTTCTGATATGCAACTAGGCCGATTGGTCAAAAAGGGTGCCTCAGCAAGACCACCTAATATACCTCTCACTCCTAACACCGAGAAGTGAAAGGAGGATCAAACGGTACAACGGTAGTCCAGATCCAAGGCTTGTGTTCCCATCATGGCAGAGCCCGTAACTGGTTAGCCTTATGGCACGCTTTTTCAAGTAAGCCTCCGACAAACCGTTCAGGAATAGCAGATGGCAAACACTATGACTTAGGCGTACCAATGCAAATGCAATGTAAAGAAACACATAAGTATAGATAAAACAACATATCATGAGTTTGAGTCAAGTTCTCTAAATCCCCAGCAGAGTCACCAGAATTGTAACTTGACTTTCTTCATGCCCCCCCTTTGGAGAGCTCGAATTGGTCCTACAGTTCGAACTTTTGTCATGGTTCTGAATCTAATCTTACAAAGTGCAATATGAGACTGATAAACACCAAAGAGTCCAAATCCAGCAAATCCCTTTGGAAAATTGATTTTGAATAAAAAAGCACCAAAAATGGACTGCTTTGTCAGATTGCAGAGTCGCCACCTAAATATTTTATTTTGGAGAAATTTAGGAAACCTTGACTCGTGTCAAAGGCCACGTGTCCGTCATCACCAAAGTTGCCTCGGCCCGGGAACTTGGGTATGAGAGGGTAAGGTCATGAAATGAGCATCCCCGCTCGCCCGATCAAAGAATCGGCCTCTACTAATCATGATATGTTCTTTTATAAGCCTTATGTGTTTTATCTGGTTATTAGCTAACTTTACTATGTGATGCACACACAAGCAAGCATAGAATAAATCGCAAGAATTGGAACAAAATGACTCATATTTGCTTTCAAAAATGGTTTAAATTTGCCACCCTCAAGTAGACTAAAACGTGTATTTTCCACCTCAAGTGGGCTTAAAACATGATTTGCCACTTTGCAAAGCGGGCTTAAAACTCACATTCGTTGAATTGTTCCAATTCAAATAATAAAGCCTTCATCCACAGGCATTCATGCAATTTAGCATTTAAGCAAATAGCCTCATGGCAAGCATGCGAAACATGGAAGCACTCACACTCATGCAAGTATGCTAAAGCGTAAAAGCTTAGCGAGCACTCCAAGCCAAAACAAAAACTAGTTAGAAACAATGCATGATCCTAACTATACAAGATGCCTAATGCAACACATGCAATATGCTATTGAGATAGGATCGGCTACCTAACATGGCATATGATTTAATTTGATAACATGTTTTGAAACACGTGTTTAGATAAGTATTGAAATACAATGCAGTTTGAATGATGCGCCGAGCCGGGTGCATGGAAGACAAATGAATGATACAAACATGCAAGCATAAGGTATGCTAATTGAAATATGATCCCTAATCTAACCATCAAAAGCTGATAAATAAAAGGGAGAAAGACGTGGGGTTGGAAGACATGTGCATATAGAAAAGCTTTTTTGAACAACTTATCATAATCCCTAATCTTCCCTTCACTTTTTTTATGCAATGAAAACTAGCTCTAATGGTTGAAACTTCCTATATAGAAGAGCTTTATATGCTTGGGAATTGGCAGATGAAGTTAGACTGCTTGATCTGTTATCCTTTGCTCCTTCACTAAGTCTTGAGTGTGTTGATAGTCTGGCTTGGGCTGCTGTAGTTGCTGGTTCTGGTATCTTCACTGTGTCTTCCTCATACTCCTTTAGTATATCTCTTCTTGGGCCTCCACTTAGCTTGAGCAAGTTTATTTGGAATCACATCTTACCCCCAAAGTCCACTTTTTTGGTTGGTTGGCATGGAAAAACAGAATAAAAACTTTTGAATTCTTGCACATACTTGGCATTCTAGGCAATAACCTTTCCACCTCTTGCATCTTCTGCAATTCTGCTCCAGAATTTGCTCAGCATAGTTTGCTTCATTGCGCTTTCTTTTGGGCTATTTGGTCCTCTGTGCTTTAGGATTGGGGTCTTCAATGGTGCATTCCTTTATCTGTGGCAGGTCTATTCAACTGGTGAATGTGGGCGAATTTTAAGTCTTGACTTAGGAGATTTTGGAGAGCCATTCCCCTAGTTGTCCTTTGGTCTCTTTGGAAACATACGAATGAGTGTGTTTTCTCTAATGTCTCTCCTAACTCGGCTAACCTGTGGGAACTCATCAAGGTCAGATTAGCATTTTGGCTCAAAACCACTCTCAAAGACTTCCCCTTCTCTGTTAATGATATTGTTCTGAATTGGAGGCAAATAAGGGGCTGCCATAGAGTTTCTGTTCTATAAGGGGCTTCCATAGAGTTACTGTCCCTGTCAATAGGAGTGTGGTTGAACTGTCAAGCTGGGTTTAGTTGATTTGATCTGAAGGTTGAACCTAGTTAATTGTCTGCTTTCAGTCTTAGGTTACTTTGTCAATTCAGGAGAAGATGGTTTTGTTTGTTTGAAGGTCCAAGCTCCAAGCTGTAAGTTAGTTTTGATCTGTTTGTAGGTCAATTCAAGAGAAAATGGCTCTGTCAAGCTCCAAGCTCCTCTGTTTTGTAGGCCTGTTTGTGTCCATTTGTGGCTTTTGTTTTGCTGTGTTGTTTTTCATTCTATTGCTTTGTTGTCTGTTGGTTTCTCACCAGTTAGAGCTTGGATCCAAGCTCCTCTTTATTGATGTATCTTTTCATACTTTGTATGTTTTCATCAATAAAGATTTCTTTTGTCGATCAAAAAAAAAAAAAAAGGTGAATGAAAAAAAAAAAAAACAAACAAACAAAGGTTAATTTTAATCTAGTTTTAGAATATGTTTTCAAAAATAAATAAATAAATTTTTTTGATATTTATTTTTGTCAAATTAATTTATTTTTTTCTCACAAAAATTATAAAAAAAATGATTAAAACATTGAAACCAAACATAGCCTTAGGGTTTTAAAATTGAAAAAGAGGGTAATATTGGAATATAGAGATGTGTACAAAGAATTTATATTTTTATAATGTGTGTATTGAGAAGGTGATGATTAAATGTGTGTACTGAGAGGAATTAGTATGTAGAAATAGAAGTACCCAAAAAGTATAACTTCTCTTAAGTTTATTATTATTTATTTTTTAAGACCAATTGCATAGAATATTATTGGAAAAAATGAAGATGACTGAATATCGATAGCTATATATTTAAATTATATTTGTTTTAAAAATTTCGTCAACAAATATAATTTCAAGAATAACTAATCATTTTTTTGTAATATATATTTAATTCAAACATATAGTTACTGATATCCAATCATCTTGATTTGCATGAATATTTCACTCAATGAATCTTAAAAAGTGAACAGTTTGGATCACTGAATTGGTCTCAAAATGAGTCTAATAAATCCAAATGCTTTCTCTCTCTCAAGTAAAAATGACAATTTGAAAAAAGCCAAATCCAAAATAAATAAATAAATAATCAAGCAAATCCAATACCCAGAGGGAAAACGTTTCCTCCAACCCACCTAGAAATGAACTAACAAGTACAAATTTATCTGGGAAAAAAGAAAGAAAAATGTTAGGAATTTCAAATATTTTACCAAATATTTTACTAAATGTTTTATATGAGTGTGGGACCCACATTATGTGGATCTTATGCAGGTCTCGCACATATGTGAGATATTTGGTAAAACATTTGGCGTCCCTAGCATTACTATAAAAAAAAAATGAAAAAGATTGAGATAAATATCACATTTTCAAGGACAAAAAAAAAAAAGGAAATTTTTTTAAAAAAATCATCTTTCAATTACTTGTATTTTTATTAATGGGGCACTTTTTCATAAATCCATCGTCACCTACTTATGTTCATTTAGTTCACATTATTTTCTTATGTTCCAATAAGTCCTATAGATGACATAGTTACCAAAACACCCCTAATAATAATATTCACATTTACAGTGTGAATGTTCCGTAATGTAAATGTTCATATCGTCAATGTGAATGTTTACATTGTAAAATATGAATGTTCACATCACCAAATTACTAACTGTTCAAAAAATATTTGTAAGGGTAGAAATGTCCATAAAATACTTTAAATATGGTAATTAAGTTTTGATGAATCAAATGTCTAAATAATAGAACTTATTAGAATATAAGAATATCTTATGGACTAATTAGGATACAAACACTTGAAAAATAATTTTCTAATAAATCTCACTTAATTAATTCCTAACATATTTTTGTGTTATAATAAAGTCCTATTATTTTGGACATTTGATTAATCAAATCCTAATTTTCATATTTAAGGTAATGATTGGGTTTCATGTTAGGATCTTAACATGAGAGAATTTGAGGGATCCGTAGAGCTCATCATAGGTCCTGTTTCGATGTCCGAACCGCTCACTTTCGAGGACTCGTTGAGTAGAATATTCATGAACCGCTCACACTTTTTAGGACTCGTTGCGTAGAATATTCACGCAAATAATTAAGACGATCGGACATTGGTAGCTATATATTTGAATCAAATTTATACTATAAAAAATAGATGGTTATTCTTGAAATTATATTTGTTGTCTATTTTTTTCAAAAACAAATATGATTCAAATATATAATTACCGATATCCAATCATTTTTTTTTTGCATGAATATTCTAAAAGTAAATAGTTCAGATCATCGAAATTAACTTCAAAATGGGCTTACGAAGCCCAAACACTCTCTCAAGTTGAGATCTCAACTTGAAAGAAGTCAAACCTTTAACCTAACTTACGAACAATTTTATCTTTAGAAATATTTTTTGAACCCTATTTTGAATATTTCAAAATGTGAAAATTCAAATTAAATAAATATAACAATGTGAATGTTCACATCATAGAATATTAATACGTGCTTCATCTTATTGTTGTTATTAAAAGTATTTTAATAATTATGTCACTCATACAACTTAATAGAACAATATATATATATATAATAAGTGAAAAAGAAAAATTTATGAATAAAAAATATTAACTAACTGCAACATCATCTTATATAATCATACTTGTGGTCAGTAAAAAATTACAAATAAAACTAAATAACCAAGAATGTTCATTGAACTAACCCAACAAAAATATTAGAATTCCAATCGTAATATTTGTTACGTTACGTGTATAATATTTATACTCTCAAACAGAAGAGAGACTTTGGATGTGCGGATAAGCATGGTACGGTTGGAACAGGCTCTTAGTATCCATACCCAACAAGCTATGACTCCAATAAAAAATTTTCTTGAATGTTTTAGCCTCCAAATTGTAACTGATAATCAAGGTTCTGAATAGCGGTCGCGGTCGCTGTAATGGTGGTGGTGGCATGGTTGCGGTTGCGGAGTGTAAAAGCTGTAGCGTAACGGTTGCAGTAATCCGAATCATAAATTTTTTTATTTTTTGCATAATTTGAAAAAAAACTTACCGATACGCATATTTTTTTTCCATAATCATATTTATTAGGTTTAAAATAAATATTGATCCAATATATTTCATATTTTTCAATTACTATAAACTGAGTTTTTTACATTTTATTTAAATAATTAATGACTTTATATTATACAAAAAATCAATCACTAACTATTACATATAAGATAAACAATAACAAAAGTAAGAGAATAAATAATAGCCTAAATATATATATATATATATATTTTAATCAAGCTAAATACATAATGACCACACTTATTATTATTATTATTATTATTATTATTATATAGATAGACACACACAAACAAACAAAATATTTGAATGATAGCAGCTGAATAGAATAGGTCTTACAGTTTCAACAAATCAATAACATGTTCTTCATCTTCCCTCTTCTCTCCCTCTATCTCTTGCTCCTTCATTTTCTCTGTTTATTTTCCATCTTCTCTCTATCCCTCTTCCCCAATTTTCAGTTTTTTTTTTTTTTTTTTTTTTTTTTGTGTGTGTGTGTGTTTTTTACGTAACGGTGCGTAACAGGCCGTTACGACTACTACGGCAGCCGCTACGACAGACACACTTGTGAATCTCAATCACACTGCAAAAGCGGGAGTAACGAGTGGGGGTAACCACCACAACCGTTACATAACAACATTACGTAACGATTGTGACTGCTTTTTAAAATCTTGCTGATAATGTTACCAGGTGTATGTAGCACCAAGAAAGACTCATCATCGTTTTCTCTTCCAACAATTCCAAGTATGGAATACGAACAAAACTTGTTTGGTCCAAAACTCAAAATCATCTGCGGTAACGCATGAATAACTTTATGAAGATCAACACAGTACTTCACAAACCACCCAGAACAGTCTTTCTCCATCTCATATATTTTGAACCCCGTAATACCGGAGATTACTAGATTCAAATGGTCTTCTGACGCTCCGAAATACTTAATATCCCAAATTCCACCCTGATTGTCATTACCATTGCCATTGCCATGTAGAACCGGAGGCATGGAAATTTTCTTGAAAACTTCTTGATTGATATTAAACTACAATAAATCCCTTCCACTACCACTGATCCAGTTGACTGAACCGTTCCAGAACACCCCTTGAGAGGAATATACTGTGTTCCTGCACGAGACAACAAAAAGATCCCCGAAGAGCCTCTAAGTGGAGGTCTCCGAGGAGTAAATCTGGATTTCATACAAACTTTCCCTAACGTTTGCCGAAAATTTGGAGTATGCAATGAAAATAACTTTGTAGTGAGGGGATTTTGATGGATCGAAAGCTAAAAAAGCTCGGGAATATTAGAAAGGATGACAACCCCAAACCTCGTGTGGTACTAGTTTTCTGAATTGTTTGGTTGTAGGATTTACGACATACAAGTTCCAAAATGTGGAGGCACAACAAAGCAACAAACCTTTGCAAGAACGCAAGACGTAAAAATCAGGGTTTTCATTAAAAATGGCAATAGTTGTGCTGCTAATGTCCTGGTTTTTTGCATCGTCGGTGTTGTTGTTGATAGGGACATAACAGACTTTTGGATCGGAGTTCAGATGATCATTAGATGATCGTTCCAAGAACATGCCAGAAAGAAAATTAGGGTTAGGGTTTAGGCGGCCAGAGAAGTAAGGGGAGGTAATGAGAGAGAGCCATTGTTTGGATACGAATTTCGATGGAACTAGTGATTTTAGTGGTAAACATAATAGGATCTTTGCTAGAAGGTCGTCGTTGCCGAGAACTGCAGCTACAGAAGTTTCTAATAGTCTCTTCATTGTTATCTGATATCACAGAAAATTGGTAGAGTATGGGCTTTTATTGAAGAGATTAGTAACTCTGTTGTATAATCCTAGTTTGATTTGGTTTTTAGTTAGAGTCATGCAATCCATAGTGACTTCTAATATATCAACTGTCAGGAAATTTTTTGGTAGATACGAATTTACTAAAAAGAAAAGAAAAAGAAAAAGATAAAAAAAAAAAAAAGTATTAATAAGCTGCAATTTTCCTAATTCAATACTTTATTTTTTTATTTTTTTTTCAAAAAGAAAGCTTTATTGATGGAAAAACATACAAAGTAAGGTAACATACATCAATAAAGAGGAGAGCGCAAAAAACATCACATTGAAACACCAAGATCCCAACTAGGTTGGCACCTAGATGCACACCAAATCATCTGCTAACACAAACTCCAAGCTGCAAGTTGATGAGTAACAAACATACAGAGCAGAAACAAAATTTGCAAACACTAGAAACCACAACTGCAAACACCAGAAAACACCAATAATAAAGATACACCAATGATAAAGATCACCCCTTGCAACTATTAAACTCCACCCACATCAGAATGCAGCAATAAAATCCTCTGCTGGAGTACCCAAAATCTGTTCAGCAAATCCCACTGCAGTCCGTAGATAACAGATCATTCTACTAAGGGACATAACAGCAAAGTACAGAGTAGATTAGTAAAACCCTGGCTAGAATTAGACCATCAGCCAAAAATAGCAGTTCAGCCAAGCATAACAGATCAATCCAGTAGCATCACAGCAGAAAACACAGCAAACTCATCACAGTAGATCAATCAGTTCAGCAAACTCTTGTAGCAGCATCACAGCAGAAAACACAGACCAGTTAGCAGACCCAAACCAGCTTATATCCCTCCACTGCATTCCTAAATTTGATCCAAACCAGCTAATAGAGAAACTTCAATCAAATAGCTAAGAATCTAAGACGGAACAGAACACAGAAGACAGAACAGAACACAAGCAGAACATATCAGATCTGAGCTGCAGTTGCCAATCAATACACCTCTTATTCTGCAGCAGCAACTAGATTGACACCGAACTATACACAAAAGGAAACCTGCTTCAGATTGTATACTAAGTTATGAACTGAGTACTTCAACTCTTTCAAGTGAGATTTTGCCCATAAAGCCCTCTAATCTTCACCAACTCAATCAAATCTGCAAAATCTGGCTTTACCTCATTAAACACACACTCATTCCTTAATTTCCACATAGGCCATATCATTACTAAAGGAACTACCTTCCAAATTTTCACCATCTGAACCTTATAACTTATACCTGACCACCACTGTAGGAGTTCCTCCACTGAACCAGGAATGGCCCAACACAGATTCCACCATTTCACAATATCAGATCAAACTCTCCAGATCAAATGACAATGGAGTAACATATGATTCATGGTCTCCACTTCAGATTTGCAAAACACACACAATGTACTAGTATTGTGATTCAACACTCCTATCCTAGGCAATGGATCTGAGGATTTAATCCTACCTCTCCACGCTAGCCAACACAGAAATTGCACTTTGGGGGGAGCAATAGTCCTCCAAATACTTCTTGTAATTGATTTTCCAAGTCTTTTGAATGATTCCATTCTTTTCCACACTGATGCCACAGTAAAAGACCCAGAAGAGTGTACTAACCAATACCAAGAATCTTTAACCTCTGCATTTAGAGTAGGTGCATTAGACAACAAATCATTCAACTTGAACACCTCCTCATCCTCCCAAGCTAAGAGGGGCCTTCTAAGAGCTAACTTCCATTTCTGACCCTCTCATTTCTTATGGAAAAAATATAGCAGTGAACAACCTTTCTCAGTTGACAGTGAAAACAATCTGGGAAAGACTTCACTAAGGCTCTGATTATTAAACCATTTATCAACCCAAAACTGAATCCTTTTACCATTACCCACAGCTGTTTTTACATTGTTAAAATAGAATTCACTCAAAGCAAGATTAGTCAAATTCATTAATAATACATCTTGCCACAAAATAGACATCAAATCTGAATTCACTGTGAAAGGACTCCATCTGCCACCAATCCCTCCATATTTACTACACAACACTTTTTCCACAATGCATTCTCCTCTCTACCATACCTCCACCACCACTTTAATAATAAGCAATCATTTACCTCCCTCAAATTCCTAACCCCTGGCCCTCCTTTAAACTTACTCAAGCATACCTCCTTCCAACTAACCAAATGAATTTTTCTCCGCACCTCAGATCCTCCCTAGAGAAAGTTAGATTGAATTTTATCAATTGAACTTGCAATACCCACTGGCATTTTAAACAGAGATAAGAAATAAAATTGGCAAACTTGACAACACTGCTCTTATCAAGGTTAACCTTCCTGCAAAAGACAAGCACTTTCTCTTCCATAAAAGCTAGCTTCTTCTTGAATTTATCCACCACTGGCTGCCATGTAGACTTTCTCCTAGGCTTTGCTCCTAAAGGCAACCCCAAATACTTGATAGGCAGCTTCTGGCTATGACAATTGAGCCTTGCAGCAAATTCTTTCACCAAATCATCCTGAACACCTATCCCACACACCTAACTTTTGTGAAAATTAATTTTCAGTCCTGACATAACCTCAAAACATCTTAATATTTTCTTGATAGCAATTATTTCCTCCCAATCAGCTTCACAAAATATGAAGGTATCATTAGCAAATTGAAGGTGAGATAACTTCAGCTCATTTTGACCAATTGAAGCTCCTTTAATCAAGCCCACTGTTTTTGCTCTTTTTAATAGTAAATTAAGGCTCTCTGCAACAATATTAAAAAGGAAAGGTGAAAGTGGATCACCTTGCCTAAGACCTTTCATTGGAGACAATTCTGATGTGGGAGAACCATTCACTAACACTGAGACTCTAGCTGTAGAAATACAAGTCTTCATCCATCGCACCCATTTTTCTCCAAAACCAAAGTTGATCATCATTGAATACAAGAACTCCCAATTTACTGAATCATATGCCTTTTCAAAATCCAGCTTTATAATGATACCTTGATTCTTTGATCTTTTCCACCAATCCCCCACTTCACTGGCTATTAACACCCCATCCAGGATACATCTTCCACTCAAAAAGCCCGTTTGCACTTCACTAATAAACTTTGGAAGCACCTTTCTCAACCTTCTTGATAAAACCTTGGCAACTATTTTGTACACTGAACTTACCAAACTAATAGGCTGATAATCACCCAGACCCATAAGATTGTCTTTTTTAGGAATTAAAGTGATAAAAGAACTGTTCACTCCTCGAGCCAACTTACCATTAGCATGGAATTCATTCATAAGCTGCACTAGCACCCCCTTCATTATATCCCAGCATTTCTGAATGCAAGATAAGTTAAACCCATCAGGTTTTGGAGCTTTATTGCCATCACAATCTTCAACTGCTTCGCAAATTTCCCCCTCTGAAAACTCTACCTCTAACAAACCAGATTCTATTGGACTAATTGAGACAAAAACACCTGACAATTTTGGCCTATTCCTCCAGTCGTCAGAGAATGGTTGGCTAAAATATCTTACCACTGCTTGTTTAATTACATCAGGCTGATCATATATAACACCATTCTCATTTACAAAATCCAGCAGGTTTTTCCTCTGTCTTCTACTAGCCATTAAATGGAAGAACCTTGTATTTTTATCTCCATTTTTAGCCCATGTCAGTCTGGACTTTTGATGCAATAACCACTCATTCTTTCTACTCAACTCCCAAACTAACCTTCGAACCTCTCCTCTTCTTACAATCTCAATTTCCTGCAGATTCCTACCTTCAGCTTCAATGTCCCATTCATGGATTTCATCCTCAGCTTTTTTCAATTGTTCATCAATGTTTCCAAACACTTGACAATTCCACTTTCTAAGATGTACTCTGAGATTTCCCAATTTTTTCATTATCATGAAACTAGCCCAACCACTAATTTGATTATTCTCCCAAGATGTCTTCACTTCAGATTTAAAATTAGGATGCAAACACCAAGCATTTATGAATCTAAATGGCCTAGGTCCCCAATTCCTCTCATCTTCCATAAGCAATGGTGGGCAGTGATCAGATAGAGTCCTAGGTAGCCCCCACTGCTTAAATGAGAACTTCTCCAACCACCTATGATCAATTAGAAATCTATCAATCCAGCTCCATCTTTCCCCATCCAAAGCATTACACCATGTGTATGTTCTGCGTAGCATTGGAATGTCTAACAGCTCCAAATTATCAATCAGATCATTGAAATCCCTTATTCCTCTGTCACTCCTCAAGTACCCTTTCCATTCACTCATAAATCTAATTTCACTAAAATCCCACCCCCCTCCCTACATACCAAGGTTTTAAAAAAGTGGATTTAAGCTTCACTAAAGACTCCCATAGCTGCCTTCTTCTCAATACATCATTTGGTGCGTAAATGTTTACAATAACACAATCAAAATAATGAATTGAAGTACCTTCCAACAAAATGAAGTTTCTATTACTGCAGCACTCCTTTAGAAGAAAGATTTCTGGATTCCATAGACAAAGTATACCTCCGGCACTGCCCTCTGCACCAGCCTCCATGTAACCCATCTCCTCCTATGGCCATAGTGACTTTGCAAAGTTTTCATCAACACTGCATCTCTTTGTTTCTTGCAACAGAAGAACATCTATCTTTCTATCCCTAACCAGATTCTTTATTTTTCGCCTCTTTTTAGGCCTTCTGAGACCTCTAACATTCCAAGATAAAATCTTCATAAGGAAACTATTAATGAACACCAAACCTCCTAACAGCAACCGAATTGGCTTAGGAAGCAACACCTACACCTTCCATTCTTTCTAAGTCCTTCTCTTCTAATTCAATTATTTTGTTTACCACCTCCTCCTCCTCCTTTCCTTCATAGTTCAGCCCCAAAATTTTCCCAACTTGAATTGTAGCTTGAGCTTCATTCATCAACTTCCTCTTATTCCTAGAATCTACACTCTACGAAGCTGATAATGAAATTGCACCAGCGGCCACTCGAAATATAGCACCGTTTTTAAAACAATTGCTAAACAGTCGACCCTTGTTCTTTAGTTGCTTTCGGTTTAGCTTTCCCCTTTTCTTCAATTCATCTCATTTCCTCATACTTCGACTGATGACTTTTGCACCAGTGTTACCCTTTTTGATGTACTGCCCCTGTTTTTCATTCCCCGCTGGGCCATATGAAGAATTTGTGGACTTTCCTGAGGTTGAGTTGCACTTTCACTTATGTTAGAAGCCTCAATGGCAGGCCCATTAGCCAATTTCCCAACCTGACCCCCATTTAAAACTACCTCCAAGTTTATTATCTGCCCTGAATTTTCAGGCCTATTAACCCTCCTAATATCCCCAGAAGAACATATTTGGCCTTCAACAATTTGAATTTGATTTGCCACATCTTTTCTTGGATTATTCAACTGACCCAGACCTTGCACCCTATAGTCACCTCCATCATTTGTGTTTCCCAAATCACACCCTGTCTCTTTTACAGCTGATATAGACTCTCATTTATTGCTTCCTTCCTTCTCCTCTGCATCTGTGCCCATCATTTTCTTCTCTTTGCTTGCCACAACAGCTTTTCCTAGCAGTACCTCCTTCCCTGATATTACAATGGCCACATCCTCATTTCCCTTATCATTTTTTGACAGTTGATCGACCTCTTCCAAAATTTTAGAAGCAACTTCCTCACTCTCCTGGCTTTTTTGTAGACGAAAACATGTAGTGACTGCTGCAGATGACTCTTCACACACTCGAACTAGGAAAACATTTCCATGACATTCAATATTGATCACTGTATTTATGCATTCAAATATGGTCGTAATTATTCGAACCTTACCAAACTGAAAGAAACTCTGCTTAAGAATGTTGTCATCTAACTGGACAACTTCCTCCCATAGTTTACCAATATCTGTGAAAGTATTAACAGTCCACAGGTTAAAAGGAACACCCATACAAGTAATCCACACACACCTTTCTTGTTTGATATACAGACTTTTTTCCCAAGCACTTATAGGCCCTGTTTGGTAGAGCTGTGGGAAAGTGCTTATAGCTTATGCCTAAACAGCTTATAGCTTATAACTATGAACATAAGTTGATTTCTGACTTATAAATTAAGCATCTCCTGCCCCACTCAAAGAATAAGCTGATTTCTGACTTCCAAAAAGCTATAAGCTATAAGCTATAAGCTAAACCAAACACATCAAAATAGCTTAAATTAAGCAGAAAGCTGAAATAAGCAGCTTTTAAGCTGCACCAAACAGGCACATAGTTTCACACCATTCAAAAATCCATTCTTCAATGGTGCTTCCTTCATATGTAGGTCTGATTTGAAAGTTAATACTGCTAACCTTCCACCTCCATCTCGCACTCTTACCTCCTTCAGGTCTCTTCTTTCAAACTCCTTCTGAAAATCAATGAATGACAAAAAATTCTTCAGCTTCACAATCAGACTTTCATATAGCCAACCATTTCCTGACTCATAAGCCTTTAGCACCACTTTCGGTTTCTCCTGGATGACTCCATTTTGAATAGCTTCAGCATAAGATGTTCTTCCTATATCCTCCATTTGTTGCTGTGTATAGTTCCTCGTTTGATATTGCCTCATCATTTCATGTCCTCTGTTCCTCATCATGGGTTGTTTCTGCACTTCTTTTTCATACTCTACGTTTCCCAGTGCAAAAAACCTCTACTGGTCTTGCCTCACCATCGGACCACCATTGTTCTTCGCTGAAGGTTGTTTTTGTTCCCCTTTTTAATAATCTGCCTTCTTCACCTTCAAAGCTTTATTATCGCACCATAGACCATCAGCCTTTTGCACCGCCATGTCTGCTGCAACCTTACAGTCGTACCTTACAAATCTGAACCGGGAGCCCGTAATTTGTCTTCTTTTTATTGGAATAAAAACATCCTTAACTATTCCGAACTTCCTGAATAAAGTATACAAGCTTTTTGGATCCATGGAGTTCGGAATCTCATCTACAAAGATGGCAAACAACCCATCTGCATCCCCATTTTGACTGCTTTGATTGCCAATTCTTCCTAATCTTCTTCTTCTAAGCACCGGGTTCTACCCTTCTCTCTCCATTTTTTGTTGATTTTTTTCCTAATGCGTGTACCTTTGGCGACTAAATTTTGTTTTTACTTCAATTTTATTTACATCAAATAGGAAATATGCATCACTTAATTTTTTTTTTTAAAAAATGATATATAAGTTTACATTTTAAATCTAATAAGGTGTAATAGATATGATTAATTAATAATTACAGAAAATATATGACAAAAATAGTTGCCTTAAATATTCTTAAATAATTTAATAGATTGTCAGATAATTGAGTTTGAAAAGTGAATCTAATTTTTTGGCTTGAATAACATTACTCATTTTAAAAATAAAAAATAAGGTAAATATGACAAAACAATTTAGGAAAATTTAGTAAAAAATCTCCTTTCATGTACTTCTATCTCAATTAGTTTATAAAATATTATTGTATTTTAATAAGTCATATTATATTGGAGATTTGATCAACTAAATCTTAATTCCCATTTTTAAGATTTTTTTATAGACAATTTTACCTTTATAGTTTGTTTGTTTGTTTTTTTTTTTTTTTCTCAAATCCTTACGAACTTGATATGTGCTTATGGTGTGCGCTAATTTGAACTATTTCTTTATTTTTAAATAAATTATACTAATAATTCCTATATTTTTTCTCTCGCGTCATTTTGATTATTGTAATTTCAATTGGCTTGATTTTGACATTGAATTTATGATTTTGTTTCAATTTGGTCAAATAATTGGTTATTATTATTAGTATTTTTTGATGACAAATATGCACATAAGCGGTATGTGTTATATTTGTATAGGCATAATTATAAACTTATTTAATTCAGTAAGTTAATCTCAACCAACTTAAGGATTATTTTCTTTCTAAAATCCTAATTTGCATTATCAATTGGACTACATTGACACAAAATGTAAAATTAAATGTCAAAATCGAGCTAATTAAAATTACGTGAAATTATAGAAATCAAAATGACACAAAGGGACCAGTGTAATTTACCATTGGCTTTTTGTAAATTAAACTTTAAATAAGTATAACTTTTGTTATACATATTTTTTTTTATAATGAAATTTATATTTTTGAAACCTATTTAACGAGATCTACCAAATAAGATTTCACTTGAATATATAATTATGTAAAATAAATAAATAAGTAAATAAATTTGACAATATAAATATTCATACTGAAATTATAGTTATCAATGTAAGATGATTCGAACATTCAATTCTATATTTGTTCATATTCAATTTTGATACTAAAAGTGCACATTTTCTCACTTGTCAACATTAACATGACATACATTCAAATTACCATTCATATTCATAATATATGAATATTCAATATGAATGTTCAAAATATCTTGAAAAGGAATTGTTTATGGATTTTAGGATTTGAACATTCACAAAGTCATAAATAAATTTCACATGTTCATGATAAGAAAAATGTTGGTGAATTTCATGATGTGAACTTATGCAGAAATATAATGCACAGTGTGAATATTCAAAAAATTATGATTAACACATAATGAGTGTAATGACTCAAAAAATAAAAATAAAAATAAAGGTAGGAAATATATTTTGATAATGGTTTTTGTAGTGGAGGATTTGTTTTTTTTTTTTTTAAAAAAGGAAGTGAGTGCTGGAGTGGGGTTCAAGCATGGAAAGAAAAAAAATATTTTTTTTTTTTTTGTGTAAAGAGAGGCAACCACGTGGGGGGCTGCCCGTCCACTCCTTCCCTCATTCCTTTTTCTTTGTTTTTTATTCTTCTTGTTTGAAGCATCCACAATAGTCTTATCTCTCTCTCTCTCCCTCTCTCTCTCTCTCCAGTCTCCTCTCAGAGACAAATCCAGTCTCCTCCAATTGCACTCTCCCCCAATCGCCTCCGTGTTCGTGCCACTGCAACTCGTGAATCCAACAATGGTGCTGTTGCTGTCGCCCTCGACGTTGAGAGGTTACCAGACATGATTGTGATATGAAAACTAGTGTAGCTGTTCATATTTGATGAGATGTGGAATAGATTGTATTTATCGAAAGTTTTGGAATTTAATTGTTTAAATATTTGTTTAGAAATATCTGTTTTGGGCTATCGGTGAAGGATAGCCATGATTGTTGTAGAAATGCATGAGACTTAGGTAAATTGAACCACATTCCTCATTTGTTGCATTAGACATTGCATTACATTCATTTCATTGGAAATGCATCTGTTTTTGAGAAATGTTTGGAAATGTATCTATTTGCGCAAAGATGAATACTTAGTGAATCTGGGTAGGGGGTGTGGAACCACGCGGTTAGGTATCGAGCCTTCCAGTTTATTGGTAAAAATGACAGTGGTAGTGCATTAGGACCTACTTGCAGAAACTCGCCTAGAGATTCACAGGGCTCGTATTCATGTAATAGATATGGTTTAAAATGGAAATGGTTTTATATTTGTTGTTGCATCTCAGCATTGCATGCTTTATAAAAAGAGAAATAAACTATTTTATGATGAGCATGGCATGGGCATACTCCTCTTTAGTCTTGTCATTGTTCATATGTTGTGTAGTATATCTCTACTAGGCTATGGTTCACCCTATAAGGGAAATCATTTCAGGTATAGGTGCTATGCCTCCGCCAAGGCATTGACTTGAGAGGACTCGGAGCTGAGACTTTATTTTGTTTTATTGTTATTTGTTGAATATAAGCCCAGGGTTGTATTTGTATTGAATTGAAACTCCATTTTGTGTAACCAAGAATGTTCTTGGATAAATTTGTAAGCCTGTAGGGCACTTATTATCTGTTTGGCTTCCATTTCATACATGTTATAAAATGCATGTTTGGGATTAGAACTGGGGCATTGAGATGTGAACAATATGTATTTAGCATTTGGGATTTAATAGAAATGGGTGTATGGATTAGTTAGTTATATATATGTGTTTGTCTATCAGATGGGTTTTGTTGCATAAATAGATATATCACGCCCAATTTTTGGGGCGTTACAACTTGGTATCAGAGTGTACCGAGTTTGAATACTTTGGGTACGTAGGGAGTGGTTAGTACCACAGTGGGTTTATCTCACTTGATACAGATATCTGTATGATGAGGTGCTATGTGATAACATGCTTATGTGATTATATGGGTATGGGGTTTGATTTCTGAGATGTTGATTGGGTCTGTGAGTTCCTAGAAGTCCAGTCAGAAGAGCACTTGATCACTGCTATTTCTGATTGGAACTCTAGCAATGTCATGGGACAGTCATTATCTAGAAAGAAAATATGTATGTGCTTGTGTGGAATGAATTAACTGTTGTCCATTGCCTTAGGACGTGTGTGAGTTAGCTTTGGCACAATTGTGATAGTGCCAATCTCGAGTGTTACCTTTATTAGGATGTCAGGATGTGGAAGGGGAAGTGGTAGGCATGGTAGGCCTAGGAGGCACGAGATGCCAATACCGGATGAGATTCTGGCGCAGGAGGTGGGGACAGGGCCGGCAAATATGGCTGAGCCAGTTGGGCAACAAGCCATGGGTGCTGGGGCACGAGAGATAGCAGGGGTATTGAACATACTGAGGGCTAAGAACCTAGCATAGGCCCCAACTGCCCCAGTTGTAGAGACAGGACCACTCCTGCTGAAAAGGGAGTTCTTCCGGGGTAATCTGGATATTTTTGTGGAAGATCCTAAGGAGCCACTAAAGGCTGAATGAGTGGCATCATAGCTTGTGGTTATATCTTTTAGAATTTGGGTAGAAGTGAGCCGACTAGAGACTTCAAAGGAGATTTCAAAATCACTACAACTATGAGTATTTGTTGGGAGTACCTTAGTATTGTTAGAATGTATATCTAGTCTTGATAAATTCTATGTGGACTCGAAGTGCATTGTGTGAGCGTTTGGGTAAATTCTATGTTGGAGTGAAATTGTGTGGGTGGATGTAGACAAGTTTGCGTAAACTGTTAGTTGGTTCGTCGAGTGAAAAAAGTAGAGTGGATAGGTAAAAATAATACAGAAATTGTTTGGTTAGGCAACTAAAGTTGTGGCTGAGAATTTTTGAGTAGTGTGTTTGGCATGATTGCGTTATGTTTCGTAAGGGTTGGTGTCTCTTCTTGTTCAAGTGAAGTAGTTGAGGCTAAGGTGATCTGTGAATTTTGTTTTTTGGAATAATTCAGGGAAGAATATGATTGTACTAGGGGACGAACGGAGGTTCTCATGGGATGAAATATTTGGAGTCATTGTTTGTGTTAGTTTTATTTAATTGGGTAACTGAGTATGAATTCATTTTAATATTGAGATGAGTTAGTTGTCGTGTGACGGTTGCAATTACAAAATATATCATTGAATTGTGTCTTTAAAGGGAGGGTGTTCTTATTGGTTAAGAGTCTTGAGATAATCACTTTGGATGGATATCAAGTAAATTATTGCACTAGATTATAAAAAAAAGAAAACTGATTTTATTGAAGTCAAGAGATGACATCCCCGATTATAGAGGCAATAAAAAAAGAAAAAAGAAAAAAAAAGAGGGATCTTGTTTTTTATAACAACCACATGTCGACTTCCCTTACTCGACTCCCTAGCCGAGCTCTTCCTTTTTTTGTCGTCTTGGGTGACCCTTGAAGGCCCTGCCTCAGGGCGTACAGGACTGCCGAGGTGTAACGCCCTCAAAATAATAACATTAAACCCATCAAATAAGACATTCGCTGACATATGAAATAACCACATTCTTTTATTCATCAGAGTTTCATTACATAAGTATTACATGTTAACAACAAAAGCAAAATGCCCTACGGGCTTACAG
Organism: Camellia sinensis; assembly: GCF_055761805.1. Taxonomy (NCBI): domain Eukaryota; kingdom Viridiplantae; phylum Streptophyta; class Magnoliopsida; order Ericales; family Theaceae; genus Camellia; species Camellia sinensis. The sequence goes on along the minus strand of NC_138961.1, from coordinate 68,142,341 downwards.
CTTTCCAAGTTAACACTTGGTTACAACAAAAAGAGTACTAACTCATTTACACATAAAGCCCTTGGCTTGAATTTACATGTAATACATCATAAACAAAACGACAAAAGTATGTCCGCCTCTAGCCTCCCAAGCTATGTCCTTGGAGGTGGCATGCTACCTGTACCTGAAAATGAAATTCCCATATAGGGTGAGCCACAGCCCAGTAGAAATACACTAAACCAACCATGAACAATGACTAAAAGATTAGCAATTGATAGATGGCCAACACTGATATATTCACATAAATCACATATTTATGTCATACGACTTATGAGTCCAAGTTACTTTTCATTTTCCCTTTTTCAATAGATAGGCATATAAGCTCTATCCACATTCTCAACAGATATGTATAAAAATTATATCCCACATTCACAGATAAGCATATAAGCTATATCCACATTCTCAACAGATATGTATAACAACGATATCCACATTCACAGATAAGCATATAAGCTATATCTTCACTTCTTTAGACAAGCATATGAGCTGTATCTACGGAGTTCATCCCCTATCTTCTCCCAACACTATCCGGTTTAGAGGTACATCCCTCATCTTCCCCTAAACCGCGGAGTACATCCCCCATCTCCTCCTCTACACATAACGTATACAAACACATTGGTTCTATATACAATCACTCAATACATACAGTTAAGGTATTCTATCAACCGTCAAATTCCATGACACATCCCATTGATTAGTTTCCGTTTGCCTAATCATCATGCATTGTCTACAACAATCACGACTATCCTCCACCGATAGGCCAAAGCAGTTATTTCTAAACAGAAAATAAATACACAATGGATATTCAATCAACATTTCATTTCCTCATTTCTCACAATTAATTGTCCCAATTAATCAAACAATGTAATTAGGTCATTATCCATAATTAACATTTCAACCCTTAGGTCCCATTTTCATCAATGATTCAACATTTATTCCATTTCTCTATGCCAAACATGCTTCTAGGTTTCTTACGAATAAAACCCCAACTTTTGTAAAATAACACAAAAGCCCCAAACTTTCACCAAATTACCGAACCAACCCCAACATCTCAAAATACTAAAATTTAAAGACAAAATCCATAGAGAGGAGTAGGATATCCCTACCTCGAAGTTTTAGCCAAAAAGGAGATGAAGACTCGAAGATCAACGTGCTCCAAATCCAAACTTTTTCAGATTAAGTCAAAGCTCTCAACGCCCTCTATCTTTTTAACAAAGGCCCTAGGCTAGATTCACACTCTAGGGAGATCAAATCTTGGAGAGAGTGTAAGTTTAGAGAGAGAGAGAGTCTCGAATCTAGGGTTTGAAAGAAAAAGAAAGTGAAAAACTGATGTTCAAAAACGCTACTGTCCGCTGATATAAAACACGCTCGCTCGAGCGAAGACTTTGTCGCTCGAGCGACCAGACATAGAAAACTCTCGCTCGAGCCAAAAACTCAGAAGTGCGCTCGAACGAAAGAATGCTCGCTCGAGCTAACAACTCAAACCCTCAGGTCTGCAACCAGAAGTACGCTTGAGCGACAGACTTCTCGCTCGAGCGAAGAACAACCAGACCGCTCGAGCGAAGAAAACTCGCTCGAGCCAAGAAATGCAACTCTCAGGTCCAGAACCAGACGCAATCGCTCGCTCGAGCGAAGCCACTCTGGCTCGATCCACCAGACACGAACTCAACTCTCGCTCGAGCGACCAACTCCTCGCTCGAGCGAAGGTCCAAAAATCTAGGCAGCAGCACTAGGCTCCCAAACACAACCAACCTGTAACAAACCTGCCCAACACATCCTATAACTCAATATACAAAGTAAAGAGGATGCAAACAAGATAATAAACAACTACCAACATCCACGGACACATGTCCGGATCACTGTACATCAAGGGTAAACCCGGGATCGCTATAACCTCGCCCCCTTAAAGAATTTCATCCCTGAAATTAAGCACAAGTTTTCAAAAACAAGTTTTTCTCCATTTTAAACAATGTTACATTTTAACATTCAACAATTCGACCCATTACTGGTCATCCCATCCCTTTAACAAGAGGCATTTCACAATATGTAAACAACATATGTACTTTCAACATGCATCAACATTACGCATTATCTTTCCAATTTCAACAATATATTCAACACATATAGTGTTACATTCAACTTCCATATGAGGCAAGTTCCAAAACATACTTCCAATAAACCAAAACATTTTCAATGTTTCACAACTTAAGACATATATAAAAGCTCTTAAGTTCAACAATAGTTCAAAATTTAAATACATGATTACATATCAACAAACAAGTCCGGATATTTCTCACGGACTTCTAACTCACGTTCCCAAGTGGCTTCCTCCACTCCGTGATGTTTCGACAAGACTTTCACCAAAGGAATGGTCTTGCCACGCAGGACCTGATCCCGCCTATCCAAGACCCGAACCGGTCTCTCCTCTTACGAGGCATCCTCACCTACCTCTAAATCGGTCCAATCCAACACATGTGATGGATCTGGCTCATACTTCCGAAGCATACTCACATGAAACACATCATGAACTCCGGACAACTGCGGCGGTAAGGCTAACCGATAAGCAACCTCGCCAATCCTCTCAAGGATCTCAAAAGGACCAATAAACCGAGGGGATAACTTCCCGCTCTTCCCAAACCTCATCAAACCTCGCCTAGGTGATATCTTCAGAAAGACATGATCACCTACCTCAAACGCCAAAGGCCTCCTCCTACGGTCAACATAAGATTTCTGACGACTCTGGGCTGTAACAAGCCTCCTATGGATAAGCTCAACTTTCTCTGTCATCTCCCTAACCAACTCCGTACCCAACAAAGGTGCATCACCCACCTCGGCCCAACAAACTGGAGACCTACACGGTCGGCCATACAAGGCCTCAAATGGTGCCATACCGATGCTAGATTGAAAACTGTTGTTATAGGCAAACTCTACCAATGGCAAGTGCCTCTCCCACGTCCCGCTAAAGTCAAGGACACAACCCCGAAGCATATCCTCAAGGATCTGAATAGTACGCTCGGACTGCCCGTCAGTCTGAGGATGATAGGCCGTACTAAAGGTCAACTTAGTGCCCAAGGCACTCTGCAAGCTCTGCCACAACCTAGCAGTAAAACGAGGATCTCTATATGAGACGATCGTCACTGGGACCCCGTGCAATCTCACTATGTCCCGAATATACAAGTCGGCAAGATGATCTACCGAATCTCTCACGCGCATAGGAATAAAGTGCGCCGACTTCGTCAACCGGTCTACAACCACCCAAATAGCATCACTACCCCGCTGAGTCCTCGGAAGACCTACAACGAAGTCCATAGTGACATGCTCCCACTTCCACTCGGCAATAGGCAAGGGTTGCAACAAACCCGCTGGCCTCTGATGCTCGGCCTTCACTTGCTGGCAAGTAAGGCACTTCGATACGAAAACATCCACATCTCTCTTCATACCCCGCCACCAAAACTGGCGACCCAAATCCTGATACATCTTAGTACCTCCCGAATGCACCGCAAGGCGCGAATGATGAAACTCTCGGAGTACTTCCTCACGGCAAGACTCCGGCACAAACAAACGGTCTCGGTATCTCACACTCAGGTCGGGATACACCGTCAAACCCTTCTCAACTTTCTCACTGGAGATCTTCTCTTGGAGGGATTCTACCTCAAGGTCACCACTTTGTGCCTCTAACACTCTAGTCACAAGTGTAGGCTGCGCAACAACAGAAAACAAGGCTGCAGCCTCAACAGATTCGCCCAGAAGTAAATCAAACTCCCCAAGTGCTCCCAACATCTCCCATTCTCGGATGGCTATACTAGCTATATCACTAATGGATTTCCTACTAAGGGCATCGGCCACAACATTGGCCTTTCCCGGATGATAATGCAACTCAAAATCATAATCCTCGATGAACTCCATCCACCTCCTCTGCCTCAAATTCAAGTCTCTCTGTGTAAACAGATACTTCAAACTCTTGTGGTCCGAGAATACCTCGAACCTCTCACCATAAAGGTAGTGCCTCCAAATTTTCAAGGCAAAGATCACTGCTGCTAACTCTAGGTCGTGTGTGGGGTAATTTTTCTCGTGTATTTTCAACTGACGTGAGCCATAAGCTACCACTTTCCCCTCTTGCATCAACACACAACCCAAACCCTCTCGTGAGGCATCACAATAAACCGCATAATCCAACCCTCTCTCCGGAATAATCAACACCGGAGCGGTGGCCAATCTAACTTTCAGCTCTTGGAACGACTTTTCACAAGTCTCACTCCACACAAACTTGACTCCCTTCCGTGTCAGTCTAGTCAACGGTGACGCTAACCTGGAGAAATCTTTCACAAACCGACGGTAATACCCAGCTAATCCCAGAAAACTGCGGATCTCAAACACACTCTTAGGCTGTGCCCAATCCTACACTGTCTCTACCTTGGATGTATCAACAGACACTCCTTCCCCGGATACCACGTGGCCTAAGAATTTGACTTCCCTCAGCCAGAACTCACACTTCCCAAACTTGGCATACAGCCTATGGGCTCTAAGTAACTCAAGCACCACTCTCAAGTGTGCCTCGTGCTCCTCCTCAGAAGGCGAATAGATAAGGATGTCGTCCACAAAAACGACTACAAACCGATCCAAGAATTCCCGGAAGATCCGGTTCATCAAGTCCATAAAGACTGCCGGTGCATTGGTAAGCCCGAATGGCATCACCAGAAACTCGTAATGGCCATACCGCGTACGGAATGCCGTCTTAGGAACATCCTCCTCCCTGACTCTCAACTGGTGGTAACCCGATCTCAAATCTATCTTAGAGAAACAACGGGAACCCTTCAACTGGTCAAATAGGTCATCTATACGGGGCATAGGATACTTATTCTTAACCGTAGCCCGATTCAACTTCCGGTAGTCAATACACAATCTCAAGGCACCATCTTTCCTTTTAACAAAGAGGGCCGGTGCTCCCCACGGCGAAACACTAGGGCGAACAAAGCCCTTATCGAGCAATTCCTGGAGCTGAACTTTCAACTCAACCAACTCTGCTGGAGCAAAACGGTAAGGTGCCATAGAAATCGGCGCCGTGCCGGGCACTAAATCAATAGAGAACTCTATCTCACGGTGAGGTGGCAAACTAACAAGATCTTCGGGAAAGACATCCGAATACTCACAAACCACCCTCGGCAACACAAGCTGGGTCTCACCACTCTCACCACTCTCAAAGCTGGCAAGTAGACTACTAAGCTCACTTCACCCTCGCGAATCATACCCCGGTGGCAACACACAACCAACCCGGTCTCCCAAGAAATGGAACCACTCCCCGCTCAAGGTACATAACGCGACCCTCTGGCGGTAGCAATCGATAACAGCCCGGTATGACGATAGCCAGTCCATACCCAAAATAACATCAAAGCCCTTCATGGGCATGACAACGAACGGAAAAGGAAGCCTATCGTCGGCGACCTCTATATCACAACCTCTAACACCCTGTTTCAGGATCAACTCACCACCCAAAGGCGATACCACACAAATAGGAGATGCTAACTATGCTAACTCCAATTCCAAAATAGATGCAAATGCAGCAGATACAAAAGAATGAGATGCACCCGTGTCTATCAACACATTAGCAACCGAGTTGCAAAACAGAAAAGTACCTCTCACTACTGATGGAACCGGTACTAAATCCTGCGCGGTAACAGCATACACGCGCCCCGTAGGCCCCTAGTCTACCTGCTCACCCCTCGGAGCAAAAGACTGCTGCACAGACTAGGATGACGAAGCTCCCGGATTGGCCCTCGAGGCCTGCACAGACTGAGCTGGCTGAAAACCCTGCGTCTGCCTAGAACCAGACGCTCCCGAAGTGGCACTCAACTGCCGGCAAAACCTCTTCAGGTGCCCAGGCTGTCCACACTGATAACAAGACAAGGGCTGCCCCCTGCCCAAACTCTGACTCTACGGTCTAGCTGAAGAAGAAGCAGCTCTCTGACCCCTACTGACCATCCTGGCTCCTCTTGGAGCCCCTCTGTTCTTCCTCCTCTTCCTGCATCATAATTTCCATATGAGCAGCAGCATCTACCAGGTGTCTATACTCTCGAATATAAGACCCACCAACTCTCAACTTGAGGCCCCGCCTCAACTTCCGCTCAAACTCATAGCAACGGCGTTCCTCAGACGCCACTAGTTCAGGTGCAAACCTGGACAGACTGGTAAAAGTAGCCTCAAACTCGGCCACTGACAAGCCCTGCTGTTTAAGCCGGCTGAACTAGTCCCTCAGCTTCTCCCTAGCTGCTGCAGACAAAAACCTCTCCTGAAAAGCATTCACAAACGCCTCACAAGTACCACCAACACGAGCCTTCTCGTACTTCCACCATTGACCCGCATCTCCCTTCAGCTGGAAGGATGCCAAGGTCACTTTCAGTGCTCCGTCCTCGATGCCAAGCATCTCGAACGTCTTACTCATTTGCTCTAGCCACTCATCAGCCTTCAGTGGCTCCTTCGGATCCCCGATAAACTCATCCGGATTAGACCGGAAAAACTCCCTCTTCAAGAAAGAAGGCCCTGCCTCAGCTGCCTGATTCCCAGCCCTAAGAATAGCCAAAGCTCCTGCTATCTCTCTCGCCAAGGCACCCATGGCCTGCTGACCCACTGGGTCGGCCACATTGGCCTGACCAACTCCCTCTTGCACTGCCGGAATCTCACCCGGTAACGGTACTTCCTGTCTCGCAGGTCTACCACGCCTAGCACCTCTTCCTCGTCCTGACATCCTAATAAAGGTAATACAGAATGTTAGCACATTCACAAATGTGCCCAAACTAAACACCCACGTCCTAATGCATGGACAACTGTAATTCACTCCACGTAAGCACATAAACACATAAGCACCTACGAATTTCATTTCCGGATAATGATAGTCCCGAGGCGTTACTAGAGTTCCGGTTAGAAATAGCATTGATCAAGTGCTTTTCCAACAAGACTCCCAGAAACCCAAGGATCCAATCAACATCCTAGAAACTAAATCCCATACCCACATAGTCACATAAGCATGTTATCAATTAAGCACGTAGCATATAACACTACATCTAAGTCTCTATCAAGCGACACAAACCCATTGTGATACTAATCACTTCCCACGTACCCAAAGTATTCGAACCCGGTACGCTCTGATACCAAGTTGTAACGCCCTCAAAATAATAACATTAAACCCATCAAATAAGACATTCGCTGACATATGAAATAACCACATTCTTTTATTCATCAGAGTTTCATTACATAAGTATTACATGTTAACAACAAAAGCAAAATGCCCTACGGGCTTACAGCTTTCCAAGTTAACACTTGGTTACAGCAAAAAGAGTACTAACTCATTTACACATAAAGCCCTTGGCTTGAATTTACATGTAATACATCATAAACAAAACGACAAAAGTATGTCCGCCTCTAGCCTCCCAAGCTATGTCCTTGGAGGTGGCATGCTACCTGTACCTGAAAATGATATTCCCATATAGGGTGAGCCACAGCCCAGTAGAAATACACTAAACCAACCATGAACAATGACTAAAAGATTAGCAATTGATAGATGGCCAACACTGATACATTCACATAAATCACATATTTATGTCATATGACTTATGAGTCCAAGTTACTTTTCATTTTCCCTTTTTCAATAAATAGGCATATAAGCTCTATCCACATTCTCAACAGATATGTATAAAAACTATATCCCACATTCACAGATAAGCATATAAGCTATATCCACATTCTCAACAGATATGTATAACAACAATATCCACATTCACAGATAAGCATATAAGCTATATCTTCACTTCTCTAGACAAGCATATGAGCTGTATCTACGGAGTTCATCCCCTATCTTCTCCCAACACTATCCGGTTTAGAGGTACATCCCCCATCTTCCCCTAAACCGCGAAGTACATCCCCCATCTCCTCCTCTACACATAACGTATACAAACACATTGGTTCTATATACAATCACTCAATACATACAGTTAAGGTATTCTATCAACCGTCAAATTCCATGACACATCCCATTGATTAGTTTCCGTTTGCCTAATCATCATGCATTGTCTACAACAATCACGACTATTCTCCACCGATAGCCCAAAGCAGTTATTTCTAAACAGAAAATAAATACACAATGGATATTCAATCAACATTTCATTTCCTCATTTCTCACAATTAATTATCTCAATTAATCAAACAATGTAATTAGGTCATTATCCATAATTAACATTTCAACCCTTAGGTCCCATTTTCATCAATGATTCAACATTTATTCCATTTCTCTATGCCAAACATGCTTCTAGGTTTATTATGAATAAAACCCCAACTTTTGTAAAATAACACAAAAGCCCCAAACTTTCACCAAATTACCAAACCAACCCCAACATCTCAAAATACTAAAATTTAAAGACAAAATCCATAGAGAGGAGTAGGATATCCCTACCTCGAAGTTTTAGCCAAAAAGGAGATGAAGACTTGAAGATCAACGTGCTCCAAATCCAAACTTTTTCAGATTAAGTCAAAGCTCTCAACGCCCTCTATCATTTTAACAAAGGCCCTAGGCTAGATTCACACTCTAGGGAGATCAAATCTTAGAGAGAGTGTAAGTTTAGAGAGAGAGAGAGTCTCGGATCTAGGGTTTGAAAGAAAAAGAAAGTGAAAAACTGATGTTAAAAAACGCTACTGTCTGCTGATATAAAACACGCTCGCTCGAGCGAAGACTTTGTCGCTCGAGCGACCAGACACAGAAAACTCTCTTTCGAGCCAAAAACTCAGAAGTGCGCTCGAGCGAAAGAATGCTCGCTCGAGCTAACAACTCAAACCCTCAGGTCTGCAACCAGAAGTACGCTCGAGCGACAGACTTCTCGCTCGAGCGAAGAACAACCAGACCGCTCGAGCGAAGAAAACTCGCTCGAGCCAAGAAATGCAACTCTCAGGTCCAGAACCAGACGCAATTGCTCGTTCGAGCGAAGCCACTCTGGCTCGATCCACCAGACACGAACTCAACTCTCGCTCAAGCGACCAACTCCTCGCTCGAGCAAAGGTCCAAAAATCTGGGCAGCAGCTCTAGGCTCCCAAACACAACCAACCTGTAACAAACCTGCCCAACACATCCTATAACTCAATATACAAAGTAAAGAGGATGCAAACAAGATAATAAACAACTACCAACATCCACGGACACATGTCCGGATCACTGTACAACAAGGGTAAACCCGGGATCGCTATACGAGGGAGTTGACTCCCTGCTGGTTGTCAAAGGCGAAGTACGAAGGTGCTCTGAATCAGGTCATGACGGCGGTCTTCCATTTCAACTCTTTATTCTTCACCTTCAGTGCACAAATCTCTGCTCGCGCATCTTTGTACATGTGCTGGAGGAGAGAAAGTTGGGCATTTAACTGTTGTACTTCACTGGTCCTATTCTGCAGCCGGTGAGATAATTTGGTAACTACAGTCACTATCTTCATGCAAGATCTCAGTGTGAAGTGGTTGGCCTTAATGTCTGATTAAGCACCCATGATTTGCTCAACTGACATCATGGGAAAGTTAAGAAGGGTAGGAGCAGAGGCACTCGGTCCAGGAAGGTTAGGAAGGGTAGGAGTAGAGGCACTCGGTCTAGGAAGGTTAGGAAAAGTAGGAGCAGGGACACTCGATCCAGGAGAGCTTGGATCATTGAGGTCTACAAATAGAGTAAGGGGACGATATGAGGCCATGTGTGGTGGGGGATGTAAAGAGAAAGAAAGGAGAGTCAGAGAAATAGCAGAGAATAGATTGAGTTTTGGGACAACTTTTCTCCTCCATTCAGTCTCTCTTTTTCTCTCGATGAGGAAGAGGAAATAGAAGAGAGTGATGAAGAAGAAGAAGATGGAAGAGAATGATGAAGAAGAAGGAGATGGAAGAGAATGATGAAGAAGAAGGAGAAATGAGTGAATAAGTAGAAGAGGGAAGATACTGATTCAGAAGAATGCAGAAGAGAAAAAGACAATGAGGGAGAGATAGCCGAGGCGAGCGGTAATCAAGGAGAGCTGCTTTTGTCAGCCAATGAAGCAAAAGCAAGGTCGCGTGTCAGACGTAGTTTTCGAAGGAAGAGAGAGAAGCGGGAAATTTGTATATATATATGTATATATATTGTATATTTATGTATTATATACATTTATTCGACTATTTTGTCACAAGAGTGACTTGGTTAAGCAGTCTGCTTTGGCGTCTAACGATGGAGAGGTTGAGCCCGAGGTTAGGGGGTCGAACCCTGCAACGAGTAATTCTTCTGTTTTGTTTTGATTTTATGTATATATGTCTCATACCTATGCTATATATATATATATATATTTGTTTGTATATCTGGTCACAAGAGTAGCTTGGCTCAGTGGTTTGGGCTGTGGCCTAAGCTTGAGATCGGGGGTTCGAAACCCCGTATCCCTACATTCGTGTTTTCTTTCCTTTTTGCGTTTTTTGCTTATGCACGATGACGTCAGCTAACGGAATATTCTGTCGCAGTAATGGCATATGCTCGCTGACGTACATAGACAGAATATTCCTTGTCAATAACGGCATATTCCCCAAATGTATCTGTGTATATGTACGTATCTATGAATCTTCTCCGTATTTGTCCGTTTGTGTCTGTGTATCTTTCGTTCATATTAGTCCTTTGGTGAAAATGTTGTGGAGACACCACGGGTTGAGGTGGCGACTTGGGAACATGAGGTTGAAGTCCGTGAGAAGTATTTGAACCTTTTTATCGATGTTTGAGAGTTGCGATAGAAATGTTATTTTGATATTAGGATGTAAATTGAATTTTCTTTGGGGAGATTTTATTATAATTTGAGGTTAATCTATTTATTAACTATTCGGGAATTTTAGAACTGTTTCAGTATTAATCTTTATATGTGTCTTATTATGATTGGTTTTGTATACTTCTAGAGTGAGATGTAGACTATTATGTTAACTGGCCTAGATAGAAGTATTAATACTTGTCAATAAGTGAGTTAGCATAGTAAGAGTTGTTTAATTTGGGTTTGATCTCGTGGGTTATCGTAAGGTTAGTGTGATGCAGAATAGTGTTGGTAAGGTATTGTCTGTTTTGTGACGGTTGACGGTTACTATTTGAGTTGGTGGTTAGTGCTTTTGAAGAGTTATTATTTCCTTTTGTCAAGGTCTCGGAGCAGTGATAGTTATTTTGGCCTTGGGATGCATCGTGCATTAGGCGATGGAGATAGTTCGTTGAAGTTGGGTTATCAACAATAAGGCATGGTGTCTTAGTATTCTGTGGAGTCGTTTTGCCAAAATTTTTGTTATGTTTGAGGAATTAGATCCTATTTTGTTGCTTTGGGTTGTCAATGTGGATAGAAGAGTCACTTAATGGTTTATACTAGTGGGGGTGGTTATAATCAATTGTTGTGCAAAGGTAATGGTTTAGTTCATTACCGGTGTGACTCGTTGAGACTCATGTAGTAGTCAAAGAATTTTTGTTGATACATTGGTAAGTACCTAAGTGAGTTTGTGGGTGACTGTAGAATGTATTACATTACTTGAGTTAATTTCGAGGACGAAATTTCTTTAAGGAGGGAAGGTTGTAATGACTCAAAAAAAATATAAATATAAAGGTAGGGAATATATTCTGATGATGGTTTTTGTGGTGGAGGATTTGATTTTTTTATAAAAGGGAAGTGAGTGCTGGAGTGGGGTTCAAGCATGGGAAGAAAAAAAAAATATTTTTTTGTGTGTAAAGAGAGGCAACCATGTGGGGGGGGGGTGCCCCTTCACTCCTTTCCCTCATTCCTTTTTCTTTTTTTTATTCTTCTTGTTTGAAGCATCCACAATAGTCTTATCTCTCTCTCTCTCTCTCTCTCCCTCTCTCTCTCTCTCTCTCTCTCTCTCTCTCTCTCCAGTCTCCTCTCAGAGACAATTCCAGTCTCCTCCAATGGCACTCTCCCCCAATCGCCTCCGTGTTCGTGCCACTGCAACTCTCGAACCCAGCAATGGTGTTGTTGTTGTCGCCCCCGACAAGGACGAAACCACCTCCTACGGAAAGACAATACTTCCCTTCAGCTGCCGTTGTTGGACAGGATGCTATCAAAGCAGCTCTTCTGCTTGGGGCTATTGACCGTGAGATTGGAGGTATTGCAATCTTGGGAAAGTGAGGAACAGCCAAAACAGTGATGGCACCTAGGTTGCATGCTGTTCTGCCACCTATTGAAGTAGTTGTTGGTTCAATTGCTAATGTTGAACCAGCCTGCCCAGAAGAGTAAGGTGGGAAGATGGATTGACTAATAAAGTGGAATATGACCCTACTGGTAATATCAAGACTATGATAGTCAGATCTCCTTTTGTCCAAATTCCACTCGATGTCACTGAAGATAGACTTATTGGTTCTGTTGATGTTGAGGAGTATGTGAAACCTGGAACAATTATTTTCCAGCCTGGCCTTCTTGCTGAAGCTCATGGAGGAGTTCTATACGTTGATGGGATTAATTTGTTAGATGAGGGCATTAGTAATTTGCTTCTCAATGTGTTGACTGAGGGAGTTACTATTGTGGAAGGAGAAGGGATCAGCTTTCGACATCCATGCAAGCCACTTTTGATTGCTACTTATAACCCAGAAGAGGGTGCTGTACGGGAACATTTGTTGGACCGGATTGCAATCAATTTGAGTGCAGATCTTCCAATGAGTTTTGAAGATCGTGTTGCAGCTGTTGAAATTGCAACACAGTTTCAGGAACATAGTAATTAAGTTTTTAAAATGGTTGAGGTAGGGATTTTTCCTATACTTCTTTATGTACCTTTACTTGATTATATGGAGTTTAGAGTTGCATATAAATTAATTAGAATTTTTGGAAAATTTATGATTTATTTGCTTAAAAGGGTAATTTTGAGAAAAATAAAGAGTTGATGCCTAAATTGCGAAAGTGTAAACTTGGAATATGTTTGTAAGGTTATGAAAGAGCTATGTTTTAAATTTGAACAAAAACGAACTTCGATTCGATTGGTTTTGAAATTTTTACCGTTTTGCGACCAAAAAGAGCATTTTTAAAGAAAACAAAGGAATTACGTTTAACTTTTGGGGCTTTTGATCAAAATAGGATGTCATAGTTGAATAATGCTTGGAGAATGAGTTTGGGAAGAAAATGATGTTTTCTTGGGCATTAATGGTATTATTTTGCTTAATGTATCTGTTGGAATAAAACCGACACGGTTAGAAATGGACCTTGAGAGGTTACCAGACGTGATTGTGATATGAAAACTAGTGTAGCTGTTCATATTTGATGAGATGTGGAATAGATTGTATTTATCGAAAGTTTTGGAATTTAATTGTTTAAATATTTGTTTAGAAATATCTATTTTGGGCTATCGGTATAGGATAGCCATGATTGTTGTAGAAATGCATGAGACTTAGGTAAATTGAACCACATTTCTCATTTGTTGCATTGGACATTGCATTACATTCATTTCATTGGAAATGCATCTATTTTTGAGAAATGTTTGGAAATGTATCTATTTGCGCAAAGATGAATACTTAGTGAATCTGGGTAGGGGGTGTGGAACCACGCAGTTAGGTATCGAGCCTTCCAGTTTACTGGTAAAAATGACAGTGGTAGTGCATTAGGGCCTACTTGTAGAAACTCGCCTAGAGATTCACAGGGCCCGTATTCATGTAACAGATATGGTTTAAAATGGAAATGGTTTTATATTTGTTGTTGCATCTCAGCATTGCATGCTTTATAAAAAGAGAGATAAACTATTTTATCATGAGCATGGGCATGAGCATACTGCTCTTTAGTCTTGTCATTGTTCATATGTTGTGTAGTGTATCTCTACTGCGCTGTGGCCCACCCTATAAGGAAAATCATTTCAAGTACATGTGCTATGCCTCCACCAAGGCATTGACTTGGGAGGACTCGGAGCTGAGGCTTCCTTTTTGTTTTATTGTTATTTGTTCAATGTTAGCCCAGGGCTATAGCGATCCCGATTGTCCCTTTACTGTTCTGTTGTATTCCGGACTCGGTTCCGTGAAGTTGGTAGTGGTATCTATCTAGTTGCCGTCCTTTAATTCCACTTGACTGAGTTTTAGGATGTTTGGGGCAGGTTTGTTACAGGATGGTTAGGCCTTGGTTTCAATTCCTTGTTGTTCAGTTTTTAGGTGATCCGCTCGAGCGGGTGTAGACACCCCATTTTTGACCGTCCTCAAGACTTGGACGTCACCGTTTGAACACTCGGTGATTATCCATGTTTGTGTTCGTTTGGAGTTCCCGGAGGTCTTGGCCCGCGCGCCTTGCCTCAGGATCCCCGAACTTGACCGTTAAGTGTTTGGTTTTGCACCAAACACTTGCATCTTGCCTTTGAGAGGCAGGGTAGGGCTTGTAGACCATCCCCCACCCACCACCGGCAGTGGCTAGAGGCCACCGGCTGGCGTCTGCTGCCACCGGCAATGTAGTTTGCCGCCGGCACTATTTATTGCCGGTCAGCACTATTTTGTGCCGGTCGGCACTCTTTTTGGCCAAGATGGCATTTTTGGCCGGCTGATTGCTGTTTATCTGCTTTTGCAGATATTTTTAGACAGCTGTCTTGCTTTTGCTCTCCTCCATACACGTGTATGGAGGGATCTCCCTCTTGTAAAGCTTGTCTTGTAAGCTTTACAAGAGATATAGAGAGAGGCTCTCTCTTGGAACAAGAAGAGAGGACTTAGGTTAGAGAGAGAGAGATTTTGGGAGCAAAAGACAGCCATTGTTGAGCTCTTGTTCTAGGGTTTGGGTGAGATACATTTTCTATCTCTCTTTCCCTCCCATTTGTTCACTAGGTGCTTTGTGTCTTACTATTGCACACAAACACCTAGTGTTTCACCTTCCTCTTGAAACTAGGGTTCTAAGGGCTTGTTCTTGAGTTTCTTGACTGGTTTGGAGCCAAAGGAGGCCATTGGAGCATCATTTGTGAAGGAGGCTTCAAGGTTGAGAATCTAGTCCCATTTTCCCCCTTTTTTGCATTGATTTTATACCCATCTTAGAGCTGTTTTTGTGCTTATTGTATAACATAAAAAAGTTCTGTTTTTAGACCCTCTTTGTTGTTTATTAAGAGTGTTTTGTTGTTTGAGGGTTGTTGACCACCCTTAGGCCTTGAAAGGCCTCATTTTAGGCCATTTTGTGCTAGCTCCGGGATTTTGGTGTTGGGGTCTCTTCACCACTGAAATCTTGAGGGATTTCAGTGGTGAAGATGATGCCTTGAAGTCCCAAGAAGGAGAGGGCCACCCCCTCTCCTTGTTGTCCTTGAAAAGGGCATATTTTGGCCTCTTGAGAGAGCATTATGCTTGAGTGTGTGTTGAGCATGTTTGGTCTGTTTTTCATGCTTATATATCCATAATATAACATGATTTTAAGTTGGTTTTGGTACTCCATGCATGCTTAGCATAGTTGCCTTGTAATGCCTTATTTATGCCTTAACATGTTTTAGGTTGTTAGCCTTTGTTGGAGCATGTTTTAGGCTTAGTCTTGTGAAGATTATGTGCTTATTTTGCCATGTTTTAGGTCTGTCCATAAGTGTTTGGGTTGATTTTGGCATGCTTGATATAGCTCCTTTGTATTTAGGCTTGTTGGCCTTGAGCATGTGCATGTATAGCATGGCATCTTTGCATTGTTTTGGTGATTTGGGGTCACCTTACATGTTATTTCAGTCCCATTTCCATGCTTGTTTGATTGCCTTGCATGCCTCTTTAATGCTTTGGAAGCTTGTGTAGCAATGCTCCATGTTTTGGTGTTTATGCATGCCTTTGTCTTTGAGTCACTTAGATGCCATCTAAGTAGCCCTTTAGCTTTGTTTTAACATGCTAAACCTCTGATTTTGGTCCTTCCTTTCATGCCATGTTTGGTCTTGTTAAGTGTAGTTCACTGCTCATTGGCTTGCTTTGAACATTTGGATCATTTTGCATGTGAATGTTAGCTTATCTTGCTGCTTGGTTTGGCACCATCCTAACATGACTTTCAATGCTCATGTTGCATGCTGATTAGTCCATGATTCCCCCTTTCAAATGTGTTTGAGGGTTGTTCAATTTGTGCCTAATGTTTGGACCATAACATGTGTATGTGTGCATGTGTGTTTAGCATCCATTTTGGGCATTAATGGCTACTGTTTTAGGCCTATTTTAGAGTTGTCTAATTCATGCATAAGTCCATCTTTACATCCATTTGCATGCCTCTATGTATGCTTGTATGCTTGCATAAGTGCCTTGCCATGCCATGTTGCATCCTTAGCTTGTATGCCTAGGTTGCATTGCATCTTGCATACATGCCTTGTTCCTTGAATTGGTGATGGGAATTGGGCCCTTATTTGTTTGATTTGGTTTGCATGCATTTGAAATCAAAGTTGCATACCTGGTTCTTTGGGCCATCATGCATGGAAATGCGTGATTGGTGGTCCGAGAACCGAGGCACATGTCCCTTTGAGTCATTACAATGATAAGAGACATGGTTGGTGCATATATGCCTTGAAATGTGCTGCCATGCTTTGCCTTGTCCTCTGTTGCTGTGGGTTGCAGGTTTTGCAGGAACACTCTGCCGACCGGCAGTGTAAGGTGCCGGCCGGCAACAAATTCTCTGCCGACAGCATCATTTGGTGCCGATGATCATACACCATTACCGGTGGTAATTCCATCTAGCCGGTGGTACTCCCCAGTGCCCAGGGATGTAACCCTAAGGTTTTGACAGCCTCCAGAGGAGTGAAGGAAGGAAAACAGAGGCAGCCCATGCATGGCGGCACGTTTCCCGAGGCGTTTTACTGCTTTCTCTTAATTTATTTAATTTGTTAATTAAATTAATTAATTTGTAATATTAATTAGCTTGCGTAGTTAATTAATTTGTAATAATTATTCGGTCTCTCCGAGTGAGGGAAAATCTGTAATAAGTGTGGGTGAGTGTGTGAATGTCTTCCAACCACCACTTCTTTCTTCCCTTTTACTTACCCGCTTTAATGGTTAGTATTAGGACACGTTTAAATTAGCATATCTTATGCTATGCATGCGTGCATTCATGCATTTGTATTACATGCATTGAGCTCGGTACATCATGCTAACTGCATATGTATTTCAAATTGCAAACTGAATATGTGATAATTGTGCATTTTCACATGACATGTTTAGGATAGCCGAGCCTATTCTAGCAACATTTTGTATGCGATGCATTAGGCACTTAACATGGACTTGGATCATGCATGTTTGCTAACAAGTTCTTTGTTTTGGCATGGAGTACTATGTAAGTATTTTAATGCTTTAGCACGTCGCATGTGTGTGAATGCTACCATGACAGTATGTTTACCATGTGGCTAGATGCTTATGTGTTAAACTGTTTGAATGCCTGTGGGTGGAGGCTGGATTGTTTGAGTTGGAAAGACTCGTTGAAATCCGCATTTTAGCCTACTTGCGAGTAGCAAATTCCAAAGCATTTTCAAACCGAACGGATATGCAATGTTTATTTCCAAATTAGGCAATCTGGTCTATACTTGTTTGCTACGCGCATAACATAGTAATTCTAGGCTAATAAATGGAATAAGAACACATAACGCTTTCAAAAACGGATATCACGGTTAGTAGAGGCCGGTCTTCGGACCGGGCGAAAGGAGGTGCTCATAGCTGACCTTCCCCGATCGTACCCAAGCTCCCGAGCCGAGACAACTCCGGTGATGACGGACATGTGGCCTTCGGCACCGAGTCAGGGTTTCCTAAATTTCCCATTTAAAAAAATATTTAGGTGGCGACTCTGTATTTGGCAAAGCAGTCTATGTTTGGCACTACTTTTTCAAAAATCTGTTTCTCAAAACGATTTGCCAGATTTGGACTCTTTGGTTCAAGATTAAGAACCGCGACAACAAAATCGAGAGTTCGAACTGTAGCGAGGTCCCCCCCGCGGGCGTGTTACAGTTTCTGGCGACTCCGCTGGGGATTTTTAGAGAGCTTGACTCGAACTCATGATATCCCGTTTTGATTTCATTTATGTGTTTCTTTGCATTGCATGTGCATTGGTGCGCCTAGGAACACGGTGTTTGCTATCTGCCATTCCTGAACGGTTTGCCGGAGGCTTGTCTTGTGAAGGCATGTCCATAAGGCTGACCGGCTATGGGCTCTGATAGCATGGGAACACAAACCCCGGTTTACCGGGGTACCCTTTTGACCATTCGACCTAGTGCATATTCGGAATCCATAGTGACCCTTCCCAGCTAGGACAGGTTGCTTACCCGATTATTGGTTGTTTGAAACCGCTGTGTGCATAGTGAAACCCTAGCTCCTGACAAAATAGGACAGGGAAACCCTACCCCAAAATAGGGGTGATTGAGCTCTCTTTATTTGCTATGTGCTTTTAGAGTGTTGCTCTACAGGAACGCACATGTCAGTTTGCAAGTTTGAGTATCAAACCTGGGGACACCAGTATCGGTATCAGTTGTGAGAATCAGTTATCCGCGGGTATCGGTTCAGTTTTCGAGAACAGTAATTTCTGGGAACAGTGATCAGCAGTAGGGTACAGTTGTCTGGCTACACCCGTGTTTGATCAGTTTGGGCTGAAATGCTGTCTGTTTTCCCTTTCAATTCAGAAAGT
The DNA here is from genome assembly GCF_055761805.1 of Camellia sinensis. NCBI lineage: Eukaryota > Viridiplantae > Streptophyta > Magnoliopsida > Ericales > Theaceae > Camellia > Camellia sinensis. Next base: position 68,123,730 of record NC_138961.1, on the reverse strand, counting down.
TGCAGAGTTGATACAGAATAGCCAGTGTCTCCCCTTTGCTGAGGCAGGATTTATGGCGGCACAAAATTCAGAAGAAATTGTGGTCATGACGGCTGCATTGGAGCAGGGGACCGCTCCGCAGAGTGAGGCCAGCATCAGTATGTCATACCCGCCCAGGTCGCCCGTTGTGCACCCGGTTTGGGCTCCTCAGTTATACCAAGCTCGTGAGCCCACCACCTTCGAAATAATGGGAATGATAGGTGACCTCCAAAGGTCTGTGGCAGACCTCGCCCATGGAATGTCGGCTTCACCGCCAGCGGCGCCATATGTCGGGAATTTCGTACCACAAGAGCCCCCGCTACTGGGGCGGATCGTAATAGAGCTTAGCCAGCCAGAGGTGGCTTCCAGCTACAGCCGTGACATGCCAGTATCAACCCCGACCCTTGATCAGGATGAGGCCAGGGGAAAGGACAAGGCAAAGGTAGATGCCGACCCTATTGAACAACTGCTGTGGGCAGTCGAGGCTTTGAAAGTCAGAGGGATGAACAAGCAACAAACATCCGCAATCGTGATCAAAGCCGTGGAAGATGCTTTCCCCGCACCAATCAAAGGCAGTTCAAGCCAGGCAGAAAACCGGGATGGGCCCCGTCATGCCCCGACAATTCCTGTCACTCCCAACCCTGCACCGGGAAAGGTTCAAAAAGCCAAGGCAGCGCCAGCCGATCCTTTCGCCAGCGCATCTGGCAAGAATCCTCAAACTGCAAAATACCTGCCCCGAGGGCGCAGGGTCTTTCACGACCTCCACATGCCTTTGTCTAGGGCATTGCTAATATTGGCGAAGAATGGGCATCTTAAGCCTTTGGAGCCCCGGCCACTCCCGAAGAATCTCCCCGCCACTCATGATGCTACCTTGTACTGCGCATACCATCAACAGTCCGGTCACAGTACCGATGGATGTTCCCGCCTTCGTCATGAAGTGCAGGATTTGATCGATAACAAGGTTATCCTACCACCCACCTCAGGCAAGCCCGTCACCACTCAGTTGTTGGATTTTGAGGGCTCAGATACTGCGAGTATGTAAAGTGGACCGCCTGCGGGCAACATTTGGTGTATTTTTGAAGCGTCTGGCACGCATTTTTGAGCATCGGTGAAACCGAGTTTTGTAAATCCTGGCTTGGATGTCGAGTCGGTCTTTTGTTTTGAGTCTGTCTCTTTGTCTTAAGTCAGTCTTCTTCTTTTTTTTTTTTCTTTTTTTTTTTTTTTTTTTTGCTTAAGGGTCTGTCTGATTGTATCGAGTCAGTCCCCGTTGTATATAATACCAGGTGATTCTGGGGTTGTTGTCCCGAACACCGTTTTGTTTTGTAATTATCTTTTTTTTTTTTGTTTTTTGTTTTGAGTCTGTTTCTGCCGAGGGGCCAGTTGCACCAACAAAGCCGAATGAAACAAGCTGTTGCTATCTCAAACTTCATGCTTGCTTTCAGCATAAGTGCCAGAGAATTTAATTGGGCTGACAGTACATCTCGCCTGCTCTCCTGCGCGCCAAACTCATTGCATTAACCTAAGTTTTCCAAAAACAAACTTTTTGAACATTGCGGTGATGAAAACGAAGAGGAAGGAATTCCTCGGGTTTTGCAAAATTTTGATCATTTTGAGAGAAAGAGAGGCGTGCTAAGCCTTTTAATGAATGAAATCATGCTTGTCGGCATGAGTACTGAGAAGGATCCTGGCCTGATCCAGATTGGTTCCACACTACCTTCGGCGCGGGCGATTTGTCGCTTTCTTAAAAACTTTCAAAAAACAAATGTTTTACGCGACCCTGTGAAGACTTGTGTGGAATCCCTCTTGAGGTCGCACAGCCTAGGATCGCTCTCAGCCTCAAGATTCAACCCATTTGTTTTCCGACTTTGAACCCGTTCAGAACGTTCAGAAAGTTCAACGGACAAACGCCATGAAAGGCTCGTGTGGCCAGTTTTGAAGTAGCCTTCGATCAAGAAGCATCAAAGCCGAATCAGAAGAAGTAGATCTCGCCGGAAGAAGCTCGTAGAGCAACCATGATGGATTCTTCTGCAAATCAGTGCAATAGCCGTTCTCCTAGACACAAAGGGGCTTCCAGTTCAGGAACCATTTGGCATGGACTTGCTACACTTTTACCCTTTGAGAGGCTCGCTGGGCCGAAAACCCGGAAGGGCGACCCAGGCAAAAGTTAGAGCAAGAGAAAAATACAGAAAAGCAAAAAATAGCAAAAAAGCAAAAATACAAAAAATGCAAAAAAAAGAAGAAAGAAGAAAAAGAAATGAAAAAGAAAAAAATAGAAAATGAAAAGAAGCTCGCAAGGTCGAAAACCCGCATTGGGCGCCTTGGCAAAAGTGAGAGCCAAACAAAGTGAAGGTTAAAATACCCGAGTGTACCTTACACGGAACTACGTGAGGCTTGATTCCCATGTTTGGGATACGTAGGCAACTTCATCATGAAGTCCAGCCCCCAACGCTTTCATAGCGTCTCAGTCCATGCAATGGTTTCGATTTCATCCCAAAGTCCAGTGGCCAACACCCTTCAAGGTGATTGTGTCCATATATGTGTTGTGACCGTCTTCGTCATCGCTGTGTCCAAGAGCTCGACCACCGCCAATGAAGACTGTCTGCGGATTGCTGCGGCACCATCCCAAACAAGGGGCAACTTTCCGTTGCCACCAGCCGTCGTGAGACGCCATTCAAACTAGGGGCAACTTTCCGTTGCCTCCCACCCCCCTTCAAACCAGGGGCAATTTTCCATTGCCTCCGATCTGAGGTTGCGCATCTCGAAGAGTAAGTCCCATGCTTGTTGAGCATCAGCTGTTTGAAAAGTAGTTTTTGAAAATTTTTACTGAGGTTGACTATTTTCTCAAAAACTATTCCATTTTCCAAAATCGGACCATTGTCTTGGACCCAAAAGGAAAATTTTCAGTGCTTACAGCCTGACTTGCACGCTTTTCAAATCAAAAATCGAACAAGTACGTTAATCCGACTCTCATTTTGATCAAAACTGTTTTAGTAGAAAGCAAAAACAAAGAATGGTTAAAATGATGAACTAGGGGCACAGTCGAGCCAGGCGTTCTGTCTTTCCCCCGTCATCGACGTACTTGCCAGAAGGGCGCTCTGCCCGCCAAAAGAAATAGCTGTGAGCTAACGGTATTAGGCATGAACCCGCAAGTCCCTGTTCATTCATCAATCACCCCGGGGACGGATGAAAAATGAGAGAATGAAGAATAGAGAGGTGTAAGTTGAGAGAAAAGTGAAGAAAATGTTTTTGAGAGAAAATCCGAGCTTGAGAGTCGAGTGATGCGAGAATCACAAATCAGACAGGGTGGGAAACAATACCCAGTTTGAACTGGCTCCTCGTGGTCCGAGGTCCCCCATCTTCGTTTACGCGTCTGTGTGTCGTGTCTCTTTGATTTGACGGTCTCGTCTTTTGTTTTTAGTCTTTCCCGAGCGTGTCTCGTTGTGTTTAGGTCGTGCACCTATATTTGAGTCCTCCCCGCTGTGTTCAGTTGTAGCCTCGATATCCCGGTTTGAAAAACCCTCATTTGATTTCAAAAATCCTTCACACTCGGAATGCTGTGTCATTCTCTACATTTGAGCATGTCTCAACCCTAGCTGGTTTCACCTTTGAAGGCCGTCTTGTCAGATTGGGCTGTTTTGTTTAAAGTTTGCTGTGTGCAGAATGAATCGAATGCTGGGTTATGGGCTGTATGCAGATTAATCCCCAGTAGAGCAAGGGCTGTGTGTCCAGAATCAGGCAGTGGGTTGCTTGGGTGTATTTTGCTGCTGGCTGTTTAAGTTATCTGATTATTACAGTGCAAGTGTTTAATTTTCAGACAACCAATCAGTTCCATTTACATTGAGGTGTAACATGATGAGATGCAATGCAATACATGAGATATGTAAATGTAACACTTTTTTAAGCAAAAATCTGTTCATTTCATAATCTTTTTCAAATGTACAAGTTTTGGAAACAAAAATCTGCCTGCGGCAGTACATGGTAATCTATCTACCGACAAAAAAGGGGGGAAAATACAAAGAAGAAAAGATAGCAAAAATCTGCATCCATGTCGAGCACTCCGGGGGGGGCCGTCAGTCCGTCCTAGTCCTCTTCCTGGACGAGGGTCCAGGAGCATCATCAGCGTCGTCATCAGAGCCCGAGCTGGAACCGCCTCCGGTCTCCTCCTCCGATGATTCGGACTCCGCCTCTGCCTCCGCCTCTGACTCCTCGTCGTTGTCATCATCCGGGACTGGAGCTCGCGAGCTACTCCCGACATGAGTACGCCCTCCCCTGGTACGGGGAAATATCCTGCCCCCCTCATCTCTACCCCGAGCAGAGACAGAAGGTCCGGCTGGAGCACCTCCCGCCATGGGAATCTGGAAAGGAGGCTAAAAAAGTACATAAAAGGGAAATGCATCAGTATACTGTGAACAGTTTAAAGGTGCAGAATGCAATGCCGAGTATAGTGTATGAATGCCGTGAGCAGTTTAACAGTGCAGAATGCAGTATATGAGTACAGTGTGAATGTCGTGAGCAGTCTATCAGTGCAGAATACAGTGTGTGAGTACAGTGTATGAATGCCGTGGGCAGTTTAACAGTGCAGAATGCAGTGTATGCAGTGTGTTAGATACTGTGAGATCAGTGTATCGGGTGTTGTGCCGTGTATCAGATTTTGCAAAGCAGTGTATGAATGGTTTGAGGCCAGTGTCAGAAGGACATACCGGTATGCTGTAGAGGGCTAGGAGATCAAATGTCCGCTGAAGCATCCCCATCATCGAGGCATTCATCGCCAACGACTGACGGGTGTACTCAGAAAAAGCCTGCAAAAGTATCAGATGCATCAATATTCTGTGGAATATCAAGCAAACTGGAAATGAAATAACTGTACAAAATGCAGTAATACATACCGGAGGTAAATCGGGGACGCCGATGAGCTCGTGACCAGCCGGTGGAGGGGCGAAGGGGATCTGATAGGTCGACCCACCCTGCCCCAGGAGAGTCAGTACAGCGGGCAGGGCAGGCCAGCCAACTCCCCGTCCTCCCTGCACTCCACCCCTACCACGGACCCGGGCCCTCCTCGAAGATCCAGCCCCTGCTCCCGCTCCGGCCCAGCTGCCGATGCTACAGGCCTGGCTCCCTCTGCTCGACGGCCGCTCAAAGGTCGCATCAGGTACGTCCGCACGTACTCCTGATAGTCCCCGGTGCCTCGGAAGCCGGCCTCCTCCCAGCCGATGGAGTAATCATCCAGCTGCTCAGTGGTGAGCCCCTCGGTCTCCCTCATGTCTGCAGGAGGGGGAACCGGGACTATCTGCTCAGGTAACCCTAGGGTCTGGCGTAGGAAACGCTCCCCCAGGTACCAAGCCCGACAGACCGGGCCCTCAAGCAGAATCCGGAAACACGAGGTCTCCTCCGCACCAGGGAACCGACCCCGCATCGCCGCCGGCATAAGAGCCCACGGCCGCCAAGTGATCTGAAAATGGCAGACAGTTTGTTATCTACTGTTATTGAAATATACAGTTGGAAAGCGAAGCTTAAATGAACTGTAAGTAAATCATACCTCCGCGGGGGTGATGGTGTCGAAATATCGGCGGAAGAAGCCGAAAGTCTCTCGCGGTCGCCGGGTGCATCTCCCGTCAAAGCGACTCGAAAAGAGGACGGCCAGGGGAGTCTCCGCAACTGGCACGGGGGCAAGCCTAGGAAAGTAGGCGTAAACCCACAACTACAAAACAGATGTCAGTATGACCATCAGATAAAGCAGGATATACAGAATAAAGCAGAAATAGCAGAGCCGTGTGTTGTGCAGTGTATTGTTTGCAGTGTACAGTGTGAGAAGTGTACAGTCAGTGTAAAGCAGAATGTATGTATGTGCCGTGTGTACAGTATGCAGCAAGTGTAAAACAGACTACAGTGTGTGCAGTGTACAGAGTACAGAAAGTACGAGACAGAAATGAAAAAGCGGAGAAGAGATGTACCTCCCAAGCCCGCCAGTAACCTCCGAGTAGCTGGCCGCTGCCGCGCGAAGCCGAGCTCATATATCCATAAAGGGTGGCCAGAGCAGCACCGCCCCAGTCGTAGTGCAGGATGTCCCGGACGTCCACCAGTGCGCTGAGAAGGCAGAGAGGCACGGTGTTCGCCCGGTCGGCGAAGATGGTAGTCCCGAACAAGAACATGAGGAAGCCGCGAGCATACCTCTCCTCGTCCTCCGGGGTCATCTGCGCCTCCTCCTCCAACACGGGCTGGACTCGAAACTGGACCTCGAACCAGGAGTATCGGACGAAACCTGGGCGAGCTAGGGGTGGCGCCTCCCCCAGTAGATGGACCTGAGCGGCAGTCCACTCATCCATGTCTGTGTCAAAAGGGATCGGATCCCCCCCTACCCCGATGCCAGTGAGCATCGAGAAATCATGAGGGGTCATCGCCATGTCCCCTGCAGCAGAAAAATGGAAAGAATCGGTGGTGTCCCACCACCTCTCCGCCAGAGCGGCCAAGAGAGGTCTGCATGTGGATAACCTGGAGAGTCCTCGGCAGAAGGCGCCGAAACCCGCTCGATCCACGATGCGTCGGACTGCGTCGGGGAGCTCATCATACCACTCCCGTGCACCAGTATTCCCATACCCGCGAATGGTATGGGAACCCTCCTGTAAACAGAAAATAACAATTGCAAGGCAACATTCAAAGTACAGTTTTGAAAAAGCAGATGATGCATGCGTGCAAGTTTGACAGATTTTGACAAATACCGGGTGCCGGTGTGCTTACAGTGAACTACAGCATGTGATGTGTCAACATGTTTGGGTGGTTTCGAGCAGATAAAGTATGTGTGCAAGTTTGTCAGATTTTGACAAATACCGGGTGCCGGTGTGTTTACAGTGAAATAATACGTGTGATGTGTCAGCGTGTTTGGGTGTTTCAGAACAGATATAGCATGCGTGCAGGTTTAACAGATTCAGACAAATACCGGGTACCGGTGTGTATGCAATGAAATACAGTGTGTGCCGTGTGTTTGAGTGATTCAGGGCTAGTGCAGTGTGCGTGCATGTGTCAGTCTCAAACAGATATCAGTTGTATGTATGTTTACAGTCAACTACGGTCTATGGTATATCAGATTCAAGCAGTTAAAGAGTACAACTAACTATGACAGTTTTTGTATCCTACATTGCGAAAAGTAAAACAGAAGACAGAGAATTACCTCAGAAGTGCCGAATGAAAGGTGGGAGGTAGGCTCACGCAGCAGTACCTCAGGCGCCACATGCCTCTCGAAGCTCCGGAACTGACGCAGGCCGTCGGGGGAGAGAATATGGATCGCCGGCCGGTAGGTCGCCGGGTCGAACGGGCGCTCGCTCAGTGGTAAGAGCTCGACCCCGGGATCCATCTCGTGGTCCGGGGGAGTCCCGCCACGTGGAATGTCGTCCGCCATGTAGAGAATGATGTGAAAATGGCCCGGAAAAGGAAAACCGGACCGGAATACGAAGAGTCAACCGGAAAGTCAACTCCTGAGAGGGTCGGAAATGGCCGGGAAGGCCGGAATGTGAAAAGGCACGAAAATGAAGAGGAAAATGAGGGGAACAAACCCCGAAAAGGCTAGAACGCCAAACGAGACACCGAAACGAAAATGCGATCGGTGGAAAATGTTCGAAACGCGAAGAGAATCGCGAATCCGACGACGAAACGAGCGTAGAACGCGAAGAAACGGGCGAAGAATAAGAGAGAAACACTCTAGAGAGAGAGGGCAAGAGTTTTCGGCGATAGGAAAGTGAGGAGTAGGGTTTTGAAACCCTATTTTATAATGCCCAGAGTGAAAAGTCGAAACTGCCCCGATTCAGCAACTGTTTGCCGGTCGGCAATATTTTGTGCCGGCCGACACTTTTTTGTGCCGATGGAATTATTTTTCAGCCGGTGGACAGCCGGTGGCCTCCTCTCCCGGCCGGTGATGTTCCCACAGCCTTGTTTAGGCCATATGAGGAGTTTTTGGTCTTCATATCTCAAGAAAGTGCAAGAAAGTGCATCTCCGTTGCTCAACCGGCTTCCGTTTTGACTTCGGACTGTGTCTTCAGTGCGTAGTACTCCAACCCATGCAAGGTGTATCCTTTTAGTATCCTTTTGACTTTTACAAAGGTCCAAAAGTTGCCCCATGTATATCACATATCAATCGCACTGTTTTGTGCAGTTTATTGCTCGCGCTGTTTTGCGCATCGCACTGTTTTGTGCATTGTATTGTTCGCGTTGTTTTGCGCATCGCACTGTTTTGTGCACCTCACTTGCATCTTGCATGTATCCTCTCGCGTTATTTTACGCACCTTACTTGTACTTGTTAGTACATTGAGTTGTTTTGAATACGAAACGGCTTCGCGTAGCGTGTAAGTCCTTTTTTCAAAATTTTGCCTCCCGGGTGGCATACGTGTCACACTTGCATCATTTCGCATTTTATGGGGCCCGCGTGTCCCATTCGTATCATCTTGCATCATGCTTCATTAGCATTAGCATGCGTGCCTCATTCTTGCATTGTTCCGCACATTGCATTTTGTGGTCTGGCGAGACCTTAAACACGCACGGTCTAGGAGACCTTAAATCCTTGGAAGGTGTAAGACCTTTAGTGTTCGCATTGTCGTGCGTCTCGAAAGCCGCGTATTGTCGCGCATTTCATGTAACATGCATTTTTACACATCATTTGCATTTCAAAAAGCAAAAAAAAAAACATGCATTGTCACACATCATCGTAAATAGTTGCATTGTCATGCATCATTGCATATTTATAGATATTGCATTGTAGATTGCATGCATTCATTGCATTGCCTACCGCCCATGGCTTGCGCCTTTCCAGGTTGAGCTTGGTCCGGTATGTGCCCTTACTTTTCATGTTAAAACACAGTTCTGCATGTGTATCGCGCCGATTCCACGCTGATATGTTGGTTGAGGGTTGCGGCACCTTTTCTGTGTTACACATGGCCCGTATGTGTACATGCCTTTCCTAGGCAAGATTTGGTTTGGCTTGCGTGCCATATCCATTGTATCCATATCCATTCCATTGCATATTTGTAGATATTGCATTGTAGATTGCATGCATTCATTGCATCGCCTTCCATCTATGGCTTGCACCTTTCCATGTTGAGCTTGGTTTAGTATGTGCCCCTACTCTTCATGTTAAAACACAGTTCTGCATGTGTATCGCGCCGATTCCACGCTGGTATGTTGGTTGAGGGTTGCGGCACCTTTTCTGTGTTAGACATGGCTTGTATGTGTACATGCCCTTCCTAGGCAAGATTTGGTTTGGCCTATGTGCCATATTCATTTCCATTACATTGTAGTGTAATTTTTGCATCCGGCATTAGGATCATTGTCCTTTCTCCAGCGGGTTGTCTCCCCACTTATGTCAATTCCACCCAATACTTGTTCTTGTGTCTGTCTACAATGCTCACAGTTCAGTTGACCGTTCTGTGGTAGACAGACTTGCTACCTCCATCAATCTATTTGACATAGGTGTGGTTTCGAACCGCTCGTGATTGGATCGTGATTCAATTGCTTTGCATGTAGTTTGCATTGTTTCAATTACATTGCATCTTCATTCGCATTGTTTATACATTGTTTTATATATATTGCATATCGTTTTGCATCCATTTTTGCATTGTCATGCATGTTGCTAACAATATTGTACCTGTTAAGTTTGTTTTCTTTGCAGGCACGATATTGTATGTACGGTTCATTTGAGGCTGGTGCAACCAGACGAACCGGACAGGTATTTAATCTCCCGAGTGAGACGTATTGAGAATTGCATAATTCTCTTACATCCTTTCTGCATTGTAGTGTAGTTTGGTATGCTAGCTTAAAACTATCACATGTTTGCTTCATTACAGCTTTATTTGCATGATCATAAGTTATGCTCGGCTCTGTGCATTGTCTTGCATTTGGCCCCTGCCTTCGGGCGCATATCTTGTTTGTCTTGCATGTTTGTCTAAGTCTTCAGCCTTGTCAAAAATGGGTCGTCTCTGGGCTTTGACATTCACTCCCGTCATTGTTATGACTTTCGAGTTCTGTCAAAGAGGGGCAACTGTAGACACCCCATTTTTGACCATCCTCAAGACTTGGACGTCACCGTTTGAACACTCGGTGATTATCCATGTTTGTGTTCGTTTGGAGTTCCCGGAGGTCTTGGCCCGCGCGCCTTGCCTCAGGATCCCCGAACTTGACCGTTAAGTGTTTGGTTTTGCACCAAACACTTGCATCTTGCCTTTGAGAGGCAGGGTAGGGCTTGTAGACCATCCCCCACCCACCACCGGCAGTGGCTAGAGGCCACCGGCTGGCGTCTGCTGCCACCGGCAATGTAGTTTGCCGGCCGGCACTATTTATTACCGGTCAGCACTATTTTGTGCCGGTCGGCACTCTTTTTGGCCAAGATGGCATTTTTGGCCGGCTGATTGCTGTTCATCTGCTTTTGCAGATATTTTTAGACAGCTGTCTTGCTTTTGCTCTCCTCCATACACGTGTATGGAGGGATCTCCCTCTTGTAAAGCTTGTCTTGTAAGCTTTACAAGAGATATAGAGAGAGGCTCTCTCTTGGAACAAGAAGAGAGGACTTAGGTTAGAGAGAGAGAGAGAGATTTTGGGAGCAAAAGACAGCCATTGTTGAGCTCTTGTTCTAGGGTTTGGGTGAGATACATTTTCTATCTCTCTTTCCCTCCCATTTGTTCACTAGGTGCTTTGTGTCTTACTATTGCACACAAACACCTAGTGTTTCACCTTCCTCTTGAAACTAGGGTTCTAAGGGCTTGTTCTTGAGTTTCTTGACTGGTTTGGAGCCAAAGGAGGCCATTGGAGCATCATTTGTGAAGGAGGCTTCAAGGGTGAGAATCTAGTCCCATTTTCCCCCGTTTTTGCATTGATTTTATACCCATCTTAGAGCTGTTTTTGTGCTTATTGTATAACATAAAAAAGTTCTGTTTTTAGACCCTCTTTGTTGTTTATTAAGAGTGTTTTGTTGTTTGAGGGTTGTTGACCACCCTTAGGCCTTGAAAGGCCTCATTTTAGGCCATTTTGTGCTAGCTCCGGGATTTTGGTGTTGGGGTCTCTTCACCACTGAAATCTTGAGGGATTTCAGTGGTGAAGATGATGCCTTGAAGTCCCAAGAAGGAGAGGGCCACCCCCTCTCCTTGTTGTCCTTGAAAAGGGCATATTTTGGCCTCTTGAGAGAGCATTATGCTTGAGTGTGTGTTGAGCATGTTTGGTCTGTTTTTCATGCTTATATATCCATAATATAACATGATTTTAAGTTGGTTTTGGTACTCCATGCATGCTTAGCATAGTTGCCTTGTAATGCCTTATTTATGCCTTAACATGTTTTAGGTTGTTAGCCTTTGTTGGAGCATGTTTTAGGCTTAGTCTTGTGAAGATTATGTGCTTATTTTGCCATGTTTTAGGTCTGTCCATAAGTGTTTGGGTTGATTTTGGCATGCTTGATATAGCTCCTTTGTATTTAGGCTTGTTGGCCTTGAGCATGTGCATGGATAGCATGGCATCTTTGCATTGTTTTGGTGATTTGGGGTCACCTTACATGTTATTTCAGTCCCATTTCCATGCTTGTTTGATTGCCTTGCATGCCTCTTTAATGCTTTGGAAGCTTGTGTAACAATGCTCCATGTTTTGGTGTTTATGCATGCCTTTGTTTTTGAGTCACTTAGATGCCATCTAAGTAGCCCTTTAGCTTTGTTTTAACATGCTAAACCTCTGATTTTGGTCCTTCCTTTCATGCCATGTTTGGTCTTGTTAAGTGTAGTTCACTGCTCATTGGCTTGCTTTGAACATTTGGATCATTTTGCATGTGAATGTTAGCTTATCTTGCTGCTTGGTTTGGCACCATCCTAACATGACTTTCAATGCTCATGTTGCATGCTGATTAGTCCATGATTCCCCCTTTCAAATGTGTTTGAGGGTTGTTCAATTTGTGCCTAATGTTTGGACCATAACATGTGTATGTGTGCATGTGTGTTTAGCATCCATTTTGGGCATTAATGGCTACTGTTTTAGGCCTATTTTAGAGTTGTCTAATTCATGCATAAGTCCATCTTTACATCCATTTGCATGCCTCTATGTATGCTTGTATGCTTGCATAAGTGCCTTGCCATGCCATGTTGCATCCTTAGCTTGTATGCCTAGGTTGCATTGCATCTTGCATGCATGCCTTGTTCCTTGAATTGGTGATGGGAATTGGGCCCTTATTTGTTTGATTTGGTTTGCATGCATTTGAAATCAAAGTTGCATACCTGGTTCTTTGGGCCATCATGCATGGAAATGCGTGATTGGTGGTCCGAGAACCGAGGCACATGTCCCTTTGAGTCATTACAATGATAAGAGACATGGTTGGTGGATATATGCCTTGAAATGTGCTGCCATGCTTTGCCTTGTCCTCTGTTGCTGTGGGTTGCAGGTTTTGCAGGAACACTCTGCCGACCGGCAGTGTAAGGTGCCGGCCGGCAACAAATTCTCTGCCGACAGCTTCATTTGGTGCCGATGATCATACACCATTGCCGGTGGTAATTCCATCTAGCCGGTGGTACTCCCCAGTGCCCAGGGATGTAACCCTAAGGTTTTGACAGCCTCCAGAGGAGTGAAGGAAGGAAAACAGAGGCAGCCCATGCATGGCGGCGCGTTTCCCGAGGCATTTTACTGCTTTCTCTTAATTTATTTAATTTGTTAATTAAATTAATTATTTTGTAATATTAATTAGCTTGCGTAGTTAATTAATTTGTAATAATTATTCGGTCTCTCCGAGTGAGGGTAAATCTGTAATAAGTGTGGGTGAGTGTGTGAATGTCTTCTAACCACCACTTCTTTCTTCCCTTTTACTTACCCGCTTTAGTGGTTAGTATTAGGACACGTTTAAATTAGCATACCTTATGCTATGCATGCGTGCATTCATGCATTTGTATTACATGCATTGAGCTCGGTACATCATGCTAACTGCATATGTATTTCAAATTGCAAACTGAATATGTGATAATTGTGCATTTTCACATGACATGTTTAGGATAGCCGAGCCTATTCTAGCAACATTTTGTATGCGATGCATTAGGCACTTAACATGGACTTGGATCATGCATGTTTGCTAACAAGTTCTTTGTTTTGGCATGGAGTACTATGTAAGTATTTTAATGCTTTAGCACGTCGCATGTGTGTGAATGCTACCATGACAGTATGTTTACCATGTGGCTAGATGCTTATGTGTTAAACTGTTTGAATGCCTGTGGGTGGAGGCTGGATTGTTTGAGTTGGAAAGACTCGTTGAAATCCGCATTTTAGCCTACTTGCGAGTAGCAAATTCCAAAGCATTTTCAAACCGAACGGATATGCAATGTTTATTTCCAAATTAGGCAATCTAGTCTATACTTGTTTGCTGCGCGCATAACATAGTAATTCTAGGCTAATAAATGGAATAAGAACACATAACGCTTTCAAAAACGGATATCACGGTTAGTAGAGGCCGGTCTTTGGACCGGGCGAAAGGGGGTGCTCATAGCTGACCTTCCCCGATCGTACCCAAGCTCCCGAGCCGAGACAACTCCGGTGATGACGGACATGTGGCCTTCGGCACCGAGTCAGGGTTTCCTAAATTTCCCATTTAAAAAAATATTTAGGTGGCGACTCTGTATCTGGCAAAGCAGTCCATGTTTGGCACTGCTTTTTCAAAAATCTGTTTCTCAAAACGATTTGCCAGATTTGGACTCTTTGGTTCAAGATTAAGAACCGCGACAACAAAATCGAGAGTCCGAACTGTAGCGAGGTCCCCCCCGCGGGCGTGTTACAGCGGGTCTTCTTGCGCTCGAGCGGGAATTGCACACCTCCAGTATTTCGTGTTCCTGCAAAACTTCTGCAGATGTGATTTTTACGCTCGAGCGGTGGTGCTCGAGCGGGTTTGGTGGCGCTCGAGCGGGTAGTACTTTCTGGGTATAAGTTCTGGGAGATGGAAATCTACGCTCGAGCAGACTGGTTTTCGCGCTTGAGCGGAAATGCTTTATTCTTGTGTCTTGGCGCTCGAGCGGGCCTTATTGCGCTCGAGCGTGTTCAGATTTTTGTTCTTGGCGCTCGAGCGTTGTGTTCTCCGCTCGAGCGGGTCATACGTATATGAGTTATCTGCTGGGTGATTTTAAATCACTTTTTGCTTTTCTTTCTCTCTCCTACTTTTTCTAAAACCATTTTTGAGAGCCTCTCTCTCTAGAAACTCCCTTCTCTCTAGGGTTTGATCTAGTTAGAGTGTCCTCCTTCTCTTCGGTCTTTGTAAAAGTTGTGTTGATCGTCGAGGGCGTCATTTTGATTCGAGAATCTTGGTCTTTGGAGCACTTTGGTTTTGGTCTCTTCTCCATCCGAGCTCTAACTTCGAGGTAGGGATAACCTACTCCTCTTTATGAGCTTTGTCTTTAAATTTTAGTATTTTGAGATGTTGGGGTTGGTTTGGTGATTTTGTGAAAGTTTGGGGGCCTTGGTGTAATTTTTACAAAAGTTGGGGTTTTGGCTATATAAAACCTAGATGCATGTTTGGCATGGAAAAGTGAAATTAATGTTAAGACATTAATGAAAATGGAACCTAAGGGTTGAAATGTTAATTATGGAAAATGCCCTAATTACATTGGTTAATTAATTTGCATAATTAATTATGAGAAATGAGGAATTGATTTGGAAAGATATGGGATTAAAGGGTGTAGTTGGATTACTTATCACTCACCTAGTTGAAATGTTGATTATATCCATTGTTTCATTTAATTTCGGTATAGAAATAACTGCTTTGGGCTATCGGTGGAGGATAGTCTTGATTGTTGTAGGCAATGCATGATGATTAGGCGAACTGAAACTAATCACTAGAATGGGTCATTGAGCATAACGGTTGAAAGAATACATTAAATTTATGTATTGTGTGATGATGTGTATGATTATTGTTTATATGCATTGTGTTGTGTTGGAGGAGCTAGGGGATGTACTCCACGGTTAGGGAAAGATAGGGGATGGACCTCTAAACCGGATGTTGTTGGGAGGAGATAGGGGATGGACTCCATAGATAGAGCTCATATGCTTATCTAGTAATGTGTTGACAGAGCTCATATGCTTGTCATTGGAAGTGTGATAGTGCTCTTATGCATATCTGTGGAAGTGATGATATAGCTTGTATGCTTATCTGTTGGTGTGTGATATAGCTTGTATGCTTATCTATGATGAAATGGGAAAGTGCTTAATGTGAGTTATTGTCTCATATGAGTTGTTTGGCCAGGTTTTGAGCCAGGGTTATAAACTGAGAATTTGAAAAGAATTGGAAAATGGATTGTAACATGGACTTGTATGTCATGAAACCGTAAAATGTGATAAGGAAAAGTATCAATGTTAGCCATCTATCAACTACTAATCTTTTAGTCATTGTTCATATTTGGTTTAGCATATTTCTACTGGGCTGTGGCTCACCCTATATGGGAATATCATTTTCAGGTACAGGTAGCATGCCACCTCCAAGGACGTAGCTTAGGAGGCTAGAGGCAGGCAGACTTTTGCTGTTTTATTTCTTTGATGTATTACATGTATATTCAAGCCAAGGGCTTAATGTGTAAATGAGTTAGCACTCTTTTGTTGTAACCAAGTGTTAACTTGGAAAGCTGTAAGCCCGTAGGGCATTTGCTTTTGTTGTTAACATGTAATATTTTTGTAATGGAACTCTGATAAATAGAAGAAAATGAAGCCTTTACATATCATTGCATGTCTCTGTTGATGGATTAAATGTTATTTTTTGAGGGCGTGACAAGGGCTGTATTTGTGTTGAGTTGAAACTCCATTTTGTTTAACCAAGAATGTTCTTGGATAAATTTGTAAGCATGTAGGGCACTTATTATATGTTTTGCTTCTATTTCATACTTGTTGTAAAATGCATGTTTGGGATTAGAACTGGGGCATTGAGATGTGAACAATATGTATTTGGCATTTGGGATTTAATGGAAATGGGTGTATGGATTAGTTAGCCATATATATGTGTTTGCCTATCAGGTGGGTTTTGTTGCATAAATCGATATATCATGCCCAATTTTTGGGGCGTTACAATGAGAACATGCACAGAAAAATGTAATCAAAAGCTAAATAGCATACTTAATATGATATGAAGATCAACAATTAAAATATTTTGCAAAGACACACATGTTATGTGTTTTACATCTCTACGCATTCACACTCTACTAAAATTTCATCTATGTTGTTTTACGTTTTCACAACCAAAATTGGTGATTTCGAAATAAAAATCATACAACCATTCGCAATGTGATATTTTACATTTCGTATTTGTATGTTATTGTAGATTTGACAACTACGGTTTCAATAGAGCACAAAGAATGAATTTGAATTGACTTACATTTGGTACACATTTCCAACTATGTGGAATAATCGGTGAGATCAATGTGAATCTTTGAAGTGAGAAAGTATTTTGGTCACCAGCCATGAAATGTTGGAAACAAAACAATACGAAGATGGGTTTAAAGGATAGATAACTATTTTCAATGATTTTAGCATATGAACAAAGTCAAATTCAAATATCAGTAAAGATTTAGGAATTCGGGAGGTAATTTTCTGATTGTGAATAGTTTTTGAATTGATCAAGGCGCGCCCCACACTCCAATTCAATCAAAGTGTTTTGGTCACTATGTCATCTATTATAGGAATATAACAAAATAATTCCGAAGGATTGGAACACAAGTAATAGAAAAAGGATTTATGAAAAAGATCACAACAATATATATATATATATATACGTGTGTGTGTGTGTGTTAACTTATATGACATTTTTAAACTTTTAGTGGTGATCTTAGATAATTTGATCTATTCGGTTTTTGAAATTTCTGTATAGATCATTTATATATATAATTCAAAGTTATCTAATAATCGTAATTATATGATTTTATCATATTTATTTTCAAAAAAATAAATGGCAAGTATGTTTTAAAAGCTAGATGATTTATTCTTAGGAGTAGATGACTGTATTTTAGGTGAACTAAATGTAGGTGAGCTGATTATAGGTGAGATGATTTATTCTTGGAAGTAGATGACTATATTTGAGGTGAACTAAATGTGTGTTAACTGAACTGGTGAATTGTCTGATCCTTCTTAGCCTTGTAACTGGTTACAGTGAGGCAAAGACTAGATGTCCCTGAACAAGATCTCCGACCTTACAAAGTCTTCTGACACGGGTCCAGAGTACTTGGGGGATATCAGAACTTTCTGAAGCTATGGTTTTAGACTACCTAGCAAAAGAAATAAAGAAAAAGCAAACAAAATCAGAAATCGGACAGCACCTTAGCCACAATTTATCAAAATAGACGTGATCATAACTATAGGACTGTACTTCTCATGGAATTTTGCCCCATAAACTGATATCAACTGTGCCACTGATATGAGCATTCTTGTGTAGTTTCACTGTAAAGCACATACCAGGTAAAGAGAGCCAAAACACCCCTATGAGGGGGTAGGGTTACTTTGTCATAGATTCGAAATGATCTAGGGTTTCACTACTTCAAGCAAGTAGTTTCACAAAATCCTATATACGGGTGAGCATCATGTCCTATATTGGAACAATCACTAAAGTTTTACTATATGCAGCTAGGCCGATTCGTGAAAAGGGGTACCTCGACAAGATTACGTAATATACCTCTCTCACACCTGACACCGAAAAGTGAAAGAAAGATCAAGCGGTATGACAGTAATCCGGATCCAAGGGTTGTGTTTCCAACATTGTAGAGCCCACAACCGGCTAGCCTTTTGACAAGCTTTTTAGGCAAGCCTCCGGCAAGCCATCCAGGAATAGTAAATGGAAAACGCAGTGACTTAAGAACACCATGCAAATGCAGTGCAAGTAACATATATCTGTAAATAAAATGTTACATCAGGAAGTCTGAATCAAGTTCTTTAATTTCCCCAGCGGAGTCGCCAGAAATTGTAACCCGTTTCTCGAGCTCCTTAGAGGTGTTTAGTCTCTACGGATACGATAGCCCTACAATTTAGACTCCCGTGGTTCTGAATTTGGTTTCACAAGCGCGATGTGAAATAGATTAAACAATGAGAGTTCAAATCTGGCAAATCTTAGAAAATCCATTAATCATTAGAGATGCCAGAAATGGACTGCATTGCTAGATTTCGGAGTCACCACCTAAATATTTTTGAGAAATTTAGGAAACCCATAACTCGTGTCAAAGGCCACTTGTCCGTTATAACCAAAGTGTCTTGGCTAGGGAACTTAGGTATAAGAGGGAAAGGTCATGAATTGAGTACCCCACTCACTCGATCAAAGATCGGCCTCTACTAATCATAATGTGATTTTTATGGACAGTATATGCTCATATTCGAATTATTATGCTAACTTACTATGTGAGGCACACAAGTATAGATTACGCCACCCACTTTGGAATGCCTTGATTTCATGTTTGTTTGAAAAAAGTTTTGAATATGCACTTGAAAAAGTAAGCTCATATATACATTAGTCATAATCATTCCAACTTAAAGCGAAATAGCCTTCATTTACTGACATTCAAAAGATATTTCAAATAAGCAGTTAACTTCATAGTAATATGCTTGATATGGCAACACAAACAAACACACATGCAATATGCCAAAGCAAAAAATGCAGTACTCAATCGAGGCAACCCAAAGAGAAAAAAATAACTAGAAAAATGCATGCTCTAATATGCAAGTGACTAATGCAACAAATTCAAAATGCAACTACTAGGTCCGGTTTGTTTAAAATGTCATACTAATCAACTCAAAGCATGCGGTAGTGCACGTATTCAAGTAAGCAGGAAATGACAACAATAGGAATGATGAACTGAACCTAATGCATGCAAAAATGGATACGAAGTATGGAAATTATATGAAACGAAAAATATGATGCTACCATGATCAGCATATAAATGAAAGTGAGAAAGAAATGGGGGTTAGAAGACATACACAATATTACAAGTGTTGCAAATTTTCCCTCGCACAAGAGGGTTCGAACGAATGTCCTAATTATACTAATTATTATAATACCATATGAATTAACTAAATTAATTAGCTATTACAAACTTGAATGAATCTATCTAATTAATTACACATACTAATATTAAAGTACTAAATTAATGGACTTGAATGGGAAATGAGGAGCCACAAGCACATAACCGAGAACATCCTCCAAGAAATCTCTCTATTTGCTGCCAGAATCTGTTCTGTTTGTAGTCAGAAAATTGTTCTGTTTTGGCCTCAAGCTCTAGTCTATTCTATTGTGAAAATGACACTGTTTGTACAAAATAAGGTGGTCGGCCAGCCTTGAAAAGTGGTCGATCGTACAAAGTAGTGGTTGGCCAACCATAGACTAAAATAGAGCAAAAACGTATTTCCAGGAGATGTTTATCCTCTCCGCCCTTCCATATCATGAAGATGATCAAGGGAGAAGTAGATTCGATTCACAAATCTTCAATTATTGCGAAGTTGTTGCGTGATGATCTATAAATCGATAGGACAAAAACTCAATAAAATGAAACAAAAGATGAATAACACCTCCTCCCTATCATGGAGTTACCTTGATGAAAGGGGTGGACATTGCTTCATGAATCATTGAACATTACTAAAAAGTATGCAATGGTCCACGACGTAATGGGTTCAATATAACGTCCGATTGAACCCAACTCAATTTTATTAACTTTTTTAATCCAATTTTATTAGCCTATTTTACATTACTTTTCCATTTCTTATCTTTTCTTCCTTTTTTGGCCAAAAGTGATGAATACGTCCACTAAGTCTAAAAGCAATAAAGATAGCAAGCATTGACTTAACTCAAGAAATGAGCTTTTCGAGCCTTTTTTATGGGGGAAATTACAAGTAAGTATCAAACTCATTTACAAGCGATAATGAATTCTAAGTCAAACCTAAAATGAGTGATAATGACTAGTCAAACTCAACGAGAGCGATAATGACTAATCAAACCCAAAATGACACTATAAGAATTCACACTTTTGGCGACCAATTTTAGTGACTAAAATTAATTTAGTCGCCAAAACTCATACCTTTGGCGACTAAAATTGGTATTGGTCGGCATTGGTTCAAAAATTAGCTATTAAATTTTTTTAGTCATTGTAAATTACTTATTGGCAACTAAAAAACAAATTAGTCGCTAAAAACTGCCATAGTAGGCGACTAATGAACATTTTAGTCGGCTTTAGTTTTGTTTTTTGGCTACTAAATTTTTTTAGTCACTGTAAACTACTTATTGGCGACTAAAAATTAAATTAGTCGCTAAAAACTGCTGTAATAGGTAACGAATTAACATTTTAGTCGTCGTAAACTCATTTTTGCCTACTAAAAATATGTAGTCGGTAAAAATCTCGCAAAGTGTTCGATATTTATGTTTGGCGACCAATCTTTTGTTGGTAAAAATTTATTTTGAACGACGAAAAAGAATTTTAGTTGTCGTATAAAAATATGTGGCTACTAAAATAGTTTAGTCGCCAAATAATTAAACATTATTTTACTTTTATCTTTTGCTACAAAAATTTTGGTAGGAAAAGGTTACTTTTAGTGACTAAATTGATTTTGTTGCCAATAAAACCAAAAAAATTTGGTGGGAAGATTAAATAGTACCGTGTATTTTCAGGCTATGTTTCCTTTTGTTTATTTATTTTTTTATTTCTCTGTATGTGTTGAATACACCAAAGGGAACACCCCACTCTCTTGCTCTCACTCTCGTCGACAACCCATCGATCATCTCCTCTCATCGACTAACCATTGGTCACCGTTGCTCACAGCCCCCGAACCACCACAGGTACATCGTCTGACACCCATTGAATTTGATTCAGGTTTCTCTCTCTCTCTCTCTCTCTCTCTCTCTCTCTCTCTCTTCGTCTCTCTTCCTTCTTCTATTTCCCCGTTTGAGTTTGATTTATGAGTTTCATTTATGGGAAATGAGTAAATGGTTTATGATTTTTGTTCTACATTTAGGGTTTTTTTTTTTTTGATGCAGAGGCTTTCAATATATCTGAAACAATTTTTATTTTGTAAATGAATCAAACTGTTGGGTTGAATCAAACGAATTTGTCAAAGTTTAGGTTGTAAACAGGTTTGGCAATGGTTGTCTTCCCTATTCGACCCAATCCCATAGATCAGAAATACGTTAACATTAGTTGAGCTATCTTGTAACTATAAGTTAATGTTCTTCACTTCATAATGTATACCAACTGGATAGGGGCAACACTCTGTTTTTGTTTGATTCAATTTATTCCCAATGTTTTGAACAATTTTCTGGTTAAACTATGAGTCAAACCTATAGATTCAAAACCGAATAGAAAACAAAGTACAATGAGCATGTGTTGAGTTGAAATATAGATGCTTTGTAGATTTCACATGAAAATGCATTACAGAATCATGGTCTTTAATTTTGCACCATCACGACTACAATTAAGTTCATGCCATCAATATCACATTGCCTCTAAAATTTAGAAAATTTATTGGGATGGGATATTGAGCGTGTAGAAGAAGAAAATTTAATGAATCCAAGTGGATCCTTCCATAAAATAATCAAAAGCCTGGTGCAATCCAATGATAGCTAGATTGAAATAGCGTCATGAGATAAATGAACACAGAAGTAAACTAAACAATGAGCAAAACTTTAGATAAGTCATGGTAACCAAACTAATTTGCATTATGTGCCCAAAAAGGATAATCAGCCTCTCCAAAAAATAGTGGGAGCAAGGCAGCATACCTACTACCTCTCATGGATCCTGCTAGGCTGCTATAAGCTTGTGCACTTGGTACAAACTTTTTTATATCCCCAAAAAACCATAGAGAGTATCATATGGGAATAGGCAAATCTCAAAGGAAAGGTCGGATGAAAAGTTTCCACAGACAAATTTGCAATTTTTCCCTTATATCAACTCATCTTAGTCTATGAGACAGGTTAATACAATGTATAGAAGTGATATAGAAAACATGGAATACCAATAGATAAATGTAGTTAAAATAGGGTGTGTATCACCAAAAATAGAATAACATTGTCATGAACAATATCCATAGCTCTACTCTCAAGAACTTATCCTTCAACAATAGATGAAAATCAAGGATAGAAACTCTACTATAACATAGTTAAGGCAACAAGATTTATTATGAATCAAAAACCAATAAAAATTTGAGTTAAAATGCAAAATTACCTCATCAAGGGGGTTCTCAAATTGGAGGTTCACACTCTCAGCATGTGCACGCATAACAGGAACTCTTATGCATGTGGTAGTTACTTTGACATTCATGTCATTCTATAATAGCAAATAAAATTATTATCAAAAGAAAAAGAAAAAATAAAAGTATATCATGCAGACTACGTAAATTGTCCAAGTCAATTAGAGACCTCAGCACACATATATACATAAATCTAAAGAAATATTGAGAATTAAATATAAAAAACGAAGTCTATATACTTACCTAGATTTTCCTGGTCTCTTTTGCTAGTTTCATTTCCCCTTCATTGTAGCCATTTGACAGGATAGGTGCATTGTGTGAGAAGAGATTAAAAGCATACTGCATGTAGTTGTATTAACAGGTAATTTGAACAATTAGATATAATAAATAATGATTAACCATTTATCTCAATTTTGAATTCAAGAAACATGAACAGATAGACAAACCTGTTGATTGAAGATATTACAGGTTGGAGGCTTTCCTTCCAGGACCTTACGGTAAAAATAAGAGAAAAAAAAAATTCAAATTTGAAGGATTGTCAAAGCTACTTATAATATATCAGGAAGAAAAAAAAATGAATAGTAGAGATGATATTAAGATGGGAGAAACAAAAAATTAAAGAATTGTACAAAAATTGTGCAAACAATGAACAGTAGAGATGATACGTTAAAGTTCATTGTTTATTACATACCCTTAACGTATCAATTCAAAACTTATGCTCCCAAGTTGTGAAAGTAAGATTTTAATGGGGTAATTTTTTGTGTCCCCCTTATTTTTAGAGAGGTTGTATTTGTGTTCCATGGGGAATCATTGGGTTCCCATATTTTGCATCTTTTTGTATATCTTTATCTTTAAGTACTGAAAACTAAATACTGCATGACATTAAAGGCAAAATTGGTGAAATAATTTTATTTTTGTAATATTCACTAAAGTGATAGACATTTTAATTTTTATTATATAATATAAATAACATACATCATTGTGTGTGATTTTTTTTAAAAAAATTTGTTTGTATTTTCTTTATACTCTTACTTCACCCAAATTGTCATCTTTTATGGCCATCCTCAAAAGTCCTAGTTAATCTTTACTTGACTTGTAGGGTTTAAAAGATGGACAAGAGTTGGATGATGATACGTGATAGGTTCAAAAGTAAAGAGTACCAACAAGGTGTTAAGTCATTTATTGACTTTGCTATGAAGGACTTAGGCCCACATGATGACATTCGTTGTCCGTGTGTCGATTTCTTGAATGGAACAAAACATAGTCGACAAGTTGTACGGCTACACTTGATTCAAAGAGGAATCGCTTGTTCTTATAGAACTTGGGTGCACCATGGGGAACGTGTTCCATTGCGTCATGATCAGCCTAGTGTGTCAAAAGATGCCGGTGAAAGAGATGGAGCTGAAATTTTTTACATTGACGATCATTTGGGTAAGTCGCCTACTATGTTGGAAGAGATTTACATGAGTGGCCTCATGGATGATCATATCGACGAAGAACCTAATAGCTCGGAGAGAGAAAACTTAGTAAAGTTCATTAGGTTGTTTGATGATGCTCGACGCAAAGTGTACTCGGAGTGTGAAAAGTTTTCTGTGTTGTCCTTCGTTATTAAGATGCTTCATATTAAGGTGTACAATAAATGGAGCAACAAATATTTCGATATGGTTATGCAAGTTTTCAAAGACATTCTCCCAAAGTGTCATGAAACTATTCCATGGACCCTTTAGGATTCGAAAAAGTTCTTACGTGAATTGGGTTTGGGATATGAGGCCATTCATGCATGCAAGAATGATTGTATTTTGTTTTGGAAAGACAACGCAAAACTGGATAATTGCCCTACATGTAAGGAGTCTAAATACAAGTTCACCAATGTGAGTGGTAAAAAGATTCCTCACAAAATATTGAGGTACTTTCCTTTCACACCGAGGTTGAAGAGATTGTACATGTCAAAAAAATCGCTGTAGATATGAGATAACATAAAGAGAAGCATGTAGATAATGGAATGTTAAGGCATCCAGCCGATGGTCAGGCATGGAAGGACTTTGATATGCAGCATCCTATGTTTGCTGTGGAACCCCGACATTTAAGGTTAGGGCTTGCCACGAATGGTTTCAATCTGTTTGGAAATATGAGCACATCGTATAGCATGTGACCCGTACTCTTAATGCCTTACAATCTCCCCCCATGGAAGTGTATGAAAGAGCCATTTCTGATGATGTCAATGCTTATTCCCGGTCCATCCGCCCCTGGAAGAGACATCGATGTTTACTTGCAACCATTAGTGGCAGAGTTAATGAATTTGTGGGAGCATGGTGTGCAAAAAATATGATGCCTCAAACGGTCAAATTTTTAAAATGAATGCAGCAGTCATGTGGACCATCAATGACTTCCCCGCATATGATACCATGTCTGGTTGGACTACAAAAGGTTACTTGGCTTGCCCTAATTGTAGCATGGATGCATCATCTCCGCGTTTGCGAAGTAAGATAGCATATATGGGTGCTCACCGCCACTTGCCCGAGAACCATATTTGGCAAAGAAGTAAGCTCTTCAATGGTCAAACTGAGCATCGGTCCAAACCTGTGGAGTTATCAGGAGAACAAATACTGCAGCAAATTGATTCGGGGACATACAGGCCGTATGGCAAGCATCCAAACAATCGAAAAAGGCAACGGTCAAAAAATCCACCTTCCAATTGGACAAAAAGAAGCATTATGTTCGACCTACCCTATTGGAAAATGCTAAAGCTTTGACACAACCTTGATGTCATGCACATCGAGAAGAATATATGTGACAATCTTCTTGGGACACTACTGAGCATTGATGGCAAGAACAAGGACGCGGATAAAGCACGCTTGGATCTAGAAGACATGCGGATATGAAAGGAGTTACACTTCAAGAGGCATTCCAGTGGCTCATTCGAGAAGCCTCCAGCATCGTACACACTATCTCTGGTAGAGAGACAAGGTTTTTGTGATTTCTTGAAATCGATTAAGTACCCTGATGGCTATGCAGCAAATATATCCAACTGTATCACTGCTCACGGTGGAAAATTAGCTGGGCTCAAAACTCATGACTATCATGTCCTTCTACAACAACTACTTCCAATTGGGATGCGTGGATACCTTTCCAAGGAGATTGGGACCACACTTTTTGAGTTGGGAAATTTTTTCAAATAGTTGTGCTCAAAGACATTGAAGGTGACTGATTTGGAGAAAATGAAGGAACAAATCGTACTTATACTTTGCAAGCTTGAGAAGATTTTTCCTCCTGCGTTTTTTGATGTCATGGTCCACTTGGCAATTCATTTGCCTCACGAGGCTATGCTTGGAGGGCCTGTGTAATATCGATGGATGTATCCCATTGAGAGGTAAGACCACGAGTTCCTGAACATCCCTATTTACATGTAGTAGATAATGTAAACATTAACATTCAAATCATATTGCCATGTAGGATGCTCGGACTTCTGAAAGGATTTGTTCGCAATAAAGCTCGGCCTGAAGGTTCCATTGCGGAGGCTTACATTTCAAAAGAGTGTACGACATTTTGTTCAATGTATTTAGACGGTATTGAAACGATGTTTAATCGGGAAGAACAGAACTATGACGAGGGTGACAACGGCCCGGGCTTGGCGATTTTCACACAAAATGTTTGTCCATTTGGTCTACTAACAAGGGAAACTGATGTGTCTGTAGCTGACATTGAAAGGGCTCATTGGTTTGTCCTACACAACAACTTAGAAGTGGAAGAATATATAGAGTACGCGTCGAACCTGTGACGTACTATATGTGACCTATATGCTTTTTTTTTTAGTAATCATTTTTCAAATTACTTATGAATTACATTGTCCTACGTAGGGAACGCAAGATGTTATTGAAACAACAACATAGAAGTGCCTGCGACATTGCCAAGATACAATGCAAAGAATTTCCTAAATGGTTCAAAGATTGCGTATGCTAAAATTCCTTATAGTGTAGTTTACACATCAACTTAAGTTATGTCAAAAATAACATGACAGTTTTTTCTTATGTAGATGAACCAATTGTGGCACAACAAGTCACCCGAAGCAACCGATGAGATGTGGTCACTGGCAAATGGTCCTAACGGCTTAGTGAACACATATTCGAGATGCATTTGTAATGGCGTACGATTCCGTGCTCGCGACTGTGACAACCGTCGTAAAACTCAAAATAGTGGATTGGTAGTGGAAAGGGACCATGAAGGCCAACTCATAAAGTTCTACGGCTACATTTGCAAAGTTTGGGAAATGACATATTTGTTTAGGCACCTTGTTGTTTTATTCCAATGTGAATGGTATAACACCAGTAGCAACAGAACTTTGTGTGTCGAACCACATTTCACTACTATTGATATACGAAGTCGATGATATAAAGATGACCCATTTGTGTTACCAAGTCAAGTGTAACAAGTTTTCTACGTGCATGATACGAAGTTAGGTGCCAATTGGAGAGTAGTAGAAAAGTTTCAACAACGAAGAATTTGGGATGTGCCCGAGGTGGATGTGCCACAACCTGATGATGTGTTCCAACAAGATGAAAGCACTAATGTTCTACCAACTGAGTCTATGGATGACAATGTGGTGTTGTGTCGAGATGATATTGCCACTGAAATTATTCCAATGGAAGTTTTGCAGTCTGATAACCGCGTACAACCCAAGGTTGGTATGGATGATGCCTTCATATGTGATGATGAAGATGAACCGACAATGGAGGGTGACAATGAAGAAGAAGATGAGCTTGATAGTGATTTTGATATAGATGTGGACATAGAATGTTGATGTACGGGTTCTAAATTTGGATGTGTGATAGAGTCTTGATGTATGGGTTCTAAATTTCGATGTGTGTTCTTGGTAGTTGTTGTTTTGTCTTTTTGTCCTTCTGTTGATGTAATGCGGAAAGGGATGAAGGAGATTGTTGTTCTTTATGTGTTATGCAATTAGATGAGAGTTTAGTCCTTTTGTTTATGTTGTTCTTCATGTCATCATGTTGAGCTATATTGTGAACTTTTTCGCAATGTTGAACCTCTTAAATTGATGAATCTTTGCATTTGACATTTATGCTTAACATCAGTTTATGTATAACACTTTTATTTGACAATCATTATCAATTTTTTTCCTATTGTTGTCTTGTTGTAATTTTGTAAATACTTTAGCTTCTGTAAACAATCCATATTGGTCATAATATCGATGCTGCATGTGATGCTTTTACTTAATATATCATGTTTGCAGCTATTTTGCAAGTACTAACATGGTTCTTGGGATGAAAATAGGGCGGCGTAAGCAAACAACAACTGACCCCATAGCATCACCCTCAGGAACATCTGCACATGTCATTGTCACACCACAGACTTTATCCGATGAGACACAACCGCCAGATGACACACAAACATTTGTGGAAGAGACATAGGTGCACGACGTAGGTAAGACCATTGAACTTAAGTAAATGATTTTTCTTCATCTAGAAATACAAGTTCTTGCATGTATAAAAAAAATTATAGTCCCCTAGAAAATTTGCTGATAAAATTTAAAATTTAATATTAATTATTGTCGATTATATGTTTGGGGCACTATTTACAATTTGAAGGCCTTACACTTGTTGCCCCTTCTTGAGCAGGGAAAAGTACATCAATTCGTGTACGTGGTCCTACCCTTAGAAAAGGAGTGCAAAAAAGGATTACAAGCAAAAAATTGGAGAAATTACATGTTTATGTCAATCGCATGCTAAATGCACTCAAGTAAGGGAACGCCACCCCTGCAACAAATGAGTTGGGCTTGCAGATAAGGCGGTTGTGCCCTCTAAAGGATGTGAAGTCATGGAAGAAAATTGATAAGAGCATCAAAGATGTAGTAGTACAAGTTGTGCTAGTAATTACTAACCTTAAACTAAATGTCTTCATTATGTAAAGATGCAATTGATGCATTCAATTTCTATAATACGTCACACACTTATGCTTGCAGGACAAGTGTGAAATTGGGGAGGATTTTCATACTGATCAACAAGCTCAAGAGATCGTTGATACGAAGGTGTATCTCTTATACAAGGATTGAAGGTACACCCTGAAGCAACACTTCAAAAAACTTGTAGAAGAGGGTGTTGATGACCCATATAGTCATCCTCCTATAGGAGTTTGCTTAGATGATTGGAAACACATGATTGATGTGGCTTGGAAGGATGCATCTCATTTGGTAACAAACAAATATAAATGAGTCTATTACTTTATTTGTGTATTATGCATTGATATCTACTAATTCTTTCATAATTCCTTTTTTTCAGAAACGCTCTAAAGCTGGTAAAGCAAACCGGAGTTTGCTACCATACAATCACACCAATAGATCTCGCTCCTTTCCAATCGCAATGTCGCTCATGGTGAGCTAGATGCATTTGGAACATATTTCTCATCACTTATATATGTAAGATGAAAGTCATGGCTGCTATTGTGACGAATTAATTTTGTTATTTGAAACTAACAGGTAGATGAAAATGGGGAGTTGGATTTTCTGAAATTTTATTCCAAATCACACAAATCGAAGAAAACAAACGAATAGATTGACCCCAAATGTGGTGAGCTACATGTAAGGAGTAAACTTTTTGTGCCAATTGTATTTAATATTAATTCCTATCTTAGCACAAATTTGAATGTGATTCTTTGTGCCTTTGTTGAATAGTCTAATTTTTTGTGGTAATGACAGGATACGATGGTGCATCTACAAGCGACAGCCACAGATGCGGGGATCCCATTGACACAGAAGGAACTGTCACGGCAGGTGCTTGGCCAGAGAAAGAATTACTTGCGTGGATTTGGGATTGGCCCACAACCCTATTCGCCATCTGATACTGTGGCATGATCTCATGACAAACAAATGGAGGCAATGCGATCTGAGATTGAGGTTCTTCAAGAAAATTTGATGAACGAGAAAGAAGAGCGCCACAGAGATCGTGAAGAGATGATGAGAGAGAGAGAGAGAGAGAGGAGTTGATGAAAGAAGTAGAAGAAGGAAAAAAACAAGGGAGGCGCAACAAAAACAACTTAATCATTGAACTCTATGGTTTTACGACTCTCAACACTATTGAAGGGTTCAGACAGTCATCGTCGTATTTGGTAAGAAAATTTTTATTCATAATATACTAACACTTATACAAACTTAGATTTACATATTCACTAAACAATACTATCTCTTCATTGTTAAGAATAAGGACAAGCTAAGATCATGCAATTGGTAAGAATTAAAATACGAGTACTCTTAATCTTCACATAGGACTTGTCACAACTGACGGAACATAATTTGGACCCGTAGGTAGAGAGTTAGAGCCGAATACGTCCAAAACTTAGTCGAAAAAGGGCGTTTCGGGGGCGAAAAACCAAAACAGCCCCTGAACCACCATGTGGCTCACACGGACAGTTCCCCATGACAAATAGGACTTGTGAGAATTGACGGAACGTAATTCGGACCCGTAGGTTGGGAGTTTGAGCCGAATACCCCCTAAACTTAGTTGAAAAAGGGCGTTTCGGGGGTGAAAAATCAAAACAGCCACCGAACGACCAAGTGGCTCACACGGATAGCTTTGCCATGACAAATAGGACTTGTGAGAATTGACGGAACGTAATTCGGACTCATAGGTTGCGAGTCAGAGCCGAATACGTCCAAAACTTAGTCGAAAAAGGGCATTTCGGGGGCGAAAATTCAAAACAGTCGCTGAATGACCGTGTGGCTCATGTAAATAGCTTCACCATGACAAATAGGACTTGTGAGAACTGACAGAACGTAATTCGGACCATAGGTTGGGAGTTCAAGCCGAATACGGCCTAAACTTAGTTGAAAAAGGGCGTTTCGGGGGCGAAAAATCAAAATAGCCACCGAACTACAATGTGGCTCGCACGGACAGATCCCCCATGAAAAATAGGACTTGTGAGAATTGACGGAACGTAATTCAGACCCGTAGGTTGGGAGTTAGAGCCAAATACACCCTAAACTTATTTGAAAAAGGGCGTTTCGAGGGCGAAAAATCAAAACAGGCCCCGAAGCACCATGTGGTTCGCACAGACTATTCCCCCATGACAAATAGGACTTGTGAGAATTGACGGAACGGAATTCGGACTAGTAGGTTGGGAGTAAGAGCCGAATACGCCCTAAACTTAGTCGAAAAATGACATTTCAACGGCGAAAAATCAAAACAACCCCCGAACCACTGTGTGGCTCACACAGATAGTTCCCCCATGACAAATAGGACTTGTGAGAATTGACGGAACCTAATTTGGACCCGTAGGTTGGGAGTTTGAGCCAAATACACCCTAAACTTAGTCGAAAAAGGGCATTTGGGGGCCGAAAAATCAAAATAGACCCCGAACGACCGTATGTCTCACACAAACAGTTCTGCCTTCTGCCATGACAAATAGGACTTGTGAGAATTGACGGAACGTAAGTCAGACTCGTAGGTTGGGAGTTAATGCCGAATACGCCCAAAACTTAGTCGAAAAAGGGCGTCTCGACGGCAAAAAATCAAAACAGCCGCCGAACGACCGTGTGGCTCACACGGACAGTTCCCCCA
This sequence comes from Camellia sinensis, assembly GCF_055761805.1. Classification (NCBI taxonomy): domain Eukaryota; kingdom Viridiplantae; phylum Streptophyta; class Magnoliopsida; order Ericales; family Theaceae; genus Camellia; species Camellia sinensis. The sequence goes on along the minus strand of NC_138961.1, from coordinate 68,092,963 downwards.
TGACAAATATGACTTATGAGAATTAACAGAACATAATTCGGACCTGTAGGTTGGGAGTTAGAACCAAATACGCCCTAAACTTAGTCAAGAAAGGGCGTTTCGGTGGCAAAAGATCAAAACAGCCCCCAAACCACCGTGTTGATCACACAGACGGTTCCCTCATGACAAATAGGACTTGTGAGAATTGACGGAACATAATTCGGACCCATAGGTTGGGAGTTTGAGCCGAATATCCCCTAAACTTAGTCGAAAAAAGGCATTTCACGGGAAAAAAATCAAAACAGCCCCCGAACCACTGTGTGGCTCACACAGATAGCTTCGCCATGACAAATAGGACTTGTGAGAATTGACGGAACGTAATTCGCACCTGTAGGTTGGGAGTCAAAGCCGAATATGCCCTAAACTTAATCGAAAAAGGACGTTTTGGGGGCGAAAAATCAAAACAGCGCCCGAATCACCGTGTGGCTCTCACGGACAGTTCCCCCATGACAAATAGGACTTGTGAGAATTGACGGAACGTAATTCGGACCCGTAGGTTGGGAGTTAGAGCCGAATATGTCCAAAACTTTGTCGAAAAAGGGCGTTTCGGGGGTGAAAATTCAAAAGAGTCCCTGAACGACTGTGTGACTCACACGAATAGCTTCACCATGACAAATAGGACTTGTGAGAATTGGCAAAATGTAATTCGGAACCGTAGGTTGGGAGTTAGAGCCGAATACGCCCTAAACTTAGTCGAAAAAGAGTGTTTTAGCGGCGAAAATTCAAAACAGCCTCTGAACCACTGCGTGGCTCACACAGACAGTTCCCCCATGACAAATTGGATTTGTGAGAATTAACGGAACGTAATTCGGACCCGTAGGTTGGGAGTTAGAGCCGAATACGCCCTAAACTTAGTCGAAAAAGGGCGTTTCAAGGGCGAAAATCAAAACAGCCCCCGAACCACCGTGTCGCTCACACAGACAGTTCCCCTACGACAAATAGCACTTATGAGAATTGACGGAACGAAATTCGGACCCATAGCTTGGGAGTTCGAGCCGAATACCCCCTAAACTTAGTCGAAAAAGGGCGTTTCGGCGGCGAAAAATCAAAACAACCCCCGAACGATCATGAGGCTCCCAAGGATAGCTTTGCCATGACAAATAGGACTTGTGAGAATTGATGGAACGTAATTCAGACCCGTAGGTTGAGAGTTTGAGCCGAATACAGCCTAAACTTAGTCGAGAAAGGGCATTTCGGGGGCATAAAATAAAAAATGCCCCTGAACGACCACGTGCCTACAACAAATAGTTCTGCCATGACAAATACGACTTGTGAGAATTGACGGAACGTAATTCGGACACGTCGGTTGGGAGTTCGAGCCGAATACGCCCTAAACATAGTCGAAAAAGGGCGTTTTGGGGGCAAAAAATGAAAACAGTTACCGAACGATTGTGTGGCTCACACGGACAGTTCCCCCATGACAAATAGGACTTGTGAGAATTGACGGAACGTAATTCAGACCCGTAGGTTGGGAGTTTGAGCCGAACACACCCTAAACTTACTTGAAAAAGGGCGTTTCATGGGCGAAAAATTAAAACAGCCCTTGAACGACCGTGTGGCTCACACAGATTGCTTCGCCGTGACAAGTAGGACTTGTGAGAATTGATGGAACGTAATTCGGACCCGTAGGTCTGGAGTTAGAGCCGAATACGCTCTAAACTTAGTCGAAAATGGGTGTTTCGGGGGTGAAAAATCAAAACAGCCCCCGAACGACCCTATGGCTCATAAAGATAGCTTTGTCATGAGAAATAGGACTTGTGAGAATTGACGGAACGTAATTCGGAACCGTAGGTCGGGAGTTAGAACCGAATACGCCGTAAACTTAGTCGAAAAAGGGCGTTTCGGGGGCAAAAAATCAAAACAACCCCCGAAGCACCGTGTCGCTCACACAGACAGTTCCCCCATGAGAAATAGGACTTATGAGAATTGACAGAACGTAATTTGGACCCGTAGGATGGGAGTTTGAGCCGAATACCCCCTAAACTTAGTCGAAATGGGGCATTTCGGGGGTGAAAAATCAAAACAGCCCCAAAACCACCGTGCGGCTCACACGGACAGTTTCTCCATGACAAATAGGACTTTTGAGAATTGACGGAACGTAATTCGAATCCAAAGGTTGGGAGTTAGAGCCGAATACGCCCTAAACTTAGTCGAAAAAGGGCGTTTCGGGGGCGAAAAATCAAAACAACCACCGAACTACAATGTGGCTCGCACGAACAGATCCCCCATGGAAAATAGGACTTGTGAGAATTGATGGAACGTAATTCAGACCCATAGGTTGGGAGTTAGAGCCGAATACTCCCTAAACTTAGTTGAAAAAGGTCGTTTCGGGGCGGCAAATCAAAACAACCCCCGAACCACCATATGGCACACACAGACAGTTCCCCCATGACAAATAGGACTTGTGAGAATTGACGGAACGGAATTCAGACCAGTAGGTTGGGAGTTTGTGTAATAACCCTCACGCTATCCTAACCATACTCATATGCATTCATGTGATTCTGTCTTGTAAACTTGCAATTCAAGTCTTGTCCTTGTTCGTTTAAGTGTTACAGCATGTTTTGTACCCTGCTTGGTATGAGTTTAGCCGAGGGCGTCTTTAGTCTAGAACTTCCTCAGAACCACTTTGTTTGACCTCTACCTTCGCTTTGACATACTGGCCGAGATATCATTATCTAGGCCGAGGTGTTCATCACCAAGGCCGAGGTTTGAATTATCTAGGCCGAGATGTTACCTTTGCACCAAAGTGATCTTGTCCCGGAGAGGTATGACCTAGACCGAGGTGTGGCACATCTAGGCCAAGGTGTGGCACAGCTTAGTCAAGTGTTGTCCTTCCTAGCCGAGGTCATTGTTCCCTACTTGCCGATGTCTTGTTCTTAGCCGAGATCATTACTCGCCAGGGTGCCCATGCCGTCTTGCTTGTTGAACACACTTTGTCATAGTTTTGTCTTGTCACTCAGCCACCTTTCTGTGTAGCACCAACCAGCCGCTGCCACGTGCCTCTGTAGAGGGTTAAGTCAGCCAGCAGACTTAGAAATGTATCATTTGCTATATGTCTTTGTTTGTGAGGAGAGAGAAGCTCTAGAAGAAGAAGAAGTTTAGAGTGAGAGAGTGGGTTTCAAGCTTGATTCCTAGAGATCAAACCATTAGATTCTTGTATTGAGGTTAGATTCTTGATCTACTCTTGTCATTCTTATTGATCATCTAGCTGCATTGCATGATCGAACCCGTTTTGCATGTCATGCATCGATTTAAATTTGGTTTTAGATAGAGAAAATGGTGTTCATGTGTTCTTGAAAGAAAGGCCTTGTTTGATCTGAAAGTTTGCATTAAGTTTCATGTTTTTGTGTTTGTTCTCACTAGATCCTTGAATATGGGTTCCCAGGTCCATGTTTTTGAACTCATAGCATGAAATCTCAGATTTTGTAATAGCAAATCACGATATTTGCATTCATCTTCCTCATATTCATGTTCATCTTGTTCTTCAAGGAAGGGAAACCCAGATTTTTCCCGACTTCATTCCTTTGAATGTGACCATCGAGGCCACACCTCGGCCAAGGGATGTAGAACCCCGGCCTAGACCTGGTAGTCGCCCAACATGTTTTCCCGAGATAAAGAATTGTGTTTGTTCTGATTTGACTTAGTCTTGGGGAATGCCGAGATCATCTGCATGCATGTGAAACTTGTTTGAAAGTGCATTCAATAGACTTTGCCATGTGTTTGTAGGGTTTGGACTTGCCTCGACACCGACGTTTGAAGAACTAAGTGAGTGGTATTTTTATTAAAGCTATGTTATAATGCTTTGATAAAAGTCTTGTTTGCTTCGTTTTAGAAAGTAATTGTAAAGCATGAATGGTTATTCCTAATTGGAAAATATATTTATATTGTTTTGATGACATTCTTGGAAGTCCGTACGTACTAAGGGACTATAAGCACTTGTAGCACAAAGTTTGGAAGTCCATACGTGCTAAGGGACTATAAGCACTTGTAGCACAAAGTTTGGAAGTCCGTACATGCTAAGGGACTACAAGCACTTGTAGCACAAAGTTTGGAAGTCCATACGTGCTAAGGGACTATAAGCACTTGTAGCACAAAGTTTGGAAGTCCGTACGTGCTAGGGGACTCTAAGCATTAGTTGCACAAGTCCTTAGTGTCCGGGGACTATAATGCAACGACACCATTGAATTGAGATATCTCACTTGCCTTGCCTTGTCTTGTCTTGTTTGCCACTGACGGTTTACCGCGTGGGTTTTGTTGCCGAGATGTCATCACTTGTATTATAATGATGTTAGTAAGCATCCTTTGAAACTTGACAGATTTGGAAGATGGACTTGGTTCATCCCTTGACTTGTACCAACTATGTTATGTATTGTTTGATAAAGAGAGTCATGCAAACCCCTTTATTTCTTATACCATTCACTGAGTATCCAAGCTCACCGTCTCTATATATATATGTAGGTGATGAGCAGGAAGGCGGTGACGCCTAGGTGTAACTCGCAAGCTTGTTTTGGGTTTTTGGTTATGTCGGCCTAACTTGTATTCATGTCGGCCGTCTTGAAAATTATGCTTCTCGGCTTATAATGCTTGTAATTTACACCTGTCAGCTGGAGAAGCCTTTTGATCAAGATATAAATGTATTTTGTACTTTATTGTATTTGTATCCAAGTTGTAATGATATGTAAAGTTGTATGCCATTCCATGTAACTTACGCACTGCTCTTCTGAACCACTTGTATTTTAAGATTATTGCTTTCACACTTGTGAGCCCCATATATAATTATACTCTGTTTGTGTGTGAATTTTGAAAGTTAGCCTTCGGTAATCTCGGATTACTGGCCATCACGGCACTAAACTACTAGGGGCGGTTTAGGGTCGTGACAGATTGGTATCACCCAGGTAAAGCAAACTCGGTAGCCCACGCCTTGAGTAGGAAGTCAGTGGGAAATTTGGTGTGCCTAACCATGATTTCAGTGGAGCCGACTACTATTGGGGAAGTAAAGGCAAGGCAAATGGAGGATGGATTCCTAAAGAAAGTAGCCGACGAGATTACCACCAAGCCGAAGTCGGGTTACACCCTTGAGAATGGAGTGCTTAAGTTTGAAGGAAGATTGTGCATGGCCGACGTCCCAGAATTGAAAAGAAGGATTTTGCAAGACTCTCATGGATCTAGATTTGCAGTTCATCCAGGGAACACCAAGATGTATCAAGATGTAAAACAGACCTTTTGGTAGCCGAATATGAAAAGAGAGATAGCCGAGTTCGTGTCTCAGTGTTTGTGTTGTCAACAAGTGAAAGCGGAACATCAGAGGCCGGCAGGACTTCTCCAACCTTTGCCGATTCCTCAGTGGAAATGGGAAGACATCTCCATAGACTTCGTGACTGGGTTGCCGAAGACACAGAAAGGGATGGATTCGATTTGGGTTATAATCGACAGGTTAACTAAGTCAGCGCATTTCTTGCCGGTTAGGACTTTGTTCAGTGCCGATCGACTTGCTGTGTTGTATATGAATGAGATCGTTAGACTTCATGGTGTGCCGATGTCCATCGTGTCAGACCGAGATCCAAAATTTGTTTCTAGATTTTGGCAGAGTTTATAAAGGGCTTTGGGGACCGAATTGAGGTTTAGTACAGCTTTTCATCCGCAGACCAATGGCCAAATAAAGAGAACAATTCAAACACTTGAAGATATGCTTAGACTGTGTGTATTAGACTTCAAGGGAAGCTGGGAAGTGCATTTGCCATTAGTTGAGTTCGCTTACAACAACAGCTACCAAGCTAGCATTGGCATGACGCCGTATGAAGCCTTGTATGGGAGAAAGTGCAGATCGCCGATATGTTGGACCGAGGTAGGAGATAAAGCTTTGATCAGCCCTGATTTAGTTCAAAGGACAACCGAAAAGATTAAGCTTATCCAACAGAGGATCAGAACCGCTCAGAGTCAACAGAAGAGTTACGCCGACCAGAGAAGGAAGGAGTTAGAATTCGAAGTAGGGGATCATGTGTTCCTGAAAACCTCGCCGATGAAAGGAGTTTCAAGATTTGGGAAGAAGGGTAAATTGGCACCCCGTTACATTGGACCATTTGAAATCCTTGAGAAAGTTAACCCGGTTGCCTACAGACTTGCTTTACCACCGAGAGTAAGTCAAGTTCATAATATGTTTCATATCTCGATGTTGAGAAGGTATATACGAGATCCACTACATGTGATCGATCATTCGGGATTATGGTTGATGAAGGCCTAAGCTGTGAACAAGAGCCAATACGCATCATCGATAGACAAGTGAGACGATTGAGAAATAAGGCAATACCGATGGTGAAGATCGAATAGAAAGAGCATTACGGCAAGGATGCTACGTGGGAAATGGAAGGGGAAATGAAAGTCCGATACCCAGAGTTATTCTCGAACCAAGGTAACTCAAGTTTGGGGACCAAACTTCTTTAACGAGGGTAGGATGTAATAACCCTCACGCTATCCTAACCATACTCATATGCATTCATGTGATTCTGTCTTGTAAACTTGCAATTCGAGTCTTGTCCTTGTTCGTTTAAGTGTTACAGCATGTTTTGTACCCTGCTTGGTATGAGTTTAGCCGAGGGCGTCTTTAGTCTAGAACTTCCTCGGAACCACTTTGTTTGACCTCTACCTTCGCTTTGACATACTGGCCGAGATGTCATTATCTAGGCCGAGGTGTTCATCACCAAGGCCGAGGTTTGAATTATCTAGGCCGAGATGTTACCTTTGCACCAAAGTGATCTTGTCCCGGAGAGGTATGACCTAGACCGAGGTGTGGCACATCTAGGCCAAGGTGTGGCACAGCTTAGTCAAGTGTTGTTCTTCCTAGCCGAGGTCATTGTTCCCTACTTGCCGATGTCTTGTTCTTAGCCGAGATCATTACTCGCCAGGGTGCCCATGCCGTCTTGGTTGTTGAACACACTTTGTCGTAGTTTTGTCTTGTCACTCAGCCACCTTTCTGTGTAGCACCAACCAGCCGCTGCCACGTGCCTCTGTAGAGGGTTAAGTCAGCCAGCAGACTTAGAAATGTATCATTTGCTATATGTCTTTGTTTGTGAGGAGAGAGAAACTCTAGAAGAAGAAGAAGTTTAGAGTGAGAGAGTGGGTTTCGAGCTTGATTCCTAGAGATCAAACCATTAGATTCTTGTATTGAGGTTAGATTCTTGATCTACTCTTGTCATTCTTATTGATCATCTAGCTGCATTGCATGATCGAACCCGTTTTGCATGTCATGCATCGATTTAAAGTTGGTTTTAGATAGAGAAAATGGTGTTCATGTGTTCTTGAAAGAAAGGTCTTGTTTGATCTGAAAGTTTGCATTAAGTTTCGTGTTTTTGTGTTTGTTCTCACTAGATCCTTGAATATGGGTTCCCAGGTCCATGTTTTTGAACTAATAGCATGAAATCTCAGATTTTGTAATAGCAAATCACGATCTTTGCATTCATCTTCCTCATATTCATGTTCATCTTGTTCTTCAAGGAAGGGAAACCCAGATTTTTCCCGACTTCATTCCTTTGAATGTGACCATCGAGGCCACACCTCGGCCAAGGGATGTAGAACCCCGGCCTAGACCTGGTAGTCGCCCAGCATGTTTTCCTGAGATAAAGAATTGTGTGTGTTCTGATTTGACTTAGTCTTGGGGAATGCCAAGATCATCTGCATGCATGTGAAACTTATTTGAAAGTGCATTCAATAGACTTTGCCATGTGTTTGTAGGGTTTGGACTTGCCTCGACCCCGACGTTTGAAGAACTAAGTGAGTGGTATTTTTAATAAAGCTATGTTATAATGCTTTGATAAAAGTCTTGTTTGCTTCGTTTTAGAAAGTAATTGTAAAGCATGAATGGTTATTCCTAATTGGAAAATATATTTATATTGTTTTGATGACATTCTTGGAAGTCCATACGCGCTAAGGGACTATAAGCACTTGTAGCACAAAGTTTGGAAGTCCGTACGTGCTAAGGGACTATAAGAACTTGTAGCACAAAGTTTGGAAGTCCGTACGTGCTAAGGGACTATAAGCACTTGTAGCACAAGTCCTTAGTGTCCGGGGACTATAATGCAACGACACCATTGAATTGAGATATCTCCCTTGTCTTGTCTTGTTTGCCACTGACGGTTTACCGCATGGGTTTTGTTGCCAAGATGTCATCACTTGTATTATAATGATGTTAGTAAGCATCCTTTGAAACTTGACAGATTTGGAAGATGGACTTGGTTCATCCCTTGACTTGTACCAACTATGTTATGTATTGTTTGATAAAGATCTTGAATACCAGTCATGCAAACCCCTTTATTTCTTATACCATTCACTGAGTATCCAAGCTCACCCTCTTTATATATATATGTAGGTGATGAGCAGGAAGGCGGTGACGCCTAGGTGTGACTCGCAAGCTTGTTTTGGGTTTTTGGTTATGTCGGCCTAACTTGTATTCATGTCGGCCGTCTTGAAAATTATGCTTCTCGGCTTATAATGCTTGTAATTTACACATGTCGGCTGGAGAAGCCTTTTGATCAAGATGTAAATGTATTTTGTACTTTATTGTATTTGTATCCAAGTTGTAATGATATGTAAAATTATATGCTATTCCATGTAACTTACGCATTGCTCTTATGGACCACTTGTATTTTAAGAATATTGCTTCCGCACTTGTGAGCCCCATATATAATTATACTCTGTTTGTGTGTGAATTTTCAAAGTTGGGCTTCGGTAATCTCGGATTACTGGCCATCACGGCACTAAACTACTAGGGGCGGTTTGGGGTCGTGACAGTTTGAGCCGAATTCGCCGTAAACTTAGTCGAAAAATGACATTTCAGGGGCGAAAAATCAAAACAGCCCCCGAACCACTGTGTGGCTCACACGGACAGTTCCCCCATGACAAATAGCACTTGTGAGTATTGACGGAACCTAATTCGGACCCGTAGGTTGGGTGTTTGAGCCGAATACGCCTTAAAGTTAGTCGAAAAAGGGCATTTCGGGGGCGAAAAATCAAAATAGCCCCCGAACGATCGTGTGTCTCACACAAATAGTTCTGCCTTCTGCCATGACAAATAGGACTTGTGAGAATTGACGGAACGTAAGTCGGACTCGTAGGTTGGGAGTTAGAGCCGAATACGTCCAAAACTTAGTCGAAAAAGGGCGTCTCGACGGCAAAAAATCAAAACAGCCGCCAAACAACCGTGTGGCTCACACGGACAGTTCCCCCATGACAAATATGACTTATGAGAATTGACGGAACGTAATTGGGACCTGTAGGTTGGGAGTTAGAACCGAATACGCCCTAAACTTAGTCAAGAAAGGGCGTTTCGGGGCCAAAATATCAAAACAGCCCCCAAACCACCGTGTTGATCACACAGACGGTTCCCTCATGACAAATAGGACTTGTGAGGATTGACGGAACGTAATTCGGATCCGTAGGTTGGGAGTTTGAGCCAAATACCCCCTAAACTTAGTCGAAAAAGGGCATTTCGCGGGCAAAAAATCAAAACAGCCCCCGAACCACTGTGTGGCTCACACGGATAGCTTCACCATGACAAATAGGAATTGTGAGAATTGACGGAACGTAATTCGCACCTGTAGGTTGGGAGTCAAAGCCGAATACGCCCTAAACTTAATCGAAAAAGGACGTTTTGGGGGCAAAAAATTAAAACAGCGCCCGAATCACTGTGTGGCTCTCACGGACAGTTCCCCCATGACAAATAGGACTTGTGAGAATTGACGGAACGTAATTCGGACCCATAGGTTGGGAGTTAGAGCCGAATATGTCCAAAACTTTGTCGAAAAAGGGCGTTTCGAGGGTGAAAATTCAAAAGAGTCCCTGAACGACTGTGTGACTCACATGAATAGCTTCACCACGACAAATAGGACTTGTGAGAATTGGCAAAATGTAATTCGGAACTGTAGGTTGGGAGTTAGAGCCGAATACGCCCTAAACTTAGTCGAAAAAGAGTGTTTTAGGGGCGAAAATTCAAAACAGCCTCCGAACCACTGCGTGGCTCACACAAACAGTTCCCCCATGACAAATAGGATTTGTGAGAATTGATGGAACATAATTCGGACCCGTAGGTTGGGAGTTAGAGCCGAATATGCCCTAAACTTAGTCGAAAAAGGGCGTTTCGAGGGCGCTAATCAAAACAGCTCCCGAACCACAGTGTGGCTCACACGGACAGTTCCCCTATGACAAATAGCACTTATGAGAATTGACGGAACGAAATTCGGACCCTTAGCTTGGGAGTTCGAGCCGAATACCCCCTAAACTTAGTCGAAAAAGGGCGTTTCGGCGGTGAAAAATCAAAACAACCCCCGAACGACTATGTGGCTCCCAAGGATAGCTTCGCCATGACAAATAGGACTTGTGAGAATTGATGGAACGTAATTCAGACCCGTAGATTGAGAGTTTGAGCCGAATACAGCCTAAACTTAGTCGAAAAAGGGCATTTTGGGGGCGTAAAATAAAAAATGCCCCTGAACGACCATGTGTCTACAACAAATAGTTCCGCCATGACAAATACGACTTGTGAGAATTGACGGAACGTAATTCGGACATGTCGGTTGGGAGTTCGAACCGAATACGCTCTAAACTTAGTCGAAAAAAGGCGTTTTGGGGGCGAAAAATGAAAACAGTCACCGAACGATTGTGTGGCTCACACGGACAGTTCCCCCATGACAAATAGGACTTGTGAGAATTGACGGAACGTAATTCAGACCCGTAGGTTGGGAGTTTCAGCCGAACACACCCTAAACTTAGTCGAAAAAAGGCGTTTCATAGGCAAAAAATTAAAACAGCCCTTGAACGACCGTGTGGCTCACACAGATTGTTTCGCCATGACAAGTAGCACTTGTGAGAATTGATGGAACGTAATTCGGACCCGTAGATCTGGAGTTAGAGCCGAATATGCCCAAAAATTAGTCGAAAATGGGCGTTTCGGGGGTGAAAAATCAAAACCGCCCCCGAACGACCCTGTGGCTCATAAAGATAGCTTTGTCATGAGAAATAGGACTTGTGAGAATTGATGGAACGTAATTCGGAACCGTAGGTCGGGAGTTAAAACCGAATACGCCGTAAACTTAGTCGAAAAAGGGCGTTTCGAGGGCAAAAAATCAAAACAACCCCCGAAGCACCGTGTCGCTCACACAGACAGTTCCCCCATGAGAAATAGGACTTGTGAGAATTGACAGAACGTAATTCGGACCCGTAGGATGGGAGTTCGAGCCGAATACCCCCTAAACTTAGTCGAAATGGGGCATTTCGGGGGTGAAAAATCAAAACAGCCCCAAAACCACCGTGTGGCTCACACGGGCAGTTTCGCCATGACAAATAGGACTTTTGAGAATTGACGGAACGTAATTCGAACCCATAGGTTGGGAGTTAGAGCCAAATACGCCCTAAACTTAGTCGAAAAAAGGCGTTTTGGGGGCGAAAAATCAAATCAGCCCCCGAACGACCGTGTGGCTCACACGAACAGTTCCCCCGTAAAAAATAGGACTTGTGAGAATTGACGGAACGTAATTTGAACCCGTAGGTTGGGAGTTAGAGCCGAATACTCCCTAAACTTAGTCGGAAAACGGCGTTTCGGGGGCAAAAAATCAAAACAACCCCCGAACCACCATATGGCACACACGGACAGTTCCCCCATGACAAATAGGACTTTTGAGAATTGAAAAAACGTAATTCGAACCTGTAGGTTGGGAGTTTGAGCCAAATATGTCTTAAACTTAGTCAAAAAAAGGCGTTTCGGGGGCGAAAAATCAAAAGAGCCCCCAAACGACTGTGTGGCTCACACGGACAGTTCCCCCATGACAAATAGAACTTGTGAGAATTGACGGAATGTAATTCGGACCCGTAGGTTGGGAGTTAGAGCCGAATACGCCTTAAAGTTAGTTGAAAAATGACGTTTCGGGGGCAAAAAATCAAAACAGCCCTCGAACGACCATGTGGCTCACACAGACAGTTCCCCCACGACAAATAGGACTTGTGAGAATTAATGGATTCTAATTCGGACCCATAGGTTCGGAGTTAGAGCCGAATACGCCCCAAACTTAGTTTAAAAAAGGCGTTTCGGGGGCGAAAAATCAAAACAGCCTCTGAACAACCATGTGCTCACACAGACAGTTCCCCCATGACAAATAGGACTTCTGAGAATTGACGGAACGTAATTCGGACCCGTTGGTCAGGAGTTAGAGCCGAATACACCCTAAACCTAGTCGAAAAAGGTCATTTCGGGGGTAAAAAATCAAAACAGCCCCCAAACCACTGTGTGGCTCACATAGATAGTTCCCCTATGACAAATAGCACTTGTGAGAATTTATAGAATGTAATTCGGGCCCGTAGGTTGGGAGTTAGATCCGAATACGCCCTAAACTTAGTCGAAAAAGGGCGTTTCGGGTGCGTAAAATCAAAAAAGCCCCCGAACAACCGTGTAGGTCATAGAGATAGCTTCGTCATAATAAATTGGACTCGTGAGAATTTACAAAACGTAATTCGGACTCGTAGGTTGGGAGTTAGAGCCGAATACGCTCTAAACTTAGTCGAAAAAGGACGTTTTGGGGGCGAAAAATCAAAACAACCCCCGAACCACGTTGTGGCTCACAGGGACAGTTCCCCCATGAAAAATAGGACTTGTGAGAATTGAAAAAACGAAATTTGGACCCGTAGGTTGGGAGTTTGTGCCGAATACCCTCTAAACTTAGTCGAAAAAGGTCATTTCGGGGCGAAAAATCAAAGCAGCTCCCGAATGGCCATGTGGCTCCCAAGGATAGCTTCGCCATGACAAATAGGACTTGTAAGAATTGACAGAATGTAATTCGGACCCGTAGGTTGGGATTTAGAGCCGAGTACGCCCTAAACTTAGTCGAAAAAGGGCATTTCGGGGGCAAGAAATCAAAACAACCCCCGAACGACCACGTGGCTCACACGGACAGCTCCCCCATGACAAATAAAACTTGTGAAAATTGACGGAACGTAATTCGGACCCGTAGGTTGGGAGTTAGAGCCGAATACGCCGTAAACTTAGTCGAAAAAGGGCATTTCGGGGGTGAAAAATCAAAACAGCCCCTGATCGACTGTGTGGCTCACACAGGTAGCTTCGCCATGACAAATAGGACTTGTGAGAATTGACGGAACGTAATTCAGACCCGTAGGTTGAGAGTTAGAGCCGAATATGCCCTAAACTTAGTCGAAAAAGGGCGTTTTGGGGGCGAAAAATCAAAACAGCCCGCAAACCACTGTATCGCTCACACAGACAGTTCCCCCATGACCAATAGCATGCATGAGAATTGACGGAATGTAATTCAGACCCGTAGGTTCGGAGTTTTAGCCGAATACCCCCTAAACTTAGTCGAGAAAGGGCATTTTGGGGGCGAAAAATCAAAACAGCTCCTGAACGACCATGTGGCTCACACAGATAGCTTCGACATGACAAATAGGACTTGTGAGAATTGACGGAAAGTAATCCGGACCCGTAGGTTGGGAGTTAGAGCCGAATACGCTCTAAACTTAGTCGAAAAAGGTGTTTTGGGGGCAAAAAATAAAAACAGCCCCCGAACGACCGTGTGGCTCACACGACCAGTTCCCCTATGACAAATAGGACTTGTGAGAATTGATGAACCGTATTTCGGACACATAGGTTGGGAGTTAAAGCCGAATACGCCCTAAACTTAGTAGAAAAAGGGCGTTTCAGGAGCAAAAATCAAAATAGCCCCCGAACCACCATGTGGCTAATACAGACAGTTCCCTTATGACAAATTGGACTTGTGAGAATTTACGAAATGTAATTCGGACCCGTAGGTTGGGAGTTCGAGCCGAAAACGCTTCCAACTTAGTCGAAAAAGGGCGTTTCGGGGTCAAAAAATCAAAACAGCCCCCGAACGACTATGTGGCTCACACGGACAGTTCCCCCATGACAAATGGCACTTGTGAGAATTGACAAAACATAATTCGGACCGGTAGGTTGGGAGTTAGAGCCGAATACGCCTTAAACGTGGTCGAAAAAGGGCGTTTCGGGGGCGAAAAAACAAAACAGCCCTCGAACGACCATGTGGCTCACACAGACAATTCCCCCATGACAAATAGGACTTATGAGAATTGACGGAATGTAATTCGGACCCGTAGGTTGGGAGTTAGAGCTGAAAACGCCCTAAACTTAGTTTAAAAAGGGCGTTTCGAGGGCGAAAAATCAAAACAGCCCCGGAACGACTGTGTTGCTCACACGGACAGTTCTCCTATGATAAATAGGACTTGTGAGAATTGACAGAATGTAATGCGTACCCGTTGGTTGGGAGTTAGAGCCGAATACGCCCTAAACTTAGTCGAAATAGGTCGTTTCGGGGGCAAAAATTCAAAACAGCCCCGAACCCCCGTGCGGCTCACACAGACAGTTCCCCTATGACAAATAGCACTTGTGAGACTTGAAAGAACATAATTCGAACCCGTAAGTTGGGAGTTAGATCCAAATACGCCCTAAACTTAGTCGAAAAAGGGCATTTCGGGTACGTAAAATCAAAACAGACCCCGAACGACCGTGTGGCTCACACAGATAGCTTCGCCATAACAAATTGGAGTTATGAGAATTTACGAAACTTAATTAGAGCCGAATATGCCCTAAACTTAGTCAAAAAAGGGCGTTTCGGGGACGAATATTCAAAACCGCCCCTGAGCCACCTTGTGGCTCACACAGACAGTTCCCCCATGAAATATAGGACTTGTGAGAATTAACGGAACGAAATTCGGGCCCATAGGTTGGGAGTTTGTGCCGAATACCACCTAAACTTAGTCAAAAAAGGTCGTTTCGGGGGCAAAAAATCAAAACAACCCCGGAATGGCCATGTGGCTCCTAAGGATAGCTTCGCCATGACAAATAGGACATGTGAGAATTAACGGAACGTAATTCGGACCCGCACGTTCGGATTTAGAGCCGAATACGGCGTAAACTTAGTCGAAAAAGGGCATTTCGGGGGCGAAAAATCAAAACAGCCCCCAATCGACCATGTGGCTCACACAGAAAGCTTCGCCATGACAAATAGGACTTGTGAGAATTTACGGAACATAATTTGGACCTGTAGGTTGGGAGTTAGAGCCTAATACGCCCTAAACTTAGTCGAAAAAGGGCGTTTCGGGGGCGAAAAATCAAAACAGTCCCCCGAACCACCATGTGGCTCACACGGATAGTTCCCCCATGACAAATAGCACGTATGAAAATTGACGAAACGTAATTCGGACCCGTAGGTTGGGAGTTTTAGCGGAATACCCCCTAAACTTAGTCGAGAAAGGGCGTTTTAGGGGCAAAAAATCAAAACAGCCTCCGAACGACCATGTGGCTCACACAAATAGCTTTTCCATGACAAATAGGACTTGTGAGAATTGACGGAACGTAATTCGGACCCGTAAGTTGGGAGTTAGAGCCGAACACGCTCTAAACTTAGTCGAAAAAAAAGCGTTTCGGGTGCGAAAAATCAAAACAGCCCCCGAACGACCATGTGTCTCAGACAGATAGCTTCGCCATGACAAATATGACTAATGAGAATTGACGGAATGTAATTCGGACCAGTAGGTTGGGTTTTAGAGCCGAATACGTCCAAAACTTAGCCGAAAAAGGGCGTTTTGGGGGTGAAAATTCAACACAGTACCTGAACGACTGTGTGGCTAACATATATAGCTTCACCATGACAAATAAGACTTGTACGAATTGACAGAACGTAATTCGGACCCGTAGGTTGGGAGTTAGAGCCGAATACACCCTAAACTTAGTTGAAAAAGGGCGTTTCGAGGGCGAAAAATTAAAACAGCCCCCGAACCACGATGTGGGTCACACGGATAGTTCCCCCATGATAAATAGCACTTGTGAGAATTAACGGAACGTAATTCAGACCAGTAGGTTGAGGGTTAGAGCCGAATACGTCCTAAACTTAGTCAAAAAAGGGCGTTTCGAGGGCGAAAAATTGAAACAACCCTCGAGCCACCGTGTGGCTCACACGGACAATTCCGCCATGATAAATAGCACTTGTGAGAATTGATGGAACATAATTCGGACCCGTAGGTTGGCAATTTGAGCCGAATACCCCCTAAACTTAGTTGAAAAAGGGCGTTTCGGGGGCAAAAAACCAAACAGCCCCCGAACGACAATGTGGCTCCCAAGGATAGCTTCACCATGACAAATAAGACTTATGAGAATTGACAGAATGTAATTCGGACTCGTAGGTTCAGATTTAGAGCCGAATATGCCCTAAATTTAGTCAAAAAATGGCATTTCGGGGGGAAATATCAACACAGGCCCGGAATGACCGTGTGGCTCACACGGACAGTTATCCCATGACAAATAGGACTTGTGAGAATTGACGCAACGCTATTCGGACCCGTAGGTTGGACGTTAGAGCCGAATGCGCCCTAAACTTAGTCGAAAAACGACATTTCGGGGGCAAATAATCAAAACCGCCACCGATCGACCGTGTGGCTCACACAGATAGCTTCGCCATGAGAAATAGGACTTTTGAGAATTGACGGAACGTAATTCGGACCCGTAGGTTAGGAGTTTGAGCTGAATATGTCCTAAACTTAGTTGAAAAATGGTGTTTCGGGGGCGAAAAATCAAAATAGCCCCCGAACCACTGTGTGGCTCACACAAACAGTTCCCCTATGACAAGTAGCACTTATGAGAATTGACGGAACGTAATTCGGACCGTAGGTTTGGAGTTTGAGCCAAATACCCCTAAACTTAGTCAAAAAAGAGCGTTTCGGGGGTGGAAAATCAAGACAGCCCCCGAATGACCATGTGGCTCCCAAGGATACCTTTGTCATAACAATTAAGACTTGTGAGAATTAACAGAACGTAATTCGGACTCGTAGGTTGAGTTAAAGCCGAATATGCCCTAAACTTAGTCAAAAAAGTGCGTTTCAGGGGCGAAAAATAAAAACAGGCCCCGAACGACCGTGTCTCACATGGATAACTTCGCCATGACAAATAGGACTTGTGAGAATTGACGGAACGTAATTCGGACCCGTAGGTTGGGATTTAGAGCCGAATTCGTCCAAAACTTAGTCGAAAAAGGGCGTTTTGGGGGCAAAAAATCAAAACAGTCCCTAAACGACTGTGTGGTTCACACGGATAGCTTCACCATTACAAATAAGACTTGTGAGAATTGACGGAACGTAATTCGGACCCGTAGGTTGGGAGTTTGAGCCGAATACCGCCTAAACTTAGTTGAAAAAGGGCGTTTTGGGGTGAAAAATCAAAACAGCCCCCGAACGACCATGTGGCTCACACAAATAGCTTCGCCATGACAAATAGGCCTTGTGAGAACTGACAGAACGTAATTCGGACCCATAGGTTAGGAGTTAGAGCCGAATACGCCCTAAACTTAGTCGAAAAAGGGCGTTTCGGGGGTGAAAAATCAAAACAGCCCACGAAACACCATGTGGCACACATGGAAAGTTCTCCCATGACAAATAGCACGTATGAGAATTGACGGAACGTAATTCAGACCCGTAGGTTGGGAGTTTTAGCCGAATACCCCATAAACTTAGTCGAGAAAGGGCGTTTTGGGGGTGAAAAATCAAAACAGCCCCCAAACGACCATGTGGCTCACACAGATAGCTTCACCATGACAAATAGGACTTGTGAAAATTGACGGAACGTAATTCGGACCTGTAAGTAGGGAGTTAGAGCCGAATACGCTATAAACTTTGTCGAAAAAAGGCGTTTCGGGGGCGAAAAATCAAAACAGCCCCGAACGACCGTGTGGCTCACACGGACGGTTCCCCCATGACAAAGTGTACTTGTGAGAATTGACGGAACGTACTTCGGACCTGTAGGTTGGGAGTTAGAGCCGAATACGCCCTACACTCAGTCGAAAAAGGGCATTTCAGGGGCGAATAATCAAAACAGCCCCCAAATAACCGTGTTTCTCACACGGATACCTTCGCCGTGACAAATAGAACTTGTGAGGATTGACGGAACATAATTCCTACCCGTAGGTTAGGAGTTAGAGCCGAATACGCCCTAAACTTAGTCGAAAAAGGCCGTTTCGGGGGCGAAAAATCAAAACAGCCCCCGAACCACCGTGTGGCTCACACGAAAAGTTCCCCCATGACAAATAGGACTTGTGAGAATTGACAGAACGTAATTCAGATCCGTAGGTTGGGAGTTTGAGCTGAATACCCCCTAAACTTGGTCGAAAAAAGGGCGTTTCGGGGGCGAAAAATCAAAACAGCCCCCAAACGACCGTGTGGCTCACATGGATAGCTTCGCCATAAAAAATCAGACTTGTGAGAATTGATGGAATGTAATTCGGACCCGTTGGTTGGGAGTTAGAGCCGAAGACGCCCTAAACTTAATCAAAAATGGGCGTTTCGGGGGCCAAAAATCAAAACAGCCCCCGAACCACCGTGTGGCTCGCATGGACAGTTCCCCCATGACAAATAGGACTTGTGAGAATTGATGGAACGTAATTTAGAGTCGTAGGTTGGGAGTTAGAGCCGAATAAGCCCTAAACTTACTCAAAAAAGGGCTTTCCGGTGGCGAAAATTCATAACAGCCCCTGAATACGCCTTACATTTAGTCGAAAAACTTGCAACACTTAGTTAAAAAAGCAACAACTTTACTAAAATAACATCTACATATTCTAATAATTGTCTTTATATATTCGTAGGACGAAGAAATTACATATTACATTGTTTGTACAGTTGGTTGGAATAAATGTTGCATGATACATATATATATATATATATATATGCTTTCTTTTATTTCCAAGAAGACATTTCTCGATTGTTCTATCTTAAATGCATGTTAGAACATGTTCCATATGGCTGACTGAATTAATATTTTGTAACCAATTCTAATGTTTCATTTTTTGTTTTTTTTTTTTTTGCAGATAGTTTTGTTACGTGGACTTGTGGATAATCCATATTGATGTATGGAGAAGAATTTTCACTTTTGTGTAGAACTAATATAATACTTTTGTCGTCCTCAGCTTTTGTAACGCCCTCAAAATAATAGCTTTAAACCCATTAAATAAGACATGCATTGATATTCAAAAGCTCCACATTCTTTCATTTAACAGCGTTTCATTACAAAAAGTATTACATGTTAACAACAAAAGCAAATGCCCTATGGGCTTACAGCTTTCCAAGTTAACACTTGGTTACAACAAAAGAGCACTAACTCAAACACGTTAAGCCCTTGGCTTGAATTTACATGTAATACATCAAGTAAAACAGCAAAAAGGTCCGCCTCTGGCCTCCCAAGCTACGTCCTTGGAGGTGGCATGCTACCTGTACCTGAAAATGATATTCCCATATAGGGTGAGCCACAGCCCAGTAGAAATACACTAAACCAACCATGAACAATGACTAAAAGATTAGCAACTGATAGACGGTCAACACTGACACTTCCATTTACATCTCCCTACGTTTCCATGACAGCCAAGTCTATGTTACAATTCACTTTTCATTTTTGTTCAACTTTGAGTTTGAAAACAAGGCTCAGTACTCTGGCCAGAACATTTGATGAGATTATAGTTCATCACTAGAACACTTTCGAAATCCAAGGTGGATACACATTATTTTGTTGTATCAATAACACATAAACTACTCCCATACTTCGCAAACAATGATGATATACATTTTAATGCTATATCAAATCAAACAAACTTTTCAATAGATAAGCATATGAGCTATATCACTACTACAACAGATAAGCATATGAGCTGTATCAACATTCCGATAGATAAGCATATGAGCTGTATCAACACTTCAACCGATAAGCATATGAGCTATATCAACATTCCAACAACCGGTTTAGAGGTACATCCCCCATCTTCCCCTAAACCATTAACCGGTTTAGAGGTACATCCCCCATCTTCCCCTAAACCGTGGAGTACATCCCCTATCTCCTCCCATACACAAGTAATGCATATAAACACAGAATCACATATGCAATCAATCAATACATAAAATTAATGTATTCTATCAACCGACATGCTCTATGACACATCCAATTGATTAGTTTTAGTTTGCCTAATCATCAAGCATTGTCTACAACAATCAACACTACCCTCCACCGGTAGCCCAAAGCAATTATTTCTAAGCAGGAAATAAATGCACAATGGATATTCAATCGACATTTCAATTTGGTGAGTGATAAATAATTCAACTACACCCTTTTACCCCATGCACTCCCAATCTCAGCAATTCCATTTCATTTCCTCATTTCCCACAATTAATTATCTCAATTAATTAAACAATGTAATTAGGTCATTTTCCATAATTACCATTACCACCCTTAGGTCCCATTTTCATCAATGATTCAACATTTATTCCATTTCTCTATACCAAACATGCATCTAGGTTTATTACAAATAAAATCCCAACTTTTGTAAAATAACACAAAAGGCCCAAACTTTCACAAAATTACCAAACCAACCCCAACATCTCAAATTACCAAAATTTAAAGACAAAATCCATGGAGAGGAGTAGGATATCCCTACCTCAAATTCAGAGCTCCAAGGGAGAAGATGAGTAAAACTCAGAAGTGCTCCAAATCCCAAATTTCTCAGATCTCAACAAAGCCCTCGACGATCAACACACTTCTTACAAAGGCCCAAGGTGAGGAAAACACTCTAGGTAGATCAATCCTAAGAGAGAAGTTCGGTTTTAGAGTGAGGTGCTCTCCAATGGAGGTTTTGAAAAAGTAAGAGAGAGAAAGGAAATCAAAAAGTGATCAAAAAGGTGGTTTCACGAACTGATATAAAAGCAGGTCCGCTCGAGCGTACAACACCCCGCTCGAGCGTACAGACACAAGTTCACGCTCGAGCGTCCAAAGATCCGCTCGAGCGCCGGGTGCACTCTCCCAGAATTTTCTGCAGACGACCGAAATGCTGAGAGAAGGAAATTCACGCTCGAGCGTCCAAACTGCCGCTCGAGCGTAAAGGCAGCAACAAAAGCTCGCTCGAGCACAAAACCGCCGCTCGAGCGGAGAGACCAAAACCTGGGCAAAATTTCAAAGCTTTAAAACACAACCAACTAATTCCCAACTTGCCCAACACAACCCAAAACTCTAAAACAAAGAGTAAGGGATAGAAATGAGGATAAGACAACAACGAATCTACGAAACTGAGTCCAGATTATAGTTATACAACAACAGAGAATACCGGGATCGCTATAGCTTTTGTGTAGTTCATTATTACTGATACAGAAAACTTTTGGCAATCAACAGATAATGACCGTTGTGGTACATATATACCATTTGTCGGCGTACATATAGGAAGTTTTGTCATGGTCCATCGAAAACTTTTGTCGTGGTACATATATCACCTTTTGTTGTAGTACAGATTAGATGGTAATTTGTACCATGCCAAATGGTAATTTCGCTTGGTAGTAAGTGTATTTTTTTTTTATATGGAGGGCTTTGATTTTTGTATGACATATTTTGTATGGAATTATTATTTTAGTTTGGACAATAGTTGATTTGTATGGACTTTGATATTTAATGTTATTTATTTTTGGTATATGGATGCAGATTGTGGAATGATTGATAGTATGCATCATTTTGTTTTTATACGTATTACAGGTTGCATTGTATATAGACAGGTTGTGGAGAAATTATAATTTCACGGTAAAACATAATATCGTGTTTTGGTCGACTAAACAATTAGTAGCTAAAAAGAAATTGGGAAAGGACTTTTGGCGACTAAAAGTTTTGTAGCCAAAAAAAAAAAAGACATTTGGCGACTAAAACTTTAATAGCCAAAAGATAATTAAACATTTGGCGACTAAAATATTTCGTAGCTAAAAACAAAAACTAAATTATAAACACACTTTTGCCGACTAAAATTTTAGTAGCAAAAAATGTAGAACTTTAGGCGACCAAATATTTAGTAGCCAAAAGAGGAACTCTTTGCCGACTAAACATTTAGTAGCCAAAGATGGGGACTTTCGGCGACTAAATTTGTAGTAGCTAAAAAGGAACTCTTTGCCTACTAAAATTTTAGTAGCTAAAAAGGTGGGACTTTAGGCGACTAAAAGTTTGGTCGCCGAAAAGGTCTAATTTAATTTATTGTCCAACCTTTTGGCGACTAAATATTTAGTCGGTAAATGAATAGATTTGGCGACTAAAATTATTTTAGTTGCCAATTAGCTTTCCCGAGTACTCTTCGGCTACTAATTTTGTGACCAAAAAATTTAGTTGCTAAAGCCCTTCGGCGACTAAAAATTGACAGTTAGCGACTAAAATTTTAGTCGGCAAAAGTGAAAATTCTTGTAGTGTGAGCGATAATGACTCTAAATCCAAACTTGAGAATAAACTATAATGGCACTTTCCTTGGTGATTTCTAAGGCTTTAACTAGAAAGTTAGTCCCTTAGAAGTAATGCACCGGCGATAAAGAGAGGTATCAAACAAGAGATTGTGTTTAATATAAGAGAGATGTAATGCCTTGGTAATGAACCTCCGAAGAGAAACCATTAAGCATGGGAGGTCTCTTTCTTATGCCTTGAACAACAATCTTTTGTTTGCTACGACTTTTAATTAAAATAAACAAAGAAGGGAGGGAGATTGTAGAGGTGATTACAATGATATGAACATGTATAAAAGCTATAAAAAAGGTTGAAAAAAATATTATCAACTCAAATGGATTGAAAGCTATATCCATGAGGACTTACAACACATCCATAGTATTTAAAGCATAATTCAACACACAAAACAACACTAAAACAACACAAAAACAGTGCTGAAAATTGAGTTTTTGAGGTGGAAAAAGTTAGCAAAAGTGGGCTAAAGCCAAGAGATTTCAACTAACCAACAAGCTTAAGGAAGGATGGTTAACGTCTCCTCTTTTTTTTTTACTAAAATCACATTTTTAAGCTTAAAAACACTCTGAAAAACAGTGTGAAAAAGCAAAGAAAAGAGATAGAAAAAGATGGTACAAAGCTCAAATATTACCCTTTAAAGAGAGGATGCTCTTATTGTTCACAAACCACAAGTTGAACACTCTCAAGAGCTAAAATTTGTGTTCAAGAATTTTAGTATGAGGCCTCAAGAATATGACTATGACAAAATGAGGGTTGTTATATCCAAACTCTCTTTAGCTCTATCATCGCTGGAGAAATTAATATACCCTCCCATATTGACTTCACAGATCAACGAATCTACAGCCTTCCATTATCGCCTTTCTTCAACTTTGCTTTATCGCTAACCACACACTTCTCTCTCTCTCTCTCTCTCTCTCTCTCTCTCTCTCTCTCTCCCTCCCTCCCTTCAATTTCTAGGATTTCTTCTATACTTCTTCTCTCTCACAACTAAAATCAATCGTCGATCTTGGCGGCGACTTCGGCAAGTTGACTTAGCCTCCGTTGTTACGAGCTTCAATGAGTTTTAGAGATAAACCTCTCTGATAACGAGCTATACTTTGCTTTTAAAAGAGCTCTCCAATCACTTCTCATCACTCGAACAAAACATCCAGAGAAAGTCTGACGCTTTGAAGCATAATATCGAAACCTTAAACTCTCAGACCAAGAAGTCCCTCTAATTTCTTGAGAACGTGAGTTCTCTATCTACGATTTCATTTATCCCTCGAGGTTTTATATTTAGGTATATATGTATGTGTATGTATGTGTCACGACCCAAACCCGCCCCTATGGGTTAAGGCCATAACCGGCCAGTAATCACGAGATTACCTACGACCTCAAACCAAATAAGAGAAAACTCATCAGAGTAAAGGGGCTGAACGGAAGCAAATTTAAAACCTTGTCCATAGAGCCGTGCTTATATGCACATCATATACATTCCACATTTACATATGTTAATAACTCACAACATAAAGTATAGTAGCTTAAGGTTCTATACAGACGTGATCATTTAAATCTAAGTCAGCCAAACAAAACTATACACAGACGTATACCAAAGTCCTCGCCAACATGACGAAATACACAGAATGGCAAAAGGCGAAGACGTGTCTCGTGCGTGAGACGCAAGGGCTGACTCTTCAAAACTTTGGTTGTTCCATATAGACTTCACTGAGGCTGGGTTTGGACCTCTCTAAGCTCACCTACAAACACATGAATGAGCGTGAGCGATAGCCCAATGAATAATATCAAATAAAAGAGTTATACAAACAGTACATAGAACAACATGCTTGAAACGGCCTTGGGCCCAATTCATATTTCTATTTAACATATATATACAGAATTTAAGTCAAGTGACTGTGGTTCCAAACATACTGGCCTTTGGCCCATTTATCTTCCATTTGTCAAACTGGCATTTGGCCCATTCAGATTTTCATGTCAAATTGGCCTTTGGCCCATTCAACTTTCATTCATGTCAAACTGGCCTCTGGCCCATTCATTCATGTCAATCAGCCTTCGGCCCAATTATTTATGTCAATCGGCCTTCGGCCCAATCATTCATGTCAATCGGCCTTCGGCCCAATCATTCATGTCAATCGGCCTTTGGCCCAATCATTCATGTCAATCGGTCTTTAGCCCAATCATTCATGTCAATCGGTCTTCGGCCCAATCATTTATGTCAATCGGCCTTCGGCCCAATCATTCATGTTAATCGGCCTTTGGCCCAACCATTCATGTCAATCGGCCTTCAGCCTAGCCATTCATGTCAATCGGCATTCGGCCCAATCATTCATGTTAATCGGCCTTTGGCCCAATCATTTATGTCAATCGGCCTTCGGCCCAATCATTTATGTCAATCGGCCTTCGGCCCAATCATTCATGTCAATCATTGTCCACCATTCAAATTAATGAACTTATATAGAAGTAAACAATTGGACAACAACATATTTCAAATATCTTGTTAAGATATTACTCACAGTGATCGGCTTGTGGGTTTGCCCTGGAGCTTGACCCTTCACGTCATATAGCACATATGGGTCACAAACGATTCAATCCATTCTTTAATTCACATATTCCTCTTTAGGCTTCATTCTTATCTCTTTAACTCAATTACAATGCTTAATGCATGCCTAAGAGTGCTTGCAAGTGAAAGAGAATGGAAAACGAAACACAGAATACACTTTCAAAATTTCAAAAAACAAGGTCCCCGCTCGAGCGTGGGATTCCCCGCTCAAGCAGACCCATTAGGTCTGCAAAAATGCTGGTTGTATCATTTTTACGCTCGAGCATGAACTCGGACGCTCGAGCTGAAGTTCATCCTACATAGCTCCCCGCTCGAGTGGACACCATGCCTGCAAGAAAATAATGGGAGCTCGAAATCCCCACTTGAGCGGTGGTTTCCCTGCTCGAGCGGACATCAAAAATTTTGGGTTTTCCAGAATGGTTCTTGAGCTCGAATTCAACACTCTAACCAACATTTCTTGCTTGCCATGGCTCAAATTTCACATATACATATACTAACATGATACCAACACCAAATTACAACACAATGAAGCTCAATTTCTTGAATTACTTACATGCGTGCCTCAAATTAACCCGAACTTATCACCAACACATCAAATTCAAACATGCAAAGCTCATGCCTCCATGATCTACTCTTGCATGTGAGAAATATTCATTCATATCAACTTAATTGGTGAAGAGATGATCAAGTACATGGTCTTAAACCAAAATTTCAACATGGATCATACATTGTGCTCAAATATGGAAATTCATGGTAGTTTCTTACATGCATGCATCTATGGACTTTAAATTCAACAAATACAACTCAATCCATAGTCTAACTTACTAATTAATCTTCGATCCCCAAAAATTACAAATCAAACTCATGAGTTAAAGGATTGATTACTCACCTAGAAGCTCAATCTCCTCAATGTATGCTTAATTCTTGAGTTCAACTTTTCAATTTTTCAAACTTGAGCCAAGCACATAATTTTCCCCATTGCTCCTTCTCTAGCTGACCCTCTCCTTTTCTTAGAGTTTATAATCAGCCAAAATGAAGATAAAAGGGAGAAATTGAGTGTATAGTGTCTTTATTAAAGGCCCCTTTGGTCACATTATTTTAATATCAAATAATAGGGCACTAATTCGCTAATTAAATCAATTTAATCTGATTCGAATCAATTTCTAGTTAAATTTCACCACAGGCTCTAAAAATTATGCCAATCACAATGGCATAATCAATTTCGATTTCGGTGGCCGATAGGGCCTTCAATTTAAATTCCAAAGCAGATAATCAAACAGATACTCCTACGGTGAACAGATAGAAATTCAAAACCACATATTTTCACTAGTGGCACACAAAATCATATCAAAACACATAATCACATTTGTATTAAGGACCAATTACCATAATAAGGGACTGGGTTATCACAACCTTCTCCCCTTTAGGAAGTTTGGTCCTCCAAACTTATTTTTCCTTTAGCTGAAAACAATTCGGAATACTTTCTTATTCACCGGTTCCAATCCTTCTGATAATTATCTGTTTAGTTTCAAAATCAAGCAACACTCTGTTCTCAGTCAGTCAGAGACTTACCTTTCCCGCCATACAAGGCTTGTGTAGTGCCATACCGAAACTAGAGTGTGAGCCGTTGTTGTAAACGAAGCCTGCCAACGATGGATAGATTTTTCCAATTCCCCGAAAATCTAAAACACACATTTGGAACATTTCTCCCAGAGTCTAAAAATTTATTTCTAATCATAAATTAATCTGCGGATGGAAAGCAGCGCTGAATGCCAATTTAGTTCCCATCACCTCTTGAAGGCTCATCAGAATTCAAACATATTTTAGGATTCCTGTCTAAAACAATAGATACTGGGACCTCATGCAAACAAGCAATCTTATCGATGTAAGTAGTGGCTAGTCTACAAGCATCATACGGAAATTTTACAGGGAGGAAACGAGCAAACCTAGTAATTCCATATACAATAACCCAAACAGGACTTATACCTTGGGCGTCTGAGGTAGTCCCACAATGAAATTCGTAGTCACATATTTCCATTTCCATTCTAAAATAGAGAGAGGTTGCAGTAGTTCCGCCAATATCTGTTATTCAACTTTGACTCGTTGGCACCGAAAACATTCAGACACAAATTCAACAATTTCCTTCTTCGCAATAGGTCGCCAACATATTTGTTTCAAATACCAACTAACCTTACCATAGAAGTTTGATCCATTTCCTTGTCACAGAAGCTCAATTCATTCCTCAATAATTCCGCAATTCACAACCCAATTCAGTACTTAGTTTAGTGACTCATCACAGTTATCCAAGGTTAACCAAAAGTCTTCAAGAATATGAAGTGGATCTAGATACTGATTCCCGAATCAACAAAGGTAGCATCGAAGCAATCAATTTCTAACACAATACACGTGTCCTCAATTCATTCAACAATTTACGGTTTACAATTCAGTCCACATTCAATCCCTTGTTCTATCAAGTCTTTCAATATTATATGATAATCGTCAAAAGCATAAGGCAATGCATATACAAATCCCCATGATGTCAAGGACAATATCAAAGGAGTCAATCACATATTAAGCACAATTTACAAATCCCCAGAGCCCCAATTACAGAATATAATGGCACCGAGCAGTTATTTACACAGAACGTACTAAATTCACACACTTTCGAATAATCACGGTTTTTCCAAAGCTCCTTTGATTCTAATCACATCCACATAATACCAAAGGATGACATTCCGGACAAAACAAAGAAATAATCGTCTCGGAATCAAAGCACACCCGTTCACAACTGTCGGTGGCCGACTCGAGATCGATTAAAAAAACCCACCCGTACAAAACCGTCGGTGGCAAAAGAGATATCTCAACAAAGGTGCTACATAGGCTTAACGTCCCCTAGCACGAAAGGACACCCCAAGAATGTCATCAAAACAAACATAATACCACTCACCATAACCTAATTTCCCAAAATCCGATAACACTGAAGCAACTACTCTCCCATACAAAACATATTCTGATCAGTCAAGGATAAATGTTCAGTACTGCTTATAGTCAAATCAATCTGCCGCCATCGGTTCCCATAGCGTCAAACAAACAAGAATGTGATAATACACAAGCATTGTTCCATAAAACTCCCAATCACTGGATTTGCTCAATCCCGTTCACTTGTAACACGTATGTCTCCAACAACTATAGGTCGGTTCCTTATAGTGTTCATGGTTAGATCGGTCTGTTGATAGCCCACAAAAGGTCTTTCAAATAAGTCAATTACTCCAAACGGATTCAAGTTTTGGGTCTATCAGTTTTTCTGCCAAGAATAATCTGGCCATTTATTTATACACGATTCTTAATCCCCTTTTTACAAAATCAGATTAGATAGAGGGTCTTATCGATCAATCCAAGCAAAGGTCTTGCCAAATTAAGTCAAACAAAGGTCCCATCAAATTATATCCAATGAGGGTTCTACCAGGCCAAATCAGACAAAGGTTTTATCGGATCAAATTAGATAAAAAATTTCTCAAATAGAGTACATTTGGTTCTGTAAGGCATACTTCGTTTTCTTAGGTACATGGTTGATAGTTTCACAACTATTCTAAGTTCATCAGTCCTCAAAGTCATATTGAAGTCATTCATTACATCCGTTCATATCAAAGTATTTCAAGTCATGTACAATATAGCATTGTCCACATAAGTTCAGGTGTAGTTGCGTATGCATGCAGTTGTTCATATCAGGAGGTATGTATCATAATCAATATAGCAGTTCTCAAATAAGTCTTAGATGCAAGCACATGGTACACAGTAACACATTAAACAAAGTTCTTCGATTAAACATAATATAGGATTTGTCACGCAGAGGTTCCAAATCAGTCACAAAACATAGGTTGACGAGTCAAGCTTAATATAGTCACATAGTCCAGTCAATTTTCTACCAATCAAAATACATGATCTCGCAATTTATAGAGTTCATTATTTGGGGTGCTCAACCCGGTCACACAATCACAGAGTCATAATTCCAGTGGTTCAGTCTTTAAAGACGGTAATATAATAAATTACCCCAAGCATAGGTCCAGATGTACATGTGCATGTACAAAGTTAATCGATATCCCAATACATTCAATGAATACGGTCTCGATCTTGTGGGTCTAACCAATCTAGATACACATGCAGCAGATACGAAAAAGATGCCGATCTAAATCAATTAATATCCCAAGCAAAGATGTGCACATGTACTAATTCAGAATCAATCATCATAAAAGCATTAGTTTATAAACAGTACAGATACCTGGGATAACGATAATAGTATTCTGAGTGCTTTCTGGGATGAGTGCAATTACTCTATCCTGATTAGCAATTCCTACCATTGGTACGAATCTAGCTGAGGCAGAAAATTTATTCACATTTTGTCCAGTTCAGGGACAATTCATTACCATATGGTCCATTTTACCACACCTATAACGAGCCCAGAAGTCCGATAATAAACCCCTCAGCATTTCTTACGCTGATGGTGGCCAAGGTTCTCACCGTAGTGGCAACTGACGTTGTTGTCTCAAAATCTCTGCCATTTCTTGTACTATTCTTTCCAGTCTATCAAGTCGGGCTATGGAAGAGTCTGCCAACTCGTATGCCCTTACTTTATCTGTGTTCTACACAAATTCTTATTAAGCCTTGCCAAATACCGGGATGCCCAATACAAAGATAAACACAGATACACATGCGTACATTCGCACATAGGCACATTGTTATTTTCTCATTTTATGTATCGACAAGACACAATTAATCACATATGTAACAGATGATTGCATACTTATCAGATATCGCATGCTGAACATTTACTAAGTAATTATATACTCAAATCACGTTCATATTTCACATAGACACCTATTGGCATAATCGAATGCATATAAGCAACTTTTCATGATTCATATGTTCATACATGTGCCTTATAACAAAACAAACTTGTTGTACACATTAGTGCAACAATTCATATCTCATATTATCACATGTTCTCAATATTTGATTAAACTTGCAGTATACTTTGTACAAAAGATTCACAGGTATGCATATACTAAAAAGTATACGTATTCAAACAATTTGTAATGCAAGCAAATCACAAACTTATAATATATAATCATTCATATTAAACATTTAAGCGTATTCTTGATGCTTTCAGATTCATACATATCACATGAATGTATCCTAGATCTTCTCTAGATACTTATTGCTCTTTTGGACAAGTGTGTGAGTTATTAACTCGTGCTCTGATACCACTCTGTCACGACCCGAACCCGCCCCTATGGGTTAAGGCCATAACCGGCCAGTAATCATGAGATTACCTACGGCCTCAAACCAAATAAGACAAAACTCATCAGAGTAAAGGGGCCGAACGGAAGCAAATTTAAAACCTTATCCATAGAGCTGTGCTTATATGCACATCATATACATTCCACATTTACATATGTTAATAACTCACAACAGAAAGTATAGTAGCATAAGGTTCTATACAGACAGGATCATTCAAATCTAAGTTAGCCAAACAAAACTATACACAGACGAAGGTAAAATAAGTTTGAGGGACCAAACTTCCTAAAGGAGGGAAGACTGTGATAACCCTGTTCCGTTTTGTGCTAATTGGTCCTTAATATGAATATGATTATGTGTTTAATGTGATTTTGTGTGCCATTATGTGAAAATATGTGGTTTTGAATTTCTATATGTTCACCGTAGGAATATCTGTTTAATTATCTGCTTTGGAAATTAAATTGAAGGCCTTATCAGGCAAAGAACCCGAAATTGATCGCGCCATTATGATTGGCGTAATTTTTAGAGCCTGCGGTGAAGTTTAATTAGAAATTGATTTGGATCAAATTAATCAGATTAAATTAATGAATTAAGTGCCCAATTGTTTTATATTAATAAATTGGAATTAGTAGGACTTATGTAAGGAAAGGCACTACACCCAATTCACTCACTTGAGCTCAAAAATCAGAATTTGTGTCTTAGAAAAGAGAGAGAACCGACCTTGAGAGGGAAATGAGGCATCTTGGTGTATTTTGGCTTATAATTTGTGAATTGAGAAGGCTAGGTGCAAGACTTGGCCACAATTGTGAGAATCAAGGCTTCTAGGTAAGTAACCAACCATTGACTCATGGATTTTTGTTTGTAAATTGTGAATTCAAGTTTGATTAATGGTCAAGAACATGAGTTAGTTTGATCATAAGGAAATTGGGTTGATTTTGTTGTATTTGAAGTCATGGAATGCTTGCATGTGCAAGATAACCATGAATTTGCTTAATTGAGCATGAAAAATATGATCCATGTAAAATTGTGGCTAGAATCCATGCTTGTGACCACCATTTGTACAATTTGAGTTGAAATGGAAGTTATATCTCACATGCATGTACCGTTCATAAGAGGTATGAGCTTGAATGCATGAAATTGTTATGTTGAAAGTGAATTTGGTGAAGATTGGGACATGCATGTGATTTATTTGTGAAATTGAGCTTCATTGGGTTGTAATTTGGGGTTAATACCATGTTAGTACAAGTGTATTTGAAGTTTGAGCTATTGCATGCGAGAAATGTTGGTTGAATGTCGAATTGGAGCTCACGAACATGATCTAGAAAACCCAGAAAATTTGATGTCCACTCGAGCGGGGAAACCGCCGCTCGAGCGTGAATTTTGTGTTCCCGGTATTTTTTGCAGACATGGTTTCCACTTGAGCGGGGAAGTTTATGCTCGAGCGGGGAGCCATGTAGAGAGGCCTTCCGCTCGAGCGCCAGAATTCACGATCAAGCGTAATTTTGATGCATCCAGTATTTTTATAGGCCTCAAGGGTCCGCTCGAGCGGGGAAGTCCACGCTCGAGCGGGGACCCTGCTTTCTGAAATTTTGAAAAGACATTCTGTGTTTCATTTTCTGTTCTCTTTCACTTCCAAGTACTCTTAGGCATGCATTGAGCATTGTAATTGAGTTAAAGAGATAAGAATGAAGCCTAAAGAGGAAAATGTGAATTTAGAACAGATTGAATTGTTTGTGACCCTTTTGTGTTCATGGAATGTGTAGGGTCGAGCTCCAGGGCAAACCAACCAACCGATCACTGTGAGTAATATCTTAACAAGATATTTGAAATATGTTGTTGTCCAATTGTTTACTTCTATGTAAGTTTTGTAAGTTCATTAATTTGAATGGTGGACAACGATTGACACGAATGATTGGGCGGAAGGCCGATTAACATGAATGATTGGACCGAAGGCCGATTGACATGAATGATTGGGCCGAAGGCCGATTGATATAAGTGATTGGGCCAAAGGCCGATTGACATAAGTGATTTGGCCAAAGGCCAATTGACATAAATGATTGGGCCAAAGGCCGATTGACATAAATGATTAGACCGAAGGCCGATTGACATAAATGATTGGGCCGAAGGCCAATTGACATGAATGATTGGGCCGAAGGCCGATTGACATAAATGAATAGGCCGAAGGCCGATCGATATAAGTGATTGGGCCAAAGGCCGTCTGCTGTAACTGTTTCAAATATTGCTTATGTATCTTGCTTATTGATATTATTCACTGGGCTTTCGCTCACGCTCATTCATGTACATGTAGGTGAGCCAAGGGACATCTAGAACCAGCCTCGGTGAAATTGTGAGAAACAGTCAAAGTTTTGAGGAGTCAGCCCAAACGTCTCACGTACGAGACTGCCTTCGCCTTTGTCCTTTGTTCATAGTTTTGTTATGTTGGCGAAAGCATTGGACTACTTTTGTGTATAAGTCTTGGGTTCGACTAACTTAAACTTGTATGATCCTGTATGCACAGTGTTCTGTGTTAGCCCATATTTTGATGTGAGCTATTAACATATAAATGTTTGGAATGTTATGGTGTGCATATAAGCACAGCTCTATGAACAAAGTTTTAAATTTGCTTCCGTTTGGCCCCTTTACTCTGATGAGCTTTGTTTTATTTGTTTTGAGACCGTAGGTAATCTCGCGATTATTGGCCGGTTATGGCCTTAACCCATAGAGGCGAGTTCGGGTCGTGACAGAGTGGTATCAGAGCACGAGTTAATAACTCACACACTTGTCCAAAAGAGCAATAAGAGTCTAGAAAAGATCTAGGATGCATTCATGTGATAAGTATGAATCTGAAAGCATCAAGAATACGCTTAACTATTAAATGTGAACAACTATGTGTTATAAGTTTGTGAACTGCTTGCATTTCAAACTATTTGATTACGTATGCTCTTTAGTATATGCATACCTGTGTATCTTTTGTATAAAGTATAATGCAAGTTTAATCAGATGGTGAGAACAAGGGGTGATGAGATAGGGGAATCTTCTACTGTCAGACTGGATAGAATGGAAAGACTGATTCAGGAAATGGCAGAGACATTGAGGCAACAGCAAGAATGGCAACACTAGTGGCAGCAGCCACATCCTTCACCTCCGCCTCCGACACCTCCTGTGCCAGATAATCAGAATGATGACCAAATCATAGCTCTCACAAAAGAGTTCAAGAAAATGAAACCATCACAGTTTCATGGTGGATTAGATCCTTTGAAAGCTGAAGCTTGGGTCCTCGGCATTGAAAAACTGTTTGAAGTGTTCCCATGTTCGGAGACACAGAAAGTGCTTCTAGCCAACTTTATGCTAGAAGACGAAGCAAGAAGATGGTGGATGCTAATGCATGAGAATTGCAAAGATGCTGATTGGGCAAAATTTCTGGAAGTTTTCTATGACAAGTACTTCTCGTAGTGTGTCCGGGATAGGAAGGTGGCAGAATTCATGGAACTGAGGCAAGACAGTATGACTGTAGCCGAGTATGAGGCCAACTTCACTGAATTGGCCAGGTTTGCGCCACACGTGATTAATAAAGACTATAAGAAGGCGAGACATTTTGAAGGCGGGCTTTGAAGCAACACTCTAGAGAAGGTGAATGCCTTGAAGCTGGAAACCTACATTGGGGTACTAGACAGGGCCATAATATCAGAAGCTAATATAACTAGACAAACTAAACCGACAACTGACTGGAAGGGTAGTAAAAGGCAGGGCTTCTTCTCAAAGAAGTAGTTTTCAAAGAAGCAAAATACGGGCTCCTCAAATACTTCTAATTCTTTCCGAGATACAACCCCGTTGTGTACTACTTGTGGTAACAGGCATCGTGGGGTTTGTTACTGTGTGTCAGGAGCTTGTTTTAATTGTGGTAAACATGGGCATATGGCCAGAGATTGCAAACAAAACAGTGAAAAATTTGCTGCTAGCTCGACAGCATCAGTCCCAAAACCAGGAAATGCTGCGAGATCTACTCCCGCCAGAGATACCGTGAGGCAAGGGAGAGTTTTTGCACTTGTTCCGGGCGATACTTGGAATGCCAACGCAGTTGTCTCAGGTACCATTTCTATATGTAATCAGAATGCTTTTGTGTTAATTGACTCTGGATCAACACACTCATTTGTAGCATGTGCATTTGCATCTAGACTCAGTAGACCTCTAGAATTATTGTCATATCTATTATGTGTGTCTGCTCCATCTGGGGAATCGATATTGTGTGAATTTGTCTATTATTTTTGTGACATGCGAATTGGAAATACCATTCTATATGTGGACTTGTTACCCTTGAACTTTAGGCACTTTGACATAATTCTGGGCATGGACTGGTTAACTAAATATTGTGCCACCATTGACTGTGTGACAAAACGGGATGTGTTTAGACCACCAGAACAAGAAGAAATTGTGTTTATGGGTAACGGGGTAGTGCCTTCACCTTATTTGATATCTGCAATGAAAGCATGTAAATTGATAAGGAAAGGGTGTCAGGGTTATTTGTGCTATGTGTTGTCTGAACAATCTGTAAATGCTGAATTGAATGATATCCCTGTTGTTAGAGAATTTCCATATGTGTTTCCAAATGAACTACCAGGGGAATTGGTGGACCGGGAGATAGAATTCACTATTGAAACTGTATCAGGCACCCAGCCTATTTCTAAAACTCCCTACAGAATGGCTACAGCTAAAATAAAAGAATTGAAAGAACAGTTACAAGACCTGCTTGACAAAGGATTTATCAGACCTAGCACTTCACTATGGGGTGCACCGGTGTTGTTTGTGAAAAAGAAAGATGGAACCCTACGCTTGTGTATCGACTATCGGGAATTGAACAAGGTAACAATAAAGAATAAATATCCCTTACCCCGTATTGATGACCTGTTTGACCAGTTGCAAGGATCACAAGTGTTTTCCAAGATTGATTTGAGATCCGAGTATCATCAGTTGAAGGTAAAGGCAGAAGATGTTGAGAAAACCACATTCAGAACGAGGTATGGACATTTTGAGTTTCTTGTTATGCCATTTGGAGTGACTAATGCTTCGGCAGCATTTATGGACCTAATGAACCAAATTTTTAAAACCTACCTTGACGAATTTGTTGTGGTTTTTATTGATGACATTTTGATATACTCTAAAAATAGACTTGAACATGAACAACATTTGAGAACTGTCTTGCAAACACTTAGGGAAAGGAAATTGTTTGCTAAACTAAAGAAATGTGAGTTTTGGTTGGATGAAGTTGTTTTCTTAGGGCATGTGATCAACAAGGAAGGGATTTCAGTGGATCCACGGAAAATAGAGGCAATTGTGAATTGGCCTACATCGACCAATGTAACAGAAGTCCGTAGTTTTATGGGTTTAGCTGGGTACTACAGGAGGTTTGTGAAAGATTTTTCGAAAATAGCTGTGCCTCTTACCCAACTGACACGCAAGGGGCAACCTTTTAAGTGGAATGATGAAAGAGAATCAGCCTCTCATGAATTGAAAACAAGATTGACCACTTGACTGATTTTGACACTACCATCAGGTACGAAAAATTTTGTAATTTTTAGTGATGCGTCTTATAGAGGTTTGGGTTGTGTGCTAATGCAGAATGGAAAGGTTATTACTTATGCCTCCCGACAGTTGAGACCGCATGAGAAGAACTACCCAACACATGACTTAGAATTGGCCGCAGTTGTTTTTGCTTTGAAAATCTGGCGGCATTATTTGTATGGGGCAAAGTGTGAAGTCTACACGGATCACAAAAGTCTGAAATACTTCTTCACGCAGAAGGAGTTGAATATGTGACAGAGGAGATGGCTGGAATTAATAAAGGATTATGATTCAGAGATTCAGTATCACCCCGGGAAAGCTAACACAGTTGCGAATGCCTTGAACAAAAAATAAATGGGGGGTATGGCTTGTTTGCTTACTGAACAGAAAGAGATCTTGCAAGATCTTGAGAAGTCTGAAATTGAAGTGGTAATGTGTGAACAGGGCAGATTGATAGCCGCTATTACAGCCGAGCCGGCAATCATTGATGAAATCAAGCAGAAACTGAAAGAGGACGAATTCCTCAAGAAATTGATTGATGAATTTAAGATAAGTCCGAAGGCAGAGCTCAGTATTGAAAATGAAGTGTTGAAATTTCGAAATAGAATGTGTGTCCCAGATGTACCGAAACTGAAAAAGAGGATTTTAGATGAAGCCCACAAGTCAGTGGTTGCTATACATCTGGGCAATAATAAAATGTGTCGGGATTTGAAACAAACCTATTAGTGGCCTAAAATGAAGAAGGAGATTGCAAAATATGTGTCCAAATGTCTTCAGTGTCAGCAAGTTAAAGCTGAACATCAGAAACCAGGCGGTCTACTGCAACCTCTCCCTATTCCTGAATGGAAGTGGGAACATGTGACTATGGATCTCGTTGTTGGCCTACCTCAGACTCCTCGAGGTATGGATTATATTTGGGTTGTAGTTGATAGACTGACTAAATCTGCACATTTTCTACCTGTTAGAACTACGTTTAATGCTTATAGACTAGCTACCATATATGTTGATGAGATTGTCCGTTTACACGGAGTTCCGATATTTATTGTGTCAGATAGAGATCCGAAATTTGTATCTAGATTGTGGAAAAGTTTACAGGAAGCTATGGAAACAGAACTAAGGTTCAGTACTGCATTCCACCCACAGATAGATGGGCAATCAGAACGAGCAATACAGACTTTGGAAGATATGCTTCGAATGTGTGCTTTAGATTTTCAAGGGAGTTGGGAAGACTATTTGCCACTTGTAGAATTTGCAAACAATAACAGCTTCCACTCCAGCAACGGTATGGCACCGTACGAGGCTTTGTATGGTAGGCGGTGTAGATCACCAATTTGTTGAACAGAGGTCGGGGATATAGCTTTGCTTGGGCCTGAAATTGTGCAAGACACTTCTGAAAAGATCAAGATCATTCGGCAAAGGCTCAAAATAGCTCAAGACCGACAAAAGAATTATGCAGATGTTCGGAGAAGACCTCTTGAGTGTGAGGTTGGTGACCATGTGTGTGATAACCCTGTTCTGTTTTGTTCTAATTGGTCCTTAATATGAATATGATTATGTGTTTAATGTGATTTTGTATGCCATTATGTGAAAATATGTGGTTTTGAATTTCTATCTGTTCACCGTGGAATATCTGTTTGACTATCTGCTTTGGAAATTAAATTGAAGGCCCTATCGGCCACAGAAACTAAAATCGATTGCGCCTTTGTGATTAGCGCAGTTTTTAGAGCCTACGGTGAAATTTAATTGGAAATTGATTCGGACCAAAATAAATAAATTAAATTGGTGCTTTAGTGCTCAATTATTTAATTCAAATCAATTGTGCCTATGAGAGCACATGTAAAGGGCCTTATTATAATTGATTTCTCCTTTTATATCATTTGGCTGGTTTCAACTCTAAGAAGAAAAAGAAAGAACCGAACTAGAGAGAGAGAGATTGTAGGAGAATCAAAGTTTGATCTTGAAGGCTTGGAAATTTGAAGTCTAACTCTAGATTTGACCATAGATTGGAAGAATTGAGCCTCTAGGTAAGTGAATTCATGAGTTTAATGTTGTAAATTGTGAATTCAAGTTTGATTAATGGTTAAGAACATGAGTTAGTTTGATCATAAGGAAATTGGGTTGATTTTGTTGTATTTGAAGTCATCGAATGCTTGCATGTGCATAATAACCATGAATTTGCATAATTGAGCATGAAAAATATGATCCATGTAAAATTGTGGCTAGAATCCATGCTTATGATCACCATTTGTACAATTTGTGTTGACATGGAAGCCATATCTCACATGCATGTACCATTCATAAGAGGTATGAGCATGAATGTATGAAATTGTTATGTTGAAAGTGAATTTGGTGTAGATTGGGATATGCATGTGATTAATTTGTGAAATTGAGCCTCATTGTGTTGTAATTTGGTGTTTGTAGCATGTTAGTACATGTATATATGAAGTTTGAGCCAAAAATTATGAGTTTGGAACCTTTGGAGGTCGAATTGAGCTCAAGAACAAATTTTGGAAAACCCAGAATTCTTGATGTCCGCTCGACTGGGGAAGTCCACGCTCGAGCGGGGATCCTATTTTTTGAAATTTTGAAAAGACATTCTGTGTTTCATTTTCTATTCTCTTTCACTTCTAAGTACTCTTAGGCATACATTGAGCATTGTAATTGAGTTAAAGAGATAAGAATGAAGCCTCAAGACGAAAATGTGAATTTAGAACGGATTGAATTGTTTGTGACCCTTTTGTGTTCATGGAATGTGTAGGGTCGAGCTCTAGGGCAAACCAACCAACCGATCACTGTTAGTAATGTCTTAATGAGATATTTGAGATATGTTATTGTCCAATTGTTTACTTCTATGTAAGTTTTATAAGTTCATTAATTTGAATGGTGGATAACGATTGACATGAACGATTGGGCCAAAGGCCGATTGATATAAATGATTGGGCCAAAGGCCGATTGATATAAATGATTGGGCCAAAGGCTGATTGACATAAATGATTGGGTCAAAGGCCGATTGACATGAATGATTGGGCCGAAGGCCGAATGAAATGAATGATTGGGCCAAAGGCCGATTGACATAAATGATTAGGCCGAAGGCCGATTGATACAACTGATTGGGCCAAAGGCCGTCTGCTGTAACTGTTTCAAAGATTTCTTATGTATCTTCCTTATTCGATATTATTCACTGGGCTTTCGCCCACGCTCATTCATGTACATGTAGGTGAGCCAAGGGACGTTCAGAACCAGCCTCGGTGAATTATGAGAAACAGTCAAAGTTTTGAGGAGTCAGCCCAAACGTCTCAGGCACGAGACTGTCTTCGCCTTTGTCCTTTGTTCATAGTTTTGTTATGTTGGCGAAAGCATTGGACTACTATTGTATATAAGCCTTGGGTTCGATTGACTTAAACTTGTATGATCCTGTATGTACAGTGTTCTGTGTTAGTACACATTTTGATGTGAGTTATTAACATACAAATGTTTGGAATGTTATGGTGTGCATATAAGCACAGCTCTATGGACAAAGTTTTAAATTTGCTTCCGTTTGGCCCATTTACTCTGATGAGTTTGGTTTTATTGGATTGAGGCCGTAGGTAATCTCGTGATTACTGGCCGGTTATGGCCTTAACCCATAAGGGCGGGTTCGGGTTGTGACAGAGTGGTATCAGAGCACAAGTTAATAACTCACACACTTGTCCAAAAGAGCAATAAGCGTCTAGAAAAGATCTAGGATGCATTGATGTGATAAGTATGAATCTGAAAGCATCAAGAATATGCTTAACTGCTAAATGTGAACAACTATGTGTTATAAGTTTGTGAACTGCTTGCATTTCAAATTATTTGATTATGTATGCGCTTTAGTATATGCATACCTGTGTATCTTTTGTATAAAGTATAATGTAAGTTTAATCAAATGGTGAGAACAAGAGGTGATGAGATAGAGAAATCTTTTACTGCCAGGCTGGAGAGAATGGAAAGACTGATTCAGGAAATGGCAGAGACATTGAGGCAACAACAGGAATGGCAACAACAGTGGCAGCAGCCACATCCTCCACCTCCGCCTCCGGCACCTCCTGTGCCAGATAATCAGAATGATGACCGAATCATAGCTCTCACCAAAGAGTTCAAGAAAATGAAACCACCACAGTTCCATGGTGGATTAGATCCTTTGAAAGCTGAAGCTTGGGTCCTCCGCATCGAAAAACTGTTTGAAGTGTTTCCGTGTTCGGAGACACAGAAACTGCTTCTAGCCACCTTTATGCTAGAAGACGAAGCAAGAAGATGGTGGATGTTAATGTGTGAGAATTACAAAGACACTGATTAGGCAAAATTTCTAGAAATTTTCTATGACAAGTACTTCCCGCAGTGTGTTCGGGATAGGAAGGTGGCAGAATTCATGGAACTGAGGCAAGGCAGTATGACTGTGGCCGAGTATGAGGCCAAATTCACTGAATTGGCCAGGTTTGCGCCACACGTGATTGACACAGACTATAAGAAGGCGAGACATTTTGAAGACGGGCTTCGAAGCGACATTCTAGGGAGGGTGAATGTCTTGAAGCTGGAAACCTACATCGAGGTACTAGACAGGGCCATAATATCAAAAGCTAATATAGCTAGACAAACTAAACCGACAACTGACTGGAAGGGTAGTAAAAGGCAGGGCTTCTTTTCAAAGAAGAAGTTTTCAAAGTAGCAAAATACGGGCTCCTCGAATACTTCTAATTCTTCCCGAGATACAACCCCGTTGTGTACTACTTGTGGTAACAGGCATCGTGGGGTTTGTTACCGTGTATCAGGAGCTTGTTTTAATTGTGCTAAACAGGGGCATATGGCCAGAGATTGCAAACAAGACAGTGGAAAATTTGTTGCTAGTTCGACAGCATCAGTCCCAAAACCAGGAAATGCTACGAGATCTACTCCCGCCGGAGATACCATGAGACAAGGGAGAGTTTTTGCGCTTTTTCCGGGCGATACCCGGAATGCCAATGCAGTTGTCTCAAGTACCATTTCTATAAGTAATCAGGATGCTTTTATGTTAATTGACTCTGGATCAACACACTCATTTGTAACATGTGCATTTGCATCTAAACTGAGTAGACCTCTAGAATTATTGCCATATCTACTATGTGTGTCTGCTCCATCTGGGGAATCAATATTGTGTGAATCTGTCTATCGTTTTTGTGACATGCGAATTGGGAATGCCATTCTATATGTGGACTTGTTACCCTTGAACTTTAGGCACTTCGACATAATTCTGGGCATGGATTGGTTAACTAAATATTGTGCCACCATTGACTGTGTGACAAAACTGGTTGTGTTTAGATCACCAAGAAGAAATTGTGTTTGTGGGTAACGGGGTAGTGCCTCCACCTTATTTGATATCTGTAATGAAAGCATGTAAATCGATCAGGAAAGGGTGTCAGGGTTACTTGTGCTATGTGTTGTCTGAACAATCTGTAAATGGTGAATTGAATGATATCCCTATTATTAGAGAATTTCCATATGTGTTTCCAAATGAACTACTAGGGAAATTGGTGGATAGGGAGATAGAATTCACTATTGAAACTGTATCAGGCACCCAGCCTATTTCTAAAATTCATGACAGAATGGCTATAGTTGAAATAAAAGAATTGAAAGGATTTATCAGACCTGCTTGACAAAGGATTTATCAGACCTAGCACTTCACCATGGGGTGCACCGGTGTTGTTTGTGAAAAAGAAAGATGGAACCCTATGCTTGTGTATCAACTATCGGGAATTGAACAACGTAACAATAAAGAATAAATATCCCTTACCCCATATTGATGACCTGTTTGACCAATTGCAGGGATCACAAGTGTTTTCCAAGATTGATTTGAGATCCGGGTATCATCAGTTGAAGGTAAAGGTGGAAGATGTTAAGAAAACCGCATTTAGAACGAGGTATGGACATTTTGAGTTTCTTGTTATGCCATTTGGAGTGACTAATGCTCCGGTAGCATTTATGGACCTAATGAACCGAATTTTTAAAACCTACCTTGACGAATTTGTTGTGGTTTTTATTGATGACATTTTAATGTACTCTAAAGATAGACTTAAACATGAACAGCATTTGAGAACTGTCCTGCAAATACTTAGGGAAAGGAAATTGTTTGCTAAACTAAAGAAATATGAGTTTTGGTTGGATGAAGTTGTTTTCTTAGGGCATGTGATCAACAAGGAAGGGATTTCAATGGATCCACGAAAAATAGAGGCAATTGTGAATTGGCCTACACCGACCAATGTAACAAAAGTCTGTAGTTTTATGGGTTTAGCTGGGTACTAGATGAGGTTTGTGAAAGATTTTTCGAAAATAGCTGTGCCTCTTACCCAACTGACACGCAAGGGGCAACCTTTTGAGTGCAATGATGAAAGAGGATCAGCCTTTCATGAATTGAAAACAAGATTGACCACTGCACCGATTTTGACACTACCATCATGTACGGAAAATTTTATAATTTTTAGTGATGCGTCTTATAAAGGTTTGGGTTGTGTGCTAATGCATAACGGAAAGGTTATTGCTTATGCCACCCGACAGTTGAGACCGCACGAGAAGAACTACCCAACACATGACTTAGAATTAGCCGCAGTTGTTTTTGCTTTGAAAATCTGGTGGCATTATTTGTATGGGGCAAAGTGTGAAGTCTACACGGATCACAAAAGTCTGAAATACTTCTTCACACAGAAAGAGTTGAATATGCGACAGAGGAGATGACTGGAATTAATAAAGGATTATGATTTAGAGATTCAGTATCACCCTGGGAAAGCTAACACAGTTGCTGATGCCTTGAGCAGAAAATCAACGGAGAGTATGGCTTGTTTGCTTACTAAACAGTAAGATATCTTGCAAGATTTTGAGAAGTCTGAAATTGAAGTGGTAATGTATGAACCGGGCGGATTGATAGCCGCTATT
The DNA here is from genome assembly GCF_055761805.1 of Camellia sinensis. NCBI lineage: Eukaryota > Viridiplantae > Streptophyta > Magnoliopsida > Ericales > Theaceae > Camellia > Camellia sinensis. Next base: position 68,050,277 of record NC_138961.1, on the reverse strand, counting down.
ACAGTCGAGCCGGCAATCATTGATGAAATCAAACAGAAACAGAAAGAGGATGAATTCCTCAAGAAGGTGATTGATGAATTTGAGGCAAGTCCGAAGGTAGAGTTCAGTATTGAAAATGAAGTGTTAAAATTTCAAAACAGAACGTGTGTCCCAGATGTACTGGAACTGAAAAAGAGGATTTTAGATGAAGCCAACAAATCAGTGTTTGCTATACATCCGGGCAATAATAAAATGTATCAGGATTTGAAACAAACCTATTGGTGGCCTAAAATGAAGAAGGAGATTGCGGAATGTGTGTCCAAATGTCTTCAGTGTTAGCAAGTTAAAGCTGAAAATCAAAAACCTGGCGGTCTACTGCAACCTCTCCCTATTCCTGAATGGAAGTGGGAACATGTGACTATGGATTTCATTGTTGGCCTACCTCGAACTCCTCGAGGTATGGATTCTATTTGGGTTGCAGTTGATAGACTGACTAAATCTACACATTTTCTACCTGTTAGAACTACGTTTAATGCTTATAGACTAGCTACCGTATATGTTGATGAGATTGTCTATTTACACGGAGTTCCGGTATCTATTGTGTCGGATAGAGATCCAAAATTTGTATCTAGATTGTGGAAAAGTTTACAGGAAGCTATAGGGACAGAACTAAGGTTCAGTACTGCATTCCACCCACAGACAGATAGGCAATCAGAACGAACAATACAGACTTTGGAAGATATGCTTCGAATGTGTGCTTTAGATTTTCAGGGGAGTTGGGAAGACTATTTGCCACTTGTAGAATTTGCATACAATAACAGCTTCCACTCCAGCATGGTATGGCACCGTATGAGGCTTTGTATGGTAGGCAGTGTAGATCACCAATTTGTTGGACAGTGGTCGGGGATAAACCTTTGCTTGGGCCTGAAATTGTACAAGACACTTTTGAAAAGATCGAGATCATTCGGCAAAGGCTCAAAATAGCTCAAGACCGACAAAAGGATTATGCAGATGTTCGGAGAAGAACTCTTGAGTATGAGGTTAGTGATCATGTGTTCATCCGTGTATCTCCGATGAAAGGCCAAGTCAAGTTTGGAAAGAATGGCAAGTTGTCGCCCCGTTATATTGGGCCATTTCAGATTCTGGAAAGGCTTGGCCCAGTTGCCTATAGAGTTGCTTTGCCACCGGGATTCGAACAAATCCATAATGTGTTTCATGTGTCGATGTTGAGGGGTTCCCTCCGAGACCCGTTTCATGTGATTGATTATCACTGGGTAGCTATTGATGAAAATATGGAGTACGCCGAATGGCCGGAGCAAATCGTCGATCGACAAGTGAAACAGTTGAGAAACAAGTCCATCCCAATGGTGAAAGTGGAATGGAAAAAACACTATGGGACGGAAGGTACATAGGAAAAAGATGAGGAAATGTGACTACACTATCCACATTTGTTTCTCGACGAAAGTAAAATAAGTTTGAGGGACCAAACTTCCTAAAGGGAGGAAGACTGTGATAACCCAATTCCATTTTGTGCTAATTGGTCCTTAATATGAATATGATTAAGTGTTTAATGTGATTTTGTATGCCATTATGTGAAAATATGTGGTTTTGAATTTCTATCTATTCACCGTAGGAATATCTGTTTGACTATCTGCTTTGGAAATTAAATTGAAGGCCCTATCGGCCACAGAAACTAAAATCGATTGCGCCTTTGTGATTAGCATAATTTTTAGAGTCTACGGTGAAATTTAATTGGAAATTGATTCAGACCAAAATAAATAGATTAAATTGGTGCTTTAGTGCTCAATTATTTAATTCAAATCAATTGTGCCTATGAGAGCACATGTAAAGGGCCTTACTAAAATTGATTTCTCCTTTTATATCATTTGGCGGGTTTCAACTCTAAGAAGAAAAAGAGAGAACAGAATTAGAGAGAGAGAAAGTGTAGGAGAATCAAAGTTTGATCTTGAAGGCTTGGAAATTCGAAATCTAACTCTAGATTTGACCATAGATTGGAAGAATTGAGCCCCTAGGAAAGTGAATTCATGAGTTTAATGTTGTAAATTGTGAATTCAAGTTTGATTAATGATCAAGAACATGATTTAGTTTGATCATAAGGAAATTGGGTTGATTTTGTTGTATTTGAAGTCATCGAATGCTTGCATGTGCATAATAACTATGAATTTGCATAATTAAGCATGAAAAATATGATCCATGTAAAATTGTGGCTAGAATCCGTGCTTGTGACCACCATTTGTACAATTTGAGTTGAAATGGAAGCCATATCTCACATGCATGTACCATTCATAAGAGGTATGAGCTTGAATGTATGAAATTGTTATGTTGAAAGTGAATTTGGTGTAGATTGGGACATGCATGTAATTAATTTGTGAAATTGAGCCTCATTGTGTTGTAATTTGGTGTGTATACCATGTTAGTACATCTGTATATGAAGTTTGAGCCAAAAATTATGAGTTTGGAACCTTTGGAGGTCGATTTGAGCTCAAGAACAAATTCTGGAAAACCCAGAATTCTTGATGTCCGCTCGAGCAGGGAAACCACCGCTTGAGCGTGAAATACGAGCTCCCAACATATTTTTGCAGACATGGCTTCCGCTTGAGCGGGGAGCTATGTAGACAGATCTTCAGCTCGAGCGGCCGAGTTCGCGCTCGAGCGTGAAATTGATGTAACCAGTACTTTTGCAGACCTCATGGTTCCGCTCAAGCGGGGAAGTCCACGCTCGAGCGGGGACCCTGTTTCCTGAAATTTTAAGAAGACATTCTGTGTTTCGTTTTCTGTTCTCTTTCACTTCTAAGTACTCTTAGGCATACATTGAGCATTGTAATTGAGTTAAAGAGATAAGAATGAAGCCTCAAGAGGAAAATGTGAATTTAGAACAGATTGAATTGTTTGTGACCCTTTTGTGTGCATGGAATGTGTAGGGTCGAGCTCCAGGGCAAACCAACCAACCGATCACTGTGAGTAATGTCTTAACAAGATATTTGAGATATGTTATTGTCCTATTGTTTACTTCTATGTAAGTTTTATAAGTTCATTAATTTGAATGGTGGACAACAATTGGCATGAATGATTGGGCCGAAGGCCGATTGATATAAATGATTGGGCCGAAGGCTGATTGACATGAATGATTGGGCCGAAGGCCGATTGACATGAATGATTGGGCCAAAGGCCGAATGACATGAATGATTGGGCTGAAGGCCGATTAACATAAATGATTGGGCCGAAGGCCGACTGATACAAGTGATTTGGCCAAAGGTCGTCTGCTCTAACTGTTTCAAAGGTTGTTTATGTATCTTCCGTATTCGATATTATTCACTGGGCTTTCGCTCACGCTCATTCATGTACATGTAGGTGAGCCAAGGGACGTCCAGAACCAACCTCGGTGAAATTGTAAGAAACAGTCAAAATTTTGAGGAGTCAGCCCAAACGTCTCACGCACGAGACTGTCTTCGCCTTTGTCGTTTGTTCATAGTTTTGTTATCTTGGCGAAAGCATTGGACTACTTTTGTATATAAGTCTTGGGTTCGACTAACTTAAACTTGTATGATCCTTTATGTACAGTGTTCTGTGTTATTACATATTTTGATGTGAGTTATTAACATATAAATGTTTGGAATGTTATGGTGTGCATATAGGCATAGCTCTATGGATAAAGTTTTAAATTTGCTTCCGTTTGGCCTCTTTACACTGATGAGTTAAGTAATCTCATGATTATTGGCCAGTTATGGCCTTAACCCATAGGGGTGGGTTCGGGTCGTGACAATATGTTCATCCGTGTATCTCCGATGAAAGGCCAAGTCAGGTTTGGAAAGAAGGGCAAGTTGTCGCCCCGTTATATAGGGCCGAACCCGCCTGTCACAACCCAAACCCGCCCCTATGGGTTTAGCACCATAACCGGCCAGTAATCCGTGATTACCAAAGGCCTGCTTAACAGTAATAACAATAATATAGAGTACAGGGGCTGGCGAAAGCCAAAACAGTAAGAAAAGATGTCCAATGAGTTGTGACAGTCTGTATGCAAAAAGACTTTTCATACATAATCATATTCAGAAACAAAACAGTATATACATACATATACAATCATTCAGGTCAGGGACCCAATCCCTACCATAACAGTACAATACAAGTCTATACAGTATTACAAAACAGAGGCAGAAGGGTGAACTGAGACACCTCAAAAAGCCTAAGCTTGAACACACTTGGAACCTCGCAGTGAGGCACGTTGGTTGGCTTAACCAAAAGGGAGTTTAACCCAACGCTCCTAGCTCCGATCCAGTGCCTGGACACCTACATATATATATAAACAGTAAGCTAAAGCCCAGTGAATAACATATGCATAAAGAGGTTAAGAATGAATGTCCTTTCAGTATTTAAAACAGTCATTTGAACAGTATATCAATTATTCGATCATAGCAGTCATAAGTGGTTCATCCAATAGCAAACAGTACAGTAGGTCTTAATAGACCGAATAGTCAGTTGATGGCCATCATATCAGTAAACAATAGTGGTTCCAAACATGGGAACCGACAGAGATCTCTGTGATAGTAGCAGTACAGTATAGTAACAGTAAATTGCTATGGATGCCATGAATACAGTTCGCAAATAGGACAAGTATTCATTCAGTAAGAAATATCATTTCAGGAAGCAGTACACTAGATCATTCAGAAAATATTCATGATTGAACATATCTTTACAACATTGTTACTCACAGAGCACTGGACTACAGATAGGCTAGAGCGTCCTCGGATGCCAACCTACACAGTTACAGAATGAACACACACTAAGTTACACACTTGGAAATCAATGACTTAGTCCCTAACTTGACTCGGTGTGGTTCTACATCAATATCCTCATTAAGATGCCTTAAACTAGGCCTAGGAATGCCTAGGATGGAATGAGGATGCAAAGATGCACTTTAAAATACTTTTCAAAATTTTCAGAAAATAGGGTTTCACTCGAGCGTGGCTTTCTACGCTCGAGCGGACATGCAGACAAAGGAGCTCCGCTCGAGCGTGACCTTCCTCACTTGAGCGGACGGCAAAAGTACTGGATGCATGAAATTCATGCTCGATAGGCGCTCGACCCCCACTCGAGTGTGTATTCCCTCACTCGAGCGGACTGTAAACACATGCAAAGTACTAGATACACGCATTTCACGCTCAAGCGTTACTTTCCCCGCTCGAGCGGAGTGCATGAACTCAAAGTTTACGCTCAAGCGTGGAGTTCCCCGCTCGAGCATGGATCCAAAATCTAGAATTTCCAGATTTGTCTCCAAGCATGAAACTCAACACTTAAAACATCAAATTCGATCATTTTGGGCTAATTTTCTGGAAAACACTTTAAAACTCATAATATGACACGTTCAAAGATTAATTTGCAAAATCAAAGCCCAAAGGTAGTTCAATTAAACATCATTTTTAAATAAACTTCAAGAACAAGCTCAAACATAACATGCATGTATTCAATTGAATTCAAAGCTTCCAATACATAATCAAATGAGTCAAAACTTTCAAAAACATGATGAATTCATGAACTATAGTCAAGATATGGACATGCATGTGGAAATTCATGAAGAACAATCTCAAAATGCAAGAATATGTACATGCATGCATGATCTAACTCTCAATTCAACATTTTAAACCAATTCTTGACATTAATCTCCAAATTTCCATGAATCATGCAAGACACAACTTAAATACAAATTCAAGAAGATGATTCTCCTACCTTAGGTCTCAATTCAAGATGTAGGAGCTCAAATATGCAATCTACTCTTCAATTCTTCTAATTTTCCAAGCAAATCTTGAAGAACTCTATTTTCTCCTATCTCTCTTTCTCTCTAGTCGGTTTTAACTCCAAGAATGATGCACCAAAGGCTTCAAGACAATGCTGTAGATAGTGGCCCACTAATGGCAAAAGGGTAATTAAGGCAACTAATGTGATTTAGCTTATTTAATCCAATTTAATCATACTAAATCAAATTTCAACTAAATTTACCATAAAATCAAATTAATTCTAATTAACACAAAACACTAATCCGTTCCGGATTCGGCCGCCGATAAGGCCTTCAATTTATAGTTCAAAACTTAAAACATGAACAGATAAATCAATGACAAACAGATAGAAATGCATTTAACATAACACGTTCATGCAATCAGTTTAGGGTTCCATCCTAATCAGTTACTTATCATGCTCAGTCACAGTTTAGCAGTAATCAGTGGTGAGGGTTGTCACTGTCTCCCCTCCTTACAAATAGTTTGGTCCTTCAAACTCGAATTACCTTCATTTTGGAAGAACACTAGATCCAGAGAGAACAGTTCAGGATATCTCTTGATCATATCGTCTTCCCTTTCCCAAGTGGCATATACGCCACCATGGTTTTGCCAATCAACTTTTTCTAACGGAATTTCTTTGTTCCTTAACTTCTTGATCCATCGGTTTTTAATCTGAATAGGCCGTTCTTCATAAGTTTAGTCATTACTTAGCATTACACGGGTAGGCTCAATCATATGGAAGGGATCCCAGAGGTAATCCCTCAACATTGAAATATGGAACACGTTATGCATATGCTCCATTTCAGGAGGAAGCGCTACTTGATACGCCACCGGATTAATCTTTTCAATAATCTCATACGGTCCGACATATCTTGGCGCTAACTTGCCTTTAACCCCAAAACGGGTCTGCCCTTTCATCGGTGTCACTTTAACAAAGACATGATCACCTACTTCGTACTCTCTGTCTCACCTTCGGACATCCGCATAACTTTTCTGTCAGCTTTGTGCGATTTTCAGTCTCTGTTGAGTCAGTTTCACTTTTTCAGTGGTTTCATGTACAACTTTAGGCCCAAGTAAAGGCCCATCTCCAACTTCTGCCCAGCAGATAGGAGATCGACATTTCCTGTCATATAAAGCCTCGAAAGGTGCCATACCAATGCTCGAGTGAAAGCTGTTATTGTAGGCAAATTCAGCCAAAGGTAGATGACTTTCCCAATTGCCTTGGAAATCAAGAACACACATCCGCAGTAAATCCTCTAGAGTCTGAATGGTTCTTTCTGATTGACCATCTGTTTGAGGATGGTATGCATTACTCAGTCTCAGTTCAGTACCCTATGTTATCTGTAGGTTTTGCCAGAATCTCGATGTAAACTTCGAGTCCCTATCAGAAACAATGGACACAGGCACTCCATGCAATCTAACAATCTCATCAATATAGATTATAGCCAATTTGTCCGCATTATAAATTGTTTTGACAGGTAAGAAGTGAGCAGATTTAGTCAGTCTATCAACAATAACCCAAATTGAATCCATACCTTTACTGGAGCGAGGTAAACCAACAATGAAATCCATAGTGATATCTTTCCATTGCCACTCCGGTATGGGTAAGGGTTGCAGTAAGCCTGCAGGTCGTTGATGTTCAGCTTTGACTTGTTGGGAATAAAGACATTTCGATACAAAGTCAGCAATTTCTTTCTTCATTCCCGGCCACCAGAAATTCAGTTTCAAGTCTTGGTACATTTTTGTATTTCCTAGATGGATAGATATATTGGAATTGTGGCCCTCTTGCAGAATTCTTCTTTTCAGTTCAGAATCACTCGGTACACATAACCTTCCTTGAAATTTCAGTACATTGTTTTCAAATTTGAAACCCGGCCTCGGTCTAGATTCCCGTTCATCGATGATCTTCTTCAAGAAGTCATCCTATTGTTGTTTCTCTTTAATCTCTTCAATAAGTGCCGGTTGAGCCGAAATAGCAGCTACTGTTCCACCTAGTTCACGCAAAACAATCTCAACTTCAAATTTTTCAAGGTCATAAAGCAATTCTTTTTGCCCAGTGAGTAAACAGGCTAAATTTCCGATCGATTTCCGACTCAATGCATCGGCAACGCTGTTAGCTTTCCCCAGATGGTACAAAATTTGCAAATCATAATCCTTTATCAGTTCTAACCATCTCTGCTGCCTCATGTTCAATTCTTTCTGTGTGAAGAAGTATTTCAAACTCTTGTGGTCTGTATACACCTCACATGTTGCCCCATAAAGGTAGTGACGCCAGATTTTCAATGCAAACACTACTGCAGCAAGTTCTAAATCATGGGTCGGGTAGTTCTTTTCGTACGGTCTCAGTTGTCGGGAAGCATACGCAATCACTTTACCATTCTGCATTAAAACACATCTTAGACCCTTATAAGAAGCATCACTAAATATAGTATAACCATCCGTACCTGAGGGTAGGGTAAGAATCGGTGCAGTCACAAGTTGAGTCTTTAACTCTTGAAAAGCTGATTCTCTCTGGTCAGTCCAGTCAAATGATATCCCCTTTTGAGTCAATTGACTCAGTAGTAGGGCAATTTTGGAGAAGTCTTTGACAAACCTTCTGTAATACCCGGCTAAGCCTAGAAAACTTCGGATTTCGGTAACATTTGTCGGTCTAGGCCAATTCACTACTGCTTCAATTTTCTGTGGGTCAACGGTAATACCATCTTTACTGATCACATGCCCCAAAAACATTACATTATCAAGCCAAAATTCACATTTTGTCAGTTTAGCATACAGGTTCTGTTCTCTTAGGGTCTGCAAGGCAATTCTCAAATGATGTTCATGTTCTTCTGTGTTTTTGGAATAAATCAAAATGTCATCTATGAAAACAACTACAAATTCATCTAGGAATGGTTTGAAAATTCTATTCATATGATCCATAAATACAGCAGGTGCATTGGTAACTCCGAAAGGCATAACTAAGAATTCATAATGTCCTTACCTCGTTCGAAAGGCAGTCTTTTCATTGTCCCCTGTCTTGACTTTCAACTGGTAGTATCCAGATCTAAGGTCAATTTTGAAGAACACTTGGGCACCCTGTAACTGGTCAAATAAATTATCAATACGAGGCAATCGATATTTATTTTTCACTGTTACCTTGTTCAGTTCACGGTAGTCAATGCAAAGTCTTAGTGAACCGTCTTTCTTCTTTACAAATAAAACTGGAGCGCCCCATGGCGAAGTACTGGGCCTGATGAACTTCTTATCTAACAACTCTTGTAGCTGAACTTTCAGTTCTTTCAATTCAGTCGGTGCCATTTTGTAAGGAGCTTCAGATACTGGCTGTGTACCCGGAATCACATCAATGGTGAACTCAATCTCCCTATCAATCAAATCCCCTGGCAAATCATCTGGAAAAACATCTGAGAATTCTCTAACTATAGGAACACTGTTCACATCAGTTTTAGCATCAGTAGGTACAGTCAATACACAACACAGATACCCTTTACATCCCTTTTTAATCAGTTTAAAAGCTTTCATAGACGAAATCAGATATGGGGAAGGTACTACTCTAACTCTGTTAAACACAAATTCAGGCAATCCAGGTGGACGGAAAACAACTTGTTTTGTTACATAGTCTATGGTAGCATAATATTTTGTTAACCACTCCATTCCCAATATCACATCAAAGTGATCAATATTTAGAGGCAGTAAATCAATATACAAATGAACATCCCCAATAATAATTTCATATGCAGGGTACATATAAGTACAAGTCATAAATCCCCTAACAGGTGAAGATACAGCTAACAGATAATTCATAGGTTCTAGTGGTCTATTTAATTTTCACGAAAAAGCATGCGATACATATGAATGTGTAGACCCCGAATCAATCAGAATATATGCATTTTGAGCACAAATTGAGAGTATACCTGACACAACGGTCTCGGTATTCTGTACATCTCCCGGTACGAGTGCAAACACTCGGTCTTGCCTCATGGGCTCTTTTCCAGCAGCTTTAGGATTAGGTTTTGGTGCAACAATTGATGCTGCGGCGCTGGCTGCAGCTTTACTATTGCCCTAACGACCAAAAGGGAAATCTTTGACCATGTGGCCCACCTTGCCACGCCTGTAACAAGCACCTGAAATTTTATAGCAAACCCCTTTATGTTTCTTACCACATTCAGAACAAGGCGGTATGGAACCACTTTCCTGACTGGAATTGGTTGTTGACCCTGTATTTTGCTTTTTATTCAATGAACTATTCTGGCCTTTCTTAAACTTGAAGCCTCGTCTCTTACCACGCCACTCGGTCGCTGGTGTTTCAGTCTGTTTTAGTGCCTCGATGTTCGACTCGGCCATTATTGCTCGGTCAAGAACATCTACATATTTCAGTAGCTTCAGAACATTGATTCTGTCAAGGATTTCAACATTAAGGCCGCCTTCAAACTTCCTGGCCTTTTTATAATCGGTATCCACCATGTGTGGTGCATATCTGGCGAGTTCAGTGAATTTCGATTCGTACTCTGTTACGGACATAGTGCCTTGTTTCAGTTGTTCAAACTCAGTCACTTTTCTATCCCTGACACACTGTGGAAAGTATTTCTCAAAGAAGGCTCCCTTAAACTGAGCCCAATTCATGGCAGTATTGGTGTCGCGGACCGGCATCCACCACCTTCTGGCCTTTTCTTGTAAGGTGAAGGTAGCCAGTAGCACTTTGTGTGCTTTAGAACACTGAAAGACTTCAAATAATTTCTCTGTTTCAAGAACCCAGGCTTCAGCCTTTGGCGGGTCGAGGCCTCCTTGGAATGACGGTGGTTTCATTTTACTGAACTTCTGCGTTAGGGCAATTATGTCATCATTCACATTCGATTCCGGCTGTACCGGAGGAGGTGGGGGCTGTTGGTTCTGTTGTAGCCTCAAGGCCTCAGTCAGTAGTTCAACTGTTCTTTCTAGCCTTGCCATTCTGGCCTCAGATGATTCAGGTTCATCAGTATTTCTTGCGTTATCCATTTCACTATATATAATTATGGCAATTATAAACATAGACAGTTGCATACTTAACATATTAACACATTAGCACATATATTCATGTCATAGCCACACACACTTATCAATGCTCATGCAATGCCCTATTCACTTTTCTAGGACATCCTATAGCTCATTTAGACACGTGTGTGCGGTATAACTCGTAGCTTGATATCGCTCTGATACCACTCTGTCACAACCCAAACCTACCCCTATGGGTTTATCACCGTAACCGGCCAGTAATCCGTGATTACCGAAGGCCTGCTTAACAGTAATAATAGTAATACAGAGTGTAGGGGCTGGTGGAAGCCAAAATAGTAATAAAAGATATCCAATGAGCTGTGACAGTCTGTATGCAAAAAGACTTTTCATACATAATCACATTCAGAAACAAAACAGTATATACATACATATACAATCATTCAGGTTAGGGACAAAATCCCAACCATAACAGTACAATGCAAGTCTATACAGTATTACAAAACAAAGACAGAAGGGTGAACTGAGACACCCCAAAAAGCATAAGATTGAACACACTTGGAACCTCGTAGTGAGGCATGTTGGTTGGCTTGACAAAAAGGGAGTTTAACCCAACGCTCCTAGCTCCGATCCGGTGCCTGGACACCTACATATATATATAAACAGTAAGCTAAAGCCCAGTGAATAACATATGCGTTAAGAGGTTAAGAATGAATGTCATTTCAGTATTTAAAACAATCATTTGAACAGTATATCAGTTATTCGATCCTAGCAGTCATAAGTGGTACATCCAATAGCAAACAGTACAGTAGGTCTTAACAGACCGAACAGTTAGTTGATGCCCATCATATCAGTAAACAATAGTGGTTCCAAACATGGGAACCGACAGAAATCTCTGTGACAGTAGCAGTACAGTACAGTAACAGTAAATTACAATGGATGCCACAAATACAGTTCGCAAATAGGACAAGCATTCATTCAGTAAAAAATATCATTTCAGGAAGCAGTACAGTAGATCATTCAGGAAATATTCATGATTGAACATATCTTTACAACATTGTTACTCACAGAGCACTGGGCTACAAATAGGCTAGAGCATCCTCGGATGCCAACCTATACAGTTACAGAATGAACACACACTAAGTTACACACTTGGGAATCAATGACTTAGTCCCTAACTTGACTCGGTGTGGTTCTACATCAATATCTTCATTAAGATGCCTTAAACTAGGCCTAGGAATGCCTATGATGGAATGAGAATGCAAAGATGCACTTTAAAACACTTTTCAGGATTTTCAAAAAATAGGGGTCTCGTTCGAGCGTGGCTTTCTATGCTCAAGCAGACTGCAAAAGTACTGGATGCATGAAATTCACGCTCGACGGGCGCTCGACCCTCGCTCGAGCATGAGACAGAAGTCCTCGCTCGAGCGTGTATTCCCTCGCTTGAGCAGACTGTAAACACATGCAAAGTACTGGATACACGCACTTCACGCTCGAGCGTTACTTTCCATGCTCAAGCGGACTGCATGAACTCAGAGTGCACGCTCGAGCATGGAGGTCCCCGCTCGAGCGTGGATCCAAAATCTGGAATTTCCAGATTTGTCTCCAAGCATGAAACTCAACATTTAAAGCATCAAATTCGATCATTTTGGGCTAATTTTCTGGAAAACACTTTAAAACTCATAATATGACACGTTCAAAGATTAATTTGCAAAATCAAAGCCCAAAGGTAGTTCAATTGAACACCATTTTTAAATAAACTTCAAGAACAAGCTCAAACATAACATGCATGTATTCAATTGAATTCAAAGCTTCCAATACATAATCAAATGAGTCAAAACTTTCAAAAACATGATGAATTCATGAACTATAGTCAAGATATGGACATGCATATGGAAATTCATGAAGAACAATCTCAAAATGCAAGAATATATACATGCATGGATGATCTAACTCTCAATTCAACATTTTAAACCAATTCTTGACATTAATCTCCAAATTTCCATGAATCATGCAAGACACAACTTAAATACAAATTCAAGAAGATGATTCTCCTACCTTAGGTCTCAATTCAAGATGTAGGAGCTCAAATATGCAATCTACTCTTCAATTCTTCTAATTTTCCAAGCAAATCTTGAAGAACTCTATTTTCTCCTATCTCTCTTTCTCTCTAGTCGGTTTTAACTCCAAGAATGAACAAGAATGATGCACCAAAGGCTTCAAGACAATGTTGTAGATAGTGGCCCACTAATGGCAAAAGGGTAATTAAGGCAACTAATGTGATTTAGCTTATTTAATCCAATTTAATCATACCAAATCAAATTTCAACTAAATTTACCATAAAATCACATTAATTCTAATTAACACAAAACACTAATCCGTTCCGAATTCGGCCGCCGATAAGACTTTCAATTTACAGTTCGAAACTTGAAATATGAATAGATAAATCAATAACAAACAGATAGAAATGCATTTAACATAATACGTTCATGCAATCAGTTTAGGGTTTCATCCTAATCAGTTACTTATTATGCTCAGTTATAGTTTAGCAGTAATCAGTGGTGAGGGTTGTCACACCGCCCCTATGGGTTAAGGCCATAACCAGCCAGTAATCACGAGATTACCTACGGCCTCAAACCAAATAAGACAAAACTCATCAGAGTAAAGGAGCCGAACGGAAGTAAATTTAAAACCTTGTCCATAGAGTCGTGCTTATATGCCATCATATACATTTCACATTTACATATGTTAATAACTTACAACAGAAAGTATAGTTGCATAAGGTTCTATACAGACAGGATCATTCAAATCCAAGTCAGCCAGACAAAACTAAACACAGATGTATACCAAAGTCCTCGCCAACATGACGAAATACACAGAATGGCAAAAGGCGAAGAGGTGTCTCGTACGTGAGACACAAGGGTTGACTCTTCAAAACTTTGGTTGTTCCATACAGACTTCACTAAGGCTGGGTTTGGACCTCTCTGGGCTCACTTACAAACACATGAATGAGTGTGAGCGATAGCCCAGTGAATAATCTCAACTAAAAGAGTTATACAAACGGTACATAGAACAACATGCTTCAAATGGCCTTGGGCCCAATTCATATTTATATTTAACATATATATACACAATTTATGTCAAGTGACTGTGGTTCCAAACATACTGGCCTTTGGCCCATTTATCTTCCATTTGTCAAAGTGGCCTTTGGCCCATTCAGATTTCCATGTCAAACTGGCCTTTGGCCCATTCAACTTTCATTCATGTCAAACTGGCTTCTAGCCCATTCATTCATGTCGATCGGCCTTCAGCCCAATCATTTATGTCAATCGGACTTCGGCCCAATCATTCATATCAATCGGCTTTCGGCCCAATCAATTATGCCAATCGGCCTTTGGTCCAATCATTCATGTCAATCGGTCTTTGGCTCAATCATTCATGTCAATCGGCCTTCGACCCAATCATTTATGTTAATCGGCCTTTGGCCTAATCATTTATGTCAATCGGTCTTCGGCCCAATCATTCATGTTAATCGTTGTCCACCATTCAAATTAATGAACTTACAAAACTTACATAGAAGTAAACAATTGAACAACAACATATTTCAAATATCTTGTTAAGATATTACTCACAGTGATCGGCTTGTGGGTTTGCCCTGGAGCTTGACCCTACACATCATATAGCACATATGGGTCACAAACGATTCAATCCATTCTTTAATTCACATATTCCTCTTTAGGCTTCATTCTTATCTCTTTAACTCAATTACAATACATAATGCATGCCTAAGAGCGCTTGCAAGTGAAAGAGAACGGAAACGAAACATAGAATACACTTTCAAAATTTCAGAAAACAGGGTCCCCGCTCGAGCGTGGGATTCCCTGTTCGAGCGGACCCATTAGGTCTGTAAAAGTGCTGGTTATATCATTTTTACGCTCGAGCGTGAACTTGGACGCTCGTGCGGAAGTTCATCCAACATAGCTCCCCGCTCGAGTGTGAACTTTCCCGCTCGAGCGGCCACCATGCCTGCAAGAAAATACTGGGAGCTCGAAATCCCCGCTCAAGCGGTGGTTCCCCCGCTCGAGCAGACATCAAAAATTCTGGATTTTCCAGAATGGTTCTTGAGCTAGAATTCAACACTCTAACCAACATTTCATGCATGCCATGGCTCAAATTTCACATATACATATACTAACATGATACAAACACCAAATTACAACACAATGAAGCTCAATTTCTTGAATTACTTACATGCGTGCCTCAAATTAACCCAAACTCATCACCAACACATCAAATTCAAACATGCAAAGCTCATACCTCCATGATCTACTCTTGCATGTGAGAAATATTCATTCATATCGACTTAAATGGTGAAAAGATGATCAAGTACATGGTCTTAAACCAAAATTTCAACATGGATCATACACATTGTGCTCAAATATGGAAATTCAAGGTAATTTCTTACATGCATGCATCTATGGACTTTAAATTCAACAAACACAACTCAATCCATAGTCTAACTCACTAATTAATCTTCGATCCCCAAAAATTACAAATCAAACGCATGAGTCAAAGGGTTGATTACTCACCTAGAAGCTCAATCTCTCCAATGTATGCTTAATTCTTGAGTTCAACCTTCCAATTTTTCAAACTTGAGCCAAACACATAATTTTCCCTCTTGCTCCTTCTCTAGCCGACCCTATCCCTTTCTTAGAGTTTATAATCAGCCAAAATGAAGATAAAAGGGAGAAATTGAGTGTATAGTACCTTTATTAAAAGCCCCTTTGGTCACATTATTTTAATATCAAATAATGGGGCACTAATTTGCTAATTAAATCAATTTAATCTGATCCGAATCAATTTCTAATTAAATTTCACCGTAGGCTCTAAAAATTATGCCAATCACAATGGCGTAATCAATTTCGGTTTCGGTGGCCGATAGGGCCTTCAATTTAAATTCCAAAGCAGATAATCAAATAGATATTCCTACGGTGAACAGATAAAAATTCAAAACCACATATTTTTATCACACAAAATCATATCAAAACACATAATCACATTTGTATTAAGGACCAATTAGCATAATAAGGAACAGGGTTATCACAGTATGTATGCATGAGTGTGTGGTGAAATCAACATAACTAGTTAGATATACACATATGTATGTATGTATGTGTAGCGCCCTGAAATTTTCCCACAAGAATATGCCAAAACAAATACAATAATATACCCAAAAAGTCAACCTTCTCATTGAACTAAGAGATAAGAGGTTACAATTCACCATACACATTCCCATAATGTTCAGAATTCGTATTCCAGTTCAATGAACTAGGTGGCCTTACAAAATATAAGCCTCTAGGGCATACAATTACAACAAAATAAATTAATAGTTGTGTTACAAAAATTTCAATTCAAAATAACAAAATACACATGGATCAACTTTTCCAAAAAGAGTTATTGCTTGACCAATCTTTCAGGGAGGTAGAACTCCATCAATTCCTGAAAAATAAGATAGGGTTGAGCTATATGCCCAGTAGGAACACATTTAACCAATTATTTAATCCTTTGAATAAGATTATGGTATCTTTGTGACCAAACGTTACATGGAAATTTGTCTTTACATGTAATCCTTAACAAACATAGAGACCCATAACAACCAAATAATAACAGTGACTATTCATGTCATCAAGCACAACAATCAAACATTCACAACCATAGAACGCAAGCCATGAGTCCACCTGTAAGAGTCCAATTTAAAACACCCTTTGCTTTCGTTTTAAAACCACCCCCCACATTTGTCGGCTCTTATATGGCAAGGAGTAGGCACCCCAAAGAAAACCATCCATTTTTTCACTTTTGCTGGCTATCATACGGCCGGACTGTGCAGACACCCAAAAATATTTTTCCCACATTCGTCCAGCGATAAGCCTAGACAGGGCATTTGAGCACCCTTTTAAACTTCCCGCGCAGGTACTAACACAATGCACAATTAACAATTCATTCACATTTTATTCAATCAACAACCATTCAACATTACCCAAGAATTGAATACAACACAAGATTTAAGGAAAAAAATAACATCCAAGCCACAATTCTTTTACTATATCAACATCCACGTCCTTCCTCTATGTATTATTCACAATATTTCATGAATCAAGGAAACTCCCCATTCAATGTGGTGTTTTTAAATCAAATGGAGAATCTAGGGTTTTTACCAAATTTGGGGGTTTTGTCTTCTCTATTATAGATATGGCTTGTATTAACATTTATATACATGTTTTGAAAAGAGGGAGTAAAGAAATCTCAAGCAAGACTCAAGTAAAATGATTTATTTATGTAAAACATGAGATTAATCCAACAATACTCTCCAATTAACTTATAAATCACAACCATACCATGAAATCCCTTCAAAACAAAGAAATACTAAGGTAAAAATGTTCCTACTTTCAAGTCGTGAGGAAGAAAACCAGAAAAACTCAAGGTTGATGAAGCCACGAACTTCTCAGACCAATAAAAAGCCCTTGACAAGATCTTCAAGTTATCTCAAAGGATCAAGGTGAGAAGACACCTCTAAGAGTATAGATCTAAGCATTGAAGTGGAAAAAGTGAGCTTTTGAGAGAAAGAGAGAGAGACTCTCGGTTTTGAGAGGAAAAAAAGAAGAAAATTATGAGTGAGGTGTTGTTTGGGTCTATTTATAGTAGTAGATAATAGCCCTAAGGTCAATGAAAAAAAGATAAGTCCAAAAACCCCCAAAAGTTGGGCCCATTCGAACCCCAAAATTCTGAAAACAAACACGTAGGGGTCGACCCTTCGGGCAGAGGGGTTGACCCTTCAGGTAGAAAAAACAATCTGACAGCAAGCATGGGGTCGGCCCTTAGACAGGGAGGGTTGACCCTATTTTCCAACAACTAACAGACAGATTCTATAATATACAATCGTCGATCCTTCCCAAATTGATGTCGATCCTTAAGACCAACAAGGCTGGTGTCAACCCTAAATTCCAGCAACACCTCCAGCAACATTACAACATGCAAGGGTCGACCCTTAGGAAGGCTAGTGTTGACTCCAAAGCAGAATTTCTAAGGCGTGGTTTGGCATCCCCTAAATAATCCATCTTTTTATCTTTTTTCCATCACATCACTTCTCTACTTTTCTGTACATCTTTTCGTAAAAAGACAAAAAAATGCACTTATTTAAATCATCCTAAACAATCCCTAAGTTTCCAAGGAACTTTTTGAGAAGACTCAACATACAAGTTTAAATCAGATTGTACTCCTTCAAAACCAATATACAACAACTCCAAAGACTCCAAAAACAAAAATAAAATATTAAGCACACCTTCCAATAGATTAAAACACCCAAGTGTTATAGTATGTATGAGTGTGTGGTGAAATCTATAAAACTAGTCAGACATATGAATGTCTGTATCCATGTGTATTTTTTTATTTGTTTTAGCAGAGAGCATTTTTGTTCTTTATCTTTTTATCTTTTTTTTTTTTTTTTTCTTTTGAGGGGAGGTAGTTGATCGTTGTTGTTTGATGATGATGATGAATGTTGTTGATGAAGAAACAAATTTATAATAGACAAATATTTCAACAGATATGGAGAGAAAGAAAGATATTTCAATAAATAGGAAAAAAAATGAACATATATGTTGTTGTTGTTGCTGATGATGATAATCATGAAACATATGGCAACAGATAGAAAGACAGAAAAAAAATAAAGATTTGAATAGATAGGGGCTTGATATTTCAACAGACAGCGAAAAATGAACAGATAATAAAATTTAGATAGATGTTTGAACAGGTAAAGAGAAAAAATTGAACAGATAAGGAAAAACATTGAATAGATAGATATAAATTTGAACATATAGGCAAAATTTTGAACAGATAGGAAATGTTTTTGCACAAAGAAGAAAAAAAATTGAACAGATAACCAACGAAAGTCAACAGATATATTAAGAGATAAAATTGAAAATAAAATATCATGCAAAACAAACAAAAAAAAATTTTTACCAAACCATTCCATAAATGATGGAAATCTCTCACTAATAAAAAAAATCACTGAACATAATGGCTTACAACATTTTTATATTAGATTTATCACCAATTTACTCAATAAAAAAAAAATCCTATAATTAATCATATATTTTTTTTATTAAAAAAAGAATGATTACTAACATAGAAGTAACTTTTTTCTCAAAATGATTAAAAATGAAAAAAAAATATTATTATAAACAAATAATTTTTTTTTTATAATAAAACTTGGTTATTACTATTTAGAGTTTGTTTGGGGGTGTTATACAAGCAATTTTTTTTTTTTTTTTTTTGGATTTGGTGGTGTTACATTTATCAATTAGTATATTAACTAGTATATTAATACTAGTTATGACATTATTATTGACCCCACTTATTATATAAATTATAATTATTAAAAATATCTTAAATTATATTACATCATTAATTGGTACACTAATTGATACATATAGTATTATTCTTTTAAGTCACATCAACATTTTACTTTCCTATATATATCTTTTTATAAAAAATTAAAAAATATATTTAATTAGATCATTCCAAACAATCTTAGACTCTAAACCTAACTTAAAATTTATTCCTAGCACACTAAAACTATTTAGTTTTGAATAACAAAAAAACGTATTTTGGTCAAATAGCTCAGAAAATTTTCTTCAATCCCAAATACAAACATGCTGCTCAATTTTCTGTAGAAATGGCCGACGCCTCGACGGCCAAGCGCAACCCCAACCCCTCATCGTCGGAAACAGTGGCAAACAACGACGATCTGTTGAATCAAATCCTACTATATCTGCCGATACGATCACTCCTCCGATTCAAATCTGTATCCAAACACTGGCTCTCTCTCATCACCAACCCCCACTTCCTTTACCTCCGAACCACCCACCCAAACCCCCGACCTTCCGGCCTCTTCTTGTACCGCTATTCCCACCAAATCCATCCTGATTTCGATTTCCTCTCTCTCCTCAATTACGAATCCCCATCAAAACCCCCTTTCAAAGCCCTAACTTTCGTCCACGATCCCTCCGATTTGCGAATTTTACAGTCCTGCAATGGTCTCTTACTCTGTCGAGGTCTCCATTTATACATCTATAACCCTACTACTAGTCAATTCGCTACTCTTCCTCAACCTCCTCGCCGTGTTCTCGCACCTCTACGCTGTTACACTACCTTTTATGCTTATAATTTAGCTTTTGATCCCTCCAAATCGCCTCACTACAAAGTTGTTTCTGTTAATTTCTCTTGTGGATTGCCTGATCATTATGAACTCGAGATCTATTCTTCCGAAACTGGGATCTGGTCGCCCTCCGGTGACCCTTTCATCGGTGATGTTAGTTTCAATCTTGGTGTGTTTTGGAATGGTGCTCTTCATTGGATTTCCACCTCAGGTGGCGATTCTTTGTATTTCAATGTCGACAAAGAGCGTCTTGAAACAATGCCGATGCCTCCTATCCCGGATGGTTGGGAGGAGAGGAGGCTCAGGTATTTTAGGGAGTCTCGTGATCATTTGCATCTCATTGAGATTTACGGTCCTCACACTACGCAATTCAATGTGTATGAGATGGAGAGGGACTACTGTGGGTGGTTTGTCAAGTACCGGGTTGATATTGATGCGATTCCGAATGCATTTCCGGAGATGATTCGCAGCTCACTTGATCCGTCGGACTTGTATTACTATCAATTTGTCATACTGGATCTTATTCGGGAAGAGAACGATGAGGAGTCATTTTTAGTGCTGCACATACCTGGTAAGGTCATACGGTATAATTTTCGGGACAAGAGTTTTAGAGAGCTGTTTGATGTTCCTCGTTGCCCTGATAATGAGTGTTTTTCTTTTGAAGGTTCGTTAAATTTTAGTGGATGGTTTGACGCTTTTGAATTCATTGAGTCTCTGGCATATGTTTGACATTGTTTCCTACTCAAAATCCTTTGTGGTTCACCTGTTTTATGATGTCTATGTTGTGTTTTCAATTGTATAACTTGATTACAAGAATAATGCACCAATTGCCTAAGAGTTATTTGAGGTCGGTTCATTTTGCTTCCGGTTATGTGAATGTTTCATGGAATGTCCTTTGATAACCAGAGACAAAATGGGGGTTGAGTTTTTTTGATTAATCTGGATTAGGATTAACAACCAAGTATTCAGTATGACTCCTTGTTACAATTAGCAGGTCTGATGTTTTCTATTTTTGTTTTAAAGTAGTCTGGTTTGCAGTAGGAGAACCACTCCAAACTATTCTTTGATAATTGTCAGGGGAGAGAGAATTTTAGATGGAAGTAAGCCAAGGTCTAGCAACTAAGAACAGGCTAAGTGAATAATTACACAGCCTTTAGTCTCTTACAAGAATGTGGATTGCTAGATGGCCTAATCTGTATCTCTACTACTGCTGTGATCATCGTATTTTAGTATCTTAGGATGACTTTGCTAAGTTGTTGACTTCTTAAATTGTAATCTCATAGAATGCAACAAAAGAGAATAACAAGTGGCTACTAGCTTATGTTTGTCATCAAATCTGTAAGTTGAGAAAATGCAGTCAAGAAAAATTGAGTACAACCTCCGGTGGAGCAGCTATGTTTAACAAAAATTTAAGCAGTTAGGTAGCATGAATTCTCGGTTGAGAGGTGCCATTGCCAGCTATAAGAATGGGAGAAGCTGAAGCAATTTAGGAAATACCTATGTGCATAAACCAGGGACTTTGACATGGGGAAAAAATGAGGAAAGAATGGATGTGGTGACAACAAAATTTTAGCTTTGATGCCAAGTTGTAGGTTGCATCGACAGCAAAATGGATTTGTTTTCAGGAGGTTTGCCTTCAATATTCTTTAAACATATTAGGGTCCCTAAAGTTGTTGAGATTTTGTTGGCTAGGAGTTGATTAGTTTTGCTAGGATGTAGGACTACATGTTTGCTCTTTGGTTGATTCATTCAAGAGAGAAGAAAAATATTAATGGGGGAAAGAGAATGAGCCAGAAACCATTTATTAAAATGAAGGAAATGTGAAAGTAATAGCCAAACACATAGGATAGCACAATGGTGAAGCTTCAGCCTCATTATGCATGAAGTCTATTTCAAGTTCTCTCCTTGCCCAACAATGGTGGTTTGGGTGATTGCAGGTACTTGGATTTTATACTGTCAAGTACAACCAGGAATGTTATCACACTAGTATCTGCCTCACGATTTGATTAGCTTTGCTAATGCTGTATTTGGATCATAGATTTGAAAAAGGAAAGGGAAAGGGAAAGGTGAGGGAAATGGAGAATAAGTTTGACTTACATTACATTCTCATTGCTATATGGGGCAAATTTCTTCGAAGTTATTACTCTATTGTTCAGTGCCTTGGATGAATTCAGAGTCTATGGAAAAGAACAAGCAAATGTGGCTCTGTATGAATGAAAAAGAACCAACCTCTTTGAAAGCTATTATTGAATTTGTGGAAAACCAAGTTATCAGTTGATATTAATTGCATATAAAAACCATGAAGCTATTACTTCTCTCCCTAGAAGTGTGAATGACTTGAAATTTGCAGTGAATAGAGTTGAAAAAGATTTATATGTATGTGTCTTTTGACCTCCTTGCAGACGATTTCGTTTCAACATTATCATCGGAGCAATCATCAGGATCCAATTTAAATATATAACCAACTTTTTGCCACCCCACCTCCTTCCATTGTCCTGCTTTCCTCATTTTCTTTAGCTCCGCCATCTTCTCCCTTCCCACATTTCCCTTAGCCTCCCCATGAACCTCTTCGTCACCTCCCACCTTTTGAAATTCTAGATACGTCACCCTTTTCTTGCCAACCTCGTCACCTTTCTCTACTTTGTGTGTGGTGGTGGTGGAAGAGAGAGAGAGAGAGAGAGAGAGAGAGAGAGAGAGAGGAACTATGAGGGAGTGTGTAGAAGAAACAAGATGGAAGGTTAGGAATGGTATAGTAGGGAACAATCGCACCGAGACAATAAGGTTTCCTATAACCTAGGCGCGAGGTGCAAGTAGTAGAAGAAAAGCAAAATTATAAAATAGGCAAACATTTCAACTTAACAAATATATATAGAATTCTAAAAATCATAAAGCAAGCTTCATAAGCATAAAAGAGAAGAAAAAATAGACAGATAACCCATGGAAAAAGTAGGACAAGAAAAGAAGAAGAGAAGAATAAAATAAGAAAAGAAGAGGAGAAGAAAAATAAGAAAAGAAAAAACAGAGGCAGACCCATGAAGAGAACCCCATCGAAGAAGAGAAGAAGAAAATAAGAAAAGAAGAGAAGAAAAATAAATAAACAAAAAACAGAGGCTGAGAGATAACCCAACCAAAAGAACTCATCGAAGAATAGAGGAAGAGAAAGAGAACCAGCGAAGAAGAAGTGAAGAAGCTGAAGTCGTGTCATCTTCTCACTTTCTAATCGCTTTTTTAAATCTTCTTCACCTAGGATTTTTTTTTTATAATCAATTTCTGCTCTCTTTTGATCACATTTGGCCATTTTATATTGAAGAATTTTTATTTCCTGTGGGTATGCCCACAAAAAAAGTACTTAATCAACAGTTGGAGTAGAAAAAAAAGGTAAAGCCCATGAAGCCCGCGGCTCGCGCCTCAAAGAAAGGCCCTCGCCTCAGTCCTTAAGTTGCGCCTTGCGTATTGCGCCTCGCGTTGACCTATTTGAAGCGCAAGGCTACGCCTCATTGCGCCTCATGCTTAGGTGCGTGCGTCTAAGCGAGCCTTTTAAAACACTGATAGGGAATATTATGGGGGTGTATAAAGAAAAATACAAAATTTAATTTCTTTTAAGTAGATGTAAAAACACCACAATGGAGTTTAGGAACAAGTTAATGTGGTGGAGTTTTTAACTAAATCATATATATATACTTTTTTTCAAAGTATTTTTTAAAAGTTTAGTATTTTTTGAATTTATATTTTAAATTTCTACTGTTTTGTGAAATCGGGTTTTCAAAATGAGTGCTTATAACTAGAGGTAGGTATTGTCTCGTTGGTCCACCCAATCCTATTTTTTTAGAGGGCTTGGGAATGCTATTCTGGCCAGGAGGGCCAGGCTAAGTTATAACCAAGCCACAAACATTTGTAACATGAATCACAAAATTTTGGACAGTTTGTTACATTAATTTATGAAGAGATTTTGTATTTTGTGGTTAATGGTACAAAATTTTATCGTAAAGTTACTTCAATTTGTGATAGGGTGCACACCATAGGCTTTTCCTACTGAAAAATATATAAATACCCCTTCTATGCTCCAATATTATGCAACTAATCTGTTTATTTGTTTTGTTTATTTATTTATTTCTTTTAATCAACTTCAGCTCAACCACTGTAACTCTCCCTCTTCCATTCCCCCTTATTTGATCTCAGCTTCTCTCTTTCTGTAGATTGTAGCCCCGTCATTTCTGTTATTCTTTTGTCTTTTTTAATTTATATTATTTGCTTCATCATATCAATTATTATTATTGACTATTTGTTGAACTCTGTCAATGAGTAGACACTTTGTTTAACTTAACATGACTGTTTAATTGTTTCTTTGTTAATAATCTTTGTTGTATATTGGAATGTTAGATTGAATGGTTTTAATGCATTTTTTTTTTTTTTTTTTTTTTTTTTTTTTTTTTTTATAGAAACAAGTTTTATTGCATTTTGTTTTTAAAAAATTAGTCTATATATATAAGTGGTTAAATTTGGGAATTATATTTCCTTTGGGGTTAGGCTTGAGATGACTATATTAGCTTGATGTTCAGGTTGGACTTGATTTGGACAGATACAAAATTTCTTATCAGGTGGTGCAAGCTTTGCCCAAACCCAACTTGGCTCGACTGGTGGCCACCCTACTAATAGCACCACACTTCTTTCTTTGGAATCCCTTCATATTTTTTAATTACAATTTTATCCCATCATAAAATACATTAATGTGTATTAATTGGGTGTGTTTTTTTTTAAAATAAAATTCCAATTTTATCGCACCCTTGACCTTACAAACCCCTAAAAACCTAACCCTATCTCCCCCTAACCGCCACCCACCAGCAACAACTTTGAGCACTCTCCCCCGCCTATCCCTAACTCTGGCCACCCTCATTTGCCACTTCCAAGCCTCTACTCACCTTTGGTAGCCCATTCTTCACCTCCTCGCCATTTCTCAAACTCCTTACTAACTTACACCACCTTCCACCCCATCCCCATCTCCACCGCTAACCCCATTTCCACCTACATATCGCCATCCATCCTTATCTCCTCTCTTGATGGCCCCTACCTTATTTCCTCTCCATTCTGCCACCCTCATCTAGCAACTGCAACCCTCTCCTCGATGTCGCCGCTTTAGCCCCTCCAACCCTTTTGACAGAGAGAGATCAAGAAGAGAGTCATGATGGTGCATATGGGAAGGTTGCGGAGGTGTGCAAGAGAGGTGGAAGGTTGGGGAGGAGCACGATGGGGGTGGCACTAGGGTTGAGAGGAAAATTTATTTCATGGTCTAGGAACATCACGTGGCCATGTCCTTGACCAATTACAAACTACCATACTCTATTGTTTTTCAACCACCCAACACGAAATCGTGAGTCTCACTCTCTCCACCATTTACAACACACTTAGGGTATCACGTGGTTGTGTCGCAAGACTACCAAATAATTTCTCGCTGGGAGTGGGTTTTAGATGTGGTTGTTTCAATTGCTACAGTGGAAGTCGAGGTGGAGACTAAAGTTAGGTTTCAAAAGTTAGGAATGAAAGTAGAATTGTGAATTTAAAGCCTCGTTTGAGAACATGTTTTTTTATTAATTTTTTTACTTTTTTGGCTAAAATATGGTGTAAAAAAATTATGTTTGGGGTGATTTTTTGATTTTTTACGAAAAGATGTAGAAAAAGTAGAGAGAAAATGGAATCTTTGACTCTTTTGTATAAGTTGTTAGCTTTTTAATTTTTTTTGTGACTTTAGTTTTTTAGCTAAAATCATCACTTGCCAAACGAGGATAAGGGTCTAAAAAAAGAGTTAAAAAATTTAATAATTTTGTAATGTTACAAATTTAGACTTAACTATTCAGAAATTATTCAGAATTATTTTGTGATTTAGATTTATTCTAGACATAAATTCTACATTACACAAATTCAATCACAATCACACATCGTCATTTGGGATAGATAAGGGTGAGTTCATAAACTTATTCTTAATAATTGTAAAAAAAATAAATTAAAAAAATAGATTTGAGATGGGGTTCGGAATAGTGTTCCAGAGAAGTTTGATGGGTGCTGTTAATAGCACTATTTCAAAACATGACTTCAAGAATCGTGTTGTAAAAACTTAAGTTTAATCATTTTTACAATAAATTAATTAAAATGTTTTATTTGAAACTGGATTGTAGTGTTGAAGTGGTCTGCCTTAAAAGTAATGTTTAAAAAAGTCTTGAGAAATGAATTATCAAAGAACATGCCCTTTATTTAGAAACATTCTCGTAACAAGTACAGAACAAGCTTTGAATACAGAAAGAGGAAAGACTTAAAAAAAAAAAAAAAAAAAAAAAAAGAGACTGAAGGAGAGAAGACCATATTTATACATCACACACAATTCAGATTTGATACCATCACTACGATACAATGCTATCCATCAAAAGAAGCCGTCTAGCCTCTGTCTCTGAGGCCTCCCACCACCACCACTACCACCTTGCATTGTCTGCCGATACAATCGCCTCCAATGCTGACCTCTTGACCAAAATCTTACTGCGTCTGCCCATAAGATCGCTCTTCCGGTTCAAATCGGTTTCCAAACATTGGCTCTCTCTCATCACTCACCCCTACTTCTCTCACTGCCACCAAATCCTCAACCGGCATCCCTTCTAGCCTATTCCTACAGTTGCACCGCTCGTCCCGACTCAACAACCCAGAATATGAATTCGTCTCTTTCAATGACCCACTCACCTTCACTCCCCCTTTCAGAATTCTCACTTTCATCCCCGATCCATCTGGTTTAAAAATTCTACAATCTTGCAATGGATTGTTGTTCTGTTGCAGCTCTCAAACTCATAACCTTAAACGCAAATACTATGTATACAATCACACCACCAAACAGTTCACTACACTTCCTACACTGGGTTTTGGTTCTCCAAGACCCGTTCACGGTGTGAATTTCGCTTTCAATCCTGCAAAATCGCCTCACTACAAAGTTATGTGTGTTCAGAGCTCAGACTTCAGTTCTGAGCATTACCAGATCAAGATCTACTCGTCCAATACTGGTCCTTGGAGGGTTTCTGGTCAACCTTTCATTGCTCATGTTAACATTCAATTCAATTGCGGGGTTTATTGGAATGGCGCAATTCATTGGCTCAGCATCCGGGGAGATCCGTTGTGTTTTGTTGTTGATAAAAAATGTCTTCAAATAATGTCGATGCCTCCACTTCCATCAGGCTACGATCGGAGGTGGTTTAACTATTTTGGGGAGTCGGGTGACCATTTGCATCTGATCGAGAGGTATCGTCCTCCAAACACGCAGTTCAACATCTATGAATTAGAGAGACCGTTCAGAGTGGTTTGTGAAGTATCGAATCGACCTTGGTTCAGTTGCTGCTGAATTTCCAGAGATGATTCCAACCAGAACAATTGCAGAGCACTTGAATTTCTACAAATTTGTTATACTTTCGGTTGTTCGGAGAGAAACAACAGGGGGGGGGGGGGGGGTCGTCGTTCATGGTGTTGCACATAAATGGTAAGGTGAGGCGGTACAGTTTTGAGGATAAGAGTTTGAAGAAGCTCTGTGATTTTGCTGCTTCAGCTCCAGGTCGACCTGTGAGTTTTGGTGGAAGGCGCCTTTGTTTTCCATTTATTGAGTCTCTTTCTTGCGTTTGATATTGTTGAGACCAAAGGATGGATTGTAAATTACAATTTTTATTTGTTCAAATAATAATAATACTGTAATGATAAATTACAGTTTATAATTAAATAAATTTTAATTATTTCTATTGGGGGTATTCAAATAGGCCATGTGACATAGCTTGATATTTTTACGACTCTATATTAATGGTTAGTCTATAGAATTATAATCTTTGCTCTTTCGATATGGACATATATATCATATATTGGTGAGATTAAAAATTATTTGTATTGACCAATTCTTGACATGTATCGGTTCATATTCAATTATTCTCCATGGATACAATTAGTTCACAATCGATAGGATTCGTTTAATTGAAATTATACTCTTTTTTTTTGGTTTACTAATTTATAAATCGAGATTATTTCATTTTTACACTTATACTTTGTCACGATTTTCAATGACCCCCCATACTACTATTTTCACGTGTATCCTCATACTATGTGAATTCTTTTTAATTTTATCTCTGTCGTTTATTTCCGTCAAAAAAGTGGACGGAATGGATGATGTGGCCTCCTATACTTTCACATGGAGGGAAAATTAAGGCTTCCCCCCCAAAAACCTAACATTCCCTTGTATTCCCTTTAACCTATAAAAATAGAGACCATTGCAAAAAAAAATAAATAAATAAAAAAAATAAAATAAAATAAAATAAAATGCATCAATGAAATTAGTGGGAGAGAAGAAATGAGGAACAATTGAAGCTCAAGAAATCAAGGGAGATGGAACGTAAGTGGTGTAGACGAGATGTTTTGCAATTTTTGTGGAAGAAGAAGGCTGATACACAGCATGGACCGACACAAATCCTGGGAGGAGATTTCTTAGTTGCCCTAACAATGGTTTCAATCACTTTACCAGGGTAGACCCACCAATATGCGATCGGGCAGTGCAGATCATTCTTGGGCTATTAAAGAAGTTGAATGAGATGGAAGCACAATTGAAGAGAAGGACTGGAAGAGAGGAAACTATGGATTTGCTTGGTTTTGTCATGGTTGGTTGTAGGAATATGGTTTGTAATATAAAGTTTGAAGTTGTATGGTAGTGTAAGAATGAATGGAGTCTGTATCCTGTTTATGAATCATATGCAATGGGTGAACTGTTGTTAATGGAAAATATGTTTTTGAGATGAAAATTGTATGCATGGTGACTTATTAATATTGTCTCTATTATTTTGTGTTTGATGACTTTGACATAGACAAAGGAAACACACAAAAGTTGGGACACAATTTGTGACCATAATTGTCACTCCAAATTCAATGAACAATGAACATCGCCAATGAACAATGAACATCAACAACTGTGAACATCACCAATGAACATCAAGACTTGGAAACAGTAGCAGAAATACAATAATTTAACATTCAAACTTTGATCAATTGACACACTTGTCATTTATGCTGTGCAAAACATATACTAAGAAAGGGACAGTCAATACAAAAACCAGGCTTCAAATGTACAAAAATCCCCTGCCACTATGAAGGTTACGGAATATGAACAAAAGTAGCAAAAACATTCACATCCATTACATTGTATTTCATGAACAAAAGTAGCAAAAACCTTCTCGAACATTTAAAAAAAAAAAAAAACAATAGTGGTCCTTCACATCCATTACTTTGTGTCAGTTGCATTCTTGGTTTGACCCACAAGAGATTTGATAGCACTAGCATTGTACACCACTCTTCCTCTCCATCTCATTTGACCTTGCAGAGAAATGTTAGTATTGGAAGTTACTGTAGACCCCTACACATCCTGACTTGCATGCAATGGAGTTGAGTCACTTGTTCTCATAACATTTCTCATTTTTACCTGCAATAGCCATCACCATTGTTAGGACATATGCAAGGAAGACATTATTTAAAGTAACAAATAGGGCCTTTGTAAAACTTACAACCAGCTTCTTCTTCCTAACTTGAGTTGCTTCTGTAACCTGACTCCCAACCAGGCTTCCTTCTACTTGACTTTGAGTTTGGCTCCCATCAATCTGGGTTTACCCTTGGCTTCCTTCATGTTGGGACTGCAAAAACTAAAAAACAAAAGTTAGCAATGTGTAAGTTAACAAAATGCATAAAAAAATATGAATTACTTGAGTGGAACTCACAGGATCTTTCAGGTAGGTGAATCGGCCTTTGACTTTGTATGTCCTCTTGTTGTGTCCCAACTTGCCACAATTATTGCATGTCATCTGAATTCCACTCCTTCCCAGCTTACTTGAATCAGTTACATCAATTGGGACATCTGTGTCCTTCCTCTTATTCAGTCTTGGCCTCCCAGCTCTCTTCTGCACATCAGGTGGTAGCACTTTACCATATTGAGTTGTTGGCCACATTTGTCTACCATTGATTGGACTCAACATGTTCTCATAAATCCTCAAGTAGGTTTCAACCTTATAGTAATGATGCACATACTTTTCTGGTTCTTCACCCATATAGTTTGCAGCAGTCACAACATGGACACAAGGAAGGCCTGATAGATCCCATAATCCCATTTCCTACATCCACAAGTCCATTCTTTCAAGTCTACCTTATATTGCTCACCATATGGGCCAATAACTTCATATTGGGAACCCCCATTCCGTCTTGGAATCCATCCAGTTGCACTCACCTTTACCTTTTCCTAAATCTTCTGAATCTTAGGACATATATCACTTTTGTTGTACCTTTTCATTGCTTCATTTCTTTTTTGAACTATTTCCATCAACAAAACTCTTATCTTCTCTAACATGGACAACACAGGTTGATCCTTAGCCTGCAATATGCTTGAATTGAAACACTCACAAAGATTATTCAACAAAATGTCACACTTGGGGAAATTGTCGAAGTGACTCCTACTCCAATGGATTGTTGCTCTTCATCTAACAAATTGTATGCTTGTTCATCAACTCTTTTCATTTCTTTCATGACTTTGGTGAATACACCAACAGTGCTTGCCCTGGCTGCCTTCTATAACAAATCCTTCAATACCCTACCGTTATATTGACCCTTGAAATTGTTGTACAAATGCCTTACACAGAACCTATGTATGGCATTTGAAAACAGCTCAGCCACTGTATCAATTAGGCCCTTCTGTTTGTCACTCATGAAAGTGTAACAATGGAAATTCACAATATTCAAATCTTGCCGCAACAAATTCAAAAACCACAACCATGTTTTCTTCTTCTCCTTCTCAACAATGGCATATGCAAATGGGAATATATAATTATTTGCATCTATCCCCACTGCAGTCA
Organism: Camellia sinensis; assembly: GCF_055761805.1. Lineage (NCBI taxonomy): Eukaryota > Viridiplantae > Streptophyta > Magnoliopsida > Ericales > Theaceae > Camellia > Camellia sinensis. Next base: position 68,019,411 of record NC_138961.1, on the reverse strand, counting down.
ACAACACTCCACCATGTGGCCCCTTCAAATGACAACCATCCACTCCAATGACTGGCCTACAAGCATTTTGGAAACTCTTCTTCAATGGACCCTAACACAAATACAATCTCTTAAACTTGGACATTTGCTCATCCTCTTCATGAACTTTTGGAAGTTCTTTCACCTTCATGCATATTGTTGTTCTTGGATTACTACTTCTAATCACTTCTACATAACCCCAAAGCCTTGCAAATTGTTTAGTTGAAGTACCCTCAATCATTGCGATAGCTTTATTTTTTACCCTTCTCACTTTTTGCATGTCAACTTTGACATTGTGCTCTGTTGTAATGGTGTATGCCGATGACTTAATTGGCCAGGTAAGGTTAACATAATCCTTTCCCAATACCTATTGACAATCCATCTACTATTCACATGTGGCACATCAAATGTTTTGTTGCATGTGTGTTCATCTATAAAAGTTTTGATCCTAATGTGATAACCCTGTTCCGTATTATGCTAATTGATCTTAATTATGATTGTGATAATTACATGATTATATGTGTTTCTGTAATTCTATCTGTTCACCATAGAAAAATTTGTTTGATTTTCTGCTTTAGAATTTAAATTGAAGGCCTTATCGGCCACAGAAACTAAAATTGATTACGCCATAATGATTAGCATAATTTTTAGAGTCTATGATGAAATTTAATTGAAAATTGATTCGGATCAAAGTAATTAGATTCAGAACGATTAAATTAAGCTCCATTATTTGGCCTAATTAAACTTGATTAGGAAAGCCTATATAAGGAGCCTTATTACACTCAATTCCTCCTCTTTAATTCATTTTGGCTGAGATTACTCTAGAGAAAGAGAGAGAGGGTCGGTTAGAGTGAGGGAGTGAAGGCAATTGGAGATTTGAGCAAGAAACTTAAAGAATTTGAAGATCAACTCAAGATTTAACTACAATTGTGAGGATTGAAGCTCCTAGGTGAGTAATTGAGCAAAGATTTATGAGTATAAGTTGTAATTTTGTGGATTCAAAGTAAGAGGGTGATCTAGAACATAAATTGAGTTGATCTTGATGAATTTGAAGTCAGTGAATGCATGCATGTAAGAAATTGCCAAGAATTTGTATCTTTGAGCATGAAATACATGATCCATGTTGAATTTTGATTAAAGTTCATGCTTTTGAACATCTCTACATCATTTAAGTTGAGAATGAAAGTTATATCCCACATTCAAGTACAATTCATGGAGGTATGAGTTTTGAATGCATGAATTTGATGTGTTGGAGATAGATTTGGTATAATTTGAGTATGCATGTGATTGATTCATAGGATTTGAGCTTCAAAATGTTGTAATTTCGTTTTTGTATCATGTTAGAGGATGTGTATGTGAAGTATGAGTCATAATATGCAAGTTACATTAGTTTGAATGCAAGTTTGAGCTCAAACAGCTTGTTGAAAAACCCATAATTCGGCATGTCTGCTCGAGCGGGGTAACGGCCGCTCGAGCGTGAAATGCTAGTTCTTAGAAGTTTTGCAGACATTGATGTCCGCTCGAGCGGAGAGATTTACGCTCGAGCTCCAAGCCACATAGTTTGACTTTCAGCTCGAGCGTCCAAAATCACGCTCGAGCGTAAAAGTGAGGCAACCAGTACTTTTGCAGACCAAAGGGGTCCGCTCGAGCGGCAGAAGCCACGCTCGAGCGGGGAGCCCTGTTTCAGAAATTTTGTAAAGATGTTTTGTGTTTCATTTTCCGTTCTCTTTCATTTCTAAGTACTCCTAGGCATACATTAAGCATTGTAAATGAGTTAAAAGAATAAGAAAGAAGCCTAGGAGGGATGTATGAATTAAGAACGGATTGAATCGTTTGTGACCCATTATGTTCATGAAATGTGTAGGGTCAAGCACGAGATCAAATCCACTGGCAGATCACTGTGAGTAATATCTTAGTAAAGATATCTTGAAGTATATTATTTGTCCTATTGCTTATTCCTTTATAAGTCTTATAAGCTTGTTAATTTGAATTGTGGGCAAATATTTGTTTTACTATATGATTGGGCCAAAGGCCGTTGGATACGAATGATTGGGCCAAAGGCCGTCGGACATAAATGATTGGGCCAAAGGCCGTTTGACATGAATGATTGGGCCAAAGGCCGTTGGATACAGACGATTAGGCCAAAGGCCGTTGGACATGAATGATTAGGCCAAAGGCCGTTGGATATAAACGATTGGACCAAAGGCCGTTGGACATGAATGAATGGGCCAAAGGCCGTCGGACATGAGTGAATTGGGCCCGCGGCCGTTTGATACATCTAGAACTTTTGTCGTTTGATACATTAGATAGAAACATGAATTGGGCCCAAGGCCGTTTGATGTAACTGTTTCAAAGTTCGTTCATGTATCTTCTCTACTTGATATTATTCACTGGGCTTTTGCTCACTCTCATTCATGTGTCTGTAGGTGAGCCAAGAGATGTACAAACCCAGCCTCGGTGAAGTTATGTGAGAAGAGTCAATTTTTGTGGAGTCAGCCCAAATGTCTCACGTACGAGACTTGTTTTCGCCCCTTTTGTTCGTTGTTGTACTTTTGCTAATGTTGGCAAAAACTTTGGATCACCTTTGTACATAAGCTTTTTGGTTTGGCTGATTATGACTTGAATGATCCTGTTGTGTAAAGTTCATATGTTAACTTTCCTTTTGGTGTGGGTTATTAACGAACACATATGTGAAATGTTATGATGTGCATGTAAGCACAGCTCTACGGACAAAGTTTTAAATTTGCTTTCGTTTTGGCCCCTTAACTCTGATGATATAAGTTTATTTGGTTTGAGGCCATAGGTGATCTCGTGATTACTGGCCGGTTATGACCTTAATCCATAGGGGCGGGTTCGGGTCATGACACCTAAACGCTCATTCACCCTTCACAAAAGAAGCATAGCAAACCCAAGGACAACTGGGTTTGTACTTTGCCCTATGTAGACACCCCATTTTTGACAGCCTGCAAGGCTCGAGCACTTTGCCCGGTACACTCGATGATGAAAGTGGTGTTGTGCATAGTTCGAGGTCTCAACGAAGGGGCTATCTTTAAGCTCCGAAACTAATCCCAACCCTTCTATATTCCCATTATTTATACCCCAAAAACCCATTTTTACACATTATACCACCCTGTGCTGAGTCCGAGGTAGGGAAATAGGGGATCCTTTTGAGGCCCAGCCATGCCTCGTTGAGGGCCGGCCGTGCCTTAGTTGTGAGAAACACTGTTCTGGGCAGGAGCCCGCCAGCTGTCCATTTTTGAAGCTATTTATGACCCTTCTTGCTCAAATTCTATAAAAACAAAGTTGTATCTCTGTTTTGAGGGTTGAAGAATTTCTAAAACTCTTATGCACCTTCTTGAGAGTTCCTTCTTCTTGTGCAAGCAACCTTTGAGCAAACTCACCAACTTGAACCTATATGCATACACCATATATACCTGCACACCTTAGCCTAGGAACCTGGGTTGAGCCTTGAGCATCACAATTCAAGCTTGAGAGTGTGTTTGGGCTTAGTTTGATTCAAAACAAAAGCTCACTTCCTTGAGAGTGTGTTTTGTAGAAAATAGAGGGCATTGGCTAAAAGTGAAACAGAGCAAGCCTAGGCAGACAGAGCGGTTCTTGGACACTGTGCATGCAACCCTTGTGCATCCTTACTTACATCAGTGTTGTAAATTAATGCTTCGAGTTTGTTATAATTAATTTATTATCATTGTTACAATTAGGCTTGTTGTCATTATTGTCGTAATTATTATTATTGTTTATTTGTAATTGTTATAGCTAATTAACTTAGATAGCTAGTTTATCTCTCATATCCTTGTTGTAATAGAGTAGCTAGCTAGTTAATTCTTTGCTTATTTATTCATTCGATTTTGTAATAATTAGTTTAATTCAGATTTTCAGACTTTGATTCGGACCCTCTTATGTGAGGGCCAATATGTAATAAGTTGTATGTCTTCCAACTACACGTCTTTCACCCTTTTACTTACTTGCTTACGATGGTTAGTATAGAACATCATTTTTTAAAATTAGCATTTTTATGCTTTGCATCCATTGCCTTGCATGCATCCAAGGTTCGGCTCATCATACTAACCCAATATCAATGTTCAAATTTATTGCTTGAATACGTGCTTTATCACATATCTTGAATGGAATCATATGCCATGCTTATAGCCGAGCCTATAAATTACATAATGTGTGTGTTGCATTTACTCATATTGCATTAGTTAGAAGTATGCAGATTTTCTAATTATTATGCTTTGTTTTGGCTCGGAGTACTCGGTGAGCAATTTTGAGCTTTAGCATCTTGCATAGAATGTTTATGTTGCCATGCCAAGCATATTTCCATGAGGCTAATTGCTTATATGGTATACCTGTTTGGATGCTTGTGGATGGAGGCTACTTGCCAAAATTGGGACAAATTAATTAAATGTATAAACTCACATTTTCAAAGTGACAAGTATCAAAAATAATTTTCAAACAAACATGAAATCAAAGCGTTTGAACTTTTGCAAATTAGTCTATACTTGTGTGAGTCACATAGTAAAAATAGCTAATAATCGGAATAAGAGCATATAATGTAAATAAGAATCACATCACGATTAGTAGAGGCCGATCTTCGATCGGGCGAGTGAGGTGCTCAATTCATGACCTTCCCTTCTCGTACCTAAGTTTCCGAGCCAAGACACTTTGGTGATGATGGATAAGTAGCCTTTGGCACGAGTCTCGGATTTCCTAAATTTTCCAAAAATATTTAGGTGGCAACTCTGAAATCTAGCAAAACAATCCGTTTTTAGCATTTGATTCAAATATCGATTTTCCAAAAGAATTGTCGGATTTGGAGTCTTTTTTGTTTTCACTATTTCACATTGCACTTTGGGAAATTAGATCCAGAACCGCAGGAGTCCGAACTGTGGGGCTAGTCATATCTAAAAGGAGCACGAAAGCAAGCCATAGTTTTTGGCGACTCTGCTGGGGATTAAGAGAACTTGGCTTGAAATTCATGATGTAAAATTTTATCTACACTTATATGTTCTTTGCATTGCGTTTGCATTGTTACTTTAAGTCACTGTGTTTTCTATTTGCTATTCCTGAACGGTTTGCCGAAGGCTTGCCCAAAAGCTTGCCAAAAGGCTGACCCGTCATGGGCTCTGCCATGTTGGAAACACAACCCTTGGATCTGGATTACTGCTGTACTGTTTGATCCTCCTTTCACTTCTCGGTGTTCGGTGTGAGAGGTATATTAGGTAGTCTTGCTGAGGTACCCCGTTTAACCAATCGACCTAACTGCATATACTTAGCCTTAGTGGCTTTTCAAACTAGGGCAGGATGCTCTCCCACGTTTCAATATGATGTGATACCGTTTGTTTGAGTAGTAAAATCCTAAATCATGTCAAAGCTAGGATAGGGAAACCCTAACCTCTTATAGGGGTGTTTTGAGTGCTTTTCTGCAAAACGTGAAATCTTTGGAAATGTGTAATGTAGTCCTGAGAGAGTCTTAATCTTGAGGCGATTCCTTTCAAACTTGAGGGTCATATTAGAATTAGAATTTGGGTCAAAATCCAGGAGTTTGTGTTTGATATGGGGGAATTGTCAGCAAGACCAGAACCAGGGCAAAAAATTGTATGCTGCTTTGTTTGAGCAGCATACCCGGTATTCCAATCTGATGGAGTATTTTAAGTTCTTTCAATTCAGTAGGTGCCATTCTGTACGGAGCTTTAGAAACTGGCTGCGTACCCGGTAACACTTCAATGGTGAACTCAATCTCCCTATCAATCAAATCCCCTGGCAGATCATCTGGAAAAATATCTGACAATTCTCTGACTATAGGAATACTATCCACATTAGCTTTAGTATCAGTAGGTATAGTCAATATGCAACATAGATACCCTTTACACCCCTTTTTAATCAATTTAAAAGCTTTCATGGACGAAATTAGATATGGGGGAGGTACTACACCAACTCCATTAAATACAAATTCAGGCAATCCAAGTGGACGGAAAACAACTTGTTTCGTTACACAGTCTATTGTAGCATGATATTTTGTTAACCAATCCGTCCCCAAAATTACATCGAAATGATCAATGTTCAAAGGCAGTAAATCGATATACAAGTGTACATCCCCGACAACAATCTCACATGCAGGATACATATAAGCACAAGTCATGGATCCCCCAGCGGGTGAGGATACAGCTAACAAATAATTCATGAGTTCTAGTGTTCTATTCAATTTTCGTGAGAAAGCATGCGAGACAAATGAATGTGTAGACCCCGAATCAATCAGAATATAAGCATTTTGGACACAAATTGAGAGTATACCTAACACAACTGTCTCGGTGTTCTGTACGTCTCCCGGTACAAGTGCGAACACTTGGCCTTGCCTTAAAAGCTCATTTCCAGTCGCTTTGGATTGGGTTTTGGTGGGGCAGTTGATGCTGCGGCGCTGGCTGCAGCTTTACTATTGCCTTGGGAAGTGGAAGGGCAATCTTTGACCATATGGCCCACCTTGCCACACCTGTAACAAACACCAGAAATTTTATAGCAAACCCCTTTATGCCTTTTCCCACATTCAGAGCAGGGTGCTATGGAACCACTTCCCTAACTAGAATTGTTTGTTGACCCTGTATTTTGCTTTTTGCTCGATGAACTGTTCCAGCCTTTCTTAAACTTAAAGCCCCGTCTCTTACTGCGCCACTCGGTCACTGGTGTTTCAGTCTGTTTTAATGCTTCGATATTCGACTCAGCTATTATTGCTCGGTCAAGAACATCCACGTATTTAAGTAACTTCAGAACATTAATTCGATCAAGTATTTCTACATTGAGGCTGGCTTCAAACTTCCTGGCCTTTTTGTAGTCAGTATCCACCATGTGTGGTGCATATCAGGCGAGTTCAGTGAACTTAGATTCATACTCTGCTACTGACATGGTGCCCTATTTCAACTGCTCAAATTCAGTTACTTTTCGATCCCTGACACATTGAGGGAAGTACTTTTCAAAGAAGGCTTCATTAAATTGAGCTCAAGTCATAGCATTGTTGGTGTCACGGACGAGCATCCACCACCGTTTGGCCTCTTCTTGTAGAGTAAAGGTAGCCAGTAACACCTTATGTGCTTCAGAACACGAAAACACTTCAAACAATTTCTCAGTCTCTAGAATCCATGCTTCGGCCTTTAATGGTTCAAGGCCTCCTTGGAATTTTGGTGGTTTCATTTTGCTAAACTTCTGTGTCAAAGCAATTATATCATCGTTAACATTCTGTTCGGGTTGTACTGGAGGAGGTGGGGGCTGTTGGTTCTGTTGTTGTCTTAAAGCTTCGGTCAACAGTTCAACTGTTCTTTCTAAGCTCGCCATTTTGGCCTCAGATGATTCAGATTCATCAGCAGTTCTTGCATTTCCCATTTCACTATATGCAACACAGTGATAATAAACATAGGAATTGCTTACTTAAAACACATTAGCACATATATTCACGTCATGGCCACACACACTTTCTCATGCTCATGCAATGCCCTAATTACTTTTCTAGGACATCCTATAACTCATTTGGACATGTGTCTGCGGTAGAACTCGTGCTTGGTATCGCTCTTATGTCACAACCTAAACCCGCCCCTATAGGTTTAGCATCGTAACCGGCCAGTAATTCGTGATTACCGAAGGCCTGCTTAATAATAATGACAATAATACCGAGTAAAGGGGCTGGCGGAAGCCAAAACAGTAAATAAAAGATGTCCAATGACCTGTGACAGTCTGAATGCAAAAAGACTTTATGCACAAGTCACATTGATAAACAAAACATATATACATATTAGACATATACATAACATCCAGGTTAGGGACCAAGTCCCTTTAACATAACTGTACAGTCAAAACTTATTCATTTATTACAGATCAGAAACAAAAGGGTGAAACTGAGACACCCCATAATAGCCTTAGCTTGAACGAACTTGGAACCTCGAGGTGAGGCACGGTGGTTGGCTTAACAAAACGGGAGCTTAACTTGACGCTCCTAGCATCGGTCCGGTGCCTAGACACCTACATATAAATATAAACAGTGAGCTAAAGCCCAGTGAATAACATATGCGTAAAGGGGTTAAGAATGAATGTCCTTTCAGTAATTAAAACCATCAATTATATCAGTTATTCAATCAGTGGCTCATATTTCATGCCATAGCAGTCATTTAGGAAACATAAAGTCATATGTGGTACATCCAATAGCAAAGCAGTACAGTAGGTCTTAACAGACCGAACATTCGGTTGATGGCCATCAAACAGTGAACAGTAGTGGTCCTAACATTGGAACCGACAGAGATCTCTGTAACAGTAGCAATAACAGTAACAGTAACAGTAACAGTAGGTTGCTATGGATGCCACGAGTATAGTTTACAAATAGGACAAACATTCAATCATTGAACAATAACATTTTAGTAAGCAGTATAGTTGATCATTCAGAAAATAATCATAATTGAACATATCTTTACGACATTGTTACTCGCAGAGCACTGGGTTATAGACAAGCTAACGAGCGTCCTCGGATGCCAACCCTACAGAGTAACATAATGAACACACACTCGGGATTAATAACTTAGCCCCTAACTATACGTAGTGTGGTTCGATAACATTATCCTCATTAAGATGCCTTAAACTTGGCCTAGGAATGCCTAGGATGGAATGAGGATGCGAAAATGCTTTTGAAAACAGTTTTCAGAATTTTTCAGAAAACAAGGGTCTCGCTCGAGCGTGGATTTCTACGCTCGAGCGAGCGTGCCAAAACAGAGGGGTCGCTCGAGCGTGGACTTCCTCGCTCGAGCGGTCTGTAAAAATGCAAAAAGTGCTGGATGTTGAAAATCCCCGCTTGATGCCCTCTTGATGCTTGCTCGAGCGTGAGACACAGGTCTTCGCTCGAGCATAGGTCTCGTCGCTCGAGCGTGCGTCTGTGTGCACCAAAAATCTGAGAGCTTGCAATCTATGCTCGAGCCAGTATTCCGTCACTCGAGCGGAGCTCTAAACAAAATGATAGTCGCTCGAGCGTGGAAGCCAAATCTGGAATTTCCATATTTGCCTTCAAAGCTCAAACCAAGCATTCAACACATCAAAACTCAACCTTTTGGGCCCATTTCTGGAAAACACTTGAAAACTCATGCTACAACATATTTTGAAGATCAATTTTGTAAAATCAAGCCCAAAGGTAAGCCAATCGAACACAATTTCAAAAAAACTTTCATGAACTAAGCAAGAACATAACATACATGAGTTCTTTTGAATTCCAATACTCTAAAACATAATCAAATGCAAGTTTGAACTCCAAAACATGGTGAATTCATGGACTATAACAAAAACATGAACATGCATGTAGAAATTTTCATAGGAAAGACCTCAAAACTTCAATGACATGGACATGCATGCAACCATAGCTACTCAATACAACATTTTGAGCCAAATCTAGACTCTAATCACCAATTTCACCATGGACCATGCAAGTAACAACTTAAATACATAAACCAAAGGATGAATATCCTACCTAGGTCTTGAATTTCAGAGTATGGAAGCCCAATTTTGCAAGTCCTCTTCAATTCCTCCTAATTCCCCAAGTCAAATTCTTGTTGAACTCAATTCTTCTCTTACCCTCTTCTCTCCCACAGTTTGGGTCTCTAAGTGGATGAAGAAATAGTGTAACAAAGGTGAATTAAGCTCCAAACATGTGTTAACAAAGTGGCCCACTAGTATGGCAAAAGTGTAATACACTTTGATTCAATAATTTAGCATTATTTAATCTAATTTAATCGTTCCAAATCAAATTTTAATTAAATCTACCATAAAATCACATAAATCCTAATTAGCATATAACACTAATCAATTTTAGATTTGGTTGCCGATAAGGCATTCAATTCGCAATTCGAAATTAAAACACAAACAGATTCATTTAGAAATCAAACAGATAGAAATGCATTTAAAACATTACACTCCTACAATCAATTCAAGATTTCATTCTAATCAGTTACTTATCATGCTCAGTCACAGTTTAGCATTAATCAGAGGTGAGCATTGTCACATTGGGTGACCTTGGGTCCATGGAAATGGTGTAGTTGCGTCAATTCTCCATCAGTGTTTTAAACTTGACAAAAGTGGAATAAAGACGGTGCTAGCAAATGACAAACCATTTACAGAAACTGAGGCTCACTTCATTGATGCAAAATTTTATTTGGATTCCAATGGGATACCTGAAGTTATCACAACTGAAATCCCTTCTGCAAGAAAAGAGAAAATGAATGGAGAAAAACAAGTTGTGTTGGACTTTTTAATGGAAGACATATCAAGCGGCAAAAAAGCACCCGAGGTCGCGTCACCACAAAAACAGTCTTCATCCTTAAAAGGCCATGTAATGTCAAAAGTCTTCAAGTATGTGCCGAAGGCTTAACAGAATGAAGGACAATCACTGTTTGAAGAAGTCACGACATCTGCAAAAGTTAGAGGAGACCTTGCTCACCTGGCAATAAAAGAAGATCTACAGATACTAAAAGCAGATGCAACAATACCAATTCCACATGTGGGATTGTCAAGCCTAACTAAACCTTCAAAATTCTATCGAACACGACTTTTTACCTGAAAGACGAATGGAAGGGTTTGATCCACAAGCTTACAAGCTTCTAGCCAAGTCAGGTTATGACTTTGCTGATCTCTCATCATTGAGAGAGTTAAGTCCTGAACTTGCAGGTGAGAAAGTTCATGGTCTCAATGAAACTCAGAAAAAGTTAAGGCAACAAGGATGCACGGTGAGCCCTCCAAAGACTAGAGTCAAATTCATACCAACTGAACCCATTCGTATCTCTACCAAGAGAAAAGGGAAGAAGGAAGACGTACAACATATCACTGTGGAAGAAGTGAAGGAAGACAAAAGTCCAAGCCCAACTTCTCGAGTCTCAGTGTTTGACTACATTGAAGCTCAGCACCTCGAACCTCGGTTTTTGATAGGTTGAGCACTATTGATAAGACAAATGAAGGTACGACTTCAAACCTTTAGTTTTCAACAAATTAGGCACTACTAAGGAAGGAGATAAAAAACAAACTTCTTAGTCAGAAAAGTCCATTTTTGCTCAACTTGGCGATATGAATACTTCACCTAGAAAAGGCAAGAACAAGAGAAGCACAACAACAATTGAGTTGAATTCTACAAAGGAGGATGATGAGACTCGAAGTTTGATTCCTTCTCACATGAAACGCATGACGTCACTTGAAGTTAGTGTTGAAAGTCCACTTAAGGTCCAAAGGCACACTATCATACTAACTGGAGAAATTAAGACTCAGGCGAAAAGTAAAAGAGAATAAGAAATTGAATATGTTGCTTCTCACCATGTAACAATTGAAGAAAATTCTAGCTCAGATTCGGAGGATGATGATCTCCAAGAAACTCTTCCAGAACTTGAAGATGGGGGGGGGGCAATCAACTATTGACAATTTGAAAGAACTCAACTTGGGAACTCCTGATGACCCTCGACCAATCTTTGTGGGAACACTCTTAACGCCTAAAGAGGAAAAGACATTTTCCTAACTACTTCTCAAACATAAAGATGTCTTCTCATGGATGTACAAGGAGATGCCAGGTTTAAGTTGAAAAGTTATTGTCCATCACATTGGAATCAAACATGGTATGCAACCAGTAAAGCAGGCTCATCGATACATCAAACCTGAGCGCATCCTCAAAGTGGAAGAAGAAGTCAACAAGTTGATCGAGGTTGGGATCATACGTGAAGTAAAATATCCTACATGGATATCAAGTATGGTCTTGGTAGTCAAGAACAATGGACAAATTAGAATATGTGTCGACTTTCAAAATTTGAACGAAGCATGTCCCAAGGATGACTTTTCGCTTCCTATTATGGAATTAAGGATAAACGCCACTACTGGACACGATTTCACGGATGGGTGTTCAGGATACAACCAAATACGGATGGCACCTAAGGATGAAGAGTTAACTGCATTTCATACCACAAAAGGCATCTATTTTTATAAAGTGATGCCTTTCGGACTCAAGAATGCCGGTGCCACTTATCAACATACTATGCAAAAGATCTTTGACGACATGCTCCATAAATTTGTTAAGTGCAATGTTGATGATTTGGTGGTCAAAACTAAGAATAGGAAAGATCACCTAGAGAACCATCGTGCAGTCTTCAATCGGTTGAGAAAGTATGACTTGAAGATGAATCCACTCAAATGCGTATTTGGAGTCACGTCTGGAAAGTTCCATGGCTTTATTGTTCGACATAGAGGCATTGAGGTTGATCAGTCCAAAATCGATGCTATACAAAAGATGCCACCACCAAAAAAACCTAAAGGAATGTAAAAGCCTCCAAGGTCACTTGGCATATATCCACAAATTCATTTCAAACTTGGCAAGTCATTGTCAACCTTTCAGTCAACTGATGAAAAAGAAGGATCCATTTTCTCGGGATCAAGCATGTCAAGATGCTTTCAACAGTATTAAGAGATACTTGGTTCATCCACCAGTATTAGGAGCTCTTATTTAGGGAAAACCATTGATACTTTACATTGTTACTCAAGAAGAGTTTCTTGGAGCGATGTTGGCCCAAAATAACAAAGAAAATAAAGAGCAAGCACTCCAAACATGTGTCAATCCGTTCAAGTTACAAATACAAATTTGGTCTCTCTTTTTAAGGAGATCATTTCAAGACTCATTCGAGATCAAGCCGTTTAAGCCCTTAATCAAGCCTTTCTTCTCCAAGTTTCTCCATTTGAAGACTTGAAGAAATTCATCCAACTTGCTAGTTCAACAACAAACTTTTACAGGCGTTGAATTACGCCCATTTCGGAGATTGAATCAGAGGATCCACTCTTTTGTAATAAAGCAAACTACAGAGGATTGTACCCATTTATTATAATCAAATAAAATTACTATTTGTGCATTTATTCCGTGTCTTAATTGCAGGATACAAAATTTGTGTTTACAAATTGGGAGCCATTGGTTGAGAAGTGCTAGGAACGCAAATCAAAAATGATTCCACATCATTTAAAGTAGTGATGTTCCTTCCAACGGTGCCAGTACCAGATTTTCTCCCTCAGTGACGCCAATTACGATCACTGTTACTATGGTCCTCGTCTGTTACTCCACCAAAAGTCTCATCAACACTTCCTCGAACCATTTCCTCAGTCGTAAGATTAGAATTTTTCTTAGTGATTACATTTTTCTTCTCTTTAACCATCTCTTGATTCGGTGAACCTGATCGTTTACTCCTTGGGATAAAATTTTCTTTGTTGGTGAAATAGCCTACATAAAGTTAGAACCACCACTCCAAATAAGCCTTCGTAGTGGAATGAGATGGGAAATCAAAATGCGCTGGTAACCTCAATACAGAATGAGTACCATCATGAATACAAAAATCCCAATGCTAAACAATGTTCTGTAAACTACCATCCCAAAGATCAACCTTAAGTTTACCCGGGATGGCTTGACTAAAACCAAATTGCCTGCTAAACCTGTAAGGACTGTATGGTTCAATGACCATAGTGGACGAACTTCGCAAAGTCAAATAGCTCGAGCAGATACTGATGAAGTAGTCCAAATCTAAGTTAGAAAGATGACCGTCATCAACCAATTCCTTGGGATTGCCCTCGCTATATGCCAAACAATGCAAGGTCATATCTTTACATGATTTGAATAAGTCATAGGCTTCTGACTCTATGTTTGGCTATCCTTTCACTAGCATATCTCGTCATTCGGGGCTTTAGAGAAGAATCAATATTAAAATGTGTGTTGAAATACTCTGCTAACCAAGCATAAACATAATGGACAGGGAAGATGGTGTCGCACTTTCCAGGATCAGAAGAAGAAGCAATTCTATTAAGCCCTTTTGTAGATGCTAGCAAGTACAAGAATGGCAAAGCTGATTGAACAACCACATGCCATCATACTAGCAGCCTTAAACACCCCAAGTCTAATCAAGTCACCATCCCCACGGGGTAGAACAAATTTGCACAACCAATAGACAAGGAAAGCTAACAGATAAGTCTCACCATTTGCTACACCAGCAATCCCTAAGTCACTAAAGACTTTGTCCCCTTGCACAGTTCGAGACTGAGTTGTGTTAATAATACCAGAAGGGTTGCTAGTATCCTTAGGGCATTGAGTCTTGTTCCTCGAAGCCCACTTGGTTGATTTATGGTACCTGACTTCCCCTTTGAACCAAAATTGTATCTAGCTAGTAATCCTCACCACATTCTTCTTCGACTCCTTACAAAGCCGATGGTAAACAAGGAATAAATGACCGCAACTGACAGGAAGAAGGAAATTCTTATCCTTTATATTGCTGGCCAATTCTTGGGCATTTTGCACCACTTTATCGTATATTGCGCCCCTAATAGGAAGACCACCAAGCTAACGCAAATCCCATAGCGAGATAAACATTTTGCTAGTGGACGGACACCAAAGCTCACAAAAGACTCGCATAACACTATGCAGTCGGTCATACGAGAACAATGAGGCATAAATTGGATCATAAATACCTACCTGATGTAGTACCTCACGATGTTGCCCCAACACATCCTCCAACCACTCCCAATATCCTTCACAAAAAGAAGGCTCTACTATGGCCTTGAAAATAGTGCCCCATGCCACCTTCTAGGTGCAAACCACGCGCCCAAGGGTGGGCAATGAGCTAAGATCCTCAATTTCCTCATAGTTAGATGACTTTAACAATAAAATCCTAGAGTGTGACAGGCCTTCAACCAATTGACATGAAGTCTCATGAGTCCATTGCGTCTCATGAGTCCATTGCGTCAAATGAAAAGAACTTCAAGCCCCAAGCACCAAGAAAAGGAAGGCGCATTGGAAGAGTAGTCCCCTCCTCAATAACGTCACTAGAGTCCTCGAGAATGGTTAAGTATCCCTTCTTGAAAGTCTTGAAGTACACCATCATTGAGTGACAAAACCAAACAATTAAAAAAAAATGCATGTGTTGTGGAGAGACATATATGATATATGATCATGACATGAGTCAAAATAATCACGTATGGTCAAATGGGTGGTGGTGAAAGTGTCTACTTCATTAGTCCAATATCCAAGCTGCTAGTTTGATAGACATATTCCCCCACATAAATCAAACTAATCACCTATGGTCAAATGGGTGGTGGTGGAAGTGTCTACTTCATTAACCCAATATCCAGGCAGCTAGTTTGATAGACGCATTTCCCCACATAAGTCAAACTAATCACCTGTGGTCAAATGGGTGGTAGTGGAAGTGCCTACTTCATTAGCCCAATATCTAAGCAGCTAGTTCGATAGACGTATTCCCCTACATAAGTCAAACTAATCACCTATGGTCAAATGGATGGTGGTGGAAGTGCCTACTTCACTAGCCCAATATCCAAGTGGCTAGTTTGACAGGCACATTCCCTCACATAAGTCAAATTAATCACCTATAGTCGAACGGGTGGTGGTAGAAGTGTCTACTTCACTAGCGCAATCTCCAGGAAGCTAGCTTGATAGGCTCATTCTCCCATATAAGTCAAACTAATCACCTAGGGTCAAATGGGTGGTGGCAGAAGCATCTACTTTATTAGCCCAATATCCAAGCGGCTAGTTCGATAGGTGCATTTCCCAACATAAGTCAAACTAATCACCTATGGTCAAATGGGTGCTGGTGGAAGTGTCTACTTTATTAGCCCAATATCCAAGCGGCTAGTTCGATAGGCGCATTCCCCCACATAAGTCAAACTAATCACCTATGATCGAATGGGTGGTGGTGGAAGTCTCTACTTCACTAGCTCAAAATCTAGGCAGGTAGCTCGATAGGCGCATTCCCCCACATAAGTCAAACTAATCACCTATGGTCGAATTGGTGGTGGTGGAAGTGTCTACTTCACTAGCTCAATATTCAAGTGGCTAGCTCAATAGGTGCATTCCTCCACATAAGTCAAAATAACCAACTATGGTGAAAGGATAGTGGAGTATATTACTCAATTATTTTTACAAAATCATTGTTTTTATAGGCAATAATAAATCACAATTTCCAAAGAAGGTTTACCTCGTCAATCGAAAAATACGAAGTAACAATATGAGAACGAAATTGTTATAAAAATATATATATACATATGCTAACTTTCCAAGTCGTGGTCATGTTGTAAAAAAAAAAAAATAGTGATTGACACGAGCATTGGTACAAGGTTACAAATATCAAATATGTATGAAGGCCATCAAGACATGTGAAATTGGTGGTGACATCACACCAAGGTGACATCATGCAAAAAAAAAAACATAAAATAAAATAAAAATTGTTTGTGTTGTTGAAGCATGCTCACATCAATAAGTTTTGGGCATAATGAGTATTATGTACATATATATATATATATATATACATAAGTCTCACCTTGTTGTAAAGTAGAAGGCGACAACTCATAGTCTTTAGCTTATCAACGTGGCTGGAGGGTCAATGGACAAAACAACAACATAGACTTAGCCAGGCATAAAGCAACCCCTCATCAATCATTTATAGAGAGAAGTAATGCATTACATTCCATATGCGGGAGAAGGCTAATCAGGCTATGCTTTAAATATATATATATATATATATATATTGCATGGCAGACCTTTGCAATTAAATCCTTGCATCGTGAACATGACCAAACTACTTCAAACCTCACCTTTGATGCTAGCAAGCAAGCATCAAACCAGAATCTTGAAGTGGGGGCAATTTGTAGACACTTAAATTTTTATGTGTTTTGATCACCGTCTGATTGATCAAGACAAATAAATTTTCTTGATTAATCAAAATTAAGATGGTCAAAATTTTCAAATGGATGTAGGTCCTACTAAAATTATGCATCTTAACCCATTTTAAATTATGGGTCACACCAAAAGAAAAGTGAATCTATTTTGACAATTGGGTCAACCCAAATGTGTGGGGGCCATGAAAATATTTTATCAAAATTTAGTGGAATAATTCAAATTCAAATTTAAATTTAAATGCAAATCACGTTCATAAAATAAGGAATAAATTGCTATTTTCTTGGAAATTAAAATCAGTTTTGGAGTTTTCCAAAATTGATCATTCTCTCCTAAGCCTATAAATAGAGCTCTCACCATGAGGATGGGGACATTTTTTGGCACAAGGTCATGCAAGCTCCTAAGCGATCTGAAGATTCCCAAATTCTCTTCTTAAAATTTTCTCTAAAGTTCTTCAAACTTGAAAGAAAGGATTATCAAGCACTCCAAACTTGTGCCATTCCTTTCAAGTTACAAATACAAATTTGGTCTCTCTTTTCAAAGAGATCATTTCAAGACTCGTTCGAGATCAAGCCGCTCAAGCCCTCGATCAAGCCTTTCTTCTCCAAGTTTCTCCATTTGAAGACTTGAAGAAATTCATCAACTTGTCTAGTTCAACAACAAACTTTTACAGCCATTGAATTATGCCCATTTTGGAGATCGAATTAGAGGATCCACTCTTTTGTAATAGAACAAACTATAGAGGATTGCACCCATTTATTATAATGAAATAAAATTAATTATTTGTGCATTTATTCCATGTCTTAATTGTAGGATACAGAATTTGTGTTTACACCCGTGATAGCCATAAAGATTTGAATTTAGTGTTTGACCCGTCAAGATCACCTCACTACAAAGTCGTCTGCATTTGGCATTTTGATCACATTGATTCAGTTTGGTCAATTAATTATGATCGAAACAAGCTCTATTATCATATTGAGATTTACTGATCCGAGACCGGGTCTTGGAGGGCATGTGCTAAACCTTTCATAGCTAATCAAAATTCTGAATTTCTTGGCGGGGTCTATTGGAATGGCGCGATTAACCGGTTCAACTATTCCAATGCCTCCAAATTCCTCATGAGGATTGGAAAAGGAGGCCATTTAGGTATTACGGGGAGTCGAACGAACATTTGCATTTCGTTATAATAAACGGTCCGAGGATTCAATTTGATGTTTACGAGATGGAGAGAGATTACTCTAGGTGGTTTGTGAAGTACTGTGTCGATCTTGATTCAGTTGGAGCCAATGATGGATCTAGGGGGGGCTAGGGGGCGGCCGCACCTCCCAAAATTTGAAAAATATCATATATTATATTAAAAATTTTAAAATAACTTAAAATTATAAGAGTTCGCACCCTGAAATTTTTTGTAGATAATTTCAAAATTATATAGAGTAGCCCCCCAATTTTTTAAACTATAGAGTAGCCCCCCAAAGACGTAATCCTGGATCTGTCCCTGGTTGGAGCTGCGTTTTCCCAAATGATGCAAAGGCTTTCGTGGGACCCAATGTATTACTTGTTTTCTATACTTTCACTTGTCCGAGAGGAAAAAGACGATGAGGACTCATTTATGGTGTTGCATGTACTGGGTAAGATTTTACGGTGCAATCTTGGGGATAAGAGTTATGAGAAGATATGTGATGTTGGTGATGAGCATTGTGATGGTAAAGGCATGATTGAGTATTCTTTAATGTATTTCTGGTTTCATTCCTTCCATTACATTGAGTTTTCACTGGTATCTAAATGTGGTTTTTTACTTTAAATCAATGAATTAATTCACTTCTTGAATTCTCATTTTGATGGTATACACCGTTTGGTATTTAATGTGACAATCATGGCAGTTTTGATCTAAACATATTCAGATAATATCTTGTAAAAAAAAACATTTTGTGACCATTCACACTAATTCAAAAATTCACTTTATACATCAACAAAATTAGTCTGGAAAGCACACAATCTAACAAGATGAACAATTCTGGCTCATGTTTGCAAAACCTAGCATTGTTTAACAGAAATGATTTGAAATTTTGGGCTGAGTCTTTTTTTTAGACTGTTCCATGGGTGTCATTTTTGTTGTTTTTATTATTTTGTTTCTTACATCTTTGATTTTTTTTTTTTTTTGGTTTTTTTTTTTTTTTTTGTTTTCTTAAACTCCATAACAGCCTACTTGTAAAATTTGTTGTTCCCTTTACTGGTAAAAGCCATCTTATGATTGTGAGAAGATGCCCTTATCATCAAGTAGTTCGGATGTTTTTTTTTTTTTTTGTTTACAAATTACGATAAATAGATTACGCAAGTTAAAGCCTAGTTCTAATATAACTCTGATTATGATTCTTCTTATTTCTATCACAAAGATTATTTAGCGTGGGACCCTTTTGGTATCAGAGCCATGACTGTTTTAGATTTGATTTGAATTTCTTTTATAGTCTTTAATTAACCTGTGTGACACCCAAGTCGCAGAAGTTAGTAAACGGTCTTTAGATAGAAGGCCATCAATGAGCATTAGAACTTAGGCTGAACCACCTGTTAACCATCACAATTAATTATTGCTATGGCTAAATATTCAAGTCATTCTCTAATTTAAGGTAGTTAGTGAAAGTTCCTCTAAGATTGAACTAAGTCATTTAAAATTACAATAAATACATTTTGCAAGTTATTGCAAGGTTGTAATGCCCCAAATTCTGAAATTATAAACTATCCAATACGGAAAAAATGTACATATAATATTCAACTCAAATTCACAACAAATCTCAAAGTTTCTCTTTCTTATTGAACTATAATTTCAAGGTTACAAAATACATATTCAAGCATTCGCAATTCAAGAAGATAGAAAAAGTTTAACAGATGCCCCACGATGTACAATATTAAATACATAGTCTTCAATGAACAAAAGGGGGCCCATGATCTCTAAACTAGGTAAAAGTTCAACAATTACATTACAAATTCAAAATATCATTACCTTTTTAAACAAGAGAGTTGGGCAGCTTCTTCTTCATTGGGCTGGTTGCGATTCACCAAGGCCTGAAATTTGTTAGATAGGAATGAACAATTACCCAGTAAAGAATATATTTAACCATGTATATAAACATTTTATTTAAATTATGCATAACTATGTTCCTTAACTTGTGGACATTAATTTCCCAACCTCATAACCCAATACACATCATTCCATTGAACTCCACATTTCTCCGTCCTTACACAAATGGACAGTGGGCACCTCAAACCTTCCACATTTATCGTCTTCACATGATTGGGCATGTGGATATCTCAAACATTCTCACATTTGTCGTCCTCACACGGCCGGGCAAGTGGGCATCTCAATTTTCCCGCGCAGGTAAACCATATCATATAACAAGCAACAATTCAAAAATCAAATTTCATCTCAACACAAGGGATCTCATCAGTAACCAGTTTACCCATTAATTCCTCTCACATTACTCACTAAGACCTAGGAACAACAATTTTAGATTTCGAAAGAAATTTAGAGCTTTTCTTTCCATTCTTTAATTTTCCAAGATTATTGATGGACGCATTATTTTTAACTAAGAAATAACCAAAATCTCCCACAAAACTTAGAACAAAACTTGCTATCACCATTACTCTATATATATATGTCACACATTCCAAGTCACACTGTAACGCCCCACTTTTCTTCTCATGGATAATATTACCAAAACCATTATTATAATACAATTTCAAAGATAACGAACGAAAGTTCTATACACTAACAAAAAAATAAAAATAAAAGAAGATTCTCGCATTCGAATACATAATGGATGCACCATATGATATAATTAAATGAATTGCTCATAGGCTTATATTATTACATAAAAGGGAAAGGGTTCAAACTTTTTTGCAACAATGGCGTTCCGCTAACAAATAAAAAGCCCCGTGGCCACTAGATAAAAAAGATCCTTGATCTTGAACCACTTCTTGGCATTCACCTGAAATGGATTAGCAACGTGGGATGAACATAAAGTTCAGTAGGGATCCCAACATGATTTTAAACAATAACTTATACATAGCTATGATTATGAATGTTTCAACTCATACTATATAAGTATAATGTGACGATTTGCAACCAAAGTAAATTTGCATAAGTACTTTTCTTCAAAATCATCCAATTCTTTCAACAATACAGATGATTCACATTTTTGCACTGTGGTACAGTTTTGAGGATAAGAGTTTGAAGATGCTGTGTGATTTTGATGCTTCAGCTCCAGGTCGACGACCTGTGAGTTTTGGTGGAAGGTCCATTTATTTTCCATTTATTGAGTCTCATTCTTGCGTTTGATATTATTGAGACAAAGAGATGGATTGTTGTGGGTACTTGTATCAAGCTCAATACGTGGCAAGCCCTACAGGTGCCACATCACCAAAACCCTACCTATGTGGCAGACCAATAAGGCACCACATCTGGCATGTCGTATGTTTGATACATGGTGAGCCCTATAGGCGCCATGTGCCAAGGCAACCAAAACTATATGCTTAGCCTAAGCAGGAGCATATATACAAGCCTAAATATATCTAGATATGAAGAGCCCTGCAACAGGCAGCACCATGGCCCCGCAGGGCCCATGGTCCTTCATACCTAGCTCCAAGGCCAAACAACAATACAATCAGCCCCCGGCTCACTTGTACTTGGATTGATAAACAATGGCTCTCCTAAACATTGAGATAGGCCTGCGGCCCATTTTCTTACTTGATCGCTCAGAAGCGAGCCCCTCTCTTAAACATTGAGCTAAGCCCGCGGCCCATTCTCCTACTTGGTCACTTGGAAGCGAGCCCTTGGCTCTCTTAAACACTAAGGTGGGCCCTGGCCCATTTATCTACTTGGATGCCTGGGTTGGGAGCAGGACCCAGACACTACTGCTCGGGATCATCAGAGGATACTGGACTGGCGGCTGAGGTCATGGGATCGTCGAGATAGTTGTCTTCTTGCTAAGACAACTCTATCTCGACCAGGCTTGGAGAAGAGGCAACAATGACCTTACGTTCATGTCATCCGATGCATATACGAAACGTTACTTTCTGCCTGCCACGAAACGTTGCTCTCCGCCTGCCGGCAAGCCACAGACGGCAGAAGGGCTTATATCACTTCTGGCAGAGTTGAGGAGAACGAGCCATCTGTCCAACAGTTTGCTTGGGCTCCAATACTCCTGCGGCCTATATAACGTATCGTATATGCAGCGAGACATAACAACAACAATACAACCAAGTTTCATGCTAAAACACTCTCTCATACTTTACATTAGTATTCAAAGGTCTATCACTGCCAACCTCTCCCTCTCCAAGCTTGCCTTGACCTCCTCCTCTCCACCTCCGGTGATCCCAAGCCATTGAAGTGCCCGCCATCTTCCCGGACTACCTCTAACCACACCTCTCACCCACATTATACTCTACTGGGAGATCTTTGCAAATGAAGATAGGACGCCTGGGTTCTTCTTTAGAGGCTATGTTGATTTCTTCCAGTTCTTGTTTTTGGGGCCTAGGACCATCCTGTAAACACTCCGGAGCAGGTCGGACTTCTTGCAATCCATCTTGCTTGGCGGGGACTTGGTTAGGAGATGAAATGGCTGCCTTGAGGGGTTTAACTTTTGAGCCTTCGGCTCTATCCAAATGAGTTACCGCAGGACAATGGGATTTGTCAGAGTGTTTATCCGTTGCTGGGAAAGCCACAACTTTTTGTCTCTTTCTGCTCTTCTTGTCTCTATTTTTTTTATTCTTTTCCATTGGCGAGCGTTAGGCCAGTGCAGACAAGGTGTAGCAGCAGTGATCTTCTCCACTTAGTTCACGATGGACAATTGCTACGTCGTCTAGCTGGGGGTCGGCATTGGTAACATTTGCCAACCCCTCGCACCGTCATAAACGGTATATCACTCTACCATCTTTTGTTTGAAACCTGGTGACTCTAGGGAGCTTTCTTGAGGGCTCTGATTTGGTGAACGTCTTTCTACGAGGTGGTGATGAACCTTCTTCAGAGAGGTCATCCCAGTCAGGTACAGGAGTTCCTCGAAGTGGCAAGGGAGGTTCGTCTTCATCGACATGATTGTAAAATACTGCATCTGCCATGTGAGCTTCATCTACTCGAAAAGGCTTTTGAAAGCCAGCTACGGCTACTACTTCATTGTTGTAGATTGCTTTGACACATTGATGGTAGGTGGACGGAATCGCAGCATATCTGTGAAGCCAAGTTCTCCCTAGGAGAGCCTGATAGGTTGTCTCTGCTTCTATAACATGAAACTTAGTAGTAGAGCGAATTGGTCCAACTGCTAAGTCTAACTGGACATGACCTATGGTTTTAATTTTTTGGCTTCCAAAATCGGTGATGGAGATGGGTTGCCTAACTAAGTGCTTTTGTGGGATCCCGGCCGCCTGGAAAGAGTGGTGCTCGCTTCGCATGGCACCCAAAAAGAACACTGGAATTGGAGTAGCGACGCCCCAAGGTGGCAGTAGGGAGATCCTGGCAGAGACCTCGGAACACAACTCCGGTGGCTCTCCGGAAGAACAATCCTCCCAACCGGTTATAACAAATCAGCTACGTATATTGACTGAGAGCGTCACCTCCCTTCAGCAAAACTAACAACTCTTAATGGACGCCCTGCTAGCCTTACAAAGGGCATCTACGCTCCTATCATCATCTAACCCTCCCACATCATCTCAAAATGGCGTTCTGCCATTACCCCAAAATGGCACAGAAGCCAACCTCGCTACGCAAAACGACTCGCGAACCCAAGCGGGAGGACAAACAGCCCTCCCGCTCCCTCCATTAGCTCCCAGCCAGACACCGCCATTACAAGTTGGGTCCATTAGTAGAGCTCCCATCGCAGCGGCTTCAACTGGCTCTCCAGCTCCTCCAGCAAATCAGAACCCTTCCCAGCCATTAACATTGGAGGTCATAAAAGAGCACATACATAGCCTACTTCAGACAAACAAAGGTCACATCCCTGCCTCCCCAAAATTGGATCTCCGTCCTCCTTACCCTATTCACGTCGCAAGTCTTCCATATCCGGCGGGATATACAGTACCCAAGTTTGTTCGCTTTGACGGACGAAAAGGGAACGCCAGGAAGCATGTTTCATGCTTTCTTGATGCCCTTGGAGCTCACCGAGAAGACCGAAACCTCCGCATGAGAGAATTCTCCAAATCTCTCACAGATCGAGCATTCTCGTGGTATGCTAACCTCGCTGCTGGCTCTATTTCTTCATGGGAAGACTTGGTAAAAAAGTTTTACATCAAGTTCTTCTATGTTGAAGAGAGGTTAACCACCCTTCATCTTATGAGGGAAACACAACGACTTGGGGAGGACATCCTCGTTTACGTCCGCCGTTTCAGGGAAAAAGCAGTAGACATTCAAGACCCAATGGAAGAACACCAACTGGTATCATTGTGCATTGAAGGAATGATCACGACTTATAAACTCCAGCTGGTCAACCACCACTTCCCTGACTTTTCCGCTTTATGTGCTGCGGCCCGAAACATAAGTGAAACAGTAAGATCAAGGGCACGAATGACAGCACCGCAACCCCACTCATGCCGACCAACAGCACCTCAACCTTCCTCATGGAGGCCTAACCGATGCAACCACGCTGTGTATGCAGCCAAGGGCTCCTCTTGGGGAAGAGAAGACTCGCAGGCAAAAAAGAGAAAGTTCGATCAAATTCCCCCGCCATTACCTATCTCAGTGAATGAGGCACAGGCACTCCTCAATGCCTAGGTAGAAGATGGAAAAGTTCACCTTCCCGAGCCAAGGCAACCTGTTAACAAAAAGGATCAAGCGCGGGCAGACTATTGCATATACCATCATTCCGTTAAACATCCTACTACGGAATGTTGGGCACTCAGAACCTTAGTTCGAAAGATGATGTCTGAAGACGCTTTGGAGTTACCTCGCCAAACAGAAGATGTCTTGAAAGATCCTCTCCCGCGCCATAAGGATAATGGCAAGACGGTCATGATGCTTTCGTATTACGACGAGATGGAAGAGCCAATGGTGTGCGAGCTCTCTGAACTCCCAGCTCCCACTTGTCCGGACTTTGAGACTAGACGTGTGATAGCACTTAAGAAATCGACAAAGTTCAAATGGTTCTTCGACCAATTTGGCCTGTCTGAAGCAACACGCTTTGAAGCCACCAAGGCCTTTTTAAGACTTGCAGAGCAGAATGGTGAAACGTGCATGAGCGTAAGCGGATCAGTAAGAAAAGTATTTCGGGAAACTCCTTGGCAATAACCTTTATCGAGGCCGACAAACAAGTACCATTTCCACATAACCGTCCCCTCTACGTCCTAGTATTCATCAATGGGATGGAGTTTCAAAGAGGATTCATGGATGGAGGAGCTTCACTCAATGTGATGCCTTATTCTACTTTCCAAGTGGCCGGGATCCCACAAAAGCACTTAGTCAGACAACCCATCTCCATCACCGGTTTTGGAAGCCAAAAAATTAAAACCATAGGTCATGTCCAGTTAGACTTAGCAGTGGGACCAATTCGCTCTACTACTAAGTTTCATGTTATAAAAGCAGAGACGACCTATCAGGCTCTCCTAAGGAGAACTTGGCTTCACAGATATGCTGCGATTCCATCCACCTACCATCAATGTGTCAAAGCAATCTACAACAATGAAGTAGTAGCCGTAGCTGGCTCTCAAAAGCCTTTTCGAGTAGATGAAGCTCACATGGCAGATGCAGTATTTTACAATCATGTCGACAAAGACGAACCTCCCCTGCCACTTCGAGGAACTCCTATACCTGACTGGGATGACCTCTCTGAAGAAGGTTCATCACCACCTCGTAGAAAGACGTTCACCAAATCAGAGCCCTCAAGAAAGCTCCCTAGAGTCACCAGGTTTCAAACAAAAGATGGTAGAGTGATATACCGTTTATGACGGTGCGAGGGGTTGGCAAATGTTACCAATGCCAACCCCCAGCTAGACGACGTAGCAATTGTCCATCGTGAACTAAGTGGAGATGATCACTGTTGCTACACCTTGTCTGCGCTGGCCCAACGCTTGCCAATGGAAAAGAATAAAAAAATAGAGACAAGAAGAGCAGAAAGAGAAAAAAAGGTGTGGCTTTCCCAGCAACGGATAAACACTCTGACAAATCCCATTGTCCTGCGGTAACTCATTTGGATGGAGCTGAAGGCTCAAAAGTTAAACCCTTCAAGGCAGCCATTTCATCTCCTAACCAAGTCCCCGCCAAGCAAGATGGATTGCAAGAAGTCCGACCTGCTCTGAAGTGTTTATAGGATGGTCCTAGGCCCCAAAAACAAGAACTTGAAGAAATCAACATAGCCTCTGAAGGAGAACCCAGGCGTCCTATCTTCATTTGCAAAGATCTCCCAGCAGAACAAAGGAGGCCCCTCATCGAGTTGATCAAGAAATATTCGGACATTTTCGCATGGACATATGAAGAAATGCCAAGATTAGACAAAGATGTTACCATGCACCGTTTGAACGTCATCCCCCTGGCTCGCCCAGTCAAGCAAGGAGTAAGATTTTATAAGTCCGAGGTGGAGCTCAACATCAAGGACGAAGTGGTGAAGCTGCTTGGAGCAGGGTTTATCAAACCCATCCAACATCCCACCTGGCTTTCTAGTATCGTCCCAGTTATCAAAAAGAATGGTCAAATTCGAGTGTGCGTCGATTTCAGAGATCTAAACAAATCTTGCCCCAAAGATGAGTTCCCACTCCCAAACATAGACACCTTGATTGATTCAGCGGCGGGTCATCATATGTTCTCATTCATGGATGGCTTCAGCGGCTACAACCAGATCAAGATGGCTCCAGAGGATGCCCCAAAAACAGCATTTCGCACTCCTATAGGCAACTTTTTCTATACTGTAATGCCTTTTGGGCTGAAAAATGCGGGAGCAACATACCAGAGAGCTATGACGGCCATTTTTCATGATATGTTGCACAAGTCCTTGGAATGTTACATTGATGATTTGGTGGTGAAATCCAAAGAGGAGACTACTCACCTCAAAGACCTCCAAAGAGTTTTTGAACGTTGCAAGTTCCTTGGCTGTATCGTTCATCGCCATGGGATAGACCCCGACCCAGCAAAGGTCGCCGCCATCAAAAATATGCCACGACCAACTAGTCTAGACGAGTTGAGAACCTTCCTTGGTCGGGCATCCTACTTGAGACGATTTATCCCAGCTATGGCCGAAATAACACAACCCTTCAATTCATTACTGAAGAAGGATGTCAGGTTCATTTGGAATAAGAAACACCAACAAGCATTCGAAGGAGTGAAATCAGCTTTAACATCCCCTCTCTCCATGACTCCTCCTCAGCCGACGAGGCCCTTACTCCTCTACATCACTTCCACGCCGAAATCAGTCTGCGCTCTGCTCGCCCAGGAAATTGAAGGACTTGAATGGCCCGTGTACTACATAAGCAGAGTCATCCAAGGGGCTGAGGTCCGATATTCTCCCATTGAACGACACTGCCTCACCCTAGTGTTCACAGCCAAAAATCTCCGCCATTACCTTCTTTCTTATCCCATCCATCTCATGACCAGGAGTGATCCTATCAGCTTTCTCCTCACTAGACCAGTGCTCTCCGGTAGGCCAGCTCGCTGGCTCCTATCATTAGCAGTATACAATATCACTTGCAAAGCTCCCAAGGCCATCAAGAGTCAAGCGTTTGTCGACCTCTTAGCTCACTTCCCTAGTGGAGAACATGAACCGCCTTCGGACGAATTGCCAGGTGATGAGTTCCAAGCAGCTGAAGTAAACACCGAAGGAGAATGGAGTTTGAGTTTCGATGGATCGTCCACCTCTAAAGGGAGAGGAGCTGGAATAGTCCTTATTTCCCCAAATCAAACCGAAGTCAATTTGTCATATAAACTGGATTTTAAATGCTCTAACAACGAGGCAGAATATGAAGCCTTGATATTAGGGCTTATGGTAGCACTCGACCTAGGAGTAAGTCTCCTATGTATCAAAGGCGACTCTAATTTGGTGGTCAAACAGACCAATGGAGACTATGCTATCAAAGAGCCGCCTTTAGCCTCGTACAGAACCATTGTCCAAAGGTTGGCAGACAAATTCGACATGGTAAGGATAGAACACGCTCCTTGCTCCAACAATCGACACCCAGACGCCCTCGCTACCTTGGCTTCTAAAGTAGAACTTGCGGAAGAATCAACTAAGATAGAAGTACTGAAGCGCTCCATGCCGTGCTCGGTAACAACTATTTTTCCTGAAAAAGAACCCGCTGACTGGAGAGCCCCAATCATCGATGAGCTCCGCGCCCCCTCAGATAAACTACCTTTGTGCGAAATCAAACACTTCACAATTTACCAAGGAGTCCTCTACTATAGAGGGCCTGGGGGTCTGCTAGCACGATGCATCGACTTTGCCGAAGCAAAGTCTAAGCTATAAGGGGTTCACAATCGTTCTTGCGGAACAGGAGACGTGAGCCTCTACAGGAGGCTACAACGACAGGGATATTATTGGCCTACTATAGCCAAAGAAGCAAACGACCTTCAGGGAAAATGCACCAAATGCCAGGAATTCCCTCCAAAAGCTGAATGCAATTTCGCAGAAATCACCTCCGACTGGCGTCAGGTGTATATAGATTACCTCAAAGAAGCATCATTGCCGCAAGATCGCTCTGCAGCTACAATAATCAAGAAGCGAGCCTCGAAATTCTTTTTGCAAGAAGGGCAACTTTTCAGGCATGGCTTTGACGGGGAAGCCTTTACGTTGCTTATCGGGAGCAGAAATCCATAAAGTTTTAGAACTTGCTCATGGGTCGAAGCACCAAGGCGGAGCCAAGCTATTCCAACATCTTTTGCATATAGGTTATTATTGGCCCACCATGGAAGCAGACGCCAAAATATATGCCAAACGCTGCAAACCCTGTCAACTCCATGGTAACCTTATTCATGCACCAGCCACCGATCTGCATAGTTCGAGCTCACCATGGCCTTTCTACACATGGGCTATGGATCTTATTGGCCCCATCTCTCCGCCGTCAAAGGGACACATATGGATCGTAGCGGCCACGGAGACTTACACTAAGTGGGTAGAAGCCATCCCCCTGAAGAAGGCAACAGGAGCCGCTGTCTCCAATTTCATTCGAGAATTCATTATATGTCGTTTTGGTATTCCTAGAGTAATCCTGTCAGATAATGGGACCCCTTTTGTCAACCGCCAAGTAGGGAAACTCTTAGTCTCCTACGACATCACACACCATAAATCAACGCCTTACTACCCCCAGGGCAATGGACAAGCTGAAGCAACCAACAAAACACTCCTTAGAATCCTTTCAAGGACTCTCAAGGATTATCAAAGGGACTGGGCACATGTGCTTCCAATGGCGCTCTGGGCATACAGAACATCCAAAAGAAGACCAACTCAAATGACCCCATTTTCGTTGATATATGGCACGGAAGCCATCCTTCTAGTGGAAATTGACATACCATCAGCTCGCATGGCCCTCCGAAGCGGAACTAGCCCGTACTCCAGGCCGTCAGAGCTAGAAGTCCTTGATGAAAGAAGGGACAAGGCCTAGACTAATCTTAGAGTTTACCAGAGCCGTATAGCTAAAGCTTATGATACTCTGGTACGTCCAAGACAGTTCCAAGAAGGTGATTTAGTGTTGCGGGCTGCACCTCACGTCATGAGGGGAACATCAACTCACAAGTTCACTCCCAAGTGGCAGGGTCCTTTTGTAGTAAGGGAAGTCAATGAAAATGGCTATTACAGAATTTCTGAGCCTGATTCTCAAACCCTCTTAAGCCCCATCAATGCAAAATGGGTGAAGGCTTACTATCCTTAGAAATTACCCATTACTGTATAATGTACTACACCAAGATTATTATTTGGGCTTCTTCAATGAATATCGTCCTTTTTCACACTTATTCTAACTATAATCACAAATAATAAAAGATGACGCTTTAACTCGAAAGTCAGCACCATTAAGTAGTTGAAGATTTTCAATTACAAAAAAAGAAAGGGAGGCCCAAATCTCCAACATACAAAAAAGTTTTAGACTATAAAGCTATCATATGCTATAAAGTTATCATATGCTACAAAATTGTGATCCAACTAAGTCAAGACTCTGGAAGCTTGATCTTCTTCTTCTTCACCTGCCAATCTTGCTTCAAGAATCGCTTTCTTTTCTCTCAAGCTAGAAGCTGCCAATTCTGCTTCATTCAAAGCTTTCTGTGCTCGTTCAAAAGATAGCTTATGCTCCTCCTCCACTCGTACAGCAACAACCAAAGCCTTGTCTACCTCGCCTAGCTCAGCCTCAATCATCCTCCTCCTGACCTTGGATTCAAGAAGGGATTACCAATCATTCAACCAACCCACCTCCAATCTGTTAATCCGGCCATCTCGAAATTCGCCCAAAACAGCACGTTGGGCCAACACCTCATCAAAAGAAGCTGTCTCTGGGGATAACTTGTAAAGCTCCTTAAGGAATTCTCCAAAACCATCCAAAAATAAGTCCGGAGATAAGAGCTACCCAAGTGCATGAAAGTGGTCGGTTTATAATGAAGAACAAAGAGCAGTCGAGGAAGTAACTCTGCTTTGACCCCGGCAAGCAACACAACTGGATCCAGTAGCTTTTCCTTCCCATCGATCCCTTTATGAACCACACTGCCACGGGGAAGATGAATAGGAGAACAATCTCCATCAGTAGCATGAATGAGGGAATAATCTCCATCAATAGCTGGCAGTGATGGTCTTTGAAGGCTACCCCCAATATCACTAGCACCTTTCTGAATGAAGCCAAACAACTCACGTACGAGCACACCACCCAAGTTTGCACCAACTGAAACAATAGGCGAGTTGATTCCAACTTCGGAGCCCGAAGGAATGGTGGGCACATTACTCTCTAGGCCCGCAGAGGTCGTAGAAGCATGTAAAGAAATGGGCGTAGAAGAGCCTATGCCGCATGACAAGCTCACGGATGTACTGGCACCTCCAACTCGTGAGCTAAGCACATCGCTATGTGAAAAATTAAAACCACCTTCAAACAAGCGAGCAATAGGGACACCACCTCCAATCTTGTCCCGCAAAGGAACCAATGCATCCCTAGAACTTGATGTATCCAACAAAGAAGGCCTAGCACTAACCATATCACATCCAACATCGTCTTCAACATCATCTCTTGCCACCATAACCTCAAGACTCTGATCCGAACCCTCTTCATCATCCTCTGAATTTTCTACATCGTCCTCAGCACCTATGGGCAAGACTTTATGCCATGCCAATTTTATTTGACACGCGCCAGCCGACCCCTGCAAACAACACAAGTATTTTAATACAAACGTATTGGAAACGCCACAAACTCACAAATAATTCCAAAGTACAAGATATGAGTTTACCTGTGACGAATCAATGGTGTCAGTAGAGCAACCGCTCGCTTGGCGGGCAATCCTGGTTTTAGTAGGCGGACCTATACCTCTAATTTGTGGAGGTACTCTCCCAGGCACTGGAACAAGAACGGAGGAAGGGGGTGGCCTTTTACGCTTGGCACTAGATGGTCGGTCAGGAGAAACTATCTGGGATTGTTCCAAAGCAATAGTCACCTTAGATAAACGAGCCAATGGGCTGAGTTCCCCCCTATCTACAGCTGACAAGCCCTGATCTCCGCGAGCCATACATAACTCAGGGTCATCAGATGGAATGAGCTTAACATGGACAGGATCAAGATCACTACTCAAAAAAGCCCGAAATAATGCAAGATTGCATCTCCAATACTTCCTCTAACTAGGGGTGGTTCCGCCAATTCTACCCTTACTTGCTAGCACAACTCGCCCTCGATGCCTTAATTCTTCTAAAAGAAAAGAGTATACATATAATTGCATACAGTCGGCGGCCGAAGGCGCAGGAGAAGGAAGATGTTGAGGAACCCCTTGATCCAAACCAAACTGTCGAGCAACCCTTAAAGGATGATAGGCCACCACACCGTATGTGCCATCCAGAAAATAAGGTAAATACCCAGAAACGGTGCTAAGAACCATCGCTGAATCCGCATCCCCCAAATAAGACACACCCGGCTCGAGAACAAGCTCGCAATTATCTAGGCGGTAGGCAACGGTAGAAGATACTCCACAAACTGACATAACATAAGGACGAGCAACAAACTTGTCCTCAAAATCAAAAATGCTGGCCAAACTCCCCTGTACACATCCCTCAGCCTACCTAGCAGAACGCGGCACACTTTCTTCAATGGAAAACACCTTTGGCATAGGGGCCAAGCTAGGAAATTTCTCATACAAAAACAACTGCAGAAAGGTAGTAGGAAGGAAGCTGGTAACATCGTATCGTCCTTTGGAACGATCAACACCCTCCTGATACATATCTAACCTCCTATACAGCCCCCCCAGAAATAAAGGAGCCAACGGAATCGGATGGCCGGAAGCAAGAATGGCAGCAAGAGGAAAGAGCTCATGGCAAAAATCGTCTTGGGGTCTACCCATCAAGACATACCGCGACAACCAATATGTAATGAAAGCAGCTAAATGCTCAATACTCCCCCACTTGTCCCCTTCCATCCCTGGACCTATGAATCCATCCTCCGCATTTCCTTGCACCTGATGGCTAAGATCTCGAAACTAGTACCGAAGCCATCCCCCGAAAGTGTTTTTTGCGCGTTTTTGTGATCGAGATGTTACTAACACTTTATTTTGATAACGACCTAATAACTTCCCTGCTGGTGCCACGGCCTCCTCCAATCTCCCAACAATAGCCATCTGGCTAAGGGACAAACTTCCTACGCTAGGGTTCGCCGATCCAAGATGCCCTAACCCCGTCAAAACAACTACATCCTCTAGAGTAGGGGTTGTCTCGCCCCACTTTGCAATAAAAGTATGAGAACTTGAACTCCAACGTGACAATGCGAACTCCAGCCAAGATGACTCCCGTCTAATTCGCATACACTAAGAAATAGCAGTAGCAATCTTAGCTCCAGCAAGCACCTCACAATATGAGGGATGACGAAAGATAGCTGCGCTCCAGACATCAAAGTCATCTTTAGGCCCCGTATAATCCTCAAAAGCTGGAAAAGAATACGGATTAGTGCCCCTCTCCACATGAAAACGTACGATAGACTCTGGAGGAACAAAAGCTTCAACCCCTTTTTCTGGCTTAACCCCACCAAGAAGGAAATCAGTAGAATCAGTCGGGACCCCGCCATTGTCATCAAATAAATTCACCCTCGCCCAAAACAAATCCATGGCACCAAAGAAAGGTGCCCTACACCAATATTCCACTGGAGGGACGTTTGGAGGATCTGTGTCCTTCTTGGCCTTAAAAAGATTCTTCTTGGATTTACCCTCTTTTGACTTGGAAATGCCAGAAGAACCTACTAGTGATTGTTGCACTCTGCGACGGGACACAACACTTCCCCCTTTTACTTTAGCCATATCACAAAAGCTCGCCTTTCCTGCATCAACACAAGATTCACAAATCAGAAATGTCATTCACTTTTGAGGTGCATTTTTTTTAAAAAAAAAAAAAAAAAAGTTCGGCCTCTTCCCCTCGCACCACTTCTCCCTCGCTTCAATTTTCTTTATTTCACCAAAAATTCTTTTGTTAAAAAAAAAATTAAAAAAAAAAATTGAGTTAAACACAAAACTCATATTTTGAAAATAATCCCCTCCCCTCGCATCACAAAACTCATATTTTGCAACACTCCTTTCCCTCGCATAACAAACTCCCATTTTGAGATACCTCTCTCCCTCGCTAAGGCAAAACCCATATTTTGGGATAGCCCCCTTTTCCTTCATTATTTTATTTTCGAAAAAAGAAAAAAAAAAATTGAGTTAACCCTCTTCCCCTATCTAGGCCTCTATCCCTCACATGCCTCTATCCTTCGCATACAGTATACCTTCATTCCAATTCCCTTTTCTCTCGCTTTCCACATATGTTTCTATCCCTCGCAAATTTTCTAACTATTTCCACCAAAAAAAAAAAAACCCTATTTTAAGATAGCCCCTTTCTCTCGCATAACAAAACCCATATGTTGGATAGCTCCTTCCCCTCGCATAACCCTTCCCAAAAATTAAAAAAAAAAAAAAAAATCATATTTTGAGATAGCCTCTCTCCCTCGCATAACAAAACCCATATGTTGGATAGCCCCTTCCCCTCGCATAACCCTTCCCATAAAAAAAAAAAAAAAAAAATCATATTTTGAGATAGCCTCTCTCCCTCGCATAACAAAACCCATATGTTGGATAGCCCCTTCCCCTCGCATAACCCTTCCCATCAAAAAAAAAAAAATCATATTTTGAGACAGCCTCTCTCCCTCGCATAACAAAACCCATATGTTGGATAGACCCTTCCCTTCGCATAACCCTTCCCATCAAAAAAAAAAAAAAAAATCATATTTTGAGATAGCCTCTCTCCCTCGCATAACAAAATCCATATGTTGGATAGCCCCTTCCCCTCGCATAACCCTTCCCATCAAAAAAAAAAAAAAAAAAACCATATTTTGAGATAGCCTCTCTCCCTCGCATAACAAAACCTATATGTTGGATAGCCCCTTCCCCTCGCATAACTCTTCCCATCAAAAAAAAAAAAATAAAAAAAATCATATTTTGAAATAGCCTCTCTCCCTCGCATAACAAAACCCATATGTTGTTTAGCCCCTTCCCCTCAAATAACCCTTCCCCCCCTCCCAAAAAAAAAAAAAAAAAAAAAAAAAAAAAAAAATTCATATTTTGAGATAGCCTCTCTCCCTCGCATAACAAAACTGATATGTTGGTTAGCCCCTCCCCTCGCATAACTCTTCCCATCCAAAAATAAAAATAAAAAATCATATTTTGAGATAGCCTCTCTCCCTCGCATAACCAAACCCATATGTTGGTTAGCCCCTTCCCCTCGCATAACTCTTCCCATCCAAAAAAAAAAATTTAAAAAAATCATATTTTGAGATAAGCCTCTCTCCCTCGCATAACAAAACCCATATGTTGGATAGCCCCTTCCCCTCGCATAACCCTTCCCATAAAAAAAAAAAAAAAAAAAAAAAAAAAAAAAAAAATCATATTTTGAGATAAGCCTCTCTTCCTCGCATAACAAAACCCATATTTTGGGATAGCCCCTTTCCCTCGCATAACCAAATCCCCCCTCACTTCATCTTTCTTTCACGAAATTCTTTTTTTAAAAAAAATTAATTAATTACTTTTTTTTTTCCCTCCCTCGCCTCATTTTCTTATACTTCCCGAATTTGTTTCATGGGCTTCATCTTTATAGCTCCATTTTCTTTACAGTTTTCTATTACCTCATCAATTTAAAAAAAAAAAAATTTAAATCGCCCCATCATTATTTCATTTATTTACCTTATTTTTATATTTCTCCAAATTCCTTTAGAGCTTCCCTCGGTTCAGCTTTTCTGTTTACAACCTATAAATCATAAAACAATAAAACTTCATAACTCGCAATACAATACTAAAATTTTGCCAAATAGCTCTCCGATATTTATTCTAACAGTTCTTTTTTATTCAGCATACACTTCTCCATTATTCGTTATTAATTACTTTCCAACATTTTCTCTTTTTACCTAATTAACATTTTATTATAGACCTCTCCAATTCTCCAAAACACAACTTTTTTTTTTTTATTGATCTGCCTCATGTTCAAAAAAAAAAAAAAATTAATAATAATAATAATTTTATATATATATCAATAAAATTCTCCAACCCTTGGCTCTTCACTAAAATAATAACAATTTTATTATTCTACAAAAATGCAGCCCTCCATTTTTTTTTACTCACCTCGCCATTCTTTTTTTTTATTTATTACAACAATCTGCCCCCTTTTCTTTTTCTTTGTTTCATCACAACACAGACCAAATATATATATATATATATATATCTACATCAATACAAACACATAAGCACCTAATCTGTGGAAGATTGGAAGCATACCTCCACCCGTTAATTTCTAAATCAACGATAGATGCCTCCAGCTAGGTGACCCCAGATCGTGGTTGAGCTTCCAAAACACCAAATCCTTCTCGCACAGCTCGCAACTATGGCTCGCGATTTCCCAACTCACCCTTCTCGTTTCGCACCTTCTCTCTCACCTGTTAATCACCGAAATTTTCCCCCTTCCCCTCAATCGACGACAGCAAGTAACCCCCAAAATCCCTTAACCAAGGAATCAAAACCCCAGCCCTTCTCTGTCAATGACCCATGAACAGATTCCTCAATCAAGACCCAAACCAATTCGCGATCGACAAGAACCCAAATCTAGAAGCCACTCTCCTATACCCAAAATCCGAAACTCCACTGTCACAATCTGCTTCAGTCCGAGACAGCCTGCGAGTCGCCTCACCACTGCTGCACCACTCCACACCCTTGCGACCCACCAATGACGACCTCCGCAAGCCTTCGTACTGCTATCTTCCCTTTACAGCTTGAACACAACGTGGACAGCCAACCAAGCTTACAAAGAGGGACAGAAAATATAGCAACCCAACACTCCACTTGGATTGAGAGACTGTGGAACACTTAGACCCAAACCCAAACAGAATGGTACAACAAAACCCTAGAATCGCCAATAACGTTTGTTTCTTTTTTTTTATTTTTTTTTTATGGTCCATTAATCTAAGAAACCTAACTCTGGGTAACCATGTCCAAGACACACCCTTCTGTACAATGGGTAAAAGGAACAAACAGAGATCCTGATTCAAAAAAATAAAAAATAAATAAAATAAAAAATAAATAAAATAAAATAAAAAATAAAAATGTATATATATTTATATCTGTATAGAGTCCTTATTTTTCTAAAACGGCAAGCTCACTTTTGGGAATGGTTCCAACAAGTTCAAACTATA
The DNA here is from genome assembly GCF_055761805.1 of Camellia sinensis. Classification (NCBI taxonomy): domain Eukaryota; kingdom Viridiplantae; phylum Streptophyta; class Magnoliopsida; order Ericales; family Theaceae; genus Camellia; species Camellia sinensis. Next base: position 67,982,825 of record NC_138961.1, on the reverse strand, counting down.
CCCAAAATATACACAATCTTTTACGTGGCAATAATGCAACGTTCAAGCAAGGCGAGAAGTTCAAAAAAAAAGAGATTTTATATACGTACTGAGGTTGTACCTTCCCAAGGAAAATCTTTAAACCAATCAAAAATTCTCTTTGCCTGTTACAAATATTAAAAGCAGACTGCAACAACCTTAGACTCTTCAAACAAAACGCTCAAGCTATCGTACGCTACCAAGCAGCTCCAAATCAGCTACTATTAGTAGTCTGCTCTAAACCTATAAGTCCATCTGATGAGTCTCCATAGATCGCTCTTTCCTAACAAAAAGCTGCAAAAGTCAATGAATTCACCCCCTCTTCCCCATCTTTATAAGAGAGCACAAATGCAGGACAACAACAGACAAAAAATGCGGGCAAATTCATATCTAATTGCTAACACTCTCCTTTCAACCCATCCTCTCTAAATGGATTCCGGCGGCCAGGGGCACCGAGATAACACCGTTTGGTGGCCGGTGAACAAGGCTCCAAACCCAAGAGGTCCAAGCTATAGAGCTTCAAGCTCCAGCTCTAAAGTTTCGAGCTCCACTCCTACTCACCGCCGCCCTGTGTGTGAGTTTTTTTGAAAAATGCTCTCCATGCCTCCATGGCAATTCCAAGATCAACTATTCGAATCCCCTTGGATCCAACACCCAATATCTGCTCATACAGTAGTAGAGGTACCGGAAGAATTCTGGGGTAAAATAAGAGGATGGTACAAGGCACTAACCATTCCAGAACTTTACACAATACCACTGTCCCATACTTGGTTTTTGCTAAACCAAGAAATCAACCTCACTCTCCAGGGATCCACATGCTAGGCAAATCAAGTGTTAGTCCCACATTTCGAGAGGATCCGTATCAACATCCTCTCACAAAGACCGACAGAGAGAGATCTAGACCACCACATCTCCATCATGTCAGCGCCATTGGTAAACCCAGATGAAGATTTGGGACTTGGATGGGACATAGAGAGCCTTGCAGATCTCGACATAGGAGAAGAGAGCGTTTTCCGTAGTGCCCAGCCAAACATCCCACTCAACATTCCACTTAACATCCTCTTCTTCAACACTGAGGGTGTCGCTCGCCCCAACTTCCTCCAACACTACATACACCTACACTCTAGCAGACGCTTCCACCTCGTCATCATCACAAACACAAAAAAAGAAGGAAGCGAGGCCCAGTTCATGAGCCAAATCATGGGCTTTCCTAACACCAAGACCATTGCCCCTCCTCCTAGCGGTATGGAAAGGGTGAGAGGCGGAATCTGGTGCCTATGGAATGAAGCCAAAATCTCCTGTGAAGTAGTGGAAATTCCCCAGAATCAAGCCATCGCCCAACAAGCCCACATCTTTATCTGGCCGGCTCGCACCGGATGAAATTTAAAATGTAAACTCTCCATGAGCAATCCAAATGCCCCCATTATATCAAAAGCTTAATTTTAGACAGCTCTATCTGAATACTTGTCTGCATGAGTTAATATTTTTCAAAACTTTTTAACATAGTCATGTACAAATACTCTCATCAGCTATAAGAGCATCTGTACAGGAGGGCATTATTGTGGGTACTTATATCAAGCTCAATACGTGGCAAGCCCTACAGGTGCCACATCACCAAAACCCCACCTACGTGGCAGACCAATAAGGCACCACGTCTGGCATGTCGTATGTTTGATACATGGCGAGCCCTATAGGCGCCATGTGCCAAGGCAACCAAAACTATATGCTTAGCCTAAGCGGGAGCATATATACAAGCCCAAATATATCTAGATATGAAGAGCCCTGCAACAGGCAGCACCATGGCCCCGCAGGGCCCATGGTCCTTCATACCTAGCTCCAAGGCCAAACAACAATACAATCAGCCCCCGGCTCACTTGTACTTGGATTGATAAACAATGGCTCTCCTAAACATTGAGATAGGCCTGCAGCCCATTCTCTTACTTGATCGCTCAGAAGTGAGCCCCTCTCTTAAACATTGAGCTAAGCCCGCGGCCCATTCTCCTACTTGGTCACTTGGAAGTGAGCCCCTGGCTCTCTTAAACACTAAGGTGGGCCCTGGCCCATTTATCTACTTGGATGCCTGGGTTGGGAGCAGGACCCAGACACTACTGCTCGGGATCATCAGAGGATACTGGACTGGCGGCTGAGGTCATGGGATCGTCGAGATAGTTGTCTTCTTGCTAAGACAACTCTATCTCGACCAAGCTTGGAGAAGAGGCAACAATGACCTTACGTTCATGTCATCCGATGCATATACGAAACGTTACTTTCTGCCTGCCACGAAACGTTGCTCTCTGCCTGCCAGCAAGCCACAAACGGCAGAAGGGCTTATATCACTTCTGGCAGAGTTGAGGAGAACGAGCCACTTGTCCAACAGTTTGCTTGGGCTCCAATACTCCTGCGGCCTATATAACGTATCGTATATGCAGCAAGACATAACAACAACAATACAACCAAGTTTCATGCTAAAACACTCTCTCATACTTTACATTAGTATTCAAAGGTCTATCACTGCCAACCTCTCCCTCTCCAAGCTTGCCTTGACCTCCTCTTCTCCACCTCCGGTGATCCGAAGCCATTGAAGTGCCCGCCATCTTCCCAGACTACCTCTAACCACACCTCTCACCCACAATTGTAAATTACAATTTTTATTTGTTCAAATAATAATAACACTGTAATGATAAATTCCAATTTATAATTAAATAAAATTTAATTATTTCTATTGGTGGTATTCAAATAGGCCATGTGACATAGCTTGATATTTTTAGGACTCTAGATTAACGTTTAGTCTATAGAATTATAATCTTTTCTCTTTCAATATGGACATATATATCATTTATTGGTGAGAAAAAAATTATTTGTATTGACCAATTCTTGACATGAATCGGCTCATATTCAATTATTCTCCACGGATACAATTAGTTCACAATCGATAGGCAAGGATGTAATAATGGCTCAGCCTAGCCCATTCGGGCTTCGCGGGCTCCCTTTTTTAGCGGGCCAGGCCGGGCCTTCCCATGGGCTAAAAAGTGGGGCCTAGGCCCAAGCCCACTCATAATAAGGTCGGGCCTGGTCTTAGGCCGCAGGCTGGGCCTAGGCGAGTCTTTTTTTTTTTTTTTTGAAAAATAAACGATAAATACATTATTTATGTAGATTATTATTAGAAATAAAAAAAAGAAAAGAAAAATTGTACTAGAGTATTTTAGTTAAGATTAATGAGATGTTTTGTTTGATTATATTTCATGGTGGTATTTAAATTTTATTATGTATGGCTTATTTTTTTTAATTATGAACTTATAACTAAAAAAGTATGCAATTATGTAATTTTTATATATGAAAATGAAACTTTCAATATTACAATATTAAATTAATTATATAATATTTATTAAATGAATAATTTTTATTTCAAAATGAAATAAAATAGATTAAAAATTTAAATTATTAAATAAAATAGGTGTAAATAAGTCAAGTATATCCCAATTAGGTTGGCACCTACTAGCCTACCAATCATTTGCATTATACTCCATCTCAATAATCTAATACCAAAAAAAAAAAAAAAAACACGAAATTAAATAAAATAGTAAAAAACAATTTGTTGATCAATCATCAGAGGAGACAGACATTTTAGTCGGGTTGCCCGAGGATATGTCATCCAAATCATTTTGAATTCGCTCATTTTCACTATAATTTTGTCTTCTTGTAAGCACATGCATATGATCTCTAGATATCATCAATGTCTCAACCATTTGGGGTGAAAGCTTACTCCGGTAATCGCTCAGCACCTGTCTACCTGCACTAAAAGCTATTTCCGATGGAACTATAGAAAGAGGAACGGCTAGTATATCAAAAGCCATCTGTGAAAACACAAGCCACATAGTTTCATTTTGTTTCCACCATTCCCAAACATCAAAATCATTAGAATCATCCACTGACGGGCTTTCCAAATAATGTTGTAGTTCAGAACTGCTTACACTTATATGTTGAGATATTCTTCTACTTTTTATTGCTGAAAAAACACTTAATCTCCCGCCTTGAGATGAGACTACTAGTGTAGTGTGTGTAAGTGTATTTACAGATGCAGTTGCCCTGTATTCTTCAAATATTCTGTTGTATGTTTGCATAATAGGGGCAAACTGTGTTTGATCAACGAAAATACGTTCTAAAAATTCTTGTTAACCAATTTCTTTACACCTAGGATCAATTATTATGACTAAACCTAAAAGATGAGGCAAATGATCAAAATATTTATCAAATAAATAGCTACATAATATTCATTACCCATATATTTTACGAAAACTTTAATTATTTTTGATAGCATATGTAAAACAAATAGTGAAGTAGAAATATATATATATATATATATAAGAAAATAATTTTGTTGAAGTATCAAAAACTTTTAAAAATCTTTATACAAGGCTACTTGGCGCCAATTAAGTTCTGTGGGAGTCAGTACACTTCCTATTGATGTTGTTGCAAAAAATAAATCTATTGCTCTTCTTTGTTTACAAGCTATTTTTAACATATTATACGTTGAATTCCACCTACTATCAATACCTAAAATTAATTTTTGGATGGCATGTTTTCTCGTTGACAAATTTTTCTATATTCTGAAATTCGATTAGCAGAAGACATAATAGTAACAACTGCATTTTTTATTACAAGTACGGAAGTCTCGTATACATGTATAGCTTCTTTGACAATCAAATTTAAAATATAGGCACAACAATGAACATAAAATAAATCACCATCAACAAGTAATTGTAAAGTTGATTTTAAATGGATTACAGTTTGATTATAATATGCTGCATTATCTAAACTAATTATAAATATTTTATTTTGTAAAACCCACTCATATAATACATTTCTTATTTCTACACCAAGCAGATGTTCAGTGTATGGAAGTTCAACTAATTTAAATGAAATAATTCTTTTATTTAATTTCCAATCATTATCAATAAAATGTGCAGTGATACATTGATATTCAAAACCACTATTTGACTACAGATCATATGTTAAACAAACTCTTCCATTGAAATTTTTAAAGATGTCAAATAATTTACTTTTAACATCTTCATATTTCTTTAAAATCCTGTTTGTAGTAGTATTTCTTAAAAAGCTTTGATATTGCGGTGCAAAACTTTCATAAATCATTTCGGTAAAATCGGGACATTCACAACTAGTAAAAGGTTGTTCTTTTTTAATAATATAATCAACTATAGAATTTTGTGCACGTATAGGATCATATGAAAATGTTTGCAAATTACCAGTTAATGAAACCCCTAATTGCATTTGACTTCGAATATCAGGTTGTTAACTTTGTAAATGTTTGTAAGCATGCTTTTTTAGATTAGTACCCCCTATAGATGCAGCACTAAGTAAATGTGCACAATATTTACATTTTACTTTAAATGTAATTGTACCATTAGGATTATTTATAGATATTTTTTCAAAATGTTCCCAAACAATACTAGTTCTGCTCCTAGATGTTGATCCATTTGTTGGAAGAGGGATATTAGCAGGAGAATCAACAAATTTATATTGTGTAGTATATGTATCAAGATCGACATAAATATTAGGAATATTATGATCTATAGTAATGTAAGTAAAATAATATATAAGAATTAACAGTTAATTTAAATAATGTGTGAATACAATGAGTAAAAAATAATAAAAAATATGTGCATAAATAATTAATGAAAAAAATGAGTAGCTAATAAATTTAATTAAACTAATTAATGTTACCAACTGGCGAATGCGATATAGAAATTAGCTTCTTCTGATAAAAGTTTCTTGTTGCACAATTGCAATTGTCACTTACGAATGACACTTCAAAATTAATTGAGAGTTTAGAGAGATTGAGAATTTAAGAGAGAGAGAGAGAGAGAGAGAGAGAGAGAGAGAGAGAGAGAGAGAATATTATTTGTAAGATTTATTTTGGAAAAATGAAGGATATTTATAGTAGTTTGAAAGAGTAAAGTAAATTTATAAATATATATACATTACCATTTGAATTTTTTTATGACCATCTCTACTAATTTATGACCATTTGAATTTTTAATTTTTTTCTTTTTCATTCAATGAATGAAGAGTGAGTTGAGTGATTGAGATGCAACAAAGTAGGCTAGTAGGGGGCGGGACGGGGTAGGCTGCAAGCAACAAACCGTTTGAATTTTATTTATTTTTTTCATTCAATCGCGATTTCAAATTTACAAGCAAAGTGAAAAGGGGTCAGGTGATGATGTGATGATGCAGGGGTAGGTTGGGCGGGGAGGAGAGAGGGTCTAGAATTATTATATATATTTTAAAAGGAAATGACTTTTACTGTTATGTTATGTTATTTTGTTTTTGTTTTTGTTTTTTCATTTTTATTTTTGCAAGATCAATCTTTTATTTATTTTATTTGTTCATATTTTTTATTTCTTTGTATTTTTTTAATTATTTAACTGTTGCAAGTTGTTTTTTATTTTTATTTTTTGAAATTTGACCATTGGTAGAGAAAGGGCCGGGTAGGGTGGGTTGGGATGGTCCAGGCTTCAAATGGAATGCCCAGGCCCAGACCCAAGGTACTGGATTGGGCTTGGGCCCGGGCCTAACCGGGCCAAAACAGGTCGAGCGCACCTCGAGCCTCACGCGGGCTTCGGACCGCCCACGGGCCATTTTTACACCCTTATCAATAGGATTCGTTTAATTGAAATTATACTCTTTTTTTTGTGGAGATTATTGATTTAAAATTAAAAAATGCTAGAGATCTAAAAAAAAAATTCAAAATTTTTATCAAATGTCTTACATGGGTATGGAACCCACATGGTGTGTATCCCACATCTATGTAAGACATTTGGTATAAAATTTGGAAGAATTTTTAGGTATCTAACATTACTCTTTAAATTTTTTTTACAACAATATCACTCAGAGGTGATTTGAAAAACAGTTAAAAGCTAATTTTTTTAATTTTTTAAAATTTTTTATTTAAGAGATGATATAATTCAAAATAAATTTAAAATTAATTTTTTACCATTTTTTAGCTGGTTGACCCCTCAATAATATTACCGATGCCAATTCATTTGCCGAAACTTTAGCCATAAAGAATTCTGCTTTAATGTTCCCTTATATTTTCCGTTATACCCTCCTTTTCGTGCTCGCCAGTGGAAATTTCCTGAGGAAGGTTGGGAAAAGTGTACCCTGATGTCGAATTGAATTGACTTGTGTGGAACAAACACCACTCGCCTTGTTAGAGGCCAATTTCACCCAGCAATGATTTAGACTATTAAAAAATATATTATTAAGAGTATATTTAATTAGGTGGATTAGAGTATGAGATTGAGATTGTTAATTCATGAGTCTGATTATCCTATGTTTGTTTTAACATTTTGATTTAGGATTATTAATCCAATGGATAATTAATCCAACAAATTTACAAGATTATTAATAATAGAGTAGGGATGGGATTATTAATCCAATGAATATTAATCTAAGGGCATGTTTGATTGGGTGGATTAGAGCATAGGATTGAGATTATTAATCCGTGGGCCCAATTATGCTATGTTTGTTTTAACATTTTAGTTTAGGATAATTAATCTAATCTATAATTAATCCAACAAATTTGTTGGATTATTACTAATGGGGTAGGGGTGGGATTATTACTCCAATAGATATTAATCTAATTGGATAGTGAATATCACACTAATTTAATAGGATTATTAATACTTCACTATTAATTTTGTGAATCAAACATGACCTAATTAGATAGTGAATACTACACTAATTTAATAGGATTATTAATATTTCACTATTAGTTTTGTGAATCAAACATGACCTAATAGTACTAATGCATTGGGAATGACAAAAAAAAAAAAAACCAAAACAAAACAAAAAAACAAGGCATAGAAAGTGGACAGGGCCCACTGCTACATCATTAGTGCTCCTCCTAGTGCTCCATTTTTAGTCCTCCAAAGCATTTTTCCAACAAAAATAAGTGAGATCACTAAAAAGAGAAACACTAATAGCTTTAAAGTGGTGTGGGTCCCACATGATAAGATGTTTTGCTCTTGTGTTTTTTCTTCTTTTTTTTTTTTTTGAATTTTTAGTTAGGGTTGGTTTGGAATGTCCTAAAAAAGTGTACTTTTTGACTTATTGGTGGGTTTGGGTTGGGTTTGGGTTGGGTTTGATGTGATGTGTTAGAGAGGTGATGTGATTTAAATAAGATGATGTGACTAAAATAAGATAGTGACTTTTTGACTTTTTGACTTATTTAGTACATGCCAAACTAGCCCTTAATTAGTAATCCATTAGTGCTCCCAAATTAGTGAGATGAATCATTCTTGTTTTTCCAATTTCAACAAGCAACCAATGTCTCAAATATTCAATAATGTACGCGGAATGTTTGAAACAAAGAGCACTCATCAAAACACACTCACAAAACCAAGTTCTATATACAATAGCTTAATCTGATTGATAAAAAATAATTCAAGCCACACACTGAGAGTTGAAGCAAGATTATAAAAAATAATTCAAGCCACATACTGAGAGTTGAAGCAAGATTGAAACATACTCTCCCAAGTCTCTCATGTCTGTGCACTCATCCCCTATAGATAAAGTTGCCGCCAACGATGACATCTTAACCCAAATTCTCATGAAGTTACCAGTAAAATCACTCCTGCGATTCAAGTCCGTATCCAAACACTGGCTCTCTCTCATCGTCAATCCCCATTTCGCACGTTGCCGGAATCCCAACTCCAGCTTTGTCTCCGGCCTATTCTTGTACTCGTCCAAGAGACGTCGTAACCCAGAACTCAATTTCATCCCTCTTCAAAACAATGAAAATCCAAGCGACGACGGTGATGATGCTTACTTAGCACCTCTCAGGACGATTCCAAGTCTATCAGGTAAAGAAATTTTTAGCTCATGCCATGGATTGTTATGTTGTTCTAGCTATTCCAACCTTGAAGGCGACTATCAATTGCGCTATCATATCCTCAATCCCACCACCAAGCAATTCAAGTCTCTTCCTCAACCCCGTGATGGCCATAAGGGTTTCAATTTAGTGTTTGACCCGTCAAGATCACCTCACTACAGAGTTGTCTGCGTTTGGCGTGTTGATTGTGATGATTTAGTTTTGTCGGTTGACTCTGATCAGAACAAGCTTTATTATCAAATTGAGATTTACTCATCAGAGACCGGTTCTTGGAGGGCTTGTGCCGAACCTTTCACCGCTAATCGAAATTCCCAATTTCATAGCGGGGTCTGTTGGAACGGTGCGATTAACTGGTTCAACACATTTGGGGACTCATTGTATTTCAACATGGAGGATGAGCGTGTTAGAACTATTCCAATGCCTCCGATTCCTCATGGGGATTGGAAAGGGAGGCCATTTAGGTATTACGGGGAGTCGAACGATCATTTGCAGTTTGTTGAGATATACAATCCAAGGATTCAATTTGATGTTTATGAGATAGAAAGAGATTACTCTGGCTGTTTTGTGAAGTACCATGTCGATCTTGGTTCAGTTGGAGCTGCGTTTCCCCAGATGATGCAGAGGCTCTCGTGGAACCCATTGTATTACTCGTTCGCTATACTTTCGCTTGTACGAGAGAAAAAAGATGATGACTCGTTTATGGTGCTGCACATACCGGGTAAGATTTTACGGTACAATCTTGGTGATAAGAGTTTCGAGAAGATATGTGATGTTGGTGCAGAGCATTGCGATGGTAATGGCATGATTGAGGATTCTTTTATGTATTTCTGGTTTCATTCCTTCCAATACATTGAGTCTGTCTCTTGTATATGAATGTGGTTTTTTGCTTTAAATCAGAGAATTAATTCAGTTCTTGAATTGCTTTAAATCAGTGAATTAATTCAGTTCTTGAATTCTCCTTTTGTTGTTTCAGGTATTGAAAATTGATTGTGTTTGTTGCTGTAATATGATAATATATATATACATAAATGATACAACCTTTGGTATTTAATGTGGTGATTATGTCAGTTATTTGAAGCCACTTATATTTTTGAAGGGAATTTAAACAATTTTAATCTACACAGTTGCATGTTTCAAGAATATTTTGTAAAAAATTCAAAAAATTATAACCATAGAGACTGTTAATTTGAAAATCAAGGTTGGTGTCCAAATCTTAAGAGTACCTTCTATATTTTTATTTTTACATAGATATATTATAGTTCAATTCAGAACCATAACAAAAAAAAATCTTAGAACCGGAAATCAGACTAATTTGAATGGTTCTACCGTTTTCGAAAGCAAAACCAAATTAATATAAAAATCAGACCAAACCAAACTAAATATAAAAACAATACCAAACTGAAAATTTAGACTATAAATTGGATCGATTTACCGTTTCTACCCATTTTTGTGAACACCTCTAATATCTCCAAGCTCTAATTTCTATCTTTCTTCCTTTTTCTATAAATTCCAATTAGTTCCTTTGAATTCTATCCGTTCCTCTCTTTTTCATATCCAATTTCCAAATGGATTGAGAGTTACAAACACAGTTTTTGTTGGACTGTGCAACTCTAGTTTTCTTAGAATTTATAGTTATATTTTGAGTGGCAATTTATTTGCCTCACAGTGTGCTTTTTAGACTCGCACATACACCACAGTTCGACTTTGATAATCTGATTCATTTATTTTTTAAGTTACAAATTCTATTTGGTTGATCTGATTTATTTATTTTTTAAGTCACTGAGTACAATACTCATTTATATATTTATAAATAAAAAATAAATAGTCTGCCACCTTAAAGAGTGTCTGCAAACAATGTCGATGCCTGCACTTCCATCAGGCTGGGATCGGAGGTGCTTTAACTATTTCGGGGAGTCAGGACCATTTACATCTTATCGAGATGTATCATCCTCCAAGCACGCAGTTCAACGTCTATGAATCGGAGAGAGACCGTTCCAAGTGGTTTGTGAAGTATCGAATCGACCTTGGTTCGGTTGTTGATGAATTTCCAGAGATGATTCCGAACAGAATAATTCCAAAGCACTTGAATTTCTACATCTTTGTTATACTTTCTTTTGTACGGGGAGAAACAACAGATGGGGAGTCGTCATTCGTTGTAATTGTAAGGCGATGCGGTACAGTTTTGAGGATAAGAGTTTGAAGAAGCTGTGTGATTTTGCCGCTTCAGCTCCAGGTTGACCTGTGAGTTTTGGTGGATGGTCCATTTGTTTTCCATTTATTGAGTCTATTTTGTTGTGTTTGATATTGTTGAGACAAAACATGGATTGTAAATTACAATTTGTACTTGTTCAACTAATAATAATAATAAGAATAATGCTTGGGACCCCCTTTTGGGGGTCACCCCCTCACCCCCATTTGCCACGTGGCGGGTGGTGATTGGAAGAGCAGGAAAAAAAAGAAAAAAAAAAAAATATAACCAATGAGAGAGAGAGGGGGTCAAAGGGGATGGAAGGAAAAGGGGGATGAATAATTGTATTCAAATTGGCCATGCGTCTTGTGGTCTGCACAATTTGATATTTTTAGAACTTTGGATAAATATTTACTCTATGGAATCGAATTGGATTCACTATGTTTGGTTTTTCTTTTCAAAAAACACTTTTTAGAAAATTCTACTTTCTTATTTTCCGTAATTTTTTGTTTTTATTGATTTTTTAAAATATTTTAAGTAATTTTTAAAATTTTTAGACATACCTAACTTAGATGTATCTAAAAAGTAAAAAATTTGTAAAGAAAACCTTTTAAAAATTCACTAAATACCCAAAATACAAAAAAATATATGAGAATTCAATACATTTTTTTGTATTTTTATGTATTTATTAATTTTTTAAAATATTTTTTCACAATTTTTTTACTTTTTAGATACATCTAAGCAAGGTGCATCTAAAAAGTACAAAAAAAATATTTAAAATTTAAAAAATATTCACTAAAAACAAAAAAATGCGAAAACCAAAAAACTTAATTTTTTAAAAATTTAATTTAAAAAACTCAAGCCAAACACACTGATTGAGATTTTTTGAAATGGATTTGAGATAAGAATGGCATATACATTACAATTGCAATTAATATTGGGCATCCTACATAAATATATATACTTTGTTAAGGTTTCACTAGTGGGCTTTATGCACACCCCTATGGGATTTGGTGCAGGTAAAGATGTTGTGATCTCGCCAAGCTAAGGGTGTAGATATGTTTTGGTGAAGAGTAGATCACTCTTTCTTTTGTTGTAATCTTTGTAAAACCTAGGGCTAATTTGGTATGGGTCCGAGAGGCCATTCTGTGTAACTGAACTATTGCCTTGGAAGATGTAAGCCCGTAAGGGCATTTCTTTTACTTTTAAGACTATATATGTATCAAGTAAATTGATATGCCAATAACACAAGTTGAATATAAATACTTTTATTCCAATTCATCATTCAAGGAATAACACAATTCTCTCTTCTCAAGTATCCTCAACAATTAGTCATTTCAAGACTATTTCAATGATTTGAAAAATAATTTTCAAAATGAACAATAATTCTCCTATTTCCTGAAATTCATCATTTATATAAATATAAATAAGAAATTTTCTAAACATCCATTTATTTTGACACACAAAATAAATATAACAATATCATTCATGAATTTTTAGTCCCTTTTAAAAAAATTCCCAAATTCTAGGTTTTCTTACGAAAACTATACAACTCAAATATTTTGAAAGAAAACTTTCCAAAATCATCTTTTATTCAATCAACGAAGATCAAAACCCACAATATCATTTTAAAAGAACAAGAGACAAACCCACTTTCAAAATCGCTCAACTTCTTGAATCAACAATCAATTTTCAAAGCTATCGAAAGATGATTTCGAAAATCATATAGATCTTGCAAAAAGATATATACATATATATATATAACTCAAAGAAAATCCCTACCTCAAGTTTTGAAGAAAAAATGAGATGAAACCCTCAAAGTCAACGGTGTCAAACCTCGATCTTCACTGCACACAACGAAGCCCTCAAGAAGTTAACCAATTTTGATGAAGAACCTATGGCAGAACTCTAATAGATCTTGAGAAATCAAGGTTTTGATCCAATTTGGCGTAGGAAAAAGTAAAGAGAAGGGAGAGGAAATGTTTTTAGAGAGAGAGATATACAAAAGTGATATGAAATATCAGATTCACGAACTGATATAACATGGCCTGCTCGAGTGTGGAAAGCCCTGCTCGAGCGTCGAATACACCTTCCCAGTACTTTTGTAGACAAGTCAATTTTTTGGAACCAAACATTCTCCGCTAGAGCGCATAAACGGCCGCTCGAGCGGACAAGTAACTTCGAATGCATTTTGTATTTTTGCTTCAAGGGCAATGCCCCTCGACCCCGCCAGGGCACTGCCCTCAGACCCGCCAAGGGGTGCTACCCCCTGGACCCCTGCGAGCTAACCGGGCAGCTCGATCCCCGACCTGCCCAGTCGAAGTGGCAAAACATGAAAAAAGGATCGAAACCGGGATCACTACAAATAGCTAATGATGTGGTGGACTGGTGGAAGAAATCTAGAAGAAAGGGCCTGATATTGAAATTGGATTTCCAAAAAGCTTATGATACAGTAAATTGGAACTTTCTTATCCAAATGCTATCCAATTTTGGGTTTGGTGCTCAGTGGGTGAATTGGATCCGTACCTACATTTCTTCAGCTAAAGTTTCTGTGTTGGTTAATAGTTCACCCACTCCTGAATTTTGCCCTTAAAAACGGCTAAGACAAGGCGACCCATTATCATATTTCCTATTTAATATGGTGGCTGAAGGTTTCAATCTACTACTTACAAGAGCAAAAGAGTTGGGCTTGGTTAAAGGGATAACCATTGGGTTCAATAGCATTAATAATTCCCATCTCCAGTTTACGGATGACACAATTATTTTCTGTGAAGCCGAGTGGTTTGAAGTGTTAATTGTGAAGAGAATACTCAGATGCTTTGAGATTATTTCTAGGTTAAGGATCAACTTTCATAAGAGTATTGTATGTGGTGTAGGCATTCCTGATGATATTGTGCAAACTTTTTCTTCTAGACTAAATTGTAACTGCCAGAATCTCCCTTTGAAGTATCTTGGAATGCCATTAGGGGCCAATCCATTAAGAAGAGCAACATGGAAGTCTGTGGTGGAGAAATTTAAGAAGAAACTAATAGGTTGGAAGAGGAGGCTGTTGTCCTTTGCATGTAGAGTAACATTAATCAAATCAGTACTATCCTCATTACCTATTTATTACTTGTCTTTGTTTAGGTTGCCTAGAAGTGTGGGAAAAGAGATTGATAAGATCCAAGCAGCTTTCTTCTGGGGTGATTCTGAGATCAAGAAGAAAGTCCACCTGATGAAATGGTAGGATGTAACCATGGATAAAAAGCTAGGTGGGTTGGAGATTTAAAACTTAAAGGTTTTGAACAATAGCTTGCTTGCTAAGTGGAGGTGGAGATTTGGGGTGGAAGACAACTCCTTATGGAAACAGCTCATCTACAGTAAGTACAAGTCCGAGGGGGGAAGATGGTTTCCTTTTCATGTGGAGGCAAACAATATTTGAAGATTGTGGAGTGACATAATTCTTGTTAATGAATCTAATAACAACTTGTTTAACCATTATTTGCACAATGCTGAACTCAGATTAGCAATGGTGAAAGACTCAGTTTTTGGGTTAATAATCGAATGGGAACCATTTGTTTGAAGTCCCAATTTCCTAGATTATACTACTTATCAATGGAAAGGGACATATCCTTGCATATACAGTGGTCTAGGGCCAGAAATCAGAACAATTGGGCATTCAATTTCAAAAGACCCTTATTGGCATGAGAGGAAGATGAACTACTAAAGCTTCATGATGTTCTAGGTAAGGGGCCTAATTTGAGTTTGGATTCTAATGATAGTATTTTGTGGAAAGCTGATCCTGCAAGTATTTTTACTATTAAAGGCGCTGTTAACTGGTGTGAATCTTCTATTGGTCCTGCTCTAAAACTTCGTGACTTGATTTGGCACAATCCTTCTCCATCTAAAGCCCAATTTCTCTCTTGGTTAGTCTAGAAAGGGAGGTTAAAGGCCTTAGATTATCTACATAGAATTGGTATCCTAAGTGTTGAAGTAAGTAATGAGTGTGCGTTTTGTCATGCAAAGGTTGAATCACTCAATCATGTTCTTTTGCTTTGCCTCTTTGCTTGCAAAGTTTGGTCCAGCATAATCAAGTGCTGGGGTTTGTAATGGGCCTCCCTTAGTACCGTGGACATGCTTATGCCCTGGTGGTTAGGTTGGACTTATAGAAAAAGAGAGAAACAATTATGGAGATCAGTTTTGATTGCTGGTTTGTGGTCCCTTTGGAAATGCAGGAATGACTGCTTGTTCAATGAATTACGACCCATTTGTGATGGCCTCTGTGAGTTAATTAAAATTAGAGTAGCCCTCTGGATGAAAGCACACTCATTTGGGCAAGGGCATGCAGTGGATGAGTTTGTCTACAATATTCAACAAGTTAGAAGTTGCTTGTAAGCAGAGAAGGGGTTTTGCTACTATGATCTGTATGCGGTCAGCAGAGATGGATGAGGGTGGTCTGAGCTTGGTTGCTGCTGTGTTGGTGTGTTTGCTACTGAGTGTGGGTGTTTTGCTTCTTGGCAGCTTAGCTAGTTATGCTATGTTGGTCTGCTAAGCTCTGCTAGTGGTCTGTTTTGTTGGTCTATCTCTGCTGGGCCTGTGTGGGTGAAGTAGATGAGGGATTTTGTTGCTATGATTTGTATGCTATCAACAGAGATGGATGAGGGTGGTCTGAGCATGGTTGCTGCTGTGTTGGTGTGTTTGCTGCTGAGTCTAGGTGTTTTACTTCTTGGTTGCTTAGCTAGTTGTGCTATGTTGGTCTGCTAAGGTCTGCTAGTGGTCTATTTTTGTTCTGTTTGTTATGTTGGCTGGTTTGGTGGCTGAGTTTGTTAGTCTCTCACCAACTTTGGGGGTGCTAGCAAATGATAGGATGGGCTTTTTGGTATCAACCTGGCTGGGATGATTTAGCTCATTGTGATGCTTTTGCACTTCCCTTTTCTTTGTTGATGGTATTTGTTTTTACTTTGTACTTGATTCTTACATCAATGTAGTTTCTTTTTTGCCGATCAAAAAAAAAAAAAACTGACATTTACTACTGTGGGAGCCGAATAATGGCAAAATCAGAAGGTGCGTACCTTAGAAGACTGATATTAATCAGCTGTGTCCTACGAGAATAGGAAGCCGAATAAAATACATGTGCCAGATAAGTGTAGAACCTTAGAGCCGAATAAGAGAAAGAACAATGATTAAAAAGTAGGCCCTGGCCCCGAGGATCAAAAGGAACAGGTATAAATATAGGAACAATGGATTGAGAATGGTATGTAAGAATCACTTCACTTAACTTAGAAAAGAAGCTATCCTGAATGTCTGAACTGACTTGTCCGTCGGAGTGCTAATTCCGGCACCCCCGATTGGAGTGTTTGTATCTTTCCAGGTGACTAGCTGAGGATCACTAGTGTCTCCCAAGATCTAAAGAGTATTTCTAAACCACATCCCCACAATTGGCGCCGTCTGTGGGAATACTCAAATACATCCATGGCAGGCGTGACTGAAGATCCTCCGATAGCCACTGACGAGACCGCACAGGGAGATGACCTCACTCCAGTAACTATGCTCGGAAAGGAAACCATCGCTACAAGACGTGCCTTGAACTTCGACTCACCAACGACTTCAGCACAAGAGACAATGCGAGCGATCATGGAACAAGCAAAGTAGAATGAACAAAGGCTGGAGAACATGATTGCTAAAAATGAACGTCTCCGTCAAAATTTGGCCCTAGAAGTAGCAAAATCCAGAGAAGCCGTGCGCTAAGATCCCGGACGACCTCCAACGGCAGGTGGACAACGACCTCAAGCCCGACCAAAGGAGACCGATAGCGACTCCAACTCATCACCTGCGGAGCTCAACAAGAAGGGACAATCCAAAATTTCCAGCTCCTCCGAAAAGAGTCTACATACAAGGAACAAGCGCAGAAGAAGCAGTTCAGACGAAGAAGACCAACACGATCCTTTTGTCCGATGGATCGCAAGGGCGGCCCTACCCAAGAAGTTCAAAGCTCCGTCATTCACTCTTTACGACGGAAATTAGACCCCACTGATCATATCCGTCACTACAAGCAGGCCATGACATTGCATGCAGACAACGAAGCCCTCATGTGCCGAATATTTCCCAGCAGCCTGGGGCCATTAACTGTCAGGTGGTATTACAAGCTGGAGCCAGCTTCGATCAAAAGCTTCCATCAATTACAGAAATCCTTCAGGGCCAAGTTCATCACCAACGAGGTACAACCGAAACAGGCCGACTCTCTCTGGGCTATGCAGATCCAGTCAGGAGAAATGCTCAGAGCGTATTCGGCGCGCTATTGGGAGTGCTTCAACCTCATCGACGACACTTGCAACGACTCCATGGCCATCACCTCCTTCAAAATGGGACTACATCCCGACAGTGCTCTTCACAGTTCCTTGACCAGAAGATCCCCAAAACAGTCTGGGCGTTGATGAAGAAAGTTGAAGAGTATTGCAAAGTGGAAGATGATGCCTTGAGAATAAAAGCCGGAAAAATATCCAACAAAACGGCCCCCCTTGAAATTGCTCAACCAATAAGTTCCGTGCCACCCCCAAGCCCTGAGCCACGGTAACGTGCTAAACGAGACAAAAGACGGGACTCTCGCCGATCAAGCGATCAATGCTTCCATCGGACGAATGAACAACTGCAAGTCGACAGCAGGCGCTCGAGGCGTGCCAACAAGAAGTACACAGAGTTGTCAGAACCAATCACTGCAATAATGACCAAAGTCCAACACCTTCCATTTTTCAAATGGCCGTCAAAGATGGTGGGGCCACCCGACACGCGAAGAAGGGATAGGCAGTGCGAGTATCACAAAGATCACGGCTACGAAACCGAGAGCTGTTACGCATTAAAGGATCACCTGGAAGAACTGGTGCAAGACGGCCGACTGCAACAGTACGTGAGAAAGGGAAAGCCAATCCAGGCATTAGCCTTGAGGCAGGACTCACCTCCACTTGGTGTGATCCATATAATCTACAGCCTGCCTGTGTCCCCAACCGTGCACACAATTCAATCGCATCCAATCCCCCAAAAGCAACATATTTCGACTGAATGGCCCAGAGAAGCTCCGACAATTACTTTCAATGACTCCGATCTTAGCGGCACAATAGCCTCCCACATTGATCCGTTGGTCATCAAATTACGCGTAAATCGATTCACCATTGAACGCATTCTCATAGACCCAGGGAGTACTTCAGAGGTTATGCATTACAAAACTTTCATCAAACTCGGCTTCAACGAGTCAGATCTGTCTCCAGCGCCTCACCTATTGTTCGGCTTTAATACGAATCCTGAGTACCCATTAGAGAAGATCATACTACCTATTCGAGCGGGCTCCAGAACGGTCGAAGTAGAATTCCTGGTCGTAAAGCTTCCTTCGCCGTATAATGTCATCATGGGGTGAACCTAGTTACATATTATGAAGGCCGTTCCAAGCACTTATTATCAGCTTGTACGCTTCCCGACAGCCCATGGCATTGAAGAAATCCGTGGCTCCCCTCAATCGGCATAAGCAAAGATTTTATTAGAACCATATCACTGACCCGACCTGTGGGCTTTGATACTTGTATATATATCACTTCTGCAATGCAAACCATTTTTCTTCGTCGCTCAATTCATTTCTCGAAGCCCCCCTTTGGTGCATGACACCTTAGGGCCGATTAAGCCTCCAGATTCGGAGCGCCCTTCATGGATATCACGATTGGCCAAACTAAGTCTCCGGATTCGGAGCCCCCCTTTGGTGCATGACACCTTAGGGCCGATTAAGCCTCCGGATTTGGAGCGCCCTTCGTGGATATCACAATTGGCCAAACTAAGTCTCCGGATTCGGAGCCCCCTTTGGTGCATGACACCTTAGGGCCGATTAAAGTCTCCGGATTCGGAGCCCCTTTTGGTGCATGACACCTTAGGGCCGATTAAAGTCTCCGGATTTGGAGCGCCCTTCGTAGATATCACGATTGGCCAAACTAAGTCTCCGGATTCGGAGCCCCCTTTGGTTCATGACACCTTAGGGCCGATTAAAGTTTCCGGATTCGGAGCCCCCCTTTGGTGCATGACACCTTAGGGCCGATTAAGCCTCCGGATTTGGAGCGCCCTTCGTGGATATCACGATTGGCCAAACTAAGTCTCTGGATTCGGAGCCCCCTTTGGTACATGACACCTTAGGGCTGATTAAGCCTCCGGATTCAGAGCGCCCTTCGTGGATATCACGATTGGCCAAACTAAGTCTCCGGATTCGGAGCCCCCATTGGTGCATGACACCTTACGGCCGATTAAAGTCTCCGGATTCGGAGCCCCCCTTTGGTGCATGACACCTTAGGGCCGATTAAGCCTCCGGATTCGGAGCGTCCTTCGTGGATTTCACGATTGGCTAAACTAAGTCTCCGGATTCCGAGCCCCCTTTGGTGCATGACACCTTAGGGCTGATTAAAGTCTCCGGATTCGGAGCCCCCCCTTTGGTGCATGACACCTTAGGGCCGACTAAGACTCCGGATTCAGAGCGCCCTTCGTGGATATCACGATTGGCCAAACTAAGTCTCCGGATTTGGAGCCCCCTTTTGGTGCATTACACCTTAGGGCCGATTAAAGTCTCCGCATCGAAACGCCGGTTATGGAACCCCATCAGCGCAAGATGTCTTTGGGCCGATTAAGACTCCGAATTCACAGCACCTCTGACGCGTAACACCCTAGGGCAGATCATACTTCCGAATTCAAAGCACCCTTCGGCACGAACAAAACAAAACAAAACATGCCAACATTCGAAATAAGGTTCTTAGCTAAGCATATATATATAAAAAAAAAAAAATCCAGAGTAAGACGCAAATGTTTGAAATAAAACTTTTTATTTGATCAAACAGTTGTTACATAGACGCAATCCGCGTTCGAACATTATAATATCTATCTTTAACTTTTAAGGCGAAAAGGGGAATTAATCACGTTGATACAGCGGAGGCCCCAAATCAATGCACGTCGTTTGGAAGGCCTCTGCGGCTCAAAATGCCTTGATCCAACCGTGCCAGAATTAGTGTATCTCTGGACCTCCCTCTGACACCATCGACAATGTCAAGGCCAATATCCAAGACAAGGAAGGTTAAGGGCAACGGTCGTTGTGTCTCCTTTCGGGGCGATCTGCTTCGACGACTTAGAGGCTGACGCGCCTCCCGTTTCTTTTTTAACGACCTACCTCCCACACCGGAGAATTCTCCGCCGCGATCCATTGCGGCATCAAACTCGGCCAAAGTTCGAGTTTGGCTGATTAAAGAAACTCTGTTTTACATCCACAATATTATATAACCCCACGCAACAAATGGCGTTATATTAATGAGGTCACTGGCACGAAGAGTCCATTCCATTTATTTTTAAATGCTGGCAGTGACCCCGAGGCAATTTCATTAACGCCAAAACCCCAAGAGACGAACGTCGGTTGACATTCACCACGGCCTAGGTACTCGAACGGCTTTTTGGAACACATGCACTGACTGGGACAGGGGCAGCACTATCAATCCAACTGGTCAACCATTTAGACCCCGCGCCGACTGGAATTTGGCACAGCCACTCCACGTACTGGCTTTTGGCCTCTTGAAATTACAGTGGCCACATTCAAGAATAAGCGGCCATCACGATTGGGCCGACCCCGCCTATAAGTCGACGTATCACTATACGATCGATGTTTGTACATTCATTCAAACATCCATGTAATACAACGAAACACGTATATACCGAATACGAACTACGACGGAATATTTACAATAGAAAGTTTCTATTCAATCCAACAATAAATTACATAGATGCCGTTTGGTAACACTTACGTTTTCAGTTTTCTGTTTATATTTACAAAAATTTAAAAAACTCAAATAAAAACTTGTTTGGTAAAATTTTTGATTTATAAATCAGTGGTCTCAGTTTATAAATTTGGCCAAAAAATGAAAACACAAAAAATGTATTTTCATTTTGAGTTTTTAGTTTTTTTTTTTTACCACCCAACACTAGCTACCACCCGCCACCATTTTCCACTACCGTCTTCGACCACCACCACCCACCACTCACCACCTGCCACCACCACTCACCACACACCTGCCACCACCACCCATCACCCGCCACCACCACCCACCACCCACCTGCCACCCACTCGCCACCACCACCCACTCCACACCACCACCACCACCACCACCACCCACCTGCCATCCAGCCGCCACCACCCGCCACTACCATCCACCGCTTGCCACCACCACCCGCCACCTACTTGCCACAACCACTCACCACCCACTTGCCACCACCATCCACCACCACCCACCACCACTCACCACCCACCTGCCATCACCACCCCCCACTACCATCCACCCACCTGTCACCACCATCCACCACTCACCACCCACCTGCCGCCATCCAGCTGTCACCCACCCACCCACTACCACCACCACCCGCCATCTGCCACCCACCTGCCACCACCACCACCCACTCGTTACCACTCACCACCCGCCACCGTCACCCACCCACCCACCATTACCACCCAACCTCCACTCACCATCCGCCACCCGCCTACCACCACCACCCACCACCCGCCACCGTCACCCATCTACCCACCCACCACCACCTACCAGACACCACCACGCACCGCCATCACCACCGGCCATCTGCCACCAACCACTCGCCACCACCACCACCACCACCACCACCCACTCGCTACCACCCGCCACCCGCCACCGTCATCCATCCACCCACCACCACCAGCTACCCACCACCCACCGTCACCACTTTCCACCACCGTCTTCCGCCGCCACTTGCCGTCACTTGTCATTTCTCACTATTTTTTATATATTTAAATTTTTTTAAACATTTTGTCAATTACCAAACGCGTTTGTACTTTATATTTTTCTAAAAATAAACAAAAACTAGTTTATAAAATTTTTGTAAATATAAACTGAAAACGTAAACATTACCAAACATACCCATAGTTTTTATTGCGATTCAACCTTACAATGCGTATTCTTATATGGCGTCACCCTTATCCTCACTTTTCTCGACTTCAAAAGTGAAAAATGGAAAATGTTTACTGTGGTAGAGCGGCGATACCGAATCAATGCCCGACGCTCGAAGAGTTTCCGCGGCTTGAGATGCCTTGATCCAACCGTGCCTAAATCCACGATTCTCACATCGGCAAACCTTTTCGGCAAGCTTCTCCTTGGTCTTTTCGATTCCAGCTTTACGGACTTCATGAAAACCTTTTTCACAGGCCCTCCCCTTCGCTGACTCCATTGCAAACATACTCGCCGTCTCACGATCGGCGAGCGCAGTACTGATGAGCCGACTGGTAACCCTTTCCTCCATAATTGGGTTTCCTTGCCCAGCGGGTTGTGCATGAGCCGCCCTAGTCTTCCTTAAC
Organism: Camellia sinensis; assembly: GCF_055761805.1. Taxonomy (NCBI): domain Eukaryota; kingdom Viridiplantae; phylum Streptophyta; class Magnoliopsida; order Ericales; family Theaceae; genus Camellia; species Camellia sinensis. The sequence continues at coordinate 67,960,343 of NC_138961.1, read as the reverse complement.
TCACGCTCAGCCGCCTCCGCGCAAGCCTTCAAACTTCGAATACGTTCCTCCTTTTTCTTCAATTCTTGACGGGCAGCGCTCAGCCGCATGCCAATTTCATAGGCAGTGTAAAGCCCCTTCACCGCCCCATGAATGCCTTCGCGAAAGACGTCATAGTCCTGGCGGCCTACCATTGACTGCTGAACCTCAGGAGGAAAAATTTGTCGAGCAAACTCGTCCGCTACATTTGGGTCTCGAACGATCGAGTCCGCCTCTGTCATGGGTCTATTCCCAATAAATACCGCAAAGCTTAATGGGCACGGATTCACGTCAGATCCCCTCTCGACTCGGAGTTGCGGAGATCTGCCTTGCGACTGCTTGTCCCGCCTGGGTGACCTGCTTCGACGTCAAGGAAACTGACGCCTCTCTCGATCCCTAGAACTCCTACTTCCTGTGCGCGAAGGTTCACCACCTTGATTCATGTCTCTGCCAAGCTCAACTAGCATCCACGCTTCCCCTCTGCTGTTAAAGAAGAGTCTGTTCAACATTCACACGATAAATCTTCCTCCAAGAGCTGGAGTCAGCTGTTTACTATGCTCATAAAGGTTGTACCTTTGTTCATTTTTCCTTTCCAGAGGCAGCGCCCTCGAGGCAATCTCATTAATTGAGAAAACCTCAATCGTCCGGTGCTCGAATGATCATGCACCGCTTGGGGTAAGGGCATATTCATCAACCTATTCGGCTCAAGTGCCCCAGACGGTTCATGAATCGATTCTTCAAAATTCTTAAGGTCGTCTCATCTAGCTCCCGAATGATCATGCACCACCTGGGGCAAGGGCAGATTCATCAATCTATTCAGCTCAAGTACCCCAACCGGCTCATGAATTGACTTCAAAATTCTTAAGGTCGTCTCATCCGGCTCCCGAATGATCATGCACCGCCTGGGGTAAGGGCAGATTCATCAATCCATTCGGCTCAAGTGCCCCAACCGGCTCATGAATCGACTCTTCAAAATTCTTAAGGTCGTCTCATCCGGCTCCCGAATGATCATGCACCGCCTGGGGCAAGGGCAGATTCATCAATCTATTTGGCTCAAGTACCCCAGCCGGCTCATGAATCTACTTCAAAATTCTTAAGGTCATCTCATCCGGCTCCCGAATGATTATGCACCACCTGGGGCAAGGGCAAATTCATCAATGTATTCGGCTCAAGTGTCCCAGACGGCTCATGAATCGATTATTCAAGATACTTAAGATTCATCAATCTATCCGGCTTGAATGCCCACAATACTCGGCATATGAGTGATAAATCAATATTGTCAAAAGATATTCAATCTCTGAAAGCTCAAACACAATAATGATTTTATCCAAAGTAGTTAAAGGCAAAACATTCTTCATTAACATAACTTCACAAACTGTGTACAAGTGGTGGTGAAATAACAAAGAAATTTTCATTAATAAATTGAGCGCAAATAGTAACCAATTTATACATGAAAACTACCCTAAACCAACAAAAGTCTACCGAACAAAAACTTACATCGGAATTAAAAATACTTAATAAAATTGAAATGTCTCTCAGATCAATCCTCGGGGTCAGATTTAAGTGGCTCAATGTCCATTTGCTCGTAGGGAATTAGCCCGGCCAATGCAACTCCAACGGCAGCAAGGGCTTTAAGCCACCCATGTTTGAACCCCCGATTCTCGAATTTGGGGACTTCATCTAAATATTCCGTGTAGGCGGCACTTTTTCCTGCCTCAAATGCCGCAGAAGCCTCAAAATCGGCTTTTTCCTTGGCCACCTTCAGCTCCTCTAACTGAGCCTCCACCTCGGCAAGCGCCTCCTTGGTTAACTTGAGCGATTCTTCGCTCGCATTTGCCCTACTCTCAGCATCAGAGCGGAGCTGTTCAGCTGAGCGAGCCCTCTCCTCCTCTACTTCAGCTCGCGCGCTCTCCATTGCGGCTCTTATCACTTCGAACTCAGCCTTACTCTTTTGACCGTCCGCCTCTGTTTGCAAACGATCAATCCTGCCAAGGGCATCATGCAGGCGGTGGCCTAGGTCCGCGATCCTGCCAACCGTCTGCAAAACAAGTTGGGATCATCAGATATCTTAATGAAAACAAATTCAAGAGAATTTGAGATGGTCACTTACCAGGAGCACCGACTGCGCAGATAGGGCTACCGCCATAACATTCGGCACGGCACGAAACGCTGCGGTGTCAGCCGGCAAGGAAATTGAAGCCGCTAGGCTCAACGCCGCGACTGGATCCTCAATGGCTGAAGCGTCAGAAGAGATCGACGTATCTTTGATCTTTGGCTGAACAATAAAAGGAGCAACCACGTCCAACTCTTCTAAACGAGGCCGTTTGGAAGCAGGGCTAATCTCCGACCCAGCCTCTCCCTCGCCACTACGTTTTTTGCCCCGCTCCACCGGAATCAGCCATTCGTCAATGACCTGTTCAACTTCTTTCCCCTCTTCGGCCGCAGCAACCCGAGCCGTCTCTTCAATAATGGGTACGAAAGTTTAACCAAGGTGGTCTCAGAATGGGCGGCCTCGGCTTTCTTTCGAGCAGCCATTCGCTCGGCATTTTTCTTTCGCGCCATCTACGTAAGGCTTTCCCCAGCCATACCTTTGGAAAAATCGCCGGGTAGGTCTCCCAAATTCGCAAAAATATCTCCATAAGAAAACTCTGCCCGACCCGAAGTGGACGGTGTAGGCTGGTTAAGTCCGGCAGCCTCAAACGCTGAGCGTATCGCCTCGTCGACCTCTTCAGTGACCTCTCTGGTTGGTTCGGCAACTACCTCTACCACCGGCTCGGCGTCTTCCCCCGAATCCGAATCTTCGAGGCCAATTTTCCTAAGGCTCTTGAAGTTGGGAAAGAGAAGAGTCGAAAGGTGTTGATCGCTGGATGGAATTGGAATGCCGTCCGCGGCCGAGAATGTAGTATAAGTAGGTTCGTATCGGAGGAGTATGTGAGCAGCTCTCCCTTGCTTTTGTACGTTTGGACGGCCGAAGTATCTGAGTGCAGACTTAATTTCCTCAAGGACTGCGTCGTCGGTTGAGGGAAGAATCTTCTTCAATCTGTTACCTGCAAAGAACAAGGGGTGATTAAAGAAAAAAAAAAGCCGAATAAAAGGCAAATCAACAAACACAAGCCGTTACATGGCAACCTGGATCACCCTTTCATCTGGGAATAAGGTCTAGGCAGTCTTCGCCTTCACCGAACTCCCAATTACCTCGGACATTGACCATTACATCGTCAACCCTCTTACCAAAACTGGCAAGCATGGTTATCAAGTGATGGTCAGTGTCCTTGGCCCTGAGAAAGTATCGCCCCAACCGACCGGAAGATTTGGCCGAAGCGTAGCAGTGCCGAATCGTCGGAATGCCAAGGTTGATCCTAAGGCGTCGGTTCAACTCTATCACCCCCATGATGATTCGAAAGAAATTTATGTTGGGTTGAGAAGGAATCAGACTCCAATAGCGAAGGACGGCCCTAAGTAATGGATGTAGGGGAAAACGGACTCTGCCCGCCGCTATGGATAAGAGAGGGAAGACGATTGTATTTTGATCCTCCCTCTCCATATCAAGAGTACTGTCCGTTACAAGAGATAAGTGGACATCGCCGGGAATGGAAAAGTGTCGCCAGAATCCGGAAATACGACCCTCAGAAAGGAGGTCTTTCAAGTGTTTAGCCATTTTCGCGGGGATTCAAGGTTCTGCCGAAATCAAAATGACAAACAGAAAATAGGGTTGCAAAGAAGAGAGAAGAAGACTAATGAGTAGACGGGGCAAGGATAGACGAAGAAGAATTACAAAAAACGCGAGTCAGAGAAGGGATGCCCGCTGGCGGTCCAAGAATCTCGAATACTCGACAAAATGTGCACTCGAAAAGACTGAAATTTCAAATCGCAATAAATGTGAGACGCACGAATGAGGCGGGAAAGTGTAATGATGACCGAAAATGTGTGTGCATTCTGACATCTGTATTGGGACACGTGAAGCCGCCTGACCTATTTGACTTTTCCAATTCATGACCAAACACGCCGATTAACTACCGTCAATGGGGAGTTCGGGGGGCAATTGTGGGAGCCGAATAATGGCAAAATCAGAAGGTGCGTACCTTAGAAGACTGATATTAATCGGCTGTATCCTACGAGAATGGGAAGCCGAATAAAATACATGTGCCGGATAAGTGTAGATCCTTAGAGCCGAATAAGAGAAAGGACAATGATTAAAAAGCAGGCCCTGGCCTCGAGGATCAAAAGGAACAGATATAAATACAGGAACAATGGATTGAGAAAGGTATGTAAGAATCACTTCACTTAACTTAGAAAAGAAGCTATCTTGAATGTCTGAACTGACTTGTCCATCGGAGTGCTAATTCCGGCATCCCCGACCGGAGTGTTTGTATCTTTTCAGGTGACTAGCTGAGGATCACTAGTGTCTCCCAGGATCTAAAGAGTATTTCCAAACCACATCCCCACAACTACTTATCTATTGAAAGTTTTATTTTAACTTATTTGTTCAAATCTTTTTTTTATCTATTCAATTTTTGAACTTATCTGTTCAAATTTAAATCTATCTATTGAAATTAACTTAGTCTATTTTTTTCCTATTTGTTGAAATTTACTTACTCTATTTTTTTTTATTTGTTGAAATTCATCAAGCTTGTTTTTTCTATATCTGTTCAATTTTTATTTCTATATATTGAAATTCGCATACATACACATAGGTATATATAGAGGTCCTATCTGCCAATTTTTTTTATCTGTTCAAAACCTAACTCTCTCTCTCTCTCTCTCTCTCTCTCTCTCTCTCTACAAACCCACTATCTATTCATAGAAATTAAAGGTTTTAGAGAAAGTTAGGAAGCACAAATACGAGACCACCCTCTTTCTTTATCAAATTAGCACTTTGAAGCTTGTGAAACGACAAGTTCATGAATGGCGATCTACTGAAAATACTGTCATAGTTAGTGATCTCAAGTACTGCCACTTTCATGATAGAGTCAAACTCTCTCTTGTTTTGTGCGGCAACGAAGGTGGTGGTGAGGAGGTCAGAGAAGGAAAAAAAGACGATGATGGTAGTGATGAACCCAAAAGCCAGATCTACTCTCTCTGGTTTTATGCGACGATAAAGGTTGTGGTGAGGAGGTCATAGAAGGAGTAGAAGATGATAGTAGAGGTGGTGGTGTTGAAGATGATGATGGTGGTGGTGATGAACCCATAAACCAGACCTGTTCTCCCTGGTTTTGTGTAGTGATGGAGGTTGTGGTGAGAAGGTCAGAGAATGAGAAGAAGACGATGATGGTGGTGGTATTTTAGATGATGATGATGGTGGTGACGAATTCAGAAACCAAATATGCGGAGGAAAAGCAGAGCTTGGGTGTTATCATCATAGGGACAGATAGAGAGAGAAAGAAAGAAGTGGGTTTGTGTCCTTATGGACTTAATCATGTCCTTATTGACAAAATAGTTTCGCAAGTGAACCTTTGGATGAATGAAATTTAAATTTGAACCTATGACTTGAGCACCTTAATATAAAACTTCATAATTTTAAAAGCGAATTTTAAGTTTTTTTCAAATTGGACCTCGAACCTAAATTTTTTCTTTAAAATATTTTATATGTAAAATTTAATTTATATTCTTTGCTTTGGGAATTACCAAGGCCACTAGTGATATGTTTACCTTTTAATTGACACCACTAATTTAAATTCTTAGAGTGGCCATTGGCCTTAAAAACTCATTTAATGAAAAAAAAAAAAAACTGAAACTTTTTTTTTGGGTCGCACTGTTAATGCAATGAGTTTAGGAACACAATCGACTCAAGAGTATATCATAAAAAATATAGATGGAGTATTTTGAGTAAAATTTCTTTTAATAAAGGGCCAATCATCATCCAATATATATTGCCACGTTTATATATATATATAGTGATTAATTTCATAATTTGTTGCGTGTCTCAAAACTTATTAATTAGTAATGAGGTGGAAATTACCAAAAAAAAATAAAATAAATAATAATAATAATAATAAAAAAATGATAACAGTATTAGACAAAGAAAGCGTGCTAAGCACAACGATAGCCCATGTGCAAATTCCTTCCCGGTCCTTTTGAAAATTAATAATAATAATATAATGATTGTATTTTTATGCCATGAATTATTATTATTTATTGAAAGAGTAAATTATAAATATATTTTTTGAGTTAGATTTTTTTTATATTGGGATCTCAATATGAGAGAACTTAAGAGATTTGGGGTGCACACCGTAGGACCCGTTTTGATAATCCAAACTATTCACTTTCTAGAATTCGTTGTATAGAATATTCATGCAAAAAAAAGGATGATCGGACATCGGTAATTATATATTGGGTAAATTGCACTTTGTACCCCTGCACTTTACACAAAATCCCACTTATTTTTTGTAGGGACTAAAGTGGGATTTTGTGTCACAATTTTAAAATAGTGGGATGTGTAGGGATTAATAGTGAGGCTAACAGAAATTACCCTTTAGGGGGTTAAGTGTCACAATTTTGATGTGTAGGGATTAAAGTGGGATTTTGTGTAAAGTGCAGGGGCGCATAGTGTAATTTACCCCCACATGTTCTCTCTCTATTTCTCTCTCTCTCCCCTAATAAAAAATAAAAAAAAACTATTTTAATCTTTTTCATTTTATTTTCATAATATATATAATTTTTAATAAAAAAAATTTAATTTTATAAAATTAAAATATCATTGAAAATATACCTTTAAAATGAGATTAATATTAAATATATTTAATAAAAAATTAAAATAAATAAAATGTAATTACTGTGTTTAGTTTGGTTTTGAAATTAATATTTTTTAAATATAAAAATTAATTTGATAAAATAAACACACAAAAATAATATATTTTTGAAATTCTCAAAAACAATCTTCATTAAAAAAAATCATATGAATATAATTTTTTTTAAAGGAAAAAAAAAAACATACACACACACACAAATCCAATCTGTGCATAGGTGCAAATCATATACAAAGGAGTTTTAGAAAGATGGTTAAAAGCCAGTTTTTTTTTTTTTTTTTTTTTTTTTTTTTTGAAAAAAAGGTGTAAAAAATGTGAGATGATGTGATGATCTGATAAATAATTTTTTTTAAAAGAAATAAAAAAACACACAAATCCAATCTGTGCATAGGTGCAAATCAAATACAAAAGTCTTTTTATTTATTTTATTTTTTTATTAAATATATTTAATACTAGTCTCATTTTAAAGGTATATTTTCAATGATATTTTAATTTTATAAAATTAAATTTTTATATTAAAAATTATATATATTATGAAAATAAAATGAAAAAGATTAAAATAGTTTTTTTAATTTTTTATTGGGGGGAGAGAGAGAGAGAGAGAGAGAACATGTGAGGGTAAATTACACTATGCATCCCTACATTTTATACAAAATCCGACTTTAATCCTTACACATCAAAATTGTGACACTTAACCCCCTAAAGGGTAATTTCTGTTAGCCTCATTATTAACAGAAGGGCCAATGTGACACTTGATCAAAAGTGCTGGGGGTTACGTATCACAATTTGTTGTGTAGGGACTAAAGTGGGGTTTTGTGTAAAGTGCAGGGGTGCAAAGTGTAATTTACCCTTTAATATTATAGTATTGTGCATGCTTTCAGTTCAAGATGGTTTAAATTTTAAAATAAAATTTAAAGGTTTTAATTAATTAATTTTGTTGTAAATTAGTTGGTCTTTTAACTTAGCCAATTAGGCTAAATCGTTTTCGGTTTGACTGATTCATTGCTTTAACCACGGTTTTAGCTGTTTTATTAAAATATATTGTTTAGATTTGTTTGATTTGAAATAAATTAATATTGACCTTATTAAAAATTGAACGACTGAGATTGCTTGATTAGAAATGAACTTTCCGTCCAAACGATTGTTAACTTTTATTTTACATTCCCACATCAGGAAAATGAGGAAAAAATGAGTTGTTTCACTATATAAACCATATGCCCTCATTTAATATTGTAGTGTTATGTATGTTTCAGCTCAAGACAGTTTAAATTTTAAAATTAAAATAAAATTTAAAAGTTTTAATTAGTTAATTCTTGTACAAGTTTGTTGGTCTTTTGATCTAGCCGATAGGGTGAACCATTTTCGGTCTGACTGTTTCGTCGATTTAACTGCGATTTTAGCGGTTTTATCAAAATATATTGGCTAAATTTGTTTGATTCGAAATAAATTAAAGATTCACTTAATTAAAGATTAAACGGCTAAAATTGCTTGATACAAAATAAATTTCCCGCCTAAATAATTGTTAAATTTTAAACAATTATGAAAATCCCCATTGATTAGCTTTCATTTAACTTTTATTTTATAATCCTACATCGAGAAAAGAAGGAAAAAATGAATTGTTTCACTTACATAAAGTGAATCTTATACTTCCATTTATATAAGCAAAATGAGATTTTTAGTGAGAAACCTTATGATCAATAGCTCATACTAATTTTTTTGATTATCTTAATTTTAAACACTTACGAAAATCCCGATTGGGTAGCTTCCATTTAACTTTTATTTTACATAATATAAAAAAATTAAATATAATTATCATATTTTTATTAAATAATATATTATTTTATCTCATGTATAGCACGGGTAATATGTTAGTTATTAACATAAATAAAAGAAAATAATATATTGTCATTTATCTGAGGTCAACAATCAATTAGCAAAATATGAAACTCAAACCACAAATCAATTGATTTTTTTAGATATTCCTTTTTTTAAAATTTGTAAATTAATTATCATGTTTAGACTAAACTAAAAAGAAATTAAAAGATTACTTGGGAGTTCAAATCCAACTCAGTCCCTTATCATCTTTCAGAAAAGTTTAGAACTCATAATTTTTATCATGAAAATTGCTAAGAAAGTGTGTGGATGGTGAGATGGGAATATAATGTCACACTTAGAATAAATCTGATTTACACATTTTAAATTATGTATAATTTTTTAAGTATTTTCTTATGAGTATATTATAGAGAAATTTATTAGAAAATCATTCTTCAAGTGTTTGTATCTCAATTAGTCCATAAGATATTCTTATATTTTAATAAGTCATATTATTTGGACATTTGATCTATCAAATCCTAATTCTCATATTTAAGGTATTTTATGGACATTTCTACCCTTACAAATATTTTTTGAACGGTTAGTAATTTAGTGACGTGAACATTCATATTTTACAATGTGAATATTCACATTGACGTGTGAATGTTTACATTGACAATATGAATATTTACATTGACATGTTAACATTCATATTGATACTGTGAATATTCAAATTGACAATGTGAACATTTACATTGATGGTGTGAATATTCACATTACGGAACATTCACACTGTAAATGAAAATATTATTAAGGATATTTTGATAACTATGTCACCCACAGAACTTATTGAAACATAAGAAAATAATATGGACTAAATAGAACATAAGTAGATAAAAAAAGATTCATAAAAAAGTGCTCCTATATTATATTATTGCTCATCTTTAAGCTCAAATTCCTCAATCCTAACTTGCGATTAAAAAAATAAATAAAGAAATTTTGTTAACCAATGTAATAATATACATTAAGAGCAACCAAATAAATTAGAAGTGTGTCATTTTTTTCCCAAAGAAGGGGCAGTTTGATAATTGAAACTGCAGAGTTGTCAGAGCGGAAAATACATTATTATCAGCATCTATCTTGATAAAAGAGTACCAGTGTGAAAGCAATCAAATTAATAAATTCCATTTTCTTGGGGGCCAAGTTTAGGAAGGTTTCATGAGGTCCACGACTTGGTCTATCTTCATTGAAGCACTTTCCCCCGGTAACTTTCTCATTTGTTTTTGGGAAACTATCAACAGATCTTAATAGTTAGACTTAATTTCTATCAAGTCTTATTAAAAATAAATCTTGATAAAATTATCACTAAAAATAAATTTTTTGTGATAATTTTTTATATATGTCGCTAAAAATTGACAATTAATTACTTTTTTTTGGTCATGATTTTTATAAATTGTCGATAAAACTTATAATTAGTGACCTTTTTTATGACAAGTTTTTCCTAGAGGACCTATTAGGCAATAAGTGCACTTATTAGGACCTACACGTAAGTACTCCTTTGTTTTTCTTTATTTAATTTTTGAGTAATGTTAGAAATTCTAAAAATTTTATCAAAATTTTTATTGTCTCGCATCGGTATAGGGCCTATACAATGTGAGTCCCATGTGAATCTTAGACTCATGTAAGAAATTTGATAGAATTTTTAGTAAAATTTTTAGAATCTCTAATATTTTTGTTAATTTTTTGCACCAAGCAGACAATTTAATGTCGAATGTTCTAGGGAAGGTGCCCAAAATTCTTTCCTTTTGTTATTTGGAATATTATTATTGAGTGTTTAAAGATACAAAAATGTTCAACAGTATTGCAATAGATGAATTTTTGAGTAATGTTAGAAATTCTAAAAATTTTATCAAAGTTTTTATTGTCTCACACGGGTATAGAACCTATACAATGTGAGTCCCATGTGAATCCTAGACCCATGTAAGACATTTGATAGAATTTTTAGTAAAATTTTTAGAATCTCTAATATTTTTGTTAATTTTTTGCACCAAGCAGACAATTTAATGTCGAATGTTCCAGGGAAGGTGCCCAAAATTCTTTCCTTTTGTTATTTGGAATATTATTATTGAGTGTTTAAAGATACAAAAATGTTCAACAGTATTGCAGTAGATGAATTTAAACCATTGATTAATTTTTCTAAATAAAAAAGCTAAATAAAAATTATGAGTGTGGGGAGTGTTGTTCACTTAAATTTGTAAAAGATATGAACAAAATGTAGGCTGCTAGTGTAAATATAATATAGTTGTCATTCATTATGTAAAGAAAAGTATAATGTTTATTTGTTTATTATTTCTTTATTATTCTGCTTTCGGTGGTGCAGCATTCTATGTACAACACACCTCTGTATAAAAGAGAGTGAACTTTTTTCTCTTCGATATACTAAATATAACACACTTCATTCAGTCTCTCTCTCTCTACCAAACTTACATAGTATCAAAGTCTAGTTCTCCACTCCTGGCATTTTTTGTTTTTCGTGCTTAGTCCCGTACACAGTGGCACTACACCATCTTGCTTGGAATCACCTCACGATTCCAACGGCACCACCCCCATCACCAGACTCGCCGTCACGTGCTGCCTTTGTGTTCGGCGCGTCCTAGCTTCCGCCACCACTCTCACACGCGCCCTCACGCGCCCCTCCGTTGCTTGCTCACGTCAGCATCTGACGTCAGCCCTGCGCTTGCGTGCGCCGTGTTTGCTTTCGTGTGCCCCGCGTGCGCTGATCTGATTTCGTGCACCCCGCGTGTGCCGTTATGCTAATTTGCATCGGCGTGTGTCATTTTGCTTCCGGCGCCCCACGTGCGCCGTTCTGCTATGGTGCGCCGCGCGCCCTTTTTGCTATTGTGTGCTGCCTTCAGTTTGTTATTGTGCGCCGCTGACATCACTTTCCTTCTGCTGACATCATCTCTGCACAGCAGCCCCTTTTCCCAGCTAATTTTGGCCTTCCGGACTCATTGGTACGCTCTGTTTTATCAAAATTTTCTCCTACAAGCCTGCTCCTATATATTTAGTCCTATTCTACTTTTAATATGGATCGCCATGATGCCTCCCATCCAATTGATGTTCTTCTTAATGGTTCCAATTATGTACTATGGGCCCAAGCCATGTCTTCCTTCATTAAAGGACGGAAACTTTGGCGTATTATCACCGGGAATGTGACCAAACCGTTCAAACAGGCCACTGAATCCACTGCCACATATACAGACCGACTCGAAGATTGGGATAGTAAAAACTACCAGATCATTCCTTGGCTTCGGAATACTTCTATTCCCACTATTAGTCTTCAGTTTGGCCGTTTTCAACTTGACTCTATTTTCAATCCTGCTAAAGACATTTGGGTCTTTTTGAGAGATCGATACCAGATTACCGGTCTTGCCTATCAGTATCAACTTCAGAGTCAACTTCACCGCATGCGCCAAGAATCCAGTCAGTCTATTAATGACTTTCAGTCTCAAATGTATTCTATTTGGGACCAGCTTGCTCTCTCAGAGCCGACATGGCCTCACTAAGAGGATGCTGCCTTATTCACTAACTATCGTAATCAGCAGCGGTTGGTCCACTTTCTCATGGTTCTCACTCCCTCTTTTGAGCCCGTGCGTACCTCTCTTCTTCATAACTTTCCATTGCCCACTCTTGAACAGGTTATTTCTAAGTAGTTATCTGAGGAGACTCGTCTTAGCACTCTCCAGACTCATCATGTGGACTCTGTTCTTGCCACCCCTCAATCACGGCCATCACCGACCCAACGGTCCACTGCTTGCATCTATTGTCAGAATCGGGGCCTTCCTTCCACTCATCTTTTGGTTCATTGCTCTGTCCGATCCTGCCGTTATTGCAACAAACTTGGTCCTGGTCATCTACAATAGGATTGTTTTCGCAATCCATCCCGGTCATCCTCCATTAGCCACTCCTCTCGCGGTGACTCTTCTAAGGGGATCTCTCATTGTTAGTTTAATTGCACTCCTACTGCTGCCTTTGAGGAATTCTCTGAGTCTCCTGCTCCATCTACCCCTATTTTTTCTTAAATTGATGTTGAGGCCATGGTCAAACAGCTTCTCTCCACCTTTGGTACACCTCCTCCTACTGCTTTATCTGTGACTCTAGGTAACTCTTCTAGGTATTTTGACTCTGCTTGTTGTAATCATATGGCTTCCAGCTCTACTATAATCTCCTCAATCTCTCCCACTACTCATCTTTCCTCCATTCATACTGCTGATGGTTCTCTCATATCTGTCAGTCATGTTGGGACTATTTCCACATCTCAGCTATCTTTACCTCAAGTTTATCATATCCTTGCTCTAACCTTAAACCTTATCTCTATTAGTCAATTATGTGAGCTTGGTCTAAACGTCACATTTTCTGCTAATGGTTGTTTGGTGCAGGACCCTCAGATGGGACATACTATTAGGATCGACCGTAAGTATGGACGTCTCTATGAACTCATTCAACTTCATGTTCCGAACTCCCCACAGATCGCTGCTCTTGCATCTGCTTCCTCCTTATCTCTTTTTCATCTTTGGCATTGTCGCTTAGGACATCTTTCTATTAGTCGTTTAAAGTCTTTCGTTTCTAGTGGTTAATTGGGTCATGTACTTCAAGATACTTTTGATTGTATACCCTGTCAACTTGCAAAACAACCTGCTTTATCATTCAATAAAAGTACTTCTGTTTCCCGTGCTCCTTTTGATCTCATACATTCGGATATTTGGGGCCCATCCCCTACTACTACCATGGGGGGATCTCGTTATTTTGTTGTTTTTATTGATGATTATTCACGATTTACTTGGCCTTTTCTCATGAAAACTCGGCCTGAACTTAAACATCTTTATTATAGCTTTGCCAAAATGGTTCACACCCAATTTTCCAAAACCATTAAAAATTTTCGCTCTAACAATGGGATACCGATTTCCTTTCCTTTCTTTAGAGTCATGGTACTCAACCTCATCGTTCATGTGCTGGCATGTCCCAACAAAATGGACGTGCTAAACGGAAACATAGGCATATTCTTGACGCTACTCGCGCTCTCCTTCTCTCGTCTTCCTGCCCTGAAAACTTTTGGGGGGAAGCTGCCCTTACTGCTGTGTACACTATCAATTGTGTTCCTTCTCCCGCCATCCATAATCAAACTCCTTTTGAACATCTACATGGCACTCCCCCTCCATACACCAATCTTCGGGTTTTTGGCTCTGCCTACTTCGTTCTGCTTCAATCCCATGAACACACCAAGCTTGAACCTCGTTCTCGTCTATGCTGCTTTCTTGGATATGGGATTGAACATAAAGGCTTTTGTTGTTGGGATCCTCTCTCTGAGCGTCTTCGTATCTCCTTCCATGTAGTTTTCTGGGAGCACCAAATGTTTTCCTCTCTCTCCTCCTTTCACTTACCTGCACTCTCCACTCCAGTCATCTGTACTAGTCCTTCCCTAGATCTCTTCTCTACTAACTATGATACAGGTTCCTCCTTTATCGAGACGCCCTTGTTGATCCCTGATCCCGGCCAGACTATTCTCCCTGATGGTCCGCCTCTCATTGCCTCTTCTGGTCCGTCTTCTACTTCTTCGCCAGCTCTTCCTCCTACAGATCCTCCCACGGGCCGGCCGCACCGTGTAACTCAACCACCTACTCATCTTTGTGATTATATTGTTAGGTCTGCTGCCTTCTCTACTTATGAACCTACCTCCTATCGTGAGGGTTATACTAATCCTCTTTGGCAGCAAGCTATGACTGATGAACTTCATGCTTTGGACAAAACTCATACTTGGGATGTTGTTGATCTTCCTCCTAGCAAGATTGCAATTGGCTGCAAATGGGTCTACAAAATCAAGACTCATTCTGATGGTTCTATTGAGCGTTACAAAGCTCATCTTGTTGCCAAGGGTTTCAACCAGAAATATGGCATTGATTATGAGGAGACCTTCTCCCATGTTGCTCGACTTACCTCTGTTCGCAGTTTGCTTGTTGTTGTTGCTGCTCGACACTTGGAGCTCTTTCAGATGGATGTGAAGAATGCCTTCCTTAATGATAATCTTCTTGAGGAAGTCTATACGCAACCTCCACCTGGGTCTACTTATCCCACTCCTAAGGTTTGCAAACTACAGTGTGCCCTCTATGGTCTCAAGCAGGCACCCCGCGCTTGGTTTGCTAAGTTCAGTTCTACCATTCATGACTTCGGGTTCACCTCTAGCTCCTATTACTGTACTTTATTTATACGGGCTACTCCTCATGGTACCACTCTTCTCCTTCTTTATATGGATGATATGATTATCACTGGTAATGATGCAGCTGGTATTCTTTACCTCAAACATTTTCTCCACCGTCAGTTTGAGATGATGGACCTTGGTACTCTTAACTACTTCTTAGGCCTTGAAGTCTCCCATTATTCTACTGGTTCCAATTTGTCCCAAGCAAAATATGCATCCGATCTTCTAGCCCATGCTGGTCTTACCGATTGCAAAACTACCTCTACTCCAGTTGATCCTCATATTCGTCTCACTCCTCTCGATGGGGATCTCCTCTCAGATGCTACTCTTTATCGCCAGCTTGTTGGTAGTCTTGTCTAGCTCACTATGACTCGTCCTGACATTGCCCATGCTGTTTACATTGTTAGTCAGTACATGTCATCTCCTCCCACTCCCAATTATACTGCTTTCCTCCGTATCCTTCGCTACCTCAAAGGCACTCTGTTCCATAGCCTTCACTACTCTGCTTCCTCCTCTCTTGAACGGTGTGCCTTTTCTGATGCTGATTGGGCTGGGGATCCTACGGATCGACGGTCCACCACGGGTTTCTGTTTCTTCTTAGGGGATTCTCTTCTTACTTGGCGCAGCAAGAAACAATCCCTCACTGCCCCCTCTAGTACCGAAGCTGAATACCGAGCTCTTGCTGATACTACTCGGGAACTTCTTTGGCTTCGCTGGCTCCTTGCTGATATGGGTGTTTCTTCTTCTGGCACTACCTCACTCTATTATGACAATCAGAGTGCCATTCAGATTGCTCACAATGATGTTTTTCATGATCGCACCAAGCATATTGAGATTGATTGTCATTTCATTCGCCAGCATGTTACCCGTGGCACTGTTCTGCTTCACCCTATTGCTTCTATTGATTAACCTGCTGATATTTTCACCAAAGCTCATCCTCTTGGTCGCTTCAGTGATCTCGTTTCCAAACTCAAGCTGGTTGATGCTTACCCTCCTTGAGTTTGCGGGGGGATGTTAGTGTAATATAATATAGCTATCATTCATTATGTAAAGAAAAGTATAATGTTTATTTGTTTATTATTTCTTTATTATTCTGCTTTCAGTGGTGCATCATCTTATGTACAACACACCTCTCTATAAAAGAGAGTGAACTTTCTTCTCTTTGACATACTGAATATAACACACTTCATTCAGTCTTTCTCCCTCTCTCTCTCTCTACCAAACTTACAAGGCAATGAGGTGGACCACAAAACTGTGTCTTTTATTTTTATTTTTTTGCTCTATTATTAAGAAAATTTAAAATTAATGGTACTATTCTAAAATTATAGAAAGATTTATTATAAATTTATAAATATTTTTCAAAATTAATACTGATTTATTATTTCTTGCTATAATTATGGATATATTTTTGGGGAAAACTTTTTAGTCCACATAGCACAACTGCTTGTGTCCCGTTCGGTATGTTATGTTTGGCAAGTAATAGAAGTAGCAGAAATCAAAATAAAGATTGAAAAATAATTAAAATCATATCTTATTTAAGTTTTATTATGTCAATTTTTTTAATTTTTAATATATGAGATAGAGGGAGAGGAAAAATTGGAACAAATCAAAAAAAAGGTTTAGATACAAATGTTTTTAATAGAAATAGATTAACAAATCATATATTTATCTAAATTTCGTTATGTTAATCTTTATTTAACTTTTTATTATATTAAAAAATTAAAAATTAGGA
Organism: Camellia sinensis; assembly: GCF_055761805.1. Taxonomy (NCBI): domain Eukaryota; kingdom Viridiplantae; phylum Streptophyta; class Magnoliopsida; order Ericales; family Theaceae; genus Camellia; species Camellia sinensis. The sequence goes on along the minus strand of NC_138961.1, from coordinate 67,943,779 downwards.
AAATGAGTTAAGGAGATTTCAAAAACTGCCACATAGGAAAGAAAATGTTAACTTTCCTTGAAAATTAGTATTGAAATTTCGGAGAGTTCTAAAAACACACTACATTTACTTATATATATAGTATCGAGACTACTAAGAGCCAGTTCATATTTAGTATGCATTGTTCTTCGACCATTTTCTATTTTCCTATTTTAGAAAGTGATTTTGTTTTTAGTTTATTGGCTTTTTTTACAAAATGTGCAAATATATATATAGAGTGGTGATATGATTTAAATAAGTCAATAAGTCAATAAATTGATTTTTTTTTTTTTTTTTTTGCCTTCTCAAAAGAGGCCTTTGTTTGCCCTTCGCTTTTTTGTCTTGTTAGTCCTTCAATGAATTTGCAAGATGACACCATGCTACTTTTATTTTGTAATTTGTCCTTTTTTTTTTTTTTTTTTTAAGTTGTGAGATTAAAATAGTGTATGTTAATACTTGTGTATAAATATTTATAAATTTAAGCTTAGTTTGGTTTTAGATTTTTGATGAAAAAAGCACAAAAGACAAATTTGGCTACATGAGCCAATAAGACAAAATGTCACATTCAAACCATAATCATTACATTTTTTCTCTCACAAAAGTCAAAAAAATCAAAAAAGCCAAATCAAACGAGGCTAAAAAAGTCCCAACATAAACGAATCAGCTAAAAAAGCCAATGCTAAACAAGGACTTAGTTAGAATTAACTAATTCTTACTACTTAAAATTTTATTAATTTTTAATTTACATTTTAAGTGCCACTTAAATTTTTAAGTGATACAATTTCTAATTATTAAATGGAATTAATTGATATTTGGGGATTTTTTTTAAGGTCCCTAATGTTAACATTTTATAGCATAAAGGACACCCAATATTTTCATAAAGTCTAAGGTCGCTCAATATCAATCCAGAGAAAATTCTACCTAGAGAATTTCTCGGGACTTCCCAAAGAATTTTTCTGTGTTTTTGACCAATTTTCTCTGGTTTGCTCTTGATTTTTTCTGTGTTTTTTTATCAAACCAGAGAAAATTGAACAACCACCATTTTCATTTTGACAAATTTTCTCTATACTGTAAGGCATTCAGACAACAACAACTCAAAGAAAATTGAACAAACACTATTTTCATTTTGACCAATTTTCTCTGGACTGTAAGACATTCAAAACACCAAAACAATGGATATGACAACCCAACACTTAACCAAACTAGTAAATTTCACCAACAATGGTATGAAGTTCATGGCTTGTTTCCTAATGATGATCATATCGTAAATGTTACTCACAAAAAGCTTGAAAGCCTCATAAAATCCAAAAAGGTTGAATTTTCTCTAATTTTACTCACAAAATTCTCTGTGATTTGCTCAAAATTTTCTTTGTGTTTTGACCAATTTTCTTTAGTTTGCTCATAATTTTCTCTGTGTTTTAACCAAACCAGAGAAAATTGTGGTTTTTCATAGAAAAATTTCTAGCAACCTTCAACAAACACATGCGCGCGCGTACACACACACACACACACACACTCACACACATACACAAAAAAAATAAAATAAATAAATAATAATAATAATTGAGGACTGAAAATATTCTTAATCAAATTTATGATTGAATCTAAGTTTTTGTCCTCACTCTTCCACTCAAAACCTCTTTATTTCCACAACTACCTCTTTGGTAGAAGACGTAACGCCCCACTACTTGCTGGCCCAAGTAACATGTGGGTTGACCAACAATACCCAAAAGCTTAAGTCCAAGTTACTTAGTTGCAAGGTAGTAGTGCTTTATATGCCCAAGATCACCATGCAAACTTCTGATGTGGGGCAAGGTGTTACAAACTCCCCCACTTATAAATCCTCGCATCCTCGCGAGGGTCTATAATCAATCAGAATACCACGACAAGCTCGTGGCCCACATGGTTGTGTGCATGGGTTGGCTCTAATACCATTTGTAATGCCCCACTACTTGGTCACAAGCTCACATTATTGAGCTCGGCTCTTCAACTAGATGATTACACCAAAGTACCTTAACTAATTTAATGGCCTTTGTACGTAACATTTTCTCTTTCGAATCCAAGATCTAAACATGCATCTCCTCATACGAAAAATCTTCTCTAATTTGAAACGACTCATAATCAATCATATGCGACTGACTGTACACATATTTCCTTAGCATAGACACGTGAAACACATTATGCATTCTTACTAACCTAAGGGGTAGAGCAACACGGTAGGCAACCTCACCAACCTTCTTCAATACCTCAAATGGTCCAATGTATAATAATTTTATTTCTAACGCCCACTATTTCCTGGCCTAAGTAACCTGCAAGTCAACCAACAATACCCCAAAGCTTAAGTCCAAGTTACTTAGTAGCAAGGTAGTGGTGCTTTATATGCCCAAGATCATCTATGCAAACTTTCGATGTGGGACAGGGTGTTACAAACTCCCCCACTTATAAATCCTCGCATCCTTGTGAGGGTCTATAATCAATTAGAATACCATGACAAGCTCGTGGCCAACCCAGAATAAGTGGCCCACGTGGTTATGTGTATGGGTCGGCTCTGATACCATTTGTAACGCCCCACAACTTGTTGGCCCAGATAACCTATGGGTCGACCCACAATACCCAAAAGCTTAATTCCAAGTTACTTAGTAGCAAAGTAGTGGTGCTTTATATGCCTAAGACCACCATGCAAACTTTTGATGTGGGATAGGGTGTTACAAACTCCCTCACTTATAAATTCTCGTGTCCTTGTGAGAGTCTATAATCAATCAGAATACCACGACAAGCTTGTGGTCCACATGGTTGTGTGCATGGGTTAGCTCTGATACCATTTCTAACACCCATTACTTGCTAGCCCAAGTAACATGTGGGTCGACCAACAATACCCAAAAGCTTAACTCCAAGTTACTCAGTAGCAAGGTAATGGTGGTTTATATGCCTAAGATCACCCACATAAACTTCCGATATGGGACAAGGTGTTACAACAGATAAACAACAATCTGACCTAGATGTTCAGATTTCAAAGTATGTGGTTGAATTGAATTGATGGAGAACTTTATGAAACCCTAGGTTATGGATTATTTGCAAAATAAATCCACAATTGGAAAACTCTAAAAACAAAGGAATATGGGGGAAATGAAGTGGAAAAAGAAACGAAGTGTGAGAATTTGGAATAAAAAATAGTTATTATATACATATTCTACAAAGAAGTGAGTGAAACCTTTGAATTTTGGAGATAGATTTCTTTTTCTTTTTCATTGATGATTTTTTTGAGAGAGAGAGAGACTCCTTAATTCATCACCAATGAGCTTCAAAATACAACCTCATAAATTTCTTTCTACACCCAACTGTGGTCGTCTTTGGTCATCCAGCACTATCGTCGATGGTAGATGATGGTCGTTGGTGTAAAAGAGGTAACGAAGCGAGGTCGAGAGAGGCGAGCCAGCGTGTTTTGACTTTTAAAGTGGGTTTCGAGAGAGAAGATGAAGAAGTGGGAGAGAAGAAGGGAGAAAGAGGAAGGAGATCGGCAACATGATAGTGAGAGAAGCACGACGGCGACAGGTGGTGGCCGGCGGCGATGTGTAGCTTGACTTTTTTCGCCCTCCCCTTTTGGAGGTTTGAAATAAGCCCTACAGTTCGGACTCTTGTGGCTCTGAATCTGGTTTCACAAGTGCAATGCGAAATAGATAATCACCAAAGAGTCCCAATCCGGAAAATCTTTTGGAAAATCGATTTTGAATCAAATTGCAAAAAATTGACTGCTTTGCCAGATACAGAGTCGCCACATAAATATTTTTGGAAAATTTAGGAAACCCATGACTCGTGCCAAAGGCCACGTGTCCATCATCACCAAGATTGTCTCGGCTCGGGAATTTAGGTATGAGAGCGGAAGGTCATGAATGCATTTGAGCACTCCCGCTCGCCTGATCAAAGATCGGCCTCTACTAATCATGACATGATTTTTATCAACATTATATGTTCTTGTTCTGGTTTATTTAGGCTAGCGTTTACTATGTGATGCGCACACACAAGTATAGAATAAATCACAAGAATTGGAACATCTCGAGTCATGCTTTTTTTGAAAATTGTTTCACAAGATGTACCACTTGAAAAAGTGATCATATATAAACATTTACTCGAATTATTCCAATTCAAGCAATAAGCCTCCATCCATAGGTATTCAAGTAGTTATAGCATTTAAGCAATTAGCCTCATGGCAAGCATGCTAAACATGGAAACATTCACATGCATGCAATTATGCTAAAGAAAATAAAAGCTTACCTAGTACTCCAAGCCAAAAGAAAAAATGAGTTAGAAAAATGCGTGATCCTAACTATGCAATTATGACTAATACAACACATGCGATATGGAATTACTAGGCTCGGTTACTAATACGGCATATGAAATAATGAAATAGCATGCGGTCTAAGCATGTATTCAAAGAATGTATTAAACTAACAATGCAGTTAGAATGATGAACCGAACTTCGGTATATGCAATAAAAATGGATGCAAACATGAAGAATGCTAAACGAAACGTGATGTCCCTAAACTAACCATCATAAGCTAGTAAATAAAAGGGAGAACGACGTGGGATTGGAAGACATACACATTATTACATTGCGCTCTCACAAAGGAGAGTCCGAATGAATAACTAGCTAACTAACTAAGCTAAGCTAATTATTACAAAACAAATGAAATAAATAGCTAAACTACTTAACTTATTATTACAACAAATGAAACTAGTCTAGTTAACTAACTAATCACAAAATGAAATTGAATAACTAGTTGAACTAACTAATTAAATACAACACCTTACAAAATTAACTAGCTACAACTAATTAATTACAACAATATTAATTTACAATTATGATAGTTATAACACTAATGAAACAATCAATTACATTTGACAAAATGTGTAAGTGAAGATGGATGAAGGTTGCATGCACAACGCTTGAGAGCTACTCTGCTTGCCCCAGCCACCTCTGTTTCACCTTTAGCCATTGCCTCTATTTTCTGCAAAACTGCACTACTGGCCACACACTAAGGGCCAACCGTGCATCACTGATGGCCGGTCGGGTCTACAGATGGCAGGTCGTGCATCAATTTGGTGCAAAACTCTGTTTATGTGTTCTGAGGTGAACCAGTGCAGACAGAGTGTTCTCAAGCTCTGTTTGTCCCTTTCTTCCTCCTTTGTCATGGGAAAACCTCGAGAGAAGGTTGAAATTGATTCCAAAGCCATCATTAAGCAAAATGATTGCTTGATGATCTTTGATAGAATTTTGGATAAAAATCAATGAAATGCAAAGAATGAGACCACCCTCCCTTTTTGTCATAGTATGAACTCAAAGAGGGAGGTTACAACGCTTCAAGAATCATCAAAATGCCATGGGTTAGCATGTGACGACTCGCGACACAAGTAACTTGGCACAACGTCCTGCCAAGTTGAAGCAATTTAAGCCACTTTCTTTATGTGTGTTGATCCAAGTTTTAAGCTAATTTTATTAAGCCTTGCCATTCTTTAGTCCATTTGCCCATGGTGATGTTAAAGTCCTCTAAACAAGAAGTAATGCCAAACGAGAGGTTCTTTTAAAGCATGAGAGAAAGACTATACCGTTGGCAATGAATCTTCGAAAAGATTAAGCCATTAAGTAGGAGTCTTTCTTACATGTTTTGAGCAACCTCAATCGGTTGAAATCATTCTCAAGCATGAAAGAGATGGATGGTGGATTGATTGTTAAGCTTAGACTCTTAAACATGGAAATAAGCAAAGGGAAGCTTGGAATAACATGCAACAAATTATGTATGCTAACTTATGAGACAACAAATGAACTAAACAAAGCATGAACCAATGTAAAAGGCTTGGACAGCCCTTAGCATATGAATAACAGAGGCTAAAAGTTAATGAAAGTAGCCTAAAAAGATAAACAATAAAGAAAAGAATGAAGGCTAGTAAGGAAGAATAAGGAGGGCTGGCTAACCCCCCCACTTTTGAAACTTCAAAACATGATTTTTGGCCCTTTGAAAACTCTGAAAATTAGTGTAGATATCAAAGAAAAAGGGTGAAAAATGAAGGGTTTGAGCTATAGGTAAAGGTGTAGAAGGAGTAAGCTCTCTCTACCCTTTTGGTAGCTCTTCAAACCCAACCTTAAACACTTCAAATAGACTCAAAACAACACAAAACAGTAAGAATAAAGAAGCAAATGGAAGAAATGAAATCAAGAGAGAAGAAAACAAGCTTATACCTTTCAAGGGGTAAGCTTGTTGTTTGTGATCCAAACTTGGTTTCAATCCAATCTCAAGCTTGAATTATGCTTCTCCAAGATCAACCAAGACTCCAAGGTGGTGAGACAAGGTTGTATATGGAGTATAGAGATGATACAAGGAAGCTAGGTCAGCTCAAAGGTTGCTTGCGATGGAAGAAGGAGGAGGGAGGGGCTCTCAAGGTGTATATAGGCTCTCTAAATTTTGTTCAACCCTCAAAACAATAACACAGCTTCGTTTTTATAGAATTCGAGGTCAAAAGGTGATAAATATCTTCAAAAATGGACAGCTGGAGGACTCCCGCCCAGAATAGTGTTTTTCGCCACCAAGGGTCGGCTGGCTATTTATAGCCACAGCTGGCCATCACTGATGCACGGGCGGGCTTTGATGCCCTTCCCTGTTTTTTGATTCAAACTTAACTCAGAGTGGAAAAAGGTTCAAAAATAAAACTCACAGGTACAAATAAGATAAATATTGAAAATTTGAGGCTACTTCGAGAGCCTGGTTGAATCCGAATCACTGCGAATTCACAATTCAACTTTCATCATCGACTGTATTGAACCAAGCGCCTAAGTCTTGCGGGCAATAAAAAATGGGGTGTCTACACGATGGCAGATCTGGAAGTGACGACAGATGAAGAGAGAGAAAGAGAGATGAGGTTTGATATGAGAGAATTAAATTTTTCTATGATATATGGGTGTAGGGGTTGAGGGACCTTAGACATCACAAAATAATATTGTGGACCCTTTCTATTACTAAAAGTGGAAGAGGGATGTTAGACTAATTTTTCCTTGATTTTTTACTTAATATACTCCATTTGGATGGAGGGATTTTGTGAGAAAAGAAAAGAAACGATGAGAATATGAAGCCTCTTCACTTGTTTGGATGGTTAAGTAGATGAAAAATGATGAGAAATGATGAAAGACGGTGAGAAAATGATTCTCACCAAACCCATGTTTTGTTTCTCACTAAAAGTGCTGAGATTTGGTGAGAAAGAAATTGTGTTTAATGAAAGTTTATTAAAATACCAAAATTACTCTTATGGAAAAATATAGTTTCTTAATATGGAATGTTATTTTGGTAAAATGAAATATAACACTTTACTTTCTTTTCTCTTACTTGCTCTATCCAAACAAAATAGTTGAAAAATCACATTCTCTTTTCTTTTATTCATCCAACCATAATGGTGAGAAATCATAATCATTTTTTTCCCTCACCTTGGTGAGAAGCCACAATCATTTCTTTTCTCACCTTCCCTCACGATCCAAATGGAGTGTAAATTTTAAGTGTAGTTTGATAGAATTGAAAATTAAAAATTAATTAATGCTAATTTTTTTTAAGATAAAAAGTTGTTTAATAAAAATATAAGTGCTGAAATAAAACAAATTATTTGATATAAATAATATTAAATTTAAATTTTATTATTTTAAAATTATATCTTTTAATTTTATATTAGTTCGTTTGGGAAGTGGATTGGTTTTTTGGCTTTTTGGCTATTTTAGCTTGCAGCTAAAAAAGCCTTGTTTGGGATATGTTTTTTTTTTTTTGCTTTTTTGACTTTTTTGCGAGAGAAAAAATATAACGATTATGGGTTGGATGTGACATTTTGTCTTATTAGGCTAAAAAGCCTATTTTGTCTTTTTGTGACTAAAATAGCCCCAAACCTAACCCAACCCAACCCAACCCAAGTTGCCAAACGAAGGCAATAGTGAGTTGATTTTAGTGGTAGTGGAGACAACAATGGTGCCTATAACGTCAATGACAATAGTGGTGTAGATAAAGAGATAGTGGTTGTGGTGATGTTGATGTTGTTGTTGATGATGATGATGATGATGATGATGATGATGAAGGGGTAATATAGTGGTGATGAAAATTGGGTGGCTGCGATGGTATAATAATGGTGGTTATTGTGGAGGTAGAATGATTGTGGTGGTTATGACAATGATGGTAATGATTGTGAATGGTAGGCGGGGTAGGGGGCCAGATTGGATTAGTATGGGTGTGGGTCCCACCTACACCTTGTTTGGTGATGATTTGTGAGGGGCTTAGTAATCCCCCCTCCTGAGAGGATTAGCTTGGCTGGATTTTAGGTAGGATTAGAAAAATAGTGAGTAGATTGTGTCTGTTTTATATAAAAAAAATTATTTATTTTACTAAGTACATCTGTTTATTTTAATTTTTTTTAGTATAGAAATAATTGTTTTATATATTTTATATAAAAATAATTTAACAATCCTATCACTAATCATCTTCAACACTATCATCAAAACAAACACACTTTTATTTAATCCACTCACTGACAATCCCCATATTAACAATCTCTTCACTAACCATCCTCTCACCAATAATCCCATCTAACCTAATCCGCCAAACAAACGTAATCTAAGGCCATGTTTGTTTGGATGGACATGAGATTGGGATTGGACTAATAGTCCAATAAAATTATTAATTTGATGTTTGGTTAAACAATTGAAGTACAGACTAACAATCCATCCGGATATGATATCTCACATATGATGGACTATTTAATCCCACAGAAGGGGGTGGGATATAAATTAGAGGGTTAAGACAAAGTCTGGACTATCCTTATAATCCTAACTCAATCCAAACATATGATAGGATACACAATCCAAAAGGATTTGTAGTCTTAGGAATATTAGTCATGGGAATGCTAATCCAACCTAATCTAATCCGCCCAAACAAACATAACCTAAGTGTTAAGAGTCTATGTTCGATGAAGCACTGTCCCTCAACTTGTCTATGGTTGTTTTTTCACATTGAATAAGTATATACATATGCCAAATAGACAATTCATTTAGGAAAACTACTAGACAAATTAATACATTTCACATTCTATTTTATTTTATTTTTTGTACTAACTGATGTATCATGAAAAAAAAAAAAAAAAAAAATTTAAAACAACATTCACTTTCATAAATGTGATAGGTTCCTTAGTAACTGTTATATTATATAATAAAGAAACTTTGCAATTTAAAGCATCGACTTCCTTTTTTTTTTTAGATGGAGAAAGCTTGAAAGTCAAACTATATACAATTCTAACAATATCTTGCAACACCAATGGATGAAGAGAGGGAGGAACATCCACCATCAAAGCCCGACGAGAAAAGAATAGCTGGTCTAACCAAACCATGAGCAATACTGTCACCTTCCTTACGAACATGAGAGACAAACCATGAGTGAAAGCTACAAAGAGCTTGAGCTACCTCAAGCATGACTTATTTTAATAATGTGATAAGTGTCAGTAATTAAAAATTTTAATATTTTTTGAGAAAGTGTCCTTTTAGCGATTTTTATTTATTTTTTATTTTTTTTCTTTTGCTAAGACAGAACTTGAAAAAGTTTAAAGTGAGTAAATGAGAATAATTTTTTAATTTTTTTTATAAATATTTTTAATAAGTATAGACAATGGAACTGAATTTTTGATTTTTGTATATAATATTTTTGACTTTTTTAATAACTTTTTAATTAAAATGTTCAATTCCCAAATTAACCTTAGTAGTTTGTCTAATATTACTCTCTATTTAGTTTGTGTAATTTTAAAAAGAATATGTCCAACTTGGGAAAGATTGTGATATATTCACCTTTACTATATATAAAAAAAGGGTATTGCTATGGTATTATATATAAATTATGTTATTTGTAAGTTTTTTATTATTAGAAATGGCATAAATCAATACTATGAGAATCATAATTAAAAAAAATTGAGTTATAATTAAATATCACATGAGATATAACTAAATAATTTTAGAATCATAACCAAAAAATAATATCATAATGAAAATCATAATGTGTACTACAACAAAAAAGGGCTTTTACGGCGCGCAATGCTCATCGTAAAAACCCTTCTATGACATGCAGCGGCACGCCATATTATGACCGGTCATGGAAAGTCATTCACTTTCAATGACATGTTTTGTACGCCGTTAAAAACTATTTAATGGCAGATTTTGTGCATCGTTGTTAATTTTTCTATGACATGTTATAGTACGCCATTAAAAACTATTTAATAGCAAATTTTGTGCGTCGTTGTTACTTTTTCTACGACCACTTGTGCACACTGTTAATTGGTGAGACAAATAACGACGCTGATTGCGCACCGTAAAATATGTAATACAACGACTTATTATGCCTGCCGTAGAATATGTCTTTTTTTATTATTATTTTATAAATTCAGCAGGTTCTATTTGATCAATTTTGTACAATCTAACAAATATTACAAGCAAGCATCACAAAACATCAATCAACTACCAAAATATTGTTTGAAACATAAAAAAGAAACCATATCCATAAATTATAAACATTCAACAATTGTCTATACATTTCAAACATTCGAAAACTATATCCTTAAATTCTAAAGTGTACAAATAGTTTAAACCATCCAAAACTATGCATATCTAACTTTCTAAACATATCGACAACTATTAAGAGATTATCTAAAACTATTGACAACAATTTCTATAGCAGTTGTAGCTGCAGCTGTATCAAATCCACTTGCTTCTGGACGAGGGTGCCCAATGTTTCTATTAAGGCACCTAAACCTGCGGCAATAGCTAGAGCAACTAACCTTGTTGCATTTCTTGTCTGCATGACAAAGGAAACTTCACATAAGTACAAAAACCAACGTCTCAGGGACAAAACTATTTCTTGAGGTATTAAGAAATGATCAAGAAATTTTAAAACATCAACAAAACATTGCCAAAATTAATAAGATAATTCAATGGCCCTATGAAGCAATGTCATAATGAAAATTAGCAAAAATTCAAGATCTCAATAGTCTCAACGTATATGTAAATAAAATCCACATAAAGCAAGACCTCTTTTTCATACCTCAAATGAAGTTACCTCTAATGAAGTTACCTCTTTTGTTGCAATGTTTTTAGAGGAAAATGAGTAGGAATCTTCCAACAAACCATTAAGTTTGTACAGGAAAATATAGTTTGCTACTAAATCTAGGCCATAAGAAGCTCAAGAGAAAAAATAAATTTAAAAAGAGGAAGAGGTGGAATTAATCTACTTCAATGCAGCACCTACTTGAGACTCGTATAATTTGTTTAAAGGATCTCTATGTATGAGGTTTAGGTTTGTATAGGTTTTATCCATTACCATTGTAAGCTCCAAATTAAAGAGTCCAAGTCAAATTAGAGTCTATATTATTTACAAGTTTAAGAAGAAACTTTCAATCCATCATAGAAGAAATTCAGGAAAGTTTTAGTAGCTTTACGCACTTTTTGGGATAATGTGATGCAATTCTACCTGAGTACTTAGCAGCAACTACATAAGATAAGGAACTATAGGAATAATATAAGATAACAACATTTCATCAGCTAAATTCTGGAACCAACTTGTACCTGAACTTTTTATATTCTTTCTTCTCTGCTTCTAATGCATCTCCACTTCTTGTCTACCCCTTCTTCTCTGGTTCTTCTCTTTTATTGCTTCTTTAGTTTCTTCTATATCTCAATTTCTCTCTCAAAATTTCCTGTCACGTTTATTTGCACATCACATGTTCGACAAAATTTTTATGAACCACATTTTTAGATCTGGCATCCTTAACCACATTTTCATGAGAAAATGATTTCTAAAGTGTTATTGGTAACAAATCCCAGTGAACCCTTCACAAAGCTGCCACATGACTTTTTTTTTTTTTTTTTAGTGAGTACATGACTCAGTTCTTTAAAGTAACAATTCTATCTCTAAATATATTTCTCATCCACTTAATATGGATATAAGACACCAAATGGTGAAAGAAATTAAAAACAAGAATATACTACATTTTAGATTCCCGTTCAACTGCTATTACAGCAGAAGTCAGATTTTCCAAAATACACTATCACCATCATTACAAACTTCAATCACTTTGTGATCTAGAATTTGGGATTAACCAACGTCCCTATGCAATTTCACAGTGACTTAGTCAAATTATTAATGCAGATCAGATTATTAATGTAACAGAAATTTTCTAAATTCCATTTGAAGTATAGTAAAGACTCCACACTTTTTTTTACCAAAAAAAAAAAAAAAGACTCCACACTTTGACACCAACTCATGAAAACAAACTAAACAATAAGTAAAACTGAAACTAAATAAGTTAAACAAAATAGAGGAGAAAAACATGAGATGGACTACAATAAAAGAATGAATTAGAGGGAGAACCTCAAAAAGCAAATGCACAGTGTGTCTTGATATCAGCATCACGCGCATCCCCATTTTCAAACAAGTTACCAGTTCTAAAGAGTTGTTCAAAGTTCTCCTAACTCAAGTCAATATCATCCATGTTGAAGTCTTTGAAAAAATCATCATTTACAATCCCAGTGCCTTTTCTTCTAGAGGAGCACGACTGCATGTTAAGGGATAGAAATCATATAAAATAAGATTACAGTCAAAGCCTGAAAATTTTAAAGCATGTCTGAACAAATAAAATAAATGCTCAAATATCCATGGCAACATAGGCACATATCCACAACCATGCATCGTGATTCAAAGTATGCATCAAGTTCCATTCATTTTATTTAAGTGGAAATTATGTCGTGCTTGTACTGTGTTATTTATCAAGTTCGATGCATCCCCTTTGTTTCTGTTTCAAACATAACTAAAAACAACACACTGAAACTAAATTTTAATTCTTATCTAATGCAATAGCACAAATATTAATAGTAATAGTAATAAATTTAGTATGGCCATTTGATAGCACACACAAACATTATATATATAAGAATATATAACATATCTCCTGTTTTGTGAAAAACCATTCCCCTGCATGTCTAAGGCTTGCAATAACATGCTATTATTGATGGATTGCCCTTCAAACCATATGATATTGATGAGAATCTGAGGGTTTTAAAGGTATAGATTGTTGGGTTTGTGGAGTCTGATTAGTACTGTAAACTTCATCACGCGATCAAAGATCCAATTAAGGGTATTATAGTTATTTATTAATGTAAATCCTAGACTATATATTGTTGTTTTCACTGCAGCTGCATCGTATTCTTCTTCTCTTTCAGTATAGTAGAACTGGTATTGAACCCCATAAATCTGTGTGCCCATCTTTTCTTATTTGTGATTATTTCTTCTTGCTATTGTTTGTGTGCATGTGTGATTTATTCCACAACATAGAATTGTTTTCTATATTTTAGAAATCATAAGTAGTGAACTTGGCTAGGTTTCTTCTTGCCATTGCCATCCATTCTTTACCTCAATTTCCAACCATATTCTTTTCTTCCATATCAACCATTTACAACTTTTGTGAGAACCCGAATATAAAAATTAAGTAAATAATTAAATAATAATATTATAATCTAAAATATTTTGGTGGTGAATCCTAAAGTGCAAATTAAATATTTGAAGGTCTTTTAAAACCTAAAATAAATTTATGGTGAAAGTATTTAATTTAGAGGCAAGATTTATTACAAAAAAATAGAGAGAGAGAGAAGAGGGTGTGACTTGAACTCTAGACTACAAGGTTAATATATAAGACTCTTACCATTTGAGTTGCATATAACTTATATATATGTTTTGTATATTTATCTATTTATTTGACCTATGTGTGCCCACCACTAGTATAAAATAAAATAAACACAAACCCTACTCTATTATTTGTTCACCACATAGGGAAACAACACAGCAGCCACGGGAGAGGGTTTGAGAGAAAGAATAAAAGAAGAAGATGTTGCAATCAAAGAACTTTTGGGTGTGTTGTGTTGTGTGTGATCATCAAAGGTTAGCCCTCCTAGGTTTTCTTCTCTTCTTTCTTTGTTCTTCATCCTTATTCTATAATTATTTTATTCATTCATGGAGAGGTTGTAGGTTTATGTATTTTGTATATATATGTATACACTGTTAAGAAATCTGAAGAGCTAAATTTATGTGTAAAGAAGGGTGTAATTCTTAGTTCAAAAATTCTGCACAGAATCGCAAACTTTAAAAATCAAGAAACCATATCAAACGGATGAATTTTGAACTGAAATTTTTACAGTAGATCAATTACATATTGAACTGCATATCTGAATTTTTTCATAATTTCTGGGAGTCAAATCCCTATAAATTGAGGTATTCAAATCTGTCCAGGAAACCAGTCCGAAACAGTAAATTCGGGATTGTTGTTCTCTTTGGGTATAAATCCAAAAATTATCAAATTAGTGTCATTAGAACCGGTTATGAGTCTAGTTTCATACGTTTTTGGCCTTGCATTGATTGCTCGTGTATATTAAGAGAACCGTCAATTTCTTTAAAGTGCTGCAGAAAACAACCTGTTTGGATATAATAAATTGTAGATAATTATTTTGATAAGCAAATCAAGTGAAACCAATTGGGTTTGAAACTTAGGATATATTAGATCATATCTGGAGGTTATTTGAATTTTTCGAATACCGTGGAGTGGGTTTTGTAATTTTCAAAGTTAGCGAATAGGTTGGGAAGGCTTGTTTGAAATTCTGTTTTATCTTAAAGTCACAATTAATTAAGTTTTGACCGGAACCCATGTCTTGGGTGATTTTAGACCTTGAAGAACATAAACTTAGGTAATATTTAAGAGTAACGGTGAGTTGGGTTGAGCCGTGTTAGTGCGCTTTAGTTTGGGGTTACTTAGTTCGTATTCTTTAGTATTTTTAAATTAGTAGTGACGTGTAGTTTTCATATTGGTTCAGGGCATTAGTTGGACTTTCACACTCTATTCGAGGATTATATTATTTCATTTTCAGGTGAGTAGTTTCATGCTACGTATTTTTATAAATGTTTTAAGACGTAGCATGAAACTATTTTTATAATAGTTTTCAAATTATTTCTGTTTTATCTTAAAGTCACAATTAAATTGTTGTTTTAAGACTAAACTGTTTTGATAAATTATTATATTATCAATGGAATCAAATTATTTCTGAAACATGTGTAAACTTGGCATACTGTAAACTATTTGTTTTGGTCTCATGTTTATAATGATGAACTACCATGTTTTGCGAAACTGATGTGTATTGATTATTGGGACCATGTGTGTATTTAGTCCAGGGAAATTATTCCACCGTGTGTGGTGACTCTGGCCACTAGGGAACAGATCCGGGTTGGGCCGTGATGACTCTAGTGCTCAACGATTGTAAGGAAAAGACCTTTAAAAACAACTAGGTGACCTTCAATCGGATCGTCTTTGAGAAAAGGCCCAGGTGCCACCCTGAGGATGACTCTTAGTTCGGTATTGGATCCAACGGGGCTTATAGCCTTGAGAACTGTGTGGTAGATTATTTGTTTTTCTTGGTACCCAGAAAATTATTGGTGTTCATGTTATAATCTGTTTTAAGTGGAAAATGTCGTTTATCATGTTCTTGCGAGACATGAGTATTTTAAGTGTTGAACTGTGGAACCTTCTTTTTGAAACAGATTGTATTTACCAAACTGTATGCCAATCTAGTTTCTGTGATATATATCTTATTTTGGAATTGAACCCTGTTTTCAAAACTGTATTTACTATCCATGTTGCTACTCACTGAGCTATCAGCTGACTTAGTTGTTTACCATTTCCAGGTGTTAGAAGGACTTAGAGTCGACTCATGGCGTAGCGGGGACACAATTGCATGGACCTCTAGGACATTTATTTAATTTGTTTTAGGTTGCTTTGTCGAGTTTTGTGCATACATTGTGGTTGGATTTTATTTAGAATTATTTTATTTTGTGGGCGGTTAGTGTTCCCTTTAGTATATATATATTTTTAGGAAGTTGGTTATGACTTGTTTTTCAATTGTGGCATGTCACTGGATTGAGTTTTGATTTATTTATTTCTGGGCTATCATCACATTTATTCTTTGTGGTTTTGGGTTCATGTTTAGGCTTACGTGTGCCTTGGGCTAAGTTCTTGTGGGCCACGACCGGTCATGCCCGGATTTGGGGTGTGACAACTTTACAAGAACACATGAAGGGGAACCATTTTTAGAATTAGTTGTCAAAAAAATCACTTGTCTTTGTAACCAGACGCGGCTTCTATAGCAAGTTGAACAGAATAATCATAGAGTGTTCTATAGCACGGAAGACATCTTCAGCTGACTTGGCAAATGACGCTAGTACCTGCTTCTTTAAGCTACATAAATCAAACTTAGTCATAAAGTGAAATGAGAAGAAAAATCCATAGATGCGTAAACAACTAGGCTATAACATAGTGAAACATGTAATATTTTGACAAATATGTATATTTTGTTTTTTTTGGGTGAATAAGTCATAATATAAAAGACAAAAGAATACAAAAAAACCATAAAAAAAAAACTAAAAAACAAGAAAAGACAACAACAACCATAAAAAAAACCTGAACATGAACCATAGAAAGCCATATGACTAACAAACTAAACAGGAAACTAACCCATCTACAAACAAGGACACCATGTACAACCCACATGAGAAAGCAGAACTCAACTAGGAAAAAATAAAAAACCACAGCCACAAAGCAGCATGATAGCCTAAACAGTAGCTGCACACAACCAGTAGCAGCCCCTTCAGACCAGCTCATGCTGAACCTAAGAAAGACTAGCAGCAGCAAACTCCAAAAAAAAAAAAACAACACATGCTGTACACCAGCACACTGCAGCAGCACACTACAAGCTAACAGAGGAAGCTAGCAATAGGACACCAACAACAAAAACCAACCCCTCAACACAACACTAACAATAGGACACCAACACAGAAACCTCGATCTATTGTACAAAATGCTGTGGCGTCAACAAGCTCAAATAAAATTTCTGCATCCTCGGGTGGTGAAGCACCAAATAACATTCGCTCAAATTTTTTTTTTTGTATCTGAGGGGCGGGCCTTAGTGAACATGGAAGCAACCACAGGATTTGCCACTATGGTGTCCCAACCATTGGCTCCAATTGGCACTCCTGCTGTGAATTCTGATGTACAGGCTGATAAAATGCCTTACTATATCAAGTATGTGCTTTTTAATAGATACTAATTGTTACCCTCCCAAAAAGTACTGCTTGCATACAGTTGGATGCCTAATGTTGATATGTTGTTCTTACAGGTCCCTTCAAACAGGACTACTTCTGTCTTATCTAATGGTGGAAAAACCCTTGCCTAGGCCTAATGTTTGAGACCAAGAACAAAATTCTGGATAATGTTCAAACATGTGTGGGCACTTGGGGTACTGCACACGTTAATCAACAGGTATGTGAAACCATTACTCTTTGCTCAATGGTGAATATCTGTTCCCTCTACTATTATATGTTAAAACACAATTCAAACGTGGGGTAAAGGGACAACTATAACAGATCTGATTGTGGGACACCTGTTGATTGTTGTTCTACAAATATGTGATAGTGGACTTATTAGTTGAGAGTCTTTAGGATTAGTTACCTAGTGGTTGAGAGTTTTTAGGTGTTTTATTATCTATTAATGTAATCTGGTAGCAAAAAATAAGGAAGTAGTGCATTGTGTAGCTAACAGAATAGTCTATTTAAACTCTTTTGAGTGTTTATTTTTAGGCAGGGTCTGCAAATGTAAACACTACAATATTCAATAAATTCTAGTGTTTCTTCCATAATTTTATCTAACATTATAGGGTTGTTGTAGCTGTACTGCTAGCATTAATCGATGTCCTTAGGTTGTTCTTCATTTCCTTCTATATCTACATAAATTGTTCTAACATCTTTTTGTGAAAAATAGGATTGATTACTTTGTATTGTTTTAGTTTCATATAAGTAGGGCTTCCCCTTTTGGTTTATTTTTTGTTGTCTCTGTTTGATGGGGTGCATCTAGCTGTGTTTATAGAGCAATGCCAAGGCAATATTGGAGGACCCCAGTTGTTAGCTACTCTGGTGGCCTTCTTTCTGAAAAGACTAGTTAGTATCATGTGGAATGGTGGTCCTAGCGTTAAAAATTGACCAACCTATGATGATCTTATACTACTATTATTTTTTTGTTGAACTTGAACATAATGTGGTTTGCCGTTTCTTCTAAGTGAGGCCTGATGATGTTAGACAACACTATGATACTTATAATGCTACCTATGGTTAGTTATATGGTGGTTTAACCTATGAACTTGTAAGAATAGGGCTTGTAAAATGTTGTAGAAATAATGTAGTGTTTAGAGGAGAAGTGACTAGAGTTTGGCTTTATTTGAAAGTGAGAGATTGCAGGAATTTCAGAATGCTGTGTGGAAATTTTAGAAAAAAAGTACTTCTGGGTTTTGGAGTCGATTTAAAGTCCAAATTTAGTAAGGAAAGGATTAGCTCATGGAATATAGGCTTTAGAATGAAGCAAAAGAAAGAAACTAAGGTAGGTTTGTGATTGAAATAAAAGAATCTAACAGCAGAGAATTAAAGACAGGAGAAAAGGAAGAAGACAGAGAAAGAGAAGGATCTTATGGGAATCCCACTTTGATTCTTTAGGAATTACTCTCCAAGGTTGGGTTGCATCACAAAATAGCACAATCTTTAATTATCAAAATCCACTCTATTGAGTTGAAGAATAAGTGTTTCTATGTTTAGGTTGCTACGCTCCTACTTCTACTAAGATTAGGATCCCAAAAGTGAAAAACTTGACTTGTAACACAATCCTCGACCCACATTATATACCACATGTGAGTATTAAATGATTTGGTTGACCAAGAACATGGCCTGTGTACTTACTATATCACAGGCCAATTTAAAAGTGACCAGAAATGTAATGACTTGAGAATAAACATAAATACTCAAAATTAGCCCAAATTTGATTACGTAGTATGGTTTGAAGCATGCCCATGTGAAAATCTCCAATTTGTACCTTTACTTATTGTGTTCAACATTAACAATTGTGTTAGAGCCTGATAGGTGTACACATGTTCTTCAGGACAGTTTGTTCATCTGGGGTAATGAGTTTTGGCTGATTTTACACTACCTCTTTGTCTGTGTCCTACTCCTGTTGTTCTTTCCTTTTTCATTTCCTCTTCATGTTTGAAAAGTTTGGAATGGGGAAGCAAAATGATTTAAAATGGGTTTTTAAATCTCAACTTTAGTATATAGAGAACATACAAGCACATGCGTCACATTTTATCACAACATATTGGAATAGCAGGTCTATAGTTCAAAATCAGAATTTGAAATGAATCACAATTTTCAGTTTAGCACACTAGAGGACTAACAGACCCCAGACTGAATCCAGTTTTCTAAATAATCCGTTGCAGCCATTTCCTGTAATCAAAAAATGACAAAGTCTGACAACTGCATCCATCACTGACTTACACCTCATTTGTTCTACAAACGTGAACAAATGCTAAGGGAACATCTAAAAAGTTGCAAAGGAGACTTACAATTGAGGAAAACAACCAAGTATAGAAGTTCAGGATACATCACAGAGGCGTACATCACAGAGGTGGCCCAAAGCCAAACAGCATATTCGTCATCATCTAATTGAGGGTAGTTCTTAATAACACACAAAATCAAAAGAGGAAAAAAAAAAAAATTCAATCAAGAAACTCATGTACATAACTAGATGATCTGTTTGGCCCCCAAGAAAACACTCTGTTTGGTAGCCAAGAAAAGAATCTAAACAACCCAGAAAATGTACCTATGTTCTTCTTTTGTCCACGGAGTTCCTTTCTTCCTCTCGACCTCGCTGTGCTTTGTCTTTGCTGACGACCCAAACGAGGTCTGACTCCTCTTCGACTAGGTCTTCCACCTGAGCGACGACTCGTCAGAATAACTCTGCAACTCGACTCGGCCTGACTCTATCTTGTTCACAAATCTGAGAGAGAGAGAGAGAGAGAGAGAGAGAGAGAGAGAGAGAGAGAGAGAAAGAGAGAGAGAAGAGAAGAGTATGAGTGTGTACCTTCCCTTATCTTCCTCCCTGTGCCCGATGCTATTAAGTGGAGTTGTTAACGTCGTTTTGCTAATTGAAGCCGCAAAGAGACGAGTTAGAAAATGGAAGTGAGCAAAGAGATAATGAGGGAAACGGCGATGGATGCCGTTGTCGAGCCAGTTGTCGTACCGGCAATGGATTCCTTTCGAACCAGTATCTGATGATTAGAATCTATTAGAAGCCCAAACAGTTGATGTATATTTTTTTTTTTGCTAAATATTTTATTTATTTATTTATTTGCTGAATTGGCGCCAGAAATTTTATTTTCGCACTTCTTTGTTTTTGATCAAACAATTTACGACATACATTGTTCGTCGTAAAAATTGCAATACTTTTAACGGAAGGTGTTGTGTGCGTCGTAAAAAGGAAGTACTTTTAACGGTGGGTGTTGTGTGCGTTGTAAAAAGTATTCACTTTTCACGGCTGGCGTATGTGCGTCATGTATAATTGATGTATTAACAACACGTCATATGTACGTCGTTGAAAGTTTTATTATTTACAACATGCATTGCAAGTTGTAAAAAAATCATCGTTATTACCATTCACGGCCTACGCAATAGATACGCCGTGGTTGGAAAAGTATTTACAACATGCACAAAAAACAAGTCGTAAAAGTGAGAAACTATGGCGTGCATTTATTTTATGCCATTGATGTGGTGCCGTAAAAAGTCAATTTTGTTGTAGTATAATTAATAAAATAAAAAATCATAACTAAGAGTGTATATGGTATATATCTCAAATATAATTTTCCTTTTATTTTTTTTTCTATTTACTTTGACCATGGGTAGCTTTTTTTAATTTTTTTTTTATTTTAAGATTGGACCACGTGATGTGAACATCTTGAGACATTTTTGTTCAGCTTCCTTCCACCGACACTTTTAATTATTATTATTATTATTATATTATATTATATTAGATTTTTTTTAATAAGGCAACTAGGCATATAAAAGGAACACTTTTGCCACTGGTGTTAGGAAGTACACATCATAGAGAGAGAGAGAGAGAGAGAGAGGCGTAGATAGTCGATGGCCGCGAATGAAAATATCCTCTAGATAGAAAATCATACGGATGATGATATGATCCGTGACTTTCCTCTCGATTTCAAATCATATGTGAAGAACCACCAATTGCTCTGCCAGCGCGGAGGCTATTGGATTGGCCAGGTTTTTTTAAGTTGCGAACGTCTTCCTCCTCCCCATCTCTTCTCCGGTTAGTTTCTCTCTCACCTCATATTACTTAGTTAGCTTTCACTCCAATTATTCTCTATTTAACCAGTGTCTTATTGAAACACTTACTATTAATTTTCTTTTTATTTTTCTTTTTTTTATAAAAAAAATTAATTTAATTTTTGTTAGTTTTGTCTCTGAGAAAATCCCAACTCCGGTTGTCAGTGTTAAAATATAGGGAAACTATCAAATAGGTGACACAAAAAAAAAAAAAAAAAGAAAAAAAAAGAAGGCAATATATAGCATTTCTAACTTGTGCTTAGTAGTTAGATTAGATTTAGTAGATTTCCACTTTCTTTTCTTGTTGCTTACCTTATTCTTACTTTAGCTCGTATTTTTTATTTTTTTTATTTTTTTGGCTTGGAAATTTGGAAAATCGTACAGAGAAGATAATCGATGGAACCCTGATTGCTCCTCCTATTCCAAAGTTTATGGTGAAGATAAAATCCTACTTTAAAATTATATTATTTGTCTGGCCCGATACCCAATTTCTTATACAGTTTTGGAAATTCATAGAAATTGAGGGCAAGCGTTTACTTACAACTCGACACCAACCTTTCGGTTTTAACGGCATCCATGAAGGACTTTGTTCGTATAGGTTGATGTCTTTGGGTTCTGAATTTGATATGGATGGGGTGAGTGAGGAACATCTTGGCCTCCATGGCTGTGTGTTCCACCATTAATAGCGGGAGTCTACTCCAAATGTGCAGTATTACTCTTGCAAAAAGTATCCACAGAGCGCTCATGCTATCAGTTGCAATATTAAGCAATCTCTGGCTGTACCATTGTTTGAACATTCTAGGCCATGCTGTATTGGTGTATTTGAGATGGTGTTGACGAATGAAATAAATATAACTTCGCGTAGTTACACTTATGAACGTATATTGAGGTTTGTTCCCTAACAGTCCCATTTTTACGTTCTCTTCTTTACTTTTGTTTATTTATTTATTTATTTATTTATTTTTTATGCCTATCCATTGATTGTTAATTTTAATTTTCAATGATGGTTTCCTTTTCTTTTTCTTATTTCTTTTGTTGATGGAGCTCAAATTATTGTACAAGATGGTTCCATTTTACTGGACAATCTTTTTAACGATTTGTTAATCTTACCCTTTCATTAATTTTATTGTGTAAATCATTTAACATGGAGTTCGACAACAATTCTCATGCATGTATTGAGCTTTTTATTCTGATATCATATCATTGACATTAATCACTTGAGTAAATTATATTGATCTTTGGTGAGGAAAATTGATAATTTCATTATGATGCACAGGGGCCAACAAAAAATATGTCTTATTGTTAGCTTAGTTAACCTTATCATTAATGTAAGGAAAATTGATGTAGTTATAACAAAAATATAAGAATTACTACCTCTCAAGGGAGGCAAGTAGAATTTACCTAATTGTTTATAGTAGCCCCATTTACTAGGCAATACAGATTTTGCTCAAAGTGCTGGACCAAATGAAATACTCCATGTTAGGGTAAGGTGCGCCTGTCCAAAACAATGAAGCTGATTTTGGACAATTATACAATACCTTGGTGCAACCTAAGTTGGTCGGTTTAATTGCCTCAACTGTGCTGATTTTTTCATTTACTGTATACAATGTGTTGGTATTACTATTTATAAATCAACTTATTTACTTAAAAAAGATTGACTATAATTTTAAATTATAATTTGTTTGATTTATTCAGTTTATTTGACCCCAAAAAAGAAGGGAAAAAAAAAACTTGAATAAGTTTGGCTAAAAGAGTCTCATTTCTTTTGTCCTAATTACTAGGAAAAACATTATGTGGCAGTTTATTTAATCAAACAGATTCAATTTTTTTCACAAATTATCAAATGTTGTACCAAATAAATTTATAATTTATTTTAATTATTTGTACCAAATAAATTTGGAGATCCGAGGATTGCTTTGGTTCCGTTATTGACAACAATGAAGCAGCATTGTAAAAGTTTTAAGGTTGATTCTGGAGAAGAACTAGGAGAAGAGTTATCTATTGAAGTTCTTGATTTTTTAGAGGATGGTAAACTTTATTCTTTTCCAATACCCCAAACTGCAAGAACTCCAAATATGATGGATAATGGAAAAGAGATGGTGTGGCTAGATGCTAGAATTCCAATTAGCTTGGAGGAGGATGGAAAACTTAATTATTTTAGAAAACCCCAAACTGCAAGATCTCCAAATAGAATGGAGAATGGAGAAAAGATGGTGTTTATAGATTTATCCTATCAACAATTACCGGAAGTGGATGCTACAGACACTGGAAACAATGTTGTTAGTAACACAGAAGAAAACAACATTGCTGTTACTTCTGTACAACAAAATTGCATAATTAACTTGTCCCAGAGGCTACAAAGAAAAGCTGGAATTTCGATTAGCTTGGACGATGCCATGAAAGAGCTCGCAGCAGCCCAATCTACGAATGATCGCTCAAAACCTAATTTTCGAATTCAGAAACATGCTCCTTGGTCAGTTTGTACTAAAGCAGCAGGAACCCTTATTGGCGGTGATGTGGAAGATAATATGTCAGTTGCATCTCCCCTGATATTCATAATCATGAATTGTGCCAGTTATCCCATGTTACATGTGGTGCTGTTGCTGCTGCTGAGACTGCCTTCACTGCTACTAGAATTTGTTTATGAAAATGTGTGTATCCTCTGATTTGTATATTTACATGGTTGGTCCATCAGCATTTTCAAGGCCAGTTAGCAGCCAGCTTCAAATATGCCTTCCCACCTCCATTTTATCAATTTTTGAAGAACTATCTAATATGCAGAGGACACTCTAAATGTGATACAGAATGCCCAAATTGTCTATATTCAAGTTTCAAAATATACATAACAATTTAGCAACAAGTGGTTTTATCCATGGAAAAGAAATTTCTCTCTCTCTATATATATGTATGTATGTATGTATGTATGTATTTATGTATGTATGTATGTATATGTGTGTATACTAGAAAGGTGGCATTTTTGTGCGTGAGCTTCACTAAATTTTGTTGGAGAATTATTTAGAAAATTATGTGTGTTTTATTAAGTAGAGGAAATGTAAATAAGAAAAAATATTTTAGCCTCTTCAAGTCTACTAGACGGAAGTCATATTGTAACTTGATTTAAAATGTAAGAGGTTGATTGTTATTAAATAAAAGTGAAGGGATTAAAATGAAATTGTTCATAAAACCAGGAAAAACAATCAAAAATTGATAGAATTTTAGATATAGAGTGTAGATTTAATCTTGTTGTAGGATCACTCCATAAATGCATTTTGGTCTTAGATTTTAAATTGTAGATAATTTTGTTTTGGGTATGTAGAGCTACTATTTCGTGAGAATATAAGAGTGTTAAATGTAATTTAGACTACACTGAGTGAGAATGTAAGAGTGCTCAACGTAATTTAGATTGCGCTGAATTCTAATGTCTAGAATAAAATTTAATCATTTGCAATTGTAGTCATTTGTAAATGTCACTTACATTGTATTTGAATATTGAATTTTTAACTTTTGTTTCTTTTACTTTTTCTTTTTTTCCCAAATTTAAGATTAAAACAATACCATGCCCTAAGATTAAGAATTTTTTACAATCTAACTGAAAATTTTGAATTATATTATACAATCAATTAAGTAAACAACATGCAGTACATAAAATTCATGCAAACTTGTAACAAGCATACAAGATACAAACCTCGAATTGTCTTTTAAATGCAGACTAGAGAGTTCTATATGCAGCTGATAGATGGATATTAAGTACAGATTTATGATGGGCAATTAGTAATTGGCTAACTCGACATTGTGATTGTATTCATCCCTTATGATATTGAATTGCCAATGTAATTTTGCAAGTCCTCTTCGCAAGCTATGAAAATCCAATCATTGTCCTCATCTTGATACCTGACACGGTAAGTTCCACCCTATAGGTTCAGCCTCTTTGCCACTTGCTGTTGAAACTCTACCATTCCCGACGACACAACGAGCTGCAATTTAATAAAATCATCTCCATATTTTACATTTATGGTCACAATACTTGTGTCTTGCGCTGCTGTAAAATGTGGCTTCGTATGAGAAGTAGTAGCCATGTCTTGCATGTGAGGTGGATCAAAAATTGGAGGATGACTAGATTCTAGGATTTGTTCCTGAACACCACCTTGGACAAGTTTATTGGAAAGCAATTGGTTATCCTTGCTTCTCTTGCGAGGTGACCACCAGGTGATATTATATTCTCTGGAATCACGCTTCACAGTGGATCAGCTAACTGCAAACCGAAAAATCCAAATTCAGATAAGAAAAATACATTGTTTACTATTACCAAAAGTATATGACATGTAACGCCCCAAAAATTGGGCAGGGTATATCTATTTATGCTACAAAACCCACCTGGTAGACAAACACATATGAATAGCTAACTATTTCATACTTCCATTTCCATTAAATCCCAAACACCAAATACATGCTATTCACTTCTCAATGCCCCAGTTCTAATCCCAAGCATACATTTTACAACAAGTATGAAATGGAAGCCAACCAGCTAATAAGTGCCCTACAGGCTTAAAAATTTATCCAAGAACATTCTTGGTTACACAAAATAGAGTTTCAACTCAACGCAAATACAACCTTGGGCTTACATTCAACAAATAACAATAAAACAAAAATGAAGCCTCAGCTCCGAGTCCTCCCAAGTCACTGCCATGGCGGAGGCATAGCACCTGTACCTGAAATGGTTTCCCTTATAGGGTGAGCCACAGTCCAGTAGAGATATACTACACAACATATGAACCATGACAAGACTAAAGAGGAGTATGCTCATGCCATGCTCATGATAAAACAATTTATCTCTCTTTTCATAAAGCATGCAATGCTGAGATGCAACAACAGATATAAAACCATTTCTATTTTAAACCATATTTGTTACATGAATACAGGCTCTGTGAATCTCTAGGTGAGTGTCTGCAAGTAGGCCCTAATGCACTACCACTGTGATTTTTACCAGTAAACTGGAAGGCTCGACACCTAACTGCGCGGTTCCACACCCCCTACCTAGATTCACTAAGTATTCATCTTTTCGCAAACAGATACATTTACAAACATTTCTCAAAAATAGATACATTTCCAATGAAATGAATGTAATGCAATGTGCAATCCAACAAATGAGAAATATGGTTCAATTTACCTAAGTCCCATGCCTTTCTACAACAATCATGGCTATCCTCCACCGATAACCCAAAATAGATATTTCTAAACAGATATTTAAACAATTAAATTTCAAAATTTTTTGATAAACACAATCTATTCCACATCTCATCAAATATGAACAACTACACTAGTTTTCATATCACAATCACATCTGGTAACCTCTCAAGGTCCATTTCTAACCGTGCCAGTTTTATTCCAACAGATACATTGAATAAAATAATACCATTAATGCCCAAGAAAACATCATTTACTTTCCAAACTCATTCTCCAAGTATTATTCAACTATGACATGCTATTTTGATCAAAAGCCCCAAAAGTTAAACATAATTCGTTTGTTTTCTTTAAAAATGCTCTTTTGGTCACAAACCGGTAAAAATTTCAAAACCGATCAAGTTGAAGTCCGTTTTTGTTCAAATTTAAAACACAGCTCTTTCATAACCTTAAAAACATATTCCAAGTTTACACTTTCGCAATTTGGGCATCAACTCTTTATTTTTCTCAAAATTTCTCTTTTAAGCAAATAAATCACAATTTTTTCAAAAATTCCAATTAAATTATATATAATTCTAAGCTCCATATAATCAAGAAAAAGTGCATAAATAAGTGTAGGAAAAATCCCTACCTCAAGCTAGAAGAGGAAACAAGCGAAAACCCCAATTTTTGACTTTGTTGGATTTCAATCTCCACTGGTTAAAACATTGCTCTCACCAAGCTCTTCACTTTGATCTTAAGAACTATGGTTTAAAACCTAATACATTTTGGTGGATCATAGCTTTTGTGTGATAAATGTTTAAAGGAAAAAAAAAATGAAAGAGAGAGTCAGCCGAGAGAGAGAGAGAGAGAGAGAGAGAGAGAGAGAGAGAGAGATGGAACAAGGAAGATGATAAGTTCTTTGCCAAACAAAGAAAATAAGTGGAAATGAAAAGGGGGAGGGCAACCCCCATGTGGGCTTGCTCTTCTATCATCATTATTATTTTATTATATATATATATATATATATCCATTCAAGTATATTTTCACAACATCATAATATTTTGTAACATAAATGATAAAATGATATAATATTTTCTCACCACAAAATATATTTCGTTTAATAGTGCACATCATAAAATCAACTATCAAATATTTATTATAATCCTATATAATAAATAATAACAACTCTTAAGGTGGTTACTACCAATCACATTTTAAAAATACCAAACAGTTAAATGTGAGTCACTAAACAAACTCAATTTAAATTAAATCTAAGTCATGGGTCTCACCCATAAGTCAAATATGGTCCAATTATATATCAAAATAGACCCAACAAATTTATCTCAAATCATGGTCCGAACACCCAAAATTCAATTTTAAATTCTACTATAAATTAAACTAAATACCAATCAGTCTGTCAATTTTCATAAAATAAATACTCTTCATTAAATTTTGAAAGTTTTATCCAACATGCTAAACTCATATGGGAACAACATATAAAAATTTCATAATTTTCTGAAATCGGGAACTATTTTTAAAAAAATACAAAATCGAACTGTTTTTGCACAGAATTTGCACGACAAT
The DNA here is from genome assembly GCF_055761805.1 of Camellia sinensis. Lineage (NCBI taxonomy): Eukaryota > Viridiplantae > Streptophyta > Magnoliopsida > Ericales > Theaceae > Camellia > Camellia sinensis. The sequence continues at coordinate 67,915,706 of NC_138961.1, read as the reverse complement.
CAAATTCAAAAATTTGCTCAATTAAATTATGCGCTGGCTATTTATTTTTTTTTTTTAAAAAATTGGGTCATTACATGACATTTCCCAAGGATGTAGCTAGGAATGGTTTTTCCCAAGTATGTAAGCTTATTGGCAAGGCTTTCTGCAGCATCTTTAAGTTTCATTCCAAAATGTTGCTGGGGATCGTCCGAGATAATTGGAATTCCAGCTTTTCTTTGTAGCCTCTGGGACAAGTTAATTATGCAATTTTGCTGTACAAAAGTAACAACAATGTTGTTTTCTTCTGTGTTACTAACAACATTGTTTCCAGTGTCTATAGCATCCACTTTTGGTAATTGTTGATCGGATAAATCTATAAACACCATCTCTTCTCTCTTCTCTATTCTCCATTCTATTTGGAGATCTTGCAGTTTGGGGGCTTTTTAAAAGAATCAAGGTTTCCATCCTCCTCCAAGCTAATTGGAATTCCAGCATCTAGCCACACCATCTCTTCTCCATTATCCATCCTATTTGGAGTTCTTGCAGTTTGGGGCATTGGAAAAGAATAAAGTTTACTAGCCTCTGAAAAATCAAGAACTTCAATAGATAACTCTTCTCCTAGTTCTTCTCCAGAAGCAACCTTAAAACTTTTACAATGCTGCTTCATTGTTGTCAATATCGAAACCAAAGCAATCCTCGGATCTCTACCTTCAATGTAGTTTGGGGACAACAAGAATTCTAGCATGTAAACATTGTCTTCAATATAACCACTCAGCAAGCAAATTGCAAAAGAACCCGTAAGTCCATACCTGCATGCATAGTGTGCCAAAGGGTACTCAGTTATGGTAAATTGAGTAACATCTTTGCAGAAGACCAAATTTTGGGACAAAACTGCTCTCCCACCAACCCCCTGCCCTTTTCGTATGCAATGTTTAGCACATTCATCTAAAAACTCAAGCTTTTGTCTCCCTGTTCCATAGGTTCTACCAATTGTGAACACAACATTGCAAAGCCTACACGAGGCCCAAGTCTGAGCCAAAGGTAGGCAATGAGTGCTACACACCACTTTTAGCATCTTCTTGATTTCTTGAAGAGTTTTATCCTTGTCCAGATAAATATTGTTCACCAATACATATTCGCCACTTACTTTTGTATCATACCAATGGATACATTTTGAACTTGTCAAACCATGATCCCGCAGGTAGCTGAAATTATATAATTGAAGAATGTTGATAGATTTAAACTGAAAGATATTTGCAAGAATCAAGTATTATCACTTATAAGTTGTCTTCTATGACTATTGCCTTTTACATTATTAGCTAAAAATAATTAAAATAAATTATAAATTTATTTGGTACAACTTTTGATAATTTGTGAAAAAAATTGAATCTGTTTGATTAAATAAACTGTCACATAATGTTTTTCCTAGTAATTAGGACAAAAGAAATGAGACTCTTTTAGCCAAACTTATTCAAGTTTTTTTTTTCCCTTCTTTTTTGGGGTCAAATAAACTGAATAAATCAAATAAATTATAATTTAAAATTATAGCCAAACATTATTAGTCAATCTTTTTTAAGTAAATAAGTTGATTTATAAATAATAATGCCAACACATTGTATACATTAAATGAAAAAATCAGCACCGTTGAGGCAATTAAACCGACCAACTTAGGTTGTACCAAGGTATTGTATAATTGTCCAAAATTAGATTCATTGTTTTGGATAGACGCTTCTTACCCTGGCATGTAGTATTTCATTTGGTCCAACACTTTGAGCAAAAATCTGTATTGCCTAGTAAATGGGGCTACTATAAACAATTAGGTAAATTCTACTTGCCTCCCTTGAGAGGTAGTAATTCTTATATTTTTGTTATAACTACATCAATTTTCCTTACATTAATGATAAGGTTAACTAAGCTAACAATAATACATATTTTTTGTTGGCCCCTGCGCATCATAATGAAATTATCAATTTTCCTCACCAGAGATCAATATAATTTACTCAAATGATTAATGTCAATGATATGATATCAGAATAAAAAGCTCAATACGTGCATAAGAATTGTTGTCGAACTCCATGTTAAATGATTTACACAACAAAATTAATGAAAGGGTAAGAGTTACAAATCGTTGAAAAGATTGGCCAGTAAAATGAAACCAACTAGTAAAATAATTTGAGCTCCCTCAACAAAAGAAATAAGAAAAAGAAAAGGAAACCATCATTGAAAATTAAAATTAACAATCAATGGATAGGCATATAAAAATAAAATAAATAAATAAATAAATAAACAAAAGTAAAGAAGAGAACGTAAAAATGGGACTGTTAGGGGACAAACCTCAATATACGTTCATAAGTGTAACTACGTGAAGTTATATTTATTTCATTTGTCAACACTATCTCAATACACCAATATAGCACGGCCTAGAATGTTCAAACAATGGTACAACTAGAGATCGCTTAATATTGCAACTGATAGCACGATCACGCCGTGGATACTCTTTGCAAGAGTAATACTCCACATTTGGAGTAGAGTCCTGCTATTGATGGCGGAACACACGGCCATGGAGGCCAAGATGTTCCTTACTCACCCCATCCACATCAAATTCAGGACCTAAAGACATCAACCTATACGAACAAAGTCCTTCATGGATGCCGTTAAAACCGAAAGGTTGGTGTCGAGTTGTAAGTAAACGCTTGCCCTCAATTTCTATGACTTTCCAAAACTGTATAAGAAATTGGGTATTGGGCCAGACAAATAATATAATTTTAAAGTATGATTTTATCTTCTCCATAAACTCTGGAATAGGAGGAGCAATCAGGGTTCCATCGATAATCTTCTCTGTACGATTTTGCAAATTTCCAAGCCAAAAAAAAAATAAAAAATAAAAAATACAAGGCAAAGTAAGAATAAGGTAAGCAACAAGAAAAGAAAGTGGAAATCTACTAAATCTAATCTAACTACTAAGAACATGTTAGAAATGCTATATATTACCCCTTTTTTTTTGTGTCACCTTTTTGGTATTTTCGCTATATTTTAACACTAACAACCGAAGTTGGGATTTTCTCAGAGATAAAACTAACAAAAATTAAATTAAATTTTTTAATAAAAAAAAGAAAAAGAAAAAGAAAATTAATAGTGAGTGTTTCAATAAGACATTGGTTAAATAGAGTGTAATTGGAGTGAAAGCGAACCAGTAAGTAATATGAGATGAGAGAGAAACTAACCAGAGAAGAGATGGGGAGGAGGAGGACGTTTACAACTCAAAAAAACCGAGCCAATCCCATAGCCTCTGCGCTGGCAGAGAAATAGATGGTTCTTCACATATGATTTGAAATCGGGAGGAAAGTCACAGATCATATCATCATCTGTACGATTTTTTGGCTGGAGGAAATTTTCATTCTCGGCCATCGATTATCTACGCCTCTCTCTCTCTCTCTCTCTCTCTCTCTCTCTCGCTCTCTGTGTGCTGTGTACTTCCCAACACCAGTGGCAAAAGTGTTCCTTTTATATGCCTAGTTGCCTCATTAAAAAAATATAATATAATATAGTAATAGTAAAATAATAAAATTAAAAGTGTAGGTGGAAGGAAACTGAACAGAAAAGTCTCAAGAGGTTCACGTCATGTGGTCCAATCTTAAAAAAAAAAAAAAAAAAAAAGCTACCCATGGTCAAAGTAAATAGAAAAAACAAATAAAAGGAATATTATATTTGAGATATATACCATACACTCTTAGTTATGATTTTTATATTTTTTATTATGATTTATTATTTTATTAATTATACTACAACAAAACTGACTTTTTACGGCACCACATCAATGGCATACAATAAATGCACGCCATAGTTTCTCACTTTTATGACTTGCTTTTTTTGCACGTCGTAAATATTTTTCCAACCATGGCATGTCTATTGTGTAGGCCGTGAATGGTAATAACGATAATTTTTTTACGAATTGCAATGCACGTTGTAAATAATAAAACTTTCAACGACGTGCATATGGCGTGTCGTTAATACATCAATTATACATGACGCACATACGCCAGCCGTGAAAAATTAATACTTTTCACCGCGCACGCAACACCCGCTGTTAAAAGTGCTACCTTTTTACGATACACACAATGCCTGCCGTTAAAAGTATTGTAGTTTTTACGACGGACAATGTATGTCATAAATTGTATGATCAAAAACAAAGAAGCGCCAAAATAAAATTTCTAGCGCCAATTCACCAAAAAAAAAAAAAAAAAACAAAAAACAAAAAAAAATTGGCAAAAGAAAATATACATCAACTGTTTGGGCTTCTAATAGATTCTAATCATCAGAGATTTGTTCGAAGGGGATCCATCGCCGGTACGATAACTGGCTCGATAGCGGCATGCATCGCTGTTTCTCTCATCATCTCTTTGCTCACTTCCATTTTCTAACTCGTCTATTTGCGGCTTCGATTAGCAAAACGACGTTAATGTAGCTTGACTTTTTCGTGCCCCCTTTCGGAAGCTCGAAAAAAGCCCTACAGTTCGGACTCCCGCGGTTCTGAATCAAATCTCACAAGTGCAATGTGAAATTGATAAACACCAAAGCGTCCAAATCCGAAAAATCTTTTGGAATCAATTTTTGAATAAAAGATGCCAAAATTGGACTGCTTTGCCAGAGACAGAGTCGCCACCTAAATATTTTATTTTTGGAGAAATTTAGAAAACCCATGACTCGTGCCAAAGGCCACGTGTTCGTCATCACCAAAGTTGTCTCGGCTCAGGAACTTAGGTACGAGAGGGGAAGGTCATGAACTGAGCATCCCCACTCGCCCAATCAAAGATCGGCCTCTACTAATCATGATATGACTTTTATGAATATTATATGCTCTTGTTTTGGTTATTTAAGCTAGCATTACTATGTGATGCGCACAAACAAGTATGGATTAAAATTGCAAGAATTGGAACAACTCAATTTCATGTTTGTTTTAAAAAAAAAAAGGGTTTGACTTTGCCATTTCAAGTGGGCTTAAAGTTTGCGAATTTGCTACTCAACAAAGTGGGCTTAAATGTCACGCCCCAAATTTTAATAACTCGAAAACATTACCAAAGCCTTTAGATTAGGTCCATTTTTTTTTAAACATCCATTACCCTTGAGTATTAGAAATACAATGATACATGTTCTCTCTCTCTCTCTCTCAATGAATATTACAATGACAACAATACATGCCAATCTCCTACTGAGAAGTTACAAATAAATAAATACAAATATCAATATACAACAATTACTTTCTTCACATCCACACCGAGATTATACACATAGACTTATGGACTTCGTAACTCTTCAACTATAGAATCCACACTTTCTCCCTGTAAAAAGATAAAAATAATAGGGGTGAGCACTAATGCCCAGTAGGAATCTCATAGTTCTAAATCAATAGCCAACACACAGATAGAAATGATCATGCATGCAGGGTGATACCATATAGTAGGGTGACATTTTATAATTTCAAAATATCATAAGTAAAGTACCTTTTTCTCAAAAACAATTTAAATACTTTTAAGAAAAACCTTCAGCCTTTCAAAATCATCCCTTAACTTTAGAAAACCATAGATCCTTGAGAAACAACCATATTTAAGAAACAACATCATTTAAAAGTTATTAACCAATTCCCAAAACATTTCTCATTTAGTTTCCATTTTTAGTGTTCCTTTTTTTCTTTCATTCTTCATTTCCACTCATTATTTTTATTTAGAACCCCACAACTTCAAGTTCAAGTTCCATTTTTAATTCATTAACAATTCTCTTATACTCAATTCACACCGTTATTTACACTCTCAAATTTCATTCCAAGGTAGGACAAGATTGACAAGCCCCTTTCAATTCAGTCTCTTATTCATTTACAGAACAATACTTATAATTTACCTTCATTCTCATAACTAATTCACTAAGTTCACCATCACCAATCCATAATCAAATTGCCAATTCAGTTTCCATTCTTTCAATTAATTTCATATCAAATACCAGATCCAATCACAAGTCATCTCCATAAGTCACACACTTTACCGGTCACAAGCCGGAAGGAATCCTAAACCTCACGCTTTACCGGTCACAAGCCGGAAGGAACGCAGAACCACAACATACCACACGCTTTACTGGGCGCTACTCTGGAAGGAGGGCAGAACCTATCTCAAGCGCCACGCTTTGCCGGCTCAACATACGGCGCGAAACGGACCCCAAGATAACATCACAATCCATCATTACAATTAGTGAGCAATGCCAACACATCTTCCATTATTTCCATAACACATTAGTTCAATACACACCCACCATATATTAAAATTCCATTCATTATTTTGTCATACAAAAATATAACAACACATCCATAGAGGCAAAGATTCATCTTTAAGGTGTTCACAATTATTTGGTTCAAACAATTTCTTTACTTTTCCACATTATTATCGTGTCTTCAAATTCAATTTTTAAAACAATCCCCCGCATTTACCGGCTATGATACAGATGGTCGCGGGCGCCGAAAAACTATTTTTCAACTCCCCACGCGGGTACCAACCACAACACAACCCAACAAAACTCAACTCAATGCAACACAATTCAATTCCACACAACAAGATTCAACACAACTCTTTCAACATAAGCTCATACCATCCATGACATTAATAATTTCCTTTCCCCCAAGTTTAGTTCACATTATAACAAAATTTAAGACATCAACTTTATGAGTTCAATCGCATCTTTTACATAAATTTCTCAAATTCTTTAAAATTTCAATTAAACATGTACATGTGTAATTTAACACCTCAATTTCATGATTCTACTATCAATTGAAGCAAAACGATTAACCATCTTCATGAGCCAAACTAGGGTTTTTAAGAGAAGTTAAAGCTTTTCACAAAAACACATTTTATTCCAACCCTTCTATTATTTTTACACCCAAACTCATGACCTAAGAACACAACCTAACAAATAAACCCAACTCTCCTCAAACCCTAATCCCGAATCTCGTGATTCATGACAATATGCATAAAAATATAAAATTTTATATTTATATAAAGAAAATAGTACAAATCTATCCATAAACGAGGGTATTGAAAGAGACCTAGAAACCCCTACCTCTTGAAACCAAGAGATGATGACCTAAAAATCAATGGCGACGAAACCACGAGCCAATCGGACCAAAATCAAGCCCTTGACGAGATCTACACTTTTTCTCAAAGGGACATGGTGAAACAATCGCTCTAGGTGAGTAGATCTAGAGATCTTAGTGCCGAAAGCTTGAGTTTAGAGAGAAAGAGGTGAGCCCACAGTTTGAGAGAGGTGAAAGAGAAGAAAAGTGAAAGGAAACCATGTTTGGAGCCTATTTATAGTGGTAGAAAAGTGGCCCTAAAGTTAATAAAATAATAGGCTTACCAGCCTAAAAATCTGACGCTTATACCTCTCGGCTTTGGTTAGAAGTGTTTGGATAGTGTGCTCGACGCTTATACCTCTCGGCTTTGGTTAGAAGCGTTTGGACCGTGTACCCGACGCTTATACCACTCTGCTGGTTAGAGACATTGGGTCGTGTGCCCGATGTCTATACCACCCTATTTTAGTTAGAGACATTGGGTTGTGCGCCTGATATCTATACTCCCTTGGTTAGAAACACTCGGGTACGCCCAGTGTTTATACCACCCTTCTGGTTAGAAGCGTTTTGGAACGAGTTTCGATGCTTATACCACCGCGTTAGTCAGAAACATTGGAGCGTGCTATGATGTTTACACCACTCTCCGGTGTTTACACTGCTCCCTTTTCCCTCTCGCGCATGGCGCGTTAGGATGCTTTGGTTAAATACATCTGGTCAGACTCCGATCCTTATACCACTCTTTGTTTTGATTGCATAACAGTTGGATGTGTTTCACTTGTTATCACTGCTTCCTTCCTCACGTGTGCCATATGTTGGGATCTTATTTGTCGTCTCAGGTGCACCTGACGGTTATTGTTCTTTGCCTTTTCTGCTTGAGGCGCAGTTGAGATTGCATAATTTTCTTACATCCTTTCTGCATGGAATGTAGTTTGGTTCGTGTAAACTTGCTTATGTACTAGTTTGCTATATCATTTCTTTGCATGACGTTTGCATCTAAATGTTTCATTACAGCTCTCATTGCATGATCATAAGTTATGTTCGGTATCGTGCATATCATTTGCATCTTGCCCCACCCTGTGGGCGCATCTATATTGTTATCTTTAATGTCTATCTAAGTCTTTGGCCTTGTCAAAAATGGGTAGTCTCTGGGCTTTGACATTCACTCCCGTTATTTCATGACTTCCGATTTCTGTCAAAGAGGTGCAACTATAGACACCCCATTTTCGACCATCCTCAAGACTTGGATGTTCTCGCAGGTACATCCAGTGATGAGTTTGATTGCTCGTCTAGCGCTCGAATTTCACAATGGAATGCTCTAGGTTTGATCTTTCCAAACCCTATTTCCGTTCTATCTCATATTTGGACCATGTTTTGGTCCTTTTGGCATGTTGTTTTTGATGGCCTGCCGGCCATCATTGAGGGCTGCCGGGCATGGGCTTTGCCCTACCGGCCAATGCTTCTGTAGATATTTTTGCAGATATTTTGATAGCTGTTTGCACAGATGAGCCCATCTGCACCCACATGGATGGCTGGATCTCTTCAAGAAGCTTTTGTATCTTCTATATATAGAGCTCATCTATATGCATGCAAATGGTTACAAAAATTGGCTGAGCTATATATCTCTCTCCCTCTCTCAAGAATCCTCTCTCTCTATATTTTGTGCTTGAAAGTGTGCTTTCTCTACACATTTGTACTAGCACCCTTAGCCAAACACCTTCACCTTAGAGTTGAGGTTCTTGGAGGCCTTGTTTGAGTTCCTTGGAATGGTTTTGGCTCAGAAGTTTGGCTGTTTTCTTGCTGTTTTGGTGCTATGCTTCAAGGGTAAGAATTTCACTCTTTTAAGCCTTGTTTTACTTTATAGCTTGGCCATCTTTGTATGCTACTTTGAAGCTGGTTTTAGCCACTAAAAAGTTCTATTTTTAAGGTCTTAAAATGTTGGTTTGAGCCTTGTGTGGTTAGGGGGTGGTTTTCTCCCCTTGCTTTTTGGCTTGTAAAGCCTTTTGAGCCATCTTTCTAAGCTTTTGAAACCCCCTTTTCTTGGCCTTTATACCACTAAAAATCAGAGGATTTTCAGTGGTAGAACTTAGTTTTGAGGTCCAAAATAGGAGGGGGTGGCCTCCCCTTCTTGTATCTTGTTTGCTTGAGTAGATTGCCCACTAGTTGAGCATGCTTTTCTACCTTTTTGTAGCTTAGTTCAAGCATGATTTTGGCATTGTTTTGACATGCTTTAAATTTTTTTTGGGGTGTTTGGCTCATTTCTTGCTTGCGTTTGGTACTTATAGTGCAATCATGCTTACTAGCATAGCTTATTTGATGTTTTAGCCTATCATTCTAGCCTGTGTTAGTTTGATTCTAGCATGTTTTTGCCACTAATTTAGCATGCTTTAACTCTATTTTGAGTGGTCTTGGTCATATGAGACTTGTTATGCATGGTTGTAGTGCAAAGGCCTTTGCTAGCTTTGAGTTTTAAGGCCTCTATCATGTTGTGCATGTGATGATTGCATGTTTTGGCATCATTTAGCATGTAATTTCAGTGTTGATGGCTCTGTCACATGCTCATTTACCTTGCTCTTTCATTGCTTTTTAGAGTTGCTTTGAGCTTTCTTTGTAGCTTAACATGTGAGCATGTGTTTCTACTCTTTTGTGCCTTAATCTCAGCAAGGTCTAGCCTCTGTTTTGGCATGTTTGAGGTCTGTCCAGAGCTGGTTTTGCCATTTGAGTTTAATATTGCATGGTTCTAGTATAAAGCTCTTCACTAGTTTTAATGCTTAAGTCTCTAACATGTTGTACATGAGTTGTTTGCATGTTATAGTCTTGTGTTTCATGCCATTTCAGCACTGAAATTCTGCCACCTCCGTCACTTCTTCATCTTTTCATTTGCTTTGAGGGTTGGTTGGCCTTAAGATTGTGTTTAAGCTTGAGATTGAGGCTTATGCTCAAATGGCTTTAACCCTCTTTTGAGGGTTCCTCCTTGTCAAAGGCATGGTTTCTCTCATGTCTTAAACCATTCTTGGTTGACCCCTCCCTCATTAGAGGACTTTCACATTGGACTAAATCAATTAAAGAATGGTCTGGTAACTCAAAATGTATAAACAAGAATTGAATCAAGTAAAACATGCCAAGATAAGCATTGTTGTGTTGCATTGCATTGTGTTCAATTGGACGTTATATTGAACATAAGGTGGATTGGTCCATTTCATACTTAAAGTGATGAAAATGAGCCAATCCCCTTTGTCTCCATTGCCTTTGATCATCCATGATAGGGTGGTGGTTCTAGTGTCTTGTATTTGTTGCGTTTATTGAATTTGTACAAGTTGGATCTTTGGTCATCGTGCATTGAGATGCTTGATTGATGGTTTTGGATCCAATGGTGCCTCTCCTTTGACATATTGAGATGATAAGGAGGTGCACAGTACACATATACCCTTGGGAGACCCTCCATTTTCCTCTGGTTTGAGCCCTGTTGCAGAATGGTGATGTAGCACACCAGTGGCTGGCAGTGCCTCACTGATGGCCGGGACTGCTTCATCCTTGGCCGGCAGTGCACATCTTTGGCAGGTAGGTGGCCGACAGTGGCTTCCCATAGCCGGTAGGCCATAGTGCATTCCTCAGCATGGAATTGGTGAGTTAGAGCAAAAGTTCTTGGAGCAACCCTGCAAACAGAGCCTCTCAAGAGCTAACCGGAAGGCTTTTCAAGGCGAGAAACCGAATGCATGCATGTTCAACTTTCCGAAGCAGAGCTGAAGTAGTATAATATAATGCTTTAGTTGCATGACTAGTTGGTTTTGTAATTTAATTAATTAGATTGTTAATTAATTGAAGTGTTGTAATAATTAGTAAGTAGTTTGCTAGTTATTCGATCGGTTTGTAATAATTAGTCTAATTAGTTTAATTAGATTAGTTCAATTAGCTTAGCTTAGAGTAGCTTAGCTTATTGATTCGGACCCTCCTTCGAGAGGGCGCAATGTTGTAATAAGGGTGTGTGTGTGTGTGTGTGCATGTCTTCTAACCCCACTTCTTTTTCCTATTTACTTAACTGCTTTCGATGGTTAGATTAGGGCACGTTTTGATTAGCATACCTTATGCTTACATGTTTGCATCATTCATTTGTCTTGCATTCACCGGGCTCGGTGCATCATTCAAACTGCATCGTATTTCAATACAATTCTTTAAATATGTGTTTCAAAGCATGTTATCAAATTGTTGCATTCATATGCCATCTTAGATAACCGAGCCTATTTAGTTGCATTATTGCATGTGTTGCATTAGGCATCTTCGCATAGTTAGGATCATGCATATTTCTAACTAGCTTTTGTTTTGGCTTGGAGTACACTGTAAGTCTTTACGCTTTAGCATACTGTAGACACCCCATTTTTGACCGTCCTCAAGACTTGGACGTCACCGTTTGAACACTAAGTGATCATCTATGTTCGTGTTCGTCTTGAGTTCTCGGAGGTTTCAGTCGTACGCCTTGCCTCAAGACCTCTCGACTTGTTTGTTTTGTGCTTGGTTGTACACCAAACACTTGTGTTTTTGCTTCTAAAGGCAGGGAATGGCTTGTTGGCCATCCTCACACCTCACCGGCCTTGGCTTGAGGCCACCGTCCTTGTTTTCTTGCTACCGACCAAATATTTTGGTCGGTCAGCAATGTTTTTGATCGACCGGCCATTTTTGTTGGTCAATCGGCCATATTTTCCAGCTGACCCCTTTCCATCTGCTTTTGGCAGATATTTTATGCCAGCTGTTACAGCTGGCATCCGCAATACACCCCCTCCATACACGTGTATAGAGGGATTTGCTCCCTTAAGTTAGCTTCTCCAAGAAGCTTAGGAATTGGATTCCTATAAGAGGAGGCCCTCTCCTCCCTTTCCAGAGGTTGAACAATTTGATATAGATGATATATATCACTCTCTCTCTATATCTCCCTCTCTCTCTTGATTTGTGTGTGTAAAAGTGTTCCAAAGTGGTTTTTGTTCTTAGTTTTGCACTAAGACACCTAGTGTTACACCATACTTCGGTTACTGAGGTCTTGAGGGGTTGATTTCAGGGTTTTTGAGTTAGTTTTGATCAAAAGGAGGTGCTGGGTTTGGTGTTCTTGAAGTGTTCTTCAAGGGTAAGAAACTTACCTCTTTATTCCCCATTTTTGCACAAGCTTTTGACCTATCTTGCTTATTGTTTTAGACTTAGCTATAAACTAATAAAAGTTTTGTTTTTTTGTGTTTTAGAACTTTGTTTGAGGTCACTTTGAGGTTTGGGGTTGTCTCCCCCCTCCAAGGCCTTGTTAGGCCTTGTTTTAGGCCATCCATTTTGGCCATTGTTTTGGTCTTTGCATGACCTCTCTACCACTGAAATCCAAAGGATTTTCAGTGGTGGAGAGGTGGTTTTGAGGTCCCAAATGGGAGAGGGTCATCCCCTCTCCATGTTGTCTTTGATGCTTGCATAAATGGTTTGTGTTGAAGCTTGTTTGCCTAGCTTGTTTTAGCTCCATTTCAGTATGTATTAGGTGTTATTTTGCCATGATATAGCACTGTTTTAAGTTGGTTTAGACATGCCATGTATGCTCCATACACTTGTCTTGTAATCCCATGTTTTAGCCTAACATGCATCATGTTGTAACATGTCTTTCTAGCATGATTTTGGCTTAGCTTCAAGAAGTTTTTATCCATGTTTTGGTATGCTTGAGGTCTGATTTTGGTTGTCTTGGTCATCCATAACTTGCTTTGTATAGCTACCATGCAATCTAGCTTGTAGGCTTTGAGTTTTGAACCCCCTAGCATGCATTACTTGGCTCATTTCAGTGATTTAGAGTCACTTACCATGTCATTTCAGTCCATATGGCATGCTCACTTACTTACATTTGATGCTCCTTTGTTGCCTTAAAGAGTTGCTGTTTTATGCTCCATGTTTGGACCATCGTGTATGCCATCATGTGTAGGCCATTTAGATGCCATCTAAGTGGATTTTGGGGCTTATTTTGGCATGATATGATTCTGTTTTGCATTGAATAATCCATGCCATGTTTGGTTGTGATAGGTGTAGAGCAATGCTCCCTTTTGTAGCTTTGAATACCCTTTGTTTTGGGCCCGTTTCATAGCATGTTTTGGCCTTGTTCCATGCATGCTCTAACCTTGTTTTGGTCTGCCTTGGGACTGTTTTGAGTCCTCTTGGTCCTTTGGGGCTTGGTTGATATGGTCATGGCATGAACCCCTCGGCTAGCCTCAAGTTTTTGGGATTCCCTTGCATGCTTTACTTGGATAGTTTGATTGGTTTGGCACCACTCTTAATATGATTTTAGAGCTTAGCATGCTTGTCATTTGTCCATATTAGTCTCTTTTAAATGTGTTTAAGAGTTGCCTCTTTTATGCCTTAGATGATAGGCCTTTGTGCATGCATGTTTGCATATCTATTCCATGCTTTTGTTGCATGATATTGGCCACTGTTTTGGACTTATTAGAGAGCTGTCCTTCTTGGTGTAAGTCCATCCTTTGCATGTTGTTGCATGGTCGCCTTGTATGTTGTTGCATACTTTGCTCATCGCATGTCGTTGCATGCTTAAGTTGCATTTTGCATCCTTGTTAGCTTGCATCTTGTCATGTATTTGATATGTTGATTACATGCTTGCATGTTTGCATGCTTGTTCACATGCTTGAGTTGTTTGCATGCTTAGGTTGCAGGGCATTGTGTGTGCATTGCCTTGCCTCTTGATCACACATTGAAAAATCTAGAAATCCTCTAGATATTGATTTATGATTATGTATCAATTTTAAGCAGTATATAACAATCCCAATCAAACAATCAAGACAAATCAACACAACGATTTTAACGTGGAAAAAACCACAATTGGACACCTCCAACTGTGATTAAAAAACCACGGGCAACAGCCACAAAACAATCCACTAAGAAGATTTAAAGGAATTACATAGGTATACTCTCAATTACCTAGCGAATCCACGCCTAATTGAACCAACCTCTATGTGCCTCTTCCAACCCCGTCTTCACCTCGGAATTGTCTTTACGATGAGCCACTCCGGAATCCACCAAAGCTTCAGGCTCGAATTCTTCAGAATCCACCAAAGAATAACTCTCTCTTTTGTATAGCAAACAAAACCTTTGATGTACTCACTTTAAACCATGAGTTGAATACTCAATAAAACATCAAAGAAAAACTAACAAAATATCCCAGATATAAACCTTAAGAACTAAAAAGAAGATCTGGAGGACTTCAGGAGTAGTCTAGTTTTTGGGAGAAAACCAACTACTTATAGAAAACCAAAAAGTAATCCTAGATTTGGAAGAAAACCCAATGCTTATTGAAATCCAAAAAACTGTGTTCGCGCAGTCTGCTCGAGTGCCCAACATCCCGCTAGAGCGTCTTCAGTAAAATCTGCGCGTGATATAATAGGGGTCTGCTCGAGTGCTGGAGAACCCGCTCGATCCCCATCATAATCAGCGAAGTGGCAATCTTGAAAGCATTAGCATCACAAACTTCTCTGAAAGGCACAATTCGGGTTGGATTCGCATCTAAACACTCATAGCCTCACTGAAATAAATGTGCGAAAATAAATACAACTGAAAGGAGTTTTGTCAAACGGGGTTGCCAAGAATAAAACCTAACACACATGATAGAGATTAAGGTCCCTTATGTGCTTTGTGCATTTCATTTGATATCGAATTGCACGCTTGACTCTTTTGGGCCATCATGCATTGAAATGCGTGATTGATGGCCTGAGGGTCGAGAACCATGCTCCTCTAAGTCTCAAACATGCTGAGGAGGGTGGTGGTGCATAAATTGCTTTGAAAATGCATTGCCATGTCTTGTCTATCCTCTGTTGCAGCAAACCAGTATTCTGCAAGAAAAAATGGCCGGTCGGCAACTTTCAGTGCCGGCCGACTATCAATACCCAGCCGGTGATCTAATTTTTGGTCGATGACCATAATTCCATGGTCGGTGGTGCTCCCTCTTGGTCGGTGGCCTCCCACAACTCTCAGGGAGTATTTCAGAAGCAATTTGGAAACTTGTGCAGTCTTCAAAAGAGGAAAACAGTGCAAACAGAGACAGCATGAGCATGGCGATGGATTTCCAGGCGGAGCCGAGCATGCGTGCATTTATCCCTCTTCCCGAGGCTGCTTTACCGCTTTATTAGCTTAGTTAATTTGCTTAACTAGTTAAGTGGTCTGTAATAATTAATTAGCTAGAGTAGTTAATTATTTATTTGGTTTGTACTATTCTTTCAGTTCCTCAAGATGGCGCAATTGTGTAATAAGCGTGCGTGTGTGTGATGCATGTCTTCCAACCTCCACTTCTTTCTCCCTTTTACTTAACCACTTACGATGGTTAGTTCTAGGGCACGTTTCAATTAGCATCCTTATGCTATGCATGTTTGCATCATTCATCTGTATTACATGCACCAGGCTCGGCGCATCATACTAACTGCATTGAATTTCAATTCCAACTTGAATACATGTATTGAGTTATTGCATTCCATATGCCATTATTAGATTAGCCGAGCCTATTCTAGTTGCATTTTTGCCTGTGATGCATTAGCCATCTTAACATGAACTAGGATGATGCATGATTTCTAACTAGTTTCATGTTTTGGCTCGGAGTACACTGTGAGCATTTATGCTTTAGCATCTTGCATGTATGTGAGTGTTAACATGAAAGCATGCTTGCCATGAAGCTAATTGCTTATGTGATATAACTGCCTGAATGCCTGTGGGTGAAGGTTGGGTTGCTTGAATTAGAATAATTTGTCAAAACTCGTGTTTTAGCCTATTGCGAGTAGCAAACTTCAAACCAGTTTAAAAAACAAACGAATATGCGATGCTTTGTTCCAACTTGGGCAATCTAGTCTATACTTGTATGCTGTGCGTATCACATAGTAATTCTAGGCTAATAACCGGAATAAGAACGCATAATGTTTTCAAAACTCGATACCATGCTTAGTACAGGTCGATCTTCAGATCGGGTGAGCAAGGGTGCTCATAGCTGACCTTCCCCAATCGTACCCAAGTTCCCGAGCCGAGGCAACTTTGGTGATGACGGACGCGTGGCCTTAGGCACGACTTAGGGTTTCCTAAATTCCCACAAAACAAAAATATTTAGGTGGTGACTCTGTATTTGGCAAAGCAGTCCATGTTTGGCACTTCTTTCAAAAAATTAGTTTTTCAAAATGGTTTGCCGGATTTGGACTCTTTGGTGATTCATCGGTCTTGCATTGCACGCTCCGCGAGATTAGATACAGAACTGTGACATTGAGTCCTGAATTGTGGTGAGCCCAAATGAACAAAACAGGATTCCCTCCTGGGACATTGGGGGACGTCTATACATACTTGCATGAGTGTGAGTGTTGCCATGATAGGATGCTTGCCATGAGGCTATTTGCTTAAGTGATTAACTGCATGAATGCCTATGGATGAAGGCTTTGTTGCTTGAATTGGGACAATTCATCGAATGTAAGTTTTAAGCCCACTTTGCGAAGTGGCAAATCATGTTTTAAGCCCACCCGAGGGTGGCAAATCCGCGCTTTAGCCAACTTGCGAGTGGCACTGTCAAATCATTTTCGAAAACAAACATGAATTGTTTTGTTCCAATTCTCGTGACTTAGTCTATGCTTGTATACTGTGCGCATCACATTGTAAGTTAGATTAATAGTTGGATAAGAACACATGAGGTTTATAAAACAACATATCATGCTTAGTAGAGGCCGATCCTTTGATCGGGTGAGCGGGGGTGCTCATTTCATGACCTTCCCCTCTCGTACCCAAGTTCCCGAGCCGAGGCAACTTTGGTGATAACGGACACGTGGTCTTTGGCACGAGTCAGGATTTCCTAAATTTTCCAAAAATAAAATATTTAAGTGGCGATTCTGTAATCTGGAAAAGTAGTCCAATTTTGGCATTATTTGATTTAAAATCCGATTTTCCAAAATGATTTGTCGGATTGGACTTTTTGGTGTTTATCAGTCTCACATTGTACTTTGTGAGATCAGATTCAGAACCGTGACAGGAGTCCGAACTGTAGGAGACCAATTCGCGCCTCTCTGAAAGGGGGGCGCGCGAAGAAAGTCGAGTCTACACATAGCCTTGTTGATCTAAGGCTATCCCTGAAATAAGATTTAGGCGTAAATTGAGAACATACCTAACATCTTTCAACACCATCATGCAGCCAACTTTGGTTTGGATACGAACATCACCGATTGCCACAATCTTCGAAAAATTGGAGTTACCCATCTTCATTGTACCAAAATCTCCAGCTTTGTACATACTGAAGAACTCTTTTCGGGGTGTGGCGTGGTAGGAAGCTGCTGTATCTACCACCCACTCGGTGTCATCGTCTGATATATGGAGGCATTCTTCTTCTCCAACAAAGAATAATGCAACATCCTCTGAGACAGTAACTGCAATGTTCCCATTTTCGGTCTTTGATTGTCTATTACCTTGTTTTTATTCTCCCTTCAAGGCATAACAATATTTCTTTATGTGATCCTCTTGGCCACAAAGGTAGCACTTGAACCGTGGCCGACTCGTACCTTCTCTAGACTTCCCTCAGTCTTGAGATCTCCCTCTGTTTCATCCTCTACTTTGCTTCTTCCCCTATCTCTGCCTCTACCATTATTTTCTGTGACGAGGGCATGAGGCTGAACTCCACCCATGTCTTTCTTCAATGGCCATGTTCGTGGTCAGTCTTCCTTTGGGTGCAGAGTTGCTAAGGGACACCACCAACATCTCCTAACTATCTGGCAAAGAGCTGAGTAGCAATAGGGCCTGCATCTCATCATCCAACTCCATTTTGACAGTTGCTAGTTGGTTCACCAGATTTTGGAACTCATTAGTGTGTTCTAAATAGAGACACCGCCTTTTAACTTCAAATTTATGAGCCTTATCATAAGAGGGCTTTATTCCGAGCAGTCTTTGACTGGTACATGCCTTCTAATTCTGTCCAAAGAGCATAGGCATCAGTCTCTTTGGCGACATGGTGGAAGAGAGTATGATCGATCCATTGTCTAATTTGACCAATGGTCTTTTGGTTCTTCGGTTTCTAATCTTCATCCTTCTCCACAGCTGGTTTAACTCCATTAAGCTCAATGGGGTCAAACAAATCTCGGTAATACAGGATATTCTCCATTATAGGCTTCCAAATTGCATAGTTGGAAGCATTTAGCTTGATTATAGATCCCAAAGTCGATGTTGAGTCCTCCATCAAAAAAAATTTCTACAGAAAATGATCCCTGTCTGAAAATCAGGCTTGGCTTTTGAGTTCGAACTGGTCAAATTAGCTAGAAGAGCACATCAGATTGCCAAAAATAAAAATTGCAAATTTTTGAAATTTGATTTGCAAAATCTGACTGTACAGATGTGTTCAGAATATTCCAAATAGTTGGAAAACACTATTGGATAGTCAAAAACGGACTTCAAATGGCTCATATCTAGCTAAAATAGTTTAACGGTTCAAATCGGCAAAATCTAGAGCACCTGCGAAGCACCGGATAATTACTTCGGATCGGCTGACGTCATCGGCTTACGCGGCTCGGTTTCGGCTCGGCTTGGCTTTGGTTGATTTTCCAAAAAAAAAAAAAAAGATTTTGTTGCCAAAGAGTTTTGAACTCTTGACTTCCCAAACATGGGCTTTACCCACTCTGCGAACACAAGACTTGTCTTCTATATCTTCACAAATATATATTTATTACACAAAAAAATAGAAGGGTCATCTTCAACTTCTACTTTCTCGTTGGACTAAACTTTCTGGCGATCCTCCAATGAGTCTCCGATGATGCGCATGTGGGCGCGTAGATAATCATCTTGGATTGATTTTTCTGGTTCTGGAATGCTCTCGTCGAGACAGTACTTCTAGTGTACTCAAAGCGTGATGTTGAGCAACTTGAAATTTTCAATTTCGAAGAAAAACACTCTATTTTTCTGAACCTCGCTCACCTTGGCTCTGATACCACTTGCTCTAATTAGAGCCACCTATAAAATAATCAACAAACAATCACACACACAAATGAGACACAAATATTTACGTGGTTCGAACCAATGCCTACGTCCATGGGAGGAGAAAATAGGAGTGCACTAAAAATAGAGTGAAAATACAAAAAATAGAGGAGGAGGAGTCTCTCACTCTCTCTACTCAACTCACAACTCTCTCTTTTCTTCACACACTGATATCAATCTCAGCTCACAGCTCTTCCCATTTATACACAAATGGGAGCACTGCTTGCCAACAACCAACTACCAAAATAAATGGAAAGCCATTAACACAACCACCCTAAGTTTGAAAAACTTCAGAAAATTTGTAGCCCCAAAATTGCAGTAGCTACATTTGACTTCCATAGCCAATGGTGTGGAATGCTCAACAAATAGTTTGTGTAATATTACACTCTATTTAGTTTGTGTGATATTAAAAAGAATATGTCCAATTTGGGAAAGGTTGTGATATACATCTCTACTATAAAAAATTGGATAATGTTATGTTAGGGTTTTGGGGAAGAAAGGGAATCAAAAAGTGATGTAAAACATCACTGCTGTGAACTGATATACACAAGCTCGCTCGAGCGAAGGAGTTCTCGCTCGAGCGACTAGACACAAAAGGTCTCCTCGTTCGAGCAAAAGAAGTGTCGCTCGAGCATAGAATAAGAAGTTTCAAGTCTGCCACCCAACACAGACACACGCTCGAGCGCAAGAGTTCTTGCTTGAGCGAAGGAACATCTTCACAGGTCTCACTCGAGCGAAGAACAGATTACACATGGCTCGCTCGAGTGCAAGAAGCTTCGCTCGAGCAAAGAAGCCAAAATCTGGGCAACAACCATTTGTACCAAAAGACAACCAACATGTTCCAAACTCGACCAACAAGTCCCAAAACTCAAATTCAAAGAATTAAAGGAAGGAAATAAGACATAGACAACAATATACAATCACGGAACCCGAGTCCGAAACACCATAAAGGTCGGGGTAAAACCTAGATCGCTATAGAGATTATATATCCTGAGTTGGGAAATAAAATAAAAAAACTCTTTTACCCTTGACTAAAAATTAAAACACTTATTATTTTTATATCTATATAATAAGGGAGAAGGGTTTTTGAAAATGTATAATTTGTCTTAGAGATACATTTTGATCTAATGGTCTGTATCAACCCTGGTATATATCAATGGCTCAGATCTATGTATTTCCCGCCCAAATATTTCTCTCCCTTAGCCTTTCACCTACCCATATCTCCTCCATATTCCCTCTTTATCTCTCTCCCTCTCTGTTCTCACCCACTCTCCTCTTCATTCCCTCTTTATCTCTCTCTCCCTCTCTGTCCTTCTTCTTTCGTACCCTCCCTCTTCTGCTGCTCTCCAGTCTTCTACCTCTCGAACTCGGTTGTATCTCTCCCGACGCTGCTCGCAAGGTAAGATTTCTACCTCTTCCTTTTGTCTCTGTTTGTGTTTGCCTCTCCAGTCCTTGAAAACTTATTCTGCCTCTCCAGTCCTCTCTGTCGGGTTGTGAACAGGTTATTTTATGGTTTTGTTTTAGGGCTATTTTTTGTTATTTTAGGGCTATTTTCCATTGTTTATTCTGGGTTTGTAATCCTCTCTGTCAGGTGAACAACTTATTTTAGGGTTTTGTTTTAGAGCTATTTTCCATTGTTTATTCTGGGTTTGTAATCCTAACATTCAGGCTGTGAACATGTTATTTTCGATTGTTGTTTTAATTGTTGTTTTGATTTTGAAATCAGAAATTACGAAGAGGTTTTTTTGGATGATTTATTGTTTAGTAATGTTAGGTAAATTATTGTGTTTTGATTGCATTGATTATATACGATTACACCATTTTTGGAAATCCATTGATACAGATGGGATTAATCTTGGTTTATGCTTATAAGGTGTAAATAATGAGAGGGACTAAGGTGTTTTAGTATGGAAATCCATTTAATATATGAGGTGGACTACGGTGTTTAATTGTAAGTTAGAAATCCATTTATGCTTATAAGGTGCAAATAATGGGATTAATCTAAGGTGTTTGCTCTGTTGTCTGAGGAGGGAATTGCCAAGGAAATTCATAGAGTAACTGTTGTTACAACAAACTGCTTCTAAGGCCTTGGAACTAGCATTGTCACTTGAAGTAAATGAGGCATGAAAAACAGAAGGAAGCTCGCTGGAACAAGTTGTCAGTTCTTTTTATTATTTGTTCCAGATTCAGATACAATGTCTCTTTCTGTGAATTAATATATGATAAATTGAACTGCTTTTTCAAATTCATTATTCATGTTTGACCGTGGCTTTTTGTGTGATAGTTTGAGTTACATTTTCTTCTTCCTGAAGCAAAGGTGTTGCTTAATTCATTATTCATGTGTGACCCTGCCTTCCTCCACCAACTTTTATACCCTTTTTAACTTGCATTAATCTCTTTTTTGCCAAGTCTAAAATAGTTGCATTAACTTTCATTCTTTCTACTTCTTAGGGACCAGTCTTTATACATTCCTTGATGTAGGCATCGCATCAACATGCCCCCTATGGGCCCTACCTTTCTACTCAACCATATAAGCATTCTTTTGTTGATTACTTGTAAGGATGTTTCTAAGCAATTGGTGTTATGATCTTGAGCCATATCCTGCTTGCATGCCTTAAGTACATTTCCCATCATTGGTTTACAAATTTTGCTATTTATTCACTATATATGTAAATTCACTATTAAATAAATGATTAAATTCACTATATATATAAATTAAGTTAACAACCTTATTTAAGAGCTCCATTTTGATCATCATATTTAGGGAAAATAACTACACAGGGTAAATGTGGGGAAAAAAATTGACAAATTAGTGATAAAATTTATAAATTTTAATAATAATGATTTTATAGTTTTTTTTTAAGTTACTATGAATTTTAAATTTCTCTCTGGTCTACTTCGAATGGGTTTCATTTTGAAATGTGTTTTGATTTCTGAAAGGTTTTATTGTTTTTGAATTTGTGTTTTTAAGATTTGGGTTTGGGTTTGTGATTTTTAATGAGTTGTAATGTTTATTAACTGGGTTATGACTCCCATTCGAAGCTCAAACTTGAACAATAATGGAATTCAAATAGGAAGAGAGAGATGTAGAGGAAAAAGAGAGACAGAGCTATCTACTCAAAAAAGAACAAAAACAAAAAGAAGTAGAAGAAGAAAATAAAAAGTAGCTTTAGTTAAATAATTGCACATAATTGTTTAAAGAATAATGCTACAGGATTGTTATTGTTTAAATAATTGTTTTTATATTAACAGTTTATTTATTTTTATTAAAAAAAAAATAAAATATCGAGTAGTTTTGGTTTTTCAGATACTTAACATATATTTGTGAGAAACCTAACGTCATAAAAAAAATGTTTCTATTAAATTTCTAGTAACAAATTATATAAATTATATTTAATTACATTTTCATCTCATTATTATTTACATCGTGCCTTTGGGCACGAGGGCATACACTACGGGAAGTTATTATTTTATTTAAGTTCTGTAGAGCGTCTAGTACAAGTAAAACTGTTACAAATTCTTTAAGAAGAATAATTTTTTTTTATATATTTTTTCAATATCTTTATCAAAAAATACTACAGACTCCATAAATTTAAATATAATACGTATACATTACAATTATATTTTAATCCCAATATTATTTACACCGTGCCTTCAGGCACGGGCATATGCTAGGTGTCAACCTTTAACTACTACTTTTTTCATGAACCGTATAGTTATAGGTAAATGAGGTTTGTTGTTTACATATAATTTTATATGTTAGTGCTTACTCAATTTGATGTGTTGGTTTGATGCTGTTGGGGAGCAATCATGTGTGTATTGTTTAAATGTGTTTTCAAATATAATTGTTTTTTTTTGTTTAAATGTGTATTGTTTAATTGTTTAAATGTGTTGGTTTGATGCTAAATAATTTGATTTTTTTTTATGCAATGATCTGAGACATAATTTTGGATGTGAAGAATGCATCATGGGTTAGGATTCATTTATTTACACCGGTGGTGCTACGTAGCTCGAAATGTGATGGCTCGAGAGGCCCAAATTTAGTTTTGTACTCAACTTGCTGCTACTGTGCAATACACTTAGACATTTCATTTGAAAAACAAAAAAGAAAAAGAAAAAGAAAGAATAGAATAGAGAGAGAGAGAGAGAGAGAGAGAGAGAAGAGCACCATGTCTTTGTAAAACCTAGCAGAACGGTCTCTGTGTGGCGCTACTGTTGCTGTTTGATCGGAGTGGAAGAGGATGAGCTTTTAGATGCAACAATTGATTTTTGAAATTGTGCTTCAAAATCGTGTGTTTTGAAAACCCAATTTCAAAATAAGTTAATTGAAATTGTGTTTTGAAATACTTATTTGTGTTGAATATCTAAATTGGTTGTCGTCATCAAAAATATCTAAACAGGTATGGTTCGATCACGGCAATGTCCGGGTCTCATTGGTTTCAAATTGGGATAGTTCATGTGTGCGATGAGGATAATTAGATACTAATTTGGAAATCATGATGTTTTCGCAGTGACAATTGCCATTTTTCATTATTTTTTACCTCGATTACTATCTCTTTGCATCTAATTTTGGGTCACTCTGACCTCTGCTATCTTGGATTCTTCTCATTTTTTGGGTTTTGGGATGAAATCAATTCTAATTGCTATGCATATTTTTGGGATGAAATCGATTCTAATTGCTATGCTATGCAAAAAACAATTTCTACTATTTTTATTTACATGGATCCTGAGGTCCAAGGGGTCTTAACTGCTGCCCAGAAGCACTGGCCACACATCCATATATTTGATTCACTGGTTATGGCAGATTCGGCTGTCAAGATGGTAAAAGCTGGTTGCCAAATATATCACAGTTCTAGGAGTTGATTTTATGTCAGAAAATGTACAGGGGCAATCCTTGATCAGGCTGGCTTCTCAGAGGTAGTCTTTTCCTCTTCTTTTCATGTATTCTTATTCCATCACTTTGTCAGTTATAGATCCAATTCTAAAAATAGTTTTCAAGTTAACAGAGTAAAAAGTGCTACTTGGTCAACAAATATTTTAATTGAAGCATAGATTTCATATTTCAAGAACTAATAAATTAACATAATTAAAACATGAAAACCAAAATCCCATAAAATGCATGCATTGAAAACTATTAATGTGTGGTAATTAGTTTTCTATCTCTATGTATATATAATGGCTATTTTAATATAATACCTTTGTTCATATAATGAGAAGGGTAAAATTGTTTTTTTAAGACTTTCATTTTTCAGGAATGTTCTGCCACTTGGTTTGTTACACGAGGAGCAATTAACAAATAGCATTCACATAATCAGTTGGTATGGAATCCACTTCAATGATTATATAATGGATATTTTATTTAATAACATCGGTACCCAATTTGTATACATATCATCGGTACCCAATTTCTTGCTCACTATAGAACTGATGAGTGTTTTTTTGAGGTATATAAATATGTACTCTATTCTCTATTAGTTGCAATATTGATCTTTTGCCAATACTTAACATGTGAAATTCAACGGTGCAATACTTAATTGTTGTGGTGCTATCAGATTGGTGGAGAAAGCTTGAGAATTTATAAGCGTGAGATTCAAGAAAATGTTTTGGAAATTGTTGGCATTTCCCCTGAGCAGGTGAGGAGACACTTAACAAATACTGGTTGGGTTGCTCAATTATTAATTACTAGGGCTGTGTTTTATCTCTTACGTTGTAAATTATTTTTATATCCCCACCTAATGTAATATGTAAGTACCAAATTGGAGAAAGTATACGTAGATTTTTTGAATTACCTGATATTAATATTATCATGGTTTTCATACTTCTATGGGCCAAAATTTTCATTGTACTACCAACAATCATCAATATATTTTCATGCATTGACCAATTCTTCAAGATATTGGATCACTGTGGTGTGCACACTACATTGAATTGAAACACATGTGATGTTGGCACTTTGGAAAATAGTTCCTGGCAAGTTTTGGGTAGATCACTACGGTTTGTACATTACTTTCTGATTTTTATTTTGTTTTTAGTTAAAATATTTTTGAAATGATAGATACAGCGACATATATTTACCATTTAATGGTGAGTTCCAATTGGACACCACTTGGAACTTTTGAATTTCCTTATATTGATGTGTTAATACTTATTGCTCCCAAGGAAAGGAGTAGCCGAATGTTAAATCTAGAAACTATTGACCCAAATGTAATATGGGCTCTGTTTTGTCTACAGGCTGAAGCAAAATTTGGCTATCTTTTGGAGGCTTTAGACATGGGTGCTCCTCCACATGGTATGAACTGCCAGCTTATATCTAACATAACAATAAATTATGTTCATTTTGGGATAATTTATTCACTGTCATTTATATTTAAACCTGTATGCACTATTGATGAACACAATGATTTTTTAATGCTAGGATGTCCAACTACTGCTCATCTGTCTATATTTCTGAGTTCTCTTGAACATTATTTGGACCATGGCCTCAGGCCAACAGATAGTTATCTAATATTGGAATCATCTAGACTGGAATTAAGACTGCTCATCTGTCTTTTTTTTTTACTTTCTATTTTTCTCTTTCTCTGTAATTGGTTTATAATTAAGCTTTAGTAAGATAGAAATATAATATGAAGAGTCTGAGACTTAAGCTTAGGAAGTGAAGACCAGACAGATGGAGGATGGATTCTTCAAGAAGGTATTTGATGAGATTATCACTAAGCCAAGGCTAGGATATACCATTGAAAATCAGGTACTCAAGTTTGAAGGAAGATTGTGCATAGCCGACGTCCCAGAGTTGAAAAGGAAGATTTTGTAGGAAACCCATGGTTCCAGATATGTCGTTCATCCAGGGAACACCAAGATGTATCAAGATATGAAGCAGACTTTTTGGTGGATAAATATGAAAAGAGAAATAGCTGAGTTTGTATCCCAGTGTCTGTATTATCAACAAGTGAAAGCAGAACACTAGAGACCAACAGGACTTCTTCAACCTTTGTCAATTCCTGAGTGGAAATGGGAACACATCTCCATGGATTTTGTGGTTGGTTTGCCAAGGACACAAAAGGGTGTGGATTTGATTTGGGTTATCGTTGATAGATTAACTAAGTCAGCACATTTCTTGTTCGTCAAGACTACCTTTAATGCCGATCGACTTGCTTTGTTGTATATGAATGAGATTGTTAGACTCCATGGAGTGTCGGTGTCCATTGTGTCAGACCGAGATCCGAAGTTTGTTTCTAGATTTTGGCAGAGTCTACAAAGAGCTTTGGGAACTGAGTTGAGGTTTAGCACAGCTTTTCATCCCCAGACCGATGGGCAAACAGAAAGAACCATTCAGACACTTGAAGATATGCTTAGATTATGTGTATTAGACTTCAAGGGAAGTTGGGAAATGCATTTGCCATTAGTGGAATTCACTTACAACAACAGTTTTCAAGCTAGCATTGGCATGGCGCCGTATGAGGCTTTGTATGAAAGAAAGTGTAGATCGCCGATATGTTGGTCCGAAGTAGGAGATAGAGCTTTGATTGGTCCTGTGCTAGTTCAAGTGACAACTGAGAAGATTAAGCTCATTCGGCAAAGAATCAAAACTGCTCAGAGTCGACAGAAGAGTTACGCCGACCAGAGAAGAAGAGAGTTAGAATTTGAAGTTGGGGATCATGTATTCCGAAAAATTCCGCCGATTAAAGGAGTTTCAAGATTTGGGAAGAAAGGTAAGTTAGCACCTCGTTACATCGGGCCATTTGAAATTCTTGAGAGAGTTAACCCCGTTGCCTACAGACTTGCTTTGCCGCCAGAATTAAGTCAAGTCCACAATGCGTTTCATATTTCGATGTTGAGGAAGTATATTCAAGATCCACTACATGTGATTGATCATTTTAGGATTGTGATTAATGAAGATTTAGGCTATGAAGAGAAGCCGGTGAGAATTATTGATAGGCAAGTGAAATAGTTGAGGAATAAGTCGATACCGATGGTGAAAATTGAATAGAAGGAGCATTACGGCAAAGAGGCTACATGGGGAATGGAAGAGGAAGTGAAAATTCATTATCCGGAGTTGTTTTCGGGGCAAGGTAACTTAAGTTTGGGGACCAAACTTCTTTAAGGGGGGTAGACTATAATGACCCTCATTCTTGTCTTAGTCATGTTCATGTGCATTTGCATGATTTTGCCTTGTTAAGCTTGCATTTGGACTTTGAATTGTTTTGCCTAAGTAAAGGTCCCTATCTTGTTTTGTGCTTATGTGATTTGCTTGAGTATTGCTTGTATGCTTTGTTCCTTCCTTGGTGTGTGTAGCCTAGGTACCACCCTTGAACCTCTTATACCTAGCACCATCTTGGAATCCACTTTAGCTGACCTACACTTCCACCCTGGCATGTTGGCCGAGATGTCATCATCTAGGCCAAGGTGTGCGTCACCTAGGCCAAGATGTGTATCATCTAGGCCGAGATTTGACCATCTAAGCATCCAACATCCTTGATCCTTGCACCTAGTGATCTTGTTCCTGGATTGGTATGACCCAGACCGAGGTGTGGCACATCTAGGCCGAGGTGTGGCACAGCTAGGTCAAGTGTTGTCCTTCCTAGCCGAGATCATCGAAACCTTCTTGCCCCGAAGCCTATTTCTTGATTCGAGGTCATTGCTTTGTCAGAGTGACTTGTCACCTTACTTGTTGAACACCCTTTGTCATGCTCTTGTCTTGTCATTCAGTCACCTTTTGAAGAAACCCAACCAGATGTTGACACGTGTCCCAGCAGAGGGTTAAGTCAGTAAGCTAGCTGAGAAACCCATATCATTTTGTCACATCTTTGCCTTGTAGAGAGAGAAGCTCTAGGTAGAGGAAGAAGGAGTTCTTGAGAGAGAAGTAGATTTCCAAGCTTGATCCTTAGAGTTTAAACCGTTTGATCCGTGTTTTGAGGTTAGATTCTTGATTTACTCTTGTTGTTCTTTATGTTTATTTGATCACATTGCATGATCTAGCATGATTCATGAGCCATGCATTGATTTAAAGATCGATTTTAGGAAAAGAAAATGATGTTCATGTGTTCTTGAAGAAAAGCCTTGTTTTGATCCGAAAGTTTATGACAAGTTCCATACTTTGTGTTTGTTTTCAAGAAGATCTTCAACTACAGGTACCCAGGTCCATGTTTTTGAACTCATCTCATGAAATCTCAGATTTTGAATAAAGAAGTTATGATTTTGGCATTCATGTTCTTCATGTTCATGTTCTTCAAAAGGAAACCCAGATTCTTCCAGACTTTATTTCCCTGAATGTGGTCATCGGGACCACACCTCGGCCAAGAGGTGTGGGACCTCAGCTTAGACCTGGTAGGTGCCCAGCATGTTTTCCTGAGATGAGAAGCAGCGTTTTAAACTCCCCAGAACATGTTTTGCTTTATCTTGACTTAGTTTTGAAATAAATGTCGAGGTCATTTACACTCATACAGAACTTGTTTTAGGAATGCATTGCACAACCATCTTTTGAGCATTCCTTCTTGTCTTCTTGAAATGCATTCAGTGGACTTTGCCATGTATTTGTAGGTCTTGGATTCTTGCCTTAATCCCTACACCCGAAGAGCTATGTGAGTGGTATTTTTAATAAAGCTATGTTCTAACGTTTTGATAAAAGCTTTGCTTGTTTCGTTTTGGAAAAGTGTTTGTTCAAGTATGAATGATTATTCCTAGTTTTGTATCAAGTACTATCTTGTTTTGATGACATTCTTGGAAAGTCCTTAGTGCTAGGGGACTATAATGCAACTAGTACCCTTGTTTGAGATATCTCCCTTGCCACCGACGGTCTTGTACGGGTGGGTTTGTCTAATCGATTTCGGGTCGATTATTCCCTTGTTTTGTCAAGAATGTCATCCCTTGTATTATATTGATGCTAGTAAGCATCCCTTGAAGCTTTGAAAGACTTGATAGATGAACTTGGTTCATCGCTTGATTTTGGTACAAGATATGCTATGTATTGTTTTGATAAAGATCTTGAATATCATTCATTCAAACCTTTATTACTAATATCATTCACTGAGTATCCAAGCTCACCCTCTCCTTATATATATGTAGGTGACGAGCAAGAAAGCGATGATGCCTAGATGTTATTTTGCAAGTTGTTTTGGATTCATGTTTTGCTAGCATCTTGAAGATTATGCTTCTTAGCTTGTAATTCATTCCTTTTGTATTTGTCGGCTTGAGAAGCCTTTTGATCAAGATGTAATAGTTGTACTTTACTTTACGTTGTATTCAAGTTGTAAAACCATGTTAAGATGTATGACATTTCATTTGACTTATACCTAGCTCTTGTGGACTATTTAGAGTTAAATTTATTGCTTCCGCACATGTAAGCCCCAATGTATACTCTGATTATGTGTGATTTTTGTAAGTTGGCCTTTGGTAATCTCGGATTACTGGCCATCACGGCACCATTCTACTAGGGACGGAATGGGGTCGTGACAATTTGAATCCTTTATTTTATTTTGGGGATCTTTGGTGTTGTTGTATCTTGGTTTTGGATGAGTGAAAATTGATTTAAACTTGTTGGGTTTGGTTGTTCGCACTTGTTCTTATCAAAAGTTCCTTGGAGACTTAGAAATTCTATTCTAGGGTCGACACCAGTCTTCCTAAGGGTCAACCCTTACCTGCTGGTGAAGTTCCTGGAAGTGTTGCTGGAATATAGGGTCGACACCAATTTGGGGAGGGCCGACCCTTTTATATTGCAGATTCTGTGTGTTAGTTGCTAGAAATTAGGGTCGACCCCCTCTTGTCTAAGGGTCGACCCGCTTGCTTGTGCTAGATTGTCTTTTCTACCTAAAGGGTCGACGCCCTTGCCCTGAAGGGCCGACTCTTGCGTGTTTTTCTCAGATTTTTGGGCTGGTTTGGGCCCTACTTTTTAGGAGTTTTTACTTGTTCCTTTCATTTGACTTTGGGATTATTATTCTATTATTACCTTGCTACTATAAATAGGCTCCAAACATATTTCATTTCATTGTTTCGCCTCTTTCCTCTCTCTCAAACTTTGAGTTCTCTTATCTCTATCTAAAACTCAAACTTTTTCACTTAAATCTCTAGATCTACTCACCTAGAGTGATCTTTTCACCTTGGCCCTTTGAGAAAGAGTGTAGATCTCGTCAAGAGCTTCCTTTTGGTCAGAATGGTTTGTGGTTTCGTCGCCAATGATTTTTGGGTCGTCATCTCTTTGCTTCAAGAGGTAAGGATTTCTTTGCTCCTTTCCGATACTTCGTTTATAGATAGACATGTGGTAGATTTTATTGCATGAAAACCATATTCATTATGGATTTTCTTGAAAGCCATGAAAAGGGATCTAGGGTTTGATATTTGTGATTGGAGTTGTTAAGTTGTTTGTTGTTGGGTTATTTGGGAAAATGATTTATTATGTTTGTGAAGAGATGGAGGAAAGCCCTAATTTAATGTTATTGATATAATGGATTTAAAAGGGAGGAAGTTGAATAATCTTTATATTTTGCTAATATGGGTTGTATAATTGTGTTTATATCGAAAGAAAATAAAAGGAGAAGTAGCCACGGTATTGGTATTGTTTTAGACTAATCATGTGAAATTGAGTTGAGTTATGGTTTTGATACCAATAGAATTGGTTTTGTAAAATAAAGAGGATGGATTTGGTTTTGGTTTTGTAAAATGACGAGAATGAATTCTTAGAAACTGGTTGGAGTTGTGTGGATTGGAAAATAAACAAAAATGGTCTTTTTGAAAGAAAATGAAATCATCACCCTTTGTAAACGAATAATGAACTTGAGGTCGGATCTTGGAACCTTTGCATATTATCATTGTTATTGGACTGAAAGTCTTGCGAGAATTAGATTTTTATTTTCCTTTAGTATTGGATGTTGAAATGGATAGATATGAATGTAAATGGTGGAGTTGGATATTTGTAATCTCTCACCTATGAAAATATGGATAGTTTATCTATTTTGGAGATTGTATATATGTTTAGAAATATATGTTTTGGGCTATCGGTGGAAGATAGCTATTACTGTTGTAGAAATTGCATGTGGGCTAGGTGAATTGAAACTAATCCTTCGTTGGTTGTCATTGAATATGACTATGTTTATATACATTGTATATGTATGATTAGTTGGTAGGAGAAAGGGGATATACTCCATGTGTGATTATGTGTTTATATACATTGTGTATGTGTTACACTTGTGTTATTATGCATTCTTGTATGTTGAGATGGTTGGGAATGTGCTTGCGCTTCGAATGAGAGGTACCATTACCTTCTAGCTAGTGCCTAAAGAATTGGCCGCGCTTCGAATGAGAGGTACTAGTACCTTCCAGCTAGCGCCTGGAGAACTTGGCAGAGGTACCATTACCTTCCAGCCGGTGTCTGGTAAATTGGCATTTTGTTATGGAAAGGTGTATCCTTGGTTTGGCATTTTGTTATGGAAAGGTGTATCCTTGGCTTACCGTGCTTAAGGCAGGTAGAGCGGAACTTGTTTATCATTGTTGTCGCAGTATATTTGTGTATATTATGGGTTATGATGGTTACGGTTCAGGAAGACCGATTTGCCTCATTTGTTGAGTAGATAGTTGTTGGTTGCTTATTGTTTTCCCTTTGTACTGAATGGATACATGTAAAGACATGATTGTGTTGGAAACGGACATAAGTAATGTATTGAGATTGTGAATAATGTGAAGGACATCGGATACTTGTGAACATGTTTCAAAAAGGCAAATTTGGTGTACGTCCGGAAAGTGGGAGAAAACGTAATGGGCTTTGTGAAATTGTTTTCAGGAACTTGTTACTGTCATATGAATTTTGAGAAAAGTAACACGAAGAAAGAAAAGTAAAATGCTTATGTTGTTGAACAAAATGAATGATTTTGAGAAAAGTTCCTATATAAGTATATTTCTGTATAAACCGTCACATTATATATATGATATGATTTAAAGCATTCTTGATCATAGCTATCTGTATGTTGTTATTGTTTCGGATTATATTGGGATCCCTACTGGACTTTATGGTCATCCCACATTGCCAATCCTTTTTCAGGTGAACATCGAGAAGAATTTCAAGACCGAGGATCTTCTTTATGTGTTGGCCACGAGGCCTTTTATTTGTAAACAGAATGCCATTGATGTAAAAGGGTTAAACCCTTTCTTTTAATTTAAAAGATGTAAGCCTACGGGCAATTTATTTATTTTTATCTCATGTTACATTCATTTCATATTCGAATGAGAGAACCTTTAATAATAGTACTCATTATTGTATTGAATTTTCGCACATGATCTCTGAAATTGTATTATAATAAAGGATTTGGTAATGGTAGCCATTGGTATAAAAAGTGGGGCGTGACATGTCCTATTTTCCTATCCCAGTGTTTCTCTGCTACCATGTGTCCAACATTCATTTAACTCCGTTAACTCTCCGTAAGAAAACCCACAGAACACCATCGTCAATTTCCTTTGTTCCTCTTCCTTCTTTTCTTTCTTCCTCTATATTTGTCTCTTTTATTCCCAGCCACAAAACACAACTGACACCTCTTCTCTATGCCACAGTAATCTCCTCTTGTTTTTCTTCTCTTCTACGTTGCCCTCTGTTACTTCCTTTCATTTCTCTTCTCTTCTGTGTTCCCCTCTTTCCTTCTTTCCCTTTTGATATAAACCCACATCAGACCAAGTGTAAGCCTACCCAAAATATACATATACTATTGTAAAAAGCCGCATGACCTTTGACTCTAATTTTTATTAAGTTTATTAAATGAAATGAAATAATATGATATTTTTTAAAAAATATTTATTTTATATTTGATTCATTTAAAAAATAATAATAAAATGCATTGTAAAAGAAATAATAGTTATTCCATAAGAAAATAAAAAAATAATCAATTCATTCCATTCTACTACTTTAACTTTTTCTCCAAAAATAAGATTAGTTTCTTACAAAATTAAATAGAATCAATGATTAAATATATTATAGAAATTTTAATTTCTATTATAAGATAAAATTATGGATAAATAGATGAGATAAAGTTTTACTTCAAATGAGTGGATTTTTTTTATAATTATTTTTTATTAGAATGGAATAATCGAATGGTGATATTACACACCAATAATCATATGGTATTACCATTAAACTTTGATTTGGTTTCATTTGTAACAAAATATTTTTGGACCCGTGCAAGGCACAAGTTATTCCTGTGATAAATTTATATTTCTAAAATGAAAATCTTATAACAAATTATTCAGTTTAATTTGATTTTTTAAAATTATTTTTAGATGAATTTTCATTTGTTTTAATAAATTTTTTTCATATTTTATTCAAAATTAATTTTTTTTACAATTTTTTTTATTTATTATGTTAAATTAAAAATTTTAATAAGGAATAGTTGTAATTTATAGTATTGTAGGGGATTTCATATTTTAAACAAACCTCAGTGGTGTATTCGTAATTCACCCAAAATTTTAAAAAAATATGTCATAACTAACCAAGAATCTTTTGCATTATTATGAAAAATCCTTCCTCAAATTAGTACAACCAATATTGGTAAATATTATCAAAGAAAATGTTAAAATGGGAAAGTCAAATTATAGGTTACTGTACAGGGGCGAAATATCCTCTGCTTTCCGTACTCCTTGTACTCCAAGCTTCTCTTGACGGCGTCTACCTGGCAACACAGAAACGGTGAGCTGCTCGGCGGTGGTGTGCCGGATAGACCCTCCGATGATCAAGTCAGTCCACTTGAAGAAGAAGAAGTCTGTTAGAGAGAGAGTATTCTTTTTGGGGAAGAAATCGCATACCTCTAACGTTCGTCCTCCTCCATATTTCAAGGCTGGCCATGCAGCCTCAAGATTATGCACGCACTACCTCTGATGTTCTTCCCAGGACAGGTGGCAGTGCTCGCCTCTCACCACCTTACGCGTGTAAAGGCTTAGTCCTCCCACCAGTACACGCAGAACTGTCCAACGGTATTGGCGCATGCTTGGAGCAGATTTCCTCTATCCCTCACGCCATTGGTCCAGGTGGCACACTCGACCAGAATACCACGACCGGCCTATCACTTGTAGAGAGTTGCCATCACATGCACACAACCGAACTATGCACCGCCGGACTACCCCTTCCGAAGGGGCCAAAGGGCAATACTCATGGCCAAGCTGATATTGACCGGTTCATTAGGCTAACCGGTTGTGAGGTATGCCGGCCTCCACCCGTCCTACCTCTATACTCGGTCACTCGAAGGCCACTTACCTCGGCTGGTCGGTCAGAAGCGTGCCGGCCCTAACCGCACCCACGGTCTAGCCCGAGTTGCTCTTAGCTTGGTCATCAGACACTGCTACGCGCTCGGCCGCGTTATAGCTCGGCCAGGCATTGGTTCGTGTCTGGCCGGTCTTCAGCTCGGCGGCTTGCGGTTCGTCATGATCGGCGTTATCGTAGCTCGGCCGTACTAACGCGCAAATCTCCCCTCTCAATTGCCCCTTAACCCAATCCGACCTAGTCGTGATTGGGGTTACCATCGTGACCGAGCTAACGGATGAGTTGCACCATCACCAAGCCAAGCATGATTGGGGCATATCT
This sequence comes from Camellia sinensis, assembly GCF_055761805.1. NCBI lineage: Eukaryota > Viridiplantae > Streptophyta > Magnoliopsida > Ericales > Theaceae > Camellia > Camellia sinensis. The sequence continues at coordinate 67,881,072 of NC_138961.1, read as the reverse complement.
ATCGTCGAGCTGTCCCGTTTGGTCGGCCATTTTCTCCGCAGTCTCATCAAAGGTCGTACAGTCGTACTGACAGCCGCGTTTCCAGTGCCACGTGGCTTCACGCCATTGGGTCATGCAGCCAGCTGTCCTGCATGCGCAGAATTCAAACGGCGCAACCGTTTGGGGTTCGTTCCCCCCTCTTTCGTATTCCAACGAAGGGCCTAAAACCCTTCACTTTTCATCGTCTCTTCTACACACACCCTAAACCCTAGCTTCCATATTCTCTGAGAACTTTCCCTCACTGCCGCTGCGTCTCACCTGCCTCCGTTTCCATTTTTTGTTTCTCGTGAGGTCACAACCAAGTTCGAGAGGCCCTGCTCTTGCATCTGGTATTTGGTAAGTCCTCCTACCCTTTCTCCAAACTCTCGTACTCGAGTTCCTCAAGTTTTTCACTTTTTTGTGTTTGTATTCTCCATGTTTATACTCGAGGCCATTAAAGTTTCTTTCCCTTGCTTAGATCTTGCACACCCTAGGGCAAACAAAAACAGTAGGAATGGATGGGGCTTTCATGCCCCTCGTTTCTCCTGGGTTCGAACGAGTTCGTCCTATTTCTGGGATGAACAGTTTGAATCTGGATAGAACCGGGCTAAACACTCGTTTAGATCCATAAATGACACTTCGGCCGAGCAAAAACTGGTTTGTGGCTTCTCGTAGAGGCAGTAGCCGAGCCGAACTACCAATTAAATCGGTAATAGAATTGAACCGGGCGAAAACTTGAGGTTGTTACTTGGGCCTTGACCGAGTTAGTTCGTCAAGTAGAACCGACCGAGCTATAACTTTGTTAGGATCTCCTTCTTGGACCTTGACCGAGCCAGATGCGGAGAGTTAGAACCGAACTAGGAAATCGACGAGTACCCTAGCCGAGGTAGGGGTCGAACCGGCCAAACACCCTTTCATTGAGCTAGTTGCAATAAGAGCCGCGCAATTTTTGCCGCGTTAACCCTTGGAAATTATTTTTAATAATGCAGAACACACTAGGACCGTCCAGGCCAGTCCAGAACCATCATTGGTGGAGCTCAAGGTCCGAGCAAATGCACCATCCTTTTTGATCGAGATAGTCAATAAACCAAATAAAATCGAGATAAATGGGGAAGTACCGATTTATGGTTAGCTCGCCCGGCGCGATGGCGGAGTTTCGAAGGGAGTACAACATCCCAGATGACGTCGTCTTAGAGCTCGCCAAAAAGGGAGACACCCCTTGGGGCGATCTAGACCGGTGCCCCTTTACCGTCATATCAATAGTAGAGGGAGGGCTCCGCTTCCCGGTTCAACCCTTGATCTGCGAATTTTTGAGGCAGACAAGGCTTTGCCCGACCCAAGTTTTGAATAACACTTACAAAATAATAAACGGGGTCGCCGAGCTGAACCAGAGGCTCGGTCTAAATCTCGGTCTGGCCGAAATTTTCCATCAGTATAGTCTAAGTAGAAACAAGAGTGGGCTTTGCTGGTACCTCAAAGTCAAGAAGGGCCAAGCAAAGCTAATAGAGGGCAACCCGAACAAGGAGACCGACGACGACGACTTCTTGTGGGTGTCCGGTAGCTATGAGGACACCAAGGCACCCATACTGGGATGGTATATTAGAAAGGATTTTGGCAGTGCTGGTGAGTCGCTCGGCTGACCGCGCTATTTTCTTTATGCATCAATTACTTTCCATGCCGATCTAACAATTGTCGTCTTTTTGCAGATAAGCACCTAGCAGCCGACTACTACCAGGCCAACCGAGAGGCCATCAGAGTCTTGCTGTGCCATCCTGTCGAGGAGAGAGAGGCTTCGAAACTGCTCGGCTTCGAACAGACCTACCACTACACCGTATCGCGCAAGAGCCGGGTTACTGATTTTCTGCGTGCGCCAACCCCAAAATCGGATCCAAACCTACCACCGATCAGGCTTGTTCCACTCACCGCCGAGCAAGAAATGGCGAAAATCAAGGCCATCAAGTCCATGATCACCGGGGAACAAGACGAGTCCCAAAAACCAGAGGCAACCGGGGGGACATCCTCCACACCCACCGGGCAACAAGGGGCAGTACTGGCGCTCGCCAGCGAGCAATCGGCTGGTCGGTCCAAGAAGCGGCCGAGGAAAGAGCAAACCGGGCTGCGTCTGGCCGATGAAGACTCTACCGATGGCGTCTCCACCGAGCTCGGGGACCAGACCGAGCAACCACAGACCGGCAAGTCCAAGGGCCCAGCCACCCCCCCCGGTCTGGGCGCCCGAGTTCAAATACCAAGGCCGAGCAGTTTCTGCTGAAGACTCCGTCTACGCGGACAAGGACTACTCACTTGGTTTCAATTTGACCAAGGGGTTGATCTTGCCTGCCGATATGAAAAAACACGACGAGCTTTCCGACCTCAAGGTCCTCCGCTTGGTGGCGAAATCCATAGTGCTGGTAAGTTCTCAATTTTTTACGTCGAACTGCTTGCTTGGTTTTTGCTCGGTTCACCGGATACTAACCATCTCACGCTTGTTTTTAGGCCGCGCAAAAGAACTATTTGGCCCACGACCGCATGATCAAGGTGCGGCAGAGCCTGCGGGATGTAATAGAGGAGAACAAGGCCTAAAAGGCCGAGATAGCGACGCTTAAGGCCGCGCAGGAAGCGGTTGAGGCCGAACGAGATAACCTGAGCCAAAAGTTCGACCGAGCTAAAGCAGACAAATAGCGGGCCGTGAAGTCAACCAAAGCCCGGTATCTCGCCGAGCTGAGGAAGCTGCGCGATGCCCACAAAGAGGAGAAAGATAAGGCGGTTAGCGACGCCAAAGACAAGGGCTATGCGCAAGGCGAAAGAACGTATGAACGGCAGGTGCAGGCGACGAAGGACATCTTTTTCCAGTGCGGCTGGAAAGCTGTCGTGGAGAAAGTTGGCCTTGGTCAGGATGCTGACATGTTCCTGCATCCGCCTGCGGCCTTCATACCGCACTATATGCAAGCCTGTGCGAGCACCGCGCAGAAGAGGCTCATAGAGGAGGCAAAAAAGGAAGCCGCGGAAGAAGCCGCCGCCGCGCAACAAGCCAAGCAAACTTCTCCTGAAGCATCTCAGGATGCTGAAGATCAAGTAGCCGATCGGGAGGTTACCGCGGTGGAGGTCACGGATGATGAGTTGGAAGTAAGCCTGCCCGAGCACAATCCTGAGGTGGCGGAGCAGGCTCTGGAGGTCGCCGAGCAGACGGTTGATCTGGAACTGGACTGAAATGCCTCCTTCCATTTCTGGCTTTATTTTCGTTTCATGTTTTTGGTTCAATGTAACCGGGCTAGGGCCCCACAATTGTAACGCAATTTTTTTAATCAATGAAATTTCAACTTTTTGCCCGTTTAACTTCTATTGATTTTTGGCGTCGACGTGCAAAATTTCCATAAACGTGTTCAAACTTCAACTAGCAGCTCGGCTCTTTTGGAATTTCAAATGCACCTTTTCAAATGCCGAGCAAAATATGCTCGACTCGAAATTAAGGGCTCATGAACGCGGCCGAGCAAAATCAGCTCGGCCTTGATGGGTTTTCAAACTTTACAAAATTCCAGTACTTTAACGTGGCCGAGCAAAAACCAGCTCGCCCTTTCAGTTGGGTAGATCGCCAACATTTCACTTCTGCCGAGCAATTTCAGCTCGGCTTCTCATTAGTTGGACAAAACACTAACATGCTAAATCTGGCAGAGCAAAGCCAACCTAGCCGCTACATTGGGCAAAACACCAATGTTTCATTTAGGTTGGTCATGTCGCCAACATTTCTTTTCCGCCGAGCAAAGTCAGGTCGGCTTTTTATCGGCTCATTTTCCATATTGGACAAGACACCAATACGCCATCTGGGCCAAGCGAAATCAGCTCGGCCCTTACATTGGGCAAAACACCAATGTTTCAGTTTGGCCATGACGCCAACATTTCGACCGGGCAAGCATATTCAGCCCGGTCCCAATGCGAATTGGTCTATATGCCAATTATGTCGTTGGACAATGCAACTGTTTGTGCGGTCTGCTTCCATTCCGGCGAGTGGGAATCAGTCTGGTCCCATTCAGGTAGGTCCTCTTGCCCCTGGCATTCATAATTGACTTGCGTCCTTGCGAATTCATTGTACAAAGGTGTAATACCAAACAACAAGAGGGCTATTTTTCATTACAAAAGCATTGCTATCTTTTACATTAAGTGCCAAAAGGCTAAAGGTCTAAAAAAGCTAAACAACACAAGCAAATTACATCTTAAATGTAAAAGACCTTAATGTTGGCCGTATTCCATGGTATGGGGACAGCCTTGCCATCTATATCTTCCAGATGGTATGCCCCTTTACCAGCAAGACCAATCACCTTGTATGGTCCTTCCCAATTTGCACCGAGCTTTCCTTCGTCAGGGACCACTAAGTTGCCAAGAACCTTTCTTAATACCCAGTCCCCAATCTTGAACAGCCTGGAGTGCACAGCCTTGTTGTACCTTTTGGAGAGTTCTTGTTGATAAGCCACTATGTGGATCAATGCTCGCTCCCTCCTTTCTTCAGCAAGGTCCAACTCCAATGCCACCGCTTCATTATTCAGATCCGGCTGGAAACTTTCAGAGCGGATGGTTGGCATGCCAATTTCCAACGGGATGACGGCCTCCATGCCATAGGCCAAAGCAAATGGTGTTTCCCCGATTGACCGCCTTGGCGTAGTGCGGTATGCCCAGAGCACATTAGGGAGTTCTTCAGCCCACTTGCCCTTATCCTTCTCAAGCCGCTTCTTCAGCCCGTCTAGGATGGTCTTGTTTGAGGCCTCTGCTTGACCATTTGACTGAGGATAGGCCGGCGTCGAATTGTAGAACTCGATCTTCAACTCCTCGCAAAATCTGCGAAAGAGTTTACCATCAAATTGAGTGCCATTATCCGAGATGAGGGCCTGGGGTATACCGAAACGGATGATGACGTTTTGCCATACAAACTTCTTCACATCCTTTTCCCTTATGGTCGCTAGTGGCTCGACCTCAACCCACTTGGTGAAATAGTCAGTGGCGGCGATGAAGAACTTGCGGTTGCCCGGTGCAGCTGGGAGTGGCCCAACAATATCCAACCCCCAAAGCGCGAACGGCCAAGGACTTGTGAGAGGGAGCAAATCTCTAGCCGGCTGGTGGATCTGGTGGGTGAACTTCTAACACTTCTCGCACCTGCGAACATATTTTTGCGCATCTGCCTTCATGCACGGCCACCAATAACCCTTAGAAATTACTCGGTAAGCCAAGGATCTACCCCCAGTATGGCTGCCACAGATGCCCTTATGTATCTCATAGAGGAAAGCCTCCACCTTGGTGGGGTGGACACATTTCAAATACGGCCCGGTGAAAGACTTCTTGTACAAGGCCCCAGACAGGGAGAGCCAAAACTGCTCTGACTTTGCCCGGATCTTGTGTGCCGCCTTCTTTTCTTCTGGTAGAATTCTATCTTTCAGGAAGGCGATGATAGGATCCATCCAAGAAGGGCCCAAGTCGGTGCAGAGTACCTCGGCTGATTCTGGTTCCTCAATGCTTGGCCGGGGTAAAAATTCTATCATCAAGGGGTTAGGAAAAGCTGTCTAAGCAGAAGCAAGTCCGGCCAATTCATCAGCCGCGCTGTTTTCCTCGTGGTCGATTTGTTCCATCCTTATTGCAGCGAACTTCTTGATCTCTGCGCGTACCAGCGCTTGATACTTGGCCATTCTTTCGTCCTTTGCCTCATACTCCCCTGAGACCTGATTGACCACCAACTTGGAATCACTAAATACCATAAGGGCTGTGGCTTTCATTCTCAGTGTGCTTCTTAGTCTGGCAAGGAGAGCTTCATACTCAGCCTCGTTGTTGGATGCTGGGAAGCCGAGTGTAATTGCCTGCTCGATGATCAGCCCGTCCGGCGAGTTCAGCACGATGCCCAGCCCGGCCCCATGTCTATTGGACGCCCCATCAACGAAGAGCTTCCACATCTCGCCGATAAATAGCTTCCAGCAATCAGAGGGGTTCTGGGAGCTTCTCAATTCCAAGTCTTTGGTTGGCTCATTCTGGTCTCTTTCCTCGTCATGGTTGACTTCCTCCTTCATCGAGTCGTTCGCCTTCGCTGGTTCGGTCGCTCTTTGCCCTTCCTCTTCTTGCGCACCAACACTTGTTTTTGTTGCCAGAACCATGGGTTGTGCTAAATCCGTGCCAACCAAATCAATTGGGCAGACTAGATGCATCCCAGGGGCAAATTCTGCCACAAAATCAGCAAGTGCTTGAGCCTTGATTGCGGTGTGCGGTCGGAACTTGATGTCATATTGCCTTAATTCCACGGCCCATTTCAAAATTCTCCCAGTGAAGTCTGCCTTTTCGAAAAGCACTTTGAGCGGGAACTCGGTTAACACAACTATTGTATGGGCATGAAAATAGTGTGCCAGCTTTCTTGACGCCATCATTAGGGCCAGCGCCAATTTTTCCAACGGAAGATATCTTGTTTCGGCTGGGAGCAGAGTCTTGCTTACATAGAAGATCGGTAGGTGCTGGATGCCTTCAGCACGAACCAATACCGCGCTGACTGCGTGTTGAGAGACAGCCAAGTAGAGGTACAACTCTTCGCCCGGCTGAGGTGTTACCAAAATAGGGGTTGAGGAGAGATATGCTTTCAGGTCTGCTAGTGCGCGGTTGCACTCGTCATCCCAGAAGAACTTGGACTTCAGAGTTTTAAAGAAGGGCCTGGAACGATCAGAAGACCGGCTGATAAATCTGTTCAACGCGGCTGCCATCCCGGCAAGATGTTGCACGTCCTTCGCGGAGTTAGGACGCTCCAGGTCTTGTATTGCCTTGATCTGTGACGGGTCAGCTTCAATCCCTTGATTTGTGACCAGAAAACCCAAAAACTTCCCGGTGCCGACTCCGAAGGCGCATTTGGAAGCATTCAAACGAAGCTTGTGGCGTTTAAGTATAGCAAACATCTCCGCTAGGTCGGAGAGGTGCCGAGCTTTATCCTTACTTTTCACCACCATATCGTCGATGTAGGCCTCCATGGTGCGGCCCAGCATTGGGGCGAACATCTTTGTCACCATCCGTTGAAAAGTCGCCCCGGCGTTCTTTAGTCCGAACGGCATGACTTTGTAGCAATATAAGCCTCTGGGGGGTTGTGAACGACGTGATCTCTCTGTCCGATTTATACATGGCTATCTGGTGGTAGCCGCGATATGCGTCCAGGAAGGTAAACCTCTGATGGCCAGCGGTTAAGTCCACCAGCTGGTCGATTTGTGGAAGGGGAAAGCTATCCTTGGGGCAAGCTCGATTGACGGTCTTGTAGTCAACCCAGACTCGCCACTTGCCGTTCTTCTTCAGAACAACCACCGTATTGGATATCCATCGAGGGTATTGCACCTCCTCTATGGCTCTAGCTTCCAATAGATTCTTCACTTCTTCTGCCACTACTTCAGCATGATGCAAGGCTGAGCAACGCGTCCTTTGAATGACTGGCCGTGCATTGGGGAAGACATTCAACTGATGACAAATAAAGCTCGGGTCGATGCCAGGCATTTCGTAAGGCGTCCAACCAAAGGCCTCCAAATTGGAAACCAAGAAGTTGACATAATCCATCCGCTCGGCGCTAGACAAGGATGATCCCAAGAGGAAGAATTTAGTTGGATCGTTCTCGTCAATGCGTACTTGCGCACTTTCACCAAATCTTCGACCGACTTTTCCTCAGCCTTTCTTCCTACGTCTTCGAGGACCTCTTTACCCTCGGGCCCTTCAATCATTTGGACGAACCCTTTGGCCGCTCGGCTGCCATTTACCGCAACGAAGCATTGTTTCGCCATCACCTGGTCCCCCCAAACTTCCTCTATTTGTCCGCTTGGTGCCGGAAAGTGCATGACTTGGTGAAAGGTCGAAGTAACTGCTTGCATGGCGTGCAGCCAACCCCTGCCTAAGATCAAGTTGTAAGTCGATGGAATTTTGAGCACCCAGAACTCTACTTGCTTTACGACCGATCCAGCTTTGACCGGCAAAATAATCTTTCCGATTGGCCATTCTGGCTGTGAGTTGAAGCTGACCAAAGGGGACGTTGCGGGGGCCAAGTCCTTGTCTTCTAACTTCATTTGTTTAAACGCGTCATAATACATAATTTCTACCGAACTCCCCTGGTCGATCAAGATCCTCTTGATGTCAAAGTCTTTGACGCGAAGAGTGACTACTAAAGCATCATTGTGTGGCATCTGAACTCTTTCCAAGTCCTTGGTTGAGAATGAAAGGATGTCCCTCTCTTCGGTCTTTCCCTTCTTCACAGCGGGCTGAATAGAGAGCACTTCCTTCATGTGCTCGGCCTTCTTGATCATCCCTCTCAGCTCGCAGACCCTGGCCGGTTTAATGATGCCATGGATGACGTTGATTACACCTTGTGGGGGCGCTTCTAGGGCGGCGAGGCTGTTTGGCTCGGCTTGGTCCACTGGTGTGGCCTTGATGCCCCCATCTGTGCATTGGTCAAGATGCCCCGCCGCCACCAACTCCTCTAAGTGTTGTTTAAGCGGCAAGCAGCCCTCTGTTCGGTGCCCCCACTCTTCGTGAAAGGTGCAGCGATATTTTGAATTGAAGCCCCTCTGCACACTCCCCAACTTGGCCGGCCAACGGACGAAGGGTTCACCTCGAATCTCGCTCAAAATGTGGTAGATGGGGATTTTAAACACCGTGGTAAATCCAGTCCGTGCCTTTAATTTTCTTTTGGCATCCTCTGCTGCATCACGGGGAGTGTCAGCTCGGTCGGTTCGGCGGCCTTTGTTTCTGTCATCACGGTTTGAACCATGGCGCTGATCTTTTGACCGATTGTTTGGGCGGTTATCCTCCTGCCCAACCGAGTGAACTTTCCCCTCCACCCTTCTATCCGTCGCGACCGGATTAGCCTTCTCGGTCGCGGAGGTGGCATCATCCTCCACACAAATGTGCTCATTGATCCACTGCATCAAGGATTCCATGGTCGTGGGTTGATGCGTCGTGAGTGAATCTCACAGCCTATGTCCGACCGGGAGACCCCGTTTGTATTGAGTGATCACCAGATTAGTGGGGCAGTCGAGGATCTCATTGTAAGTTTCCCAGTATTTCACATTGTATGCCTTCAACGAACATCCAGACTCCATCTTGACGCCTAGGAGATGGTCGACCTCCTTCGGCGTTCGTGTGTTGGTTTTGAATCTGGTGACGAAGGCTTCTGCTAGTTGCTGCCACCCCTCAATACTCCCCTCCGGGAGCCTTTCGAACCACTTCAAACCCAGCTCTCCCAAGCTTGCTGGGAATATGAGGCACATCAAGGCGTCGTTGCGTCGGTGGCCAGCCATTACTTGCCGGTAATGGCTCACATGCATGTACGGATCCGTATTGCCGTCGTACAAAGTGAACTTTGGCTAGTGGAATCCGGCAGGGAGTGGTGTACTCTCAATCTCTGGAGACAGCAGCGTGGCTGTAAGTCGCGCCAGCTCTTTGTCCACCAGCGCAGGGGCCATCACTTTGGGGGCTGGCATCACCACTTCCTCACTACAATGGACTGGAGCGCTCAATCTCTGTAATGTCGGCACTCTCTGAGCCTCCCGACGGCGCGCCCTCTCCTCCAATACATCCCTCAAGTCCCTGGAAAGTGTGGAGAAAGAGGATCCTGACATCGGCGCCGGGCGTGAGGGGCGATAAGTGCTATCGCGAGAGAGGGACCTGCCCTCTCTTTGGTCGGAATCTCCAACCCCATAGTTCCTGGTGATGGAGAGAGAGTGGGTCCTCCCCTGGTGGCGACTGCTATAACGAGGGGACGGGGTGCGCTCACTGAGGTTGCCCTCTTCAGCAACACCCTTCCCTTTAATCTGGCGTTTCAGCAGCTCCATCTCCGCCGCCATCTTGCGAATGAGGGTGTCTTGGTCCTTGAGTTTGTGCTCCAGGCGCTGCGTATGGGACTCCCCCCTGCGTCGGCGGCCCTCTGGACTCTGCGAGCGATCGGTACTCCTCCCGTGTTTGTCTCGCGCACCTCGCGAAGGAGTCTCTAGGTCCGCTATGGTTGGAATATTCAGGGGGCCTTCTCTCAAGCGGACATACTCAGGTGTGACGCCATCAACGATGGACAGTTGGGCTTCGCCGTTGTTGGCCATGGAAATGGTCGAAGAAGCTCAAAGAACAAGGGTTAAGTATCAAGGAGTTCCCACAGACGACGCCAATTGTACGGGGGCGAAATATTCTTTGCTTTCCGTACTCCTTGTACTCCAAGCTTCTCTTGATGGCATCTACCTGGCAACACAAAAACGGTGAGCTACCCGGCGGTGGTGTGCCGGATAGACCCTCCGATGATCAAGTCAGTCCACTTGAAGAAGAAGAAGACTGTTAGAGAGAGAGTATTCTTTTTGGGGAAGAAATCTCATACCTCTAACGTTCGTCCTCCTCCATATTTCAAGGCTGGCCATGCATCCTCAAGATTATGCGCGCACTACCTCTGCTGTCCTTCCCAGGACAGGTGGCAGTGCTCGCCTCTCACCACCTTACACGTGTAAAGGCTTAGTCCTCCCACCAGTACACGCAGAACTGTCCAACGCTATTGGCGCATGCTTGGAGCAGATTTCCTTTATCCCTCACGCCATTGGTCCAGGTGGCACACTTGACCATTATACCACGACCGGCCTATCACTTGTAGAGAGTTGCCATCACATGCACACAACCGAGCTATGCACCGCCGGACTACCCCTTGCGAAGGGGCCAAAGGGCGATACTCATGGCCGAGCTGATATTGACCGGTTCATTAGGCTAACCGGTTGTGAGGTATGCCGGCCTCCACCCGTCCTACCTCTATACTCGGTCACACGAAGGCCACTTACCTCGGCTGGTCGGTCAGAAGCGTGCCGGCCCTAACCGCACCCACGGTCTAGCCCGAGTTGCTCTTAGCTTGGTCATCAGACACTGCTATGCGCTCGGCCGCGTTATAGCTCGGCCAGGCATTGGTTCGTGTCTGGCCGGTCTTCAGCTCGGCGGCTTGCGGTTCGTCATGATCAGTGTTATCGTAGCTCGGCCGTACTAACGCGCAAATCTCCCCTCTCAGTTACCATTAGTAAATTATACAAAATAAAAGGGCAAAATAGGGAGAAAAAAAAAAGCCTCAGGGGTGTATTTATAATTTATCTAAAACCAAAATATTTATGTTTTATAACTGACTAAGAATCTTTGCATAATTACGGAAAAACTTTCATCCAAATTAGTACCACCAATGTTGGTAAATAATACAAAACAAAAAGGCAAAACGGAAAAATTAAATTATAAGCCTCTAATAGTAAATAATTCTAAACGAAAGGGTAAAATAAAAAAAAAAAAAAAAAGATATACAAGCCTCAAGCAGGTAAGCAAGAGCTTCTGTTTGCACCCCAAAAAACAGGTTGTGCACCCCACTTTAATGATATATATTCTTTATTTAGTCCTTATTTGAAATAACCAAAAAGTACTTGACTTTGGAAAAAACATACATAAAAGTGTTTTGGACGCCTCATTCATCATCAATCCTAATATTCTTTTTCTCTCTTCTCTTCCTACTTTTATTACTTTGCATCTTCATACTCAACCCTAACCCAACCCTATCTGCTTTAATCTATCATTATTGCATTCTATGTCATATTGAAATCAATAATGGACAATAAAGAAAACGTTTTCAAGCAATTCTTTGTAGAGAAAGTAAGTTTTTAATTGTTGTTCATCGTTTTTTGTACGTTGGTTTTCTGAATTGATTTGAAACTAAGTATCCGAACAAATTTCATAACTTCAGAATTAAGTATCTAGACAAATATATTTTGTTCGGCACTAAGTATCTATATGAAATAATTAAAATCAATTTTCTTGTGTTTGACATTGAGTATTTGAACAAACTTCATAGGTTCGGAATTAAGTATCAAGACAAATATATTTTGTTTGACATAGAGTATCCATATGAAATAATTAAAATCAATTTTTTTGAGTTTGACATTGAGTATTTGAACAAACTTCATAGGTTCAAAATTAAGTATCCGGACAAATATATTTTGATTCACTGAGTGAGAGACCTTTGTCTCGGGATACCTCTTTGTCTTGGGTAAATTCAGAATCTCTTTTCATCGCTTGGAATTCTAGAGACCCAAAATGTGGTTTGATTTTGTTCCTTTGTTTATGGATAATGGGGTGTACAAATAGATTTGTGTAGACTTTTAAGATTTTTAAGATTATGATAGATATTATTTGGATATAAACAAATAAATAAAATTTTAAATTTATTATTAGAATGCTCAAAATAATAATAGGATGCCCAATGGATTTTTTGGAATGCAAATAAAAACTTTCCAAGTAAGCGCGTCTTATATATATATATATATATAGTAGCACTTTCAAAGAGCCCTCCCCCAGTTGGGTTGAAGGTGTAAGGTAAAAGTACAAAATTGTCCTTTTAACTAGGATTGTTTGGGACAATTTATGAAAGTTTAATTTTTTAAAACCAATTTTCGGTTCAATATTCAATTTACCAGCCAATTCCAACTGATTCTTAAAACACTATTTAAAAGTGGGTAGGTGGTGTGGTGCTCAAGTTTTTTAAAGTGGGGAGGGAAGCTCAAGTTTTTTTTTCCTCATTTAAAGTGAAAGAGAGATGAGGGGGAGGGGGGGACGTAGTCTATAAATTGACCTTTTTTTTTTTTGGTGATTACAAAATAATTGATAGCTTAGATACTATATGACATAAATTAAATAAGTGTACTTATTTATTTTTTTATTTTATAAAATTAGATTATTCAAAATAATCCCTTGGATATGGCAAAGGAAAATTGACATCCTTCTTTGTTGATCTAGACTCTACTTTTGATGTGGTAAATCTCTCATTTTACTCAATTTATTTATTTATTTTATATTTGGGTTACAACAGCTCATTAAAAGATAAAATAGGCTAAAATAGTTAATAAGACAAAATATCACATCCAACACATAATCATTTTACTTTTTCTCTTACAATCACTAAATCAATTACAAAAAAAAAATTCCAATTAACTTTCCAAATACAATTTTTTTAGTCAGACTAAAATAATTAAAAAAACTAAATAACTAATTAAAATAGCCAATTAAATAACTAATTAAAATAGCAAATTTCTCAAACAAGACTGGTATTGATCAATGTTCGTTATATAATTTTACACGAACACACACACACAATATATATATATATATATATATATTCTATTATTAAAAGGGAACAGTGATTTGGGTGTCATGAAGCTTTTGGCACCTATAAATAATATATTTTAAAAAAAAAAAAAACTACACTTGCACGTCTCAACTGCCCTAGACGTTTTGTTCCCTCACATTTTATTATTTCACATCTATATATCTTCTCTCACTTTAACTGCCCAATTATTTTTTTTTTTTACTTCATCCCTCACGTTTGTTCCCTCACTTTTTGCTTCATCCCTTTGCATAAACTTTTCAACGAATTTCCAATCTCTTTGCTTCATCTCTTTGTACAAACTTTTCAACGGATTTCCAATCTTTCTCTTAACGATTATGTATCAGTGAATTCAATTCAATCAATTCTGTAACGTCCTCAAAATAATACAATAAATACATCCCAGAAGCATAAACATGACAAAAATATTCAAAGTGTAAATGGTCCTTTCATTACCTGAAATTAGTATTACAAAAGAGTCTATCACAAATAATGCCCTTTGGGCTTACACCTTTCCAAGTCTTGACTTGGTTACAACAAAAGTGGGACTAACCCTTACAATTAAAGCCCTAGGCTATACAAAATGTAACAAACAATAAGCTCTTGCTTCCCGAAGATCCCTCCAATGCTATTGCCTTGGTGGAGGCATGCCATCAATACCTGAAAATGTTTTTCCTAAATAGGGTGAGCCACAGCCCAGTAGGAATAATCTAACATAATATATGTGAATAAACGAAGATATGTGTATGTACATATACAATGCCTAGGATAAAAACATTGTCCATTTCCAAGTTTACAATATAAAATTTCATTCATTTATACAAAATAAGTATAATACACATACGAGGGCAAACTCCCTCTTTTCCCCAAATCTCAACCAAGTATCAAAATCAACTATTTTGACACCATACAACATTATTTTCAAACCCGACCATCATTTCCTTCTCATTCACCAAAAAGCCCTCTTACCATTTGTAGCTCGACTTTTCGTGCTCCCTTTCGAAAGAATGAATAGCCCGTACAGTTCAGACTCCACTTGCGGGTTCTGAATTTGATTTCACAAGTGCAATGTGAAACAGTGGAAACACAAAAAGAGTCCAAATCCAGTAATTTCTTTTGGAAAATAGATGTTTTGAATCAAATGCCAAAAATAGACTACTTTGCCAAATATCAGAGTCGCCACCTAAATATTTATTTTGAAAAATTTAGGAAACCCGTGACTCGTGCCAAAGGCCATTAGTCCGTCGTTACCAAAGTGTCTTGGTTCGGGAACTTAGGTATGAGAGGGGAAGGTCATTAATTGAGCACCCCACTCACCCGATCAAAGATTGACCTCTACTAATCATGATATGATTCTTATGTACAGTATATGTTCTTATTTTATTTTTAACATACAAGTATAGACTAATTTCACTAGAAGTTGAAATGTTTGATTTCATGTTTGTTTTGAAAAAGTGTTTTGAATATGTACCCATTAAAAAAGTGATCTCATATATATACAAAAGTATCCCAATTTTAGTGAATAGCCTTCATCCACAGGCATTCAAACAAGTATATCAAGTAAGCATTTAGCCTCATGGTAGTATGTTTGATATGGCAGCAATCACACTCATGCAATATGCTAAAGCAAAAATGCTTACCTTATGTCCGAAGGCGAGTCAAAAGAAAGCAAATAGTTAGAAAAAATACCTGATCCTAATTAATGCAATATGACTAATACAACACATACAACGTCCAAGTAATAAGCTCGGCTACTGCCATGGCATGGGAGTCAATTCAAGGCATGTGATAGTGCACGTATTCAAGTAAAGGGTTTGAAATTGATGTTCGAATAATATAATGAGCCGAACTTTTATGTATGCAAAATGAATGGATGCAAGTCATGGAAATGCTAATTTGAAAATATGATGTCCCTAGGCTAACCATCATAAGCAAATAAATAAAAGGGAGAAAGAATGGGGGTTAGAAGACATACAACTTATTCCATATTTGTCCTCGCGAAGGAGGGTCCGAATGTCCAAGTGTCTGAATAAATAATTATTACAAATCTGAATGAATAATAACTAAAAGAGGCTGTCAGATTTATTACAACAAATATGTAATGATTGCGCGATGCTTCTCAGAAATTACTCTGTCTGCCTTGTTGGGAACTGTTTTGTTTCAACCTATCATTGCTTTCAACAAAAACTGTATTGTTTGCAATTTATTGAAGCCTTGTCGACCCAGAATACGACTCAGTCGAGCCCAAAATAAATCCAATCATACCTTGTTTTCTTGCTGCAATCTGTTTTTTGTGCCTAAGGTGAAATAGTGCAAACAGGGTATTCCTAACCATGTTTGTCTCTTCTACCCTTCTCTATCATAGAAAATACTCAAGAGAGGAGCGAACTCGATTCCCAAACCATCTATGGTTGCAAGTTGATTTGCAAGATGATTTTGGACACAATAGGACAAAGATCAATAAATGCAATTCATAACAACCACCCCTCCCTTCCCTCATGAGGTGAATTCACGAAGGGAAGTAGAGACACTTCAAGGGTCATCAAAGTATCATGAATTGATGTAAGATAAACCTTGACACAATAGACTTCAGCATAACATTTGGCCATAAAGACGCTTCAAGGTTCATTAAAACATCATGAATTGATGTAAGACAAGCCTTGACACAATAGACTTGGTATAACGTCCGACCGAATCCAATATTAGTTCTTTATGTCGGTTGTAATCCAATTAACCAATTTTATTAGCCTTTTTTTTATTACTTTTCCATTTCTTTATCTTTTCTCCTTTTTATCCAAAAGTGATATTTACGTCCACTAAGTCCAAAACATAATAAAGAGAAATAAGCATTAACTTAACCCAAGAAAATAAACCTTATTTTCTTCGGGGGAAATTGCAAAGGAAGGCTCAAACTCATTTACAAGTGATAAGGGATTTCAAGTCAAACTTAAAATGTGCAACAAGGACTAGTCAAACTCAAAAGAGTGATAATGACTTAGGAAAAACCCAAAGTGAGTGTGGACGCGCCCCGGGGGCCTCATGCTACAGTTCAGACTCAAATGTCACAATTCTGAATCTAATCCCGCAAAGTGCAATGCGAGACCGATAAATCACCAAAGAGTCCAAATCCGGAAAATCGTTTTGGAAAACTGATTTTTAAGAAAGAAGTGCCAAACATGGACTGCTTTGCCAGATACAGAGTCGCCACCTAAATATTTTATTTTGGGGGGGATTTGGGAAACCCTGACTCGTTGCCTAAGGCCACGTGTCTGTCATCACCAAAGTTGCCTCGGCTCAGGAACTTGGGTATAATTGGGGAAGGTCATCTATGAGCACCCCCGCTCGCCCGATCAAGGATCGGCATGTACTAAGCATGATATTTTGTTTTGAAGACATGCGTTCTTATTCCGGTTATTAGCTAGAATTTACTATGTGATGCGCACAACCCACAAGTATAGACTAGATCGCCTAAGTTGGAACAAAACATCTCATGTTTGTTTGTTTGAAAATGGTTTGAAGGTGCTACTCGCAAGTAGGCTAAGACGTGGATTTGCCACCCTCGAGTGGGCTTAGGAAAACATGATTTTGCCACTCTCAAGTGGGCTTAAAACTCGCATTTCAATGAATTGTTCCGATTCAAGTAATCTAACCTTCACCCACAGGCATTCAGGTAGTTATATCACATAAGCAGATAGCCTCATGGCAAGCATGCTATCAAGGCAACACTCACACTCATGCAAGATGCTAAAGCATAAAAGCTTACCTAGTACTCCAAGCCAAAACAAGAAACTAGTTAGAAATCATGCATGATCCTAGTTCATGTTAAGATGGCTAATGCAACACATGCAAAATGCAACTAGAATAGGCTCGGCTAATCTAAGAGTGGCATGTGAAATGCGACAACTCGATACACGTATTCAAGTTGGAATTGAAATACTTTGCAATTAGTATGATGCGTCGAGCCCGGTGCGTGTAATACGAATGAATGTATGCAAACATGCTAACACAAGTATGCTAATTGAAACATGACCTAAAACTAACCATCAAAAGAAGGTAAGTAAAAGGGAGAAAGACGTGGGGTTGGAAGACATTCACACATGTACGCACACTTATTACAAAATTCGCCCTCTCGACGGAGGGTCCAAAAGAATAATACAAACCAAATAATAAATCAACTATCCTAGCTAATTAATTATTACAAACTCTTAATTAATTAACAAATTACTTACAAAACAATCTAAGTATGAAACTAAAGAGGCCGCCGCAGCTTTGCCTCGGAATGATTGACTGACGCATGTTCGATTGCCTCGCTCGGAAACCCGTTGCCATGTCGCATGTTGCCTCTGCTTGCACTGTTTTGCATCTTTGAAAATTGTGAAAATCCTTAGGATGCTTCTAAAACACTCCCTGAGCACTGTGGGAGGTCACCGACCAAAAGATGGAGTCACCGGCCATGGGAAAATGGTCATCGACCAAAAGTGGAGCTCTCGGCCAGATTAAGTTAGCCGGCCGGCACTAAAGATGGTCGACCGGCCATCCCTTCCTGCAGAATGCTGTTTTTGCTGTAGCAGAGGACAGACAGTGCATGGCAAGGCATTTACAAGACAATGTGTGGACGACCACCCTCCCTATCATACTATGAACTCAAGGGAGTATGGCTCTTGACCCTCGGACCACCAATCACGCATTTCAATGCATGATGGCCAAAGGTGCCAAGTGTGCAATTCACTATGGAATGAATGAAACAAAACACATGAATGCCTAGAATTCTATCATGCTTGATCAAGAGCGCCGGCGACCGAGGATTGAGGTACGTTTCGTCACTTCAAGTACGAACGTTCCTCGTTCCTCGTGTTTGGTTTGACACCCCAAACCAAACACAATGCAATGCATGTATGCCAAATACAATGCAATATGGAAAAGCAATGTTATGCAACCTAAGCATGCCAAATGCAATAGGACTCAAGTATGCACACAAGACTAAGGTAGCAAGCATGCCAAATGCAATGCAACCTAAGCATACAATTTAAGCTAATGTAACATGGGCACACTAAGTATACAACAATGCTATGTAATGCAATTAGCTAAATATCATGCGATATACCAAACATGCAAACATGATACAATACAAGCATGCAAATATCATGAAAGCAAACATGCACAATGGACTTAAACTGAAATGGGCAGACCTCAGCTGTGCCAAAACAGTGGCCAAAGTGCCAAGAGATGATGGACAAAACACACCCAAACATGCCCATGTAAAGGTCCAACACTTAGGCACAAAAAGGTCGACTCTTAAGCACATTTAAAAGAGACAAATATGGACAAATAACAAGCACGATAAGCTCTGAAGATATGCAAGGGATGATGCCAAATCAACCAAGCCATGCAAGTAAAGCATACAAAGGAGCCTAAAACTTGAGACTAGCCAAGGGGCTCAAGCCATGGCTATGTGAAGCAAGCCCCAAAGGGCCAAGGGGACCTAAAACAGTCCTGAGGCAGGTGTAAGCAAGACCAAAAGTGAGCTCAAAGCTAGCCAAAACAAGCTAGAATACAATGCCAAAACAATGGGGCATGCAATGCTATCAAAGAGGTGTTATACTACTCCTAGCACAACCAAACATGGCATGATTTAAGCAATGGAAAACAGAGTTATGGCATGTTAAAACAAATGCAAAAACCCACTTAGATGATATCTAAATGGTCTAAGCATAGAGGCATGCACAACGGTCCAATCTTGAAGCATAAAACACAAACCTTCTAATGCATGGAAAAAGTTATGAATGTGGATGCATGGCCACATTATATGGACTGAAATCTCATGTGAAATGATGCCAAATCACAAAAATGAGTCAAGTAATGTAATCATGCGACTTAGGCCTTCAAAGCTAACAAGCTAGGATGAACTAAGGCTATACAAAACATGACATATATGATCAAAACGACACCAAACAGAGCTTTAACATGCTGAAATATGACTAAAAGTTCCTTTGGGTCGAGTCAAAATATGCAAGCATGATAGTCCAAATGCAATATACATGTTATGGCAAATGAGAGGATTGCATGACAAGTGTATGGAGTATGCGTGAGGCCATCAAACCAACATGAAATGGAGGTACAACATGACCAAACAACACCAAATACTTGCTAAAATGGAGTTAAAACAAACTAAGTAAATATGCTACCATTATGACCCCTTAAGGCAAGCAAATGAGACATAAGGAGAGAGGTGTGTCCCACCCCTATACAAGACCTTAAAACCACTTCTCCACCACTGAAAATCCTCTGGATTTCATTGGTGAGAAGGTTGAAACAAGAAAGGTTCCAAAGCCAAAAGGAAAAGGCGCAAAATGAGGCCAAACGAGGCCTAAGGGGGGGTATACAACCCCCAACACAAAAGTGACCTTAATGAAACATCTCAAGCACAAAAATACAGAACTTTTTTCAGTAGGACACTAAGCCTAAAAAAGCATGCAAGTATTTCTAAAAGCTTAAGCAAAAATGGGGAATAAAAGGGTAGTTTCTCAGCCTTGAAGAACACTTCAAGAACACCAACTCCAGCACCTCCTTCTAATCAAAACCAACTCAGAAACTCTGAAATCAACTCCTTAGCACCTCAGTAACTAAAGGATAGTGTAACACTAGGTGCCTTAGTGCAAAAATATAAACAAAAACACCATTTAGAACACTATTACACACACAAATATATAGAGAGAGAGAGGGAGATATAGAGAGAGAGTGATATATCTTCTCTCTCAGATTGTTCAACCTCTAGAATGGGAGGGGAGGCCCTCCTCTTATAGGAAATCCAATTCCAAGCTTCCAAGGGAAGCTAAGTGTAAGGATGAAATCCCTCCATACACGTGTATAGATGGCAGAGTCTGTGCTCACCAGCAGCTGGCTTGCACAATGCCTGAAAAAGACAAAGAAAAGGCCTCGTCCAGAAAATGTGGCCGATCGACCAAAACAATGGCCGGCCGACCAAATACAGTGCCGATCGACCAATACATTTGGCCGGTGGAAAGAAAACAAGGCCGGTGGCCTCAGGCCATGGCCGGTGGGTTGAGGGATGGCCAACAAGCCACTTCCTACCCTTAGGTGCAAAAACCACAAGTCCTTGGTCCACAACCAAGCACAAAACAGTCAAGTTGAGAGATGCTAAGGCAAGGCGCATAGCCGAGCCTTCCGAGAACTCAAAACGAACACAAACATGGATGATCATCAAGCATTCAAACGATGACGTCCAAGTCTTAAGGACGGTCAAAAATGGGGTGTCTACAGTGAGTGATAATGACTTGAAATCCAAACTTGATAATAAGCTATAATGACACTTTCCTTGGTGATTTCGAAGGGTTTAACTCGAAAGTTAGTCCCTTAAAAGCAAACACACCGATGATAAAAAGAAACAAAAAAATAAAATAAAATCTTGGCTTTAGTATAAGAAAGATGTATGCCTTTGGTAATAAACCTCCAAAGAGATTAAACCATTAAGCATGAAAAAAGTTTTATGCCGTTGGTAATGAACCTCCGAAAAATATTAAACCATTAAGCATGGAAAAGTTTCTTTCTTATACTTGAATAACAATCTCAATTTTTTACAACTTTTTAATCGAAATAAGCAAAGAATGGAGAGAGGTTGCAGAGAAGATTATGCGAAGTTGATTAATTGGTAAATACAACACAAACATAAAATTAAAATAATAATTACTCACATAAATTAAATAGCCCCCAATAGCACAATTTAAGCTAGAAAAGGTGAATAAATTCAAGCTAGTAAACAAATTTAAGGAAGGGTGGCTAACCCCCCCACTTTTATAAATTCAAATCACATATTTTAGATGTTGAAAAATAGCCCCAAATCAGCCCCAAAATAGTGGCAAAAATTAGAGAAAAAAAGTGGGAAACACAAGGATAAAAGCATAGAATAAGGTTCAAGCAAGGGTGATTAACCCGTCCACCTTTGGGTAGCTTTTAATCACAAGTTTCAGCCCTTAAAACAGTCCCAAAATAGTATGAAAACACAAGAATAAGATGAATAATGATTGAAATAAAACAAAGGAAGCTTTACCTCTTGTAGAGAAGGTGTTCTTGTTGTAAACCAAACTTGATTCCAAAGCACCCTCAAGTTTGAGTTATGATCTTCAAGTCTCAAATCAAGTTCCAAGTTCAAGCACTTGTATGGTATGTATAGATGATATGAGAGTTTCAAGGCTGATATGAGAGCTTATGGAAGGACAAAGATGAATTGTAGCTTTGATATTTTTTTGGATATTTCTAAGATATTTCTAAACTTTTGATATTGTTTCTTTCTCTCTAATTCTTAATCTTGTTTTTCTTAACCCCTCTAACATCAGGATGAGCCCCGTATTTATAGAACTTGAGCTACTCAAACTATCTACAAAATTGGGCAGCTGGCAAATTGCTGTACAAATTGCCTGAAAAGTCAATAGGTCTGGCCGGACCTTGGTGTCTCCGGCCGGAGGTCACTGATGTCCGGTCGGAGGTCAATGTATGCCCACTGTTCCTCACTTTCAAGTTCAATACAGGTACAAAACTAATTTTCTGGGGTAGAAATACAGTGGGTATGGCAAGCTAGAATTGTTTAGAGCTTGAACTCGGATTCTTTTATTGAGAATTAAAACCACGTACACAATATAATCATCATCATCGAGTGCTTGGAATAAAGCGCCGAAATCTTACGAGCGATCAAAACTGGGGTGTCTACACATTTTATAACCAAACCCTAGGTTTTGTTCAAAATACCGCCAAAACCCACCATTGTTACGCAATCACAAATAACTAAGTTAAAACTCATAACAAAGTGTAGAAAATCCCTACCTCAAAGGGAGAAGACGAGCCAAGCAAGGATGGAACCCCAAAAATGTCAAAATCCAACTTATCGGGTCAAAGAAAAGATCTTGAGGAGCTCTATCTTTTTAATAAAGGCTCAAGGGTGTAGAGATCAAAGGATCTAGGTCAAAATGTAGAGAGAATGTGAGTTTTAGAGGGATAGAGGCTCTCAACTTTAGGGTTTGGGGTGAAAAGATATGAAAAAGTGATGTACAAAGTGCTTTTCGCGATCTGATATACGTGCAGTCAGCTCGAGTGGAAGGTTTCACGCTCGAGCGTCAGACACAAAGATTTGATCCGCTTGAGCACAAGAAGAGACCCGCTCGAGCGCAGAATACACACATCCAGTATTTGCAGACAGCAGACAACCCACTCGAGCGCAAGAAAGTCTACTCAAGCGTACACCAACGTAGGAAATGCCGCTCGAGCGTAGAAAACACTCTTCCAGTATTTTGCAGACGTGCAAAGTACTGAGTGTTTGCAAACCCTGCTCGAGCGGAAGACCAAGATTCTGGACAACAACATTCTAGACTAACTAGCCACCAACCTATTCCAAACGTGCCCAACACATTCCAAAACTCAAATTCAAAGAGGAAAGCGAAAAGAGATATAAATAACAACATCGAACCACAAGGCTCGAGTTCGGAACACAACAAAGGTCGGGTCAAAACTCGGAATCACTATAAATTTGTCTAACAGTTTGAAATCAAATGTGTCAGATTTGAATGGGTTTAACCATGGTTGGAAGATTGGTGGTGGATATGATTTTAATGGGTTAGGTTCTATTGTTGTTTTTATTTTTAATCTCAATCATTTTGTTGATTTTGGAAGCTACTGCTACTCAAGTAAAAATATAAAAATAAGTATTGTCAGGCATATTTTCTTTATATAATTTATTTTTATGTTGTTGGTATGTTAAATACAGATTGCATACTGTAAAGTTTTTTCTTCTTCTTCCAGTTCTCTCTAAAAAAAAATTAACTGAAACTCTTTTCTTCAATGTTTCTCAATATTTTTTTTTTAAATTTATTACTTTATTACTTTATTACTTTATTATGATGTATCAGAAAAATTCTGATAAACCATTTCAGATGGGGGTATTGTTCTATTAGCCTGTTGCTTCCTTAATTTTTAGGCAGTACATAAGAACTTGAGAAAATATGAATACAAAATAATTGTTCTTCCTAGGCCATCCAAACCTCCAAATTTTGGCCCAAATAAGTACTATAGAAATTATGAATAGAAAATATGAAATATAGTAGTAGTTTAGAACTAAGGGGTTGTCTAACAACACCACCCTTCTTTTACTGTATGTGCTTTGTCAGTGTTTGTTTATTTTTTTAGTAAAAGTTCTGTAATTGTTTAGTAAAAAAAAATGATATTTATTTATTATTTATTTTTTTTAGTATCAAAATACATCTCAGCGATTGTTTATTTTTAATTTTTAATTTTTAATTTTTTTTATAAATTCTGTAATTGTTTAAGAAAAATAAAAAAGAAAAATTGGTGGCACATCTCATCTGTTTTGACTGTACATGTTTTATGAGTTTGCACAAGAAAAATTGGTGGCACATCTCATCTGCTTTGACCGTACATGTTTTATTTAAAATTAGTGTTTGTTTGTTTGTTTTTTAAAAGTATAAATTTTGTAATTGTTTAGTAAACAAAAATGGTATTTACTTATTATTTATTTTTAATGTTTATTAATAAGCAGCTTAGAACTAATAACTTCTCAATGGAAAATTGACGTTTCCATTTTGTTGATCATGTTCATTCAAAATATATATATATATATATATAATAAAATAAAAAAATTAAAAAAGAAGAAGAAATGTATACATTATAATGTGGATTTTAGGCTCATATTTTTATGATTTTTTTTTTCATTTTTTCCACCATATAAAAGTTCAAACAAAATTACAAATAAAACAAAAAAATATATTTATACAATATGATGAGGATTTTACACTCATTTTTATGATTTTTTATTTTTATTTTTTCCACCATATAAAAGTTCAATCTAAATTACAAATTAAAAAAAAAAAAGAGAGAGAGAGAGAGAGAGAGAGAAAGATATAGGATATCTTGAGAAATTATGTATGAATATAATTTTAAATTTGGTTAAGCAAATAAAAAATAAAAAAATTATAGATAATAAGGACACCAAAATATATTAAAATTAAAAGTAAATATTTAGTTTTTTTCATGATCATTATAAGAAAACTATTTGGACTGTTCCTAAAAAAAATTAAAAAATGAAACTTAGAAAAATAATTGATGACAAATCAAAAATTTAAATTTATTTGTTATAGACGATAAGGTTCAATTTATTTGTTTATTTTTTATGTTTATTGATTAGTAGTTTATTATTTGTAGATAATAATAAGATTCTAAAAAATGTTAAATTAAAAAAGAGAGAGAGAGAGATAGGATACCTTGAAAAATTATGTACCAATATAATTTTAAATTTAGTTAAACAAATAAAAAATTAAAAAAATTTATTAAATTTAATAAATAATTAAGAGGATACCAAAAGATATTAAAATTAAAAATAAATATTAAATTTTTTTATAATCTTTATCACAATATTAGTTTGATAGAATAATTAAAGAGCAACCATTATTTTTATATTATAATTTTTTTTGAGTTGCACACGCATTGCGTGTGCCCCACCACTAGTCTATTCTATTATTTAAAGGGAATAGCTTTCTTGGAGTCCCGAAGCCATTGCTTTAGAAACATTTTCCCATTTTTCCTAAAATGGCCTTAACTTTGTAAATAATTATACTACTTTTACACTTATATCAGTTTGTAATTAAGGGTAACATGATAAATTACTAATTTACAAACTGAATAACCTCTACTTCCCATGTTTCACAAAATGCTGCTGTACAGTTCCACGTTTCCAAAACAACTGCTGCTGCCAGCCATTTTCTCAATTCCCTCTATTCATAGACTTTTCCTTCTCTTTTGGGAAAATACTATTCAACTATTCAAACAACTTTTTCCTTTTATTTGGTGGAGAAAGACTAATCAACTACATTCAATCTTATGGTTTTGTTGCAAGTTAGTAGGGTGGTTATCCAAAGTATATATGGACTAATCATCTAACACTGTAAGTGTACTATTGCTCATAAAATCTGTGTTCATAAAATTTATTTATTTTTTAAATTATTTGTTTGATTTATTTGTGAATATAATTAGGGTTTTAAGCATTTGTAAATTTAAAGTGTATGTCAAATCTCTTTACCTCTAAGTGTTTTAAAAATTATTGATTTGATCTATTTGTTTGTTGTCTTCATTTTGTGTGTTTAAAAAATTAAAATCAATGTTCTTAAATTTTCTGTGTCTGCTTAAAAAATCAGTGTTTATTTGTTTGTTGTCTTCATTTTGTGTGTTAAAAAAAAAAAAACAGTTTTCTTAAATTTTTTGGTGTGTGCCTAAAAAATTCAATGTTCTTAAATAATTCAATGTTCTTAAAAATTTTAGGATTTTTTCCCATTTCACTTTTTTAAGCTTTTGTTTATTTTTTTTTGTGTATAACTTCAGTATTTTAAAATTTGATTTGTTTGTTTACTTAATTTTGTGTGTTTGTTATTTAAAATAAAATTCAGTGCTCTTAAAAAAAATCATATAAAATGAGTGTCCTGGATTTTATTTTATTTTTTTGTATTTTTTTTGTGTAATCATACTTTCTGTAAAATTTTTATAGAAAATGAAATGTTTCATTGTATTATCAAGTTAAAAAAAATGTGGGATTATTATTTTTCTTGGTTTATATCAACATTTGTGTTTGTGTGTTTACAATTTATGTTTTCAAAAACTTAGGTTGTTTGATTGCTTAATTTTGTGTATGTGTTTTTCTTAAAAACAATTCAATGTTCATAATTTGTTTTATTTAAAAAAATAATAGTCTTAATTTTTAAATTTTGTATACAAGTGCATTCAATGTATATCAAATCTGTTTTAAAATTGCGTTGAATGCTCTAAATGTCTTGGGTTTGTACTTTTTTATTTTGTGTGTTTCTGTATATTTATATTCAATTTTTTTCCCCCAAAATTGTGAATCATAAAATGTGTGTAATTTTTTAGATTTTATATGAATTTTTATTGTACAGTTTTTTTTAGTTAAGATTAGTAAATATTGCATTTTTTAAAGATGTGTACACATTTTAACGTACATATATTTTATTTATCAAATACATTAATATCAAATGTTACATTGTACATAATTATTCGTATGATTTATGCGTATATTATTTGAAAAAATAATATCAAATTCACATTTTAATTCTAAACGAATTTGCACACGCATTGCGTGTGCATGGCCGCTAGTGTATATATATGTAAGCACACTCAAGCAATTAGGCCTTCTTTGGCCGTATTTGGGAAATTGACTATTTTAGTAGGTTATTTTAGTTTCTGACTATTTTAGTAAGTTAAAATATTTGTGTTTAGAAAGATTGTAAGATTTTTTTATAATTGGATGTGATGTTTGTGAGAGAAAAAAATAAAATGATTATGAGTTTGATATGATATTTTATTTTATTGACTATTTTAACCTATTTTATTTTTTTTACAAATTTTAACCAGAAAAAAAAAGAGAAAACATTTACTGTAACGCCCTCAAATTTTTTTTATACAAATCAGCCATTCATAAGATCTAGAGACATAATAGAAATATTATATTTTTATTCATCAGAGTTAATATTACAAAAGATATCACATGCATTACACTTTCATAAATGTTCATCTTGAAACTATAGCATGTAACTCTAGTTTAAATCAACAAAATAAATGCCCTAAGGGCTTACATCTTTCCAAGTTATTACTTGGTTACAACAAAAGAGAGTCAGAAGCTCTTTACAATTAAAAGCCTCGGCTTAAAAGAAAACATATAAACACAAGATGAAATCACAAAAGTAGAGCCTTTAGCCCCTAAGCCTCCCAAGCTATGTCCTTGGAGGTGGCATGTCACCTGTACCTGAAAATGGTTTCCCAAGTAGGGTGAGCGAAAGCCTAGTAGAGATATGCTAAAACAATATATGAGATTTACCTAAGATATAGGCATCAGATAAATGTGCAGCATTCTTAATCAACACATATTCTTTCCAAGACCATTCAATATAGGTAACCAATACCTTAATTCATTTCCATTTCTATTCATTTATCCAAGTCAGTCCATCGATATAATTCATTGTTATCTAAACAATTTAAACGAGACTACAACTCACTTATCAACACTTCAATAACAAACATTATTCAACACTTCCATTTTCTTGCCATTTTACGGAACCACGTCTGAGGGAACCGGCACCCATAAATATATAAGATTTCGGGACTTTCACCCTGGACACTCCTGCCAACTTAATTATCAATTGAGTCCATCCTCTATCTCCTCCCAAACAATGGAGTACATCCCCTATAACCTCCCAAATAATGATACATATACAATGTATGTAAACATGTTGTCATATACAATGACTAATCATATCACATATTCAACAATTTAATCAACCCGTCATATTCAATGACATAACTCATACGACTAGTTTCAATTTACCTAGTCCTCATGCACTTTCTACAACAATCACAGCTATCCTCCACTGATAGCCCAAAACAGATATATCTAAACAGATAAATAAATCTATCAATAGATAATTTATCAAATTCCATAGGTGAATGATTTATCAAAACCAACCACACCCTTTATTTACACATCCTCCAAATTTCATATTTCCCATACCAATTTCATTATTCAAACAAAATAATTATTTAATTCAAATTAGGGCAATCTTCCCTCTTTCACAATTATCACACCCAATACCAAATTTCATCAATTATACCCAAGCAATATCATGTTCAAGGCCCCTTATACACATATGGTGCCAAAGATGGAAAACCCCTCTTTCAAATATCAAAACCCTAACCTTAACTTCACCCAAATCTTCCCAAACCCCACCATTTATACAAAATGACAAATATCTAGGTTAAAGCTCATAACAAAGAGTAAAATATCCCTACCTCAAGTGGAGAAGCTCAAAGAGGAAGAAGGAGAAACTTGAAGATGTCCAAAACTCAAACTTTTTCGGATCAAAAAGAAGCCCACGCAAAACTCTATCTTTTTAACAAACGGAGTAGGGTAGAGAGACCCAAGATCATGGAGTATTTGTAGAGAGAGGGTGTGTTTTAGAGAGAGAGAGAGAGACAGCCGTATTAGGGTTTTGGGGTGAGAAGGAACCAAAAAGTGATATAAAATCACACTGCTGCGAACTGATATACGCAGTCGTCGCTCGAGCGACTAGACACAACGGCAACCTCGCTCGAGCACAAGAAGCGTCGCTCGAGCGTAAAATACAAAGCTTCGGGTCTGCCACCAACGGAGACGCATGCTCGAGCGCAAGAAGTCTCGCTCGAGTGAAGAAACAATTTCACAAGGCTTGCTTGAGCAAAGCACTCCACCTTCGCAGAAAAGCTGCATCTGGAAAAAGACCTCAAGACTCTCAATCCTCGCTCGAGCGTAAGAACTCTCGCTCGAGCGACGAAGCAGATTACACAAGGCTCGCTCGAGCGCAAAAAGCCTCGCTCCAGCAAAGAAGCAAAAATCTAGGCAACAACAATCTAGACCAACTAACAACTAACCTATTCCAAACATGCCCAACATAATCCAAAACTCAAATACAAAGAGTCAAAAGAGAATAACAAGACAAGGATACGATATTCAACCACGGAACCTAAGTCCGAGACATGAAGAAGGTCGGGGCCAAACCGGGATCGCTATATTTACCAAACAAGGCCTTTAATTTGGAGACGAAGGAAGTGGGCTTGGTGCCCTTTACTTGGGCCGGTCAAATTTTTATTTGTGAAACATTCTATCATATAGAGTCTAACCTCAATACCACAATATTAAGGGCCATTTAAGAGAGATAAATTAAGGGATTTATCATTGTTGCCATATATAACCACTGAATATTAGTGAGACTGATTTGACACCTATTGTAATAAAGGAAATTGATTGAAAAGTCATATTAGGAAGATGGGTGTATTAATAAGTCTTGTTTATTTTTTAATGCTTCTAATGGCTTTTTAAAAAAAAGTGTCACTAATTGTTAGTTTTTAGTAACAGTTAAAAAATTTGTTACCAAAAAAAATCACTAAATGTCAATTTTTAGTGACAAATTTAAAAAAAATGTTACTAACACATGTAGGACTTTTAATCTATACAAACACTTGTAGGATGCATAGATCTTTATAACAAGACCAGCAAATAATTATCCCTGGTAATAATGGTTATGTATATGCCAAATCTTGTTATAAATAAAAAGTGGTATAAAAAAATTACTTATTTGGTTTAGTCTTCAATCAATTTTTCGGAGTTCAAAATCTAAAATTTATTTGGTTTACAATTTTTTCAAAACTATTTTCAATCATTTTTTCTGTCTCTTCTCTTCTTCTCTCACATCTACAAATCAATCAATGACATTTTTTTCCCTCCTTCCTTATTTTTTCACATCTTACACATCAATCAATCATTTTTTCTCTTACACACATCTATTCAACTACAAAAAGTTATAAATCATCCTAAACTACAAAACTCCAACTACAAAACTATTTTTAAAATATATAACGAAACAAATTTTCAAATTTTGAAAACTCTATTAAAAAACTTATCTTTCAACATTGATTTCAAAATCAAACCAAATGGACACTAAAGTGTAAAATTTTCAGAAAGTTAGATTTTTACTCAAAAAAATTACTATAAATTACTAAATTACTCTATTTATTTTTTTATACATTTTTTCGTAAAGATTTAAAAAATAACCACTACAACAAAAAAGAGTTTTTTCGGTGCGCAATAGACGCCGTAAAAACCCTTCTACGACGTGCAGGCACACGTCATATTATGACCAGTCATGGAAAGTCATTCACTTTCAACGACATGCTTCATACGCCGTTAAAAACTATTTAACGACAGATTTTGTGCGTCGTTGTTACTTTTTCTACGACATGCTATAGTACGCCGTTAAAAACTATTTAACGACAAATTTTGTGCGTCATCGTTACTTTTTCTACGACTACTTTTGCACGCCGTTAATTGGTGAGACAAATAATGACACTGATTGCGCACCATAAAATATGTAATACAACGACTTATTATGTCTGTCATAGAATATACAATTTTTTAAAAAAAAAATAAAAAGCAGGTTCTATTTGACCAATTTTGTACAATCTAACAAATATTACAAACAAGCATCACAAAACATTAATTAACCACCAAAATATTGTTTGAAACGTCAAAAGAAACTATATCCATAAATTATAAATATTCAACAATTATCTATACATTCCAAACATTTGAAAACTATATCCTTAAGTTCCAAACTGTACAAAAAGTTTAAACCATCCAAAACTATGTATATCTAACTTTCTAAACATATCGACAACTTTCAAGATTTATTGAATAAATCTAGTGATTGTGCGACCATACACCTCCACAAAAACTCCAAATGCAAATCTGGCTTAAATCCAAATCTCCTCACAATGTGATCAACAAATGAAAGTGGGGTCAGAGAATTCCTCTTCCATTGAAGAGTAGATAGCACCAGAATGAGATTATCCTAGCTTCAAACACAAACTTTGATTCCTCCACCTAATCACAACACAAAGAAATAAATCAATGACAACAGAAAGAAATAAATCAATTCCTAAGCTTCCAAACTGACCATAAAACAGCAAACACTACAAGAAAATACATTTTTGACGATCATTTTTGGCTACCAAAAACAATTTAGTCGCCAAAAGTTATGGAACTGGCTACCAAAAATAATATTAGTCGGCAAAAGTCAACTTTTTAGCTACTAATTTTTTTTAGTAGGAGAATGTTGATTATTGGCGACTAAAAAAAAATTAGTAGCTAAAAGTATTACAATTGGCGACTAAAAGAAATTTTAGTAGCCGTAGAGCTACTTTTAGCTACTAAATTGTTTAGTAGCCGAATGAAAATAAAAAAATTATTTTTTATCTTTTGCAACCAAACTTTTGGTCGCCAAAAATATATATTCAGCAAAAAAATTCCTTTTTAGTCGCTGTAGAGCTACTTTTGGCTACTAAATTGTTTAGTAGCCGAATGAAAATAAAAAAATTATTTTTTATCTTTGGCGACCAAAATTTTGGTTGCCAAAAATATATTTTTAGCGATAAAATTCCTTTTTAGTCGTTGTAGAGCTACTTTTGGCTACTAAATTGTTTAGTAGCCGAATGAAAACAAATAATTACTTTTATCTTTGGCGACCAAATCATATTTTAGTCGCCAAAGATGATTTATTTCAGCGACCTTTCAAATTTTGAATGGATTCCAAAAATTATTAGCATCTCTCTCTCTCTCTCTCTCTCTCTCTCTCTCTCTCGATTTTCAGAGTCCCTCTCCGTCTCCGTTGCTCCTCTCCCCTCCCTCTCTCACTGCCGCTCTTCCTCGCCTTCGCCGGAAACCGGAGCACCTCCTCCTCCTCCGCCATCGTCATCGTGAGTACTGCCGCTCGTTTCACGCCGCCTCCTCCTCTGCCGATCTTCATAGATCCACCGCCATCGCCACGAGATCCAGAGGCTTCATTGTTGAGATGAACTCTACTCCATTGATGCTCTATCTCACGTATGCTTCTCTCTCTCTCTCTATATATATATATCTATATATATATATATATATAGGAATTGGGTTAAATTTTATATTAAACTTGTTTGGCTGTAAAATTGAAACAACTTGAAATCTACAATTTTTATTTTCTTGATGAAATTGGTATAGCGATCCCGGGTTTACCCTTGTTGTATAGTGATCCGGACATGTGTCCGTGGATGTTGGTAGTTGTTTATTATCTTGTTTACATCCTTTCTTACTTTGTATTTGAGTTATAGGATGTGTTGAGCGGGTTTGTTACAGGTTGGTTGAGTTTAGAAACCAAAACTAGTTGCCCAAATTTTTGGCCTGTCCGCTCGAGCGGAGGTGTTGGCGCTCGAGCGGGGAATACATCCATCCAGTATCTTGTTGTGCAGTGTTGTGAGCTCGAGCGTAGGGTTTGGGAGCTCGAGCGGAGGCCTGGTTCTGCAAAAGTGCTGGGCGAGTGCATTCTGCGCTCGAGCGGGAGGTTGGCCGCTCGAGCGGAAGTCTGTGAGTGGCCGCTCGAGCGGGGTGTTTTACGCTCGAGCGGAAGACTGGGTTTAAGTCCCGAAATTGTGACTTTTCAAATCACTTTTTGCTTTCTCTTCTCTCTCCTACTTTTCCAAAAACACCATTGTTGAGCCTCTCACTCTAGACTCTACCTTCTCTCTAGGTTTTGATCTAGTAGGAGTGATTTGCTCGCCTTTGGCCTTTACAAAAAAGTTGTTGATCGTCGAGGGCTTCATTTTAATCTGAAAATCTCGGGTTTTGGAGCACGTTGGGTTTTGTCGTCTTCTCCTTTGGGACTCCGAATTTGAGGTAGGGATAACCTACTCCTCTCTATGGGTTTTGTCTTTAAATTTTGGTATTTTGAGATGTTGGGCTTGGTTTGGTAATCTTGTAAAGGTTTGGGGCTTTTGTGTAATTTTACAAAGGTTGGGGTTTTATTCATAATAAACCTAGTTGCATGTTTGGCATAGAAAAATGGAATGATTGTTGAATCATTGACGAAAATGGGACCTAAGGGTTGAAATGGTAATTATGGAAAATGGCCTAATTACATTGTTTAATTAATTGGGATAATTAATTGATGAGAAATGAGGAAATGAAATGTTGATTGAATATCCATTTGTGCATTTATTTTCTGTTTTAGAAATAACTGCTTTGGGCTATCGGTAGAGGATAGTCGTGATTGTTGTAGACAATGTATGTTGATTAGGCAAACTGAAACTAATCAATGGAATGTGTTATGAAACTTGACAGTTGCTAGAATACATTAATTGTTTGTATTGTGTGATTGTATATAGAACCAATGTGTTTATATACGTTGTGTGTAGAGGAGGAGATAGGGGATGTACTCCGCGGTTTAGGGGAAGATAGGGGATGGACCTCTAAACCGGATAGGTATTTGGAGGAGATAGGGGATGTACTCCGTAGACAGAGCTCATATGCTTGTCTAGAGAAGTGAAGATAGAGCTCATATGCTTATCTTTGTGAAGTATGAAGTGTGGATACAGCTTGTATGCTTATCTGTGGATATTGTTGATATACATATCTGTTGTAAAGTGTGGATACAGCTTGTATGCTTATCTGTGGATATTGTTGATATACATATCTGTTGTAAAGTGTGGATACAGCTTGTATGCTTATCTGTGGATATTGTTGATATACATATCTGTTGAGAATGTGGATATAGCTTTTATGCTTATCTGAATGTGAGATATAGTTTTTATACATATCTGTGGAAATAATGATAGAGCTAGCATGCTTATCTGTTGAAAAAGGGAAAATGAAAAGTAATTGGGACTTGTAAGTCGTTGACATAAATATGTAATTTATGTGATTGAATCAGTGGTGACCAACTATCAATTGCTAATGTTTTAGTCATTGTCCATGGTTGGTTTAGTGTATTTCTACTGGGCTGTGGCTCACCCTATATGGGAATATCATTTTCAGGTGCAGGAAGCATGCCACCTCCAAGGACATAGCTGGGAGGCTAGTGGCGGGCATAGTTTTGTCGTTTTACTTTTGATGTATTACATGTAATTTCAAGCCAAGGGCTTAATGTGTAAACGAGTTAGAACTCTTTGTTGTAACCAAGTGTTAACTTGGAAAGCTGTAAGCCCGTAGGGCATTTTGTTATGAGGTTAACATGTAATACTAATGTGACGGAACTCTAATGAATAAAGGAATGTGGTTAGTTTATATATCAATGCATGTCTTATCTGATGGGTTTATTGTTATTATTTTGAGGGCGTTACAACTTGGTATCAGAGCGTACCGGGTTCGAATACTTTGGGTACGTGGGAAGTGATTAGGATCACAATGGGTTTGTCTCGCTTGATAGAGACGTAGATGTAGTACCATATGCTATGTGTTTATTTGATAACATGCTTATGTGACTATGTGGGTATGGGATTTAATTTCTAGGATGTTGATTGGATCCTTGAGTTTCTGGGAGTCTTGTTGGAAAAGCACTTGATCAATGCTGTTTCTAACCGGAACTCTAGTAACGTCTCGGGACTATCATTATCCGGAAATGAAGTTCGTAAGTGCTTATGTGTTTATGTGCTTATGTGGAGTGAATTACAGTTGTCCATGCATTAGGACGTGAGTGATTAGTTTCGGCACACCTATGAATGTGCTAACGTTCTGTGTTGCCTTTATTAGGATGTCAGGACGAGGAAGAGGTGCTAGGCGTGGTAGACCTGCGAGGCAGGAAGTACCATTACCGGGTGAGATTCCGGCAGTGCAGGAGGGAGTTGGGCAGGCCAATGTGGCCGAGCCAGTGGGTCAGCAGGCTATGGGTGCCTTGGCCAGAGAGATAGCAGGAGCTTTAGGTATTCTTAGAGCTGGGAATCAGGCAGCTGAGACAGGGCCTTCCTTCTTGAAGAGGGAGTTCTTTCGGTGTAATCCGGACGAGTTTATCGGGGATCCTAAAGAGCCGCTTAAGGCAGATGAATGGCTCGAACAGACAACGAAGACGTTTGAGATGCTTGGCATCGAGGACGGAGCACTGAAAGTGACCTTGGCATCCTTCCAACTGAAGGGAGATGCGGGTCAATGGTGGAAGTACGAGAAAGCTCGTGTTGGTGGTACTTGGGAGGCGTTTGTGAATGCTTTTCAGGAGAGGTTTTTATCAGCAGCAGCTAGGGAGAAGCTGAGGGATCAGTTTAGCCGGCTTAATCAGCAGGGCTTGTCAGTGGCCGAGTTTGAGGCTACTTTTACCAGTCTGTCCAGGTTTGCACCTGAACTGGTGGCGTCTGAGGAACGCCGTTGCTATGAGTTTGAGCGGAAGTTGAGGCGGGGCCTCAAGTTGAGAATTGGTGGGTCTTATATTCGAGAGTATAGACACCTAGTGGATGCTGCAGCTCATATGGAGCTTATGATGCAGGAGGAGGATGAGAGCCAGAGAGGCTCCAAGAGGAGCCAGGATAGTCAGAGTGATGGCAGGAGACAGAAGGGTTATAACCCTCAGCAGTCTCAGGGTGCAGTCTCTAGATCGACCTTTCCAGTGCCTAGTGTAGGCTCGGGGAGAGGCAGTCAGGGAGAATTCACTTGTTACAAGTGTGGCCAGCTGGGTCACAAGGTTTCGGTTTGCCCGCAGAAGGGTGGGGGTCAGAAAGCTGCTTCTTCTTCAGCTAGACCGCCGAGTCAGGGTTTGGGCAGGGGGCAGCTCTTGATTTGTTATCAGTGTGGACAACCTGGGCACATGAAGAGGTTTTGCCCACAGTTGAGTGCCACTTCGGGAGCGTCTGGTTCTAGGCAGACGCAGGGTTTTCAGCCAGCTCAGTCTGTGCAGGCCTCGAGGGCCAATCCGGGAGCTTCGTCATCCCAGTCTGTGCAGCAGTCTTTTGCTCCGAGAGGTGAGCAGGTAGACCAGGGGCCTATGGGGCGCGTGTATGCTGTTACCGCGCAGGATTTAGTACCGGCTCCATCAGTAGTGAGAGGTACTTTTCTGTTTTGCAACTCAGTTGCTAATGTGTTGATAGACACGGGTGCATCTCATTCTTTTGTATCTGCTGCATTTGCATCTGTTTTGGAATTGGAGTTAGCACAGTTAGCATCTCCTATTTGTGTGGTATCGCCTTTGGGTGGTGAGTTGATTCTGAAACAGGGTGTTAGAGGATGTGATATAGAGGTCGCCGACTATAGGCTTCCTTTTCCGTTTGTTGTCATGCCCATGAAGGGTTTTGATGTTATTTTGGGTATGGACTGGTTATCGTCATACCGGGCTGTTATTGATTGCTACCGCCAGAGGGTTACATTGTGTACCTTGAGCGGGGAGTGGTTCCATTTCTTGGGAGACCGGGTTGGTAGTGTTTTGCCACCGGGGTATGATTCGCGAGGGCGAAGTGAACTTAGTAGTCTATTTGCCAGTTTTGAGAGTGGTGAGAGTGGTGAGACCCAGGTTGTGTTACCGAGGGTGGTTTGTGAGTATTCGGATGTCTTTCCCGAAGATCTTGTTAGTTTGCCACCTCACCGAGAGATAGAGTTCTCTATTGATTTAGTGCCTGGTACGGCGCCGATTTCTATGGCACCTTACCGTTTTGCTCCAGCAGAGTTGGTTGAGTTGAAAGTTCAGCTCCAGGAATTGCTTGATAAGGGCTTTGTTCGCCCTAGTGTTTCACCGTGGGGAGCACCGGCCCTCTTTGTTAAAAAGAAAGATGGTGCCTTGAGATTGTGTATAGACTACCGGAAGTTGAATCGGGCTACGGTTAAGAATAAGTATCCTATGCCCCGTATAGATGATTTGTTTGACCAGTTGAAGGGTTCCCGTTGTTTCTCTAAGATAGACTTGAGATCGGGTTACCATCAGTTGAGGGTCAGGGAGGAAGATATTCCTAAGACGGCATTCCGTACGCGGTATGGCCATTACGAGTTTCTGGTGATGCCATTCGGGCTTACCAATGCACCGGCAGTCTTTATGGACTTGATGAACCGGATTTTCCGGGAGTTCTTAGACCGATTTGTGGTTGTCTTCATGGACGACATCCTTATCTATTCGTCTTCTGAGGAAGAGCACGAGGAACACTTGAGAGTGGTGCTTGAATTACTTAGAGCCCATAGGCTGTATGCCAAGTTTGGGAAGTGTGAGTTCTGGCTGAGGGAAGTCAAATTCTTAGGCCATGTGGTATCCGGGGAAGGGGTGTCTGTTGATACATCCAAGGTTGAGGCAGTGCAAGGTTGGGCACAGCCTAAGAGTGTGTTTGAGATCCGCAGTTTTCTGGGATTAGCTGGGTATTATCGTCGGTTTGTGAAAGATTTCTCCAGGTTAGCGTCACCGTTGACTAGACTGACTCGGAAGGGAGTCAAGTTTGTGTGGAGTGAGACTTGTGAAAAGTCGTTCCAAGAGCTGAAAGTTAGATTGACCACCGCTCCGGTGTTGATTATTCCGGAGAGAGAGTTGGGTTATGCGGTTTATTGTGATGCCTCACGAGAGGGTTTGGGTTGTGTGTTGATGCAAGAGGGAAAAGTGGTAGCTTATGGATCACGTCAGTTGAAAATACACGAGAAAAATTACCCCACACACGACCTAGAGTTAGCAGCTGTGATCTTTGCCTTGAAAATCTGGAGGCACTACCTTTATGGTGAGAGGTTCGAGGTATTCTCGGATCATAAGAGTTTGAAGTATCTGTTTACACAGAGAGACTTGAATCTGAGGCAGAGGAGGTGGATGGAGTTCATCGAGGATTATGATTTTGAGTTGCATTATCATCCGGGAAAGGCCAATGTTGTGGCCGATGCCCTTAGTAGGAAGACCATTAGTGATGTAGCTTGTATAGCCATCCGGGAATGGGAGATGTTGGGAGCACTTGGCGAGTTTGATTTGCTACTGGGCGAATCTGTCGAGGCTGCGGCCTTGTTTTCTGTTGTTGCGCAGCCTACACTTGTGACTAGAGTGTTAGAGGCACAGAGAGGTGACCTTGAGGTAGAATCCCTCCGAGAGAAGATCTCCAGTGGGAAAGTTGAGAAGGGTTTGACGGTGTATCCCGACCTGAGTGTGAGATACCGAGACCGTTTGTTTGTACCGGAGGCTTGCCGTGAGGAAGTACTCCGAGAGTTTCACCATTCGCGCCTTGCGGTGCATCCGGGAGGTACTAAGATGTATCGGGATTTGGGTCGCCAGTTTTGGTGGCGGGGTATGAAAAGAGATGTGGCTGTTTTCGTATCGAAGTGCCTTACTTGCCAGCAAGTGAAGGCCGAGCATCAGAGGCCAGCGGGTTTGTTGCAACCCTTGCCTATTGCCGAGTGGAAGTGGGAGCATGTCACTATGGACTTCGTTGTAGGTCTTCCGAGGACTCAGCGGGGTAGTGATGCTATTTGGGTGGTTGTAGACCGGTTGACTAAGTCGGCGCACTTTATTCCTATGCGCGTGAGAGATTCGGTAGATCATCTTGCCGATTTGTATATTCGGGACGTAGTGAGATTGCACGGGGTCCCAGTGACGATTGTCTCAGATAGAGATCCTCGTTTTACTGCTAGGTTGTGGCAGAGTTTGCAGAGTGCCTTGGGCACTAAGTTGACCTTTAGTACGGCTTATCATCCTCAGACTGACGGGCAGTCCGAGCATACTATTCAGATCCTCGAGGATATGCTTCGGGGTTGTGTCCTGGACTTCAGTGGGACGTGGGAGAGGCACTTGCCATTGGTAGAGTTTGCCTACAACAACAGTTTTCAGTCTAGCATCGGTATGGCACCGTTTGAGGCCTTGTATGGCCGACCGTGTAGGTCTCCAGTTTGTTGGGCCGAGGTGGGTGATGCACCTTTGTTGGGTCCGGAGTTGGTTAGGGAGACGACAGAGAAAGTTGAGCTTATCCGTAGGAGGCTTGTTACAGCCCAGAGTCGACAAAAGAGTTATGCCGACCGTA
Organism: Camellia sinensis; assembly: GCF_055761805.1. Taxonomy (NCBI): domain Eukaryota; kingdom Viridiplantae; phylum Streptophyta; class Magnoliopsida; order Ericales; family Theaceae; genus Camellia; species Camellia sinensis. The sequence goes on along the minus strand of NC_138961.1, from coordinate 67,842,533 downwards.
GGAGGAGGCCTTTGGCGTTTGAGGTGGGTGATCATGTCTTTCTGAAGATATCACCTAGACGAGGCCTGATGAGGTTTGGGAAGAGTGGGAAGTTATCCCCTCGGTGTATTGGTCCTTTTGAGATCCTTGAGAGGATAGGTGAGGTTGCTTATCGGTTAGCCTTACCGCCGCAGTTGTCCGGGGTACATGACGTGTTTCATGTGAGTATGCTTCGGAAGTATGAGCCAGATCCATCACATGTGTTGGATTGGACCGATTTAGAGGTAGATGAGGATGCCTCGTATGAGGAGAGACCGGTTCGGGTCTTGGATAGGCGGGATCAGGTCCTGCGTGGTAAGACCATTCCTTTGGTGAAAGTCTTGTGGAAACATCACGGAGTGGAGGAAGCCACTTGGGAACGTGAGTTGGAAGTCCGAGAGAAATATCCGGACTTGTTTGTTGTTATGTATTCTTATATTTAAATTTTACATTTCGTTGAACTTAAGAGCTTTTATATATGTCTTAAGTTGTGAAACATTGAAAATGTTTTGGTTATTGGAAATATGTTTTGGGAACTTGCCTCATATGGAAGTTGAATATAACATTATATATGTTGATTATATTGTTGAAATTGGAAAGTTAATGCATAATGTTGATGCATGTTGACGGTACATATGTTCTTTACATAATGTGATATGCCTCTTGTTAAATGGAGGGGGTGACCGGTAATGGGTCGGATTGTTGAATGTTAAAGTGTAACATTGTTTAAAATAGAGGAAAACTTGTTTTTGAAAACTTGTGTTTAATTTCGGGGACGAAATTCTTTAAGGGGGGGAGGTTATAGCGATCCCGGGTTTACCCTTGTTGTATAGTGATCCGGACATGTGTCCGTGGATGTTGGTAGTTGTTTATTATCTTGTTTACATCCTTTCTTACTTTGTATTTGAGTTATAGGATGTGTTGAGCGGGTTTGTTACAGGTTGGTTGAGTTTAGAAACCAAAACTAGTTGCCCAAATTTTTGGCCTGTCCGCTCGAGCGGAGGTGTTGGCGCTCGAGCGGGGAATACATCCATCCAGTATCTTGTTGTGCAGTGTTGTGAGCTCGAGCGTAGGGTTTGGGAGCTCGAGCGGAGGCCTGGTTCTGCAAAAGTGCTGGGCGAGTGCATTCTGCGCTCGAGCGGGAGGTTGGCCGCTCGAGCGGAAGTCTGTGAGTGGCCGCTCGAGCGGGGTGTTTTACGCTCGAGCGAAAGACTGGGTTTAAGTCCCGAAATTGTGACTTTTCAAATCACTTTTTGCTTTCTCTTCTCTCTCCTACTTTTCCAAAAACACCATTGTTGAGCCTCTCACTCTAGACTCTACCTTCTCTCTAGGTTTTGATCTAGTAGGAGTGATTTGCTCGCCTTTGGCCTTTACAAAAAAGTTGTTGATCGTCGAGGGCTTCATTTTAATCTGAAAATCTCGGGTTTTGGAGCACGTTGGGTTTTGTCGTCTTCTCCTTTGGGACTCCGAATTTGAGGTAGGGATAACCTACTCCTCTCTATGGGTTTTGTCTTTAAATTTTGGTATTTTGAGATGTTGGGCTTGGTTTGGTAATCTTGTAAAGGTTTGGGGCTTTTGTGTAATTTTACAAAGGTTGGGGTTTTATTCATAATAAACCTAGTTGCATGTTTGGCATAGAAAAATGGAATGATTGTTGAATCATTGACGAAAATGGGACCTAAGGGTTGAAATGGTAATTATGGAAAATGGCCTAATTACATTGTTTAATTAATTGGGATAATTAATTGATGAGAAATGAGGAAATGAAATGTTGATTGAATATCCATTTGTGCATTTATTTTCTGTTTTAGGAATAACTGCTTTGGGCTATCGGTAGAGGATAGTCGTGATTGTTGTAGACAATGTATGTTGATTAGGCAAACTGAAACTAATCAATGGAATGTGTTATGAAACTTGACAGTTGCTAGAATACATTAATTGTTTGTATTGTGTGATTGTATATAGAACCAATGTGTTTATATACGTTGTGTGTAGAGGAGGAGATAGGGGATGTACTCCGCGGTTTAGGGGAAGATAGGGGATGGACCTCTAAACCGGATAGGTATTTGGAGGAGATAGGGGATGTACTCCGTAGACAGAGCTCATATGCTTGTCTAGAGAAGTGAAGATAGAGCTCATATGCTTATCTTTGTGAAGTATGAAGTGTGGATACAGCTTGTATGCTTATCTGTGGATATTGTTGATATACATATCTGTTGTAAAGTGTGGATACAGCTTGTATGCTTATCTGTGGATATTGTTGATATACATATCTGTTGTAAAGTGTGGATACAGCTTGTATGCTTATCTGTGGATATTGTTGATATACATATCTGTTGAGAATGTGGATATAGCTTTTATGCTTATCTGAATGTGAGATATAGTTTTTATACATATCTGTGGAAATAATGATAGAGCTAGCATGCTTATCTGTTGAAAAAGGGAAAATGAAAAGTAATTGGGACTTGTAAGTCGTTGACATAAATATGTAATTTATGTGATTGAATCAGTGGTGACCAACTATCAATTGCTAATGTTTTAGTCATTGTCCATGGTTGGTTTAGTGTATTTCTACTGGGCTGTGGCTCACCCTATATGGGAATATCATTTTCAGGTGCAGGAAGCATGCCACCTCCAAGGACATAGCTGGGAGGCTAGTGGCGGGCATAGTTTTGTCGTTTTACTTTTGATGTATTACATGTAATTTCAAGCCAATGGCTTAATGTGTAAACGAGTTAGAACTCTTTGTTGTAACCAAGTGTTAACTTGGAAAGCTGTAAGCCCGTAGGGCATTTTGTTATGAGGTTAACATGTAATACTAATGTGACGGAACTCTAATGAATAAAGGAATGTGGTTAGTTTATATATCAATGCATGTCTTATCTGATGGGTTTATTGTTATTATTTTGAGGGCGTTACAATTGGTCTCTCTCTTTAAAACATAGAAGGAACCTAATCTAAAATTGGGATATTTAAAATCTGTTCTCATAAAAACCTAGTTGATTCTAAATGGAAAAATTAAATTTTCACAATTAAATGCACCCTAATAAATTGGAACTTTCAATTGGTTGATTCGAAATGGAATAATTCAATTTGCACAGCTAACTGACCCCTAATAAATTGGAATTCTCTAAGAAAATATTTTAAAGATTTCATCCATGATCAATGTTGATTTTGCAAGGGTAAAAACAGATTGTAAGTTATAATTACCACTGCATGGGTAAAAACATGATCAAATTGGGATCGTTTATAAAGGAGTTATAAATGAGAATGTGAGACCAGGTTACAAGACCACGCTGGTTGCTATTAAAGAGCTTGATCATGAAGGATTCCAAGGCGACAGAGAATGGCTGGTATTTGTTATTTGTTTTGGCTTACATTGTTTCTGTTCTTTTTTTTTTTTTTTTAAGCTCATTTATCTTATTATTATTCAGCCTCGCATTTGCAGTAACTATAGATATGTAAAGTTTGGCATTCTACTTTATTTTATCCTGAAAACACACTACTCACAGGAAATAGCCTATTATAAAATTGTGGAGGGAAGGGAATCACTTAGTCTTTTTATTTTTATTTTGTATAGCTTGTATTTTCTAGATGGTACCTTGTAACCACAAATAGTTTGAAGTGGCTACTTAATTTACTTTTCATTTGTGAAAGAATGTGGACAAAATGGTTGAACTAGCTGAAAGTGGATCATTTTGGGTTGCCTCACAAACGATGGAGAGAGAAAGAAGAGGGTGGGAAGGAGGAGTGCAATATTATTTTATTTTCAATATAGGTAATAAAAGGACACCTTTTCATGGGATACAATTTGGAAAACTCCTTTATAAATATGTTCCTGTTCTTTCTGCATTGGATGGGTGTCTTGATGTTCTTGAGATCTCATGTCTAATGTAATTTAGTGGAACTAGCTTCACTTTATAAGACTAATTTAGTGGAACTAGCTTCACCTTATCAGACTAATATATATATATATATATATATAGGAATTGCTTTGCTATAGAAGGCTCGCTTTTTTCCCCCCTGTTTTTCCCCTTAGATTGATATCTATCTATATCTATTCTGAAGCAATGGTAAAACTTGAAATTGTGATTTATTTGCTGACTCTGTGCACCATGGTATTCTAATCGTCAGGCAAAGCTAAAGGCGTCTCATTATCAATTGGCACCCTGACGTTCTAATGGGAATTCACATTTCCTCCACAATCACCATCTCACCCTGGGGTTTATAAAATCGCTACTCTTGTTTAGTTTGGGGTTTATGCTTGCTTTGTTGATTTTTAACACAGTTATGGAATCTATATTAAAAATAGATGAGCTAGTGGTTGTTTTTTACACCATTATATGTTGAATCCGGTCAACACACTCCTGAACATGTTGACTATGATCGTGGTGCTACAGTTAATATCCCTCTTGATAATGGGAAGGTAGACTAAAGTTCAAAGGATGTTGAACCTGTTTACTATTTTAATGCATAGACATAGGCTTTGTTAATTTCATTATCCTCTGCTGCAATCTAGGATTTCAGAACAAAGGAGAAAGAACTCCAAACAAAGGAGGCTGAATTGAGGAGGAGGGAGCAAGTACTTGTTTATACTAACTAAAATTGTAGCTTCCGAATATGTTTTACGTAGAATTGAATGGCTATTTTTTTAATTTTATTTTCATGGACACTTTGTATTAATCTTATTAGTTTTTCATTTTGTTTTATATTATGCCTATGTCATGGATTCCCTGAAGGTCTATCACAACCTTGTTCTACTTTTAGACACCTTAAAATTACCTTATGAGGCCTAAATATTACATTTTCTATTTTGTGCACTTTAGGCATAATTCATCTTTATGGCTATAATAAGCTTTAACAAGAACTTCTTGTAAATTCATGACATTCCCAGGCTTGTTAGTATGCCTTCTATGGAATATTATAGCAGTTACCGTAGCCTGGATCAATGAGAAGGTTGGCTTAGAAATACTTTGAATGGCCTTCTAAGCCTCTTGCTTGCATATATGAGTCTTGAGTTTTCTTGTCTTGTAGGTCCGACAATTTGGTTTCTTGCTATTATCTACTTCATAACAGGGGTTCCAGGGGCCTGTGTTGTGGTATCGTCATGCTATGAGGTACTATTTCGTGCTCTTTGCCTTTAAAATTGGGATCTATTTGGGCAACCAGTAATTATACAAATGCGGCCCAAGGACAATTCAAACCAATGATAGACTAAGGAGACAGAATCTATTTGAGCAACCAGTAGACCACCGTAAATTGTCAAACCTATTGTCTCTAATAGCAGGTGCAGTAAGTAGAGCATCATTTAATCTCATTATTTCCTCCACCTCCCATTGAAACAGAGTTCTAAAATTTAAGGTCCAGCCCTCATGATCACCATTTCTGTTGTATAAAGAGTTAACTGTACCACATTTGGCTTTTACTTTTGGTTACATCCTTTTAACTCCTAACCCTTAAAATCCACTCAACAGATTCTCTCTTTGCCACCATTAACTTTTGGTTACAACCACAATGCATGCTTATTTGCAAGTCATCCGTTTTATACCCATGAATAATAGCCTAAATGGGTTTCGCATTGTTGCAAAAAAAAAAAAAAAAAGGTGCAAAACATGGTTCTGTAGCAAATCTAATTACCTAACTAATATTCCAAGCAACCAAAAAGGGATGGTCAAAATCTAAGAATTTAATTAGAGGAAAAAAAATGCCCCAATCCATATTGAATTGAGGACCCGAAATTCCCTATTGATGGGTGATGCAAAAAACTGTTGAAACTATATCCTATAAATAATGTTGGTTGAGTGAAACACGTTCTCTTCTATAATCAATGTAGAATATGCAGTTTTTTTAACTCTTGGAGATTGCCCCAATCCATCCTCAAAACCTGCTGAGGATTGTGTGTTTTGGTATTGGTAATATATAGGTACTGTATATTTCTGCTGAGGGTGGTTAAAATCTTTAATCTCTTATGACAGGTACAACAGGATTTGAGATATGGAGAGGACATAAATAATAAGAGAAACGGATGAGGAAATAACAACACATACTTGTACATTTAGTGACCGTTTCTGAGAATCAAGTTGCTCTGGGGTGAATTCAGCCTGATTGAAGCAGTGATAGAAGCAATATGAATGTTTTTGATTGGCAAGCATTATGAATGTTACAGAAAATAAACATAATCATAAATTTCAAGTGCTCATCAGATGTTGGATTTCAAAGGAGCTCAAAGAGACAAATAAAGTACCTTCTGAAATGGTTTAGTTTTCAACAATTTGAAAAGAGTAAGGAGAGGATAAACAGTGGAATCAATGTTTGAGGGGGAATCTAGCTTCCACGAAGACTTGTCACCATCCATGAAAATTGAATGATAAATATAAAAGTTGCAAATTTGACAGAAACATATCAATGAAAAATAATTAAATAAAAATAAACAAACAAATAAAATTGTATGAATCAAACAAACCAAATATGAGTAATGCACTTATAGACTTCACCATCTAGCTTAGTTAATAGAACTATAATAACACATGTCAATAATGAGACTTTCATTTCTTGCTAATGAGCCACAATATTCATTCAAATTTTACATTTAATAATGCACCATTTGAGCAAACCCAAATCCATGGAAGCATCATGACTAATAAAATATTAAAAGAACAATTAAAATATACTGTGTCTCAACCACGGTAGCATACTAAATTTGCCGATCATGAAAACTAAAGACGACATGATTGGCCTATCTATAACATGATCCTGAACACAAAAAAGGCTAATATGTATGCATCTTATTACCGAGGGCAAGGAACATGAACCAGCCAATGCTCGATCCATAAAAAACTGAACATTGAAATGAGTGCTATTATTTGTCACCATGTTTAGATCACCAATTTTTCCAAACATCAAGGAAAATGAGTGGCAGGCAAGAGGCTTAACCATTTTCTTCCAAGGCACTATTGTTATATCTTTCTAAAATTTAAGAATCACAAGCTCCATGTCAACATAGGCTTTTGTAAGAGCCTCATTCTCAAGGCCCATAGCTTCAGACAACACCTCCAGCAACTTGCAAGCCAAGTCCATCAATTTCTCGCTGTAGGTCTCCGTTACAGCCCTCCACCCTTTAGGCTTGTCGAGCCACCTTGAGTAGTCTCAGGTCCGAATCGATTAATGGTGACGTTGACCCAATAAGCCTATCAAAATCTAAGATTATTGAGTAGTAATTAATTAGTATAAAATATATTTTTACTGGTATGAAAAATATTTTTCAGTTAACCATTTTGTTAATAAATAAATCATTAAGTTAATTAATAATTTTTAATGATATGAGAAATTTTTCAACAAACAATTTTGATAATTAATTATTGCATAGGATAATTTTTTCCCCCCCCCCGAGTATTGTGTTAAATTAAAATTTAAAACAAACGATAGCTATAATTTCTAATATTATAAGTCTGATTTATATTATATAAAACAAATCTTATGTGCCTATCTAAAAAAAAAAAAAAATCTTATGTGCATATTTGTAATTTGTTAAAAAATAAAATATTATAAAACAAACCTTCACTCAAAACCTTCACTCAACAGTTAAACATATGCGTAATTACAACCAACAATATTATAAGACCAAAATATTTGCATAATTACGAAAAAAACCTTCACTCAACATATAAGTGACTATTAGTAAATTATTCAAAATGAAAGAGCAAAATTGAAAAGAAAAGACAAATTTCAAGCAGCTAAGCGGTTCTTATATATATAGATTTTTATATATATATATATATATATATGACCCCAATGGAAGATTAATCAAAACAGGTAAACATTTGAATGAAGGCTTTAAGCACATTGCTTCTAGTTGTCTGTTATTACTGCGAGGAGATGTTGTGACGTGAGGGGCCATTGTTGATCTCACACTATTTGAGCCTATTTTTGTGATATATTTCAGCATCTAAGAACTGTAGGTAGAAACTGACACTCCCATCCAAACATATGCTAAGGGAATGCAAATAGAAAAGATGACAACCGAACATATGGGTTGCAGCTGTATGAGAGTAATATACAAGCAAAATGGTGGCGAGAGAGCAGTTATCCTAAGACCACCAGCTATTGCGTCAGATGTACATAGATCAGCAAAATGGTGAGCATTTATCCTAAAACCATCAGCTATTAGCTTGATTATCATCTCCTTCCACCCCCAAAGGAGAGATGGAGGATTAAGTTTGTATTTGGACATGGGTGTGCACCTTTTTTGTTGTTAAATGACACGGATGAAGCCTTCTCAGGTAAGAAAAATAAAGGAAAAGAAAATCAGTTGAGGCAAACCAAATCTTATCTTAAAATTTCACTCGTGAAGAAACTTTCAGTTCAAACTCACCGCTAGCACTGAGAATCAGCCCTTCAACGCCCTAATCATTTTCCTAACTAGGCCTTACTGAGGAGGACCATCAGTGCACAAAGATTATAACATACATCAATTTCAGATATGGCTCAAAAAGAAAATAAATTGTGTTGATCACTAAACTGAGATATGGAAGTAAATGACAAGGAAATACCAAGTAACATGGTTAAATTTTATAAAAGAAAAAATTGTACACTTCTTTTTTGAACAAATTAGTTCAATTATGGCAATAAAGCACCTGAAAGTCGACAAAGGCAACCGGAGTTCCATATGTGCTCTGCATCTTCAATTTCAGAAATCCAGGGCAACTGAGAAAGGACAAAAACAAACAAAATAAATTAAGTTCTACAAGCTTCACAGATTAGGAAAACAAAGAACAAAAATAATTGCTCCAAACCTTGAAAATACTTGAATTAGCTCTTCCTCTGAACAAGATGGCCCCAAATTAGCCACAAATAGTGTTGGACATGGGGAAACATTTTGCAGACCATGAGGTGCTGAAGAGTTGTGCTGCTAAGGTAGGAAAATCCCCAGAAGTTAACTCTTCATAAACAAAATAAAATGGCGAATAAAGATTCAAGCAAGCATTATTATTTTACTTAAGGAGGAAATGGTGGAAGACAGTTCATAATATAGATATTCATACTTTGAAGAGGACTCATCCAATTTCTCTTTAGGAGCATAATGAAATGGCAAAAGAAACTTTTAGAAGCTGAAATTTAATAATACCAAATATAAATCCAAAAATAAAACCTTACCAATTTTGCAGTGGTCTCATTCACAGCTCTACCATCAAAGTTCACATGACTGAAACATCAAAAGAAAAAATGAAAAAATAGACAAGGTTTCATAGAATTGTTCTATCGTAAGGCTGATAGTGTCCTCCAGCTGCAGGGAATAGGGCCTGTAATAAACTGCTTTTACTAGCCCTTGACCTATCAGCTAGAAGCAATTATTTCAAATAAGAAAATGTCGTTGTTCAGCTAAAGTAGTCGTTTCCAAGTAATAAAAATGTGCTTTAAGTAGTACAGATGACCTTTGCGTAGGTGGATAACCAATTGTGTTGTAAGCAGAATTACCAATTCCAGGCATATGAACGTTGCCAACACCTGCTAGTGCCCAAGCGTGCAAAAAATGTGCTATGTGAGCTTTTAGAATAATGTGTCTCCACGTGACTAACTAACTAGTATTCCAAGCAACATATCAGACAAGCACCCATGACAACATCCAGAAATTAAGCAAATGGTGAGAGGGGGGCTCTGAGGAGGTAACATAGAGATCAACCTCATTCAATTTAAATAATTCAATAAAAGTGATAAAATAAATATATAAAAGAACAACAGTTTAGAAAATGGCAAAAATCTAACTTATATTTCATTCACATTTCCTTACCAAATCCCTATCCAAATTCATGATCCAACCACAGCTTTAAGGTTATGCATTTAATTTCGAGAATGATACTCACATTTCCTGCTAGCTTCTCCACAACTACTTGTAGGTAATTCCTGAACTTTGTTCTAAGCATCACAGTTACTTCACTGAGGTGCTTTCCATGAACAGTCAAGGACATTTTTTAGTTAAGCATATTATCAAACATGTAATGAGCAATCCACATCCAATAAAAAAGTAAAATAGAAATCAAAATTTAGGGTTTTTTTTTTTTTAAAAAAAAAAGGTAACAGTAAGCATCAATTTGACTAGAACCAACACCCAAAAAAAAAAAAAAAACTACAGATATAACCCAATTATCCACCAAAGGGTTTTAACCATTTAATTGAAAAACTACCAAGCCTAACAAAATTGGTAAGAGTGAAACACTATTGAACAAACAAGTTAAAAGGAAAATGAAACAATCTGAATCAAGGAAGCCCACAAACATCTAATTGTTCCCTAGTGCAAACGCATCCAGCAAAATCACTAAGAAAAGCAAAGAGAAAAACCACTCACAATATAAATTCCAAGCATTGCTTCTGTTTTTTCAAGCCTTCATATGAAACCAAGTAAAATTAGTTAATTATTATTATTTTTTTTTTACAGAAATAAAACTTAAATCATCGTAATTTATCAAACATTTAGATTTCAAAAATTTTGATTTCTTCAACTAGTCGTAATCTTCAAAACACACACACACACACACACACATATTGTACATACAATAATCAGTGGCGGCTCTAGGAATTTTTGCCAGCGGCGTCAATCAAAAACTTAAATACCATATATCTTACAGAAAATTCACATTAATCATTATATCACCTATGGATAAAATCAACAAATTAATTTAAATTCTAAAATTATAAACAAAAATATTTCAATATATAGATACTATTGTTTAAGCAAAAAGACATGCCAATATCTAATATGGGTTCAAAATTGATGGGTTCAAAAGAGTAGGACTTAAAACTATGGGGTCAAAATTGTATTTTAGTGGGCTTAATTACTAATTTTTTTCCTAAAATCTAATATTTATATAATGAATAAATAAATAAATTCAGCCAGGGGGTTCGGGGTGACACCCCTGACAAAGCCTTGGAGCCGCCCCTGACAATAATTCATAGAAAAAAATACAATGATGTAGAGAGAGATAATTACCTTTGCGATTGATCTTCCGAATCCATTAACAAGTAATGTCGCTGCGTGAGCAAGTTATTCATCAAAAGGTAAAGTACAAAGAAAAAAAATGAGTTATGAAATCATACAAACCACAGGGGAAAAAGGCATCATCGTAGTCCGACTCTCCCCTCACAAAATCCCCCAATTCATCCCCATTATCCTCTTCCCCAATTCCAAAATCAAGAGTGCTCTCGTCGGCCGTCGTGTTCTTCTTGATAAGTCGCTTCCGAGGCTTCGACTTCGCATCCGAATCGTTGTAAATTAGGGTCGGAGAGGGGTTTTGAGAGAAATCGAAGAGACTGGTAGAGAAGATAGAGGTGGATAATTTGAGAGGGGTTTTGAGGGAAAGAGGAGAGAGAGAGGAAAGAGGGGGCGGTGGGTTTGGAGTTGAAGAGAGAGAGAGAGAGAGAGAGAGCCTTTTTCTTTCTCTTCAAGTGGAAATTTTCTCTCAGATTAGGGCTCGAAAAGATGAAGTGACGTAGATCAACGTTGGGAAGATTGAGGGGGGAGGAACAGATCGAAGACGAGAAGGGTGAGGATGTAGATCTGCAATAGATGAGCATCGGCAGTGAGAGTTTTATTCCATTAGTTTCTTTCATTAATGTTGGGGCTCTAGATGTATATCATTAATGTTGGGGCTGTAGATGTATATGTTATTTTTCTAATATATATATATATATTTTTTGGTGAATTGGCACCACAAATTTTCATTTTGGCACTTATTTTTTTGAACATACAATTCATGATATGTATTGTGCATTGTAAAAAGACAATATTTTTAATGGCAGGTGATATGTGTGTCATAAAAAGTGTAATACTTTTAACAGCTGGCGTTGTGTGCACCGTGAAAAATACAATACTTTTCACGACTGGCATATGTGTGTCGTGTATAATTGATGTATTAACGGCATGCCATATGCATGTCATAATAAGTTTTATTTTTTACGACAAACATTACAAGTCATAAAAAAAATCATTGTTACTACCTTTCATGGCCTACACAATAGGCAAGCCATAGGTGGAAAAATATTTACGTCATGCAAATAAAGCAAGTCGTAAAAGTGAGAAACTACGGCGTGCATTTATAGTATGTCGTTGATGTGGTGCCGTAAAAAGTCAATTTTGTTGTAATAAACATACAAAGTAAATTCTAAACGAGCCGCTTAGTATGGGATAGGATTATCTCTAGTCTTGTTGGGTTCCATGGAACCCATCATGGGTTCCATTTTGACAATCTGAATCATTCATTTTATTGAATTATATGCATAAATCATTCATTAAAAGAAAATTAGATTGATTTGATAATCAGAGTCATATTATTTCATTGTCTCTGTCTTCAAAAAAAACATAAACGATAAATATAATTTTAAAAATAAACTATTTATTTTCTTAAAGACAAATTTAATAAAGTCATATATCTATTGTAATTGAATTTGTTATAAATAATTTATGCATAAAGTTCAATAAAATAAATGATTTAAATTATTGAAATATGACTTGTGGTTGTGCTTTGTGACGAGAGTTTACATCTCCCTATTTTTGTTACGTACATGGATATGGATTTATTTATTTATTTATTTTTGGGACGAGGGTTTGTATAGTCAATATTGAAAATAATATTATAGCCTTTACTCAATGAATTTACTTCTTTAATGTTTTTTGTTTTTTTAATTGGCCTTTGTATGAAGAGATTTTTTCCCTAAACGATTAGGTAATTGAAAGAATTTCTTTTGTCTATTATTGAGTAACAATTTTTTAGCCTTTTATAATTGGTGCTTTCCCCTGTCTAAAAATAATAATAACAAAAAAAAAAAATTGGTAGTTGTGAAAATATATATATATACTAGTAAAAAAAGGCTCGTGCGAGGCGCGGTGTGAGGTTCAAATGATGTAATTTTATTGAGAAATGTAAATTAATTAAATTATTTAAGGTAGTGTTCGATAACCTGATTTAATATTTAAATTTAAATGTATTAAGTAAAAATCAATTATGTTTAATAATTACAAATACTATCACTTAAAAATAAGTGGTTCTAAAAATGTAGGTCAAAAAAATTTAAGTGACAAATTTTTTTTTTAATTCTAACTGAATTTATAAATACTAATATATTAGAATTAATATACACTATTATACCCTCAATATCATTAGCATCCACAATTATTACCATAGTTGTCATATCCACCACTATCATTCCACTTCCACAATAACCACCATCATTATACTACCGCCGCCACCCAACTACATTACCTCTTCATCATCATCATCACCACAACCGTTATCTCTTTATCTGCACTACCACTGTCAATGGTGTTGTAAGCACCATTGTTATCTCCACCACCACTACCGCCAACTGTAGACACCCCATTTTTTACGGCTCTTTAAGGCTTGGATGTTCTTGCAGGTACATCCGTTAACGAGTCTGTTTGCTCACAGAGCGCTTGAAGTCTTTAGTGGAATGCCACAGGTTTGAGCATTTCAAACCCTGCATCCATTTTATCTCATCTTTGGACCATGCCTGGGTCTTTTTAGCTTGAAGTTCTGATGGCTTGCCGGCCATCCTTCAAGGCTGCCAGTCACCACTTCTCCTTTGCCGGCGATTGATGTGCCTTGTCGGCCATCAATGAAGCCTTGCCGGCCACCACTGATGGCCAGCCATTGTTTGCTGCAAATATTTTGTGATATTTTGTACCAGCTGTTTGCACAGATTCATGCATCTGCCTACACATGTGTGGCTGGATGTTTATGAGGAAATTTATACTTTTCTATATATAGGACCCCTCTCTCTCATGTGAGGAGGGGTTAGAAAATTTTGAGACATAAAAATTTTCTCTCTCTCTCTCTCTCTCTCTCTCTCTCTCTCTTACAATTTTGTGCCTAAGTGCTTGTTTTCTCTACACATTTACATACACTACCTTAACCAAAGTTGCTAGTCTTTAAGCTGAGGTAACTTGGGACCTTCTTTAAGCTCTAGAAGGTGGTTTTAGCTTGGATTGTTGGCCAACTTGTGCTTTGCTTCAAAGGTATAACACTTGCCTTGTTTATACTTGTTTTGTATACTTGTTTTGCCATCCTTTTCAACTTTTTTGGGGCTGGTTTTGAAGTGTAAAAAGCTCTATTTTTGTGGCTTAAAAATGGTGGTTTGAGCCCTTTTTTAGTTAGAGGGTGGTTCACCCTTCTTGTTTCTTTGTTTGTAAAGCTTTTGTGCCTTTATTTATCACTTTAAAATCAACTTTTTTTAGGCCTTTTAATCACTGAATTTCAGAGATTTTTCTGTGGTAAAAAACTTATTTTGAAGTCCAAAATTGGAGAGGTTAGCCTCCCCTCCTTGTGTCTTGTTTGCATGCCTAGTTAGCGTCATGTATTAGCTTAATGCTTTAGCTTTTTGTGGCTCAAGTCCAACATGTTTTAGGCTCCTGTTTTGACCTGTTTTGGGCTAGTTAAGTCTTTTGAGTCTTGTTTTGCATAGTTGTAGTGTAAGTTCCTTGCATTAGCTTGTTGTTTTAAGGCTTTAAACATCATTGGTTTGAGTTGATTGCATGTTTTAGTGTTATTTCTACTTCATTTCAGCACTTATAATCTCTGCAATCTCCCTCATTTCTTCACTTTTTGGTTTTGCTTTGAAAGTAGTTTCAAACCACTTGTTTGCCTAAGTGTGAAATGGAGGTGCTACACCTAATGGTTTAATCCCTTGAGGGGTTCATTACCAACAGTGTAATGCCTCTTTCATGCCCAAAGCAACTTGTGGTTTGAACCCTCCTTCCATTAGAGGACACTCACCAATGGACTTAATGGATTAAAGAATAATTTGGTAATTAAAATGTGTAAACGAATTTGACAAGTAAAAGAGGCAAGATAAGAATTCTTTGTGTTGCATTGCACGTGTTCAAATCGGACATTAATTTGAACACAAGGAAAATGGGACATTTCATACTCAATAGTGATGAAATGTGCCATTTTCCTAGGTCTTCATTGCCCTTGATCATGCATGATGGGGTGATGGTCATTTGTGTCTTGTTTTTGCATTTATTGAAGTCGAACAATTGGTTTCACAAGCCATCATGCAATGAAATTGCTTGATTGGTGATTTTGTGAACCAAATCTTGTCTCTTCTTTGATTTCCCCATGAAAATGAGAGACAAGGTGTGCAGACAATCCTTGGAAAAACCCCATTTTTGCTCTGTTTGAGCTCTGTTCCAGCATGGTGATCCAATGGATCAGTGACCGGCAGTGCCCCATCCATGGCCGGCAATGCCTCATTTTTGGCCGGCAGTACACCTTTTTGGCCGACAGAGGGCCGGCAGCAACCCCTCATGGTTGGAAGGCCACTGGTGTAAATCTCAGCAAAGATTTGGTAAGGTGGAGTAAAAAGGTTCTGAAGCATGCTCAACCGTGCAAACATAGCCTTTCAAGAGCAAAACGGAGGTCGTTTCAGGGCGCAAAACCGAGCATGTGCATCTTCTACTTCCCAAGGCGAAGCAGTGGCAGCATAATTTAATTTATTACATGTTTAGTTGATTCGCATTTGTGTTGTAATTTAATTAATTAGCTTGCTAGTTAGTTAAAGTGTTGTAATAATTAGCAATTAGCTTAGCTAGTTATTCATTTGGTTTGTAATAATTAATCTAATTAGCTTAATTAGATTAGCTTAGCTCTTATTCATTCGGACCCTCCTTCGCGAGGGCGTAATGTTGTAATAAGTGTGTGTGCGTGCATGTGTGTATGTTTTCCAACCCCACGTCTTTCTCCATTTTATTTAATCGCTTTAGATGGTTAGATTAGGGACATGTTTCAATTAGCATATCGCATGCTTGCATACATTCATCTTGTCTTGCATGCACCGAGGCTCGGCGCATCATTCAAACTGCATTGCCATTTCAATAATTCTTTGAATGCGTGTTTAGTTGCATGTTGTTCAAATTAATCTATATGCCATATTAGTAGCCGAGCCTATTAATTACATTATTGCATGTGTTGCATTAGGCGTCTTGTATAGTTAGGATCATGCATCTTTCTAAATAGTTTCTGTTTTGGCTTGAAGTACTTGGTAAGTTTTACGCTTTAGCATACTCGCATAAGTGTGAATATTGCCATGATTAGCATGCTTGCCATGAGGCTATGTGCTTAAATGCTAAGCTGCTTGAATGCCTGTGGATGAAGGCTTGTTATTTGAATTGGAGCGATTCAACAAATGTAAGTTTTAAGCCTACTTTGTTGTGTGGCAAATCATGTTTTAAGCCCACTATGTTTGGTGGCAAATCTGCAAACTTTAACGCCACTTGAGGTGGCAAATTCAAACCATTTTCCCAAACAAACAAGAGTTGAGTTGTTCCAAATTGAGCAAACTAGTCTGTACTTGAATGTGTGCATCACATAGTAAAGCTAGTTTAATAATCAATAAGAACACATAATGTTTATAAAGATATCATATCATGATTAGTAGAGACCGATATTTGATCGGGCGAGCAGGGGTGCTCAATTTATGACCTTCCCCTCTCGTACCTAAGTTCCCGAGGCGAGACAACTTTGGTGATGACGGACATGTGGCCTTTGGCACGAGTTAGGGTTTCCTAAATTTCTCCAAAATAAAAAATATTTAGGTGGCGACTCTGTATCTGGGAAAGCAGTCCAATTTTGGCATTATTTGATTTAAAATCGATTTTCCAAAAAAGGTTTGTCGGATTTGGACTCTTTGGTATTTATCAGTTTCACATTGCACTTGTGAGACTAGATTCAGAACCACGGGAGTCCAAATTGTGAGACCTTCTTTTCAAACCTTCAGAAAGGGGGTGCGGAAAATGGCGAATCCACAGTTTCTGGCGACTCTGCTGGGGATTTAGAGAACTTGACTCGAACTCATAATATGTTATTTTATCTACACTTATGTGTTTCTTTGCATTTGCATTTGTATTTGCATCGGTTCACCTAAGTCATAGTGTTTGCCATCTGCTATTCCTAAACGGTTTGCCGGAGACTTGCTTAGAAAAGCTTGCCAAAAGGTTGACCGGTTGCGGGCTTTGCCACGATGGGAACACAACCCTTGGATCTTATGGCGACCCTAGTTTTGACCTGTCTCTTGTGGTGTTTCGGACTCTGGTTTGTATGGTTTGGATGATGGTTCATGTCTTGCTTCCCTTGTCTTCCCTTTAATGTTGGTTATTGGGTTGTAGTTGTGTGTTTGAAACAGGTTGGTTGCTTCTTTTTCCAAGCCTTTGTTGCCCAGAATTTGGCTCTTCCGCTCGAGCGGGCATTCTTGCACTCAAGCAGGCTTCATAAATTTCGCTCCACGCTTGAGCGGGAATTCAGGTGCTTGAGTAGGGGACTGTGTCTGCAAAATACTGGGAGAGCATATTTTACACTCAAGCGCAGGGTTTCACGCTCGAGCGGGGGTCTGTGTCTGACGCTTGAGCGGGGCTTTCCATGCTCGAGCTAACCACGTTTTATCAGCTCACGAAAGTGACATTTCATATCACTTTTTGCAATCCTCTCTCTCTCTCTCTAAAAGTCTCCAAGATCCAGATCTAGAGCCTCTCTCTCTAGAAACCATCTTCTCTCTTTGATTTCTCCAAATCCATTGGGATTTTGGCCACAGTTCCTTCGTCAAAGTTGTGTAACTTCTCGAGGGCTTCGTTGTGTATGGTGGCGATCGAGTTTCATTGTCGTTGATTTTGGGGGTTTCAACTCTATTCTTCTTTATGCTTGAGGTAGGGGTTTTCTACACTCTAATATGGTTTTTAGCTTAGTTATTTGCTATTGTGTGTAGATAATGAGATTTGGTTGTGGTTTGGACAAATCTAAGATTTGGGGATTATATGGAAAAGAGGGGTTTTTGATGAAAATGAGGTAAATGAGTATGAGGCTTGAATATAAGATCATGTGTGTGTCAAAATAGTTGTTTTTGGTGTTTGGGTTGAGATTTGGTAAAAGGGGGATTTTTTCCCTAATTTGATTTGATCTTTATTTTGTATAAATAAATGGAATTAACATTGAAAATGTAAAATTGGAAGGTTGTAATTATAAATGGTGATTTTGGCTATGTATTATCTCACATATGGAAGTTTTGAATAAACTATTTATTTTGATATTGAACATCTCTTTTGAAATAATTGCATTGGGCTATCGGTGAAGAATAGCTATGACTGTTGTAGAAATTACATGAGGATTAGGCGATTTAATGCTAATCCATTGTTGGTGCCATTGAATATGACCATGTTATAAATACATTATATATGTATATTTATTGGGAGGAGAAAGGAGATGTACTCCATATGTGATTATGTTTATAATACATTGCATATGTTTATTTGTTTGGGAGGAGAAAGGAGATGAACTCCATTTAAAACAAGTTAGCTAGAGTGTCCTGGGTGAAAGACCCAAAATTTCACATATAAATGGGTGCCGATTCCTTCGGACGAAATATTTGTAAAATGGCAAGTTTTAGGTGTTTATGTGTGTTTTGCATAGTTGGAAAACCATTGAGTTGTAGTCTCATTTTGGTTGTTGAAAGATAATGAATTTAACTCATGAATTGAGTAGCATATAAAAACTGGAAATGAATCGAAGGAAATGGAACAAGGTTAGGTCTTAGTGGCATATGAATATGCAGGCCTTGTGGATGTTTTAGCATCGGTATTGTTTATGCACGTAGTATTTATACCTTTGCTAAACCTCATATATTGTGTTAGATTATCTCTATTGGGCTGTTGGCTCACCTTATACAGGAATATCATTTTCAGGTGCAGGTGAAATGTATCCTCTAAGGCAATAGCGTGGATGGACTTTTGGGAGGCAAGAGCTTCTTAATTACGCCTTTTGTGTGTATGTTTGTTATTTGTAAAGCCAATGGCTTAAGATGTAATGAGCGAGACTCAATTTGTGTAACCAAGCAATGACTTGGAAAGATGTAAGCCTACATGGCATTTAACTAGTTGTTAAACAGTGAACTCTAATATACAAAAGTATGTTATTTCTCATATTTATTTCGCATATGAGTTATCTTTATTGCGTTATTTTAGGGGTGTTACAGATCTGGACTACCACTGTACCGTTTGATCCTCCTTTCACTTCTCGGTGTTAGGTGTGAGAGGTATATTAGGTAGTCTTGTTGAGGTATCCTTTTTGACCAATCGACCTAGTTGCATATTGGAAGCCATAGAGACTATTCCAAACTAGGACAGGTTGCTCACTCGAATGTAAGAATTGTATGAAACCGTTTGCTTTGCGTAGCGAATCCCTAGCTCTTGACGAAATTAGGACAGGGTAACCCTACCCTATTATAGGGTTATTTTGGCTTTCACTTGCTTGATATGTGCTTTTGGAGTGAAACTCTGCAGGAATGTATGTATCAGCTGCAAGTCTGGATATTAGTTTTGAGGCAGAAATTAGTATTGAGTATAGTTCTCCAGCTTATGGTTTCAACTGCGTGGTGTTTGTGTCTGAGTTGAGGTGCTATGCGATTTTTTATTTTTGTTTCCTTTTGCTTTATTCTCTTTTTGCAAGGTAGTTTTTCACCATTGCTTCAAATGGTTCTGTTACCCCTCAAGCACTCTAGACCCGAGTAAGAAGAATTTGTAGATCTGGGGATCTAGTCAGTGGACCGCCAAGCAGAAGTAATAGAAAGGCTTCAGCAACAGCAGCCACAACCAGCAGTAGCCTAAGCATCTCATGCACCCCCAGCAGGAATTCCAGCACCCGGGTTCACAATTAATGTCCAAGAAAATGCGGGCATTCAGGCGGATCCCATCCCACCTCAAACCTCCAAGGCACCAGTTTACCAAATGGAGGCACCATTTGAATTCGAGGCTGACCCCACTGCATTGAAGGTCAACAAGCTAAAAAAACTCTTCAAACGGGCTCAGGGCATGAATTCAATCTCTGATATTGAGGATGGATACACAGATTCCCCAGTAACTCTGCCAGACAGATTCATGATGCCACACATAGACCGGTTTGACGGCTCTGTGGATCCTATGGTCCATCTACAGTTATTCTCTGACATCATACGACTAATAGGTCTTTCTAGATTACAGAAGTTGTCCTTTTTTGGTCGGACCCTGTCAGGTATAGCAGCCATTTGGTATGCCAAGCTTGAAGACTCTGTGAAGAAAAACTGGGAGGAAATGGCTGAGGCCTTTATAGCACAGTACTCCTACAATACCCAGATCGAGGACGCTACTTATGATCTCGAAGCGACCCGTCAAGAGCCGAAGGAGGGTTTCTTGGATTTTATGACCCGATGGTGGAATAAGGCCTCTATGATGACTATCCGGCCATCTGAAAAGGACCAAATTAGAATGGTGGTCCGTAACTTGCAAGAAAGACTATTACAGAAGATGATAGTCTTGCCTTTATTTACATTTGCTGAGCTCCATGAAATAGGGGTGCAAATTGAGGATGCAATGAAGCAGGAGCTAATAGACCATGAAAAGGAATAGCCCAAAAGGTCCTTTACACGTAGCTCCAATGCAACCACGACTGGTGGCAACTTGCACGACCTTCAGATGTGAGCATGGTCACCACCACACCCAAGACTACCAACCCCCTTGCCGGTACATCCAACACAACTTCACAAACCTCAAGCCATCAGGCCCAAGGCTAGAGGGTTTTCACCACCCTTTACATGCCCTTATCCAAAGCCCTAGGGGTTCTAATAAAAAAGGGACATCTTAAGCCGTTAGAACAACACCCACTACCCGATCCTCTCCCTTCAAAACACAACCTTACCAAATACTGTGCTTTCCACCAACAACATGGTCATGATACTGATCAGTGCTTCAGATTGCATCATGAGAGTCAAGATCTCATTGACAATAAGGTGATAGCACCTCTTGAAAAACCCAACGTCACTACAAATCCTCTCCCACCACATAACCAAGCCCCTCCACCCCATCAAATAAACCTCATCCACATATTGGTCGTCCCTTATGACCCCAGTATATATATCACCCCTTCCCACCTACCTAAGCCGGCGTTGTTCATCCCTGCGAGCACAAACTTGTGCATGATGAGTGCGCCCTCATTCCAACCCGAACCCGTGGTGGTGACAGTGGAAGATGAAGGGAGGTTAGCCTTGGTGGAGAATATCAGTCCGTTGCCCGAGGGCTTTGAGGATTTATCTGAATGGACATATGACCTGAGCTTCTATGTTGTGCCAATCAATCAAGTTAAGCCGGAAGTGGTGTTGCTGATTGGGATGGAGGTCAGTGTAGTCCAAGAAGATGGACCAAGTCAGGGATTAGATGATCTAGCCGGCCTGGAGGAGGATATAGACAATTTGCAGTTCTTTGATGAGCAAGATCAAGGAGACGTGCATATTGATTGGTTTGGTCTGAATGGGTCAACAGACAATTCAAGGTGGCTAAGTGATGAACCTGATATAGATGAGGGAACTGAATCGAAGCTTGGAGAACAGAAAGCGGGTACTGCTATAATGGCCGGAACGGTCGATAGGAAGGGGAAACTACCAGAAAGCACTGGTAAAGAATAATTGGCTCAGGAACTGGGCATTGTTAGCACTATACATACAGAACAAGAAGCCGCACTGGAGCGGTTTGGGTAAGAAATGAGTGAAAGTGATCAAAAAGTTGGAATAGCTCAACACCCTGTGGGGAATGTTTCTGCCGAGGGAACACTTAGACCGGAACCAGACAATTGTTTATCGGTTGCCAGAGGTATGTGGTGGGAAGATGATGATCTGTATCTTGCCCACACTGATAAGGATTGGGGTGAAGGCCTTCCTGACAATACCTGGTATGTGGAGGAAGTCGACCACATGACAAAAAGTGGCCAATATTTCAAACCATCGCATCTGGACCAACCTGAGGCATCCAGAAAGGATAAAGAAGTCGAGAGGCAGAAGGAAAAGCACTTAGAAGAAGAGGCTCTGCTGAAACAGTTGAAGAAGATTCAAGCTGACATATTCATCTGGGGGTGCTTATGGCTTCGTGGGTGCATAGACAGGCTGTACTAACAGCGATGGATAAAGCAAAGTTCTCCATTGACACCACCCCAAAACAACTGGTGGGATTAGTCTTCCCAAGAGGCGCTGCGATGACTTTGACCTTTTTCGACAAGGAATTACCACCAAAAGGCTCTGCATGCCTCTATACATATCCGTAGAGTGCCGAGAAAAGTCGGTGCTAGTCGTATTCGTCGACACCAGGTCAGTAATTAATGTTTGTCTTTGTTGCACGGCTTATGCTATTGGCCTAAAACTGGCCGATTTTATACCTACAGCCTAGGTGATCCGGGCGTATGACAATACAAGCAGAGAGGTGATGCGAACAGTGCAGATCAGAGTGTAGGTTGGACCCGCTCAACCAGATATTGAATTTCACGTCCTGGATGTTCCAGCCACTTTCAACCTACTACCTGGGTGACCCTGGCTACACCAAGTAAGAGCTGTCTCTTCCACCCTCCACCAAATGCTGAAGCACCCCCATGGAAAAGGGGTGGTCATAGACTTCGGGAATTCATCAATACATCCTTTGGCAGAGGATACTACGCCTGTGTTGGAGATTCTACACGGCGAAGAAGATGTTTTCATTTTGGGGTTTGCCTTGGCTGAGGCTCGGGTAGTGTAGAATATCTTGACTGTTGATGAGAGTCTATATGTCAGCGCCCAATCTATATACCTCATGAACAAGTTGCAGCACATGCCCGGAATGGGAGTAGATAGAAGTAGCCGGAAAGGCATCGCTGCATTGGCCGATGTGCTATATAACCCTCATGCCTTTGGTCTTGGCTATACGCCCACCAAAGAGGACTGGGTGAGGCAAGGGAAAGAAATGGCCAGAAAGGCTAGAGCTAAGCAGATTGGAAAGCACTACGAGCTTGTGCATCAACCTATTCGGGGAACCCTGAATGGCTATTTTGTTCAGGAGGGGGAAGACTTCCCATTTCGTGGTTTCCCCTAACCTTGGTTCGGCTTTGAGAAGCAGTGGGTTCCCGGCTTTGATATTTTCTTTGACTTGCAGTTGCAAGAGAGTGGCACACAGGAATAGACTGAACTAACTGCTGAGGCTACAAGGAGCACAGAAAGTGATTCCAATAGTAGTGAACTTAAGATAGGAGCAGCACTAGTATGTCTCCTTTCGGATCCTCAGATCAACTCAAAGAGCTTGGGAGATGACCTAACCATTTCCATGATCGGAGACCAACCATGTGTGAACCCTTACAGTGGTATCTTGGATGCATCTGACACACCCCGTCCCTTATTTGGTAGCTGGAGGAGGGCTTCTTGTCCAATAGTTCTGAGTCAGGTAGTGAACTAGAATATGATTCCACTAAGTCTGTGGAGTCGGATTCAAATTTCGGTTCTTCTGAGTCTGAGTCCAGTATTCTTGGGGTTGATAACTCGGATGCCGAAGTTTTGTCCAGGTCGTCTTTTTCCTTTTCTTTTGAGCCGGTTGTAACTGAAGAATTGGATGAGCTAGACTTTATGAATGAGAATGCCAACGTAGGTTTTGAGTACTTCTCTGTGCCACTTGTATATTGCATTGATCATGACTTTCAAAATTTTAGTGAAAATGATGAGGAAAGCATTCCTCTGGTTTTGAAACATTTGATTGATCGAGAGGAGGAGAGGTTTATAAAACCCCTTGTCGATGAAATCATTCCAATTAATGTAGGTACTAAAAAGGATCCGCATTTGGTCCAGATCTGGTCCACGTTGTCTTCGGAGTAGCGCGAGCGCTTAGTCGCTTTATTAAAAGATTTCAAAGATGTTTTCGTGCGGTCCTACGGAGATAAAATCGATCCTGAGATTGTACAACATCGGATCCCTCTTGACCTCGAGGACCGACCCATTAATCAGAAGCTTCGAAGAATATGCCCGGATTTGGCTTTGAAGATTAAGGAAGAGGTCACCAAGCAGATAGTATCCAACTTGGTTGGCCAACATTATTCTGGTGTCGAAGAAAGATGGCAGAATTCGAGTGTGTGTGGATTTCAAAGATCTGAACAAAGCTAGTCCAAAGGACGACTTTTCTCTATCGCACATCGATGAATTGGTGGACTTCACCGCAGGCCATGCATTGCTCTTCTTCATGGACGGATTTTCCGGGCATAACCAGATTTTGATGGCACCTGAGGACAGAGAGAAAACTGCTTTCACCACCCCGTGGGAAACCTACTGCTACAGGGTGATGCCGTTTGGGTTAAAGAATGTTGGGGCTACCTATCAATGGGCTGCAACCACAGTTTTGCATGATATGATCCATAAAGAGGTCGAGGTGTACGTGGACAACATGATTGTCAAGTCCAAGGAAAGAGAGGGCCACTACATTGCCTTAAAGAAATTCTTTCAACGGATCAAAGAATACAGATTGAGGTTGAATCCACAGAGGTGCACTTTTGGCGTAACAGTAAGGAAAATGCTGGGTTTCTTCATCACACAGTGGGGCATCAAGGTAGATCCTTCCAAAATCAAGGCCATCCTAGAAATGCCACCACCAAGGACTGAAAAGGAGGTGCGAGGCTTTCTAGGTAAAGTGCAATTCATAAGACGGTTTATTTCAAAATTAACCTTGACTTATGAACCACGATTTGGACTCCTGAAGAAAGGAAAGAAATTCCAATAGGATGACCGATGTCAGTTTACTTTTGAGCAGATCAAACAGTACCTTCAGAACTCGCCCGCGTTGTCATCGCCAGAGCTGGGGAAGTCGTTGATTTTGTATTTGTCAGTAACAGACACAACGAAGGGATGCATGTTTGCTCAGGAATCTGAGGATAGGGTGGAGAAAGCCATCTCCTATTTGAGTAAGAAAATGCTGGTCTATGAGACCCGTTACACCCTACTAGAGAAGGCTTGCTTAGCCTTGGTATGGGCTACCAGGAAGTTGAGGCACTACTTGTTAGCTCACTCCATAATTCTGGTTTCGAGATTAGATCCTATCAAATATTTCTTTGAGAAACTAGCGCTTGCGGATAGGCTAGCCCGTTGGTTGCTTCTTCTCTCTGAATTTGATTTGAAGTATGTCACTCGCAAGTCTGTCAATGGGAGAGCGGTAGCTGAGTTCTTGGTAGATCACCTAATGGAAGGGGATGGAGCGGTAGAATACTTGTTCCCAGATGAAGCTATTCTGTAAGTTGAGGAAGAGATTTGGACAATGTACTTTGATGGAGCGTCTAACCAGTATAGTTATGGGATAGGGGTGTTGCTGATAGCATCTGAAAATTCCCATATACCTTTAGCCTTCAAACTCTAGTTCAAAGTATCCAATAACAAAGCAGAATACGAGGCGTGTATCGCTGGTTTGGAAGTCGCCTTGGAACTAGGGACAAAAAGGTTGGACGTCATTGGGGACTCGAACCTGGTTGTGTCTCAAGCAAAAGGAGATTGGAAGGTCAAAGAAGAAAAGATGAAGATCTATCACCAGACCTTGGACATTCTGATTCCTAGGTTTGAGAAGCTAACCTTCACTTATCTACTAAGAGAGAACAACAGGTTTACTGACGCTTTATCAACTCTATCTTCTATGAAAGACATCCCATTTGGAGTCCGGATGCATCCGATCATCATTGAATAGAGATATACGCTAGCCTACGAGTCTATCGCCGCAATAGATGAAGTGCAAGATCAAAACCCTTGGTTCTATGATATCTGGAACTTCTTGGAAAAGAAGGTTTATCCACTAGGGGCAAATGCCAAAGATAAGAGGGCAATACAACGGATGGCTGTTCAATTTATCATCTGCGGGGGTAAGTTGTATAAGAAGGGTCATTTGGGAATACACAAGCTGTGTGTGGACGTAGAAGAGTCAAAGCGCCTAATAGAGACCATCCATAGGGGAGAGTGTGGAGCGCACATGAGTGAAGTAATATTAGCCTGGAAGATTCTCAGGCATTGTTACTACTGGTCTACCATGGAGAAGGATTGTATTGGTTTTGTTTAGTGATGCCATAAATGCCAAATTCATGCCAATCGCATGAATATCCTGCCATCGAAGCTGTACAACATGACTTCACCATGGCCTTTCTCAGTCTAGGGAATTGATGTCATTGGGGTAGTTACACCGAAAAGTTCAAATGGGCATGAGTACATTTTGGTGGCAATTGATTATTTCACAAAGTAGGTGGAAGCTCAATCTTATGCAGTGTTGAAAGCAGCGCATGTGGCTAAGTTCATCCGAAATAACATCATTTGCCGTTATAGAGTCCCGAACGAGATCATTTCAGATAGTGACTCCCATTTCAAGAAAGAAGTGATCGACTTGTTGGAGAAATACAACGTGGCTTTTCATTAGTCATCTACATATTGGCCGCAAACCAACGGAGCTGTTGAGGCCGCTAACAAGAACATCAAGCACATTTTGCAGAAAATGGTAGAGACTTACAGGGACTGGCCAGACAAATTGCCATTTGCTCTCTCGGGCTATAAAACTTCAATTCAGACATCTACCGGGACAACTCTGTACTCTCTTATTTAGGGGATGAAAGATGTTCTGCCAATCAAAGCAGAAGTTCCGTCGCAGCGGGTTATGGCCGAGTGTCAAATAGTAGAGGTAGACTGGCAACAGAGTAGGTTTGAAGAATTGATATTGTTTGATGAGAGAAGGTTGAAAGCATTGTACCATGTTCAGGATTATTTACACAGGATTGCCAGGGCTTTTAACAAGAAAGTTAAGTCCCGAAATCTCAAAAAAGGGGATTTGGTGCTGAAAGACAACCGAGCTCCCATCCATGACCCTAGGAGCAAGTTCAGACCCAATTGGACTAGTCCTTACATCATCAAAACCATTTGGTCGGGTGAAGCTGTTATTCTCATGGACCTAGATGGCCTAGAATTTTCCCAACCAATCAACATGGACAAGTTGAAGAAATATTATCCCTGAGAGGCTTGCTAGGCCAAAAACGCGGAAGGGCGACCTAGGCAAAAGTTAGAGCACACAAAATTGGAAATAAGGAAAAACTGAGCTCGCAAGGTTGAAAACCCAGAAAGGGTGGCCTTGGCAAAAGTTAGAGCACAAAAGGAGAGTGTTAATACCCGAGCGAACCCGAACCAAACTACATAAGGCCTGATTCCCATCTTCGGGATATGTAGGCAACTTCATTATGAAGTCCGGCCGTAAACACCTCCAAATCAACTGTGTCCATGTATTTGATTAAGGCATCTTTGTTTATTTGTTATTTGAAAGTTTCGGTTGTGATCCTTACTATGAGAGAAGAGCTGACTACAGTGCTGAGCAGCGCCATTCAGACAAGGGGCAATTTTCTATTTTTGAATTTGGGGTTGTATGTCTCGAGGATAGATTCCACGCATGTCAAGTTATGATCCTTATCGAAAATGGTTTTGAAAAGTTTTGATAAAAGCTGATTTTGTTCAAATTAATCTTTTTACAACTTAGACCACTTTTGAACCAAAAGGAAATTTTTCAGTGCCCACAACTTCAATTTCATTGATTTCAATACAAAGTTCTCCAACTCTTGATACAAATCAAAGTTGTTTTCATTACATTCAAAAGAAAACTTGAAAAGTAAGATCAAAGTAATAAACTTGGGGCATAGATGAGTCAGGTGTTCCTGCGTCCCCCGCTTGTGCTTGTGGAAGCTTCTGATGCTAAAGTGGGCCCGGTTTGTGCCTCATCTTTGAGCCAAGTTAGGCACTCGCCAGAAAGTGCGCAGTTGAAACTAGGGGCAGGACCCAAAAGCTCTCTCGTCCTCCATGCAGTGGAATATTGAGCCAATTGTGACCATCAGATTGGGAATGAAGCTGGGTACTTTACCCCTCTTTTGGGCAAGTTTGGTCATGTCCGAACTGACGCCTGAATTAGAACAGAAAGTAGAATACACAGTGTATCAAGCCAATCAGCTGAATGCCAGGTTGCCGAGTCATGTTGTAGCTCATCTCAGGTAAGTCAAACTAGGGGCAACGCCAAGCAATGTCAACAGTAGACCTGTTGCACATTCAATGGCACCACCATCCCTCGTTCGGGAAATCCACTAGTCGTTGGCGAAAGAAATAGCCTCGTATTGAATATGCAGGGCAAGAATTCACTACCTTCAACCTATCCATGAGCCATATCTGAGGAGGGATGAAATAAAAAAGAGATTAAAAAATAGAGAGATGCGTGTTGAGAGAAGAGTGAGAAAAGCGCTTTGAGAGAAAAGCAGAGCATGAGTACCGAGTGATGTGAGAAACACATATTAGAAAGGGTGGGAAACATTACCTGAAGAAGTAGTGGACTTCCCACAAATTTGGTTGTCTCTCGCCAATGGAAGGTGTCTAGACCCATCAAAGTTTCGGCTAGTACCAAGCCCATGCAGCTCTTGCCCTCGTTCAAGCCTTGCGCTATTTCAACTAGCCGAAGGCTAGACCCGCTAAAACTAGAGGCAAGAAGGAAATGTGCTAGCATGCACAAACAAAGGGCGTGTTGTCGAAAACCTTGCCAAAGAAGATCGCGTCGGTTACCGACGTCAGAAAATTGATGAATCAAGCTAGGGATGTCCAGCTCCCCGTTGTGAACCAAGGATCGGGCATCGTGTAAAGTGAGCCCACACATCCTTCCCAAAGCTTGGATGTGACCAAAACGGGGCTGAGGTAGAATTTTCTCATCACGTCGGAATTCTATTAACACCTGAAATTCTTCGATTGTTGGGCATTCATCTTGTCCCCTTAAGCTAAAGACATGCTTGATCGAGTTCCAACATCTAGTCGCGACATGAATGAACGGAAAACAAAACGGAATATGACTCAATGGGAATAGTGCATTTATGCTGAAACCCCAAAAATTCAGCTTTTTCGAGCCATCTATGGTTGCAAGCCAGTCGGAGAGTTTTTCAGCGAAAAATAGCTCCATTTGTGAAGAATTTGCAGCTGAAATAAAGAAATCATGAAGCTCAGCCTTTTGTAGAAGGTAAGGCAGTGAGTAGAAGCCAGGTGTCAACAATGTGGAGATCCTGCACATTGATAGCCGACAAGGCATCATTGATGGCCGGCAAGAGGTACAGATGGCCAGCAGGCCGCCCCTCATGGTCGGCCGATGGCCGACATTCACCCCTCATGGCCGGTAGTCTTCTTCCCCAGCTTGCTGTCCTTCTTTGTGCTAGGAAAGTGCTGAAAGCATGTGCTTTGTGTGTTTTAGAGTCCTGTTTTGAGTCTTTTCGAGCTTTAGCATGTTTGTTGAGGTCTACTTATTTTGTTTTGCTTATCGAGTTGTACTTGTGTTGTTTTTGTTTATCGAGGCATTGTTTTGTTGTTTATCGAGTTCTACTTGTTGTTTAACGAGTTGTTTTGTTTATTGAGTTGTATAGTGCTTTGTTTGTATGTCAGTTGTTGGTCGATTCGTTACCTGATTTAGACTATTGTGACAATACAAGTATTCGGTTTTCAATGTCAAATTCAATCTCATTTTCATGCAATGTGGTGCTCATGATTCAAAATACAACACTCTTTCAAAAAACTTGGTTTTCATTCTGATCATGGTTGTTTTCACAAAAAGTGCAGTACAAGTTTTTAAAGAAAATAAAACTCGTCTGAAGCTGTACAATGTGCTAACACTTTAAACCAAAAGAAACTAAAAAAATACAAAGATCAGCGCCAGTCATCTCAGGATCTAGAGGCCATTTTCGTCCTCGTCCTTGGAGGAGCGGACTCTGCAGCACTGTCTCCATTGGTGTCACTATCTGAATCTGGATCAAAGTCTGAACTGAAGCCATCTCCACTCTCCGCCTCAGAGCTCTCCTCAGCATCAGCATCCCTACTCTCAAAACCCGAGCCAGCGTCATCATCTCCACTCTCTGATGACTCTGGATGCGGACTCGCTGCCTCCTTAGCCTCGTTAGTCTCAGCATCGTCATCGTCCAGAATAGGCTCTGAAGGGCCACTCTCAGCTCGGGTACCCCTAGCTCAGCCTCGGCTGCGTGCTGGAGCCTGTCTCTCTCTCACTGCTGCCGGAGGAGGCACTGCCAGTCCTAGTGCTGCCCCTATTGGCGCACCCGGCATGGGTTGGACCCGAAAAGGCAGTTGTCATATGTTAGCCATAGTATGCATATTAGATACAAGTATGGGGTAGAATGAGTATATACTGAAGTCAGGGACAGAGTATGAGTACAATATGAAAGTGTAGTATTTCAGATGCAGTATATCAGTGCAGTATGGTGAAGTTCTCAGGTTAGTTTCAGTGTGTCAGTGGAAACGTGATGACTGGAATGCAAGAAAATTGAAGAAATTACCTGAATGCCATGGAAGTGGAGCAATGCCTCCCTCCTCAATATCATGCCCTCGAATGAGGCTAATAGCTCCAGCAGATCCTCGGTATATCTTGGAGGTGCCTGCAAATGCATTGGAAATGATCAATGTCCAGAACAAACCAATATCAGAAAGAGATGGGACAACTAAAAATTTGGTACATAGCAGAGGTGCATCATGGGCTCTGGTGTATCTATGCCCAGCTGCTGCGAGCTCGATCGGGATCTGATAGGCCTCCCCAGTATACCACCAACATGTGAGTGCAATAGGCAGCTCTGGCCACCCGATCCCCTGCCTCGCCTGAGGAGCCCCTTTGCCACAGGCTCTGCTGGCCCAGGTCGCTCTGCGTCTCCCTCTTATGGCTAGAGCTCTCACTCCCTCACCCCTGCGAACACCGGTTAGAGGTGGCATCAAGTGTGTCTGGATAAAGGTCGCGTAGTCACCCTCTACACGAAAATACTCTACCTCTAAGCCTACCATGAACTGAATCACCTCTTTGGCAGATAACTTGTCTGTCGCTCTCATGGACACTGGCAGTGCCATCGGTATGAGTTGAGCAGGCAGGTCCATGGTTTGGCGCACAAAGTGCTCACCTAGGAACCAAGCTCGGAAAATCGGGCCCTCAAGTAGAATATGATAGCGGGAAATGGCCCAAGCCACATGGTACTGGGCTCGAAGCTCTGTCGGTATCGTGGCCCAAGGCTGTCATGTGATCTGAAATGGAAAGTGAACAGCTATTAGTCGCTGTTAGTTGCTAATGTATGAATCAAAACAGTTGTAAAGTAAAAGTGACTGTGTTTTGAGTTACGTCATGTGTTGTTACCATGTCGAAGTACTGACGGAAAAACATAAAGGGCTCACGAGTCCTACGGTGGAGCTGGCCGTCGTATACTCGAGAAAAGGAGACCGTCAATGGAATCTCTTCTACAGGCTTTGGGGCAAGAGTCATGAAGTATGTGTACGCCCATAGCTACAGGGATAATGCAGAGGTATGCAATAAACACATTATGAGCAGACGCAGAAAGTGTAAATTTGAAAGCACACAGTATAAACAGATGCAGAAAGTGCAAAGCAGAAAGCATATGTGTTGAACGGATGCAAAGAAAGAAATGCTGAGCAGAAAATGTAAAGTGTAAAAAGGGAATTGAGAAGTGCACCTCCCAGGCTCGCCAGTAGCCTCTAATTAAGTTCCCTCACCTACGGGGGGAAGAACTCATATATCCGTACAATGTGGTGAGGCCGGCTCCGCCCCAATCATAAAACTAAACTCGAGGAAGAGTCACCAAGGCAGTCAGGAAATATAGGCCCATGGTGTTCCACCTCTTTGAAAATAAGGTGGTACCGAAGATGAACATCAGGAAGCCCCTGGCATAATGCTCTGTCTCCTCTATCGTCTCGGGCTCGGTCCCCCTAAACTGCTCCTCGAACCAAGTGTATTGCACCATGCTTGGTCGGTATATCGGTGGATGTGCCCCAAGCAGCTCAAGCCAGGCTGCCCTCCACTCCTCCATATCTGGGTCAAGAGGGATCGGATCACCCCCTTTGACTAAGCCGGTGATCATGGCAAAGTTGTAAGGAGTCATCGTCATCTCCCTTGTGGTGGAAAAGTGGAAGGAGTTGGTGGTGTCCCACCACCTCTCCACCAGTGCTCCTAAGAGAGGACGGCTCGCAGTAACCCAAGTCAAGCTGGAGCAGAAGAGGCCGAAGCCTGCCTCGTTAACAATGTTGCGAACTCCAGCTGGGAGCTCGTCATACCAATCTCGAGCAGTCATTGTACCATAGCCCCTAAAGGTGCGAGACTCACCCTGTGGCAGTGTATGAGATGTAATCAGATCAAGGCAATGCATGAGATGTAGTCAGATTAAGGCAGTGTATGAGAGACAGTCAGATGAAGGCAACGTAAGAAATGCGAACAATTAAAGGAAGAAATGCATGGAAACAGAGTTCGTAACTCAATGGCAGTGGCCGATAAATAAGACCGTGGATCCCTCAATAGGAGGCCCTCTGGCACGTCGTCAGTAAAATCAGTAAAACATCTAATGCCTCCAGTAGTGGGCGATATGTGTGTTTGAGGATGATACCACGCTAGATCAAAAGGCCATACACTCAACGGTAACGGCTCTGACTCGACCTCGATGTTTGCCTCAAAGTCTACTGGGGGAAGCTCGGGAGGAGCCCTATCATGAGGAGAATCGTCCGCCTTCTGAAAATAGGTACGAGATGGGCGAAAATGGAAGAAAATAGGGTAAACTTGGAAAAAGTCAACCCTTAAAGAGAGAAAGTGAAGGAAAAAGTTGAAGCCGGGAAAAGTGCACAGAACTCGAGAGAAACTCAAGGGGAATGAGCCTAGAATGGTGGAAATGAGGAAAGAAGTGTCAAAATCAAATTCCAATCGGTTCAAAGTGAAGAGAACTAGGAGGATTTAGCGAATAAAGTTTGTGTGGGGCATTGGAAAACGTGTAAAAGGCTCAGATCTAGAGATGAAAAGCACCTAGAGAGAGAGAGAGAGCATTTTCGGCCAAGAGAGTGTGAGGAAATGAGCCCTAGTGGCTTGTATTTAAAGGCCCATGCTTGAAATGTCAATTTTGCCCTGAACTGCCATCGATAAACGACAAGGCACACCAGCGGCCGGTCGGTGGCCAGCGGGTTTCCAAAGGTCTCCTCTGTGTCCCTGGTTCTGTTTTGTGTCCTTGAATTTCAACATTGAAGGAATTGTTCATTATTGAGTTCAAAATGCCTTTATGGAAGCTCAGAACTGCGTTTCTAGTGCATGATGTTCGTCACTCATTGACATATACAAGGTGTATCCTTTTTAACATATTGAAACTTTTCCGAGAGGTAAATCAGAAGTTGTTCTTGAATTGGTTTTGACGAATATGCTTTTGTTGTTGTTGCATGGAATGTGTATTCCGCTTATACTGTCTCATAGAACATGCTCTTACTCTAGCTACATAGAATGTGCTTCCGCTCTTGCATTATGCATAGAACATGCTTATTGCTTTCGCTCTTGAATAATGCATGGAATATATGCATTTGTCTTTGAATCATGCATAGAATATGCTCCTGTTGCCAATCATGCATAGAATGTGCTCTCAAATTGTTTGGTTCGCATAGAACATGCCGTTATAGCTCGGTTGTTTCCATGCATAGAATATGCGATTCTCCATTATTGCAATGAATATGCACTTTTCTATTGTTGCATAGAATATGCTTTCATTCTTGTTTCATGCATAGAAAATGCACTGTAATTACATAACACGCTTTTGTACACATGCACGATATTGTATGTACAGTCCATTCAGAGGAGTTCCAGGTGAAATCATTTGTGCCCTTCAAATCGCATCCTTTAACTCCCTCTCCTCGCGCATGAGACAGTTTAGGATTACTCCTTTTGGTTAAGAGCATTCAGGTGCGTCCCGGTATTTACACCACTCTTTTTGGTTAAAAGCATTCGGGTGCATTCCGGTGTTTACACCACTCCTTCAGTTAAAAGCATTCGGGTGCGTCCCGGTGTTTACACCACTCTTTTTGGTTAAAAAAATTCAGGTGTGTTCCAATGTTTACACCACTCCTTTTGGTTAAAAGCATTCAGGTGTGTCCCGTTGTTTACACCACTGCTTCGGTTAAAAGCATTCGGGTGCGTTCCGGTGTTTACACCACTCCTTCGGTTAAAAGCATTCGGGTGCATCCCAGTGTTTACACCGCTCCTTCGATTAAAAACATTTGAGTGCGTCCTGATGTTCACCACCTCCCTCGGTCACCATCCTCCGGTTAAAAACATTTGAGTGCGTCCTGATATTCATACCATCCTTCGGTTATTGTCCTTTGGTTAGAAGCATTCGGGTGCGTCCCGGGGTTCACACCATCCTTGTTTTCTTCTGCGTGCAACGCGTTAGGATCTTGTTTGGCATCTCAAGTATGCCCAATGATTTTGTTGCTCTTCGTCTTTCCTACGCATCGTGTAGTTAAGTTTGCATAATTTTCTTACATCCTTTCTGCATGAAATGTGGTTTGGCTCGTAATTCCCACGCGTGGCGTGTTTACTTCTTTTTATGATTGAGATTGTTGTGTCCTATTTCGGTCTATTTGACTGTGGTATTTTCATTGCATTGTATTTGCATTTAAATGTTTCATTTCACAGTCTCATTGCATGATCATAAGTTATGTTCTTGCATTATGCATATCATTTGCATCTTGCACCAGAACTATGCTGGTTTGATTCCTTGCATAGGGATACGTAGGCAGCCTGTGGGCGCAACCATTTGTTTTCTATCTTGATTGTTTGTCCAAGTCTTACGGCTTTGTCAAAATGGGCTGTCTTTGGGATTTGACATTCACTCATGTCATTTCATAACTCCGAGTTCTATCAAAGAGGGGCAACTATAGACACCCCATTTTTTACGGCCCTTTAAGACTTGGATGTTCTTGCAGGTACATCTGATGACGACTCTTTTTGCTTCCAGAGTGCTCGAAGTCTTTAGCGGAATGCCACAGGTTTGAGCATTTCAAACCCTTCATCCATTTTATCTCATCTTTGAACCATGCCTGGGTGTTTTCAGCTTGAAGTTTCTGATGGCCGGAGGCTGTCGGCCACCACTTCTCCTTTGCCGGCCATTGATATGCCTTGCCGGCCATCAATGAAGCCTTACCGGCCATCACGAATGGCCGGCCGGCCACTATTGTTTGCTGCAGATATTTTGTGATATTTTGCGCCAGCTATTTGCACAGATTCATGCATCTTCCTACACATGTGTGGCTGTATGTTTATAAGGGAAATTTTTGTTTTTCTATACATAGGACCCCTCTCTCTCAGGTTAGGGGGTTCGAAAATTTTGAGACATATAAATTTTCTCTCTCTCTGGATTTCTCTCTCTCTTACAATTTTGTGCCTAACTGCTTGTTTTCTCTACACTTTTACATACACTACCTTAACCAAAGTTGCTAGTCTTTGAGCTGAGATAACTTGGGACCTTCTTTAAGCTCTAGAAGGTGGTTTTGGCTTGGATTGTTGGCCAACTTGTGCTTTGCTTCAAAGGTATAACACTTGCCTTGTTTATACTTGTTTTGCATACTTGTTTTGCCATCCTTTTCAGCTGTTTTGGGGCTGGTTTTGAACTGTAAAAAGCTCTATTTTTGTGGCTTAAAAATGGTGGTTTTGCCACCCTTCTTGTTTCTTTGTTTGTAAAGCTTTTGTGCCTTTATTTATCACTTTAAAACCAACTTTTTTGGGCCTTTTAACCACTGATTTTTAAAGGTTTTTCAGTGGTAAAAAGCTCATTTTGAAGTCCAAAATTGGAGGGGTTAGCCTCCCCACCTTGTATCTTGTTTGCATGCCTAGTTAGCCTCATGTGTTAGCTTAATGTTTTAGCTTTTTGTGGCTCAAGTCCAGCATGTTTTAGGCTCTGTTTTGATATGTTTTTGCTCTGTTTTGGGTTGGTTAAGTCTTTTGAGTCTTGTTTTGCATAGTTGTAGTGTAAGCTCCTTGCACTAGCTTGTTGTTTTAAGGCTTTAAACATCGTTGGTTTGAGTTGATTGCATGTTTTAGTGCTATTTCTACTTCATTTCAGCACTTATAAACTTTGCAATCTCCCTCATTTCTTCACTTTTTGGTTTTGCTTTGAAAGTGGTTTCAAACCACTTGTTTGCCTAAGTGTGAAATGGAGGTGCTACACCTAATGGTTTAATCCCTTAGGGGGTTCATTACCAATAGTGTAATGCCTCTTTCATGCCCAAAGCAACTTGTAGTTTGAACCCTCCTTCCATTAGAGGACACTCACCAATGGACTTAATAGATTAAAGAATGATTTGGTAATTAAAATAAGTAAACAAAATTGACAAGTAAAAGAGGCAAGATAAGCATTCTTTGTGTTGCATTGCACGTGTTCAAATCGGACATTAATTTGAACATAAGGAAAATGGGACATTTCATACTCAATAGTGATGAAATGTGTCATTTTCCTAGGTCTCCATTGCCTTTGATCATGCATGATGGGGTGATGGTCATTTGTGTCTTATTTTTGCATTTATTGAACTTGCACAATTGGTTTCACAAGCCATCATGCAATGAAATTGCTTGATTGGTGGTTTTGTGAACCAAATCTTGTCCCTTCTTTAATTTCCCCATGAAAAGGAGAGACAAGGTGTGCAGACAATCCTTGGAAAAACCCCTTTTTTTGCTTTGTTTGAGCTTTGCTTCAGCATGGTGATCCAATGCAATAGTGGTCAGCAGTGCCTCATTTTTGGCCGACAGTACACCTTTTTGGCCGACAGAGGGTCGGCAGCCCCCCCCATGGCCGGCAAGCCACTGGTGTAAATCTCAGCAAAGATTTGGTAAGGTGGAGCAGAAAGGTTCTGAAGTATGCTCAACCCTGCAAACAGAGCCTTTCAAGAGAAAAACGGAGGTCATTTCAGGGCAAAAACCGAGCATGTGCATCTGCCACTTCTAGCATAATTTAATGTCTGACATGTTTATTTGATTTGCATTTGTGTTGTAATTTAATTACTTAGCTTGCTAGTTATTAAAGTATTGTAATAATTAGTAATTAGCTTAGCTAGTTATTCATTTGGTTTGTAATAATTAGTCTAATTAGCTTAATTAGATTAGCTTAGCTTAGATTAGCTTAGCTCTTATTCATTCGGACCCTCCTTCGCGAGGGTGTAATGTTGTAATAAGTGTACGTGCATGTGTGTATGTTTTCCAACCCCACATCTTTCTCCCTTTTATTTGATCACTTTTGATGGTTAGATTAGGGGCATGTTTCAATTAGCATATCGCATGCTTGCATACATTCATCTTATCTTGCATGCACCGAGGCTCGGTGCATCATTCAAACTACATTGCAATTTCAATAATTCTTTGAATACGTGTTTAATTGCATGTTGTTCAAATCAATCCATATGCCATATTAGTAGCCGAGCCTATTAATTACATTATTGCATGTGTTGCATTAAGCATCTTGTATAGTTAAGATCATGCATCTTTCTAACTAGTTTTTATTTTGGCTTGGAGTACTCGGTAAGTTTTACGCTTTGGCATACTCGCATAAGTGTGGATGTTGCCATGATTAGCATGCTTGTCATGAGGCTATGTGCTTAAATGCTAAACTGCTTGAATGCCTGTGGATGAAGGCTTATTGTTTGAATTGGAGCGATTCAACGAATGTAAGTTTTAAGCCCACTTTGTTGAGTGGCAAATCATGTTTTAAGCCCACTATGTTTGGTGGCAAATCTGCAACCTTTAACCCCACTTGAGGTGGAAAATTCAAACCATTTTCGCAAACAAACATGAGTTGAATTGTTCCAAATTGAGCAAACTAGTCTATACTTGAATGTGCGCATCACATAGTAAAGCTAGTTTAATAATCAATAAGAACACATAATGTTTATAAAAATATCATACCATGATTAGTATAGGCTGATCTTTGATCGGGCGAGCGGGGCTGCTCAATTCATGACCTTCCCCTCTCATACTTAAGTTCCCGAGCCGAGGCAACTTTGGTGATAACGGACACGTGGCCTTTGGCACGAGTCAGGGTTTCCTAATTTTCTCCAAAATAAAAAATATTTAGGTAGCGATTCTGTATCTAGCAAAGCAGTCCAATTTTGGCATTATTTGATTTAAAATTGATTTTCCAAAAAAGGTTTGTTAGATTTGGACTCTTTGGTGTTTATCTGTTTCACATTACACTTTTGAGACTAGATTCAGAACCGCGGGAGTCTAAACTGTGAGGCCTTCTTTTCAAACCTTCCGAAAGGGGGCGTGGAAAAAAGTGAGTCCACACCAACTCACTATCACAATATAAAATTTAAAAATAATAAATTTTAAATTTAATATTATGTATAACAAACAATTATTTTACCTCAACACTTATATTTTTATTAAATAACTTTTTAGCTTAAAAAAATTAGCATTCATTAATTTTTAATTTTATCAAACAACACTTGAAACTTACACTCCGTTTGGATCATGAGAGGAGGTGAGAAAAGAAATGATTGTGGCTTCTCACTATTATGTTTAGATGAATAAAAGAAAAGAGAATGTGGTTTCTCACCTATTTTGTTTGGATACAGTAAGTAAGAGAAAATAAAAGAAAGCGCTATATTTCATTTTACCAAAATAACCTTTCATATTAATAAGCTATGTTTTTCCATAAGAGTAATTTTGGTATTTGAAAAAAACTTTCATTAAATTCAATTATTTTCTTACCAAATCTCACCACTTTTGGTGAGAAACAAAACATTGGTTTGTTGAGAACCCTTTTCTCACCATTTTTCATCTACTTAACCAACCAAACAAGTGAAGGGGTTTTCTATTCTCATCTTTTCTTTTCTTTTCTCATAAAACCCCTCCATCCAAATAGAGTATATTAAGTAAAAATCAATTAAGTTCATTTAATAACCACAAATTGTATCACTTAAAAATTTAAAGTGGCTCTTAAAATGTGAATTAAAAATTAATAAAATTTTAAGTAATAAGAAATTAGTTAATTCTGACTGAATTTATAAATACTTATACATAAGTATTAACATACACTATTATAAAAAAAATATTGATAAATAGAACAAATTACAAAATAAAAGTAGCATGCTGTCATCTTGTAAATTCATATTTTGGCAATTGGGTTAAAAGTAAGGTTTTTGACTTTTTAGTTTTTTTTTTTGAGTCACATTACCTCTCTATACTTTTTATACATTTTTTTTTTTAAAAAGACAAAAAAGGCTAAAAAATTAGTTTTTAACGTACTTCCCAAAATAGGCAAGTAGAGGGTATATTCGGTAGAAAATGGTCAAAGAAAAACCCATACTAGGGTGATTCTATTTACACACCATTAATATTCTCAGTACACACCATTACTTAGTACACATGCAAAATAATTTTTAGGGTTTAAAAATATCTTATTTCACACCTTAACTTTTCGTTACTAACCCTATATTAACACACCACTAACTATTTGACTACACACCATTACATACACCAAAAACTCTTCATATTCACCACTACACACAACAAAACTCCCTTACAATCTTTAGAACAGAGACCATCTTCGTCGGTTTTGATCTCCATCGCTGGCGGGGGTTTCATTCGGCCTCCATCTTTGCCGATGTTAATTTTCATAGTTTGTGTTGAACTCTCGTCGTGTCTCATCTCGTCGTCTCGTTGTTTTAGATCACCGGCGGAGTGTTTCATTTAGCCTCCATCTTCGCCGGTGTTGATCTTCATTGTCGGTGTTTAAAAAAAATCAAATTAGTCATGTTCGAGAATACAGAGTTGGACAAACATAATGTATTAAAAATTTATATTTGAATAATGAATAAAAGTTTAATTATTGTAACCGAACTAACTTAAAATGTTCAAATTTTCATGTATGAACATTTAATATTTGTTCAATCTTAATAATTCAAACAAAACTATTTTGTTCAAAGATAAATAATCGAACATTGTGTAAAAGTTTAACTGTGGTTATCCGAACCCGACGAACAAACTCATCTTCTAAATACACGAATGAGATAAATTAAAAATCAAAAAGTTAAGTCATAAGCTAACATTTTTAATGTTCAAATTAACATTTTCAATGTTTATATCGGAACTAACCACCTTAGTGTCATGGTGTGGAAATCTTCAAAACTGATTGATTTCAATGTTCTTCAAAGGCAATAATATTTGGGAGACTTACGTGTAGGTCATACTAAGTGGACTTATTGTCTAACAGGTCCTATGATAATTAAAAACATTTTTCATCATACACTATTAAAAAATGTCACTAATTGTTAATTTTCAACGACAGTTTGAAAATTGTCACACAAAATGTCACTAATTATAAATTTTAGCGACAGTTTAAAAAAATCGTCACAAAAAAGTCACTAATTTTCAACTTTCATCGACAGTTTGAAAAATTCATCACAAAAAGTCGCTAATTGTAAGTTTTAGTGAAAATTTATTAACACAGTATATTGAGCCCCAAGGGGTTGGTTAGTGGGTGCACTTGCGAGCTAGGGTGTTCTCTCATTAGGAGCAATTCGCTCATTAGAGTCACGCTTGCAGACTCTGCCCAAGATCTATTGATCCATGTGGAGGAGACGCTTTGTGTAAGTCTCGAAATTAATCAAAGTGTATGCGTAAAGTAGTCCGAACACCTGATCATAAAGAAAAAAAAAATGGTGTACTGGATTTTGAAGATTCTTTGTGTAGGGTTTTGATGGCATTGTGTTGGCCTTGTGATATGAAACTTTAGTTATTAGCGTGAGTCCCCATTGGCATTTGATCTAGTACCTAATCAAAATATTCAATTAAACCTTTTAAAACGAGGGTGTTTGTTCTGTCGATCAACAAAAGAGGAGGTGGCTGTGATTGAGGGGAGGAAACAAAAAGTGAAAGGAATATAGGTCGGTTAGTGGCTTTAAGTGGCCGAAGATGATGAACAGGAAACAGAGGAATTGATTGCTTTTGATTACTAATGGAGTGAATTGATTTTTTAATTGATGTACACATGGCAACATAGGAATAAAGGGACAAACAATTGAGACAGGAAGTTAGGACAGAAGATTCCAAGACATAACTTGCCTATGGTAACATAACATTATCCAGTTTTTTATAGTAGAGATGTATATCACAACCTTTCCCAAATTGGACATATTCTTTTTAATATCACACAAACTAAATAGAGAGTAATATTACACAAACTATTTGTTGAGCATTCCACACCATTGGCTATGGAAGTCAAATGTAGCTGCTGCAATTTTGGGGCTACAGATTTTCTGAAGTTTTTCAAACCTAGGGTGGCTATGTTAATGGCTTTCCATTTATTTTGGTAGTTGGTTGTTGGCAAGCAGTGCTCCCATTTATGTATAAATGCTGAGATTGATATCAGTGTGTGAAGGAAAGAGAGAGTTGTGAGTTGAGTAAAGAGAGTGAGAGACTCCTCCTTCTCTGTTTTTGTATTTTCACTCTATTTTCAGTGCACTCCTATTTTCTCCTCCCATGGACGTAGGCATTGGTTTGAACCACGTAAATATTTGTGTCTCATTTGTGTTTGTGATTGTTTGTTGATCATTTTCTAGGTGGCTCTAATGAGAGCAAGTGGTATCAAAGCCAAGGTGAGCGAGTTTTAGAA
Organism: Camellia sinensis; assembly: GCF_055761805.1. Lineage (NCBI taxonomy): Eukaryota > Viridiplantae > Streptophyta > Magnoliopsida > Ericales > Theaceae > Camellia > Camellia sinensis. Next base: position 67,801,209 of record NC_138961.1, on the reverse strand, counting down.
AAACAGAGTGTTTTTCTAAGAAATTGAAATTTTCAAGTTGCTCAACATCACGCTTTGAGTACACTAGAAGTACTATCTCAACGAGAGCATTCCAGAACCAGAAAAATCAATCCAAGATGATTATCTACGCGTCCTCATGCGCATCGTCGGAGACTCGTTGGAGGATCGCCAGAAAGTTTAGTCCAACGAGGAAGTAGAAGTTGAAGATGACCCTTCTATTTTTTTGTGTAATAAATATATATTTGTGAAGATATAGAAGACAAGTCTTGTGTTCGCAGAGTGGGTAAAGCCCATGTTTGGGAAGTCAAGAGTTCAAAACTCATTGGCGACAAAATCTTTTTTTTTTTTTTTTTTTGGAAAATCAACCAGAGCCAAGCCTAGCCGAAACCGAGCCGCGTAAGCCGATGACGTCAGCCGATCAGGAGTAATTATCCGATGCTTCGCAGGTGCTCTAGATTTTGCCGATTTGAACCGTTAAACTATTTTAGCTAGACATGAGCCATTTGAAGTCCGTTTTTGACTATCCACTAGTGCTTTCTAACTATTTGGAATATTCTGAACACATTTGTGCAGTCAGATTTTGCAAATCAAATTTCAAAAATTTGCAATTTTTATTTTTGGCAATTCGAAGTGCTCTTCCAGCTAATTTGACCAGTTCGAACTCAACAGCAAAGTCTGATTTCCAGACAGGGATCATTTTCTGTAGAGAAAATTATTGATGGAGGGCTCAACATCGACTTTGGGATCTATGATCAAGCTAAATGTTTCCAACTATGCAATTTGGAAGCCTATAATGGAGAATATCCTGTATTACCGAGATTTGTTTGACCCCATTGAGCTTAATGGAGTTAAACCAGCTGTGGAGAAGGATGAAGATTAGAAACCGAAGAACCAAAAGACCATTGGTCAGATTAGACAATGGATCGATCATAGTCTCTTCCACCATGTCGCCAAAGAGACTGATGCCTAAGCTCTTTGGACAGAATTAGAAGGCATGCACCGGTCAAAGATTGCTCGGAATAAAGCCCTCTGATAAGAAGGCTCATAAATTTGAAGTTAAAAGGCGGTGTCTCTATTTAGAACACACTAGTGAGTTCCAAAATCTGGTGAACCAAGTAGCAACTGTCAAAATGGAGTTGGATGATGAGATGCATGCCCTATTGCTACTTAGCTCCTTGCCAGATAGTTGGGAGATGCTGGTGGTGTCCCTTAGCAACTCTGCACCTAAAGGAAGACTGACCACGAGCATGGTCATTGAAGAAAGACATGGGTGGAGTTCAGTCTCATGCCTTCGTCACAGAAAATAATGGTAGAGGCAAAGATAGGGGAAGAAGCAAAAGTAGAGGATGCAACAGAGGGAGATCTCAAGATTGAGGGAAGTCTAGAGAAGGTATGAGTCGGCCACGGTTCAAGTGTTACCATTGTGGCCAAGAGGATCACATAAAGAAATATTGTTATGCCTTGAAGGGAGAACAAAAACAAGGTAATAGACAATCAAAGACCAAAGATAGGAACATTGCAGTTACTGTCTCAGAGGATATTGCATTATTCTTTGTTGGAGAAGAAGAATGCCTCCATATATCAGACGACGGCACCGAGTGGGTGGTAGATACAGCAGCTTCCTACCACGCCACACCCCAAAAAGAGTTCTTTAGTACGTACCAAGCTGGAGATTCGGTACAGTGAAGATGGGTAACTCCAATTTTTCGAAGATTGTAGGAATCGGTGATGTTCATATCCAAACCAAAGTTGGGTGCATGATGGTGTTGAAAGATGTTAGGTATGTTCTCAATTTACGCCTGAATCTTATTTCAGGGATAGCCTTAGATCGACAAGGCTATGTGTAGACTTGACTTTCTTCGTGCGCCCCCCTTTCGGAGAGGCGCGAATTGGTCTCGTACAGTTCGGACTCCTGTCACGGTTCTGAATCTAATCTCACAAAGTGCAATATGAGACTGATAAACACCAAAAAGTCCAATCTGGCAAATCATTTTGGAAAATTAGATTTTAAATCAAATAATGCCAAAATTGGACTGCTTTTCCAGATTACAGAGTCGCCACCTAAATATTTTATTTTTAGAAAATTTAGGAAACCCTGACTCGTGCCAAAGGCCATGTGTCCGTTATCACCAAGGTTTCCTCGGTTTGGGAACTTGGGTACGAGAGGGGAAGGTCATGAAATGAGCACCCCCGCTCACCCGATCAAAGGGTCGGCCTCTACTAAGCATGATATGTTGTTTTATAAACCTCATGTGTTCTTATCCAGCTATTAATCTAACTTACTATGTGATGCGCACAGCATACAAGCATAGACTAAGTCGTGAGAATTGGAACAAAACAATTCATGTTTGTTTTTTAAAATGGTTTGAAAGTGCCACTCGCAAGTTGGCTAAAGCGCGGATTTGCCACCCTCGGGCGGGCTTAAAACATGATTTGGCACTTCGCAAAGTGGGCTTAAAACTTACATTCGATGAATTGTCCCAATTCAAGCAACCAAGCCTTCATCCACAGGCATTCATGCAGTTAATCACTTAAGCAAATAGCCTCATGGCAACACTCACACTCATGCAAGTATGCTAAAGCGTAAAGACTTACAGTGTACTCCAAGCCAAAACAAAAGCTAGTTAGAAATATGCATGATCCTAACTATGCGAAGATGCCTAATGCAACACATGCAATAATGCAACTAAATAGACTCGGATATCTAAGATGGCATATTAATGCAATAATTTGATAACATGCTTTGAAACACGTATTCAAAGAAGTGTATTGAAATACGATGCAGTTTGAATGATGTACCGAGCCCGGTGAATGCAAGACAAATGAATGATGCAAACATGTAAGCATAAAGTATGCTAATCAAAACGTGCCCTAATCTAACCATCGAAAGAGGTTAAGTAAAACAGAGAAAGAAGTGGGGTTGGAAGACATGCACACACACACACACACCCTTATTACAACATTGTGCCCTCTCGAAGGAGGGTCTGAATGAATAAGCTAAGCTACTCTAAGCTAATCTAATTGAACTAATCTAATTAAACCAATTAGACTAATTATTACAAACACTTCAATTAATTAACAATCTAATTAATTAAATTACAAAACCAACTAATCATGCAACTAAAGCATTATATTACACTACTTCAGCTCTGCTTCGGAAAGTTGAACGTGCATGCATTCGGTTTCTCGCCTTGAAAAGCCTTCCGGTTAGCTCTTGAGAGGCTCTGTTTGCAGGGTTGCTCCAAGAACTTTTGCTCCAATTCACCAATTCCATGCTGAGGAATGCACCAGTGGCCTGCCGGCTATGGGAAGCTACTATCGGCCACCTACCAGCCAAAGATGTGCACTGCCAGCTGAGGATGAAGTAGTGCCGGCCATCAGTGAGGCACTGCCTGCCACCGGTGTGCTGCATCACCATTTTGCAAAAGGGCTTAAACCAGAGGAAAATGGAGGGTCTTCCAAGGGTATATGTGTACTGTGCACCTCCTCATCATCTCAATATGTCAAAGGAGAGGCACCATTGGATCCAAAACCATCAATCAAGCATCTCAATGCACGATGACCAAAGATCCAACTTGTACAAATTCAATAAATGCAACAAATACAAGACACTAGAACCACCACCCTATCATGGATGATCAAAGGCAACGAAGACAAAGGGGATTGGCTCATTTTCATCACTTTAAGTATGATATGGACCAATCCACCTTATGTTCAATATAACGTCCGATTGAACACAATGCAATGCAACACAACAATGCATATCTTGGCATGTTTTACTTGATTCAATTCTTCTTTACACATTTTGAGTTACCAAACCATTCTTTAATTGATTTAGTCCAATGTGAAAGTCCTCTAATGAGAGAAGGGTCAACCAAAGAATGGTTTAAGACATGAGAGAAACCATGCCTTTGACTAGGAGGAACCCTCAAAAGAGGGTTAAATCCATTTGAGCATAAGCCTCAATCTCAAGCTTAAACACAATCTTAAGGCCAACCAACCCTCAAAGCAAATGAAAAGTTGAGGAAGTGAGGGAGGTGGCAGAATTTCAGTGCTGAAATGGCATGAAACACAAGACTATAACATGCAAACAACTCATGTACAACATGTTAGAGACTTAAGCATTAAAACTAGTGAAGAGTTTTACACTAGAACCATGCAATATCAAACTCCAATGGCCAAACTAGCTCTTGACAGACCTCAAACATGCCAAAACAGAGGCTAGAACTTGCTGAGATTAAGGCACACAAGAGTAGAAACAAATGCTCACATGTTAAGCTACAAAGAAAGCTCAAAGCAACTCTAAAAAGCAATGAAAGAGCAAGGCAAATGAGAATGCGATAGAGCCATCAACACTGAAATTACATGCTAAATGATGCCAAAGCATGCAATCATTATGTGCACAACATGATAGAGGCCTTAAAACTCAAAGCTAGCAAAGGCCTTTGCACTACAACCATGCATAACAAGTCCCATATGACCAAGACCACTCAAAATAGAGTTAAAGCATGCTAAATCAGTGGCAAAAACATGCTAGAATCAAACTAACACAAGCTAGAATGACAAGCTAAAACATCAAATAAGCTAGGCTAGTAAGCATGATTGCACTACAAGTACCAAAAGCAAGCAAGAAGTGAGCCAAACACCCAAAAACAAAGTTAAAGCATGTCAAAACAATGCCAAAATCATGCTTGAACTAAGCTACAAAAAGGTAGAAAAGCATGTTCAACTAGTGGGCAATCTACTCAAAGAAACAAGATATAACAAGGGGAGGCCACCCCCTCCTATTTTGGACCTCAAAACCAAGTTTCTACCACTAGAAATCCTCTGAGTTTCAGTGGTATAAAGGCCAAGAAAAGGGGGTTTCAAAAGCTTAGAAATATGGCTCAAAAGGCTTTACAAGCCAAAGAGCAAAGGGAGGAAACTACCCCCTAACCACACAAGGCTCAAACCAACATTTTAAGACCTTAAAAATAGAACTTTTTAGTGGCTAAAACCAGCTTCAACGTAGCATACAAAGATGGCCAAGCTATAAAGTAAAACAAGGCTTAAAAGAGTGAAATTCTTACCCTTGAAGCACAGCACCAAAACAGCAAGAAAACAGCCAAACTTCTGAGCCAAAACCATTCCAAGGAGCTCAAACAAGGCCTCCAAGAACCTCAACTCTAAGGTTAAGGTGTTTGGCTAAGGGTAATAGTACAGATGTGTAGAGAAAGCATACTTTCAAGCACAAAATATAGGGAAAGAGGATTCTAGAGAGAGAGGCACAAAGAAATATAGCTCAGCCAATTTTTGTAACCATTTGCATGCATATAGATGAGCTCTATATATAGAAGATACAAAAGCTTCTTGAAGAGATCCAGCCATCCACGTGGGTGTAGATGGACTCATCTGTGCAAACAACTATCAAAATATCTGCAAAAATATCTTCTGAAGCATTGTTGGCCGGCTGGCCATCAGTGATGGCCGGCAGGGCTTCATTGATGGTCGGCAGGGCACAACAATGGTCGGTAGGGCAAAGCCCATGCCCGACAGCCCTCAATGATAGCCGGCAGGCCATCAAAAACAACATGCCAAAAGGACCAAAGCATGGTCCAAAAATGAGACAGAACGGAAATAGGGTTTGGAAAGATCAAACCTAGAGCATTCCGTCGTGAAGTTCAAGTGCTAGACGAGTAATCAGACTCATCACTAGATGTACCTGCGAGAACATCCAAGTCTTGAGGATGGTCAAAAATGGAGTGTCTACAGTTGCACCTCTTTGACAGAACTCGAAAGTCATGAAATAACGGAAGTGAATGTCAGAGCCCAGAGACTACCCATTTTTGACAAGGCCGAAGACTTAGACAGACATTAAAGATAACAATATAGATGCGCCCACAGGTTGGGGCAAGATGCAAATGATATGCACGATGCCGAACATAACTTATGATCATGCAATGAGAGCTGTAATGAAACATCTAGGTGCAAACGTCATGCAAAGAAATGCTACAGCAAACTCGTACATAAGCAAGTTTACACGAACCAAACTACATTTCTTGCAGAAAGGATGTAAGAAAATTATGCAATCTCAACTGCGCCTCACGCAGAAAAGGTAAAGAACAACAATCGTCAGGCGCACCCGAGGCGGCAAACAAGATCCCAACGCGTGGCACACGTGAGGAAGGAAGCAGTGATAACAAGTGAAACACATCCAACTGTTATGCAATCAAAACAAAGAGTGGTATAAGCATCGGAGTTTGACCAGATGTATTTAACCAAAGCATCCTAACGCGCCACGCGCGAGAGGGAAAAGGGAGTGGTGTAAACACCGGAGAGTGGTGTAAACATTAGAGCACGCTCCAATGTTTCTAACCAACGTGGTGGTATAATCGTCGAAACTCATTCCAAAACGCTTCTAACCAGAAGGGTGGTGTAAACACTGGGCGTAGTCGAGTGTTTCTAACCAAGGGAGTATAGACATCAGGCGCACAACCCAATGTCTCTAACTAAAACATGGTGGTATAGACATCGGGCACACGACCCAATGTCTCTAACCAGAAGAGTGGTATAAGCGTCGGGTACACGGTCCAAACACTTCTAACCAAAGCCGAGAGGTATAGGCGTCGGGCCCACGGTCCAAACGCTTCTAACCAAAGCAAGGAGGTATAAGTGTCAGGCACACGGTCCAAACGCTTTTAACCAAAGCCGAGAGGTATAAGCGTCGGGCACACGGTCCAAACACTTCTAACCAAAGTCGAGAGGTATAAGCGTCAAATTTTTGGGCTGGTTTGGGCCCTACTTTTGAGGGGATTTGGGCCTATTATTTTATTGACTTTAGGGCCACTTTTCTACCACTATAAATAGGCTTCAAACATGGTTTACTTTCACTTTTCTTCTCTTTCCCCTCTCTCAAACTGTGAGCTCACGTCTTTCTCTCTAAACTCAAGCTTTTAGCACTAAGATCTCTAGATCTACTCACCTAGAGTGATTGTTTCACCATGTTCCTTTGAGAAAAAGTGTAGATCTCGTCAAGGGCTTGCTTTTGGTCCGATTGGCTCGTGGTTTCGTCGCCATTGATTTTTGGGTCATCATCTCTTGGCTTCAAGAGGTAGGGGTTTCTAGTTCTCTTTCAATACCCTCGTTTTATGGATAGATTTGTGGTATTTTCTTTATATAAATATAAAATTTTATATTTTTATGCATATTGTCATGAATCACGAGATTCGGGATTAGGGTTTGAAGAGAGTTGGGTTTATTTGTTGGGTTGTGTTCTTAAGTCATGAGTTTGGGTGTAAAAGTAATAGAAGGGTTGGAATAAAATGTGTTTTTGTGAAAAGCTTTAACTTCTCTTAAAAACCCTAGTTTGGCTCATGAAGATGGTTAATGGTTTTGCTTCAATTGATAGTAGAATCATGAAATTGAGGTGTTAAATTACACATGTACATGTTTAATTGAAATTTTAAAGAATTTGAGAAATTTATGTAAAAGTTGCGATTGAGCTCATAAATTTGATGTCTTAAATTTTGTTGTAATGTGAACTAAACTTGGGGGAAAGGAAATTATTAATGTTATGGATGGTATGAGCTTGTGTTGAAAGGGATGTGTTGAATCTTCTTGTGTGGAATTGAATTGTGTTGGGTCGAGTTGAGTTGTGCCGGGTTGAGTTGAGTTGTGTTGGGTTGTGTTGTGGTTGGTACCCACGCGGGGAGTTGAAAAATGGTTTTTCAGTGCCCACGACCGTCCATATCATCGCCGGTAAATATGGGAGATTGTTTTAAAAATTGAATTTGAAGACTCGATAATAATGTGGAAAAGTAAAGAAATTGTTTGAACCCAAGAATTGTAAACACCTTAAAGATGAATCTTTGCCTCTATGGATGTGTTGTTATATTTTTGTATGACAAAACAATGTATGGAATTTTAGTATATGGTGGGTGTGTATTGAACTAATGTGTTATGAAAATAATGGAAGATGTGTTGGCATTGCCCACTATTTGTAATGATGGATTGTGATGTTATCTTGGGGTTCGTTTCCCACCGTATGTTGAGCCGGCAAAGCATGGCGCTTAAGATAGGTTCCGCCTTCCTTCCGGAGTAGCGCCCGGTAAAGCGTGTGGTATGTTGTGGTTCCGCGTTCCTTCCAGCTTGTGATCGGTAAAGCGTGAGGTTCCGCATTCCTTCCAGCTTGTGACTTGTAAAGCGTGTGACTTATGGAGATGACTTGTGATTGGATCCGATATTTGATATGAAATTAATTGAAAGAATGGAAATTGAAGTGGCAATTGGATTATAGATTGGTGATGGTGAACTTAGTGAATTAGTTATGACAATGAAGGTAAATTATAAGTATTGTTCTATAAATGAATAAGAGACTGAATTGAAAGGAGTTTGTTAATCTTGTGTTACCTTGGAATGAAATTTGAGAGTGTAAATAACGGTGTGAATTGAGTATAGGAGAATTGTTAGTGAATTAAAAAGGGAACTTGAACTTGAAGTTGTGGGGTTCTAAATAAAAATAATGAGTGGAAAGGAAGAATGAAAGAAAAAGAGGAACACTAAAAATGGAAACTGAATGAGAAATGTTTTGGGAATTGGTTAATAACTTTTAAATGATGTTGTTTCTTAAATATGGTTGTTTCTCAAGGATCTATGATTTTCTAAAGTTAAGGGATGATTTTTAAAGGTTGAAGGTTTTTCTTAAAAGTGTTTAAATAGTTTTTGAGAAAAAGGTACTTTACTTATGATATTTTGAAATTATAAAATGTCACCCTACTATATGGTATCACCCTGCATGCACGATCATTTCTATCTGTGTGTTGGCTATTGATTTAGAACATGAGATTCCTACTGGGCATTAGTGTTCACCCCTGTTATTTTTATCTTTTTACAGGAAGAAAGTGTGGATTCTATAGTTGAAGAGTTATGAAGTCCATAAGTCTGTGTGTATAATCTCGTTGTGGATGTGAAGAAAGTAATTGTCGTATATTGATATTTGTATTTATTTATTTGTAACTTCTCAGTAGGAGATTGGCATGCATTATTGTCATTGTAATATTCATTGAGAGAGAGAGAGAACATGTATCATTGTATTTCTATTACTCAAGGGTAATGGATGTTAAAAAAAAAAAAGGACCTAATCTAAAGGCTTTGGTAATGTTTCCGAGTTATTAAAATTTGAGGTGTGACAACTTGATATCAGAGCTAACCAGATTTGAAAACTTGGAGCTCGTGGGAAGTGTTTTTATCACAGTGGGTCGGTTTCGCTTGGTGAGGATGTTTGCATATAGGAAATAGGAGGTGTAGGACATTATGTGTTGCATTGTGTGAGCATGGGTTAAGCTCCTTGGATAGTGCTTGTGGCCGGCTAACTTGCTTTGAGATCTCTTTGGAAACGCATCTGATCAATGTGGTTTCCAGTGGGAGTTCCTTGGAAGTTCCAGAACAAGTGGTTGTCCTTGTAGACTTGACTCAATTATGTGGTTTGTTGCTTAAAATTTGTTTATGCACTGTGTGATTATATGCTAGGTTGGTTTCTTGTTTTGGCAAGAGAAGTAAGTGCATCAAAAAAAGGGTTAGAGTTCGGTCGATTGATGTTAGATGTTATTGAGACAATAAGAGCTGTACGGGGAGTATAGTTGAGATGCGGCGAAATCTTAGGATGGTGTTAGGTTAGTTTGAGTTATGCAGAATATTGTTAAAGGTTTGAAAAGGGAGTGTGAGCATTGTGTCTCTTAATGAAGAGGGTGAGAAAGGGGGTTGTGGTATTTAAGTGTTGAGTGACGTGATTGAGGCTTGTGTAGAGTTCATGGGTATGAAGGAAACTTGATAGTTAAAGGCTAGGAGTGGTTCTTGAGGAGGAATGTGGGTTATAATTTTTGTAATGGGTGTTGTATGGGTGATGAATGTTTAGTGTGATTTGGAATTGGTTTTGCCATATCGACACAAGAGTGATAGGATTGTTGGGAATAGTACTACTGCAACGTGTACTTGAAGAGTATGGTGAAATTCTAGAAGTATGGTGTGTGGAACTCCATCTCGAAGTATTTGATTTAGGAAAACTTGTGGATGTTTGAGTGTCAAAATTTAAGTTTTATTGATTGGTTAACCAAATTGGTTGATATTGGAGTTTGGAGTGACAAATAGTCACTTTGGAATGCTTAGGTATAAGTAGAGTAGCAAGTTTGAGAAGTGTCTTGGAATGATTTCGTGAGTGTGGAGTACCCTCGGCTTGGGTGAGACTTGTTTCAAGTGGATGGAAATTCCTCGGGTTTAGAGTGAAAAATCGAAAAAAATTTTGGTCTAGTTCGCATGTGAATGAAGAATGGTAACGATGAGTATGAATTGTAAGATGTGAAGGGGTGTGTACTGAACCCCATATAGGGACAATTGGTGTCGGTAAGTATGTCAATGTTTGAATTGTGAAAGTAGAAAATTGGTGAATTGGATTAAGTCGTGTAGGGGAGATGAACCCTTATAGTTGCTCCCTAGGATGGGACGTAAGGATGGATTTGGGTTAGTTTGATCTGTTTTGGTTTGATTTGTGATGAGTTTTAAATGATCGCTATGTGAAGTGAATTGACATTTAGTTAATGTGGGAATTGTTATGGTTCAGATAAATGGTGGTACGGTCATTTAGTGCTTTAAGTGGTACTAGTAGACATGGAGTTTGTTTCTGTATGTATGTGGTTGATTTGAATTTGTGAAATTACCTTAATGGAATTAAGGTGTTTGAATGTAAACTTTGTGAGTGCACTTGTGTTAATGTGTATTAATGATTATTCATGCTGATGTTTGTAATGGGTGAGAACTCCCAATTTTTGGAAAGTCGTATATGTTTTATTACTCCTCGAATGTATCGGATTGTTATTGTTTGTTGTTATTACCAACGTGTACGGTAAAGGTGTTGTGAAGTCACCGGATGGGTGACGAAAATTATTGGGTGATGGTTGAAACTCACCGGGTAAATGTAATTGCTATGAAAATTTTAGATGTGCAAATGTACTTTGATGATAAATGATGAAGATGGGACATCGTTTGAGAAAGAAAATTTTATAGATACATATAAATGTGAACAATTTTTAATTGTCTTATCTTTGTATGACGGGTTGTATAAATAATTGGAAATGTTGCTAAGCATGGTGTGAACTGTAAATTGTTGTGATGGACCATACATTGTAGTATGTCATCGATTTTTGCTAATGTCGGCCGAGTTTTTGGTTTAATGGGGGTTTTCCTTCTCTTCCAAATTGGGTATTGGTTGTCCAGTGGTAGTGGTGTGCGTTGTTGCCGGATTGAGGAGTTGTTGATCTTCTTAGGACGTACTAGTAATTGACGTTGTTCCTTGTCTCTCAGACTCCGAAGAGTATGTTGGTCAAAAGAGTGATCATGACTTCTTCCTTATAATTCCTCTTGATTGGGTGTCCTCGGGGCTCTGCAATATTGAATCCGAATCTGGGAATCTATCCCAAGTATGGAACTAATTATAGGATAGAGGTCGTGTTTCCTATTGTGTTTCTTATTGGGTTCATGCTACCTTTTGTTTGACCTTCTTCTATTTCGGTGATGAAATTTCCTAAGGTGGGGAGTTTGTAACACCCGCATCCTTTAAATCCTTTGGAGAGTGTATTTAATTCCCTTGTTTTCTTTTTGGGAGTTTTTGGAGTTGTTGAATGTTAGTTTTGGGGGAGTAGAATCCGATTTAATCTTGTTAGGTCTGGTTGTTCGCACTTGTTCTGGTCAAAAGTTCCTTGGAAACTTAGAAATTTTGCCTTAGGGTGGACACTAGCCTTCTTAAGGGTTGACCCTTGCATGTTGTAATGTTTCTGGAAGTGTCGCTGTAATATAGGGTCGACACCAGCCTTGGTGGTGTCGACACTTGCCCCTTGTCGCTATCCACAGGGTCGACATTAGCCTGGGAAAGGGTCGACCCTCTCATGTTGCAGAATTTCTATGTTGGTTGCTGGAAAATAGGGTCGACCCTTTCCTGTCAAAGGGTCGACCCCCTTGCTTGTACCAGATTGCCTTTTCTTCATAAAAGGTCAACCCCTGCGTGTTTTTTTCAGATTTTTAGGCTGGTTTGGGCCCTACTTTTGAGGGGTTTTGGGCCTATTATTTTATTGACTTTAGGGCCACTTTTCTACCACTATAAATAGGCTCCAAATAGGGTTTCCTTTAAATTTTCTTCTCTTTCCCCTCTCTCAAACCGTGAGCTCACCTCTTTCTCTCTAAACTCAAGCTTTCGGCACTAAGATCTCTAGATCTACTCACCTAGAGTGATTGTTTCACCATGTCCCTTTGAGAAAAAGTGTAGATCTCGTCAAGGGCTTGCTTTTGGTCCGATTGGCTCGTGGTTTCGTCGCCATTGATTTTTGGGTCGTCATCTCCTGGCTTCAAGAGGTAGGGGTTTCTAGTTCTCTTTCAATACCCTCGTTTATGGATAGATTTGTGGTATTTTCTTTATATAAGTACAAAATTTTATATTTTTATGCATATTGTCATGAATCACTAGATTCGAGATTAGGGTTTGAGGAAAGTTGGGTTTATTTGTTGGGTTGTGTTCTTAGGTCATGAGTTTGGGTGTAAAAATAATAGAAGGGTTGGAATAAAATGTGTTTTTGTGAAAAGCTTTAACTTCCCTTGAAAACCTTAGTTTGGCTCATGAAGATGGTTAATGGTTTTACTTCAATTGATAGTAGAATCATGAAATTGAGGTGTTAAATTACACATGTACATGTTTAATTGAAATTTTAAAGAATTTGAGAAATTTATGTAAAAGTTGCGATTGAGCTCATAAAGTTGATGTCTTAAATTTTGTTATAATGTGAACTAAACTTGGGGGAAAGGAAATTATTAATGTCATGGATGGTATGACCTTGTGTTGAAAGGGTTGTGTTGAATCTTGTTGTGTGGAATTGAATTGTGTTGGGTTGAGTTGAGTTGTGTTGGGTTGTGTTGTGGTTGGTACCCGCGTGGGGAGTTGAAAAATGATTTTTCGGGGCCCACGACCGTCCGTATCATAGCCGGTAAATGTGGGGGATTGTTTTAAAAATTGAATTTGAAGACATGATAATAATGTGGAAAAGTAAAGAAATAGTTTGAACCTAATAATTGTGAACACCTTAAAGATGAATCTTTGCCTCTATGGGTGTGTTGTTATATTTTTGTATGACAAAATAATGAATGGAATTTTAATATATGGTGGGTGTGTATTGAACTAATGTATTATGGAAATAACGGAAGATGTGTTGGCATTGCCCACTAATTGTAGTGATGGATTGTGATGTTATCTTGGGGTCCATTTCCCACCGTATGTTGAGCCGGCAAAACGTGGCGCTTGAGATAGGTTCCACCTTCCTTCCGGAGTAGTGCCCGGTAAAGCGTATGGTATGTTGAGGTTCCGCTTTCCTTCCAGCTTATGACCGGTAAAGCGTGAGGTTCCGCGTTCCTTCCGGCTTGTAACCGGTAAAGCGTGAGGTTCCGCATTCCTTCCGGCTTGTGACCGATAAAGCGTATGACTTATGGAGATGACTTGTGATTGGATCCGGTATTTGATATGAAATTAATTGAAAGAATAGAAATTGAAGTGGCAATTGGATTATGGATTGGTGATGGTGAACTTAGTGAATTAGTTATGAGAATAAAGGTAAATTATAAGTATTGTTCTGTAAATGAATAAGAGACTAAATTGAAAGGGGTTTGTTAATCTTGTCCTACCTTGGAATGAAATTTGAGAGTGTAAATAATGGTGTGCATTGAGTATAAGAGAATTGTTAGTGAATTAAAAAGGGAACTTGAACTTGAACTTGAAGTTGTGGGGTTGTAAATAAAAATAATGAGTGGAAAGGAAAAATGAAAGAAAAAAAGGAACACTAAAAATGGAAACTGAATGAGAAATATTTTGGGAATTGGTTAATAAGTTTTAAATGATGTTGTTTCTTAAATATGGTTGTTTCCCAAGGATCTATGGTTTTCTAAAGTTAAGGGATGATTTTTAAAGGCTGAAGGTTTTTCTTAAAAGTGTTTAAATAGTCTTTGGGAAAAAGGTACTTTAGTTATGATATTTTAAAATTATAAAATGTCACCCTACTATATGGTATCACCCTGCATGCACGATCATTTCTATCTGTGTGTTGGCTATTGATTTAAAACTATGAGATTCCTACTGGGCATTAGTGCTCACCCCTATTATTTTTATCTTTTTACAGGAAGAAAGTGTGGATTCTATAGTTGAAGAGTTACGAAGTCCATAAGTCTGTGTGTATAATCTCGTTGTGGATGTGAAGAAAGTAATTGGTGTATATTGATATTTGTATTTATTTATTTGTAACTTCTCAGTAGGAGATTGGCATGTATTGTTGTCATTGTAATATTCATTGAGAGAGAGAGAGAACATGTATCATTGTATTTCTATTACTCAAGGGTAATGGATGTTTAAAAAAAAAAAAATGGACCTAATCTAAAGGCTTTGGTAATGTTTCCGAGTTATTAAAATTTGGGGCGTGACATTTAAGCCCACTTTGTTGAGTAGCAAATTCGCAAACTTTAATCCCACTTTAAATGGCAAATTCAAACCCCCTTTTTTTGGAAAACAAACATGAAATTGAGTTGTTCCAATTCTTGCAATTTTGATTGGGCGAGCGGGGGTGCTCAGTTCATGACCTTCCCCTCACGTACCTAAATTTCCGAGTCAAGACAACTTTGGTGATGACGAACACGTGGCCTTTGACACGAGTCATGGGTTTCCTAAATTTCTCCAAAAACAAAATATTTAGGTGGCGACTTTGTCTCTGGCAAAGCAGTCCAATTTTGGCATCTTTTATTCAAAAATTGATTCCAAAAGATTTTCCGGATTTGGACGTTTTGGTGTTTATCAATTTCACATTGCACTTGTGAGATTAGATTCAGAACCGCGGGAGTCCGAACTGTAGGGCTTCTTTCGAGCTTCCGAAAGGGGGCGCGAAAATGTCAAGCTACATTAACGTCGTTTTGCTAATCGAAGCCGCAAATAGACGAGCTAGAAAATGGAAGTGAGCAAAGAGATGATGAGGGAAACGGTGATGCATGTCGTTATCGAGCCAGTTGTCGTACCGACGATGGATCCTCTTCGAACAAATCTCTGATGATTAGAATCTATTAGAAGCCCAAACAGTTGATGTATATTTTCTTTTGCCAATTTTTTTTTTTTTTTTTTGTTTTTTTTTTTTGGTGAATTGGTGCTAGAAATTTTATTTTGGTGCTTCTTTGTTTTTTGATCATACAATTTACGACATACATTGTCCATCGTAAAAATTGCAATACTTTTTGCGGCAGGCATTGTGTGTATCGTAAAAAGGTAGTACTTTTAACGGCAGGCGTTGTGTGCGCGGTGAAAGTATTCACTTTTCACGGCTGGCGTATGTGCGTCATGTATAATTGATGTATTAACGACACGCCATATGCACGTCGTTGAAAGTTTTATTATTTACAACGTGCGTTGCAAGTCGTAAAAAAATCATCGTTATTACCATTCACGGCCTGCACAATAGACATGCTGTGGTTGGAAAAGTATTTACGACGTGCAAAAAAAGCAAGTCATAAAAGTGAGAAACTATGGCGTGCATTTATTGTATGCCATTGATGTGGTGCCGTAAAAAGTCAGTTTTGTTGTAGTATAATTAATAAAATAATAAATCATAATAAAAAATATAAAAATCATAACTAAGAGTGTATATGGTATATATCTCAAATATAATTTTCCTTTTATATTTGTTTTTTCTATTTACTTTGGCCATGGGTAGCTTTTTTTTTTTCTTTTTTTTTTTTTTTAAGATTGGACCACATGACGTGAACCTCTTGAGACTTTTCTGTTCAGTTTCCTTCCACCTACACTTTTAATTTTATTATTTTACTATTATTATATTATATTATATTATATTATATTATATTATATTTTTTTAATGAGGCAGCTAGGCATATAAAAGGAACACTTTTGCTGCTGGTGTTGGGAAATACACAGCACACAGAGAGCGAGAGAGAGAGAGAGGCGTAGATAATCGATGGCCGAGAATGAAAATCTCCTCCCACCAAAAAATCGTATAGATGATGATATGATCCGTGACTTTCCTCCCGATTTCAAATCATATGTGAAGAACCACCTATTGCTCTACCAGCGCAGAGGCTATGGGATTGGCTCGGTCTTTTCGAGTTGCAAACGTCCTCCTCCTCCCCATCTCTTCTCCGGTTAGTTTCTCTCTCATCTCATATTACTTACTGGTTTGCTTTCACTCCAATTACTCTCTATTTAACCAGTGTTTTATTGAAACACTTACTATTAATTTTCTTTTTCTTTTTCTTTTTTTTATTAAAAAATTTAATTTAATTTTTGTTAGTTTTATCTCTGAGAAAATCCCAACTCCGGTTGTCAGTGTTAAAATATAGGGAAAATACCAAATAGGTGACACAAAAAAAAAAAGGGTAATATATAGCATTTCTAACCTGTGCTTAGTAGTTAGATTAGATTTAGTAGATTTCCACTTTCTTTTCTTGTTGCTTACCTTATTCTTATTTTGCCTTGTATTTTTTTTTTTAATTTTTTTTTTGGCTTGGAAATTTGCAAAATCGTACAGAGAAGATAATCGATGGAACCCTGATTGCTCCTCCTATTCCAGAGTTTATGGAGAAGATAAAATCATACTTTCAAATTATATTATTTGTCTGGCCTGATACCCAATTTCTTATACAGTTTTGGAAAGTCATAGAAATTGAAGGCAAGCGTTTACTTACAACTCGACACCAACCTTTTGGTTTTAACGGCATCCATGAAGGACTTTGTTCGTATAGGTTGATGTCTTTGGGTTCTGAATTTGATGTGGATGGGTTGAGTAAGGAACATCTTGGCCTCCATGGCCGTGTGTTCCGCCATCAATAGCGGGAGTCTACTCCAAATGTGGAGTATTACTCTTGCAAAGAGTATCCACGGCGCGATCGTGCTATCAGTTGCAATATTAAGCAATCTCTGGATGTACCATTGTTTGAACATTCTAGGCCGTGCTATATTGGTGTATTTGAGATAGTGTTGACAAATGAAATAAATATAACTTCGCGTAGTTACACTTATGAACATATATTGACGTTTGTCCCCTAACAGTCCCATTTTACGTTCTCTTCTTTACTTTTGTTTATTTGTTTATTTATTTTATTTTTTTATGCCTATCCATTGATTATTAATTTTAATTTTCAATGATGGTTTCCTTTTCTTTTTCTTATTTCTTTTGTTGATGGAGCTCAAATTATTTTACTAGTTGGTTTCATTTTACTGGCCAATCTTTTTAACGATTTGTAACTCTTACCCTTTCATTAATTTTATTGTGTAAATCATTTAACATGGAGCTTGACAACAATTCTTATGCACGTATTGAGCTTTTTATTCTGATATCATATCATCGACATTAATCATTTGAGTAAATTATATTGATCTCTAGTGAGGAAAATTGATAATTTCATTATGATGCACATGGGCCAACAAAAAATATGTCTTATTGTTAGCTTAGTTAACCTTATCATTAATGTAAGGAAAATTGATGTAGTTATAACAAAAATATAAGAATTACTACCTCTCAAGGGAGGCAAGTAGAATTTACCTAATTGTTTATAGTAACCCCATTTACTAGGCAATACAGATGTTTGCTCAAAGTGTTGGACCAAATGAAATAGTACATGCCAGGGTAAGAAGCGTCTATCCAAAACAATGAACCTGATTTTGGGCAATTATACAATACCTTGGTACAACCTAAGTTGGTCGGTTTAATTGCCTCAACTGGAGACAAAAGCTTGAGTTTTTAGATGAATGTGCTAAACATTGCCTATGAAAAGGGCGGGGGGTTGGTAGGAGAGCAGTTTTGTCCCAAAATTTGGTCTTCTGCAAAGATGTTACTCAATTTAGCATAACTGAGAACCCTTGGGCACATTATGCATGCAGGTATGGACTTACAGGTTCTTTTGCAATTTGCTTGTGGAGTGGTTATATTGAAGACAATGTTTACATGCTAGAATTCTTTTTGCCCCCAAACTACATTGAAGGTAGAGATCCATGGATTGCTTTGGTTTCGTTATTGACAACAATGAGACAGCATTGTAAAAGTTTTAAGGTTGCTTCGGGAGAAGAACTAGGAGAAGAGTTATCTATTAAAGTTCTTGATTTTACAGAGGATGGCAAACTTTATTCTTTTCCAATACCCCAAACTGCAAGAACTCCAAATAGGATGGATAATAGAGAAGAGATGGTGTGGCTATATAGCGATCCCGGGTTTACCCTTGTTGTATAGTGATCCGGACATGTGTCCGTGGATGTTGGTAGTTGTTTATTATCTTGTTTGCATCCTTTCTTACTTTGTATTTGAGTTATAGGATGTGTTGAGCGGATTTGTTACAGGTTGGTTGAGTTTAGAAACCAAAACTAGTTGCCCAGATTTTTGGCCTGTACGCTCGAGCGGAGGTGTTGGCGCTCGAGCGTAGATTACACCCATTCAGTATTTTCCTGTGCAGCGTTGTACGCACGAGCGTGGTATTGGCCGCTCGAGCGGGGTTGTCTGAGTGCCGCTCGAGCGTAGGGTTGGGAGCTCGAGCGGAGGCCTGGTTCTGCAAAAGTGCTGGGCGAGTGCATTCTGCGCTCGAGCGGGAGGTTGGCCGCTCGAGCGGAAGTCTGTGAGTGGCCGCTCGAGCGGGGTGTTTTACGCTCGAGCGGAGACCTGGGTTAAAGTCCCGAATTTGTGACTCTTTAAATCACTTTTTCACTTTCTCTTCTCTCTCTTACTTTTCTAAAATCACCATTGTTGAGCCTCTCACTCTAGACTCTACCTTCTCTCTAGGTTTTGATCTAGTAGGAGTGATTTACTCACCTTTGGCCTTTACAAAAAAGTTGTTGATCGTCGAGGGCTTCATTTTAATCTGAAAATCTCGGGTTTTGGAGCACGTTGGGTTTTGTCGTCTTCTCCTTTGGGACTCCGAATTTGAGGTAGGGATAACCTACTCCTCTCTATGGGTTTTGTCTTTAAATTTTGGTAATTTGAGATGTTGGGCTTGGTTTGGTAATTTTGTGAAAGTTTGGGGCTTTTGAGTAATTTTACAAAAGTTGGGGTTTTATTCATAATAAACCTAGATGCATGTTTGGCATAGAAAAATGGAATGATTGTTGAATCATTGATGAAAATGGGACCTAAGGGTTGAAATGGTAATTATGGAAAATGGCCTAATTACATTGTTTAATTAATTGGGATAATTAATTGGTGAGAAATGAGGAAATGAAATGTTGATTGAATATCCATTTGTGCATTTATTATCTGTTTTAGAAATAACTGCTTTGGGCTATCGGTGGAGGATAGTCGAGATTGTTGTAGACAATGCATGATGATTAGGTAAACGGAAACTAATCAATGGAATGTGTCATGGAACTTGACGGTTGATAGAATACATTAATTGTGTGTATTGTGTGATTGTATATAGAACCAATGTGTTTATATACGTTATGTGTAGAGGAGGAGATAGGGGATGTACTCCGCGGTTTAGGGGAAGATAGGGGATGTACCTCTAAACCGGATAGGTATTGGGAGGAGATAGGGGATGAACTCCGTAGACAGAGCTCATATGCTTGTCTAGAGAAGTGAAGATAGAGCTCATATGCTTATCTTTGTGAAGTGTGGATACAGCTTGTATGCTTATCTGTGGATATTGTTGATATACATATCTGTTGTAGAATGTGGATACAGCTTGTATGCTTATCTGTGGATATTGTTGATATACATATCTGTTGAGAATGTGGATATAGCTTTTATGCTTATCTGAATGTGAGATATAGTTTTTATACATGTCTGTGGAAATGATGATAGAGCTAGCATGCTTATCTGTTGAAAAAGAGAAAATGAAAAGTAATTGGGATTTGTAAGTCGTTGACATAAATATGTAATTTATGTGATTGTATCAGTGTTGACCAACTATTAATTGCTAATGTTTTAGTCATTGTCCATGGTTGGTTTAGTGTATTTCTACTGGGCTGTGGCTCACCCTATATGGGAATATCATTTTCAGGTACAGGAAGCATGCCACCTCCAAGGACATAGCTTGGGAGGCTAGAGGCGGACATAGCGTAGTTGTTTTACTTTTGATGTATTACATGTAACTTCAAGCCAAGGGCTTAATGTGTAAACGAGTTAGTACTCTTTTGTTGTAACCAAGTGTTAACTTGGAAAGCTGTAAGCCCGTAGGGCATTTTGTTTTGATGTTAACATGTAATACTTATGTAATGAAACTCAATGAAATAAAGAAATGTGGTTAGTTTATATGTAAATGCATGTCTTATCTGATGGGTTTAATGTTATTATTTTGAGGGCGTTACAACTTGGTATCAGAGCCTACCGGGTTCGAATACTTTGGGTACGTGGGAAGTGATTAGGATCACAATGGGTTTGTCTCGCTTGATAGAGACGTAGATGTAGTACCATATGCTATGTGTTTATTTGATAACATGCTTATGTGACTATGTGGGTATGGGATTTAATTTCTTGGATGTTGATCGGATCCTTGAGTTTCTGGGAGTCTTGTTGGAAAAGCACTTGATCAACGCTGTTTCTAACCGGAACTCTAGTAACGCCTCGGGACTATCATTATCCGGAAATGAAGTTCGTAAGTGCTTATGTGTTTATGTGCTTATGTGGAGTGAATTACAGTTGTCCATGCATTAGGACGTGAGTGTTTAGTTTCGGCACACTTATGAATGTGCTAACGTTCTGTGTTGCCTTTATTAGGATGTCAGGACGAGGAAGAGGTGCTAGGCGTGGTAGACCTGCGAGGCAGGAAGTACCGTTACAGGGTGAGATTCCGGCAGTGCAGGAGGGAGTTGGGCAGGCCAATGTGGCCGAGCCAGTAGGTCAGCAGGCTATGGGTGCCTTGGCCAGAGAGATAGCAGGAGCTTTGGGTATTCTTAGAGCTGGGAATCAGGCAGCTGAGACAGGGCCTTCCTTCTTGAAGAGGGAGTTCTTCCGGTGTAATCCGGACGAGTTTATCGGGGATCCTA
This sequence comes from Camellia sinensis, assembly GCF_055761805.1. Lineage (NCBI taxonomy): Eukaryota > Viridiplantae > Streptophyta > Magnoliopsida > Ericales > Theaceae > Camellia > Camellia sinensis. Next base: position 67,780,181 of record NC_138961.1, on the reverse strand, counting down.
AAGAGCCGCTTAAGGCAGATGAATGGCTCGAACAGACAACGAAGACGTTTGAGATGCTTGGCATCGAGGACGGAGCACTGAAAGTGACCTTGGCATCCTTCCAACTGAAGGGAGATGCGGGTCAATGGTGGAAGTACGAGAAAGCTCGTGTTGGTGGTACTTGGGAGGCATTTGTGAATGCTTTTCAGGAGAGGTTTTTATCAGCAGCAGCTAGGGAAAAGCTGAGGGATCAGTTTAGCCGGCTTAATCAGCAGGGCTTGTCAGTGGCCGAGTTTGAGGCTACTTTTACCAGTCTGTCTAGGTTTGCACCTGAACTGGTGGCGTCTGAGGAACGCCGTTGCTATGAGTTTGAGCGGAAGTTGAGGCGGGGCCTCAAGTTGAGAATTGGTGGGTCTTATATTCGAGATATTAGACACCTAGTGGACGCTGCAGCTCATATGGAGCTTATGATGCAGGAGGAGGATGAGGGCCAGAGAGGCTCCAAGAGGAGCCAGGATAGTCAGGGTGATGGCAGGAGGCAGAGGGGTTCTAACCCTCAGCAGTCGCAGGGTGGTGTTGCTAGATCGACCTTCCCAGTGCCGAGTGCAGGCTCCGGGAGAGGTGGTCAGGGGGATTTCACCTGTTACAAGTGTGGCCAGCTGGGTCACAAGGTATCTGTTTGCCCGCAGAAGGGTGGGGGTCAGAAAGCTGCTTCTTCTTCAGCTAGACCGCAGAGTCAGAGTTTGGGCAGGGGGCAGCTCTTGACTTGTTATCAGTGTGGACAACCTGGGCACATGAAGAGGTTTTGCCCACAGTTGAGTGCCACTTCGGGAGCGTCTGGTTCTAGACAGACGCAGGGTTTTCAGCCAGCTCAGTCTGTGCAGGCCTCGAGGGCCAATCCGGGAGCTTCGTCATCCCAGTCTGTGCAGCAGTCTTTTGCTCCGAGAGGTGAGCAGGTAGACCAGGGGCCTACGGGGCGCGTGTATGCTGTTACCGCGCAGGATTTAGTACCGGCTCCATCAGTAGTGAGAGGTACTTTTCTGTTTTGCAACTCAGTTGCTAATGTGTTGATAGACACGGGTGCATCTCATTCTTTTATATCTGCTGCATTTGCATCTGTTTTGGAATTGGAGTTAGCACAGTTAGCATCTCCTATTTGTGTGGTATCGCCTTTGGGTGGTGAGTTGATTCTGAAACAGGGTGTTAGAGGATGTGATATAGAGGTCGCCGACTATAGGCTTCCTTTTCCGTTTGTTGTCATGCCCATGAAGGGTTTTGATGTTATTTTGGGTATGGACTGGTTATCGTCATACCGGGCTGTTATTGATTGCTACCGCCAGAGGGTTACATTGTGTACCTTGAGCGGGGAGTGGTTCCATTTCTTGGGAGACCGGGTTGGTAGTGTTTTGCCACCGGGGTATGATTCGCGAGGGCGAAGTGAGCTTAGTAGTCTACTTGCCAGCTTTGAGAGTGGTGAGAGTGGTGAGACCCAGGTTGTATTACCGAGGGTGGTTTGTGAGTATTCGGATGTCTTTCCCGAAGATCTTGTTAGTTTGCCACCTCACCGAGAGATAGAGTTCTCTATTGATCTAGTGCCTGGTACGGCGCCAATTTCTATGGCACCTTACCGTTTTGCTCCAGCAGAGTTGGTTGAGTTGAAAGTTCAGCTCCAGGAATTGCTCGATAAGGGCTTTGTTCGCCCTAGTGTTTCACCGTGGGGAGCACCGGCCCTCTTTGTTAAAAAGAAAGATGGTGCCTTGAGATTGTGTATAGACTACCGGAAGTTGAATCGGGCTACGGTTAAGAATAAGTATCCTATGCCCCGTATAGATGATTTGTTTGACCAGTTGAAGGGTTCCCGTTGTTTCTCTAAGATAGACTTGAGATCGAGTTACCATCAGTTGAGGGTCAGGGAGGAAGATATTCCTAAGACGGCATTCCGTACGCGGTATGGCCATTACGAGTTTTTGGTGATGCCATTCGGACTTACCAATGCACCGGCAGTCTTTATGGACTTGATGAACCGGATTTTCCGGGAGTTCTTAGACCGATTTGTGGTTGTTTTCGTGGACGATATCCTTATCTATTCGTCTTCTGAGGAGGAGCACGAGGCACACTTGAGAGTGGTGCTTGAGTTACTTAGAGCCCATAGGCTGTATGCCAAGTTTGGGAAGTGTGAGTTCTGGCTGGGGGAAGTCAAATTCTTAGGCCACGTGGTATCCGGGGAAGGGGTGTCTGTTGATACATCCAAGGTTGAGGCAGTGCAAGATTGGGCACAGCCTAAGAGTGTGTTTGAGATCCGCAGTTTTCTGGGATTGGCTGGGTATTACCGTCGGTTTGTGAAAGATTTCTCCAGGTTAGCATCACCGTTGACTAGACTGACTCGGAAGGGAGTCAAGTTTGTGTGGAGTGAGACTTGTGAAAAGTCGTTCCAAGAGTTGAAAATTAGATTGACCACCGCTCCGGTGTTGATTATTCCGGAGAGAGGGTTGGGTTATGCGGTTTATTGTGATGCTTCACGAGAGGGTTTGGGTTGTGTGTTGATGCAAGAGGGAAAAGTGGTAGCTTATGGCTCACGTCAGTTGAAAATACACGAGAAGAATTACCCCACACACGACCTAGAGTTAGCAGCTGTGATCTTTGCCTTGAAAATCTGGAGGCACTACCTTTATGGTGAGAGGTTCGAGGTATTCTCGGATCACAAGAGTTTGAAGTATCTGTTTACACAGAGAGACTTGAATCTGAGGCAGAGGAGATGGATGGAGTTCATCGAGGATTATGATTTTGAGTTGCATTATCATCCGGGAAAGGCCAATGTTGTGGCCGATGCCCTTAGTAGGAAAACCATTAGTGATGTAGCTTGTATAGCCATCCAGGAATGGGTGATGTTGGGAGCACTTGGCGAGTTTGATTTGCTATTGGGCGAATCTGTTGAGGTTGCGGCCTTGTTTTCTGTTGTTGCGCAGCCTACACTTGTGACTAGAGTGTTAGAGGCACAGAGAGGTGACCTTGAGGTAGAATCCCTCCGAGAGAAGATCTCCAGTGGGAAAGTTGAGAAGGGTTTGACGGTGTATCCCGACCTGAGTGTGAGATACCGAGACCGTTTGTTTGTACCGGAGTCTTGCCGAGAGAAAGTACTCCGAGAGTTTCACCATTCGCGCCTTGCGGTGCATCCGGGAGGTACTAAGATGTATCAGGATTTGGGTCGCCAGTTTTGGTGGCGGGGTATGAAAAGAGATGTGGCTGTTTTCGTATCGAAGTGCCTTACTTGCCAGCAAGTGAAGGCCGAGCATCAGAGGCCAGCGGGTTTGTTGCAACCCTTGCCTATTGCCGAGTGGAAGTGGGAGCATGTCACTATGGACTTCGTTGTAGGTCTTCCGAGGACTCAGCAGGGTAGTGATGCTATTTGGGTGGTTGTAGACCGGTTGACTAAGTCGGCGCACTTTATTCCTATGCGCGTGAGAGATTCGGTAGATCATCTTGCCGATTTGTATATTCGGGATGTAGTGAGATTGCACGGGGTCCCAGTGACGATCGTCTCAGATAGAGATCCTCGTTTTACTGCTAGGTTGTGGCAGAGTTTGCAGAGTGCACTTGGCACTAAGTTGACCTTTAGTACGGCTTATCATCCTCAGACTGACGGGCAGTCCGAGCGTACTATTCAGATCCTCGAGGATATGCTTCGGGGTTGTGTCCTGGACTTCAGTGGGACGTGGGAGAGGCACTTGCCATTGGTAGAGTTTGCCTACAACAATAGTTTTCAGTCTAGCATCGGTATGGCACCGTTTGAGGCCTTGTATGGCCGACCGTGTAGGTCTCCAGTTTGTTGGGCCGAGGTGGGTGATGCACCTTTGTTGGGTCCGGAGTTGGTTAGGGAGACGACGGAGAAAGTTGAGCTTATCCGTAGGAGGCTTGTTACAGCCCAGAGTCGACAAAAGAGTTATGCCGACCGTAGGAGGAGGCCTTTGGCGTTTGAGGTAGGTGATCATGTCTTTCTGAAAATATCACCTAGGCGAGGCCTGATGAGGTTTGGGAAGAGTGGGAAGTTACCCCCTCGGTTTATTGGTCCTTTTGAGATCCTTGAGAAGATAGGTGAGGTTGCTTATCAGTTAGCCTTACCACCGCAGTTGTCCGGAGTGCATGACATGTTTCATGTGAGTATGCTTCGGAAGTATGAGCCAGATCCATCACATGTGCTGGATTGGAGCGATTTAGAGGTAGATGAGGATGCCTCGTATGAGGAGAGACCGGTTCGGGTCTTGGATAGGCGGGATCAGGTCCTGCGTGGTAAGACCATTCCTTTGGTGAAAGTCTTGTGGAAACATCACAGAGTGGAGGAAGCCACTTGGGAACGTGAGTTGGAAGTCCGTGAGAAATATCCGGACTTGTTTGTTGATGTGTGATCTTGTATTTAAATTTTACATTATGTTGAACTTAAGAGCTTTTATATATGTCTTAAGTTGTAAAACATTGAGAATGTTTTGATTATTGGAAGCATGTTTTGGAACTTGCCTCATATGGTAGTTGGATGTAACACTATATATGTTGAATATATTGTTGACATTGGAAAGTTAGTGCATAATGTTGGTACATGTTAATAATACATATGTTATTTACATATTGTGATATGTCTCTTGTTAAAGGGATGGGATGACCGGTAATGGGTCGAATTGTTGAATGTTAAAATGTAACATTGTTTAAAATGGAGGAAAACTTGTTTTTGAAAACTTGTGTTTAATTTCGGGGACGAAATTCTTTAAGGGGGGGAGGTTATAGCGATCCCGGGTTTACCCTTGTTGTATAGTGATCCGGACATGTGTCCGTGGATGTTGGTAGTTGTTTATTATCTTGTTTGCATCCTTTCTTACTTTGTATTTGAGTTATAGGATGTGTTGAGCGGATTTGTTACAGGTTGGTTGAGTTTAGAAACCAAAACTAGTTGCCCAGATTTTTGGCCTGTACGCTCGAGCAGAGGTGTTGGCGCTCGAGCGTAGATTACACCCATTCAGTATTTTCCTGTGCAGCGTTGTACGCACGAGCGTGGTATGGGCCGCTCGAGCGGGGTTGTCTGAGTGTCGCTCGAGCGTAGGGTTGGGAGCTCGAGCGGAGGCCTGGTTCTGCAAAAGTGCTGGGCGAGTGCATTCTGCGCTCGAGCGGGAGGTTGGCCGCTCGAGCGGAAGTCTGTGAGTGGCCGCTCGAGCGGGGTGTTTTACGCTCGAGCGGAGACCTGGGTTAAAGTCCCGAATTTGTGACTCTTTAAATCACTTTTTCACTTTCTCTTCTCTCTCTTACTTTTCCAAAATCACCATTGTTGAGCCTCTCACTCTAGACTCTACCTTCTCTCTAGGTTTTGATCTAGTAGGAGTGATTTACTCACCTTTGGCCTTTACAAAAAAGTTGTTGATCGTCGAGGGCTTCATTTTAATCTGAAAATCTCGGGTTTTGGAGCACGTTGGGTTTTGTCGTCTTCTCCTTTGGGACTCCGAATTTGAGGTAGGGATAACCTACTCCTCTCTATGGGTTTTGTCTTTAAATTTTGGTAATTTGAGATGTTGGGCTTGGTTTGGTAATTTTGTGAAAGTTTGGGGCTTTTGAGTAATTTTACAAAAGTTGGGGTTTTATTCATAATAAACCTAGATGCATGTTTGGCATAGAAAAATGGAATGATTGTTGAATCATTGATGAAAATGGGACCTAAGGGTTGAAATGGTAATTATGGAAAATGGCCTAATTACATTGTTTAATTAATTGGGATAATTAATTGGTGAGAAATGAGGAAATGAAATGTTGATTGAATATCCATTTGTGCATTTATTATCTGTTTTAGAAATAACTGCTTTGGGCTATCGGTGGAGGATAGTCGAGATTGTTGTAGACAATGCATGATGATTAGGTAAACGGAAACTAATCAATGGAATGTGTCATGGAACTTGACGGTTGATAGAATACATTAATTGTGTGTATTGTGTGATTGTATATAGAACCAATGTGTTTATATACGTTATGTGTAGAGGAGGAGATAGGGGATGTACTCCGCGGTTTAGGGGAAGATAGGGGATGTACCTCTAAACCGGATAGGTATTGGGAGGAGATAGGGGATGAACTCCGTAGACAGAGCTCATATGCTTGTCTAGAGAAGTGAAGATAGAGCTCATATGCTTATCTTTGTGAAGTGTGGATACAGCTTGTATGCTTATCTGTGGATATTGTTGATATACATATCTGTTGTAGAATGTGGATACAGCTTGTATGCTTATCTGTGGATATTGTTGATATACATATCTGTTGAGAATGTGGATATAGCTTTTATGCTTATCTGAATGTGAGATATAGTTTTTATACATGTCTGTGGAAATGATGATAGAGCTAGCATGCTTATCTGTTGAAAAAGAGAAAATGAAAAGTAATTGGGATTTGTAAGTCGTTGACATAAATATGTAATTTATGTGATTGTATCAGTGTTGACCAACTATCAATTGCTAATGTTTTAGTCATTGTCCATGGTTGGTTTAGTGTATTTCTACTGGGCTGTGGCTCACCCTATATGGGAATATCATTTTCAGGTACAGGAAGCATGCCACCTCCAAGGACATAGCTTGGGAGGCTAGAGGCGGACATAGCGTAGTTGTTTTACTTTTGATGTATTACATGTAACTTCAAGCCAAGGGCTTAATGTGTAAACGAGTTAGTACTCTTTTGTTGTAACCAAGTGTTAACTTGGAAAGCTGTAAGCCCGTAGGGCATTTTGTTTTGATGTTAACATGTAATACTTATGTAATGAAACTCAATGAAATAAAGAAATGTGGTTAGTTTATATGTAAATGCATGTCTTATCTGATGGGTTTAATGTTATTATTTTGAGGGCGTTACAGGCTAGATGCTGGAATTCCAATTAGCTTGGAGGAGGATGGAAAACTTGATTCTTTTAAAAAGCCCCCAAACTGCAAGATCTCCAAATAGAATAGAGAATAGAGAAGAGATGGTGTTTATAGATTTATCCAATCAACAATTACCAAAAGTGGATGTTATAGACATTGGAAACAATGTTGTTAGTAACACAAAAGAAAACAACATTGATGTTACCTCTGTACAGCAAAATTGCATAATTAACTCATCCCAGAGGCTACAAAGAAAAGCTGGAATTCCTATTATCTTGGACGATCTCCAGCAACATTTTGGAATGAAACTTGAAGATGCTGCAGAAAGCCTTGCCAATAAGCTTACATTCTTGGGAAAAACCATTCCTAGCTACATCCTTGGGAAATGTCAGGTAATGACCCAATTTTTGTTTTTTTAAATAGCCAGCGCATAATTTAATTGAGCAAATTTTTTAATTTGATTGCCGTGCAAATTCTGTGCAAAAACAGTTCGGTTTTGTATTTTTTTAAAAATAGTTCCCGATCTCAGAAAATTATGAAATTTTTATATGTTGTTCCCATATGAGTTTAGCACGTTGGATAAAACTTTTAGAATTTAATGAAGAGTATTTATTTTATGAAAATTGACGGACTGATTGGCGTTCAGTTTAATTTATAGCAGAATTTAAAATTGAATTTTAGGTGTTCGGACCATGATTTGATATAAATTTGTTGGGTCTATTTTGGTATATAATTGGACCATATTTGACTTATGGGTGAGACCCATGACTTAGATTTAATTTAAATTGAGTTTGTTTAGTAACTCATGTTTAACTGTTTGGTATTTTTAAAATGTGATTGGTAGTAACCACCTTGGGAGTTGTTATTATTTATTATATAGGATTATAATAAATATTTGATAGTTGATTTTATGTTGTGCACTATTAAATGAAATATATTTTGTGGTGAGAAAATATTATATCATTTTATCATTTATGTTACAAAATATTGTGATGATGTGAAAATATACTTGAATGGATATATATATATATATATATATAATAAAATAATAATGATGATAGAAGAGCAAGCCCACATGGGGGTTGCCCTCCCCCTTTTCATTTCCACTCATTTTCTTTGTTTGGCAAAGAACTTATCATCTTCCTTGTTCCATCTCTCTCTCTCTCTCTCTCTCTCTCTCTCTCTCTCTCTCTCGGCTGACTCTCTCTTTCATTTTTTTTCCTTTAAACATTTATCACACAAAAGCTATGATCCACCAAAATCTATTATGTTTTAGACAATAGCTCTTAAGATTAAAGTGAAGAGCTTGGTGAGAGCAATGTTTTAACCAGTGGAGATTGAAATCCAACAAAGTCGAAAATTGGGGTTTTCGCTTGTTTCCTCTTCTAGCTTGAGGTAGGGATTTTTCCTACACTTCTTTATGCACTTTTACTTGATTATATGGGGCTTAGAGTTGTATATAATTTAACTGGAATTTTTGAAAAATTTGTGATTTATTTGCTTAAAAGAGAAATTTTGAGAAAAATAAAGAGCTGATGCCCAAATTGCGAAAGTGTAAACTTGGAATATGTTTTTAAGGTTATGAAAGAGCTATTTTTTAAATTTGAACAAAAACGGACTTCAACTCGATTGGTTTTGAAATTTTTACTGGTTTGCAACCAAAAGAGCATTTTTAATGAAAACAAACGAATTATGTTTAACTTTTGGGGCTTTTGATCAAAATAGTATGTCATAGTTGAATAATACTTGGAGAATGAGTTTGGAAAGAAAATGATGTTTTCATGGGCATTAACGGTATTATTTTATTTAATGTATCTGTTGGAAAAAAATCAGCACGGTTAGAAATGGACCTTGAGAGGTTATCGGACGTGATTGTGATATGAAAACTAGTGTAGTTGTTCATATTTGATGAGATATAGAATAAATTGTGTTTATCAAAAAATTTTAAAATTTAATTGTTTAAATATCTGTTTAGAAATATCTATTTTGGGCTATCGGCAGAGGATAGCCATGATTGTTGTAGAAAGGCATGAGACTTAGCTAAATCGAACCATATTTCTCATTTGTTGCATTGCACATTTCATTACATTTATTTCATTCGAAATGTATCTATTTTTGAGAAATGTTTGTAAATGTATCGGTTTGCGAAAAAATGAATACTTGGTGAATCTGGGTAGGGGGTGTGGAACCGCGCAGTTAGGTGTCGAGCCTTTCAGTTTACTGGTAAAAATGACTGTGGTAGTGCATTAGGGCCTACTTGCAGACACTCACCTAGAGATTCACAGAGCCTGTATTCATGTAACAGATATGGTTTAAAATAGAAATGATTTTATATCTGTTGTTGCATCTCAGCATTGCATGCTTTATAAAAAGAGAGATAAATTGTTTTATCATGAGCATGGCATGAGCATACTCCTCTTTAGTCTTGTCATGGTTCATATGTTGTGTAGTATATCTCTACTAGGCTGTGGCTCACCCTGTAAGGGAAACCATTTCAGGTACAGGTGTTATGCCTCCTCCAAGGCAGTGACTTGGAAGGACTCGGAGCTGAGGCTTCATTTTTGTTTTATTGTTATTTGTTGAATGTAAGCCCAGGGCTGTATTTACGTTGAGTTGAAACTCCATTTTGTGTAACCAAGAATGTTCTTGGATAAATTTTTAAGCCTGTAGGGCACTTATTATCTGGTTGGCTTCCATTTCATACTTGTTGTAAAATGTATGCTTGGGATTGGAACTGGGGCATTGAGAAGTGAATAGCATGTATTTGGCGTTTGGGATTTAATGGAAATGGAAGTATGGAATAGTTAGCTATACATATGTGTTTGTCTACCAGGTGGGTTTTATAGCATAAATAGATATACCCTGCCCAATTTTTGGGGCGTTACATGTCATATACTTTTGGTAATAGTAAACAATGTATTTTTCTTATCTGAATTTGGATTTTTCGGTTTGCAGTTAGCTGATCCACTGTGAAGCGTGCTTGCAGAGAATATAATATCACCTGGTGGTCACCTCGCAAGAGAAGCAAGGATAACCAATTGCTTTCCAATAAACTTGTCCAAGGTGGTGTTTAGGAACAAATCCTAGAATCTAGTCATCCTCCAATTTTTGATCCACCTCACATGCAAGACATGGCTACTGCTTCTCATACGAAGCCACATTTTACAGCAGCGCAAGACACAAGTATTGTGACCATAAATGTAAAATATGGAGATGATTTTATTAAATTTTAGCTCACTGTGTCGTCGGGAATGGTAGAGTTTCAACAGCAAGTGGCAAAAAGGCTGAAGCTACAGGGTGGAACTTACCGTGTCAGGTATCAAGATGAGAACAATGATTGGATTTTCATAGCTTGCGAAGAGGACTTGCAAAATTACATTTGCAATTCAATATCACAAGGGAGGAATACAATCACAATGTCGAGTTAGCCAATTACTAATTGCCCATCCTAATTCCGTACTCAATATCCATCTATCAGCTGCATATGGAATTCTCTAGTTTACATTTAAAAGACAATTCGAGGTTTGTATCTTGTATGCTTGTTACAAGTTTGCCTGAATTTTATGTACTGCATGTTGTTTACTTAATTGATTGTATAATATAATTCAAAATTTTCAGTTAGATTGTAAAAAATTCTTAATCTTAGGGCATGGTATTGTTTTAATCTTAAATTTGGGAAAAAAGAAAAAGTAAAAGAAACAAAAGTTAAAAATTCAATATTCAATATTCAAATACAATGTAAGTGACATTTGCAAATGACTACAATTGCAAATGATTAAATTTTATTCTAGACATTAGAATTCAGTGCAATCTAAATTACATTGAGCACTCTTACATTCTCACTCAGTGTAGTCTAAATTACATTTAACACTCTTATATTCTCACGAAACAATAGCTCTACAAACCCAAAACAAAATTATCTACAATTTAGAATCTAAGACTAAAATGCATCCATGGAGTGATCCTACAACAAGATTAAATCTACACTCTATATCTAAAATTCTATCAATTTTTGATTGTTTTTCCTGGTTTTATGAACAATTTTATTTTAATCCCTTCACTTTTATTTAATAACAATCAACCTTTTACATTTTAAATCAAGTTACAATATGACTTCCGTCTACTAGACTTTAAGAGGCTAAAATATTTTTTCTTATTTACATTTCCTCTACTTAATAAAACACACAATTTTCTAAATAATTCTCAAACAAAATTTAGTGAAGCTCACACACAAAAATGCCACCTTTCTAGTATACATACATACATACATACATACATACATATATATATATATATATATAGAGAAAGAGAGAGAGAGAGATTTCTTTTCCATGGATAAAACCACTTGTTGCTGAACTTGTTATGTATATTTTGAAACTTGAATATAGACAATTTGGGCATTCCGTATCACATTTAGAGTGTCCTCTGCATATTAGATAGTTCTACAAAAATTGATAAAATGGAGGTGGGAAGGCATATTTGAAGCTGGCTGCTAACTGGCCCTGAAAATGCTGATGGACCAACCATGTAAATATACAAATAAGAGGACACACACATTTTCATAAACAAATTCTAGTAACAGTGAAGGCAGTGTCAGCAGCAACAGCACCACATGTAACATGGGATAACTGGCACAATTCATGATTATGAATATCGGGGGAGAGGCAACTGACATATTATCTTCCACATCACCGCCAATAAGGGTTCCTGCTGCTTTAGTATAGACTGATCAAGGAGCATGTTTCTGAATTCAAAAATTAGGTTTTGAGCGATCATTCGCAGATTGGGCTACTGTGAGCTCTTTCATGGCATCGTCCAAGCTAATCGGAATTCCAGCTTTTCTTTGTAGCCTCTGGGACAAGTTAATTATGCAATTTTGTTGTACAGAAGTAACAACAATGTTGTTTTCTTCTGTGTTACTAACAACATTGTTTCCAGTGTCTGTACCATCCACTTCCAATAATTGTTGATCGGATAAATCTATAAACACCATCTTTTCTCCATACTCCATTCTAATTGGAGATCTTGCAGTTTGGGGTTTTTAAAAAGAATCAAGTTTTCCGTCCTCCTTCAAGCTAATTGGAATTCTAGTGTCTAGCCACACTATCTCGTTTCCATTATCCATCATATTTGGAGTTCTTGCAGTTTGGGGTATTGGAAAAGAATAACGTTTACCATCCTCTGAAAAATCAAGAACTTCAATAGATAACTCTTCTCCTAGTTCTTCTCTACAATCAACCTTAAAACTTTTACAATGCTGCTTCATTGTTGTCAATAACGGAACCAAAGCAATCCTCGGATCTCTACCTTCAATGTAGTTTGGGGGAAAAAGAATTCTAGCATGTAAACATTGTCTTCAATATAACCACTCCGCAAGAAAATTGCAAAAGAACCCATAAGTCCATACCTGCATGCATAGTGTGCCAAAGGGTACTCAGTTATGCTAAATTGAGTAACATCTTTGTAGAAGACCAAATTTTGGGACAAAACTGCTCTCCCAACAACCCCCTGCCCTTTTCGTAGGAAATGTTTAGCACATTCATCTAAAAACTTTAGCTTTTGTCTCCCTGTTCCATAGGTTCTACCAATTGTGAACACATCATTGCAAAGCCTACAAGAGGCCCAAGTCTGAGCCAAAGGTAGACAATGAATGCTGCACACCACTTTTAGCATCTTTTTGATTTCTTGAAGAGTTTTATCCTTGCCCAGATAAATATTGTTCACCAATACATATTCACCACTTACTTTCGTATCATACGAATGCATACATTTTGAACTTGTCAAACCATGATCCCGCAGGTAGCTGAAATGATATAATTGAAGAGTGTTGATAGATTTAAACTAAAAGATATTTATCACTTATAAGTTGTCTTTTATGACTATTGCCTTTTACATTATTAGCTAAAAATAATTAAAATAAATTATAAATTTATTTGGTACAACTTTTGATAATTTGTGAAAAAAATTGAATCTGTTTGATCAAATAAACTGTCACATAATGTTTTTCCTAGTAATTAGGACAAAAGAAATGAGACTCTTTTAGCCAAACTTATTCAAGTTTTTTTTCCCCCCTTCTTTTTTGGGGTCAAATAAACTGAATAAATCAAATAAATTATAATTTAAAATTATAGTCAATCTTTTTTAAGTAAATAAGTTGATTTATAAATAGTAATACCAACACATTGTATACAGTAAATGAAAAAATCAGCACAGTTGATGCAATTAAACCGACCAACTTAGGTTGCACCAAGGTATTGTATAATTGTCCAAAACCAGCTTCATTGTTTTGGACAGGCACACCATACCCTGGCATGGAGTATTTCATTTGGTCCAACACTTTGAGCAAAATCTATATTGCCTAGTAAATGGGGCTACTATAAACAATTAGGTAAATTCTACTTCCCGCCCTTGAGAGGTAGTAATTCTTATATTTTTGTTATAACTACATCAATTTTCCTTACATTAGTGATAAGGTTAACTAAGCTAACAATATGACATATTTTTTGTTGGCCCCTGTGCATCATAATGAAATTCTCAATTTTCCTCACCAAAGATCAGTATAATTTACTCAAATGATTAATGTCAATGATATGATATCAGAATAAAAAGCTCAATACGTGCATGGGAATTGTTGTCGAACTCCATGTTAAATGATTTACACAATAAAATTAATGAAAAGGTAAGATTAACAAATCGTTAAAAAGATTGGCCAGTAAAATGGAACCAACTAGTAAAATAATTTGAGCTCCATCAACAAAAGAAATAAGAAAAAGAAAAGGAAACCATCATTGAAAATTAAAATTAACAATCAATGGATAGGCATAAAAAAAATAAAAATAAATAAATAAATAAACAAAAGTAAAGAAGAGAACATAAAAATGAGACTGTTAGGGAACAAACCTCAATATACGTTCATAAGTGTAACTATGCGAAGTTATATTTATTTCATTTGTCAACATCAAATACACCAACACAGCATGACCTAAAATGCTCAAACAATGGTACAGCCAGAGATTGCTTAATATTGCAACCGATAGCACGATCGCTCTGTGGATACTCTTTGCAAGAGTAATACTGCACATTTGGAGTTGACTCCCGCTATTAATGGCGGAACACACAGCTATGGAGGCCAAGATGTTCCTCACTCACCCCATCCACATCAAATTCAGAACCCAAAGACATCAACCTATACGAACAAAGTCCTTCATGGATGCCGTTAAAACCAAAAGGTTGGTGTCGAATTGTAAGTAGATGCTTGCCCTCAATTTCTATGACTTTCCAAAACTGTATAAGAAATTGGGTATCGGGCCAGACAAATAATATAATTTTAAAGTAGGATTTTATCTTCACCATAAACTTCGGAATAGGAGGAGCAATCAGGCTTCCATCGATTATCTTCTCTGTACGATTTTGCAAATTTCCAAGCAAAAAAAATAAAAAATACAAGGCAAAGTAAGAATAAGGTAAGCAACAAGAAAAGAAAGTGGAAATCTACTAAATCTAATCTAACTACTAAGCACAAGTTAGAAATGCTATATATTACCTTCTTTTTTTTTTTTTTTGGTGTCACCTATTTGCTAGTTTCCCTATATTTTAACATTGACAACTGGAGTTGGGATTTTCTCAGAGACAAAACTAACAAAAATTAAATTAAATTTTTTTATAAAAAAAAGAAAAATAAAAAGAAAATTAATAGTAAGTGTTTCAATAAGACACTGGTTAAATAGAGAATAATTGGAGTGAAAGCCAACTAAGTAATATGAGGTGAGAGAGAAACTAACTGGAGAAGAGATGGGGAGGAGGAAGACGTTCGCAACTTAAAAAAACCCGGCCAATCCAATAGCCTCCGCGCTGGCAGAGCAATTGGTGGTTCTTCACATATGATTTGAAATCGGGAGGAAAGTCATGGATCATATCATAATCTATATGATTTTCTAGCCAGAGGATATTTTCATTCTCGGCCATCGATTATCTACGCCTCTCTCTCTCTCTCTCTCTATGCTGTGTACTTCCCAACACCAGTGGCAAAAGTGTTCCTTTTATATGCCTAGTTGCCTTATTAAAAAAATAATAATAATAATAATAATAATAATAATAATAATAATAATAATAATAATAATAATAATAATAATAATAATAATAATAATAATAATTAAAAGTGTAGGTGGAAGGAAACTGAACAAAAATGTCTCAAGAGGTTCACGCCACGTGGTCCAATCTTAAAAAAAAAAAAAAAAAAAAAAAAAAAAAAAAAAGCTACCCATGGTCAAAGTAAATAGAAAAAACAAATAAAAGGAAAATTATATTTGAGATATATACCAATACACTCTTAGTTATGATTTTTTATTTTATTAATTATACTACAACAAAATTGACTTTTTACGGCACCACATCAATGGCATAAAATAAATGCACGTCATAGTTTCTCACTTTTACGACTTGCTTTTTATGCATGTTGTAAATACTTTTCCAACCATGGCGTGTCTATTGTGTAGGCCGTGAATGGTAATAACGATTATTTTTTTACGACTTGCAATGCATGTCGTAAATAGTAAAACTTTCAACGACGTGCATATGACGTGTTGTTAATACATCAATTATACATGACGCACATATGCCAGCCGTGAAAAGTGAATACTTTTTACAACGCACACAACGCCTGCCGTTAAAAGTACTGCCTTTTTACGACGCACACAATGCCTTCTGTTAAAAGTATTGCAATTTTTACGACGGACAATGTATGTCATAAATTCTTTGATCAAAAACAAAGAAGTGCGAAAATAAAATCTCTGGCGCCAATTCAGTAAATAAATAAATAAAATAAATAAAATATTTGGCAAAAAAAATATACATCAATTGTTTGGGCTTCTAATAGATTCTAATCATCAGATACTGGTTTGAAAGGGATCCATTGTCGGTACGACAACTGGCTCGACAACGGCATCCATCACCTTTTCCCTCATCATCTCTTTGCCCACTTCCATTTTCTAACTCGTCTCTTTGCGGCTTCAATTAGCAAAACGACGTTAACAACTCCACTTAATAGCGTCAGGCACAGGGAGGAAGATAAGGGAAGGTACACACTCATACTCTTCTCTTCTCTCTCTCATAGATTTGTGAACAAGATAGAGTCAGGTCGAGTCGAGTTGTAGAGTTATTCTGACAAGTCGTCGCTTAGGTAGAAGACCGAGTCGAAGAGGAGTCAGACCTCGTTTGGGTCGTCAGCAAAGACGAAGCACAGCGAGGCCGAGAGGAAGAAAGGAACTCCATGGACAAAAGAAGAACATAGGTACATTTTCTGGGTTGCTTAGATTCTTTTCTTGGCTACCAAATAAAGTGTTTTCTTGGGGGCCAAACAGATCATCTAGTTATGTACATGAGTTTCTTGATTGAATTTTTTTTTTCCCTCTTTTGATTTTGTGTGTTATTAAGAACTACCCTAAATTGGATGATGACGAATATGCTGTTTGGCTTTGGACCACCTCTGTGATGTATCCTAAACTTCTATACTTGGTTGTTTTCCTCAATTGTAAGTCTCCTTTGCAACTTTTTAGATGTTCCTTTAGCATTTGTTCACGTTTGTAGAACAAATGAGGTGTAAGTCAGCGATGGATGCAGTTGTCAGACTTTGTCATTTTTTGATTATAGGAAATGGCTGCAACGGATTATTTAGAAAACTGGTTTTAGTCTGGGGTCTGTTAGTCCTCTAGTGTGCTAAACTGAAAATTGTGATTGATTTCAAATTCTGATTTTGAACTATAGACCTGCTATTCCAATATGTTGTGATAAAATGTGACGCATGTGCTTATATGTTCTCTATATACTAAAAGTTGAGATTTAATAACCCATTTTAAATCATTTTGCTTCCCCATTCCAAACTTTTCAAACATGAAGAGGAAATGAAAAAGGAAAGAATAGCAGGAGTAGGACACAGACAAAGAGGTAGTGTAAAATCAGCCAAAACTCATTACCCCAGATGAACAAACTATCCTGAAGAACATGTGTACACCTATCAGGCTCTAACACAATTGTTAATGTTGAACACAATAAGTAAAGGTACAAATTGGAGATTTTCACATGGGCATGCTTCAAACCATACTACGTAATCAAATTTGGGTTAATTTTGAGTATTTATGTTTATTCTCAAGTCATTACATTTCTGGTCACTTTTAAATTGGCCTGTGATATAGTAAGTACACAGGCCATGTTCTTGGTCAACCAAATCATTTAATGCTCACATGTGGTATATAATGTGGGTCGAGGATTGTGTTACAGGTCAAGTTTTTCACTTTTGGGATCCTAATCTTAGTAGAAGTAGGAGCTTAGCAACCTAAACATAGAAACACTTATTCTTCAACTCAATAGAGTGGATTTTAATAATTAAAGATTGTGCTATTTTGTGATGCAACCCAACCTTGGAGAGTAAGTCCTAAAGAATCAAAGTGGGATTCCCATAAGATCCTTCTTTTTCTTTGTCTTCTTCCTTTTCTTCTGTCTTTAATTCTCTGCTATTAGATTTTATTATTTCAATCACAAACCTACCTTAGTTTCTTTCTTTTGCTTCATTCTAAAGCCTATATTCCATGAGCTAATCCTTTCCTTACTAAATTTGGACTTTAAATCGACTCCAAAACCCAGAAGTAATTTTTTCCTAAAATTTCCACGCAGCATTCTGAAATTCCTGCAATCTCTCACTTTCAAATAAAGCCAAACTCTAGTCACTTCTCCTCTAAACACTACATTATTTCTTCAACACTTTACAAGCCCTATTCTTACAAGTTCATAGGTTAAACCACCATATAATTAACCATAGGTAGCATTATAAGTATCATAGTGCTGTCCAACATCATCAGGCCTCACTTAGAAGAAACGGCAAACCGCATTATGTTCAAGTTCAACAAAAAAAATAATAGTAGTTTAAGATCATCCTAGGTTGGTCAATTTTTAACGCTAGGACCACCATTCCACATGATACCAACTAGTCTTTTCAGAAAGAAGGCCACCAGAGTAGCTGACAACTGGGGTCCTCCAATATTGCCTTGGCATTGCTCTATAAACACAGCTAGACGCACCCCATCAGACAGAGACAACAAAAAATAAACCAAAAGGGGAAGCCCTACTTATATGAAACTAAAACAATACAAAGTAATCAATCCTATTTTTCACAAAAAGATGTTAGAACAATTTATGTAGATACAGAAGGAAATGAAGAACAACCTAGGGACATCGATCAACGCTAGCAGTACAGCTGCAACAACCCTATAATGTTAGATAAAATTATGAAAGAAACACTAAAATTTATTGAATATTGCAGTGTTTACATTTGCAGACCCTACCTAAAAATAAACACTCAAAAGAGTTTAAATAGACTCTTCTGTTAGCTACACAATGCACTACTTCCTTATTTTTTGCTACCAGATTACATTAACAGATAATAAAACACCTAAAAACTCTCAGCCACTAGGTAACTAATCCTAAAGACTCTCAACTAATAAGTCCACTATCACATATTTGTAGAACAGCAATCAACAGGTGTCCCACAAACAGATCTGTTATAGTTGTCCCTTTACCCCACATTTGAATTATGTTTTAACATATAATAGTAGAGGGAACAGGTATTCACCATTGAGCAAAGAGCAATGGTTTCACATACCTGTTGATTAACGTGTGCATTACCCCCAAGAACCCACACATGTTTGAACATTATCCAAAATTTTGTTCTTGGTCTCAAACATTAGGCCTGGGCAAGGGTTTTTCCACCATTAGATAACACAGAAATAGGTCCTGTTTGAAGGGACCTGTAAGAACAACATATCAGCATTAGGCATCCAACTCTATGCTGGCAGTACTTTTTGGGAGGGTAACAATTAGTATCTATTAAAAAACACATACCTGATATAGTGAGGCATTTTGTCAGCCTACACATCAGAATTCACAGCAGGAGTGCCAATTGGAGCCAATGGTTGGGACACCATAGTGGCAAATCCTGTGGTTGCTTCCATGTTCACTAAGGCCCGCCCCTCAGATACAAAAAAAATTTGAGCGAATGTTATTTGGTGCTTCACCACTCGAGGATGCAGAAATTTTATTTGAACTTGTTGACGCCACAACATTTTGTGCAATAGATTGAGGTTTCTGTGTTGGTGTCCTATTGTTAGTGCTGTGTTGAGGGGTTGGTTTTTGTTGTTGGTGTCCTATTGCTAGCTTCCTTTGTCAGCTTGTAGTGTGCTGCTGCAGTGTGCTGGTGTGCAGCATGTGTTTTTTTTTTTGGGAGTTTGCTGCTGCTGGTCTTTCTTAGGTTCAGCAGGAGCTAGTCTGAAGGGGCTGCTGTTGGTTGTGTGCAGCTGCTGTTTAGGCTATCATGCTGCTTTGTGGCTATGGTTTTTTATTTTTTCCTAGTTGGGTTCTGCTTTCTCATGTGGGTTGTACATTGTGTCCTTGTTTGTAGATGGGTTAGTTTCCTGTTTAGTTTGTTAGTCATGTGGCTTTCTATGGTTCATGTTCAAGTTTTTTTTATGGTTGTTGTTGTCTTTTCTTGTTTTTTAGTTTTTTTTTTTTTATGGTTTTTTTGTATCGTTTGTCTTTTATATTATGACTTATTCACCCAAAAAAACAAAATATACATATTTGTCAAAATATTACATGTTTCACTATGTTATAGCCTAGTTGTTTACGTATCTATGGATTTTTATTCTCATTTCACTTTATGACTAAGTTTGATTTATGCAGCTTAAAGAAGCAGGTACTAATGTCATTTGCCAAGTCAGCTGAAGATGTCTTCCGTGCTGTAGAACACTCTATGAAGAGAGAATTTAATGCTCCTTCTATTCAACTTGCTATAGAAGCCGCGTCTGGTTACAAAGACAAGTGAGTTTTTTGACAACTAATTCTAAAAATGGTTCCCCTTCATGTGTTCTTGTAAAGTTGTAAATGGTTGATATGGAAGAAAAGAATATGGTTAATATGGAAATTGAGGTAAAGAATGGATGGCAATGGCAAGAAGAAACCTAGCCAAGTTCACTACTTATGATTTCTAAAATATAGAAAACAATTCTATGTTGTGGAATAAATCACACATGCACACAAACAATAGCAAGAAGAAATAATCACTAATAAGAAAAGATGGGCACACAGATTTATGGGGTTTAATACCAGTTCTACTATACTGAAAGAAAAGAAGAATACGATGCGGCTGCAATGAAAACAACAATATATAGTCTAGGATTTACATTAATAAATAACTGTAATACCCTTAATTGGATCTGTGATCGCGTGATGAAGTTTACAGTACTAATCAGGCTCCACAAACCCAACAATCTATACCTTTAAAACCCTCAGATTCTCATTAATATCATATGGTTTGAAGGGCAATCCATCAATAATAGCATGTTATTGCAAGCCTTAGACATGCAGGGGAATGGTTTTTCACAAAACAAGAGATATGTTATATATTCTTATATATATAATGTTTGTGTGTGCTGTCAAATGGCAATACTAAATTTATTACTATTACTATTAATATTTGTGCTATTGCATTAGATAAGAATTAAAATTTAGTTTCAGTGTGTTGTTTTTAGTTATGTTTGAAACAAAAACAAAGGGGATGCATCGAACTTGATAAATAACATAGTACAAGCACGACATAATTACCACTCCTAAATAAAATGAATGGAACTTGATGCTTACTTTGAATCACGATGCATGTTTGTGGATATGTGCCTATGTTGCCATGGATATTTGAGCATTTATTTTATTTGTTCAGACACGCTTTAAAATTTTCAGGCTTTGACTGTAATCTTATTTTATATGATTTCTATCCCTTAACATGCAGCCATGCTCCTCTGGAAGAAAAGGCACTGGGATTGTAAATGATTATTTTTTCAAAGACTTCAACATGGATGATATTGACTTAAGTTTGGAGAACTTTGAACAACTCTTTAGAACTGGTAACTTGTTTGAAAATGGGGATGCGCATGATGCTGATATCAAGACACACTGTGCATTTGCTTCTGAGGTTCTCCCTCTAATTCATTCTTTTATTGTAGTCCATCTCATGTTTTTCTCCTCTATTTTGGTTAACTTATTTAGTTTCATTTTTACTTATTGTTTAGTTTGTTTTCATGAGTTGGTGTCAAAGTGTGGAGTCTTTTTTTTTTTTTTTGGTAAAAATAAGTGTGGAGTCTCTACTATACTTCAAATGGAATTTAGAAAATTTCTGTTACATTAATAATCTGATCTGCATTAATAATCTGACTAAGTCACTGTGAAATTGCATAGGGGCGTTGGTTAATCCCAAATTCTAGATCACAAAGTGATTGAAGTTTGTAATGATGGTGATAGTGTATTTTGGGAAATCTGACTTATGCTGTAATAGCAATTGAATGAGAATCTAAAATGCAGTATATTCTAGTTTTTAATTTCTTTCACCATTTGGTGTCTTATATCCATATTAAGTGGATGAGAAATATATTTAGAGATAGAATTGTTACTTTAAAGAACTGAGTCATGTACTCACTAAAAAAAAAAAAAAAAAAGTCATGTGGCAGCTTTGTGAAGGGTTCACTGGGATTTGTTACCAATAACACTTTAGAAAGCATTTTCTCATGCAAATGTGGTTAAGGATGCCAGATCTGAAAATGTGGTTCATAAAATTTTTGTCAAACATGTGATGTGCAAATAAACATGACAATAAATATTGAGAGAGAAATTGAGATATAGAAGAAAAAAAAAAGCAATAAAAGAGAAGAACCAGAGAACAAGGGGTAGACAAGAAGTGGAGATGCATTAGAAGCAGAGAAGAAAGAATATAAAAAGTTCAGGTACAAGTTGGTTCCAGAATTTAGCTGATGAAATGTTGTTATCTTATATTATTCCTATAGTTCCTTATCTTATGTAGTTGCTGCTAAGTACTCAGGTAGAATTACATCACATTATCCCAAAAAGTGCCTAAAGCTACTAAAACTTTCATGAATTTCTTCTATAATGGATTGAAAGTTTCTTCTTAAACTTGTAAATAATACAGACTCTAATTTGACTTGGACTCTTTAATTTGGAACTTACAATGGTAATGGATAAAACCTATACAAACCTAAACCTCATACATAGAGATCCTTTAACATAATTGTACGAGTCTCAAGTAGGTGCTGCATTGAAGTAGATTAATTCCACCTCTTCCTCTTTTTAAATTTATTTTTTTTCTCTTGAGCTTCTTATGGCCTGGATTTAGTAGCAAACTATATTTTCCTGTACAAACTTAATGGTTTGTTGGAAGATTCCTACTCATTTTCCTCTAAAAACATTGCAACAAAAGAGGTAACTTCATTAGAGGTAACTTCATTTGAGGTATGAAAAAAGAGGTTTTGCTTTATGTGGATTTTATTTGCATATACATTGAGACTATTGAGATCTTGAATTTTTGCTAATTTTCATTATGACATTGCTTTTATAGGGCCATTGAATTATCTTATTAGTTTTGGCAATGTTTTGTTGATGTTTTAAAATTTCTTGATCATTTCTTAATACCTCAAGAAATATTTTTGTCCCTGAGTCGTTGGTTTTTGTACTTATGTGAAGTTTCCTTTGTCATGCAGACAAGAAATGCAACAACGTTAGTTGCTCTAGCTATTGCCGCGGGTTTAGGTGCCTTAACACAAACATTGGACACCCTCGTCCCTATGACAGGAGCAAGTGGAGTTGCTACAGCTGTAGCTACAACTGCTATAGGAACTGTTGTCGGTAGTTTTAGATAATCTCTTAATAGTTGTCGATATGTTTAGAAAGTTAGATATGCATAGTTTTGGATGGTTTAAACTATTTGTACAGTTTGGAATTTAAGGATATAGTTTTCGAATGTTTGAAATGTATAGACAATTGTTGAATGTTTATAATTTTTGGATATGGTTTCTTTTTGATGTTTCAAACAATATTTTGGTAGTTGATTGATGTTTTGTGATGCTTATTTGTAATATTTGTTAGATTGTACAAAATTGATCAAATAGAACCTGCTGAATTTATAAAATAATAATAAAAAAAAAGACATATTCTACGGCAGGCATAATAATTCGTTGTATTACATATTTTACGGTGCGCAATCAGCATCGTTATTTGTCTCACCAATTAACGGTGTGCACAAGTGGTCGTAGAAAAAGTAACAACGACACACAAAATCTGCCGTTAAATAGTTTTCAATGGCGTACTATAACATATTGTAGAAAAATTAACAACGATGCACAAAATCTGCCGTTAAATAGTTTTTAACGGCGCACGAAGCATGTCGTTGAAAGTGAATGACTTTTCATGACTGGTCATAATATGACGTGCCGCTGCATGTCGTAGAAGGGTTTTTACGGCGAGCATTGTGTGCCGTAAAAACCCTTTTTGTTGTAGTACACATTATGATTTTGATTATGATATTATTTTTTGGTTATGATTCTAAAATTATTTAGTTATATCTCATGTGATATTTAGTTATAACTCAATTTTTTTTAATTATGATTCGCATAGTATTGATTTATGCCATTTCTAATTATCAAAAACTTACAAATAACATAATTTACATATGATACCATAGCAATACCTTTATATATATATATATATATATAGTAAAGGTGTATATATCACTATCTTTCCCAAATTGGACATATTCTTTTTAAAATTACACAAACTAAATAGAGAGTAATATTAGACAAACTACTAAGGTTAATTTGGGAATTGAACATTTTAATTAAAAAGTTATTAAAAAAGTCAAAAAAAATTATATACAAAAATCAAAAATTGATTTCCATTCTCTATACTTATTAAAAATATTTATAAAAAAAATTAAAAAATTATTCTCATTTTATCACTTTAAACTTTTTCAAGTTCTATCTTAGCAAAAGAAAAAAAAAATCGCTCAAAGGACACTTTCTCAACAAATCTTAAAATTTTTAATTACCGACACTTATCACATTATTAAAATAAGTCATGCTTGAGGTAGCTCAAGCTCTTTGTAGCTTTCACTCATGGTTTGTCTCCCATGTTTGTAAGGAAGGTAACAGTATTGCTCATGGTTTGGTTAGACTAGCTATTCTTTTCTCATCGGGCTTGGATGGTGGATGTTCCTTCCTCTCTTCATCCATTGGTGTTGCAAGATATTGTTATAATTTTATATAGTTTGACTTTCAAGCTTTCTCCATCTAAAAAAAAAAAAAAGGAAGTCGATGCTTTAAATTGCAAAGTTTCTTTATTATATAATATAACAGTTACTAAGGAACCTATCACATTTATGAAAGTGAATGTTGTTTTAAATTGTATTTTTTTTTCATGATACATCAGTTAGTACAAAAAATAAAATCAAATAGAATGTAAAATGTATTCATTTGTCTAGTAGTTTTCCTAAATGAATTGTCTATTTGGCATATGTATATACTTATTCAATGTGAAAAAACAACCATAGACAAGTTGAGGGATAGTGCTTCATTGAACATAGACTCTTAACACTTAGGTTATTTTTGTTTGGGCGGATTAGATTAGGTTGGATTAGCATTCCCATGACTAATATTCCTAGGACTACGAATCCTTTTGGATTGTGTATCCTATCATATGTTTGGATTGAGTTAGGATTACAAGGACAGACTAATAGTCCAGACTTTGTCTTAATCCTCTAATTTCTATCCCACCCCCTTCTGTGGGATTGAATAGTCCATCATATGTGAGACATCATATCCGGATGGATTGTTAGTCTGTACTTCAATTGTTTAACCAAACATCAAATTAATAATTTTGTTGGACTATTAGTCTAATCCCAATCTCATGTCCATCCAAACAAACATGGCCTTAGATTACATTTGTTTGGCTGATTAGGTTGGATGAGATTATTGGTGAGAGGATGGTTAGTGAAGAGATTGTTAATATGGGGATTGTCAGTGAGTGGATTAAGTAAAAGTGTGTTTGTTTTGATGATAGTATCGAAGATGATTAGTGATAGGATTGTTAAATTATTTTTATATAAAATATATAAAAACAATTATTTCTATACTAAAAAAAAATTAAAATAAACAGATGTACTTAGTAAAATAAATAAATTTTTTATATAAAATAGACACAATCTACTCACTATTTTTCTAATCCTACCTAAAATCCAGCCAAGCTAATCCTCTCAGGAGGGGGGGATTACTAAGCCCCTCACAAATCATCACCAAACAAGGTGTAGGTGGGACCCACACCCATACTAATCCAATTTGGCCCCCTACCCCGCTTACCATTCACAATCATTACCATCATTGTCATAACCACCACCATCATTCTACCTCCACAATAACCACCATTATTATACCATCGCAGCCACCCAATTTTCATCACCACTATATTACCCCTTCATCATCATCATCATCATCATCATCATCATCATCATCAACATCAACATCACCAGAACCACTATCTCTTTATCTACACCGCTATTGTCATTGACGTTATAGGCACCATTGTTGTCTCCACTACCACTAAAATCAACTCACTATTGCCTTCGTTTGGCAACTTGGGTTGGGTTGCGTTGGGTTAGGTTTGGGGCTATTTTAGTCACAAAAAAGAAAAAATAGGCTTTTTAGCCTAATAAGACAAAATGTCACATCCAACCCATAATCGTTATATTCTTTCTCTCACAAAAAAGTCAAAAAAGTAAAAAAAAAAAAAATATCCCAAACAAGGCTTTTTTAGCCGCAGGCTAAAATAGCCAAAAAACCAAAAAACCAACCCACTTCCCAAACGAACTAATATAAAATTAAAAGATATAATTTTAAAATAATAAAATTTAAATTTAATATTATTTATATCAAATAATTTGTTTTATTTCAACACTTATATTTTTATTAAACAACTTTTTATCTTAAAAAAAATTAGCATTAATTAATTTTTAATTTTCAATTCTATCAAACTACACTTAAAACTTACACTCCATTTGGATCGTGAGGGAAGGTGAGAAAAGAAATGATTGTGGCTTCTCACCAAGGTGAGGGGGAAAAAAATGATTATGATTTCTTACCATTATGTTTGGATGAATAAAAGAAAAGAGAATGTGATTTTTCAACTATTTTGTTTGGATAGAGCAAATAAGAGAAAAGAAAGTAAAGTGTTATATTTCATTTTACCAAAATAACATTCCATATTAAGAAAATATATTTTTCCATAAGAGTAATTTTGGTATTTTAATAAACTTTCATTAAACGCAATTTCTTTCTCACCAAATCTCAGCACTTTTAGTGAGAAACAAAACATGGGTTTGGTGAGAATCATTTTCTCACTCTCTTTCATCATTTCTCATCGTTTTTCATCTACTTAACCATCCAAACAAGTGAAGAGGCGTCCTATTCTCATCGTTTCTTTTCTTTTCTCACAAAACCCCTCCATCCAAATGGAGTATATTAAGTAAAAATCAAGGGAAAATTAGTCTAACATCCCTCTTCCACTTTTAGTAATAGAAAGGGTCCACAATATTATTTTGTGATGTCTAAGGTCCCTCAACCCCTACACCCATATATCACAGAAAATTTTGATTCTCTCATATCAAACCTCATCCCTCTTTCTCTCTCTTCATCTGCCGCCATTGCCAGATCTGCCATCGTGTAGACACCCCATTTTTGATTGCCCGCAAGACTTAGGCGCTTGGTTCAATACAGTCGATGATGAAAGTTGAATTGTGAATTCGCAACGATTCGGATTCAACCAGGCTCTCGAAGTAACCTCAAATTTTCAACATTTATCTTGTTTGAACCTGTGAGTTTTATTTTTGGACCTTTTTCCACTCTGAGTTAAGTTTGAATAAAAAAACAGGGGAGGGCATCAAAGCCCGCCCGTGCATCAGTGATGGCCAGTTGTGGCTATAAATAGCCAGCCGACCCTTGGTGGAGAAAAACACTATTCTGGGCGGGAGTCCTCCAGCTGTCCATTTTTGAAGATATTTATCACCTTTTGACCTCGAATTCTATAAAAATAAAGCTGTGTTATTGTTTTGAGGGTTGAACAAAATTTAGAGAGCCTATATACACCTTGACAGCCCCTCCCTCCTCCTTCTTCCATCGCAAGCAACCTTTGAGCTGACCTAGCTTCCTTGTATCAACTCTATACTCCATATACAACCTTGTCTCACCACCTTGGAGTCTTGGTTGATCTTGGAGAAGCATAATTCAAGCTTGAGATTGGATTGAAACCAAGTTTGGATCACAAACAACAAGCTTACCCCTTGAAAGGTATAAGCTTGTTTTCTTCTTTCTTGATTTCATTTCTTCCATTTGCTTCTTTATTCTTACTAATTTGTGTTGTTTTGAGTCTATTTGAAGTGTTTAAGGATGGGTTTGAAGAGCTACCAAAAGGGTAGAGAGAGCTTGCTCCTTCTACACCTTTACCTATAGCTCAAACCCTTCATTTTCACCCTTTTTCTTTGATATCTACCCTAATTTTTGGAGTTTTCAAAGGGCCAAAAATCATGTTTTGAAGTTTCAAAAGTGGAGGGGTTAGCCAGCCCTCCTTATTCTTGCTTACTAGCCTTCATTCTTTTATTTATTGTTTATCTTTTTAGGCTACTTTCATTAACTTTTAGCCTCTGTTATTCATATGTTAAGGGCTGTCCAAGCCTTTTATGTTGGTTCATGCTTTGTTTAGTTCATTTGTTGTCTCATAAGTTAGCACACATAACTTGTTGCATGTTATTCCAAGCTTCCCTTTGCTCATTTCCATGTTTAAGAGTCTAAGTTTAACAATCAATCCACCATCCATCTCTTTCATGCTTGAGAATGATTTCAACTGATTAAGGTTGCTCAAAACATGTAAGAAAGACTTCTACTTAATGGCTTAATCTATTCGAAGATTCATTGCCAACGGTATAGTCTTTCTCACATGCTTTAGAAGAACCTCTCATTTGGCATTACTTCTTGTTTAGAGGACTTTAACATCACCATGGACAAATGGACGAAAGAACGGCAAGGCTTAATAAAATTAGCTTAAAACTTGGATCAACACACATAAAGAAAGTGGCTTAAATTGCTTCAACTTGGCAGGACGTTATGCCAAGTTACTTGTGTCGCGAGTCGTCACATGCTAATCCATGGCATTTTGATGATTCTTGAAGTGTTGTAACCTCCCTCTTTGAGTTCATACTATGACAAAAGGGAGGAGTGGTCATATTCTTTGCATTTCATTGATTTTTATCCAAAATTCTATCAAAGATCATCAAGCATCATTTTGCTCATTGATGGCTTTGGAATCAATTTCAACCTTCTCTCGAGGTTTTTCAATGACAAAGGAGGAAGAAAGGGACAAACAGAGCTTGAGAACACTCTGTCTGCACTGGTTCACCTCAGAACACAAAAACAGAGTTTTTCACCAAATTGATGCACGACCTGCCATCTGTAGATCCGACCGGCCATCAGTGATGCACGGTTGGCCCTTAGTGTGTGGCCAGTAGTGTAGTTTTGCAGAAAATTGAGGCAGTGGCTGAAGGTGAAACAGAGGTGGCTTGGGCAGGCAGAGTAGCTCTCAAGCGCTGTGCATGCAACCTTCATCCATCTTCACTTACACATTTTGTCAAATGTAATTGATTGTTTCATTAGTGTTATAACTATCATAATTGTAAATTAATATTGTTGTAATTGATTAGTTGTAGCTAGTTAATTTTGTAAGGTGTTGTATTTAATTAGTTAGTTCAACTAGTTATTCAATTTCATTTTGTGATTAGTTAGTTAACTAGACTAGTTCCATTTGTTGTAGTAATAAGTTAAGTAGTTTAGCTATTTATTTCATTTGTTTTGTAATAATTAGCTTAGCTTAGATAGTTAGCTAGTTATCCATTCAGACTCTCCTTTGTGAGAGCGCAATGTCATAATGTGTATGTCTTCCAACCCCACATCGTTCTCCCTTTTATTTACTAGCTTATGATGGTTAGTTTAGGGACTTCACGTTTCGTTTAGCATTCTTCATGTTTGCATCCATTTTTATTGCATGTACCGAAGTTCGGTTCATCATTCTAAATGCATTGTTAGTTTA
Organism: Camellia sinensis; assembly: GCF_055761805.1. Classification (NCBI taxonomy): domain Eukaryota; kingdom Viridiplantae; phylum Streptophyta; class Magnoliopsida; order Ericales; family Theaceae; genus Camellia; species Camellia sinensis. The sequence goes on along the minus strand of NC_138961.1, from coordinate 67,751,310 downwards.
ATACATTCTTTGAATATGTGCTTCGACCACATGCTATGTCATTATTTCATATGCCGCATTAGTAGCTGAGCCTAGTAATTCTATATCGCATGTGTTGTATTAGTCATAATTGCATAGTTAGGATCACGTATTTTTCTAACTTATTTTTTCTTTTGGCTTGGAGTACTAGGTAAGCTTTTATTTTCTTTATTATAATTGCATGCGTGTGAATGTTGCCGTGAGGCTAATTGCTTAAATGATATAACTACTTGAACACCTATGGATGGAGGCTTATTGCTTGAATTGGAATAATTCGAGTAAATGTTTATATATGATAAATTTTTCAAGTGGTACATCTTGTGAAACAATTTTCAAAAAGAACATGACTCGAGATGTTCTAATTCTTGTGATTTAATCTATACTTGTGTGTACGCATCACATAGTAAATGCTAGCCTAAATAAACCAGAACAAGAACGTATAATGTTGATAAAAATCATGTCATGATTAGTAGAGGCCGATCTTTGATCAGGCGAGCGGGGGTGCTCAAATGCATTCATGACCTTCCGCTCTCATACCTAAGTTCCTAAGCCGAGACAATCTTGGCGATGATGGACATGTGGCCTTTGGCACGAGTCATAGGTTTCCTAAATTTTTCAAAAATATTTATGTGGCGACTCTGTATCTGGCAAAGCAGTCCATTTTTGGCAATTTGATTCAAAATCGATTTTCCAAAGGATTTTCCAGATTGGGACTCTTTGGTGATTATCTATTTCGCATTGCACTTGTGAAATCAAATTCAGAACCACAAGAGTCTGAACTGTAGGGCTTATTTCAAATTTCCAAAAGGGGAGGGCGAAAAATGTCAAGCTACACATCGCCGCCGGCCACCACCTGTCGCCGTCGTGCTTCTCTCACTATCATGTTGCCGATCTCCTTCCTCTTTCTCCCTTCTTCTCTCCCTCTTCTTCATCTTCTCTCTCTAAACCCACTTTAAAAATTAAAACACGCTGGCTCGCCTCTCTCGACCTCACTTCGTTACCTCTTTTACACCGACGACCATCATCTACCATCAACGATAGTGGTGAATGACCAAAGACGACCACAATTGGGTGTAGAAAGAAATTTATGAGGCTGTATTTTGAAGCTCATTGGTGATGAATTAAGGAGTCTCTCTCTCTCTCTCAAAAAAAATCATCAACGAAAAAGAAAAAGAAATCTATCTCCAAAATTCAAAGGTTTCACTCACTTCTTTGTAGAATATGTATATAATAACTATTTCTGATTCCAAATTCTCACACTCCGTTTCTTTTTCCACTTCATTTCCCCCATATTCCTTTGTTTTTAGAGTTTTCCAATTGTGCATTTGTTTTGCAAATAATCCATAACCTAGGGTTTCATAAAGTTCTCCATCAATTCAATTCAACCACATACTTTGAAATCTGAATATCTGGGTCAGATTGTTGTTTATCTGTTGTAACACCTTGTCCCATATCGGAAGTTTGTGTGGGTGATCTTAGGCATTACCTTGCTACTGAGTAACTTAGACTTAAGCTTTTGGGTATTGTTGGTCGACCCACATGTTACTTGGGCTAGCAAGTAGTGGACGTTAGAAATGGTATCAGAGCCAACCCATGCACACAACCATGTGGACCACGAGATTGTCATGGTATTCTGATTGATTATAGACTCTCACAAGGACATGAGGATTTATAAGTGGGGGAGTTTGAAACACCCTGTCCCACATCAGAAGTTTGCATGGTGATCTTGGGCATATAAAGCACCACTACCTTGCTACTAAGTAACTTGGATTTAAGCTTTTGGGTATTGTTGGTTGACCCATAGGTTATTTGGGCCAGCAAGTAGTGGGGCGTTACAAATGGTATCAGAGTCGACCCATACACACAACCATGTGGGCCATTTATTCTGGGTTGGCCACGAGCTTGTCATGGTATTCTGATTGATTATAGACCCTAACAAGGATGCGAAGATTTATAAGTGGGGGAGTTTGTAACACCCTGTCCCACATCGAAAGTTTGCATAGATGATCTTGGGCATATAAAGCACCACTACCTTGCTACTAAGTAACTTGGACTTAAGCTTTTGGGTATTGTTGGTTACTTAGGCTAGGAAGTAGTGGGTGTTAGAAATAAAATTATTATACATTGGACCATTTGAGGTATTGAAGAAGGTTGGTGAGGTTGCGTACCGTGTTGCTCTACTCCTTAGGTTAGTAAGAATGCATAATGTGTTTCACGTGTCTATGCTGAGGAAATATGTGCATAGTCAGTTGCATATGATTGATTATGAGTCGCTTCAAATTAGAGAAGATTTTTCGTATGAGGAGATGCATGTTTAGATCTTGGATTCGAAAGAGAAAATGTTACGTACAAAGGCCATTAAATTAGTTAAGGTACTTTGGTGTAATCATCTAGTTGAAGAGCCGAGCTCAATAACGCGAGCTTGTAACCAAGTAGTGGGGCATTACAAATGGTATTAGAGCCAACCCATGCACACAACCATGTGGGCCACGAGCTTGTCGTGGTATTCTGATTGATTATAGACCCTCGCGAGGATGCGAGGATTTATAAGTGGGGGAGTTTGTAACACCTTGTCCCACATCGGAAGTTTGCATGGTGATCTTGGGCATATAAAGCACTACTACCTTGCAACTAAGTAACTTTGACTTAAGCTTTTGGGTATTGTTGGTCAACCCACAGGTTACTTAGGCCAGCAAGTAGTGGGGCATTACGTCTGCTACCAAAGAGGTAGTTGTGGAAATAAAGAGGTTTTGAGTGGAAGAGTGAGGACAAAAACTTAGATTCAATCATAAATTTGATTAAGAATATTTTCAATCCTCAATTAATTTTTTATTTTTTTTTTTGTGTATGTGTGTGTGTGTGTGTGTGTGTGTGTGTGTGTGTGTGTGTGTGTGTCTGTGTGTCTGTGTGTGTGCATGTGTTTGTTGAAGGTTGCTAGAAATTTTTCTGTGAAAAACCACAATTTTCTCTGGTTTGGTTAAAACACGGAGAAAATTATGAGCAAACTAAAGAAAATTGGTCAAAACACAAAGAAAATTTTGAGCAAATCACAGAGAATTTTGTGAGTAAAATTAGAGAAAATTCAAGCTTTTTGGATTTTATAAGGCTTTCAAGCTTTTTGTGAGTAACATTTACGATATGATCATTATTAGGAAGCAAGCCATGAACTTCATACCATTGTTGGTGAAATTTACTAGTCTGGTTAAGTGTTGTGTTGTGATATCCATTGTTTTGGTGTTTGAATGTTTTACAGTCTAGAGAAAATTGGTCAAAATGAAAATAGTGTTTGTTCAATTTTCTTTGAGTTGTTGTTGTCTAAATGTCTTATAGTCTAGAGAAAATTGGTCAAAATGAAAATGGTGGTTGTTCAATTTTCTCTGGTTTGATAAAAAAACACAGAGAAAATGAAGAGCAAACCAGAGAAAATTGGTCAAAAACACAGAAAAATTCTTTGGGAAGTCCAGAGAAATTCTCTAGGTAGAATTTTCTTTGGATCGATATTGAGAGACCTTAGACATTATGAAAATATTGGATGTCCTTTATGCTATAAAATGTTAACATTAGGGACCTTAAAAAAATCCCCAAAAATCAATTAATTCCATTTAATAATCAGAAATTGTATCACTTAAAAATTTAAGTGGCTCTTAAAATGTAAATTAAAAATTAATAAAATTTTAAGTAGCAAGAATTACTTAATTCTAACTAAGTCTTTGTTTAGCATTGGCTTTTTTAGCTGATTTTTTATGTTGGGACTTTTTTAGCCTCGTTTGATTTGGCTTTTTTGATTTTTTTGACTTTTGTGAGAGAAAAAATGTAATGATTATGGTTTGAATGTGACATTTTGTCTTATTGGCTTATGTAGCCAATTTTGTCTTTTTGTGCTTTTTTAATCAAAAATCTAAAACCAAACTAAGGTTAAATTTATAAATATTTATACACAAGTATTAACATACACTATTATAATCTCACAACTTAAAAAAAAAAAGAAAAAAAAAAGAAGATAAATAGGACAAATTACAAAATAAAAGTAGCATGGTGTCATCTTGCAAATTCATTGAAGGACTAATAAGACAAAAAAGTGAAGGGCAGACAAAGGCCTCTTTTGAGAAGGCAAAAAAAAAAAATCAATTTATTGATTTATTGACTTATTTAAATCATATCACCACTCTCTCTCTCTCTCTCTCTCTATATATATATATATATATATTTGCACATTTTGTAAAAAAAAGCCAATAAACTAAAAACAAAATCACTTTCTAAAATAGGAAAATAGAAAATGGCCGAAGAACAATGCATACTAAATATGAAGTGGCTCTTATTAGTATCTATACTATATATATATATATATAAGTAAATGTAGTGTGTTTTTAAAACTTTCCGAAATTTCAATACTAATTTTTCAAGGAAAGTTAACATTCTCTTTCCTATGTAGCAGTTTTTGAAATCTCCTTAACTCATTTTCCTAATTTTTAATTTTTTAATATAATAAAAAGCTAAATAAAGATTAAAATAACGAAATTTAGATAAATATATGATTTGTTAATCTATATCTATTAAAAACATTTGTATCTAAACCTTTGTTTTGATTTATTCCAATTTTTCCTCTCCCTCTATCTCATATATTAAAAATTAAAAAATTTGAAATAATGAAACTTAAATAAGATATGATTTTAATTATTTTTCAATCTTTATTTTGATTTCTGTTACTTCTGTTACTTGCCAAACATAACATACCGAACGGGACACAAACAGTTGTGCTATGTGGACTAAAAAGTTTTCCCCAAAAATATATCCATAATTACAGAAAGAAATAATAAATCAGTATTAATTTTGAAAAATATTTATAAATTTATAATAAATCTTTCTATAATTTTAGAATAGTACCATTAATTTTAAATTTTCTTAATAATAGAGCAAAAAAATAAAAATAAAAGACAGTTTTGTGGTCCACCTCATTGCCTTGTAAGTTTGGTAGAGAGAGAGAGAGAGAGAGAGAGAGAGAAAGACTGAATAAAGTGTGTTATATTCAGTATGTCAAAGAGAAGAAAGTTCAATCTCTTTTGTAGAGAGGTGTGTTGTACACAGGATGCTGCACCACCGAAAGCAGAATAATAAAGAAATAATAAACAAATAAACATTATACTTTTCTTTACATAATGAATGACAGGTATATTATATTTACACTAACACCCCCCCTCGGCAAACTCAAGGAGGGTAAGCATCAACCAGCTTGAGTTTGGAAACGAGATCACTAAAGTGACCAGGAGGATGAGCTTTGGTGAAAATATCAGCAGGTTAATCGATAGAAACAATAGGGTGAAGCAGAACAGTGCCACGGGTAACATGCTAGCGAATGAAATGACAATCAATCTCAATATGCTTGGTGCAATTATGAAAAACATCATTGTGAGCAATCTGAATGGCACTCTGATTGTCATAATAGAGAGAGGTAGCGCCAGAAGAAGAAACACCCATATCAGCAAGGAGCTGGTGAAGCCAGAGAAGTTCCTGAGTAGTATCAGCAAGAGCTCAGTATTCAGCTTCGGTACTAGAGGGGGCAGTGAGGGATTGTTTCTTGCTGCGCCAAGTAAGAAGAGAATCCCCTAAGAAGAAACATAAACCCATGGTGGACCGTCGATCCGTAGGATCCCCAGCCCAATCAGCATCAGAAAAGGCACATAGTTCAAGAGAGGAGAAAGGAGAGTAGTGAAGGCCATGGAACAGAGTGCCTTTGAGGTAGCGAAGGATAAGGAAGAAAGCAGTATAATTGGGAGTGCGAGGAGCTGACATGTACTAACTAACAATGTGAACAACATAGGCAATATCAGGACGAGTCACAGTGAGATAGACAAGACTACTAACAAGCTGGCGATAAAGAGTAGCATCTGAAAGAAGATCCCTATCGAGAGGAGTGAGATGAATTTGAGGATCAACTGGAGCAGAGGTAGTTTTGCAATCGGTAAGACCAGCATGGGCTAGAAGATCGGATGCATATTTGGCTTGGGACAAATAGGAACCAGTAGAATCATAGAAGACTTCAAGGCCTAAGAAGTAGTTAAGAGTACCAAGGTCCGTCATCTCAAACTGACGGTGGAGAAAATGTTTGAGGTGAAGAATACCAGCTGCATCATTACCAGTGATAGTCATATCATCCACATAAAGAAGGAGAAGAGTGGTACCATGTGGAGTAGCCCGTATAAATAAAGTAGAGTCATAGGAGCTAGAGGTGAACCCAAAGTCATGAATGGTAGAACTGAACTTAGCAAACCAAGCGTGAGGTGCCTGCTTGAGACCATAGAGGGCACGCTGTAGTTTGCAAACCTTAGGAGTAGGATAAGTAGACCCAAGTGGAGGTTGTGTGTATACTTCCTCAAGAAGATTATCATTAAGGAAGGCATTCTTGGTATCCATCTGAAAGAGCTCCCAGTGCCGAGCAGCAACAACAACAAGCAAACTGCGAATAGAGGTCAGTTGACCAACATGGGAGAAGGTCTCTTCATAATCAATGCCATATTCCTGGTTGAAACCCTTGGCAACAAGACGAGCTTTGTAGCACTCAATAGAGCCATCAGAATGAGTCTTGATTTTGTAGACCCATTTGCAGCCAATTGCAATCTTGCCAGGAGGAAAATCAACAACATCCCAAGTATGAGTTTTGTCCAAAGCCTGAAGTTCATCAGTCATAGCTTGCTGCCAAAGAGGATTAGTACAAGCCTCACGATACGAGGTAGGTTCATAAGTAGAGAAGGCAGCAGACCCAACAATATAATCACGAAGATGAATAGGTGGTTGAGTTACACGGTGCAGCTAGCCCGTGGGAGGATTGGTATGAGGAAGAGCTGGCGAGGAAGCAGGAGACAGACCAGAAGAGGCAATGAGAGGCGGACCATCAGGGAGAACAGTCTGGCCGGGATCAGGGATCAACAAGGGCGTCTCGATGAAGGAGGAGCCTATATCATAGTTAGTAGAGAAGAGATCTAGGGAAGGACTAGTAAAGATGACCGGAGTGGAGAGTGCAGGTAAGTGAAAGAAGGAGAGAGAGGAAAACATTTTGTGCTCCTAGAAAACTACATGGCGGGAGATACAAAGACGCTCAGAGAGAGGATCCCAACAGCAAAAGCCTTTATGTTCAATCCCATATCCAAAATAGCAGTATAGAGGAGAACGAGGTTCAAGCTTGGTGTGTTCATGAGATTGAAGCAGAACGAAGTAGGCAGAGCCAAAAACCCGAAGATTGGTGCATGGAGGGGGAGTGCCATGTAGATGTTCAAAAGGAGTTTGATTATGGATGACAGGAGGAGGAACACAATTGATAGTGTACACAGCAGTAAGGGCAGCTTCCCTCGAAAAGTTTTCAGGACAGGAAGACGAGAGAAGGAGAGTGCGAGTAGTGTCAAGAATATGCCTATGTTTCCGTTCAGCACGCCCATTTTGTTGGGACATGCCAGCACAGGAACGATGAGGCTGAGTACCATGACTCTGAAGAAAGGAAAGGAAATCGGTATCCTGATATTCCATAGCATTGTTAGAGCGAAAAATTTTAATGGTTTTGGAAAATTGGGTGTGAACCATTTTGGCAAAGCTATAATAAAGATGTTTAAGTTCAGACCGAGTTTTCATGAGAAAAAGCCAAGTAAATCATGAATAATCATCAATAAAAACAACAAAATAACGAGATCCCCTCATGGTAGTAGTAGGGGATGGGCCCCAAATATCCGAATGTATGAGATCAAAAGGAGCACGGGAAACAGAAGTACTTTTATTGAATAATAAAGCAGGTTGTTTTGTAAGTTGACAGGGTATACAATCAAAAGTATCTTGAAGTACATGACCCAATTGACCACTAGAAACGAAAGACTTTAAACGACTAATAGAAAGATGTCCTAAGCGACAATGCCAAAGATGAAAAGGAGATAAGAAGGAAGCAGATGCAGGAGCAGTGATCTGTGGGGAGTTTGGAGCATGAAGTTGAATGAGTTCATAGAGACGTCCATGCTTACGGTCGATCCTAATAGTATGTCCCGTCTGAGGGTCCTGCACCAAACAACCATTAGCAGAAAATGTGACATTTAGACCAAGCTCACATAATTGACTAATAGAGATAAGGTTTAAGGTTAGAGCAGGGATATGATAAACTTGAGGTAAAGATAACTGAGATGTGGAAATAGTCCCAACATGACTGACAGATATGAGAGAACCATCATCAGTATGGAGGGAAGATGAGTAGTGGGAGAGATTGAGGAGAATATAATAGAGCTGGAAGTCATATGATTACAACAGGTAGAGTCAAAATACCTAGAAGAGTTACCTGGAGTCACAGATAAAGCAGTAGGAGGAGGTGTACCAAAGGTGGAGAGAAGTTATTTGAACATGGTCTCAACATCAGTTTAAGAAAAAATAGGGGTAGATGGAGCAGGAGACTCAGAGAATTCCTCAAAGGCAGTAGCAGGAGTACGATTTAAACTGGCAATGAGAGATCCCCTTAGAAGAGCCACCGCGAGAGGAGTGACTAATGGAGGATGACCGGGATGGATTGCGAAAACAATCTTATTGTAGATGACCATGACCAAGTTTGTTGCAATAACGGCATGATCGAATAGAGCAATGAACCAAAAGATGAGTGGAAGAAAGGCCCCGATTCTGACAATAGATGCAAGCAGTGGACCATTGGGTCGGTGAGGGCCGTGATTGAGGAGTGGCAAGAACAGAGTCCACGTAATGAGTCTGGAGAGTGCTAAGATGGGTCTCCTCAGATAACAGCTTAGAAATAACCTGTTCAAGAGTGGGCAATGGAAGGTGATGAAGAAGAGAGGTATGTACGGGCTCAAAAGAGGGAGTGAGAGCCATGAGAAAGTGGACCAACTACTGCTGATTACGATAGGTAGTGAATAAGGCAGCATCCTCTTAGTGAGGCCATGTCAGTTCTGAGAGAGCAAGCTGGTCCCAAACAGAATACATTTGAGACATAAAGTCATTAATAGACTGATTGGATTCTTGACGCATGCAGTGAAGTTGACTCTAAAGTTGATACTGATAGGCAAGACCGATAGTCTGGTATCGATCTCTCAAAAAAACCCAAATGTCTTTAGCAGGATTGAAAATAGAGTCAAGTTGAAAACGGCCAAACTGAAGACTAATAGAGGGAATAGAAGTATTCCGAAGCCAAGTAATGATCTGGTAGTTTTTACTATCCCAATCTTCGAGTCGGTTTGTATATGTGGCAGTGGATTCAGTGGCCACTTTGACCGGTTTGGTCACATTCCCGGTGATAATACGCCAAAATTTCCGTCCTTTAAGGAAGGAAGACATGGCTTGGGTCCATAGTACATAATTGGAACCATTAAGAAGAACATAATTGGATGGAAGGCATCATGGCGATCCATATTAAAAGTAGAATAGGACTAAATATATAGGAGCAAGCCTGTAGGAGCAAAATTTGGTAAAACAGAGCATAACAGTGAGTCCGAAAGGTTGAAATTAGCTAGGAAAAGGGACTGCTGTGCAGAGATGATGTCAGCAGAAGGAAAATGATGTTAGCGACGCACAATAACAAACTCAAGGCGGCGCACAATAGCAAGAAGGGCACGCGGCGCACCATAGCAGAACAGTGCACGTGGGGCGCACGGAAGCAGAATGGCACACGCTGGTGCAAATTAGTATAACGGCGCACGCGGGGTGCACGGAAGCAGATCGGTGCACGTAAGGCACACGGAAGCAAACGCGGTGCACGCAAGCGCAGGGCTGACGTCAGATGCTAACGTGAGCAAGCAACGGAGGGGCGCATGAGGGCGCGTGTGAGAGTGGTGACGGGAGCTGGGATGCGCCGAACACAAAGGCGGCGAGTGACGGTGAGTCTGGTGATGGGGGGTGCCGTTGGAATCGCGAGGTAATTTCGAGCAGGATGGTGTAGTGCCACTGTGTACGGGACTAAACACGAAAAACAAAAAATGCCAGGAGTGGAGAACTGGGCTCTGATACCATGTAAGTTTGGTAGAGAGAGAGAGAGAGACTGAATGAAGTGTGTTATATTTAGTATATCAAAGAGAAGAAAGTTCACTCTCTTTTATAGAGAGGCGTGTTGTACATAGGATGCTGCACCACCGAAAGCAGAATAATAAAGAAATAATAAACAAATAAACATTATACTTTTCTTTACATAATGAATGACAGCTATATTATATTTACACTAGCAGCCTACATTTTGTTCATATCTTTTACAAATTTAAGTGAACAACACTCCCCACACTCATAATTTTTATTTAGCTTTTTTATTTAGAAAAATTAATCAATGGTTTAAATTCATCTGCTGCAATACTGTTGAACATTTTTGTATCTTTAAACACTTAATAATAATATTCCAAATAACAAAAGGAAAGAATTTTGTGCACCTTCACTGGAACATTCGACATTAAATTGTCTGCTTGGTGCAAAAAATTAACAAAAATATTAGAGATTCTAAAAATTTTACTAAAAATTCTATCAAATGTCTTACATGGGTCTAGGATTCACATGGGACTGACATTGTATAGGTTCTATACCCGTGTGAGACAATAAAAACTTTGATAAAATTTTTAGAATTTCTAACATCACTCAAAAATTCATCTACTGCAATACTGTTGAGCATTTTTGTATCTTTAAACACTCGATAATAATATTCCAAATAACAAAAGGAAAGAATTTTGGGCACCTTCCCTAGAACATTCGACATTAAATTGTCTGTTTGGTGCAAAAAATTAACAAAAATATTGGAGATTCTAAAAATTTTACTAAAAATTCAATCAAATGTCTTACATGGGTCTAGGATTCTCATGAGAGTTACATTGTATAGGACCTACACCGATGCAAGACAATAAAAACTTTGATAAAATTTTAAAATTTTTTAACATTACTCAAAATTTAAATAGAGAAAAACAAAGGAGTACTTACATGTAGGTCCTAATAAGTGTACTTATTGCCTAATAGGTCCTATAGGAAAAACTTGTCATAAAAAAGGTCACTAACTATAAGTTTTATCGACAATTTATAAAAATCTTGATCAAAAAAAGTCACTAATTGTCAATTTTTAGCGACATATATAAAAATTTATCACAAAAAAATTATTTTTAGCGATAATTTTATCATGACTTATTTTTAATAGGACTTGATAAGAATTAAATCTAACTATTAGGATCTGTTGATAATTTTCCAAAAACAAATGAGAAAGTTAGTGGGGGAAAGTGCTTCAATGAAGATGGACCAAGTCGTGGACCTCACGAAACCTTCCTAAACTTGGCCCCAAGAAAATGGAATTTATTAATTTGATTGCTTTCACACTAGTACTCTTTTATCAAGATAGATGCTGATAATAATGTATTTTCCGCTCTGACAACTCTGCATTTTCAATTATCAAACTGCCCCTTCTTTCGGAAAAAAATGACGCACACTTCTAATTTATTTGGTTGCTCTTAACGTATATTATTACACTAGTTAACAAAATTTCTTTATTTATTTTTTTAATCGCAAGTAAGGATTGAGAAATTTGAGCTTAAAATGAGCAATAATATAATATAGGGGCACTTTTTTATAAATCTCTTTTTACCTACTTATGTTCTATTTAGTTCACTTTATTTTCTTATGTTTCAATAAGTTCTATGGGTGATATACTTACCAAAATACCCTTAATAATATTTTCATTTACAGTGTGAATGTTCCGTGATGTGAATATTCACACCATCAATGTAAATGCTCACATTGTCAATTTGAATATTCACAGTATCAATACGAATGTTAACATGTCAATGTGAACATTCACACGTTAATGTGAACATTCACATTGTAAAATATGAATGTTCACATCACCAAATTACTAACCGTTCAAAAAATATTTGTAAGGGTAGAAATGTCCATAAAATACCTTAAATATGAGAATTAGGATTTGGTAGATCAAATGTCCAAATAACATGACTTATTAGAATATAAGAATATTTTATGGACTAATTGAGATACAAACATTTGAAAAATGATTTTCTAATAAATTTCTCTATAATATACTCATAAGAAAATACTTAAAAAATTATACATAATTTAAAATGTGTAAATCAGATTTATTCTAATTGTGACATTATATTTCCATCTCACCATCCACTCACTTTCTTTGCAATTTTCATGATAAAAATTATGAGTTCTAGACTTTTCTGAAAGATGATAAGGGACTGAGTTGGATTTGAACTCCCAAGTAATCTTTTAAAAAAAAATTTAAAAAGGAATATCTAAACATGATAATTAATTTACAAATTTTTAAAAAAAAAGGAATATCTAAAAAATCAATTGATTTGTGGTTTGAGTTTCATATTTTGCTAATTGATTGTTGACCTCAGATAAATGACAATATATTATTTTCTTTTATTTATGTTAATAACTAACATATTATCCGTACTATGCATGAGATAGAATAATATATTATTTAATAAAAATATGATAATTATATTTAATTTTTTTATATTATGTAAAATAAAAGTTAAATGGAAGCTACCCAATCGGGATTTTCATAGTTGTTTAAAATTAAGAAAATCAAAAAAATTAGTATGAGATATTGATCATAAGGTTTCTCACTAAAAATCTCATTTTGCTTATAAAAATGAGAGTATAAGATTCATTTTATGTAAGTGAAACAATTCATTTTTTCCTTCTTTTTTCGATGTGGGATTATAAAATAAAAGTTAAATGAAAGTTAGTCAATGGGGATTTTCATAATTTTTTAAAAGTTAACAATTATTTAGGCGGGAAATTTATTTTGTATCAAGCAATTTTAGTCGTTTAATCTTTAATTAAGTGAATTTTTAATTTATTTCGAATCAAACAAATTTAGCCAATATATTTTGATGAAACCGCTAAAATCGCAGTTAAACCGACAAAACAGTCAAACCGAAAATGGTTCACCCTATCAGCTAGGTCAAAAAACCAACCAACTTGTACAAGAATTAACTAATTAAAACTTTTAAATTTTATTTTAATTTTAAAATTTAAACTGTCTTAAATTGAAACATACATAACACTACAATATTAAATGAGAGCATATGATTTATATAGTGAAACAACTCATTTTTTCCTCATTTTCCTGATGTGGGAATTTAAAGTAAAAGTTAATAATTGTTTGGATGGAAAGTTCATTTCTAATCAAGCAATCTCAATCGTTCAATTTTTAATAAGGTCAATCTTAATTTGTTTCAAATCAAACAAATCTAAACAATATATTTTAATAAAACAGCTAAAACCGTGGTTAAAGCAATGAATCAGTCAAACCGAAAACGATTTAGCCTAATCGGCTAAGTTAAAAGACCAACTAATTTACAACAAAATTAATTAATTAAAACCTTTAAATTTTATTTTAAAATTTAAACCATCTTAAACTGAAAACATGCACAATACTATAATATTAAAGGGTAAATTACACTTTGCACCCCTGCACTTTACACAAAACCCCACTTTAGTCCCTACACAACAAATTGTGATACTTAACCCCCAACACTTTTGATCAAGTGTCACATTGGCCCTTTTGTTAACAGTGAGGCTAACAGAAATTACCCTTTAGGGGGTTAAGTGTCACAATTTTGATGTGTAAGGACTAAAGTGGGATTTTGTATAAAATGCAGGGATGCATAGTGTAATTTACCCTCACATGTTCTCTCTCTCTCTCTCTCTCTCTCTCTCTCTCTCTCTCTCCTCCCAATAAAAAATTTAAAAAACTATTTTAATCTTTTTCATTTTATTTTCATAATATATATAATTTTTAATATAAAAATTTAATTTTATAAAATTAAAATATCATTGAAAATATACCTTTAAAATGAGACTAGTATTAAATATATTTAATAAAAAAATAAAATAAATAAAAAGACTTTTGTATTTGATTTGCACCTATGCACAGATTGGATTTGTGTGTTTTTTATTTCTTTTAAAAAAAATTATTTATCAGATCATCACATCATCTCACATTTTTTACACGTTTTTTTCAAAAAAAAAATAAAAAAAAAACTAGCTTTTAACCATCTTCCCAAAACTCCTCTGCATATGATTTGCACCTATGCACAGATTGGATTTGTGTGTGTGTGTGTGTGTTTTCCTTTTAAAAAAATTATATTCATATGATTTTTTTTTTTAATGAAGATTGTTTTTGAGAATTTTAAAAATATATTATTTTTGTGTGTTTATTTTATCAAATTAATTTTCATATTTAAAAAATATTAATTTCAAAACAAAACTAAACACAACAATTACTTTTTATTTATTTTAATTTTTTATTAAATATATTTAATATTAATCTCATTTTAAAGGTATATTTTCAATGATATTTTAATTTTATAAAATTAAATTTTTTTATTAAAAATTATATATATTATGAAAATAAAATGAAAAAGATTAAAATAGTTTTATTTTTTTTTTATTAGGGGAGAGAGAAAGAGAGAGAGAACATGTGAGGGTAAATTACACTATGCACCCCTGCACTTTACATAAAATCCCACTTTAGTCCCTACGCATCGAAATTGTGACACTTAGCCCCCTAAAGGGTAATTTCTGTTAGCCTCACTGTTAATCCCTACACATCCCACTATTTTAAAATTGTGACACAAAATCCCACTTTAGTCCCTACAAAAAATAAGTGGGATTTTGTGTAAAGTGTAGGGGTACAAAGTGTAATTTACCCAATATATAATTACCGATGTCCGATCATCCTATTTTTTGCATGAATATTCTATACAATGAATTCTAGAAAGTGAATAGTTTGGATTATCAAAACAGGTCCTATGGTGTGCACCACAAATCTCTTAAGTTCTCTCATATTGAGATCCCAATATGAAAAAAATCCAACTCAAGAAATATTTATAATTTACTTTTTCAATAAATAATAATAATTCATGGTATAAAAATACAATCATTATATTATTATTATTAATTTTCTAAAGGACTGGGAAGGAATTTGCACATGGGCTATCGTTGTGCTTAGCACACTTTCTTTGTCTAATACTGTTATCATTTATTTATTTATTTATTTTGTAATTCCTACCTCATTACTGATCAATAAGTTTTGAGCCACACAACAAATTATGAAATTAATCACAATATATATATATATATATAAACGTGGCAATATATATTGGATGATGATTGGCCCTTTATTAAAAGAAATTTTACTCAAAATACTCCATCTATATTTTTTATGATGAACTCTTGAGTCGATTGTGTTCCTAAACTCATTGCATTAACAGTGCGACCCAAAAAAAAAGTTTCAGTTTTTTTTTTTTTTTTTTTTTCATTAAATGAGTTTTTAAGGCCAATGGCCACTCTAAGAATTTAAATTAGTGGTGTCAATTAAAAGGTAAACATATCACTAGTGGCCTTGGTAATTCCCAAAGCAAAGAATATAAATTAAATTTTACATATAAAATATTTTAAAGAAAAAATTTAGGTTCGAAGTCCAATTTGAAAAAAACTAAAAATTAGCTTTTAAAATTATGAAGTTTTATATTAAGGTGCTCAAGTCATAGGTCCAAATTTAAATTTCATTCTTCCAAAGGTTCACTTGCGAAACTATTCTGTCAATAAGGACATGATTAAGTCCATAAGGACACAAACCCACTTCTTTCTTTCTCTCTCTATCCGTCCCTATGATGATAACGCCCAAGCTCTGCTTTTCCTCCGCATATTTGGTTTCTGAATTCATCACCACCATCATCATCATCTGCAATACGACCACCATCATCGTCTTCTTCTTATTCTCTGACCTTCTCACCACAACCTCCGTCACTACACAAAACCAGGGAGAACAGGTCTGGTTTATGGGTTCATCACCACCACCATCATCATCTTCAACACCACCACCTCTACTATCATCTTCTACTCCTTCTATGACCTCCTCAATACAACCTTTATCGTCGCATAAAACCAGAGAGAGTAGATCTGGTTTTTGGGTTCATCACTACCATCATCATCTTTTTTTCCTTCTCTGACCTCCTCACCACCACCTTCGTTGCCGCACAAAACAAGAGAGAGTTTGACTCTACCATGAAAGTGGCAGTACTTGAGATCACTAACTATGACAGGATTTTCAGTAGATTGCCATTCATGAACTTGTCGTTTCATAAGCTTCAAAGTGCTAATTTGATAAAGCAAGAGGGTCGTCTCGTATTTGTGCTTCCTAACTTTCTCTAAAACCTTTAATTTCTATGAATAGATAGTGGGTTTGTAGAGAGAGAGAGAGAGAGAGAGAGAGAGAGAGAGAGAGAGAGAGAGATAGGTTTTGAACAGATAAAAAAAATTGACAGATAAGACCTCTATATATAGCTATGTGTATGTATGCGAATTTCAATATATAGAAATAAAAATTGAACAAATATAGAAAAAACAAGCTTGATGAATTTCAACAAATAGGAAAAAATAGAGTAAGTAAATTTCAACAAATAGGAAAAAAATAGACTAAGTAAATTTCAATAGATAGATTCAAATTTGAACCGATAAGTTCAAAAATTGAATAGATAAAAAAAGATTTGAACAAATAAGTTAAAATAAAACTTTCAATAGATAAGTAGTAAATGTGTTTTTTTTTTTTTTTTTGATCGGCAAAAAAGAAACTACATTGATGTAAGAATCAAGTACAAAGTAAAAATAAATACCATCAACAAAGAAAAGGAAAGTGCCAAAGCATCACAATGAGCTAAATCATCCCAACCAGGTTGGCACCAAAAAGCCCATCCTATTATTTTCTAGCACCCCCAAAGTTGGTAAGAAACTAACAAACTCAGCCACCAAACCAGCCAACATAACAAACAGAACAAAAATAGACCACTAGCAGACCTTAGCAGACCAACATGGCACAACTAGCTAAGCAACCAAGAAGTAAAACACCTAGATTTAGCAGCAAACACACCAACACAGCAGCAACCAAGCTCAGACCACCCTCATCCATCTCTGCTGACAACATACAAATCATAGCAACAAAAACCCTCCTCTGCTTCACCCACACAGCCCAGCAGAGATAGACCAACAAAACAGACCACTAGCAGAGCTTAGCAGACCAACATAGCATAACTAGCTGAGCAGCCAAGAAGCAAAACACCCACACTCAGCAGCAAACACACCAACACAACAGCAACCAAGCTCAGGCCACCCTCATCCATCTCTGCTGACAGCATACAGATCATAGTAGCAAAACCCCTCCTCTGCTTACTTGCAACTTCTAACTTGTTGAATATTGTAGACAAACTCATCCATTGCATGCTCTTGCCCAAATGAGTGTGCTTTCATCTAGAGGGGTACTCTAATTTTAATTAACTCACAGAGGTCATCACAAATGGGTCGTAATTCATTGAACAAGCAGTCATTCCTGCATTTCCAAAGGGACCACAAACTAGCAATCAAAACTGATCTCCATAATTGTTTCTCTCTTTTTCTATAAGTCCAACCTAACCACCAGGGCATAAGCATGTCCAAGGTACTAAGGGAGGCCCATTGCAAACCCCACCACTTGATTATGGTGGACCAAACTTTCCAAGCAAAGAGGCAAAGCAAAAGAACATGATTGAGTGATTCAACCTCTGCATGACAAAACACACACTCATTACTTACTTCAACACTTAGGATACCAATTCTATGTAGATAATCTAAGGCCTTTAACCTCCCTTTCTAGACTAACCAAGAGAGAAATTGGGCTTTAGATGGAGAAGGATTGTGCCAAATCAAGTCACGAAGTTTTAGAGCAGGACCGATAGAAGATTCACACCGGTTAACAACGCCTTTAACAGTAAAAATACTTGCAGGATCAGCTTTCCACAAAATACTATCATTAGAATCCAAACTCAAATTAGGGCCCTTACCTAGAACATCATGAAGCTTTAGTAGTTCATCTTACTCTCATGCCAATAAGGGTCTTTTGAAATTGAATGCCCAATTGTTCTGATTTCTGGCCCTAGACCACTGTATATGCAAGGATATGTCCCTTTTCCACTGATAAGTAGTATAATCTAGAAAATTAGGACTTCAAACAACTGGTTCTCATCCAATTATCAACCCAGAAACTGAGTCTTTCATCATTGCCAATCTGAGTTCAGCATTGTGCAAATAATGGTTAAACAAGCTATTGTTAGATTCATTAACAAGAATTATGTCACTCCACAATCTTGAAATATTGTTTGCCTCCACATGGAAAGGAAACCATCTTCCCCCCTCTGACTTGTACTTACTGTAGATGAGCTGTTTCCATAAGGAGTTGTCTCCCATCCCAAATCTCCACTACCACTTAGCAAGCAAGTTGTTGTTCAAAACCTTTAAGTTTTAAATCTCCAACCCACCTAGCTTTTTATCCATGGTTACATCCAGCCATTTCACCAGGTGGACTTTCTTCTTGACCTCAGAATCACCCCACAAGAAAGTTGCTTGGATCTTATCAATCTCTTTTCCAACACTTCTAGGCAACCTAAACAGAGATAAGTAATAAACAGGTAATAAGGATAGCACTGATTTGATTAATGTTACTCTGCATGCAAATGACAACAGCCTCCTCTTCCAACCTATTAGTTTCTTATTAAATTTCTCCACCATAGACTTCCATGTTGCTCTTCTTGATGGATTGGCCCCTAATGGCATTCCAAGATACTTCAAATGGAGATTCTAGCAGTTACAATTTAGTCTAGAAGAAAAGGTTTGCACAATATCATCAGGAATGCCTCCACCACATACAATACTCTTATGAAAGTTGATCCTTAACCTAGAATTAATCTCAAAGCATCTGAGTATTCTCTTCACAATTAACACTTCAGACCACTCGGCTTCACAGAAAATAATTGTGTCATCCGTAAACTGGAGATGGGAAATATTAATGCTATTGAACCCAATGGTTATCCCTTTAACCAAGCCCAACTCTTTTGCTCTTGTAAGTACTAGATTGAAACCCTCAGCCACCATATTAAATAGGAAAGGTGATAATGGGTTGCCTTGTCTTAGCCGTTTTTAAGGGCAAAATTCAGGAGTCGGTGAACCATTAACGAACACAGAAACTATAGCTGAAGAAATGCAGGTACGTATCCAATTTACCCACTGAGCACCAAACCCAAAATTGGATAGCATTTGGATAAGAAAGTTCCAATTTACTGTATCATAAGCTTTTTGGAAATCTAATTTCAATATCAAGCCCTTTCTTCTAGATTTCTTCCACCAGTCCACCACATCATTAGCTATTTGTAGTGATCCCGGTTTCGATCCTTTTTTCATGTTTTGCCACTTCGACTGGGCAGGTCGGGGATCGAGCTGCTCGGTTAGCTCGCGGGGGTCCAGGGGGCAACACCCCTTGGCGGGTCTGAGGGCAGTGCCCTGGCGAGGTCGAGGGGCAACGCCCCTGAAGCAAAAATACAAAATACATTCGAAGTTACTTGTCCGCTTGAGCGGCCGTTTATGCGCTCTAGCGGAGAATGTTTGGTTCCAAAAATTTGACTTGTCTGCAAAAGTACTGGGAAGGTGTATTCGATGGTCGAGCGGGGCTTTCCACACTCGAGCGGACTATGTTATATCAGTTCGTGAAACTGATATTTCAGATCACTTTTGTATATCTCTCTTTCTATAAACATTTTCTCTCCCTTCTCTCTCCTTTTCCCTACGCCAAATTGGATCAAAACCTTGATTTCTCAAGATCCATTAGAGTTCCACCATAGGTTCTTCATCAAAATTGGTTAACTTCTTGAGGGCTTCGTTGTGTGCAGTGAAGATCGAGGTTCGACACCGTTGACTTTGGGGGTTTCATCTCATTTCTTCTTCAAAACTTGAGGTAGGGATTTTCTTAGAGTTATATATATATATATATATATATATCTTTTTGCAAGATTTATATGATTTTCGAAATCATCTTTCGATAGCTTTGAAAATTGATTGCTGATTTAAGAAGTTAAGCGATTTTGAAAGTGGGTTTGTCTCTTCTTCTTTTAAAATGATGTTATGGGTTTTGATCTTCGTTGATTGAATAAAAGATGATTTTGGAAAGTTTTCTTTCAAAATATTGAGTTGTATAGTTTTGGTGAGAAAACCTAGAATTTGAGAATTTTTTTAAAAGAGATTGAAAATTCATGAATGATATTGTTATATTTATTTTGTGTGTCAAAATAAATGGATGTTTGGAAAATTTCTTATTTATATTTATATAAATGATGAATTTCAAGAAATATGATAATTATTGTTCATTTTGGAAATTATTTTTCAAATCGTTGAAATAGCCTTAAAATGACTAATTGTTGAGGATACTTGAGAAGAGGGAATTGTGTTATTCCTTGGATGATGAATTGGAATAAAAGTATTTATATTCAACTTGTGTTATTGGCATATCAATTTACTTGATTACATTAAATTTTGAAAGTTGATTTGAAAACTTGCATTGAGAAAAGAATGTTGAGAAACAAGTTTTCATGGAATGGTTTTGGGGTAAATACGTTGGTAAGTCTTGATAGGTGGTGTAGATGATATTGAATAAGTTGGCCTGAGAGTCTGGGGTGAAAGACCGAAAACTTGCATGGATAGGTTAAGTTTACCGCTCATGAAATGAATTGTCAAGTTTTGAAGAATTAAAATTGCATGACATCATTGAGCATGATGGTTTTCAAAGATGAAGATGTGATTTTCTTTCAAAAGGGCATAGCATGGCATGTGCATTTCATCTCTTGAGACTTGTATAAAATGTATATACTTTGTTAAGGATTTCCTACTAGGCTTTATGCTCACCCTACGCGATTTTTGTGCAGGAAAAGTTGTGGTGATGCCGCTTAACTAAAGGCGAGGAAATGTGTGTTGAGAGTATGAGACTCTCATTTTGCTGTGACTCTGTGTGTAAGCCAATGGCTGTATGTGTGTGGTTTTGAATAACCGTTTTGTGTAACCAGGCTCAAGCCTTGGAAACTTGTAAACCCTTGGGGGTATTTATTTGTTTATTTACTTGTTGTTGGATTAATGCATTGTTGCATGAAGAACTATTGTATCATGTAATGTAAGCTTGGAGATTTATATTCGATTTTTCATGAAAGAGCCATGATTGTTGTATTATCATTTGGGCTAGAAATTTGGGGCGTTACAACTTGGTATCAGAGCTACCAGGTTTGAATACTTGGAGCTCGTGCGAAGTGGTTATTTAACCACAATGGGTTCATTTAGCATGCTTAGGAAGTGTTATGCATTTTGTGACTATGTGATAACATGCTTATGTGACTAAATGGGTATGGGATTGGACTTTTAGGATGTTGTTTGCACCTATTAAATTCCTTGAGGTCTCATTAGAAGGGTACTTGATCAATACTCGTTCTACTAAGAAATCTTGATTTTTCGTGGGATGGATTTCATCGTAAAAGAATAGTCCATATGTGTTTACATGACTAAGTGCTTATGTGGAGTGAAATTGAATTGTGTATATGGTAGAGAAATATATGGAATTGTTGTAGTCGAACGAAGTCAAGTTACGAGCACATATGAGTTAATGTGCTAAATTATTTCTCTTGTGTCCTTTATTAGGATGTTAGGAAGGGGTCAAGTCCGTGGTGGTAGAGGCGGGAGGCGTGGTAGAGCTCGCCGAGGTGTGCATGAGGTACCGATCCATAGGGTTCCAACGCAAAAAGAAGGGTTTGGCCAAGCTAATATGGCCGAGTAAGCAGGCCAAACTAATGTGGCCAAGTAGGTGGGACAAGTGAGTCAAACAGTAATGGGGGCCCTAGCTCGAGAGATGGCAGGGGCTTTAAGGGAGTCTGTGAACTTGTTGAGGGTGGAGAATCAAGCTCGAGAGAACACTGCGGAGTTAAGGGCGAATTTCCTTACTAGAGAGTTCTTGCAGACCAAACCGGATGAGTTCCATGGTGGTCTTGAGCCCAAGAAAGCGGAAGAGTGGCTCGAACAAACTGTGAAGACATTTAAGATGCTTCACATCGAAGATAGTGAACTAAGAGTGACTCTAGCGAGTTACTACCTTAAGGGAGATGCGGGTCAATGGTGGAAATATGCCAAGGGTAGAGTAGAGCCGACATGGGAAGCCTTTGCGGTTGCTTTCCATGATAAGTACATACCTCCCATTGCTAGAGAGAGATTGAGGCAATAGTTCAAAGAACTCAAAGAACTCGACATGCTCGTGGCCGAGTTTGAGGCGTTCTTTTCTAGTTTGTCTAGATTTGCACCAGAGTTGGTGGCAACGAAAGAGCGCCGTTGCATTGAATTTGAAAAGAAATTGAAAACAAAAATTATGTTCAAGCTTGTCGGAAACATGATTCGGGAGTATGACCGTCTTGTGGAGACGGCGACACACGTAGAAATTTCCATACAAGCTGAGGAGGAGAGGCTTCGGAGTTCAAGGTCTAGGGGGCAAGAGTCTCAAGGAGACTATAGGCAGAACAAGAAGAGCAGGAACACCTATCCATCCTAGTCCCAACCACAGCAGTCTAGATCCACTTTTCCTTTGCCTAGTGCAAGTCCAGGAAAAAGTGCATCGAGTAGCTTTTCATGTTTCAAGTGTGGCCAACCGAGTCACAAAGCCTTCTCATGCCCATAGAAGGGAGGAGGGCAATTAATATTAGCACCACCTAACCGATCGCAAAGTTAGTCTCAATCTCAGAATAAAGGTCAAGGGTTTAATTGTTATCAGTGTGGTCAGCCGGGGCATATGAAGAGAACTTGCTCACAGTTGGGAGGCGCATCTGGCGCATCAAGGTCAAGGCAAACTCAGAGCCACCAACAAGCTCAATCAATCCAAGCTGTGAGAGTTAATCAGGGAGCCACTTCGGCTCAGTCAGTACAAGAAGCCTATGCTCCGAGAGTGGAGCAAGTTAATCAGGGGCCACAGGGGCATCTGTATGCTGTTACTGTGCCAGAGCAGTTGCCAGAATCCTCAGTTGTGAGAGGTATTTTTGTTGTGTGTAATTCTTTGGCTAATGTATTGATAGACACGGGTGCGTCTCATTCATTTATATCTACTGCATTTTCTTCTGGATTGGGGTTGGAGGTAGCACGGTTAGTGCTTCCACTCAGAGTAGAGTCACCTATTGGGGGTACAGTTGATTTAGACCGGGGTTGTCGTGATTGTGAAATAGAAGTTGCCGGGCATCGACTTCTATTTGCTTTTGTGTTGCTAGATATGTCGAGTTTTGATGTCATTTTAGGCATGGATTGGTTGTGTTCTTATTAAACTGTGATTGATTGTTATCGTTAGACAATTACGGTGTGCACTTCGGGTGGTGTTCATTTCTATTTTCGGGGGAACCGAGTTGATAGAGCCTTGTCGCCAGTTGTTGACCCTCGTAGTAGGAGCAAGCTTAGTGGCCTTCTTGCAACTCTCTTGGATAGTGAGAGTGACGGGGCTCGTGTTGAGTTACCAAGGGTAGTTTGTGAATACTCAGATGTCTTTCCAGAAGATCTTACTAGTTTACCACCTCACTGGGAGATTGAGTTCTCCATTGAATTAGTGTCTGGCACGGCATCGATTTCCATGTCACCGTATAGATTTGCACCTGCCGAATTGCATGAGTTGAAGATTCAACTCCAAGAACTTTTAGACAAGGGCTTCATTCGCCCTAGTACATCGCCTTGGGGAGCACTGACTCTCTTTACGAAGAAGAAAGATGGGTCATTGCGGTTGTGTATTGCTTACCGCAAGTTGAATAGAGTTACAGTTAAGAACAAGTATCCTCTACCCAGAATAGATGATTTGTTTGACTAACTTAGAGGGTCTCGTTGCTTCTCAAAAATAGATTTGAGGTCGGGGTACCATCAGTTGAGAGTCCGGGAGGAGGACATTCAAATGACGGCTTTTCGTACTCGTTATGGCCATTATGAATTCCTTGTAATGCCTTTTGGGTTGACCAATGCACCAGCTTCCTTTATGGATTTGATGAACAGATTTTTCGGGAATACTTGGACCGTTTTGTGGTCGTCTTTGTGGATGACATCTTGATTTATTCAACCTCTGAAGAGGAACACGAGACTCACTTGCGGGTAGTGGTGGGTTTACTTAGTGAGCACCAATTGTATGCCAAATTTGAAAAATGCAAGTTTTGGTTAACGGAGGTGATGTTTTTGGGGCATGTAGTGTCTAGAGAGGGAGTGACTGTGGACTCCTCAAAGATAGATGCTGTACGGGATTAGGAACAACCCAAGAATGTTTTTGAAAGCCAAAGTTTCTTGGGATTAGTGGGGTATTATCGACGTTTTGTAAGGGACTTCTCTAGACTAGCTGCACCTTTGACTAGGTTGACTAGAAAGGGTATCAAATTTGTGTTGAGTAAGGCTTGTGAAAAGTCATTCCAAGAGCTTAAGACTAGATTGACTACCGCACTGGTTTTGATAATTCCAGAAAGGGGTTTGAATTACACTATCAATTGTGATGCGTCTGGGGATGGACTTGGTTGTGTCTTGATGTAAGAGGGAAAAGTTATGGCCTACGGATCATGACAATTGAAAACGCACGAGAAGAATTACCCCACCTATGATTTAGAATTAGCGGCGGTGATTTTTGCCTTGAAAATTTGGAGGCATTACTTGTATGGTGAGAAATTTGAGGTTTTCTCCGATCATGAGAGTCTAAAGTATTTGTTTTCTCAAAAAGACTTAAATTTACAACAATGGAGGTGGATGGAATTTATGGAGGACTATGACTTTGAGTTACACTATTATCCGGGGAAAGCCAATGTGGTGGCCGATGCTTTGAGTCGAAAATCTGTGAGTAGTTTGGCAAGTGTGGCCATTTGGGAATGGGATATGCTAGATGTTATTGGCAAGTTTGATTTGCACTTGGGTGAGTCCGGAGAGGGAGCTACCTTCTTTACTTTGAATGCTCAACCTACCTTGGTTAGTAAGGTCATAGAGGCACAACGAGGAGACCGTGATGTGGAATCAATCCGTGTTAAGATTTCCAATGGAAAGGAAGAGAAAGGTTTGAACGTTCACTCGGATCTGAGTGTATGTTACCTAGACCGTTTGTTTGTACTAGAATCTTGTAGAGAGGAAGTACTTCGGGAGTTCCATCAATCACGCCTTGTAGTACACCTATGTAGACACCCCATTTTTGACCGACCTTAAGACTCAGATGTCACTGATTGAGCGCTTGGTGATGTTGCATAATGTGCTCGTTCAGAAGTTTCAGAGTTGCGGCCGTGAGCCCTGCCTCCGGACTTCCGAACCCTCTTCTGTGCCTTGTCTCAGTTTGCGAACCAGACTCGGTTTTCTCTGTTTCTTTTCCTGAGGGGAGGGAGAGGTCCAGTAGACCATCTCTCAATGTCCGCAGGCTACATTTCGTGGCCGTAGGCCATTTTGCCCATTCCGGAGTCCGGTTTCCGGTTTTTCGGGACCGTTGGCCATGTGCCTCGGTTCGGGAGTGCCTAACCACCTCCGTTTGTTCTGATTTTTGGCATACATCTTATTTAATCCCTTTTGAGGGACACTGGGGTCTGAGAAACCCACTTCGTGGCCGAATGCCACTTTCGGTGCTTAACAGCCCATTTTTGGGACCTCGAACTGCGCGTTTTGGCCCCCGATCATTCGTTTTGCAACGGTTTTCGTTCATTTTTGGAAGGTACCTCTGTTTTATCACTAGGGAGGTCACTGGAGGGTGGGAGGCCCGCAATTGTTACAGCAACCAGTTATACATCCTCCGACGCCCTCCGGCGCCCGTTTTTCGCACTTCCGGGCTAATGTTGAACACCTTGGGCCCATTTTCTTGAACTTTGAACCACATATTTGTGATGTACACACATGAGAGGACCCTAAAAAATGGTGGCCGGCCATTAATGCTACTTGACCCTTTTGACCCCCCTCCTTCCGGGCTAATGTTGAACCCCTTGGGCCCATTTTCTTGAACTTTGAACCACATATTTGTGATGTACACACATGGGAGGACCCTAAAAGTTGGTGGCCGGCCAGTAATTCCACTTGACCCTTTTGAACCCCTCTTTCCGGGCTAATGTTGAACCCCTTGGACCCACTTTCTTGGACTTTTAACCACAGGGTTGTGTTGTACACACATAGGAGGACACCATCAATTGGTGGGCCGGCCAGAAAATCTGATTGACCCTTTTGACCCTTAGCCGGCCGGCCACCTGCAGCAAAAGTACCAGGCCGGCCGAGCTCCTTGCACTGTTCCCTTTACAGCTGTGGGGCTTTATCCCCCAGAAAAGATCTTTATCCGGGGGATATTTTGTGGGGGAAAGTTGCTCTCCTTTTCCCCCACCTTTGCACCCCCTTTTTGGCCTTTATAACAAGCAAGCTATATCACATGTTGGGGTTAGAAAAATTCTTCTTCAAGCTTCCATACACAACTCCATCTTTATCCCTCTCATTTCCTTGAAAATCTCTAAGTCCCTAATCACCATTTCTTCTACACCACCAAGCTCTACCACCACCACCTCATTTCCAGCAACAAGGAAGGTTTCTCAAAGGCTAAAGGAGCTGCAAATTGATCCAAGAAGCAACAAAAGCTTTGATCTTCAAGGGTGAGTAACACTTCTCATCTTTGACCCTTTTTCTTGATCTATTTGTAAACCCCACATGCTTTTTGTTTCAAGCTCTGGCCCTAACTGAAAAGGGCCCTCTTTTGAGCTCATCTTCACTTTTCATTAAGGGCTCAACCCTGTTTGAGCCCTCCATGATGCACTTGCTTCATTGATCCTCTTATATGTCATAATCTTCCATGCTATTTTTGGCCCATGCGTAATCTGTTTTTGAGCATGTTGTAAACTGATATTAGGCTTATTTTGAGCCCCTATTCAACATTGAAGAAGGGCTCAACACCATTTGGGACTTTCATGTTGTACCTACCTTTATACTCATCTTTTCTTCCCCATTCTTGCATGCAATGGCAGCCTACCATGCTTTTGTTTTTGGCCATTTTACAGTTCTGAAAAAGTGATTATTTTGGTCCATTATTCATGTTTCATTTATGTCCTTTGATGGTTTGGGACCTCCATATGCCACTTCATGTTATATCTCTCTTTTATTCCCCATTCTTGCATGTTTAGTTAGCCTACCATGCTTTTGTTTTTGGCCATTTTACGGTTCTGAAAAAGTGCTTATTTTGGCCCATTCTACATGTTTTATTAAGGGTCTTTGGCTGTTTGGCGAATATTTTGCATACCTCATGTTATAGCCACTTTTGAGCCTCATTTTGCATCACATTTCCATCATGTTTGTATACTGATTTGAGGTTTTCCATATACTGTAAATATTCATATTTTTGGTCCCTCATCAATGTTGTAGAAGGAAATTTTTCAGTTTGGGTTTTTCTTATATCACTTGCTTCATTACCCCTCTCTTGGCCCCTATTCTTGCATGCCATTTTTGCCATACCTATGCTTGCTGTTTGGCCATGTTTATAACTGTGAAAGTGCCTTTCTTGGGACTGTCTAGCTTCTGTCTTTGCATTGCATGTCCATGTTGTGCATGTTTGGCATAGCTATAGGCCATTTCGGGTGCCTAAATTCGCATTTCGGGACAATTCCATGCATTTCATGTCATTTCGCCTCATTTCGGGACTGTTTTCCACCATATTTTAGTGCTGAAATTCCATTAGAATGATTGCTATCCATTCCATGTCATTACATCGCATTTTGCCATCACCTCGGTTTGCGTGCCCGTGTGCACACATTTCGAGGCACTTCGTTTTTATCCGACGGCATCCTATGTGAGTGTGGCTGAGGCTCACTCATGTTGGTATAAGCCCATATCATGTTTTCATGTCATTACATCGCATTTTGCCATCACCTCGGTTTGCGTGCCCGTGTGCACGCATTTCGAGGCACTTCATTTTTATCCGACGGCATCCTATGTGACTGTGGCTGAGGCTCACTCATGTTGGTAAAAGCCCATATCATGTTTTCATGTCATTTGCATTGCGTATGCCATTACCTCGGTTTGCGTGCCCGTGTGCACGCATTTCGAGGCACTTCATTTTTATCCGACGGCATCCTATGTGAGTGTGGCTGAGGCTCACTCATGTTGGTATAAGCCCATATCATGTTTTCATGTCATTACATCGCATTTTGCCATCACCTCGGTTTGCGTGCCCGTGTGCACGCATTTCGAGGCACTTCATTTTTATCCGACGGCATCCTATGGGAGTGTGGCTGAGGCTCACTCATGTTGGTATAAGCCCATATCATGTTTTCATGTCATTACATCGCATTTTGCCATCACCTCGGTTTGCGTGCCCGTGTGCATGCATTTTGAGGCACTTCATTTTTATCCGACGGCATCCTATGTGAGTGTGGCTGAGGCTCACTCATGTTGGTATAAGCCCATATCATGTTTCCATGTCATTACATCCCATTTTGCCATCACCTCGATTTGCGTGCCCGTGTGCACGCATTTCGAGGCACTTCGTTTTTATCCGACGACATCCTATGTGAGTGTGGCTGAGGCTCACTCATGTTGGTATAAGTCCATATCATGTTTTCATGTCATTACATCGCATTTTGCCATCACCTCGGTTTGCGTGCCCATGTGCACGCATTTCGAGGCACTTCGTTTTTATCCGACGGCATCCTATGTGAGTGTGGCTGAGGCTCACTCATGTTGGTATAAGCCCATATCATGTTTTCATGTCATTACATCGCATTTTGCCATCACCTCGGTTTGCGTGGCCGTGTGCACGCATTTCGAGGCACTTCGTTTTTATCCGACGGCATCCTATGTGAGTGTGGCTGAGGCTCACTCATGTTGGTAAAAGCCCATATCATGTTTTCATGTCATTTGCATTGCGTATGCCATCACCTCGGTTTGCGTGCCCGTGTGCACGCATTTCGAGGCACCTCTTTTTTATACGCTGGCATCCTATCTGAGTGTGGCTGAGGCTCACTCATGTTGGTATAAGTCCATATCATGTTTCCATGTCAATACATCGCATTTTGCCATCACCTCGGTTTGCGTGTCCGTGTGCGCGCATTTCGGGGCACTTCGTTTTTATTCGACGGCATCCTATGTGAGTGTGGCTGAGGCTCACTCATGTTGGTAAAAGCCCATATCATGTTTTCATGTCATTTGCATTGCGTATGTCATCGCCTCGGTTTGCGTGCCCGTGTGCACGCATTTCGAGGCACTTCATTCTCATCATTCGGCACCCTATGTGAGTGTGGCTGAGGCTCTCTCATGTTAGTATAAGTCCATGTTACCTTTTCCATGCCATTTTAGTCACTTGCATTGCATATACCGTCGCCTCGGTTTGCGTGCCCGTGTGCACGCATTTCGAGGCATCTCATTTTCACAGCGTAGTGCATACTAGGTTGTATCTTAGATTGCATTCTGTCATTTTCTCGGTTTGCATGCCCGTGTGCACGCATTTCGAGGCATCTCACTTTCATAGCATAGTATATGTTAGGATTGTATCTTAGTCGCATTTCATGCATATCATGCATATTGCATCGTGTTCGGGATAGGATTTAGCCCGGGCACGGGAAACGAGGTACATTTCGTACTCCGAGTGACGGAATGTGTCTCAATTCCTAAGTCACCGACACTCCGGATTATCCATGATGGAGTTAGGTTTTAGTTGTAGTTTCATGTGCATTCATCCTATATTGAGTTGTGCATTTCGGCTCCTCGGCCATCATGCCTCGGTATGCGTGATTGGTGGCACGAGGATCGAGACATGCATATATCTGTGCAAATACATTGCTATGCCCCTTTCCTGCTCTCTGTTGCAGGAAAACGAAGAATCAGCAACTTTTCGGGGCTTGGCACGCATTTCAAGAACAGGTGTAAATAGAGGCTAATTGGGGCATTCCGGTGGATTTCCACGCAAGACAACCCGGACATGCATCATCCATCAGAAGCAAGGCAGTCCCTGGCTTGCATGCCAGTTTTACCGCTTTCTTAGTTAATTCATTAATTAATTAGAAATTTGTACATTATTCGGACTGTAATATTTTGGACTGTAATATTCTTTTATTCGGGACTGTATTATTTATTTGGACCCTCTGAGTGAGGGCACAACTGTAATAAGTGTGCGTGAGTGTGATGTATGTCTTCCAACCCCACGTCTTTCTCCCTTTTATTTATCCGCTTATGATGGTTAGATTAGGGCATATTTAAATTAGCATACAGTATGACAGCATGTTTGCATTCATTCATCTGTATTGCATGCACCGGGCTAGACGCATCATACTAACTGCATTGTACTTTCAATTTCAAAGTTGAATACATGATAATTGTAACATTTCATATGCCATCATAGAATAGCCGAGCCTGCTATAGTTGTATTTTTCATGTGTTGCATTAGACATTTCTGTATACTTAGGATTCATGCATGATTTCTAATGAGTTGCTATTTTGGCTTGGAGTACTCGGTAAGCTTTATGCTTTAGCATCCTTGCATGCGTGTGAGTGACTGCCATGAATAGCATGCTTACCATGAGGCTATGTGCTTATCTGATATAACTGCCTGAATGCCTGTGGGTGAAGGTTGGGTTACTTAAATTGGAATAAATCATCAAATGTTCTAAAGCCTACTTGCGGGTAGCAAACCATTTTCAAAAACAAACATGAAATGTTTCGTTCCAATTCAGGCGACCCGGTCTATATTTGTATGCTGTGCGCATCACATAGTAACCTAGGCTAATAAACCGGAATAAGGACTCACAATGTTTTCAAAAATAGATATCATGGTTAGTAGAGGCCGGTCTATGACCGGGCGAGCGGGGGTGCTCACGAAGTGACCTTCCCCAGTCGTACCCAAGTTCCCGAGCCGAGGCAACTTTGGTGATGACGGACACGTGGCCTTTTGGCACCGAGTCAGGGTTTCCTAAATTTCCCAAAATAAAATATTTAGGTGGCGACTCTGTATCTGGCAAAGCAGTCCATGTTTGGCACTTCTTTAAAAAAATCAGTTTTCTCAAAACGATTTGCCGGATTTGGACTCTTTGGTTCAGACTTAGAACCGTGACTAACGAAAGTCGAGTCCGAGCTGTAGCGAGGTCCCCCGCGGGCTTGTCTACAGTTTCTGGCGACTCCGCTGGGAATTTAGAGAACTTGACTTGAACTCGTGATATCTGTTTTTGACTACACTTGTGTGTTTCTTTGCATTGCATTTGCATTGGTGCGCCTAGGACACCGTGTTTGCCATCTGCTATTCCTGAACGGTTTGCTGGAGGCTTGTCTTGTCAAGGCATGACCATAAGGCTGACCGGTTGTGGGCTCTGCCAGTATGGGAACACAAACCCCAGTTTTACCGGGGCACCCTCTTTGACCATTCGACCTAGTGCATATTCGGATCCATAGTGACCATTCCAAATTAGGACAGGTTGCTTACCCGTTTATAGGTTGTTTGAAACCGCTGCGTGCGTAATGAAACCCTAGCTCCTGACACAATAGGACAGGGAAACCCTACCCCAACATAGGGGTGTTTTGGCTCTCACTTATCTGTTATGTGCTTTAGAGTGCGTCTCTACAGGAATGCATGTATCAGTATATGAGTTTGGGTATCAGGCCTGTGGGCATCAGTTCAGTATTGTCAGTATCAGGCCTGCGGGCATCAGTTCAGTATATGAGTTTGGGCATCAGGCCTGCGGGCATCAGTTCAGTATTGTCAGCATCAGGCCTGCAGGCATCCGTTCGGTATTTTGGGTATCAGGCCTGCGGGCATCAGCTAGTATTTGAGAATCAGCTATCTGCGGATATCAGATTCTGTTTTAGGGGACAGTGATACAGGGATAATAAATTGTGTTTGAGGACAGTGTGTTATTCAGCTTATTGACTGTGTGTTATTATGCCCGGCTATGTGTTATGCATTTTATTTTAAGCTGTTATGCTGTCCGTTTATCTGTTTATTATTTCCTTTTCGCTTTATTTATCTTTTGCTAGGTCAGTTCTAGCACAATTGCTTCCAACCCAGCAGGCATTCCCCAAGCACTTTGGACACGAGGTCGTCGACTCCATCGATCTAAGGATCTAATCGACGGACAGCCAGTGTTCCATTCTCTACCCCCTATTACCAGAAGGAAGCAGAAAAAGCGCAGTGTATCTGAACAGAGAGCACCAGAACAGTGGTTTCCCCCATCAGTGGACAGTTGGATTGAGATCCCCATTGAGACAGATCTGCCAGTAGTTCAGATAAATCAAAACAGTATGACGGCACCAACAGGAGTTGAGGAAATGATGCGCCAAATGCAGGAAACCATGCGGGCCATGCAGCAGGATGCCGTTCGCCGGGATGAACTCGCTAAGCAACAAGCTGAGATTATGACCCAGCAGGCTGAGCTGATTACCAGACTGCAACAACAGAATACAGCATCTGCTTCACACCAAATTCCTCCTCCGACAGGGGCCCCATTACCTGAGCAGACACCTGCTGTTCAGAACGCTCCTCCAAACACCCAGAATACTGTGCCGACTATCCAAAACTTGCAAGTGGACACAAATCTTCCAACGGGGCCAGCTCCGCCCCCGCTTCCACCACAACTGTCCAAGGTCCATACATCCAATCACCCGGACTCTCCCTTCGAGGTCGAGGTTGATCATACAGCTCTGAAATTGAGCAAATTGGAGAAGCTCTTCAAGAAATCCCAAGGGGTCAAGGCTATGCCGGATATCGAAGATGGATATACCGAGGAGGCCGTAACACTCCCCGATAGGTTCAAAATGCCACAAATCGACCGCTTTGATGGGTCCGGCGACCCCATGGTCCATATCCGACTGTTTGCAAACATCTTACGGCCAATGGGCCTAACACGACCACAGAAGCTCTCACTATTCGGCCGAACCCTGTCGGGTGTGGCCTCCCATTGGTACGCAAAGTTACAAGATGAAGTGAAGAAAAATTGGGAAGAGATGGCTGAGGCCTTTGTCGCGCAATATTCATACAACACTCAGATCGAGATCACAACTCGTGATCTTGAAACGACAAGGCAAGAGCCCAAGGAAACTTTCTCGGACTTTGTCATCCGATGGAGGGCGAAGGCGTCAATGATGACCTTAAGGCCCACTGACAAAGATCAAATCCGGATGATTGTGCGCAATCTCCACCCGAAGTTGATGCAGAGAATGATTGTAGTCCCCTTCCCTACTTTCGCAGATTTACATGAGATGGGGGTGCAAATCGAAGACGCAATGAAACAAGGTCTGTTTGACCATGACAGAGAACAACCGAGGAGGACGTTCAACCGTAACAACAATGCGGGCCCGAGTGGCGCTGCAAATACGAGAGCCTCGGAAGTTAGTATGGTCACCACCACTCCCCCTCCCCCTCCAAGGCCCATGACTGCCACACCCTTCTTCGGCGCGTCCGGAAGCAACACACAAACCAACAGATTCCAACCGCGAGGCCAAAGAACCTTTACCCCACTATATATGCCCCTGACCAAGGTTCTGGGAATATTGATCAGGAAAAATCATTTAAAACCCCTGGAGCCAAAGCCATTACCGAATCCACTCCCCCCCTCTTATGACCCGTCAAAGTACTGCGCATATCACCAACAACACGGTCACGACACCGACCGTTGTTTCAGATTGCGTCATGAGATCCAAGATCTTATTGACAAACAGGTGATCGCGCCTCCTGATAAACGCAATGTCACAACCAACCCTCTCCCACCACATAACCAACCTCCCCCTCCCAAAAGAATTAATTTTATCCAGACTGGGGTCGCATCTTACGATCCTAGCATCTATATTACGCCCACCCACCTACCCAAGCCGGAGGTGCTCCTTCCCGATTGCACTGACTTCTTGTGCATGGTGGACATCTCAAAAACCCAACCAGAACCGATGGTGGTGACCGTCGAAGATAGGGCAGGGCAGATTTTGGGAGAGAATGAGATTGTTGAATCTGAGACTGGACAGAGTTTTGTTGGGAGAGCCTATGATCCAAGCAAGTACATCCTATCAACGAGCCGAATTGGGCTAAGTGTAGAATTGCCAGAGATAGGAGAGCTATGCATGATCCGGGGGGATGGATCTGGGCTATGGGCAGATGATCTGACAGCCGTAGAGGAGGACTATGCCAACCTATAACTTCTCGATGACCAGGAACTGGGGGATGCGTCAATCAACTGGTACGATTATGAGGGATCAGCGGAGGCCACTGGATGGCTCAAAGATCAACCAGATGCAGTGGGGGAAGCCCAACCAAAACAGAGCCCGGCAGGGGCAGAAGTATCAGTTCTGGCCGGAATGGCCGAAAGTCAAGTTGTATCGCCGGAGAGCGCCGGTGCTAAGAATTCCGCTCGAGACATGGGCATTACGGATACGGGAATTATTGAACAAACAGCTGTACTGATGCAGCTGGAACGAGAAAAGTTTGAGGAGGCTGAGAGAATTAGGAAAGCTAAAGGCCCTGAGGGGACTGAAAGTGCTGTGTGCACAAAGATAGAGAATGTTGCGAGCATGTTGACAGGGAGCACTGCAAGTGCAACTAAACCGGAGCCAGACAGGTGTCTGTTGGCTGCCGATGGAATGTGGTGGGAAGACGATGACTTATGTCTTGCCCACACGGATGAAGACTGGGGGAATAATCAACCGGATGACACTTGGTACCTCGATGAGGTTGACCACATGACGAGAAGTGGGCGGTACTTCAAACCCCACACCTGGACCAACCTGAGGCATCCGGGAAGGATAGAGAAGCGGAGAAACAGAAGGAGAAGCAGATTGAAGATGAAGCTGTGCTGAAACAGTTAAAAAAGATACAAGCAGACATCTCCATCTGGGGACTGCTAATGGCATCACGAGTACATAGAGAAGCTGTCTTATCTGCTATGGACAAGTCCAAACTCTCCATAGACACCACGCCTGAACAGTTGGTTGGGCTGGTTTTTCCGGGAGGAGGTTCCCCGGCATTAACCTTTTCGGACAAGGAGCTACCGCCTGAGGGCACAAGTCATAACAAACCTCTCTATATTTCTGTGGAATGTAGAGATAAGTGGATACCGGTGGTACTTGTTGATACCGGGTCTGCAATTAATGTCTGCCCAACCAGAACGGCATATGCAATCGGGTTAAAACCCGTGGACTTCGTCCCAACCACCCAAGTGATCAGAGCATACGACAATACCAGCAGAGAAGTGATGGGGACTGTTAAAATTCAAACCAAGGTTGGTCCAGGACAACACAGTATCGAATTTCATATCTTGGACGTTCCCGCAACCTTTAACCTACTTTTGGGGCGACCGTGGTTGCACCAGGTCAAAGCAGTCTCTTCTACTCTACATCAGATGCTAAAGTACCCCCACGGGAAAGGGGTAGCGATCGTTTTCGAGAATTCATCAATCCATCCGCCGCCGGAAGTGTCCACACCTGTCTTGGAGATTGAGCACGGCACGGAGGATGTGTTTTTGTTGGGGTTCACTTTGGCCGAGGCTCAAGTGGTGCAGAATGTCATGGCTGTGAATGAGGGCATGTACGTTAGTGCACAATCTATCTACCTCATGAACAAGCTAAAACATACCCCCGGGATGGGATTAGGGAGAAGTGGCCGGAAGGGCATCTCAGTGTTGGCCGAAGTGCCACACAACCCTCACGCCTTTGGACTGGGTTATCTGCCCACCATGGAGGATTGGGTGAGGAAAGGAAAAGAAATGGCCGGAAGGGCCAGAGCAAAGAAGGCCGGGAAGCCATTTGAGTTAATGCACAGGCCCATCTGGGGTACCCTAAACGGACGCTTCGTCCGGGAGGGGGAAGATTTT
Organism: Camellia sinensis; assembly: GCF_055761805.1. Lineage (NCBI taxonomy): Eukaryota > Viridiplantae > Streptophyta > Magnoliopsida > Ericales > Theaceae > Camellia > Camellia sinensis. The sequence continues at coordinate 67,715,644 of NC_138961.1, read as the reverse complement.
CCATTCTGCGGCTTCCCGGAGCCATGGAAAAACGCGGAGGGGAAGCGCGTGCCTAGTTTTGAAATCTTCTTCGACATACAATTATCTGGGGATGACGTTGCCGAAGCACAGACAGACCCACCAACTAAGGTTGAGCAATGTGAAGCAGTGGATCTTGAGGGCACAAAGCTTGAAATGGGGGTAGCACTGGCGAGTCTACTATCAGATCCTCCGATCGGCCAAGAGTGCTTGGGGGATAACTCTTCGGTTTCTGTGATTGGAGATGAAATAGCTGCGGGCTTTCCAGCACCGATCTTGGATGCATCTATCGCACCTTCTCTCATCTGGCAATATGAAGAAGGCTTTTTATCTAGCAGCTCCGGGTCAGGTAGTGAGCCGGAATCTGATTCTACCGAATCTTATGCGTCGGAATCAGATTCCAGCTCGACTGAGTCTGAGTCTGGTATTCCTGGGGGTGATAACCCGGATGCCACAGTCCTGTCTAGGTCGTCATTTTCATTTTCTTTTGAGTCTGTTGTAACAGAGGAATCTGACGGATTGGAAGTATTTAATGAGAATGATGTGGATGTGGTTTCTGAGTATTTTTCTGTGCCTTTGATTTATTGCTTAAATCAGGATTTTCAAAATTTTGATGAAAACAACGAGGGAGAAATGCCCCAAGTTTTGCAACGGTTAATTGATCAAGAGCAGGAAAGATTTGTTAAACCTTTAATGGATGAAATCACTACTGTGAATGTTGGTACTGAGAAGGACCCGCGGCTGGTCCAGATCGGGTCCACGTTGTCTTCAGAGGAGCGCGAGCGCTTAGTCGCTTTATTAAAAGATTTCAAAGATGTTTTCGCGTGGTCCTACGAAGACATGCCTGGAATCGATCCTGAGATTGTACAGCACCAGATCCCTCTTGATCCCGAGGCCCGCCCTGTCAAACAGAAACTCAGAAGGATTCGCCCGGACTGGGCTCTCAAAATTAAGGAAGAGGTCACCAAGCAAATTGACGCAGGGTTCCTGCTGGTATCTGAATATCCAACTTGGTTGGCCAACATTGTTCCGGTGCCAAAGAAGGATGGCAGAATTCGAGTTTGTGTAGACTTCAGAGATTTGAACAGGGCCAGTCTGAAGGACGACTTCCCCTTGCCGCACATTGACGAATTGGTGGATTTCACGGCAGGACACGCCTTGCTTTCGTTTATGGATGGTTTCTCAGGCTATAATCAGATAGTAATGGCACCCGAAGACCGGGAGAAGACTGCGTTCACTACCCCGTGGGGGACATATTGTTATAGAGTGATGCCATTCGGGTTGAAAAATGCTGGAGCTACGTATCAACGGGCAGCAACTACAATATTGCATGATATGATCCATAAAGAGGTCGAGGTGTATGTGGACGACATGATTGTCAAGTCCAAAGATAGAGAGGGCCACTACACCGCCTTACAAAAATTCTTTCAAAGGATCAAAGAGTTTCGGCTGCGACTGAATCCCCAGAAATGCACGTTTGGTGTTACAGCAGGGAAGATGCTAGGGTTTCTGATTACACAAAGGGGCATCGAGGTCGACCCTTCCAAAATCAAGGCCATCTTAGAAATGCCACCACCAAGGACTGAAAAGGAGGTGCGAGGCTTTCTGGGTAAAGTGCAATTCATAAGACGGTTTATTTCTAAATTAACCTTGACTTGTGAACCACTTTTTGGTCTCCTGAAGAAAGGAAAGAAATTCTAATGGGACGGCCGATGTCAAGCAGCTTTTGAGCAGATCAAAGAGTATCTACAGAACCCACCCGTGTTGTCACGACCAGAGCCGGGGAGACCGTTGATATTGTACCTTTCGGTAACTGAGACTACCATGGGCTGCATGCTCGCGCAGGAGTCAGAAGACAAAGTGGAAAGGGCCATATACTATCTGAGCAAAAAGATGCTGGATTACGAGACCCGCTATACACCGCTGGAGAAGGCTTGTTTGGCCTTGGTATGGGCAACCGGGAAGCTGCGGCACTACCTGTTAGCCCACTCTGTAATGTTGGTTTCGCGGTTGGATCCCATCAAATATCTTGTCGAGAAACCAGCACTTACGGGTAGGCTAGCTCGTTGGCTGCTGTTGCTCTCCGAATTTGATTTGAAGTATGTAACGCGCAAGTCAGTAAAAGGGAGAGCGGTAGCGGAGTTCCTTGCCGACCACCCGGTTGAGGGGGATGAAGCGGTTGAGTATCTATTCCCAGATGAAGCCATTCTGCACGTCGAAGATGAAACTTGGACGATGTACTTTGACAGAGCGTCAAACCAATATGGGTATGGGATAGGGGTGTTGCTGATAGCGCCTGATGATTCCCGTATCCCTTTAGCATTCAAGCTCCGGTTCAAAGTTTCCAACAATGAAGCAGAGTATGAGGCATGTATTGCTGGCCTGGAAGCAGCCCTAGAACTAGGGGCAAGACGGTTGGACGTCATTGGGGACTCGAACCTTGTTGTGTCTCAAGCAAAAGGAGATTGGAAAGTCAAGGAGGAAAGGATGATAATTTACCACCAAACCTTGGATCTGCTAATTCCTCGGTTCGAAAAGCTAAATTTCACCCACCTCGTAAGAGAGAACAACAGGTTTGCAGATTCATTAGCAACTCTATCTTCTATGATAGGCATCCCGTCCGGAGTCCGGATGCGTCCAGTCATTATTGATCAGAAGTTCGTGCCAGCATATGAGTCGATTTCCGCCATAGATGAGGTTCAAGACGGCAACCCCTGGTATTACGACATCTGGAACTTCTTGGAAAAGGAGACATATCCACTAGGGGCAAATGCCAAGGATAAGAGGGCTATCAGAAGAATGGCTACTCAGTTCATTATCTGCGGGGGAAAGCTGTACAAAAGGGGTCATCTGGGAATGCATAAGCTCTGTGTAGAAGCTGAAGAGTCGAAACGCCTGATGGAAGCCATCCATGGAGGGGAGTGCGGTGCACACATGAATGGAGTAATGCTGGCCAGAAAGATCCTCAGACAGGGCTACTACTGGTCAACCATGGAGGAGGATTGTATTAGTTTTGTTCGGCGATGCCACAAGTGTCAAATCCATGCAAATCGCATGAACATCCCACCGTCAAAACTGTACAACATGACTTCGCCATGGCCTTTTTCAGTCTGGGGAATTGATGTGATCGGAGCTGTTACCCCGAAGGGGTCAAACGGGCATGAGTTTATCCTAGTAGCGATAGATTATTTCACAAAGTGGGTCGAGGCCCAATCATACGTGGTGTTGAAGGCGTCGCATGTCGCAAAGTTCATCAGAAACATCATCTGTCGCTACGGGGTGCCAAACGAGATAATTTCAGATAATGGTTCCCACTTCAAGAAAGAAGTGATAGACTTGTTGCAGAAATACAATGTGGCTTTCCATAAGTCATCTACATACCGACCGCAGACCAACGGAGCGGTTGAGGCCGCCAACAAGAATATCAAGCATATACTGCAGAAGATGGTGGGAACCTATCGGGATTGGCCAGAAAAGCTGCCATTTGCTCTGTGGGGCTACAGGACTTCAATCAGAACTTCTACTGGAGCAACTCCATATTCATTGGTCTATGGAATGGAGGCTGTTCTACCCATTGAGATTGAGGTTCCGTCGTTACGAGTGTTGGCTGAATGCCAGATAGCTGAAGCAGATTGGCAGCAAAGCAGATTCGAAGAACTCATGCTCTTTGATGAAAGAAGACTGAAAGCACTGTACCACATCCAAGGCTATCAACGCAGAATTGCCCGGGCTTTCAACAAGAAGGTTAAGTCCAGGAATCTGAAAGAAGGAGATTTGGTGCTCAAAGACAACCGAGCTCCCATCCACGACCCAAGGGGCAAGTTCAAACCCAATTGGACTGGTCCTTACATTATCAAAGCTATCTGGTCAGGTGGAGCAGTGGTTCTGATGGATCTAGATGGCTTGGAGTTCTCACAACCGATCAATATGGACAAGTTGAAGAAATACTATCCTTGAGAGGCTCGCTAGGCCGAAAACCCGAAAGGGCGACCTAGGCAAAAGTCAGGGCACAAAAAATTAGAAAATATAAAAACTGAGCTCGCAAGGTTGAAAACCCGCAAAGGGCGGCCTTGGCAAAAGTTAGAGCACAAAAGGAGAGTGAAAATACTCGAGTGAACCCGAGCCTGAACTACGTAAGGCTTGATTCCCATCTTTGGGATACGTAGGCAACTTCACCTTGAAGTTCAGCCATAAACTTTTCCCCGATCAACTTTGTCCATTTCGATCATCTCAGTCATCTTTATCCATCAGCATTTATCGCGATCTCCGGTACAGTGCTGTTCAAACTAGGGGCAACTTTCCGTTGCCGCGACGGTGCAAAGCTACTCAGACTAGGGGCAACTTTCCGTTTCTATGCAGTGCCGCTTTGTTCTTCAAACTAGGGGCAACTTTCCAGTTGCGGGGATCTGGGGTTGTGCATTTCAGTGACAGATCTCCGGCGTGTCCAGTTCTGATCCACATCGAAAATAGTTTTGAAAAGTTTTAATAAAAGTTGACTTTGTTCAAATCAATCTTTTTACGACTAAGACCATTTTTGGACCAAAAGCGGAAAATTTTCAGTACCACAACTTTCAATTTCATTGATTTCAAAACTGAGTTCTCCTGCTCTTGCATTACAATCGAGGTTGCTTTTTTTAGTACATTCATAACGAAAACTTGAAAATGCTAAATAAGCAATAAATTTGGGGCATAGTTGAATCAAGTATCTCTGCGTCCCCTCCCAATTTGGGGCATAGCTCAATCCCCTCCGGTGGGCAGGTCTGATCATGACCAAACTGACGCAGGAACCGGAACGGAAAATGGAATACGCAGTGGGTTAGACCAATCAATTGGATCCCAATCAGCCGAGACATACTATAGCTCATTGCCGGGAGGTTGAGCCAAGGACAACGCCAAGCAATGCCGTCTGCGAACAAATTGCACATCCAATCGAACCACCACCTTTCGTCAAGAGCATTGACTAGGCGCTACCGAAAGAAGTAGCCTCGAGCTGAATAGGCCGGGCAAGAGTCCACAACCTGCAACTTATCCATTAACCATACCTAGGGGAGGGATGGAAAATGAGAGAATAAAGAACAGAGAGATGTACGATGAGAGAAAAGTAAGACAAGGGTTTTGTGAGAAAAAACCGAGCCTGAGGGTCGAGTGATGTGAGCAAATATATATGTGAGGTCGGGTGGGAAACATTACCTGCAGCAGCAGTGGACTCCCAGCAAACCTAGTCGCCTCCCAGCGATAGACAGAATCTAAGCCCATCAATGTCTCGACCAAGGTCATGGCAATACAGCTCTTCCCTTCTCTCAAGCCTTGGGCGACTTCAATCAAGCGAATGCTAGCCCCGCCAAAGCCCGAGGAAAGCAGAAAGTGAGACAACAAACATAAGCAGAGGGCGTGTTGCCGGAAACCCTGCCAATAATGGTTGCTGCGGTCACCGGCGTCGGAAAAACGATGGATCAAACCGAGGATGTCCAGTTCCCCACTGCAGATCAAAGATCGAGCATCATGCGCCGTGAGTCCACACATCCGCCCTAAAGCCTGAGCATGGCCAAAACAGAGCTGGGGCAAGATCACTTCAGAGCATTCAGACTCCATCAAAACCTGAAAATCTTCGAAAGTGGGACACACCTCTTGGCTGCCAAAGCTAAAAACGTGCGTCACTGGGTTCCAGAACCTTGCCGCGGCATGGAGAAAAGGAAGCTGTAGCGGAGTACGGCTCAACGTGAATAGTGCATTCAAGCCGAAACCCCGGAAATTCAGCTTTTCCGAGCCATCTAGAGAAGTGATCCAAGATGTGACATTTTCTGCGAGAAACGCCTCAATCTTTGTCTAAAACTAAGATGAAATGAATGTTCCCGAAGTTGAGGCTTTTATAGAAGAAAAAACACTATTCACGGGGACACATGTCAAAAACCAGGTGGCTACAGGACTGAGTGGCCGGCCGGCCACCTTTTCTGGATGGCCAGCCATTTACTTTTTCAGAAATGGCCGGCCAGCTGTCTCTCTCCACAAAAATGGCCGGCCGGCTCCCAGGGATGGCCGGCAATGCTGCAGTGTATCCCCTTGGCCCTGTTTTACCCTTTGAGGAAAGTTTCAAGCATTTCCATGTAACGGGAGAGTCAAAGGCCTTCATTTCGGATGCGTTCCGGTGCCCAGATCGTCAGAAGTACACTCTGTTGTTGCTGAGTTCTGTTTATTGAGTTGTTGTTTTGATTATCGAGTTGTTGTTTTGCTTATCGAGTTGTTTGTCGAGCGGACGTGTTTTGTGTTTTTGAGCCATTGTTCTCTGTTTAAACAGTCTTCATTTAAAGTCTTGTTTATTTGCGTTGTCAACATTGTTGCATTTTGCTTATCGAGTTGTAAACTTCCTAAGGTCCTGTTATATCTTAGTAAGTTGAGTTGCTTAGTTTGTTGTGTCGGTTCACTACCTGACTTGGTGATTACACAATGTACATTTCCTTTCAATTTCATTCTTGTGCAAAATAAATGATGCGATACGATGCTAAAAGTTTAAAATACAAACACCTTTTCAAAAGCTATTTCATTCCATCATGCTTTACAACGAACAAAGGTACAAGTTTTACAAAAAATAAAACTGCCTAACAATGTGCAAAGTGTTACAAACTACTAGCAAAAAGAAAAATAAAGCAGGAAACAGTGGCATCAATGTCCTCGGGAGCGGGAACGAGAAGCACTCCTCATCCTCTTCTGCGGGACAATCTCCGCACCATCATCATCGTCTGAGTCGGAGCTGTCATCCTCAGGATCCCCCTCAGCCTCGCCTCTATTCCCCGAGCCAAAACCGGAGCCCCCCTCCTCAGCAGATGTCTCTGACTGATGATCGGTAGCCTCCTCCTCCTCCTCAGCATCCTCCTCCTCCTCATCAGGCTCCACCTCCACAACGTGAGCCCTGCGTCTGCGGACAGGCCCTCCTCGAGCTCCTCGAAAAGGCCTAGATGGCCCGGCTCCTCGGGAAGGCCGAGATGGCCCCGCCCCCTGAAAAGGCCCAGATGGCCCAACTCCCCAAGGAGGCCCGGGTGGCCTGGCCTGCGGCTGACCGGACCATGAAGGCATCTGAAAACAAAGAGTTCAATTCAAATACATCAGTCCGAATATATACATCAGATGCAGATACAAGCAAAGGCTACGTGAAGTGGGTGCATGTAAATGCAGTGTCCAAGTGGGGTGTGTATCAGATGTGCTCTACACAAGTAGTCTCTCGATGCAGTAGAAATCAGCATGTCATCAGAAGTATGATAAATGCCAGAAAACTGAAGGGTACCTGAATGCCCGCGACAGACAACTGTGCCTCCCTACGCAGGACCATGCCCTCGAGTGTGGCCACCAGTCCGACCACCTCCTCCATGTACCCTCGCGGTGGCTGCAAATATGAGCTCATAATCATCAGTAAACAAAAATGCCTAAACATCTGAATGATGAATGAAAAACAGTGGAGCATACCAGCGGTGAGTCAGGATCAATGGCGTATCGATCACTGGGCATCGGAGGCTCTAGCGGGATCGGGGTCGGAGAGATAGCCCCATACTGCCACGCCATCAACTCAGTCGGCATATCTGGCCATCCAGGATGAGGATAAGTCTACGGAACCGGAGGAACCGGTCTACTCCCACCTCTAGATGTACCAGCCCTGCTAGTAGAAGGGGCGTCTGCAGCCCGAGCCCGAGCCTGGCCCGAGGATGACATACCGGCAGGCCTCATCATCGGAATACGAGCTCCCGTCAATGGAGGCATCAAATATATGTGACGGTAAGTGGCGCAGTCCCCCTCCTCAATATGTAGTAAAGCATCACTACCCAGCATGGCGCCGACTACCTCCGAGTAAGAGAGCCTGCCAGCAGTCCGCATACTGGCTGGGGGTACTGCGGGAGGATCCTGAGAAAGATAACCCCATACCTGGCGCAGAAAGCGTTCCCCCAGGAACCATGCCCTGCCAACCGGCCCTTCAAGCAGGACCCTATACTGGGAGATGTCCGACCCTCCGGTATACTGAAGTCGGAGACCATCACCCAGGGACACCCAAGGCTGCCATGTGATCTGCGGATGATAAATGCATAAACCAATCAGAAATCAAGAATATACAGAGCAAATCAAAGATGAAAATGAAAGGAACTGAAAGTTCTGAAGTACCTCTGAATGTCGCACAGTGTCAAAGTACTGTCGCAAGTAAAGGAGGGTCTCTCGAGGTCTCGGCCGGTGCGGGCCCTCAAACACCAGTGAGTATGGGGTCATGGGAATCCCTGCCACCTCCAGCTCTGGGGCCAATGCTGGGAAGTATACATAGACCCATAGCTGAGAAAAGCAGTGCAGAATGTAAGTACGAAATGCTGAGAGCAAAATACAGACTGTAAAAGTGCGCTGTGAGTGCAATGTACAAATAATGAAAAGCAGAAATGTAAATCAAGAGGACAGAAAAGTACCTCCCAGGCTCTCCAATAGCCGCCAAGTAAATCGCCCCGCCCGCGGGAGGTCGCGCTCATTTAAAAGTAAAGGGTAGCCAGGCCAGCGCCACCCCAGTCATATCGATGGACCTGTGATAGGTCAACCAGAGCGCTCAGCAGATATAACCCGACTGTGTTCCCTCTATCGGCGAACAGGGTAGTCCCGAAGAGGAACATAAGGAAACCACGGGCGTACTGCTCCGTCTCCTCGGGAGTCTCAGGCACCATCTCCGCCCGCCGGAAGTGGGAAGAGAACCAAGTGTATCGGACCCTCCCAGAAACCCTGTCAACAGGCGGGCGAGCCCCCAATAGATACATCCAAGCGGCCTCCCACTCGCCCATATCCTCATCGTAGGGGATGGACCAACCTCCGATGTCTAAGCCAGTCAACAAAGCGAAGTCTAGGGGCGTCATGGTCATGTCCCCGGTAGCAGAGAAATGAAAGGAGTTGGTGGTGTCCCACCATCTCTCTACCAAGGCTGCCATCAGTGTCCTCCTGGCAGGACAACGTGACAACCCGACGCAGAAGGGCCCAAACCCTGCCAAGTCTACCAAGTCTTGGACACCCTCCGGGAGCTCAGCATACCAGTCCCGCGCGATGGTGGAACCATACCCCCGCACACTGCGGGAACCAACCTGCATTCAGAATGAATACATGTGTCAATAATGGAATGAAATGGGTCGTGTGCCAATGAGATGAAATGGGCTGTGTGCCAATGAAATGAATGGGCTGTGTGCCAATGAGATGAAATGGGCTGTGTGCCAATGAGATGAAATGGGCTGTATGCCGATGAAGTGAAATAAGCTACATGCAAATTCTATCAGTGTGGGCTGCGTGTTCACTATTTAACCTGGGCTGCGTGTTCAGAAAATTTGAAGTTTGGGCTGCGTGTTCAACTTTCTATCAGTGTGGGCTGCGTGTTCACTATTTAATCTGGGCTGCGTGTTCAGAAAATTTGAAGTTTGGGCTGCGTGTTCAACTTTCTAACAGTGTGGGCTGCGTGTTCACTAATTAACTGGGCTGCGTGTTCAGAAAATTTGAAGTTTGGGCTGCGTGTTCAACTTTCTATCAGTGTGGGCTGCGTGTTCACTAATTAACTGGGCTGCGTGTTCAGAAAATTTGAAGTTTGGGCTGCGTGTTCAACTTTCTATCAGTGTGGGCTGCGTGTTCACTATTTAATTTGGGCTGCGTGTTCAGAAAATTTGAAGTTTGGGCTGCGTGTTCAACTTTCTATCAGTGTGGGCTGCGTGTTCACTATTTAATCTGGGCTGCGTGTTCAGAAAATTTGAAGTTTGGCCTGCGTGTTCAACTTTCTATCAGTGTGGGCTGCGTGTTCACTATTTAATCTGGGCTGCGTGTTCAGAAAATTTGAAGTTTGGGCTGCGTGTTCAACTTTCTATCAGTGTGGGCTGCGTGTTCACTATTTAATCTGGGCTGCGTGTTCAGAAAATTTGAAGTTTGGGCTGCATGTTCAACTTTCTATCAGTGTGGGCTGCGTGTTCACTATTTAATCTGGGTTGCGTGTTCAGAGAATTTAAAGGTTGGGCTGCGTGTTCAAATTTCAACTAGCGTGGGCTGCGTGTTCACTACTCTAATCTGGGCTGCGTGTTCAGAGAATTTAAAGTTTGGGCTGCGTGTTCAAATTTCAACTAGCGTGGGCTGCGTGTTCACTACTCTAATCTGGGCTGCGTGTTCAGAGAATTTAAAGTTTGGGCTGCGTGTTCAAATTTCAACTAGTGTGGGCTGTGTGTTCACTTTCGAATTCGGGCTGTGTGTTCGACAAATCAGTGTTTGAGCCGTGTGTTCGCCTCTTAACTAATGTGTACTGTGTGTTCGCAATTAATTAATGAGCCGAGTGTTCAGAAATTCGAGTGTTGAAACTACATGTTCAGGATGCAAGCAAAGTACTATGTCATAAGCTAAACTGCATGTTCAAGCATGGCAAAGGTGCGAAAATGTACGAAAAATACAGAAATGAGGAAAATACCTCTCGGGCCTCATGAGAGAGGTGATGCTCCGGCTCTCGGAGAAGCAAATCCCCGGGTGCTCGCTCGTCAAAGCTAGTAAAGTGACGGAAGACAGCACGAGGGAGGACATGTGCTGGCGGACGGTACCTCCCGGGAATAAAAGGTCGGGTCCTCGGGGGTAGAGTCATGGGATCGAAATCATCTCCGGCACCTGGAAAACCTCCGCCGTGGGGAGAATTGCCCGCCATTTTCAAAAGATCTGCAAAGGGAGCAAAAATGAGCAAAATGAGCCGAAATTGGAAAAAGTCAACAAAAGTCAACTCTCGGGAAATGAAAAGTCAACGAAAGTCAACTCCCGAGAAAATCTTCCAAATATTGAGGCAAACTTACTTCAAGTGGCGAAAATGCGAAAAGAAGCTCCGAAACCGAAATTTAATCGCTTCAAAGTGCTTGAAACTAAATTTTTTTGCGAAAACAATTTGCACGGGGCGTTGGAAAACGCGTAGGAAACTCAGATCTGGAGAAGAAAAGTGTTGTATGAGGCAAGAAAGGAAGGGGCCTCGGCTGCCTTTTATAGGCTCAAGGTCTTGGTTGAAGGAGCATAAAAAAGGAGGTGAAAAAGACCAAACTGCCCTCGGATCTGGGCATATGGCCGGCCGGCCCCCTTTTCTAGCCGGCCAGCCATTTCCTTTTTGGAAAACTGGCCGGCCAGCTATCTACTTTATGGAAAACCGGTTGGCCACCTCCCCTCTCCCATATAACCGGCCGGCCATGTCCCCCACGTGCTCACCTAGCTCCCTGCAAATTTTGAGGAAGATCGGAGTTCCCGGGACCTGAAAAAGTTCAAGAAAAGTACACTTCCGGTCGCGAAATTGCTCCGCCGGGACTTCAGCTTCAAGTTCTGACATATGTCTCATCATCATTCATCGAAATCGAAGTATATCCTTTTTGAATGAGTTGTAGCCTTTCCGGGAAGCGGATCGGAGGCCGTGATCGAGTTACCTTCGCCGAAACACGCGTTTCCGTACTCGTTGTTTCATAACAAACGGGCACCCTGATTCATGCTCGTGTCACATTATCTTGCATTCTCATGAGCATACCTGCATTAACATGCACATTTCTTGATATTGGCATACCTCCATGTTTGAGCATGCGTTGTCACGCACGTTTCTTTCTCGCATCGCGATGCATACACTCACCGGCACTGCGTGTGTCGAACTTTCGGAATCACATTAAATATATGTTGGTAGCATGTTGTACTTGTTGCAATTTCTCTCTTTTGCAGGCACGATATTGTATGTACGGTTCAATTGAAGCTGGTGCGACCAGACGAATCGCGCAGGTATCGTATCTTCTCCGTGTGAGACGTGGCGGGGATTGAATAATCCTCCGCATTCTTAACTGCATGAAATGTAGTTGTTGCTTTGCATTCTTGCTTAAAACTGTTGCATCTATTTGCGAATACTTGCTTCATTACAGCTTGCTGCATTTGCATGATCATTGAGTTATGTTCATCTTCTTGCATTATCATTTGCATTTTGCCCCCTGCCTGTGGGCACATCTTTGTCTATCTTGTCTGCTTTGTCTAAGTCTTCGGCCTTGTCAAAAATGGGTCGTCTCTGGGCTTTGACATTCACTCCCGTCATTCTTATGACTTCCGAGTTCTGTCAAAGAGGGGCAACTGTAGACACCCCATTTTTGACCGACCTTAAGACTCAGATGTCACTGATTGAGCGCTTGGTGATGTTCCATAATGTGCTCGTTCAGAAGTTTCAGAGTTGCGGCCGTGAGCCCTGCCTCCGGACTTCCGAACCCTCTTCTGTGCCTTGTCTCGGTTTGCGAACCAGACTCGGTTTTCTCTGTTTCTTTTCCTGAGGGGAGGGAGAGGTCCAGTAGACCGTCTCTCAATGTCCGCAGGCTACATTTCGTGGCCGTAGGCCATTTTACCCATTTCGGAGTCCGGTTTCCGGTTTTTCGGGACCGTTGGCCGTGTGCCTCGGTTCGGGACCGCCAAATCACCTCCGTTTGTTCTGATTTTTGGCATACATCTTATTTAATCCCTTTTGAGGGACACTGGGGTCTGAGAAACCCACTTCGTGGCGGAATGCCACTTTCGGTGCTTAACAGCCCATTTTCGGGACCTCGAACTGCGCGTTTTGGCCCCCGAACATTCGTTTTGCAACGGTTTCGTTCATTTTTGGCAGGTACCTCTGTTTTATCACTAGGGAGGTCACTGAAGGGTGGGAGGCCAGCAATTGTTGCAGCAACCAGTTATACATCCTCCGACGCCCTCCGGCGCCCGTTTTTCGCACTTCCGGGCTAATGTTGAACACCTTGGGCCCATTTTCTTGAACTTTGAACCACATATTTGTGATGTACACACATGAGAGGACCCTAAAAAATGGTGGCCGGCCATTAATGCTACTTGACCCTTTTGACCCCCCTCATTCCGGGCTAATGTTGAACCCCTTGGGCCCATTTTCTTGAACTTTGAACCACATATTTGTGATGTACACACATGGGAGGACCCTAAAAGTTGGTGGCCGGCCAGTAATTCCACTTGACCCTTTTGAACCCCTCTTTCCGGGCTAATGTTGAACCCCTTGGACCCACTTTCTTGGACTTTTAACCACAGGGTTGTGTTGTACACACATAGGAGGACACCATCAATTGGTGGCCGGCCAGAAAATCTAATTGACCCTTTTGACCCCTAGCCGGCCGGCTAGGGGGTGTGGCCGGCCGGCCACCTGCAGCAAAAGTACCAGGCCGGCCGAGCTCCTTGCACTGTTCCCTTTACAGCTGTGGGACTTTATCCCCCAGAAAAGATCTTTATCCGGGGGATATTTTGTGGGAGAAAGTTTCTCTCCTTTTCCCCCACCTTTGCACCCCCTTTTTGGCCTTTATAACAAGCAAGCTATATCACATGTTGGGGTTAGAAAAATTCTTCTTCAAGCTTCCATACACAACTCCATCTTTATCCCTCTCATTTCCTTGAAAATCTCTAAGTCCCTAATCACCATTTCTTCTACACCACCAAGCTCTACCACCACCACCTCATTTCCAGCAACAAGGAAGGTTTCTCAAAGGCTAAAGGAGCTGCAAATTGATCCAAGAAGCAACAAAAGCTTTGATCTTCAAAGGTGAGTAACACTTCTCCTCTTTGACCCTTTTTCTTGATCTATTTGTAAGCCCCACATGCTTTTTGTTTCAAGCTCCGGCCCGAACTGAAAAGGGCCCTCTTTTGAGCTCATCTTCACTTTTCATTAAGGGCTCAACCCTGTTTGAGCCCTCCTTGATGCACTTGCTTCATTGATCCTCTTATATGTCATAATCTTGCATGCTATTTTTAGCCCATGAGTAATCTGTTTTTGAGCATGTTGTAAACTGATATTAGGCTTATTTTGAGCCCCTCTTCAAAATGGAAGAAGGGCTCAACACCATTTGGGACTTCCATGTTGTACCTACCTTTATACTCCTCTTTTCTTCCCCATTCTTGCATGCAATGGCAGCCTACCATGCTTTTGTTTTTAGCCATTTTGCAGTTCTGAAAAAGTGCTTATTTTGGTCCATTCTTCATGTTTCATTTAGGTCCTTTCATGGTTTGGGACCTCCATATGCCACTTCATGTTATATCTCTCTTTTATTCCCCATTCTTGCATGTTTAGTTAGCCTACCATGCTTTTGTTTTTGGCCATTTTACAGTTCTGAAAAAGTGCTTATTTTGGCCCATTATACATGTTTTATTAAGCGTCTTTAGCTGTTTGGCGAATATTTTGCATACCTCATGTTATAGCCACTTTTGAGCCTCATTTTGCATCACATTTCCATCATGTTTGTATACTGATTTGAAGTTTGCCATATACTGTAAATATTCATATTTTTGGTCCCTCTTCAATGTTGTAGAAGGAAATTTTTCAGTTTGGGTTTTGCTTATATCACTTGCTTCATTACCCCTCTCTTGGCCCCTATTCTTGCATGCCATTTTTGCCATACCTATGCTTGCTGTTTGGCCATGTTTATAACTGTGAAAGTGCCTCTTTTGGGACTTTCTAGCTTCTGTCTTTGCATTGCATGTCCATGTTGTGCATGTTTGGCATAGCTATAGGCCATTTCGGGTGCCTAAATTCGCATTTCGGGACAATTCCATGCATTTCATGTCATTTCGCCTCATTTCGGGACTGTTTTCCCCCATATTTTAGTGCTGAAATTCCATTAGAATGATTGCTATCCATTCCATGTCATTACATCGCATTTTGCCATCACCTCGGTTTGCGTGCCCGTGTGCACGCATTTCGAGGCACTTCGTTTTTATCCGACGGCATCCTATGTGAGTGTGGCTGAGGCTCACTCATGTTGGTATAAGCCCATATCATGTTTTCATGTCATTACATCGCATTTTGTCATCACCTCGGTTTGCATGCCCGTGTGCACGCATTTCGAGGCACTTCGTTTTTATCCGACAGCATCCTATGTGAGTGTGGCTGAGGCTCACTCATGTTGGTAAAAGCCCATATCATGTTTTCATGTCATTTGCATTGCGTATGCCATCACCTCGGTTTGCGTGCCCGTGTGCATGCATTTCGAGGCACTTCGTTTTTATCCGACGGCATCCTATGTGAGTGTGGCTGAGGCTCACTCATGTTGGTAAAAGCCCATATCATGTTTTCATGTCATTTGCATTGCGTATGTCATCGCCTCGGTTTTCGTGCCCGTGTGCACGCATTTCGAGGCACTTCATTCTCATCATTCGGCACCCTATGTGAGTGTGGCTGAGGCTCTCTCATGTTAGTATAAGTCCATGTTACCTTTTCCATGCCATTTTAGTCACTTGCATTGCATATACCGTCGCCTCGGTTTGCGCGCCCGTGTGCACGCATTTCGAGGCATCTCATTTTCACAACATAGTGCATACTAGGTTGTATCTTAGATTGCATTCTGTCATTTTCTCGGTTTGCGTGCCCGTGTGTACGCATTTCGAGGCATCTCACTTTCATAGCATACTATATGTTAGGATTGTATCTTAGTCGCATTTCATGCATATCATGCATATTGCATCGTGTTCGGGATAGGAGTTAGCCCGGGCACGGGAAACGAGGTACATTTCGTACTCCGAGTGACGGAATGTGTCTCAATTCCCAAGTCACCGACACTCCGGATTATCCATGATGGAGTTAGGTTTTAGTTGTAGTTTCATGTGCATTCATCCTATATTGAGTTTGTGCATTTCGGCTCCTTGGCCATCATGCCTCGGTATGCGTGATTGGTGGCACGAGGATCGAGACATGCATATATCTGTGCAAATACATTGCTATGCCCCTTTCCTGCTCTCTGTTGCAGCAAAACGAAGAATCAGCAACTTTTCGGGGCTTGACACGCATTTCAAGAACAGGTGTAAACAGAGGCTAATTGGGGCATTCCGGTGGATTTCCGCGCAAGACAACCCGGACATGCATCATCCATCAGAAGCAAGGCAGTCCCTGGCTTGCATGCCAGTTTTACCACTTTCTTAGTTAATTCATTAATTAATTAGAAATTTGTACATTATTCGGACTGTAATATTTTGGACTGTAATATTCTTTTATTCGGGACTGTATTATTTATTTGGACCCTCTGAGTGAGGTTACAACTGTAATAAGTGTGCGTGAGTGTGATGTATGTCTTCCAACCCCACGTCTTTCTCCCTTTTATTTATCCGCTTATGATGGTTAGATTAGGGCATATTTAAATTAGCATACAGTATGACAGCATGTTTGCATTCATTCATCTGTATTGCATGCACCGGGCTCGGTGCATCATACTAACTGCATTGTACTTTCAATTTCAAAGTTGAATACATGATAATTGTAACATTTCATATGCCATCATAGAATAGCCGAGCCTGCTATAGTTGTATTTTTCATGTGTTGCATTAGACATTTATGTATACTTAGGATTCATGCATGATTTCTAATGAGTTGCTATTTTGGCTTGGAGTACTCGGTAAGCTTTATGCTTTAGCATCCTTGCATGCGTGTGAGTGACTGCCATGAATAGCATGCTTACCATGAGGCTATGTGCTTATCTGATATAACTGCCTGAATGCCTGTGGGTGAAGGTTGGGTTACTTAAATTGGAATAAATCATCAAATGTTCTAAAGCCTACTTGCGGGTAGCAAACCATTTTAAAAAACAAACATGAAATGTTTCGTTCCAATTCAGGCGACCCCGGTCTATATTTGTATGCTGTGCGCATCACATAGTAACCTAGGCTAATAAACCGGAATAAGGACTCACAATGTTTTCAAAAATAGATATCATGGTTAGTAGAGGCCGGTCTATGACTGGGCGAGCGGGGGTGCTCACGAAGTGACCTTCCCCAATCGTACCCAAGTTCTCGAGCCGAGGCAACTTTGGTGATGACGGACACGTGGCCTTTTGGCACCGAGTCAGGGTTTCCTAAATTTCCCAAAATAAAATATTTAGGTGGCGACTCTGTATCTGGCAAAGCAGTCCATGTTTGGCACTTCTTTCAAAAAATCAGTTTTCTCAAAACGATTTGCCGGATTTAGACTCTTTGGTTCAGACTTAGAACCGTGACTAACGAAAGTCGAGTCCGAGCTGTAGCGAGGTCCCCCGCAGGCTTGTCTACAACCTGGGAGGCACTAAAATGTATCACGATCTTAGTCGTCAGTTTTGGTGGAGGGGCATGAAACGGGATGTTGCTTTATTTGTATCGAAGTGCCTTACTTGTCAACAAATGAAGGCCGAACACCAAAGACCAGCGGGTTTGTTACAACCCTTACCGATAGTCTAGTGGAAATGGAAGCATGTTACCATGGATTTTGTAGTTGGGCTTCCTAGAACATAACGAGGCAATGATGTCGTTTGGGTGATTATTGATAGGTTGACTAAGTCAACACATTTCATTCCGATGCACACCAACGACTCAGTTGAACGCTTGGCAGAGTTGTACATTAGAGAGATAGTTCGACTCCATGGAGTCCTTGTGACTATTGTGTCGGATAGAGATCCTCGTTTTACTGCCCAGTTATGGAAAAGCCTTTAGGAGGCGTTGGGAACTAAGTTGACTCTTAGCACCGCTTATCATCCTCAAACCGATGAACAGTCGGAACGTACCATTCAGATTTTGGAGGACATGCTTAGAGCTTGTGTCCTTGATTTTAAGGGGCCTTGGGAAAGCCACTTACCATTGATTGAGTTTGTTTGCAACTATAGCGATCCTGGTTTCCCTTTTCTTTAATTGTTGTATCCAGACTTAGGTTCCGTGGAGTTGGTTGTTGTGTATACCTTATTCACATCCTTTCTTACTTTGTATCTGAGTTATAGGATGTGTTGGGCAGGTTTGTTACAGGTTGGTTGAGGTTTAGAAACCAAAATTAGTTGCCCAGATTTTGACCTGTCCGCTCGAGCGGGGAGTTTGACGCTCGAGCGGGGATCCTTTTGTTGCTTGTCCGCTCGAGCGGGGGTTTTGGCGCACGAGCGGGAAAAACACCTATCCAGTATCTCCTCTGTAGTGTTGAACGCTCGAGCGGCGGTTGTGATGCTCGAGCGGGAGTGTGTGAGTACCGCTCGAGCGGGGAGTTGGACGCTCGAGCAGGAGACCTGTCTGCAAAAGTACTGGGAGTGTGCATCCGCCGCTCGAGCGGGAGTTTGGCCGCTCGGGTGGGACTCTGTGAGTGACGCACGAGCGGGGGTTTGGCCGCTCGAGCGGGGCGACTGGGTTAAAGCTCCGTGTTTTGACTTTTTAAATCACTTTTTTTTACTTCTCTTCTCTTTCTTACTTTTCCAAAAACACCATTGTTGAGCTTCTCACTCTAGAGCTCTACCTTCTCTCTAGGTATTGATCTAGTAGGAGTGATTTCCTCACCTTTGGCCTTTACAAAAAAGTTGTTGATCGTCGAGGGCTATCTTTTGATCCGAAAAGTTCGTGGTTTGGAGCATTTTCGTTTCCATCATCTTCTTGGTTGGGTGTCATTCTTTGAGGTAGGGATAACCTACTCCTCACTATGGGTTTTGTCTTTAAATTTTAGCATTTTGAGATGTTGGGGTTGGGTTGGTAATGTTGTGAAAGTTTGGGGCTTTTGTGTAAATTTACAAAAGTTGGGGTTTTAGCTATATAAAACCTAGATGCATGTTTGGCATGGAAAAGTGAAATTAACGTTAAAACATTAATGAAAATGGAACCTAAGGATTGTAATGTTAATTATGAAAAATGCCCTAATTACATTGGTTAATTAATTCGCATAATTAATTATGAGGAATGAGAAATTGATTTGGAAATGTATGGAATTAAAGGGTGTAGTTGGATTATTTATCACTCACCTGGTTGAAATGTTGATTATATATCCATTGTTGCATTTATTTTCTGTATAGAAATAACTGCTTTGGGCTATCGGTGGAGGATAGTCTTGATTGTTGTAGACAATGCATGATGATTAGGCAAACTGAAACTAATCACTGGAATGTGTCATTGAGTATGACGGTTAAAAGAATACATTAAATTTATGTGTTGTGTGATGATGTGTATAATTATTGTTTATATGCATTGTGTCGTGTTGGAGGAGATAGGGGATGTACTCCACGGTTTAGGGGATGATAGGGGATGGACCTCTAAACCGGATTTTGTTGGGAGAAGATAGGGTATGGACTCCATAGATAGAGCTCATATGCTTATCTAGTAATGTGTTGACATAGCTCATATGCTTGTCTTTGGAAGTGTGATAGTGCTCTTATGCATATCTATGGAAGTGATGATATAGCTTGTATGCTTATCTGTTGATGTGTTGATATAGCTAGTACGCTTATCTAATATGAATTGGGAAGGAGTTTAATATGAGTTACTGTCTCATATAAGTTGTTTGGCCAGGTTCTGAGCCATGGTTATAAATTGAGAATTGAAAAGAATTGGAAAATAGATTGTAACATGGACTTGTATGTCACGAAACCGTAAAGTGTGATAAGGGAAAGTATCAGTGTTGGCCATCTATCAACTGCTAATCTTTTAGTCATTGTTCATATTTGGTTTAGTGTATTTCTACTGGGCTGTGGCTCACCCTATATGGGAATATCATTTTCAGGTGCAGGTAGCATGCCACCTCCAAGGACGTAGCTTGGGAGGCTAGAGGCGGGCAGACTTTTGTTGTTTAGTTTCTTTGATGTATTACATGTATATTCAAGCCAAGGGCTTAATGTGTAAATGAGTTAGCACTCTTTTGTTGTAACCAAGTGTTAACTTGGAAAGCTGTAAGCCTTTAGGGCATTTGCTTTTGTCGTTAACATGTAATACTTTTTGGTAATGGAACTCTGATGAATAGAAGAATGTGGAGCTTTTATATATCAATGCATGTCTATATTGATGGGTTTAATGTTATTATTTTGAGGGCGTTACAACAACAATAGCTACCAAGCTAGTATTGGGATGGCACCATTTGAGGCCTTGTATGGCCGACCTTATAGATCACCAGTTTGTTTGGCCGAAGTGGGTGATGCACTGTTACTGGGTCTGGAAATTGTTAGCGAGACAACCGAGAAAGTTCTCATACGGAAGAGGTTAACTACGGCCTAAAACCGACAAAAGAGTTATGCCGATAAGAGGAGATGACCTTTATCTTTTGAAGTTGGTGACCATGTGTTTTTAAAAATATCACCAGGGCGGGGTTTGATGAGATTTGGTAAGAGTGGTAAATTATCTCTAGGGTTCATTGGGCCTTTTGAGATCTTAGAGCGAATTGGGGAAGTGGCATACCGATTAGCTTTACCGCCACAACTTTCGGGAGTTCACAACGTATTTCATGTATCTATGCTTAGGAAGTATGAACCTGACCGTTCTCATGTTCTTGATTGGGTTGACTTAGAGGTAGATGAGGATGCCTCTTATGAAGAATGACCGGTTCAAATATTAGATACCCGGGAGCAAGTGCTACGCGGCAAAACTATACCGTTGGTAAAGGTGTTGTGGAGACACCATGGGGTTGAAGAAGCGATGTGGGAACGGGAGGCGGAAGTCTGCTCCAAATATCTGGATTTGTTTGAAAATGCTTAAGTTGCTTTTCTTTGTAATATTCCCTAGTGTTGAGGGAAACATATTTAAAGTTGTTAACCACATGTTGATATGTGCGTTGTTGTTTTAAGCATAAGGTTGTTGAGAGTTGCAATTCTTCTACATAGCTCTCTAGAGCTGCATCCTTGCCGGCTTGGAATGCCTTGGAAGTCTCCGATTCGGCCTTTTCCACCACCCTCTTCGATTATTCCAAATCGGCCTCTAGCTTGGATATCGTTTCGTTGGCCAATTTGAGCGCTTCTTCACTTGCTTTCGCTCTTTCTTCAATGGCCAATCTCATTCAATCGAAACTCTTGGACTTATCAGCTTCAGCATCGGCCTTCGCTCTTTCTTCTGCCGCTTTGGTGGCCTCAGATTCGGTTCGGAGAGAGGCCTCTGCTGCATCATTCTTTTGAGTTTCCAATTCAGCTATAAGGGAGCTAATCTACTCGATTGCGTCATGTTGGCAACGACCAATCACAGCTATCCTCCCCGCCGCCTACAAAATGAGAAATGAATATGAGATGATATAGAAAACTTTTTAGTTTGTGATGCAGAACTATAAGGATCAGGTCATATACCAATATCACCGATTGAGCGGCTAATGTTATGGTTAGCAGATCTGGCTCTGATCGAAAGTTCGCCTTGTCAACCGGCAACAAAATTGAGGAGGCCAAGCTCAAGGCCACCGCAGCGTCCTTCACTGCCGATGCGTTGGAAGTAATCTGCACATTCTTTATCCTGGGTTGTATTGTAAACGGCACAACCTGGTCCGACTCTTCTATGCGTTGCCGTTTATCGACTAGGTTTTTTGAATAATCGGCTTCAGTCTCGGCCGAACGTTTTTCCCCCCCGTTGCTCCTCCTGGCCCTCTAGTTGGCCGATAATAAGCTCCGTTTTGTCCGTATCAGTGTGAGCCATCTCCTCAACAGGAACATGGGGTGTTGACTTAGTCCTAACTTCAGGTGGAGGGGGTGGAGGCTGAGATCGTTCGGCATCTACTTTTTTACGTGCAGCCATCCTCTCGGCGTTCGTCCTCCTGGCCAACTGAGTAAGCGACTCACCAGCCATGTTATCAGGATACGAGATGGGAAGATCCTCTAAGTGAGTGAAAATATCTCCAAAGGAGACGTCCGGTCAGCCCGAGATTGATAGAGGATTGAGGTCGGCTTCTTCAAAATCCAAATTCAGTTCTGCGTCAACCTCCTCCTCTAGTCTTTCGGATCCTTCCGAGGATTGATTCGGCTGCTCAACAACTTTTTCGACTACTTGTTCACATGCTGGCTTCGAATCTGAAGCTTCAAGACCAATTTGCCTAAGATTCTTGAAGTTCGAAAAGACAAGCACCATAAACTGCTGTACACCCCTTAGAATTGGAATGTTATCTGCAACCGAGAATGTGGTGTAAGTCGGCTCGTATCTTAGAAGTATATGGGCCGCCCTGCCTTGCTTTTGTAGATTCGCACGGCCAAAGAACTGGAGCGCGGTTTTAATCTGAGCAAGAATAGCGTTGTCAGCCGAAACGAGAACTTTTTTCAAGTCGTTACCTGCATAAAATAAAAATCGTAAGGATCTAAGCTGGATAAATATTCAACAAATATACGTGGGGGATTATACGGCCACTTGGTTCGCCTTTTCGCCTAGGCACTGGATCTAGGCGATCTTCGCCCTCGCTGAATTCCCAGTTGCTGCGGACAACGACCATGACATCGTCAACACGCTGGCCAGAGCTGGCAAGCATAGTAACCAAATGATGGTCAGTGTCCTTAGCTCTGAGGAAGTAGCGCCCCTGCTGGCCAGAGGATTTGGCTAAGGCATAACAATGTCGAATAGCAGGGATCCCAAGGTCAAGCCTAAGACGTCACTTTAATTCTACAATGCCCATTATCATTCGGTAAAAATTTACCTTTGGCTGAGAAGGGACTAAACACCAATGGCGAAGGATGAAAGTTGGAAAGATGATTGTACAATCATCAGGACGAAAGTTGTATTTGGCTCTATGTTAGACGATCCTAAAGCCGAATATATTAATCGACCGTTGGACAATGGAACAAAAGCCGAATAACTAAATGTGCAATGAACCAAGAGTGGGCCCGACATAGGAGCCCAAAAGAAAAATATAAATAGAGGAACATCAGCCAAGGAAAGGTATGTGAGAACAGACCTAAGAAACTTAATTTACAAGCAACCAAGAGAGTATACACTGACTTATCCATCGGAGTGCTAATTCCGGCACCCCCGACCGGAGTGTTCATTCCTTTTAAGGTGATTAGCTGAGGATCAGGAACGCTCTTCAAAATCCAGGAGTATTTCCAAATCACTTCACCACACATGACCTCATTGAGCATGATTGTTTTCAAAGATGAAGATGTGATTTTCTTTCAAAAGGGCATAGCGTGGCATGTGCATTTCATCTCTTGAGACTTGTATAAAATGTATATACTTTGTTAAGGATTTCCTACTGGGCTTTATGCTTACCCTACGAGATTTTTGTGCAGAAAAAGATGTGGTGATACCACCTAATTATAGGCGAGGAAATGTGTGTTGAGAGTACGAGACTCTCATTTTGCTGTGACTCTGTGTGTAAGCCAAGGGCTGTATGTGTGTGGGTTTGAATAATCGTTTTGTGTAATCAGGCTCAAGCCTTGGAAACTTGTAAACTCTTGGGGGTATTTATTTGTTTATTTACTTATTGTTAGATTAATGTATTGTTGGATTAATGTATTGTTGCATGAAGAATTATTGTATCATGTAATGTAAGTTTGGAGATTTATATTCGGTTTTCCATAAAAGAATCATGATTGTTGTATTATCATTTGGGATAGAAATTTGAGGCGTTACACTATTAATATACCATCCAAAGTAGTAAATGCCTTTTTAACCAACAAAATTTCAATAAATGTCCTTATGACCTCAATATTTTTACCCTCGTCTTAAAAGATTTATAGGAGTGGGAATATGAATTTATTATCAATTTTCTCTTATATTAATGGCTTAAAATGTTTTGAATGAATTATAAAAGTGTTTGGTACTAAATGCGAAAAGTTGAAATTGTTTTGTAAATAATTTAAAAGTAACTTTTTAAAGTTCAGAAAAGCACCACCCTGATCACTTTTAAAAAAACTAATTTTCCTTAGGTTGAGCTTGTCTCCAGTTGGGCCTCAGTGAGTTCATCATGGAGTTTATATCGATAATTTGAATTGTCAATATATAAAATTTATTGAGTATTTTATCATTATAAAAAATTAAGTTGATCAAATATCAATACCAGCTTGATTAGATCACATTTGTATTAATCAAGTGACAATTGATATATATCCAATCAATGTAATTTTTTACAACGATAAAATATTTGATGAGTTCTAAACATTGAACAGAATTATGGATATAGATTCTGTGGTGGGTCCACAAAACCCCACAGCACACTCTAATCTAATTTCAAACTGAAGACAAGCCTGAATCTTTCCTTATTGATTAAATACACAAGTTGAATAAATAAATTGAGTCAAACACCTTCTCCTACTCTTTTTTTTTTTTTTTTAATTTTATTTTAACTATCATCTTAATAATCTAACTTAAAAATCTGTTTGGATGGGTGTGAATTTTAAATAAAAAAATTTGAGATTAAAAATATTCAAGAGTTAGCAATTATAGATGAATTGAAAAATTATAGAAAAAGATAAGTTGAGATAAAGAGATGTATTTCAGTAGGATTATTTTTTTTTATCAAATAGTTATTTTTTAGCTACTTCAAATTAATCATTATAAAATTATTTAATTTATTTTTAGAATTCACGTATCAACCTTAAAGAATTATTAATATGAAATTCATATATTTCAAATTCAAAACAGATTCTAAAAAAAAAAATTGTCAAACCGAACAAAAAATTATAAGTTCAGAGTCAATCTTTTAGTGAGATCAGTTTTGTTAACTTTTTTTTTAAAGGGAGAATTAAATATCAGTAGTCCATTTCTAAAATAATTACAAATTCATGATACAATTTAATATTTTAATTATTAAATTTTGTCTTTAATCTTTTTTTTTTATTTATCAAATTTACACTAAAATGTTATTTCCCCTTTCTAAAATAAAAATTATATACATCATGGCCAATGGTCTTCATTCCACAGTGCTGAATTTTCAGTCTGAATACTTTTCTCATTTTTATTATTATTAATGTAGTGCTTGGTTCATGAATTTTGATAAAAATTTAAAAAGAAAAAAGAAAAAAAAAAAAAGGTGGATGAAACATGAATCATGTATAGCTAAATTTCATACACTTTTTTTCCTTTTAATTTCTAAATTCTGACCAAAATCTATGATCTAAACACATGGTAAGGGTAAATCACACTGAACACTTATAAGGTTTAGAAAAATTATAATAAGTCCTACAATTTTAACATAATTATATTGACAATTTTTTGATAAAGTTAAAGAACCTAGGATGATGTGAAAATACATTAATCAACAATGTAAAATATACATTTTGTTGACTGGTTACCCCTTTCTGGTCGCCTTTCGTTTCAGATTATGGGCTTTACAAGCGCTGTTTGAATGCGTTCAACCGTCAAAGTATGCTCCTGTGTTTAAGGAGTTGGATTTTCCCATAATTGGGTATATAGAATTTGAGTATCTTTGTGGAAATCTTTATAAAATTCAGAAATATAATTGAGACTCCCTAGGAACCTTTGTAATTATGTTTGTATATATGTTTACTATGTTGGGAAACAGAATTCGAGTAGACCAATACGTCATCGATATACACAATTGGGGTTTGTAAGAATAAAAGTGATATATTTTTATAATTGAAAAGGTCAAAATGTACATATTCATAGATTGAAGGAGTAAAGCGATATTCATTAATTATTAAGATCATTTTGGTGTAAATAACCTCAAAAAAAATGTAAAAAAGGAGGATTTCAAAGTTCAATTTCTCTGTTATGTGCAAAATCATCATTATCTTTGTGAAAGGTAATATTTGTTTTTATAAAAACAAATATTATAAAATATTAAAATTTTGTAGTCATATATATATTATTAAAAATAGTATTTTTTTCATGTTTAGGTGACACATTATAAGGGCCTTTTTTTTCCTAAGAAAACCAGGTTAGCAAGTATTTGTTTTAATTACATATAGAATTCTACACAAATCGATACCTAATTTAAATTATACTAACTTTACTTATTATATATGGACTCTATTTGATAAATATTTGTTTTTCATATATTTTTCATGATAAATTGAGATAATCCCTCTAACTTTAGAATTTATGATCATATTAAACCTTTTCAAAGAAGATTTGTCCCTGGTTGGTACACGCTTGCAGTCTCAGAGGCACTTCCCGAATATCTTCAGATTTGCAATTTATACTTCCTGCAATTCATAAATTTTGTTCTCTCAGAATGTAATTGTGTTCTGTGAAGTTGGTCAATATTTACCTTCGCAATGTATAAGTTTGAACCAAATTATTCATGATTGTTGCATTTTTATAATCTTCTCAAGGCTCAAAAAAATTAATATATAATTTAGATTCATTTTATTAATATATAATTTAGATTTATTTTAATTGTAGATTTTGTTATATAAGAGTTATATTTAAACCGCAAGTAATATTTCTCATAAAATTTTAAATATAAATTTTGAACCATTAGCTTTATTGTTCTGCTACAAATGAAAGGCATGTCTATTTTGGGAAGTAGGTTCAAAATTGATTTTTTGATTTTTTTTTTGACTTTTTTATGAAAAAATGCAGGGAAAAAATAGAGAGATGATCTGACCCAGTATTAGGATTTTTTTTAATGCTAATTCCCCCCCCCCCTACTAATTATATATTATTTTATATTATGGATTTGTTGTTTAAATTTTATAGTGATTCTATTGTTAGCAAAATTTTGGTTTAACCCAATCGACATTGATTGATTGACATGCTTCAACCAATTTTAATAAACACAAAAAGATCAAGCTTCGTGGTTGAGTTTTATGACTTAAACAGATTAAGGACTTCCCTGAAGGTAATTACGTAAAGAGGGATTTGAACATAAAAGAATATGTATTTATTCAATTAAATTGTCACTTGCTATCAGTTATAAGAGCTCAAACAAGAACAAAGAACTGAAAAATACATCAATCGACGAAAAGAAGAGAAGTGGGGATTGGAAAAAAGCTATTTCTAATCTACTCCTAAAATAGCTAATTTAGAACTATTCCCAAATAATTCTTCACTAGTCTAATTGAGGGTTGTTGTTCATTTCTCTTTGTATCTCTCTTGGCCTATTTATAAGCTCAACCACATGAGAGAAAGAGGTAACCTAAGTCCACGATTTCCATAACAAGTCTATGATTTCCTCAACATTATCCATATCCCATGTTTGATAGGAACCATCTTGTAGATTTGGTGCTTGATTTGATCTTAGCTCCTTAATCTCAGCAACTAACTCTCAAATTGCTACAATTGCAAACTTTTTGGCCCTCCATTTAACATGTCATCATGCCATGTCCTTAACACATCTATCATGTCATGTTAGTATGTCTGTCGACAGAATAACAATAAAAACAAAAGTGATCAAAGTTATTCTTTGAAAATAGATTATGATTTCAATCGACATATCATAAAATCATAATCGAACTTGGCCACAATTAATAGACCACAATCGACAGAAAAATAAAATGTGGTGCAAACAAGGCCCCCCCCTCATTAAATGGATTGAAGAATGAAATCCAATTAAATGATTTATAAGGTGGTTTACCACAATTGATAGAAAATATTTTATGATACAAATAATTCGAATTCTTGAAAAGTTATATTATACCCATAGTAATCTATCACTGTCGATTTGTGAACACTCCATGTTTGTCTCTATTGAGTGACATAACAAAGAGCCACATCCCTTATTTTTAAAACAAAACAAGTTTATGTTAACCATATTTTGGCTAATTAAAGAGAATTCACTACATATTGCATTTTTCAACCATTGTTGTTTTTCAAACCATGTTATGAAAATTAATTTTTGGTGTGATCCACAAATCCAAAGCGGATGTTGGATCCCAAAACTTACATAATTGAATGTTATGAAAACTTCATAAATTTTGGCACTTTGAATAATGTCAAAAAATTCACATTCAATAAATGTGGGTTCATAATTTTCAGCCATCTTTGGCTTAAAATCATGCCCCCCAAGTGAATTTTTATCATCATTTTCCGATGATCTTTTAACATTTTTCGAGAGAAGAAATTGTTTTTCTAATGACTAGTCATTTTTTGCCACGTTTGGCACAACATCATGCCCCCCAACCGAATCATAATTCTCAATATTTTTTGAGAGAAGTGGTTGTTTTTTAATTTTAGTCATTAATGGCCTATGAAAATTCTCTAAAGTCATATTATCTTTATGACTTGGTGTGCTAACCCTCCAAGCCGCATACCTTGGCTCTTTATGAATGATTGGCTCTTAAAAAATATGTGAATTAATCGTATGAGCCATATTATTTTCATATATTAATTTTTTATCGGCTATTATGCCTTCTAATTTTTGCTTCCAATATAGAATCTCTTCATCAATTACACAAATTTAGCTTTCAAGTCGATAAATTTTTCCATCACAGTAATTTAAATCACTTTGCTTAAAATAATACGGGGATGATGAAATTATTTGAAATCTTTGCCTAGAAAGAGAATTAATTTTTTTAGGGCTAAAATTTCCCTCCTGCACCAATAAATTTCATTGTCACAAAGACAAATAATTTTTTCACATCATTTGTCATGCCATTATGTTGACATTAAGAGGTAGAACCACTACCATAACACTAGCAATTTTCAGAATATGAGGCATTCTACTGATAATCTATTTCCATGGAAACATTGCCACTCCATTGATGGTTTGTATCCATAGGTGCACAAGATGTAAGCATACCTGTTGAAGGCATGATTTCATAAGAATAAGTCTACTTTTTCATCATCATCACTCCAAGTTAGAATTGTCCCACTGGACGTGCCAATTTATGTTAGCAAAAATTCGGTTTAACCCAATCGACAGATATGCTTCAACTAATTTTAATAAACACAAAACGATCAGGTTTTGTGGTTGAGTTCTATGCCTTAAACAGATTAAGGACTTCCCTAGAGGTAATTAAGTAAAGAAAGATTTGAACAAAAAAGAATATGTACTTAGTCAATTAAATTGTCACTTGCTATCAGTTACAAGAACTCAAACAAGAACAAAGAACTAAAAAATACATCAATTGACGGAAAGAAGAGAAGTGGGGGTTGGAAAAAGCTATTTTTAATCTACTCCTAAAATGGTTAATTTAGAACTACTCCTAAATAATTCTTCACGAGTGTGATTGAGGGTTATTGATTCATTTCTCTTTGTATCTCTCTTGGCCTATTTATAGACTCAACTACATAAGAGAAAGAGATAATCTAAATCCATGATTTCCTCAGCATTATCCATATTCCATGTTTGATAGGAACCATTTTGCAGATTTGCTGCTTAATTTGATCTTAGCTCATTGATCTCAGCAACTAATTTTCAAATTGCTACAATTGCTAACTTTCTGGCTCTTCATTTAACATGTCATCATGCCATGCCACGTTAGCATGTATGTTGATAGAATAACAATAAAAACAAATGTGTTTAAAGTTATTCTTTAAAAATAGTTTATGATTTCAATCGATAGATCATAATCAAACTTGGTCATAATTAGTAGACCACAATTGACAAAAAAATAAAATGTGACGCAAACATCTATATATAAAATTATACTTCATTTCCTACATTATTTATATAATCATGACTTACAGGAGGAAAAACCTGCACAACAATGATACTCTCGAGAAACCTCTAAAGTTCGGATTTATTGCTTGAGATGTATCTATCGTTTGAATGTTTTAATTATATTTTCTTTTTGGATTTTGATGTTGTTATGTGACTTTTTCTTAATTAATCGTTGTTGAATTTCTTTTATATAGTTGATATTTTAATTTAATTAAGAGTGTTTATTTTATAATATTATAATTTGATACATATCATATAAAATCATTATATGATCATTTAACTGCAACATATTTATATTTAATTTTTTAATAAACTTTATATAATTTCTATTTCTACATATTTTTATTTTTTAAATGAATATAAAATAAAATTAAATAATTAGAATTACTTTCAATTTTATGTTGCTAATTCTTCTTCTAATTTAACTATTATTTTTAATAATGAGTATTTATTGTACTATTTTATAATTTAATATATATCATACAAAATTATTATATAATAATTACACTTTTATAATACGATAGAACTAAAATTATCAAAATACACAAATAATTTAACTAAAATTAATATATATAAGTATTCAAGTAACAATTTTATGGAACGATAGCTCCAATATTATCAAAATAAATAATTAAAATCATACTTTAATTTTAATTTTAAATTAAAATTAAAATTATTTATTTATAACACACATTGTACCATCAAATATTTAAAAAAAAATAAAAAATAACATGTGCATTACACGGGTCAACTATTAGTTGAGTAATATATAGCCAAACATCTTAGATATAATTGAGGAAGCGTATTTTATATCTTAGGTGCATTTTTTATTTAAAAAATTTAAAATAAATAAATTATATGTGTATATGCATATATATATATATATATATATACATACATAATATAAAACTCATATGGTATAATTTAATAAATAAGTAACTTAGGCTACGCTGCAAGTAATATTTTAAAGCTATTCTAAAAAGAATGGCAATAATGCGTAAATGTAAATCGTGCATATCAGTTTTAAAATTGCGAATTTTATTTTGCAACTCTTGGATTGATAGTGTATTGAGAGGAATTGAGACTTTATTTACCTTGTCTAGAACATCTTTCAAATTATATATATCATATTTTAATTCTTGGACAATGTTTCATGATGTAGTTGCATTATGTTTGGAATTTGAGTATTTAAACATAGCTTGTTATTTTTTCTCGGGATCATAAAAATTAACTGTCTTGCAATATATAGGAGAGATAGCTTACCCCTTTCTTGGTGTGAATACTGTGCAAGTGTGAGACAAATTTGTGATTGTTTCTATGTCACGCCCCGAAAATAATCCCGACATGAGTAATACATCTACCACATACATTCATTAATTACAACCATCCTCCATCTTTTATATCAAAAAAAAAAAAAAAAACAAACTCCATGGTTTATACAAGGGCTCCACATGCAAATGTACATTCAATGATGAGAAGAAACCTGAATCTATAGCATGCGATACATATAGTCTCAAAAGTAAAAGAAATGCCCTTATGGGCTTACATCTTCCAAGGCAATACCCCGGTTGCACAGAATGGCCTCT
This sequence comes from Camellia sinensis, assembly GCF_055761805.1. NCBI lineage: Eukaryota > Viridiplantae > Streptophyta > Magnoliopsida > Ericales > Theaceae > Camellia > Camellia sinensis. The sequence continues at coordinate 67,684,801 of NC_138961.1, read as the reverse complement.
CGGACCCATACCAAATTAGCCCTAGGCTTTACAAGGATTACAACAAAAGAAAGAGTGATCTACTCTTCACCAAAATATATCCACACCCTTAGCTTGGCGGGATCATAACATCTTTACCTGCACCAAATCCCATAGGGGTGAGCATAAAGCCCAGTAGTGAAACCTTAACAAAGTATATACATTTATGTAGGATGCCCAATGTTAATTGCAATTGTAATGTATATGCCATTTAAAAATAATCACGAGCCATGCCTTTCATGTAAAATCTCCATGTTTTTCAATATCATTTTTGTAAATCCATTAATTTTCAAACTTCCAATTTAATCATAGGGGCGGTAAATACGACTCTGGTAATCCCTAGGCTGGTGTCTTCAAGTAGACTATACAAGTACTACCAAATTATCATTTTTACCGGTATTAACTGGAAGGCTCGACACCTATTCGCACGGTTTCTGGTCTTTCACCATGGATACTCAGGCCAACTTAACAAGTTCAACTACACCCCCTATCCGGACTTAGCATGTATTTACCCCGTATACATTATCATAATTCCCATTACAATATAATCTTTCTCAAAATAAATGTTTTTCCAACACATGTTAAGATGCACAATAATGATAATAAGTCAACTGAAACATGATGGCATAATTACCATTTCATAGAATTTTCTATTCTCAAGATATCCCTACAACAATATCAATCAATCCCATTTCTCATTTCTACTCTTCAAAGCCATTTCACAAAAAAAAGGAAAAAAAAAAACCCCATGTGTCCTCAGCACACAATAACAATTTCCCATCATGCACAATTCTACTCAATTTGTCTCTTCAAGGCCATATGTGATGTTTCTCGAACATGGATCTCCAATGGTTATAATTTTCACAGTCTATAGTGCACAAAGATTTACCACTCCTCAACTATACATATTCAATTATTTACTAACAATGCAAAAATAATTCTCATAGCTCATATATGAAGAAGATTTGTTATTAAACAAAAAAAAAAAAAAAACACATAGCACAATCTACCTTCCATCATTCATCCTCCCATTTCATGGTGAAACCCAATCAAAATCACAATTTCTTGAGTTTTGTCAAAGAACATTCTCATAGATATGAAAAGATTGAGATCAAAACCATTTCTTCAAAACTTTCTCTATATTTGGAGTAAAATCAAAATCAACCCAAGGATTACAAGAAAGCTTTTAAATCAACAGGTATATATATAGTATCAACATGAAGCTTCACCCTCATTTATTTAAGAAATCCCCAAATTTCTAGATTTTCACACACAACCCCAAACATTTTTCTATCTCTTTTGTAAAATCTCATCTTACAATTTAACCCTCACCCATATTATCCAATACTTCAAGAAGATCTTTAAAAAAACACAAGATAAAGATTATTTCATAAAAATCATTAACTTTCTCGAACCACCAAACCCATTTTCAAAATAGCAAAGGAAACCCACAAAATCATCTTAAAACTTACATAAATATATACATATAACTCAAAGGAAACCCTACCTCAATGTTTGATAAAGAAACAAGAGATGAAACCCTAGCTTTGATGGTGCTAAAATAAGATCTCCACCGCACACAAGGAAGTTCTTGAGATGTTCTCTATCTTTGATGAAGGAGTCAAGGTTGGATCTCAATGGATGGAAGAAGATTAAGGGTTTTAATCTAGCTTTGAGGTTGAAATGTAGAGAGAGGGGAGAGAGATATATTTTTATAGAGAGAGAGAGGTGTAATGAAAATGATATACAAATAGCCCCAAAAGAAAATAAAAACAGAGCCTTGGATCTGGGCTCTCCCGCAGGTGAGGCTTCCCCCTCCCGCACGTGCGGTACCTCCCCGCACCTCCTCACGTACGTGCATTTATTTCAGTATGCACTGGCCAGCCTCCCCTGTTTCCCGCACGCGCAGCCTGGCCTCCCGTACGTGCAGCCCCCATCTCGCACGTCTGGCCCTCACTCAGCAGCTTAGAAATTCCAGATCCCACTCTCGGGCACTCCGAAGTCAACCGTGCACTCCCCAGAGCAGGTGAAATTCCACACCGAACATGACGAGACTAAGAACTTAATTTGAAATTTTTTTTCTAACATTTTCAAACTCAACGAGAGCAAAAGAACGGAGTGAAGACGAAGTTGCAGACCTCTGCTTCCCATTCCCAAGTTGCTTCCTCAATCCCATGGTGTCTCCATAACACTTTCACTAACGGTAAGGTCTTACCTCATAACACTTGTTCCCAGGTATCTAGGATTTGAACTAGCCGCTCATCGTAGGAGGAATCCTCATCTACCTCCTAATCTATCCAATCTAACACATGAGAAGGGTTGGGTTCGTACTTCCTAAGCATAGACACGTGAAACACGTTGTGAACCCCTGAAAGTTGTGGTGATAAAACTAACCGATATCCCACTTCCCTAATCCTCTTCAGTATCTCGAAAGACCCAATGAATCTTGGAGACAACTTATCACTCTTACCGAACCACATCAAGCCTCACCTAGGTGAGATCTTAAGGAACACATGATCACCCACTTCAAAGAACAAAGGTCGTCTCCTCTTATCGGCATAACTTTTCTGTCGGCTTTGAGCTGTGGCTAACCTCTTCCGAATGAGAGCAACTTTCTCGGTTGTCTCTCTAACGATCTCCGGACCCAATAACGGTGCATCTCCCACCTTGGCCCAACAGACTGGTGACCTACAAGGTTGGCCATACAAGGCCTCAAACGGTGCCAAGGAAGACCCCCCCCCCAACCAAGGAAACACAACACCAACTTTCGGCCACAACCAAATTTGGAATACTACCCCGACTCTAGGAACGCCAAGGATACCGAATTAGTCAAGAACACAAGGAAAGGGTCACAGACTTTCCCTCAATTCACACCACACACTGGGTCTAGAGACAAGAATAACAAACAACCAACGGCAACCACACGCATGCCCCGGGTATCCACCACCACTAGCCCAAACACTCTCCACGCTTAGCACTCCAACAAGATGGAAACTAGATTTTCACCATAAGATCCTTGGTTACCACATTTAAGGAAAATGTTACAACAAAACTCGGCTCAAGACAAGACTCCGGTCTAACAAGTTTTTGCAACGCCCATCAATCCACATAACCGAACATACAATACTCAAGCTTTATAAATACAATTAAAGTGGTTACACCATCACAACCATAAGGGTACAATAATTAACAACTCAATTCCAAAAGAAGGTTTTCATTTCTTTTTTTTTTTTTCTCAATTATTGGTAAAAGTCATCTATTTACATGCAAAACATTTTCTCAAAGGTATTCCAAACTCACACCGGTCAGATGTCAAAAATGTATTTTCTTCCTTTCAAGCAAAAATTCAAAATTCGTTCATTTTAATTCCCGCTCCACCGTAACAACCAGCGGATCTCTGCCGTTAACCAACAACACCCATCACCCACATGGTGATGCCACAAACTTAACAACATAACATAGCATTTCCACAATATTAATTAACAGAATACAACAATTATACCGTTCCGTTCGGCCAATGACATTATTATTTCCGCGCAAGTTATTATTCACAAAAGATAGCGACATGATCACATAAACTAGTTAAAAAAAGGATTGTTCTCGTCATCTTGAAAGAAAATCTTTTTCTGATTTATACATTTTCTCCAAAATTTTACTTGAATTCGTGCTGTTTTGCAATGAAGGATTCATGTTTTAAACTTAGAGTAAAAGCAATTTATTTTGTAATTATTTTCCCCAAAACAAGCTTTAAAATCTCACCCCATGAGTTTTAGTTGAAATAGAAATGCCATGAAAGTTTTCAAAAGCCAACAATCACTTACCAATTTATCTTCTCAACAACACCTAGTGAATTCCCACCATCACCCAATGACACTTACAGTGTTTTTCACAATGAGACAACCACATCTTCCAATACAACAACAATTATAAATAATCACGGTGTTAAATGGAACAATGCAACACATATAACTTTCCAATCTCCGAAAGTTCCGTACCAACACAAACATTAGCCAAAAAGAGCATCGGTACCCAAAAGCCTATGAGTATTCCCAACCCAGAAGCTAACACTCTACCTCGATTCACGACTTCAAAAACTTACATATAGATGCACGCACCGATAACCATGCACAAACGCAAGGCCCAACGCCCTAGGCACAACCCATGGCATTACGCCGCCTTCTAGCCAAATTGTACTAATTTTCCAGAAGCTCAACTTTACAACCCACATCTAAACCATTCTAAAGTGACTATTTGTCACCCACCTTGATACCACTCAACTTAACTAATCACCCGAGAGTTTCCCCTCCCTGTCTTTAAACACCTACATATCATTCCCAAAAGAATTCTATTCACACGAATAAATGGTCAACACACTCTTACACCCAACACCAGATTGAGTAGGTCAACGGCAATCACACAATCCGAGTTACCCAAGACAATTCTTACCAATGGTACACTCGTTACCTCAAAACACCAACCATCCATCACTTCCCTGAGATGCGGATCTCACACTCCCTAGACATTCCCACATCACTTCCACCAATCTTCACAAAACTCTAAGGTCTTACACTTCCTCAAACTTAACACAATAAAACTTTTAAAATTTTGGCCCTCATCCGAACACTACGTTTGTCGCAAAAATTCCACAGACTTCTCAATCCCCGTCAACAATTTCTAAACTAGTCAAGAATCAAAGGCCATCACAAGACCATCACAAAATTCAATAGTTGATATACAATAGTACTAGGATCACCAATTCCATTTACACATACATAACAAGGAATTCAAGTTTCATTAGCAAGCACCAACACGTGAGGGTAACAAACAACAATACATTCACAACACATAACCATGGTGCCTTAGCATCCTACAACACACCGATTAATCACAAAAGTTTCACAATTTATAACATAGATGCCTAAAACAAAAGTCCCTCTCAAGGGTGATACTACCATGCTGGCTTAAAAGTCGACTGTCGCGAAACTGCTGAAGCTTGGCTCCTTCGGGTCTGATACCGATAACGTCCCCGACTGGATTGATGGGACAACGTTTGACTGGATTCTGAAATATCGGAAGGATCTATACGTAAAGGGAAAAAACGTCTAGCATGGCCCCGCTAACCATAATAAAAAAAACACAATGACCTTCCAATTCTGAACCCAATTCGGAGCCTGAACCTTACTGAATCCCCCAACGGATGAGCTCGAAACCCCTAATGTAAATAAGGACTGAGTCTGGGAGTGAGCATGCGCTCGCCTCCACCTCTTACTAAGCCTAGAGTGCTTACGAACAGTAGGAGTTACCGAAGTGGCCTCCTCACTAACCCGACCAACACTGCTAGCTGTGGTCTCCACATGGGCCGCCGCCTCAACTAAAGTAAAATAATTCTTCTACATAGATCCAATCACCTTCTCCCGAATATCATCACTTAATCGCCTCTCAAACTCGTAACAACGACGCTCCTTTGTTGCCACCAACTCTGGAGCAAACCGTGACAAACTAGTGAACCTCATCTCAAACTGGGCCAAAGGAGTAGTACCCTGGGGCAACTCAACAAACTGTTCCCTCAACCCTTCCAGAGTAGAAGGAGGAAAATACTTGGCCGACATGGCCTCGGTAAACGTAACCCACGTGGCACCTACAGTACCCTTCACATACTTCCACCAATATTTTGCATCTCCTTTCAATTGGAAGGTCACCAAAGAAACCCTCAACCCCTCGTCCTCGACTCTGAGCATATCAAGAGTCTTGGTAATCTGTTCCAACCAACTCTCCACCTTCAGTGGTTTTGCCTCCCCCAAAACTCCAGTGGATTGGAGCAAAGAAACACCTTAGTAAGCTTGAGGGTACGCCCGTTGTCCCGCTCATTGCGAGCTAGAGCATCTTGCAACACTCTCACAACCTCGCGTGCAAATTCCTCGCCGATAGCCGATGCTGTAACAACAAGTGCTAGGGGAACCGCCATGCACCTATCGACACTCCTATTACACATCCATCCTCTATTTCCTCGTGTGGACATCCTAATTAAAGAACAAAATATATAACTTAGCACATAATTCCAAATGTGCTCGCAACTTGCCTCACACGTTGGACTAAAGCAATTACATATATCCTACCACACAAACGATTTAATTCACTCCACATAAGCACGTAGTCACATAAGCAAATACGAATTATCCTTTCGTGAAGGGATTCGTCCCATGAGAAACCAAGAATTCTTAGTAGAATGAGTATTGATCAAGTACCCTTCTAATAAGACCTCAAGGAATCTAAAAGGCACAAATAACAACCCAAAAGTCTAATCCTATACCCACATAGTCATGTAAGCATGCTATCACACAATCACAATTTAAACAAAATATTTCCTAAGCATGCGAAATAAACCCATTGTGGTATAACAACCACTTCCCGTGAGCCCCAAGTATTCAAACGCGGTAGCTCTAATACCAAGTTGTCACGCCCGGAAATAATCCCGACATGAGTAATACATCTACCACATACATTCATTAATTACAACCATCCTCCATCTTTTATATAAAAAAAAAAAAAAACAAAACTCCATGGTTTATACAAGGGCTCCACATGCAAATGCATATTCAATGATGAGAAGAAACCTGAATCTATAGCATGTGATACATATAGTCTCAAAAGTAAAAGAAATGCCCTTATGGGCTTACATCTTCCAAGGCAATACCCCGGTTGCACAGAATGGCCTCTCGGACCCATACCAAATTAGCCCTAGGCTTTACAAGGATTACAACAAAAGAAAGAGTGATCTACTCTTCACCAAAATATATCCACACCCTTAGCTTGGCGGGATCATAACATCTTTACTTGCACCAAATCCCATAGGGGTGAGCATAAAGCCCAGTAGTGAAACCTTAACAAAGTATATACATTTATGTAGGATGCCCAATGTTAATTGCAATTGTAATGTATATGCCATTTAAAAATAATCACGAGCCATGCCTTTCATGTAAAATCTCCATGTTTTTCAATATCATTTTTGTAAATCCATTAATTTTCAAACTTCCAATTTAATCATAGGGGCGGTAAATACGACTCTGGTAATCCCTAGGCTGGTGTCTTCAAGTAGACTATACAAGTACTACCAAATTACAATTTTTACTGGTATTAATCGGAAGGCTCGACACCTATCCGCGCAGTTTCTAGTCTTTCACCATGGACACTCAGGCCAACTTAACAAGTTCAACTACACCCCCTATCCGGACTTAGCACGTATTTACCCCGTATACATTATCATAATTCTCATTACAATATAATCTTTCTCAAAATAAATGTTTTTCCAACACATGTCAAGATGCACAATAATGATAATAACTTAACTGAAACATGATGACATAATTACCATTTCATAGCATTTTCTATTCTCAAGATATCCCTACAACAATATCAATCAATCCCATTTCTCATTTCTACTCTTCAAAGCCATTTCACAAAAAAAAAAAAAAAAAAAAACCCATGTGTCCTCAACACACAATAACAATTTCCCATCATGCACAATTCTACTCAGTTTGCCTCTTCAAGGCCATATGTGATGTTTCTCGAACATAGATCTCCAATGGTTATAATTTTCACAATCCATAGTGCACAAAGATTTACCACTCCTCAACTATACATATTCAATTATTTAGTAACAATGCAAAAATAATTCTCATAGCTCATATATCAAGAAGATTTGTTATTAAAAAAAAAAAAAAACATATAGCACAATCTACCTTCCTTCATTCATCCTCCCATTTCATGGTGAAACCCAATCAAAATCACATTTTCTTGAGTTTTGTTAAAGAACATTATGATAGATATGAAAAGATTGAGATCAAAACCATTTCTTCAAAACTTTCTCTGTATTTGGAGTAAAATCAAAATCAACCCAAGGATTATAAGAAAGCTTTTAAATCAACAGGTATATATGTAGTATCAACATGAAGCTTCACCCTCATTTATTTAAGAAATCCCCAAATTTCTAGATTTTCACACACAACCCCAAACATTTTTCTATCCCTTTTGTAAAATATCACCTTACTCTTTAATCCTCACCCATATTATCCAATACTTCTAGAAGATCTTTAAAAAAAAACACAAGATAAAGATTATTTCATAAAAATCATTAACTTTCTTGAACCACCAAACCCATTTTCAAAATAGCAAAGGAAACCCACAAAATCAACTTAAACCTTACATAAATATATATATATATATATATAACTCAAAGGAATCCCTACCTCAATGTTTGATGAAGAAACAAGAGATGAAACCCTAGCTTTGATGGTGCTAAAAGAAGATCTCCACTGCACACAAGGAAGTTCTTGAGAAGTTCTCTATCTTTGATGAAGGAGTCAAGGTTTGATCTCAATGGATGGAAGAAGATCAAGGGTTTTAATCTTGCTTTGAGGTTGAAATGTAGAGAGAGGGGAGAGAGATATATTTTTAGAGTGAGAGAGAGGTTGTAGACATCCCATTTTTGACCGACCTTAAGACTCTGACGTCATCGATTGAGCGCTCGGTGATGGTGCCTGTTGTGGTCGTTCTGAGGTTCCAGAGTTTTGGCTGAGAGCCTTGCCTCCAGGCCTCTGAACTTTTTGTGCTTTGGCTCGGTTTGTGGACCGAATCTTGTTTTCTCTTCCTTGAGGGAGGGAGAGGTCTTGTAGACCATCTCTTTGTGCTCATAGACCAGTTTTTGTGGTCGTAGGCCACTTTTTCCGTTTGGAGATTAGTTTTCGATTTTTGGAGCCTTTGGTCGCGCCTCTTGTCTCGGGACTGCTTAACGTTCTCTGTTTGGCGTGGTTTTTGAACCACACCTTGTTGCCTCTACCTAGAGGAACAGTGTGGTCCGGGAGACCACTTTTGTGGTCGCATACCACTTTTGATGCCCATAGACTAGTTTTCGAGGCTTTCGGTCATGTGCTTTGCCTCTTGATCTCTCGTCTTTCATCCGTTTTGGTTTGTTTTTGGTACAAACCTTGTTTTCCTTGTTTGGAAGGTGGTGCAAGGGTGGGAGACCACTTTTTCTCCTTGGAGACCACTTTCCTTCCCGTTAGCCAGTTTTCTGGTCGGATAACTGGCTTTCTTGGTCTTTGGGCCACCTTTTCTGGTCGGCCACCTCACCACTTGCTTGTTTTCGTGCTCTAGACCTCTCCCACCCATGGCCGGCCTGTTGTCTTCTTGGGAGACCACTTGAAGTGGTCGGCCGACCACTTTAAGTAGCTGGCTGACCACTTTAAGTGCTCGACTACTTTTTGACATCTTTTTGGAGATATTTTGCTCCAGCTCAGCTGGAGGGCACTAGAGCCATCCTCCATACACGTTTATGGAGGGATTGCCTTGAAGCTTAGCTTCTCCAAGAAGCTTTGGCTTTTGTTCTCTATAAGAGGGAGGCTCCTCCTCCCTCCTCTAGGTTCAGAAAAATTGGTTTAGAGTTATGCATATAGCCTTGTATCTATATCTCTCTTTTGCTCTTGTTTTGTGCCTTAAAGTGTAGATTTGTCTTACTTTAACACACAAACACACATTTAAACACCATCCTTTTGTTGCTGAGGTGCTTAGGAGCTGGTTTTGGTGTTCTTGGGCTGGTTTGAGCTTGAAAAACATGCTGGAGTTGCAGCCTTGAAGAAGTTCTACAAGGGTGAGCTTTTAACCCTTTAAATCCCTCTTTTTGCTTAAGCTTTTAGACCAACTTGCATGCTGTTTTAAGCTTAACTCTTAACTGGAAAACGTTTTGATTTTGTATGCTTAAGATCTTTGTTTAAGGTCACTTTTGTGTTGGGGGTTGTTTACCCCCTCTTAGGCCTTGTTCGGCCTTGCTTTTGTGCCTTCTTTTTAAGCCTTTGGGACCACCTTGTTTTGGCCTTCTGTAGACGTCCCCGAACGCCCTAGGAGGATGAGTCCCGTTCTGTTCATATTGGGTTCACTACGGTTTAGGACTCTCAAATTGTCACGGTTCTTAATCTAAACCAAAGAGTCCAAATCCGGCAAATCGTTTTTGAGAAAAACAGATTTTTAGAAAAGAAGTGCCAACATGGACTGCTTTGCCAGATACAGAGTCGCCACCTAAATATTTTATTTTGGAAAATTTAGGAAACTCTGACTCGGTGCCAAAGGCCACGTGTCCGTCATCACCAAAGTTGCCTCGGCTCGGGAACTTGGGTACGATTGGGGAAGGTCAGCTATGAGCACCCCCTCTCGCCCGATCAAAGATCGGCCTCTACTAACCGTGATATCTTGTTTTGAAAGCATTATGTGTTCCTATTCCGGTTATTAGCCTAGAATTACTATGTTATGCGCACAGCAAACAAGTATAGACTAGATCGCCTAATTTGGAACAAAGCATCGCATATCCGTTTGTTTGGAAAATGTTTTGAAATTTGCTACTCGCGAGTAGGCTAAAACACGGATTTTGATGAGTTGTTCCAACTCAAGCAATCCAACCTTCACCCACAGGCATTCAGGCAGTTCATATCACATAAGCATCTAGCCACATGGTAAGCATGCTGTCATGTTAACATTCACACTCGTGCGAGATGCTAAAGCACAAAATACTTACAAGGTACTCCAAGCCAAAACAAAGAACTCGTTAGCAATCAATGTATGATCCAAGTCCATGTTAAGTGCCGAATGCAACGCATACAGAATGCAATTAGGATAGGCCCGGCTAATCCTAGGATGTCATGTGAAATGCAACCATTTGATGCACATATTCAAGTTTAGATTTGAAATACTACGCAGTTAGTATGGTGCGCCGAGCCCGATGTATGCAATACTGATGAATGATGCATAGCATAAGGATGCTAAATTAAATATGTCCTAGTACAAACCATCAAAGCAGGTAAGTAAAAGGGAGAAAGAAGTGGGGGTTGGAAGACATGCACACACGCACCCACACTTATTACAAATTTGCCCTCGCTCGGAGGGACCAAAAGAATAATACAATTAATTAACCTACAAGCTAATTAAATATTACAGACCACCTAATTAATTAACAAATCAATTAAGTAAAGAAATCGATAAAAGTCCTCGGGAAGAGGGTCCAATGCATGCGCGCTCAGTTTTGCTCGGGAGTCCATTGCCATGTACAAGTTGCCTCTATTTTCCCTGCTCTGCTCCTCTGAGAATGGCACAATTCCCAAGGAACACTCTCTGGACATTGGGGAACACCACCGGCCAAAAGGAATTGTCACCGGCCATGGGGAATGATCACCGGCCACTGGTTAAGCTCTCGGCCATCCATACTTGGTCGGTTGGCACTAAAGATGGCCAGCCGGCCAAAGCTTCCTGTAGAATCCTGTTTTGACAGCAGCAGAGGGCAAAACAAGGCATGACAATGCATTCGAAGCTAATGTGTGCACCAGCACATCCCTTATCATGTTTATGACTCAAAGGGACATGGTTCTTGGTTCTCGGACCACCAATTGCGCATTTCAATGTGTGATGGCCCAAGGGACCAAGTGTGCCATTTTGATTTCAAATGTAATGCAATGCATATAAACATACAAGGGAGCCTTCAACCTTTATCATGGCTTGATCAAGAGGTGAGGCATGCATGCCAATGTAATGCAACCTAGGCATGTGAACTAGGAATGCAATATGAACATGCAAGCAAGTAATGATGCTAGACACACAACCTAAGGAATCAATCATGCAAGGCATGGAAAGACAAGCATACAAAATGTAATGTGGGCATGCAAGTAGGCAAGGCATGTGACAACATGTTAGGCAACTTAACCAAGATAAATGCATGCCAAATGCAAAGCCATTTAAACATGCAACAACACATGATAAGCCAAGTATGCAATCAACACACAAGGTGAGCATGCCACAACATGCGAGAATGGACTTAGACTAATTTAGGCAGCCCTCAAACAAGCCTAAAACAGTGGCCAACATGCTCAAGGATGGAAGCCAAAACACATACAAATAGGCATGCATGCAAGGTCCAACACTTAGGCACGTAGAGACAACTTTTAAGCACACTTAAAAGAGAATAAACATGGACCAATGACATGCATTATAAGCTCTGAAATTGCATGGAAAAGAGGTGCCAAACCGACCAATCAACACAAGCAAAGCATGCAAGCATGGCCAAAACTCAAGGCAAGCTAAAAGGGTACTGAGCTACACTTAGCAAAACCAAACATGGTAGGATTTAAACAACCAAAATCAGTGTCTTAGCATGTTAGAACAAAGCCAAAAACACATCTAGATGGCATCTAAATGGTCTAAACATGTAAGCATGCAAAAGAGGCCAAACATGGAGCATATGATGACAACCTTATAAAGCATTAAAGGGACATCAAACGCAAGCATACAAGCATGCCATGAGGACTGAAATGACATGCTAAGCGGTTCTAAACCACTGAAATGATGTAAGCAATGCATGCTACACACTCACACACCCAAGGCCTACAAACCAAAATGCAAGGTGGCTATACTAAGCATGTCATGGTCGACCAAAACAATCAAAAACAGAGCTTAAGCATGCTAGAAACAAGGCTCAAAGCACAAGGCATGTTAAGGCAATCCATGGCATTACAAGACATGTATGCAAGGCAAGCATGGTGTGTCCAAAACAAATAAAAATAGAGGTAATATATGGCAAAACACTACCAAATAATACTTAAGAAATGGCCAACATGCACCTAGAAATGATGCTCACACATGAGGCTATAATGGCTATTATTGAAGACAATAAGGAGAGGGGATGGCCCTTTTCTTCTTAGGACCTCAAGGCACCATCCTCACCACTGAAATCCCTCAAGTTTTCAGTGGTGAGGAGGCCCAAACAAAGTGGTCCCAGAGCTCACCAAAATAGCACAAAAGTAGGGCTAAACAAGGCCTAAAAGGGGTCTAATAACCCCAAACAACAAAACACTCTTAAACAACTATTTAGAGCAAGAAAAAACAAGACTTTTATATGTTATAAGCTAAGCTCGAAAACAGGTGTAAGGTAGTCAAAAAGCTATGCAAAAATGGGGTATAAAGGGCAAGGACACTCACCCTTGAAGAACACTTCCAAGATCACAAGACCAGACCTCTTCTTGGATCAAAACTAGCTTAAAAAGTTCAAGATCAACCCTCTAATGCCTCAGCAACTAAGGAAAGGTGTAATGGTAGGTGTTTGTGTGCAATAGTAAGAACAAACACACACGAATACACCAAAAGGAGGAAGAGATATAGAGATAGAGTATACGTAAACCCTAACCCTAAAACTCAGAGCTCTGGAGCTTTTTTTGTCAACCCTAATGGAGGGAGAAGAGGCTCCCTCTTATAGAGCTCACTCTTGCAAAGCTTCTCAAGTAAGCTAGTCAAGAGGGAGATCCCTCCATACACGTGTATAAAGGGGAGCAAAGTGGGTGCCAACTATCACAGCTGGCACAAAATATCTGCCAAAAGCAGATGCACAGTAGTCGGCCGGCCAGAAATGCAATTTGACCAAAATAGATGGCTGGTCGACCATCCAGAGTGCCGGTCGGCCAAACATTTGGCCAATGGAAACAAAACACAGCCGGTGGCCTCAAGCCATGGCCGGTGGAGTGTGGGGATGGCCAACAAGCCATTCCCTGTACCTCAAAGGCAAAACATAAGTGTTTGGTGCAAAACCAAGTACAAAATAGTCGAGTCGAGAGATCATGAGGCAGGGTGCGTAGCCGAGACCTCCGGGAACTCAAGACGAACACAAACAAGGATGATCACCGAGTGTTCAAACGGTGATGTCCAAGTCTTGAGGACGGTCAAAAATGGGGTGTCTACAGTTGCCCCTCTTTGACAGAACTCGCATGTCATAAGAATGACGGGAGTGAGTCTCAAAGCCGAGAGACGATCTATTTTTGACAAGGCCGAAGACTTAGACAAACATGTAAGACAATAAAGATATGCACCCGAAGGCAGGGGCGAAATGCAACTGAAAATGCAAGAAGCCGAGCATAACTTATGATTATACAAAGAAAGCTGTAACGAAGCACATAACATGCGACAGTTTTAAGCTAACAAACACAAATCCAACTACTTACAATGCAGAAAGGATGTAAGAGAATTATGTAATTCTCGATACGTCTCACTCAGAGAATACAATACCTGTGCGGTTCGTCTGGTTGCACCCGCTTCAAATGAACCGTTCAAACAATATCATGCTTGTAAAAGAAAGCAACTTAACAGGTACAATATTGTTAGCAACATGCATAACATGCAAAATGAATGCAAAATGATATGCAATATATACAAAACTATGTATAATAATGCAAATGAAAATGCAATGCAATTGAATCATGATCAAATCATGAGCGGTTCAAAACCACACAAATGTCAAAAGGATGATGGAGATGCAAAGTCTGTCTACCATAGAAAAGGTGCCGCAACCCTCAAACCAACATACCAGTGTGGAATAGGCGCGTACACATGCAGAACTATGAGTGATGTAGACGGACACAAGAATAAGTAATTGGGTGGAATGACATAAGTGGGGAAGTGTCCCACTAACGAAAGAACATGATCCTAATGCTGGATGCAAAAATTACACTACAATGTGATATATACAATGGATATGGCATGCAGCCAAACCAAATCTTGCCTAAGAAAGGCATGGACACATACAAACCGCGTCTATCACAGATACGGTGCCGTCACCCTCAAATCAACATAACATGGAAAGGCGCGAGCCATAGATGGGGGTGATGCAATGAACGCATGCAGGCTACAATGCAATATATACAAATATGCAATGGAATGGAATATTTACAATGGATAAGGCACGCGGGCCAAACCAAATCTTGCCTAGGAAAGGCATGTACACAAACAAGTCACATCTAACACAGAAACGGTGCCGCAACCCTCAAACCAACATACCGGCGTGGAATAGGCGCGTACACATGCAGAACTGTGCTTCGATGTGAAAAGATATGGGCACATACCAGACCAAGCTCAACATGGAAAGGCGCGAACCATAGATGGGGGTGATGCAATGAACGCATGCAGGCTACAATGCAATATATACAAATATGCAATGGAATGGAATATATACAGTGGATGCATGACATATGCAGTATATACAATGATGCATGACATATGCACTATTTACAATTGAATGCATGACACATGCAATATATACAATAAAATGCATGACATATGCAATATTTATGATGAAATGCATGACAAATGCATGAAAATGCGTAATAATGCATGCTATTTACAGTGCATGACATATGCATATATTTTTTGTTGTTTGTTGTTTGTTTTTGTTTTTTGAAATGCAAATGATGCATGTTGTCTGGAATGCGTGACAACGCAAGTTGCTTGAAATGTATGACAGTGCATGTGAGGAAGATACATAACAACACATGTAAGGTGCGTGTAGCAACGCGTGATGGGGATCATGCATGACAATGCAGACGCCAAAGGTTTTGCACCTTCGAAGGATTTAAGGTCTCCTAGACCGATAAGGGAAAAATGCATGGCGATCCAAATTGTGCATGTTACAATGCGTGTAGACATGCATAACAACAAATGATAACGTGTGCAATGCACAAGGTGTGTGCATAACAATGCGAGAGAGGGATGCATAACAAATGTCGAAGGAATTGCACCTTCAGAGGATTTAAGGTCTCCTAGACCGGGCGTATTTAAGGTCTCGCCAGACCGTCTGAAAGCATACAATGCGAGCACAATGACGTATAACTCAACACGCGTTCACGTCAAAACGTTGTAAAGCAACTATAGCACGTCCGCGAGGGGGGACCTCGCTGCTACAGCTCGGACTCGATTTGTGTCGCGGTCCTTAATCTGAACCAAAGAGTCCAAATCTGGCAAATCGTTTTGAGAAACAGATTTCTAGAAATGAAGTGCCAAACATGGACTGCTTTGCCAGATACAGAGTCGCCACCTAAATATTTTAAAATGGGGGAATTTAGGAAACCCTGACTCGGAGCCAAAGGCCCCGTATCTGTCATCACCAAAGTTACCTCGGCTCGGGAGCTTGGGCACGATTGGGGAAGGTCAGCTATGAGCACCCCCTCTCGCCCGGTCCGAAGACCGGCCTCTACTAACCGTGATATCCGATTTTGAAAACGTTATGTGTTCTTCTCCCGATTATTAGCCTAGAATTACTACGTTATGCCCACAGCAAACAAGTATAGACTAGATTGCCTAATTTGGAAATAAGCATTGCATATCCGTTTGTCTTGGGAAAATGTTTCGGAATTTGCTACCCGCAAGTAGGCTAAAACACGGATTTCAACGAGTGTTTCCAACTCAGGCAATCCAACCTTCACCCACAGGCATTCAAACAGTTTATCACATAAGCATCTAGCCACATGGTAAACATGCTATTATGATAGCATTCACACGCATGCGATGTGCTAAAACATGAAAATACTTACATCGTACTCCATGCCAAAACAATAAACTCGTTAGTAAACGATGCATGATCCAAGTCCATGTTTGAATGTCTAATGCAACACATACAGGATGCAATTAGAGTAGGCTCGGCTAATCCTAAACATGGTATGTGAAATGCAATCAGTTGATGCACGTATTCAATTTGGATTTGAAATACAAATGCAGTTAGCATGATGTACCGAGCCCGGTGCATGCAAGACAAATGTATGGATGCACGCATGCATAGCATAAGGTATGCTAATTTAAATATGCCCTAGTCTACCATCATAAGCAGGTAAATAAAAGGGAAGAAAGAAGTGGGGATTGGAAGACATGCACACACTCACCCACACTTATTACAAATTTACCCTCCCTTGGAGGGACCGAAAGAATAATACAGATTAAATAACGAATTAACTAACCTAGCTAATTAATTATTACAAATCACCTAATTAGTTAACAAACTAACTAAGCTAGGAAAAACAGTAAACCGCTTCGGGAAGAGAGTTCAATGCACGCGTGCTCGGGTCTTGCTCGGAAGTGCACTGCCATGCATAGGTTGCCTCTGTTTTCCTTGCTATACTCCTCTGGAGACTGCCAAAGTCTTAGGATTGCTTCCCTGGACATTGGGAGACACCACCGGCTGAATAGAATGGCCACCGACAGTGGCATGTGATCACCGGCTGTGAATACCTCCATCGGCCATGGGAAGATTGCCGGTCGGCACCTAGCACTGTCGGTCGGCAGAAAGTTCCTGCAGGATCTGCAATTGACAGCAACAGAGGGCAAGGCAGAGCATGGCAATGCAATTTAAGCCATATATGCACCAATCATGTCTCTTATCCTGTTAGTGACTCAAAGGGGCATGCTCCTTGGTTCTCGGACCATCAATCCCGCATTTCCATGTGTGATGGCCCAAGGGACAAAGTGTGCACATTTTGATGTCAAATGCAATGCAAACCAACAAACCAAAGTCCAATTCCTATAACTAGATCAAGGAACAAGACATGCATGCTAGATGCCATGCAACCTAGGCATACAAGCTAAGGATGCAACATGTAAATGCAAGATGTACATGAAAGCATGCAAACAATCATGCAAGGTAAGCATGCAAGCAAGCAAGGGATGGATTTAAACATGATTTGGACAGCTCTAAATAGGCCCAAAACAGTGGCCATAGTGTCCAAAATGGAGGACTAAAACATACACACACATGCATGCAAAGGATGTCCAATACTTCAAGCATTTAAAAGCAATTCTCAAGCACACTTAAGAGGATGCCAACATTGATGAATGACATGCATTAAGTTCTGAAAATTATGCAAGAATATGGTGCTAAACCAAGCAAGCAAGATAGGCTAAGCATGCAATAAATGGCCCAAGTACTTGAAGCAAGTCAAAGGGATTTGAACCATGGCTAAGCGAACCAAGCCTCACAAGGCCTAGAGGGCCTGAAACAGGTCCAAGGCAGACCTAGACCATGTAAAGGGGCCCCCCTAGATGGCATCTAAGTGGCTCAAATTCAAAGGTATGTACAATGGCCCAAACATAGAGCATATAACACAAGCTCATAAGGCATCAAAGAGACAACCAAGGCAAGCATACAAGCATGCAAAGGGGACTGAAATGGTGCTATAAATGATGCCAAATCATTAAATCAAAGCAAGTAATACATGCTATTCCCTCACATACTTAAGGCCGACAAGCCAAAAATGCAAAGGGGCTATACTAAGCATGCCAAAGTCGACCCAACCAACTATGGACAGACCTCAAACATGGAAAAATAAGCACAAAAGCTTCACAAGGCTAAGCCTAAAACATGCTAGAACAAGGGTTTACAACCTAAGGCATGTTAAGGCAACAAAGTGGCATTACAAGGTAGGTATGCTAAACATGCATGGTGTACCAAAACCAACAAAAAATAGAGGCATATTATGACATAATAAGCCCAAAAAACAGCCAAGGCATGGTCAACATGAAGCTTAGGTAGGTGCTCCCTCAAGAGGCCAAAAATAGTCCATTTCAAGGACAACAAGGAGAGGGGGTGGCCCTCTCCTTCTTGGGACATCAAGGCACCATCCTTACCACTGAAATCCCTCAAGATTTCAGTGGTGAGGAGGCCCAAACACCAAAGTCTCAGAGCTTACACAAAAGAGCACAAAAATGGAGCCTTACAAGGCTTAAGAGGGGTCAAACAACCTCAAACAACAAAACACCCTAAACAAACTATTTAGAGGGCCTAAAAACAGAACTTTTTTGTATTATACACTAAGCTCAAAAACAGTTCTAAGATAGGCAAAAATAGAATGCAAAAATGGGGTAAAATGGGACTAGTTTCTTACCCTTGTTGACTTTCTTCAAAGATGAAGCTCCAGCAGCTTCTATGAGCTCAAAACAGCTCAAGAACCTTAAGAACAACCTCTGGCCCTTCAAGAAACCAAGGAAAGGTGTAACACTACGTGTTTGTGTGCAATAGTAAGACACAAACACACTTAAACACACACAAAGGCTAAATGAGAGAGAGGTATAGAGATAGAATATATATCAAACCCTAAACCTAAAACCAGAGCTATCACAATGTTTTTCTCTCTCAAGTGTCTAACCTAGAGCCAAGAGAGGAGGGCTCCTCTTATAGAGGAGCCAATCTTGTAAAGCTTACAAGGTAAGCTAACAAGGAGTCCATCCCTCTATACACGTGTATGGAGGGGAACAAAATGCCATACAGCTGTATTAAAATATCTGCAAAAGCAGATGAACAGTAATCGGCTGCTCAAAATTGCCATTTTGTCAAAATTGAGTGCCGACCGGCAACAAATAATGCCGACCGGCAATATACATTGTCGATGGCACCAAAACACCAGCCGGTGGCCTTTGGCCATGGCTGGTGATGTATGGGGATGCCTCACAAGGCATTTCCTGCCCCTCCAAGGAAAAACACAAGTGTTTGGTGCAAAACCAGGCACAAAATAGTTGAGTTCGGAGATCCTGAGGCAAGGCGCGTAGCCGAGACCTCCGGGAACTCCAAATGAACACAAACATGGATAATCACCGGGTGTTCAAACGGTGACGTCCAAGTCTTGAGGACGGTCAAAAATGGGGTGTCTACAGTTGCCCCTCTTTGACAGAACTCGAAAGTCATAACAATGACGGGAGTGAATGTCAAAGCCCAGAGACGACCCATTTTTGACAAGACCGAAGACTTAGACAAACATGCAAGACAAACAAGGTATGCGCCCGAAGGCAGGGGCAAAATGCAAGACAATGCACGAAGCCAAACATAACTTATGATCATGCAAAGAAAGCTGTAACGAAGCATAACATGCGACAGTTTTAAGCTAGCATACACTAAACTGCATTACCATGCAGAAAGGATGTAAGAGAATTATACAATTCTTGATACTTCTCACTCGGAGGATACAATACCTGTGCGGCTCGTCTGGTTGCACCAGCCCCAAATGAACCGTACATACAATATCGTGCCTGAAAAGAAAGCAAACTTAACAGGTACAATATTATTAGCAACATGCATGACAATGCAAAAATGGATGCAAAATGATATGCAATATATATACAAAACAATATACAAACAATGCAAATAAAGATGCAATGGAATTGAAACAATGCAAACTATATGCAAAGCAATTGAATCATGATCCAATCGTGAGCGGTTCGAAACCACTCCTATGTCAAATAGATTGATGGAGGTAACAAGTCCGTCTACCATAGAACGGTCTACTGGACTATGAGTAATGTAGACGGACACAAGAACAAGTATTGGGGGGGATTGACACAAGTGGGGAAACGACCCGCTGGGGAAAGGACTACGATCCTAATGCTGGATGCAACAATTACACTACAATGTAATATATATACAGATAATGCTGGGGAAATGGCAATGGATATGGCACGCGGGCCAAACCAAATCTTGCCTAGGCAAGGCATGTACGCATACAATCCATGTCTAACATAGAACGGTCCACTGAACTATGCTTCGACACGAGAAGTATGGGAACATACCAAACCAAGCTCAACATGGAAAGGCGCAAGCCATAGACGGGGGGCGATGCAATGAATGCATGCAAACTACAAGGCAATATCTACAAATATGCAATGGAAATGGATACAATGGATATGGCCTACGGGTCAAACCAAATCTTGCCTAGGAAGGGCATGTACACGTACAAGCCGCATTTAACATAGAACGGTCCACTGAACTATGCTTCGACATGAGAAGTATGGGCACATACCAGACCAAGCTCAACATGGAAAGGCGCGAGCCATAAAGTTACAATGCAATATCTACAAATATGCAGTGGAATGGAAATGCAATACAATGGATATGGCCTGCGGGCCAAACCAAATCTTGCCTAGGAAGGGCATGTACACATACAAGCCGCGTCTAACATAGAACGGTCTACTGAACTATGTTTCGATGTGAAAAGTATGGGCACGTACCAGACTAAGCTCAATCATGGAAAGGTGCGAGCCATAGATGGAAGTGATGCAGTGAATGCATGCAAACTACAATGCAATATGCACTATGTTCTAATGATGCATGACAATGCATGTGTTTTTTTGTTTTTGAAATGCAAATGATGTATAAAATGCATGTTGCATGGAATGCGCGACAACACGCGGCTTTTGAGATGCATGCACAATGCAACTTGTCAAAAGTCGTTCGGGCACAACAAACACCGAAGGACTTGCACCTTCAGAGGATTTAGGGTCTCCTAGACTGTACAATACCTATGCGGCTCGTCTGGGTGCACCAGCCTTAAATGAACCGTACATACAATATCGTGCCTGAAAAGAAAGCAAACTTAACAGGTACAATATTATTAACAACATGCATGTTAATGTACTTAGAAATGCATGACAACGCAAAGCAAGTGGAAAGCATAACGATGCTGTAAAGGCATAGACATGTAAGTGGAGCACGCGGTCTACACAGGCAACGAAATTGATCATAAGCATGCGGTCTACGCAAGTAATGAAATTGTACATAAGAATGCGGTCTACGCAAGTCATGGAATTGATTACAAATATGCGGTCTACGCAAGCAGAACATGCGGTCTACGCAGATAATGAAATTGAACAAACATGCGGTCTACGCAAGCAAAACATGCGGTCTACGCAGGTAATGAAATTGAACAATCATGCGGTCTACGCAAGCAAAAGATGCGGTCTACGCAAGTAATGAAATTTGAACAATCATGCGGTCTATGCCAGCAAAACATGCGGTCTACGCAGGTAATGAAATTGAACAATTATGCGGTCTATGCAAGCAAAACATGCGGTCTACGCAGGCAATGAAATTGAACAATTATGCGGTCTACGCAAGCAAAACATGCAGTCTACGCAAGTAATGAAATTGAACAATCATGCGGTCTATGCAAGCAAAACATGCGGTCTACGCAAGTAATGGAATTTGAACAATTATGCGGTCTACGCAAGCAAAACATGCGGTCTACGCAGGTAATGAAATTGAACAATCATGCGGTCTACGCAGGTGATGAAATTGAAAAATTATGCGGTCTACGCAAGCAAAACATGCGGTCTACGCAGGTAATGGAATTGAACAATCATGCGGTCTACGCAAGCAAAACATGCGGTCTACGCAGGTAATGAAATTGAACAATCATGCGGTCTACGCAAGCAAAACATGCGGTCTATGCAGGTAATGAAATTGAACAATCATGCGGTCTACGCAAGCAAAACATGCGGTCTACACAGGTAATGAAATTATTACGAACATGCGGTCAACGCAAGCAATGAATTGATTGAATGTATGCAAAATGCAACGAGATGCGCAAAACCGCGCGATGCGTTAGGCAACGCGAGTGCACAAGACAGTGCAATGCGCAAGATAGTGCGAGGGAATGCATGTAAAAATGCAATGAGATGCGCAAAACAGCACGATGCGTTAGACAACGCGAGTGCACAAGAGAATGCAATGCGCAAGATAGCGCGATTGATTTTGAAATGCAGAAGGCAGTGTGATAGATTTGAAGTGCACTAAACAGTGCGATACGCCAAACAGCGTGAGTGATTTTGAAATGCACAAGACAGTGCGATAGATTTGAAATGCACTGAACAGTGCGATTGATATGTGATGCACAGGGGGGCAACTTTTGAGTTTCGTAAAAGTCAAAAGGATACGGAAAGGATACACCTTACGAACTCGAGTGCCACGCACAGAAGACACTACCTGAGGTCAAAACGGAGGCCGGTTGAGCGTCGAAAGCGCACTGTTTTGCACTGTTTTGAGCAATGAAGGCCCTGAACCCCACGAATAACCCAAAAAAGGGTGTAGGAGGCTCCAAAATCACTGTAGGAGACCACCGGATGCCCACCGGCCATCAGAATACATCACCGGCCGTCCACCGTCCATCATAAAAATCCATCGGCACAATATATTGCCGACCGGCAAAGAATTCCTGTATCGGGGCAGTACCGTCATTTTGCTACGGGTCTTTTAAAATAGGGTTTCCAACCCTATTTTTTTCACTCCTCCTTGGTCGAAAATTGCCTCTCTCTCTCTCTCTAGAGCATTTTCCTCCCTTGATTCTCTCATTTTCTTGCGTTCTAGCTCCCATTTCGTTGTTCGATTCGCGATCTCCTCCGCGTGTCGGACATTTTCAACCGAACGAAACTTCGTTTCAATGTTTCTTTTTTGATTTTCACTACTCGGGGCTTGTTTCCCTCGAGTTTTTCTCGATACCCGTGCCTTTTCCACACTCCGGCTTTTTCGGCCTTTCCCGACCCTCTCGGGGTTTGACTTTTTGTTGACTTTTTACCTTCTCGCCCGATTTTCTGCCTTCCGGCCATTTTCAGATTCTCTTCGAGATGGCGGATGATCTTCCACAGGGCGGGGCTCCTTCGGAGCTTGAGATGGACCCTGAGGCCGAGCCCTTGCCACTTCGTATCCGGCCGTTCAATCCGGAGACCTACAGGCCTGCAGTTCATGAGATGATCCCCGACGGACTATGCCAGTTCCGGAGCTTCGAGAGGCACGTGCCACGCGAGCTACTATTGCGTGAGCCTACCTCCCACCTGTCCTTCGGCGCTTCCGAGGTAACTTTCCTTCTTTGCTTTACTTTCTGCAATGTAGGATGCAAAACTGCCGTAGCTGGTTATGCTCTTTAACTGCTTAATTCTGATACACTGTATACTGTAGTTGATTGTAAACATACATGCAACTGATATCTGTTTGAGACTGACACATGCACACACACTGCGCTGGCTTCGAATCACCCAAACACACGGCGCACACTGTATTTCACTGCCCACACACTGGTACCCGGTATTGGCTTGAGTCTGAAAATATGCACGCATGCTATACTGTACTGAACTACCCAAACACGCTGACACATCACACGTTGTAGTTCGCTGTAAGCACACCGGCACCCGGTATTTGTTTGAATCTGTTAAAACTTGCAGGCATGCTACATCTACCCTGAACCACCCAAACATGCTGACACATCACACATTGTAGTTCACTGTAAGCACGCCGGCACCCGGTATTTGTTTGAATATGTTAAAACTTGCACGCATGCTACATCTGCTCTGAACCACCCAAACATGTTGACACATCACACGTTGTAGTTCATTGTATGCTTCTTAGAATTGCATTTTGAATACTGCCTTGCAATTGTTGTTTTTTATTACAGGGGGATTCCCATACTATCTGCGGGTATGGGAACACCATTGCTCGGGACTGGTACCTCGAGCTGCCAGATGCTGTTCGCGACATCATCGACGAGGCCGGCTTTGGCATCTTCTGCAGGGGGCCCTCTCGATTGACTACCTGCAAGCCCTTGCTTGCCGCTCTGGCGGAGAGGTGGTGGGATACCACCGACTCCTTCCACTTCTTCGTCGCAGGGGATATGACGATGACCCCTTATGACTTCTCGATGCTTACTGGCATTGGGGTAGGCGGTGATCCGATCCCCTTTGACACGGATATGGACGAGTGGGACGCTGCCCAGCTGTACCTGCTTGGTACTCAGCCTCCTCTCGCTCGAGCGGGGTTTCAGAGCCACTTCCGGATCCAGCCGGCCTTGGTAGAGGAGGCGTAGATGTCCCCGGAGGAGGTGGACCAGTACGCGCGAGGCTTCATCATGTTCCTCTTCGGGATGACTCTCTTCGCCGATCGGGCGAACACCGTGCCCTTATGCTTGTTGAACGCACTGGTGGACGTCAGGCAGATCCGCCACTACGACTGGGGTGGCGCCGCTCTGGCCACTTTGTACGGTTATATGAGCTCTTCTTCCCGCCTCAGCAGACAGCTCCTTGGTGGCTACTGGCGAGCCTAGGAGGTACGTCTACTTCCTATTTTACATTCTTGTCTTCTGCTTTCTATATTCTGTACACTGCACATATACTGTACACTACCCCACACTGACTGTACACTGCACACCCGGCACACATATACTCTGCTTTACACTGACTGTATACTGCACACACTATACACTCCGCACAGTACACTGCACAACACACGGTTCTGCTATTTCTACTTTATTCTGTATTCTGCCTTATCTGATAGTCATACTGATATCTGTTTCGCAGTTGTGGGTGTATGCCTACTTTCATAGGCTTGCCCCAGTACCCGATGAGGAGATCCCACTTGGCGTCCCCTTCTCTCATCGCTTCGATGCGCGATGCGTGCGGAGACCACGGGAGTCTCTTATTTTCTTCCGCTGATACTTCGACACCATCACCGCGGCGGAGGTATGTTCACCTTTAGAGTTTATTTATTTTTTTTGGCTTTGCTTTGCACCGTATATTTTCAATAACGGTAGATAATAAACTGCATATTATTTTCAGATCACCTGGCAGCCCTGGGCTCCGTTGCCGGCTGTGGTGAGAGATCACTATGAGGGCGCGGAGGAGACTGCCCGTTGCCGGATTCTGTTGGAGGGCTCGGTCTGTCGGGCTTGGTACCTGGGCGAGCGTTTCTTGCGTCAGACCCTAGGTTTACCGGAGCAGATAGTTCCGGGTCCACCTCCTACGCATATGAGGCATACAGAGAGGTTCTCTCTCCAGTAGATGAGGGACTACACCGTTGGCTGGGGTACAGAGCATCACAGAGGCGAGGGCGACTACGCAGAGTACGTCCGAACCTATATTATGCGACCCTTGAGCGGTGGTCGCCGAGCTGAGGGGGAGAGGCCAGCGGCGCCGGCAGCTGGAGCGGGAGCTGGGGCTGGAGCGAGCACATCGAGGAGGGCCCGAGTGCATGGCAGGAGCGGAGCTTAGGGAGGACGGGGGACTGGCTGGCCCGCCTTGCCCACTGTACTGTCATATAAAGGGCAAGATGGGGCGACCTACCAGATCCCCTTTGCTCCTCCCCCGGCTGGTCATGAGTTAGCCGATATTCCTGACTTGCCTCCGGTGTGTATTACTTTATTTTGCATCTTGCATCTTGCATCTGCATTTCGTTTCAGTTTATTTGATATTCCGCAGAATACTAATATATCTTATACTCTTGCAGGCGTCCTCCGAGTACACCCGGCAGTCCGTGGAGTTGAATGCCTCCATGATGGGGATGCTGCAGCGGACCTTTGACCTCCTGGCCCTCTACAGTATTCCGGTATGCCCTTCTGATGATGGTATCAAACCACTCATAAGCTGATTCACGTAATCTGATGCACGACACAACACCTGATACACTGGTCTCACCGTATCTGATACACTGCATGCACTGCATTTATACACTGTACTCTACAATGATAAACTGCCCACGGCATTCACACACTGTGTACAACATTCTGCACTGATAAACTGCTCACGGTATTCTCACACTGTACCCATACACTGCATTCTGCACTGATACACTGCTCACGGCATTCTCACACTGTACACTGCATTCTGCACTGATAAACTGCTCACATTATTCTGATGTATTTGCCCTTTTATGCTTTTCAGCCTCCCTTCCAGATCCCTCCGGTGGGTGGCGCTCCGGCTGGGCCTTCTATTCCTGCTCGAGGATGGCGTGGAGACACTGCACGTCCCCGTACCAGGGGTGGGCATACTCATGTAGGGAGTAGTTCTCGGGCACCGACCCCCGATGATGATGATGATGATGATGACGATGACGGGTCCGAGGCAGAGGCAGAGTCGAAGGCGGAGTCATCGGAGGAGGAGACCGGAGGCGGTTCTAGCCCGGGCTTTGATGACGATGCTGATGATGCTCTTGGACCTTCGTCCAGGAAGAGGACTAGGACAGACTGATAGCCCTCGGAGCTGCTTGACACGGATACAGATTTTTGTTGTTTTTCTTCTTTCTTGTACTTTTTCCTTTTTGTTGGTAGTTAGGATACTTTGTACTGCCGCAGGCAGATTTTTGTTTCCAAAACTTGTGTACTTGAAAAGATGATGAAATGAAACAGGCTTTTTATCTGAAAAAGTGTTTACATCCGTATATCTTTACATTTCATGCTTTCCATTACATCATACCATATTACACCTCAATGTAAATGAAATTGATTGGTTGTCTGAAGATTGAACACTTGCACTGTAATAATCAGATAACTAAACAACCAACAGCAAAAATAACCCAAGCAATCCACTGCCTGATTCTGGACACACAACCCTTACTCTACTGGGGATTAATCTGTATACAGCTCGCAACATAGCATCTGGTTCATTTTGCACACAACAAATCCTGAACAAACAGCCCAATTTGACAAGACGGACTTCGAAGGTGAAACCGACTAGGGTTAAAACATGCTCGGATGCCCCAAATTTTCCCTTCCTTCTTTCGGTTCGCCTAGTTGTAGAGAATGGCACAGCATTCCGAGCACAAACGATTAACTTTCGGAAAAGGGGTTTTCTTACCCGGGGTGTCGAGCCTACAACTGGATACAGCGGAAAAGGACTCAACAAAGGTACACGACCTAAACACGACGAGACACGCTCGGAAAGGACACAAAACAAAGGTTGAGGTAAACAAAACAAAAGACACAACATACAGACGCGTTTAACGAAGACGGGGGACCTCAAATCATGAGGAGCCAGTTTCTTTGGGTATTGTTTCCCACCCTTTTCTCACTTGTGATTCTCACATCACTCTGGCACTCAAGCTCGGTTTTTCTCTCAAAAACCCTTCGGCTTGCTTTTTCTCTCGACTTACACCTCTCTATTCTTTATTCTCTCATTTTTCGTCCCTCCCCGAGGTGATCAATGAATGAATAGGAAATTGCGGGTTAATGACCGATGCCGTTAGCTCACAGCTATTTCTTCTGGTGGGTAGAGTGCCCTCCTGGTAAGTATGTTGACGACGGGAGAAAGACAGAACGCCTGATTCAACTGTGCCCCTAGTTCATCATTTTAACCATTCTTTGTTTTTGCTTTCTACTAAAACAATTTTGATCAAAATGAGAGTTAGATTAACACACTTGTTCGATTTTTGATTTGAAAATCATGCAAGTCAGGCTATGAGCACTGAAAATTTTCCTTTTTGGGTCCAAGAAAATGGTCCAGTTTTGGAAAATGGAAAAGTTTTCGAGAAAATAGTCAACCTCGGTAAAAATTTTCAAAAACTATTTTTCAAACAGTCAATGCTCAACGAGCATGGAACTTGCTCTTTAAGATGCACAACCCCGGATCAGAGGAAATGGAAAATTGCCCCTGGCTTGAGAGGGGTGGATGGCAACGGAAAGTTGCCCCTGGTTTGAATGGTGTCTCACGACGACTCGTGGCAACGGAAAGTTGCCCTTTGTTTGGATGGTGCTGCAGCAGTCCGCAAACAGTCTTCATTGGTGGTGGTCGAACTCTTGGACACAGAGATGACGAAGACGGTTATAACAAATATATGGACACAGTCACCTTGGAAGGTGTTGGCGACTGGACTTTGGGATGAAGTCGAAACCATTGCATGGACCGAGACGCTATGAAAGCGTTGGGAGCTGGACTTCATGATGAAGTTGCCTACGTATCCCAAACATGGGAATCAAGCCTTACGTAGTTCCGGTTAAGGTACACTCGGGTATTTTAACCTTCACTTTTCAGGCTCTAATTTTTGCCAAGGTGCCCAATGCGGGTTTTCGACCTTGCGAGCTTCCTTTCATTTCCTTCTTTGTTCATTTCTTTTTCTTTTCTTTTTCTCATTTTTCTTTTCTTTTCTTTTCTTTTTTGTACTTTTTGCTTTTTGCTTCTTTTTGTATTTTTCTCTTGCTCTAACTTTTGCCTGGGTCGCCCTTCCGGGTTTTCGGCCCAGCGAGCCTCTCAAAGGGTAAAAGTGTAACAAGTCCATGCCAAATGGTTTTTGAAGTTGAAGCCTCTCTATATTCAGGAGAACGGCTGTTGCAATGATTTGTAGGAGAATCAATCATGGTTGCTCCACGAGCTTCTTTTGGTGAGATCTAATCCTTTCGACTCGTCTTCGGTGCCTCTTGCTCGAGGGCTACTTCAAAACTGGCCACACGAGCCTCCTCTGACAGTTGACTGTTGAATGTTCCGAATGAGTTCGAGGTTCAAGACAACAGGTCGAATCTTGAGGCTGAGAGCGATCCTAGGCTGCATAATCTCAAGAGCGATCCCACACAGGTCCTCATAGGGCCGCGTAAAACATTTGTTTCTGAAAGTTTTTAAGAAAGCGACAAATTGCTCGCGCCGAAGATAGTGTGGGACCAATCTGGATCAAGCCAGGGTCCTTCTCAGTACTCAAGACGACAAGCGTGATTTCATTCGTTAAGGGCTTAGCATGCCTCTCCTTTTCTCAATTTGATCAAAGTTTTGCAAAACCCGAGGAATTCCTTCCTCTTTGTTTTCGTCACCGCAGTGTTCAAAAAGGGTTTTTTTTTTTGAAAAACTTAGGTTAATGCAATGAGTTTGGCGCGCAGGAGAGCAGGTGAGATGTACTGTCAGCCCAATCAAATCCTCTGGCACAACTAACTTATACTGGAAGCAAGCATGAAAATGAGATAACCACAGCTGTTTCATTCAGATTTGTTGGTATAACTGGCTCCAGGCAGAAACAGACTCAAAAACAAAAACGCGTAATTACAAGACAAAACGGTGTTCGAGGCAACAACCCCGGAATCACCTGGTGTTCTATACAAAAGGGGACTGACTCGATACAACAAGACAGACCCTTAAGCAAAAAAGACTGACTCAAGACAAAGAGACAGACTCAAAACAAAAGACTGACTCGATACCCAAGACAAAATTTACAAAACTCGGTTTCACTGATGCTCAAAAATGCGTGCCAGACGCCACATCCAAAATATACCGAATGCCGCCTGCAGGTGGTTCACTTTCTGATTACATACTTGCAGTATCTGTGTCCTCAAAATCCAATAACTGGGTGGTAATGGACTTGGCTGAGGTGGGCAGGAGGATAACCTCGTTGTTAATCAAATCTTGCACCTCATGACGGAGGCGGAAACAATTGTCGGTAGCATGGCCTGTCTGCTGGTGGTACGCGCAGTACTGAGCAGCATCATGCGTAGCAGGAAGATTCTTCGGGAGAGGCCGAGGCTCCAAGGGTTTAAGGTGTCCCCTCTCGGTAAGGATCTGAAGTGCCTTAGATAGAGGCATGTAGAGAGCATGAAAGGTCCTGCGCCCTCGGGGCAGGTACTTTGAAGTCTGAGCGTTCTTACTAGCCGCACAAGCAAAAGGGTCGGCAGACGCTGCCTTGGCTTTTTGATCTTTCCCAGGTGCAGGGGCGGGAATAGGAGAAACTGTTCTGGCATGACGGGGCCTATCCCGATTTTCCGACTGACTCGAACTCCCCTCTGGTGGAGTGGGGAAAGCATCCTCCACAGCTCTTGCCACAGCTGCGGATATCTGTTGCTTGTTCATCCCCGCGGCTTTTGAAGCCTCGACTGCCCACAGCAGTTGTTCAATGGGATCGGCATCTGCCTTCATTTTGTCTTTTCCTCTGGCCTCAGCCTGATCGAGGGTTTGGGTTGATGTTGATATGTCATTACCATAGTTGGAGGCCATCTCTGGTTGGCTAAGTTCAATCACAATTCACCCCAACAGCGGGGGCTCCTGGGGTACAAAACTCCCGGCATATGGTGCGGCTGGAGGTGAAGCCGACATTCCGTAGGCGAGATCCGCCATAGACCTCTGGAGATCACCTATCATCCCCATTAGTTCAAATGTAGTAGGCTCGCGAGCCTGGTATAGTTGGGGGGCCCAGACCGGGTGCGCGATAGGCGACCTGGGTGGATGTGGCATATCAGTATC
The DNA here is from genome assembly GCF_055761805.1 of Camellia sinensis. NCBI lineage: Eukaryota > Viridiplantae > Streptophyta > Magnoliopsida > Ericales > Theaceae > Camellia > Camellia sinensis. Next base: position 67,654,201 of record NC_138961.1, on the reverse strand, counting down.
GGTCTCACTTTGCAGAGTGATCCCTTGCTCTAATGCAGCTGTCATAACCACGATCTCTTCTGAATTCTGCGTCATCATAAGTCCTGCCTCAGCAAGAGGAACACGAGCTATCCTGTACCAGCTGTCCGAACTGAAAGAGACAACAAGAAGCATTTCAGCCCAAATAGATCAAACACGGGTGTAGCTGAACAACTACACTCTACTGCTGATCACGGTTCCCCAGAAATCACTGTCCCCAAAACTGAACCTGATACCCGCAGATAACTGATTCTCATAAACTGATACTGATGCCCTCAGGTCTAATACTCAATCTTGCAAACTGATATGTATGTTCCATGCAGAGATACATTCTAAAAGCACATAGCAAGTAAAGAGAGCCAAAACACCCCTATGTTGGGGTAAGGTTTCCTTGTCCTATTTTGTCAGGAGCTAGGGTTTCACTACGCACGCAGCGGTTTTCAAACAACCTAACATCGGGTAAGCAGCCTGTCCTAATTTGGAATGGTCACTATGGATCCGAATATGCACTAGGTCGAATGGTCGAAAAAGGGTGCCCCGGTAAAACCGGAGTTTGGGTTCCCATACTGTCAAAGCCCATAACCGGTCAGCCTTATGGTCATGCCTTGACAAGACAAGCCTCCGGCAAACCGTTCAGGAATGTCAGATGGCAAACACGGTGTCCTAGGCGCACCAATGCACATGCAATGCAAAGAGACACATAAATGAAATCAAAACAGGATATCACGAGTTCGAGTCAAGCTCTCTAAGCCCCCAGTAGAGTCGCCAGAAACTGTAGCACGTCCGTGAGGGGGGACCTCGCTACTACAGCTCGGACTCGATTTGTGTCGCGGTCCTTAATCTGAACCAAAGAGTCCAAATCCGGCAAATCGTTTTGAGAAACAGATTTTTAGAAAAGAAGTGCCAAACATGGACTGCTTTGCCAGATACAGAGTCGCCACCTAAATATTTTAAAATGGGGGAATTTAGGAAACCCTGACTCGGTGCCAAAGGTCACGTGTCCGTCATCACCAAAGTTGCCTCGGCTCGGGAGCTTGGGTACGATTCGGGAAGATCAGCTATGAGCACCCCCTCTCGCCCGGTCCGAAGACCGGCCTCTACTAACCATGATATCCGATTTTGAAAACATTATGTGTTCTTATCCCGATTATTAGCCTAGAATTACTACGTTATGCGCACAGCAAACAAGTATAGACTAGATTGCCTAATTTGGAAATAAGCATTGCATATCCGTTTGTCTTGGGAAAATGTTTTGGAATTTGCTACCCGCAAGTAGGCTAAAACACGGATTTCAACGAGTGTTTCCAACTCAGGCAATCTAACCTTCACCCACAGGCATTCAAACAGTTTATCACATAAGCATCTAGCCACATGGTAAACATGCTGTTATGATAGCATTCACACGCATGCGATGTGCTAAAACATGAAAATACATACATCGTACTCCATGCCAAAACAATAAACTCGTTAGTAAACGATGCATGATCCAAGTCCATGTTTGAATGTCTAATGCAACACCTACAGGATGCAATTAGAGTAGGCTCGGCTAATCCTAAACATGGTATGTGAAATGCAATCAGTTGATGCACGTATTCAATTTGGATTTGAAATACAAATGCAGTTAGCATGATGTACCGAGCCTGCTGCATGCAAGACAAATGTATGGATGCACGCATGCATAGCATAAGGTATGCTAATTTAAATATGCCCTAGTCTACCATCATAAGCAGGTAAGTAAAAGGGAATAAAGAAGTGGGGATTGGAAGACATGCACACACTCACCTACACTTATTACAAATTTACCCTCGCTCGGAGCGACCGAAAGAATAATACAAATTAAATAACGAATTAACTAACCTAGCTAATTAATTATTACAAATCACCTAATTAGTTAACAAACTAACTAAGCTAGGAAAAACAGTAAACCGCTTCGGGAAGAGAGTTCGATGCACGCGTGCTCGGGTCTTGCTCGGAAGTGCACTGCCATGCATAGGTTGCCTCTGTTTTCCTTGCTATACTCCTCTGGAGACTGCCAAAGTCTCAAGATTGCTTCCCTGGACATTGGGAGACACCACCGGCTGAATAGAATGGCCACCGACAGTGGCATGTGATCACCGGCTGTGAATACCTCCATCGGCCATGGGAAGACTGCCGGTCGGCACCTAGCACTGCCGGTCGGCAGAAAGTTCCTGCAGGATCTGCAATTGACAGCAATAGAGGGCAAGGCAAAGCATGTCAATGCAATTCAAGCCATATATGCACCAATCATGTCCCTTATCCTGTTAGTGACTCAAAGGGGCATGCTCCTTGGTTCTCGGACCATCAATCCCGCATTTCCATGTGTGATGGCCCAAGGGACAAAGTGTGCACATTTTGATGTCAAATGCAATGCAAACCAACAAACCAAAGTCCAATTCCTCTCACTAGATCAAGGAACAAGACATGCATGCTAGATGCCATGCAACCTAGGCATACAAGCTAAGGATGCAACATGTAAATGCAAGATGTACATGCAAGCATGCAAACAATCATGCAAGGTAAGCATGCAAGCAAGTAAGGGATGGATTTAAACATGATTGGGACAGCTCTAATTAGGCCCAAAACAGTGGCCATAGTGTCCAAAATGGAGGACTAAAACATACACACACATGCATGCAAAGGATGTCCAATACTTCAAGCATTTAAAAGCAATTCTCAAGAACATTTAAGAGGATGCCAACATGGATGAATGACATGCATTAAGTTCTGAAAATTATGCAAGAATATGGTGCTAAACCAAGCAAACAAGATAGGCTAAGCATGCAATAAATGGCCCAAGTACTTGAAGCAAGTCAAAGGGATTTGAACCATGGCTAAGCGAACCAAGCCTCACAAGGCCTAGAGGGCTTGAAACAGGTCCAAGGCAGACCTAGACCATGCAAAGGGGTCCCCCCTAGATGGCATCTAAGTGGCTCAAATTCAAAGGTATGTACAATGGCCAAAACATGGAGCATATAACACAAGCTCATAAGGCATCAAAAAGACAACCAAGGCAAGCATACAAGCATGCAAAGGGAATTGAAATGGTGCTATAAATGATGCCAAATCATTTAATCAAAGCAAGTAATACATGCTATTCCCTCAAGAGAGGAGGGCTCCTCTTATAGAGGTGCCAATCTTGTAAAGCTTACAAGGTAAGCTAACAAGGAGTCCATCCCTCCATACACTTGTATGGAGGGGAACAAAATGCCATACAACTGTATTAAAATATCTGCAAAAGCAGATGAACAGTAATTGGCTGCTCAAAATTGCCATTTTGTCAAAATTGAGTGCCGACCGGGAACAAATAATGCCGACCGGCAATATACATTGCCGATGGCACCAAAACACTAGCCGGTGGCCTCTGGCCATGGCCGGTGATGTATGGGGATGCCTCACAAGGCATTCCCTGCCCGTCCAAGGCAAAACACAAGTGTTTGGGGCAAAACACAAGTGTTTGGTGCAAAACCAGACACTAAACAGTCAAGTTCGGAGATCCTGAGGCAAGGCGCATAGCCAAGACCTCTGGGAACTCCAAACAAACACAAACATGGATAATTACCGGGTGTTCAAACGGTGACGTCCAAGTCTTGAGGACGGTCAAAAATGGGGTGTCTACAGCAACGCAAGCGGGTCAACATTCGAATCTTGAAAGAGACAAAAGGACACAAAAAGGATACACCGCACCCGTATTCAGGTGCCACGCACAGAAGACACGGTCTGAGGTCGAAACGGAGATCGGCTGAGCTTCGAAAATGCACTTTCTTGCACTGTCTTGAGCAATGAAGGCCCCAAACCACACATCTGACCCAAAAAAGGTAGTAGGAGGCTCACCGGCCATCAGAGGAGGTCATCGGCTGCCCACCGGCCAAATATTTGGCCGACCGGCCAACAGTGTGGCCGACCGGCCAAAAGTGCCTGAATCGGGGCAGTTTGGTCTTTTGGCCTCGAGTCTTTTAAAATAGGGCCTCTCGCCCTATTTTCTTCACTTGTTCTTGGTCGAAAATTGCTCCTCCCTCTCTCTAGGTTATTTTCCTCCTTTCCATTCACCGTTTCCTTCGGTTTTCGTGCCCGTTTTGTCGTTCGATTCGTGAATACCTTCACGTTTCGAACATTTTGAACCGAACAAAACTTTGTTTCGGTGTCTCTTTTTTCGATTTCTGCCACTCGGGGGCTTGTTTCCCTCGAGTTCACCTCGATCCTTGTGCCTTTTCCGCACCTTGACTTTTTCAGCCATTTTTCACCCCCCGGTGTTGACTTTCTGTTGACTTTTCACATTCTAGCCCGGTTTCCACATTTCCGGCCATTTCCACACTCTCTTTGAGATGGCAGATGACCTTCCACAGGGCGGGACTCCCCCTGAGCATGAGATGAACCCCGAGGCCGAGCTCCTCCCCTTGAGCATCCGCCCGTTCGATCCGGCGACCTACCAGCCGGCGATTCACATACTGCCTCCCGATGGACTTCGCCAGTTCAGGAGCTTTGACAGGACGGCGCCTCCAGAGCTTCTCCTGCATGAGTCGGAGTCACATCTATCATACGACGCTTCCGAGGTATATTCTTCCCCGTTTCATTTTTCATAATGTAGAACATTTAACTGCCAAAGTTGATCCTGTTCTTTAACTGCTTAACCCGGATACATCGATACACTGCATGCTATAGTTGACTGTGAATACATTTGCACTTGATATCTGTTTGAATCTGAACATGTGCACACACGCTATATTGTCACTGAACCACCCAAACACACTGGCACATCGCATGTTGTAGTTCACTGTAAGCACACCGACACCCGATGTTTGTTTGAACTTGAAAACGTGCACGCACGCTGTATTGTCACCAATTCTGAATGCTCTTCAAAACTGCACATTTTATATTGCTTCGCAACTGTTTCGCTTGAACAGAGGGAGATTCCCATGCCTTCCGGGCGTATGGGAATGTCGCCGCCCGTGATTGGTACATGGAGTTGCCCGATGCGGTCCGACACATCGTAGACCAGGCCGGCTTCGGCCCCTTCTGCAGAGGACTCTCCCGGCTTACTGCGAGCAGGCCTGTTCTCACCGCTCTGGTGGAGAGGTGGTGGGACACCACCGACTCGTTCCACCTCTCTATCGTGGGAGACATGACAATGACTCCCTATGACTTCTCGATGCTCACCGGCATCGGGGTAGGGGGTGATCCGATCCCTTTCGACACCGACATGGATGAGTGGGACGCTGCCCAGATACACTTGCTTGGCACTCAGCTGCCACTCGCTCGGGTAGGGTATGTCAGATATTCGTGGTTCGAGAACCACTTCAGGGTCTAGGCGCCTATCACTCAGGAGGAGGTGGAGCGGTACGCATGTGGCTTCCTCATGTTTCTGCTGGGGACGACTATTTTCGCCGATCGGGCGAACACCGTGCCCCTCTGCTTGCTGAGCGCTCTGGTGGACGTGACCAAGATCCTGTGCTATGACTGGAGTGGAGCAGCCTTGGCCACCTTATACGGATACATGAGCTCGGCTTCCCGTGGCAGCAGACAGTTGCTCGGGGGTTACTGGCGAGCTTGGGAGGTACATCTCTTTCTTTGTTTTACATTTCTGCTCTACATTTTCTATACTCTGTACATTGCACACACTGTGGTCTACTTCACGCTGATTGTACACTGCACACACGGCACACATATACTCTGTTTTACACTGACTGTACACTGCACACACTGTACACTCTGCACAATACACTGCACAATACGGTTCTATAATTTCTGCTTTATTCTGCGTTCTGCTTTATCTGATAAGCATTCTGATACTTACTCTACAGTTGTGGGTCTACGCTTACTTTCCGAGGCTTGCACCAGTGCCTGATGAGGAGACCTCCCTCGTCGTTCCATTCTCCCGACGCTTCGACGTGAGATGCGTGCGGAGACCGCAGGAGACATTCATCTTCTTCTGCCGCTACTTTGACACCATCACCCCCGCAGAGGTATGTTCAGCTTTAGAGTTTATTTAAACTTTGCTTTACACTGTATTTTCAATAACAGTAGATAACAAACTGCATGCCATTTACAGATCACCTGGCAGCCTTGGGCTCCATTGCTAGCCGTGATGCTGGAGCGATTTGCCGGTGCCGAGGAGATTACACACTTCAGGCTCCTGTTGGAGGGCCTGGTCTGTCGGGCTTGGTACCTGGGTGAGTGTTTCCTATGCCAGACCCTCGGTTTACCGGAGTAGATAGTCCCGGTTCACCCTCTTGAGCACATGAGGGATACCAAGAGGTTCACTCCTGAGCAGATGGCTGACTACACGATCGGTTGGGACTTGACGCGCTTCAGAAGCATAGGCGACTACACAGAGTATGTCCGGACCTTCATTATGCGGCCTTTGAGTAGCGGTCATCGGGCTGAGAGAGAGAGGCCGGCGGCGCCTGCGGCTGGAGCCGCAGCAGGGACATCGAGGATGGCTCGAGTCTGTGGGAGGAGTGGAGCTCAGAGAGGATGGGGGGCTAGTTGGTCAGCACTGCCCATGACGATGACATAGAGAGGGCGGGGTGGGGCGACTTACCAGATCCCCATTGCTCCCCCTCCGGCTGATCATGAGCTAGTCGGGTTCTACGGCTTGCCTCCGGTATGTACTACTGTATTTTGCATTTTGCATCGTTATTTCATTTCATTTCACTTGATGTTCCGCAGAATACTGAGACTTCTAACACTTTTGTAGGCTTCCTCCGAGTACACTCGCCAGTCCCTGGAGTTGACCGCCTCTGTGATGGGGATGCTCCAGCAGAGCCTCGACCTTCTGGCCATTTACAGTATTCTGGTATGTTCTTCTGACCATGGTCTCAAACCGTAAACTGTTCCACACAATCTGATGCACAACACAACACTTGATACACGGCCCTCACGGCATCTGATACACTGCTCACAGTATTCACACACTGTATTCTGCACTGACACACTGTTCACAACATTACTCACGGCATTCACATACTGCATTCTACACTGATACACTGCTCACAGTATTCACACACTATATTCATACACTACACTCTGCACTGATACACTGTTCACAGTATTCACGCACTGTATTCATATACTGCATTCTGTAGCATACTGATGCGTTTGCCATTTGTACTTTTCAGCATCCTTTCCAGATTCCTACTGTAGGAGGTGCTCCAGCTAGACCATCCGTTCCTGTTCGAGGGGGAGATGGAGAGGGCAGAGTATACCCCTGCAACAAGGCGGGGCGCACTCATGTTGGGAGTAGCTCACAGGCACCAGTCCCCGATGACGATGAGTCCGAGGCAGAGATAGAGGCGGAGATGGAAGCAAAGTCATCTGAGGAGGAGACCGGAGATGGCACTGACTCAGGTTTAGATGACGGTGCTGATGACGATGCTCCTGGACCTTCGTCCAGGAAGAGGACGAGGACAGACCCTTAGACCTGAGGCCGCTTGACATTGATCCGGATTTTAGCTGCTTTTCTTCTTCTTCTCTTTTTATTTTTTTTTTGTACTTTCCCTTTTTGCTGGTAGCTAGAGTACCTTTTACTGCCGCAGGCAGGTTTTGTTTTTTCCAAAACTTTGTACTTGAAAAAGATGATGAAATGAAACAAAGCTTTTTATCTGAAAAAGTGTTACATTTTGGTACATTACATTACATCACATCACATAACAATGTAAAATGGAATTGATCTCCCGTCTGAAAGTCAAATGTTTGTATTGTAATAACCAGGTAACGAACCGCCCAATGGTAAAACAACTCAAACAAACCACTGCTTATTTGGAATACTCGGCCCGTACTCTGCTGGGAATTAATCTGCATACAGGCCATTTTGTTTATTCTGCACACGGCAAACCCTGAACAAACAGTCCAATCTGACAAGACGGAATACAAAGGTAGAATCGGTTGAAGTAGAAGCACACTCAGACGCCCCAAATTTTCCCTTTCCTTTTTGCTTCGCATAAATGTGGAGAATGGCACAGCACTCTGAGCACAACATGATTAAAATTTTTGAGATTGGAAAAAAAAAGTTTTTCAAACCGGGGTATTGAGCTTACAACTGAACTCAGTGAAAAAGACTCAACAGCGGAAACAAAAAGGGTAAACAACCTAAACACAACAAGACACGCTCGGAACGACTCAAAGTAAGAATCGAGATAAACAAAACAAAGGACACGACATACCGACGTGTTTACAAAAATGAGAAACCTTAAATCATGGGGAGCCAGTTCCTCCGGGCATTATCTTCCACCCTTTCTTATTTGTGATTCTCACATCACTCGACTCTCAAGCTCGGTTTTTTTTTTGAAAACCCTTTGGCTCGCTTTTTCTCTCAACTTACACCTCTTTATTCTTCATTCTCTCATTTTTATCCCTCTCTGGGGTGTTTGGTGGATGAATAAGAAGTTGTGGGTTCATACCCAATACGGTTAGCTCGCGGCTATTTCTTCTGGTGGCATTTGGTCGATGCCCCAGACAAGGGAATGGAGTATCTTGATCCTTTCCAATTTGTGCTTCGCACTTGGCTCGATACCTTGTCGCTTGGAGTTGTTGAGAGCTTTCGGCCCTTTATTGATAGCTTCAGTTGTGTCTTTTTCTAGCGAATAGAGTGCCCTTCTGGCAAGTATTGACAATCGGGAGAAAGACAGGGAGCCTGACTCAACTGTGCCTCTAATTTCATCATTTTGACCACTTTTTGTTTTGGTTTTCTACTAAAATAATTTTAACCAAAATGAGAGTTAGATCAACATACTTGTTCAATTTTCTGACTTGAAAATCATGCAAGTCGGGCTATGAGCACTGAAAATTTTCCATTTTTGGGTCCAAGAAAATGGCCCGATTTTGGAAAATGAAATAATTTTTGAGAAAATGGTCAACCTCAGTAAAAATTTTCAAAAACTATTTTTGCAAACAGTCAATGCTCAGCGAGCACAGAACTTGCTCTCGAAATGCGCAACCTCGGATCAGAGGCAATGGAAAATTGCCCCATGCTTGAAAAGAGCTGCACGGCAACAGAAAGTTGCCCCTGGTTTGAACGGCGACTCATGGCAACGGAAAGTTGCCCCTTGTCTAGATAACGCCGCATCATTTTGTAAACAGTCCTCATTAGTGATGATCACGACCAAACTCTCAGACACGGAGAAGATGAAGATGGTCAAAACCAATATATGGACACAGTCACTTTGAAAGTGCGAGGTACTGAACTTCAGGACGAAGCTGCCTACGTATCCCAAACATGGGAATCAAGGATGATTAAAACCATTACATGGACTTAGTCGCTATGAAAGCGTTGGGGGCTGGACTTCAGGATGAAGTTGCCTACGTATCCCAAACATGGGAATCAAGCCTTACGTAGTTCCGGTTAAGGTACACTCGGGTATTAACCTTCACTTTTTTAGGCTCTAACTTTTGCCAAGGTGCCCGTTGCGGGTTTTCGACCTTGCGAGCTTTGTTCCTCTTTCCTTTTTCAATTCTTTTCTTTTTCTTTTTGCTCTCTCTCTTTTTTTTTTTTCGTTTTTCTCTTTTCATTTTTTTTTCTTTTCATTTTTTTGTATTTTTTCTTTCTTTTTTTGTATTTTCTCTTACTCTAACTTTTGCCTGGGTCGCCCTTCCGGGTTTTCTGCCCAGTAAGCCTCTCAAAGGGTAAAAGTGTAACAAGTCCATGCCAAATGGTTTTGAGATCCTAAAGTCATCTTTATCCAGGAAAATGACTATTGTATTGATTTGCTGAAGGACCCATCTTCGGCTTTTCGAGCACATCGGACGTTTTTGCCCCTAGTTGGGGGGGGGGGGGTGCTTCTGTTCTAGCTTCACAAGCTTCTTCCGGCGAGATCTGATCTTCTTGATCTGACTTCGGTGCCTCTTGTTCGAGGACTGCTTCCAGTTTGGCTACGCAGACCTCTCTCAATGGTCGATCGTTGAACACTCCAAATTGTGGTTCAAGGTTTTAAAGCGAGGGCTCAAGTCTTGAGGCTGAGAGCGATCCTAAGCTGCATAATCTCAAGAGCGATTCCACACAGGTCTTCGCAGGACTGTGCAAAACATTTTGTTTATGAAAGATTTTTAAGAAGCGATAAATCACTCGCGTTGAAGATAGTGTGGAACCATTCTGGATCAAGCCAGGGTCCTTCTCAATACTCATGCTGACAAGCATGATTTCAATCATTAAGGGCTTAGCATGCCTCTCTTTCTCTTAATTTGATCAAAGTTTTGCAAATCCCGGGGAATTCCTTCCCCTTTGTTTTCACCGTAGTGTCCAAAAAGGTTTTGAAGAACTTACGTCAATGCAATGATTTTTAGGGCACAAGAGAGCAGGTGGAATGTACTACTATTCCATTCAAATCCTCTGGCACAACTAGCTCAAAATAGTAGTAAGCACGAAAACATGATAGCCGCAGCTGTTTCATTCAAATTCCCTGGTTGCAACTGGCTCCACGGCAGAGACAGCCTCAAAAGAAAGCAAAATGGTAATTACAAAATAAAAGGGTGTTCAAGGGAACAACCCCGAAATTACCCGACATTCTATACAATGGGACTGACTCTACACAACAAGACATCTATACAATGGGACTGACTCGACACAACAAGACAGACTCTTTAAGCAAGAGGACTGACTCAAGACAATGAGACAGACCCAAAATGAAAACCAAGAACTGACTCGACACCCAAGCTAGAAATTACAAAATTGCATTTGCAAATGCTCCCAACAGTGCATGCCAAATGCCACATCTGAAATACACCGGGCGCTGTCCGCAGGTGGTCCAACCCCTGATCACATACTTGCAGTATCCTCGAAGTCCAATAGCTCAGTGGTAATAGACTTTGCTGAGGTAGGTGGGAGGATGACCTCATTGTCGATCAAATCTTGCACTTCATGACGAAGGCGAAAACAACCATCAGTGCTGTGACCGGACTGTTGGTGGTACGCGCAGTACAAGGTAGCATCATGTGAAAGAGAGAGATTCTTCGGGAAAGGCCGAGGCTCAAGGGGTTTAAGATGTCCCTTTTTAGCCAAAATTTGAAATGCCTTAGACAAAGGCATGTAGAGGGCGTGAAAGACTCGGCGCCCTCGAGGCAGGTACTTCGAAGTCTGAGGGTTCTTGCTAGGTGCACTAGCAAAAGGGTCGGCAGGCACTGCCTTGGCTTTCTGATCTTTTCCTGGTGCAGGGTTGGGAATGAAAGGAGCTGTCTTGGCATGGCGGGGCCTATCCCGATTTTCCGCCTGGCTTGAACTGCCTTCGGTTGGAGTGCGGAAAGCATCATCCACAACTTTAGCCACAATTGCGAATACTTGCTGCTTATTCATCCCCCCGGCTTTCAAAGCCTCGACTGCCCACAGCAGTTGCTCAACAGCATCAGCATCTGTTCTCACTTTATTCTTACCTCTAGCCTCAGCCTGATCAAGGGTTTGGGTTATTACATCAGAGCGAAACCCGGTTGTTATTGACACGTCGTTGTTGTAGCTGGAGGTAATCTCTGGTTGGCTGAGCTCGATCAGAATCTGCCCCAGTAGCGGGGGCTCTTGTGGTACAAAATTCATGGCATATGATGTGGCTGGTGGCGAAGCCGACATTCCATAAGCCAGATCGGCCACGAATCTCTGGAGGTCGTCGATCATTCCCATTAACTCAAGCGTGGTGGGCTCACGAGCCTAATACAACTGGGGGGTCCAGATCGGGTGTGCAGCAGGCGACCTGGGCGGGTGCAGTACATCAACATTGGTCCCATCCTGCAAGATGATCCCTTGGTCTAACGCGGCTGCCATAACCACAATTTCCACTGAACTTTGGCTCATCATAAGTCTGTTGAACTTGAACGGAGATTATGCAACCGGCAATTGACAAATCAGACGTCTGCCTTGCCTCAGTGAAGGAGAACACCAAATCTCTGAACCCAAATCTCTGAACCTTGAAAGGGAAAACAAGCAAAGCATTTCAGCCCAAATGAAACAGACACAGGCGTAGCTGAATAACTGCACTCTACTACTGAACATTGTTCCGCAAAATCACTGTCCCAAAAAACTGAATCTGATACTCGCAGATATAATCAATTCCCCAAAACACTGATACTGATGCCCTCAAGCCTGGTACTAAACTTGCAAACTGATATGTGCGTTCCTGTAGAGATACACTCTAAAAGCACATAGCAAGTAAAGTGAGAGCCAAAACACCCCTATGTTGGGGTAGGGTTTCCCTGTCCTATTTTGTCAGGAGCTAGGGTTTCGCTACGCACGCAGTGGTTTCAAACAACCTAACATCGGGTAAGCAACCTGTCCTAGTTTCGAATGGTCACTACGGATTTCGATATGCACTAGGTCGAATGGTTAGAAAGGGTGCCCCGGTAAAAACCGGGGTTTGTGTTCCCATACTGGCAGCCTTATGGTCATGCCTTGACAAGACAAGCCTCCGGCAAACCGTTCAGGAATGGCAGATGGCAAACACGGTGTCCTAGGCGCACCAATGCACATGCAATGCAAAGAAACACATAAGTGTAGTCAAAATAAGATATCATGAGTTCGAGTCAAGTTCTCTAACTCCCCAGCAGAGTTGCCAGAAACTGTAGACGTCCCCGAACGCCCCAGGAGGATGAGTCCCGTTCTATTCATATTGGGTTCACTACGGTTCAGGACTCTCAATTGTCACGGTTCTTAATCTGAACCAAAGAGTCCAAATCCGAAAAATCATTTGGAGAAAAACAGATTTTTAGAAAAGAAGTGCCAACATGGACTGTTTTGTCAGATACGGAGTGGCCACCTAAATATTTTATTTTGGAAAATTTAGGAAACCCAGACTCGGTGCCAAAGGCCACATGTTCGTCACCACCAACGTTGCCTCGGCTCGGGAACTTGGGTACGATTGGGGAAGGTCAGCTATGAGCACCCCCTCTCGACCGATCCAAGATCGGCCTCTACTAACCGTGATATCTTGTTTTGAAAGCATTATGTGTGTCTAGCAATCCAACCTTCACCCACAGCATCGCATATCCGTTTGTTTGGAAAATGTTTTGAAATTTGCTACTCGCGAGTAGGCTAAAACACGGATTTTGATGAGTTGTTCCATCTCAAGCAATCCAACCTTCACCCACAGGCATTCAGGCAGTTCATATCACATAAGCATCTAGCCACATGGTAAGCATGTTGTCATGTTAACATTCACACTCGTGCGAGATGCTAAAGCACAAAATACTTACAGGGTACTCCAAGCCAAAACAAAGAACTCGTTAGCAATCAATGTATGATCCAATTCCATGTTAAGTGCCTAATGCAACGCATACAGAATGCAATTAGGATAGGCCCGGCTAATCCTAGGATGTCATGTGAAATGCAACCATTTGATGCACATATTCAAGTTTAGATTTCAAATACTATGCAGTTAGTATGGTGCGCCGAGCCCAATGCATGCAATATTGATGAATGATGCACGCATGCATAGCATAAGGATGCTAAATTAAATATGTCTTAGTACTAACCATCAAAGCAGGTAAGTAAAAGGGAGAAAGAAGTGGGGGTTGGAAGACATGCACACACGCACCCACACTTATTACAAATTTGCCCTCACTCGGAGGGACCAAAAGACTAATACAATTAATTAACCTAGAAGCTAATTAAATATTACAGACCACGTAATTAATTAACAAATCAATTAAGTAAAGAAATCGATAAAAGTCCTCGGGAAGAGGGTCCAATGCATGCGCGCTCGGTTTTGCTCGGGAGTCCATTGCTATGTACAAGTTGCCTCTATTTTCCCTGCTCTGCTCCTCTGAGAATGGCATAATTCCAAGGAACACTCTCTGGACATTGGGGAACACCACCGGCCATAAGGAATGGTCACTGACCATGGGGAATGATCACCGGCCACTGGTTAAGCTCTCAGCCATCCATACTTGGTCGGTCGGCACTAAAGATGGCCAGCCGGCCAAAGCTTCTTGCAGAATCCTGTTTTGATAGCAACAGAGGGCAAAACAAGGCGTGGCAATGAATTCCAAGCAAATGTATGCACCAACACATCCCTTATCATGTTTATGACTCAAAGGGACATGGTTCTTGGTTCTCGGACCACCAATCGCGCATTTCAATGCGTGATGGCCCAAGGGACCAAGTGTGCCATTTTGATTTCAAATGTAATGCAATGCATATAAACATACAAGGGAGCCTTCAACCTCTTTCATGGTTTGATCAAGAGGTGAGGCATGCATGCCAATGTAATGCAACCTAGGCATGTGAACTAGGCATGTAATATGAACATGCAAGCAAGTAGTGATGCTAGGCACACAACCTAAGGAATCAATCATGCAAGGCATGGAAAGACAAGCATACAAAATGTAATGTGGGCATACAAGTAGGCAAGGCATGTGACAACATGTTAGGCAACTTAACCAAGATAAATGCATGCCAAATACAAATCCATTTAAACATGCAACAACACATGATAAGCCAAGTATGCAATCAACACACAAGGTGAGCATGCCACAACATGCGAGAATGGACTTAGACTAATTTAGGCAGCCCTTAAACAAGCCTAAAACAGTGGCCAACATGCTCAAGGATGGAAGCCAAAATACATACAAATAGGCATGCATGCAAGGTCCAACACCTAGGCACGTAGAGACAACTTTTAAGCACACTTAAAAGAGAATAAACATGGACCAATGGCATGCATTATAAGCTCTAAAATTGCATGGAAAAGAGGTGCCAAACCGACCAATCAACACAAGCAAAGCATGCAAGCATGGCCAAAACTCAAGGCAAGCTAAAAGGGTAATGAGCTACACTTAGCAAAACCAAACATGGTAGGATTTAAACAACCAAAATTAGAGTCTTAGCACATTAGAACAAAGCCAAAAACACATCTAGATGGCATCTAAATGGTATAAACATGCAAGCATGCAAAAGAGGCCGAACATGGAGCATATGATGACAACCTTATAAAGCATTAAAGGGACATCAAACGCAAGCATACAAGCATGCCATGAGGACTGAAATGACATGCTAAGCGATTCCAAACCACTGAAATGATGCAAGCAATGCATGCTCCACACTCACACACCCAAGGCCTACAAAGCAAAATGCAAGGTGGCTATACTAAGCATGTCATGGTCGACCAAAACAACCAAAAATAGAGCTTAAGCATGCTAAAATAAGCACAAAAGCTTCACAAAGTTAAGCCAAAAGCAGGCTAGAAACAAGGCTCAAAGCACAAGGCATGTTAAGGCAATCCATGGCATTACAAGACATGTATGCAAGGCAAGCATGGTGTGTTCAAACCAAGTAAAAAAATAGTTAATATATGGCAAAATACTACCAAATAATACTTAAGAAATGGCCAACATGCACTTAAAAATGATGCTCACACATGAGGCTATAATGGCCATTATTGAAGACAACAAGGAGAGGGGATGGCCCTCTTCTTCTTAGGACCTCAAGGCACCATCCTCACCACTGAAATCCCTCAAGATTTCAGTGGTGAGGAGGCCCAAACAAAGTGGTCCCAGAGCTCACCAAAATAGCACAAAAATAGGGCCAAACAAGGCCTAAGAGGGGTCAAATAACCCCAAACAACAAAACACTCTTAAACAACTATTTAGAGCAAGAAAAAACAAGACTTTTATATGTTATAAGCTAAGATCAAAAGTAGGTGTAAGGTAGTAAAAAAGCTATGCAAAAATGGGGTATAAAGGGAAAGAACACTCACCCTTGAAGAACACTTCCAAGATCACAAGACTAGGCCTCTTCTTGGACCAAAACTAGCTTAAAAAGTTCAAGATCAACCCTCTAATGCCTCAGCAACTAAGGAAATGTGTAATGGTAGGTGTTTGTGTGCAATAGTAAGAACAAACACACACTAATACACCAAAAGGAGGAAGAGATATAGAGATAGAGTATTTGTAAACCCCAACCCTAAAACTCAGAGCTCTGGAGCTTTTTTTGTCAACCCAAATGGAGGGAGAAGAGGCTCCCTCTTATAGAGCTCACTCTTGCAAAGCTTCTCAAGTAAGCTAGTCAAGAGGGAGATCCCTCCATACATGTGTATGGAGGGGAGCAAAGTGGGTGCCAACTATCACAATTGGCACAAAATATCTGCCAAAAGCAGATGCACAGTAGTCGGCTGGCCAGAAATGCAATTTGACCAAAATAGATGGCCGGTCGACCATCCAGAGTGCCGGTCGGCCAAACATTTGGCCGATGGAAACAAAACACGGCCGGTGGCCTCAAGCCATGGCTGGTGGAGTGTGGGGATGGTCAACAAGCCATTCCCTGCCCCTCAGTGGCAAAACAAAAGTGTTTGGTGCAAAACGAAGCACAAAACCGTCGAGTCGAGAGATCCTGAGGTAGGGTGCGTAGCTGAGACCTCCGGGAACTCAAGACGAACACAAACAAGGATGATCACCGAGTGTTCAAACGGTGACATCCAAGTCTTGAGGACGGTCAAAAATGGGGTATCTACACCTTCTCACCACTGAAACTCAGAGGAATTTCAGTGGTGGGAAGGGTGTTTTGAGGTTCCAAAAAGGAGAGGGTCATCCCCTCTCCTTGTGTCTTCAATACTTACTTTGAATGCCTCATGTGTGAGCATGTTTGTTAAGCTTATGTTGGCCATATCTTCGCTTGTATTTGGTGTTATTTTGCTGTCGCATACCACTATTTTTGCTTGGTTTTGTCACTCCATGCATGCCTAATACACTTGTAGTGTAAATCTTACAAACTAGTCTTGTATGCTTTATGAAGTAGCATGTCATTCTAGCTTGTGTTGAATCCATTTCAGTAGGTTTTTGGTGATGTTTTGCCATGTCATACCTCTGTTAGGGTTTGGTTTGGTTGGCCTTTGCATGCTCCATGCACTTGTAGTGCATTTCCATGAAGTAGCCTAATGTGTCTCATGCTTTGACATGTCATTCTAGCATGCTTTTGGCTTAACTTAAAGAAGACTTTGTTCATGTTTTACCATGTTTAAGGTCTGATTTGTGTTGTTTTGGTCATGCATGCCATGTGTATAGCTATAATGCATTCTAGCTTGTTAGCTTTGTGTATCAAGTCCACTAGCATGCTTTGCTTGGCCTATTCAATGATTTGGCATCATTTGTAATGTTATTTTAATGCTTGTAGTGTGGCCATACACTCACATTTGTCACTTATTCAATGCGTTGGACGGTTGGTCCTTTATGCCTTAACATGAATCATTGTGTATGCCTTCATGCCTAAGCTTGCGAGCTATCATTTCAATGTATTTTTGGGGTTATTTTGCCATGATATAACTCTGATTTTTGTTGGTTAAGTTATCCCATGCTTGGTCTTAATAGGTGTAGTGTAATCCACCTTATTTGCCTTGTATGCAATATGCCTTATGCCCCTCATGCTAGCTTGTTTTGGCTTCCTTCCATTCATGTTTTAGACTCATTTTGACATGTTCTAGGGCTGTTTTGGGTTGCCTTTGTCATATGCTTCATGCTTTGTATAGCTGTAGTGCAATTAGCCTTGCTAGCTTTGTGTTTTGATGACTCATGCATGCTATCTTTGAGTTACTTAGATGATTTGGCATCATTTAACATGACATTTCAGAGCATATAGCACTGCCATGTTCCCACTTCACTCACTCTTTAAGTGTCTTCGGGTGTTGTGCATTGTTGCTTAGTTTATGGCTTAGCATGTATGCCAACTTGCCTAGGTCCTTGAGCCTCCATCTCAGCATGTTTTGATCTTTGTTTAGACCTATTTAAGCTTTGTCCATGTTTGGTTCAAGCATTTGTGCCATGTATTGCATGCCCTTTGTGTAGTCCCTTTAATGGCTTTGTGCCTTAGGCCCTCTTGCATGCTTTACTTGTGTTGTTTGAATGATTTGGCATCATTTCACACTTGATTTCAGAACCTTTAGTGTTGTTACACTTCCATGTTTATCACTTCTTCATCATGTTTGAGAGTTGTGTTCTTAGGCCTACTTGGTAGGCGAATGCATGTGCATGTACACCTTGCCCATTTTGTGCCTTCATTTTAGCATTATGGCCACTGATTTGAGCATGGCTGAGGTCTGTTCATTTTGGTTTAAGTCCATTGAGCATGTTTATTTGCATGTTGCTTGCATGCTTATCTTGTTTTGCATTGTGTATGCTATGTGGTCCTTTGCATTGTGCATGCCAAGTTGTTCCTTGCATTGAGTATGCATGTCCCTAGCATTGATAGGTTGCCCTTGTTGCATTGCATTGGGCATGCATGCACTACATTGTGTTTAGAACCTTATGATTGCCTTGCATTGAGTATGCCATCTAGTTCTTAGCATTTAGCATTGTGTATGCCATGTTATTCCTTGCATTATGCATGCTAAGGTTGCATTACATTGCATTGAGCATGCCATGTTATGTGTTGGATTATTGTTTGGATTAAGTGTTAATCTGAGCACGAGGAACGAGGGACGTTTCATACTTAAAGTGATGAAATGTGCCTCAATTCTCGGTCACCGACGCTCTTGATCATGCATGATAGAGTTTTAGGCTTCATGTGTTTAGTTGTGCATTCATTTTATATTGAATTATGCAACTTCGTCTCTCGGCCATCACGCATTGAAATGAGCGATTGCTGGCCCGAGGGTCAAGAAACACTCCCTTGAGTTCATGACATGATAGGGAGGGTGGTTGTGCACACATATCTTGCAAATACATTGCCATGCCCTTTCTTGCTCTCTATTGCAGCAAACTGGAATTTAGCAGCAACAACTGGCCGGCCAGCCAGAAAAACTAGCTGGCCGACCACTTGTTCTAGCTTTCAACGCAAAAAGTGGTCGGCAGGTGGCCTTTCTCACCAATAAGTGGTCGGCAGCCCTCCCACAGGTTCCCATGATGGAGTTTCAGCTTTCTAGAGCTTGGTGCAAAGTTCTGAGGACAATTACAAACAGAGGCAAATTGGGGCATCGCGTGTGTTGCATTAGCCATCTTAACATGAACTAAGATCATGCATGATTTCTAACTAGTCCCTTGTTTTGGCTTAAAGTACACTGTGAGTGTTTATGCTTTAGCATACTGCATGTGTGTTAATGTTGCCATGAAAGCATGCTTGCCATGAGGCTAACTGCTTATGTGATATAACTGCCTGAATGCCTGTGGGTGAAGGTTGGATTACTTGAATTGGAACAATTCATCAAAATTCGCATTTTAGCCTACTTGCGAGTAGCAAACTTCAAACCGTTTTCAGACGAATATGCAATGTTTTGTTCCAACTTAGGTGATCTAGTCTATACTTGTTTTCCATGCGCATCACATAGTAAATTCTAGGTTAATAACCAGAATAAGAATACATGTGTTTTCAGAAACAAGATATCATGCTTAGTAAAGGCCGATCTTTGATCTGGTGAGCGGGGGTGCTCATTGCATGACCTTCCCCTCTTGTACCCAAGTTCTTGAGCCGAGGCAACTTTGGTGATGACGGACACGTGCCCTTCGGCACGAGTCAGGGTTTCTTAAATTTCTCCCAAAATAAAATATTTAGGTGGCGACTCTGTATCTGGCAAAGCAGTCCATGCTTGGCACTTCTTTATAAAAATCAGTTTTCTAAAACGATTTTCCGAATTTTGACTCTTTGGTGATTTATCAGTCTCACATTGCACATTGTGAGATTAGATTCAGAACCGCGACATTTGAGTCCGAACTGTAGTAGCTAGAGAACAAACGAGATTCCGCGCCCTTCGCAGCGCGGAGCTTGGGAGTCCTTGGGGCGCGTCTACAGTTTCTGGTGACTCTGCGGGGGACTTAGAGAACTTGACTCGAACTCATGATATCTTGTTTTGATTACACTTATGTGTCTCCTTGCATTGCATTTGAATTGGTGCGCCTAGGATACTGTGTTTGCCGTATGCTATTCCTGAATTGTTTGCTGGAGGCTTGCTTTGAGGAGCGTGCCATAAGGCTGACCGGTTGCGGGCTCTGCCATGACGGGAACACAAACCTCGATTTTTACCGAGGCGCCCTTTTTGACCATTCGACCTAGTGCATATCGGAATCCATAGTGACCATTCCAAACTAGGACAAGTTGCTTACTCAATTGTAGGTTGTTTGAAACCACTGCGTGCGTAGTGAAACCCTAACTCCTGACAAAATAGGACAGGGAAACCCTACCCCAACAGAGGGGTGTTTTGGCTCTTACTTACTTGCTATGTGCTTCAGGGAGTGTGTCTCTACAGGGAACACATATATCAGTTTGCAAGTCTGGGTATCAGGCTTGAGGGCATCAGTATTTGAAGAATCAATTTTACCTAAGGGAATCAGTTTTGGGACAGTCATTTGGGCACAGTGATCAGTGTTGAGAACAATGTGTTCAGCTTACAAGTGCCAACTGTGTGTTGTCTTTAATTTATTCAGCTCAGAACATAGCGCACTGCGTGTTCTGGTTATTTATTTTCTTATTACGCTTTATTTATCTTTTTGCAAGGTAGTTTAGCACTATTGCGTCCGACCAGGTAGATATTCCCCGAGCACTCTGGGTTAGAGGTCGAAGACTTAATCGATCTGTGGATCTGATAGACGGATAACCAGTGTTTCATTTTCTACCCCCGATTATTAGACGGAGGTTAGTAAGGTGCAGTGTATTAGTACAACTGTTGCCAAATCAGTGGTCCTTGGATAGTCAGGTTGAGATTTCTGGGTCTACCACAGAAACAGAAATACCAGTTGTTCAATTAGATTGAGATAATATGGAAGGTATGGAAGAGATGATGCGTCAGCTCCAGGAGAGTATGCAAACCATGCAGCAGGATGTTGCCCGCCATGCTGAGGTTGTAGCCCTGTAGACAGAGTTAATTGCCAGACTGCAGCAGCAAACCGGAGCATCTGCTTCACACCCAGCTCCACCCCCACCAAGGGTTCCGACACCCGGGGAGACAACCACTGTCCAGGAAAATACGGACGTACCAACGGGGCCAGCTCCACCCCCAATCCTACCCCAGCTTTCCAAAGCACCCACCAACCTAGTGGATTCACCGTTTGAGTTCGAGGTGGATCCAACGGCGTTAAAAGTGAGCAAGTTAGAAAAGCTCTTCAAGAATTCTCAAGGAGTTCATTCCATTCCAAATATGGAGGATGGATATACAGACTCAGTCGTGACGTTGGCAGACTGGTTTGAGATGCCGCACATAGACCGCTTTGATGGGTCTGGGGATCCTGTGGTGCACCTGTGGCTATTCTTGGACATCCTAAGGCCGATGGGCTTTTCCAGATTGCAGAAGCTTTCTTTGTTTGGCCGGACCTTGTCGGGTGTAGCGGCTATTTGGTATACAAAACTAGAGGACTCTATCAAGAGAAGTTTGGAGAAGATGGCTGAGGCCTTTATAGCTCAATACTCCTACAATACGCAGATCGAGGTCACAACTCGTGATCTCAAGATAACTAGGCAAGAACCGAAGGAGAGCTTCTCCGACTTAATAGCCCGTTGGAGGGCCAAAGCCTCGATGATGACCATCAGGCTGGTTGACAAAGATCAGATACGGATGGTTGTGCGCAACCTCCAGCCCAAGCTTATGCAAAAGATGATTGACCCCCCTTCCTACCTTTACAGATCTACCTGAGATTGGGGTGCAAATCGAGGACGCCATGAAACAAGGCCTCATTGATCATGAGAGAGAGCAACCCAAGAGGGCATTCAACCGCGGTACGAATACAGGCACGAGTAGTGCTGCAGCTGCCAGATCTTCAGATGTGGGTATGGTCACCACCACCACCCCAAAAACCCTTACAGCTACCCCATTCACCGGTGCGTCCGGTAGTAGCTCGCAAACAGCCAGATATGCACCTAGAGGCCAAAGAACCTTCACTCCATTATATATGCCCCTGTCCAAAGCTTTAGGGGTTTTGATCAAGAAAGGGCACTTGAAGCTCCTAAAGCCGCGACCATTGCCAGAAAAACTTCCTCCCTCTCATAAACCAGCAAAGTACTGTGCCTTCTACCAACAGCATGGTCACGACACCGACCAGTGCTTTAGATTGCGTCAGGAGATCCAAGTTCTCGTTGACAATAAGGTGATCGCACCTCCGGAAAAACCAAACGTCACAACCATCCCTCTCCCACCACATAACCAAGCTTCACCTCCCAAACACATTAACCTGATCCAAACTGGGGTTGTGTCATACGACCCTAGCATATATCTCACACCCTCTCACCTACCCAAACCGGAGGTGTCCATTCCAGGAAGCACCAATTTGTGCATGTTGAGCACCTCCCTAATCCAACCCGAACCTATGGTGGTGACTATCGAAGATAGAACCGGGATGATTCTGGGAGCCGATAGGAATGATCATTCAGAGCCTGAGGGGTCTGCAGGATTTGGGTACAACCCGAGCGGTCACATTACACCAACAGGTTAGCCTAAGCCAAAGGTGGAATTGCCAGCGGGGGCAGAGATTTGTGTCGTACGGGAGGATGGACCTAATCAGGGGCTAGATGACCTAACAGAATTGGAAGAGGACATAGCCAACCTTCAATTCTTCAATGAACAGGATCCGGGGGACGTGACTGTCAACTGGTTTGATTTAGATGGGTCGGCAGAAGCTACCGGATGGCAAAGTGATGAACCAGATGCTGTTGAAGAACTTGAGCCAGACTAGGGGCAATCAGGAGCTGGAATATCATTAGCAGTGGCCAGAGTGGCTGAGGATCAGGAAGCACTGCCGGAGAGCTCCGGTGTAAAGAATGTGCCTCAGAATATGGGCAATTTGAGTACCGAAGATACTGAGCAACAGGGTGCATTGAAGCAGTTTGAGCAGGAAAAGGTTGAAGATTTGGAAAGAGTTAGAAAGGCCAAAGCCCCTGAGGGGACGAAATGTGTTGTGCGCGCAGAAGTAGTTGTAATAGAACCGTATAGCTGCTTGTCGATGGCCGACGGAATGTGGTGGGAAGACGATGACCTATGTCTTGCCTACACAGACGAAGATTGTGGATGAAGCCAACCGGATGATACCTGGTATGTGGGGGAGGTTGATCGCATGACCAGGAGTGGGCGGTATTTCAAGCTGTAGACACCCCATTTTTGACCGACCTTAAGACTCAAACGTCACCAATTGAGCGCTCGGTGATGATGCATATTGTGCTCGTTCTGAGGTTTCAGAGTCTCAGCTGCGAGCCTTGGCTCCAGACTTCGGGGCTCTTTTGTGCTTTGCCTCGGTTTGCAAACCAGGTCCTATTTTCTCTATTTTCTCTTCTTGAAGGGAGGGAGAGGTCTCGTAGACCATCTCTTAGTGGCCGTAAGCTATGTTTCGTGGCCGTAGGCCATTTTTCCCGTTTGGAGATCAGTTTTCGATTTTCGGAGCCGTCGGCCATGTGCCTCAGTTCGGGACCGCTTAACTACCTCCGTTTGCTCCGATTTTTGGTACACACCTTGTTTCCTCTCTTTTCAGGGACACTGTGGCCCTAGAGACCACCTTCACGGTCGCACGCCACTTTTGGTACGTAACAGCCTGTTTTCGGGGCCCCAAGCTGGGCGTTTTGGCCCCCGAACCCTCGTTTTGCATCGGTTAGGGTTCATTTTTGGTATGGACCCTATTTTCATTGTCAGGAAGGTGGTAGGATGGTGGGAGACCAGCAATTCTTTTGAAAATTATTTTCTCTCTCCTCCAGCCGGTTTTCTTGACAGAAAGCTGGTTTTTCTCACTTTTGGACCTTAATTTCTGGTCTCCCACACCACCATTGTGTTGTACTCACCTGGGAGGCCACAAATCTGGTATGGCCGACCACCTTTTCAACTTGACCTTTTTGACCCCTGGTCGGCCGACCAGGGGGAGGGGCCGGCCGACCACCTTAACTGGTCGGCCTGTTTCCCGCTTTTTGGTCTCTTTGAGTGTAAACCAACTGTGCTAGTTGGAAGCCTCAGAAGTGATCCTCTATACATGTGTATGGAGGATCTTTGAGCTTGGTTTGAAGCTTCTTAGAGAAGCTTTGGCCTCTCTTCTCTATAAAGGGAGGCCTCCTCTTCCATTGCTAGGGTTGAACCCTTTGGTTAGAGCATACATACACTTCCCTCCATATCTCTCTCTTCCAGGCTCCAAAACCCCTTTGTCCTTGCACCATTTACACTACACCTCCTAGCCTACCACCTCCACCATCCATTCAAGCACCTTGGAGCTAATTTTTATAGGTTGAAGACTCACTTTTTTGGTCCAGAAGCTGCTGGCCTTCTTCTCTTCAAGGGTAAGTCTCCATTTCCCCCATTTTGACATTGTTTTGTTCCATAGTTTGGCCCTATTTTCAAGCATTTTTGGACTTCGACATAAACTAAAAAAAGTATTTTTTTGAGCTCCTCTTCAAGTTTGTTCAAGGTCATTTTTCTGTTCGGGGTCATCTACCCCCTTTCATGCTTCATTTCCTCATGCTTTGAGCCATGCATTTGAGCATTTGCATTGGCCTTGGTTTGGCCTTTTAGCCACTGAAATCTAGTGGATTTTTAGTGGCTTAGATGTGTTTTTGAGCCCTAAAGTCAGAGAGGGGTGACCTTCTCACCCCTTGTTCTCTTTACTAGCTTTGTTGGCCTTCCAAAGGAGCTCCATTTTGCATGTTTCAAAGTCACATTTCAGGCCCTATTTGGTTAGTTTTAAGGTCTGCCTTGACTCTGTCCAAATCCCATTTTTCCATATTTTGTGTCTTTGATGCATGTATAGAACAATCCCATTCAAGGCCTTTCAAAGGGGCCTTTATTTGCATGTTTCCTAGACCCCTTTCAGGCTCTTTTTAGTGGGTTTTCAGACCCTCAGAACCTCTGTCCAGAGGTGGTTTTACCATTGTGTGTGTCCATCATGCATGTGTAGAACAGCCCCCTTATTAGCCTTTCAAAGGAGCCCATCATTCTTGCATGCATTGACTGAGTTTCAGTGGTTATTTGGGCATATTTTGGCATGGCATACTTCTGTTTTTGGCTGGTTTGGTGAGCCTTCATATGCTCCATATAGTTGTAATGTAACTCATGGTTCACTAGCTTTCTTTGCATGCTTTGTTGATCCTTGATTTTGACACTTTTTGGCCATGCCTTAAACTGATATTGTGCTTATTTTGGACTGCCCTAGCTCTATTTTTGGGTCTCATGGTTGAATAATGTTGGTTTTGCATGCTTGTAGTTCAATACCCATGCTTAACTTTGAGTTTCGAGGTTCATTACATGCATCTACTGAGGTGTGTTCATGTTTTGGGCTCATTATACATCATATTTCAGATCTTGTTTGAATGCCATATTTCCATGTTTTGTACTCTTTAAATGTGTTTGAGAGTCGGACTTGTATGCCTTGTTTACCGACCATTGAATGAGCTCCATTTCGCTGCATTCTGAGCCATCATTTTAGGCCATTTCCCCACTGTTTCAGACCTACCTAGGGTCTGTTTGGGGTTAGTTTTTCCTTTGGTGCATTGCTTTGGGTACCGCTAGTGTAACGCACTTCACTAGTTTCGGTACCCGGGCCCCTAGCTTGCATTGTGTGCCATATTTCCATGATTCGGGACCATTGAGCATCTCATTTTAGAGCTGGAAATGCATGTCTGTATGTCATCTTTCATCCCTTGCCATGCTTTGGTAGAGTGGCATTTGATGCCTTAGGAACGGTCTCTTGCATCGTGTATGTTTGCATCTGTTTCGGTTGTCTCATTTCCATCGCATGGCCACTGATTTGAGTGTGGCTGAGGTCCACTCATATTGGTTTAAGTCCACCTTGCATTGTGTATGCCATGTTGCAATGTGTTGTGCATGTTATGTTGTTCGCATTGTGTATGCCATATAGTTTATAGCATTGTGTATGCTAGTAGCATGTTCGCACCTCATCCTTGCATGTTTGCATAGTTAGGTCGCATTGCATTAGGATTGCATGCTAGTTGCATTCGTGCATGTCATGCATATTGCATTGTGTTTGGAGTAGGAGTTAGTCCAAACATGAGAAACGAGGGACGTTTCATACTCCAAGTGATGAAATGTGCCTCGATCCCCGGTCGTCGGCATTCTTGATTACCCATGATAGAATTGTTGGCTTCATGTGTTCATACTTGCATTCATTCCATTGAGTCGTGTAATTTGACTCCTCGGCCATCATGCATCGAGATGCATGATTGATGGCACGAGGATCGAGGACCACACTCCCTAGAGCTTGTGCAATGACAGGGAGAGTGGTCGTGCATACATATGTGAAAATATATTGCCTTCTCTCTCTCTTGCCTTTGTTGCAGAAAAAACCAGAATCCAGGGGCAGAAAGTGGTCAGCCGACCAGGTTTTCTGGTAGGCTGACCACCTTTTTTGGTTCCCACCACAAAGGGTGGTCGACAGGTGTCTCCCAAGCCAATATCTGGTCGACAGTCTTCCCAGGGTGGAGTTTCAGCCTCTTGAAGCCTTGTGCAAATTTCTAAAATCAGTTGCAAACAAAGGCGAGACGAGGCATCGCGATGGAATTTCCCGACGAGGCGACTCGAGCGTGCATGCATCCATCGTCACCCAAAACAGAGCCGAGGCAGTCACATTCATGTAGTTTACATGCTTACTTAGCTAGTTTGTTAATTAGTTAATGTTGTGTAATAATTAGTTGTAGCTGTTATTTATTCAGACTCCGAGCGAGGGCAATGTTGTAATAAGTGTGCGTGTGTGTGATGTATGTCTTCCAACCCCACTTTTTGCGCCCTTTTATTTATCAGGTTAAGTTGTTTAGATTAGGGCATGTTTCAATTAGCATACTTACGCTCGCATGTTTGCATCCATTCATTTGTCTTGCATGCACTGGGCTCGGCACATCATACTAACTGCATCGTATTTCAATTCCAAGTTGAATACGTGTTAGCAGTAGCATTTCACATGCCATTCTCATAATAGCCGAGCCTATCTTAGTTGCATTTTTGCATGTGTTACATTAGGCATTTCTGTATAGCTAGGATCATGCATGGATTTCTAACATAGCTTCTATTTTGGCTTGGAGTACTAGGTAAGTGTTTATGCTTTAGCATCCTTGCATGTGTGTGAGTGACTGCCATGATAGCATGCTTACCATGAGGCTATTTGCTTATGTGATATAACTACCTGAATGCCTGTGGGTGAAGGTTGGGTTATCTGAATTGGAATAATGCATTAACTGTGAGTTTTAAGCTCACTAGCTAGTGGCAAAACCATCTTTTCTAAGCTCACCCGAGGGTGGCAAAATCTGCATTTTAAGCCTACTTGCGAGTAGCAAACCGCTTTCAAAAACAAACATGAAATGTTTTGTTCCAATTCAGGCGATCCAGTCTATACTTGTATCACATAGTAAATCTAGGCTAATAACCGGAATAAGAACGCATAATGTTTTCAAAACTAGATATCATGGTTAGTAGAGGCCGATCTTTGATTGGGCGAGCGGAGGTGCTCACAAAGTGACCTTCCCCAATCGTAACCAAGTTCCCGAGCCGAGGCAACTTTGGTAATGGCAGATACGTGGCCTCAGGCAACAAGTCAGGGTTTCCTACATTTCCCAAAAATAAAATATTTAGGTGGAAACTCTGTATCTAGCAAAGCAGTCCATGTTTGGCACTTCTTTCTAAAAATCTGTTTTTCAAAACAATTTGCCGGATTTGGACTCTTTGATGATTCATCGGTCTTGCATTGCACTATGCGAGATTAGATACAGGACCGTGACATTTGAGTCCTGAACTGTAGTGAGCCCAAATGAACAAAACGGGATTTCCCTCCCAGGATGTTCAGGGACGTCTATATAAGTCCCCGCACTTGGATCAACCAGAGGCATCCGGAAAGGACAAAGAGGCAGAGAAACAGAAAGAAAGATTGCTTGAGGAGGAGGCTGCGTTAAAACAGCTTAAGAAGATACAAGCAAACATCTGTATCTGGGGACTGCTGATGGCCTCAAGAGTTCATAGACAGACTGTCCTTTCTGCAATGGACAAGGCCAAACTCTCAATCGATACCACACCTGAGTAGCTGGTAGGGTTGGTCTTTCCGGGAGGAGCTTCCCCGATGTTGACCTTTACTGACAAGGAGTTGCCGCCTGAAGGGGCAAATCATAACGAACCGCTCTATATCTCTGTCGAGTGTAGAGACAAATGGGTACCGGTGGTTTTTGTTGACACAGGATCTGCTATCAACGTGTGTCCGTCGAGGACGGCATATGCAATCGGGTTGAAGCTCGCCAACTTTGTGCCTACTGCCCAGGTGATACGGGCGTATGATAACACTAGCAGAGAGGTGATGGGGACTGTACAAATTCTGACTAAGGTTGGTCCAGGACAACACGATATTGACTTTCATGTCTTGGACGTTCCTGCAACCTTTAATCTACTCCTGGGGCGGCCGTGGCTACACCAGGCAAAGGCGGTCTCTTCCACCCTGCATCAGATGCTCAAATACCCCCATGGGAAGAGGGTGGCCATTGTTTTCGAGAATTCGTCAATCTATCTGCCGCCAGAGGTTTCTACACCGGTCCTGGAAATTGAAAATGGCGCGGAGGATGTGTTCCTATTAGGATTTACCTTAGTTAAGGCTCGGGTTGTACAGATTATCTTAGCTGCTGATGTGGGGATCCATGTCAGCGCACAATCAATCTACCTTATGAACAAGCTACAGCATATCCTCGGGATGGGATTAGGGCGCAGTGACCGGAAAAGCATTGCAACATTGGCCGAAGTGCCGCATAACCCACATACCTTTGGCTTAGGTTATCTGCCTACCAAGGAGGACTGCGTGAGGAAAGGGAAAGAGATGGCTGGAAGAGCCAGAGCCAAGCAGGCAGGGAAACATTTTCAGTTGATGCACCGCCCAATCCAGGGTACCCTAAATGGACGCTTTGTTCGGGAAGGGAAGGACTTCTCGTTCTGCGGCTTCCCTGAGCCATGGCTAAATGCAGAGAAGAAGCGCTTGCTGGGGTTCAAGATTTTCTTCGACTTGCAATTGTCCGGGGATGATGTTGCCGAGGAGCAGACAGACCCGATAGCTGAGGCTAAGCAGTGCAAAGAGGAGGTTTCTGAGAGCACAGAGTTTGAAACGGGGGTAGCGCTGGCTTGTCTACTCTCAGATCCTCAGATCGCACAAGAGTGCTTGGGGGATGACCTCTCAGTGTCCATGATTGGGAATGAAACGGCTGTGAGCCCATCTTCAAACATTTTGGATACATCCATCACACCCTCCCTCGTCTAGCAATATGAGGAAGGCTTCTTGTCAAGCAGCACCGGGTCAGGTAGTGAGCCGGAATCTGATTCCACTGAGTCTGTAGAGTCAGAATCAAGTTCCAGCTCGTCTGAGTCTGAGTCCGGTATTCCTGGGGGTGACAACCAGGATGCCACAGTCTTGTCTAGGTTGTCTTTTTTTTTTTTTCTTCTTTCCAGTCTATTGTAACAGAGGAATCAGATGGACTGGATGAAGTGACTAATGAGAATTGTGTGGCTATGGCCTTTGATTTTTTTTTCTGTGCCCTTAATTTATTGCATGAATCAAAATTTTCAAAATTTTGATGAAAAGGATGAGGAAGAAATTCCTCCAGTTTTGTAATATTTTCTTGATCAAGAGTAGGAGAGGTTTGTTAAACCCTTGGTTGATGAAATCACTCAAATTAATGTTGGTATTGAAAAGGACCCGCTGCTGGTCTAGATTGGGTCCACGTTGTCTTCGGAGGAGCGCGAGCGCTTAGTCACTTTGTTAAAAGATTTCAAAGATGTTTTCGCGTGGTCTAACGAAGACATGCTTGGAATCGATCCTGAGATTGTACAGCACTGGGCCCTCTTGACCCAGAGGCCCGACCTATTAAGCAGAAGCTCAGAAGTATCCGCCCGAACTGGGCTCTCAAGATCAAAGAAGAGGTCACAAAGCAAATTTACGCAGCGTTCCTGCTGGTGTCTGAATACCCAACTTGGTTGGCCAATATCGTTCTGGTGCCGAAGAAAGACAGTAGAATTCAAGTATGTGTGGACTTCAGGGATTTGAACAAAGCCAGTCAGAAGGATGACTTTCCTCTGCCGCATATCGATGAATTAGTGGATTTCACTACTAGGCATGGGTTGCTCTCGTTCATGGATGGGTTTTCAGGCTACAATCAGATATTGATGGCACCCGAAGACCGAGAGAAGACTGCTTTTACCACCCTGTGGGAAACCTATTGTTATAGGGTAATGCCGTTTGGGCTGAAGAATGCTGGAGCTACATATCAATGGGCTGCGACCACAATATTGCACGACATGATCCACAAAGAGGTCGAGGTGTATGTGGACGACATGATTGTCAAGTCCAAAGAAAGAGAGGGCCATTACACCGCCTTGCATAAATTCTTCCAAAGGATCAGAGAGTATCGGTTGTGGCTGAATCCTCAGAAGTGTATGTTTGGTGTTACAGCAGGGAAAATGTTAGGGTTATTCATCACACAGAGAGGTATCGAGGTCGATCCTTCCAAAATCAAGGCCATCTTAGAAATGCCACCACCAAGGGCTAAAAAGGAGGTACGAGGCTTTCTAGGTAAAGTGCAATTCATAAGACGATTTATCTCAAAATTAACCTTGACTTGTGAACCACTTTTTCGTCTCCTGAAGAAAGGAAAGAAGTTCCAATGGGACGGCCGATGCCAAGTAGCTTTCAAGCAGATCAAACAATATCTACAGAACTCGCCTGTGTTGTCACCGCCTGAGCTGGGGAAACCGTTGATTCTGTATCTTTCAGTTACTGAAACTACAATGAGCCGCATGCTCACACAGGAGTCTGAGGACAAAGTGGAGAGAGCTATCCACTATCTGAGCAAGAAAATGCTGGATTACGAGACCCGCTACACTCCGCTGCAGAAGGCTTGTCTGGCCTTGGTGTGGGCTACCAGGAAGCTGTGGCACTACTTATTAGCTCACTCTGTAATATTAGTTTCAAGATTAGATCCTATCAAATATCTCTTTGAGAAACCAGTACTTACGGGTAGGCTAGCTCGTTGGTTGCTTCTACTTTCCGAATTTGATCTGAAGTGCGTGACGCGCAATTCAGTGAAAGGGAGAGCGGTAGTAGAGTTCCTAGCCGATCACCCAGTCGAAGGGGATGAAGCAAATGAGTACCTATTCCCAGACGAGGCCATTCTGCATGTCGAAGAAGAAACTTGGACGATGTACTTTGACGGAGCGTCAAACCAATATGGGTATGGGATAGGGGTGTTGCTGATAGCACCCGACAATTCCCTCATACCTTTAGCATTCAAACTCCGGTTCAAAGTATCGAACAATGAGGCAGAATATGAGGCATATATTGCTGGACTAGAAGTCGCCCTAGAACTAGGGGCAAAACGGTTGGATGTCATCGGGGACTCGAACCTTGTTGTATCTCAAGCTAAAGGAGATTGGAAAGTTAAAGAAGAAAAGATGAGAATCTATCACTAGACCTTGGACGTGCTGATTCCTCGGTTTGAGAAACTGAATTTCGCCCATCTGTTAAGAGAGAACAACAGGTTCGCTGATTCATTAGCAACTCTATCTTCTATGATAGACATCCCTTTTGGAGTCCGGATGCGTCCGATCATCATTGAACAAAAATTTGTGCCGGTCTACGAGTTGATTGCTGCCATAGATGAGGTACAAGATGAAAATTCTTGGTATTACGACGTCTAGAACTTCTTGGAAAAGGAAGCATATCCACCAAGGCAAATGCCAAAGATAAGAGGGCAATTCGAAGAATGGCTGCTCAGTTCATTGTCTGCGGGGGTAAACTGTACAAGAGAGGTCATCTGGGGATGCATAAGTTATTTGTTGTACTGAAGAATCCAAGCGCCATATGGAGGCCATCTATGGAGGAGAGTGCGGAGCGCACATGAATGGGGTGATGCTAGCCCGGAAGATCCTTAGACAGGGTTATTATTGGTCCATCATGGAGGAGGATTGTATTGGCTTTGTTCAGCGATGCCACAAATGTCTGATCCATGCAAACCGCATGAACATTCCACCATCGAAACTGTACAATATGACATCGCCATGACCGTTTTCAGTCTGGGGGATTGATGTGATTGGAGCTGTCACTCCGAAGGGGTCCAATAAGCATGCGTACATTCTGGTAGCAATAGACTATTTCACGAAGTGGGTTGAGGCTCAATCTTACGCGGTGTTGAAGGCATCACATGTTGCAAAGTTCATCAGGAACAATATCATCTGTCGTTACGGGGTCCCGAACGAGATTATTTCGGATAATGGTTCCGACTTTAAGAAGGAGGTGGTCGACTTGTTGGAGAAGTACAACGTGGCATTTCATAAGTCATCTACATATCGGCCGCAAACCAACGGAGCTATTGAGGCTGCCAACAAGGCTGCCAACAAGAACATCAAACACATTCTGCAAAAGATGGTGGAAACCTACCGGGATTGGCCAGATAAGTTGCCATTTGCTCTGTGGGCTATCGGACTTCAAGTCGAACTTCTACTGGAGCAACACCGTATTCCTTGGTTTACATGATGGAGGCTGTTCTGCCTATCGAAGTTGAAGTTTTGTCATTACGGGTATTGGCTGAGTGTTGGATAGCTGAGGCAGATTGGCAGCAAAGCAGGTTCGAAGAACTCATGCTCTTTGATGAGAGGGGGCTGAAAGCACTGTATCATGTTCAGGGTTATCAACGAAGAATTGCTAGGGCTTTCAACAAGAAAGTTAAGTTCAGGAATTTGAAGGAAGGGGATCTTGTGCTCAAAGACAACCGAGCTTCCATCCATGACCCTAGGGGCAAGTTCAGACCCAATTGGACTGGCCCTTACATCATCAAGTCTGTCTGGTCAGGTGGAGCTGTCGTTCTGATGGACCTAGATGGCCTAGAGTTCTCCCAACCGATCAACATGGACAAGTTGAAGAAATACTTTTCCTGAGTGGCTCACTAGGCCAAAAACCCGAAAGGGCGACCTAGCCAAAAGATAGAGCATGAAAAATTTGAAATTATAAAAAACTGAGCTCGCAAGGTTGAAAACTCAGAAAGGGCGGCCTTCGCAAAAGTTAGAGCACAAAAGGAGAGAGTTAATACACGAGTGAAACCAAGCCAAACTACGTAAGGCTTGATTCCCATCTTTGGGATATGTAGGCAACTTCATCCTGAAGTCCAGCCACAAACACTTCCCCGATCAACTTTGTCCATGTGATTATGTTTGGTCATCTTTATCTATTTTGCATTCAAGAGCTCGGTTGTGATCTCCAGTGCAGTGCTATTCAGACTAGGGGAAACTTTCCAGTTGATGGAATCCGGGGTTGTGCATCTCAGTGATAGATCTCAGGCGTGTCCAGTTCTGATCCATATTCGAAAATGGTTTTGAAAAGTTTTAATAAAAGTTGATTTTGCTCAAATTAATCTTTTTACAACTTAGACCATTTTTGGACCAAACGGAAAATTTTCAGTACCCACAACCTTCAATTGCATTGATTTCAATACAGAGTTCTCCTACTCTTGAATACAAATCAAAGTTGCTTTTTATTACATTTATAAAGAAAGCTTGAAAGACTGATAAAGCAATAAATTCGGGGCATGGATAAGTTAGGTGTTCCTGCGCCCCCCTCCCAGAGCTGGTCGAAGCCTCTGATGCCAAAGTAGGCCCAACCTGCACCACCTCAAAAAGCCAAGCTATGCACTCATCAGAGAGGGTGCAACTGTAAGTGGGAGCGAGGGCCAGAAGCTCTCTTGTCCTCCAGGCTGTGGCATACCGAGTTAGCTGTGCGCCTCAGACCGAAAATGCAGCAGGGTACTCTATCCCTATTTCCGAACAAGTTTGATCATGACCGAACTGGCGCCGGAATCGGAACGGGAAGTAGAAGACACAGTGTGTCAGGCCGATCAACTGAATCCTGGGCTGACGGGTCATGCTATAACTCATCGCCGGGAGATTGAGCCAAGGACAGTGCCAAGCAATACTGGTAGCATATAGACTGCACATCCAGTCACACCACCATCCCTCGTTAGGGGCATCGACTAGACATCGTCGGAAGAAATAGCGGCGAGCCGAATATGCTGGGCATGGGTCCACAACCTTCAACTTGTCCATCAACCATATCTGGGGAAGGATGAAAAATGTGAGATTAAAGAATAGAGAGGTGTACGTGGAGAAAAAAGTGAGAAATTGGTTTTGAGAAAAAAACCGAGCCTAAGGGCCGAGTGATGTGAGAAATATATGTGAGATAGGGTGGGAAACATTACCTGCTGCAGGAGTGGGCTCCTCGTGAATCTAGCTATCTCTTGGCGACCGAAAGCGTCCAAGCCCATCAATGCCTCAGCCAGTGTCATGGCGATGCAACTCTGGCCTTCTTTTAGGACCTCCGCAACTTTAATCAAATGAGTGCTAAACCCACCGGAGCCTGGGGTAAGCAAGAAATGAGACCACATGCACAAGCAAAGCGCATGTCGCCTAAATCCCTGCCAATCATGATCACCGGCATCAGAAAATCGATGAATCGAGCTAGGGATATCCAGTACTCCGTCGCGAGTCAATGACCAAGCATCATGTAAAGTGAGTTCGCACATCCGTCCCAAGGTTTGGACATGGCCGAAGCGGAATTGTGGCAAAATCTCTTCCTCGCGCTCGGACTCCAATAGAGCTTGGAAGTCTTCGAAAGTGGGACATCTCTCTTGTCTGCCAAAGCCAAAGACGTGTGTCATCGGATTCCCAAACCTTGCCGCGGCATGAAGGAACGAAAAACGCAGCGGGGTGCGACTCAACATGAATAGTGCATTTATGCCGAAGCCTCGGAAATTCACCTTTTCCGAGCCATCTGAGGAAATAATCCAATTTGTGAGATTTTGGACAAGAAAGGCCTCCATTTTTGTGCAAAACTGAGGAAGAATGAAGGAACCATGAGGCTGGAACCTTTATGAAGGATAAGGCACTGTTTGGAGGACAAGTGTCAGAAAACTGGAGGTCCCCAGGCCAACTGGTCTGCCAACCACTTTTTCTGGTTGGCCAGCCACCTTGGATGGCCGGCCATAGAGCATAAATGGTCTGCAACCTTTTCCTTGCCTCTAGAAGAGAGTCTCTAGCTTTCTAGTGTGTTGAGAGTGCGGAAGGTCCGAGTTTACCTTTGTTTTGGATGCGTTCCATCGCTTTATTTGTCTAGAATGCATTTTCTTATTAAGTTGTTGCTCATTTGTTTATTGAGTTGTTGCATATTTGTTTATAGACTTGTTAGTTCGTTTAACGAATTGTTTTTGCGTCGAGTCGTTGTTTTGTTAGTTCACTACCAGACTAGGCAATGCACGATGTCCAATTTCCATTCAATCTCATTCTTGTGCAAAATGGTGCGATGCGATGCTAGGAATACAAATACAACACTTTTGGAACAAAAAGCCGTTTTCATTCCATCATGTTTCGTTTTTACAACATTTTTACAACAGGGTACAAGTTTTGAAGAAAAATAAAACTGCCTAAGCTGTACAATGTGCTACAACTACATGTAAAAGGAAAAATAAAGCAGGAACATCTGCATCAATGCTATCAAGCTCAAGACCGAGTGGTCCTCTTCACCCTCTTCGGCTGAGCAGCCTCCATGCCACCATCGTCGGCATCCCCGTCTGAATCGGAGTCACCATCCTCGGAAGCCTTATCGGTGTTGCCTCCACCCTCCGAACCGGAACCAGAGTCGTCATCCCTGCCTGCAGATATCTCAGACTGAGGATGTGCTGACTCCTCCTCCTCGCTGGACTCCTCGTCATCCTGACTGATAGGTGCTTTGCGTCCACCTCAGCCGCGAGTCGATGCTCCTCTCCTAGCTGCTCGAGAAGGCCTGGATGACCCGTGCTGTACAGGTGCGTGCTGTACAGGTGCGACTTGAGAAGGACAGTTTGAATACATCAGCCAGAGTATGTGTATCAGATGCAAGAATGATGCATAGAGTGAGTGCATGCAGATATGGTATGTGCATATGGTGTATTAGACGTGCTCTACACATGCAGTGAATCAGCATGGTGAAGTGTTCAATTTTAGTTTGTCATCAGAAGTATGATAAGGAGACTTGAAAATACCGGGATACTGTAGGAGTGCAGCAGTGTCCCTGTAGACGCGCTCGTGGCCCTCATGCTACAGTTCAGACTCAAATGTCACGATTCTTAATCTGATCTCGCAAAATGCAATGCAATATTGATAAATCACCAAAGAGACCAAATCCGGCAAGTCGTTTTGGAAAATTGATTTTTAAGAAAGAAGTGCCAAACATGGACTGCTTTGCCAGATACAGAGTCGCCACCTAAATGTTTTATTTTGGGAAATTTAGGAAACCCTGACTCGTTGCCTAAGGCCACGTGTCTGTTATCACCAAAGTTGCCTCGGCTCGAGAACTTGGGTACGATTGGAGAAGGTCATCTATGAGCACCCCCGCTCGCCCGATCTAAAGATCGGTCTTTACTAACATAATATCTTGTTTTTGAAAACACATGTATTCTTGTTCTGGTTATTAACCTAGAATTACTATGTGATGCGCACAACATACAAGTATAGACTAGATCGCTTAAGTTGGAACAAAACATTTGATGTTTGTTTGTTTGATAACGGTTTAGAGGTGCTACTCGCAAGTAGGCTAAGTCGTGGATTTTGCCACCCTCAGGTGGGCTTAGAAAAACATGATTTTGCCACTCTCAAGTGGGCTTAAAAACTCGCATTTGATGAGTTGTTCCAATTCAAGCAATCTAACCTTCACCCACAGGCATTCAGGTAGTTATATCACATAAGCAGATAGCCTCATGGCAAGCATGCTATCATGGCAACACTCACACACATACAAGGATACTAAAGCAAAAACACTCGCCGAGTACTCCGAGCCAAAACAGAAACTAGTTAGTAATCAATGCATGATCCTAGTTTATGTTAAGACAGCTAATGTAACACATGCAAAATGCAACTACAAATAGGCTCGGCTATCCTAAAATGGCATATAAGATGCAACTTGATAATCATGTATTCATATCGGTATTGAAATACAATGCAGTTTGTATGATGTGCTGAGCCCGGTGCATGCAAAACAGATGAATGGATGCAAACATGCGAGCATAAGTATGCTAATTGAAACATGCCCTAAACTAACCATCAAAAGTAGGTAAGTAAAAGGGAAAAAGACGTGGGGTTGGAAGACATTTACACACTCACTCACACTTATTACAAAAATACGCCCTCTCGACGCAGGGTTCGAATAAATCAACTAGCTAGCTACACTACACTAATTAATTATTACAAAACCTTAACTAATTAAGAAAATTAATTAAGTTACAAAACAAACTAAGCATGAAACTAAAGAGGTTGCCACAGCTCCGCCTTGGAATAATTAAATGATGCATGATCGATCGCCTCGCTCGGAAACCCGTTGCCATGCCTCATGTTGCCTCTGTTTGCATTGTTTTGCACCTCTGCACACTGCACAAATCTCTGTGATGCTTCTGAACCACCTCCTGGATACTCTGAGAGGTCATCGGCCAATGGAAAATGGTCATGGACCAAATGTTATGCTATCGGCCAACAAAGGTTAGCCGATTAGCACTGAAAGTAGTCGACCGGCTATTTCTTCTTGCAGAATGCTGTTTTGCTGTAGCAGAGGACAAATGGAGGATGACAATGCATTTACAAGGCAATGTTTGCACAACCACCCTCGTTATCATGTTTGAGACTCAAAGGAGTGTAGTCCTCGACCCTCAGGCCATCAATCACGCATCTCGATGCATGATGGCCAAAGGAGCCAAGAGTGCACATTAATGTGAAATGGATGCACAAAACATATGTGAGTGCTTCACACTTTATCATGTTGGATCAAGAATGTCGGCGACCGAGGATTGAGGCACGTTTCGTCACTTGGAGTACGAAACGTCCCTCGGTCCTCGTGTTTGGTTTGACACCCCAAACCAGACACAATGCAATGCATGTATGCCAAATACAATGCAACATGGAAATACAATGCTATGCAACCTAAGCATGCCAAATGCAATAGGACTCAAGCATGCACACAAGGCTAAGGTAACAAGCATGCCAAATGCAATGCAACCTAATCAAGCACGTGACAAAATGCAAACTAGCAAACATGCAAAAATGGACAAGCATGCAACCACATGCAAACTAGCAAGCATGCAACAACATGCAACTATGGACTTAAACCAAAATGGGTAGACCTCAGCCATGCCCAAATTAGTGGCCAAAGTAATGAATTAAGGCACTGAAAGGGCAAAACACATATGCGCACATATAGGCCCATAAACTATGCAACAACGCACAATCATCAAGCATGAGGAAGGTGTGCTAAACATGAGAATATGACAATGCAATAAGCTCTAAAATCATGTTAAGAGTGATGCCAAATCAACCATATAACACAAGCAAGGCATGCTAATGGACTTAAAGCTCAAGGCTAGCCAAGGGACTTGAACCATGGCCATATCAACCAAGCGCCAAAGGACCAAGGTGACCCAAAACAGTCCCAAGGCAAGCCAAAACAAGGCTAGAACATGCTTGGGATGTGGGCAAAACATGCAAGAAGGGAAGGCACAAAACAAGATGCATACAAGGCCAAAAGGGGCAATTGCACTACACCTATTACAACCAAACATGGCATGACTTAGGCCAATAAAATCAGAGTTATGATATGTCAAAAAAAGCCCAAATACCCACTGAGATGGAAACCCAAAGGCCTAAGCATGATGGCATACACAATGACACATTCATGAGGCATAAAACACAAACCCTTTAAAGCATCAAATGAGTGATAAGTGCAAGCATGTGAGCATGAAACATGGACTGAAATAACATAAAAAGTGATTCCAAATCACTGAAATGGCCCAAGCAAAACATGTTAGTGACTTGGACTCTCGAAACTAACAAGCTAAAATGCATGGTGGCTATACAAAGCATTGCACACATGATTCAAATAACACCAAACAGAGCTCAAGCATAGTAAAAACATGACTAAAAGCTCCTTCGGTTTGAGCCAAAGTAGGCAAGCATGATGGTCTAAATGCATGATGCATGTTAAGGCAAATAAGAGGATTGCAAGACAAGTGTATAGTGCATGTAAGAGACCAACAAACCAACTCAAAACAGAGGTATATCAAGCCAAGATAACACGAAAAACTTGATGAAATGGGGCCAAAACATGCTATGCAAACACGCTAACATTATGAGCCAATAACACAAGTATATGAGACATAAGGAGAGGGGGGTGTCCCTCTCCTATTTAAGACTTCCAAACCACTTCTCCACCACTAAAAATCCTCTGGATTTCAGTGGTGAGAAGGTAAAAAATGAGATGATACCAAAGCTCAAGAAGAAAGGCACAAAATAGGGCCAAACAAGGCCTAAGAGGGGGTAGATAACCCCCAACCAAAAAGTGACCTTAAACAATCATCTTAAGCACACAAAAACAGCACTTTTTTTAGCTTATAATTAAGCTTAAAACAATATGCAAATAGGTCTAAAGGCTTATGCCAAAATGGGGAAACAAAAGGTGGTTTGCTCACCCTTGAAGAACACTTCAAGAACACCACTCCAGCAGCTTCCTCTGATCAAAAACAACTCCAAGAACTCTAAAACCAACTCTTTAGCACCTCAACAACTCAAGGATGGTGTATCACTAGGTGCCTTAGTGCAAAATTATGAACAAAACACACTTTTAAGGCATCAACACACACACAAATATATATAGAGAGAGAGATGGATATATGAACTCTATATGTATTTTGCTGAACCTTTGAGAAGAGAGGAGGGGCGCCCTTCTTCTAGAAATCCAATTCCAAGGCTTCTTGGAGAAGCCAACACAAGGTGCAAATCCCTCCATACACGTGTATGGAGGGGGTGGATTATGCATGCCAGCTGTGACAGCTGGTATAAAATATCTGCCAAAAGCAGATGGAAAGGGGTCGGTCAAAAAATATGGCCGATTGACCAACAAAGGTGGCCGACCGACCAACAAAAGTGCCGACCGGCCAACACCTTTGGCCGATGGCAAGAAAAAGGGGCCGATGGCCCAAAGCCTAAGCCGGTGGGTTGTGGGGATGGCCAACAAGCTACCCTCTTCCCTCCGAAGAAAAACCACAAGTCCTTGGTCCACAACTAAGCACAAAACAGTCAAGTTGAGAGATCTTGAGGCAAGGCGCGTGGCCGAGACCTCAGGGAACTCAAAACGAACACGAGCATGGATGATCACCGAGTATTCAAACGGTGACGTCCAAGTCTTGAGGACAATCAAAAATGGGGTGTCTACAGTTGCCCCTCTTTGATAGAACTCGAAAGTCATAAAAATAACGGGAGTGAGTGTCAAAGCCCAGAGACGACCCATTTTCAACAAGGCCGAAGACTTAGACAAGCATACAAGGCAATAAAGATATGTGCCCGCAGGCAGGGGCAACATGCAAAGGGCATGTACAATGCTAAACATAACTTATGATCATGCAAAGAAAGTTGTAATGAAGCAATTATACACAATAAATGCAACAGTTTAAGCAAGCGAATGAGAATTGAACTACAACTCATGCAAAAAGGATGTAAGAGAATTATACAATTCTCGCTACGTCTCACTCGGAGAATACAATACCTGTCCGGTTCGTCTAGTCGTGCCAGCTTCAAATGAACCGTACATACAATATCATGCCTGAAAAAGAGAGAAAAGTTAACTGGTACAATATTGTTAGAAACATCCAAGTGAAAAGTGTGTGACGACGCGGGTGAAGGGGTGCATGACGATGCAACCTAAGTGTGACGCATGACAATGCAAAAGGGAGTATAAAAATGCAAGGAGGGCATGCATGACAATGCAAGCCGAGTAGGATGCATAACAATGCGATTTGGAATAAGCATAATAATGCTAGGAAGGCACAAACACATGTAAGTAAAGCACACGCGACAACGAATACAATGTGTGAAGCAAGAAAAGCAATGTACACATGTAAGTAAAGCATACGCGACAACGTATACAATGTGTTACAACGTGGAGATAAGCATGAACACATGTAAGTAAAGCATACGCGGCGACGCATGCAATGTGTAAAGCAAGGAAAGCAATGTACACATGTAAGTAAAGCACACGTGACAATGTGTACAATGTGTAACAACCTGGAGATAAGCATGAATACATGTAAGCAAAGCATACGCGACAACGTATACAATGTGTAAAGCGAGGAATAAACACATGTAAGTAAAGCACACGCGACAACATGTACAATGTGTAACAACCTAAAGATAAGCATGAACACATGTAAGTAAAGCATACGCGACAACGTATACAATGTGTAAAGCGAGGAATAAATACATGTAAGTAAAGCACACGCGACAACGTGTACAATGTGTAACAACCTGGAGATAAGCATGAACACATGTAAGTAAAGCACACGCGACAACGTATACAATGTGTAAAGCAAGGAATAAACACATGTAAGTAAAGTACACGAGACAATGTGTACAATGTGTAACAACCTGGAGATAAGCATGAACACATGTAAGTAAAGCATACGCGACAACGTATACAATGTGTAAAGCAAGGAATAAACACATGTAAGTAAAGCATGCGTGACAACGCAAGCAATGTGTAACAACCTGGAGATAAGCATGAATACATGTAAGTAAAACATATGCGACAACGTATACAATGTGTAAAGCGAGGAATAAACACATGTAAGTAAAGTAGACGTGACAACGTGTACAATGTGTAACAACCTGGAGATAAGCATGAACACATGTAAGTAAAGTATACGCGGTGACACATGCAATGTGTAAAGCAAGAAATAAACACATGTAAGTAAAGCATGCGCGATAACGGAAGCAATGTGTAACAACCTGGAGATAAGCATGAACACATGTAAGTAAAGCATACGCGGCGACGCATGCAATGTGTAAAGCAAGGAATAAACACATGTAAGTAAAGCATGCGCGACAACGCAAGCAATGTGTATAGTAGGAAAGACCCATGTTCAGCATAAGTGTGGTGAAGGTACATCACTTGCGATGTTGAGATGCAACTTCAAAGCAAGACGAGGCATTGTTCAATGCAAGATGCGTAACGAGTGCGCTTATTACAGTCATAACAAAGCATTCTAATATAACATATTTAAAGCGATTTGCGGAACTCGCAAGATATGAAAGGATACGAGAAAGGATACACCTTGCGCGCACCGAGGATCGCACACAGAAGACACGGCTCGAGGTCAACACAAAGGCCGGTTAAGCTTCAAAAGTGCAATTTCTTGCACTGTCTTGAGTAATGATGGTCCCAAACCACATAACTGACCCAAACAAGGGTGTGGGAGGTGCATCGAGCACAAGGGGAGGCCACCGGCCATCAATCGGCCACAAAACAAGCTCATCGGTCAAATATTTAGCCAATCGGTTAACAATTTGGCCGACCGGCCAAAAATGGCAGTTTTGGGGGCAGCTTTGTCCTTTGGCCACGGGTCTTTAAATATGGGGTTCCAAACCCCATATTTTCACTTCTCACAAACTCGAAAATCCTTCCTCCTTCTCTCTAGGTGATTTTCCCACCTTCGATCCGTGTTTTTCCCTTGTTTTTGAGCCCTTTTCGTCGTTCGATTTGCGAAACCCTTCATGTTTCGCACACTTTGAACAGAACAAATCTCGATTTTCGGTGTTTCTTTCTTGGTTTCCACTACTTGGGGTTTGTTCCCCCCTGAGTTTACTTGGTTTTGGTGCCTTTTCCACACTCCGGCCTTTCCTTCTATTTTTCACCCTCTCGGGGTTGACTTTTGGGTTGACCTTTCGAATTGTTGCCCGTTTTTCACATTCTCAGTCATTTTCACACTCCTTTTGAGATGGCAGACGACATTCCACAGGGTGGGGGTCCTCCGGAGATGGACGTGGACCCCGAGGTCGAGCTCCTACCTCTGCAGATCCGGTCGTTAGATCCGGCGACTTACAGGCCGGCGATACACGTGTTGCCTCCCGATGGCATTTGCCACTTCAGGAGCTATGCGAGGGGTGCGCCACTAGAGCTTCTATTGCACGAGCCAGAGTCACGTCTGTCCTACGGCGCTTCTGAGGTACACTCTCCCTCTGTTTCCTTTTTCACAATGTAGAACATATAATTGCGATAGTCAATCGTGTTCTTTAATTACTTAAACCAGATACACTAATACATCATACACTGTAGTTTACCGCGAGCACACCAGAACCCGATACCCGTTCAAACACATGCACACACACTGTATTGTCATCGATTCTGAGTGCACTCAAACACATGTGCACACACTGCATTTTCAACTAAATAACCCAAACACACTGATACATCATATGTTGTAGTTCATCTATGAGCGCACCCACGTCCGACATTTGTATAATCTTGAATGCATGCACACACACTGCATTTTCATCAATTCTGAATGCTTTTCAAAATTGTATTTCTAATAATGCTTCGCAACTATTTGTTTTAAAAACAGGGAGATTCCCATGCCTTCCGGGGGTATGGGAACACCGTTGCCTGGGGTTGGTACATGGAGCTGTCCGATGCGGTCCGCCACATCATCGACCAGGCCGGCTTTGCGACTCTCGCGCCTCACTGCGAGCAGGCCCCTTCTTACTGCTTTGGTGGAGAGGTGGTGGGACACCACTGACTCCTTCCACCTTTTTGCCACCAGGGAGATGATGATGACTCCCTTCAACTTCTCCACGCTCACAGGCATCGGAGTAGGGGTTGATCCGATCCCCTTTGATACAGATATGGATGAGTGGGAAGCCGCTTAGCTATACTTCCTTAGCACTCAGCCACCTCTTTCCCGACCAGGTTTTGTGAGGTACTCATGGTTCGAGGATCACTTTCGGATCCAGGCACCTACTACCCGGGAGGAGGAGGAGTAGTATGCTCGTGGCTTCATCATGTTCTTGCTGGGGACCACGCTCTTCACCGACCAAGCGAACACTATCGCCCTCTACCTGCTGAGCGCACTCATGGATGTGACCAGGATCCACGGCTACGATTGGGGTGGTGCTGGCCTAGCCACACTTTATGGATATATGAGCTCATCGTCTCGCTGCAGCGGACAGTTGCTCGGAGGCTATTGGCGAGCTTGGGAGGTACACCTTCTTTTTCTGTTTTACATTTCTGCTTTGCATTATCTATACACTATACATTGCACACATGTAGTCCGCATCACACTGGTTGTATACTGCACACACGACACACATATAATCTGCTTTACACACTGCACATATTGCACAATTCACTTCACATACTGCACAATCTGCTGCCAACTGATTGTACGCTGCACACACTGTGAACATGCAATATGCTTTACACTGACTGTATACTGCACACATTGTACACTCTGCACAATACATGGTTCTATGATTGCTGCTTTATTCTGCGTTCTGTTTTATCTGATTAAGCATACTGATGTTTGTCCTATTACACTCTGTAGTTGTGGGTATATGCCTACTTCGCGAGGCTTGCCCCAGTGCCAAATGAGGAGGACTTCTTGGCGTTCCATTCTCCCACCGCTTCGACATGAGATGCGAGCGAAGGCCACGAGAGCCTTTCATATTCTTCCGCCGATATTTTGACACCATCCCCGCCGGAGAGGTATTTTAGAATTTACAGTTAATTTAAGCTTCACTTTACATTACTCTTTCAATAACAGTAGATGACAAACTGTATATCATTTACTGATCACCTGGCAGCCCTGGGCTCCGTTGCTAGACGTGGTGAGGGATCGGTATATGGGTGCTCAGGATGCTGCCATATTCAGGATTCTGCTAGAGGCCCCAGTCTGTCGGGCTTGGTACTTGGGCGAGCGCTTCCTGCGCCATACCTTGGGCCTACCGGAGCAGATAGTCCTGGAGATGCCTCCTACCCACATGAGGCATACTGAGAGGTATACCTTGGCGGAGATGAGGGACTACACGATTAGCTGGGACTCGCGGTGCTTCAGAGACGAGGGCGACTACATCGAGTTCATCCAGGCCTATCTGATGCCATCTCTGACCGGTGCTCGCCGAGCTGAGAGGGAGAGGCCTGCGGCGCCAGCGGCTGGAATAAGAGCACCGAGGGCGGCTCGGGCCCGGGGCAGGAGTGGATCCCGGAGAGGACGGGGAGCTGAGTGGCCATCACTACCCACCA
Source organism: Camellia sinensis (assembly GCF_055761805.1). Taxonomy (NCBI): domain Eukaryota; kingdom Viridiplantae; phylum Streptophyta; class Magnoliopsida; order Ericales; family Theaceae; genus Camellia; species Camellia sinensis. Next base: position 67,609,207 of record NC_138961.1, on the reverse strand, counting down.
TGATGACATGCCGAGGGTGGGGTGAGGAGACTTATCAGATACCCATTGCTCCTTCTCCGGTTGATCATGAGCTTGTCGTAGTCTACGGCTCGACCCTAGTATGTACTGCTATACTTTGCATTCTATACAGTCATTTCAATTCATTTGATATCCCGCAGAATATTAATGCCTTCAACACTTTTACAGGCTTCGATCGATTACACTCGCCACTCTCTAGAGCTGACTACCTCGGTGATGGGGATGCAGCAGAGGAGCCTGGACCTGCTTAGCATTTACAGTATTCTGATAAGTTCTTTCAACCTCAGTCCCAAGACCTTGCATAATCTGTTGCATACTGACTTGATGCATCACATTATCAACACGACACTCGATACACAGCACTCACGGCACTGATACACTGTAACTCACATATTGCTCACAGCATTGCTCACGGTATTCATACACTATACTCAGACACTGCTCACAGCATTGATATACTGCACTCACATATTGCTCACAACATTCATGCATCCACTCGTACACTGCATTTGGTATTTATACCCTGTTTTGCATAGCATACCTGATGCATTCGTCATTTATCCCTTTCAGGCACCATTCCAGATTGCGGCCACAAGAGGTGCTCCAGCAGGACTGTCTGTACCCGCCCGAGGAGCAGGGAGAGCAGGGCGAGGGACCACAGTACACCCCCGTAGCAAAGTCAGGCGTACTTACCCTAGGAGCAGCTCACGGGCACCGATTCCAGATGACGATGAGTCTGAGGCAGAGGTAGAGTCGTCTGAGGATGAGACTGGAGATGACTCAGACTCGGGCTCAGATGGCGGAGCTGGCGACGATGCTCCTGGACCTTCGTCCAGGAAGAGGACGAGGACAGACTCTCATGCCTGAGATGATTGATGCTAATTCAGACATTTGCTGCTTTTCTCCTTTTCTTTTTTCAGACATTTTGTTGCTTTTTCCTTTTTGTTTTAGTTTTCTTTTTGCTGGTAGTTTGAGCACATTGTACTGCCTCAGGCAGGTTTTATTTCCTCAAAACTATGTAATTTTTTTTTTGCAAAAGAAAAACATGATGAAATGAAATAGCTGCTTTTTTAAAAAGTGTTGCATTTGTGCATTCTATGCATCGCATCACATTACATAACAATGTAAATAAGATTAGACTTTGTTTTGAAAACTGAACACTCGAATTGCAACTAATCAGGTAGTGAACCAAGTAACGGCAAAAACAACTCGATAAGCAAAACAAAGAACTTGACAAGCTAACCAAGTGTAAATGCAACTCGATAAGAAAAACAAAGACTTAAAGAAACACAAATTACAACTCGATAAACAAACGTGCGACAACTCGATAAGCAAATAGGCGCGACTTTGCGAAATCATCACCTAAGGCACTTGGAAGTGCAACCAATCTCAAGTTCTCCGCATTCTCAGCAAATGGACAGCTCTGAGGATAAGAGGGAAGGCCATCGGCCAAATGGAGAGGCCATCGGCCACAAGAAATGGCCATCGGCCATCATTACTAGCCGATCGGCCAAAATGGTGGTCGGGTGGCACTCTGTTTGGCCGATCGGCCAAAAATGGCAAGAACCACCAGAATGCTGCCACCTGTCTTCCACTCAACACCTTATCTTCTACAAAAGCCCCAGCTTCGTAGTTTTCCTCATTTCAACACTGATTTGCACCAAATGGAAGGGTTTCTTGCCCAATATCTCACAAACTAGGTTGCCAACTTGGATAGCTCGGAAAAGCTGAATTTTCGAGGTTTCGGCATAAATGCACTATTCACGTTGGGTTGCACCCTGCTACGCTTTCCGTTCCTCCATGCTGCGGCAAGATTTTGGAATCCGGTAATGCACGTCTTTAGCTTTTGCGCCAAGAGATGTGTCCTACTTACGAGGATTTCCAAGCTTTAATGGAATCTGAGCGTAATGAAGATATCTTGCCTCAACTCTGGTTCAGCCACGTCCAGGCCCTGGGACGGATGTGCGACTTCACTATGCACGATGCTCGGTCTTTGATCTAGGACGGGGATTTGGACATCTCCAGCTTGATTCATTGATTTTCTGATGCTGGTGACCGCGACGACCGTCATTGGTAAGGCTATCGACGACATGCGCTCTGTTTATGCTTGCTATCTCATTTTTTGCTTGCCCCGGGCTCCGGCGGGTTTAGCACTTGTTTGATTGAGGTCGTTGAGGGCCTGAAAGAGGGCAAAAGCTGCATTGCCATAACATTGGTCGAGACATTGATGGGCTTAGACGCTTTTCATCGTCGGGAGACAGCTAGGTTTGCAGGGAGTCCACTACTATTATAGGTAATTTTTCCCACCCCATCTCTCATATATTGCTCACATCACTCGGCCCTCAGGCTCATTTTTTTTTTTTCAAAACCCTTTGCTCACTTTTTCTCTCAACGTACACCTTTCTATTCTTTATTCTCTCATTTTTCATCCCTCCCTAGGTATGGTTGATGGACAAACTGAGAGTGGTGGACTCATGTGCAACGTATTCAGCTCGCAGCTATTTCTCCCGACGACGTGTAGTCAATGCTCCGGATGAGGGATGATGGTACGACTGGATGTGCAGTTTGTCCGCAGACCGCATTACTTGGCATTGCCCTTGGCTTAATTTACTGGCAATGAGTTACAGTATAACGCGCTAGCCCGGGATCTAGTTGATAGGCTTGACACACTGCGTGTTTTATTTCCCGTTCCGATTTCGGTGCCAATTCGAACATGATCAGACTTGCTCGGAAGAGGGGATCGAGTACCCTGCTGTATTTCCAGTCTGAGGCGCACAGCTAACCCGGTATGCCACAGTATGGAGGACGAGAGAGCTTCTAGCCCCCGCTCTCACTTTCAGCTACACCCTTTCTGATGAGTGCTTAGATTGGCTTAATGAAGAGGCACAGGTCGGGCCCACTTTGGCATCAGAGGCTTCGACCAGCCCTGGGAGAGGACGCAGGAACACTTGACTATGCCCCGGATTTATGCGCTTTAATCAGAACTTTCAAGTTTTCTTTATGAATGTAATAAAAAAAGCAACTTCAATTTTGTATTCAAGAGCAGGAGAACTCTGTATTGAAATCAATAAAATTGAAGGTTGTGGGTACTGAAAATTTTCCGTTTGGGTCTAAAAATGGTCTAAGTTGTAAAAAGATTAATTTGAGGAAAAACAACTTTTATGCAAAACTTTTCAAAACCATTTTCGATGTGGATTAGAATTGGACACGCCTGAGATCTGTCACTGAGATGTACAACCCCGAATTCCAACAACTGGAAAGTTGCCCCTAGTCTGAGTAGCACTGCATTGGAGATCACAATCCGAGCTCTTTGAACGTAGAATAAACAAAGATGACCGAGGCGATCAAGTGGACAAAGTTGATCGGTGAAGTGTTTATGGTTGGACTTCGGAATGAAGTTGCCTGCGTATCCCAAAGATGGGAATCTAGCCTTACGTAGTTCGGCTCAGGTTCACTCGTTGTAGACGCGCCCGTGGGCCTCGCTATCGTTCAGACTCAATTCGTGTCACGGTTCTTAATCTGAACCAAAGAGTCCAAATCTGGCAAATCGTTTTGAGAAACAGATTTTTGAAAAGAAGTGCCAAACATGGACTGCTTTGCCAGATACAGAGTCGCCACCTAAATATTTTATTTTTGGGGGAATTTAGGAAACCCTGACTCGATGCCAAAGGCCACGCATCCGTCATTACCAAAGTTGCCTCGGCTCGGGAGCTAGGGTACAATTGGGGAAGGTCAGCTATGAGCACCCCCTCTCGCCCGATCCGAAAATCGGCCTCTACTAACCATGATACCCGTTTTTGAAAACGTTATGTGTTCTTAATTCGGTTATTAGCCTAGAATTACTATGTTATGCGCACAACAAACAAGTATAGACCAAATTGCCTAAATTGGAACAAAACATTTCATGCTTGTTTTGAAAATGGTTTGCTACTCGCAAGTAAGCTAAAATGCAGGTTTTGCCACCCTCGAGTGGGCTTTTAGAAAAGATGGTTTTGCCACTATCTAGTGGGCTCAAAACTCACAGTTTTAATGCGTTATCCCAATTTAGGTAATTCAACCTCCATCCACAGGCATTCAAGCAGTTATATCACATAAGCAGCTAGCCTCATGGTAATCATGCAATTATGGCAACACTCACACGCATGCGACATGCTAAAGCGTAAAAGCTCACCTAGTACTCCAAGCCAAAACAGAAACCAGTTAGTAATCACATGCATGATCCTAGTTCATGTTAAGATGGCTAATGTAACACATGCGGAATGTCACTAGAGTAGGCTCGGCTAGTCTATAAATGATATGTGAAAATGGACAAGTAGCATGTATTCAAGTTAGATTTGAAATACTTATGCAGTTAGTATGATGCGCCGAGCCTGGTTCATGCAATACTGATGAATGATGCACGCATGCATAGCATAAGGTATGCTAAAGTAAACATGTTCTAATACTAACCATCAAAAGCAGGTAAGTAAAAGGGAGAAAGAAGTGGGGGTTGGAAGACATGCACACACGTACCCACGCTTATTACAAATTCACCCTCGCTCGGAGGGACCAAAAGAATAATACAAATTAATTAACCTACAAGCTAATTAATTATTACAGACCAATTAATTAATTAACAAATTAACTAATCTAATGAAAGCAGTAAACGGCCTCGGGAAGAGGGCCCGATGCAATGCGCGCTCGGCTCCGCTCGGAAAGTCACTGCCATGCACAAGTTTGCCTCTGCTTTGACTATTCTGCCTCTCTGAAAATTGCACAACTTCCGAGGTTGCTTCTCTGAGTGTTGTGGGACACTACCGGCTGAGTGAGATCATCACCGGCCATTTAGAATGGTCATCGGCTAAACATTGTGCTCTCAGCCAAACCTGTTTCGCCGGTCGGCACTAAACACTGCCGGTCGGCAGAAAGTTCCTGTAGAAACATGTTTGACAGCAGCAGAGGGCAGACAAGGCATGGCAACGCATTTTCAAAGCAATGTGTGCACCACCATATCCCTTATCATGTTTGTGACTCAAAGGGGTATGGTGCTCGATTCTCGGACCACCAATCGCGCATTTCAATGCGTGATGGCCCAAAAGCCAAGTTGTGCATTTTGATTTCAAATGACATGCAAACCAATTAAGCACATAGAGCCCAACCTCTATCATACTCAATTCAAGAGGCAAAGCATGCATGCTCTATGCAATGCAACCTAGGCATGGAGGCTAAGTATGCAACATGAACATGAGGACAAGTATGCAAGTTAGCAAACGTGCAAGGTGTAATCTTAACCATGCACACATGCAAAGCATGTAACATGTTAGGAAACTTAGCAAGAAATGCATGCCAAATGCAACACCATTTAACACATGCAACAAAACGTCATGAGCCAAGTACCTAAGCATACAAACATGCATGCAAACATGGTTGAATATCTAAGCATATAGAAGCAACTTTCAAGCACACTTAAAAGGGGCAAACATTGGCACATAGCATACATGATAAGCTTTGAAAAACATGTAGAAGATGATGCCAAATCAACCTACCAATGCAAGCAAGGCATGCAACCAAGCCCAAGGACTTAAACTATGGTCAAATGACACATGAAACAAATGACCAAAGTGGACCAAAGAATCCCCAAATCATGCCAAAACAAGGTCAAAGACACACCTAGATGGCATCTAAATGGCCTATACATGGAAGCATACAAAAGGGGCCAAACATGGAGCATAAGATACCAACCTCTTAAAGCATTAAAGGAGCATCAAATGCAAACATACAAGCATGCTATAAGGACTGAAATGACATGATAAGTTGTTTCAAACCACTGAAACAAAGCAAGTAAAGCATGCTAGAGGGGTCAACACTCAAGGCCTACAAGGGAGATTGCATGGTAGCTATACAAAGCAAAGCATGGATGACCCAAATGACCAAAAACAGACCTTAAGCACACTAAAACATGCATAAAAGCTTCACAAAGCTAAGCCAAAACATGCAAGCATGGTGGTCTAAATGCTAGGCACGTGTTAAGGCAATTCATGGCATTACATGACAAGTATGCAAGGCAAGCATGGTGTGTCTAAACCAAGTAAAAATAGTGCTATATCATGGCAAAATAAGAACAAATAACACTTAAGACATGGCCAACATGAACTTAAAAATAGTGCTCACACATGAGGCTAAAATGGCACTTTTTGAAGACAACAAGGAGAGGGGATGGCCCTCTCCTTCTTAGGACCTTAAACCACCATCCTCACCACTGAAATCCCTCAAGATTTCAGTGGTGAGGAGGCCCAAACAAGGTGGTCCCGAAGCTCACCAAAAATAGCACAAAATGGGGCCAAACAAGGCCTAAGAGGGGGTAAACGACCCCAAACACAAAAGTGACCTTAATGAAGTATCTTAAACACAAAAAAATAGAACTTTTTTATGTTATACATGAAGCTCAAAACAGCAAGAAAGATAGGCTAAAAGTGTGTGCAAAAACGGGAAATAAAGAGGGAAAAAGGGGTTACCTTTGTAGCCAAAAGGGGACAAAAGCCTCTTGGTCCCAAAAAACAGTCCCTTAGCCTCTGAAAATGGCTTCCAAGCTCCTTAGGTTGATGATGGAGATGTTAGGCCAAGAGTTGTAGTTCAAATGGCCAAAAACTAGACCCTTTTGGACCCTCTAACCCACCCAAATGTAGAGAGAGAGGGAGATATAGAGAGGGAGTGATATATATATCATATATATCTGATTTTTCTAACCCCTAAAATGGAAGGAGAGGCTCTCCTTATATAGAGAAACCAATGGGGCAAAGCTTCTCTTAGAAGCTTTGACCAAAAAGGCCAAGCTTCTCTTAGAAGCTTGGAGCAAAAGGGCCAAGCTTCTTGGAGAAGCTAGGCAAAGGGGTCAAGAGGTTCAAGCTTCTTGGAGAAGCTAAAAAAAGGGTTCAAGCTTCTTGGAGAAGCTAAAAAAGGGTCAAAAGGTTCAAGCTTCTTGGAGAAGCTGAAAAAAGGGTCTAGCTTCTTGGAGAAGCTAAAAAGGTTCAAGCTTCCTCAAGAAGCTAAAAAAAGGTTCAAAAGGGTCAAGCTTCTTGGAGAAGGTAAAAAGGTTCAAGCTTCCTCAAGAAGCTAAAAAAATGGTTCAAAAGGGTCAAGCTTCTTGGAGAATCTAAAAAGGTTCAAGCTTCCTCAAGAAGCAAAAAAAGGTTCAAAAGGGTCAAGTTTCTTGGAGAACCTAAAAAAAGGGTCAAGCTTCTTGGAGAAGCTAAAAAGGTTCAAGCTTCCTCAAGAAGTTAAAAAAGGGTTCAAAAGGGTCAAGCTCCCTCAAGAAAAGGTCTCGGCCAGGAAAGGTGGCCGATTGATCAGAAACAGTGGCCGGCCGACCAAACACAACGCCGACCGACCATCAATAGTGCCGACCGGCCATCACCAATGGCCGGTGGCAAGAAAACAAGGCCGGTGGCCTCAAGCCATGGCCGGTGAGGTGTGGGGATGGCCTACAAGCTACTTCCCACCATCAGAAGCAAAACAACAAGTGTTTGGTGGAAAACCAGGCACAAAATAGTCGAGTCGAGAGATCCTGAGGCAGGGCGCGTAGCCGAGACCTCCGGGACCTCAAGATGAACACGAACAAGGATGATCACCGAGTGTTCAAACGATGACGTCCAAGTCTTGAGGACGGTCAAAAATGGGGTGTCTACACTCGTGTATTAACCCTCACCTTTTACGCTCTAACTTTTGCCATGGCCGCCCTTTGCGGGTTTTCAACCTTGTGAGCTCAGTTTTTATAATTTTGAATTTTTTTATGCTCTAACTTTTGCCTAGGTCGCCCTTTCGGATTTTCGGCCTAGTGAGCCTCTCAGGGAAAATATTTCTTCAACTTATCCATGTTGATCGGCTGTGAGAACTCTAGGCCATCTAGGTCTATCAGAACGACAGCTACACCCGACCAGATAGACTTGATGATGTAAGGACCAGTCCAATTGGGTCTGAACTTGCCCCTAGGGTCGTGGGTAGGAGCTCGGTTGTCTTTGAGCACCAAATCTCCTTCTTTCAAATTCCTGGACCTAACCTTCTTGTTGAAAGCCCTGGCAATTCTCCGTTGATAACCCTGAACAGGGTACAGTGCCTTCAGCCTTCGCTCGTCGAAAAGCATGAGTTCTTCAAATCTGTTATGTTGCCCATCTGCCTCATCTATCTGACACTCAGCCAGTACTCGCAATGACGGAACCTCAACTTTAATAGGTAGAACGGCCTCCATCCCATAAACCAATGAATATGGAGTTGCTCCAGTAGAAGTTCGAATTGAAGTCTGGTAGCCCCACAGAGCAAATGACAGCTTATCTGGCCAGTCTCGATAGGTTTCCACCATCTTCTATAGTATGTGTTTGATGTTCTTGTTGGCGGCCTCAACTGCTCCGTTGGTCTGCGGCCGATATGTAGATGACTTGTGAAAAGCCACGTTGTACTTGTCCAACAATTTGATCACCTCCTTCTTGATGTGGGAACCATTATCTAAAATGATCTCGTTCGGGACCCCGTAGCGCGACAGATGATGTTGTTCCTGATGAACTTTGCAACATGTGAAGCCTTCAACACCGCATAAGATTGGGCCTCAACCCACTTCGTAAAATAGTCTATCGCGACCAGTATGAACTCATGCCCATTAGACCCCTTCGGAGTGACAGCCCAATTACATCAATTGTACAACCCAATTACTGAAAACGGCCATGGCGAAGTCATATTGTACAGCTTCGACGGCGGAATGTTCATGCGGTTTGCATGGATTTGACATTTGTGGCATTGCCAGACAAAGCCGATACAATCCTCCTCCATGGTGGACTAGTAGTAACCCTGTCTAAGGATCTTCCGGGCTAACATCACCCCGTTCATGTGTGCGCCACACTCTCCTCCATGGATGGCCTCCATTAAGTGCTTCGATTCTTCAGCATCAACACACAGTTTATGTATCCCCAAATGACCCCTCTTGTACAGTTTATCCCCGCAGACGATGAACTGAGCATCCATTCTTCGAATTGTCCTTTTGTCCTTGGCATTTGCCCCTGGTGGATACGCCTCTTTTTCCAAGAAGTTCCAAACATCATAATATCAGGAGTTCTCATCTTGAACCTCATCTATGGCAGCGATCAACTCGTAGGCCGGCACAAATTTCTGTTCGATAATAATCGGATGCATCTAGACTCCATAAGGGATGTCTATCATAGAAGATAGAGTTACTAATGAATCTGCGAACCTATTGTTCTCTCTTAACAGATGAGCAATGTTCAGCTTCTCAAACTGAGGAATCAACATGTCCAAGGTCTGGTGATAGATTCTTATCTTTTCTTCTTTCACTTTCCAATCTCCTTTAGCTTGAGATATAACAAGGTTCGAGTCCCCGATGACGTCCAACCATTTTGCCCCTAGTTCTAGGGCGGCCTCTAGACCGGCAATACGTGCCTCATATTCTACTTCGTTGTTCGATGCTTTGAAACGGAGTTTGAATGCTAAAGGTATGAGGGAATTGTCGGGTGCTATCAGCAATACCTCCATCCCGTACCCATATTGGTTTGACGCTCCGTCAAAGTACATTGTCCAAAACTATTTTTTGACATGTAGAATGGCCTCGTCTGGGAATAGGTACTCAAATGCTTCATCCCCGTCCACTGGGTGATCGGCTGGGAACTCCGCTATCGCTCTCCCTTTTACTGACTTGCGCGTCACACACTTCAGATCGAATTCGGAAAGTAGAAGTAACCAACGGGCTAGCCTACCCGTAAGTGGCGGTTTCTCGAAGAGATATTTGATGGGATCTAATCTTGAAACCAGCATTACAGAGTGAGCTAACAGGTAGTGCCGCAGCTTTCTGGTAGCCCATACCAAGGCCAGGCAAGCCTTTTCCAGCGGAGTGTAATGAGTCTCGTAATCCTGCATTTTCTTGCTCAGGTAGTAAATAGCTCTCTCCACTTTGTCCTCAGTCTCTTGTGCAAGCATGCAACCTATTGTAGTTTCAGTCACTGAAAGATACAAGATCAACGGTTTCCCCGGCTCAGGCGGTGACAACACGGGTGGGTTCTGTAAGTATTGCCTAATCTATTCAAAAGTAGCTTGGCATCGGCCGTGCCATTGGAATTTCTTTCCTTTCTTCAAGAAACCAAAGAGTGGTTCACAAGTCAAGGTTAGTTTTGCAATAAACTGCCTTATGAATTGCACTTTAACCAGAAAGCCTCACACCTCCTTTTCAGTCCTTGGTGGTGGCATTTCTAAGATGGCCTTGATTTTGGAAGGATCGACCTCGATACCTCTCTGTGTGATCAAGAACCCCAGCATTTTTCCTGCTGTAACACCAAATGTACACTTCTGAGGATTCAACTGCAACCGAAATTCTCTGATCCTTTGGAAAAACTTTTGCAAGGCGGTGTAGTGGCCCTCTCTTTCCTTGGACTTGACAATCATGTCGTCCACGTACACCTCAATTTCTTTGTGGATCATGTCATGCAATATCGTGGTTGCGGCCCATTGATAAGTAGCTCCAGCGTTCTTCAACCCAAATGGCATCACCCTATAACAATTGGTCCCCCACAGGGTGGTAAAAGCAGTTTTCTCCCGGTTTTCGAGTGCCATTACAATCTAATTGTAGCCTGAGAAGCCATCCACGAACGAAAGTAATGCATGCCTCGCAGTAAAGTTCACTAACTCGTCGATATGCGGCAGAGGAAAGTCGTCCTTCGGACTGGCTTTGTTCAAATCTATGAAGTCCACACATACCCAGATTCTATCGTCCTTCTTCGACACTGGAACTATGTTGGCCAACCAAGCTGGGTATTCGAATTCCAGCAGGAACCTTGCATCAATTTGCTTGGTGACCTCTTCTTTGATCTTGAGTGCCCAGTCCGGGCGAATCCTTCTGAGTTTCTACTTAACAGGTCGAGCCTCTGGGTCAAGAGGGATCCGGTGCTGTACCATCTCAGGATCGATTCCAGGCATGTCTTCGTAGGACCACGCGAAAACATCTTTGAAATCTTTTAATAAAGCGACTAAGCGCTCGCGCTCCTCTGAAGACAACGTGGACCCGATTTGGACCAGCCGCGGGTCCTTCTCAGTACCAGCATTAATTTGGGTGATTTCATCAACCAGCGGTTTCACAAACCTCTCCTACTCTTGATCAAGCAAATATTTTAAAATCGGAGGAATTTCTTCCTCGTCGTTTTCATCGAAATTTTGAAAGTCATGATTAATACAATAAATCAAAGGCACAGAAAAATACTCGAAGGCCACAACCGCTTCATTCTCATTAATCGTTCCATCTAGTCCATCTAATTTTTCTGTTATAACAGACTCAAAAGAGAAAGAAAAAGATGACCTAGACAGGACTGTGGCATCCGGGTTATCACTCCCAGGAATATCGGACTTAGACTCAGACGAGCTGGAACCTGATTCCGACTCCACAGACTCGGTGGAATCAGATTCTAACTCACTACCTGACCCGGTGTTGCTCGATAAGAATCCCTCCTCGTATTGCCAGACGAGGGAGGGTGCAATGGATGCATCCAAAATGTTTGAAGGTGGGCTCGCAGTCATTTCATTCCCGATCATAGACACTGAGAGGTCATCCCCTAATCACTCCTGGACAATCGGAGGATCAGAAAGTAGACATGCCAGTGCTATCCCCATTTCAATCTCGTTGCTCTTGGAATCCACTTCCTTACACTGCTCAACTTCAGCTGATGGGTCTGTCTGCTCCTTGGCAACATCATCCCCAGACAATTGTAAGTCAAAGAAAATCTCAAACCCCGGTAAGTGACACTTCTCTGCATTCAACCATGGCTCTAGGAAGCCGCAGAATGGAAAGTCTTCCCCCTCCCGGACGAAACGTCCGTTCAAGGTGCCTTGGATAGGCCGATGCATCAACTCAAAATGTTTCCCCATTTGCTTGGCTTTGGCTTTTCCAGCCATCTCTTTGCCTTTCCTCACCCAGTCTTCTTTAGTGGGGAGATAACCCAAACCAAAGGTATGCGGATTGTGCGGCACTTCGGCCAATACAGCAATGCCCTTCTGGCCACTCTTCCCTAATCCCATCCCGGGGATGTGCTGGAGTTTGTTCATGAGGTACACTGATTGTGCCCTAACATACACCCCCTCATCAATGGATAAGATGTTCTGAACGACTCGGGCGTCGGCTAGGGTAAATCTCGATAGGAACACATCCTCCGTGCCATGCTCGATTTCCAAAACCGGTGTAGACACTTCTGCCGGCGGATGGATTGACGAATTCCCAAAAATAATAGCCACCCCCTTCCCGTGAGGGTATTTCAACATTTGATGCAGAGTAGAAGAGACCACCTTCACCTGGTGCAACCACGGCCGCCCTAAGAGTAGATTGAAGGTTGCTGGAACGTCCAAGACATGAAAGTCAACATCATGTTGCCCTGGACCAACCCGAGTCTGGATCTGCATAGTCCCCTTCACCTCTCTGCTTGTATTGTCATAGGCCCTTCTCACCTGGGTAGTTGGCACGAAGTCCACAGGCTTTAACCCGATTACATATGATGTCCTCGACGGGCACACGTTAATGGCGGATCCCGTGTTGACAAGAACCACCGGTATCCATTTGTCTTTACACTCCACAGAGATGTAGAGTGGTTTGTTATGATTTGCGCCCTCGGGCGACAGTTCTTTGTCAGAGAAGGTCAATATCGAGGAAGCTCCTCCCAGAAAGACAAGTCCTATCAGCTGCTCGGGCGTGGTGTCAATCAAAAGTTTGGCTTTGTCCATCGCAGAGAGGACAGCCTGTCTATGTATCTTTGAAGCCATAAGCAGTCCCCAGATGGAGATGTCTTCTTATATCTTTTTCAGCTGTTTCAACACAGCCTCCTCTTCGAGCAATTTATCCTTCTGCTTCTCCGCCTCCTTGTCCTTCCCGGACGCTTCTGGTTGATCTAAGTGTGGGGGCTTGAAATACCGCCCGCTCCTAGTCATGTGGTCAACCTCTCCCACATACCAGGTATCATCTGGCTGGTTATTCCCCCAGTCCTCATCTGTATGGGCAAGACATAGATCATCATCTTCCCACCACATGCCATCGGCAGCCGACAGACACCTGTCTGGCTCTGTTACAACTATTCTTGTATCCACAGCATCTTCTGCTCCTGTGCCCACAACATGCTCCATTCCTATGCACACAGCATGTTTTGCTCCCTCAAGGGCTTTGGCTTTTCTGGCCCTCTCAGAATCTTCGATCATTTCCTTCTCAGACTGCTTCAGCGCCGTTTGCTGTTCAACAACTCCTGTATTTGAACTACCCAGATCCCCAGCGAAATTCTTAGCACCGGCGCTCTCCAGCGATGCACACTGATTCCCGACCATTCCGGCCACAAATGATGTCCCCGTCCCTGACGGACTTTGTTCTAGCTGAGGTTGTTCCACAACATCCGGCTGGTCATGAAGCCACATAGTAGACTCTGCTGACCCATCAAAGCAATTGACTGCCACGTCCCCTGAATCCTGCTCTTCGAAGAACTGCAGATTTGCAATGTCTTCTTCCAGATCCGCTAGGTCATCTAGCCCCTGATTAAGTCCATCCTCCCGAACTACACAAATCTCTACCCTCACCAGTAATTCTACATTTGGCCTAGCCTAGCCCGCTAACGTAATATAGCCACTCGGATTGTATACCTCCTCAGCAAAGGTCTCAGACTCCTCAAACCCTGGATCAACACTCTCATTTTCCTCCGAAGTCACCCCTGTTCTATCTACGATAGCCACCACCACTGGTTCAGGTCGGGTTAGGGAGATGTCTGTCATGCACAAGTCAGTGCTGTCAGGAATGAACACCTCCAGCTTGGGTAGGTAGGAAGGAGTGATGTACATGCTGGGGTCGTATGACACAACCCCAGTTTGGATCGAGTTGATGCGTTTGGGAGGTGGGGCTTGGTTATGTGGTGGGAGAGGGTTGGTTGTGACATTGGGTTTCTCTGGAGGCACGATCACCCTATTGTCAACGAGGTCCTGAATCTCGTGACGCAATCGAAAGCAATGGTCGGTTTCATGACCATGTTGTTGGTGAAAGGCACAATACTTAGCTGGGTTATAGGAGGGGGGAAGTTTTTCTGGCAATGGTCGCGGTTCCAGGGGCTTCAAGTGCCCTTTTCTGATTAAAACCCCTAGAGCTTTGGACAGGGGCATGTATAGTGAGGTGAAGGTTCTTTGGCCTCTGGGCGCATATCTAGCTGTTTGCGAGCTACTACCAAACGCACCGGTGAATGGCATAGCTGCAAGGGCTCTTCGGGTATTGGTGGTGGCAACCTTACTCACATCTGAAGATCTAGCAGCTGCAGCGCTGCTTGTGCCTGCATTCGCACTGCGGTTGAAAGTCCTCCTAGGCTGCTCTTTGTCATAGTCAATTAGACCTTGTTTCATAGCATCCTCGATCTGCACCCCTATCTCATGTACATCTGCAAAGGTGGGGTGGGGGAGAACAATCATCTTCTACATGAACTTGGGCTGGATGTTGCGCACAACCATCCGGATCTATTCCTTGTCAACGGGCCTGATGGTCATCATTGAGGCTTTAGCCCTCCACCGGGTCACAAAATCGGAGAAGCTCTCCTTCGACTCTTGCCTGGTTGTCTCAAGATTAGAATTGTGATCTCGATCTGTGTATTGTAGGAGTATTGAGCTATGAAGGCCTCAGCCATCTCCTCCGAACTTCTTTTAATGGAATCCTCCAGTTTTGCGTACCAAACAGTCGCTACACCCGACAAGGTCCGGCCAAACAAAGACAGCTTCTGTAATCTGGTGAGGCCCATCGGCCTTAGTATATCTGAAAATAGCCGCAAATGCACCATAGGATCCCCAGACCCATCGAAACGATCTAGGTGGGCATTTTAAACCGGTTCGACAGCGTCACGGCCAAGTCGGTATACACATCCTCAATATCTGGAATGGACTTCACACCCTGAGACTTCTTGAATAGCTTTTCAAGTTCGCTCACTTTTAATGTTGTGGGGTCCACCTCGAACTCAAAAGGAGACTCCGGTAGGTTGGTGGGTGTTTTGGATAGCTGGGGTAGAACCGGGGGCAGAGTCAGCCCGACTGGAACGTCCGTATTGTCCTGGACATTAGCTGTCTCCCCGAGTATTGGAACTCCTGGTGGGGGAGGGGCTTGTTGTGAAGCAGATGCTCCAGTTTGCTGTTGTAGCCTAATGATTAACTCTGCCTGTTGGGTCATGATTGCGGCCTGTTGTTTGGCAAATTCTGTTCGACGGGCAGCATCTTGCTGCATGGTTTTCATACTCTCCTAGAGCTGACGCACCATCTCCTCTAAGCCTGCCATATTGTATTGATCTATCTGGATAACCGGTATATCTGTCCCTACAGTAGAAACTGGGACCTCAGCCTGATTGTTCACTAATAGGGTAGACCACTGATCTGGCGACCACTGTACCAATACACTGCGCCTTTTTGACCTCCGTCTAGTAACCGGGGGTAAGGAAAGGAACATTGGTTGTCTGTCTCTCATATCCTCGGATCGATTAAGTCTACGACCTCTAACCCAAAGTGCTTGGGGGATATCTTCCTGGTCGGAATCAATGGTGCTAAACTACCTTGCAAAAAGATAAATAAAGCAACAATAAGGGAACAATGACCAGAAAAACGGACAACATAACAGCTTAAGTAAAAAACGACACACAGTTGGCAAATATAAGCCGGATGAACTGTTCTCAACTGCGGATCACTGTTCCCAAAATCACTAGCTCAAATCTGAATCTGATGCTGTAGACGTCCCCGAACACCCCGGGAGGATGACCCCCGTTCTGTTCGTTTTCGGGCTCACTACAGTTCGGGGTCTCAAATCGTCACGGTTGTAAATCTGAACCAAAGAGTCCAAATCCGGCAAATCGTTTTGGAAAACATATTTTTTAGAAAAGAAGTGCCAAACATGGACTGCTTTGCCAGATACAAAGTCACCACCTAAATATTATTTATGGGGGAATTTAGGAAACCCTAAATCGTTTGCCTAAGACCACGTGTCCGTCATCACCAAAGTTGTCTCGGCTCAGGAACTTGAGTACAATTGGGGAAGGTCAGCTATGAGCACCCCCTCTCGCCCAATCCGAAGATTGGCCTTTACTAACCATGATATCTTGTTTTGAAAACATTATGCATTCTTATACCGGTTATTAGCCTAGAATTACTATGTGATGCGTACAACAAAACAAGTATAGACTAAACTACCTAAGTCCGAACGAAGCATCGCATTTCCGTTTGTTTGGAAAATGGTTTGAATTTTGCTACTCGCGAGTAGGCTAAAATACAAATTTCGATAAATTATCCCAATTCAAACAATCCAACCTTCACCCACAGGCATTCATGCAGTTATATCACATAAGCATATAGCCACATAGTAAGCATGCTATCATGTTAACATTCACACTCACGCGAGATGCTAAAGCATAAATACTTACATCGTACTCCGTGCCAAAACAGTGAACTAGTTAGTAATCATATGCATGATCCTAATTCATGTTAAGGTGGCTAATGTATCTCATACAAAATGTCACTAGAATAGGCTCGGCTAATCTATGAATGGCATGTGAGATGCAACAGATAACATATATTCAAGTTTGATTTGAAATGCTATGCAATTAGTATGATGCGCCGAGCCCGGTGCATACAATACTGATGAACGAAGCACGCATGCATAGCATAAGGATGCTAAATTAAATATGCCCTAGTACTAACCATCAAAGCAGGTAAGTAAAAGGGAGAAAGAAATGGGTGTTGGAAGACATGCACATACGCACCCACACTTATTACAAATTTGCCCTCGCTCGGAGGGACCGAAAGAATAATACAATTTAACAAACTATCAAGCTAATTAAATATTACAGACAATTAACTAGTTAATCAAATTAACTAGGTTAATTAAGTAGCAAAAGCAGCTTCGGGAAGAGGGTCCAATGTGCGCGTGCTCGGGTTCGCTCGGAAATCCGTCGCCATGCATAAGTTGCCTCTGTTTTCCTTGTTCTACTCCTCTGAAAATTGCACAACTCCCAAGGTATCCTCTATGGACACTATGGATCACCACCAGCTAGGGCAAATGGTCACCGACCATGGAAAGATGGTCATCGACCATTGGTTGAGCTCTCGGCCACAAATATTTGGTCGGTCGGCAGTATAGATGGTCAGCCGGCCAAAGCTTCCTGCAGAAACCTGTTTTGACAGCAGCAGAGGGCAAAACATGGCATGGCAATGCATTTCAAGCAATGTTTGCACCAACCACACTCCTTATCATGTTTATGACTCAAATGAGGATGGTCCTCGATTCTCGGACCTCCAATCGCGCATTTCAATGTGTGATGGCCCATGGAACCAAGTATGCATTTTCAATGTAGAATTAAATGCATGTAACAAACAATGAGCTCAACCTCTATCATACACAATTCAAGAGGCAAGGCATGCATGCCAATGCAATGCAACCTAGGCGTGCGAACTAGGCATGCAATATGTTATGCATCCTAGTCAAGGAAATGTGTGCCAAATGAAAGTGTCACTTAAACATGCGACAACAATACGTGGTAAGTCAAGTATGCAATCAACACACAAGGTGAGCATACCACAATATGCAAAGGAGGGACTTACACTAATTTGGACAGCTCTCTATTAGGCCCAAAACATTGGCCAAATGCTATGGAAATGAGAGGCAAAACACACACAAGCATGCACATGTTAAGGCCTAAACACTTAAGTATCAAGAAGTATCTTTTGAGCACACTTAAAAAGGAATAACCATGGACATATGGCATACATAATAAGCTTTGAGAACATGTAGGAAATGATGCCAAATCAACCTACCAATGCAAGCTAGGCATGCAACCAAGCCCAAGGACCTAAAACATGATCATATGACACATGAAACAAATGACCAAAATGAACCAAAACGGTCCTAAATCATGCAAAAGTAAGCCCTAAGAACCACTTAGATGGCATCTAAATGACCTAATCCTAGAGGCATAGACAATAGCACTAACATGATGCATGAAACACCAACCTCTTAACACATTAATGGGGCATCAAATGTAAGCATTCAAGCCTACCATGAGGACTGAAATGACAGGCAAATGGTTCCAAACCACTGAAAAAAAGCAAGTAAAGCATGTTCCACACTCACACACCCAAGGCTAGCAAGCCAAAATGCAGGGTGGCTACACTAAGCATGTCATGGTCGACCAAAACAACCAAAAACAGAACTTAAGCATGCTAAAACAAGCACAAAAGCTTCACAAAGCTAGGCCAAAACAAGTAAGCATAATAGGCTGAATGCTAGGCACATGTTAAGGCAAATCATGGCATTACAAGACATGTATGCAATACAAGCATGGTGTGTCTAAACCAAGTAAAAACAGTGTTATATTATGACATAATAAGCATAAATAACAACTAAGACATGGCCAAAATGCACTTAACAATGGTGCTCACACATGATGCTAATATGGCCCTTTTCAAGGACAACAAGGAGAGGGGGTGGCCCTCTCCTTCTTAGGACCTTAAACCACCATCCTCACCATTGAAATCCCTCAAGATTTCAGTGATGAGGAGGTCCAAACAAGGTGGTCCCGGAGCTCATCAAAATGGCACAAAATGGGGGCTAAACAAACCCTAAGAGTGGTCAAACAACCCTAAAGCTCAAAGCAACCTTAAACAACTATTTTAGGTAGGTAAAAACAAGACTTTTATATGTTATACACAAAGCATAAAAATAGGTGCAAGGTTGGTAAAAAGGCTATGCAAAAATGGGGAATAAAGGGGGAAAGTTGTTGCCCTTGTAGACCCTCTTCAAAAATGGAAGACCAACAGCCTCCTTAGGTTCAAAACAGCTCCAAAACTCTGAAAATGACTCCTTAGCACCTCAGTAGCCAAGGTAAGGTGTAACACTAGGTGTTTGAATGCAAAGCTAAGAACAAACACACACTATGGCAAAGAGAGGGAGATGTAGAGATAGGATAGATACACTATGACCTAACCCTAGTTCAGAGCTCTCTGTGGAAAAAAATGTTGTAACCCTAATGGAGGGAGAAGAGGCTCCTTCTTATAGAGCTCACTCTTGCAAAGCTTCTGAAGTAAGCTAGTCAAGAGGGAGATCCCTCCATACACGTGTATGGAGGGGAGCAAAGTGGGTGCCAGCTATCACAGCTGGCACAAAATATCTGCCAAAAGCAGATGCATAGTGGTTGGCTAGCCAAAAATGTAATTTGACCAAAATATATGGCCGACCGACCATCTAGAGTGCCGACCGACCAAATATTTGGCCGATGGCAACAAAACCCAGCCGGTGGCCTCAAGCCGTGGCCAGTGATTTGTGGGAATGGCCAACAAGCCATTCCCTGCCCCTTAAAGGCAAAACACAACTGTTTGGTGCAAAACCAAACACAAAACAGTCGAGTCGAGAGATCTTGAGGTAGGGCGCGTGGCCGAGACCTCCGGGAACTCAAGACGAACACAAACATGGATGATCACCGAGTGTTCAAACGGTGACGTCCAAGTTTTGAGGACGGCCAAAAATGGGGTGTCTGCAGTTGCCCCTCTTTGACAGAACTCGAAAGTCATAACAATGACGGGAGTGAATGTCAAAGCCCAGAGACGACCCATTTTTGGCAAGGCCAAAGACTTAGACAAGCATGCAAGACAATAAAGATATGCGCCCGAAGGCAGGGACGAATTGCAACTGAGAATGCAAGAAGTCGAACATAACTTATGATTATACAAAGAAAGCTGTAATGAAGCACAGACAATGCAACAGGTTTAAGCTAGCATAAACCAAACTACACTACAATGCAGAGAGAATGCAAGAGAATTATGCAATTCTCGATCCGTCTCACTCGGAGGATACAATACCTGTGCGGCTCGTCTGGTTGCACCAGCTTCAAATGAACCGTACATACAATATCGTGCCTGAAAGAGAAAGAAAACTCAACAGGTACAGTATCGTTAGCAACATGCATAACAATGCAATCGAAAGCTGCGCGACAACGCGAATGTAGGATTTAAGGTCTCCTTAGACCAAGGGGTGCACAAACAGTGCGATGACATGCAATTGAATCTAATGTAATGCAAATGATATGCAAAATTAAAAAACAATTGTAAAAACAATGCAAATAATATGCAAAAC
The DNA here is from genome assembly GCF_055761805.1 of Camellia sinensis. Lineage (NCBI taxonomy): Eukaryota > Viridiplantae > Streptophyta > Magnoliopsida > Ericales > Theaceae > Camellia > Camellia sinensis. Next base: position 67,589,055 of record NC_138961.1, on the reverse strand, counting down.
ATACAAAACTATGTATAAACAATGCAAATGATATGCAATGCAATTGAATCATGATCCAATCATGAGCAGTTCAAAACCACACAAATGTCAAATAGATTGATGGAGATGCAAAGTCCGTCTACCATAAAAAAGGTGCCGCAACCCTCAAACCACAATTCCAGCAGTGGAATAGGCGCGTACACATGTAGAACTATGAGTGATGTAGATGGACACAGGAATAAGTAATTGGGTGGAATGACATAAGTGAGGCATGCTCTGTTCAGAAAAGATTATGATCCTAATGTTGGATGCAATCGAACTACATTACAATGCAGTATATACAGTGGATATGGCACGCGACCGAAACATACCTTGCCTAGGAAAGGCATGTACACATGCAAACCGTGTCTAACACAGAATTGGTGCCGCAACCCTCAAACCACAATACCAGCAATGGAATAGGCGCGTACACAAAAGTCTCAGATCCGTGCTTCGACGTGAAAAGTATGAGCACATACCAGACCAAGCTCAACATGGAAAAGTGCAAGCCATAGCTGGATGTGATGCGGCAAATGCATGCAAGCTACAATGTAACATATACAAATATGCAATGAAATGGAATATTTGCAATGGGTAAGGCCTACGGCCTAAACCGTATCTTGCCTAGGAAAAGCACGGACACAAACAAGCCACGTCTAACACAGAAAAGGTGCCGCAACCCTCAAACCACAATACCCGCAGTGGAATAGGCGCGTACACATGCAGAACTATGCTTCGACATGAAAAGTATGGGTACATACCAGACCAAGCTCAACATGGAAAGACGCAAGCCATAGATGGGGGTGATGCAGTGAATGCATGCAAACTACAATGCAATATTTACAAATATGCAATGGATGGAATATTTACAGTAAAATGCATGACATATGCAATATTTATAATGAAATGCATGACATATGCACTATATATAATGAAATTTATGACATATGCACTATTTACAATGATGCACGACATATGCACTATTTACAATGATGCATGACATATGCACTATTTACAGTGATGCATGACATATACACTATATATAATGAAATACATGACATATGCACTATTTGCAATGATGCATGACATATGCACTATTTACAGTGAAATGCATGACATATGAACTATTTACAGTGAAATGCATGACATATGCATGTTTGTTTTTTTGCTTTGTTTTTTGAATGCATGACAATGCATGATGAAGGGAAAATGCATGATAATGCACATTTTTTTTTTTGTGTTTTTGTTTTTGAAATGCAAATGATGCATGTTGTTTTTATTGTTTTCTTTTTTTTTTTTGAAATGCAAATGCATGATGATGAATGATTTTGAAATGCGCGACAACGCGCGGCTTTTAAGATGCATGACAATGCAAATGATCTTGTAATGCGCGACAACGCGCGGCTTTTGAAATGCATGTGAACTCGAATATGCGACGAAGCGCGTCGCTTGAAATGCATGGCAGTGCACGTGGACTCGAATGCGCAACAACGCGTGTTGCTTGAGATGCATGATAATGCAAGTGAGCAGTGCACATCAATGCAAGTTGTGCTTGTTACGACGTGTGTATGCATGCAAAAACCAAAGGTCTTGCATCCTTAGAGGATTTAAGGTCTCCTAGACCGAGCGTGTTTAAGGTCTTGCCAGACCGAGCGGGTTTAAGGTCTCGCCAGACAGTACGTGTTTAAGGTCTCGCCAGACCAAGGCAATTTAAAATGCAAAACAATGCAAGTAAGGTATGCGAGTGTGAGACAATGCATATGGGGACAACTTTCGATTCTTGATAGAGACAAAAGGACACAAAAAGGATGCACCGCACCTGTATTCAAGTGCCACGCATAGAAGACATGGTCTGAGGTCGAAACGGAGATCGGCTGAGCTACGGAAATGCACTTTCTTGCACTGTCTTGAGCAATAAAGGCGACGAACCACACCTCTGACCCAAACAAGGTTTTAGGAGACTCACCGGCCATCAGGGAAGGTCATCGGCTGTCCGCCGGCCATCAAAATATTCTACCGGCCAAATATTTGGCCGATCGGCCAACAGTGTGGCCGACCGGCCAAACATGCCTGAATCGGGACAGTTTGGTCTTTTGGCCTCGGGTCTTTTAAAATAGGGCCTCTAGCCCTATTTTCTTCACTTGTTCTTGGTCAAAAACTCCGTCCCTCTCTCTCTCTCTAGATCATTTTCCTTCCTTCATTTCTCCATTTTCTTGTGTTTTTAACATTTTTTTGTCGTTCGATTCGCGAATACTTCGCCGTTTCGGACATTTTGAACCGAACGAAACTTTGTTTTAGTGTCTTTTTCTTGATTTCCGCCACTTCGGGTTTGTTTCCCCCGAGTTCCTCTTGACCTTCGTGCCTTTTCCATATTCAGCTTTTCCGGCCATTTTCTGCTCTCTCGGGGTTGACTTTCCATTGACTTTTCGCATTCAAGCCCGGTTTCCATATTTCCGGCCATTTTCACACTCTCTCTGAGATGGCAGACGATCTTCCATAGGGCGGGACTCCCCCGGAGCATGAGATGCATCCCGAAGCCAAGCTCCTGCCTCTGAGCGCCTGCCCATTCGACTCGGCGACCTACCGGCCGGCGATTCACATACTGCCTCTTGACGGACTTCGCTAGTTCCGGAGTTTTGACAGGACGGTGCCTCCAGAGCTTCTCCTACGCGAGCTAGAGTCACATCTATCATACGGCGCTTCCGAGGTGTATTCTTCCCCGTTTCATTTTCCGCAATGTAGAACACTTAACTGCCATAGTTGATTCTATTCTTTAACTGCTTAGCCCGGATACACCGATACACTGTATGCTATAATTGACTATGAGCACACTTGCACTTGATATCTGTTTGAGTTAGAACACATGCACACATACTGTATTTGCCCTAAACCACTCAAACACACTGACACATCACATGTTGTAATTTAGTGCAAGCACACTGGCACCCGATGTTTGTTTGAACCTGAGAACGTGCACACACGCTGTATTGTCACCAATTCTGAATGCTTTTCAAAACTGTACATTTTATATGGCTTCGCAACTGTTTGCTTTCGAATACAGGGAGATTCTCATGCCTTCCGGGGGTATGGGAACGTTGCCGCCAGAGATTGGTATATGGAGCTGCCAAATGTGGTCCGCCACATCGTAGACCAGGCCGGCTTCGGCGCCTTCTGCAGAGGACTTTCCCGACTTACTGCAAGCAGGCCTCTTCTCGCAGCTCTGGTGGAGAGGTGGTGGGACACCACCGACTCATTCCACTTCTCGGTCGCGGGAGACATGACGATGACTCCCTATGACTTCTCGATGCTCACCGGCATTGGGGTAGGGGGTGATCCGATCCCCTTCGACACAGACATGGATGAGTGGGAGGCCGCTCAGATTTACTTGCTAGGCGAGATGCCGCCTCTTGTGCGCCCAGGATTCGTTAGATATTCATGGTTCGAGAGCCACTTCAGGGTTCAGCCGGCCTTGGCCGAGGAGACACCGATGGCTTAGGAGGAGGTGGAGCAGTACGCCTGCGGCTTTCTTATGTTTCTGTTGGGGACGACCATTTTCGCCGACCGGGCGAATATCGTGCCCCTCTGTTTGTTGAGTGCGCTTGTGGACGTCACGCGGATCTTGCGCTACGACTGGGGTGGCGCCGGTTTGGCCACGCTGTATGGATACACGAGCTCAGCTTCTCGTGGCACCGGATAGTTGCTCGAGGGCTACTGGCGAGCTTGGGAGGTACATTTGCTTTTTCTATTTTTCATTTCTGCTTTCCATTACCTGTACTCTGTACACTGCACACACTGCGGTCTGCTTCACACTAACTGTATACTGTACACATGGCACACATATACCCTGCTTTTCACTGACTGTATACTGCGCACACTGTACACTCTGCACAATACACGGCTCTGTGATTTCTACTTTATTCTGCATTCCGCTTTATCTGATAAGCATACTGATACTTACTCTGCAGTTGTGGGTCTACGCCTACTTTTTGAGGCTTGCACTAGTGCCTGACGAGGAGACCCCTCTTGTCGTTCCACTCTCCCGACGCTACGATGTGAGGTGTGTGCGGAGACCACAGGAGACGTTCATATACTTCCACCGTTATTTCGACACCATCACCCCTGCAGAGGTATGTTCAACTTTTAGAGTTTATTTCAGTTTTGCTGTGCACTATATTTTCAATAACAATAGATAACTGACTGCATATCAATTACAGATCACCTGGCAGCCTTGGGCTCCATTGCCAGCTGGGATTCGGGAGTAATTTGCCAGTGCGGAGAAGACTGCCCGCTTCAGGCTTGTATTAGAGGGCCCTGTCTGTCGAGCCTGGTACCTGGGTAAGCACTTATTGAGCCAGACCCTGGGTTTGTCAGAGCAGATAGTTCCAGCTCCGCCCCCTGAGCATATGAGGGACACCGAGAGGTTCACTCCCGAGTAGATGGCTGATTATAGGATTGGATGGGATTCGATACATTATGGAGGCATAGACGACTGCACAGAGTACGTCCGTACGTATCTCATGCGGCCTTTGAGCAGTGTCCGTCGAGCTAAGAGAGAGAGGCCGGCGACACCAGCGGCTGGAGCAGGGGTAGGGACATCGAGGATGGCTCGAGTCCATGGCAGGAGTGGAGCTCGGAGAGGACGGGGGGCTAGTTGGCCAACACTGCCCACGACGATGACATGTAGAGGGCGGGGTGGGGAGACTTACCAAATCCCCATCGCTCCTCCTCTGGCTAATCATGAGTTAGTCAGTTTCTACAACTTGCCTCCAGTATGTACTACTGCATTTTGCATTTTGCACCGTCATTTCATTTCGTTTGATATTCCGCAGAAAATTGATACTTCTAACACTTTTGTAGGCTTCCTCCGAGTACACTCGTCAGTCCCTGCAGTTGACTGCTTCGGTGATGGGGATGTTCCAACAGATCCTCGATCTTTTGGCCATGTACGGTATTCCGGTATGCTCTTCTGACCATGGTCTCAAACCATACATAAATTGTTTCACATAATCTGATGCATTGCCCTGTTAACACAACACTCAATACACTGCCCTCACGGCATCTGATACACTATAGCCCACAGACTGTTCACAGTATTACTCACGACATTCATACACCGCACTCAGTCACTTCATCCTGTACCGTCATACTACTCATAGCATTCATACTCTGTACTCATACACCGCATTCTGTACTGATATTCTGTTTTGCGTAGCATACTGATGCGTCTGCAATTTGTACTTTTCAGCCTCCATTTCTGATTCCCACTGCAGGAGGTGCTCCAGCCAGACCTTCTGTTCCTACCCGAGGAGGAGGAGATGGTAGAGTATACCCCCACACCAAGGCGGGGCACACTCATGTTGGGAGTAGCTCTCGGGCGCCAGTTCCAGATAACGACGAGTCCAAGGCGGAGTCGGAGGCAGAGTCATCTGAGGAGGAGACCGGAGATGACACTGACTCGGGCTCAAATGACGGCGCTGATGATAATGCTCCTGGACCTTTGTCCAGGAAGAGGACGAGGACGGGCCTCTAGGCTTGAGACCACTTGACATTGATCCAGATTTTTGTTGTTTTTCTTCTTCTTATTTTGCTCTTCTTTTTGCTGGTAGCTAGAGTACCTTGTACTGCCAGCAAGCAGGTTTTTGTTTTCTCCAAAACTTTGTACTTGAAAAGATTAGGAAATGAAACAAACTTTTTATCTGAAAAAGTGTTACATTGATACATTTCATACACTGCATCGTATTGCATCATATTACACTTCAATGTAAATGAGATTGATCTCCTGTCTGAAAAATCAAACACTTGTATTGTAATAACCAGATAATGGATCGGCCAACAGCAAAACAACTCAAACAAACCATTGCTTATTTTGAGTACTCGGCTCGTTCTGAATTTCATAGCCTATAACACAGTATTCTTAGTTCATTCCGCACGCGGCAAAAATAGTCCAAATCTGAGAAGACGGAACACAAAGGTAGAATTGGCAGAAGCTGAAACACACTCAGATGCAATCCAGAACCCACATGTTCACCGTTTCCAAGTGACCCGGGTTGAACCCTTGCGGTTTTACAAAAGAACCAAACCTGTTTTACAGAAATGTGGAGAATGGCACAGCACTCTGAGCACAAAACGATTTGAGAAAAGGGGTTTTCAACCAGGTATTGAGCCTATGACTCAACATAGTGAAAAAGACTCAATAATGAAAAACAAAAGGTAAACAACCTAAACACAACGAGACACGCTCGGAACCGACTCAAAGCAAGAGTTAAGGCAAACAAAACAAAAGACACGACACACAGACGCGTTATAAAACTGAGGGACTTCCCAGATCACGAGGAGCCAGTTTCTCTGGGTATTGTTTCCCACCCTTCCTTATTTGTGGTTCTCACATCACTCGGCCCTCAAGCTCGTTTTTTCTCTAAAAGCCTTTTTCTCAATCTTTCTCTCATTACACATCTCTCTATTTTTCAATCTCTCATTTTTTGTCCCTCTCCAGGGTGGTTGATGGATAAACAAGAGGTTGTGAGTTCATGCCCAACACTATTAGCTCGCGGCTATTTCCTCCGGTGACGTCTCGTTAGTGTCCCAGATGAGGGAATGGAGTATCTTGATCCATTCCAATTCGTGCCTCTCACTTGGTTTGATACCTCGTTGCTCGGAGGATGAAAGAGCTTTCACTCCTTTGTTGTTAACTTCAGTTGTGCCCTCTTCTAGCAGGTACGTTGGCGATGGGGGAAAAACAGGAAGCCTGACTCAACTGTGCCCCTAGTTCATCACTTTGACCATTTTCTTTTTGTTTTGGTTTTCTACTAAAACAATTTTAACCAAAATGAGATTTAGATTAACATGCTTGTTTGATTTTCTGATTTAAAATCATGCAAGTCAGGCTATGAGCACTGAAAATTTTCCTTTTTGGGTCGAACAAAATGGTCTAGTTTTGGAAAAGATGGAATAATTTTCGAGAAAATAGTCAAACTCAGTAAAAATTCTCAAAAACTATTTTTGCAAACGGTCACTGCTCAACGAGCGCAGAACTTACTCTCGAGATGTACAACCTCAGATCGGAAGGAAAACTGCCCCTTTTCTGAAGGACACTGCATGGCAACGGAAAGTTGCCGCTTGTTTGAATGGCGCCGTAGCGCTTTGAATGGCAACGGAAAGTTGCCCTTGTCTGAATGGCACCGTAGCGCTTTGAATGGCAATAGAAAGTTGCCCCTGGTTTGAATGGCGACTCATGGCAACGGAAAGTTGCCCCTTGTCTGGATGACGTCGCAGCGGATTGTAAACAATCCTCCTTAGTGATGATCACAACCGAACTCTCGGATACATAGAAGACGAAGATGGTCAAAACCAATATATGGACACAGTCGCTTTGAAAGCGTTGGGGGCTGGACTTCAGGATGAAGCTGCCTACGTATCCCGAACATGGGAATCAAGGATGATTAAAACCATTACATGGACTTAGTCGCTATGAAAGCGTTGGGGGCTAGACTTCAGGATGAAGCTGCCTATGTATCCCAAACATGGGAATCAAGCCTTACGTAGTTCCGGCTTGGGTACACTCGTGTATCAACCCTCACTTTTTTATGCTCTAACTTTTGCCAAGGCCACCCTTTGCGGGTTTTCAACCTTGCGAGCTTTGTTCTTCTTTTCTTTTCCATTCTTTTGTATTTTCTTTTTCTTTTTCATCTTTTCTTTTTTTTTTCTTCATTTTTTTTTTGCTTTTCTTTTTGCATTTTTCTTTTGTATTTTTCTCTTGCTCTAACTTTTGCTAGGGTCACCCTTCCAAGTTTTCGGCCCAGCGAGCCTCTCAAAGGGTAAAAGTGTAACAAGTCCATGCCAAATGGTTTTAGGGTTTCGAGGCCATCCTTATCCAGGAGGGCGGCTGTTGTATTGACTTGTAGAAAGATCCATCTATGGCCCTTCGAGCACATCAGACATTTTTGCCCCTAGTCCGAGGGGCGCTTCTGATTTAGCTTTGCAAGCTTCTTCTGATGAGGTCTGACCTTCTTGATCTGACTTTAGTGCCTCTTGTTCATGTGTTGCTTCAAGTCTGGCCATACAGGCCTCACATTGTGATTGACCGTTTGAACACTCTGAATCTAAGTTCAAGGTTTGAATGCAAGGGGTCGAGTCTGGAGGCCGAGAGCGATCCTAAGTTGCACAATCTCAAGAGCGATTCCACACAGGTCTTCGCAGGACTGCGCAAAACATTTTGTTTTTGAAAGTTTTTAAGAAAACGACAAATCGCTCGCACTGAAGATAGTGTGGAACCAATCTGGATCAAGCCAGGGTCCTTCTCAGTACTCACGTTAATAAACATGATTCCATTCATTAAGGGCTTTAACATGCCTCTCTTTCTCTCAATTTGATCAAGTTTTTGCAAAGCCCGAGGAATTCCTTCCTCTTCGTTTTCTCACCGCAGTGTTCAAAAAGTTAAAAACTTAGGTCAATGCAATGAGTTTGGGGTGCAGAAGAGTGAGTGAGATGCTCCGCCGTTTCATTCAAATGCTCTGGCACAACTAGCTCAAAGTAGCAATAAGCACGAGAACATGATAGCCGTAGCCGTTTCATTCAAGATTTCCTGGTTGCAACTGGCTCCACAGCAGAGACAGACTCAAAAGAAAGCAAAAGGATAATTACAAAACAAAACGGTGTTCGAGGCAACAACCCTGGAATTACCTGACATTCTATACGATGGGACCAACTCGACACAACAAGACAGACCCTTTAAGCAAAAAGACTGACTCAAGACAAAGAGACTGACTCAAAACAAAAACAAAGAAGTAACTCGACACCCAAGCCAGAAATTACGAAAACTGCATTCGTAAATGCTCAACATAGAGCGTGCCAAACGCCACATCTGAGGTACACTGAGCACCGCCCGCAGGTGGTCCAACCCCTGATCACATACTTGCAGTATCCTCGAAGTCCAACAACTCAGTGGTAATAGACTTTGCTGAGATAGGTGGGAGGATGACCTCATTGTTGATCAAATCTTACACTTCGTGGCGAAGGCAGAAACAACCATCGGTGCTGTGACCGGTTTGCTGGTGGTATGCGCAGTACAAGGCAGCATCATGTGTAAGAGGGAGATTCTTTGGGAGAGATTGGGGTTCGAGGGGTTTAAGATGCCCTTTTTAGCCAAAATTTGAAATGCCCTAGACAAAGGCATGTAGAGGGCGTGAAAGACTCTGCGCCCTCGAGGCAGGTACTTCGAAGTCTGAGGGTTCTTGCTAGACGCACCAGCGAAAGGGTCGGCAGGCACTGCCTTGGCTTTCTGATCTTTTCCTAGTGCAGGGTTGGTAGCGGAAGGTACTGTTCTAGCATGACGGGGCCTATCCCGATTTTTCGCCTGGCATGAACTGCCTTCGGTTGGAGTGGGGAAAGCATCATCCACAGTCTTAGTCATAACTACAAATACGTGCTGCTTATTTATCCCCCCGGCTTTCAAAGCCTCGACTACTCACAGCAGTTGTCCAACGGGATCAGCATCTGTTCCCACTTTGTTCTTACCTCTAGCCTCAGCCTGATCGAGGGTTTGGGTTACTACATCAGAGCAAAACCCGGTTGTTGTTGACACGTCGTTGCTGTAGCTGGAGGCAACCTCTAGTTGGCTGAGCTCGATCAGAATCCGCCCCAGTAGCGGGGGCTCCTGTGGTACAAAATTCCCGGCATATGATGTGGCTGGTGGCAAAGCCGACATTCCATAGGCCAGATCGGCCACGGATCTCTGGTGGTCGCCAATCATTCCTATTAACTCAAACGTGGTGGGCTCACGAGCCTAATACAACTGGGGGGTCCACATCGGGTGTGCAGCAGGCGACCTGGGCGGATGCGGTACATCAATATTGGTCTCATCCTGCAAGATGATCCCTTGGTCTAACGCGGCTGCCATAACCACAATTTCCTCTGCACTTTGGGTCATCATAAGTCCGCTGAACTGAACGGTGACTGACGGATCAGATATCTGTCTTGCCTCAGCGAAGGAGAACACCAAGTCTCTGAACCCAAATCTCTGAACTGAAAGGGAAAACAAGCAGTAGTTCAGCCCAGACGAAACAGACACAGACATGACTGAATAACTGTACTCTACCACTGATCACTATTTCCCAAAATCGCTGTCCCAAAACTGAGTCTGATGCCCACAGATATAACTGATTCGCCAAAACACTAATACTGATGCCCTCAGGCCTGGTACTCAAACTTGCAAACTGATATGCACATTCCCTGTAGAGATACATTCTAAAAGAACATAGCAAGTAAATGAGAACCAAAACACCCCTATGCTGGCGTAGGGTTTCCCTCTCCTATTTTGTCAGGAGCTAGGGTTTCACTACGCATGCAGCGGTTTCAAACAACTTAACACCGGGTAAGCAACCTGTCCGAGTTTGGAATGGTCACTACGGATTCCGAATATGCACTAGGTCGAATGGCTAACAGGGTGCCCCCGTAAAATCGGGGTTTGTGTTCCCATACTGGCAGAGCCCGTAATCGATCAACCTTATGCCACGCAGCTACAGGCTAACCGCTCAGGAATAGCAGACGGTGTCCTAGGCGCACCAATGCACACGCAATGCAAAGAAACACATGAGTGTAGTCAAAACAAGATATCATGAGTTTGAGTCAAGTTCTCTAAATCCCCAACAGAGTCGCCAGAAACTGTAGACGTCCCCGAACGCCCCGGGAGGATGACCCCCGTTCTGTTCGTTTTTGGGCTCACTACAGTTCGGACTCTCAAATCGTCACGGTTCTAAATCTGAACCAAAGAGTCCAAATCCGATAAATCGCTTTGGAAAATAGATTTTTTAGAAAAGAAGTGCCAAACATGGACTGCTTTGCCAGATACAGAGTCGCCACCTAAATATTTTTTATGGGGGAATTTAGGAAACCCTGACTCGTTTGCCTAAGGCCACGTGTCCGTCATCACCAAAGTTGCCTCGGCTCGGGAACTTGGGTACGATTGGGGAAGGTCAGCTATGAGCACCCCCTCTCACCCGATCCGAAGATCGGCCTCTACTAACCATGATATCTTGTTTTGAAAACATTATGCATTCTTATACCGGTTATTAGCCTAGAATTACTATGTGATGCGTACAACAAAACAAGTATAGACTAAACTGCCTAAGTCCGAACGAAGCATCGCATTTCCGTTTGTTTGGAAAATGGTTTGAATTTTGCTACTCGCGAGTAGGCTAAAATATGGATTTCGATGAATTATCCCAATTCAAACAATCCAACCTTCACCCACAGGCATTCATGCAGTTATATCACATAAGCATATAGAAACATGATAAGCATGCTATCATGTTAACATTCACACTCACGCGAGATACTAAAGCATAAATACTTACATCATACTCCGTGCCAAAACAGTGAACTAGTTAGTAATCATATGCATGATCCTAATTCATGTTAAGGTGGCTAATGTATCTCATACAAAATGTCACTAGAATAGGCTTGGCTAATCTATGAATGGCATGTGAGATGCGACAGATAACATATATTCAAGTTTAATTTGAAATACTATGCAATTAGTATGATGCACCGAGCTCGGTGCATGCAATACTGATGAACGATGCACGCATGTATAGCATAAGGATGCTAAATTAAATATGCCCTAGTACTAACCATCAAAGCAGGTAAGTAAAAGGGAGAAAGAAATGGGGGTTGGAAGACATGCACATACGCACCCACACTTATTACAAATTTGCCCTCGCTCGGAGGGACCGAAAGAATAATACAATTTAACTAACTATCAAGCTAATTAAATATTACAGACAATTAACTAGTTAACCAAATTAACTAAGTTAATTAAGTAGTAAAAGCAGCCACGGGAGGAGGGCCCATTGCGCATGTGCTCGGGTTCGCTCGGAAATCCGTCGCCATGCACAAGTTGCCTTTGTTTTCCCTGCTCTACTCCTCTGAAAATTGCACAACTCCCAAGGTATCCTCCATGGACACTATGGATCACCACCAACTAGGGCAAATGGTTACCGACCATGGAAAGATGGTCATCGACCATTGGTTGAGCTCTCGGCCACAAATATTTGGTCGGTCAGCAGTATAGATGGCCGTCCGGCCAAAGCTTCCTGCAGAAACCTATTTTGACAGCAGCAGACGGCAAAACATGGCATGGCAATGTATTTCAAGCAATGTTTGCACCAACCACACTCCTTATCATGTTTATGACTCAAAGGAGGATGGTCCTCGATTCTTGGGCCACCAATCGCGCATTTCAATGCGTGATGGCCCAAGGAACCAAGTATGCGTTTCCAATGTAGAATGAAATGCATGTAACAAACAATGAGCTCAACCTCTATCATACTCAATTCAAGAGGCAAGGCATGCATGCCAATGCAATGCAACCTAGGCGTGCGAACTTGGCATGCAATATGTTATGCAACCTAGTCAAGGAAATGCGTGCCAAATGCAAGTGTCACTTAAACATGCAACAACAATACGTGGTAAGTCAAGTATGCAATCAACACACAAGGTGTGAGCATGCCACAATATGCAAAGGAGGGACTTACACTAATTTGGACAGCTCTCTATTAGGCCCAAAACAGTGGCCAAATGCTATGGAAATGAGAGGCAAAACACACAAGCATGCACATGTTAAGGCCTAAACACATAAGCGTCAAGAAGTATATTTTGAGCACACTTAAAAGGGAATAACCATGGACATATGGCATACATAATAAGCTTTGAGAACATGTAGGAAATGATGCCAAATCAACCTACCAATGCAAGCTAGGCATGCAACCAAGCCCAAGGACCTAAAACGCGATCATATGACACATGAAGCAAATGACCAAAATGAACCAAAACAACCCTAAATCATGCAAAAGTAAGCCCTAAGAACCACTTAGATGGCATCTAAATGACCTAATCCTAGAGGCATACACAATAGCACAAACATGAAGCATGAAACACCAACCTCTTAACACATTAGAGGGGCATCAAATGTAAGCATTCAAGCATACCATGAGGACTAAAATGACATGGCAAATGGTTCCAAACCACTGAAACAAAGCAAGTAAAGCATGCTCCACAGTCACACACCCAAGGCTAACAAGCCAAAATGCAAGGTGGCTATACTAAGCATGTCATGGTCGACCAAAACAACCAAAAATAGAACTTAAGCATGCTAAAAAAAGCACAAAAGCTTCACAAAGCTAGGCCAAAACAAGTAAGCATAATAGGCTGAATGCTAGGCACATGTTAAGGCAAATCATGGCATTACAAGACATGTATGCAAGGCAAGCATGGTGTGTCCAAACCAAGTAAAAACAATGCTATATTATGACAAAATAAGCACAAATAACAACTAAGACATGGCCAAAATGCACTTAACAATGGTGCTCACACATGAGGCTAAAATAGCCCTTTTCAAGGACAACAAGGAGAGGGGTTGGCCCTCTCCTTCTTAGGACCTTAAACCACCATCCTCACCACTGAAATCCCTCAAGATTTCAGTGGTGAGGAGGTCCAAACAAGGTGGTCCCGGAGCTCACCAAAATGGCACAAAATGGGGGCAAACAAGCCCTAAGAGGGGTCAAACAACCCCAAAGCTCAAAGCAACCTTAAACAACTATTTTAAGCAGGTAAAAACAAGACTTTTATATGTTATACACAAAGTCTAAAAATAGGTGCAAGATTGGTAAAAAGGCTATGCAAAAATGGAGATTAAAGGGGAAAAGTTGTTACCCTTGTAGACCCTCTTCAAAAATGGAAGACCAGCAGCCTCCTTAGGTTCAAAATAGCTCCAAAACTCTGAAAATGACTCCTTAGCACCTCAGTAGCCAAGGTAAGGTGTAACACTAGGTGTTTGAATGCAAAACTAAGAACAAACACACACTAAGGCAAAGAGAGGGAGATGTAGAGATAGGATAGATACACTGTGACCTAACCCTAGTTCAGAGCTCTCTCTGGAAAAAAATGTTGTAACCCTAATGGAGATAGAAGAGGCTCCTTCTTATGGAGCTCACTCTTGCAAAGCTTCACAAGTAAGCTAGTCAAGAGGGAGATCCCACCATACACGTGTATGAAGGGGAGCAAAGTGGGTGCCAGCTATCACAGCTGTCACAAAATATCTACCAAAAGCAGATGCACAGTGGTCGGCCAGCCAAAAATGTAATTTGACCAAAATATATGGCCGACCGACCATCTAGAGTGCCGACCGACCAAATATTTGGCCGATGGCAACAAAACCCAGCCGGTGGCCTCAAGCCATGGCCGGTGATGTGTGGGAATGGCCAACAAGCCATTCCCTGCCCCTCAAAGGCAAAACACAAGTGTTTGGTGCAAAACCAAACACAAAACAGTTGAGTCGAGAGATCCTGAGGCAGGACGCGTGGCCGAGACCTCCGGGAACTCAAGACGAACGTAAACATGGATGATCACCGAGTGTTCAAACGGTGACGTCCAAGTCTCGAGGATGGTGAACAATGGGGTGTCTACAGATGCCCACTGATATAACTGATTCTCAAAACACTGATGCCGTAGGCCTTATACCCTGACTTGCAAACTGATACATGCATTCCTGTAGAGACACACTCTAAAAGCACATAGAAAGCAAGTGAGAGCCAAAACACCCCAACATTAGGGAAGGGTTTCCCTATCCTATTTTGTCAGGAACTAGGGTTTCACTACTCACGCAGCGGTTTCAAACAACCTATAATCGGGTAAGCAACCTATCCTAGCTTGGAATAGTCACTATGGATTCCGATATGCACTAGGTCGAATGGTCAAAAAGGGTGCCCCGGTAAAATCGGGGCTTGTGTTCCCGTCGTGGCAGAGCCTGCAACTGGTCAGCCTTATGGCACGCTTCGCAAAGCGAGCTTCCGACAAACTGTTCAGGAATAGCATACGAAAAACATGGTGTCCTAGGCGCACCAATGCAAATGCAACGCAAAGAGACACATAAGTGTAGTTAAAATAGGATATCATGAGTTTGAGTCAAGTTCTCTAACTCCACAGTAGAGTCGCCAGAAACTGTAGACGCGCCCGTGGGCCTCATGCTACAGTTCAGACTCAAATGTCACGGTTCTTAATCTGATCTCGCAAAGTGCAATGCAAGATTGATAAATCACCAAAGATTCAAAATCTGGCAAATCATTTTGGAAAACTGCTTTTTAAGAAAGAAGTGCCAAACATGGATTGCTTTGTCAGATACAGAGTCGCCACCTAAATGTTTTATTTTGGGAAATTTAAGAAACCCTGACTCGTTGCCTAAGGCCACGTGTCGATCATCACCAAAGTTGTCTCGGTTCGGGAACTTGGGTACGATTGGGGAAGGTCATCTATGAGCAACCCCGCTCACCTGATCTAAAGATCGGCCTTTACTATCATGATATCTTGTTTTTGAAAACACATGTGTTCTTATTCTGGTTATTAACCTAGAATTACTATATGATGCACACAGCATACAAGTATAGACTAGATCGCCTAAGTTGGAACAAAACATCTCATGTTCGTTTGTTTGAAAATGGTTTAGAGGTTCTACTCGCAAGTAGGCTAAGTCATGGATTTTGCCACCATCAGGTGGGCTTAGAAAAACATGATTTTGCCACTCTCAAGTGGGCTAAAAAACTCGCATTTGATGAATTGTTCAAATTCAAGCAATCTAACCTTCACCTACAGGCATTCAGGTAGTTATATCACATAAGGAGATAGCCTCATGGCAAGCATGCTATCATGGCAACACTCACACACATGCAAGGATGCTAAACCAAAAACACTCACCGAGTACTCCTAGCCAAAACAGAAACTAGTTAGTAATCAATGCATGATCCTAGTTTATGTTAAGATGGCTAATGCAACACATGCAAAATGCAACTACAAATAGGCTCGGCTATCCTAAAATGGCATATAAGATGCAACTTGATAATCATGTATTCAAATCGTTATTGAAATACAATGCAGTTTGTATGATGCGCCGAGCCCGGTGCATGCAAAACAGATGAATGGATGCAAACAAGCGAGCATAAGTATGCTAATTGAAACATGCCCTAAACTAACCATCAAAAGCAGGTAAGTAAAAGGGGGAAAGACGTGGGGGTTGGAAGACATTCACACACTCACGCACACTAATTACAAAAATACGCCCTCTCGACGCAGGGTCTAAATAAATCAACTAGCTAGCTACACTACACTAATTAATTATTACAAAACCTTAACTAATTAGGCAAATTAATTAAGTTACAAAACAGACTAAGCATGAAACTAAAGAGGCTGCCACAGCTTCACCTTGGAATAATTGAATGATGCATGCTCAATCGCCTAGCTCGGAAACCTGTTGCCATGCCTCATGTTGCCTCTGTTTGCATTGTTTTGCACCTCTGCACACTGCACAAATCTCTGTGATGCTTTTGAACCACCTCCTGGATACTCTGAAAGGTCATCGGCCAATGGAAAATGGTGATCGACCAAATGTTATTCTATCGGCCAACAAAGGTTAGTTGATCGGCACTGAAAGTAGCCGACCAGGCATTTCTTCTTGCAGAATGTTGTTTTGCGGTAGTAGAGGACAAACAGAGGATGGCAATGCATTTACAAGGCAATGTTTGCATAACCACCCTCCTTATCATGTTTAAGACTCAAAGGAGTGTAGTCCTCGACCCTCGGGCCATCAATCACGCATCTCGATGCATGATGGCCAAAGAAGCCAAGTGTGCATATTAATGTGAAATGGATGCACAAAACATATGTGAGTGCTTCACACTCTATCATGTTGGATCAAGAATGTCGGCGACCGAGGATTGAACACGTTTCGTCACTTCGAGTACGAAACGTCCATCGGTCCTCGTGTTTGGTTTGACACCCCAAACCAAACACAATGAAATGCATGTATGCTAAATACAATGCAACATGGAAATGCAATGCTATGCAACCTAAGCATGCCAAATGTAATAGGACTCAAGTATGCACACAAGGCTAAGGTAACAAGCATGCCAAATGCAATGCAACCTAATCAAGCATGTGACAAAATGCAAACTAGCAAACATGCAAAAATGGACAAGCATGCAACCACATGCAAACTAGCAAGCATGCAACAGCATGCAACTATGGACTAAAACCAAAATGGGCAGACCTCAGCCATGCCCAAATTAGTGGCCAAAGTGATGAATTGAGGCACCGAAAGGGCAAAACACATATGCGCACATATAGGCCCATAAACTATGCAACAACGCACAATCATCAAGCATGAGGAAGGTATGATAAACATGAGAATATGACAATGCAATAAGCTCTGAAATCATGTTAAGAGTGATGCCAATCAACCATATAACACAAGCAAGGCATGCTAATGGACTTGAAGCTCAAGGCTAGCCAAGGGACTTGAACCATGGCCATATCAACCAAGCCCCAAAGGACCAAGGTGACCCGAAATAGTCCAAAGGCAGGCCAAAACAAGGCTAGAACATGCATGAGATGTGGCCAAAACACGCTAGAATGGAAGGCACAAAACAAGATGCATACAAGGCCAAAAGGGGCAATTGCACTACACCTATTACAACCAAACATGGCTTGACTTAGGCCAATAAAATTAGAGCTATGATATGTCAAAAAAAGCCCAAATACCCACTCAGATGGCATCCCAAAGGCCTAAGCATGATGGCATGCACAATGACACATTCATGAGGCATAAAACACAAACCCTTTAAAGCATCAAAGGAGGGATAAGTGCAAGCATGTGAGCACGAAACATGGACTGAAATAACATAAAAAGTGACTCCAAATCACTGAAATGGCGCAAGAAAAATAGGTTAGTGATTTGGACTCTCGAAGCTAACAAGCTAAAATGCATGGTGGCTATATAAAGCATTGCACACATGATTCAAATAACACCAAACAGAGCTCAAGCATAGTAAAATATGACTAAAAGCTCCTTCGGTTTGAGCCAAAGTAGGCAAGCATGATGGTCCAAATGCATGATACATGTCTAGGCAAATAAGAGCATTGCATGACAAGTGTATAGTGCATGTAAGAGACCAACAAACCAACTCAAAATAGAGGTATATCATGCCAAGATAACACGAAAAACTTGCTGAAATGGGGCCAAAACATGCTAACATTATGAGCCAATAACACAAGTATACGAGACATAAGGAGAGGGGGGTGTCCCTCTCCTATTCAAGACTTCAAAACCACTTCTCCACCACTAAAAATCCTCTGGATTTTAGTGGTGAAAAGGTCGAAATGAGATGATACCAAATATAACACCCTCAAAATAACAACAATAAACCCATCAGATAAGACATGCATTTACATATAAACTAACCACATTCCTTTATTCCTTAGAGTTTCATTACATAAGTATTACATGTTAACATCATAACAAAATGCCCTATAGGCTTACAGCTTTCCAAGTTAACACTTGGTTACAACAAAAGAGTACTAACTCGTTTACACATTAAGCCCTAGGCTTGAAGTTACATGTAATACATCAAAAGTTAAGCGACAAAAGTATGTCCGCCACTAGCCTCCCAGCTATGTCCTTGGAGGTGGCATGCTTCCTGCACCTGAAAATGATATTCCCATATAGGGTGAGCCACAGCCCAGTAGAAATACACTAAACCAACCATGGACAATGACTAAAATATTAGCAATTGATAGATGGTCAACACTGAAATATCCACATAAATCACATATTTATGTCATACAACTTATGAGTCTAAGTTACCTTTCATTTTCCCTTTTTCAACAGATAAGCATGCTAGCTCTATCATCATTTCCACAGATATGTATAAAAACTATATCTCACATTCAAATAAGCATATAAGCTATATCCACATTCTCAACAGATATGTATAACAACAATATCCACAGATAAGCATATGAGCTATATCCACACATCACAAAGATCAGCATATAAGCTCTATCTTCACTTCTAGACAAGCATATGAGCTGTATCTACGGAGTTCATCCCCTATCTTCTCCCAACACTAACCGGTTTAGAGGTACATCCCCTATCTTCCCCTAAACCGCGGAGTACATCCCCTATCTCCTCCTCTACACATAACGTATATAAACACATTGGTTCTATATACAATCACCCAATACATACAATCAATGTATTCTATCAACCGTCAAGTTCCATGACACATTTCATTGATTAGTTTCAGTTTACCTAATCATCATGCATTGTCTACAACAATCACGACTATCCTCCACCGATAGCCCAAAGCAGTTATTTCTAAATAGAAAATAAATGCACAAATGGATATTCAATCAACATTTCATTTCCTCATTTCTCACCATTAATTATCCCAATTAATCAAACAATGTAATTAGGCCATTTTCCATAATTACCATTTCAACCCTTAGGTCCCATTTTCATCAATGATACAACATTCATTCCATTTCTCTACTCCAATCATGCATCTAGGTTTATTATGATTAAAACCCCAACTTTTGTAAAATTGCACAAAAGCCCCAAACTTTCACAAAATTACCAAACCAAGCCCAACATCTCAAAATACCAAAATTTAAAGACAAAACCCATAGAGAGGAGTAGGATATCCCTACATCAAATTCGGAGTCCCAAAGGAGAAGACGACAAAACCCAACGTGCTCCAAAACCCGAGATTTTCAGATTAAAATGAAGCCCTCGACGATCAACAACTTTTTTGTAAAGGCCAAAGGTGAGTAAATCACTCCTACTAGATCAAAACCTAGAGAGAAGGTAGAATCTAGAGTGAGAGGCTCAACAATGGTGATTTTGGAAAAGTAAGAGAGAGAAGAGAAAGTAAAAAGTGATTTGAAAAGTCACAATTTCGGGACTTAAACCCAGTCGCCCGCTCGAGCGTAAAACACCCCGCTCGAGCGTCACTCACAGACTCCCGCTCGAGCGTCCAAACTTCCGCTCGAGCGCCGGATGCACTGTCCCAGCACTTTTGCAGAACCAAGCCTCCGCTCGAGCTCCCAACCCTACGCTCGAGCGTACAACACTGCACAACAAAATACTGGATGGGTGTATTTTCCGCTCGAGCGCCAACATCTCCGCTCGAGCGGACAGGCCAAAAATCTGGGCAACTAGTTTTGGTTTCTAAACTCAACCAACCTGAAACAAACCTGCCCAACACATCCTATAACTCAATTACGAAGTAAAAAGGATGTAAACAAAATAATAAACAACCACCAACATCCACGGACACATGTCCGGATCACTGTACAACAAAGGTAAACCCGGGATCGCTATAACCTCCCCCCCTTCAAGAATTTCGTCCCCGAAATTAAGCACAAGTTTTCAAAAACAAGTTTTCCTTCATTTTAGACAATGTTACAATTTAAGATTCAACAATTCGACCCATTACCGGTCATCCCATCCCTTTAACAAGAGACATATCACAATATGTAAACAACATATGTACTTCCAACATGCATCAACATTATGCACTATCCTTCCAATTTCAACAATATAATCAACATATATAGTGTCACATTCAACTTCCATACGAGGCAAGTTCCAAAACATACATCCAATAAACCAAAACATTTTCAATGTTTCACAACTTAAGACATATATGAAAGCTTTTAAGTTCAACAATTGTTCAAAATTTAAACACAGAATTACATATCAACAAACAAGTTCGGATATTTCTCTCGGACTTCCAACTCACGTTCCCAAGTGGCCTCCTCCACTCCGTGATGTTTCCACAAGACTTTCACCAAAGGAATGGCCTTGCCACGCAAGACCTAATCCCGCCTATCCAAGACCCGAACCGGTCTCTCCTCAGACGAAACATCCTCATCTACCTCTAAATCGGTCCAATCCAACACATGTGATGGATCTGGCTCATACTTCCGAAGCATACTCACATGAAACACGTCATGCACTCCGGACAACTGTGGCGGTAAGGCTAACCGATAAGTAACCTCACCAATCTTCTCAAGGATCTCAAAAGGACCAATAAACCGAGGGCATAACTTCCCACTCTTCCCAAACCTCATCAGGCCTCGTCTAGGTGATATCTTCAGAAAGACATGATCACTTACCTCAAACGCCAAAGGCCTCCTCCTACGGTCAGCATAAGATTTCTGCCGACTCTGGGCTGTAACAAGCCTCCTACGAATAAGCTCAACTTTCTCCGTCGTCTCCCTAACCAACTCCGGACCCAACAAAGGTGCATCACCCACCTCGGCCCAACACACTGGAGACCTACACGGTCGGCCATACAAGGCCTCAAATGGTGCCATACCGATGCTAGACTGAAAACTGTTGTTGTAGGCAAACTCTACCAAGGGCAAGTGCCTCTCCCACGTCCCGCTATAGTCCAGGACACAACCCCGAAGCATATCCTCGAGGATCTGGATAGTACGCTCGGACTGCCCGTCAGTCTGAGGATGATAAGCCGTACTAAAGGTCAATTTAGTGCCCAAGGCACTCTGCAAACTCTGCCACAACCTAGCAGTAAAACGAGGATCTCTATCTGAGACGATCGTTACTGGGACCCCGTGCAATCTCACTATGTCCCGAATATACAAGTCGGCAAGATGATCTACCGAATCTTTCACGCGCATAGGAATGAAGTGCGCCGACTTAGTCAACCGGTCTACAACCACCCAAATAGCATCACTACCCCGTTGAGTCCTCGAAAGACCTACAACGAAGTCCATAGTGACATGCTCCCACTTCCACTCGGCAATAGGCAAGGGTTGCAACAAACCCGCTGGCCCCTGATGCTCGGCCTTCACTTGCTGGCAGGTAAGACACTTCGATACGAAAACAGCCACATCTCTCTTCATACCCCGCCACCAAAACTGGCGACCCAAATCCTGATACATCTTAGTACCTCCCGGATGCACCGCAAGGCGCGAATGATGAAACTCTCGGAGTACTTCCTCACGGCAAGACTCCGGTACAAACAAACGGTCTCGGTATCTCACACTCAGGTCGGGATACACCGTCAAGCCCTTCTCAACTTTCCCACTGGAGATCTTCTCTCGAAGAGATTCTACCTCAAGGTCACCTCTCTGTGCCTCTAACACTCTAATCACAAGTGTAGGCTGCGCAACAACAGAAAACAAGGCCGCAGCCTCAACAGATTCGCCCAGTAGCAAATCAAACTCGCCAAGTGCTCCCAACATCTCCCATTCCCGGATGGCTATACAAGCTACATCACTAATGGTTTTCCTACTAAGGGCATCGGCCACAACATTGGCCTTTCCCGGATGATAATGCAACTCAAAATCATAATCCTCGATGAACTCCATCCATCTCCTCTGCCTCATATTCAAGTCTCTCTATGTAAACAGATACTTCAAACTCTTATGATCCAAGAATACCTCGAACTACTCACCATAAAGGTAGTGCCTCCAGATTTTCAAGGCAAAGATCACAGCTGCTAACTCTAGGTCGTGTGTGGGGTAATTCTTCTCGTGTATTTTCAACTGACGTGAACCATAAGCTACCACTTTCCCCTCTTGCATCAACACACAACCCAAACCCTCTCGTGAGGCATCACAATAAACCGCACAACCCAACCCTCTCTCCGGAATAATCAACACCGGAGCGGTGGTCAATCTAACTTTCAATTCTTGGAACGACTTTTCACAAGTCTCACTCCACACAAACTTGACTCCCTTCCGAGTCAGTCTAGTCAACGGTGACGCTAACCTGGAGAAATCTTTCACAAACCGACGGTAATACCCAACTAATCCCAGAAAACTGCGGATCTCAAACACACCCTTAGGCTATGCCCAATCCTGCACTGCCTCTACCTTGGATGTATCAACAGACACCCCTTTCCCGGATACTACGTGGCCTAAGAATTTGACTTCCCTCAGCCAGAACTCACACTTCCCAAACTTGGCATACAGCCTATGGGCTCTAAGTAACTCAAGCACCACTCTCAAGTGTTCCTCGTGCTCCTCCTCTGAAGGTGAATAGATAAGAATGTCGTCCACGAAGACGACCACAAATCGGTCTAAGAACTCCCGGAAAACCCAGTTCATCAAGTCCATAAAGACTGCCGGTGCATTGGTAAGCCCAAATGGCATCACCAGAAACTCGTAATGGCCATACCGCGTACGGAATGCCGTTTTCGGAATATCCTCATCCCTGACCCTCAACTGGTGGTAACCCGATCTCAAATCTATCTTAGAGAAACAACGAGAACCCTTCAACTGGTCAAACAAATCATCTATACGGGGCATAAGATACTTATTCTTAACCGTAGCCCGATTCAACTTCCGATAGTCAATACACAATCTCAAGGCACCATCTTTCTTTTTAACAAAGAGTGCCGGTGCTCCCCACGGTGAAACACTAGGGCGAACAAAGCCCTTATCGAGCAATTCCTGGAGCTGAACTTTCAACTCAACCAACTCTGCTGGAGCAAAACGGTAAGGTGCCATAGAAATCGGCGCCGTGCCGGGCACTAAATCAATAGAGAACTCTATCTCTCGGTGAGGTGGCAAACTAACAAGATCTTCGGGAAAGACATCCGAATACTCACAAACCACCCTCGGCAATATAACCTGGGTCTCACCACTCTCACCACTCTCAAAGCTAGCAAGTAGACTACTAAGCTCACTTCGCCCTCGCGAATCATACCCCGGTGGCAAAACACTACCAACCCGGTCTCCCAAGAAATGGAACCACTCCCCGCTCAAGGTACATAACGTGACCCTCTGGCGGTAGCAATCAATAACAGCCCGGTATGACGATAACCAGTCCATACCCAAAATAACATCAAAACCCTTCATGGGCATGACAACAAACGGAAAAGGAAGCCTATAATCGGCGACCTCTATATCACATCCTCTAACACCCTGTTTCAGGATCAACTCACCACCCAAAGGCGATACCACACAAATAGGAGATGCTAACTGTGCTAACTCCAATTCCAAAACCGATGCAAATGCAGCAGATACAAAAGAATGAGATGCACCCGTGTCTATCAACACATTAGCAACCGAGTTGCAAAACAGAAAAGTACCTCTCACTACTGATGGAGCCGGTACTAAATCCTGCGCGGTAACAGCATACACGCGCCCCGTAGGCCCCTGGTCTACCTGCTCACCTCTCGGAGCAAAAGACTGCTGCACAGACTAGGATGACGAAACTGCCGGATTGGCCCTCGAGGCCTGCACAGACTGAGTTGGCTGAAAACCCTACGTCTGCCTAGAACCAGACGCTCCCGAAGTGGCACTCAACTGTGGGCAAAACCTCTTCATGTGCCCAGGTTGTCCACACTGATAACAAGTCAAGGGTTGCCCCCTGCCCAAACTCTGACTCTGCGGTCTAGCTGAAGAAGAAGCAGCTTTCTGACCCCCACCCTTCTGCGGGCAAACTGAAACATTGTGACCCAGCTGGCCACACTTGTAACAAGTGAATTCCCCCTGACTGCCTCTCCCCGAGCCCACACTCGGCACTGGAAAGGTCGATCTAGAGACTGCACCCTGAGACTGCTGAGGGTTATAACCCTTCTGTCTCCTGCCATCACTCTGACTATCCTGGCTCCTCTTGGAGCCCCTCTGTTCTTCCTCCTCCTCCTGCATCATAATCTCCATATGTGCAGCAGCATCAACCAGGTGTCTATACTCTCGAATGTAAGACCCACCAACTCTCAACTTGAGGCCCCGCCTCAACTTCCGCTTAAACTCATAGCAACGGCGTTCCTCAGACGCCACCAGTTCCGGTGCAAACCTGGACAGACTGGTAAAAGTAGCCTCAAGCTCGGCCACTGACAAGTCCTGCTGTTTAAGCCGGCTAAACTGATCCCTCAGCTTCTCCCTAGCTGCTGCAGACAAAAACCTCTCCTGAAAAGCATTTATAAACGCGTCCCAAGTACTGCCCACACGAGCCTTCTCGTACTTCCACCATTGACCCGCATCTCCCTTCAGCTGGAAGGATGCCAAGGTCACTTTCAGTGCTCCGTCCTCGATGCCAAGCATCTCGAACGTCTTACTCATCTGTTCTAACCACTCATCCGCCTTCAGTGGCTCCTTCGGATCCCTGATAAACTCATCCGGATTAGACCGGAAGAACTCCCTCTTCAAGAAAGAAGGTCCTGTCTCAGCTGCCTGATTCCCAGCTCTAAGAATACCCAAAGCTCCTGCTATCTCTCTGGCCAAGGCACCCATAGCCTGCTGACCTACTGGCTCGACCACGTTGGCCTGACCAACCCCCTCCTGCACTGCCGGAATCTCACCCGGTAACGGTACTTCCTGCCTCGCAGGTCTACCACACCTAGCACCTCTTCCTCGTCCTGACATCCTAATAAAGGCAACACAGAACGTTAGCACATTCATAAATGTGCCGAAACTAAACACTCACGTCCTAATACATGGACAACTGTAATTCACTCCACATAAGCACATAAACACATAAGCACTTACGAATTTCATTTCCGGATAATGATAGTCCCGAGACGTTACTAGAGTTCCGGTTAGAAACAGCATTGATCAAGTGCTTTTCCAACAAGACTCCCAGAAACTCAAGGATCCAATCAACATCCCAGAAATTAAATCCCATACCCACATAATCACATAAGCATGTTATCAAGTAAGCACATAGCATATGATACTACATCTAAGTCTCTACCAAGCGAGACAAACCCATTGTGATACTAATCACTTCCCACGTACCCTAAGTATTCGAACCCGGTACGCTCTGATACCAAGTTGTAACACCCTCAAAATAACAACAATAAACCCATCAGATAAGACATGCATTTACATATAAACTAACCACATTCCTTTATTCCTTAGAGTTTCATTACATAAGTATTACATGTTAACATCATAACAAAATGCCCTATAGGCTTACAGCTTTCCAAGTTAACACTTGGTTACAACAAAAGAGTACTAACTCGTTTACACATTAAGCCCTAGGCTTGAAGTTACATGTAATACATCAAAAGTTAAGCGACAAAAGTATGTCCGCCACTAGCCTCCCAGCTATGTCCTTGGAGGTGGCATGCTTCCTGCACCTGAAAATGATATTCCCATATAGGGTGAGCCACAGCCCAGTAGAAATACACTAAACCAACCATGGACAATGACTAAAATATTAGCAATTGATAGATGGTCAACACTGAAATATCCACATAAATCACATATTTATGTCATACAACTTATGAGTCTAAGTTACCTTTCATTTTCCCTTTTTCAACAGATAAGCATGCTAGCTCTATCATCATTTCCACAGATATGTATAAAAACTATATCTCACATTCAGATAAGCATATAAGCTATATCCACATTCTCAACAGATATGTATAACAACAATATCCACAGATAAGCATATGAGCTATATCCACACATCACAAAGATAAGCATATAAGCTATATCTTCACTTCTAGACAACCATATGAGCTGTATCTACGGAGTTCATCCCCTATCTTCTCCCAACACTAACCGGTTTAGAGGTACATCCCCTATCTTCCCCTAAACCGCGGAGTACATCCCCTATCTCCTCCTCTACACATAACGTATATAAACACATTGGTTCTATATACAATCACCCAATACATACAATCAATGTATTCTATCAACCGTCAAGTTCCATGACACATTTCATTGATTAGTTTCAGTTTACCTAATCATCATGCATTGTCTACAACAATCACGACTATCCTCCACCGATAGCCCAAAGCAGTTATTTCTAAATAGAAAATAAATGCACAAATGGATATTCAATCAACATTTCATTTCCTCATTTCTCACCATTAATTATCCCAATTAATCAAACAATGTAATTAGGCCATTTTCCATAATTACCATTTCAACCCTTAGGTCCCATTTTCGTCAATGATACAACATTCATTCCATTTCTCTACTCCAATCATGCATCTAGGTTTATTATGATTAAAACCCCAACTTTTGTAAAATTGCACAAAAGCCCCAAACTTTCACAAAATTACCAAACCAAGCCCAACATCTCAAAATACCAAAATTTAAAGACAAAACCCATAGAGAGGAGTAGGATATCCCTACATCAAATTCGGAGTCCCAAAGGAGAAGACGACAAAACCCAACGTGCTCCAAAACCCGAGATTTTCAGATTCAAATGAAGCCCTCGACGATCAACAACTTTTTTGTAAAGGCCAAAGGTGAGTAAATTACTCCTACTAGATCAAAACCTAGAGAGAAGGTAGAGTCTAGAGTGAGAGGCTCAACAATGGTGATTTTGGAAAAGTAAGAGAGAGAAGAGCAAGTAAAAAGTGATTTGAAAAGTCACAATTTCGGGACTTAAACCCAGTCGCCCGCTCGAGCGTAAAACACCCCGCTCGAGCGTCACTCACAGACTCCCGCTCGAGCGTCCAAACTTCCGCTCGAGCGCCGGATGCACTCTCCCAGCACTTTTGCAGAACCAAGCCTCCGCTCGAGCTCCCAACCCTACGCTCGAGCGTACAACACTGCACAACAAAATACTGGATGGGTGTATTCCCCACTCGAGCGCCAACATCTCCGCTCGAGCGGACAGGCCAAAAATCTGGGCAACTAGTTTTGGTTTCTAAACTCAACCATCCTGAAACAAACCTGCCCAACACATCCTATAACTCAATTACGAAGTAAAAAGGATGTAAACAAAATAATAAACAACCACCAACTTCCACGGACACATGTCCGGATCACTGTACAACAAAGGTAAACCCGGGATCGCTATACCAAAGCTCAAGAAGAAGGGCACAAAATGGGGCCAAACAAGACCTAAGAGGGGGTAGACAACCCCCAACCAAAAAGTGACCTCAAACAATAATCTTAAGCACACAAAAACAAAATTTTTTTTAGTTTATAGTTAAGCTTAAAACAATATGCAAATAGGTCTAAAGGCTTAATCCAAAATGGGGAAACAAAAGGTTGTTTCTCACCCTTGAAGAACACTTCAAGAACACCACTCTAGCAGCTTCCTTTGATCAAAAACAACTCCAAGAACTCTAAACCCAACTCTTTAGCACCTAAGCAACTCAAGGATGGTGTATCACTAGGTGCCTTAGTGCAAAAGTATGAACAAAACACACTTTTAAGGCATCAACACACACACATAAATATAGAGAGAGATACAGAGAGAGAGGGATATATGAACTCTATATCTATTTTGCTGACTCTCTGAGAAGGGAGGAAGGGCTCCCTTCTTATAGAAATCCAATTCTGAGGCGTCTTGGAGAAGCCAACACAAGGTGCAAATCCCTCCATACACTATGAAGGGGGTGTATTATGCATGCCAGCTGTGACAGCTGGCATAAAATATCTATAAAAAGCAGATGGAAAGGGATCGATCGAAAAATATGGCTGATTGACCAACAAAGGTGGCTGACCGACCAACAAAAGTGCCGACCGGCCAACACCTTTGGCCGATGGCAAGAAAAAGGGGCCAATGGGCCAAAGCCTTTGCCGGTGGGTTGAGGGGATGGCCAACAAGCCACCCTCTTCCCTCAGAAGCAAAACCACAAGTCCTTGGTCCACAACCATGCACAAAACAGTCAAGTTGAGAGATCTTAAGGCAAGGGGCACGGCCGAGACCTCCAGGAACTCAAAACGAACACGAGCATGAATGATCACCGAGTGTTCAAATGGTGACGTCCAAGTCTTGAGGACGGTCAAAAATGGGGTGTCTACAGTCTCCCTCCGCATGACCATGCCCTCGAGCGAGGCCACCACCCCCAGCAGCCTATCAGTGTACTCTCTGGGAGGCTGCAAACACAAGTTCAACTCATCAGTAAATGAATGAATGTCTAAATATCTGAGTGATAGATGAAAACTGTGAAGCATACCGGTGGCGAGTTGGGGTCACTGATGTATCGGTAATCGGGCAATGGAGGCTCCAGTTGAATCTGGTATAGTGTGCCATACTCCCAGCCTGTCAGCCCGGTCGAAAGATCTGGCCATCCAACATACTAGCAAGTCGAGGGCATCCATCCGGTCCTGCTCCTCGATGAGCTGACCCCACTGGTTGAAGGAATGTCTCTATCTCGGGTGCGACTCGAGGAAGGCATGTCAGCAACTCTCCTACTGGAGGTACGAACACTTGACAGCGGAGGCATCAGGTACGTATAGTGATATGTCGCATAATCCCTCTCCTCCAGGAAAAGGACCGCGTCAATACCCAACATGAGGTCCTCCGCCTTCCACGGTGTGAGACCCCCTGCGAATCGCATCTCTGGTGGAGGCAGTGAGGGGACGTCCTGATCGGAGTTGCCCATCGTCTGGCGCATGAAGCGCTCTCCGAGGAACCAGGCTCTGCCGACTGGTCCCTCAAGTAGAACCCTATATCACGAAGTGCCCCATGCCCCAGCGAACAAAAATTGAGGATTCCCAGGCATGTCGAGCCAAGGCTGCCAAGCGACCTGCAGGTAACAAGTGCATAAACTAATTAGATGCCATAAGTATGCAAGATGAATCAAAGCTGAAAGCATGAAGAACTGAGAGTTCCGGATTACCTCCGTCGCCCGTACCGTATCGAAGAACTACCAGAGGTAGAGCAGAGTCTCCAGAGGCCTGGGCCGGTACCGACCCTCAAATCTACGTGAGTAGGGAATCTCAAGAGGCGCCTCGACCTCGAGCTCAAGGGCTAGCGTTGGGAAGTATGCATAAATCCACAGCTGTGAAGGGCAAGACAGTGGCTATCAGAATACAGAATGTATAGAGAATACAGAATGCTGAGTGCAGAATGCAAATACAGAATGTATAGAGCATGTAGAATGCTGAGTGCAGAATACGAATATAGAATGTATAGAAAATACAGAATGCTGAGTACAAGATGTAATGTGTGCCGTGTGCCGTGTACAGATAATGAAAAATAGAAATGTAAATCAAGAGGGCAGAATGTACCTCCCAAGCTCACCAGTAGCCTCCAACTATGGTTGCCCGCTCACGGGAAGTCGCGCTCATGTAGCAATAAAGAGTAGCGAGGGCAGCGCCACCCCAATCCAAGAGTCGAACCTGTGATAGGTCCACCAGGGCACTAAGAAGATAAAGCCCGACTGTGTTCCCCCTGTCGAAGAACAAAGTGGTCTCGAGGAGGAACATCAAGAATCCCCGGGCATACTGTTGTATGGCCTTAATGTTCTGGGGTGAAGTCCCCCTGTACCGCTCGGAGAACCAGGTGTACCTGACCTTGCCTGATGATCTGTCGATCGGCGGACGGGCTCCAAGTAGAAAAATCCAAGCGGCCTCCCACTTGCCTATATCTGCATCATATGGGATCGGTCGACCTCCCATGTCAAGGCCCGTCAGCATGTAGAAGTCATATGGGGTCATCGTCATGTCCCTAATGGCTGAAAAGTGGAAGGAGTTGGTGGTGTCCCGCTATCTCTCTACAAGTGCGCCCAGGAGGGTCCTGCTCACTAGATGACATGACAATCCTGCATAGAATCGGCCAAACCCTGCCTCGTCCACAATGTGTCAGACAGCATCTGGGAGCTCCATGTACCACTCCCTCGCATGGATAGACCCATAACCCTGTGTGAAACGAGAAGATACCTGCATTCAGAGTGAACAGATGTATTCAGTCTCAAAAATGAAATGTATGAGCTGTGCGTTCAACTTGAAAAGTGTGAGCTGTGTGTTCATAATGAAAAAGTGTACTGCATTATGCACTGCGTGTTCAGATTGAGCAGTGTGCTATGCTATGAAAAAGTGTACTGCGTGATGGACTGCGTGTTCAGATTGAGTAGTGTGCTATAAATTGAATACTGTGTTATGAACTGCGTGCTCAGATTGAGCGGTGTGCTATTTCATGAAAAAGTGTACTGCGTTATGGACTGCGTGTTCAGATTGAGCAGTGTGCTAAAAACCGAATACCGTGTTACGAATTACGTGTTCAGATTGAGCGATGTGCTATGTAACGAAAAAGTGTGTTGCATTATGGACTGCATGTTCAGATTGAGCAGTGTGCTATAAACCGAATACCATTTTATGAACTGCGTGTTCAGATTGAGCAGTGTGCTATGTTATGAAAAAGTGTGCTGCGTTATAGACTGCGTGTTCAGATTGAGCAGTGTGCTATAAACCGAATACCGTGTTATGAACTGCGTGTTTAGATTGAGAGGTGTGCTATGTCATGAAAAAGTGTACTGCGTTATGGATTGCGTGTTCAGATTGAGTACTGTGCTATAATCTGAATACCGTGTTATGAACTGCGTGTTCAGATTGAGCGGTGTGCTATGTAATGAAAAAGTGTACTGCGCAATGGACTGCGTGTTCAGATTGAGCGGTGTCCTATAAACCGAATACCGTTTTATGAACTGCGTGTTCAGATTGAGTGGTGTGCTGTGTAATGAAAAGTGTACTGCGTTATGGACTGCGTGTTAAGATCGAGCAGTGTGCTATAAATCGAATACTGTGTTACGAACTGCGTGTTCAGATTGAGCAGTGTGCTATGTCATGAAAAAGTGTACTGCGTTATGGACTACGTGTTCAAATTGAGCAGTGTGCTATAAACCGAATACCGTGTTATGAACTGCGTGTTCAGATTGAGCGGTGTGCTATGTAATGAAAAAGTGTACTGCGTTATGGACTGCATGTTCAGATTGAGCAGTGTGCTATAAACCGAATACCGTGTTATGAACTGCGTGTTCAGATTGAGCGGTGTGCTATGTTATGAAAAAGTGTACTGCGTTATGAACTGCGTGTTCAGATTTAGCAATGTGCTCTAAACCAAATACCGTGTTATGAACTGTGTGTTTAGATTGAGTGTGCTATGTCATGAAAAAGTGTACTGTGTTATGGACTGCGTGTTCAGATTGAGCAGTGTGCTATAAACCGAATACCGTGTTATGAACTTCGTGTTCAGATTGAGTGGTCTGTTATGTAATGAAAAAGTGTACTGCATTATGGACTGCGTGTTCAAATTGAGCAGTGTGCTACCAAATACTGTGTTATGAACTGCATGTTCAGATTGAGCGGTGTGCTATGTAATGAAAAGTGTACTGTGTTATGGACTACGTGTTCAGATTGAACAGTGTGCTATTAACCGAATACCGTGTTGTGAACTGCGTGTTCAGATTGAGCGGTGTGCTATGCTATGACAATTAGACCAAATACTGCGTTATGAACTGCTTGTTCAGATTGAGCAGTGTTATGAGATATGTGCCAACAAAATCAAATGTTGTGTCATGAACTGCGTGTTCAGATTGAGCAGTGTTATGAGCTGTGTGCCAACTAAATCAAATGTTGTGTTATGAACTACGTGTTCAAATTGAGTAGTGTTATGAGCTGTGTGCCAACTAAACATAATGTTGTGTTATGAACTGTGTGTTCAGATTGAGCAGGGTTATGAGCTGTGTGCCCAAGATGTGATGTGTGCCCCAAAATGAGCTGTGTGCCCAAATATGCTGTGTGCCCAAAATGAGCTGTGTGCCTGTGTGCCAAATTAGTAGAATACTGTGTATAAACTGTGTGTTCAGAATGAGTGAAGTGTTGTGTATGTGAATATGTTCAGAACGAGCAGATATGATACATAGCGAAAACATGGAATGTGCAAGAAATGCAAAAGTAAAGTACATACCTCATTCGCGCAATGAGATAGATGGGACTCCGGCTCCCGTAGCAGCAGGTCTCTGGGTGCCTGCCGCACGAAGTCCGTCAAGTGGTAGAAGGTGCTAGGAGGAAGGATGTGCTCCACCGGGTCGTACTCCTCTAGGTCGATAGGTCGTATCCTTGGAGGCAACGATATAATGTCAGGCTCGTCCTCTGCATATGGAGAACCTCCGCCATATGAGATATCGTCGGCCATCTGAAGAAATCTGCAAAATGATGCAAAAATGAGCAAAATGAGCCAAAATTGCAAAAAGTCAACAAAAGTCAACTCTCGGGAAGAGAAAAAGTCAACAAAAGTCAACACTCGAGAAAAGGTGCTAAACTTTGAGACAAACATACCTCAAGTGGCAAAAATGGAGAAAGAGGCTCCGAAAACAAATTTTAATCGGTTCAAAATGAAGAGAATCGAAAGTTTTCGCGAAACAACTTCGCGTGAGGCGTTGGAAAATGCGTATAAAGTACAGATCTGAGAGAGAAAAGGGTCTAGGAGCAAAGGAGAATGTATTTCAGCCTTGGAGGTGTGATACAAACTGATTTGGAGTTGTGTACTTAAAGAACCGAAGCTAAAGGACCAAACTGCCCCGAAATTTGGTAAACTGGTCGGCCAGCCAATTTTTCTGGTCGGCCGACCACTTTGGTGGACAACAATTGGTCGGCCAACTTCCTAGGTGGTCGGCCATCCTTTCTGGGTGGTCTCCAAGGTCCCTTTGTTCTCCCTGTGCATCTTGGTGATGATTGGAGTCCTCGGCCCTCGAGAAAGTACTAGAAAAGTACACTTTGCTACTCAAGAATGTCTCCGCGGGAACATCAATTCAAGTTTTCGATGAGTGGCTCATCGTTACTCGTCAAGAGCAAGGTGTATCTTTTTTAATACGTTGTGACCACTCCGACAGGTAAATCAGAGGTTACGGTCGAATTGCTCTCTTTAAGGCTTGTACTTCTTTATTCAGTATTTTGTTTCAAACATGCTTTTGAAGTTGCACTTTTCTTGCATTATTATGTCCACCACTTGTTGCATTGTTATGAACACTAATCGTCGTTCTGTTACGCGCACTTTTGTTGAATTATTATGCACTCTATTTGCGTTGTCGCGCACTTTACTCGCATTGTTATGCATCACACTTAGGTTGCATTATTATGCACCCGCACTTTACTTGCTTTGTCACGCATGTTTTACTCGCATTGTTATGTGTCACACTTAAGTTGCATTGTCATGCACTTTTCACTTGCATTGTTATGCATGTTTCCATCGGCATTGTGTATGCACGCGTTTATCTCGCATTGGAATTGTACCTTGATGTAATGATTGAACATGTGCTTCTAACTATATTGTATCTATTGAGTTGTTTTGTTATGTAGACACGGTATTATATGTACGGTTCATTTGAAGCTGGCGTGACCAGACGAACCGGACGATATTGTATGTACTCCGTGTGAGACGTAGTGAGAATTGTATAATTCTCTTACATCCTTTCTGCATGTAATGTAGTTTGGTTTGAATTCACTTGCTTAAATTGTTGCATTTATTTTGCATAATTGCTTCGTCACAGCTTTCTTTGCATGATCATAAGTTATGTTCGGCTTTGTGCATGTCATTTGCATTTTGCCCCAGCCTTGTTATCTTGCCTGTTTGTCTAAGTCTTCGGCCTTGTCAAAAATGGGTCGTCTCTGGGCTTTGACATTCACTCCCGTCACTTATGACTTTCGAGTTCTATCAAAGAGGAGCAACTGTAGAAACCCCATTTTTTATCGACCTTAAGACTCAGACGTCATTGATTGAGCGTTCGGTGATGCTGCATGTTGTGCTCGTTCTGAGGTTCTGGAGTTTTGGCTGAGAGCTTTGCTTCAGGGCCTCTGAACTTTTTGTGCTTTGGTTCGGTTTGTGGACCGAATCTTGTTTTCTCTTCCTGGAGGGAGGAAGAGGTCTTGTAGACCATCTCTTTGTGCTCGTAGACCACTTTTTGTGGTCGTAGACCACTTTTCCCGTTTGGAGATTAGTTTTCAATTTTTGGAGCCTTTGGCCGCGCGCCTTGTCTCGGGACCGCTTAACGTTCTCCGTTTGGCGTGGTTTTTTAACCACACCTTGTTGCCTCTACCTAGAGGAACACTGTGGTCCGAGAGACCACTTTTGTGGTCGCATACCACTTTTGATGCACATAGACTAGTTTTCCAGGCTTTCGGCCGCGTGCTTTGCCTCCCGATCTATCATCTTGCATCCGTTTTGGTTTGTTTTTGGTACAAACCTTGTTTTCCTTGTTTGGAAGGTGGTGCAAGGGTGGGAGACTGCTTTTTCTCCTTGGAGACCACTTTCCTTCCCGCTGGCCAATTTTCTGGTCAAATAACTGGCTTTCTTGGTCTTTGGGCCACCTTTTCTGGTCGGCCACCGCACCACTTGCTTGTTTTCATGCTCTAGACCTCTCCCACCCATGGCCAACCAGTTGCCTTCTTGGGAGACCACTTGAAGTTGTCGGCTGACCACTTTAAGTAGCTGGCCGACCACTTTAAGTGCTCGGCTGCTTTTTGACACCTTTTTGGAGATATTTTCCTCCAGCTGTTGGAGGGCACTAAAGCCATCCTCCATACACGTGTATGGAGGGATTGCCTTGAAGCTTAGCTTCTCCAAGAAGCTTTGGCTTTTGCTCTCTATAAGAGGGAGGCTCCTCCTCCCTCCTCTAGGTTTAGAAAAATTGGTTTAGAATTATACATATAGCCTTGTATCTATACCTCTCTTTTGCTCTTGTTTTGTGCCTTAAAGTGTAGATTTGTCTTACTTTAACACACAAACACACACTCAAACACCATCCTTTTGTTGCTGAGGTGCTTAGGAGCTGGTTTTGGTGTTCTTGGGTTGGTTTGAGCTTGAAAAACTCACTGGAGTTGCAACCTTGAAGAAGTTCTACAAGGGTGAGCTTTTAACCCTTCAAATCCCTCTTTTACTTAAGCTTTTAGACCAACTTGTGCTGTTTTAAGCTTAACTCTTAACTGGAAAAAGTTTTGATTTTGTATGCTTAAGATTTTTGTTTAAGGTCACTTTTGTGTTGGAGATTGTTTACCCCCTCTTAGGCCTTGTTCGGCCTTGCTTTTGTGCCTTCTTTTTAAGCCTTTGGGACCACCTTGTTTTGGCTTTCTCACCACTAAAACTCAGAGGAATTTCAGTGGTGGGAAGGGTGTTTTGAGGTCCCAAAAAGGCGAGGGTCATCCCCTCTCCTTGTGTCTTCAATACTTGGTTTGAATGCCTCATGTGTGAGCATGTTTGTTAAGTTTATGTTGGCCATATCTTAGCTTGTATTCGGTGTTATTTTTCTGTGGCATACCACTGTTTTTTCTTGGTTTTGTCACTCCAAGCATGCCTAATACACTTGTAGTGTAAATCTTACAAACTAGTCTTGTATGCTTTATGAAGTAGCATGTCATTCTAGCTTGTGTTGAATCCATTTCAGTAGGTTTTTGGTGATGTTTTGCCATGTCATACCTCTGTTAGGGTTTGGTTTGGTTGGCCTTTGCATGCTCCATGCACTTGTAGTGCATTTTCATGAAGTAGCCTAATGTGTCTCATGCTTTGACATGTCATTCTAGCATGCTTTTCGCTTAACTCAAAGAAGACTTTGTTCATGTTTTACCATGTTTAAGGTCTCATTTGTGTTGTTTTGGTCATGTATGCCATGTGTATAGCTATAATGCATTCTAGCTTGTTAGCTTTGTGTATGAAGTCCACTAGCATGCTTTGCTTGGCCTATTTCAATGATTTGACATCATTTGTAATGTTATTTCAGTGCATGTAGTGTGGCCATATACTCACATTTGTCACTTATTCAATGCGTTGGAGGGTTGGTCCTTTATGCCTTAACATGAGTCATTGCGTATGCCTTCATGCCTAAGCTTGCGAGCTATCATTTCAATGTATTTTTGGGGTTATTTTGCCATGATATAACTCTAATTTTTGTTGGTTAAGTTATCCCATGCTTGGTCTTAATAGGTGTAGTGTAATCCACCTTATTTGCCTTGTATGCAATATGCCTTATGCCCTTCATGCTAGCTTGTTTTGGCTTCTTTCCATGCATATTTTAGACTCATTTTGACATGTTCTAGGACTGTTTTGGGTTGCCTTTGTCATATGCTTCATGCTTTGTATAGCTGTAGTGCAATTGACCTTGCTAGCTTTGTGTTTTAATGACTCATGCATGCTATCTTTGAGCTACTTAGATGATTTGGCATCATTTAACATGACATTTCAAAGCATATAGCATTGCCATGTTCCCACATCACTCACTCTTTAAGTGTCTTTGAGTGTTGTGCATTGTTGCCTAGTTTATGGCTTAGCATGTATGCCATCTTGCCTAGGTCCTTGAGCCTCCATCTCAGCATGTTTTGGTCTTTGTTTAGACCTATTTAAGCTATGTCCATGTTTGGTTCAATCATTTGTGCCATGTATAGCATGCCCTTTGTGCAGTCCCTTTAATGGCTTTGTGCCTTAGGCCCTCTTGCATGCTTTACTTGTGTTGTTTGAATGATTTGGCATCATTTCACACTTGATTTCAGAACCTTTAGTGTTGTTACACTTCCATGTTTATCACTTCTTCATCATGTTTGAGAGTTGTGTTCTTTGGCCTACTTGGTAGGCCAATGCATGTGCATGTACGCCTTGCCCTTTTGTGCCTTCATTTCAGCATTATGCGCACTGATTTGAGCATGGCTGAGGTCTGTTCATTTTGGTTTAAGTCCATTGAGCATGTTTATTTGCATGTTGCTTGCATGCTTATCTTGCTTTGCATTGTGTATGCTATGTGGTCCTTTGCATTGTGCATGCCAAGTTGTTCCTTGCATTGAGTATGCATGCCCCTAGCATTGATAGGTTGCCCTTGTTGCATTGCATTGCATTGTGCATGCATGCATTACATTGTGTTTAGAACCTTATGATTGCCTTGAATTGAGTATGCCATCTAGTTCTTAGCATTTAGCATTGTGTATGCCATGTTATTCCTTGCATTATGCATGCTAAGGTTGCATTACATTGCATTGAGCATGCTATGTTATGTGTTGCATTGTTATTTGGATTAAATATTAATCCGAGCAAGAGGAACGAGGGACGTTTCATACTTAAAGTGATGGAACGTGCCTCAATTCTCGGTCGCCGATGCTCTTGATCATACATGATAGAGTTTTAGGCTTTATGTGTTTACTTGTGCATTCATTTTATATTGAATTGGGCAACTTCGTCTCTCGGCCATCACGTATTGAAATGCGCGATTGGTGGCCCGAGGGTCGAGAACTACACTCCCTTGAGTTCATGACATGATAGGAAGGGTGGTTGTGCACACATATCTTGTAAATACATTGCCATGCCCTTTCTTGCTCTCTATTGTAACAAACTGGAATTCAGCAGCAACAACTGGCGGTCCAGCCAGAAAAACTAGCTGGCCGACCACTTTTTCTGGCTTTCAATACAGAAAGTGGTTGGCAGGTGGCCTCTCTCACCAATAAGTGGTCGGCAGCCCTCCCACAAGTTCCCATGATGGAGTTTCATCTTTCTGGAGCTTGGTGCAAAGTTCTGAGGACAATTGCAAACAAAGGCAAATTGGGGCATCGCAACGGATTTTCAAACGAGGCGACCGAGCATGCATCCAGTCTTCTCCCTCCGAGAACCTCCTGTTTACTGTTTTATTTAGCTTCTTTACTTAGCTAGATTAAGCATTCGTTTTGTACCTTTAATAGTTAATGTGTTTAGCTATTTTAATTATGTTATGTAATAATTAGTTTAATTAGCTTAGATTAGCTAGTTAGCTTCTTATTCGGTCCCTCCTTCAAGATGGCGTATTGTTGTAATAAGCGTGTATGTGTGTGTGATGCATGTCTTCCAACCCCTATTTCTTTCTCCCTTTTACTTAACCGCTTACGATGGTTAGTTTTAGGGCATATTTTGATTAGCATACCTTATGCTCGTATTGCATGCACCGGGCTCGGCGCATCATATTAACTGCATTGTATTTCAATTCCTACTTGAATACATGTATCAAGTTGCATTTCATATGACATCTCAGGATAGCCGAGCCTATCTGAGTTGCATTTTCACATGTGTTGCATTAGCCATCTTAACATGAACTAGGATCATGAACGATTTCCAACTAGTTCCTTGTTTTGGCTCGAAGTACACTTTGAGTGTTTATGCTTTAGCATACTGCATGTGTGTTAATGTTGCCATGAAAGCATGTTTACCATGAGGCTAACTGCTTATGTGATATAACTACTTGAATGCCTGGGGGTGAAGGTTGGATTACTTGAATTGGAACAATTCATCAAAATCCGCGTTTTAGCCTACTTCCGAGTAGCAAACTTCAAACCGTTTTCAGATGAATATGCAATGTTTTGTTCCAACTTAGGTGATCTAGTCTATACTTGTTTGCCGTGCGCATCATACAGTAAATTCTAGGTTAATAACCGGAATAAGAACACATGTGTTTTCAAAAATAAGATATCATGCTTAGTAAAGGCTGATCTTTGATCGGGCAAGCGGGAGTGCTCATTGCATGACCTTCCCCTCTCATACCCAAGTTCCCGAGCCAAGGCAACTTTGGTGATGACGGACACATGGCCTTCGGCATGAGACAAGGTTTCCTAAGTTTCCCCCAAAATAAAATATTTAAGTGGTGACTCTGTATCTGGCATAGCAGTCCGTGTTTGACACTTTTTTTTTTTTTATAAAAATCAGTTTTCCAAAATGATTTGCCGGATTTGGACTCTTTGGTGATTTATCGGTCTCACATCGCACATTGTGAGATTAGATTCCGAACCGTGACATTTGAGTCTGAACTATAGTAGATAGAGAACAAACGAGATTTCGCGCCCTTCGCAGTGCGGAGCTCGGGAGTCCTCGGGGCATGTCTACAGAGGTGTAATGAAAATGATATACAAATAGCCCCAGAAGAAAATAAAATCAGACCCTCGGATCTGGGCTCTCCCGCATGTGCAGAGCCTATTCCGGCACGTGCGGCATGTGCCTCCTGCACGTGCAGCTTCCCCCTCCCGCACGTATGGCACCTCCCCACATCTCCTCACGCACGTGCATTTATTTCAGTATGCACTACACTGCCTCCCCTGTTTCCCGCACGTGCGGCCCCCATCCCGCACGTGCGACCTAGGGCCCCGCACGTGCGGCCCTAACCCAGCAGCCC
Source organism: Camellia sinensis (assembly GCF_055761805.1). Lineage (NCBI taxonomy): Eukaryota > Viridiplantae > Streptophyta > Magnoliopsida > Ericales > Theaceae > Camellia > Camellia sinensis. The sequence continues at coordinate 67,549,375 of NC_138961.1, read as the reverse complement.
AGAAATTCCTTATTCAACTCCCAGGCACTCCGAACCCAACCGTGCAGTCTCCGGAGTAGGTGAAATTCCACACCGAGCAAGATGAGAATAAGAACTTAATTTGAAACAAATTTTTTGACGTTTTCAAACTCAACGGGAGAAAAAGAATAGAGTGAAGACGAAGAAAGAAAAGAAATAGGGAACAAAGACCCGATCATCACATTCTATCTTTTGACCATTTCTCTCACGTATGTGATTATTTCTATGTTCTAAATTCTATATGTGAGCCGCATTAATCACCCACCTAAAACAAAAACAAAAAAGTTAATAGACTTACGGATTTTTTGGATATATACTAAAATAACATATGAATTGATGTTTGAAAAAATTTCATCTCATTAGCGCTTAAGACTAAACCACTGGATTTAATAACTCCTAACAGAGAATCTTCATAATTATTGTGCTACATATCACAGAGTGTGCATAAAATGGAGAATTGCCAATATCAAACGAAAAATACATCAAGAGCAAATTACAATAAATAGATTACGCAAGTTATTGCAAGGCTAGTTCTAGTATAAGTCTAATTCTGATTCTTCTTGTTTCTATCACAAAGATTATATAGCCTAAGACTCTTTTGGTATCAGAGAGGAACCTTAAATTAGAGAATGACTTGAATATTCTAGTCATAGCACCAATTAACTATAACTGTCAACAAGTGGTTCGGCCGAAGCTCTAATAGTCATTGATGGCTTTCTTTCTAAAGACTTAATGGCTTATTGACTTCTGCGACTTAGGTGCCACATAGGTTAATTAAAAACTAAAAGAAATTCAAATCAAATATAAAACAGTTATGGCTTTGATACCAAAAGAGTCCCAAGCTATATAATCTTTTGATAGAAACAAGAAGAATTAGAATTAGAGTTATACTAGAACTAGGCTTTGTAGCACTTCATATTCCTTGAACTAGTGGGTTGCTCTTGATACTCTTATTATCGTACTTGGAGCTGCTTTGATTCATTTTAGAGTATTGATTGAGATGGTATCATAATGGTAAAGTAGGATTGAACAAAAAACATTGATTCGAATAATTATCCTATGAGTAGTCTTCACTCTTTCATCTTTTTCTTCTTTCACACTTTGAATCTGCATGTGATTTTAGAACCATTGGAAAGCTTGTTTCTGGGGTTTCGATTTAGATACAAGAACTATCCAAAACGGAGTCCGGATAAAGGAGTTATGCTCATTTGAAATTTGATTACCTGTGTTGGAAGCAAGTCCACTTGAGCAAACTTTTGACCACTCGTGTAATACCCCTATTCTGTAATATGTTAATTGGTCCTTAATATGAGTATGATTATGTGTTTAATATGATTTTGTGTGCCATTATGTGGTCTTGGATTTTTATCTGTTCACTGTAGGAATATCTGTTTGATTTATCTGCTTTGGAAATTTAATTGGAGGCCTTATCGGCCACAGAACCCGAAATTGATTACGCCATTGGGATTGGCATAATTTTTGGAACCTATGGTGAAATTTAATTGAAAATTGATTCGGGCCAGATTAAATCGATTAAATCGGTGAATTAGAGCCCAATTATCTTATTAATATTATATTGGCCTTAGTGGGTTTTGTTGTGAAGTCACTACACTCTCTATCCTCTCTTTTTCACTTCATTTTGGCTGGATTTGGGACTCAAAATAGAGAGAACCGGCTGTAGAGAGAGAGAAGGAGAGAATTGTGTGATTTTTGGCTCAAGCTTGGGAATTTGAAGATTAAGCTCAAGATTTGGCTAGAACTTGAGTGTTTAAGGCTCCTAGGTGAGTAATTAACCCTTGAATCATGGGTTTTTGTTTGCTATTTGTAAATTCAGAGCTGAATAAGAATAAAGAACATGAATTTAATTGAGTATGATGAAATTGAATTGGTTTTGTTGAATTGAAGGCTAAATTGTGCATGCATGTAAGAAATTGTCTTAAATTTGCATGTTTGAGCTTGAAATACATGATTCATGTAGAGTTTTGGTTAAAGCTCACCAATGTATTCTATAATTGTGAGACCATGTATTTTGATTGGTAGAAAGTTGACTGGATTACGTGACTATACTGGGCTCGACTCATAAACCTATGCTTTTGTGGCTAATTTGGAACTTTTGCGTAACAATCCTATACTATGTGTACCTGAGGAGCTCTGTTTAATGTGTTACTGTGCACCATGTTCTTGCATATAAGACTTATTTGAGAACTGCTATACTAATTATGATACGTACCTCCCGATACGAATAATTGCATGCATATGCGACTACTGCTGAGTTTATGTAGACAATACCGTATTGTACCTGATTTGAAACACTTTGATATGAACTATTGTGTTGAATGATTCCGATATGACCTTGAGAACGGATGAACTTAGGGCAGTTGAGAAAATTTTTATCTGATTCGATCAGCTAGAACCTTTGGCTGATATTGTCTTGATGGAACCCTCATTTGATATAATCTGATAGAACCTTTGTTTGATTTAATTTGGCAAGACCTGTGTCGGGATTGATTTGATAAGACCCGTTATCTAATTTAATTTTGTAAAAAGGGATTGAGGATTGCCTGTAAATAAATAGCCAGAATATTCTTGGCAGAAAAACTGATAGACCCAAATGTTGAATCTGTTTAGAGTACTTGACCTATTTGAAAGACCTTTTGTGGGCTATGACAGATTGATCTAACCATGAACACCATTGAGAACCAACCCCCAACTATCGAGGACATATGCGTTGAAAATGAGCCGAATTGTACAAATCCCGTGATTGGGTGTCTTAAGGAGCGATGCTTGTGTATTGTCCCATCCTTGTTGGTTGACGCTATGGGGACTGATGATGGCAGATTGATTTGATTATAAGCAGTACTAAACATTTGTCTTTGACAGATCAGAATATATTTTGTAAGGCAGAGTAGTTGCTTCAATGTTATCAGATTTTGGGAAATCAGGTCAAAGTAAATGGTATTATGTTTGTTTTGATGACATTCTTGGAGCATCCCGTCGTGCTAGGGGACGTTAAGCCCATGTAGCACCTTTGTTGAGATATCTCTTTTGCCACAGACGGTCTTGTACAGGTGGGTTTGTCTAATCAATCTCGGGCCGGCCAGTAACGGTCGTGAACGGGTGTGCTTTGGTCCCGAGGCGATTATTTGTTTGCTTTGTCCCAAATGTCATCTCTTGAGATCATGTAGATGTTATTAACATCCAAAGAAGCTTTGAAAAACCCTGATTATCCGAAAGTGTGTGGATTCAGTACGCCTTGTGTAAATAACTGCTCAGTGCCATTATATTCTGCAATTGGGGCTCTAAGGATGTGTAAATTGTGTTTAACGCATGTTTGACTATTTTTAATACTACCTTTGACGCCGTGGGGATTAATATGTGAATTGCTTTATGCTTTCGACAACTATCAGATAATATGGAGAGACTTGATGGAACGGGGAATTGAATGAATTGAGAACATGTGTATTGTGTTAAAAGTTGACTACTTCGATGTTCTTATGCTTTACAAATGGTGCTATGGGGATATATGAGTTACGTATGTCGTGTGGTGGATTGTTTTGTTGTTATCCTTTGTTGATTCAGGAATCTGTATCTGGATCCACTTTGTGTTCCTGAAAACTTTTGATTGACCTTGGATGACTGTGATGAGCCACTAAACTACGTACTGAATTGGGTTGTAAATTGCGATTATTGAAGAACGAATTGAACTTCTGTGACAAGGAAATGAACTGAACTTCTGGGGTAAAGTTAGTTAGCATTAGAAATAAATATGTTGGCGACCTATTGTGAAGAAGAAATTGTTGAATTAGTGTCTAAATGTTTTCGGTGCCAACAAGGCAAAGTTGAATAACAGATATTGGCAGAACTACTACAATCTCAACCTCTATTTCGGAATGGAAATAGAAATATGTGACTACAAATTTCGTTGTGGGGCTGCCTTGGACGCCCAAGTATAAGTCCCATTTGGGTTATTGTGTACAGAATTACTAAGTTTGCTCATTTCCTCCCTGTGAAATTTTTGTAATATGCTTATAGACTGGCAATTGTTTACGTCAATAAGATTGCTCGTTTGCATGGGATCCTAGTGTCTACTGTTTAGATAGGAATCCTAAAATGTGTCTGAATTTTGACAAGCCTTCATGAGACATTGGGAACTGAATTGTGATTCAGCGTTGCTTTCCATCCGAAAATCGAAATGTAACTAGAAAGAACTTTTGGGAGAAATGCTCCAAATACGTGCAGTAGATTTTTCAGGGAGTTTGGGAGATCTATCCATTGTTGGCAAACTTTGCTTACAACCATAGCCTACACTTTAGTTTTGGTGTGACCCCATACAAGTCTTGTATGGAGGAAAAGTTGAGTCTTTGACTGATTGAGAACAGAGTGTTGCTTGATTTTGAAACTAAGCAGATAACTATCAAAAGGATTGGAACCATTGAATAAGAAGGTATTCCGAAGTGTTTTTGGCTAAAGGTAAATTAAGTTCGGAGGACCAAATTTCCTAAAATAAATTCAAATCAAATCTAAAACAGATATGGCTTTGATACCAAAGGAGTCCCAAGCTATATAATCTTTTGATAGAAACAAGAAGAATTAGAATAAGAGTTATACTAGAACTAGGCCTTTGTAACACTTCATATTCCTTGAACTAGTGGGTTGCTCTTGACACTCTTATTATCGTACTTGGAGCTGTTTTGATTCATTTTAGAGTATTGATTCGGGTGGTATCATAATGGTAAAGTAGGATTGAACAAAAAACATTGATTCGAATAATTATCCTATGAGTAGTCTTCACTCTTTTATCTTTTTCTCCTTCCACACATTGAATCTGCATGTGATGCTCAAACCATTGGAAAGCTTGTTTCTGGGGTTTCGATTTACATACAAGAACTATCCAAAACGGAGTCCGGATAAAGGAGTTATGCCCACTTGAAATTTGATTACCTGTGTTGGAAGCAAGTCCACTTGAGTAAACTTTTGACCACTCGTGTAATACCCCTGTTCCGTAATATGTTAATTGGTCTTTAATATAAGTATGATTATGTGTTCAATATGATTTTGTGTGCCATTATATGGTCTTGGATTTCTATCTGTTCACCATAGGAATGTCTGTTTGATTTATCTGCTTTGGAAATTTAATTGGAGGCCTTATCGGCCACAGAACCCGAAATTGATTACGCCATTGGGATTGGCATAATTTTTGGAACCTATGGTGAAATTTAATTGAAAATTGATTCGGGTCAGATTAAATCGATTAAATCGGTGAATTAGAGCCCAATTATCTTATTAATATTATATTGGCCTTAGTGGGTTTTGTTGTGAAGTCACTACACTCTCTATCCTCTCTTTTTCACTTCATTTTGGCTGGATTTGGGACTCAAAATAGAGAGAACCGGCTGTAGAGAGAGAGAAGGAGAAAATTGTGTGATTTTTGGCTCAAGCTTGGGAATTTGAAGATTAAGCTCAAGATTTGGCTAGAACTTGAGTGTTTAAGGCTCCTAGGTGAGTTATTAACCCTTGAATCATGGGTTTTTGTTTGCTATTTGTAAATTCAGAGCTGAATAAGAATAAAGAACATGAACTTAATTGAGTATGATGAAATTGAATTGGTTTTGTTGAATTGAAGGCTAAATTGTGCATGCATGTAAGAAATTGTCTTAAATTTGCATGTTTGAGCTTGAAATACATGATTCATGTGGAGTTTTGGTTAAAGCTCATGATGCAATCATCAATTGTATTATCTAAATTGAGAATCATCACATGCATGTACAATTTATAAGGTTGAATGCATGACATTGTTATGTTGGTAATGAGTTTGGTGGAAAATGAGCCATGCATGTGTTTCATTCTTGAGATTAAGCTCCATGTTGACGTATTCTAGTGTTAGTATAAATATATGTGAGATTGGAGCTATTGTATGCAAGAAAAATTGGTTGAAAGTCGATTTGGAGCTCAAGAACTCATTCTGGAAAACCCAGAATTTTGGTGTCCACGCGAGCGGGGGAGGGGGGGGAACTACCGCTCGAGCGGGAAATACGTGCTACCAGCACTTTTGCAGACATGGTGTTCGCTCGAGCGGGGAAGTTGGCGCTCGAGCGGGAAGCTATGTAGACGGGCCTTCCCCTCAAGCAGCCGAGTTCACGCTCGAGCGGGGATTTGATGTAGCCAGTACTTTTGCAGGCCCTAAGGGTCCGCTCGAGCGGGGACCCTGTTTTCTGAAATTCTGAAAATGCATTATGTGTTCTGTTTTTCATTCCCTTTCACTTCTAAGCACTCTTAGGCATACTTTGAGCATTGTAATTGAATTAAAAAGATAAGAATGAAGCCTAAAGAGGAATGTGTGTATTAAAGAACAAATTGAGTTATTTGTGACCCATATATGTTATGTGATGTGTAGGGTCAAGCTCCAGGGCAAATCCACAAGCCGATTACTGTGAGTAATATCTTAACAAAAGATGTTTGAATATGTTTTTGTCCTATTACTTACCTCTATGTAAGTCTTTAAGTTCATTACTTTGAATGGTGGACAATGTCTGAAATGAAAGTTTGCAATGGGCCAGAGGCCGTTTTGACAAGCATGAATGAGTGGGCCAGAGGCCGTTTCGATATGAATGATTGCGCCAAAGGCCAGTTTGACACGAAAGTGTGAATGGGCCAAAGGCCGTTTTGACATAAACGAGTGGACTGAACGTTGTTTTGACACGAACGAACGGACCGAAGGTCGTTTTGTGATAAATGAATGGAACAAAGGTCGTTTTGAGATAAATGAATGGACCGAAGGTCAATTTGAGATAAACGAATGGACCAAAGGTCATTTTGACATGAACGAATGGATCGAAGGTCATTTTAAGATAAATGAATAGACCGAAGGTCGTTTTGAGATAAATGAATGGACCGAAGGTCGCTTTGAGATAAATGAATGGACCGAAGGTTGTTTTGACATAAACGAAAGGACAGAAGGTCGCTTTGACATGAATAAATGGGCCAGAGGCCGTTTTGACACGAATGGATGGGCCAGAGGTCGTTCTGACATAAATGAAAGTATAAATGGGCTGAAGGCTAGCCTGTTACGAACCACGGTCACTTGACTTAAATTGTGTATATACATATGTTAAATAGAAGTATGAATTGGGCCCAAGGCCGTTTGGAGTATGTTGTTCTACATGTCGTTTGTATGACTTCTTTGTTTGATATTATTCACTGGGCTATCGCTCACGCTCATTCATGTGTTTGTAGGTGAGCCAAGAGAGGTCCAAACCCAGCCTTAGTGAAGTTTGTGTGGAACAACCAAGGTTTTGAAGAGTCAGCCCTCGCGTCTCACGAACGAGACACGTCTTCGCCCTTTGCTATCTTGTGTCATTTTGTCATGTTGGCGAGGACTTTGGTTTCTGGCTGTATATAGTTTTGCTTGGCTGACTTAGATTCGAATGATCCTGCATTTACAGAGGTTGTGTTAGTACATATTTTGATGTGAGTTATTAATATGTATCTGTATGATTGTTATGATGTGCCATGTAAGCACAGTTCTATGGACAATGTTTTAAATTGCTTCCGTTTGGCCCCTATTAACTCTGTTAAAATACGTTTTGTTTGGTTTGAGGCCGTAGGTAATCTCATGATTACTGGCCGGTTACGTCCTTAACCCATGGGGGCGGGTTCGGGTCGTGACAACTCGAGTGGTTTATTCGAGTTATAGAAATTTCGGGAGCTTTCTTTCATTGCTTGAGCCAAGTTTTGACCGCTCGAGTGTTCTGTTCGAAATCAGTCACTTTAAAGTCACTTTTTGTTCAAAACATTTCATTTTTATTCATCTCTACTCTTCATCTCTGTAAACACAAATTTCGCATCCTGCAATTAAGACGCGAAATAAATGAAGAAATAAGTAATTTTATTGATTATAATAAATAGGTACAATCCTCTGTAGTTTACTCTATTACAAAAGAGTGAATCCCCTGATTCGATATCCGAAATGGACGCAATTCAATGACTGTAAAAGCTTGTTGTTGAACTAAACAAGTTAATGAAGTTCTTCAAGTCTTCGAATGGAGAAACTTGGAGAAGAAAGGCTTGATCGAAGGCTTGAACGGCTTGATCTCGAACGAGTCTTCAAATGATCTCCTTAAAAAGAGAGACCAATTTTGTGTTTGTAACATGAAAGGATTGGCACAAGTTTGGAGTGCTTGATAATCCTTTTGTTTTGAGTTTGAGGAATTTTAGAGAGAATTTTAAGATGAAAATTTGTCAGAGTCTCGAGATTGCTTAGGAGCTTGCAAAACCATTACCCAAAGAAATGTGTCTCTCCCTCTAATGAGAGCCTCTATTTATAGGCTTAGGATGGGAGGATTAATTTTGGAAACTCCAAAATTGATTCCAATTTCCAAGAAACAAGCAGTTTACTTCTTGATTTGCATTCAAATTTAAATTTGAATTTGAATTATTCCACTAAATTTTGATAAAAATATCTTCATGGCCCCCACACTTTTGGGTTGACCAAATTGTCAAAATAATTTTTTTGGTGTGACCCATAATTTAAAATGGGTTAAGATCCATAATTTTAGTAAGACCTATATCCATTTGAAAATTTTGACCATCTTAATTTTGACCAATGAAAGAAAATTTATTTTCCTTGATTAATCAGACGGTAATCAAGACATGTGAAAATTTAAGTGTCTACAAATTTCCCCCACTTTAAGATTCTGATTTGATGCTTGCTTGCTAGCATCAAAGGTGAGGTTTGAAGTAGCTTGGTCATGTTCACGAGGTAAGGATTTTAATCATGAAACAAATGTAAAAACCAACCATACATTGTTTCCAAAATAATGAAATGTGGTCCTCTAAATATAACTTAAAGGAGCCTTTTTTTTTTTTTTTTTTGGCGCAGCTATGCACAATCAACTCTTACTCCTCATATGGAAGGTAATGAGAAGAGTATTCCCAGGGTTTGTCAGAGTTTGCATAGCCCAAAACACTCTTTTGTCCTATTTATAACAACACGAGTATTAGGTCCATGCACAAAAATGAAAGGCACCATCAAAAGCAATTAGAGGTTGTGTGGCAGAGCACTAGTCGAGGTGAGTTTGCTAACTTGTTAGAATTTTTTTATATATCAATGCCCATTCAAGAGCTTTATACACACCTAGTTTTTATTAATGAGATCACCCATCAAGACACCATGGTTTGAATACCTTTGACTTTGAATAACTGTGTGACCCTTTCTTTCTTTTTTTATTTTTTTATTTTTTTTTGCCTGGACATGCCACACAAATATACATATATTTTATGAATTGATAGGATGTATATTCGGGCAGATTTCAATTCGATTTTTTATTTTTTATTTTTTATTTTACTTTATTTTTTTTTCGGGGGGTGCCTGCACAAGCATGTGCAACACAAATTGGTGGCATATATATATATATTTATGAATCAACTATTTGAGGCTTGCATTTTTTTTGGTAGCCTCCTTTGGAAATTGTATTTTATTATTGTTTGTAACAATAGTTGAGTAATATATCCCACTGCCCTTTCACCATAATTGGTTATTTTAACTTCTATGGAGGGGGAGGAATGCGCCTATCAAGCTAGCCACTTGGATATTGGGCTAGTGAAGTGGACACTTCCCCCACCACCCATTCGACCATAGATTATTAGTTTGACTTATGTGGAGGAATGCATCTATCGAGCTAACCGCCAAGATATTGGGGCAGTGAAGTAAACACTTCCACCACCACCCATTCGACCATAGGTGATTAGTTTGACTTATGTGGAGGAGTGCGCCTATCGAGCTAGTCACCTTGATGTTAGGCTAGTGAAGTAGACACTTCCACCACCACCCATTCAGCCATAGGTGATTAGGTTGACTTATGTGGAGGAATGCGCCTATCGAGCTAGTCGCCTTGATGTTGGGCTAGAGAAGTAGACACTTCCACCACCACCCATTTGACCATAGGTGATTAGTTTGACTTATGTGGGGGAATGCGCCTATCGAGCTAGTTGCCTTGATGTTGGGCTGCGAAGTAGACACTTCCACGATCACCCATTCGACTATAGGTGATTAGTTTGACTTACGGCATGATCATATATATGTCTCTCCATAACACATGCATATTTTATTTTTTTTAATTATTTTTTTTTTTGTAATAATTGTTTGGCTTTGTCACTCTGTGATGGTGTACTTCAAGACTTTCAAAAAGGGATACTTAAACTATTCTCGAGGACTCTAGTGATGCTATTGAGGAGAGGACTACTTTTCCAATTCGTCCTCTTTCCTTGGTGCTTGGGTCTTGAAGTTTGAGCCGCTTAATAGTTTTTTTCATTTGGCGCAATGGACTCATGAGATTTCATGTCAATTGGTTGAAGTCCTGTCACACTCTAGGGTTCTATTATTAAAGTCATCTAACCATGAAGACATTGAGGATCTTAGTTCATTTCCTACCCTTCAGAGTGTGGTTCAGGATCAGAAGGTGGCATGGGGCCCTATTTTCAAGGCCATAGCGGAGCCTTCTTTTTGTGAAGGATATTGGGAGTGGTTGGAGGATGTGTTGGGGCAACATCATGAGATACTACATCAGGCGGGTATTTTTGATGCAATTTAAGCTTCATTGTTCTCGTATGACCGACTGCACAGTGTTATGCAAGCCTTTTGTGAGCTTTGGTGTCCATCCACTACTACCCTTCACACTTTCATAGGTAAAATGTCTATCTCGCTATGAGATTTGAGTCAGCTTAGGGGTTTTCCTATTAGCGATGCAATATACGATGAATTGTGGGGGCCGAATATTGGGAGTCGTAAATAGGCCGAATAGTTAAACTTGGAGAATCAAAAAATATATATAGCACTCGGCCCCGTCTCACACGTTCAAATCCTGCCCTATTCAGCCTAATGGCCGGTTAATCAAGGGGTCGAGTGAAAAGCGGTTTGCCACAAAAGAAGCCGAATGGCGAATTGAAAGTGGGCCCAATCCCGGGGCGCAAGAAAGAAAAGATATAAATATAAGAACATCAGCCAGAAAGAGGTATGTGAGAACTATCATGTTTAACTTAAGATTCAAGCAATCATGAGAGTATACACTGACTTATCCGTCGGAGTGCTAATTCCGGCACCCCCGACTGGAGTGTTCATTCCTTTTCAGGTGGCGAGCTGAGGATCACAAGCGTCCCCTGGGATTAGAAGAGTATTTACAAACCACTTCTCCACAATTGGCGCCGTCTGTGGGAATACTCAAATACATCCATGGCGGGCGTAACAGAAGACCCTCTGAAAGTCACTGATGAAACCACGCAGAGAGACGACCTCACTCCAACAAACATGTTTGGACCAGAGACTATCCCTGCAAGACGCGTTTTGAACATCGCCTCACCCTCGACTTCAGAGCATGAGGCAATACAAGCAATCATGGAACAAGCAAAGGAAAACGAACAGAGGTTGGAGAACATGATCGCTAAGAACGAACATCTCCGTTAGGATTTGGCCTTGGAAGTGGCAAAGTCCAAACAAGCTGTACGCCAAGATCCGGAACGACCTCTGAGGGCAGGTGGCCGAGGACCTCGAGCCTGATAACAAGACACTGATAGCGACTCCGACTCATTATCCCCGGTGCCCAAGAAGAAGGGACAACCCGAAACTTCCAATTCCTCTGAAGAGAGTTCATGTATATGGCATAAGCGAAGAAGAAACAGTTTAGATGAAGAAGACCAGCATGATCCCTCTGTGCGACGGATCGCAAGGGCGGTTCTGCCCAAAACGTTCAAAGCTCCGTCGTTCACTCTCTATGATGGAAAACCAGACCCCACCGATCACATCCGTCACTACAAGCAAGCCCTGACATTGCATGCAGACGACGAGGCTCTCATGTGCCGAATATTTCCCAACAATTTAGGACCATTGGCTGTCAGGTGGTATTGTAAACTGGAGCCAGCTTCGATCAAAAGCTTCCATCAATTACAAAAATCCTTCAAGGCCAGATTCATCACCAACAAGGTCCAGCCGAAACAAGCCGACTCTCTCTGGGCAATGCTGATCCAGACAGGAGAAACACTAAGAGCATATTCGGCGCGCTATTGGGAGTGCTTTAATCTTGTTGATGACGCTTGCAACGACTCCATGGCCATCATCGCCTTCAAAATGGGTTTGCATCCTGACAGTGCTCTCCGCAACTCCTTGACTAGGAGACCCCCCAAAACAGTCTAGTCGTTGATGAAGAAAGTTGAGGAATACTGCAAAGTGGAGGATGACGCCTTGCGGGTTAAAGCCGGAAATGTGGCCAACAAGACGGCCCCTTCTGAAATTGCTCAGCCAATAAATTTTGTACCACCTCACAGCCCTGAACCATGGCATCAGGCTAAACGAGACAAAAGACGGGATTCTCGCCGATCAAGCGACCAATGCTCCCACCGAGCAAATGAACAACTGCAAGTTGATAGCAGGCGCACGAGGCGCGCCGACATTCAAAAAAGCTAGAGGTCAGCTGCAGAGCACACTGCCGCTGTCAGCGAAGAGGTTGACAGGTTGCTTGATGCTGGGGCAATCAGGGAACTAACCTACCCTATGTGGCTTTCTAATACTGTGGTTGTGAAGAAGAAAAATGGGACTTAGCGAGTGTGCGTTGATTTCATGGACCTAAACAAAGCCTGCCCCAAGGACTGTTTTCCACCACCCAGAATTGACCAACTTGTAGATACGACCGCACGCCATCAGCGTATGAGCTTCATCGATTCTTACAGCGGCTACCATCAAATCGCCATGCATCCAGATGACCAAGACAAAATTGCATTCCTCACCCCAAGAGGAACCTACTGCTATAAGGTTATGCCTTTTGGGCTGAAGAATGCAGGGGCAACTTACCAAGGACTGGTCACTGCCATGTTCAAGGAGCAACTCGGCCGCACTATGGAAGTGTACATTGATGACATGGTGGTCAAGTCCAAAGAAGAGCAAACTCATCTAGCCGATTTGGAAGAGACATTCGGCCTTTTATGCAAATACAAAATAAAGCTGAACGCTTCCAAATCTGCGTTTGGGATCGGCTCTAGCAAATTCTTGGGTTACATTATCAACCACTGAGGAATTGAAGCCAACCCGAGGCAAATCACAGCAATCTTAGAGCTTGGCTTCCCTCATTCAGTAAAAGAAGTTCAAAAGTTGATGGGGATGGCCGCCGCACTCAACAAGTTCATCAATCGGTCTACAGATCGCTGCCGACAATTCTTCCACACACTACGGTAGGGAAAGGCTTTTCAGTGGTCCGCCGAATGCAAAGCTGCTTTCAACGGCCTCAAAACCTACCTCCGATCAATTCCACTCTTGACAACGCCTTCAGTAGGTGACCCGCTCATTTTGTATCTGGCAGTTTCTGACCAGGCCGTCATCGCCGTACTGATAAAGGAAGAGCTGGGGGAGCAGCAACCAGTGTATTATGTGAGCAAGGCAATGGTCGACGCTGAAACACGCTACCTTCCACTGGAAAAACTTATCCTAGCCCTAGTCATGGCTGCAAGAAAACTGATGCATTACTTCCAGGGCCATGGCATCGGGGTGCTAACAAATTACCCCCTCCGATCAGTACTACGCAGTGCAGAAGCATCAGGACGCGTTTCAAAGTGGGCTCTTGAACTCGGCCATTGCAATATTCAATTTCTACCTAGAACCTCAATCAAGGGACAGGTGCTTGTCGACTTTGTGGCCGAATTCACTGGGGGTCTTGCCGACTTCAAGTCTGATGAAATTTGACCTAAGCCGAACTGGAGAATTATTATTGGGGACATTTGGCAGTTGTACTGTGATGGATCATCCAATCAACGGGCAGTGGAGCTGGAGTAGTAATCATGGCTCCAGACAACACAATAATTGAGCAGGTCGCCAAACTCAGCTTCGAAGCATCAAATAACGAGGCCGAATACGAAGCCCTTCTGCCCGGTTTGAGGAATGCACACCTTCTGGGTGCTCGGCGTTTGTTGGTATTTTGCGATTCAAAATTGGTGATCAATCAACTAAAGAGGGAGTATGCAACCAAAAATGACCGTATGGCAGCTTACATGAAATCGGCTAGCGCCTTGCTGGCCAAATTTGACCATCATGAATTGAATAAGATAACGCGTGATCAGAGCACACATGCAAACGCCCTAGCTTGCCTGGCCTCTGCCACTGACTTAGAGATTAAACGGGCCATCAAAGTAGGTTTCATCCCAGAGCCGAGCATTGGCCCTTTGGAGGAAATCCAAGTCAACGTCATAGAATCAGGACGGAGTTGGATAGACCCCATTGCTGCATTCCTGTCTTCCGAACAGCTCCCAGCAGACAAGAAAGAAGCGCCCAAGCTGCAAAACAAAGCCCTGCGATACTACTTGGATCCACAAGGAAAGCTTTATAAAAAATCCCTTTCTGGTCCATACCTGGAATGTGTACACCTGGACAAAGTTGAAGAGCTTCTGACAAAAATATATGAAGGCAGTTGTGGTGCCCATTCTAGTAGGCGCTCTTTGGACCATCGAGCTATAACACAATGAGAACTGATGCTGAATGTTATGTGAAGAAATGTGAATAGTGCCAGAAGTTCTCCCCGTTAATCCATCTGCCTGCTGAAGAGTTAAGCTCCATCACCAGTCCCTGGCCGTTCGCCCAGTGGGGACTTGATATCGTAGGACCATTGCCGAGGGCCCTAGGGAACAAGCGATACTTGATCGTCGCGACAGATTACTTCACAAAATGGGTCGAAGCGGAGGCATTAACGCACATTCGAGATGCTGATGTTAAGCGCTTTGTATAGAGAAATGTCATAACACGATTCTGCATTCCAAGAGCTCTTATCTCAAACAACGGCACCCAGTTTGATTGTGGCGTCTACCGAGAACGGTGCAGCAAATATGGTATCCGGCCTTACTTCTCCACGCCGGCTTACCCCCAAAGCAATGGTCAACCCGAAGCCTCTAACAAATCCATCTTGGAAGGCATCAAGAAAAGGCTGGAGAAAGCTAACGGCAAATGGGTCGAAGAATTGCCAAGTGTATTGTGGGCTCATCGAACTATGCCGAGGCGATCCACTGGAGAAACGCCGTTTGCTTTATGCTTTGGAACACAGGCGATAATACCCCTAGAGATCAGCCACCCAACCCTGAAATCGCAAGTTTTTGATATGGATCGAAATGACATGATGCTGGCTTTGTATTTGATTCTGATTAAAGAACGAAGAGACCGTGCCCTTGCGTCCATGGCACGGTACCAGCAGCTGCTTGCTAAGTCATATAATCAACGTGTTCAGTTGCGCCGCTACACACTAGGAGAGTTGGTCCTGAAGAATGTACTTCCAGTTGCCAGGAAACCGGTTGATGGAAAATTGGGTCCTAACTGGGACGGCCCCTATCAGATTGATTCGATCATAGGAGTAGGGGCATATTGGCCCAAAGACATGTCAGGAAGAAGTCTGCCACGTCCTTGGAATTCCACGCATTTACAGACATTTTATCATTGGCCTGACTTGTGGGGCAGGACACTTGTTCCGAATGGTTCGCCATATACACATCTCACTTTTGCAATATAAAGTTTCTTGATTTCTCATCGCCCAATTGAGTCTTAAAGTCTTCGGATTCGGAGCCACATCGACGCATGACGCTATTGGGCCGATAAAGTCTCCGAATTCGGAGAGCCCTTCGTGGATTCCACGATTGGCCAAATAAAGTCTCCAGATTCGGAGCCCCAACGGAGCATGACGCCTTTGGGCCGATAAAGCCTTCGAATTTTGAGCGCCCTTCGTGGATACCACCACTGGCCAAATAGTCTCCGGATTCGGAGGCCCATCAGCGCATGACGATTTCAGGCCGATAAAGCCTCCGGATTCGGAGTGCCCTTCATGGATACCACGATTGGCCAAATAGTCTCTCGATTCAGAGCCCCATTGGTGCATGACCACTTTGGGATGATAAAGCCTTCGGATTCGGAGCGCCCTTCGTGGATACCACAATTGGCCAAATAGTCTCCGAATTCGGAGCCCCATCGGCGCATGACGCCTTTGGGCCGATAAAGCCTCCGGATTCGGAGCGCCCTTTGTCGATACCACGACTGGCCAAATAAAGTCTCCGGATTCGGAGCCCCATTGGCGTATAACGCCTTCAGGCAGATAAAGCCTCTGGATTCGGAGCACACTTCATCGATACCACGATTGACCAAATAAAGTCTCCTGATTCGGAGCCACATCGGTGCATGACGCCTTTGGGCCAAAGAAGCCTCCAGATTCGGAGCACCCTTCGTGGATACCACGATTGGCCAAATAGTCTCCGGATTCGGAGCCCCATCGGCGCATGACGCCTTTGGGCCGATGAAGTTCCGGATTCGAAGCGCCCTTCATGGACGACGCATAGCGCCCTCAGGCCGATAAAGCCTTCAGAATCGGGGCGCCCTTCGTGGATATCACGTTTAGCCGGTCTCTGAATTCGGAGCCCTATCGACAGGTGATGCCTTTGGGCCGATAAAGCCTCTGGATTCGGAGCACCCTTCGTGGATACCACGACTGGCCAAATAAAGTGTCCAGATTCGGAGCCTCGTTGGCGTATAATGCCTTCGGGCAGATAAAGCCTCCGAATTCGGAGCGCCCTTCGTCGATACCACGATTGGCCAAATAAAGTCCCCTGATTCGGAGCCCCATCGGCGCATGACGCCTTTGGGCCAAAGAAGCCTCCAGATTCGGAGCACCCTTCGTGGATACCACGATTGGCCAAATAGTCTCTGAATTCGGAGCCCCATCGGCGCATGACGCCTTTGGGCCGATGAAGTCTCCGGATTCGAAGCGCCCTTCATGGGCGGCGCATAACGCCCTCGGGCTGATAAAGCCTTCGGAATCAGGGCGCCCTTTGTGGATATCATGTTTGGCCGGTCACTGAATTCGGAGCCCCATCGGTACGTGATGCCTTTGGGCCGATAAAGCCTCCGGATTCTGAGCGCCCTTCGTGGATACCATGACTAGCCAAATAAAGTTTCCGGATTCGGAGCCCCATCGGCGTATGATGCCTTCAGGCAGATAAAGCCTCCAGATTCGGAATTCCCTTCGTGGATATCACGATTGGCCAAACAAAGTCTCCTAATTCGGGGCCCCATCGGCGCATGACGCCTATGGGCCGAAGAAGCCTCCGGATTCAGAGAACCATTCGTGGATACCACGATTGGCCAAATAGTCTCCAGATTCAGAGCCCCATCAGTGCATGATGCCTTTGGGCCGATGAAGTCCCTCGGATTTGGAGCGCCCTTCATGGACGGCGCATAACGCCCTCAGGCCGATAAAGCCTTCGGAATCGGAGCGCCCTTCGTTGATATAACGTTTGGCTAGTCTCTGAATTTGGAGCCCCAACGGCGCGTGACGCCTTTGGGCCAATAAAGCCTTCGGATTCGGAGCGCCCTTCGTGAATACCTTGACTAGCCAAATAAAGTCTCTGGATTTAGAGCCCCTTCGGCGTATGACGGCTGCGGGCAGATAAAGCATCCGGATTCGGAGCGCCCTTCGTGGATATCACGATTGGCCAAATAAAGTCTCCTGATTCAGAGCCCCATCGGCGCATGACGCCTATGGGCCGAAGAAGCCTCCAGATTCGGAGCACCCTTCGTGGATACCACGATTGGCCAAATAGTCTCCGGATTCAGAGCCTCATCGGTGCATGACGCCTTTGGGCCGATGAAATCTCCGGATTTGGAGCGCCTTTCATGGACGGCGCATAACACCCTCGGGCCGATAAAGCCTTCGGAATCGGAGCGCCCTTCGTGGACATCACGTTTTGGTAGTCTGTGAATTTGGAGCCCCATCGGCGTGTGACGCCTTTGGGCAGATAAAGCCTCCAGATTCGGAGCGCCCTTCGTGGATACCATGAGTGGCCAAATAAAGTCTCCTGATTCGGAGCCCCATCGGCACATGACGCCTTTGGGCCGATGAAGCCTCCAGATTCGGAGCACCCTTCGTGGATACCACGATTGGCCAAATAGTCTCCAGATTCAGAGCCCCATCGGCGTATGACGCCTTTGGGCCAATGAAGTCTCCGGATTCGTAGCATCCTTCATGGACGGCGCAGAATGCCCTTGGGCGGATAAACCCTTCGGAATCGGAGCGCCCTTCATGGATATCACGTTCGGCCAGTCACTGAATTCGGAGCCCCATTGGCGCGTGACGCCATTGGGCCGATAAAGCCTCCGGATTCGTAGCGCCCTTCGTGGATACCACGATTGGCCAAATAAAGTTTTCGGATTCGAAACCCCATCGGCTCATGGCGCCATCAGGCCGATAAAGCGTCTGGATTCAGAGAGCCCTTCGTGGATACCATGACTGGCCAAATAGTATCCGGATTCGGAGCCCAATCGGCGCATGACGCCTGTGGGCCGATAAAGCCTCCAGATTTGGAGCACCCTTTGTGGATACCACGGTTGGCGAAATAGTCTCTAGGTTGGCCAAATAGTATTCGGATTTGGTGCCACATCGGCGAATGACGCCTTCAGGTCGACAAAGCCTCCGGATTCGAAGTGCCGTTCGTGGATACCATGATTGGCCAAATAGTCTTCGGAATCGGAGCCGCATCCGCGCATGACACCATTGGGCCGATAAAACCTTCGGATACAGATCGCCCATCATGGATACCACAATTAGCCAAGTAGTCTCCGAATTCGAAGCCCCATCGGCGCACGAATCCTTTGGGCCAATAACGCCTCCGGATTTGGAGCACCCTTTGAGGATACCAAGATTCGCCAAATAGAGTCTCTGGATACGGAGCCCCATTGGCGCATGATGCCTTCAGGCAGATAAAGCCTCCTGATTCGGAGCGCCCTTCATGGATACCACGATTGGCCAAATAAAGTCTCCGGATTCGGAACCCCATCGGCGCATGGCGCCTTTGGACCGATGAAGCCTCCGGATTCAAAGCCCCTTTCGTGGATACCACGATTGGCCAAATAATCTCTGAATTCGGAGCCCCATCGGCACATCACGCCTTTAATACGATGAAGTCTACGGATTCCAAACGCCCTTCATGGATAGTGGAAAACGCCCTTGGGCCAATAAAGCCTCTGGAATCAGAACGCCTTCGTGGATACCACGATTGGCCAAATAGTCTCCGGATTCAGAGCGCCATTGACGAATGACGCTTTTGGGCCGATAAAGCCTTCGAATTCGGAGCGCCCTTTGTGAATACCACAATCGGCTAAAGAGTCTCCGGATTCGTTTCCCCGTTGGTGGATGACGCCCTCTGGCCAAAAAAGCCTCCGGATTTGAAGTGCCCTTCGTGGATACCACGATTGGCGAAATAGTCTTTGGATTCAGAGCCTCATCAACGCATGACACCCTTGGGCCTATAAAGCCTTCGGATTCGGATCGCCTTTCGTGGATACCATGATTGTCCAAATTGTCTCCGAATTCGGAGCCCCATCGCCGCATGACGCTTTTGGGCCGATAAAATCTCTGGATTCGGGGCACCCTTCGTGGATACCACGATTGGCCAAATAAAGTCTCCGAATTCGGAGACCCATCGGCGTATGACGCCTTTGGGCTGATGAACCCTTCGGATTCGGAGCGCCCTTCGTGGATACCACGATTGGCCAAATAGAGTCTCTGGTTTCGGAGCCCTATCGGCGCATGACGCCTTTGGGCCGATAAAGCCTCTGGATTCGGAGCGCCCTTTGGGGATACCACGATTGGCAAAATAGAGTCTCTAGATTCGGAGCCCCATCGGCGCATGACGCCTTCGGACAGAAAAATCCTCCGGATTCAGAGCGCCCTTCGTGGATATCACGATTGGCCAAATAAAGTCTCCGGATTCGGAGCCCTATCAGCGCATGAGGCCCTCGGGCCGATGAAGCCTCCGGATTCAGGGCGTCCTTCGTGCATACCACGATTGGCCAAATACAGTTTCTGGATTCGGAATGCCATCGGCGCATGACGCCATCGGGCCGATAAAACCTCCGGATTCAGAGAGCCCCTCGTGGATTCCATGACTGGCCAAATAGTCTACGGATTTGGAGCCTCATCGACGCATGACACCCTTGGGCCGATAAAGCCTTCGGATTCGGATCGCCTTTCGTGGATACCATGATTGTCCAAATAGTCTCTGAATTCGGAGCCCCATTGCCGCATGACGCCTTTGGGCCGATAAAATCTCGGGATTCGGGGCACCCTTCGTGGATACCATGATTGGCCAAATAAAGTCTCCGAATTCGGAGAACCATCGGCGTATGACGCCTTTGGGCCAATGAACCTTCTAGATTCGGAGCGCCTTTCGTGTATACCACGATTGGCCAAATAGAGTCTCTGGATTCGGAGCCCCATCGGCGCATGATGCCTTTGGGCCGATAAAGCCTCTGGATTCGGAGCGCCCTTCGTGGATACCACGATTGGCCAAATAGAGTCTCCGGATTTGGAGCCCCATCGGCGCATGATGCCTTCGGGCAGATAAAGCCTTCGGATTCAGAGCGCCCTTCATGGATATCACGATTGGCCAAATAAAGTGTCCAGATTCGGAGCCCTATCGGCGCATGAGGCCTTTGGGCCAATGAAGCCTCCGGATTCAGGGCGCCCTTCGTGCATACCACAATTGGCCAAATACAGTTTCTAGATTCAGAACCGCATCGGCGCATGACGCCATCGGGCCAATAAAACCTCCGGATTCAGAGAGCCCCTCGTGGATTCCCTGACTGGCCAAATAGTCTACGGATTCGGAGCCCCATCGGCGCAGGACGCCTTTGGGCCGTTGAAGTCTACGGATTCGGAGTGCCCTTCGTGCATACCATGATTGGCCAAATAAAGTCTCCGGATTCGGAGCCCCATCAGCGCATGACTCCTTTGGGCCGATGACGCCTCTGGATTTAGCGCACCCTTCACGGATAGCACGATTGGCCAAATAATCTCCGGATTCGGAGCCCCATCGGCGCATGATGCCTTTGGGCCAATGAAGTGTACAGATTCGGACCGCCCTTCGTGGATGGTGCACAACACCCTTCGGCTGATAAAGCCACCAGAATCAGAGCACCCATCGTGGATACCACGATTGGCTAAATAGTCTCCAGATTCGGAGCCCCACCGGTGCATGACGTCTTCAGGGCGATAAAACCTTTGGATTCAGAGTGCCTTCGTGGATACCACGATTGGCCAAATAGTCTCTGAATTCGAAGCCCCATCGCCACATGACGCCTTTGGGCCGATAATGCCTCCGGATTCAGAGCGCCCTTCGTGGATACCACGATTGGCCAAATATAGTCTCCGGATTCGGAGCCCAATCGGCGGAGGATGCCTTAGGGCCGATAAAGCCTCCAGATTCGCGGCGCCCTTCGTGGATACCATGACTAGCCAAATAAAGTCTCTGGACTCGGAGCCCCAACGGCGCATGACACCTTCGGGCAGATAAAGCCTCCGGATTCGGAGCGCCCTTCGTGGATACGACGATTGGCCAGACAAACTCTCTTGATTCGGATCCCCATCTACGCATGACGCCTTTGGGCCAATGAGGCCTTCGGATTCGGAGCCCCATCGGCACATGACGCATTTGAGCCGATGAAGTCTCCGGATTCGAAGCGCCCTTTGTGGATACCACGATTGGCCAAATAAAGCCTCCGGATTCGGAGCCCCATAGGCGCATGATGCCTTTGGGCCGATAAAGTCCCCGGATTCGGAGCGCCCTTCGTGGATACCACGATTGGCAAAAAGTCTCTGGATTCGGAGCCCCATCGGCGCATGACACCTTCGGGCCGATAAAGCCTCCGGATTCGGAGTGCCCTTCGTGGATACTATGATTCGCCAAATAGTCTTCGGATTCGGAGCCCA
This sequence comes from Camellia sinensis, assembly GCF_055761805.1. NCBI lineage: Eukaryota > Viridiplantae > Streptophyta > Magnoliopsida > Ericales > Theaceae > Camellia > Camellia sinensis. Next base: position 67,527,584 of record NC_138961.1, on the reverse strand, counting down.
TCAGTGCATGATGCCTTTGGGCCGATAAAGCCTTTGAATTCGGATCGCCCTTCATGGATACCACGATTGGCCAAATAGTCTCCGAATTCGGAGCCCCATCGGCCCATGACGTCTTTTGGCCGATAAAGCCTCCGGACTCGGAGCACTCTTCGTGGATACCACAATTGGCCAAATAAAGTCTCCGAATTCGGATCCCCATCGCCGCATGACGCCTTTCGGTCGATAAATCATCCGGATTCGGACCGCCTTTCGTGGATACCACGATTGGCCAAATAAAGTCTTTGGATTCGGAGCCCCATCGGCGCATGACACCTTTGGGCTGATAAAGCCTCCGGATTCGTAGCGGCCTTCGTGGATACCACGATTGGCCAAATAGAGTCTCCGAATTCGGAGCCCCATCGGCGTATGACGCCTTCGGGCAGATAAAGCCTCCGGATTCGGTGCACCTTTCGTGGATGCCACGATTGGCCAAATAAAGTTTCCAGATTCGGAGCCCCATTGGCGCTTGACGCCTTCGGGATGATGAAGCCTCCGGATTCGGAGTACCCTTCGTGGATACCATGATTGGCCAAATAGCCTCCAGATTCGGAGACCCATCAGCGCATGACGCCTTTGGGACGAGGAAATCTCCGGATTAGGAGCCCCCTTCATGGACGGCGCACAACGCCCTTGGGCCCATAATGGCTCCAGAATCAGAACGCCCTTTGTGGATATAACGTTTGGCCAGTCTCCGAATTCAGAGCACCATCGGCGCGTGACACCTTTGGGCCGATAAAGCCTCCGGATTCGGAGCGCCCTTTGTGGTACCACGATTAACCAAATAAAGTCTCTGGATTTGGATCCCCATCGGGGCATGATATCTACGGGCAGATAAAGCCTCCGGATTCGAAGCGCCCTTCGTGGATACCACGATTGGCCAAATAAAGTCTCCAGATTCGGAGCCCCATCGGCGCATAACGCCTTTGGGCCGATGAAGCCTCCAGATTCGAAGCACCCTTCATGGATACCACGATTGGCCAAATAGTTTCCGGATTCGGAGCCCCATCGGCGCATGACGCCTTTGGGCCGATGAAGTCTCCGAATTCGGAGCGACCTTCGTGGACGGCGGAAATGGCCCTGGGCCGATGAAGCCTTTGGAATCGGAGCACGCTTCGTGGATATCACATTTGGCCAGTCTCGGAATTCGGAGTCCCATCAGCGCGTGACGACTTTGGGCCGATAAAGCCACTGGATTCGGAGTGCCCTTCGTGGATACCACGATTGGCCAAATAGTCTCCGGATTCGGAGCCCCATTGGTGCATGACGCCTTTGGGCTGATAAAGCCTGCGAATTGGGAGCGCCCTTCGTGGATACCACGGTTGGCCAAATAGACTCCTGATTCAGAGCCACATCGGCGCATGACGCCTTCTGGCCGATAAACCCCCAGATTCAAAGTGCCCTCCGTCGATACCACGATTGGCAAATACTCTTCGGATTCGGAACCCCATAGGCGCATTATGCCCTTGGACCGATAAAGCCTCCGGATTTGGAGCACCCTTCGTGGATACCACGATTTGCCAAATAAAGTCTCCGAATTCAGAGCACCATCGGCGCGTGACGCCTTTGGGCCGATAATACCTCCGGATTCGGAGCGCCCAATGTGGATACCACGATTGGCCAAATAAAGTCTCCGAATTCTGATCCCCATCGCCGCATGACGCCTTTCGGCCGATAAAGCCTCCGGATTCGGAGCGCCCTTCATGGATACCATGATTGGCCAAATAAAGTCTTCGGATTCGGAGACCCATCGGCGCATGACGCCTTTGGGAGGAGGAAATCTCCGGATTAGGAGCCCCCATCATGGACGGTGCATAATGCCCTTGGGCCTATAATGGCTCCGGAATCGGAACGGCCTTTGTGGATATAACGTTTGGCCAGTCTCCGAATTCGGAGCACCATCGGTGCGTGACGCCTTTGGGCCGATAAAGCCTCCGGATTCGAAGCGCCCTTTGTGGATACCATGATTGGCCAAATAAAGTCTCCAGATTCGGAGCCCCATTGGCGCATAATGCCTTTGGGCTGATGAAGCCTAAGGATTCGGAGCACCCTTCGTGGATACCACGATTGGCCAAATAGTTTTCGGATTCGGAGCCCCATCGGCGCATGACGCCTTTGGGCCGATGAAGTCTCCGAATTCGGAGCGCCCTTCGTGGACGGCGGATAACGGCCCTGGGCCGATGAAGCCTCTGGAATCGGAGCACGCTTCGTGGATATCACAGTTGGCCAGTCTCGGAATTCGGAGTCCCATCGGCGTGTGACGGCTTTGGGCCGATAAAGCCTCCGGATTCGAAGCGCCCTTTGTGGATACCATGATTGGCCAAATAAAGTCTCCAGATTCGGAGCCCTATTGGCGCATAATGCCTTTGGGCTGATAATGCATTTGGGCTGATGAAGCCTAAGGATTCGGAGCACCCTTCGTGGATACCACGATTGGCCAAATAGTTTCCGGATTCGGAGCCCCATCGACGCATGACGCCTTTGGGCCGATGAAGTCTCCGAATTCGGAGCGCCCTTCGTGGACGGCGGATAACGGCCCTGGGCCGATGAAGCCTCTGGAATTGGAGCACGCTTCGTGGATATCACAATTGGCCAGTCTCGGAATTCGGAGTCCCATCGGCGCGTGACGGCTTTGGGCCGATAAAGCCTCCGGATTCGGAGCGCCCTTCGTGGATACCACGATTGGCCAAATAGTCTCCGGATTCGGAGCCCCATTGGTGTATAACGTCTTTCGGCTGATAAACCCTGCGAATTCGGAGCGCCCTTCGTGGATACCACGGTTGGATAAATAGACTCCGGATTCAAAGCCACATTAGCGCATGACGCCTTCTGGCCAATAAACCCCCCGGATTCGAAGTGCCCTCCGTCGATACCACGGTTGGTGAAATAGTCTTCGGATTCGGAACCCCATCGGCGCATTATGCCCTTGGGGCCATAAAGCCTCCGGATTTGGAGCACCCTTCATGGATACCACGATTTTCCAAATAAAGTGTCCGAATTCAGAGCCCTATCAGCGCGTGACGCCTTTGGGCCGATAAAGCCTTTGGATTCGAAGCGCCCTTTGTGGATACCACGATTGGCCAAATAAAGTCTCCGAATTCCGATCCCCATTGCCACATGACGCCTTTCGGCGAATAAACCCTCCGTATTCGGAGCGCCCTTTGTGGATACCACGATTGTCCAAATAAAGTCTTCGGATTCGAAACCGCATCGGCGCATGACGCCTTTGGACCGATAAAGCCTCCGGATTCGAAGCGGCCTTCGTGGATACCACGATTGGCCAAATAGAGTCTCCGGATTTGGAGCCCCATCGGCCCATGACGCCTTCGGGCAAATAAAGCCTCCGGATTCGGTGCTCCCTTCGTCGATGCCACGATTGGCCAAATAATGTCTCCAAATTCGGAGCCCCATCGGCACATGATGCCTTCGGGACGATGAAGCCTCCGGATTTGGAGTACCCTTCGTGGATACAATGATTGGCCCAATAGTCTCCGGATTCGGAGACCCATCAGTGCATGACGCCTTTGGGACGAGGAAATCTCCAGATTAGGAGCCCCCTTCGTGGACGGCGCATCACGCCCTTGGGCACACAATGGCTCCAGAATCGGAACGCCCTTTGGGGATATAACATTTGGCCAGTCTCCGAATTCAGAGCACCATCGGTGCGTGACGCCTTTGGGCCGATAAAGCCTCCGGATTCGAAGCGCCCTTCGTGGATACCATGATTAGCCAAATAAAGTCTCCAGATTCGGAGCCCCATTGGCACATAATGCCTTTGGGCAGATGAAGCCTAAGGATTCGAAGCACCCTTCGTGGATACCACGATTGGCCAAATAGTTTTCGGATTCGGAGCCCCATCGGCGCATGACGCCTTTGGGCCGATGAAGTCTCCGAATTCGGAGCGCCCTTCGTGGACGGCGGATAACGGCCCTGGGCCGATGAAGCCTCTGGAATCGGAGCACGCTTCGTGGATATCACAATTGGCCAGCCTCAGAATTTGGAGTCCCATCGGCGCGTGACGGCTTTGGGCCGATAAAGCCTCCGAATTCGGAGTGCTCTTCGTGGATACCACGATTGGCCAAATAGTCTCCGGATTCGGAGCCCCATTGGTGTATAACGTCTTTCAGCTGATAAACCCTGCGAATTGGGAGCGCCCTTCGTGGATACCACGGTTGGCTAAATAGACTCTGGATTCAGAGCCACATCAGCGCATGACGCCTTCGGGCCAATAAACCCTCCGGATTCGAAGTGCCCTCCGTCGATACCACGGTTGGTCGAATAGTCTTTGGATTCGGAACCCCATTAGCGCATTATGCCCTTGGGCCCATAAAGCCTCCGGATTTGGAGCACCCTTCATGGATACCACGATTTGCCGAATAAAGTCTCCGAATTCAGAGCCCTATCGGCGCGTGACGCCTTTGGGCCGATAAAGCCTCCGGATTCGGAGCGCCCTTTATGGATACCGCGATTGGCCAAATAAAGTCTCCGAATTCGGATCCCCATCGCCACATGACGCCTTTCGGCCAATAAACCCTCCGTATTCGGAGCGCCCTTTGTGGATACCACGATTGTCCAAATAAAGTCTTCGGATTCGAAGCCGCATCGGCGCATGACGCCTTTGGGCCGATAAAGCCTCCGGATTCGTAGCGGCCTTCGTGGATACCACGATTGGCCAAATAGAGTCTCCGGATTTGGAGCCCCATCGGTCCATGACGCCTTCGGGCAGATAAAGCCTCTGGATTCGGTGTGCCCTTCGTGGATGCCACGATTGGCCAAATAATGTCTCCAGATTTGGAGCCCCATCGGCGCATGACGCCTTCAGGACGATGAAGCCTCTGGATTCGGAGTACCCTTCGTGGATACCGTGATTGGCCAAATAGTCTCCCGATTCGGAGAACCATCGGCGCATGACGCCTTTGGGACGAGGAAATCTCCGGATTAGGAGCCCCCTTCGTGGACGGCACATAACGCCCTTGGGCCCATAATGGCTCCGGAATCGGAACGCCCTTTGTGGATATAACGTTTGGCCAATCTCTGAATTCGGAGCACCATCAGCGCGTGACATCTTTGGGTCGATAAAGCCTCCGGATTCGGAGCGCCCTTTGTGGATACCACGATTGGCCAAATAAAGTCTCCGGATTTGGATCCCCATCGGGGCATGACGTCTTCGGGCAGAGAAAGCCTCCGGATTCGAAACGCCCTTTGTGGATACCACGATTGGCCAAATAAAGTCTCCAGATTCGGAAAGCCATCGGTGCATAACGCCTTTGGGCCGATGAAGCCTCCGAATTCGGAGCACCCTTCGTGGATACCACGATTGGCCAAATAGTTTCCGGATTCGGAGCCCCATCGGCGCATGACGCCTTTGGGCCGATGAAGTCTCCGAATTCAGAGCGCCCTTCGTGGACGGCGGATAATGGCCCTGGTCCGATGAAAGCTCTGGAATCAGAGCACGTTTCGTGGATATCACGTTTGGCCAGTCTCGGAATTCGGAGTCCCATCGGCGCGTGACAGCTTTGGGCCGATAAAGCCTCCAGATTCGGAGCGCCCTTTGTGGATACCACGATTGGCCAAATAGTCTTCGGATTTGGGGCCCCATTGGTGCATGACGCCTTTGGGCTGATAAAGCCTGCGAATTGGGAGCACCCTTCGTGGATACCACGGTTGGCCAAATAGACTCCTGATTCAGAGCCACATCGGCGCATGACGCCTTCTAGCCGATAAACCCCCCAGATTCGAAGTGCCCTCCGTCGATACCACGATTGGCCAAATAGTCTTCAGATTCGGAACCCCATCAGCACACTATGCCCTTGGGCCCATAAAGCCTCCGGATTTGGAGCACCGTTCGTGGATATCACGATTTGCCAAATAAGGTCTCCGAATTTAGAGCACCATCGACGCATGACTCCTTTGGGCCGATAAAGCCTGCGAATTCGGAGCACCCTTCGTGGATACCACAATTGGCCAAATAGACTTCAGATTTGAAGCCTCATCGGTGCATGACGCCTTTGAGCCTATAAATCCTTCGGATTATGAGTGCCCTTCGTGATACCATGATTGGCCAAATAAAGTCTCCAAATTTAGAGACCCATCGGCGCATGACACCTTTGGGCCGATAAAGCCTCCGGATTCGGAGCGCCCTACGTGGATACCACGATTGGCCAAATAGAGTGTCCAGATTTGGATCCCTACCGGTGCATGACGCCTTTGGGTAGATAAAGCCTTCGGATTCAGAGCGCTCCTCGTGGATGCCATGATTGGCCAAATAAACTCTCCAGATTTGAAGCCCCATCGACGCATCACACGTTTGGGCCGATGAAGCCTCCGGATTCGGAGCACCCTTCGTGGATACCACGATTGGCCAAATAAAGTCTCCAGATTCGGAGCCCCATCAGCGCATAACGCCTTTCGGCCGATGAAGCCTCCGGATTCTGAGCACCCTTCGTGGATATCACGATTGGCCAAATAAAGTCACCAGATTTGGATCCCTATCGGCGCATGACGCCTTTGGGTAGATAAAGCCTTCGGATTCAGAGCGCTCCTCGTGGATGCCATGATTGGCCAAATAAAGTCTCCAGATTTGGAGACCCATTGTCGCATGGCGCATTTGGGCCGAAAAAGCCTCCGGATTCAGAGCACCCTTGGCAGATACCACGATTGGCCAAATAAAGTCTCCAAATTCGGAGCCCCATCGGCGCATAACGCCTTTGGGCCGACAAAGCCTCCGGATTCGGAGCGCCCTTCGTGGATACCACGATTGGCCAAATAGTCTCCGGATTCGGAGCCCCATTAGTGCATGACGCCTTTGGGCTGTTAAAGCCTGCGAATTGGGAGCGCCCTTCGTGGATACCACGATTGGCCAAATAGACTTCGGATTCAGACCCGCATCGGCGCATGATGCCTTCTGGCCGATAAACCCCCCGAATTCGAAGTGCCCTCCGTCGATACCACGATTGGCCAAATAGTCTTCGGATTCGGAACCCCATAGGCGCATTATGCCCTTGGGCCCATAAAGCCTTCGGATTTGGAGCACCCTTCGTGGACACCACGATTTGCCAAATAAAGTCTTCGAATTCAGAGCCCCATCGGCGCGTGACGCCTTTGGCCTGATAATACCTCCGGATTCGGAGCGCCCTTTGTGGATACCACGATTGGCCAAATAAAGTCTCCGAATTCGGATCCCCATCGCCGCATGACACCTTTCAGCCGATAAAGCCTCCGAATTCGGAGCGCCCTTCGTGGATACCACGATTGGCCAAATAATGTCTTCAGATTCGGAGCCCCATCGGCGCATGACGCCTTTGGGCCGATAAAGCCTCTGGATTCGTAGCGGCCTTCGTGGATACCACGATTGGCCTAATAGAGTCACTGGATTCGGAGCCCTATCGGCGCATGACGCCTTTGGGCAGATAAAGCCTCCGGATTCGGTGCGCCCTTCGTGGATGCCACGATTGGCCAAGTAAAGTCTCTAGATTCGGAGCCCCATCGGCGCATGACGCCTTCGGGATGATGAAGCCTCTGGATTCGGAGTACCCTTCGTGGATACCATGATTGGCCAAATAGTCTTTGAATTTGGAGGCCCATCGGCGCATGACGCCTTTGGGACGAGGAAATCTCCGGATTAGGAGCCCCCATCGTGGACGGCGCATAACGCCCTTGGACCCATAATGGCTCCGGAATCAGAACGCCCTTTGTGGATATAACGTTTGGCCAGTCTCCGAATTCGAAGCACCATCGGCACGTGATGCATTTGGGCCGATAAAGCCTCCGGATTCGGAGTGCCCGTTGTGGATACCACGATTGGCCAAATAAAGTCTCCGGATTCGGATCCCCATCGGGGCATGACCTCTTCGGGCAGATAAAGCCTCCGGATTCGAAACGCCCTTTGTGGATACCACGATTGGCCAAATAAAGTCTCCAGATTCAGAGCACCATCGGTGCATAACGCCTTTGGGCCGATGAAGCCTCCGGATTCGGAGCACGATTCGTGGATACCACGATTGGCCAAACAATTTCCGGATTCGGAGCCCCATCGGCGCATGACGCCTTCGTGCTGATGAAGTCTCCGAATTCGGACCACCCTTCGTGGATGGCGGATAACGGCCCTGGGCCGATGAAGCCTCTGGAATCGGAGCACGCTTCGTGGATATCACATTTGGCCAGTCTCGGAATTCGGTGTCCCATCGGCACGTGACGGCTTTGGGCCGATAAGGCCTCCGGATTCGGAGCGCCCTTCATGGATAGCACGATTGGCCAAATAGTCTCCGGATTCGGAGCCCCATTGGTGCATGACGCCTTTGGACTGATAAAGCCTGCGAATTGGGAGCGCCCTTCGTGGATACCACGGTTGGCCAAATAGACTCCGGATTCAGAGCCACATCGGTGCATGACGCCTTATGGCCGATAAACCCCCCAGATTCGAAGTGCCCTCCATCGATACCATGATTGGCCAAATAGTCTTCAGATTCGGAACCCCATCGGCGCATTATGCCCTTGGGCCCATAAAGCCTCCGGATTTGGAGCACCCTTCGTGGATATCACGATTTGCCAATTAAAGTCTCCGAATTCAGAGCCCCATCGACGCGTGACTCCTTTGGGCGGATAAAGCCTTTGAATTCGGAGCACCCTTTGTGGATACCACAATTGGCCAAATAGACTTCAGATTCGAAGCCTCATCGCTGCATGACGCCTTTGAGCCTATAAATCCTTCGGATTAGGAGTGGCCTTTGTGGATACCACGATTGGCCAAATAAAGTCTCCAAATGCGGAGACCCATCGGCGCATGACGCCTTTTGGCCGATAAAGCCTCCGAATTCGGAGCGCCCTACGTGGATACCACGATTGGCCAAATAGAGTCTCTGGATTTGGATCCCTATCGGTGCATGACGCCTTTGGGCAGATAAAGCCTTCAGATTCAGAGCGCTCCTCGTGGATGCCATGATTGGCCAAATGAAGTCTCCAGATTTGGAGCCCCATCGACGCATGACACGTTCGGGCCAATGAAGCCTCTGGATTCGGAGCACCCTTCGTGGATACCACGATTGGCCAAATAGTCTTCGGATTCGGAGCCCCATCGCCGCATGACGCCTTCGGGTAGATAAAGCCTCCGGATTCGGAGCGCCCTTCGTGGATGCCACGATTGGCCAAATAAAGTCTCCTGATTTGGAGCCCCATCGGCGCGTGACACCTTTGGGCCAATGAAGCCTCCGGATTTGGAGCACCTTTCGTGGATACCACGATTGGCAAAATAGTCTCCCGATTCGGAGCCCCATCAGCGCATGATGCCTTCGGGCCGATAAAGTTTCCGGATTCAGAGCACCGTCCGTGCATACCACGATTGGCCAAATAAAGTCTCCGTATTCGGAGCCCCATCAGTGCATGACGCCTTTGGGCCGATGAAGCATCCAGATTCAGAGCACCCTTCATGGATACCACGATTAGCCAAATAATCTCCGGATTCGGAGCCTCATCAGTGCATGACGCCTTTCAGCAGATGAATTATACGGATTCGGAGCGCCCTTCGTGGATGGCGCATAGCACCCTTGGGCCGATAAAGCCTCCGGAATCGGAGCACCTTCGTGGATACCACGATTGGCTAAATAGTCTCCAGATTCGGAGCCCCATCGGCGCATGACGCCTTCGGGGCGATAAAGCCTCCGGATTCGGAGTGCCCTTCGTGGATACCACGATTGGCCAAATAGTCTTCAGATTCGGAGCCCCATCGGCGCATGATGCCTTTGGGCCAATAAAGCCTAAGGATTTGGATCGCCCTTCGTGGATACCACGATTGGCCAAATAGTCTCCGAATTCGGAGCCCCATCGCCGCATGGTGCATTTGGGCCGAAAAAGCCTCCGGATTCGGAGCACCCTTCGTGCATACCACGATTGGCGAAATAAAGTCTCCAGATTCGAATCCCCATCGGCGCATAACGCCTTTGGGCCGATGAAGCCTCCGAATTCGGAGCACCCCTAGTGGATACCGCGATTGGCCAAATAGTTTCCGGATTCGGAGCCCCATCGGCGCATGACACCTTTGGGCCGATGAAGTCTCCGAATTTGGAGCGCCCTTCGTGGACAGCGGAAAATGGCCCCGGGCCGATGAAGCCTCTGGAATCGGAGCACGCTTCATGGATATCACATTTGGCCAGTCTCGAAATTCGGAGTCGCCTCGGCGCGTGACGGCTTTGGGCCGATAAAGCCTCCGGATTCGGAGCGCCCTTCGTGGATAACACGATTGGCCAACTAGTCTCTGGATTCGGAGCCCCATTGGTGCATGACGCCTTTGGGCTGAGAAAGCCTGTGAATTGGGAGCGCCCTTCGTGGATACCATGGTTGGCCAAATAGACTTCGGGTTCTGAGCCACATCGGCGCATGACGCCTTCTGGCCGATAAACCCCCCGGATTCGAAGTGCCCTACGTCGATACCACGATTGGCCAAACAGTCTTCGGATTCGGAACCCCATAGGTGCATTATGACCTTGGGCCCGTAAAGCCTCCGGATTTGGAGCACCCTTCGTGGATACCACGATTTGCCAAATAAAGTCTCCGAATTCAGAGCCCCATCGGCGCGTGACGCCTTTGGGCCGATAATACCTCCGAATTAGGAGCGCCCTTTGTGGATACCACGATTGGCAAAATAAAGTCTCCGAATTTGGATCCCCATCGCCGCATGACGCCTTTCGGCTGATAAAGCCTCCGGATTCGGAGCGCCCTTCGTGGATACCACGATTGGCCAAATAAGTCTTCGGATTCGGAGCCCCATCGGCGCATGACGCCTTTGGGCCGATAAAGCCTCCGGATTCGTAGCGGCCTTCGTGGATACCACGATTGGCCAAATAGAGTCTCTGGATTCGGAGCCCCATCGGCACACGACGCCTTCGAGCAAATAAAGCCTCCGAATTCGGTGCGCCCTTCGTGGATGCCACGATTGGCCAAATAAAGTCTCCAGATTCGGAGCCCCATCGGCGCATGACGCCTTCGGGACGATGAAGCCTCCGGATTCGGAGTACCCTTCATGGATACCATGATTGGCCAAATAGTCTCCGGATTCGGAGAACCATCGGCGCATGACGCATTTGGGACGAGGAAATCTCCGGATTAGGAGCCCCCTTCGTGGACAGCGCATAATGCCCTTGGACCCATAATGGCTCCGAAATCGGAACGCACTTTATGGATATAACGGTTGGCCAGTCTCCGAATTCGGAGCACCATCGGCGCGTGACGCCTTTGGGCCGATAAAGCCTCCAGATTCGAAGCGCCCTTTGTGGATACCACGATTCACCAAATAAAGTCTCCGTATTCGGACCCCTATCGGGGCATGATGTCTTTGGGCAGATAAAGCCTCCGGATTCGAAGCGCCCTTCGTGGATACCACGATTGGCCAAATAGTTTCCGGATTCGGAGCCCCATCGGCGCATGACGCCTTTGGGCCGATGAAGTCTCCGAATTCGGAGCGCTCTTCGTGGACGGCGGATAACGGCCCTGGGCCGATGAAGCCTCTGGAATCGGAGCACGCTTCGTGGATATCACATTTGGCCAGTCTCGGAATTCGGAGTCCCATCGGCGCGTGACGGCTTTGGGCCGATAAAGCCTCCGGATTCGGAGCGCCCTTCGTAGATACCATGATTGGCCAAATAGTCTCCGGATTCGGAGCCCCATTGGTGTATAACGCCTTTGGGCGGATAAAGCCTGCGAATAGGGAACGCTCTTCGTGGATGCCACGGTTGGCCAAATAGACTCCGAGTTCAGAGCCACATCGGCGCATGACGCCTTCTGGCCGATAAACCCCCCGGATTCGAAGTGCCCTCCGTCGATACCACGATTGGCCGAATAGTCTTCGGATTCGGAATCCCATCGGCGCATTATGAACTTGGGCCCATAAAGCCTCCGGATTTGGAGCACCCTTCGTGGATACCACGATTTGCCAAATAAAGTCTCCGAATTCAGAGCCCCATCGGCGCGTGACGCCTTTGGGCCGATAAAGCCTCCGGATTCGGAGCGCCCTTTGTGGATACCACGATTGGCCAAATAAAGTCTCCGAATTCAGATCCCCATCGTCGCATGACGCCTTCAGGCCGATAAAGCCTCCGGATTCGGAGTGCCCTTCGTGGATACCACGATTGTCCAAATAAAGTCTTCGGATTCGGAACCGCATCAGCGTATGACGCCTTTGGGCCGATAAAGCCTCCGGATTCATAGCGGTCTTCGTGGATACCACGATTGGCCAAATAGAGTGTCCGGATTCGGAGCCACATCGGCCCATGACGCCTTCGAGCAGATAAAGCCTCCGGATTCGGTGCTCCCTTCGTGGATGCCACGATTGGCCAAATAATGTGTCCAGATTCAGAGCCCCATCGGCGCATGACGCCTTTGGGACGATAAAGGCTCCGGATTCGGAGTACCCTTCGTGGATACCATGATTGGCCAAACAGTCTCCGGATTTAGAGAACCATCGGCGCATGACGCCTTTGGGACGAGGAAATCTCTGGATTAGGAGCCCCCTTCGTGGACGGCGCATAACGCCCTTGGGCCCATAATGGCTCCGGAATCGGAACGCCCTTTGTGGATATAACGTTTGGCCAGTCTCCGAATTCGGAGCACCATCAGCGCATGACACCTTTGGGCCAATAAAGCCTCCGAATTCGGAGCGCCCTTTGTGGATACCACGATTGGCCAAATAAAGTCTCCGGATTCAGATCCCCATCGGGGCATGACGTCTTCAGGCAAATAAAGCCTCCGGATTCGAAACGACCTTTGTGGATACCACGATTGGGCAAATAAAGTCTCCAGATTCGGAGCGCCATCGGTGCATAACGCCCTTGGGCCGATGAAGCCTCCGGATTTGGAGCACCCTTCGTGCATACCACGATTGGCCAAATAGTTTCCAGATTCGGAGCCCCATCGGCGCATGACGCCTTTGGACCAATGAACTCTCCGAATTTGGAGCGCCCTTCGTGGACGGCGGATAACGGCCCTGGTCTGATGAAGCCTCGAGAATCGGAGCACGCTTCATGGGTATCACATTTGGCCAGTCTCGGAATTTAGAGTCCCATCGGCGCGTGACGGCTTTGGGCCGATAAAGCCTCCGGATTCAGAGCGCCCTTCGTGGATACCACGATTGGCCAAATAGTCTCTGGATTCGGAGCCGCATCGGTGCATGATGCCTTTGGGCTGATAAAGGCTACGAATTGGGAGCGTCCTTCGTGGATACCACGGTTGGCCAAATAAGACTCTGGATTCAGAGCCACATCGGCGCATGACGCCTTCTAGCCGATATACCCCCTAGATTCGAAGTGCCCTCCGTCGATACCACGATTGGCCAAATAGTCTTCAGATTCGGAACCCCATCAGCGCATTATGTCCTTGGGCCCATAAAGCCTCCGAATTTGGGGCACCCTTCGTGGATATCACGATTTACCAAATAAAGTCGCCGAATTCAGAGCCCCATCGATGCATGACTCCTTTTGGCCGATAAAGCCTTCAAATTCGAAGCACCCTTCCTGGATACCACAATTGGCCAAATACACTTCAGATTCGAAGCCTCATCGGTGCATTACGCCTTTGAGCCTACAAATCCTTCGGATTAGGAGTGCCCTTCATGGATACCACGATTGGCCAAATAAAGTCTCCAAATTCAGAGACCCATCGGCGCATGACGCCTTTGGGCCAATAAAGCCTCTGGATTCGGAGCGCGCTACGTGGATACCACGATTGGCCAAATAGAGTCTCCAGATTTGGATCCCTATCGGTGCATGACGTCTTTGGGTAGATAAAGCCTTCGGATTCAGAGCGCTCCTCGTGGATGCCATGATTGGCCAAATAAAGTCTCCAAATTTGGAGGCCCATAGACACATGACACGTTAGGGCCGATGAAGCCTCCGGATTCGGGGCACCCTTCGTGGATACCACGATTGGCCAAATAGTCTTCGGATTCGGAGCCCCATCGGCGCATGATGCCTTCTGGAGGATAAAGCCTCCAGATTCCGAGTGCCCTTCGTGGATATCACGATTGGCCAAATAAAGTCTCCTGATTCGGAGCCCCATCGGCGCATGACGCCTTTAGGCCGATGCAGCCTCCGGATTCGGAGCACCTTTCGTGGATACCACGATTGGCCAAATAGTCTCCCGATTCGGAGCCCCATTAGCGCATGATGCCTTCGGGCCGATGAAGTTTCCGGATTTAGAGCGCCGTCCGTGTATACCACGATTGGCCAAATAAAGTCTCCGGATTCGGAGCCCCATCAGTGCATGGCGGCTTTGGGCCGATGAAGCATCCGGATTCAGAGCACCCTTCGTGCATACCACGATTGGCCAAATAATCTCCAGATTCGGAACCTCATCGGCGCATGACGCCTTTAGGCGGATGAATTATACATATTCGGAGCACCCTTCGTGGATGGAGCATAACACACTTGGGCCGATAAAGCCTCTGGAATTGGAGCACCTTCGTGGATACCACGATTGGCTAAAAAGTCTCTAGATTCGGAGTCCCATCGGCGCATGACGCCTTCAGGGTGACAATGCCTCCGGATTCGGAGTGCCCTTCGTGGATACCATGATTGGCCAAATAGTCTTTAGATTTGGAGCCCCATCGGCGCATGATGCCTTTGGGCCACTAAAGCCTACAGATTTGGATCGCCCTTCGTGGATACCACGATTGGCCAAATAGTCTCCGAATTCAGAGCCCCATCGTCGCATGGCACATTTGGGCCGAAAAAGCCTATGGATTCGGAGCGGCCTTCGTGGATTGCGTATGACGCCCTTGGGCCGATAAAGCCTCCTGATTCGAAGTGCGCTTCGTGGATACCACGATTGGCCAAATAGGCTTCGGATTCGGAGCCCTATCGCCGCATTTCGCCTTTGGGCCGATAAAGTCTTCGGATTCGGAACGCCCTTCGTGGATACAACAATTGGCTAAATAGACTCTGAATTCGGAGCCCTATCAGCGAGTGACGGCTTTGAGCCGATAAAGCCTCTAGATTCGGAGCGCTCTTTGTGGATACCACGGCTAGCCAAACAGTCCCCGGATTTGGAGCCATATCGGCGTATGACACCTCTAGGCCGATAATGCCTCCATATTCGAAGTGCCCTTCATGGATACCACGATTGGGCAAATAGTCTTAGGATTTGGAGCCCCATCGTCGCATTACGCCTTTGGGCCGATAAAACCATCGAATTCAAAACACCCTTCGTGGATACCACGATTGGATAAATAGTCTCCAGATTCGGAGCCACATCGGCGCATGACGCCTTCGGGCAGATAAAGCCTCCGAATTCGGAGTGCCCTTCATGGATACCACGATTGGCCAAACAGTCTTCAGATTCAGAGTCCCATCGGCGCATGGTGCCTTTGGGCCGATAAAGACTTCGGATTCGGATCGCCCTTCGTGGATACCACGATTGGCCAAATAGTTTTCGAATTCGGAGCCCCATCGGCGCATGACGCCTTTGGGCCGATAAAGCCTCCGGATTCGGAGCACCCTTCGTGGATACCACGATTGGCCAAATAAAGTCTCCGGATTCGGAGCCCCATCAGTGCATGGCGGCTTTGGGCCGATGAAGCATCCGGATTCAGAGCACCCTTCGTGCATACCACGATTGGCCAAATAATCTCCAGATTCGGAACCTCATCGGCGCATGACGCCTTTAGGCGGATGAATTATACATATTCGGAGCACCCTTCGTGGATGGAGCATAACACACTTGGGCCGATAAAGCCTCTGGAATTGGAGCACCTTCGTGGATACCACGATTGGCTAAAAAGTCTCTAGATTCGGAGTCCCATCGGCGCATGACGCCTTCAGGGTGACAATGCCTCCGGATTCGGAGTGCCCTTCGTGGATACCATGATTGGCCAAATAGTCTTTAGATTTGGAGCCCCATCGGCGCATGATGCCTTTGGGCCACTAAAGCCTACAGATTTGGATCGCCCTTCGTGGATACCACGATTGGCCAAATAGTCTCCGAATTCAGAGCCCCATCGTCGCATGGCACATTTGGGCCGAAAAAGCCTATGGATTCGGAGCGGCCTTCGTGGATTGCGTATGACGCCCTTGGGCCGATAAAGCCTCCGGATTCGAAGTGCGCTTCGTGGATACCACGATTGGCCAAATAGGCTTCGGATTCGGAGCCCTATCGCCGCATTTCGCCTTTGGGCCGATAAAGTCTTCGGATTCGGAACGCCCTTCGTGGATACAACAATTGGCTAAATAGACTCTGAATTCGGAGCCCTATCGGCGAGTGACGGCTTTGAGCCGATAAAGCCTCTAGATTCGGAGCGCTCTTTGTGGATACCACGGCTAGCCAAACAGTCCCCGGATTTGGAGCCATATCGGCGTATGACACCTCTAGGCCGATAATGCCTCCATATTCGAAGTGCCCTTCATGGATACCACGATTGGGCAAATAGTCTTAGGATTTGGAGCCCCATCGTCGCATTACGCCTTTGGGCCGATAAAACCATCGAATTCAAAACACCCTTCGTGGATACCACGATTGGATAAATAGTCTCCAGATTCGGAGCCACATCGGCGCATGACGCCTTCAGGCAGATAAAGCCTCCGAATTCGGAGTGCCCTTCATGGATACCACGATTGGCCAAACAGTCTTCAGATTCAGAGTCCCATCGGCGCATGGTGCCTTTGGGCCGATAAAGACTTCGGATTCGGATCGCCCTTCGTGGATACCACGATTGGCCAAATAGTTTTCGAATTCGGAGCCCCATCGGCGCATGACGCCTTTGGGCCGATAAAGCCTCCGGATTCGGAGCACCCTTCGTGGATACCATGATTGGCCAAATAAAGTCTCCGGATTCGGAGCCCCATCGGCTCATGACGCCTTTGGGCCGATGAAGCCTCCAGATTCGGAGTGCCCTTCCTAGATACCATGATTGGCCACATAAAGTCTCCTGATTCAGAACCCCATCAACGTATTACTCCTTCGGGCCGATAAAGCCTCCGAATTTAGAGCGCCCTTCGTGGTTACCATGACTAGCCAAATAGTCTCCGACTTCAGAACCCCTTTGGCGCATGACGCCTTTGGGCCGATGAAGTCTCCGGATTCGGAGCGCCCTTCATGGATACCACGATTGGCCAAATAAAGTCTCCAGATTCGGAGCCCCATAGGCATATGGCACCTTTGGGCTGATGAAGCCTCTGGATTCAGAGCACCCTTCATGGGTACCACAATTGGCCAAATAATCTCTGGATTCGGAGCCCCATCGACGCATGACACCTTTGGGCCGATGAAGTCTACGTATTCGGAGCGCCCTTCGTGGATGGCGGATAACGCCCTTGGCCCGATTAACCCTCCGGAATAGGAGCACCCTTTGTCGATATCACGTTTGGCTAGTCTTCGAATTCGGAGGGCCATCAGCGCGTGACGTCTTTGGGCCAATAAAGCCTCCGGATTCGGGGTGCCCTTTTTGGATACCACGATTGGCCAAATAGTCTCCGGATTCGGAGCCCCATTGGCTCATGACGACTTTGGGCTGATAAAGCCTCCGGATTCGGAGTGCCTTTTGTGGATACCACGATTGGCTAAATAGTCTCCAGATTCAGAGCCCCATCGGCCCATGATGCCTTCGGGATGATAAAGCCTCCGGATTGGGAGTGCCCTTTGTGGATGCCACGATTGGCCAAATAGTCTTCGGCAGAACCCCATCGGTGCATGACACCTTTGGACCGATAAGGCCTTCGAATTCGGATCTCCCTTCGTGGATACTACGATTGGCCAAATAGTGTTCGAATGCGAAGTCCCATCAGCGCATGACGCCTTTGGGCCGATAAAACCTTCGGATTCGTAGTGCCCTTCTTGGATACCACGATTGGCCAAATAAAGTCTCCGGATTCGGAGCCCCATCGGCGCATGACGTCTGTGGGCCGATAAAGCCTCTGAATTTGAAGCACTCTTCGTGGATACCACGATTGGCCAAATAAAGTCTCCGGATTCAGAGCCCCATCGGTGCATGACGCCTTTGGGCAGATAAAGCCTCCGAATTCAGAGCGCCCGTCGTGGATGCCACGATTGGCCAAATAAAGTCTTCGAATTTGAAGACCCATCGGTGCATGATCCCTTTGGGATGATGAAGCCTTCGGATTCGAAGCACCCTTCGTGGATACCTCGATTGGCCAAATAAAGTGTCCGAATTCAGAGCCCCGTCGGCGCATGACGCCTTCGGACCGATAAAGCCACTGGATTCGGATAGCCATTTGTGGATACCACGATTGGCCTGATAATCTCTAGATTTGGAGCCCCATCGACTCATGACGGCTTTGGGCCGATAGAGCCTCCGGATTCGGAGCGCCCTTTGTGGATACCATGACTGGCTAAATAGTCTCCGGATTCGGAGCCCCATCGGCACAT
Source organism: Camellia sinensis (assembly GCF_055761805.1). Classification (NCBI taxonomy): domain Eukaryota; kingdom Viridiplantae; phylum Streptophyta; class Magnoliopsida; order Ericales; family Theaceae; genus Camellia; species Camellia sinensis. The sequence goes on along the minus strand of NC_138961.1, from coordinate 67,509,185 downwards.
GACGCCATCGGGTTGATAAAGCCTCCTGATTCAGAGTGCCCTTCGTGGATGCCACGATTGCCCAAATAGTCTTCGGATTTAGTGCCCCATCGGCGCATGATGCCTTTGGGCCGATAAAGCCTTCGGATTCGGATCGCCCTTCGTGGATACCACGATTGGCCAAATTGTCTCTGAATTCGAAGCCCCATCGGCGAATTACGCCTTTGGGCCGATACAGCCTTCAGATTTGTAGCGCCCTTTATGGATACCACGATTGGCCAAATAAAGTCTCCGGATGCGGAGCCCCATCGGCGCATGAGGCCTTTGGGCTGATAAAGCCTTCGGATTCGAAGCGCCCTTCGTGGATACCACGATTGGGTAAATAAAGTCTCTGAATTCGGAGCCCCATCAGCGAATGACGCCTTTGGGCCGATAAAGCCTCCGAATTCGGAGCGCCATTCGTGGATGCCACGATTGGCCAAATAAAGTCTCTGGATTCGAAGCGCTCTTGGGCGCATGACCCCATTGGGACAATGAAGCCTCCGGATTCGAAGCGCCCTTTGTGGATACCACAATTGGCCAAATAAAGTCTCCGGATTCAAAGCCCCATCGGCGCATGATGCCTTCGGGCTAATAAAGCCTCTGGATTCGGAGCCCCATTCGTGGATACCACGATTGGGCAAATAGTCTCCGGATTCGAAGCCCCATCGACGCATGACGCCTTTGGGCCGATGAGGTCTCCGGATTTGGAGCGCCTCTCGGGGACAGCGCATAACGCCCTTGGGCCAATAAAGCCTTCGAAATCGGAGCGGCCGTCGTGGATATCACGTTTGGCTAGTCTCCGAATTCGGAGCCCCATCAGTGCGTGATGCTTTTGGGCTGATAAAGGCTTCGGATTTAGGGCGCCCATCGTGGATACCACGATTCGGAGCCCCATCGGTGCATGACGCCTTTGGACCGATGAAGTCTCGGGATTCGGAGCCCCATCGGCGCGTGGCGCCTTGGGGTAGATAAAGCCTCCGGATTCGGAGCGCCCTTCATGCACACTACTATTGGCCAAATAAAGTCTCTGGATAAGGAGCCCCATCGGTGCATGACGGCTTCGGGGCCGATGAAGCCTCCGACTTCAGAGCGCCCTTAGTGGATACCACGATTGGCCAAGTAAAGTCTCCGGATTCGGAGCCCTATCGGCGCATGACACCTTTGGGCCGATAAAGCCTCTGGATTTGGTGCGCCCTTCGTGGATACCACGATTGGCCAAATAATGTCTTCGGATTCGGAGCTCCATCGGTGCATGACCTCTTCGGGCCGATAAAGCCTCCGGATTCAGAGTGCCCTTCGTGGATACCACGATTGGCCAAATAGTCTCCGGATACAAAGCCCCATGAGTGCATGACGCCTTTGGGCCGATGAAGTCTACGGATTCGGAGCGCCGTTCGTGGACGGCGCATAACGCCCTTGGGCCGATAAATCCACCGGAATCGGAGCGCGCTTCGTGGATATCACGTTTGGCCAGTCTCTGAATTCGGAGCCCCTTCGGCGCGTGATGCTTTTGGGCCGATTAAGCCTCCTGATTCGGAGCGCCCTTCATGGGTAACACGTTTGGGCCGAATAATACTCCGAATTTGGAGCGCCTTATACGAAGGTTAAAGCAGATAATTATTCAAAGTGGAATGTTTTGATTAAGCTGAGCTGGCGAAAGCCGTTTACACTTTAAAAGCATACAAAATTTGAAAATGGAATGCTTGAATAAGTTGGGCCGGCGCAACCGCATAAACAATTAAAATATGTAAACATTCGAAACGAGATGCCTAATTAGGCATGTAAACATTGAAAATCAAACATAAACATTTAAAATAAAACATTTTTATTAAGCTATCCAATAGGTACATAGCTAACGCCCAAACTTTGTTGGAACATTTACAATATATGTTTACAAACTGTGTAACGTTTACAAACTGTGTTGGAACGTCTACTCGGCATCGCCCTCGTCATCGCTCTTCTCAATTTCGAATGCGTTAAAAGGAAAGTCATGACGATGATATAATGGCGACGCTGACTCAACTCCTGCTCCTTGGAGTGCCTCTTAGGCTTGGAGAGCCTTAATCCACCCGTGCTTAAAGCCCCGATTCTCGCATCAGCACACCTCCTCTGTGAGTTTCTCCGTGGTCTTGTCTATCCTGACTCTTCGGCCGTGGTGGAAGCCTTTTTCATAACCCATTGTCCTTGCATTTTCCACGACAAACATGCTTGTCGTATCTCGATCGGTGATCGTGTGGCTTAACAACCGTTGCGTCACTCTCTCCTCCATTACCGGGTTGGATTGACCTGCCGCACGCGGCTCGGTGGTTTGAGCCTTCCTAAGTTCCCTAAGCTCATGCTCGGCCTTCTCTGTGCGAGCTTCCAAGTTCCGAATTCGTTCATCCTTTTTCTCTATTTCTCGTCACGCAGGCGCATGCCGACTTCATCAGCGGTATACAGCCCTTTCACCGCCCCGTGGATGCCCTCTCGAAATACTTCGAAATCCTATCGACCAACCATCGACTGCTGGAATTTCAGTGGAAAAATCTATCCAGCAAACTCGACTGCCACACCTGCGTCATTGACAATGGAGTCCACTTCCGTCATCGATTTATTCCCCACAAAAACCGCGAAACTCAACGGTCGCGACGTCGCGTAGGCCTCATTTCTCAATCGCTGTCGTGGGGAGCTTTCCCGTTGTTGTTTTTCCTTTCGGGGTGATCAACTTCGACGACTTGGAGGCTGACATTTTTCCCATTCTATGGACGTCCTACCTCCCGCACGGGTGAGTTCGCTATTGCAATTCAACGCAGTGTCAAGCTCAGCCAATGTTCGTGCTTCTCCTTTGCTATTGAAGAACACTCTATTTGACATTTACACTTATCTAACCTCATGCAAATAAAAGTGTTTTAAATTGAGTCTGAACACAATAAGTGAAGTCACTGGCGCGAAGAGACCATCCCATTTATTTCTAATGCTTGCAGCACCCCCGAGGTGATTTTGTTAACGCTAAACTCCAAAAGATGGATGTCGATTGACGGGCACCGCAACCAGTCCGTAAACTGATCGGCCAAGCATCTAAGTTCGAAGCCAATCGATGCGTGCCACAGCCACTCCATACACTATTAGCATTCGGCTTTTTGGAGTTCATGCATTGGCTGGGGCAAGGGCAGATTTATAAATCTGATCGGCCAAGCATCTAAGCCCGATGCCGATCGATGTGTGCCACAGCCACTCCATGAACTCAAGGTAGTCGGCCTTTGGAGTTCATAAATTGGTTGGGGCAAGGGCAGGTTTATTAATCTGATCGGCCAAGCATCTAAGCCCGATGCCGATCGATGCGTGCCATAGCCACTCCATACACTATTAGCATTCGGCTTTTTGGAGTTCATGCATTGGCTGGGGCAAGGGCAGATTTATTAATCTGATCGACCATGCATCTAAGCCCGATGCCGATCGATGTGTGCCACAGCCACTCCATAAACTATTAGCATTCGGCTTTTTAGAGTTCATGCATTGGCTTGGGCAAGGGTAAATTTGTTAGTCTGACCGGCCAAGCATCTAAGCTCGATGTCGATCAATGCGTGCCATAGCCACTCCATAAACTATTAGCATTCGGCTTTTTGGAGTTCATGCGTTGGCTGGGGCAAGGGCAGATTTATTAATCTGATCGGCCAAGCATTTAAGTCCGATGCTGATCGATGTGTGCCACAGCCACTCCATAAACTATTAGCATTCGGCTTTTTGGAGTTCATGCATTGGCTGGGGCAAGGGCAAGTTTATTAATCTGATCGGCTAGTCTACGATGGTAAATTACTGAATTGCCTAAGTATATAATCGTCAAGTGTACATAAGTGTCTTATCCAAAGAAGTAAAAAGCAATACTCTGCATCAATAGAAAAATTAAACACAAGTAATAGCAAAGTACAAGAGAAATTTTCATTAGTAAATTGGACACAGACTGCAACCATTTTATATGTGAAAACTACTAGATAAAAAGCTGCAAGTTTGCAGCGAAATGCCTAGCAAAAATTTAAAAACTGTCGCCATATATAAAAACTACTAAACAAAAAGCTGTAACATTACATTCAAAATCTTTAAACAAAAATAACTATTGTCGCCCTAATCAATCATCGGAGTCAGACTCCAGCGGCTCAACATCCACTTGCTCGTATGGAATCGGCATAGCCAATGTCACATTAGCAGCAGCAAGGGCCTTGAGCCAGCCGTGTTTGAATCCCCGGTTCTCGAATTTGGGGACTTGTTCCACGTAATTGTCGAGGGTAGCACTTTGCCCAGCCTCATAAGCCTTTGAAGCCTCAGAATCGGCAACTTCCTTCGCCATCTTCTACTCTGCCAAGTCCGCCTCCAGTTTGCCGATCGCCTCTTGGGCTAACTTGAGCACAACGTCACTCGCATTCGCCCTCTACTCGGCAGCCAATCTGAGCTCGTCTGTATTCCTGGCCCTCTCTATCTTGGCCTCGGCCCTCACGCCTTCCATCTTCGCCCTCAAAGCTTCGAACTCGGCCCTACTCCTTTGGCCCTCGACTTCCATTTATAAACGGCCAAGCCGTTCGACGGTGTCATGATGGCGATAGCCTATCTCGGCTATCCTTCCGACCGTTTGCAAAACAGGAAATTAAAACCAAAACAATAGTTGCATAAAATGAAAAGACAAAGTCAAGATATATACAAAAAGAGTCGATTGAGCAGCTAATGCTATTGCAACCAGATCTGACTCCACTCGAAAAGCTTCCTTGTCAGCCGGCAATGAGACGGACGTAGCCATGTTGAGTGCGATGGCTGGATCTTTAATTACCGAAGCATCAGAGGAGATTGGTGTGTTTTTTTTATCTTCGGTTGAATGACAAAAGGCACATTCACATCTGATTCCTCTAAAGGAGACCGTTTGTCAGCACGATTTTCTTCTAAGCCGGCCTCGACCTTGGCAGGGCGCTTCTCTACCCTTTGCTCAGCCTCTTGATCCGCCTGCACAACCATAGCAGACTCGGCACTTTGGTTTTTTGCCGTTTCATCCTCAATAACAGGCAAGGAGGGCTGAGATTCAACAACAGGCAGAGAGGGCTGAGATTCAGCAACAGGTGGCACTTCAGATCGAATAGCCTATGCTCTTCGCCGCGCGGCCAACCTTTCTGCATTTCTCTTTTTAGCAAGTTGCGTGAGGCTTAACCCAGCATGTCTTCGGGGTATGCGCCGGGAAGGTCCTCTAAACTGTTAAAAACATCGTCAAATGGAAGGTCCCTCAGCCCGAAGTGGACGGAGGGTCGGCTAAATTGAGACCGGCTGAATTGAGACCGGCTTCCTCAAAGGCCAACTTCAAGGCCTTGTCTACTTTCGCTTCGGACTGACCTGACTCGGCGACCTCAGCTACTTATGCCCGCTCCGAATCGGAACCCTCGAAACCAACTTGCCGCAAGTTTTTGAAGTCGGTCAAAATGTGAGCGGTAAGAGACTCTTCACCCTTCGGAATTGGGATGTTTTCTGCCGCCGGGAAGGTCATATATGTCGGCTCGTAGCAAAGCAAAATGTGGGCCGCCCTCCCCTGTTTCTGAAGATTCGGACGGCCAAAATATTTAAGCACGACTTTGATTTCTGAAAGAACGGCGTCGTCGGTTGAAGTCAGGACTTTCTTTAAATCATTTCATGCACAAGTAAAACCATGAGGTCTCAAAAATAAAGCTTTGTAAATATAACAAAAAAATAAACACAAGAAGCTATACGGCCACCTGGTTCGCCCCTCCGTCTAGGAATAGGATCGAGGCGATCCTCGCATTCATCGAATTCCCAGTTACCTTGGACAATGACCATAACATCATCGACACGCTTCCCAGAACTAGAAAGCATAGTCACTAATTGATGGTCGGTGTCCTTGGCCCTAAGGAAATAACGTCTGTGCCGACTAGAAGACTTGGCCAAGGCATAACAATGCCGAATAGCTGGAATGCCAAGGTTAATCGTAAGGCGATGGTTTAGCTCTATAATCCCCATTACAATTCTAAAAAGTTGACATTGGGTTGGGAAGGGATTAAACCCCAATGGCAAAGCACAGTCCTAAGGAATGGGTGAAGGTGGAACCGAACTCCACCCTCTGCAATTGATAGGAGAGGGAAGACAATCGTGGTTTCATCAGCGCTCTCCATATAAAGGGTGTCGTTTGTCACGAGTGACAGACGAACGTCATCAGGAATGGAAAAATGGCGTCGAAAGCCAGAAATTCGATCCGAGGAGAGGAGATCTTTCAAATGTTTTGCCATTTCTTTCAGCCTATAGGAATTTGCTAAACCAAAAAAACAAACCAGGAAAAAGGATTCAAAGTAGAGAGGGAGAGAACTTACAAGAGACGAAGAGGATGGACGAAGAGGATAGTGAAGGGAAGGAAGTTGCAGAGGTAATTCGGAAGGCAGTCCAGCGACGAGCGTCTAAAAATATGTATATATTTCAAAAGACGTCGACATTTTAAATCACAATAAATAGAAGTGTACGAAGGGGTGGGAAGTTGAAATGATAACCGAGAAGTGTGTGCTCAGACATCTACGTTGGAATGCGGTCAGCTACCGAATTTCGGATTTGACTTTTTGAGTTCGAAACTAAACACTCCAGCCAACTGTCGTTAGTGGAGTGTTTGGGAGGCAATTGTGGGGGCCGAATATTGGGAGTCGTAAATAGGCCGAATAGTTAAACTTGGAGAATCAAAATATATATATAGCACTCGGCCTCATCTCACACGTTCAAATCTTGCCCTATTCGGCCAAATGGCTGGTTAAGCAAGGGGCCGAGTGAAAATTGGTTTGCTACAAAAGAAGCCAAATGGCGAATTGAAAGTGGGCCCAATCTTGGGTCCCAAGAAAGAAAACATATAAATAGAAGAACATCAGCCAAAAACAAGTATGTGAGAACTATCATCTTTAACTTAAGATTCAAGCAATCACGAGTATACACTGACTTATCCGTCGAAGTGCTAATTCTTGCACCCCCGACCGGAGTGTTCATTCCTTTTTAGGTGGCTAGTTTAGGATCACGAGCATCCCCTGAGATCAAAAGAGTATTTCCAAACCACTTCTCCACAAAGTGGTGCCAAATGCCCAAGAGTTGGCCAGTAATATGAGGGACAAGAATTTCTTTCTTCTTGTCAGTTGCAGATATTTATTCCTTGTTTACCATCGACTTTGTAAGGAGTTGAAGAAGAATGTGGTGAGGATTATTAGCTGGATAAAATTTTGGTTTAAAGGGGAAGTCAAGTACCATAAATCAACCAAGCGGGCTTCAATACTTGATAACCATTGATACAAGAAACATGATCCTTAATGCTCGTCGCTTAGCAGCTTTAGTACTTGATAACCATATTAAAGGTTTATTGAGCTAAACTCCTATTCAAGAAGTTCCAGGATTGGGCCCAAAGCTCCAAGAGCTTTATGATGAGCTCTCAAAGCTTCAGATAGACTATTCTCTGCTGCAAAGCCAGATTGAGAAGTACATACAAAATGTTACTACGTACTTGTCTATGAAATCAGTGTTTGCTCAAGGAATGACTTCAGAGCTATGGGATTAGCGTTTGGTGGGTGTCAGTCAATGCATTACTCATGCTCTAGCCCTTGAGAATAAAGGAATTGATTAGGTTCACTTGCTGAAGTCTGATTTGGGTAGCCTTAGAGCAAAGAAGGTAGAATTATTAACGGTGTTGGAACATTTAGATGAACAATCCCAACAACTAGAGACTACAATTAGTGTTATTGAAGTTGAAGTAGTTCGAAGGCGAGCCCTTGTTTCCACTTTAAGGGATGAACAAGCTACAATAGAAGCAGCTAAGGTAATAAGAAGCGAGGATATCGAAGTCGCCCACAAGTTGGAGCAGCTCTTGAAGGTTGAACAAGGCAATATCCAGAGTTTATCATGGTTGCCATGATTTATTATTCATTATTATTTTATTTCATTTTTTTATTTTAATGAAATGTAGCTCGAAACTAAATACTTCATTAGAAAATAATTGTTCTAACAAACACTTTATTTATGAAATAAATATTATAGTTCGAAGCGAAATACTCTTATTGTAAAACACATTTGGTTTATTGATTTATTTAGCCGTTCACAGTTTATACTCATGCGGGCCAGGAGTAGTACAATTTTTTTTTTTTACCAATTTCATTTCATATGGGCCAAAAACATCATGCAGTTTATGCTCATGCAATTCAAAGCGTTACATTCTCATGGATAGTAGCGCTTTAGGAACTTGCCATTGATTGGGCCAACTCTAATACCGTCTTCATCAACAATCTTGTATGCTCCGTGAGTGTAGACTTCAGCCACTACGTATGGACCATCCCACTTGGACAGAACTTGTTGCCAGTTCGATGGGTGGTGATGATAGGTCTTCGAGCAGCAAATACCAATTCTCCAACTTGAAAAGACCGGGGTCTAACCTTCTTATTGAAAGCTCTGGAGATTCGAGCTTGGTAACACTCAAGTTTTTGTTGTGCTTCCAATCTTTTCTCATTCAATGCTTCTAACTCAGCAAGACGTAGTTTTGCATTCTCATCATCAATGAGACCTTCATATATATCTATCCTTAATGAAGGAATCTGTTTTTCCAATGAAAGAACCGCTTCAACACCATACCCAAGGGAGTATAGGGTGGCTTGTGTTGGGGTGCGATGTGTCGCACGGTATGCCCAGAGTGCTTCTCCAATTCTTTCATGCCAATCCCGCTTTGATTTAGCAACTATCTTTTTCAATAGGTTGCCCAAAGTTTTGTTAAACACCTCTGCCAGTCCATTGGCAGGTGCATTGTACATTGAGGAATTGCATTGCTTAAATCCAAATCTTTCACAAAATTTGTCCATTAGACTGTTGTAGAAAGGCTTTCCGTTATCAGTGATGATGTACCGAGGTATACTATACCGATAAATAATGTGGGATTTGATGAAGTCAACAACAATTTCTTTCTTGACTTCTTTAAGTGAGACGGCTTCAACCCACTTGGAGAAGTAATCTGTGGTGGCCAAGATGTATAAGTGACCTATAGAAGACTTGGCCAATGGGGCAACTACATCTAGACCCCATGCATCAAATGGCCAAGAAGCAATTGTCGAGAGTAAAGGTTCTGGGGGTTGATGGATAAAGTTTGCATGAAACTGGCAAGGTTGACAATTTCTTGAGTGGTCCAACCAATCTTTAACCGTCGTAGGCCAATAGTAACCCATCCTTTTTACTCGAAAGTGAAGTTTACGACCAGAATGATGCACTCCACATATCTCGAAATGGGCTTCTTCCATGGCTCGTTGAGCTTCTTCTTCCCCTAGGCAACGAAGAAAATTCCTTCAAATGATTGTCGGAATAAAGTTTCCTTGTAGTAGATGAATCGAGGAGCTTTACGTCTTATTTCAGTTCTATGGCGAAAATCATCAGGGAGCTTCTCATGTTCATGGTAGTCTATAATTGGCATTCTCCAATCGTCGACTTCGATGGCTTGTGTCACGCCCCAATTTTTAATCAATCGGAAACATTACCAAAAGCCTGTAATTTAGGTCTTTTTTTTTTTTTTTTTTACAAATATCTATTACCCTTGAGTAATAGAAACATAGTAGTACCTATTCTCTCTCATGATGAATACAACAATAATAATAATACATGCCAAGCTCCCATTACGGAGATACAAATAAATAATTACAAACATCAATGTACAAAATTTATTCTGGCACATCTACTATGAAATTACACATAATAGACATGTGAACTTCTTAATCCTCCAACCAATCAATTCGAATTCTCTTCCTGTAAGAAAAATGAAACAACAAGGGGTGAGCACAATTGCCCTGTAGGAATCTCATAGTTCAAAATCAATAACCATCCTATAGATAGAAATGATCATGCATGCAGGGTGATACCATATAGTAAAGTGACGTTTTTGTAATTTTTCAAATATCATACGTAGAGTACCTTTTTCTCAAAACTTATTTGCACATTTAAGGAAAACCTCAAGCCATAATAATTATCTCTTATTATCAGAAAGCCATAAATTCTTTTTTTTTTTTTTTTTTTGTTGAAAACAAACATGCCTAAGGAAAGACATCATTTTAAATTTATTAACCAATTCTGAAATATTCCTCATTTAATTTCCATCTTAACATCCCTCCTTTTTTATTCCCATTTTTCCTTTTTACTAATTATATTAATTATAACACCATAACCTCAAGTTCAAGTTCCTTTAATACTCAAAACAGACCTCACACACTCTATTTCCACCAGTCTATTCATATTTGTTGTAACTCCTTAACGTAGAAATCCAAATCTCCTCTATATTCAATAACAATTACATCACATCTACATTTGCATTATCAATTATAATCCAACATATTACAACTACATCACATCCATATTGGCATTATCAATTAGAGTTCAAACATAACACAAGAATAACAAACCCTTTTTAACACAATGTTTCAATTATTTACAAAACAAAACTCATAATTTTCCCTTATAGTCACAAGCAATCCAGTGAGTCTATCATCACCAACTTCTAATCCAATTACCATCTCATTTTCCATTCTTTCAAATAATGTCATATTAAACACCGGATCCATTAACAAGTCATCTCCATGAGTCCTACCCTTTTCCGGTCACAAGCCGGAAGGAAGGCGGAACCTCACGTTTTACTGGTCACAAGCCGGAAGGAATGTAGAACCTCTACATATCCCAACATACCGAGCGCTACTCCGGAAGGAAGGAAGAGCCTATTTCAAGCGCCAAGCTTTGCCGGCCCAAAATATGGCAGGAAACGAACCCCGAAACAACATTACATTCCATAAATTTTATCAAGTCATCCGTCATTGTGATTAGTGGGCAAAGCCAACACATCGTCCATTATTCCCGTAACACATTAGTTCAAAACGCATCCCCAATAAGTTAAAATTCCACTTACATAACAAGTGCACATTATGTTCCACCACCTTTTTCTATTACCCACCAAGTCATTCACGTGTTCATAATTCTTGGGTTCAAACTATTTCTTTACTCTTCCATATTATTATCAAGTCTTCCAAATAAATTTTCACAACACATCGATTATCAATTACTATGTGAGGCTATAAATTAAATCTCTAGCATTAATTTCTTTGATACAATTCCTTCACGTAATACTGTCATATTTCACAATCTCCCATTTATTGTTACCCACACTAATCTTAACCCATCCTTGACTTAACACCATTTAACATAACTCAATGCAATTCAACATAGCACAATAAGATTCTTAAATATTCACTTCACCATTTTATCACAATTCTCGCATCATCCTTTCCATTAGTAATTTCTTTTCTCCAAGTTTGGTTTATATTATAACATAATTTAAAATATCAACGTTAAGGGGCTCAATCGCAACTTTTACATAAGTTTTCAACTCTTTAAAATTTTAATTAAACTTGTACATGTGTAATTTAACACCTCAATTTAATGATTCTACTATCAATTGAAGCAAAACCATCATCTATCTTCATAAGCCAAACTAGGGTTTTTAAGAAAAATTAAAGTTTTTCATGAAAACACATTTTATTTCATCCCTTCTATTACTTTTCACCCAAACTCATGACCCAAGAACACAACCCAACATATAAACAAAACTCTCTTCAAACCTTAACCCCCAATCTCATGATTCCTCACAATATGCATAAAAGTATAAACTTTTGTATTTATACAAAGAAAATACCACAAATCTATCTATAAATTAGGGTATTGAAAGAGAACTAGAAACCCCTACCTCTTGAAGCCAAGATATGACGACCCAAAAATCAATGGCGACGAAACTATGAACTAATCGGATCACAAGGAAGCCCTTGACGAGATCTACAATCTTTCTCAAAGTACCAAGATGAGAAGATCACTCTAGGTGAGTAGATCTAAAGATCTATGTGAAACAGTTTGAGTTTTAGAGAGAGAGAAGGTAACTCACGGCCTTGAGGGGACAGGAGAGGAAAAATAATGAGAGAGAAATGGTTAGGGTCTATTTATAGTAGTAGAAAAATAGCCCTCAGGTCAATAAAATAATAAGTCCAAAACCCCCCAATGGTAGGGCCCATTCGGACACACAAATCTGAAAATAAACACGCAAGGGTTGACCCCTGGTGTGGTGGTATCGACCCTTCAGCAAGAAAAGAAAATGCTAGCAGCAAGCAAGGTGTTGACCCTTGGACAGGAAGGGTCGACCCTAAATTCCAACAACTAATACCCAGATTCTGCAATATACAAGGGTCGACCCTTCCCAGATTGGTGTCGACCTTGTGGGCAGCAACAAGAGGCAGGTGTTGACACCACCAAGGCTGGTGTTGACCATAAATTCTAGCAACATTTCCAGAAACTTCACCAACAGGTAAGGGTCAACCCAGAGGAAGGCTGGTGTCGACCCTAGAATAGAATTTCTAAGTTCCCAAGGAACTTTTTGACAAGAACAAGCGCAAACAAACCAACCCAACGAGTTTAAATCGGATCAGACTCCTCCAAAACCAGCATTCAACAACTCCAATGACTCCCAAAACTGAAAATAAGGGAATTAAATATGCTCTCCAATGGATTAAAGGATGCGGGTGTTACAAACTCTCCACCTTAGGAAATTTCATCCCCGAAATAGAAGAAGGCCAAACGAAAGATAGTATGAACCCAATAGGAAACACAACCTCTAACCTACAACTAGTTCCACACTTGGGATAGATTCCCAGATTTAGATTCAATATCGTAGAGCCCTGAGGACACCCAAACAAGAAGAATTACAAGGAAGAGATCATGATCACTCTTTCGACCAACATACTTATCAGAGTCCAATAGACAAGGAACAACGTCAATTACTAGTACGTCCAAGGAAAATCAATAACGCCTCAACCGGAAACAATGTGCACCACTACCACCAGACAACCAATAACCAATTTGGAAAAGAAGGGAAAACCCCCATTAAACCAAAAACTCAGCCGACACTAGCAGAAGCCAATGGCACACTACAATGTATGGTGCAACACCACAATTTCAAATTGCACCAAGCTTCGCAACAATTCCAATTATTTATATGTATATATAAAATTTTCTTTCTCAAACGATGTCCAAACTTAAATCATTTACCATCAAAATACATTTACAAATCTAAAATTTGCATAACAATTACATTTAACATCAAAAGTGTTATTAAGAACATTAAACCAATTACATCCTCATGACTTGTCCATATTTTGTTTCCACTCAGCCAACAAGCTATTCATTAACACAATTTTGATTAAATCCTTAGCATTTAGTCGACCGTGCCATCCCAGGTCACAACACAAAGAACGAAATGTTCATTTTCCAAATTATTATCAACATTTACCCAGTGAATTTCAACTATCACCAAATAACCTCCGCCACACATTCAATGACATCTCAACACAATTTCCACCTTCAACAAGAACTTTGATTCAACTTAAGGCTCATAAGTCAGTACATATTTCATTCATGAATGAAAACAGTTATATAACAAAATTATGCTTACAATTCCTCACAATATTTTCCTTGATAGATAAATGTCAAAATTTGTCACATACCCCCATTAATGGGTTCCAAAGACAAAAATATGCATATACATACACAACATTCGTAGACATAAGGTCCTACGCACAAAAGACATTACATCACAATAACAAACACAAAACAATTCCACCAAAACATTAAGTTATTCCCGTCCCTACTCGGACTTCTAAGACAAACTCATCCCACATGAAGAACAACGGCGTCTAACATGGCCCGACTGCTTACACTTAGAGCAAAAAGGTGGTCCTCTATTTCCTGACTGACTCGAAGAAACCTGGGTTTGGTTTGATCTCCCAACCAATGAACCCAACGAGTCAGAACTAGATTGTGGCTATGACTGGGATTTTGATTGAGATTCAGCTTTCCTTTGCCTCTTACTAGATCTCATATGCTCTCGAGCTATGGGACTCGCCATTATGGTCCTCTCTCTTTTATCCCGGTCTCCTTCATCCTGATCAACCACAAGATTGGTGGCTTCAACATGAGCCACCGCTTCTACTAGTGTGTGATAATTTCTATGCATACACCCTACTACCTTCCATTTGATCTCATCATGCAATTTCTCTTCGAATTCGATACAACGTCGCTCCTCGGTTGCTACTAACTCTAGTGCAAATCTAGACAAACTAGTGAACTTTGCTTCAAATTGGGCTAAAGGTGTTGTACCTTGGCGCAACTCCACAAATTGTTTCCTCAATCTTTCCTGAGCGGAAAGAGGAAAATACTTGGCCCAAAAGGGCTCAGTGATCTGAACCCAGGAGATGCCTACGGTAGAACTTACATACTTCCACCAATAACCCGCTTCTCCCTTCAGCAAAAAACTCGCTAATGACACTCTCAACCCCTCATCTGTGATATCAAGAGTCTTAGTGACTTGCTCTAACCAACTCTCTGCGTCTAACGATTTCGCTCCTCCTGTGAATTCTGGTGGGTTAAGGCGAAACAACTCCTTGGTGATCTTGAGGGCACCAGACTCGTCCCCATAACTATGAGTTAAAACCTCCCTTATTGCTCTTACTACCTTGCGTGCAATATCTTCGCCCACAGTCGGTGCTACAGGTGTGGCCACTACTGGAATTGATGTGCCCTTACCAGTACCCCTAGTCCCAATGTGACCTCTGCTAGCTTGCTCCGACATTCTATCAATGACAATATCAAACATAAGTCAACAAAATTCTAACTCCTTCTCAGCACACTTACATTCCCTACCTAAACATGAAACCAACATAACACATGATCACATAACACACAAACAACATCAAGCATCAAGCCACATAATCAAGTTAAGTCTACAAGGATGACCACCTGTCCCGGAACTTCCAAGGAACTCCCACAGGAAACCACGTTGATTAGATGTGTTTCCAATGAGATCTCAAAGCAAGTTAGCCGGCCACAAGCACCATCCAAGAAGCTCAACCGATGCTCACACAATGCAACACATAGTGTCCTACGCCTCCTATTTCCCATATGCAAACGTACTCACCAAGCGAAGCCAATCCATTTGCAGACACCCCATTTTTGACCGTCCTCAAGACTTGGACGTCACCGTTTGAACACCCGATGATCATCCATGTTTGTGTTCGTTTGGAGTTCCCGGAGGTCTTGGCTACGCGCCTTGCCTCAGGATCCCCGAACTCGACTGTTTCGTGTCTGGTTTTGCACCAAACACTTGTGTTTTGCCTTGGAGGGGCAGGGAATGCCTTGTGAAGCATCCCCACACATCACCGGCCATGGCCATGGGCCACCGGCTGGTATTTTGTTGCCATCGACAATGTGTGATGCCGGTCAGCACCATTTGTTTCCGGTCGGCACTCATTTTTGCCAAAATGGCATTTTTGGGCAGCCGACTACTGTTCATCTGCTTTTACAGATATTTTAATGCAACTGTCTTACATTTGGCTCCCCTCCATACACGTGTATGGAGGGATCTCTCTCTTTAGAAGCTTGTCTTGTAAGCTTTACAAGACAAAAAAGCTCTATAAGAGGAGCTCTCCTCTCCCTTGTTTTAGGTTAGAGATTTTAGACAGCCATATTAGGGTTTTGAGTTCTAGGGTTAGGATTGATACACATTCTATCTCTATACCTCTCTTTTTTTACCTTTGTGTGTGTTTAAGTGTGTTTGTGTCTTACTATTGCACACAAACACATAGTGTTTTACCTTTTCTTGGTTCCTTGAAGAACCAGAGGTTGTTCTTGGTGTTCTTGGGTGGTTTTGAGCTTGAAGAACCAGCTGGTCCACCATTTGTGAAGAAAGTCAACAAGGGTAAGAAACTAGTCCCTTTATTCCCCATTTTTGCATTGTATTTTTACCTATCTTAAAATTGTTTTTGAGCTTGGTGTATAATACAAAAAAGTTCTGTTTTTAGGCCCTCTAAATAGTTTATTTAGGGTGTTTTGTTTTTTGAGGTTGTTTGACCCCTCCTAAGCCTTGTAAGGCTCCATTTTGTGCTATTTTGTGTAAGCTCCGAGACCTTGGTGTTTGCGCCTCCCCACCACTGAAATCTTGAGGGATTTCAGAGGTGAGGATGGTGCCTTGAGGTCCCAAGAAGGAGAGGGCCACCCCCTCTCCTTGTTGTCCTTGAAATGGACCATTTTTGGCTTCTTAAGGGAGCACCTAGCTAAGCCTCATGTTGACCATGCCTTGGCTATTTTTTGTGCTTATTATGTCATAATATACCTCTGTTTTTTGTTGGTTTTGGTACACCATGCATGCTTAGAATACCTACCTTGTAATGCCACTTTGTTGCCTTAACATGCCTTAAGTGGTAAACCCTTGTTCTAGCATGTTTTAGGCTTAGCTTTGTGAAGCTTTTGCACTTATTTTGCCATGTTTGAGGTCTATCCATAGTTGTTTGGGTCGGCCATGGCATGCATTGTATAGCCCCTTTGCATTTTTGGCTTGTTGGCCTTAAGTATGTGAGGGTATAGCATGCTTTACTTGCTTTGTTTTATTAGGTTGACACCATTTGTAGCCTCATTTTAGTCCCTTTGACATGCTTGTATGCTTGCCTTGGATGTCTCTTTGATGCCTTATGAGCTTGTGCCATATGCTCCATGTTTTGGTCATTGTACATGCCTTTGAATTTGAGCCACTTAGATGCCATCTAAGAGTCCCCTTTGCATGGTCTAGGTCTGCCTTGGACCTGTTTTAAGCCCTCTTGGCCTTGTGAGGCTTGGTTGGCTTAGCCATGGTTTAAGTCCCTTTGACTTGCTTCAAGAACTTGGGCCATTTATTGCATGCTTTGTCTATTTTGTTTGCTTGGTTTGACACCATCTTAACATGATTTTCAATGCTTACCTTGCATGCCATTAGTCCACATTATGCCTCTTTCAAATGTGCTTGAGAGTTGCCCCATTTGCGCCTAAGTGTTGGCCCTTTAACATGTGCATGTGTGTATGTGTATTTAGTCCTTTATTTTGGTCAATTTGACCACTGTTTTGGGCCTTATTAGAGCTGCCCAGATCATGTTTAAGTCCATTATTTGTTTGCTTGCATCCTTACCTTGCATGTTTGTTTGCATGCTTGCATGTGCATCTCGCATTCCCATGTTGCATCCTTAGCTTGCATGCCTCGGTTGCATTGCATCTAGCATGCATGTCTTGTTCCTCGATCTAGTGATAGGAATTGGGCTTTGGTTTGTTGGTTTGTTGGTTTGTATTGCATTTGACATCAAAATGTGCACACTTGGTCCCTTGGGCCATCACGCATGGAAATGCGCGATTGATGGTCCGAGAACCAAGGAGCATGTTCCTTTGAGTCATTAACATGATAAAGGACATGATTGGTGCATATATGGCTTGAATTGCATTGCCATGTTCTGCCTTGCCCTCTGTTGCTGTCAAATGCAGATTCTGCAGGAACTTTCTGCCGACCGGCAGTTCTAAGTGCCGACCGGCAATCTTTCCATGGCCGATGGATGCATTCACAGCCGGTGATCACATGCCACTGCCGGTGGCCATTCTATTCAGCCGGTGGTGTCTCCCAATGTCTAGGGAAGCAATCCTGAGACTTTGGCAGTCTTCAGAGGAGCATAGCATGGAAAACAGAGGCAACCTATGCATGGCAGTACACTTCCGAGCAAGACCCGAGCACGCGTGCACCGAACTCTCTTCCCGAGGCGGTTTACTATTTTTCCTAGCTTAGTTAGTTTGTTAACTAATTAGGTGATTTGTAATAATTAATTAGCTAGGTTAGTTAATTCGTTATTTAATCTGTATTATTCTTTTGGGTCCCTCCGAGCGAGGGTAAATTTGTAATAAGTGTGGGTGAGTGTGTGTATGTCTTCCAACCCCCACTTCTTTCTTCCCTTTTATTTACCTGCTTATGATGGTAGATTAGGTCATGTTTAAATTAGCATACCGTATGCTATGCATGCGTGCATTCATACATTTGTCTTGCATGCACCGGGCTCGGTACATCATGCTAACTGCATTTGTACTTCGATTCCAAATTGAATACGTGATTAGTTGTAGCATTTCACATGACATTATAGATTAGCCGAGCCTATCTTAACCGCATTCTGTATGTGTTACATTAGCCACTTTAACATGAACTAGGATCATGCATGTTTGCTAACTAGTTTATTGTTTTGGCACGGAGTACGATGTAAGTATTTATGTTTTAGCATCCTCGCATGTGTGTGAATGCTATCATGACAACATGTTTACCATGTGGCTAGATGCTTATATGATAAACTGTTTGAATGCTTGTGGGTGAAGGTTGGATTGTCTGAGTTGGAAACACTCGTTGAAATCCGTGTTTTAGCCTACTTGCGAGTAGCAAATTCCAAAGCATTTTTCCAAGACAAACGGATACGCAATGCTTATTTCCAAGTTAGGCAATCTAGTCTATACTTGTTTGCCGTGCGCATAACATAGTAATGCTAGGCTAATAATTGATTTAAGAACACATAACGTTTTCAAAAATGGATATCACGGTTAGTAGAGGCCGATCTTCGGATCGGGCGAGAGGGGGTGCTCATAGCTGACCTTCCCCAATCGTACCCTAGCTCCCGAGCCGAGGTAACTCTGGTGATGACGGACATGTGGCCTTCGGCACCGAGTCAGGGTTTCCTAAATTCCCCCATAAAAAAATATTTAGGTGGCGACTCTGTATCTGGCAAAGCAGTCCATGTTTGGCATTTCTTTTCTAAAAATCTGTTTTCTCAAAACGATTTGCCGGATTTGGACTCTTTGGTTCAAGATTAAGAACCGTGACACAAAATCGAGTCCGAACTGTAGCAGCGAGGCCCCCCTCGCGGCGCGCGTCTACA
The DNA here is from genome assembly GCF_055761805.1 of Camellia sinensis. NCBI lineage: Eukaryota > Viridiplantae > Streptophyta > Magnoliopsida > Ericales > Theaceae > Camellia > Camellia sinensis. The sequence goes on along the minus strand of NC_138961.1, from coordinate 67,490,352 downwards.
CCATTATGGTAAAAACCACTTCCCACGAGCTCTAGGTGTTCAAACCCGATTAGCTCTGATACCAAGTTGTCACTCCCCAATATTTAATCACTTGGAAACATTACCAAAAACCAGTAATTTAGGTCCATTTTTTTTATTTTTTTTTATTTTTTTACAAATATCTATTACCATTGAGTAATAGAAACATAATAGTACATGTTCTCTCTCATGATGAATACAATAATAATAATAATACATGCCAAGCTCCCACTATGGAGTTACAAATAAATAATTACAAACATCAATGTACAAAATTCATTCTTGCACATCTACTATGAAATTACACATAACAGACACGTGAACTTCTTAATCCTCCAACCAATCAATTTGAATTCTCTTCCTATAAGAAAAATGAAACAACAAGGGGTGAGCACAATTGCCTAGTAGGAATCTCATAGTTCAAAATCAATAACCATCTTATAGATACAAATGATCATGCATGCAGGGTGATACCATATAGTAAAGTGACGTTTTTGTAATTTTCAAAATATCATACGTAGAGTACCTTTTTCTCAAAAGGTATTTGAACATTTAAGGAAAACCTTCAACCACAATAATTATCCCTTATTATCAGAAAGCCATAAATCCTCTTCTTCTTTTTTTTGTATTATTTTTTTTTGTATTATTATTATTATTATTATTATTATTATTATTATTATTATTATTATTATTATTATTTTGTAAACAAACATGCTTAAGAAACAACATCATTTTAAATTTATTAACCAATTCCAAAATATTCCTCATTTAGTTTCCATCTTAACATTCCTCCTTTTTTATTTCCATTTTTCTTTTTTAATAATTACATTAATTATAACACCATAACCTCAAGTTCAAGTTCCCTTAATACTCAAAATAGACCTCACACACTCCATTCCCACCAGTTTATTCATATTTGTTGTAACTCCTTAATGTAGAAATCCAAATATCCTCAATATTCGATAACAATTACATCACATCTACATTTGCATTATCAATTATAATCCAACATATTACAACTACATCACATCCACATTTGCATTATCAATTAGAGTTCAAACATAACACAAGAATAACAAACCCTTTTTAACACAACGTTTCAATTATTTACAAAACAAAACTCATAATTTTCCCTTATAGTCACAAGCAATCCAGTGAGTCTATCATCACCAGCCTCTAATCCAATTGCCATCTCATTTTCCATTCTTTCAAATAATGTCATATTAAACACCGAATCCATTAACAAGTCATCTCCGTGAGTCACACGCTTTACCGGTCACAAGCCGAAAGGAAGGTGGAACCTCACGATTTACCGGTCACGAGCCGGAAGGAACGCGGAACCTCTGCATATCCCAACATACCACACGCTTTACCCAGCGCTACTTCGGACGGAAGGCGGAACCTATTTCAAGCACCATGCTTTGCCGGCTCAAAATATGGCGGGAAATGGACCTCGTAACAACATTACATTCCTTAAATTTTATCAAGTCATCTGTCATTGTGATTAGTGGGCAAAGACAACACATCATCCATTATTCTTGTAACACATTAGTTCAAAACGCATCCACTATAAGTTAAAATTCTACTTACCTAACAAGTACACATTATGTTCGACCACCTTTTTCTATTACCCACCAAGTCATTCACGTGTTCATAATTCTTGGGTTCAAACTATTTCTTTACTCTTCCATATTATTGTCAAGTCTTCCAAAAAAAATTTCACAACACATCAATTATCAATTACTATGTGAGGCTATAAATTAAATCTCTAGCATTAATTTCTTTGATACAATTCCTTCACGTAACACTGTAATATTTCACAATCTCCCATTTATTGTTACTCACACTCATCTTAAACCAACCTCGACTTAACACCATTTAACATAACTCAATGCAATTCAACATAATACAATAAGATTCTTAAATATTCACTTCATCATTTTATCATAATTCTCGCATCATCCTTTCCATTAGTAATTTCTTTTCCCCAAGTTTGGTTTCATATTATAACATAGTTTAAAATATCAACATTGAGGGGCTCAATCGTAATTTTACATAAGTTTTCAAACTCCTTAAAATTTCAATTAAACTTGTACATGGGTAATTTAACACCTAAATTTAATGACTCTACTATCAATTGAAGCAAAACCATCATCTATCTTCATAAGCCAAACTAAGATTTTTAAGAGAAATTAAAGCTTTTCACAAAAACACATTTTATTTCAACCCTTCTATTACTTTTCACCCAAGCTCATGACCCAAGCACCAACCTAACAAATAAACCCAACTCGCTTCAAACCCTAACCCCCAATCTCATGATTAGTCACAATATGCACAAAAATAAAAACTTTTGTATTTATATAAAGAAAATACCACAAATCTATCTATAAATAAGGGTATTGAAAGAGAAATAGAAACCCCTACCTCTTGAAACCAAGAGATAACGACCCAAAAATCAATGGCAACGAAACCACGTACTAATCGGACCGAAATGAAGCCCTTAACAAGATCTACAATCTTTCTCAAATGACCAGGATGAGAAGATCACTCTAGGTGAGAAGATCTAAAGATCTAAGTGAAAAATTTTGAGTTTTAGAGAGAGAGAAGAGAACTCATGACCTTGAGGGGAGAGGAGAGGAAAGATAATGATAGAGAGAAGTGGTTAGGGTCTATTTATAGTAGTAGAAAAATAGCCCTCAGGTCAACAAAATAATAAGTCCAAAGCCCCCCAAAGGCAGGGCCCATTTGGACACACAAATCTGAAAATAAACACGCAAGGGTCGACCCCTGGTGTGGTGGTGTCGACCCTTCAGCAAGAAAAGACAATGCTAGCACTAGCAGCAAGCAAGGTGTTGACCCTTGGACAGGAAGGGTCGACCCTAAATTCCAGCAACTAATACCCAGATTCTGCAATATTCAAGGGTCGACCCTTCCCAAACTAGTGTCGACCCTTGTGGACAACAACAAGAGGCAGGTGTCGACACCACCAAGGTTGGTGTTGACCCTAAATTCCTACAACACTTCCAGAAACTTCACCAACAGGTAAGGGTCGATCCTTATGAAGGTTAGTGTCGACCCCATAATAGAATTTCTAAGTTCCTAAGGAACTTTTTGACAAGAACAAGCGCAAACAAACCAACCCAACGAGTTTAAATCGGATCATACTCCTCCAAAACCAACATTCAACAACTCCAAAGGCTCCCAAAAATGAAAATAAGGGAATTAAATACACTCTCCAATGGATTAAAGGATGCGGGTGTTACAGCTAGTACTGAAATTGCATTTGTTTCTACAAGGCGACATTCCAACAATTGTGGCAATACCCACTGTTGACATGCAGGGACACTAACTTGTTCACCTTCTCACAATGCCAATGTAGTTGCTAGATTAGCAAGTGCATCAGCCATGCGGTTTTCTTTCCTTGGAACATGTTCGAGCACCACCCCCTCAAATTTTTCAATGAGATGAGTTGCATACTGGAAATATGGGACTAAGTTGTCTTTCTTGACTTCATAATCCCCTCGAAGCTAATTAATTATTAACTTAGAATCCCCATAGACATCTAGATCAACAATTTTTAGCTCTGTTGCCATTTGTAAAACAATGATCAAGGCCTGGTACTCAGTAACATTGTTTGAGCAATTTTCGCCAAGAATAAATGAGTAAGGCAAAATGTGCTTCTGTGGTGAAACAAAAATGACACCTGCTCCTGCCCCTTCCTTCCTAGTAGCCCCATCAAAGAACATCATCCAAGGTTGTCAAACTTCTAAGAACAATACATCTTCGTTAGGGAAGTCCTCAGAAATTTCCCAATCAGCAAGGATGGGATGGTTGGCCAAGAAGTCTGCAAGGGCCTACCATTTTATCGCTTTTCTTGGCACATAAATTATCTCAAATTTATTAAAGATGCGAGACCATCTTGCTAAGCGTCCTGAGAGGATGGGCTTAGACATAACATACTTTATTGGGTCGGCTCTTGTAATGAGATGCACTGCATGGGCTTGGAAATAATGTCTCAAATTTTGAGAGGCAAAAACAAGCACCAAACACATTTTCTCAATGGGTGAGTACTTGAGTTCATTTTTAGTTAATCTGCGACTCAAGTAATAGAGTGCTCGCTCGTTATTTTCTTTGTTATTTTGGGCTAACATCGCTCCAAAAGACTCTTCTTAAGTCGCAATGTAAAGTATCAATGGTTTCCCCTGAATAGACGGTCCTAATATCAGTCAACTGAAAGGTTGACAATGGCCTGCCAAGTTTGCAATGAATCTGCAGATATATGCCAAGTGACCTTGGAGGCTTCTAAGTTCCTTCAGGTTTTTTGGTGGTGGCATCTTTTGTATAGCATCGATTTTGGATTGATCAACCTCAATGCCTCTATGTCGAACAATAAAGCCGAGGAATTTTCCAAACGTGACTCCAAATATGCATTTGAGTAGATTCATCTTTAAGTCATACTTTCTCAGCCGGTTGAAGGCTGCACAAAAGTCCTCTAGGTGATTTTCCCTTTTCTTAGTTTTGACCACCAAATCATTAACATAGCACTCAACAAATTTATGGAGCATGTCATCGAAGATCTTTTGCATGGCATGTTGATAGGTGGCACCGGCATTCTTGAGTCCGAAAGGCATCACTTTATAATAATAGATGCCTTTTGTGGTACGAAATGTAGTTAACTCTTCATCTTCAGGTACCAAACATATTTGGTCGTATCCTGAACACCCATCCATGAAAGACAACACCTCGTGTCTGGTAATGGCGTTTATCATTAATTCCATAATAAGAAGCGAAAAGTCATCCTTGGGACATGCTTCGTTCAAATTTCGAAAGTCAACACATATTCTAATCTGTCCATTCTTCTTGACTACCGAGACCATACTTGATATCCATGTCGAATATTTTACTTCGCGTATGAACCCAGCTTCGATCAATTTGTTGACTTTTTCTTCCACTTTAAGGATGCGCTCAGGTCTGATGTATCGATTAGTCTAATTTACTGGTCGCATACGCCTTTCGGAAAGGGTTTGAAAAGAAGGTGTAGACGTCCCCGAACATCTCGGGAGCGAAATCCCGTTTTGTTCATATGGGCTCACTACAGTTTGGACTCAAAAGTCACGGTCTTGTATCTAATCTCGCAGAGTGCAATGCAAGACCGATGAATCATCAAAGAGTCCAAATCTGGCAAATCGTTTTTGAAAATAGATTTTTTGAAAGAAGTGCCAAACATGGATTGCTTTGCCAGATACAGGGTCGCCACCTAAATGTTTTGTTTTGGAAAATTTAAGAAACCCTGACTCGTTTGCCTAAGGCCATGTGTCCGTCATCACCAAAGTTGCCTCGGCTTGGGAACTTGGGTAGGATTGGGGAAGGTCACTTCGTAAGCACCCCCGCTCGCTCGATCAAAGATCGGCCTCTACTAACCATGATATCTAGTTTTGAAAACATTATGCGCTCTTATTCCGGTTATTAGCCTAGATTTACTATGTGATGCGCATAGCATACAAGTATAGACTGGATCGCCTGAATTGGAAGAAAACATTTCATGTTTGTTTCGAAAAACGGTTTGCTACTCGCAAGTAGGCTAAAAAATGTAGATTTTGCCACCCTCGGGTGGGCTTAGAAAACATGATTTTGCCACTATCTAGTGGGCTTGAAACTCGTAGTTGATGCATTATTCCAATTCAGATAATCCAACCTTCACCCATAGGCATTCGGGCAGTTATATCATATAAGCATATAGCCTCATGGTAAACATGCTATCATGGCAACATTCACACGCATGCAAGATGCTAAAGCGTAAAAGCTTACCTAGTACTCCGAGCCAAAACAGAAACTATGTTAGAAATCCATGCATGATCCTAACTATACAGAAATGCCTAATGCAACACATGCAAAAATGCAACTACAATAGGCTCGACTATTCTAAAATGACATGTGAAATGCTACAGCTAACAAGTATTCAACTCGGAATTGAAATACAAATGTAGTTAGTATGATGCGCCGAGCCTGGTGCATGCAATACAGATGAATGATGCAAACATGCAAGCATAAGTATGCTAATTGAAACATGCCCTAATCTAACCATCATAAGCTAGTAAATAAAAGGGAGAAAGACGTGGGGTTGGAAGACATACATCACACGCACGCACACTTATTACAATTGTGCCCTCGCTCGGAGGGTCCGAATAAATAATATACAGTCCGAAAGTAATACAGTCCGAATGAATAACGAATTACAATTAATTATTACACAACCACTAACAAATTAACATATTAGCTAAGTAAGAAAATAAATTAAATGAATGTGACTGCCTTGGCTCTGTTTTGGATGATAATGGATGCATGCATGCTCGATGCGCTTTGTCAGTAAATTCCATCGTGATGCCTCGTCTCGCCTTTGTTTGCAGCTGATTTCAGAAACTTACACAAAGCTCCAGAAGGATGAAACTCTACCTTGGGAAAGCCACCGACCAGGTATTGGCTTGGAAAACCCTTGCCGCCCACCCCTTATGGTGGAAACCAAAAAAGGTGGTCGGCCTACCAGGAAGCTGGTCAGCCGACAACTTTCTGCCCTTGGACTCTGGTTTTTCTGCAACAAAGGCAAGAAGGAGAGAAAGCAAGGTATTTTCAACATATGTGTGCACGACCACTCCTCCCTATCCTTGCACAAGCTCTGGGGAGTGTGGCCCTCGGTCCTCAGGCCATCAACTACGCATCTCAATGCATGATGGTCGAGGAGTCGAATTGCACGTTTTACTGTGACATGAATGCACAAATACACACTTAAGGCCTAAACTCCATCATTGGAAATACGGAATGTTGGCGACCGAGAATCGAGGCACGTTTCGTCACTTGGAGTACGAAACGTCCCTCGTTTCCCATGCTTAGACTAAACCCTACTCCAAGCACAATGCAACAACCAATGCATGGTGCGTGCAAATGCGACTAGCATGCAATCCTAAGTGTAATGCAACCAAGTGATGGAAGCATGCAAGGGATAAAATGCAAACATGCACCTAGCATATACACTGCTAACACTACATGGCATGCGCAATGCTCATGAACTAAGGCATACTCAATGCGACTATCAACCTAGCATACACAATGCGAGGAATGACATATCATGGCATGCACAATGCTCCTAACAACCTAGCATACGCAATGCAAAGGCTAAACATGCAACAACATGAACTACATGGCATGCTCGATGCATGATGGACTTATACCAATGTGAGTGGACCTCAGCCACACTCACATCAGTGGCCATGTGATGAAAATGAGAGAATCGAAATGCATGCACACATGCACGAATGCCAAGGACCGTACCTAAGGTATGAAATACCACTCTACCAAAGCATGGCAAAGGATGAAAGATGGCATACAAACACGCAATTTACAGCTCTGAAATATGATGCTCAATAGTCCTGAATCATGCAAACATGACACATAATGCAAGCTAGGGGGCCCGGGTACCGAAACTAGTGAAGTGCGTTACACTAGAGGTACCCAAAGCAATGCACCAAAGGAAAAACCAACCCCAAACAGACCCTAGGCAGGTCTGAAACAGTGGAAAATTGGCCTAAAATGATGGCTCAACAAGCATGAAAATGAAGCTCATTCAATGGTCGGTAAACAAGGCATTCAAGCCCGACTCTCAAGCACACTTAAAGAGATCAAAACATGGCAATATGGCATTCATATAGGCTCTGAGATGTGATGTAAAATGGCCTCAAAACATGAACACACCTCAGCACATGCATGCAATAGACCTCAAATCTCAAAGTTAAGCATGGGTATTGAACTACAAGCATGCAAAACAAACATCATTCAATCACAAGACCCAAAAACTGAGCTAGGGCAGTCCAAAATAAGCACATTATCAGTTTATGACATGGCCAAAAAGTGCTAAAATCAAGGGCCCACAAAGCATGCAAAGAAAGCCAGTGAACCATGAGTTGTTCTACAACTATATGAAGCATATGAAAGCTCATTAAACCAGCCCAAAAAAGATGTATGCCATGCCAAAATATGCCCAAATAACCACTGAAACTCAGTCAATACATGCAAGAATGGTGAGCCCCTTTGGAAGGCCATGCAAGGGGTTACGCTACACCTATATGATGGGCACATAAAAGGTCAAAACCTCCTCTAGAAATGAGTTATGACAACCTTAAAACTCACCAAATAGGCCCTGGAATTGGTCTAGGAAGCATGCAAAGAAAGGTCCCTTTGAAAGGCCTTGAATAGGATTGCTCTACACATGCATCATAGACATAAAATATGGCAAAATGGGCTCCGGACAGAGCTAATGTAGACTATAAAACTCACAAAATAAGTCCTAGAATGTGACTTCACAACATGCAAAAGGAGCTCCTTTGGAAGGCCAACAAAGCTAGTAAAGAGAATGAGGGGTGAGAGGGTCACCCCTCTATGATTTTGGAGCTCAAAGACACATCAAAGCCACTGAAAATTCATTAGATTTCGGTGGCTAAGAGGCCAAAACAAGGCCAATGCAAATGCTCAAATGTATGGCTCAAAGCATAAGGAAATGAAGCATGCAAGGAAGAAGATGACCCCAAATAGAAAAGAGTCCTTAAACACACATGTTTAGAAGATCAAAATAAGACTTTTCCTAGTTTATGGAAAATATCGAAAATACTCACAAGTAGGGATACGATATGATGCAAAATAAGCCTACAAAGAGGGATAGAGCATACAAGGAGGTAGATGGTCTCAAACAGAAAAGTGTCCTTAATCAAACTCCAAGAGGAGATCAAAAGAAGACATTTTTTAGTTTATGACAAAGCCCAGAAATGCTTGCAAATAAGGCTAATCAATGGAGCAAAATAAGGCAAGAAAAGGGAAAATGGAGGCTTACCCTTGTAGTACAGCAAAGCAGCAGCTTCTTGACCAAGTTGGTGAACCTTCAACCTTTGAAAATCAGTCCCAAAGTGCTGGAATGGATGGTGGAGGTGGTAGGCTATGAGGTGTAGTGCAAATGGTGCAAGAAAATTAGGGTTTGGAGCTTGGAATAGTGAGTTATGGAGGGTGGAGTGTATATGCCTTAAAAAAATTTGTTGAACCCTTCAAATGGAAGAGGAGGGCCTCTCTTATAGACAAGAGAGGCCAAAGCTTCTCTTGGAAGCTTCAAATATCCTCTATACAGTGTATAGAGGATGGTCCAAATGCCTCCCAGCTGGCACAGCTGTGATGCATTCAGAGAGAGCAAAAAGTAGAAAGCTGGTCGGCCAGCTAAGGTGGCCGGCCGGCCACCCCCCGGGTCAGCCGACTAGGGGTCAAAAGGGTCAATGCAAAATGCTGGTCGGCCACCCCAGAAAGGTGGCCTCCCCGGTGAGTGCAACACAGCTGTATGGTGGAAAACCAGAAAATGTGACCCAGGAGAGAGAAAAACCTGGTTTTTAGCAAGGTTCAAAAGGGTCAAAAAGAATTACTGGTCGGCCTACCCATATTGGTGGCCTCCCAGATGAGTACAACACAATGGTGGTATGAAAAGCCAGAAATTGTGGCTCAAAATTGAGAAAAACCAGCTTTCTATCAGAAAAATCGACTTTAGGAGAGAGAAAAAGAGAAAACTGGTTTCCAAGGGGAAAAGGTGGCCTCCCGCCATACTACCACCTCCCTAGTAATGAAAATAGGGTCCCTACCAAAAATGAACCAAGATGGATGCAAAACGAAGGTTCGGAGGCCAAAACGCGCAGTTTGGGGCCCCGAAAACAGGCTGTTAGGCACCGGAAGTGGCATATGACCACGTAGGTGGTCTCCCGGGCCACAGTGTCCCTCTAAATGGAGGAAATAAGGGGTGTGCCAAAAATCGGAGCAAACAGAAATAGTTAAGCGGTCCCAAACCGAGGCACACGGCCGACGGCTCCGAAAATCGAAAACTGGGCTCGAAACGGGAAAAATGGCCTACGACCACGAAGCGTAGCCTACGGCCACTGAGAGGTGGTCTATGAGACCTCTCCCTCCCTTCGGGAAGAGAAAACAGAGAAAACAGGACCCGGTTCACAAACCGAGGCAAAGCACAAAAGAGCCCCGAAGTATAGAGGCAAGGCTCGCAGCCGAGACTCTGAAACCTCAGAACGAGCACAATATGCATCATCACCGAGCGCTCAATCGATGGCGTCTGAGTCTTAAGGTCGGTCAAAAATGGGGTGTCTATAGAAGGCCTTATAGTTCGGACTCCTGCAGTTCTGAATCTAGTCTTACAAGTGCAATGTGAAACTGATAAACACCAAAGAGTCCACATCCGGCAAACCTTTTTGGAAAATCGATTTTAAATCAAATAATGCCAAAATTAGACTGCTTTGCCAGATACAGAGTCGCCACCTAAATATTTTATTTTGGAAAAATTTAGGAAACCCTGACTCGTGCCAAAGGCGACGTGTCCGTCATCACCAAAGTTGCCTCTGCTCGGGAACTTGGGTACGAGAGGGAAAGGTCCTGAAATGAGCTCCCCCGTTTGCTCGATCAAAAGATCGGCCTCTACTAACCATGATATGTTCTTTTATAAACATTATATGTTCTTATTCCGATTATTAGACTAGTCGCAAGCCTTGGAACAATTCAACTCATGTTTGTTTTCGAAAATGGTTTGAATTTGCCACCCTAAAGTGGGCTTAAAAGATGTGGATTTGCCATCTCAAGTGGGCTTAAAACATGATTTTGCCACCAAACATAGTGGGCTTAAAACATGATTTTGCCACCAAACATAGTGGGCTTAAAACAACACATTTATTGAATTGTTCCAATTCAAACAACAAGCCTTCATCCGCAGGCATTCATGCAGTTTAGCATTTAAGCACATAGCCTCATGGCAAGCATGTGAAACATGGCAATATGACAAGGGTGCTAAACCATAAAGACTTTCCGAGTACCCCGAGCCAAATCAAAAACTAGTTTAAAAAATGCATGATCTTGACTATAAAAGATGTCTAATGCAACACATGCAATAATACAATTAATAGGCTCAGCTACTAATATGGCATATGATTCAATTTGAACAACATGCGATAAAACAGGTATTCATCGAAGTATTGAAATGACGATGCAGTTTGAATGATGCGCCAAGCCTCGGTGCATGCAATACAAATGAATGGATGCAAACATGCAAGCATAAGGTATGCTAATTGAAAATGTCCCTAATCTGACCATCAAAAGTGATTAAATAAAAGGAAGAAAGACGTGGGGTTGGAAGACATACCCACACGCATGCACACTTATTACAACATTATGCCCTTGCGAAGGAGGGTCTGAATGAATAAGCTAACTAGCTACGCTAATTAGCAAACTATTACAAAACTCGAAACTAATTAACTATTGTAGTTAACTAATTATTACAAACCGAACTAAGCTAATCAATTACAAAATGAATTAATTAACTAAATAGTGACAACACTTGTCATGAATGAATTAGCTACAACTAACTATTTAAGCAAAGCAAGTAAATGGCCTCGACGGGCGCGGGATGAATGCATGCTCGGCTTCCCCACCCGAAAATGCCACCGCCTTGCCATTGTAGCCTCTGTTTGCACATTTTGACCACTGAAAATTGTGCCAACTCCCAGAATGTCTCTAATCCCCTTCAAGAGTACACAAAGCAACCTTCTTCATTGATGGTCGGTCGGCTACCAATGGTGGTTGTCGGCTACCATTGGTGGTCAGTCGGCTGCTGCTGGTGGCCGATCAGCCACTACTGGTGGCCGGTCGGCCACCCTTTCCCTTTTTTACTGCGACAGAGAGCAAACAGAGGCAAATCAATGTATTTTCAAGGGTTACCTGTACTGTTACCCTCCTTATCATCACACAAGCTCAAAGGAGTGTAACTTTTGGCCCTCAAACCATCAACCAAGTATTTTCCATGCATGATGGCTAAGGAACCAAACTTGTACAAGCTTAATGAGTGTAAGACAAGACTCAACAAAACCACTACCCTTTCATGCATGATCAAGGGTGATGGTGACCAAGGAAAGTGGCACGTTTCATCACTTGAGTATGAAACGTCCCATTTTTCTCGTGTTCGAATTAACGTCCGATCCGAACACATGCAATGCAACACAAAAGATGTTAGTCTTGCCTCTTTTACTTATCCAATTTTGTTTACTCATTTTAGATTACCGATTAATTCTTTAATCAATTAAGTCCAAGGGTGAGTGTCCTCTAATGGAAGAGGTGTCAACGAAGGGATGATTTAAGGCAAGGGAGAGGTCATGCCTTTGGTTAGTAGAAACCCCCAAAAGAGGATTTAAACCATTAAACACAAACCTCGATCACAAGCTTAGACACAACCCGAAGGTTAACCAACCCTCAAAGCAAATGAAAAAGTGAAGAAATGAGGAAGGTTGTAAATATTTAAAGTGCTGAAATGGAGTGCAAAAAAACACTAAAGCATGCTATTAACTCAAAAGAAAGATGGTCAAAGCATTGAAACAACTAACTAGTGAAGCAAATTGCACTACAACAATGCCATACAAGGCTCAAAGACCTAACCAGCCCAAAATAGAACTAAAACATGTCAAAACAGTAGCAAAAACATGCTGGACCAAAGCTAGGTTAGGCAACGAAAACATGCTAACATGTAAGGCAACTAGGCATGCAAGCAAGACAACAAGGAGGGAAGGCCATCCCCTCCAATTTTGGACTCCAAAAGAAGGTTTTACCATTGAAAAACCTCTGAATTTTAGTGCTTAAAAGGCCCAAAAATTTTGATTTAAAGGTGATGAAAGATAACACAAAAAGCTTAATAAGCAAAGAGACAAAAAGGGTGGACAATCCCTTAACTCAAAATTGCCTCAAACTACCACTTTTAGGTCTTAAAAACAAAGTTTTTTCAGTTGAAAACTAGGCCAAAAACAGTAAAAGAAGATGGCAAAACAAGTGTTCAAAGCAAGCTTAAATAAGGTAAGTGTTATACCTTTGAAGCAAAGCACCACTTAGGCACAAAATAGGAAACAAACCAAGCTCAGTCCTCCTTCTAGAGCTCAAACAAGGCTCCAAGTAATCTCAGCCCAAAGGTAAGCAACTTTGGTTAAGGGTTGATAGGCAAACTAGAAGTGTATCTCTACTTGTATGCATAAAGGTTCAAGAGAGAGAGAAATCTAGAGAGAGAGAATTGTAGAGAGAGAGGCTCCCAAATATTTTTAACCCTCAAAACAATAGAGAATGGCCTCTATATACAGAAAAATATGGTTTCAGGTCAAAAATATCTGAATTAGAGATAGCTGCAGCAATGTGAAACAGCTGGAGGAAAAGATCTGCACAAAAAGTGACTTTTTTGCACCAATGGCCGGTCGGCCATCACTGGTGGCCGATAAGGGTCACTCTTGGCTGAAATATGGCCGTCAAACTCCATTTGTTGCCGACACATGACCGACAGGCTTCACTAGTGGCTGGAAAGCAAAAACTGGTTTCTGGCCCTGACTTCAAATAGGTATATCTCCTTCATCTAGACTGCTTTGTAGGTCATTCTTAAGCCTAAATTGAAGCCCCAGACGTCTTCTATCCAATGGTGGTAGTCTCACATCAAAATTAGAATTGTACAAAAAGATATGCCTCTTTTAGTGAAGACTACTCAGTTTTGGTCCTAACCAGATTCATGCCCAACTTCAACCAGCCATAGTTTCCTCATCTGGACTCAACTTTAGGAGATTCTTGAATGTAAAATAAAGCCCCAAAAGTCCAATTTCCAATGGTGGTGGCCTCATAGCTAAAATCCAAGTGTACAAAAGGATAGGCCTGATTTAGCAAGGGTTGCTCGACTCTCTCTTGACGGTTCATGCCCATCTTCTTCCTCGACTTGGTTTCTTCCCTCTCCTCCAATTTTCTTCAACTCCAAACCTCCAAAAAAGATTCTTTAAATATTTTTTCCAATGATTTCACCTCTCTTTCATTCACTTTCCCTTTGTCCTTGCTCGATTTATCGAAAAACGCAACATTTAACGAAATGCGAGACTCGGAACATAGTAGAAATTTTTTTACAAATTTTTTTGAAAGAGAGGGTTTTAAGGTCTAAAAATTATTTTATTCAAAAAGGCTTTGGTCTAAAAAGGGGTTGTGGGTTGGGATTTGATGCTCTCCTTGCCGAAGAAATCGAACATTTGCACAAGATAGCCTGCACCATCAAGTAAGCAATCAGTGGCGCCCAAGTCTTAAGGGCGGTCAAAATGGGGTGTCTACAGTTGTGCCTCTTTGACAGAGCTCAGAGTCATGAAATGACGTGAGTAAATGTGAAAGCCCGGAGACGACTCATTTTGACAAGGCCGTAAGACTTGGGCAAACAAACAAAATGCAGATGCAGTTGGTTAAACCCGAAGGTTGCCTACATATCCCTTTGCAAGGAATCAAACCAGCGTAGTTCAGGGGCAGGATGCAAGATGATACACATTGTAACAAAACAATGTAAATGAAATACAGTGCAATGAAATAATCAAACCACAAGCAGTACAAAACCACACAAATATCATAAAGGGATGGAGATGCAAAATCAAACAACGTTTAACATAGAAAAGGTGTCGGAACCCTCAAACCACAATTCTCTTAGTGGGATAGGCATGTGCACATGCAAAACTATGTGTTTCGAAGAAAGAATACAAGTAATTGGGTGGCATGATATAAGTGAGGAATGATCTGCTGAGGAAAGATAATGATCCTACTTGCTGAATGCAACAAAACAAAATATGATGCAATGGACACTGTGAATAAGGCACAAGCCACTCCATATCTTGCCTAGAAGGCATGGACACAAAACAAACCACGTTTAACACAGATAAAGTGTCGAAACCCTCAGACCACAATTCTTTTAGTGGAATAAGCACGTACACATTATCACAGAACCATACTTCAATGAGGGAAAGGTATGAGCACATGCCAAACCAAGCTTAACATGGAAATGATACAGACGATAAAACATATAATGTAGTAGATGCATATGATAGATGCGGCATGCAATGCAATGCAATAGACGTAATAGATGATGTAGTAGCTAGCAAGTGAAGGTACCTTACAGGGGCAATTGGCAATGACTCACCTCATGCTGCTGAGGATCTTTCTCTTATTCTTGGTTCATTTACAGGCACTACTTTTCTCCCTAACTACGTTCGCAGCTTTCCCTATTCTTCAACAGGATGACAGACTAGGTTGGTTCAGTATCCAGAATTGAGGTGCATACACGCTACCTCAACCTATGAGGCTGCCACACATATTTCAAGCCGAGGATACACCCTTGGGTATTTAAACAAGACTTAAGTCTCAGAAATCCTGAATCTTTGCATTCTAGGCATCGGCCATTCAAACTCTAATTTCTACCATCTCAGTTGATCTCCTAAGAACTCACTGCAAACACAGGCATATGGCTATACCAGACCACCAAAAGTTGTTTGGGCACGACAAACACCAAAGGAATTGCACCTTCAGAGGATTTAAGGTCTCCTAGACCAGATGAATGCACAAGACAGAGCGAGCAGGTGCACAAAATAGTGCTATACAGGTGCACAAGACAGTGCAAGTGAAGATGCAGGATTTAAGGTCTACTAGACCAGAGGAGTGCACAAGAGAGTGTGAATGATACAAAAAATACAAGGTGCACACAATAGTGTGAGTGACGATGAATGAATGCACAAAATAGTGTGATGAAATGCACAAAATAGTGCGATGAAATGCACAAGACAGTGCGATGAAATGCACAAGACAGTGCTATGTAATGCACAAGACAGTGCTCTGTAAAGTGAAATGCACAAGAGAGTGCGATGTACGTGCACAAGATAGTGCGAGTGTAAGTGCACAAAATAGTGCGCTGAAATGCACAAGATAGTGTGATACAAAGTGAAATGCACGAGACAGTGCGATGTAAGGTACACAAGATAGTGTGATGCAAGTTTGCACAAGACAATGCGATGTGGGGTGCCCAAGACAGTACGATGTGGGGTGCACAAGACAGTTGTAGACGTCCTCGAGCACCCTGAGAGGATGAATCCCGTTCTGTTCGTTTGTGGGTCACTACATTTCGGACTCAAATTGTCACGGTTCTTAATCTGAACCAAAGAGTCCAAATCTGGCAAATCGTTTTGAGAAAATAGATTTTTAGAAAAGAAGTGCCAAACATGGACTGCTTTGCCAGATACAGAGTCGCCACCTAAATATTTATTTTAGGGGAATTTAGGAAACCCTGACTCGTTGCCAAAGGCTACGTGTCCGTCATCACCAAAGTTGCCTCGGCTCGGGAACTTGGATACGATTGGGGAAGGTCAGCTATGAGCACCCCCTCTCGCTCGATCCAAAGATCGGCCTCTACTAACCATGATATCTAGTTTTGAAAACATTATGCATTCTTAATCCGATTATTAGCCTAATCTTACTATGTGATGCGCACAACACAAAAGTATAAACTAGATCGCCTAATTTGGAACAAAGCATTGCATATCCGTTTGTTTGGGAAATGGTTTGAAATTTGCTACTCATAAGTAGGCTAAAACACGGATTTCAACGAGTTGTTCCAACTCAAACAATCCAACCTTCACCCACAGGCATTCAGGCAGTAATATCACATAAGCACATAGCCACATGGTAAGCATGTTGTCATGTTAACATTCGCACTCATGCGAGATGCTAAAGCATAAATACTTACATCGTACTCCGTGCCAAAATAATGAACTAGTTAGTAATCATGCATGATCCTAGTTCATGTTAAAGTAGCTAATGCATCGCATACAAAATGTCATTAGAATAGGCTCAGCTAATCTAAGGATGGCATGTGAAATACAACAACTCGGTGCACGTATTCAAGTTTGAAATTGAAATACTATGCGGTTAACATGATGCGCCGAGCCCGGTGTATACAAGACAAATGTATGAATGCACGCATGCACAGCATAAGGTATGATAATTTAAATATGCCCTAATACTAACCATTGAAAGCAGGTAAGTAAAAAGAGAGAAAGAAATAGGGGTTGGAAGACATGCACACACGCACCCACACTTATTACAAATTCGCCCTTGCTCAGAGGGACCAAAAGAGTAATACAATTTAATTAACCTGTAAGCTTATTAAATATTACAGACCACCTAATTAATTAACAAATCAATTTAGTAAAGAAAGCGATGAAATGCCTCGGGAAGTGGGTCCAATGCATGCATGCTCGGATTTGCTCGGAAACCCGTCGTCATGCACAAGTTGCCTCTGTTTTCCCTGCTCTGCTTCTCTGAAAATTGCAAGAGTCCCAAAGAGCACTCTTTGGACACTATGGAACACCACCGGCCAGGGGGAATCATCACCGGCCAAAGGGAAGTGGTCATCGACCATTGGTTGAGCTATCGGCCCAAAACCTTTGGTCGATCGGCACTCTATGTAGTTGACCGGCCATCTTTGTCTACAGAAACCTGTTTTGACAACAGCAGAGGGCAAAACATGGCATGGCAATGCATTTCAAGCAATGTTTGCACCAACCACTCTCCTTATCGTGTTTATGACTCAAAGGGGTATGGTACTCAATTCTCGGACCACCAATCGCGCATTTCAATGCGTGATGGCCCAAGAAACCAAGTATGCATTTTCAATGTAGAATGAAATGCACATAACAAACAATGAGCTCAACCTCTATCATACTCAATTCAAGAGGAAAAGCATGCATGCCAATGCAATGCAACATGGCAATGCAAACAAGCATATAAGACATGTGACAATCATGCTAATGACAAGTATGCGAGATGCAATGTGGATGGTCAAGCATGCAAGCAGGCATGTGACTTCATTCAATCATGCAACAACACATGGGGTAAACATTTAACAAAATGTTAAACAACCTAAACATGCAACAACACACATGGTAAGCATGCACCAACACATAAAGGGTGGACTTAAACCAATTTGGGCAGCCCTCAAAACAGTGACCAATGCTAAGGAAATGGGGGCCAAATGCACATACAAGCATGCATGCAAACATGGTCCATCACTTAGGCGTCAAAGAGCAACTTCTAAGCACACTTAAAAGAGGCTAAACATGGGCATAGGGCAAGCAATATAAGCTCTGAAAATCACATGAGGATGGTGCCAAACCAACCTAAACCAAGCAATCAAAGCATGCTAACAAGCCCAAAGCTTGAGGCCAACCAAAGGGCTCAAACCATGGCCATGCCAACCAAGCCTCAAAGGGCCAAGGGGACTCCAAACAGCCCCAATGCAGGTCTAAACAAGACCAAAGACACACCTAGATGGCGTCTAAATGGTTTAAACATGCAAGCATACAAAAGAGACCAAACATGGAGCATAAGATGACAACCTTATAAAGCATTAAAGGGACATCAAATGCAAGCATAGAAGCATGCCATGAGAACTGAAATGATGCTATAAGTGGTTCTAAGCCACTGAAATGATGCAAGAATAGCATGTTAGAGGGTCCGATACTTAAGGCCTACAAGAGGGATTACATGGTAGCTATACAAAGCGAAGCATGGATGACCCAGATGACCAAAAAATAGACCTCAAGCACACAAAAACAAGCATAAAAGCTTCACAAAGCTAGGCCAAAACACATGAGCATGGTAGTCTAAATGCTATGTGCATGTTAAGGCAAATCATGGCATTACATGACATGTATGCAAGGCAAGCATCGTGTGTCTAAACCAAGTAAAAACAGTGTTATATTATGGCATAATAAGCATAAAAAATAGTTAAGGCATGGCCAACATACACTTAAACAAGGTGCTCACTAATGAGGCTTAAATGGCCATTATTGAAGACAACAAGGAGAGGGGGTGGCCCTCTACTTCCTAGGACCTTAAGGCACCATCCTCACCACCGAAATCCCTCAAGATTTCAGTGGTGAGGAGGCCCAAACAAGGTGGTCCCGGAGCTCAACCAAAATGGCACAAAATGGGGCCAAACAAGCCCTAAGAGGGGTCAAACAACCCCGAAGCTCAAAACATTCTTAAACAACTATTTTAAGCAGGTAAAAATAGAACTTTTATATGTTATATGAAATGTCTAAAAACAATTGCAAGATAGTCAAAAAAAGCTATTCAAAAATGGGGAATAAAGAAGTAATTTCTTACCCTTGTTGACCCTCTTCAAGAATGATGCTCCAGCAGCTTCTTCAAACTCAAAACCACCCAAAAACGCCAAGAACAGCCTTCTGGTCCCTCAGCAACCAAGAGAAGGTGTAGGACTAGACGTTTGTGTGCAATAGTAAGACTAAACACACACACAAGGCAAAAAGAGAGTGAGAGATAGAGATGGAATAGATACAAATTCAAACCCTAATCTCAGAGCTCTTCTGAAAATTTTGTAACCCTAATGGAGGGAGAAGAGGCTCCCTCTTATAGACAATCCCTCTTGTAAAGCTTTCCAAACAAGCTAGTTAAGAGGGAGATCCCTCCATACACGTGTATGGTGGGGAGCAAAGTGTGTGCCAGCTAGCACAGCTGGCATAAAAATATCTGCAAAAGCAGATGAACAGTGGTCGGCCAGCCAAAAATGCAATTTGACCAAAATAGATGGCAAAAAAACACAGCCGATGGCCTAAAGCCATGGCCGTGGAGTGTGGGATGGCCAAAAAGCCATTCCCTACCCTCCAAAGCAAAAACACAAGTGTTTGGTGCAAAATCAAACACAAAACAGTCGAGTCGAGAGATCTTGAGGCAAGGCGCGTAGCCGAGACCTCCGGAAACTCAAGACGAAAACAAACAAGGATGATCACCGAGTGTTCAAACGGTGACGTCCAAGTCTTGAGGATGGTCAAAAATGGGGTGTCTACAACAGTGCGATACAAGGTGAATGCACAAAATAATGCGGTACAATTCACAACCAAGTGCAAGTAAGGTGCACAAAATAGCGCGATGCAATGCACAAACAAATGCAATTAAGGTGCGTAAAATAGCACGATGCAATGCACAAACAAGTGCAGGTAAGGTGCACAAAATAGCACGAGGCATGTTCTATGCAAAAGATATGAGTATTTTCTATGCAAGGTGAGAGCATGTAATGAAATGCACAAGATAGTGCGATGCGCTAGAAAGCGCAAATGTAAATTTCACCAAATAGTGCAAGTGTGATACAAAGTGCACAAAATAGTGCGAACAAAACAAATGCACAAAATAGTACGAACAAAGCAAATGCACAAAATAGTGCGAGCAAAGTGAGTAATTGTGTGATAAATGTACGAGTAAGATTAGTGTGCGATAGATGCACAGAAGTGAGATTATTGGTTCACAATGCAATACATTGACAATACATGCTCCATGCAAGATAAACAACTGATGCAGGATGTTCATTGAAAGCATGTTCTAAGCATGAATAAACGCATATTCTATGCATGATCGAAAGCATGTTCTATGCATGAAACATAACGACGCGCGGCACACATGCAACAGAAGTGTATGTGAAAATGCACATTCTATGCAATAGAAGAGAATCAAATATATGTTTTGGTGCCTCCAATTTACCTCTTGAAGGACCTTTCAACATGCTCAACTCAAAAAAGATACATTCCATTCATATTGGCGAAGGGTAACATCTGCATGTGAAAACCACGGGTGCTGCTTGGACTGCCATTCTGACTTGAAGCAAGCTTAAGCTTGGGGTTGAGATACATTCATACTCCAGAGAAAGGCGAGGCCTGAGAAGGTGCTGGAATGCAGTCTCAGAATTTGCTGAAGTTAAAACACACTAAGATGCTCCAAATTTTCCCTTTTTTCTTTTGCCTTGCAGTCTGGAACTCATGTAGCTTCAGATAGGTCCTTGTTTAATTGTTCTCACATGACCTGGGTTGAACCTTGTAGTTTTATGAAAGAACAAATCCTGTTTTGCACATATGTGGAGAACGGCGCAGCACTCTGAGCACAAAACAATTTATTTTTGAAATTGAAATTGAGAAATGAGTTCTTAACCGGGTATTGAGCCTACGACCGACCACAGTCAAAATGACTCAACAAAGGAAAACAAAGGTAAAACAACCTAAACACATCTATTAACACTCGAAACGACTCAAAACAAGAATTGAGACAAACAAAACAAACAAACACAACACTCAAATGTGTTCCAATGGCGAGAGACCTCTCAGTTCACGAGGAGCCTGTTTCTCCGGGTATTGTTTCCCACCCTTTCTCATTTGTGATTCTCACATCATTTTGGCACTCAATCTTTAGTTTTCTAAAAAAGCATTTTCCTCACTTTTTCTCTTAACGCACATCTCTATATTCTTCAATCTCTCTTATTTTTTTTTATCCCTCCCCTAGGTGGTTGATGGATAAGCAAGAAGTTGTGGGCTCTTGCCCCTAGTATTCTACTAGGTTCTCCTTCGTTCGCTCACAACTAGTGAACTTTCCCACAGAGGGGTTATGGTGTGACTGGATGTGTAGTAGATCTGTAACTGACATCGGTTGACGATGCCCTTGGCTTAGCTTGACGGAGATGAATTACAGCATGTCCCACCAGCCAGGTATACAATTGATTGGTCTCACACATTGCGTTTTCTATGTCCCTATACCAGGCCAGATGCCAATTTGAGCGTGATCGTCCAGATAAGGGAACTGAATATCCTGCTCCATTCTTGTTCGTGCTTCGCACTTGGCTTGATACCTCGCTACTTGGAGGATGTGAGCTTTTGGCCTTCTCCTGTTAGCTTCAGCTGTGCCCTTTCTGGCAAGTATAGTGCCCTTTCTAGCAAGTATGTTGACGAAAAAGACAGAAAACCTGACTCAACTGTGCCCCTAGTTCATCATTTTGACCATTTTTTGTTTTTTGGCTTTCTGCTAAAACAATTTTGACCAACATGAGAGTTAGATTAACATACTTGTTCCATTTTCTAATTTGAAATCATGCAAGTCAGGCTATGAGCACTGAAAATTTTCCTTTTTTGGGTCCAAGAAATGGTCCAGTTTTGGAAAAATGGAATAATTTTTTAGAGAATTAGTCAACCTCATTAAAAATCCTCAAAACTGTTTTTGCAAATGGCCATTGCTCAACCAACGCAGAATCTACTGTCAAGATGCACAACCTCAAATCTGAATTTGATTTGTCTTGCAACTGAATCTTGTAACGGAATAGGACACCCGAATTTGAACGAAGACAAGCCAATTTGCACATGGATAAGATAGCCAAGTTGAACAAGGATAAACCAATCAACAAGGATGAGCCAAGCAGGTTGAAAATTATTGAGGCCGGACTTCGGGATGAAGTTTCCTATATATCCCAAAGATGGGAATCAGGCCGTACGTAGTTCCGGGTTGAGGTTCACTCAGGTGTTGACACTCTCCTTTTGTGCTCTAACGTTTGCCAAGGCCGCCCTTCCGAGTTTTCAACCTTGCGAGCTATGTTTTTCTTTTCCTTTGTTCTTCTTTTTTTTCTTTTCCTCTTTTCTTTTCTTTTCTTTTTTTCTTTTCCTTCTTTTTGCATTCATTCTTTTCTTTTCTTTTTGTTCTTTCTTTTCTTTTTTTGCATTTTTGCTCTTTCCTTTTTTTTTTTTGCTCTAATTTTTTCCTGGGTCACCCTTTTGGGTTTTCAGCCCAGCGAGCCTCTCAAGGATAGGAAAGTTTAACTTGTTCATGTTGATTGGCCATAGGATCTCTAAGCCATCTGAATCTAGGAGAATGGCTACTATTCACTAATGATGTAGGAGTCCATCTAATTGGGGTATGAAATTTGTCCCTAATGTTGTGGATAGGAACTCGATTGTCCTTTCAGCAATAATTTCTCTTCTCTCAGATTCTGGGATTTGGCTTTCTTGCCAATCTTCATCAGCTTAAGAAATGACTCATCCTTGACTCTTCTAGCACATCTGACATTCTTGCCCCTAGTTCAACAGCTACTTCTAATCTGGCTTTGCAAGCTTCCTTTGATGACATCTGACCTTCTTGTCCCTAATTCAAGGGCTGCTTCCAATCCGGCCATACAAGCCTTATGTTTTGGTTGATCATTGAACATTCTGAATTAAAGTTCAAGGTTTGGAAGCAAAAGGGGTCGAGTCTTGAGGCCAAGAGTGATCCTCTGCTGTATGATCTCGAGAGCGATTTCACGCATGTCTTCGCAGGACCACGCAAAACATTTTTTGAAATCTTTTAATAAAGCGAGTAGTCTCTGAAGACAATGCAGAACCAATCTGGGTCAAGCTAGGATCATTCTCAGTACTCACATTAACAAACATGATTTCATTCATTAAGGGCCTCTCTTTCTCTCAATTTGATCAAATTTTTGCAAATCCGGAGGAATTCCTCCCTCTTTGTTTTCATCACAGTGTTAGAAAAGTTTTGAAGAACTTAGGTCAATGCAATGACTAAAAGACACAGAAAAGTAGGTGAAAATCTTTGTCGTTTCATTCAGTTCTTCTGGCACAACTGGGTCAATGGCAGAAATAGATGCAAAAGAAAGAGTGTAAAAGACAAACACAAAACAAGAAAGTGATGCCCGAGTTAACACGCTCGAAAGCACCAACCTCCGACACAACAAGACGGACTCCATACAAAAAGACTGACTCAATACAACACAACAGAACTAACTCAATACCCAAGTCAGAAAGTACAATAAATAACATTCGCACATTGCTCGAAACAGTGCGTGCTATCCGCCATATCTAGAGTAAAATGAGCGCCATCAACAAGTGGTTCATCCCCCGATCACATAATCACATTATCCCCCAAGTTCATCGATCCAGTACCGATAGACTTTGCAGGACCTCGTGCGACGATGACCTCATTGTCAATCAGATCTTGAACTTCATAGCGAAGATGAAAACACCTGTCAATGTCATGGCCAATTTGTTAATGGAAGGCACAGTACTTGGTCAGATTATGTTTACCTGGAAGGGTATCCAGGAGAGGCCGAGGCTCAAAGGGTTTGAGATGGCCTTGTCCTATAAGGATTTGAAGAGCTTTGGACAAGGTCATGTAAAGCGGGGTGAAGACCCTCTGGCCTTCGGGTTGGTGCTTCGAGGTTTGTGGAGTTATGTTGGATGTACCAGCAAAGGGGTTGGCAAGTGCTGATTGGGTTTGATGATCTTTTCCAAGTGTAGGATTGGAGCTGAAAGGGGCATTTCTGGTACACATCCCTTTTCCCGGCTTGCTCCTTGATTTAGAATGCTCTCATCCTAAGTGGCAAAAGTGCTATCCACAGTCTTTGCAACAACTGGGACCACTTGCTGTTTGTTCAGTCTTTCGGCTTTCAAAGCCTTAACAGCCCACAAAAGGTGTTCGTGGGGACCAATGCCTGCCCCTACCTTGTTCTTGCCATTTGCCTCCACTTTGCCAAGGGATTGGCCTTCTTCCAATGCAGCTTGTCCCAAGATTAGGAAGCCTTTTGACATGAAATTCCTGGTATGTGATGTAGGCGATGACAGAGCTAATATCCCAAATGTTAAATCTGCCACTATTCTTTAAAGATCTTCAATCATGCTCATCAGCTCAGAAGTAGTGGGTTCATGGGTTTGAGATGACTGGGGTTCGAGTGCATCCATCATGCACAAGTTCGTGCTTTCTGGAATAAACACCTCAGGCTTGGGTAGATGGGCCAAGGTGATATACATGCTGGGGTTATAGGTGGATTGCAGTGTATGGATGAGCTTAAGGTGTGGATGAGGTACTTGGTCATTGGGGTCTTAAGGTGGAGCTATCGTCTGGTTGTCGATGAGATTCTGGACCTTGTGATGAAGGGGATAGCAACGATCGGTGCCATGACTGCACTGTTGATGATACACGCAGTACTTAGTGAGGTTATGTCTAACAGAGAGTGGGTCAGGAAGAGGTTGAGGATCAAGGGTTTTGAGATACCCTCTTTCCATCAGGACTTTTAATGCACTGGTTAAGCTCATATAGAGAGGGGCGAAAGTTCTGCCCTGAGCTCGAGTTAGACCGGTTGTTTGTGGGTTGGTATTAGCAAAAGGGTCGGCAGTTTTTACAATGGCGACGGTATTGATTTCAGTGGGTTTGGGAATAGTTCTACTACCAGCATTGGTACTCCTTGCAAAAGCCCTCCTTCTTGGTTCACTTGTTCTGGGAATAATCCCTCTGTTGAACGCACTCTCGATCTTAATCCCCAATTCATGCAAACTTTTGAAAGTGAATAGTAGAGCAACTATCAACTGTTACAACATATCAGGCTCAAGGTGATGCACCATTATCCGCACTTGGTCCCTCTCAGAAGGCCGATCTGTCATCTGTGTTGCCTTTGCTCTCCACCTTACAACAAATTCCACAAAACGTTTTGTAAGATTCTTGTGAGTTGCTTCAAGCTCTTGAGTGGTTATTTCAACTTGGGTATTGTAAGAATACTGATCAACAAATGCCTCAGCCAATTCTTCCCAGTTCAGCTTCACTTTATCCTCCAACTTGGCGTACCAAGTGGCTGCTATGCTCGATAGGGTTCTTCCATACAGAGAGAGTTTCTACGGCTTAATCAGACCCATCAGTTTCAGAACGCCCAAGAAAAGCCAGATATGTACCATAGGATCTCCAGACTCGTCGAAATGTCAATATATGGAATTTTGAATATGTCTGGGAGTCGTACGGCAGCCTCAGTGTACCCATCCTCAATGTCGGGAATGGAGTTGAGGCCCTGTGCCTTTTTGAATTGCTTCTCAAGGTTCGCAATTTTCACCGAGGTCAGATCGAGATCATTAGTATCTAGGGGATAAAGCCTCTCATTAGGCTGCACTGGGGGTCTAAAAACCCGAGCTTGAGACAACCCTTCTATAACGATCCCGGTTTTCCCTCCATTGGTTATTGTATTCCGAACTCAGTTCCGTGGATGTCTGTTGTTGTATATGTTTCATTTCCATCCTTTAATTCGTTGTATTTGAGTTTTGGGATGTGTTGGGCAGGTTTGTAACAGGTTGGGTGTGTTTTGAAACAAATGGTTCCTACCCAGTTTTTGGTGCCTTCGCTCAAGCGAGGCTTTTGTCGCTCGAGCGAGCTCTGTGTTTTAGTTCATTTGCTCGAGCCAGGGTTCATTTGCTCGAGCGAGAGTTGAGTAGTGTGTCTGTTGGCTCAAGCGAGCATTCTTACGCTTGAGCATGCGTCTGTGTCTAGTTTGGACCTGAAGGTTGTATTTCTTGGCTCGAGCGAGCTTTCCTTCACTCGAGCGAGCGAGGACTATGTTTTGGGTTTCTTCGCTCGAGCGAGCTTTCTTTCGCTCGAGCGTGCTTCTGGGTTACAGACCTGAAGCTTCGTGTTGTTGGCTCGAGCGAAGCTTTTTGTGCTCGAGCGAGGTTTCTTTGTGTCTGGTCGCTCGAGCGACCACTCCTTAGCTCGAGCGAGGCTCGAATATATCAATTCGCAACAGTTTTTTCTTCTTCACTTTTTCTTTATCTCTTTTACTCAAACCCTAGAATGACTGCTCCCTCTCTCTTTACATACCTTTTCTCTACAAATCCATCTAGTTCTAGTGATCTCCTACCCTAGTTCCTTCGTAAAATCTGTGGAGCTTGGCGTGGCCTTCGTTTTAATCCGAAAATCATTGGGTTTTGAGCATCTCGAGTTTTCATCATCTTCTCCATTGGGTCTCTTCTTTTGAGGTGGGGATACCCTACTCCTTCTTTTGAGTTTTGACATAGATTTTAGTCATTTTGTATAAATGGTGGATTTTGGGAATTTTGGGAAGGTTAGGGTTTCATTTGTAATTTATAAAAGAGGGGTTTTCCATGTTCGAGTCAAATATGTATAAGAGACTTGAAATTGGGGTTGTTTATGAAAGATGAGTGAAATTTGGGCCTTGGGGGCAATATTGTGAATAGGGAAAAATTAAAGCCCTAATTGGAATTAGACAATTAATTTGTATAATTAATTTGGGAATATGAAAATCATGAAATTGGGAAGTTGTAAGACTAAATGGTGTAGTTGGATAAATTAATCACTCACCTATGAAAATGTTGGTTATTTATCTGTTTGATAAATTTATTGTCTGCTTAGAGATAATTGCTTTGGACTATCGGTGGAGGATAGTCTTGATTGTTGTAGACACTGTATGTTGATTAGGGAAAACTGAAACTAACCAAATGGTTAAGTCATTGAATATGACCGTTGAATTAACACATTGAATATGTGCCTGGATTGATCATTGTAGATAATAAACTGTTTAAATACATTGCATATGTATCTTATTTGGGAGGAGGTAGGGGATGTACTCCAAGGTTTGAGAGGAGATAGGGGATGTACTCTTAAACCTGTTTGGGAGGAGATAGGGGATGGACTCCATTGATAACTAAGTTGGCCGGAGTGTCAAGGGTGAAAGTCCCGAAATCTTAATTACGTTTGTATTGCGTAGATAATTGAAGTATTGAAATGTTTTCTTACGAGTTGTAGTCTCTTTTGAATTGTGAATGACGGAAGTGTTTTAATGTGAGTTGTAGTCTCATTTAATTGTTTGGCCAGACAATGAGCCATGTTTATGAATCTGAATTGGATAAGTAAATGAAGGTGGAATGAAACACGAATGTATTTGAAATGAAACTGGGAAGTGTTGTAAGGTGGTTTACAAGTGTTAACCTTTTATCGAATGCTAATGTTTTAGTTATTTCTCATAATTGGTTTAGTATATCTCTACTGGGCATTGGCTCACCCTATATGGGACGACATTTTCAGGTACAGGTGATATGCCATGTAATAACCCGACTCTCGTACATGATTCTGGTATCTTTTCAGTCCTCTATTCTGTGCTTTTGAATGCTCATTGTGCGACGCTATGTGAAATTACGCTAAATTAAGTGAAACTTGGAAATATGAATTCCTATCTGTTGAATAAGGAAATTATCTGTTGCACTTAAACTATTTGAATCTGAAATTGGACGTCTTAGAGACTTAATTTTCTGAAATTGATTTGATATTTGAAATCTGCATGATTTTTGAGCTCTAATGGGATTTTCTGTGTAATTTCAATTTGGGATGATTAAACGATTAAATTTTGTGTTATTCCCTTTTTATATAAATAACTATATCTATATTAAGCTTTGAGATATCTTTGACTTAGAAATATCTCCTGTGTGCAACCTAGAAGAGGGACATTCGTGAGAGTTGGAGAGGTCCTTCAAGTGAAGGATTTGGGAGATTTTGTGAAGATTGTCTAAATTGAACTTAAGGTATGAAAAAAATTACTTTATCTAGACTCTCTCTTGATCATGGTTGGAAATTCTCCTTTGTTTGGAAAAGTTAAAATAGATGTTGAAGGTTCTATGTAATGATTATATGTTTAAGAACCAAATTGAGTTAGAGAATGGACATCTACATCCTGCTCCTTGTTATCTCATGAGCATACTTAACTATGTGTTTGAAATATAAGCTTAGATGGCTCTATATGTATGTGTTTATGTAAACTCAAAATAATGAGAACTTTGGAAAGGTTATGGTTGGTTTTGTGTATGGATTCAAATGATTGAGAGTTTAAGGAGTGTTGTGATTAATTGTTGTGTGATTTAGCACTTTATTTTGATGTTAAATCTATCCATTTTGAGACCTTGTTTTGTGTTTTCAAAGATGGAGTTTTGTATGGAATTGAGCTGCCAAACAGGGGCCAGGCCGCACGTGCGGAGGTCGTGGCCGCACGTGTGAAGAGGAGGAAAAAATTGGGTTTGGCTACTGCTTTCGGCCGCTCAAGTGGGGAGAAGGGACTGCACGTGCGGTGCATGTCCGCACGAGCGGAGGGGATGGCCGCACGTGTGGCCCAGTTCAGAAATCCCGTTCACTCTGTTTTACGTGCTTAACCCTCAGCTCTTTTCAGAATTTATGTTCGATACCTATTTATGATTGTACATACAATTGAAATGAAAAAAATGCAAGAAATGGTTAAAAGAAGAAAGAAACTAATATGTGTTATCTATGTGTGTAGGACACACCACAGGAGGAACCACCGCTCCACAACAACATTGTGAGTAATAGTATACGGAATGTACGTTTATTTATCGTTAATATCTGTTATGACCATTCTGTTTGCTATTAAACACGGCATTAGCATATGTATTGATCGAAATTTGGTGACAATGCAAGGTTGACTACATTCAGTATATTTCTGGGCCAAAAGGCTGTTCAGTATATTTCTGGGCCGAAAGGCTGTTCTGTACATTCTGGGCCGAAAGGCTGTTCTGTATTTCTGGGCCGGTAGGCCGTTTTGTAATAACTGTAATACTAGGCCCAAGGCCGTTCTGAAAGTAAAACAATATCAGACTCACTACTTGGGTTTCATTTTTGTGAATGCACTGTTATGCATTGAGGTTAAAGTTGATTATTAAACTGCTTAAGTACTATTATTCACCGAGCTTGTCTCACCTTGTAATTTTGTCTGATTCTGTAGGTAATTAACTCGGAGGTCAGTCCTAGCATCATTGTCATCTCTCTTTTGTCAACCTAAGGACAACCAGGCACTTGGAGAAGCCCTTTGCATGCTAGTGCAGTTTTGCTAGACTTTGTCATTTTGTACTAATGTTTTGTGGGCTGAAGTCGATTTGTATCTAATGTTTGTTATATGCCCAACCTCTGGGCTAGACTTGTAAATGTGTATATAACTTAATCTCAGATGCATGTTCGCTAGATGTTTAATTCCGAGTCGTGGTCCTGGCATATTTGTAGTAGCTCAATGGATGTGTCTGCATGTTATTCTATTATGTTAACGCTTCTGTTCAGGCCCCGGATAGTTTTATATAGCAGGATAAGTGTCTGTTTCTGGGTAGGTCATGCCCGAAATTTTAGGGGCAAGTTTGGGGTGTGACAAGTGGTATCAGAGCACGAGTTGCTATCTCACACATGGATCCATTGAAATTCAGGATGTCTAGAAAGATGTTGGCATCATGTAGTAAAGGAAAAGTGATAGCAACATTAAATGTTTTCTGCTAACGCTAACGCTAATGATGTTGATCAATGTCTATTGTATTCTTTTGTGTATGTTGTAATTGATTGTTTTGTAGACTATGGTGAGAACAAGGACTGAAGATCAGGAAGATGCTACCTCAGCACGGTTGGACAGGATGGAAAGAATGATTATGGAAATGGTGGAAACTCTACGGCAACAACAACAGCAACAACAGTCACAGTCGCCACCACCACCAGTACCCCCACCTGTAGTGCAAGATTTTCACGTTGAGGACTGCACCATTACACTTACAAAGGAGTTTAAAAAGATGAAACCACCATCGTTTAAAGGAGGAATTGAACCAATGAAGGCTGAGGCATGGGTGTTAGGGATAGAAAAATTGTTCGAAGTTTTCCTTTGTACTGAAGTTCAAAAGGTGCAACTTGCTGCTTTCACTCATGAAGATGAAGCACGGAGGTGGTGGATGCTTACAAGAACAATGCATCAGGGGTTGACATGGGACAGGTTCTTGGCGCTGTTTTATGATAAATATTTTCCCCAGAGTATGCGAGACAAGAAGGTGACCGAATTCGAAACATTGAGACAAGGAAACAAAATTGTTGCCGAATATGAAGCTCAATTCGCGGAATTAGCCCGGTTTGCACCTCACATGGTAGATACAGAATATAAGAAGGCACGGAAATTCGAAGGAGGATTGCGGGGTACTATTTTGGACCAAGTTAATGTGTTGAAGTTGCCTACCTACGTTGATGTGTTAGAAAGGGCTGTTATAGTAGAAGGAAATATTGCTGCTCAGACTCGGATTTTTGAATGGAAAGGAAAGAGGCAGAACAACCAATGGTTCAAGGGGTCAACTACTCCACCAAACAAGAAGCAAAATTCAGGGACCTCCAGCACTACTACTTCTCCTTAAAATTCAGCTCATGTGTGTCCAGAATGTGGATGGAGGCATTGTGGGATTTGTCACTGATTGTCTGGGGCATGCTTTCGATGTGGCAAAACGGGTCATTTGATAAAAGACTGTCCGCAAAAGAATCAACAAACTGGTAATAAGGCTGCCACAAGCTCAGCAGGGTCTACACCGGCTCCTAATGTCAAGTCAGCTACTAAACCTGCTAATAATAAGGACACTACGAGGCAAGGGAGGGTATTTGCGTTGGTTCCGGGAGATGTACAGAATGCAACAACAGTGGTGTCAGGTACATTTATGGTTCATGGTCATTCTGCCTACGTCTTATTTAATTCTGGCTCTACCTGTTCCTTTGTGTCAAAATTATTTGCCAAACATTTCGATAAACCTGAAGAAGACTTGACTTATGTGCTGTGTGTATCTTCACCTATGGGAAATTCCATCATCTATACCTCTATATATTCTGCTTGTGAACTTCTAATTGGGGATGTCCATGTATATACTAATCTATTACCACTTGATATGACTTCTTTTGATATTATTCTGGGAATGGATTGGTTGGGTGAATATAGTGCCACTATAGAATGTCTGACGAAGCAAATCAAATTCCACCCTCCGGGGCCATCAGAATTTACTTTTCAAGGACAGGAAGTAACTTCTCCACCGTATGTGATTTCTGCAGCAAAGGCTTGTAAATTAATTCAGAAAGGGTGTTAGCGGTATTTATGTAGTGTTTTGGAAGGGCCAATAATAAACAAGAATACTGATGCGATTCCAGTTGTCTGTGAATTTCCGGACGTCTTTCCGGAAGAATTGCCAGGAGAATTAGTGGACCGTGAAATCGAGTTCACGATTGAAGTGCTATCGGGAATCCAACCCATTTCTAAAACCCCGTATCGAATGGCACCAGCTGAAATGAGGGAATTGAAGACTCAGTTGCAAGACCTACTGGATAAGGGGTTTATCCGCCCGAGTGTTTCTCCATGGGGTGCACCAGTCCTGTTTGTGAAAAAGAAAGATGGAACACTCCGATTATGTATAGACTACCGGGAGCTTAATAAAGTAACAATCAAGAATAAGTATCCATTATCGCGGATCAATGATTTATTTGATCAATTACAAGGGGCACAGGTCTTTTCCAAGATTGATTTATGGTCCAGATACCATTAATTGAAAGTTAAAACTGAAGATGTCGAGAAGACAACTTTCCGAACCCGATACGGTCATTATGAATTTCTAGTTATGCCCTTCGGAGTTACTAACGCACCAGCAGCATTTATGGATCTGATGAACCGTGTCTTCAAACCTTATCTAGATGAGTTTGTAGTGGTCTTTACTGACGATATCCTTATTTATTCAAAGAATGCAGAGGCTCATGAAAACCATCTTCGTTCAATTCTTCAAGCCCTCCGAGAAAAGAAGTTGTACGCAAAGCTAAAGAATTGTGAATTCTGGCTACGTGAAGTGGCATTTCTGGGGCATGTTATAACTAAGGAAGGAGTCTCTGTTGATCCAAACAAGATTGAGGCGATTGTGAACTGGCCGACTCCGACTAATGTGATTGAAGTGCGTAGTTTTATGGGGTTAGCCGGATATTATAGGAGATTTGTTCAGGATTTTTCCAAAATTGTTGTACCACTCACACAGTTGACTAAAAAGGGAGTTGCATTTGAATGGTCGGAATCTGCTTTCCAAGAATTAAAAATGAAGTTGACTACAGCTCCGGTCCTCACCCTACCGTCTGGTACTGAGGGATTTGTGATTTACAGTGATGCATCACATAAAGGACTTGGTTGTGTGCTTATGCAAAGTGGAAGAGTTATCGCTTATGCTTCTCGCCAGCTTAAACCCCATGAGAAGAGTTACCCCACACATGATCTTGAGCTAGCCGCAGTAGTTTTTGCTTTAAAGATTTGGCGGCATTATCTGTATGGGACTACTTGCGACATTTACACCGACCATAAAAGTCTCAAATACCTTTTTACCCAAAAAGAGTTGAATATGCGCCAGCGGCGGTGGTTGGAACTTATTAAGGATTATGATTTACAGATCCACTATCATCCTGGTAAAGCCAACACGGTGGCGGACGCACTTAGTCGGAAAAATGTGGGAAATTTGGCAAGTCTATTGGCAGAGAAAAAGGAGTTGATAAGTGAGCTGAATAAGATGGGGGTCGACTTGGTGATACATGGTCAAGAAGCAACAGTGGCAACAGTGGCAACAATAATGGCCCAACCGACATTACTTGAGGAGATTAAATTACGCCAAATGAAGGATGGAGCTCTAAAGAAGATATGTGATAAAATGGAGACAAAACCAAAACTGGGGTTTACTTTGACAGATTTTGTGCTTAAATTTCAAGACCGAGTATGTGTTCCTAATGTGTTAGAACTTAAACGGAAATTGATGGAAGAAGCACATGCCTCAAGAGTTACAATGCATCCAGGAAGTACCAAAATGTACCAGGATTTGAAACAAAATTTTTGGTGGCCAAATATGAAAAAAGAAATCGCGAAGTTTGTCTATAAGTGTTTGCAATGTCAACAAGTGAAAGCAGAACATCAAAAACCAGCAAGATTATTACAACCCCTTCCAATCCCAGAATGGAAATGGGAACATCTGACCATGGATTTTGTTGTAGGCTTACCACGGACACCTCGAGGGATGAATTCTATATGGGTCATTGTCGACCGATTGACAAAGTCCGCCCACTTCCTGCCTGTGAAGACCCAGTATAATGCAAATAAACTTGTTGTGATCTATGTGAATGAAATTGTAAGGCTTCACGGTGTTCCGGTCTCAATTGTGTTAGATAGAGATCCAAAATTTGTTTCAAGCTTCTGGCAAAGTCTACAAGATGCAATGGGTACAGAATTAAAGTTTAGCACAGCTTTCCACCCTCAAACAGATGGACAATCTGAGAGAACGATTCAGACGCCAGAAGATATGCTTCGAATGTGTGTTTTGGATTTTCAGGAAAGTTGGGAAACTCATCTGCCGTTGGTTGAGTTTGCGTATAATAACAGTTACCATTCGAGTATTGAAATGGCACCGTACGAGGCTCTGTATGGAAGACCGTGTCGTTCTCCCGTGTGTTAGGCTGAGGTTGGAGATAGGCCATTGTTAGGGCCAGAGATTGTCCAGTTGACAACTGAAAAAGTTAGAATTATTCGAGAAAGATTGAAAACTGCCCAAAGTAGACAGAAAAGTTATGCAGATAACCGGCGAAGGAATTTGGAGTTTGACGTGGACAGTCATGTCTTTGTGAAAGTTACCCCAATGAAAGGACATCCAAGATTCGGAAAAAGGGGTAAACTGACACCCCGATATGTTGGTCCCTAGCAGATCTTAGAAAAAGTGGGTCCAGTAGCCTACCGAGTTGCCCTTCCGCCACATATGAGTCAGATTCATAACGTGTTCCATGTTTCTATGCTTCGAGGATACCTTCCAGATTCGTCTCATGTTATTGATTATCACCAAATTATGTTGACTGACAAGTTAACATACGAGGAAAAACCAATTCGAATTCTGGACCGTCAAGTGAAATAGTTACGGAACCGAGAAATTCCAATGGTAAAAGTGGAATGGCAAGAGCATTACGGAACCGAAGCAACTTGGGAAAAGGAAGATGAAATGCAACACCAATATCCGCATTTGTTCCTGTCTTAAGGTAAAACAAGTTTGGAGGACCAAACTTATTTAGGGGGGGGGGAGAGTGTAATAACCCGACCCTCGTACATGATTCTGGTATCTTTTCAGCCCTCTATTTTTTGCTTTTGAATGCTCATTGTGCGACGCTATGTGAAATTACGTTGAATTAAGTGAAACTTGGAAATATGAATTCCTATATGTTGAATAAGGAAATTATCTGTCGCACTTAAACTATTTGAATCTGAAATTGGACGTTTTAGAGACTTAATTTTCTGAAATTGATTTGATATTTGAAATCTGCATGATTTTTGAGCTCTAATGGGATTTTCTGCGTAATTTCAATTTGGGATGATTAAACGATTAAATTTTGTCTTATTCCCTTTTTATATAAATAACTATATCTATGTTAAGCTTTGAGATATCTTTGACTTAGAAATATCTCCTGTGTGCAACCTAGAAGAGGGACATTCGTGAGAGTTGGAGAGAAGTCCTTCAAGTGAAGGATTTGGGAGATTTTGTGAAGATTGTCTAAATTGAACTTAAGGTGTGAAAAAAATTACTTTATCTAGACTCTCTCTTGATCATGGTTGGAAATTCTCCTTTGTTTGGAAAAGTTAAAGTAGATGTTGAAGGTTCTATGTAATGATTATATGTTTAAGAACCAAATTGAGTTAGAGAAGGGACATCTACATCCTGCTCCTTGCTATCTCACGAACATACTTAACTATGTGTTTGAAATATAAGCTTAGATGGCTCTATATGCATGTGTCTATGTAAACCCAAAATAATGAGAACTTTGGAAAGGTTATGGTTGGTTTTGTGTATGGATTCAAATGATTGAGAGTTTAAGGAGTGTTGTGATTAATTGTTGTGTGATTTAGCACTTTATTTTGATGTTAAATCAATTCATTTTGAGACCTTGTTTTGTGTTTTCAAAGATGGAGTTTTGTATGGAATTGAGCTGCCAAACATGGGCCAGGCCGCACGTGCACGTGCGGAGAGGAGGAAAAAATTGGGTTTGGCTACTGCTTTCGGCCACTCGAGTGGGGAGAAGGGACTGCACGTTCGGTGCATGTCCGCACGAGCAGAGGGGATGGCCGCACGTGCGGCCCAAGTCAGAAATCCTGTTCGCTCCGTTTTACATGCTTAACCCTCAGCTCTTTTCGAAATTTGCGTTCGATACCTGTTTATGATTGTACATACAATTGAAATGTAAAAATGCAAGAAATGGTTAAAAGAAGAAAGAAACTAATATGTGTTATCTATGTGTGTAGGACACACCACAGGAGGAACCACTGCTCCGCAACAACACTGTGAGTAATAGTATACGGAATGTACATTTATTTACCGTTAATATCTGTTATGACCATTCTGTTTGCTGTTAAACACGGCATTAACATATGTATCGATCGGAATTTGGTGACAATGTAAGGTTGACTACATTCAGTATATTTCTGGGCTGAAAGGTTGTTCAGTATATTTCTGGGCCGAAAGGCTGTTCTGTACATTCTGGGCCAAAAGGCTGTTCAGTATACTTCTGGGCCGAAAGGCTGTTCTGTATTTCTGGGCCGGTAGGCCGTTCTGTTATAACTGTAATACTAGGCCCAAGGCCGTTCTGAAAGTAAAACAATATCAGACTCACTACTTGGGTTTCATTTTTGTGAATGCACTGTTATGCATTGTGGTTAAAGTTAGTTATTAAACTGCTTAAGTACTATTATTCACCGAGCTTGTCTCACCCTGTAATTTTGTCTGATTTTGTAGGTAATCAACTTGGAGGTCAGTCCTAGCATCATTGTCATCTCTCTTTTGTCAACCTAAGGACAACCAGGCACTTGGAGAAGCCCTTTGCATGCTAGTGTAGTTTTGCTAGACTTTGTCATTTTGTACTAATGTTTTGTGGGCTGAAGTTGATTTGTATCTAATGTTTGTTCTATGCCCAATCTCTGGGCTAGACTTGTAAATGTGTATATAACTTAATCTCAGATGCATGTTCACTAGATGTTTAATTCCGAGTCGTGGTCTTGGCATATTTGTAGTAGCTCAATGGATATGTCTGCATGTTATTCTATTATGTTAACGCTTCCGTTCAAGCCCGAGATAGTTTTATATAGCAGGATAAGTGTCTGTTTCTGGGTAGGTCATGCCCGAAATTTTAGGGGCAAGTTTGGGGTGTGACATGCCACCTCCAAGGATGTAACTTGGGAGGCTTAGAGGCTGAAAGGACTTTTGTTGTTATCCTTTTTGTATCACATGTAAATCAAGCCAAGGGCTTATTTTGTATAAAGAGTTAGAACTCTTCTTTTGTTAAACCCAAGTGTTGACTTGGAAAGTTCTAAGCCCGTAGGGCAATTACTTTTATTGTCAACATGTAATACTTTTGTACTTAATACTCTGATGAATGGAAATATGCTTTATTCTCTTAAGTTTATGGATGTCATGAATGTATCATTTATGGGTTGATTTTGAAGGCGTTACACCTTCTCGGGGATCTGGACCATGCAAATCTTCAGCTTGCGAAAGTGGGTCAAAGTTCGGCTGGGGTCCTGAGACTTGATGTGTGGTAGGTGTCCCAGATGGGTGTTGCATTTCAGTATTGGTCTCATCCTGCATAGAGATTCCCTGGTTTAATGCCGCTATCATGCCACAACTTCTTCCGAACTTTGTGCCATCACGGGTCCACTGAATTGAACAAATGTGATCTAACTGGTGACTGTCGGATCAGTGGAACCGATGAGCCTTGACTGGCCTTTCTTTGCCTTACCTCTAGCAAAGGAAACACTGGTTTCCCTTGAACTAAATCTCCAACCTAACAAAGTCTATCAACACAAGTCCAATGTACTTGGGGGATATTGGAGCCTTCTGAAGCTATAGTGCCAAGACTACCTAGCAAAAGAGAAAACAGATAGCACCTCAGCCTAATTTCACTAGAACATGTATGAGCATAGCTGAATGATTGTACTCTTTACTGAATTCTGCCCCAAAATCAGATACCCAGACTTGCAACTGATACATACATTCCTGCAGAGTTTCACTTTAAAAATACGTATCAAGCAAGTGAGAGCCAAAACACCCCTATGATGGGGTGGGGTTACCCTATCCTAATTTCTTAAGGAACTAGGGATTCACTGCGCAAACAAATGGTTTCAAACAATTCCTAAATTCGGGTGAGCAACATGTCCTAGTTTGGAACAGCCTCTATGGCTTCCGATATGTAACTAGGTTGATTGGTCAAAAAGGGTACCTCGGCAAGACTACCTAATATACCTCTCACACCTAACACCGAGAAGTGAAAGGAGGATCAAGCGGTACAGCGGTAGTCCAGATCCAAGGGTTTTGTTCCCATCATGGTAGAGCCCGCAACCGGTCAGCCTTTTGGCAAGCTTTTCCAAGCAAGCCTCCGGCAAACGGGTCAAGAATAGCAGATGGCAAACACTGTGACTTAGGCGCACCAATGCAAATGCAAATGCAAAGAAACACATAAGTGAAAATAAAACAACATATCATGAGTTTGAGTTAAGTTCTTTAAATTCGCAACAGAGTCGCCAAAAATTGTGGGCTCGCCTTTTTCCATGCCCTGCTTTCAGAAAGGGTTTGAAAAAAAGGCCTCACAGTTCAGACTCCTACGGTTTTGAATCTAGTCTCACAAGTGCAATGTGAAACTAATAATCACCAAAGAGTCCAAATCCGGCAAACTTTTTTGGAAAATCAATTTTAAATCAAATAATGCCAAAATTGGACTGCTTTGCCAGATATAGAGTCACCACCTAAATATTTGATTTTGGGGAAATTTAGGAAACTCTGACTCATGCCAAAGGCCACGTGTTTGTCATCACCAAAGTTGCCTCGGCTCGGGAACTTGGGTACGAGAGGAGAAAGTCCTAAAATGAGCACCCCCGCTCGCCCGATGAAAGATCGACCTCTAGTAATCATGATATGATCTTTTATAAATATTATGTGTTCTTGTTCCAGTTATTAGCTAACTTTACTATGTGACGCACACAAGCAAGTCTAGACTAGTCGTAAGATTTAGAACAATTCAACTCATGTTTGTTTTCGAAAATGGTTTGAATTTGCCACCCTCAAGTGGGCTTAAAGATGCGGATTTGCCACCAAACATAGTGGGCTTAAAACAGGATTTGCCATAACAACGTGGGCTTAAAACTCACATTCGTTGAATTATTCCAATTCAAACAACCAAGCCTTCATCCACAGGCATTCATGCAGTTTAGCAAGTA
This sequence comes from Camellia sinensis, assembly GCF_055761805.1. Classification (NCBI taxonomy): domain Eukaryota; kingdom Viridiplantae; phylum Streptophyta; class Magnoliopsida; order Ericales; family Theaceae; genus Camellia; species Camellia sinensis. Next base: position 67,451,741 of record NC_138961.1, on the reverse strand, counting down.
AGTACATAGCCTCATGGCAAGCATGCGAAACATGGCAATATGGCAATCACACTCATGCAAGTATGCTAAAGCGTAAAACTTACTGAGTACTCCAAGCCAAAACAAAAACTAGTTAGAAATATGCATGATCCTAACTATACAAAGTGCCTAATGCAACACAAGCAAAGAATGAAACTAAATAGGCTCGGCTACCTAATCATGGTATTTGCAACATTCTAATAGCATGCTTTGAAACACATATTCAAAGAAGTGTATTGAAATTGCAATGCAGTTTGAATGATGCGCTGAGCCTTGGTGCATGCAAGACAAATGAATGGATGCAAACATGCAAACATGAGGTATGCTAATCAAAACATGTCCCTAATCTAACCAACAAAAGCGGTTAAATAAAAGGAAGAAAGACGTGGGATTGGAAGACATACACAAACGCACGCACACTTATTACAACGTTGCGCCCTCACGAAGGAGGGTCCGAATAAGCTAATTAGTTACGCTAATTAAGCTAATTATCACAACACAAAACTAATTAACTAACTTATTCTAAGCTAATTAAATATTACAACCCGGATTTGAGTAACTAGCTACACTAACTAATTACTTACAACGCTTGAATTAACTAGCTATTCTAAGCTAACTAAAACAATTAAATAAGTAACCATCTAAGCTAATTAAATAGTTACAACACTTGCATGAATTAGTTACAACTAACTAATAAAGCAATTAAATGGCCTCAAGGGACGAGGGATGCAAGCATGCTCGGCTTCTCCTCTGGAAAATGTCACCGCCTTACCATTGCAGCCTCTGTTTGCATATGTGTTTGACCACTGGAAATTGCGCCAACTCCCAGAATACTTCTGATACCCTTTAGGAGCACACTGAGCAACTTTCTTCATTGATGGCTGGTCGGGTACCAATACCATTGGTAGCTGGTCGGCTGCTGCTGGTGGCCGGTCAACCGCTGCTGGTGGCCGGTCGGCCACCCCTTCCCTGAACTTCCTTTTTTGCTGCAATAGAGAGCAAACAAAGGAAAAGTAATGTATTCTCAAGGAGTGTGTGTACTGTTACCCTCCTTATCATCACACAAGCTCAAAGGAGTGCAACTCTTGGTCCTCAAACCATTAACCAAGCATTTTTCATGCATGATGGCTAAGGAACCAATCTTGTACAAGCTTAATGAATGCAAAACAGGACTCAACAAAACCACTACCCTATCATGGATGATCAAGGGTGATGGTGACTAAGGAAAGTGGCACGTTTCATCACTTTGATTATGAAATGTCCCATTTTCCTCGTGTTCAAATTAACGTCTGATCCGAACACATGCAATGCAACACGAAAGGTGCTTATCTTGCCGCTTTTACTTGTTCATTTTTGTTTACTCATTTTACATTACCGATCCATTCTTTAATTGATTAAGTCCCAGGTGAGTGTCCTCTAATGGAAGAGGTGTCAACCAAGGGATGATTTAAGGCAAGAGAGAGGTCATGCCGTTGATTAGTAGAAACCCTCAAAAGAGGATTGAAACCATTAAGCACGAACTTCGATCTCAAGCTTAAACACAACCCGAAGGTTAACCAACCCTCAAAGAAAATGAAAAAGTGAAGAAATGAGGGAGGTTTTAGATATTTAGGTGCTGGAATGGAGTACAAAACAACAATAAATCGTGCTATTACCTCAAAAGAAAGATGATCAAAGCATTAAAACTCTAGGCTAATGAAGGAATTAACTCTACAACCATGCAATACAAGCCTCAAAGGACTAAACTAGTCCCAAACAGATCTAAAACCAGTCAAAACAGTAGAAAAAAATTCTGAGATCAAGTTACAAAATGCTAGAAAAATATGCTCGCGTGTTAAGCTATCTAGGCATGCAAGCAAGACACAAGGAGGGAAGGCTAACCCCTCCAATTTTGGACTTCAAAACAAGGTTTTTACCACTGATATAACTCTAATTTTCAATGGTCAAAAGGCCCAAAAAGTTTGATTTAAAGGTGATGAAAGATGGCACAAAAAGCTATACAAGCTAAGGAACAAAATAGAGAGACAACCCCCTAACTCAAAAAGGCCTTAAACCACCATTTTTAAACCATGAAAATAGAGTTTTTTGGAGTTCAAAACCACCCCAAAAATAGTACAAAAAGATGGCAAAAACAAGTATGAAAAACAAACTTAAAGGGTAAAGGTTATACCTTTTGAAGCCAAGCACACTTTAGGCACAAATGAGGCACCAAATCAAGCTAAAATCACCTTCCAAAGCTCAAAGAAGATCCCAAGGAATCTCAGCCCAGAGATAAGAAACTTTGCTTAAGTGTTGATAGCCAAACTAGAAATGTATCTCTACTTGTATGCACAAAAGGGCAAGAGAGAGAGAAATCTAGAGAGAGAGGATTGTGGAGAGAGAGACTCCCAAATATTTCTAACCTTGAAAACAATAGAGAATGGCCTTGATATATAGAAAAATATGGCTTCAGGTCAAAAATATTTGAATTAGAGACAGCTGGAGCAGTGTGAAATAGCTGGAGGAAAAGATCTGCACAAAAAGTGACTTTTTTGCACCAATGGCCGATCGGCCATCACTGGTGGCTAACCAGCCACCACTGGTGGCTGACAAGGGTCACTCTTGGCCGATATATGGCCATCAAACTCTGTCCAATAGGCTTCACTAGTGGCTGGAAAACAAAAACTGGTTTCTGGCCCCAACTTCAAACAGGAATATCTTCTTCATCTAGACTCCTTTGTAGGTCATTATTGAGCCTAAATTGAAGCCCTGGAAGTCTTCTTTCCAATGGTGGAAGCCTCACATCCAAATTCCAACTGTGCAAACAGATATGCCTCTTTTGGTGAAGACTGCTCAGTTTTGGTCCTAACCAGATTGATGCCCAACTTCAACCAACCACAGTTCCCTCATCTGGACTCATCTTTAGGAGATTCTTGAATATAAAATGAAGTCCTGGAAGTCTAATTTCCAATGGTGGTGTCCTCATGGCTGAAATCCAAGTGTACAAAAGGATAGGCGTGATTTAGCGAGGGTTGCTCGACTCTCTCTTAACGGTTCATGCCCATCTTCTTCCCCAACTTGGTTTCTTCCCTCTCCTCTAATTGTCTTCAACTCAAAACCTATAAACAAGATGTTTAAAATATCTTTCAAAGATTTCACCTCACTTTCATTCATTTCCACTTTGTCCTTGCTCGGTTTACCGAAAAGCACAACATTTAACGAAATGCGAGCTTCGGAACATCGTTGGAACTTTTTTAAAAAAATATTTTTAAAGAGAGGGTTTTAAGGTCTAAAATTTTGGCCAAAAGGCTTTGGTCCAAAAAGGGGTGTGAGGTTTGGGATTCAACACTCTCCTTGCCGAAGAAATCGAACCTTTGCACAAGATAGCCTTCGTCCTCGAACAATCAACCTGAGGCCCCCAAGTCTTAAGGGCATTCAAAAATGGGGTGTCTACACATACCATGTTTGATCCCAAGGTGATGGACAGCAACCTTTGGACTTAAACCTGACATCTCCTTATATGTCCATTCGAAAACATCTTTATATTCGAGGAGTAGTTTGAAAAATGTCTTTTCTTCCTCAGGCGTTAAGAGTGTTCCCATAAACATTGGTCGAGGGTCATCAGGAGTTCCCATTCAAATTGTCAACAGTTGATTGCCCCTTATCTTTAAGTTCTGGAGGAGCGTCTTAGAGATCATAATCCTCCAAATCTGAGCTAGAATCTTCTTCAACTGTTACATGGTGAGAAGCAGCATGTTCAATTTCTTCTTCTCTTTTACTTTCCGCTTGAGTCTTAACTTCTCCAATTAGTATAATAGTGTGCCTTTTGACCTTAAGCGGATCTTCAACACTAACTTCAAGTGACATCATACTTTTTATGCGAGAAGGAATCAAACTTCGAGTCTCATTGTCCTCCTTTGTAGAATTCAACTCAATTGTTGTTGTGCTTCTCTTGTTCTTGCCTTTTCTAGGTGATGTATTCATATCACCAAGTTGAGCAAATGGACTTTCGTGGCCAGGAAGTTTGTTTTTCATCCCCTTCCTTAGTAGTGCCTAATCTGTTAAAAACTGAAGGTTTAGAAATTGTACCTTCATTTGTCTTATCAATAGTGCTCATCCTATTAAAAATCGAGGTTCGAGGTGCAGAAGCTTCAATGCGATCAAACACTAAGACTCGAGGAGTTGGGCTTGGACTTTTGTCTTCCTTCACTTCTTCCACAGTGATATGTTGTATGTCTTCCTCCTTCCCTTTTCTCTTGGCAGAGATACGAATGGGTTTAGTTGGCATGAATCCGACTCCGGTCTTTGGAGAGCTCACCCTGTACCTTTGTTGCCTTAACTTTCTCTGAGTTTCATTAAGACCATGAACTTTCTCACCTGTAAGTTATGGACTTAACTCTCCCAGTGATGAGGGTTAGCAAAAGTCATAACCTGACTTGGCTAGAAGCTTGTAAGCTTGTGGATCAAACCCTTCCATTCGTCTTTCAAGTAAGAAGCCGTGTTAGATAGAATTTTGCGTAGGCCTAACAAATCCCTTCAGTGGAGGTTTGATTAGGCTTGACAATCCCACCTGTGGAATTGGTATTGTTGCATCTGCTCGTAGTAACTGCAGATCTTCTTTTATTCCGGGGTGAGCAAAGTCTCCTTTAACTTTGCGGACGTTGTGACTTCTTCAAATGGCGACTGCCCTTCTTTCCGTTAAGACTTCGGCACATACCTGAAGACTTGTGTCATTGCATGGCCTTTTGAGGATAAAGGTTGTTTTTGTGGCGATGCAACCTCAGGTGCTCTTTTGCCACTTGATACGTCTTCCCTTGAGAAATCCAACACAACTTGCTTTTCTTCATTCATTTTCTCTTTTCTTGAAGAAGGGATTTTTGCTGGAATAATTTCAGGTATCCCATTGGAATACAAATAAAATTTTCCATCAACGAAGTGAGACTCAGTTTTTATAAATGGATTGTCATCGCTAACACCGTCTTTATTCCACCTTGGTCAAATTTAAAACATTAATGGAAAGTTGACGCAACTACACCATTTCCATGGACCCAAGGTCGCCCAAGCTACAAATTATAGGACGTTCTTGCATCGATGACATGAAACAAAATACTGACTGTGAGTTCTCCAATTGTGAGGTTCAAATGAATCATACCAATCGTGCATTGCCCCCCTTGGTTGAAACCTTGAATAACTAGACAGCTTCGAGCTAACTCATCAATTAGGATTCCTAGTTTCTTTATGGTGAACTTTGGCATGATGTTTACCACTAAGCCTCCATCAACAAGGATGCGATTAACTTTTTGTTCACTAATAAAGCCAGAGACAAACAATGGGCGATTATGTGGCTTTGAACCAAGTTGAAGGTCTTTATTAGTGAAGATGATTGTTGTGCAACAAGGAACAGAAGTGATGGAGTTCACCTTGGGATAGTCTAGCTCATTAACAACAAACTCATACTTCCTAGGATCTTCTAACACTCGAACAAGTGCAAGTTGTACAGACCGAGGGAGATGAGATGCTTCCCACAAACTGAAGCGTAGGGGTAGTTCTTTCAAGGTTGTCAGAACATCAATTTCCTCCTTATCTAGCGTTGCCTTAATGGTGTGAACTTGTTCCATATCTGCTTCAATGGTTGAAACCATATAGACCGCCTCGACCAAGTCATCCCCAAAATACCCAATGGGGAAGAAGTCTTGTAGGATGATTGGGGCACACGAGTTTTCTTCAGAAAATTTATCTTCTTGTTGCATCTTCTTTTCATTCTTCCTTTTGTCCATCACCTCTTTCTTGAAATGTCGATGAGAGTTCTTCTTTTCTTTTACTTTCTTGAGTGGAAAATATTGAGTCTTGGACTTGCTTCTTCGTGCCTTCCTTCATGTCACGAGAGTCCAACTTTCATCTTCTCCAATAGTTAAGACTTCTTCAAAGCCATCATGGATATACATGTCTCGATTTGGAACTTAAATAACAATACATTCAAGTGAACCAAACTAGATGACTTTGGGAATTGCTTTCACTGTTGGGATTGCAGATTGTGACACTTCTGTCTTGGATTTTGAGGATGGAGAATTTGGAGGTCCTACAATATCCGTTGCATGGTTGGATTCTACCGATTCGTCAAGGTCCAAGAGGATTTTGTTCTTTCTGGCCAAGTCCACGAGCAATTCCTTTAACACGAAGAATTTTTTAGTAGGATGACTAACTATCTAATGATAGTGGCAGTACTTCGAATCCTTCACACGACCTATTTCTTCAGAATGTTTGCACTCAGGGAGTTGAATGACTTTCTTTTCAAGTAAATCTTATAACATCCCCAGTACGTTAGAGTCAGGAAAGGGATACTTCTTTTCTTGTAGTTCCTTCAGAGATGGCCGTGTTTCCTTCCTTTCTTCTTTCTTCTTGTCTTTCATTGAAATCTTGATTGGAGCTGTGGTTACTAACATTGCTTCTTTGGTGGTACCTTTGAAAGGCTTGCCTCCTTTTTTCACTTCTTTGTTATCGTTCCTTTGTTCAAGAATGGGAAGGTATTTCCCACCATGGTTGGCTACGCTAATTTCCATGTCATGTGAACATGTAGCTAACTCTTCATATGTTCGTGGTTTTATCCCTTCAAGGATATAAAGGAGTCCCCAGTGCATGCCTTGCATGCACATCTCTACAGCTGAGATATCAGAGAGTCGATTTTTTTGCAATCTAGACTTAGAGCACGCCAACGATTGATGTAGTCTACCACGGGCTTATCCTTCCATTGCTTGGTACTGGTTAATTTCATCATGCTTACCATACGATAGGTGCTATATAAATGATTAAGGAATTCATGTTCTATTTGCTCCCAACTATCGATTGACTCAGCCTCCAAATCAATATACCAATCAAAGGCATTTCCTTTGAGTGAATGAACAAATTGTTTGACGAGTAGATCTCCGTCTGTCCTGGCATTGTTGCAAGTTTCAACAAAGTGAACGACATGTTGTTTAGGATTACCTTTTCCATCGAACTGCTGGAACTTGGGAGGTTGGTAGGCATTCTGAGAATGTCTATCCTCTTTGTGTAAGGCTTGGAGTAATGAAAGTGCTTTGCGAGGGCCCACCGTATTGTGCTCGGATGGTATTTGCAATCATGTCTTGGAGTTATTGAATAGACAAAGAAGCAATGGATGTTGGTTGACTACTTGTGCCAATCACTTGCCACGCAACAGTGTATGGCAAGTTTCCTCACCAACAACTTGCTTGGACTTATACGCAAGGTTCACCTTCTCAACAAACGTGCCTTGTAGTGTAAAGCCAGGTTGATGAGAATTGTCTTGACTTGCTTCATCATCATTTCGTGCTTCTAACTTGTTCATCAAGGTGGGAATCTAAAGATCTTTCTCTTCCACAATTTTGGTGAGCTTGTCAATGGCATGAGCCATGGTCGCCAATTGTTCTTTCACTGAAGTGGTGCCAGTGGTCATGACTTGCATAGCCACCGAGTGAGACAAATCTGAGTGATTAAATGAAATTAAACATTGAGGACTACTTGGAGATGATCCTAACTGTGAGCCCGTAGTTGAGTTTGCATCAGAAGCTAAGGGTGTTAGGTGTGGAGAGAAACCTTCTGGTAGAGAATCATTTGAGACAGAAATGGACTTCTTCCATTCCCTCACTTCCTTTTGCTTAGCCCTGGACGTGGATACTATGATAGATTTGTGAGACTTGCCTTGCGCTTGCTTTGTTTCTTTGGCAGTCAGCATGACCCTGTGAATGGCGAGATCAATGGTTGCCTTGGTCTTGCTATGGGTAATCAGACTCGTAGAAGTGCTGCTGTTGTTAGTCATGACAACGGCATTCTTGCTGGCGTTCTTACTGATCGGAGCAATTTGAACTTTCTTTGAAGCCATTATGCTTGATCAAACAAGATTTCGGGAAGATGCTTTAAGAGAAAGAGATGAGAGGCATAGAGGTCCCACTGGGCATGCCAAAATTTGTAAACACAAATTTCATATCCTGCAATTAAGACACGAAATAAATGTACAAATAAGTAATTTTATTGATTATAATAAATGGGTACAATCCTCTGTAGTTTGCTCTATTACAAAAGAGTGGCTTCTTTGATTAGATCTCCGAAATGGGTGCAATTCAACGGCTGTAAAAGCTTGTTGTTTAACTAGACAAGTTGATGAATTTCTTCAAGTCTTCGAATGGAGAAACTTGGAGAAGAAAGGCTTGATCGAGGGCTTGAATGGCTTGATCTCGAATGAGTCTTCAAATGATCCCCTTGAAAAGAGAGACCAAATTTGTGTTTGTAACTTGAAAGGATTGGCACAAGTTTGGAGTGCTTGATAATCCTTTCGTTTTGAGTTTGAGGAATTTTAGAGAGAATTTTAAGAAGAGAATTTAGCAGAGTCTCGAGATTGCTTAAGAGCTTGCAAGACCATTAGCCAAAGAAATGTGTCTCTCCCCCTATTGAGAGCCTCTATTTATAGGCTTAGGAGGGGAGGATTAATTTTGGAAACTTCAAAATTGACTCCAATTTCCAAGAAACAAGCAATTTACTTCTTGATTTATGGACATGATTTGCAATCAAATTTAAATTTAAATTTGAATTATTCCACTAAATTTTGATAAAAATATCTTCATGGGCCCTATACTTTTGGGTTGACGCAATTGTCAAAATAATTTCTTTTGGTGTGACCCATAATTTAAAATGGGTTAAGATCCATAATTTTAGTAAGACCCATACCCAATCGAAAATTTTGACCAATCAAAGAAAATTTATTTTCCTTGATTAATTAGACGGTGATCAAGACACGTGAAAATTTAAGTGTCTACACTCTCCTCCATACCCGAAACCATATAGATCTCCAAACCTTGATTTCATCTATTTTATGTTTTTTTACCAAGAATCGATCCTTTGTCCTTTTATCAAAGTTGTTAATCTCGCCGTAAGCTACACATTGAATCGATTGGATCGTGTTATTTTGCTAGCTCACTCCTTGAGTCTTCATCTCTTCTCTCCTCTCACAACCTTGATGTAAGAATATTTTTACCAATGTATATCTGTATTTTGGTTTGAATATATATTAATCTCGTGATATGAAGGTGTGATTTGGAATGGGTGATATATATACATATATATATATATATGTAAACACTAATGGTGATAGCAAGTTTTGTTCTAAGATTTGTGAGAGATTTAGTTATTACTTAGTTAAAAATAATGTGTACATCAATAATCTTGGAAAATTAAAGAATGGAAAGAAAAGTCCTAAATTTCTTGTGAAATCTAAAATTGTTGTTCCTAGGACTTACTGAGTATTAGGAAAGGAATTAATGGGTAAATCGGTTAATTGTTGAGATGAAATTTGATTTTGAATTGTTGCTTGTTGTGTGATATGGTTTACCCGCGCGGGGAAATTGACATGGCCACTTGCCCAGTCGTGTGAGGACAACAACTGTGAGAATGTTTGAGGTATCCATGTGCCCAATCGTGTGATAACGATAAATGTGGAAGGTTTGAGGTGCCCACTGCCCATCTGTGTCAGGACGGAGAAAAGTGGAGTTAAGTGAAATGATGTATATTGGGTTATGAGGTTGAGAAATTAATGTCCATAAGTAAAGGAACATGGTTATGCATAATTTAAATCAAATGTTTATATACATGGTTAAATATATTCTTTACTGGGTAATTGCTCATTCCTATCTAACAAATTTCAAGACTTGTTGAACTGCAACTAGCCCAATGAAGAAGAAACTGCCCAACTCTCTTGTTTAAAAATTCAATGATATTTTGAATTTGTATTGTAATTGTTGAACTTTTACTTAGCTTGGAGATCATGGGCCCCCATTTGTTCAGTGAAGACCATGTATTTAATATTGTACATTGTGGGCATTTGTTAAATTTTTTCCATCTTCTTGAATTGTGAATGCTTGAACATGTATTTTGTAACCTTGAAATTATAGTTCAATGAGAAAGAGAAACTTTGGTATTTGTTGGGAATTTGAGTTGAATATTATATGTACATCTCTGCCGTATTGGATAGTTTATAGTTTCAGATTTTGGGGCATTACAACCTTGCAATAACTTGCATAATCTATTTATTGTAATTTTAAATGACTCAATTCAATCTTAGAGGAACTTTCACTAACTACCTTAAATTAGAGAATGATTTGAATAGTTAGCCATAACAATAATTAACTGTGACTGTTAACAAGTGGTTCAGCCTAAGCTCTAATGCTCATTGATGGCCTTCTATCTAAAGACTGCTTACTAACTTCTGTGACTTGGGTGTCACACAGGTTAATTAAAGACTATACAAGAAATTCAAATCAAATCTAAAACAATTATGGCTCTGATACCAAAAAAGCCCCACGCTATATAATCTTTGTGATAGAAACAAGAAGAATCAGAATTAGAGTTATATTAGAACTAGGCTTTAACTTGCGTAATCTATTTATTGTAATTTGTACACAAACAAAAAAAAATCCAAACTACTTGATGAAGAGGGCATCTTCTCACAATCATAACATCGCTCTTACCAGTAAGGGGAATAACAAAATTTACAAGTAGGCTGTTATGGGGTTAAAAAAAAAACAAAGATGTAAGAAACAAAATAATAAAAACAACAAAAATGATGAAATAGTTTAAAAAAAGACTCAATTCAAACTTTCAGATCATTTCTGTTAAACAATGCTTGGTTTTGTAAACATGAGCAAGGATTGTTCATCTTGTCAGATTATTTGCTTTCCAGACTACCCATTTTGTGGATGTAGAAGATGCTATTGAGAATATTTATTCTCTTATATAAAGTGAAATTTTGAATTAGATCCAAACTGTTTAAATTCTCTTCAAATATAAGTGGCTTCGAATAATTGCCATGATTATCACATTAAATACCAAACGGTGTATATTATCACATTACAACAACAAACGCAATCAATTTTTAATACCTGAAACTACAAAATGAGAATTCAAGAAGTGAATTAATTCATTGATTTAAAGTAAAAAACCACATTCAAATACAAGAGACAAACTCAATGTATTGGAAGGAATGAAACCAAAAATACATCAAAGAATCCTCAATCATGCCATTACCATCACAATGCGCGTCACCAACATCACATATCTTCTCAAAACTCTTGTCTCCAAGATTGTACCGTAAAATCTTACCCGGTACATGCAACACCATAAATGAGTCCTCATCGTCTTTTTCCTCTCGTACAAGTGAAAGTATAGCAAACGAGTAATACATTGGGTCCCACGAGAGCCTTTGCATCATCTGGGAAAACGCAGCTCCAACTGAACCAAGATCGACACAATACTTCACAAACCACCCAAAGTAATCTCTCTCCATCTCGTAAAAATCAAATTGAATCCTCGGACCGTATATTATAACGAGATGCAAATGTTCATTCGACTCCCCATAATACCTAAATTGCCTCCCTTTCCAATCCCCATGAGGAATTGGAGGCATTGGAATAGTTCCAATGCACTCCTCCTCCACGTTGAAATATAATGTGTCCCCCGATGTGCTGAACTAGTTAATCGCGCCACACTACTAGAAAACAAGGCTTTTGAGTTAGCAGCGTGTCATCGCAAATAGTGTATTTGCAGACACAAAAAAATTTTGCGATGGCGTTTCGACAGCAACTCAAGGGACAAAATGGTGGGGTTGCAAAAAGTTTTTGAGTCGGCAATCTGCCGACGCAAAAAGTTTCAATTCTTTGAGACGGTAGATTGCCGACTCAAAAAGTGGTTAAAATGTTTTAAAAAAATTTAATCCATAATTTTCTCATTGAGGCTCCCAAGTTTCGAACACACTCCATTTGGCCGATTTGACCCGAAGTCACTGCACTAAGTCCACTTCACCACCATACCTCTTTTAGATATTAAATGAGATATATATTAGTTATAGTATATACACTCAATATTAATACAAAAGTATATGTATAAATAAATATATTTATTAAATATAATCAAGTAAATATATATATATCTTGGCTATAAATTTTTTTTTTTGCTACGGCGTTAGTTGCCAACACAAAAAGGTATAATTTTTTGTGTCGGCACAAATTTGCCGACACAAAAGGTCTATGCCAACTCAAAAGGTCTATCTTTTGCGTCAGTAAATTGAACCGACTCAAGTAATGCTATCAAATATTAATTTTTTGTGTCGGCCAACGGTGCTGACGCTAAAGGTTTGGTATTTGAGTCGGTAACTCTGTGCCGTCTCAAAAAAGCTACCTTTTGCGACGGTAAAATTTGCCGACTCAAAAAACCGACTCAAAAGGCCCTTTCTTTAGTAGTGCCATTCCAGTAGACCCCGCCAAGAAATTCAAAATTTTGATTAGCTGTGAAAGGTTCAGCACATGTCCTCCATGACCTGGTCTCGGATGAGTAAATCTCAATCTGATAACAGTGCTTGTTTCGATCATAATCAACTGACAAAACTGAATCAACGTGATCAACGTGCCAAACGCAGACCACTTTGTGGTGAGGTGATCTTGACGGGTCAAACACTAAATTGAAACCTTTATGGCCATCACGGGGTTGAGGAAAGCGACTTGAATTGCTTGGTGGTAGGATTGAGGATATGATAGCGAAATTGATAGTCGCCTCCTTCAAGGTTGGAATAGCTAGAACAACATAATAATCCACGGCATGAGCTCAAAATCCCTTTACCTGATAGGCTTGGAATTGTTGTTAAAGGTGTCAAGTAGACATAATCATTGTCGTCGCTCAAGATTTTATTGTTTTGAAGAGGGATGAAATTGAGTTCTGCGTTGCGGCGTCTCATGGATGAGTACAAGAATAGGCCGAAGGCAGAGCTGGAGTTGGGATTCCGACAATGTGCGAAGTAGGGATTGGTGATGAAAAAGAGCCAGTGTTTGGATACAGACTTGAATCGCATGAGTGATTTTATCTATGGAGGATGAGTGCACAGACATGAGGGACTCGGGGGAATATGTTTCAATCTTGCTTCAACTCTCAGTATGTGGTTTGAATTATTTTTTATCAATCAGATTAAGCCATTGTATATATATAGAACTTGGTTTTGTGAGTGCTGTGTATCTATGAGTGCTCTGTGTTTCAAACATTGTGCAGTACATTGTTGAATATTTTTAGTCATTGACAATGATAGGTTGCTTGTTGAAATTGGCCTTTGACAAGGTCAGTGGTGTTCGTTCCACAGTAGTCAATTCAATTCTACAACAGGGTATACTTTTCCCAAGCTTCCACAGGAAATTTCTACGTTCTCTGTTTGGCAAGCACGAAAAGCAGGGTATAACCGAAAGAGACTATAAGAAAACATTAGAGCACAATTCTTAATGGCTAAGTTTCAGGAAATGAATTGGTATTGGTCGCGTGAAGTGATATTAGGAATATTGAGGCTTTGTTTGACGTGCTATGTTTGGGTTAAAATAATCACAAAACAAAATAAGTTTTTTAGTTCAATAAAATAAAACATTACATCCAAACTATAATCATTTTATTTTTTCTCTCACAAAAGTCAAAAAAGGCAAAAAGTTTAACCCAAATGAGGCCTTTTATCCACAGGCTAAAATAGCCAAAAAGTTAAAAAGCCAAAAAGTCAACCCACATCCCAAACGAAAGTTAAGTGCTACAGTTGTAATTTTCTTAATCGAACCAATTCTTTTGATCACTACAAGAATTTACACATTTTGCGACCACTTTTGCCGATCGAAAAAATTTTTGTCGCAAAAAATTACATTTGCCGACCAGATTAAAATTTCGTAGCTGAAAATTTTTAATATTACCGACCAAATTTTTTTGGTTGCAAATAAGTAATTTTTTGCGACCAAATTACATTTTTTGTAGCCAAAAATCTAGGCGGTAGAATAAAATCTGGGCTGGAGCTGTATGATCTTTCAGCGACCAATATAGTTTGGTCGCTTATGCCAAAACGACGTCGTTTTGGTATCTAATTTCGCACACAGCCATTAGCCGACCAACAGGTTGGTAGGGGATAATTTACCAATTCAAACACATCTAAATCAGAAATACGCGCCTCTTTCACACACCTCAGTCGAATTCGATCAAAGCTCAGTTGCGCCAATCACCTCACCTTACCATCGACCTTACCGTCCGCCGTCGTCGTGTGATACCCCTGTTCTGTATTATGCTAAATTGGTCCTTAATTTGTTTATGGTTATGTGTTTAGCATGATTTTGTGTGCCATTATGTGATAATATGTGATTTTGAATTCGTATCTGTTCACCGTAGGAACATCTGTTTGAATAGTCTGCCTCGGGAATTAAATTGAGGGCCTTATCGGCCACAGAACCCGAAATTGATTACGCCACTATGATTGGCATAATTTTTAGAGCCTACAGTGAAATTTAATTGAAAATTTATCCTGGTCAATTTAGACTGATTAAATTGATAAATTAAGTGCCCAATTGTTTTATAATAAAATAATGTTGAGTGGGTGCTTATTAAGGGTCAACTACACCCTCATTTCTCTCCTTTAAGCTTCATTTGGCTGATGAAAAACTCTTAGACTTGAGAGAGGATCGGCTAAGAGAGAGAGGGTGAAGGAAATTGAGATTTTGGTCCTAAAGCTTGGTGATCTTGGAGGCTAGCTCGAGAATTTACCTTAAATTGTGAGAATTAAGCTTCTAGGTAAGCCATTGACCCTTGAATTCATGAATTGAACGTGAAATCTTGTGAGGTCAAGTATTTTTTGTGATTAAGAGTATGATTTAAATTAGTCTTGATGAGATATGACCATGCATGCATAAAAATTCTGTTGAATTGCCATAAGTTGCATAATCTGGTATGTACCATGTCAATTAAGCAAAAATTGAAGTTGATCATGCATGCAAGCTTGGTTTTGTTGAGTTTTGGCACCATTTGCATCTTTGAAATGGAAATGAGGTCAAGATGGCCTTGCATGTTCGAATAATTAAAGATATGAGCTTGAATGCAAGAATTTGTTCTATGGGTGAAGAGTTTGTCATGTTTTGGGACATGCATGTAGGTAAATCAATAAATTGAACTTCATAATGCTATAATCTTGCAAAGGAACCATGTTAGTATGATTATATTTGAGATTTGAGCCTTTGCATGCAAGAATGGTAGCTGGGAAATTGAATTGAAGCTCAAGAATACAATCTGGAATTTCCAGAATTTTGACTTCCGCTCGAGCGGGGGAAGCGCCGCTGGAGCGGAGAAATCAAGCTCCCAGCATTTTTGCAGACATGGTTCCCGCTCGAGCAGGGGAATTTGACGCTCGAGCGGGGAGCTATGTAGACAGGCAGTACGCTCGAGCTGCCGAGTTCACGCTCGAGCTGGAATTGAAGGCAACCAGTACTTTTGCAGACCTAAGGGTCCGCTCGAACGGGGAAGTCCACGCTCGAGCGGAGACCCTATTTTCTGAGATTCTGTTTTCCGTTCTCCTTCACCTGTAAGCACTCTTAGGCATATGTTAAGCATTGTAAATGAATTAATGAGATATGAATAAAGCCTAATGAGGAACGTATGAAGCAAAGAACGGGTTGAACTGTTAGTGACCCTTTTTGTGTTCATGAAATGTGTAGGGTCAAGCTCCAGGGCAAATCCACAAGCCGATCACTGTGAGTAATATCAATATTTAAAAGCTTGTGAATGTCTACTTGTTATTCCCTTATAAGCCTTATGAATTTGCTAATTGGGATCGTGGACAAAAGCCTGATACGAATGAATGATTGGACCAGAGGTCGTTTTGATAGAGATAATGGGCCAAAGGCCGTTTTGATATAAATGAATGGGCCGAAGGCCGTTTTGACATGAATGAGTGGGCCGAAGGCCGTTTTGACACAGATGAATGGGCCAAAGGCCGTTTTGACAAGAATAAATGGGCCGAAGGCCGTTTTGACAAGAATAAATGGGCCGAAGGCCGTTTTGACAAGGATGAATGGTTCGAAGGCCGTTTTGACATAAATAAATGGGCCGAAGGCTGTTTTGACGTAGATGGAAATCAGAATGGGCCAAAGGCCAATATGTTTAGAACTACAGTCACTTGATCTAACCTTTGTATAAATGTACATATGTTAAGTAGGAATATGAATTGGGCCCAAGGCCGTTTGGAGTATATTGTTCTGCATATTGTTTATATGACTTCTGTATTTGATATTATTCATTGGGCTATCACTCATGCTCATTCATGTGTTTGTAGGTGAGCCAAGGCAAGTCCAAACCCAGCCCCAGTGAAGTCTGCTAGGGAAAAATACAAGTTTTGAGGAAGTCAGCCTTGCGTCTCACTCTTGAGACCTATCCTTGCCTTTTTGCAATGTAATTATATTTTGTCTTACCGGCAAGGACTTTATGTATATCTATAAATAGTCTGTCATGGGTTGACTTAATTAGATGATCCTGTTTGTAAGGAATTTTATGGTACTGTACTTTTGACGTGGGTTATTAACGTTTATGAGTTTGGTTTGTTTTGAAGTGCATATAAGCACGGCTCTATGGACAAAGTTATTGATTATTGCTTCCGTTTGGCCCCTCTACTCTGTTGACTTATGTCTATTCTGGTTTGAGGCCGTAGGTAATCTCAGGATTACTGGCCGGTTACATCCTTAACCCATGGGGGCGGGTTCGGGTCGTGGCACGTCGCCTCTCCACCATCTTCACCATTTCTATTTCGTCTTCTCCATATCTGATTCATCTAGATATTTTTTTCAACTTATAATAGGAAATCTCTGTTTATATCTCTGTGTCTCACGTTTTCTCTTTGATTTCCATTATTTGGATTGGCCACCATTGCTGCTAAGTGCAGGTGAGCTTTGTTTATATGTATTTTGGCATATGTCTGTTTGGTTGCTGAGAAAATTTAGGAAAATAGAAGCAGAGAGTTTAGATTTTAAATCTGATAATGTATTTTTCGTTGCTTTTTAAGCTTTTCAGTGAACTGAGGAAAACTGAGAAAATAAAGTTTGAATCTTTAGTGTCTGGTTGAATCTTCGTTCCCTACCACTGCACTGGATTGTCTGGATTTCTTTTTATTTATTTATTTTGTATTTCTCTTTCTTTATGTATATTTCATAACTTCCTATATCCTTCATTGCTGATAAATTTTGAAATTGAAGAGAAAATAGATTCTCTTAGACCAAGGATTTAAGATTCAAACTCTGTTTCTTTGATTACACACGTTTTCTCAGCAACCAAAGCGGGTCATTCTTAGATTTTGGGCGTAGGTTCTGTTTTCCAAGTATTGTTTGTTTTTCAGGTTGAGTCCTTTGTCATTTCTATGTATTTTTGTATGATTTCTTTGTTCAGATAGTTTGAATTCAGCTAATTTTTTATTTGGGTATTGTTTCTTGCTTTCGTTTGTTCTTTTTTCTCTTATTTTATGTTCTAAAAAGATGAATGCTATTATTTCTTCACCAAGGTTTTAAATTTTTGGTCAATATCTGCCGTCTGAAGGGTGTTCCCTTTTTGATTTTTTTATGGGCTATTGCAAATTAGGGTTGTTTCAGATTTTGAGTTTGGGTGTGTAATATTAGTGTTCTACATTGTTATAGTAAAATGAATAGATCTTGTTTTTTTTATTTATTTGTTTTATGGTAATTATTTAGTTGTTACTTAAAAGATTCTTTTGAATTGAGTTTTTGGTGTTTCAATTGTGGTCCTTGGGCAGAACTGAAACTCTTTTATGTTGTTCTATGCTATGTTGGGATATTGTATTGTGAGGTGGGGTGTAAACTGTGTCTCTGTGAAAAATGGTTAATTGAAAATATCAAACAAGTGGAGAATAAATGACTTTCTTTCCTTTAATTGCTGCTATCTGAAAAAGTTATTCTTGACAAGGACAGTCTAGTGTTTTTCCTTAGCAGACACAACAATAATTGTTAAATTTTTAATACTATTAAAAAAATGTTACATTTTTCTTCAGAACTTGTTTGGTTAATTACTTTGATTGGAAAAAATGTTAATTTAATTATTGTAACCCTGTCATTATAGTGTCTCCACTTTGCAAATTTGACCCATTGTGCGCTTTCACAGGAATCTAAGAGAGCTGGATTTGCAAGAGTGTGAAGTGGATGATTTGAGTGGGCATTGGCTCAGCCATTTTCCTAATACCTGTACATCACTTGTATCCCTTAACATAGCTTCCATCTCTGAGGTAAGTTTATAATCTTAGAGTTGATGCATTTATTCTTGTTACATTATTTGAACTAAACGAAACCTTCAATGATCTTTTATTACATAGAATTAGTAAAGTAACACCAAAATAGAAATCACTACAAATGCTGACTTATACATGATTCATATTAATTGAACTGAATGACCCAAAAAGTATGGGGTCTTCTTGCTGCATTCCATCTTTAATTTGCTTAGAAAACTTTTGAGCATTGGTTCGACTTGTTTGTGAGATTGCGAAACGCGCAAATTCACTTCCCGTGGGTTGCAAGCAATAGTTCATGCACCCACGTTACATAACATGGATGACTCCACAACTTTCTTAAACAATTCTGGTGGTTATTCTCCTTAGAGTGGTGGTAGAGGTAGTGACAGTGGGAGGAGGAGGGTGGTGCTAGTAAAATAGAAAGAACTTGTTAAGGAATATTTTCTTCCTTTTTTGAAGTTTCTAAACTAATCAATTACCAATAAAAATGCATATCAATTAGTTTCTTCGTTTCACGTACGTATATATCATTACTTTAAAAAACTTGGTTCCTAAGTAACACAAATACAAACACACGACATGGACAAGCCGACACATTTATTTTCATAACATGCAGGGGACACGTGTCCCTTTCATTTAACAATTTTTTTGTAGGGGACACGGTGGGGACACGCGTGTCCATATTAGGACACGGCATGGGACACGGTGGGGCTTACTCTTTTTTTTTTTTTTTTCCTCTTTTATTTAGTGCTTTTGTGAAGAATATTGTTGGATGTTGAATGTTTCCCCCTTCTTGTCATAGTTCTTGTTATCGTTTATTATGACTTTTTTTGTGAATGGATGCTCTATTAATTTGTTTAAATGTAGTGTTTATATTTATTGAATTAATGTTACTATGTTAGTGTTTGTTAATTTTGATTTAGGATGAATGTAATATGAATCTACATAATACATAAATATCTATATATATATAAAAATTCGCCGTGTCCCCCGCCGCGTCCGTGTCCCCATTTTTTGGAAATTGTCGTATTCCGTGTCGGTCTCGGTGTCCGTGTCCGTGCTTCATAGCCCCTAAGATTAATATTCCCTTTCTTATTTAGTGGTGGTGCTTTGTTTAGTTGTAGTGCAATCATTGGGAGGTTGCCGCTGGGGTTATAGCTGATAGTGAAAACCTATATCTGTTTTGTTTTGAATTTTTTCAGCCTGTGGACTGCAAGAAACACATTGAACTGGCTACTTCTTTAGAATGTTATGTTTATCTCATATTTATTGCTTCATTGATTATCGCTTGTCCTTGCACTACTGTAAACTCTCTATTTATTTTTATTTTTGTGCCTGTGTTTTTTATTTCTTCATCCTTACGCTTGAGATTACAGGGCTTCTCCTAAAAGAATTGAGGGGCCAGATGGACGAAACTTGCAGCTACACTTCAGGTCAAGGTTGTCTCTTCCCCTTTTCACTGGAGGAAAAGTAGAAGGGGAACAGGGTGCTGTAATCCATATTGTTTTACTTGATGTGAATACAGGTCATGTTGTAACCTCTAGACCTGAATCCACCATAAAACTTAATGTTGTTGTGCTGGAAGGTTATTTCAACAATGAAGATGATGAAGGTTGGATCGAAGAAGAATTTGAAAGCCATGTTGTGAAAGAGCGTGAAGGAAAGAGACCACTTTTGACTGGGGATCTGCAAGTGACGCTCAAAGAAGGTGTGGGAACCCTATGAGAGCTTACTGATAACTCAAGTTGGATAAGGAGCATGAAGTTCAGGCTTGGCCTGAAGGTCGCCTCAAGCTTTTGTGAGGGCATACATGTACGTGAGGCAAACACAGAAGCTTTCACTGTTAAAGATCACAGAGGGGAATGTAAGCTGTGTTTATTTTTGAACTCCTTTTTAAAATTATTTTTTCTGGATTGTCTTTGGAATATTGTTGTTGACTTCTTTTCATTTACAGTATACAAGAAGCACTATCCACCTGCTTTAAATGATGATGTCTGGAGATTGGAGAAGATTGGCAAAGATGGGTCATTCCACAAGAGGCTAAATAAGTCAGGAATATTCACGGTTGAAGACTTTCTTCGACTTGTTGTCAGAGACTCAAAAAATATGGACTGTAAGTGCATGCTTGGTTGTTGAATAAGAGTATCCATTCTTTATAATTGTCTGCTGACTCCTCTGTTGGCTGTAGATCCTTGGCAGTGGTATGTCAAATAAGATGTGGGATGCTCTCATAGAACACGCTAAGACTTGTGCCATGAGTGGGAAGCTTTATGTGTATTATGCTGATGATACAAGAAATGTTGGTGTTGTCTTTAACAATATTTACGAGCTAAGTGGCCTTATAACTGGTGAACTATATTTGTGATCTGATTCCTTGTCTGATAGCCAGAAGGTTAGTATGAGACGTTTTTTTTGGCAATGCAATTCTTGTTTTATTAAAACACTTCCTTGAAACCAAATAATAATGCCATGAATTCAGTAGACACTTTACACATCTCCCTTCCGCTGCC
Source organism: Camellia sinensis (assembly GCF_055761805.1). NCBI lineage: Eukaryota > Viridiplantae > Streptophyta > Magnoliopsida > Ericales > Theaceae > Camellia > Camellia sinensis. The sequence goes on along the minus strand of NC_138961.1, from coordinate 67,431,125 downwards.
AGTGTTTGTTCACTTTTGGACCGGGTTGGTAAACATGTTGATTGTATATTTGATCAAGTTCTGAGTAAAATACTTATCCTTAAATCTAATCTTTGATTGGAAATGTTAATCACAGGCAGGTATATATGTTTAGGTGTGATTTTGGGTATTTCTTTTCTTCAAACAAACTAATCAACCAAACTAGAATTGGAGTGCTTACTATTACTAATTGTTGTTCTTTTTTCCTTTTCTCCTGGTACCACCCTTGGAAGGTTGTCATAAAGCTCATAATTAGAGAATGTGATGCTTATGGAAACCTGTAAATTTTGTTGTTGCAGTTATATGTGGATACCTTGGTGAAGAAAGCATATGATAACTGGAACCATGTTGTTGAATATGATGGCAAGTCACTTTTGAGCTTCAAACAAAGTAAGAGGCCAGGCGCTTCTCAAAATGAAGTTCCAATGCGCCCAGTCGATTATCCTACTTCTTTTGAAAATCAACTTCCTCAACAACGGTTAGCAAGCTCAGTTCCTCCTGAGCAGTCGTCAATGGATTCAAGTCTACTAATTGGAGGTAGGCATGGCCTCTTTTTTGTTCTTTTTGGATTGCTTACGAATTGCTCCCCCCGCCTCCCAAAAGAAAAGGGGAAAAAAGGAAGAAAACGACTTTTTTCTTAGGCTGTTCATGGGTAGGTGGTAACAAGCCCATTGGATAAATGGGTCGAACTATTGTATGGCATTTGAAGCTTAAATAGTTTGGCTGGTTGCACTCTAAAAATCTGAAACCACTTGCTTATCAGTCCGTCTACCCATGAACCTAAAATCAGTTGTTGAAATCCTCAATTCTCTCTTGTGCGTTTTGCTGTTCCTCTTGAAATGGATACCTCCACAATATTCTCAAATATTTTAATTCTATTATGATGTCAGTAGACTTGTGAAAATGATAATGTCCAATCCAAGAAATTGGAATCCTTGCCATGATTTATATAGGAAAAAAATGTGTTGTATGGACTTTAACAATTTGCTGCTAAATAACCCTTAATTTACCTCTGCTAAGTAGTTAAAACCATATTGTGGTGTTGAGGCTTAACTTTAGTTGACAAGTTCTTATGGTGCTGCAACTTTGCTCCAGTCTGGCACTCTTAAACTTTGTCAAACTTTAGAGTTGAAAATCATTTGACGAATAAGGGCAATCTTGACAACATCCAACTAAAGATAGGAACGAAATTGTTAAAATGTACAAATTAGTACCCACCTGATGTTTTTGAGAATTGGTGAACTTGGTAAAGGGAATTAAGTTACTTAAGTTTTGTTAATAAAAGTAACACATTAATTAAATCAAGGGTTCACCCCCCAAAACACGTTTAAGAAATCCTTATTGGTTTTATGCCACAAGCATTAGTTTTCACTTGAATTCACCTCTCCATTGGTGAACTGGGTAAAGGGAATTAAGTTACTTAAGTTTTGTTAATAAAAGTAACTCATTAGTATAATCAAGGGTTTACCCCCCAAAACATGTTTAAGAAATCCTTATTGGTTTTAAGCCAAAAGCATTAGTTTTCACTTGAATTCACCTCTCCATTATTCTGGTTACTTACTAAAGTTGTTAAGGCATTTCTAACTTCAATATTTCTGAAGGGCATATTTGTTTTACCTAAAAACAGTGGTAAAAGCATTTTTTGAATAGCTTGTATGTTAAACAGTCTGATTTTATCTTATTAACAGAAAATGTCTCAAAACGGTGTGGAAACAGAATCCTCTCAAATATGAATTTGTTTGGTAAAATACAATTTTTAGGACTACCAAACAGCGCCCAAGGACCAAAACAGTGTATATAACTAATTTTTCAGTAGATGCGGTGTGAATTTTGCAAAATTTCATTTTTGTGGTTTAAAAGGTGTGTTCTTGAAACACAAATATTGCCAAGTTTGTCAAAAACATTTTTTTCATTTTAGGCATATGAAAGTCCCAATTTTCAAGTGATAGCTTGGTCTTTAAACATGCATGAATCCCTCAACATGCCACATTCTCTTCTTTACTTTGTTTTAGCATCAAGGCCTATCGACATGCATTGTAACAAACCTTCCAATTAAACATGTATTTCATATCATACGTGCCAATATGAAAGCTAGACTTATATACAAGTCCAAGAGCTTTATAGTACCACTATTACATGCCATAAATTCAAATTATACATAAAATAAAAGGATAGCTTTTCAACTCTAAATAATAACGAGACAAATCCTTCACAAAAGAGGGAAGCACCAAATGCTTCAAACAACCAAATTACCATCCATACCTGTAATTTGAAACGTTGACCCATGATGGCTACATAGGAATAATACTAGGAAATCAAATATGCAAGTACCAAGTGTAAGCATGCAATATAACCATATATGCCTATATATTATGATGCTTTTTTTTATTTTGAAGACCGCAATTTTTACTTATCCAAAGGATTTTATCTCACGCCAAACTTTTCGAAATTTAAGTGTTCACAAAATCAACCAAATTTCATGAGGTTATTCCAATACTTCAAAATCAACCAAAATCAATGAAAAACCAAGTTGTTTCAAACAAAGGGTTCCAAAATCAACTATTTGAGTCACAAACTACAAATTGTGTATTGTAACCCCACCAATGTTGCTAAGCACAAATTTAGGTAACATATACCTATTTATGGGCTACTAACCCAAAAGGACCAAAAGAAAAATTGTGTTCTCTTTTATAAGAGAGAGACACCTCCTGTTTCTGTCTTTTCTGTGTGGAATTGGGGTCAGCGGGTCTTTTATGAAACAAAATCAGCCTGTTTGGTTCCACTTTTTTGAAAAATTTTAGAAAAATTTAGACTTTCTATTTGGTTATCCAAAAAATAAAAAAAAATTAAAAAATGCCAAAATTCACAGGGGAGTTTTTAAATGCCTGCTGCTGTATTGTTTTGGGGGACTACAGCAGAGGGGTTTCTTGCTGAATTGTGTTGGTTCGGTCTTGTTTTTTCTGTTGTGGATATTTTAATAGTGCAAGGGGTGATTGTTGTCATTGCTTGATCCTTAGAAATGTGTTTTCCATTGCCATTGCCATTGCTTCACCCATAATAGTCAAATTACATGACAGACTATTTATTAAATGTGTCCTTTCTTTTATGAAGTGATGTTCTTTTTCATTAAATTTTGCACGTCGCTGTAATTAAATATCACCGTAACTACATATTTTCAGCGTTCACATTACATAATTGCAAGTTTCTTATTTGGTTTGCATTCATAATTATAGGATAAATTTGAAATAGGGGATAATTATGAGGACAATGCACTATCCCAGCAAGTTGTGGAAAAGAAGTGTAACGTGTTACATAAAGATTGGAAGTGCAGAATGAAGAAGAAATGGGAGAAGCTTGTGGAAGCGGGAACTAATCCCTATGCTCATCCATAAAAAGGAATCAGATTAGATGATTGGAAGTATTTGATTGACGAAGTATGGTTAGATCCTGCAAACAAGGTATGTTATGATTTAGTTATATAATAATAATGTATTATTAACAAGCTCTATGAAATCATATAGAATGAAGGATCAAATTATCTACCAATAAATGCAAAGTATTTGACCACCTTCACAAGGCTTCTTAGTACTGTTATCATTGTTTAACTATATATGTCACAAACCCTTACAATGTGGATTTTTGTATCTAACCATGACCCAAAAAATTGACTTAGTACTTTAACTATATATGTAATAAACCCGTACAATGTGGATTTTTGTAGCGTCGCTACGACGCCGGCAAAAATAATAGGAGCAAGCTACCCTACAATCACACTAGTGGGTCGCGATCTTTTCCGGCAGCGATGAGTATTGCGGTGAGATGTATTTCATTGATTTTATTAACTTTATCCACACTTATTTAATATTTTACCATATTAATGAAGGCGTGTTCTTGTTGGTGTTTGGCATATCACAGGTGAAGGAAAATGGTGGATTGTTGCCAGATCTCTGTAATTTCTACAAGGACACTCATCAACACAAGAAGACAAAACAATGGATTGATCCTATATGCGGTGATTTACATGAAAGTATTCCAATCATTTGGACACTTATACATGCAACTTTTGTGTTTGTCTTATACTAACAATATTTATATTTTACAATTATAGGAGCAAATGACAAGGGTGCGGGATGAGTCTATCGAGGCTAGAACGCCGATGAGGCAAGAGGATATATCAATAGTGGTTCTTGGCAAGAAGAAGGGATACTTGAGAGGATTTGGGGTTGGACCAAAGCCTTCTTCTTGTGATACTGGGTTCTCTGCTTCATCACAAGCACGTGACGAGCAATGGAAAAGGCTTACATTCGAGTTGGAGATAATGCGTGCGGAGCAGCAGAGCAACCGTGAGGAGCAACAAAAAAAAGAAGAGGAGCAACAAATGAAAGAGGCAGAGAATACAAGACAGCGTGAGGAGATGTAGCGGCAGCTTTTTGGACTTCAGAGCATGTTGGCGCAAGTTTTGGAAAATCGCAATCCACCAAATTCTCGACAATAGATAGTCATGGTAATTGGTAAGTGTGTTAAACCATATTTGATTATATTTATGTTCAACGTAAAGGCAAATAAACGTTTGATGAGAATATCATAGAGAAATGATTGTCTTTAAACTAATTTTAGTTCAATAATTAAAAGATGGAATTTACAGTTTAGTTTATGTTGACTAGTATAGAAACTTCAAACATTGTAATGTTCCACTGATCTAAGGATGAATAGTTAAACAAGAATTTTTGACAGTTTCATGGAAACCAAAATGTGATAGAGAAGGCAAAAATGAGCCGGTTGGGGCAAAAAGTTGGAAACAGCCTGGAAACAACCCGAGATGGTAGCGGTCACCTCGGCCTAGATCAAACAAACTTGTGAAAGCAAGCAACGCTTCGATAGAACGCATTATTAGTTATGTAGGACATAAAAGTGTGACAAAGTAGGCAAAACCGGGGCGTTTGGGGTCCAAAACTGCTCTAAATTAGCTCCTCTCTATTTCTTTTTTTTCCTTCTTTTCTCTTCCTTTGGTGGTCTGCATGGTGAAGTATTGCATCAGTCATGAAGGTGGACTGATCTGGAGCAATTCTGGTGGTCTGCATCAGATCTGTCTGGATGCTTGTGGTGGTGTGCTCCAGATCAATTCTGGTGGTGCGCTCGAGATTTGTGGTGGTCTGCTCCAGATTTGTGATACTTGTGGTGGTCTGCAGCAGATCAATTCTGGTGGTGTGCTCCAGATCTGTCTTGCTTTTTTCTGATCTGTCAATCACCCTCATCTGTCTGGATGGTTATCCTGATCAGTCTGGATGCTTGTTTTTGGTGTAAACTGGTGGTCTATATTGTGAAATTAGAAATTTTCACAATTTTTGTTCGAAAAAATGTCGAATTTCACAATTTCTCAAATCGAGAAACTAAAAAAATTACAATGTTTAAGAAACTGCAAAAGTGCACACTTTCTGTATAGAAATTGAGAAACTTCTTGATTTTTAAATATTGTGAAATTTCTAAATTTCAAATGCTACACATTGGAAACTCTCCAAAAAAAAAAGTGCACAAATCATCATCATGGATTGTGGGCCTTATTCAAGATAATATAATACTGAGAACACTATACATTCTGTTGTATGAAAATTTTAGTGTTTGTATTTATTTTGATGGAATATGATCTTCAGGTGGTGATGTCAAATGACATCGTTACAGAAGAAAGAATACAAATTAATAGTCAACTATATATGGTGGTGACTATCAACACCAATTCATAGTTTGTATTTATAGGTGATAGTCAACTATAAATACAAACTATTAATCATCGATGTATCAAATTTATTAGAGAGTTGCTATATATTATTTTTTGTTTTAAACATTTTTTATATCACTGATCAATACATGCATGATAAATATAAAGTAATATATTAGTATTTGCTTTTTATAATACTTATCTCTAAATAAAAACGATTAGAAATAAAACTACCCAATAGTCACAAACTTAACTTTTTTCCAGGCATTAAAAGTTTCGTTTTACAAGTAGACTACCTACCTCCCCTTTGAGGAGTGAATTGGTTGGGTTAATCAATCGAACAGCCTCTGGGTAGTCAAGTGCCACACCCCTTATCCGATCTTCCGGCATTGGCATCTCCCTTTGCATCTGCTCCGATATTGCCATGTAATGAAACATGTTCATCATCCATTCATTCATTATTTATCAATCTAGATATATAGGTTGCCAAAATAGGAGTTTAGTTTAATTCACATGAAAGGTTCATTGAGGAAGATAGGAGTTATTGACAATATAGATCAATTTCAGTTGTCGTGTTTGGTTTCTGCTGTGTGGCACTATATTGGATCTGGAATGGTGGCTGATCCAATTTATTCTATAGACATAAGAATGCTATTGTTTTATTTACAATTTGATAATGGTAGTCATTTAATTTGCTAATGTGACCTTTGCTTTTCATGGACATTTTTCATTATTTGTCCAATTTTAACTGATATTATTTCTCTTTTTCTTTGGTACAGATGGATGAACTCGTGCACAAAGCTAAATTGTATAGGACAAATTGGCACTTTTTGCATTTTGGAAGGATTATATATTTTTGTATAGATGTATGTGGAAAATATTAGGGTAGACTAGTAGTTATATTTTTGGATACACTACTATAGTTATATTTTTGGATGGACGTGTATAGAAAATATTTGGTAGACTACTAGTTATATTTTTTGGTTGATGTACATGGATAAAAATTTAAAACATAATAACAAGTACTTGTTATGTTTTAAATTTTTATGCTAGATGAAATATGTAGTTTCGAATTATTTGTGGATGTAAACTTATAATAGTTGCTGACTTTAATTAAACAGGTTCAGAAATGGTTGATATATGTATTTTGTTGAATGTTGATGATTCAATTTATTTGTTGGTTTGAATGATTTCTTCTTTTTACAGATTATATTGAATAAATTGGATGGATTATTATAAATTACAAGTTTGTTTTGTTGGATGTTGGCGACCAAAATTTGGTTTTGTTTTTATAGTTTTGGCGACCAATTGATTAGTTGGGAAAGATAAGTTATACTTTTGCCAACTAAATAAAGTAGTCGGTGTATCACCAAGCACATTTGGCGACTAAATAATTAGTCATCAAAATTATTAATTTTGGTAACCAAACCTTTTGGTTGTGAATAGATCTATTGCCGACTAAAGTTTTAGTTGCACAAACATTTTCTTTTGGCGACAAACATGTTTGGTCGTGGAATGTGACAATTGGCGACTAATTATTTTGGTCGCAGAATGTCACAATTGGCGACCAAACTAATTTTGGTCGCAGAATGTGACAATTGGCGACCAAAAATTTTGGTCGCGAAATGTCACAATTGGCGACCAAACTAATTTTGGTCGCAGAATGTCACAATTGGCGACCAAAATTTTTGGTCGCGAAATGTCACAATTGGCGACCAAACTAAGAGGTCGCAGAATGTCACAATTGGCGACCAAAATTTTTTGTCGTGAAATGTCACAATTGGCGACAAAAAATTCTGGTCGTTGAATGTGATAATTGGCGACCAAATTTCTTGGTCGTGGAATGTGACAATTGGCGACTAAGATATTTGGTCGGCAAAAGGCGACTTTTCGCGACCAAAATGTTTTTGCGACAAAATGAATTAGTCGCAGTAATGATATATTTAGCAACCAAAAATTTAGTCGGCAAATCCAACTTTTCCCAACCAACCAAAATTTTGGTCGCGAATTACTTTTGCCGACCCTCAATTGTCGACCAAAGTAGCGACCAAAAAAATTGGTCGTTGATAACTTTTGCCGACTAAAAATAGACTTTTAGCGACCAATTTTTTTGTTGCCAAAAGTGTTAATTCTTGTAGTAGATTGTGAACTGATTGTATCCATTGAGAATAATCAACTACGCGATATGCGTCCAAAATTAGTCTAATAGAAATTATTTTCATTCCCACTAATATATGGTATATGTCCATATCAAAAGAGCAAATATTATGTAGACAAAATCAACAAATACCAAATTCTCCTAATATGATGTTCAAGACTTATGCTAAAATACAAAAATTAAAACATAAAAAGTGTAACGATAGATTGAGATTATTCAAAATATGGATCCCTCTGTAACTCGATTTAATCCCAACCGAGATAGTGGACCAGAAAATTCATCCCAAAAAACACTTAAATAATGAAACTAAAATAATGAAGTAAAACCAACCAGAGTGGTACAATCAACATAAATTGGGAGGATAAGAATTTAGTGCATTATCTTTGTATCTTAGCAATTGGTGAAAAGTATCGTCATGTGGTGTCTCAAGAATATCAAATAATTGATCAAACACCAGATGTAATTTTCAAAAGTTCTTGAAGTTTTGGCTTTTATAAAAAAAATAAAAATAAAAATAAAAAAATAATAATTTTAAATTAATATTTAAGCAGCAATTAAAAAAAAAATTTGTTGATGGATAAGTCAATTATAACTTTTTTAATTTTTTTTTAACATTTTTTAAAAATATAACTTTTAAAGAAGATTCCCAACAGTATGCTTTTAGGTGTGATTGATCATGGACTATGATCCTTTGCAATAATTTTACAATGATTTTTATTTATTTTTTTCAGTACATCAGAAAAAACAGTGATTTTTTTTTTTTTTTTTTTTTTTTGGGGGGGGGGGCTCTTATCATCTTGAACACAACCTACTCCTATTATCATCTTCCCTCCTATTGAGTAGAGGATGGCATAGAGAAGATCAGGGATTCGAGTTAAAATTTCTTATCTCAAATCCATTTCAAAAAATCTCAATCAGTGTGTTTGGTTTGAATTTTTTAAATTAAATTTTTTAAAAATTAAATTTTTTGATTTTCGTATTTTTTTATATTTAGTGAATATTTTTAAAATTTTAAATATTTTTTTTACTTTTTAGATGCACCTTGCTTAGATGTATCTAAAAAGTAAACAAATTGTGAAAAAATATTTTAAAAAATTAATAAATACATAAAAATAAAAAAAAAATGTATTGAATTCTCGTATTTTTTTTGTATTTTGGGTATTTAGTGAATTTTGAAAAGGTTTTCTTCACAAATTTTTTACTTTTTAGATACATCTAAGAGCAACTCCAAGGGAAGAGGTATATTGGTACTGTTAGCTATTTTAGCTCATATCAGCCTAATATTCTCACTCCAACGGGCTGGGTAAATGGCTTCCTATTTTCCCTCGCGGCTTTTTCGCTGGCTTCAATTGGAGAGTGATTGAATGCTCTCCAAACTCGTCTCTCCCGCGAAATCAATCTACTCACGTCTCTCCCGCGAAATCGATCTACTTCTTCAGCGCGAAATCGATCTCCAAACACGTCTCTCCCGCGAAATCGATTTGCTCTTTCAGTGAAATCGATCTTCTCCTTCAACGTTGTCTGCAACTCCCTCCATCGACCTCTTCCTCAAGGTATGGATCCTTCTATCTCTCTGTCTTCCCCTTTCTATGCAACTCATAAACCCTCTCTCTATATATATATATATATATGTATGCATAGCACAAACTTTCCTTGTTCCTCTGTAATCTGGGTCTCTCCCATTTTCTTGGTTTTACAATCTGTAAACAATTTATATGTGTACTTGAGGGTCTGATCTGTGAGTTCAAGCATACATTGATACTTTACTGTTCTGTTTTTGTGTTTTGTGTTTTTGTGTTGTGAATGATTTTGCAAGTTGGACCTTAATTCTACATATTCTAAGAATTTTATCCTCATGAAACAAATTAAATCATAGAATAAATCCAACAATTTAGAAATGCATTTCCAAGGAGCACATGAATTTCTCTAGTTAATCACTTTAGAATCCCACCTGTTGGCTTGAATCCTGTACTTATTTTTACTGGTCATAAGTACAGACTGAATAGAGTGCAAAACACATCATCGTTGTTATTGTTCTTGGGGGTTGTTTGATCTCAAGTATGCTGTGTGCTACCAGTTTTCTGACCCATTTTCATACAGCTTATTGTTCAGTATTACCTGCCAAAAGAAATTCCGAAACTTGCTAAAAAAGATACTGGATTACAGTATGGTATGCAGATGAGTTAGAATTTGGTTTTAAATGATTAGCTGTTTTACATTATATTTTTTTACATACAGCTGATATGAGCATATGAAAAACACTTGATTGAAGAAATCCCGTATACCATCTCTTACTCACTTGACTATACGTCTTTTTGGGCCTTCTTGTGGGACTACCCCCTATATATATATATATATATATCTCCCTCCTCTTCCCTTGCCTCTCCACAAATATTCACTCACTCACTCACTCCCTTCTTTCTCTTTCATTTCTTTCAAACTGATCATATAGCGTAGTGTCTCTCTGTTTCTTCGATGGCGGACACTACTAACTCAGCCTCTACTACTATTAAAATAATGGGTTGTTCGATCCTCGAAAGGCTCCAACTGCACATGTCCATGTTGGCCTTGCAGTTTGGGTATGCCGGTTTTCATGTAGTCTCCAGAGCTACCCTTAACATGGGCATCAGCAAGATTGTCTATCCCGTCTACCGCAACATTCTCGCTCTTCTTCTCCTCTTGCCTTTTGCTTATTTTCTTGAAAAGTGCGTTTTTAATCCAACCCATTAATCAAATTAAATTAATTCTCTAGTCCATTATGATTTCTTATTCAAATTAACAAGTATTAATAACAACATGCTCTTTTTGTTCTTTATTTTGAATATATCAGGAAGGAGAGACCACCACTCACTCTTTCTTTACTTGTCCATTTTTTCCTCCTTGCAGTTATTGGGTATGATCAATGAATTTCTCATGTACACATACTTAGCTATATATATATATATCTATATTATCAGTGATTCTCTGTTCACCAAATTCACCGTCTCGTGTCCCAATTGTTCTTCTAACTGTGTCATGCAACCAAATATTTGAAATCCTTGGTGTACGATCATGATCATAACAGAAAATCCGATAAATATATGCTCTTATGTGGATATATATATGTAATTCATCTCATGTCAATTGAATTGTTATAATAATTCTAATTGCATTAATTTTATTCTTAATTCTTTTTAATTTTATGTTAATTTAGTCAAATTTATAACAAATTTTAAACATTAAGTTGAGGAATATTCATTCTCTTCAAAGTAATTCAACATGAAATGATGAATTCTCTTTTGAATAGATCATTTTACTTTTGATTTTCAGTTTAATTTCTCAATAAATATGATAAATTGGATTAAATGGACATAAAATAAAAATTGAAATACAAAATTTGTAAGGTTTTGAACATATATTGTGACAAATAATGGTAGAAGCAATAAGTAGTTTAAAACTAAAAACTTAAGCACCAGAAATAAACAAATCTTTTTCTGTAGAAAATTGACTGCTCGGAAGAGTCAAGGCATAGTTGGATGTGGTCCTTCTTACAGAAATGCAGTGTACAGATGAATGGCTTCACTGTATGAATTGCCTATATGTATATATATATATATATATATTAAGAATGAGATACATTGACAAGCTTATCTTTGAAACATTTAGGAGGTAGTAATTGCTTGCTTGTTAATGAGTCAATTAATATAAATAATCAAGTTCTCTAAGAAAGGGAGCGTAAACTGATGTTGGTTTATATATTGGTGGAGAGAAGCGAGTGTAGACACCCCATTTTTGACCGTCCTCAAGACTTGGACGTCACCGTTTGAACACTCGGTGATTATCCATGTTTGTGTTCATTTGGAGTTCCTGGAGGTCTCGGCTCGCGCGCCCTGCCTCAGGATCCCCGAACTCGACCGTTTAGTGTCTGGTTTTGCACCAAACACTTGTGTTTTGCCTTGGAAGGGCAGGGTAGGGCTTGTAGACCATCCCCACCCATCACCGGCAGTGGCTAGATGCCACCGGCTGGTTTTTGCTGCCACCGGCAAAATAGTTTGCCGGTCGGCACTATTTGTTGCCGGTCAGCACTTTTTTGTGCCGGTCGGCACTTTGTTTGGCCAAGATGGCATTTTTTGCCGGCCGATTGCTGTTCATCTGCTTTTGCAGATATTTTAGGACAGCTGTATAACTTTTTCTCCCCTCCATACACGTGTATGGAGGGATCTCCCTCTTGCAAAGCTTGTTGAATAAGCTTTACAAGAGGCTTATAGAGAGGGCTCTCTCTAAGGCTTGAAAAGAGAGGCTTAGACATTTTTGAGAGAGAAAAAGACAGAGGAGAGCTCTGGTTTTTTTTAGGGTTAGGGTTAGACATACTCAATCTATCTCTCTTTCCCTCCCATTTTGCACACTAGGTGTTTTGTGCCTTACTATTGCACACAAACACCTAGTGTTTCACCTTCCTCTTGGAGCTGAGGTTCTAAGGAGTGTGTTTTGAAGTTTTGGTGTTGATTTGGAGCCAAAGGAGGCCATTGGAGCATCCTTGTTGAAGAGGACTACAAGGGTGAGAAACTAGTCCATTTTCCCCCATTTTTGCATTGATTTTCTACTAGTCTTAGAGCTGTTTTTGTGATTATTGTATAACATAAAAAAGTTCTGTTTTTAAGCCCTCTTTGTTGTTTATTAAGAGTGTTTTGTTGTTTGAGGGTTGTTGACCACCCTTAGGCCTCAAAAGGCCTCATTTTGAGCCATTTTGTGCTAGCTCCGGGATTTTGGTTTTGAGGTCTCTTCACCACTGAAATCTTGAGGGATTTCAGTGGTAAAGATGATGCTTTGAAGTCCCAAGAAGGAGAGGGCCACCCCCTCTCCTTGTTGTCCTTGAAAAGGGCACATTTTGGCCTTCCTAAGGAAGCCTATGCTTGAGTGTGTGTTGAGCATGTTTGGTTTGTTTTTCATGCTTATATATCCATGATATAACATGATTTAAAGTTGGTTTTGGAACCTTATGCATGTTTAGCATAGTTGCCTTGTAATGCCATGTTTGTGCCTTAACATGATCTAGGTTGTTAGCCTTTGTTGGAGCATGTTTTAGGTTTGCATTTGTGAAGATTATATGCTTATTTTGCCATGTTTTAGATCTGTCCATAGTCGTTTGGGTCGATTTTAGCATGCATTATATGGCTCCTTTGCATTTAGGCTTGTTGGCCTTGAGTATGTGCATGTGTAGCATGCAATCTTTGCATTGTTTTGGTGATTTGGGATCATTCTACATGTCATTTCAGTCCCATTTCCGTGCTTGTTTGATTGCCTCGCATGCCTCTTTAATGCTTTGAAAGCATGTTTTGCAATGTTCCATGTTTTGGTGCCTTTGCATGCCTTTGAATTTGGGCCACTTAGATGCCATCTAAGGAGTCCTTTGGCCTTGTTTTAACATGCTAAAAATCTATTTTTAGTTGTTTAATGCATGCCATGTTTGGTCATGATAAGTGTAGTTCAATGCCTTATCAACTTGCCTTGAACACTTGGACTTTTGTTGCATGCTTGACTTGGTTTATAATTTGATTTGGCATCATTTTATAACATGATTTTAAGGCTCATGTTGCATGCTAATTTGTCCATGTTTCCTTCTTTCAAGTGTGCTTGAATGTTGTTTGATTCATGCTTAAGTGTTGGTCCTTATGAGCATGTGTGTGTGCATGCCATTTAGCTCTCACTCTTTAGCACTTTTGGCTACTGTTTTAGGCCTATTTTAGAGTCGCCTAATTCATGTTTAAGTCCATCTTCGCATCCATTTGCATTGCCATATGCATGCTTGTATGCTTGCATAAGTGTTTTGCCATGCCATGTTGCATTCCTAGCTTGTGTGCCTAGGTTGCATTGCATTTTGCATGCATGCCTTGTTCCTTGAATTGGTGATAGGAATTGGGCCTAATTTGTTTGATTGGTGTGCATTGCATTTGAAACCAAAGTTGCATACTTGGTTCTTTGGGCCATCATGCATGGAAATGCGTGATTGGTGGTCCGAGAACCGAGGCACATGTCCCTTTGAGTCATCACAATGATAAGAGACATGGTTGATGCATACATGCCTTGAAATATGCTACCATGCCTTGTTTTGCCCTTTGTTGCTGTGAGTTGCAGGTTCTGCAGGAATACTCTGCCGACCGGCAGTGTAGTGTGCCGACCGGCACATTCTTCTCTGCCGACAGACCCTATTTTGTGCCGATGGCCATACCACATTGCCGGTGGAAGTTTCACTCAGCCGGTGATGATCCCCTCTGTCCAAGGATGTAGTCCTGAGGCTTTGACAGCCTCCAGAGGAGGAAAGGAAGGAAAACAGAGGCAGCTTGCGCATGGTGGCGCGTCTCCCGAGACGCTTTCCTGCTTTAATTAATTTAATTTAATTTGTTAATTAAATTAGTTAATTTGTAATATTAATTAGCTTGCGTAGTTAGTTAATTTTGTAATATTTATTCGGTCCCTCCGAGTGAGGGTAAATCTGTAATAAGCGTGTGTGGGTGGTGTGTATGTCTTCCAACCTCACTTCTTTCTTCCCTTTTACTTACCCGCTTTAATGGTTAGTATTAGGGCACGTTTAATTTAGCATACCTTATGCTATGCATGTGTGCATCCATGCATTTGTATTGCATGCATTAGGCTCGGTACATCACGCTAATTGCATCAATGCTTCAATTCCCAAACTGAATACGTGATAATTGTGCATTTTCACATGACATGTTTAGGATAGCCGAGCCTATCCTAGTAACATTTTGTATGCGATGCATTAGGCACTTCACATGGACTTGGATCATGCATGTTTGCTAACAAGTTCTTTGTTTTGGCACGGAGTACTATGTAAGTATTTCCGCTTTAGCATATCGCATGAGTGTGAATGTTACCATAACAGCATGCTTAACATGTGGCTAGATGCTTATGTGTTAAACTGTTTTGAATGCCTGTGGGTGAAGGTTGGGTTGTTTGAGTTGGAAAAACTCGTTGAAATCCGTATTTTAGCCTACTTGCGAGTAGCAAATTCCAAAGCATTTTCAAACCAAACGGATATGCAATGTTTATTTCCAAATTAGGCAATCTAGTCTATACTTGTTTGCTGTGCGCATAACATAGTAATTCTAGGCTAATAAATGGAATAAGAACACGTAAAGTTTTCAAAAACGGATATCACGGTTAGTAGAGGCCGGTCTTCGGACCGGGCGAAAGGGGGTGCTCATAGCTGACCTTCCCCGATCGTACCCAAGCTCCCGAGCCGAGACAACTCCGGTGATGACGGACATGTGGCCTTCGGCACCGAGTCAGGGTTTCCTAAATTCCCCCATTTTAAAATATTTAGGTGGCGACTCTGTATTCTGGCAAAGCAGTCCATGTTTGGCACTACTTTTCAAAAAATCTGTTTTCTCAAACGATTTGCCAGATTTGGACTCTTTGGTTCAGATTAAGAACCGTGACACAAATCGAGAGTCCGAACTGTAGCGCGAGGCCCCACGCGGGCGCTGTTACAGTTTCTGGCGACTCTGCTGGGGATTTTTAGAGAGTTTGACTCGAACTCGTGATATCCTGTTTTGATCTCATTTATGTGTTTCTTTGCATTGCATGTGCATCGGTGCGCCTAGGAACACAGTGTTTGCCATCTGCCATTCCTGAACGGTTTGCCGGAGGCTTGTCTTGTCAAGGCATGTCCATAAGGCTGACCGGCTATGGGCTCTGACAGTATGGGAACACAAACCCCGGTTTACCGGGGCACCCTTTTGACCATTCGACCTAGTGCATATTCGGAATCCATAGTGACCATTCCAAGCTAGGACAGGTTGCTTACCCGATTATAGGTTGTTTGAAACCGCTGCGTGCGTAGTGAAATCCTAGTTCCTGACAAAATAGGACAGGGAAACCCTACCCCAACATAGGGGTGTTTTTGGCTCTCTCTTACTTGCTATGTGCTTTTAGAGTGTATCTCTACAGGAATGTACATACCAGTTTGCAAGTTTGGGGCATCAGGCCTAAGGGCATTGGTATCAGAATTTGAGAATCAGTTATCCGCGGGTATCAGATTCAGTATTTTAGGGAACAGAAATCTGGGAACAGTGATCAGCAGTAGGGAACAGTTGTTCGGCTACACCCGTGTTTGATCAGTTTGGGCTGAAGTGCTGTCTGTTTTTCTTTCAGTTCAGAGAGTTGCAGAGTTGATACAGAACAGCCAGTGTCTCCCCTTTGCTGAGGCAGGATTTATGGCGGCACAAAATTCAGAAGAAGTTATGGTTATGACGGCTGCATTGGAGCAGGGGATCGCTCCACAGAGTGAGGCCAACATCAGTATGTCATATCCACCCAGGTCGCCCGTTGTGCACCCGGTTTGGGCTCCCCAGTTATACCAGGCTCGTGAGCCCACCACCTTTAAACTGATGGGGATGATAGGTGACCTCCAAAGGTCTGTGGCAGACCTCGCCTATGGAATGTCCGCTTCACCGCCAGCGGCGTCGTATGCCGGGAATTTTGTACCACAGGAGCCCCCGCTACTGGGGCGGATTGTGATAGAGCTCAGCCAGCCAGAGGTGGCTTCCGGCTATAGCCACGACATGCCAGAACCAACCCAGGCCCTCGATCAGGCTGAGGCCAAAGGAAAGGACAAGGCAAAGGTAGACGCCGACCCCATTGAGCAACTGCTGTGGGCAGTCGAGGCTCTGAAGGCCAGAGGGATGAACAAGCAACAAACATCCGCAATAGTGACCAAAGCTATAGATGATGCTTTCCCCGCTCCAACCAAAGGTAGTTCAAGCCAGGCAGAAGACCGGGATGGGCCCCGTCATGCCCAGACAATTCCAGTAGCTCCCAACCCTGCACCGGGGAAGGTTCAAAAAGCCAAGGCAGCGCCAGCTGATCCTTTCGCCAGCGCATCTGGCAAGAATCCTCAAACTGCAAAGTACCTGCCCCGAGGGCGCAGGGTCTTTCACGACCTCCACATGCCTTTGTCTAGGGCATTGCTGATATTGGCGAAGAATGGGCATCTTAAGCCTTTGGAGTCCCGGCCACTCCCGAAGAATCTCCCCGCCACCCATGATGCTACCTTGTACTGCGCGTACCATCAGCAGTCCGGTCACAGTACCGATGGATGTTCCCGCCTTCGTCATGAAGTGCAGGATTTGATTGATAACAAGGTTATCCTACCACCCACCTCAGGCAAACCCGTCACCACTCAGTTGTTGGATTTCGAGGGCTCAGATACTGCGAGTATGTAAAGTAAACCGCCTGCGGGCAACATTTGGTACATTTTTGATGAAGCGTCTGGCACGCATTTTTGAGTATCGGTAAAACCGAGTTTTGTAAATCCCGGCTTGGATGCCAAGTCAGTCTTTTGTTTTGAGTTTGTCTCTTTGTCTTGAGTCAGTCTTTTTTGCTTAAGGGTCTGTCTGGTTGTATCGAGTCAGTCCCCGTTGTATATAATACCAGGTGATTCTGGGGTTGTTGTCCCGAACGCCATTTTGTTATTATTTGTTTTTGTTTTGAGTCTGTTTCTGCCAAGGGGCCAGTTGCACCAACAAAGCTGATTGAAACAGCTGTTGCTATCTCAACTTCATGCTTGCTTTCAGCATAAGTGCCAGAGAATTTGATTGGGCTGACAGTACATCTCGCCTGCTCTCCTGCGCGCCAAACTCATTGCATTAACCTAAGTTTTTCAACAAAACAAACTTTTTGAACACTGCGGTGATGAAAACGAAGAGGAAGGAATTCCTCGGGTTTTGTAAAATTTTGATCATTTTGAGAGAAAGAGAGGCGTGCTAAGTCTTTTTATGAATAAAGCCATGCTTGTCGGCATGAGTACTGAGAAGGACCCTGGCCTGATCCAGATTGGTTCCACACTATCTTCGGCACGAGCGACTTCTCGCTTCCTTAAAAACTTTCAAAAACAAATATTTTACGCGGCCCTGCGAAGACCTGTGTGGAATCGCTCTTGAGATTGCGCAGCCTAGGATCGCTCTCAGCCTCAAGATTCAACCTATTTGTTTTCCGAGTTTGAACCCTTTCAGAATGTTCAGAAAGCTCAACGGACAAACGCCATGAAAGGCCCGTGTGGCTAGTTTTGAGGTAGCCTTCTATCAAGAAGCATCAAGGCCGAATCAGAAGGAGTAGATCTCGCCGGGAGAAGCTCGTAGAGTAACCCTGATGGATTCTCCGCAAATCAGTGCAACAGCCGTTCTCCTAGACGCAGAGAGGCTTCAATTTCAAGAAACCATTTGGCATGGACTTGCTACACTTTTACCCTTTGAGAGGCTCGCTGGGCTGAAAACCCGGAAGGGCGGTCCAGGCAAAAGTTAGAGCAAGAGAAAAATACAAAAAGAAATATTGAAAAGAAAAGAAAAAGAAAAAAAGAGAAAAAAGGAAAGAAGAAAAAGAAAAAAAAAGAAAAAAGAAAGAAGAAATAGAAAATGAAAAGAAGCTCGCAAGGTCGAAAACCTGCATTGGGCGCCTTGGCAAAAATAAGAGCCAAACAAAGTGAAGGTTAAAATACCCGAGTGGACCTTAACCGGAACTACGTAAGGCTTGATTCCCATGTTTGGGATACGTAGGCAACTTCATCATGAAGTCCAGCCCCCAACGCTTTCATAAGCGTCTCAGTCCATGCAATGGTTTCAATTTCGTTCCAAAGTCCAGTGGCCAACACCCTTCAAGGTGACTGTGTCCATATATGTGTTGTGACCGTCTTCGTCATCGCTGTGTCTAAGAGCTCGACCACCGCCAATGAAGACTGTCTGTGAATTGCTGCGGCACCATCCCAAACAAGGGGCAACTTTCCGTTGCCACGAGCCGCTGTGAGCCGCCTTTCAAACTAGGGGCAACTTTCCGTTGCCTCCCAACCTCCTTCAAACCAGGGGCAATTTTCCATTGCCTCCGATCCGAGGTTGCACATCTCGAAGGGTAAGTTTCATGCTTGTTGAGCATCAGCTATTTGAAAAATAGTTTTTGAAAATTTTTACTAAGGTTGACTATTTTCTCGAAAACTATTTCATTTTCCAAAACCGGACCATTGTCTTGGACCTAAAAGGAAAATTTTCAGTGCTTGCTGCCTGACTTGCATGCTTTTCAAAACAAAAGTCGAACAAGTACGTTAATCCGACTCTCATTTCGATCAAAACCGTTTTAGTAGAAAGCAAAAACGAAAAAAATGGTTAAAATGATGAACTAGGGGCACAGTTGAGCCAGGCGTTCTGTCTCTCCCCCGTCATCGACGTACTTGCCAGAAGAGCACTCTGCCTGCCGGAAGAATAGCCGTGAGCTAACGGTGTTGAGCATAAACCCGCACCTTTCCATTTATCCATCAATCACCCCGGGGAGGGATGAAAAATGAGAGAATGAAGAATAGAGAGGTGTAAGTTGAGAGAAAAGCGAGGAAAAGGGTTTCGAGAGAAAATCCGAGCTTGAGAGTTGAGTGATGTGAGAATCACAAATAAGAAGGGGTGGGAAACAATACCCAGATTGAACTGGCTCCTCGTGGTCCGAGGTCCCCCATCTTTGGTTACGCGTCTGTGTGTCGTGTCTCTTTCATTTGACGGTCTCGTCTTTTGTTTTTAGTCTTTCCCGAGCGTGTCTCGTTGTGTTTAGGTCGTGTACCTATATTTGAGTCCTTTCCGCTCTGTTCAGTGGTAGGCTCGATATCCCGGTTTGAAAAACCCTTATTCGATTTCAAAAATCGCTTATGCTCAGAATGCTGTGCCATTCTCTACATTGGAACGTGTTCCGACTCCAACCGGTTCCATCTTTGAGGTCCGTCCTGATTAGATTGGGCTGTCTTGTTTGAGAATTGCCGTGTGCAGAATGAATCGAATGCTGTGTTATGGGCTGTGTGCAGATTAATCCCCAACAGAGTAAGGGCTGTGTGTCAAGAATCAAGCGGTGGGTTGCTTGGGTTATTTTACTGTTGGCTGTTTAAGTTATCTGGTCATTACAGTGCAAGTGTTTAACTTTCAGACAACCAATCAATTTCGTTTACATTGAGGTGCAACATGATGAGATGCGATGCAATGCATGAAATGTGTAAATGTAAACACTTTTTCAGATAAAAAGTCCGTTTCATTTCATTATCTTTTCAAATGTACAAGTTTTGGAAACAAAAATCTGTCTGCGGCAGTACAAGGTAATCTATCTACCAACAAAAAGAAAAGTACAAGAAAGAAGAAAAGATAACAAAAATCTGCATCTGTGTCGATCACTCCAAGGGCCGTCAGTCCGTCCTAGTCCTCTTCCTGGACGAGGGTCCAGGAGCATCATCAGCGTCGTCATCAGAGCCCGAGCTAGAACCGTCTCCGGTCTCCTCCTCCGATGACCCTGCCTCCGCCTCTGACTCCTCGTCGTCGTCATCGTCCGGGACTGGAGCTCGCGAGCTACTCCCGACGTGAGTACGCCCTCCCCTGGTACGGGGAAATATCCTGCCCTCCTCATCTCTCCCCCGAGCAGGGACAGAAGGTCTAGCTGGAGCACCTCCTGCCATGGGAATCTAGAAAGGAGGCTGAAAAGTACACGAAAAGGAAATGCATCAGTATGCCGTGAGCAGTTTATCAGTGCAGAATGCAGTATGTAAATACAGTGTATGAATGCCGTGAGCAGTTTATCGAGTGCAGAATGCAGTGTGTGAATACAGTGTATGAATGCCGTGAGCAGTTTATCAGTACAGAGTACAGTGCAGAATACAGTGTATGCAGTGTATCAGATGCTGCGAGATCAGTGTATCAGGTGTTGTGCCGTGAATCAGATTATGCGAAGCAGTGTATGAATGGTTTGAGGCCAGTGTCAGAAGGACATACCGGTATGCTGTAGACAGCCAGAAGGTCAAATGTCCGCTGGAGCATCCCCATCATCGAGGCATTCATCGCCAACGACTGACGGGTGTACTCAGAAGAAGCCTGCAAAGGTATCAGATGCATTAGTATTCTGTGGAATATCAGTAAACTGAAATGAATAACTGTACGAAATGCAGTAGAACATACCGGCGGTAAGTCGGAGATGTCAATAAACTCGTGACCAGCCGGTGGAGGGGCGAAGGGGATCTGATAGGTCGACCCACCCTGCCCCTGGAAAGTCAGTACAGCAGGCAGGGCAGGCCAGCCAGCTCCTCGTCCACCCCGCACTCCGCCCCTGCCACGGACCCGGGCCCTCCTCGAAGATCCAGCCCCTGCTCCCGCTCCGGCCTCAGCCGCCGATGGCACAGGCTTGGCCCCCTCTGCTCAACGGCCGCTCAAAGGTCGCATCAGGTACGTCCGCACGTACTCCTGATAGTCGCCGGTGCCTCGGAAGCCGGCCTCCTCCCAGCCGATGGAGTAATCATCCAGCTGCTCAGCGGTAAGCCCCTCGGTCTCCCTCATCTCTGCAGGAGGGTGAGCCGGGACTATCTGCTCAGGTAACCCGCGGGTCTGGCGTAGAAAACGCTCCCCCAGGTACCAAGCCCGACAGACCGGGCCCTCTAGCAGAATCCGGAAACGCGAGGTCTCCTCAGCACCAGGGAACCGACCCCGCATCGCCGACGGCAGCGAAGCCCATGGCCGCCATGTGATCTGAAAGTAACAGACAGTTTGTTATCTACTGTTATTGAAATATGCAGTGGGAAAGCGAAGCTAAACGAACTGAAAGTAAAGCATACCTCTGTGGGGGTGATGGTGTCGAAGTATCGGCGGAAGAAGCCGAATGTCTCCCGAGGTCGCCGGGTGCATCCCCCGTCAAAGCGACTCGAGAAAGGAACAGCCGGAGGAGGCTCCGCGACTGGCACAGGTGCAAGCCTAGGGAAGTAGGCATAAACCCACAACTGCAAAACAGATGTCAGTATGACCATCAGATAAAGCAGGATATACAGAATGAAGCAGAAATGGCAGAGCCGTGTGTTGAGCCGTGTATTGTGTACAGTGTGAGCAGTGTACAGTCAGTGTGAAGCAGAATGTATGCGCGTGCCGTGTGTACAGTATACGGTAAGTGTAACGCAGACTACAGTGTGTGCAGTGTACAGACTACGGAAAGTACGAGACAGAAAGGAAAAGAGGAGAAGAAATGTACCTCCCAAGCCCGCCAGTAACCTCCGAGCAGCTGGCCGCTGCCGCGAGAAGCCGAGCTCATATAGCCGTACAGGGTGGCCAGAGCAGCGCCGCCCCAGTCGTAATGCAAGATATCTCGGACGTCCACCAGTGCACTGAGAAGGCAGAGAGGCACGGTGTTCGCCCGGTCGGCGAAGATAGTAGTCCCGAAAAGGAACATGAGGAAGCCCCGAGCATACCTCTCCACGTCCTCCTCGGTCATCTGAGTCTCCTCCCCCAATGCGGGCAGGACCCTGAACTGTGCCTCGAACCAGGAATA
Organism: Camellia sinensis; assembly: GCF_055761805.1. NCBI lineage: Eukaryota > Viridiplantae > Streptophyta > Magnoliopsida > Ericales > Theaceae > Camellia > Camellia sinensis. The sequence continues at coordinate 67,408,914 of NC_138961.1, read as the reverse complement.
GCGGACGAAGCCTGGGCGAGCTAGCGGAGGGGCCTCCCCCAGTAAATGAACCTGAGCGGCGGTCCACTCATCCATCGCTATGTCGAAGGGGATCGGATCACCCCCTACCCCAATGCCTGTGAGCATCGAGAAGTCATGAGGGGTCATCGTCATATCTCCTGTAGCAGAGAAATGGAAAGAATCGGTGGTGTCCCACCACCTCTCCGCCAAAGCAGCAAGGAGAGGTCTGCATGTGGAGAGCCTAGAGAGCCCTCGGCAGAAGGTGCCGAAGCCCGCTCGGTCCACGATGCGCTGGACCGCATCAGGGAGCTCGTCATACCACTCCCGCGCACCAGTATTCCCATACCCGCGAATGGTATGGGAACCCTCCTGTAAACAGAAAACAACAATTGCAGGACAACATTCAAAATGCGATTTTGAAAAGACAGATATGGCATGTATGCAAGTTTGTCAGATTCAGGCAGATACCGGGTGCCGGTGTGCTTATAGAAAATACGTGTGCTGTGTCAGCGTGTTTGAGCGTTTCAGAACAGATGTGGCGTGTGTGCAAATCGAACAGATTCAGACAAATACTGGGTACCAGTGTGTGTGCAGTAGAATACAGTAAGTACAGTGTGTTTGAGTAATTCAGGGCTAGTGCAGTGTGTGTGCATGTGTCAGTCTCAAGCAGATATCGGTTGCATGTATGTTTACAGTCAACTACGGTCTACGGCATATCAGATTTCAGCAATTAAAGAATACAGCTAACTATGGCAGTTTTGTATCCTACATTGCAGAAAGTAAAGCAGAAGATGAAGAGTTACCTCGGGAGTGCCGAATGAAAGGTGGGAGGTAGGCTCGCGTAGCAGTAACTCAGGGGGCGCGTACCTCTCGAAGCTCCGGAACTGACGCAGGCCGTCAGGGGGCAGAACGTGGATCGCCGGCCGGTAGGTCGCCGGGTCGAACGGGCGCTCGCTCAGTGGTAAGAGCTCGACCCCGGGGTCCATCTCGTGGTCCGGGGGAGTCCCGACATGTGGAATGTCGTCCGCCATGTAGAGAGTGGTGTGAAAATGGCCGGAAAAGGAAAACCGAGCCGGAATACGAAGAGTCAACTGAAAAGTCAACTCCCGAGAGGGTCGGAAATGGCCGGGAAGGCCGGAATGTGAAAGGACACGGAAATGAAGAGGAAAGTGAGGGGAACAAACCCCGAGAAGGCGAGAACGCCGAACGAGGCGCCGAAACGAGAATGTGATCGGTGGAAAATGTCCGAAACGCGAAGAGAAACGCGAATCCGACGACGAAACGGGCGTAGAACGCGAAGAAACGGGCGAAAAATGAGACAGAAGCACTCTAGAGAGAGAGGGCAAGAATTTTCGGCGGTGGAAAAGTGAAGAATAGGGTTTTCAAGCCCTATTTTATAATGCCCGAAGTGAAAAGACAAAATTGCCCCGATTCAGCAACTGTTTGCCGGTCGGCAATGTTTTGTGCCGGCCGGCACTTTTTTGTGCCGATAGAATTATTTTTGTGCCGATGGCCAGCCGGTGGCCTCCCCTTTCGGCCGGTGGGGTTCCCACAGCCTTGTTTAGGCCTTTTGAGTTGTTTTGGGTCTTCATAGCTGAAGAAAGTGCAAGAAAGCGCATCTCCGACATTCAACCGGCCTCCGTTTTGACTTCGGGCCGTGTCTCCAGTGCGTGGCACTCGAATTCGTGCAAGGTGTATCCTTTTTGTATCCTTTTTGAATTCAAAGGTTGCCCCATGTGTGTTGCACAAATTCATCACACTACTTCGGTGCATTACATCGCACTGTCGTGCGCCACACATTTGCATTGTTATGCACGTGTTACATGCGTTGCAACACGCACCCCTTTGCATTGTCGTGCACATTTCTCATGCATCATCATTGCATTTCCATTCCATGCATTGTCATGCATTCCGGAATACGTGCGTTGTTGCGCATTTGAGCCCATTTACACTCCGTGTGGCATGCACGTCACACTTGGCATCGCACTGTTTTGTGCATTACATTTCCTTCGCGCTATTTTGCGCATCGCACTATTTTGTGCATTGCATTTTGTTCGCGCTATTTTGCGCATCGCACTGTTTTGTGCATCACATTTTCTTCGCGCTGTTCTGCGCATTGCACTTGTTAGTGCATTACATTTTCTTCGCGCTGTTCTGCGCATTGCACTTGTTAGTGCATTACATTGTTCGCGCTGTTCTGCGCATTGCACTGTTTTGTGCATTTCAAACCTCGCGCTGTTCTGCGCATTGCACTGTTTTGTGCATTTCAAAATTTTTCGCGCTGTTTTGCGCATCTCATTGCATTTTGCATGCATTCCATCGCACTGTCCTGTGCACTCGCGTTGCCTAACGCATTGCGCTATTTTGCGCATCATACCGTCGTGCAATACCGCCGGTCTGGCGAGACCTTAAACACGCACGGTCTGGCGAGACCTTAAACACGCATGGTCTGGCGAGACCTTAAACACGTACGGTCTAGGAGACCTTAAATCCTTGGAAGGTGTAAGACCTTTAGTGTTCGCATTGTCGTACACTTCGAGAGCCGCGTGTTGTCGCGCATTCCATGCAACATGCATTTCACTTGCATCATTTGCATTTCAAAAAAAAACACAAAAAAACATGCATTGTCATGCATACATTTTGCATTCCGATCTAGGAGACCTTAAATCCTCTGAAGGTGCAATTCCTTCGGTGTTTGTCGTGCCCGAACGACTTTTCGGTGGTCTGGTAAAGCCACCTGTCTGTGCTTGCGATGAGTTCCTAGAAGACCAACGGGGACGGTGGAAACTGGAGTTCGAACGGCTTATGCCTAGAACGCAAAGGTTCGGGAGTTCCGAGACTAAAGTCTGGTTTAAATACCCAGAGGTTTACCCTCGGCTTGAAATCTGTATGGAAGCCCCATAGGTTGAGGCGGCATGTCTACGCCTCAGTTCTGGATACTGAACCAACCTAGTATATCACCCTGTTGGTAAGATAGGGAAAGTTGCAATCATAGTCATTGCATATTTGCATTGTCTTGCATTTGCATTGTAGTTTGCATGCATTCATTGCATCACCTTCCGCCTTTGGCTTGCGCCTTTCCATGTTAAGCTTGGTCTGGTATGTGCCCTTACTTTTCATGTTAGAACACAGTTCTGTATGTGTATCGCGCCGATTCCACGTTGATATGTTGGTTGAGGGTTGCGGCACCTTTTCTGTGTTACACATGGCTCGTATGTGTGCATGCCTTTCCTAGGCAAGATTTGGTTTGGCTTGTATGCCATATCCATTGTATCCATTCCATTGCATATTTGTAAATATTGCATTGTAGATTGCATGCATTCATTGCATCACCTTCCGCCTAATGGCTTGCGCCATTCCAGGTTGAGCTTGGTCTGGTATGTGCCCTTACTTTTCATGTTAGAACACAGTTCTGTATGTGTATCGCGCCGATTCCACGTTGATATGTTGGTTGAGGGTTGCGGCACCTTTTCTGTGTTACACATGGCTTGTATGTATGCATGCCTTTCCTAGGCAAGATTTGGTTTGGCCTGCGTGCCATATCCACCCATTACATTGTAGTGTAATTTTTGCATCCGGCATTAGGATCGTAGTCCTTTCTCCAGCGGTTTGTTTCCCCACTTGTGTCATTCCACCCAATACTTGTTCTTGCGTCTGTCTACAATACTCATAGTTCAGTTGACCGTTCTATGGTAGACAGACTTGTTACCTCCATCAATCTATTTGACATAGGTGTGGTTTCGAACCGCTCGTGATTGGATCACGATTCAATTGCTTTGCATGTAGCTTGCATTGTTTCAATTACATTGCATCTGCATTTGCATTGTTTATACATTGTTTTGTATATATCGCATATCGTTTTGCATCCACATTTGCATTGTCATGCATGTTGCTAACCATATTGTACCTGTTAAGTTTGTTTTCTTTGCAGGCACGATATTGTATGTACGGTTCATTTGAAGCTGGTGCAACCAGACGAGCCGCACAGGTATTGTATCTCCCGAGTGAGACGCATTGAGAATTCCATAATTCTCTTACATCCTTTCTGCATTGTAGTGTAGTTTGGTATGCTAGCTTAAAATTGTCGCATGTTTGCTTCATTACAGCTTTCTTTGCATGATCATAAGTTATGCTCGGCTCCGTGCATTGTCTTGCATTTTGCCCCTGCCTTCGGGCGCATATCTTATTTGTATTGCATGTTTGTCTAAGTCTTCGGCCTTGTCAAAAATGGGTCGTCTCTGGGCTTTGACATTCACTCCCGTCATTGTTATGACTTTCGAGTTCTGTCAAAGAGGGGCAACTGTAGACACCCCATTTTTGACCGTCCTCAAGACTTGGACGTCACCGTTTGAACACTCGGTGATTATCCATGTTTGTGTTCATTTGGAGTTCCTGGAGGTCTCGGCTCGCGCGCCCTGCCTCAGGATCCCCGAACTCGACCGTTTAGTGTCTGGTTTTGCACCAAACACTTGTGTTTTGCCTTGGAAGGGCAGGGTAGGGCTTGTAGACCATCCCCACCCATCACCGGCAGTGGCTAGATGCCACCGGCTGGTTTTTGCTGCCACCGGCAAAATAGTTTGCCGGTCGGCACTATTTGTTGCCGGTCAGCACTTTTTTGTGCCGGTCGGCACTTTGTTTGGCCAAGATGGCATTTTTTGCCGGCCGATTGCTGTTCATCTGCTTTTGCAGATATTTTAGGACAGCTGTATAACTTTTTCTCCCCTCCATACACGTGTATGGAGGGATCTCCCTCTTGCAAAGCTTGTTGAATAAGCTTTACAAGAGGCTTATAGAGAGGGCTCTCTCTAAGGCTTGAAAAGAGAGGCTTAGACATTTTTGAGAGAGAAAAAGACAGAGGAGAGCTCTGGTTTTTTTTAGGGTTAGGGTTAGACATACTCAATCTATCTCTCTTTCCCTCCCATTTTGCACACTAGGTGTTTTGTGCCTTACTATTGCACACAAACACCTAGTGTTTCACCTTCCTCTTGGAGCTGAGGTTCTAAGGAGTGTGTTTTGAAGTTTTGGTGTTGATTTGGAGCCAAAGGAGGCCATTGGAGCATCCTTGTTGAAGAGGACTACAAGGGTGAGAAACTAGTCCATTTTCCCCCATTTTTGCATTGATTTTCTACTAGTCTTAGAGCTGTTTTTGTGATTATTGTATAACATAAAAAAGTTCTGTTTTTAAGCCCTCTTTGTTGTTTATTAAGAGTGTTTTGTTGTTTGAGGGTTGTTGACCACCCTTAGGCCTCAAAAGGCCTCATTTTGAGCCATTTTGTGCTAGCTCCGGGATTTTGGTTTTGAGGTCTCTTCACCACTGAAATCTTGAGGGATTTCAGTGGTAAAGATGATGCTTTGAAGTCCCAAGAAGGAGAGGGCCACCCCCTCTCCTTGTTGTCCTTGAAAAGGGCACATTTTGGCCTTCCTAAGGAAGCCTATGCTTGAGTGTGTGTTGAGCATGTTTGGTTTGTTTTTCATGCTTATATATCCATGATATAACATGATTTAAAGTTGGTTTTGGAACCTTATGCATGTTTAGCATAGTTGCCTTGTAATGCCATGTTTGTGCCTTAACATGATCTAGGTTGTTAGCCTTTGTTGGAGCATGTTTTAGGTTTGCATTTGTGAAGATTATATGCTTATTTTGCCATGTTTTAGATCTATCCATAGTCGTTTGGGTCGATTTTAGCATGCATTATATGGCTCCTTTGCATTTAGGCTTGTTGGCCTTGAGTATGTGCATGTGTAGCATGCAATCTTTGCATTGTTTTGGTGATTTGGGATCATTCTACATGTCATTTCAGTCCCATTTCCGTGCTTGTTTGATTGCCTCGCATGCCTCTTTAATGCTTTGAAAGCATGTTTTGCAATGTTCCATGTTTTGGTGCCTTTGCATGCCTTTGAATTTGGGCCACTTAGATGCCATCTAAGGAGTCCTTTGGCCTTGTTTTAACATGCTAAAAATCTATTTTTAGTTGTTTAATGCATGCCATGTTTGGTCATGATAAGTGTAGTTCAATGCCTTATCAACTTGCCTTGAACACTTGGACTTTTTGTTGCATGCTTGACTTGGTTTATAATTTGATTTGGCATCATTTTATAACATGATTTTAAGGCTCATGTTGCATGCTAATTTGTCCATGTTTCCTTCTTTCAAGTGTGCTTGAATGTTGTTTGATTCATGCTTAAGTGTTGGTCCTTATGAGCATGTGTGTGTGCATGCCATTTAGCTCTCACTCTTTAGCACTTTTGGCTACTGTTTTAGGCCTATTTTAGAGTCGCCTAATTCATGTTTAAGTCCATCTTCGCATCCATTTGCATTGCCATATGCATGCTTGTATGCTTGCATAAGTGTTTTGCCATGCCATGTTGCATTCCTAGCTTGTGTGCCTAGGTTGCATTGCATTTTGCATGCATGCCTTGTTCCTTGAATTGGTGATAGGAATTGGGCCTAATTTGTTTGATTGGTGTGCATTGCATTTGAAACCAAAGTTGCATACTTGGTTCTTTGGGCCATCATGCATGGAAATGCGTGATTGGTGGTCCGAGAACCGAGGCACATGTCCCTTTGAGTCATCACAATGATAAGAGACATGGTTGATGCATACATGCCTTGAAATATGCTACCATGCCTTGTTTTGCCCTTTGTTGCTGTGAGTTGCAGGTTCTGCAGGAATACTCTGCCGACCGGCAGTGTAGTGTGCCGACCGGCACATTCTTCTCTGCCGACAGACCCTATTTTGTGCCGATGGCCATACCACATTGCCGGTGGAAGTTTCACTCAGCCGGTGATGATCCCCTCTGTCCAAGGATGTAGTCCTGAGGCTTTGACAGCCTCCAGAGGAGGAAAGGAAGGAAAACAGAGGCAGCTTGCGCATGGTGGCGCGTCTCCCGAGACGCTTTCCTGCTTTAATTAATTTAATTTAATTTGTTAATTAAATTAGTTAATTTGTAATATTAATTAGCTTGCGTAGTTAGTTAATTTTGTAATATTTATTCGGTCCCTCCGAGTGAGGGTAAATCTGTAATAAGCGTGTGTGGATGGTGTGTATGTCTTCCAACCTCACTTCTTTCTTCCCTTTTACTTACCCGCTTTAATGGTTAGTATTAGGGCACGTTTAATTTAGCATACCTTATGCTATGCATGTGTGCATCCATGCATTTGTATTGCATGCATTAGGCTCGGTACATCACGCTAATTGCATCAATCCTTCAATTCCCAAACTGAATACGTGATAATTGTGCATTTTCACATGACATGTTTAGGATAGCCGAGCCTATCCTAGTAACATTTTGTATGCGATGCATTAGGCACTTCACATGGACTTGGATCATGCATGTTTGCTAACAAGTTCTTTGTTTTGGCACGGAGTACTATGTAAGTATTTCCGCTTTAGCATATCGCATGAGTGTGAATGTTACCATAACAGCATGCTTAACATGTGGCTAGATGCTTATGTGTTAAACTGTTTTGAATGCCTGTGGGTGAAGGTTGGGTTGTTTGAGTTGGAAAAACTCGTTGAAATCCGTATTTTAGCCTACTTGCGAGTAGCAAATTCCAAAGCATTTTCAAACCAAACGGATATGCAATGTTTATTTCCAAATTAGGCAATCTAGTCTATACTTGTTTGCTGTGCGCATAACATAGTAATTCTAGGCTAATAAATGGAATAAGAACACGTAAAGCTTTCAAAAACGGATATCACGGTTAGTAGAGGCCGGTCTTCGGACCGGGCGAAAGGGGGTGCTCATAGCTGACCTTCCCCGATCGTACCCAAGCTCCCGAGCCGAGACAACTCCGGTGATGACGGACATGTGGCCTTCGGCACCGAGTCAGGGTTTCCTAAATTCCCCCATTTTAAAATATTTAGGTGGCGACTCTGTATTCTGGCAAAGCAGTCCATGTTTGGCACTACTTTTCAAAAAATCTGTTTTCTCAAACGATTTGCCAGATTTGGACTCTTTGGTTCAGATTAAGAACCGTGACACAAATCGAGAGTCCGAACTGTAGCGCGAGGCCCCACGCGGGCGCTGTTACAGCGAGTTTTCCAAGTATAGTTGCATATATTCTGTCTATAAAAAGCATAGAAGTAGCTTAGCATAGGCCTTTGTGCCCAGCAAGCAAATACATGAGACAAGTAACAACTCAAGATGTGCCAACAAGAGTGCTGCTAACCAAGATTGTGTGCGACATGCATTGATGGGTCCAACAGGACCAGAAATCAACTTGGATGGTATCAAAACATTATATATTTGTTATTTTTTTTAATTGACTTGAATCCTTGACCTCTCCTAAAGAGGTGCTCCAACTATCCTCTTAGGGCAGATGTCTTTTCAACTTGGACATTAATTTACTCCCAATTATGACTAGCTCAAATTATGAATATAAAGTGGAAAAAGAGTTTGGGAATGGGAATGAAACTGGGGAAGAGACATGGATAGTTCTTTAAAAACTCCACATGTTCTTTAAAAACTTCACATGTTGAACTGAACTACATTGAAGATCCCAAAAAATGTGGGAATAAGCATGGAGTGTATATTAGTTTTAAAAAATTGTTATTCCTTACCCATTAATTCTCATTTCATAAGCTAAATATGATCCTTTATCCAACTCAATGTACCTAGTAAAAAATGAAAAATGATATCCACACATCATTTTCCAAATAATTGTTTCTTAGTCAAATAAATTATTCTTATATGAAGTGTGATAACTTTGAGAGTTTTTGGAATCTACTAAATTTGGATTAAAAGATGCAGTGTTAAGTTCTGTATTAGGATAGAATTCTTTAATAGCTATCTTATTTAGCTTTAGCTTATACCTTTTCCTGATTTTGCATTCAGCATGCCTAGTTATGGTTAGAATCTTATTCAAAATTGACATAATTATATTGTTTATTGGTGATGAGTGATTGTCAGGTACTCGACAGTCGACCCTTTCTTTCTGTATATGTTTAGAACATAACTACTCCAACTAATATTTGTATAATATTAGTATAGAGAGTTTTCTTATGCACTTCATGCAATTCTTTAATAATATCAATATAGCAACTTGAACTCATTCATCTCCCTTGTTTCATACTTTCATACTACTAAATTGTTTTTGTTTTCTTTGCTTCTGCTTTATTAGTCTCCGATTCTGAGAGACAGTCTCTTATAGGGATAGCCAATCTTAGATATCAAATTTGTATTGCCTTCATTCTTATGCCGAATGTCTAACAAGAAAAAAGTAACCAAAATAGAATTAAATAAAAGAAATGCCAAGCACAAGAAAAAAAAATGAATCTTAAACTTCTTAACTCAAATAATATTCCAATACCTAAGTTGTCTATCAATGATAGAGACTTGGTTGCAACTATCATTGAATTCTTTTTCATTGAATTTACACGATCTCCATTTATTTATCTAAAATTATCATTGAATCATTTTCAACAAAACAACTAGTGTTTTAATTTACATTGTAACGCCCTCAAAAAATAACCCATTATATATATCATTGACATGCATTATTTAAAGAAGACAATTTATTAATTCATTCATCAGAGTATTACTAAATAAAGCATTACATGTAACATTGAATAAAATGCCTTACAGGCTTACATCTTTCCAAGCCAACACTTGGATACAAAAATATGAGTTCTAACTCAAAACAAGAAAAGCCCTAGGCTTGAATGTTTACATGTACTAATAAATAAAAACAATTAACTAAAGGTAGTCTTCTTCAAACCAAAAGCCAAACCCTCCCAAGCTAAGTCCTTGGAGGTAGTTTATCACCTGAACCTGAAAATGATGTTCCCATAAAGGGTGAGCCACAGCCCAGTAGAAATATACTAAACCACATATAAGCAATGAATAAAGCAATAGCATTCAACAGATGGTTAACCAAAATAATCAATTACTTCATTTTACAGTCTTATGACACTATTGTCTAAGATATGTTTTACTTTCCAATTTTATCAACATGGCTCAAAACCTGGCCAAACTTACAACAGTGAATCACATATATCATATTCACATCCTTCCAATATCAACAAACAAATGAGACTCAAGCTCAATTCAAACACTTCATACTTCCAGATTGATACACATTTTAGTGCTGTATCAATAAAACACTTCTATATAAATAAGCACACATAAAAGTGATGCTAATGGAGTCCATCCCCTATCTCCTCCCAAACAAAATCCGGTTTAGAGGTCCTTCCCCTATCTTCCCCTAAACCGTGGAGTACATCCCCTATCTCCTCCCACACACAAAACAATGTATGCAAATGCAATGCTCAATCAATACACGTATTTTCTGTATCAATGCCATAGTCAAAATTAATGACTTAACCAATGTGATTAGTTTCAGTTATTCCTAATCCACATGCAATGTCTACAACAATCACGACTATCCTCCACCGATAGCCCAAAACAGTTATTTCTAAACTGAAAATAACTATGTCAACAATTCAATAGACAAATGATTCCAATTACTCAATTACGCTATTTAATCAATGAATTCCCCAATTCCATGAATTTAACCATCTTTTCCCAATTCCATGAATTACTTATACAAATTAATTCAATAATACAACTAGGGTTTTTCCCAAAATTTACCAAAGTATCCCCAACATATCAAAATACCAAAACTTAGAACAAAACCTATAAAATGGAGTAGGAAATCCCTACCTCGAAGAAAACAACACAAATGGTGAAGACAAAGATGAGTGCCCAAATACCAAAGTGCTCCAAATTGCCAAATGTTCAGATTAAATGGAAGCCCTCGACTCACTCTATCTTTTTAATGAAGGATCTAGGGTAGAAACACTCCCTAAGTGGATCAAATCTAAGAGAGAAGGTGAGTAGGGAGAGAGAGAAGTCGGACCTAGGGTTTGGAATCAAAAAGAAGATGAAAAGGACTGATCAAAACCCGCTGCTGTATATATATACTGGACAGGCTCGCTCGAGCGAAGCCTTTGTCGCTCGAGCGACCAGACACAGAAAAGATACGCTCGAGCCAAGGAAACCTTGCTCGAGCCAACAACCCAAAAGCTCGCTCGAGCGAAGGAAAACTCGATCGAGCGAAGAACTCAAATCCTCAGGTCTGTAAACAGACTCACGCTCGAGCGAAGGAACCATCGCTCGAGCGAAGAACAAACTAACTCGCTCGAGCGAAGAAAATCTCGCTCGAGCCAAGAATGCAGAGCTACAGGTCAAAACTGGACGCCATCTCTCGCTCGAGCGACCAACTCCTCGCTCGAGCGAAGAACCAAAATCCTGGACAGCAACACTTGGTTTCTAAACCCAACCAACCTGAAACAAACCTGCCCAACACATCCTATAATTCCAAATGAGAAAAAAATAAACGACAACAACAACAATTATACAGTGACAGAATCTACGGAACCTGAGTCCGGATACAATAATCAAATGAGAAAATACCGGGGTCGCTATAACCTCCCCCCCTTCAAAGAATTTCGTCCCCGAAATTAAGCATAAATTTTTTTTTGAAAACAGGTTTTTTTTTCTCAATTCCCAAAGATATTATAAAACAATAATAAACAACTTGACCCAATACTGGTCACTTCATCTCTTTATCAAGAGGCATCTCACAATATATATAAAAACAACATATATCTCAACCTGCATTACTATTGTGCATTTTTCCTTCCAATGTTAGCAATTCCCATATCGAATTCAATTGCATGATATATATAACACACTCAGCGATGTAATCAACATATGCACTGCTATACTAAACTTCTATAATGAAGCAAGTTTCAACATACACCCATTTACCAAAACATACTCAACGTTTTACAACTTAAGACATATGTAAAGCTCTTAAGTTCAACAATATTACAAAATCTAAATACAAGATTACAAATGAATAAACATGTCCGGGTATTTTTCGCGGACTTCCAATTCACGCTCCCAAGTGGCTTCCTCCACTCCATGATGTCTCCACAAAACTTTTACCAAAGGGATGGTCTTGCCTCGCAAAACTTGATCCCGCCTATCCAAGACCCGAACCGGTCTCTCCTCATACGAAACATCCTCATCAACCACTAAATCGGTCCAATCCAACACATGTGATGGGTCCGGCTCATACTTCCGAAGCATACTCACATGAAACACGTCATGTACTCCGGACAACTGTGGCGGCAAAGCTAAATGATAAGCAGCCTCGCCAATCCTCTCAAGGATCTCAAACGGACCAATGAACCGAGGGGACAACTTCCCACTCTTCCCAAACCTCATCAAACCCCGACTAGGTGATATCTTCAGAAAGACATGATCACCCACCTCAAACACCAAAGGTCTCCTCCTACGGTCGGCATACGATTTCTGACGACTCTGTGCTGTAACAAGCCTCTTACAGATAAGCTCAACTTTCTCCGTTGTTTCCCTCACCAACTCTGGACCCAACAGAGGTGCATCACCCACCTCGGCCCAACACACAAGAGATCTACACGGTCAGCCATACAAGGCCTCAAAAGGTGCCATACCGATACTAGACTGGAAACTGTTGTTGTAGGCAAACTCCACCAACGGCAAGTGCCTCTCCCATGACCCACTAAAGTCTAGTACACAACCTCGAAGCATATCCTCAAGTATCTGAATAGTACGCTCGGACTGTCCGTCAGTCTGAGGATGATAAGCCGTGCTAAAGGTCAACTTAGTGCCTAAGGCACTCTGCAAACTCTGCCACAACCTGGCAGTAAAACGAGGATCTCTATCTGAGACGATCGTCACTGGGACCCCGTGCAACCTCACTATGTCCCGAATATACAAGTCGGCAAGATGATCTACCGTATCTCTCACGCGCATAGGAATAAAATGCGCCGACTTAGTCAACCGGTCTACAACCACCCAAATAGCATCACTACCCCGCTGAGTCCTCGGAAGACCTACAACGAAGTCCATAGTGACATGCTCCCACTTCCACTCGGCAATAGGCAAGGGTTGCAACAAACCCGCTGGCCTCTGATGCTCGGCCTTCACTTGCTGGCAAGTAAGGCACTTAGATACGAAAGCTGCTACATCTCTCTTCATACCCTGCCACCAAAACTGGCGACCCAAATCCCGATACATCTTAGTGCCTCCCGGATGCACCGCAAGGCGTGAATGATGAAAATCTCGGAGTACCTCTTCTCGACAAGACTCTGGCACAAACAGACGGTCTCGGTATCTCACACTCAGGTCGGGATACACCGTCAAACCCTTCTCAACCTTCCCACCGGAAATCTTCTCACGGAGAGATTCTACTTCAAGGTCACCTCTCTGAGCCTCTAACACTCGAGTCACAAGTGTAGGCCGTGCAACAACAGAAAACAAGGCCGCAGCCTCAACGGATTCGCCCAGAAGTAAATCAAACTCCCCAAGTGCACCCAACATCTCCCATTCTCGGATGGCTATACTAGCTATGACACCAACAGGTTTTCTGCTAAGGGCATCGGCCACCACATTGGCCTTTCCCGGATGATAATGCAACTCAAAGTCATAATCCTCTATGAACTTCATCCACCTCCTCTGCCTAAAGTTCAAATCTTTCTGTGTAAACAAATATTTCAGACTCTTATGATCCGAGAATACCTCAAATTTCTCACCATAAAGATAATGCCTCCAAATCTTCAAGGCAAATATCACAGCTGCTAACTCTAGATCATGCGTAGGGTAATTTTGCTCGTGAATTTTCAACTGACGTGAGCCATAGGCAACTACTTTTCCTTCTTGCATCAACACACAACCCAGACCCTCTCGTGAGGCGTCACAATAGACTACATAACCCAACCCTCTCTCTGGAATAATCAATACTGGAGCGGTGGTCAGTCTAACTTTCAATTCCTGAAACGACTTTTCACAAGTCTCACTCCATACAAATTTGACTCCCTTCCGAGTCAGTCTAGTCAACGGTGATGCTAACCTAGAGAAATCTTTCACAAACCGACGGTAATACCCAGCTAATTCCAGAAAACTGCGGATCTCAAATACACTCTTAGGCTGTGCCCAATCCTGCACTGCCTCTACCTTGGATGTATCAACAGACACTCCTTCACCGGATACCACATGGCCTAAGAATTTGACTTCTCTCAGCCAGAATTCACACTTCCCAAACTTGGCATACAGCCTATGGGCTCTAAGTAACTCAAGCACCACCCTCAAGTGTGCCGCGTGCTCCTCCTCAGAAGGCGAATAGATAAGGATGTCGTCCACAAAAACGACTACAAACCGATCCAAGAATTCCCGGAAGATCCGGTTCATCAAGTCCATAAAGACTGCCGGTGCATTGGTGAGTCCAAATGGCATCACCAGAAACTCATAATGGCCATACCGCGTACGGAATGCCGTCTTCGGAATATCCTCCTCTCTGACCCTCAACTGGTGGTAACCTGATCTCAAGTCTATCTTAGAGAAACAACGAGAACCCTTCAACTGGTCAAACAGATCATCTATACGAGGCATAGGGTACTTATTCTTAACCGTAGCCCGATTCAATTTTCGGTAATCTATACACAGTCTCAAAGCACCACCTTTCTTTTTAACAAAGAGGGCCGGTGCTCCCCACGGCGAAACACTAGGACGTATAAAACCCTTGTCTAGTAACTCCTGGAGCTGAATCTTCAACTCAACTAACTCGGCTGGGGCAAAACGATAAGGTGCCATAGAAATCGGTGCCGTGCCGTGCCGGGCACCAGGTCAATAGAGAACTCAATCTCCCGATGCGGTGGCAAACCAACAAGATCCTCGGGAAAGACGTCCGAGTACTCACAAACAACCCTTGGCAACACAATCTGAGTCTCAACATCCTCACTAATTGAAAGGTTAGCAAGCAGACCACTAAGCTCACTCCGTCCTCGCGGAACATACCCCGGTGGCAACACATCACCAACCCGGTCCCCCAGAAAATGAAAATACTCTCCGCTCACGGTACAACAAGTGACCCTCTGGCGGTAGCAATCAATAACTGCCCGGTATGACGATAACCAGTCCATACCCAAAATAACATCGAAACCCCTCATAGGCATAACTACAAAGGAAAATGGGATTCTATGATAATCAACCTCTATATCACAACCCCTAACACCTTGTTTCAAGATCAATTCACCCCCAAGAGGTGACACTACACAAATAGGAGATGCTAACTGTGCTAACTCCAACTCCAAAACAGATGCAAATGCAGCAGACACAAAGGAATGAGATGCACCCGTATCAATCAAAACATTAGCAGCCGAGTTGCAAAACAAGAAGGTACCTCTCACAACTGATGGTGCTGGCACAAGATCCTGCGCGGTAACAGCATACACGCGCCCAGACGACCTTTGATCAACCTGCTCACCCCTAGGAGCATAAGATTGCTGCACTGACTGGGACGATGAAGCCCCCTGATTGGCCCTTGAGGCCTGACCTGACTGAGCTGGCTGCTGACCCTGAATCGGCCTCAAACCCGATGCACCAGGTGTGCCACCCAACTGCGGGCAATACCTCTTCATATGCCCTGGCTGACCACACTGATAACACGAGAGTGGCTGGCCTCTACCCTGACTCTGGCTCTGAGATCGAGCTGAAGATGATGCTGCTCTCTGCACACCTCCCCTCTGAGGACAAACTGGAGACTTGTGGCCTAGCTGGCCACACTTGAAACAGGTAATGTCTCCCTGACTGCCTTTCCCCGAACTAGCACTCGGCACAGGAAAGGTCGATCTAGAAAAGCTACCCTGAGACTGCTGGGGATTAAAACCCTTCTGTCTCCTACCATCATTCTGACCATCCTGACTCCTCTTGGAGCCCTTCTGCCCTTCCTCCTCCTCCTGCATCATGATTTCCATGTGGGCTGCAGCATCAACCATACGCCCATAATCCCGAATCATAGTTCCCCCAACTCTCAGCTTGAGGCCACGCCTCAACTTCTTCTCAAACTCAATACAACGGCGTTCCTCAGACGCCACCAACTCAGGTGCAAACCTGGACAAACTAGTGAATGCAGCCTCAAATTCGTCCGCTGAAGAACTCGCCTGCTTAAGCTGACAAAACTGGTCCCGCAGCTTCTCCCTGACTGCTGGAGATAAGAACTTCTCCTGGAAAGCATTCACAAAAGCCTCCCACGTACCTCCTATACGCCCCTTAGTAAACTTCCACCACTGACCTGCATCCCCCTTCAACTGGAAGGATGCCAAGGTCACTTTCAACCCCTCGTCTTCGATGCCAAGCATCTCAAACGTCTTCGTTGTCTGTTCGAGCCATTCATCCGCCTTAAGCGGCTCTTTAGGATCACCCACAAATTCATCCGGATTTGACCGGAAGAACTCCCTCTTCAGAAAGGAAGGTCCTGCATCAGCAGCAACAACCTGAGCTTGATTCTCAGCTCTGAGAATGCCTACTGACTCCCTGAATGCTCCTGCTATCTCTCGAGCTAAAGCGCCCATAGCCTGCTGGCCTACTGGCTCGGCCACATTAGCCTGGCCAATTCCCTCCTGAACTGCCGGAATCTCCTCTGGCACAGGCACCTCCTGCCTACCCGGCCTACCACGCCTACCGCGTCCTCGTCCTCGTCCTGACATCCTAATAAAGGAAACAGAGACATTAGCACATTAATAAATGTGCCGAAGCTAAACACTCGCGTCCTAATGCAATGGACAACAATAATACATTCCACGTAAGCACATAATCACATAAGCACCTACGAATTTCATTCCCGAATAATGATAGTCCCAATGCATTACTATAGTTCCGGTTGGAAGCAGCAGTGATCAAGTGCCTTTCCAACAAGACTACTAGAAACTCAAGGGTCCAATCAACATCCTAGAAACTACATTCCATACCCACATAATCACATAAACATGTTATCACATAAGCATATAACATTACACTAAGTCTCTATCAAACGAGACGAACCCAATGTGATGCTAATCACGTCCCACGTACCCAAAGTATTCAAACCCGGTACGCTCTGATACCAAGTTGTAACGCCCTCAAAAAATAACCCATTATATATATCATTGACATGCATTATTTAAAGAAGACAATTTATTAATTCATTCATCAGAGTATTACTAAATAAAGCATTACATGTAACATTGAATAAAATGCCTTACAGGCTTACATCTTTCCAAGCCAACACTTGGATACAAAAATATGAGTTCTAACTCAAAACAAGAAAAGCCCTAGGCTTGAATGTTTACATGTACTAATAAATAAAAACAATTAACTAAAGGTAGTCTTCTTCAAACCAAAAGCCAAACCCTCCCAAGCTAAGTCCTTGGAGGTAGTTTATCACCTGAACCTGAAAATGATGTTCCCATAAAGGGTGAGCCACAGCCCAGTAGAAATATACTAAACCACATATAAGCAATGAATAAAGCAATAGCATTCAACAGATGGTTAACCAAAATAATCAATTACTTCATTTTACAGTCTTATGACACTATTGTCTAAGATACGTTTTACTTTCCAATTTTATCAACATGGCTCAAAACCTGGCCAAACTTACAACAGTGAATCACATATATCATATTCACATCCTTCCAATATCAACAAACAAATGAGACTCAAGCTCAATTAAAACACTTCATACTTCCAGATTGATACACATTTTAGTGCTGTATCAATAAAACACTTCTATATAAATAAGCACACATAAAAGTGATGCTAATGGAGTCCATCCCCTATCTCCTCCCAAACAAAATCCGGTTTAGAGGTCCATCCCCTATCTTCCCCTAAACCGTGGAGTACATCCCCTATCTCCTCCCACACACAAAACAATGTATGCAAATGCAATGCTCAATCAATACACGTATTTTCTGTATCAATGCCATAGTCAAAATTAATGACTTAACCAATGTGATTAGTTTCAGTTATTCCTAATCCACTTGCAATGTCTACAACAATCACGACTATCCTCCACCGATAGCCCAAAACAGTTATTTCTAAACTGAAAATAACTATGTCAACAATTCAATAGACAAATGATTCCAATTACTCAATTACGCTATTTAATCAATGAATTCCCCAATTCCATGAATTTAACCATCTTTTCCCAATTCCATGAATTACTTATACAAATTAATTCAATAATACAACTAGGGTTTTTCCCAAAATTTACCAAAGTATCCCCAACATATCAAAATACCAAAACTTAGAACAAAACCTATAAAATGGAGTAGGAAATCCCTACCTCGAAGAAAACAACACAAATGGTGAAGACAAAGATGAGTGCCCAAATACCAAAGTGCTCCAAATTGCCAAATGTTCAGATTAAATGGAAGCCCTCGACTCACTCTATCTTTTTAATGAAGGATCTAGGGTAGAAACACTCCCTAAGTGGATCAAATCTAAGAGAGAAGGTGAGTAGGGAGAGAGAGAAGTCGGACCTAGGGTTTGGAATCAAAAAGAAGATGAAAAGGACTGATCAAAACCCGCTGCTGTATATATATACTGGACAGGCTCGCTCGAGCGAAGCCTTTGTCGCTCGAGCGACCAGACACAGAAAAGATACGCTCGAGCCAAGGAAACCTTGCTCGAGCCAACAACCCAAAAGCTCGCTCGAGCGAAGGAAAACTCGATCGAGCGAAGAACTCAAATCCTCAGGTCTGTAAACAGACTCACGCTCGAGCGAAGGAACCATCGCTCGAGCGAAGAACAAACTAACTCGCTCGAGCGAAGAAAATCTCGCTCGAGCCAAGAATGCAGAGCTACAGGTCAAAACTGGACGCCATCTCCCGCTCGAGCGACCAACTCCTCGCTCGAGCGAAGAACCAAAATCCTGGACAGCAACACTTGGTTTCTAAACCCAACCAACCTGAAACAAACCTGCCCAACACATCCTCTAATTCCAAATGAGAAAAAAATAAAGGACAACAACAACAATTATACAGTGACAGAATCTACGGAACCTGAGTCCGGATACAATAATCAAATGAGAAAATACCGGGGTCGCTATATACATGATCTCCAATTATTAATTAATTTGCTCCCAATTGGGAATCTTAGTTATTTCTCCAACCCAATATATGTTGCCATAATTTTCTTTACCTTGTCTATAGATGAGTCAGCAACAAAATGATGCATATTTCACCAACTTGATGAATGATGGGACTGATTATGAATTTATGGATGAACCTCTTGACCAAGGGGATCAGTCTTCCCCAATCTGTCCTCAAATAGAAACCACCAAGAAACCACAACGAGGTGGCCACTTCACTACAGAAGAAGACAGTATGCTCATATCGGCGTGGCTTAACATTAGCTTAGATCCAGTGCAAGGGAATGAACAAAAATCAAAGGCTTATTGGCTAAGAGTGTGGGAGTATTTCCACCAGTACAAAACTTTTTCATCTAATCGTAGTCAAACTTCTTTAATGAATCGTTGGTCAGCAATTCAACTTGCCACAAATAAGTTCAGTGGGTGCTTCGCCCAAATCCAAAGGTTGAATCAAAGTGGAAAGACTGACAAAGATAAGGTATTAATGCCATTGAGTTTTTTATACTTATTATCATTGGAATTGTCTAATCTCATGATAATTAGTGTTCTTTTATCTATTATTCAGATTCTTGATGCGAAGAAATTATACAAAGAGTTGTACAAATCGTCATTTCCATTTGAACATTGTTGGCATGAGTTAAGAGATCAACCAAAATGGCGAGAGGAATATAGCATGAAGAAACAAAAACCAAAAAAAGTGGCAACTCCCGGCGTTTGTTCTCCTAGTGCACCGGATTCAATCAATTTAGAGGACCATGATGTTTCACATAATGACAATGTAGACTTGGAAAGACCACCGGGTAGGAAAGCTGAAAAGGAACGTTTGAATAAACGAAAGAATAAAGACCGTGGAAATGAAGGAGGGTCACCTATTTTAATATTATTAGAGGATTTAAAGGAAGATAGAAAGAAAATGAATGACAAGAAAATAGAGATGTATGAAAGGTCGTATCTTCAAGAGCAAGAAAAGATTGATAATGAGAAAAAGAGGACACAAACGGAACAAGAAAAGGTTGATAATGAGAAAGAAAAGATACGAATGGAACAATTGAAGGAGGAAGAGCGAATAATGTCAATAGATACAAGTGGTCTGCCTTCATTGCAAGCAGAATACCTTCATCGCCGCCAAATGGAAATTCTCCAAAAAAAGATTTAGTTGTTGGAACTATGTTTTTCACTTTATTTATTGTTGGATTTGATTCTCCATTGTAGGCAGAACTATGTTTTTTATGCAGTTTATGTTGGAATTATTTATTATATGTTAAAAATTTTTTGGAACTACCTATTGTTGAATGGTTGAAGTAGTAGTAATTTAATTACTGAGTGGAATTCTCGTTGAATGCTTGCTGAAGTACTCCATGGCTAAATATAATTCTTATTGTATGTTGGATTGGATTGCTTCTTATTTACAGGACATTCCTATTTGTTGATCAATTAAATACAGATTATGTAAGTTGCTGGTGTTTTGATTTTGGAAGTTGTTTGATATGTTTTATAAATTTGACTTTGCAGAAAATTGAAGTTGTTAGGCAGAAACTTGCAAAGCTTAAGAAGCAAAACACAACCTAATATTTATTTTCAGTTGCTTATTACTCAGCTTCATTCTTCTTTTAATTTCCATGGCTCGCAATAGTGTAATGAAGATGATTATTGATGACTCTGATTCTGATAATGAATTGGAGATATTTGCAATAGCTGCTTTAGAAGAAGAGCGGCTAAATAATGAGAGGCAATTGGGATTACGTCGTGGTTCTATTCAAGGTCATACAGTTATTTATCGTAATCGAATTCAAGGCCACAAGAGACTTTATCAAGATTACTTCTCTGAAACGCCTATATATCCGCCCAATTTATTTAGGAGGAGGCTTCGGATGAGTCGATATCTCTTTCTTCGTATTTTATCTATGGTGGAAGCATATGATCCTTATTTTGTCCAGAAGAAAGATGCTATTGGAGTTCTTGGTCTGTCTTCCCTTCAAAAGATGACAGCGGCTATGAGGATGCTCGCTTATGGAGTAGCGGCCGATTCTGTAGATGATTATGTGAGGATTGGAGAAAGCACTGCAATAGAAAGTCTACAAAGGTTTGTTCAGGCAGTGGTTGCAATTTTTTCAGATGTGTACTTGAGGGCACCAAACAAAGATGACATTGCTAAATTACTAGAGGTGGGAAAAAATCGCGGGTTTCCTGGAATGTTGGGGAGCATTGATTGTATGCATTGGAAGTGGAAGAATTGTCCTACTGCATGGAAAGGTATGTATTGTGGTCATATCCATGAACCAACTATTATTTTAGAAGCGGTGGCTTCCTATGATCTATGGATATGGCATGCATTTTTTGGATTAGCGGGATCTCATAACGACATCAATGTGTTAGAACGTTCTTCTGTATTTTCTCTCCTTACTGAAGGGCGTGCTCCCCAAGTTGATTACTCAATCAATGGAAATGACTATACAATGGGATATTATCTCGCTGATGGTATATGTTAATCATATTATTTAATTTTGATGATGTCTAAAATATATTAGTTAATATACATATTATTTGACACAAATTATTATCTTTTTAAAATATATATATATTTGTTAAATATTATTTAAATAAAATAATATTATCTTTTTAAAATATATATGTTAAATATTATTTTAAATATTTTCAAAAACTTTACTATTCACTTTTTGAAAAATAGGGTTAATTACTATTCATCTTTTGACAAATCGATTAATTATATTATTTTGACAAAAATGATTATTTTAAATATTTTCAAAAAACTTTACTATTCACTTTTTGAAAAATAGGGTTAATTACTATTCATCTTTTGACAAATTGATTAATTATATTATTTTGACAAAAATGATTGATTGGTTGACAAATTTGATATTTATGGGTTGTCTTATTTTGACAAAATTAATATGGAGTGGTAAAATATATTTAGTTTAAAATCTTTACAACATATACAATATTTTAAAGAGGACATATATTTTCAGATCCATCATAAATATTATTTATAGAGATTTTTCTGTATGCAAAATTTTGATCAGAACTTATATAACATTATATGCAGAATACATCACGTGCGCTATTAAATTTTTTACACTACATTAATTATATCAAGATGGAGTTATGTATATATGTATATATATATATATATATATTATAAACTAGATGGAGAAAATTATTTGTTTGTTTGAAAGTTGTGAACTTTGTATTAAATTGTCTACAAAAACGGTGGCTCCATATTTGAAAAAAAACAAGAAGAAAAAATCAATCTTATTTTTATCTTTTTAATTCTTATCATTTGCTGACTATTTAAATTTAAGGAGTGTGCTTATGTAAGCAATGACATCAAGAGCCTGCTTATGTAAGCGATGACATCAGGAGCGTGCTTATGTAAGCCATGACGTCAGGAGCGTGCTTATGTAAGCCATGACGTCAGCAAGGAGTGTCCAACGGGTATATTTTTGTGTATAAATAGAGGTGTTGGATGTGGAGAAAAAATCAAGAACTTGAAGAGAAAATATTTCTGTGAGCTCCAAAATTCTGAGTATTCTGCTCTTTCACTTTCAGATCTAAGTCTAGTTTTTGTTCTTACACTTTCATATCTACTCTTTGTGAGAGAATTATTGTAAAAGTGGGTTCAATTACCACTTATTCTTATTCCTTATTTTTGTGAGAGATTTTGTAAGGGTAAGGCATTTATTGTTGAGTGAGGCTCAATAGATAAGAGTAAGTCCTGTGCCAAATCCACAAGCTTGGTGGTGTATTTATTCAATTGATAGTAAAGAAATTCTCAAGGAGGTTCCTTGGGGAGTGGACGTAGGCCTGGCGTGCCGAACCACTATAAATCGCAGTGTTTGATTTTCTCTCTCTATCTCTTCTACTTTTATATTGATAATTATTATTCTGTTTGTTTTTATTTATTCAAATTCTGAATATTGTGTTATATTTAATATTGTGAAATTTTTAATAACCCAATTCACCCCCCCTCTTGGGTTGCCTAACTGGGATAACAATTGGTATCAGAGCCTAGACTCTAGTTTTTGTGACTTAACCGTCTCAGAGTAGATCATGGCAACCCCTAGTTATTCCTTACCCGAGGGACAAGCATCTAATAGGCCACCTCTGTTTAGCGGCACAAATTTTAGCTATTGGAAAACTAGGATGACCATACATATTCAATCTAATGATTATGAATGTTGGAAAATTATTTGTAATGGTCCAAAAATTCCTACCAAAACCATAGATGGACTTAGGGTACCAAAACCTGAAGATGAGTGGGATGAATCAGATACTAGAATGGCCCAAATTAATGTCAAAGCTACAAACATGTTGTACTGTGCTTTAGATGCCAACGAGTTCAATAGAATTTCCACATGTAAAACCGCTAAAGAAATTTGGGACAAGCTTATAGTGACTCATGAGGGAACCGAACAAGTTAAAGAATCTAGAGTCAGTTTGCTAGTCCATAATTATGAACTTTTTAAAATGAAGCCTGATGAAACTATTCCTCAAATGTTTACTCGTTTTACTGATATTATTAATGGTTTAACTTCTCTTGGCAAAATATATACTAATGCTGAAATTGTAAGAAAAGTGCTTAGGTCATTACCAAAAAGTTGGGAGACAAAAGTCATTGCCATTACCGAAGCCAAGGATTTATCAAAGCTAAGTCTAGATGAGTTAATGGAGTTAATGGGATCTCTCTTAACTCATGAGCTCATAATGCAAGAAGGAAAGGAAGAGGAGGACAACAACAAGAAGAAAGGAATAGCTTTCAAATCCACCTCGAAACATCAAGAGGATAAGGAAGATGATTCAGATGAGGATGAGGAAATGGCATTCATCACTAGAAAGTTCCAAAGGTTTGTGAGAAAGAAACAAGGTGTACGAAATTTTTTCAGAAAAGACTTCAACAACAGGGATTTTCAAAGAGGAGAAAATCACAAAAAATCAGAAGTAACCTGCTATGAATGCAACAAACCTGGACAATACAAATCAGAATGTCCAGAACTTAAGAAAAAATTCAAGAAGGACAAAAAGAAAGCTATGATTGCAGCATGGGGAGAAGATAGTGATGAAAGCGACACAGAAACCGAAGTTTGCAAAAACGAGGTTGCTAACCTATGTTTAATGGCACTTGGAAATGAAAATGAGGTAAATGACGAATCCTATACATTTGATGAATTACAATTAGCTTTTGATGAATTACATGCAGAATTTAAGAAACTTAGTTTGAAAAATAATTGTCAAAAGAAAGTAATTTCAAGTTTATCAAAAGAAAATGAATCATTGACTTCCAAGATAAATGCTTTAGAAAATGAAGCCATGAAAATGAAAAAGGAAAATGAGATTTTAACTCAAAAAGAGTCTTCAATTTCTGAAAAACATTTAGTTGTATTACAAAAAGAAAACGAGTCTTTAAAAAATGAGCAAATTATTTTGAAAGAAAATATTGAAGACTTGAAAACTACTCTTTCAAAGTTCACTCAAGGTAGAGAGACTTTAGATAAAATTCTTAAAAATCAAAACCGTACTTTTGGTAGAGCCGGAATTGGATATAAACCTTTTTCAAAAGTAAAAACTGCCAAAAATGGTTTTGTATATGCATCTTCTTATCACTCTCATCTCACATGTCATTTTTGTGGAACAAAAGGTCATATTTCACCTTCATGTCCTATTAAAAGAAATCCTTTTGCTAAAATAAAAAAGATGTGGGTTCCTAAGGATATCTCAAGGGTGTCAAATTCTAACTTTTATGGACCCAAGAAAAAATGGGTACCAATAGAGAAATCAAATTTTTGTAGGTATGTTTCAAGACAAAATCCAGTAACGATAGATGGTATCTCGACAGTGCATGTTCGAGGCACATGACTGGAAATAAAGCTATGTTCGCCACACTCCAACCAAAGGATGGCGGATATGTGACTTTTGGCGACAATAGCAAGGGTAAAATCATTGGTGTAGGAAGTATTGGTAAAAATCCCTCTCCTATTATTGAAAATGTTTTATTTGTTGAAGGTTTAAAACATAACTTGCTTAGTATTAGTCAATTATGTGATAAAGGTTATAGAGTTATTTTTGAGAAAACTCATTGGACTATTGAAAATACCTTAGAAAACAAAACTTTATTTGTAGGTTATAGACATGAGAATGTATATGTGTTTGATTTACATGATTTATCTTCTCATTTTAACATTAAATGTTTATCTGCTATAAATGATAATGGTTGGCTTTGGCATAGAAGATTAGGACATGCTCATTTTGATTTAATTTCCAAACTTTCAAAAAATGAGTTAGTCATAGGTTTACCAAAAATTGTTTTTGAAAAAGATAAACTTTGTGATGCATGTCAATTTGGAAAACAAACTAGAATTTCTTTTAAATCCAAAAATATCGTTTCAACTACTAGACCGCTTCAACTCTTGCATATTGATCTATTCGGACCATCTAGAACATTAAGTTTAGGAGGAAAATCTTATGCCCTTGTTTGTGTTGATGATTACACTAGATATACATGGGTATTATTTTTAGCACACAAAAATGAAACTTTTTATAATTTCTCAAAACTTTGTAAAAGAATTCAAAATGAGAAAAATCTTAATATTTGTAGTATTAGAAGTGACCATGGTAGAGAATTTGAAAATGATGATTTTATTAAGTTTTGTGATGACTTAGGAATAGATCATAATTTCTCAGCCCCTAGGACTCCTCAACAAAACGGTGTGGTTGAAAGAAAAAATAGAACTCTTGAAGAAATGGCTCGTACTATGCTTTGTGAAAATAATTTGCCTAAATATTTTTGGGCGGAAGCTGTAAACACTGCATGCTATGTTATAAACCGTGCCATGATTAGACCTATTCTTAAGAAAACTCCTTACGAACTTTGGAAAGGTAGAAAACCTAATATTAGTCACTTGCGTGCTTTTGGTTGTAAATGCTTTGTATTAAATAACAATAAAGATAATTTAGGAAAATTTGATGCTAAATCAGATGAAGCTATATTTCTTGGTTATTCTATGTCTAGTAAAGCCTATAGAGTATTTAATAAAAGAACTCTACTTGTTGAAGAATCTGTGCATGTTGTTTTTGATGAATCTAACGATATTATTTCCAAGAATCTTTTAAGTAATGATATTGTAGAAAATCAACCAAGCATGGAGAGCATTTATAAAAAGGAAAATGAAGAAAATCCATTACGCGAACATGACGAAGAAATGACAATGGAGAAACTTCAAGAAATATATGCTCTTCCAGAAAATGACTCAAATCTACCAAAAGAATGGAAGTATGCTCATGGCCACCCCAAAGACCTCATCATAGGTGATGCGGCGGAAGGTATAAAAACCCGTTCCTCTGTTAGAAATATTTGTGGTAACTTGGCATTTGTTTCACAAATTGAACCAAAATCATTTTTAGAAGCTGAAAATGATGAAAACTGGATTTTAGCAATGCAAGAAGAATTAAATCAATTTGAAAGAAATGAAGTTTGGTTTTTGACCCCTCGACCTAAGGATCATCCCGTTATTGGTACAAAATGGGTTTTTCGAAATAAAATGGACGAATCTGGAGTTGTTACTAGAAATAAAGCTAGATTAGTATCTCAAGGCTATAATCAAGAAGAGGGAATTGATTTTGATGAAACTTTTGCACCAGTTGCTAGACTTGAAGCTATTAGAATGTTACTTGCTTTTGCGTGTTTTAAAGATTTTAAATTATATCAAATGGATGTTAAAAGTGCTTTTTTAAATGGGTACATTTTGGAGGAAGTCTATGTTGAACAACCTCCCGGTTTTGAAAATCATAAGTACCCGGATCATGTTTTCAAACTTTCAAAAGCCTTATATGGCTTGAAACAAGCTCCTAGAGCATGGTATGAAAGATTGAGTAATTTTCTACTTGACAAAGGTTTTTGTAGAGGAAAAATTGATACAACACTTTTTATAAAAATCAAAAAGGAAGATATGCTAATCGTTCAAATTTATGTTGATGATATCATTTTTGGTGCTACTAATGAAAATTTGTGCAAAGAGTTTGCTAAAGACATGCAGGGTGAGTTTAAAATGAGTATGATGGGGGAATTAAATTACTTCCTTGGTCTACAAATTAAACAAACTAATGATGGAATCCATTTAAATCAAACGAAATATATCAAAGATCTACTCAAAAGGTTTGAAATGGAATCATCAAAGCCTGCAGCAACTCCAATGAGCACATCGATAAAAATCGACAAAGATGAGCAAGGTAAACCCGTAGATGAAAAGAAATATCGAGGTATGATTGGTTCTTTACTTTATCTTACTGCAAGTAGGCCCGACATAATGTTTAGTGTTTGTATGTGTGCACGTTTTCAATCCGCACCGAAAGAGTCACACATTACCGCAGTCAAACGCATTTTCAGATATCTTGCCGGCACTCAAAATTTGGGATTATGGTATCCTAAGGGAACCACCTTTGAACTTTTTGGTTACTCAGATGCCGACTTTGCGGGATGTAGACTTGACCGAAAAAGCACTAGTGGCACTTGTCATTTTCTTGGACACTCACTCACCTCTTGGTTTTGCAAAAAACAAAACTCAGTGGCTTTGTCAACTGCTGAAGCAGAATACATTGCCGCCGCTGGGTGTTGTGCACAATTGCTTTGGATGAAACAACAACTTCAAGATTTTGGACTTCACTATGATCATATTCCTATAAAATGTGACAACACAAGTGCCATTAACCTTTCAAAAAATCCTATTCAGCACTCACGCACTAAACACATTGAAATAAGGCATCATTTTCTGAGAGATCATGTACTCAAATGTGACATTGAACTCGAATTTGTGCCTACAAATTGTCAATTAGCTGACATATTTACCAAGCCTCTAAATGAAGAACAATTTTGTTATATTAGAACAGAACTTGGTATGATGAATACTCCAATATAATGTTTATATTAAAAAATAATTTTTTAATAATTAAATAAAATAAATATTGTAATAATAATTATTATTATAAAAAATAATAACCATAATAAAATACATATATTTATATATATAATTTTTCTCTCTCTCTCTTCCGTTCCGTCTCTATCTCTCACCCACTCTCTCCCTTACTCTCTCTTTTTCTCCTTCTCTTGCTGTCTCGCTCTCCCCTTCTTCCTCTACCCTTAGCCGACTCCATCTCCACCCTCACCATAGCCTACAACCAACTCCACCATCCACAAAATCATCGATCACTTTCATCACTATCACCATCCATCCAAATCCCTCACTAATCTTCCAAACTCCATCACTTCTCCACCCGAAATCTGCATCACCATCTTCACCGATTCATCAAGTTCCATCACCGATCCATCAAGATTCGTGACTGATCCATCAAGATCCATTGCCGATCTACAAAAATTCGTCACCGATCTACCCAATCGTCTCAATTTCTTCAGTTCATCAAGGTTATCACCGATCAACATGTTAAAATTTTTGTTGCACTGTGTTGTATTTTTTTACTTGTTATATGTGCTCCAAATTCTCTTGGATTTAATATTGGTTGCTTCTACCTTGATTGAAGTATTTGTTTTTATTTTTATTTTCTCCTTTTTTGCTAGTGCACTTGGTGTAGTTGTTTATGGCCAGATCTTAAGGGCCTTTGGTGTCATAGATTGGTAATTTATTTCTTCAATTTTATGAAATTTCTAGTGCATTAACTCAGGGGGAGACTCCTATTTTGAGATTAACAATCATTATAAAAATATATATATATATAAAAAAAAAAAAAAGGCATGTGTATATTCTGTGCATAATTTTAGGGAGAGTACATATATACATTTTTTTTCTTATCTGCCATACTCCTTATCTGCACCAACAAACAATTTTTTTTGTGCAAAGTCAAAATTTAAAAAAAAAAAATAATAATAATAATAATAATCATAATAATAAATAAATAAAGGAAGAAATGCTCACAATTTTATTTCAGAAAAAGGAAATATTACTCGATTACAGGTAAATTTTCAGAAGGTTTCACAGATTTTTTCTTTTTCACTTCTCTCAACAATTTTTCATGAGCCTCTGTTACATGCCTCTCTCTATTTTCGATTTCTGTGAGTCTTGGCATTATCACCGTTGCATAATACTGCACTGCATTCTCCAACTGTGCATTTTTTCTTTTTAGCTCTTTCTTCTCCTTACACATATTCACTACTTGTTGTTTTAACAAGCACACCTCATCTCTCCATTGCTGATTTTCTTGTACTCTTGCTTGTAATCGTCGCGCCATATTGGAAACTGCAGTCATGGCCTGTGTACTAAGAGCCATAGTGTGATTAATAGCATCGAAATCATTTCGATTGCCAATACCACTAGAACCCTCATTTACAGGCATAGCATGTGCCTGCGTCACTGGTACTCTCTCATTTGCCTGCATTACAGGCACCTCATGCAGGTCCGACTCATTGATAGACAAGGTAAGGAATGACATGATTACAAAATGAGCTAAAACAAATTTTTCTCTCAAACACTTGATGATTTCGTATCTTTGCTTCTGATCTATGTCATTTTTATACACTCCATTGCTCCATTCCTCGATGCATATCTGCTATATCTGTTCAAATCTTTTGTTTGTCCATACTTCCTGCGCTCGAGATGCTACAAAATCCCCACAATGACTCCGACAAGACAGCCGGCCCCTTATTTTATTTTTGGCCCCCCAGATTATTGTATCCACTGTGTTTGTTTCTTATCTTCATCTTTATTTTGATGATGTCAAAGGGGGAGAAAAAATATGATTTTGAAAATTATATGTCGCAGGGTTGTCAAATATTTTGTCAAATTTATTTTGTGTCAAATCCATACAAATATTGCCATCATCAAAAAGGGGGAGATTGTTAATCATATTATTTAATTTTGATGATGTCTAAAATATATTAGTTAATATACATATTATTTGACACAAATTATTATCTTTTTAAAATATATATATATTTGTTAAATATTATTTAAATAAAATAATATTATCTTTTTAAAATATATATGTTAAATATTATTTTAAATATTTTCAAAAACTTTACTATTCACTTTTTGAAAAATAGGGTTAATTACTATTCATCTTTTGACAAATCGATTAATTATATTATTTTGACAAAAATGATTATTTTAAATATTTTCAAAAAACTTTACTATTCACTTTTTGAAAAATAGGGTTAATTACTATTCATCTTTTGACAAATTGATTAATTATATTATTTTGACAAAAATGATTGATTGGTTGACAAATTTGATATTTATGGGTTGTCTTATTTTGACAAAATTAATATGGAGTGGTAAAATATATTTAGTTTAAAATCTTTACAACATATACAATATTTTAAAGAGGACATATATTTTCAGATCCATCATAAATATTATTTATAGAGATTTTTCTGTATGCAAAATTTTGATCAGAACTTATATAACATTATATGCAGAATACATCACGTGCGCTATTAAATTTTTTACACTACATTAATTATATCAAGATGGAGTTATGTATATATGTATATATATATATATATATTATAAACTAGATGGAGAAAATTATTTGTTTGTTTAAAAGTTGTGAACTTTGTATTAAATTGTCTACAAAAACGGTGGCTCCATATTTGAAAAAAAACAAGAAGAAAAAATCAATCTTATTTTTATCTTTTTAATTCTTATCATTTGCTGACTATTTAAATTTAAGGAGTGTGCTTATGTAAGCAATGACATCAAGAGCCTGCTTATGTAAGCGATGACATCAGGAGCGTGCTTATGTAAGCCATGACGTCAGGAGCGTGCTTATGTAAGCCATGACGTCAGGAGCGTGCTTATGTAAGCCATGACGTCAGCAAGGAGTGTCCAACGGGTATATTTTTGTGTATAAATAGAGGTGTTGGATGTGGAGAAAAAATCAAGAACTTGAAGAGAAAATATTTCTGTGAGCTCCAAAATTCTGAGTATTCTGCTCTTTCACTTTCAGATCTAAGTCTAGTTTTTGTTCTTACACTTTCATATCTACTCTTTGTGAGAGAATTATTGTAAAAGTGGGTTCAATTACCACTTATTCTTATTCCTTATTTTTGTGAGAGATTTTGTAAGGGTAAGGCATTTATTGTTGAGTGAGGCTCAATAGATAAGAGTAAGTCCTGTGCCAAATCCACAAGCTTGGTGGTGTATTTATTCAATTGATAGTAAAGAAATTCTCAAGGAGGTTCCTTGGGGAGTGGACGTAGGCCTGGCGTGCCGAACCACTATAAATCGCAGTGTTTGATTTTCTCTCTCTATCTCTTCTACTTTTATATTGATAATTATTATTCTGTTTGTTTTTATTTATTCAAATTCTGAATATTGTGTTATATTTAATATTGTGAAATTTTTAATAACCCAATTCACCCCCCCTCTTGGGTTGCCTAACTGGGATAACAGTATATATCCTCAATGGTCAACATTCGTTAAAACAATTCCATCTCCACGAGGCAATAAGCAAACACATTTTGCTAAGGCTCAAGAGTCAGCAAGGAAGGATGTCGAACGAGCATTTGGAGTGCTCCAAGAACGTTTCTCAATTGTGCGAGGACCTGCACGTTTTTGGAAAGTTGAAACCCTTAAAGTTATTATGAAGGCATGTATAATATTGCATAACATGATTGTTGAGGATGAGCGAAATGAACAAAATATAGACTGTAATTATGATGCAATCGATGAAACTCTCCCTCCAGCAGTGTCACACGAGCGTACACCCAAACTTTATGACTTCATTCAAAATCATCATCGCATCAGAGATAGACAAACTCATTCTAAACTCCAAGCAGACCTAGTTGAGCATTTGTGGCATCTACATGGAGATTTGTAACAATTAGTGTTAGAAATAGTTTATTTATTTTGAATTTTATTCCTAACTTTGCTATTTATGATTTTTTTTTCTTATTTATTCATTGACCTTTGTAAGGTTTTTAATTAGTTAATTTGTGTTCTTTCGGTTCTTAATTTTATAAACTATAATTATTGAAGAACTTCCTTTGTATTGTTATTTTTTTAAAAAAATTCTTTATTGTTTTCTTTTATTCTTCCCCTCCATTCCTTTCAAGATGGTTCCACCAAATTCATATGTTGAAATGTATTCACATACTATAAATTTTATAATAAAAAAATTAAATATTACTTAAAATTATTTTTTATAATATTTTTAAAACTAATATTAAAAAATATTATTTTTTAAAATATTATCGCAAATGTCACATTGGCAACCATATTAGAAAGTAGGTGCATATGTGGTATTCTATGAAAAAGAGTAATATATATATATATATATGTAGCATTTTTTGTTTTGAAAATTGGTTAAATTAGTTTGAATGACTAGCTAAAATAAAGAGTATGGTTGGAACACTGTGTTTGTAAAATTGCTTAAAATATATATATGTCTAAAAATTTTCAAAATTGCTTAAAATATTTTAAAAAATCCATATAAACAAAAAAAAAATACGCAAAATAAGAAAGTAGAATTTTCTGAAGATTGGTTTTTGAAAAGAGAAACTAAGCATAGTGATTCCATAGAGTAAATATTTATCCAAAGTTCTAAAAATATCAAATTGTGCAGACCACAAGACGCATGGCCAATTTGAATACCATCAATAGAAATAATTAAATTATAAACTATATTTATTATTATTATTATTATTATTATTATTATTTGAACAAGTACAAATTGTAATTTACAATCCATGTTTTGTCTCAACAATATCAAACACAACAAAATAGACTCAATAAATGGAAAACAAATGGACCATCCACCAAAACTCACAGGTCAACCTGGAGCTGAAGCGGCAAAATCACACAGCTGCTTCAAACTCTTATCCTCAAAACTGTACCGCATCGCCTTACAATTACAACGAATGACGACTCCCCATCTGTTGTTTCTCCCCGTACAAAAGAAAGTATAACAAAGATGTAGAAATTCAAGTGCTTTGGAATTATTCTGTTCGGAATCATCTCTGGAAATTCATCAACAACCGAACCAAGGTCGATTCGATACTTCACAAACCACTTGGAACGGTCTCTCTCCGATTCATAGACGTTGAACTGCGTGCTTGGAGGATGATACATCTCGATAAGATGCAAATGGTCCTGACTCCCCGAAATAGTTAAAGCACCTCCGATCCCAGCCTGATGGAAGTGCAGGCATCGACATTGTTTGCAGACACTCTTTAAGGTGGCAAACTAATTATTTTTTATTTATAAATATATAAATGAGTATTGCACTCAGTGACTTAAAAAATAAATAAATCAGATCAACCAAATAGAATTTGTAACTTAAAAAATAAATGAATCAGATTATCAAAGTCGAACCTGTGGTGTATGTACGAGTCTAAAAAGCACACTGTGAGGCAAATAAATTGCAACTCAAAATATAACTATAAATTCTAAGAAAACTAGAGTTGCACAGTCCAACAAAAACTGTGTTTGTAACTCACAATCCATTTGGAAATTGTATATGAAAAAGAGAGGAACGGATAGAATTCAAAGGAACTAATTGGAATTTATAGAAAAAGGAAGAAAGATAGAAATTAGAGCTTGGAGATATTAGAGGTGTTCACAAAAATGGGTAGAACCAGTAAATCGATCCAATTTATAATCTAAATTTTCAGTTTGGTATTGTTTTTATATTAGTTTGGTTTGGTCTGATTTTTATATTAATTTGGTTTTGCTTTCGAAAATGGTAGAACCATTCAAATTAGTCTGATTTCCGGTTCTAAGATTTTTTTTTGTACTCTTAAGATTTGGACACCAACCTTGATTTTCAAATTAACAGTCTCTATGGTTATAATTTTTTGAATTTTTTACAAAATATTCTTGAAACATGCAACTGTGCAGATCAAAATTTTTAAATTCCCTTCAAAAGTATAAGTGGCTTCAAATAACTGACATAATCACCACATTAAATACCAAAGGTTGTATCATTTATGTATATATATATTATCATATTACAGCAACAAACACAATCAATTTTCAATACCTGAAACAACAAAAGGAGAATTCAAGAACTGAATTAATTCACTGATTTAAAGCAAAAAACCACATTCATATACAAGAGACAGACTCAATGTATTGGAAGGAGTGAAACCAGAAATACATAAAAGAATCCTCAATCATGCCATTACCATCGCAATGCTCTGCACAAACATCACATATCTTCTCGAAACTCTTATCACCAAGATTGTACCGTAAAATCTTACCCGGTATGTGCAGCACCATAAACGAGTCATCATCTTTTTTCTCTCGTACAAGCGAAAGTATAGCGAACGAGTAATACATTGGGTTCCACGAGAGCCTCTGCATCATCTGGGGAAACGCAGCTCCAACTGAACCAAGATCGACATGGTACTTCACAAAACAGCCAGAGTAATCTCTTTCTATCTCATAAACATCGAATTGAATCCCTGGATTGTATATCTCAACAAAATGCAAATGATCGTTCGACTCCCCGTAATACCCAAATGGCCTCCCTTTCCAATCCCCATGAGGAATCGGAGGCATTGGAATAGTTCTAACACGCTCATCCTCCATGTTGAAATACAATGAGTCCCCAAATGTGTTGAACCAGTTAATCGCACCGTTCCAATAGACCCCGCTATGAAATTGGGAATTTCGATTAGCGGTGAAAGGTTCGGCACAAGCCCTCCAAGAACCGGTCTCAGATGAGTAAATCTCAATTTGATAATAAAGCTTGTTCTGATCAGAGTCAATCGACAAAACTAAATCATCACAATCAACACGCCAAACGCCGACAACTCTGTAGTGAGGTGATCTTGACGGGTCAAACACTAAATTGAAACCCTTATGGCCATCACGGGGTTGAGGAAGAGACATGAATTGCTTGGTGGTGGGATTGAGGATATGATAGCGCAATTGATAGTCGCCTTCAAGGTTGGAATAGCTAGAACAACATAACAATCCATGGCATGAGCTAAAAATTTCTTTACCTGATAGACTTGGAATCGTCGTGAGAGGTGCTAAGTAAACATCATCACCGTCGTCGCTTGGATTTTCATTGTTTTGAAGAGGGATGAAATTGAGTTCTGGGTTACGACGTCTCTTGGACGAGTACAAGAATAGGCCGGAGACAAAGCTGGAGTTGGGATTCCGGCGACGTGCGAAATGGGGATTGACGATGAGAGAGAGCCAGTGTTTGGATACGGACTTGAATCGCATGAGTGATTTTACTGGTAACTTTATGAGAATTTGGGTTAAGATGTCATCGTTGGCGGCAACTTTATCTATAGGGGATGAGTGCACAGGCATGAGGGACTTGGGAGAGTATGTTTCGA
Organism: Camellia sinensis; assembly: GCF_055761805.1. Lineage (NCBI taxonomy): Eukaryota > Viridiplantae > Streptophyta > Magnoliopsida > Ericales > Theaceae > Camellia > Camellia sinensis. Next base: position 67,373,644 of record NC_138961.1, on the reverse strand, counting down.
TCTTGCTTCAACTCTCAGTATGTGGCTTGAATTATTTTTGATCAATCAGATTAAGCTATTGTATATAGAACTTGGTTTTGAACCTCGAACGGTCGGTTTAGTGGTGGGGGCTTGGAACTTACGAGTTTGTTTCTTTATAAATGTTAGGTTCAAAATTTTTCAAGTGCTATCAATTTTTGTGTTGGGTCAATTTATACAAAGTTTTGTTCTGACTTTAAATAGATCCCCTCTAGTACACGGTAAGATTAATCTCTTAAAAATTAATCAAAATATACGTAAACTGAATTATAAAAAAAAAAAATATATAGAACTTGGTTTTGTGATGTTTTGATGAGTGCTCTCTGTTTCGCGTCCGGATCCTCTAGGGTGATTCCCTGAAGTGATCCTCTAGAGTGATAATTTATGATGCGACACGTGTCCAATTAATGAAATCAATGGTTGAGATGTTCCCTCTCCAAAACGACGTCGTTTTGGTTTTGATTTTTTTTTTTTTTTTTTGCAGATCGGGAAGGAGGAAGGAATGGGTTAGAGAGAGAATCTCCTCCTTCTCTCTAGAACCAGACCCAGATCTCAAAAGCAGAAATCATGAAACCGAAGTGGAAATTAAGCTTCAGAGTAACATAATCAAAATGCATATATATATATATATATATACATAATCAAAATGAAAATCAATAGAAACGATCTGGAAATTTGATATATACCTCAGCGAAGCAAGCAGCAAATGCGCTACTGGCGAACGTTCCGGCGAAGGAGATGTCCGATTTAGGCTTGTGATCAGCCATTGGAGGACTCATCTTACCAAGGTCAAACAGAAACAGAAAAAGAAAAAGAATTTGAGAGAAGCTCTGAACAAGAAGAGAATCAAGTTAAAGCTTCATGTATCGAAGGACTGTATGTATATATGCATATATATATAGAGAGAGAGAGTAACTACGAATCTCGGGAAAAGCTAAAACAGTGAAAAATGATCAAACCCATTAAACTAATCTCCTCCATCTTTTCTCTGCAATTTTTTTTGCAGAGTTTGCTTCAAAAATTGAAATAAAAATTCAAACTCATTATTCACCCAAAAAATAAAAAATAAAAAACAAATTGAAAAATAGGATGGATTTGCAAAGAAACCACATGAACCCAACATAGCAAAAAAACGAAGATCAATTTCGAAACTTAAAATTTAAATAAAAATTCGAACTCATGAAGACCCAAATGAATTCCCTCTATTAAAGCTATCACACTTCACTGTCTGATGAAGACCCAAATGACCAACAACAGGGTTTGAAGCCCAAAGTGAGATCTGGGTCTGGTTCTTCAGTTTCGAAATTGTGTAATTCATCTGCTGGAAATTGTGAGATCTGGGTCTGGTTCTAGAGAGGAGTAGATTCTCTCTCTAACCCATTCCTTCCTCCTTCCCGATCTGCAAAAAAAAAAAAAAAAAAAAAAAAAAAAAAAAAAAAATCAAAATCAAAATGACATCGTTTTGAAGAGGAAACATCTCAACCATTGATTTCATTAATTGGACACGTGTCACATTATAAATTATCACTCTAGAGGATCACTTCACGAAATCACCCTAGAGGATTCGGACGCCTCTGTTTCAAACATTGCGCGTACATTGTTGAATATTTGAGACATTGACAATGATGGGTTGCTTGTTGAAATTTGCCTCTGACAAGGCCACTGGTGTTTGCTCCACACAAGTCAATTCAATTCTACATGAGGGTACACTTTTCCCAACCTTCCCCAGGAAATTTCCACATTCTCTGTTTGGCGAGCACGAAAAGGAGGGTATAACGGAAAATATAAAGGAACATTAAAGCAGAATGATTTATGGCTAAAGTTTCGGCAAATGAATTGGCATCGGGAATATTGAGGGGTCATTTCGGAACCAGCTAAAAAATAGTGAAAATTTAATTTTTAATTTATTTTGAATTATATCCCTATTGAAATAAAAAATTTTAAAAAATTAACTTTTAACTACTTCTCAAATCACCTCTGAGTGATATTATTGTAAAAAAATTTTAAAGTGTAATGTTAGATATCTAAAAATTCTACCAAAATTTATATCAAATGTCTCACATGGACGTGGGATCCACACCATGTTATTTCCATATCCATGTAAGAAATTTGATAGAAATTTTAAAAAAAAATTTTAGATCTTTAACATTTTTGATTTTTAAATCAATAATCCAAAAAAAAAAAAAAAGTATAATTTCAATTAAACGAATTCCATCGATAGGGGTGTAAAAATGGCTCATGGGCGGTCCGAAACCCGCGTGAGGCTCGAGTTGTGCTCGACCTGTTTTGGTCCAATTAGGCCCGGGCCCAAGTCCAGTCCAGCACCTTGGGTCTGGGCCTGGGCATTCCATTTAAAGCCCTGCCCGGTCCACCCCACCCAGCTCTCTCTCTACCAATGGTCAAATTTCAAAAAATAAAAATAAAAAACAACTTAGAATGGTTAAATAATAAAATAAATAAAAATAAATAAAAAATATGAACAAATAAAATAAATAAAAGATTGATCTTGCAAAAATAAAAATAAAAAAACAAAAACAAAATAACATAACATAACGTAACAGTAAAAGTCATTTCCTTTTAAAATATATATAATAATTCTAGACCCTCTCTCTGCCCCGCCCAACCTACCCCTGCATCATCACATCATCACCTAACCCCCTTTTCACTTTGCTTGCAAATTTGAAATCGTGATTGAATGAAAAAAATAAATAAAATTCAAACGGTTTGCTGTTTGCAGCCTGCCGCGCCCCCTACTAGCCTACTTTTTTGCATCTCAATCACTCAACTCACTCTTCATTCATTGAATAAAAAAGAAAAAAAATTAAAAATTCAAACGGTTATACATTAGTAGAGATGGTCATAAAAAAATTCAAATGGTAATGTATATATATTTATAAATTTACTTTACTCTTTCAAACTACTATAAATATCCTTCATTTTTCCAAAATAAATCTTACAAATAATATTCTCTCTCTCTCCCTCTCTCTCTCTCTTAAATTCTCAATCTCTCTCAACTCTCAATTAATTTTGACGTGTCATCCTTAAGTGACAATTGCAATTGTGCAACAAGAAACTTTTATCAGAAGAAGCTAATTCCTATATTGCATTCGCCAGTCGGTAACATTAATTTATTTAATTAAATTTATTAGCTACTCATTTTTTTCATTAATTATTTGTGCACATATTAATTATTATTTTTTACTCATTGTATTCACACATTATTTAAATTAATTGTTAATTCTTATATATTATTTACTTATATTACTATGGATCATAATATTCCTAATGTTTATGTCGATGTTGATACATACACTACACAATATGAATCTGTTGATTCTCCTTCTGATATCACTCTTCCAACAGATGGATCATCATCTAGGAGTAGAACTTGTATTGTTTGGGAACATTTTGAAAAAATATCTATAAATAATCCTAATGGTACAATTACATTTAAAGCAAAATGTAAATATTGTGCACATTTACTTAGTGCTGCATCTATAGGGGATACTATTCATCTAAAAATGCATGCTAACATACATTTACAAAGTTAACAACCTGATATTCGAAGTCAAATGCAATTAGGGGTTTCATTAACTGGTAATTTGCAAACATTTTCATATGATCCTATATGTGCACAAAATTCTATAGTTGATTATATTATTAGAAAAGAACAACCTTTTACTAGTAGTGAATGTCCCGATTTTACCGAAATAATTTACGAAAGTTTTGCACCACAATATCAAATTTTTTTAATAAATACTACTAGAAACTTGATTTTAAAGAAATATGAAGATGTTAAAAGTAAATTATTTGACATCTTTAAAAGTGGAAAAGTTTGTTTAACATATGATCTGTAGTCAAATAGTGGTTTTGAATATCAATGTATCACTGCACATTTCATTGATAATGATTGGAAATTAAATAAAAGAATTATTTCATTTAAATTAGTTGAACTTTCATACACTGAACATTCGCTTGGTGTAGAAATAAGAAATGTATTATATGAGTGGGCTTTACAAAATAAAATATTTATAATTAGTTTAGATAATGCAACATATTATAATCCAACTGTATCCCATTTAAAATCAACTTTACAATTACTTGTTGATGGTGATTTATTTTATGTTCGTTGTTGTGCCCTGTTAGAAATTGGGCGTCCATGTGGCATGATCCTTTGAACCTTTTGAACCTGAACCTTTTGAACCTTATCCATGTAAGTTTGAATTTGAATTCAAAACTTATTTGGATAACCATTCAGGATATCTATATCTATCATATCAATAGATATGGATAGATGGATAGATAGATATTGGTTGTTATATATTTGATTATGTGCATCTGATATGATGGATATAATATACGTATATCAGATACGTTATGTGGTTTTTACCCATAACTTGTTTTCCAGACACACTCTCTAACTCTCTCCCATATGAGAACGATCCAGCTTTTGTACTGTGACTTGTGTGGGTGATACTCATTTTGTAGTATCACTCCACTGCTGGGTTGGTTGTTCACATCCTGGAAGCACGTGATTTACCCATGAGATTCTACGCTTCAGGCTCTACTAAAAGGTATGACTATGAAATTTTTCATCCGCTGCATTTTATACTTTGATTTACATGCCCATATTTTAAATTTGATTGTTAAAGAAGCTATGCATGTATACGAGACTTCCGTACTTGTAATAAACAATGCAGTTGTTACTATTATGTCTTTTGCTAATCAAATTTCGGAATATAGAAAAATTTGTCAACGAGAAAACATGTCATCTAAAAATTAATTTTAGGTGTAGATAGTAGGTGAAATTCAACGTATAATACGTTAAAAATAGCTTGTACACAAAAAAGAGCAATAGATTTATTTTTTGCAACAACATCAATAGGAAGTGTATTGACTCCCACAGAACTTAATTGGCGCCAAGTAGCCTTGTATAAAGATTTTTAAAAGTTTTTGATACTTCAACAAAATTATTTTCTTATATATATATATATATATATATATTCCTACTTCACCATTTGCTTTACATATGCTATCAAAAATAATTAAAATTCTCATGAAATATATGGGTTATGAATATTATGTAGCCATTATTACTTCAATGAAAGGAAAATTTGATAAATATTTTGATCATTTGCCTCATCTTTTAGGTTTAGCCATAATAATTTATCCTAGGTGTAAAGAAATTGGTTAACAAGAATTTTTTTAATGTATTTTCGTTGATCAAACACAGTTTGCCCCTATTATGCAAACATACAACAGATTATTTGAAGAATACTGGGTAGCTGCATCTGGAAATACACCTACACACACTACACTAGTAGTCTCATCTCAAGGCAGGAGATTAAGTGTTTTTTCAGCAATAAAAAGTAGAAGAATATCTCAACATATAAGTGTAAGTAGTTTTGAACTACAACGTTATTTGGAAAGCCTATCAGTGGATGATTCTGATGATTTTGATATTTGGGAATGGTGGAAACAAAATGAAACTATGTGGCCTGTGCTTTCACAGATGGCTTGTGATATACTAGCCGTTCTTATTTCTACAGTTCTGTCGGAAATAGCTTTTAGTGCAGGTGGACGGGTGCTGAGCGATTACCGGAGTAAGCTTTCACCCCAAATGGTTGAGGCATTGATGATATCTAGAGATTATATGCATGTGCTTACAAGAAGACAAAATTATAGTGAAAATGAGCAAATTCAAAATGATTTGGATGACATATCCTTGGGCAACCCAATTGAAATGTCTGTCTCCTCTGATGATTGATCAACAAATTGTTTTTTACTATTTTATTTAATTTCGTTTTTTTTTTTTTTTTTTTTTTTGGGTATTAGATTGAGGTGGAGTATAATGCAAATGATTGGTAGGCTAGTAGGTGCCAACCTAATTGGGATATACTTGACTTATTTACACCTATTTTATTTAATAATTTAAATTTGTAGTCTATTTTATTTCATTTTGAAATAAAAATTATTCATTCAATAAATATTATATAATTAATTTAATATTGTAATATTGAAAGTTTCATTTTCATATATAAAAATTACATAATTGCATACTTTTTTAATTATAAGTTCATAATTAAAAAAAATAAGTCATACATAATTAAATTTAAATACCACCATGAAACATAATCAAACAAAACATCTCATTAATCTTGACTAACATACTCTAGTACAAATTTTCTTTTATTTTTTTTATTTCGAATAAATAATCTACATAGATAATGCATTTATCGTTTATTTTTCAAAAAAAAAAAAAAAAAAGAACCGCCGGCCTAAGACCTGGCCCGACCTTATTATGAGTGGACTTGAGCCTGGGCCCCACTTTTTATATAGTGACCCCGGTCTTGTCCCATATGATTATTGTATCCGGACTTAGGTTCCGTAGCTCCTGCCATTGTATTATGATTGTTACCGTCCTTTAATTTCCTATTTCTGAGTTGGGGGATGCAATGGGCAGGTTTGTAGCTGGTTGGTTGAGCTTGGGAGCAAAGGGTTGCTGCCCAGTATTTTGACTTTTCGCTCGAGCGAGCAGTTCTTCGCTCGAGCGAGCTCTTTGTTTTGGTCCTTCGCTCGAGCCAGGGTTTCTTCGATCGAGTGAGGATTGCGTTTTGTAGTAAGACCTGTGAGCAGAGGTTTTTGGCTCGAGCGAGATTTTCTTCGCTCGAGCGATAGTTCCTTCGCTCGAGCGTGTGTCTGGTTACAGACCTGAGGGTTTTAGTTCTTCGCTCGATCGAGTTTTCTTTCGCTCGAGCGAGCTTTTGGGTTGTCGGCTCGAGCAAGGCTTCCTTGGCTCGAGCGTAGCTTCTCTGTGTCTGGTCGCTCGAGCGACCAAGTCTTCGCTCGAGCGAGCCTGTCTAGTTTATATACGCAGCAGCGGGTTTTGATCAGTCTTTTTCATCTTCTTTTTTATTCCAAACCCTAGGTCCGACTTCTCTCTCTCCCTACTCACCTTCTTTCTTAGGTTTGATCTATTTAGAGTGTGTTTCTACCCTAGTTGCTTTATTAAAAAGATAGAGGGAGTCGAGGGCTTTCATTTAATCTGAACATTTGGCGATTTGGAGCACATTGGTATTTGGGCACTCGTCTCTGTCTTCACCATTTGGGTTGTTTTCTTCGAGGTAGGGATTTCCTACTCTATTCTATAAGTTTTGTTCTAAGTTTTGGTATTTTGATATGTTGGGGATGTACTCCACGGCTTAGGGGAAGATAGGGGATGGACCTCTAAACCGGATTTTGTTTGGGAGGAGATAGGGGATGGACTCCATTAGCATCACTTTTATGTGTGCTTATTTATATAGAAGTGTTTTTATTGATACAGCACTAAAATGTGTATCAATCTGGAAGTATGAAGTGTTTTTATTTGAGCTTGAGTCTCATTTGTTTGTCGACATTGGAAGAATGTGAATATGATATATATAATTCACTGTTGTAAGTTTGGCCAGGTTCTGAGCCATATTGATAAAGTTGCAAAGTAAAACGTGTCTTAGACAATAGTGTCATGAGACTGTAAAATGAAGTAATTGATTATCTTGGTTAACCATCTATTGAATGCTATTGCTTTATTCATTGCTTATATTTGGTTTAGTATATTTCTACTGGGCTGTGGCTCACCCTTTATGGGAACATCATTTACAGGTTCAGGGGATAAGCTACCTCCAAGGACTTAGCTTGGAAGGACTTGGATTTTGAAGACTATTTTTAGTTATTTGTTTTTCATTGATTAGTACATGTAAACACTCAAGCCTAGGGCTTTATTTATATTTGAGTTAGAACTCATACTTTTGTGTCCAAGTGTTGGCTTGGAAAGATGTAAGCCGGTAGGGCATTTACTTTGATGTTACATGTAATGCTTTTGTTTAGTAAGACTCTGATGGATATTATAATGAATTATTAAAGTGTTTTCTTTAAATAATGCATGTCAATGATATATAAAATGGGTTAATTCTGAGGGCGTTACATTTTAGCCCATGGGAAGGCTCGACCTGGCCCGCTAAAAAAGGGAGCCCGCAAAGCCCGAATGGGCCAGGGTGAGCCCTTATTACATCCCTACCTATCGATTGTGAACTAATTGTATCCATGGAGAATAATTGAATATGAACCGATACATGTCAAGAATTGGTCAATACAAATAATTTTTTTCTCACCAATAAATGATATATATGTCCATATCGAAAGAGCAAAGATTATAATTCTATAGACTAAACATTAATCTAGAGTCGTAAAAATATCAAGCTATGTCACATGGCCTATTTGAATACCACCAATAGAAATAATTAAATTTTATTTAATTATAAACTGTAATTTATCATTACAATGTTATTATTATTTGAAGAAATAAAAATTGTAATTTACAATCCATCTTTTTGTCTGAGACTCAATAAATGGAAAACAAATGGACCTTCCACCCAAACTCACAGGTCGTCGACCTAGAGCTGAAGCATCAAAATCACACAGCTTCTTCAAACTCTTATCCTCAAAACTGTACCGCAGTGCAGAAATGTGAATCGTCTGTATTGTTGAAAGAATTGAATGATTTTGAAGAAAAGTACTTATGCAAATTTACTTTGGTTACAAATCGTCACATTATACTTATATAGTAGGAGTTGAAGCATTCATAATCATAGCTATTTATAAGTTATTGTTTAGAATCATGTTGGGATCCCTACTGAACTTTATGTTCATCTCACGTTGCTAATCCATTTCAGGTGAATGTCAAGAAGTGGTTCAAGATCAAGGATCTTCTTTATCTAGTGGCCACGGGGCTTTTTATTTGTTGGCGGAACGCCATTGTTGCAAAAAGGTTTGAACCTTTTCCCTTTCATGTAATAATACAAGCCTATGAGCAATTTATTTAATTATATCATATGGTGCATCCATTATGTATTCAAATGAGAGAATCTTCTTTTATTTTTATTTTTTTATTAGTGTATAGAACTTTCGTTCGTTATCTTTGAAATTGTATTATAATAATGGTTTTGGTAATATTATCCATGAGAAGAAAAGTGGGGCGTTACAGTGTGATTTGGAATGTGTGATATATATATATATATATATATAAAGTAATGGTGATAGCAAGTTTTGTTCTAAGTTTTGTGGGAGATTTGGTTATTTCTTAGTTAAAAATAATGTGTCCATCAATAATCTTGGAAAATTAAAGAATGGAAAGAAAAGCTCTAAATTTCTTTTGAAATCTAAAATTGTTGTTCCTAGGTCTGAATGAGTAATGTGAGAGGAATTAATGGGTAAACTGGTTACTGTTGAGATCCCTTGTGTTGAGATGAAATTTGATTTTTGAATTGTTGCTTGTTATATGATATGGTTTACCTGCGCGGGAAAATTGAGATGCCCACTTGCCTGATCATGTGAGGACGATAAATGTGAGAATGTTTGAGATATCCACATGCCCAATCATGTGAAGACGATAAACGTGGAAGATTTGAGGTGCCCACTGTCCATTTGTGTGAGGACGGAGAAATGTGGAGTTCAGTGGAATGATGTGTATTGGGTTATGAGGTTGAGAAATTAATGTCCACAAGTTAAGGAATATAGTTATGCATAATTTAAATAAAATGTTTATATACATGGTTAAATAAATTCTTTACTGGGTAATTGTTCATTCCTATCTAACAAATTTCAGGACTTAGTGAATCGCAACCAGCCCAATGAAGAAGAAGCTGCCCAACTCTCTTGTTTAGAAAGGTAATGATATTTTGAATTTGTAATGTAATTGTTGAACTTTTACTTAGTTTGGAGATCATGGGCCCCCTTTTGTTCATTGAAGACTATGTATTTAATATTGTACATCATGGGGCATCTGTTAAACTTTCTCTATCTTCTTGAATTGTGAATGCTTGAATATGTATTTTGTAACCTTGAAATTATAGTTCAATAAGAAAGAGAAACTTTGAGATTTGTTGTGAATTTGAGTTGAATATTATATGTACATTTTTTCTGTATTGGATAGTTTATAATTTCAGAATTTGGGGCATTACAACCTTGCAATAACTTGCAAAATCTATTTATTGTAATTTTAAATGACTTAGTTCAATCTTAGAAGAACTTTCACTAACTACCTTAAATTAGAGAATGACTTGAATATTTAGCCATAGCAATAATTAACTGTGATGGTTAACAGGTGGTTCAGCCTAAGTTCTAATGCTCATTGACGGCCTTCTATCTAAAGACCGTTTACTACCTTCTGCGACTTGGGTGTCACACAGGTTAATTAAAGACTATAGAAGAAATTCAAATGAAATCTAAAACAGTTATGGTTCTGATACCAAAAAGGTCCCACGCTATATAATCTTTGTCATAGAAACAAGAAGAATCATAATTAGAGTTATATTAGAACTAGGCTTTAACTTGCGTAATCTATTTATCGTAATTTGTAAACAAAAAAAAAAACAAAAACAAAAAACAAAAAAAAAAACATCTGAACTACTTGATGATAAGGGCATCTTCTCACAATCATAAGATGGCTCTTACCAGTAATGGGAACAACAAATTTTACAAGAGGCTGTTATGGAGTTTAAGAAAATAAAAACAAAAACAAAAACCAAAAAAAAAAAAAAAAAATCAAAGATGTAAGAAACAAAATAATGAAAACAACAAAAATGACACCCATGGAATAGTTTAAAAAAAAAGACTCAGCTCAAACTTTCAGATCATTTCTGTTAAACAATGCTAGGTTTTGTAAACATGAGCCAGAATTGTTCATCTTGTTAGATTATGTTCTTTCCAGACTACTCATTTTGTAGATGTATAAAGTGAATTTTTGAATTAGTGTGAATGGTCACAAAATGTTTTTTTTTACAAGATATTATCTGAATATGTTTAGATCAAAACTGCCATGATTGTCACATTAAATACCAAACGGTGTATACTATCACATTACAGCAACAAACACAATCAATTTTTAATACCTGAAACTACAAAATGAGAATTCAAGAAGTGAATTAATTCATTGATTTAAAGTAAAAAACCACATTTAGATACTAGTGAAAACTCAATGTATTGGAAGGAATGAAACCAGAAATACATCAAAGAATACTCAGTCACGCCTTTACCATCACAAGGCTCATCACCAACATCACATATCTTCTCATAACTCTTATCTCCAAGATTGTACCATAAAATCTTACCCAGTACATGCAACACCATAAATGAGTCCTCATCGTCTTTCTTTTCTCGGACAAGTGAAAGTATAGAAAACAAGTAATACATTGGGTCCCACGAAAGCCTTTGCATCATCTAGGAAAACGCAGCTCCAACCAGGGACGGATCCAGGATTATGTCTTTGGGGGGCTATTCTATAGTTTAAAAAATTGGGCGGCTACTCTATATAACTTTGAAATTATCTACAAAAAATTTTGGGATGAGAACTCTTATAATTTTAAGTTATCTTAAAACTTTTAATATAATATATGATATTTTTCAAATTTTGGGGGGTTTGGCCGCCCCCTTAGCCCCCCTAGATCCATTATTGGCTCCAACTGAATCAAGATTGACACAGTATTTCACAAACCACCTAGAGTAATCTCTCTCCATCTCGTAAACATCAAATTGAATCCTCGGATCGTATATTATAACATGATGCAAATGTTCGTTCGACTCCCCATAATACCTAAATGGCCTCCTTTTCCAATCCTCATAAGGAATTGGAGGCATTGGAATAGTTCTAATGCACGTTGAAATACAATGAGTCCCCTGATGTACTGAACCAGTTAATCGCGCCATTCTAGTAGACCCCGCCAAGAAATTCAGAATTTTGATTAGCTATGAAAGGTTCAACACATGCCCTCCAAGACCCGGTCTCGGATGAGTAAATCTCAATCTGATAACAGAGCTTGTTTCGATCAGAATCAATTGACAAAACTGAATCAACGTGATCAAAATGCCAAATGCAGACGACTTTGTAGTGAGGTGATCTTGACGGGTCAAACACTAAATTCAAACCTTTATGGCTATCACGGGTGTAAACACAAATTTCGTATCCTGCAATTAAGACATGGAATAAATGCACAAATAATTAATTTTATTTGATTATAATAAATGGGTACATACAATCCTCTGTGGTTTGTTCTATTACAAAAGAGTGGATCCTCTAATTCGATCTCTGAAATGGGCATAATTCAATGGCTGTAAAAGTTTGTTGTTGAACTAGACAAGTTGATGAATTTCTTCAAGTCTTTGAATGGAGAAACTTGGAGAAGAAAGGCTTGATCGAGGGCTTGAGCGGCTTGATCTCGAACTAGTTTTGAAATGATCTCTTTGAAAAGAGAGACCAAATTTGTATTTGTAACTTGAAAGGAATGGCACAAGTTTGGAGTGCTTGATAATCCTTTCTTTCAAGTTTGAGGAACTTCAGAGAAAATTTTAAGAAGAGAATTTGGGAATCTTCAGATCGCTTAGGAGCTTGCAAGACCTTGTGCCAAAAAATGTCCCCATCCTCATGGTGAGAGCCTCTATTTATAGGCTTAGGAGAGAATGATCAATTTTGGAAAACTCCAAAATTGATTCTAATTTCCAAGAAAATAGCAATTTATTCCTTATTTTATGGACGCGATTTGCATTTAAATTTAAATTTAAATTTTAATTTGAATTATTCCACTAAATTTTGATAAAATATTTTCATGGCCCCCACACATTTGGGTTGACCCAATTGTCAAAATAGATTCACTTTTCTTTTGGTGTGACCCATAATTTAAATTGTGTTAAGACGCATAATTTTAGTAGGACCCACATCCATTTGAAAATTTTGACCATCTTAATTTTGATTAATCAAGAAAATTTATTTGTCTTGATTAATCAGACGGTGATCAAAACACATAAAAATTTAAGTGTCTACAAATTGCCCCTACTTCAAGATTCTAGTTTGATGCGTACTTGCTAGCATCAAATGTGAGGTTTGAAGTAGTTTGGTCATGTTCACGATGCAAGGATTTAATTGCAAAGGTTTGCCATGCAACATATATATATATATATATATATTTAAAGCATAGCCTGATTAGCCTTCTCCCTCATATGGAATGTAATGTTTAGGAAGCACAACTAGGTTTTAGCTTTTCTTTCCGCCGCCCAATATGCATTACTTCTCTCTATAAATGATTGATGAGGGGCTGCTTTATGCCTGGCTAAGTCTGAGTTGTTGTTTTGTCCATTGACCCTCCAGCCACGTTAATAAGCTAAAGACTATGAACTGTTGCCTTCTACTTTACAACAAGGTGAGACTTATATATATATATATATATATGTATATAATATTCATTATGCCCAAAACTTGTTGATGTGAGCATGCTTCAACAACACAAACAATTTTTATTTATTATTTATTTATTTTTTTGCACGATGTCACCTTGGTGTGATGTCACCATAAATTTCACATGTCTTGAATACTTTTCTTTACTTTTTGCACTATGTCATCGACTTATGCACCATGACTTGATGGCCTTCATACATATTTGATATTTGGAACCTTGTACCAGTGCTCGTGTCAATCACCGTTTTTTTTTTCTTTTTACAACATGACCACGACTTGGAAAGTTAGCATATGTATATATATATAAATTTTTTTATAGCAATTTCTTTCTCATATTGTTACTTCGTATTTTTCGATTGATGAGGTAAACCTTCTTTGGAAATTGTGATTTATTATTACCTATAAAAATAATGATTTTGTAAGAATAATTGAGTAATATACTCTACTATCCTTTCACCATAGTTGGTTATTTTGACTTATGTGGGGGAATGCACCTATTGAGCTAGCCACCTAAATATTGAGCTAGTGAAGTAGACACTTCCACCACCACCAATTCGACCATAGGTGATTAGTTTGACTTATGTGGGGGAATGCGCCTATTGAGCTACCTGCCTGGATATTGGGCTAGTGAAGTAGACACTTCCACCACCACCCATTCAATCATAGGTGATTAATTTGACTTATGTGGGGGAATGCGCCTATCGAACTAGCCGCTTGGATATTGGGCTAATAAAGTAGACATTTCCACCACCACCCATTCGACCATAGGTGATTAGTTTGACTTATGTTGGGGAATGCACCTATCGAACTAGCCACTTGGATATTGGGCTAATAAAGTAGACACTTCCGCCACCACCCATTTGACCCTAGGTGATTAGTTTGACTTATATGGAGGAATGAACCTGTCAAGCTAGCTGCTTGGAGATTGGGCTAGTGAAGTAAACACTTCCACCACCACCCATTCGACCATAGGTGATTGATTTGACTTATGTGAGGGAATGCTCCTATCAAACTAGCCGCTTGGATATTAGGCTAGTGAAGTAGGCACTTCCACCACCATCCATTTAACCATAAGTGATTAGTTTGACTTATGTAGGGGAATACGTCTATCGAACTAGCTGCTTGGATATTGGGCTAATGAAGTAGACACTTCCACCACCACCCATTTGACCATAGGTGACTAGTTTGACTTATGTGGGGAAATGCGTCTATCAAACTAGCCGCTTGGATATTGGGTTAATGAAGTAGACAATTCCACCACCACCCATTTGACCATAGGTGATTAGTTTGACTTATGTGGGGGAATGTGTCTATCAAACTAGCAGCTTGGATATTGGACTAATGAAGTAGACACTTCCACCACCACCCATTTGACCATGGGTGATTATTTTGACTCATGTCATGATCATATGTCATATATGTCTCTCCACAACACATGCATTTTTTTTTAATTGTTTGGCTTTGTCACTCAATGATGGTGTACTTCAAGACTTTCAAGAAGGGATACTTAACCATTCTCGAGGACTCTAGTGACGCTATTGAGGAGGGGACTACTCTTCCAATTCGCCTTCCTTTCCTTGGTGCTTGGGGCTTGAGGTTCAAGCTGCTTGATGGTTCTTTTCATTTGACGCAATGGGCTCATGAGACTTCATGTCAATTGGTTGAAGGCTTGTCACACTCTAGGGTTTTATTATTAAAGTCATCTAACCACGAGAAAATTGAGGATCTTAGCTCATTTCCCACCCTTAGGCGCATGGTTTGCGCCTAGAAGGTGGCATGGGGCACTATTTTCAAGGCCATAGTATAGCCTTCTTTTTGTGAAGGATATTGGGAGTGGCTGGAGGATGTATTGGGGCAACATCATGAGGTACTACATAAGGCAGGTATTTCTGATCCAATTTATGCCTCATTGTTCTCGTATGACCGACTGCATAGTGTTATGCGAGCCTTTTGTGAGCTTTGGTGTCCGTCTACTAATACCCTACACACTTTCATAGTCAAAATGTCTATCTCGCTATGGGATTTGCATCAGCTTTGTGGTCTTCCTATTAGGGGTGCAATATATGATGAAGTGGTGCAAAATGCCCAAGAATTGGCCGACAATATGAGGGATACGAATTTCCTTCTTCCTGTCAGTTGCGGTCATTTATTCCTTGTTTACCATCGACTTTATAAGGAGTCGAAGAAGAATGTGGTGAGGATTACTAGCTAGATACAATTTTGGTTCAAAGGGGAAGTCAGGTACCATAAATCAACCAAGTGGGCTTCGAGGAACAAGACTTAACGCCCTAAGGATACTAGCAACCCTTATGGTATTATTAACACAACTCAGTCTCGAACTGTGCAAAGGGACAAATTCTTTAGTGACTTAGGGATTGCTGGTGTAGCAAATGGTGAGACTTTTCTGTTAGCTTTCCTTGTCTGTTGGTTATGCAAATTTG
This sequence comes from Camellia sinensis, assembly GCF_055761805.1. Classification (NCBI taxonomy): domain Eukaryota; kingdom Viridiplantae; phylum Streptophyta; class Magnoliopsida; order Ericales; family Theaceae; genus Camellia; species Camellia sinensis. The sequence goes on along the minus strand of NC_138961.1, from coordinate 67,357,921 downwards.
TTCTACCACGTGGGGATGGTGACTTGATTAGACCTGGGGTGTTTAAGGTTGCTAGTATGATGGCTCGTGGTTGTTCAATCAGCTTTGTCATTCTTGTACTTGCTAGCATCTACAAAGGGCTTAATAGAATTACTTCTTCTTTTGATCTTGGAAAGTGCGACACCATTTTCCCTGTCCATTATGTTTATGCTTGGTTAGTAAAGTATTTCAACACACACTTTAATATTGATTCTGCTCTAAAGCCCCGAATGACGAGATATGCTGGTGAAAGGATGGCCAAACATTTTGAGGAGTTAGAAGCCTATGACTTATTCAAATCATGCAAAGATATGGCCTTGCATTGTTTGGCATATAGCGAGGGCAATCCCAAGGAATTGGTTAATGATGGTCATCTTTCTAACTTAGATTTGGAGTACTTCATCAGTATCCGCTCAAGCTATTTGACTTTGCGAAGTTCGTCCACTATGGTCATTGAGCCATACAGTCCTCACAGGTTTAGCAGGCAATTTGGTTTTATTCAAGCCATCCAGGGTAAACTTAAGGTTGATCTTTGGGATGGTAGTTTACAGAACATTGTTTAGCATTGGGATTCTTGTGTTCATGATGGTACTCATTCTGTATTGAGGTTACCAGCGCATTTTGATTTCCCATCTCGTTCCAGTACGAAGGCTTATTTGGAGTGGTGGTCCCAGCTTTATGTAGGCTATTTCACCAACAAAGAAAATTTTATCCCAAGGAGTAAACGCTCAGGTTCACCAAATCAAGAGATGGTTAAAGCGAAGAAAAATGTAATCGCTAAGCAAAATTCTAATCTTAAGACCGAGGAAATGGTTCAAGGAAGTGTTGATGGGACTTTTGGTGGAGTAACAGATGATGACCATAGTAACAGTGACCGTAATTGGCGTCACTTAGGGAGAAAATCTGGTACTGGCACCATTGGAAGGAACATCACTACTTTAAATGATGTGGAATCATTTGATCTGCGTTCCTAGCACTTCTCAACTAATGGCTCCCAATTTGTAAACACAAATTTTGTATCCTGCAATTAAGACACGGAATAAATGCACAAATAATTAATTTTATTTGATTATAATAAATGGGTACAATCCTTTGTAGTTTGCTCTATTAAAAAAGAGTGGATCCTCTGATTCAATCTCCGAAATGGGCATAATTCAATGCCTGTAAAAGTTTGTTGTTGAACTAGCAAGTTGGATGAATTTCTTCAAGTCTTCGAATGGAGAAACTTGGAGAAGAAAGGCTTGATCGAGGGCTTGAACGGCTTGATCTCGAATGAGTCTTGAAATGATCTCTTTGAAAAGAGAGACCAAATTTGTATTTGTAACTTGAACAGATTGACACATGTTTGGAGTGCTTGCTCTTTATTTTCTTTGTTATTTTGGGCCAACATCGCTCAAAGAGACTCTTCTTGAGTAGCAATGTAAAGTATCAATGGTTTTCCCTAAATAGGAGCTCCTAATACTAGTGGATGAACCAAGTATCTCTTAATACTGTTGAAAGCATCTTGACATGCTTGATCCCAAGAAAATGGATCCTCCTTTTTCATCAGTTGACTGAAAGGTTGACAATGACTTGCCAAGTTTGAAATGAATTTATGGATATATGCCAAGTGACCTTGGAGGCTTTTACATTCCTTCAGGTTTTTTTGGCGGTGGCATCTTTTGTATAGCATCGATTTTGGACTGATCAACCTCAATGCCTCTATGTCGAACAATAAAACCAAGGAACTTTCCAGACGTGACTCCAAATACGCATGTAAGTGGATTCATCTTCAAGTCATACTTTCTCAACCGATTGAAGACTGCACGATGGTTCTCTAGGTGATCTTCCCTTTTCTTAGTTTTGACCACCAAATCATCAACATAGCACTCAACAAATTTATGGAGCATGTCGTCAAAGATCTTTTGCATAGTATGTTGATAAGTGGCACTGGCATTCTTGAGTCCGAAAGGCATCACTTTATAAAAATAGATGCCTTTTGTGGTACGAAATGCAGTTAACTCTTCATCCTTAGGTGCCATCCGTATTTGGTTGTATCCTGAACACCCATCCATGAAATCGTGTCCAGTGGTGGCGTTTATCCTTAATTCCATAATAGGAAACGAAAAGTCATCCTTGGGACATGCTTCGTTCAAATTTTGAAAGTCAACACATATTCTAATTTGTCCATTCTTCTTGACTACCAGGACCATACTTGATATTCATGTAGGATATTTTACTTCACGTATGAACCTAGCTTCGATCAACTTGTTGACTTCTTCTTCCACTTTGAGGATGCGCTCAGGTTTGATGTATCGATGAGCTTGCTTTACTGGTTGCATACCATGTTTGATCCTAATGTGATGGACAACAACTTTTGAACTTAAACCTGGCATCTCCTTGTATGTCCATGAGAAGACATCTTTATGTTTGAGAAGTAGTTTGAAAAATGTCTTTTCCTCTTTAGGTGTTAAGAGTGTTCCCACAAAGATTGGTCGAGGGTCATCAGGAGTTCCCAAGTTGAGTTCTTTCAAATTGTCAATAGTTGATTGCCCCCCCATCTTCAAGTTCTGGAGGAGTTTCTTGGAGATCATCATCCTCCGAATTTGAGCTAGAATCTTCTTCAATTGTTACATGGTGAGAAGCAACATGTTCAATTTCTTATTCTCTTTTACTTTTCGCCTGAGTCTTAATTTCTCCAGTTAGTGTGATAGTGTGCCTTTTGACCTTAAGCGGACTTTCAACACTAACTTTAAGTGACGTCATGCGTTTCATGCGAGAAGGAATCAAACTTTGAGTCTCATCATCCTCCTTTGTAGAATTCAACTCAATTGTTGTTGTGCTTCTCTTGTTCTTGCCTTTTCTAGGTGAAGTATTCATATCACCAAGTTGAGCAAAAATGGACTTTTTCTGACTAAGAAGTTTGTTTTTCATCTCCTTCCTTAGTAGTGCCTAAATTTTTAAAAACTGAAGGTTTGAAGTCGTACCTTCATTTGTCTTATCAATAGTGCTCAACCTATTAAAAATCGAGGTTTGAGATGCAGGAGCTTCAATGCAGTCAAACAGTGAGACTCGAGAAGTTGGGCTTGGACTTTTGTGTTCCTTCACTTCTTCCACAATGATATGTTGTATGTCTTCCTTCGTCCCTTTTCTCTTAGTAGAGATACGAATGGGTTCTGTTGGTATGAATTTGACTCTAGTCTTTGGAGGGCTCACCTTGTATCCTTGTTGCCTTAACTTTTTCTGAGTTTCATTGAGACCATGAACTTTCTCACCTGTAAGTTCAGGACTTAACTCTTTCAATGATGAGGGTTCAACAAAGTCATAACCTGACTTGGCTAGAAGCTTGTAAGCTTGTGGATCAAACCCTTCCATTCGTCTTTCAAGTAAAAAGTCGTGTTCGATAGAATTTTGGAGGTTTAGTTAGGCTTGACAATCCCACATGTGGAATTTGTATTGTTGCATCTGCTTTTAGTATCTGTAGATCTTCTTTTATTGTCAGGTGAGCAAGGTCTCCTCTAACTTTTGCAGATGTCGTGACTTTTTCAAACGGTGATTGTCCTTCTTTCCGTTGAGCCTTCGGTACATACTTGAAGACTTTTGTCATTACATGGCCTTTCAAGGATGAAGACTTTTTTTGTGGTGACGTGACCTTAGGTGCTTTGTTGCCGCTTGATATGTCTTCCATTGAAAAGTCCAACACAACTTGCTTTTCTCCATTCATTTTCTCTTTTCTTGCAGAAAGGATTTCAATTGTGATAACTTTAGGTATCCCATTGGAATCCAAATAAAATTTTGCATCAGTGAAGTGAGCCTCAGTTTCTGTCAATGGTTTGTCATTTGCTACCACCATCTTTATTCCACTTTTGTCAAGTTTAAAACACTGATGGAGAATTGACGCAACTACACCATTTCCATGGACCCAAGGTCACCCAAGCGACAAATTATAAGATATTCTTGCATCGATGATGTGAAACAAAGTACTAGCTGGGAGTTCTCCAATGGTGAGGTTCAAACGAATCATACCAATCGTACATTGCCCCCTTTAGTTGAAACCTTGAATAACCAAACGACTTCGGGCTAACTCTTCCACTAGGATTCCAAGTTTCTTCATTGTGAATTTTGGCATGATGTTTACCGCTGAGCCTCCATCAATAAGGATGTGGTTAACTTTTTGTTCACTAATAAAACCAGAGGCAAACAATGGGCGATTGTATGGCTTTGAACTTAGTTGAAGGTCTTCATCAGTGAAGGTGAATGCTGTGCAACAAGGAACAAAGGTGATGGAGTTCACCTTGGGATAGTCTAGTTCATTAACAACAAACTCATATTTTCCAAGATCTTCTAACACTCGAACAAGTGCAAGTTGTACAGACCGAGGGAGTTGAGACGCTTCACACAAACTGAAGCATGGGGGTAGTTCTTTCAAGGTTGCCAGGACATCAATTTCCTTCTTATTTGGCGTCGCCTTAATGGTGTGAACTTGTTCCATATCTGCTTCAATGGTTGAAACCATATAGACCGTCTGACCAAGTCATCCCCAAAATACCCAATAGGGAAAAAGTCTTGCAAGATGATTGGGGTACGCGAGTTTTCTTCAGGAAATTTGTCTTCTTATTGCATCTTCTTTTCGTTCGTCCTATTGTCCATCACCTCATTCTTGGAATGTCGATGGGAGTTCTTCTTTTCTTTTATTTTCTTAAGTGAAAAATGTTGAGTCTTGGACTTGTTTCTTCATGACTTCCTTCATGTCAAGAGAGTCCAACTTTCATCTTCTCCAATATTTTAGACTTCTTTAAAACCATCATGGACATGCATGTCTTGATTTGGAACTTGAATTTCAAGTGAACCAAACTGGATGACTTTGGGAATTACTTTCACTATTGTGATTGTAGATTATGATGTTTCTGTCTTGGATTTTGAGGATGGTGAATTTGGAGGTCCTACAATAACCGTCGCATAGTTGGATTATGCCGATCTGTCAAGGTCCAAGAGGATTTTGTTCTTCCTGGCCAAGTCCACAAGCAATTCCTTTAACATGAAGCATTTTTCAGTAGGATGACTAACTATCCGATGATAGTAGCAGTACTTCAGATTCTTCACATGACCTATTTCTTCAGGACGTTTGCACTCAGGGAGTTGAATGACTTTCTTCTCAAGTAAATCTTCTAACATCCCTAGTACGTCAGAGTCAGGAAAGGGATAATTATTTTTTTGTAGTTCTTTTAGAGATGGGCATGTTTCCTTCCTTTCTTCTTTCTTCTTTCTTCTTGTCTTTCGTTGAAATCTTGATTGGAGTTGTGGTTACCGCCATTGCTTCTTTTGTGGTACCTTTGAAAGGCTTGCCTTCTTTTTTCACTTCTTTGTTATCTTTCCTTTGTTCAAGAATGGGAAGGTCTTTCCTGCCATGGTTGGCTATGTTATTTTCCATGTCATGTGAACGCTGTAGCTTGCTTTTCGTGCTCCTTTCGGATACGATAGCCCTACAGTTCGGATTCCCATGATTCTGAATCTGATTTCACAAGTGCAATGTGAAATAGATAAACACAAATGAGTCCAAATCCAACAAATCTTTTGGAAAATCGATGTGAATCAAAATGTCAAAAATGGACTACATTGCCAGATTTCAAAGTCGCCACCTAAATATTTTTGGAAAATCTGGGAAACTTGTGACTCATACCAAAGGCCACTTATTGGTCATTACCAAAGTGTCTTGGCTCGAGAACTTAGGTATGAGAGGAAAGGTCATGAATTGAGCACCCCTCTCATCAGATCAAAGATCGGCCTCTACTAACCATGATGTGATTTTTATTTACATTATATGCTCGTATTTCGGTTATTATGCTATCTTTATTAGATGATGCACACAAGTACAGACCAATTCACAAAATTTGGAATGCATTAATTTTATGTTTGTTTTAAAAAAGTGTTTTCCATACATGTCACTTGAAAAAGTGAGTTCATATTTACATTAATCAAATTATTCCAATTTAAGTAAAAAGGTCTTCATCCACCGGCATTCAAACATGTATATCACTTAAGCACTTAGCCTTATGGAAACATGCTCAATATGGCAACACAAACATACATGCAATATGCTAAAGCAAGAAATGCTCACATAGTACTCCAAGCAAAGCCAAATAATACTAAAATAATTAGAAGAAATGCATTCTCCTAAACAATACAACATGACTAATGCAACGCATGCAATCATGCAATTAATAGGCTTGGCTACTAGCATGGTATGTGAGTCAATTCAAGGCATGCAATAAAGAACGTATTCAAGTAAAGAATTTGAAATTGACGTTGACTAGTATGATGAGCCGAACCCTATTGCATGCAAGACGAACGAATGTAAATCATGGAAAATGCTAAGGAAACATGATGCTCTATGCTATCCATCATAAACGAGTAAATAAAAGGGAGAAAGAAATGGGGGTTGGAAGATATACACAATTATTACATATTTTGCCCTCATGCAAGAGGGTCCAAATGTCCAAGTGTTTGAATTAACTATTTATTACAAATGCAAATGAATAATAAATAACTAACTAGCTATCTAAGTTATTACAACAATGATATTAATCAACAAATATTACAACAATAATATTTACAACAATAATATGAACAACAATATTACAACAAAATATTCGCATACGTGTTAATGAAGATGGTTTGCAGAAACTGCTCTGTCTGCCCTCTGTGCAACTGCTCTGTCTCACCCTCAGCCACTGCCCACTATTTCAACCAAAACTTTTCTGTTTACCACACATTGGAGCCCGACTAGCCCCCAATGAGGCCAAACCGGGTCCAAATAAATCTGGCCATGCCCTGCTTTGTTGCAAAAAAATGCCTTTGTGCTCTGAGATGAAAACAGTGCAGATAAAGCAGTTTTAAATCATGTTTGTCCCTTCTGCTTTTCTCTATCATGGAGAAATTCAAGAGAAGAACGGATTTGGTTCTGAAACCATCAATGGTTGCAAGTTGATTGCGTGATGGTTTTGGACATGATTGGACAAAAAATCAATGAATGCAATGAAAGACAAACCACTCCTTCCTCCAATCATGAAGTTAGTTCAAGGAGAGAGGTAGACATGCTTCAAGAATCATCAAGCATCACAAATTAGTATCTGATGACTCTAGAAGCGTTGGATTCAATATAATGTCTGACTGAATCCAACCAATTTTATTAATCTTCTTTATGTCAGTTGATCCAATTTTAAGTCAATTTTATTAACCTTTTTTAACTTACCTTTCCATTTCGTTATCTTTGATTCCATTTTGTCCAAAGGTGATATTAAGTCCACTAAGTCCAAAAGCAATGTAAATGAGCAAGTATCAACTTAACCCAAGAAATGAGCCTTTCAAACCCTTTTCTTCGGGGGAAATTACAAAAAATGAGTCAAACTCATTTACGAGCGATAAGGGATTCGGAGTCAAACTCAAAGTGAGCGATAAGGACTAGTCAAACTCAAAAGAGTGATAATGATATATCCAAACCCACAATGAGCGATAAGGACTCTCAACCCAAACTCAATAAGAAGCTATAATGAAGCCTTCTTTTGTGATTTCGAAGGGCCTAACTAGAAAATTAGTTCCTTAGAAGTAAAAACACCGGTAATAAAGGGGAGTGACAAACAAAAGGTTGTGTTTAGCATAAGAGAGATGTGATGCCTTGGTAATGAACCTCCGAAGAGATTAAACCATTAAGTATGGAAGGGATCTTTCTTATGCTTGAACAACACCCTTTTGTTAAACACAACTCTTTAATAATAAAAAAAAAACAAAGAATATAGGAGGTTGCAGAGATGATTATGCAAAGGTGATTATTACAAAAGTGAGACTCTTTACATGAAAACTAGATTTAAAAAAGCTATAAACTCGAACGACTCGATGTCTAAGGCCTAAACAACCGAAGCCATGAGGACTTACAACACAACAAGCAAAGTAGTTAAAGCATAAACTAATTAAATGAATTAAAATAGCCCCTAAACAGCCCCTCTTGAAGAGTGAAAGTTTTTGTTGTAAACCAAACTCACTCCTAAGGCACTCTCAAGTTTGAATTATGGGTTTAAATTCTCAACCAAGGCTCCAAGATTAAGCTCTAAGGGTGTATATGGTGTATGTATATGGTTCAAGGATGATATAAGGACACAAAGCTAGGTTGCAAAGGAAGAAGGAGCTCTCAAAGGTGTTTTTGGCTCTTGAAAACTTTTCTAACCCTCAACATAGAGGCATCAACTCATATTTATAGAATTTGAGCTAAATAGGTCACAAATATCTTCAAAAATAGATAGCTGGCAGATTCTTGCCCAGAATAGTGTTTATCGCCCAAAAGGCACGGGCGAGCTCTAATGGTCACGGCCGGCCCTAAATGAGGCACGGCCAGGCCCCAATGTGGCTCCATTCTTCCTCTGTTTCAGGCTCAATGTTGGTTGGCACAGTGCTCAAAAATGAATTTCTGAGGTAAAAACAATGTGGGTATGGAAGGTTGGGATTGTTTAGAGCTCAAATTTGGATTCCTTCGTTGAGAATTCAAACCAATGACAAAATGTACTTTCATCATCGAGTGCCCAGAATAAAGCGCCCAAGTCTTGTCGGCAGTCAAAAATGGGGTGTCTACAAACGCGCATCTAACTCTTCAAATGTTCGTGGTTTTATCTCTTGAAGGATGTAAAGAAGCCCCTAGTGCATGCCTTACATGCACATCTCCACAGCTGAGATCTTAGAGAGTCGGTCTTTGCAATCTAGACTTAGAGCTCGCCAACAGTTGATGTAGTTTACCATAGGCTCATCCATCCATTGGTTGGTACTAGTTAATTCGATCATGCTTACCATACGATGGGTGTTATAGAAACGATTAAGGAATTCACGCTCCATTTGCTCCCAACTGTCGATTGACTCAGCCTTCAAATCAATGTACCAGTCAAAGGCATTTCCTTTGAGTGACCGAACAAATTGTTTGACAAGTAGATCTCTATCTGTCCTGGCATTCTTGTAAGTCTTAACAAAGTGAGTGACATGTTGTTTAGGATTACCGTTTCCGTCAAACTACTGAAACTTGGGAGGTTGGTATCCATTAGGCATTCTAAGAATGTTTATCCTCTTTGTGTAAGGCTTACAGTACATGAAAGCGCTTCACGAGGGCCCATTGTATTGTGATCGGATGGTATTTGCAATCTTGTCTTGGAGTTGTTGAACGTAAAAAGAAGTAATAGATGTTGGTTGACTACTTGTACCAATCGCTTGCCTCACAATAGATGTATGGAAAGTTTCTTCACCAACAACTTAGATGTAGGGTTCACCTTCTCAAGAAACATGGCTTGTGGTGTAAAGCTAGGTGGATGAGAATTGTCTTGACTTGCCTCGTCAACATTTCGTGCTTCCAACTTGTTCATCAAGGTGGCAATCTAAAGATCTTTATCTTCCACAGTTTTGGTGAGCTTGTCAATGGCACGAGCCATGGTCGCCAATTGGTCTTCCACTGAAGTGGTACCAAAGGTCATGCCTTGCATAGCCACTAAACGAGACAAATTTGAGTGATTCGATGAGATTGAACTTTAAGGACTACTAGGAGATGATCTTGAGTGTGAGCTTGTACTTGAGTTTGCATCAGAAACTACAGGTGTTGGGTGTAGGAAGAAACCATCTGGTAGAGAATCCTTTGAGACAGAAGTGGAATTCTTCCATTCCCTCTATTCTTTTTGCTTAGCTCCGGACGTGGATACTGTGATAGATTTGTGAGACTTGCCTTGCGCTTGCTTTGTTGCATTGGCGGTCAGCATGACCCCATGAGTGGCAAGAGTAATGGTAGCCTTGGTCTTGCTACGGGTGATCAGACCCGTAGAAGTGTTGTTGTTGTTGTTCATGACAACGGCATTTTTGCAGGCATTCTTATTGATCAGAACAATTTGAACTTTATTTGAAGCAATTATGCTTGATCAAACAAGGCTCCGGGAAGATGTTTTAGGAGAAAGAGATGAGAGGCAGAGAGGTCCCACTGGGTGTGCCAAAATTTGTAAACACAAATTTCGTATCCCGCAATTAAGACACGGAATAAATGCACAAAAAAATAATTTTATTTGATTATAATAAATGGGTACAATCCTCTGTAGTTTCCTCTATTACAAAAGAGTGGATCCTCTAATTCGATCTCCAAAATGGGCATAATTCAACGACTGTAAAAGTTTGTTGTTGAACTAGACAAGTTGATGAATTTCTTCAAGCCTTCGAATGGAGAAACTTGGAGAAGAAATGCTTGATCGAGGGCTTGAACGACTTGATCTCGAACGAGTCTTGAAATGATCTTTTTGAAAAGAGAGACCAAATTTGTATTTGTAACTTGAAAGGATTGGCACAAGTTTGGAGTGTTTGATAATCCTTTCTTTCAAGTTTGAGGAACTTTAGAGAAAATTTTTAGAAGAGAATTTGACAGAGTCTTCAGGTCACTTACGAGCTTGCAAGACCTTGTGCCAAAAAAATGTCCCCATCCTCATGGTGAGAGCCTCTATTTATAGGCTTAAGAGACAATGATCAATTTTGGAAAACTCCAAAATTAATTTTTATTTCCAAGAAAATAGCAATTTCTTTCTTATTTTATGGACATGATTTGCATTCAAATTTAAATTTAAATTTGAATTTTTCCACTAAATTTTTATAAAATATTTTCGTGAGCCCCACATATTTAGGTTGATCCAATTGTCAAAATAGATTCACTTTTCTTTTAGTATGACCCATAATTTCAAATAAGTTAAGATCCATAATTTTACAAGGACCTACATCCTTTTGAAAATTTTGACCATCTTAATTTTGATTAATCAAGAAAATTTATTTGTTGATTAATCAGACAGTGATCAAAACACATAAAAATTTAAGTGTCTACAATAGGGTTAAGGAAGACTTGATTTGCTTGGTGGTAGGATTGAGGATATGATATCAAAATTGATAGTCGCCTCCTTCAAGGTTGGAATAGCTAGAACAACATAATAATCCATGGCACGAGCTCAAAATCCCTTTACCTGATAGGCTTGGAATTGTTGTGAAAGGTGTCAAGTAGACATAATCATTGATGTTGCTCAGGATTTCATTATTTTGAAGAGGGATGAAATTGAGTTCTGGATTACGGCGTCTCATGTGAGGAGTACAAGAATAGGCTGGAAACAGACTTGGTGATGAGAGAGAGCCACTGTTTGGATACGGACTTGAATCACATGAGAGATTTTACTGGTAACTTTATCAGGATTTGGGTTAAGATGTCATCATTAGCGGCAACTTTATCTATGGGGGATGAGTGCACAGACATGAGGGGCTTGGGGGAGTATGTTTCATTCTTGCTTCAACTCTCAGTATGTGGTATGAATTACTTTTGATCGAGCAGATTAAGCTATTGTATATAGAACTTGGTTTTGTGAGTGTTGTGTATCTATGAATGCTCTGTGTTGAATATTTTAGTCGTTGACAATTGGCCTTTGACAAGGTCAGTGGTGTTTGCTCCATATTAATTTAATTCTACATCAGGGTATACTTTTCCCAAGCTTCCTCAGGAAATTTCTGCATTCTCTGTTCGGCAAGCACGAAAAAGCAGGGTATAGCAGAAAGAGACTATAAAGAAAACATTGAAGCACAATTCTTATAGCGACCCTGGTTTTCCCTCCATTGATTAGTGTAATCTGGACTTGGTTCCGTGGATGTTGGTTGCTGTATATATCTTGTTTCCGTCCTTCAATGCTTTGTATTTGAGTTATAGGATGTTTTGGGCAGGTTTGTTACAGGTTAGGTGTGATTGGGAGCAAATGGTTGCTGCCCAGAATTTTGGTCCTTCGCTCGACCGAGCCTTTTGTCGCTCGAGGGAGCTCTGTGTTTTAGATCCTTCGCTAATGCGAGAGTTGAGTTTTGTGTCTGGTGGCTCGAACCAAGGTGTCTTCGCTCGAGCCTACGTCTGCGTCTGGTTCTGGACCTGAGAGTGGCAATTCTTGGCTCGAGCGAGCTTTCCATCGCTCGAGCGAGCGAGGTCTATGTTTTGGGTTTCTTCGCTCGGGCGAGAATTCTGTTGCTCGAGCGTGCTTCTGGGTTGCAGACCTGAAGCTTCGCATTGTTGGCTCGAGCGAGGCTTTCTATGCTCGAGCGAGGGTTCTTTGTGTCTGGTCACTCGAGCAACCAATCATTCGGTCAAGCGAGACTGTGTTATATCAGTAGACAGCAGCGGATAAACACTTCACTTTTTCATTCTCTTTTTCTTTCAAACCCTGAATCCGAGCTCTCTCTCTCTCTCTACACACCTTCTCTCTAGGGTTTCATCTATTTTTAGTGTGTTTCTACCCTAAGTTCTTTGTAAGAAAGATAGAGGGTTGTTTGGGCTACGTTTTAATCTGAACAATAGTGGATTTGGAGCACTTTGGTTTATCCTCATCTACTTCTTTGGGCTTCTAATTTCGAGGTAGGGATACCCTACTCCATCTTATGAGTTTTGTCTTTAATTTTGGCTATTTTGATTAGTTAGTGATGTTGGGTAATTTTGGGGAAAGTTAGGATTTGTTATGTAATTTATCTAAGAGGGGTTTTCAAATATTAAAACCCATGTGTATGTGAGAAAATGGAAAATGGTATTATTGTTGTCAAATTGGTGAAATCAAACCTTAGGGTTGATATTGAGAAAGGGGGAAAATGCCCTAATTGTTGTAATAAATTCATTTGTATAATTAATTTGGGGAAATGTGGAATTGAGTTGAGGATAATGAAATTGAGAAATTATGGAATTAAATGGTGTAGTTGGATTAGTTTATCACTCACCTATGAGAATGTTGATATTATATTTGTTTAATGTATTTATTTTCTGTTTAGAGATAACTGCTTTGGGCTATCGGTGGAAGATAGTCTTGATTGTTGTAAACACTGTATGTTAGAAAAATGAAACTAATCACATTGAATATGTCATTGAATATGACGGCTAGGATAATACATCAAATGTGTGTATTGAATTATTCTTGTATATGATAATTGTTCATATACTTGGAATATGTGTATTGTATGGGAGAAGATAGGGGATGTACTCCATGGTTTGAGGGAAGATAGGGGATGGACTCTCAAACCTATTTGGGAGGAGATAGGGGAAGGACTCCATTAATACAGCAAATATGTGTATTAAATTGAAGTATTGATACAACAAATCTGTGAAGTATGGAAGTGTTTTAATATGATAATGATGCATCAAATATGCGTATCTATTGTGGAATATGGAAGTGTTGGTATATGTGTTATAGTCTCATTGAATTGCTTGGCCAGGTTCTGAGCCATGTATATGAAATGATTTGGATAAGTAAAGGAGAGTGGATTGTAACATGGACATAATTGTCATGGGACTGTATTGCGATATAACTGGTTTATAAGTGTTAACCATCTATCAAATGCTATTGTTTTAGTCATTGCTTATATTTGGTTTAGCATCTCTCTACCGGGTTGTGGCTCACCCTATATGGGACATCATTTTCAGGTACAAATGGTATGCCACCTCCAAGGACGTAACTTGGAAGGCTAGAGGCTGAAAGACTTTTTGTGATAGCTTTTATGTATTACATGTAAATTCAAGCCAAGGGCTTAATGTGTCTTGAGTTAGTACTCTCTTTTTGTGTAACCAAGTGTTGGTTTGGAAAGTTGATGTAATACATTTGTAAGGAATACTCCGATGAATGGAATTAAGTTTTGTTTACTCATGTCTATGCATGTCAATATTGTTGGGTTTTATGTATATTTTTGAGGGTGTTACAATTCTTAATGGCTAAGTTTCAGGAAATGAATTGGTATTGGTCGCATGAAGTGATATCAGGAATATTGAGTGCTACAGTTGTAATTTTTTTTGATTGAACCTATTCTTTCGATTGTGAACAGATTGTATCCATTGAGAATAATCAAATACAAACTGATATGTGTCGAAAATTAGTCTAATACAAATGATTTTCATTCCCACTAATATATGGTATATGTTCATATCAAAAGTGCAAATATTATGTAGACAAAATCATCAATACCAAATTCTCCTAATATAATGTTCAAGACTTATGCTAAAACACAAAAGTTAAAACATAAAAAGTGTAATGATAGACTAAGATTATTCAAAATATGGATCCCTCCATAACTTGGTTTAATCCCAACCGAGATAGCGAACCAGAAAAATCATCCCAAAAAACACTCAAATAATCTACTACTATCATAAAAGTGTGAAGAACCTATATGTTTTCTACTTTTTTTTTTAAATCTCCATTTTACCCTCTCAAAGTTACCATATTTTCTAAAAAACATGAAGAGTCCTATATAAACTATCTCTTTATTTTTAGAATTTTATATTTTCTTAGTTTTGATGATAAAAGATACTAAAATACTATATGTTTTCTACTTTTTTTTAAATCTCCATTTTACCCTCTCAAAGTTACCATATTTTCTAAAAGACATGAAGAGTCCAATATAAACCATCTCTTTATTTTTAGAATTTTATATTTTCTCAATTTTGATGATAAAAGATACTAAAATTTTCTCATAGTTTATATTTAAATTATACTTTTACTTAAATTATACTTGTACACGAAAATCTAATATCTAATAATCTAATAATCTAAATAAAATTTAAAAGTAAGAACCGATATGTTTTTTACTTTTTTTAAATCTCCATTTTACCCTCTCAAAGTTACCATATTTTCTAAAAGACATGAAGAGTCCTATATAAACCATTTATTTTTAGAATTTTATATTTTTTCAGTTAGTGTGAAGAACCTATATGTTTTCTACTTTTTTTTAAACTCCATTTTACCCTCTCAAATCTACCATATTTTCTAAAAGACATGAAGAGTCCTATATAAACCATCTTTATTTTTAGAATTTTATATTTTCTCAGTTTTGATGATAAAAGATACTAAAATACTATATCTTTTCTACTTTTTTTTAAATCTCCATTTTACCCTCTCAAAGTTACCATATTTTCTAAAAGACATGAAGAATCCTATATAAACCATCTCTTTATTTTTAGAATTTTATATTTTCTCAGTTTTGATGATAAAAGATACTAAAATTTTCTCATATTTTATATTTAAATTATACTTTTACTTAAATTATACTTGTACATGAAAATATAATATCTAATAATCCAAATAAAATTTAAAAGTAAAATATTGGCAAAAAAAAAACTTTATAAATTCAAACATGTACTGATTTTTTTATTATAATTTTTTTTGTTATTATTATTATTATTATTATTATTATTATTATTATTATTATTATTATTATTATTATTATTATTATTATTATTATTATTATTATTATTTAATATTAATATTTTTTTTTTCAAAATGAACACACAACAAATTATTTTCTAAGTATATTTAGATTAAGTGAATCTAAATCTAAAAGTAAAATTAAAAAATAAAAAGTATTATTAAATTAAGTGATTCTAAAATGAACATAGAAGGGTTATTAAAAAAAACAGTGTCAAAGACAAAAAATTTGAAAATGAAAAAATTCAAAACAAAAATTTGAAAAAACAAACACTATAAATTTCTCTTTTTTTAAATCTTTCTTCACTATTATCTAATTTTTCACAAATTATTCACAAATTCTTTGTGAATTTAATAATCTAATTAAAAAATAGTGCATACACACAAAAATGTAATACTAAACATCTACATTATGACCAACCATTTAATTGTGAATAATTAACTTCTCATTGTTACCTGTATTATATTGTTACAAAAGATTTCACATATTACTTTTGTGATATCTTATATATATCAATATATATATATATATATATGTAACTTTATATATTACTGCATTTATACATTGTCAATTTGTAAAGCTATATTGCTATCAGATACTTTAATTTTTTTAATATATATCGCTTTAGTAATATAGTTATATTTGCTATGAAAAAATTGCTAAATTGTGTATTTTTCTCCTATGAACTTATGTTCTATAGATATATGCATACATGTCATATAAACAAGTGTCCACAACAAACACTTTCAATAACAAATCAAAACTTTGCAAAACACATTCATTATGACAATAATTGTACTTTCTTTCCCTCTCAGAAAAAAATCAAATTATTGAGGAAAAATAGATATTTAATTCAAATACGATATATATGCTTCTAAGAGTCTCATATAAATATAAACATACCATCTTCTTATCCAAAAAAAAAAAAAAGCATCTCCCTATTTTTTATGTTGACGATGATTGAAGAATAAAAAATAATTACTCTTTCTTATTATTATATTTTTTGTTGTTGTTGTTATTATTATTATTACTATTATTATTATTATTTAATATTAATAATCGTTTTTCAAAGAGAATAAACAACAAATTATTTTCTAGGTATATTTAAATTAAGTGAATATAAATCTAAAAGTAAAATTAAAAAATAAAAGGAAAATTTATCTATAAATCTCTTATGTGGATATATTGATCCATTTAGTCCTAAGAGTTTTCTTATAAACCAATTAGTCATTTTTGTTTTGAAAAGTTGTATTTATTTGATTTGGTGTCATTTGAGTTTAAGTAAATGCCTTTTTGTGATTTATTTTTCTAATTTTCTGATTGTTTTTTGGGATGGGAATAAAAATGTGAGGTGTGGTGTGAAAGATTATTTTGGGGGGGTTTGTGGCTGAAGTGTTGGTTGTGGAACATGAAAATCTGCATTTCTATTGTTATATTGGAGTGTTACATTTGAGTTCTTCATTTGAAAAAATGCACTAAGGAGCTTTTGTATGTTACATTGATTGAAATGTTATGTTTGGAAAAAAAAAAAATTACACAAATGAGTTTTTTTGAAATGTTACATTGTTATGTTTGAAAAAATTATACTAAAGAGTTTTTAGTGTGTTACATTGGAATGTTACCATTGAGAAAAATACGTTAAAGAGTTTTTATGTGTTACATTGATTAGAGTATTACGTTTGGGAAAAGTACACTAATGAGTTTTTTTTAGAATGCTACATTGTTATGTTTGATAAAAGTATACTAATGAATTTTTTAACGTGTTACATTAGAGTGTTATGTTTGGGAAAAACACACTAAATTTTTTTTGTGTGTTACATTAATTAGAATGTTACGTTTAAAAAAAGTACACTAAGAAATTTTTTTTGGCATGTTACATTGTTATGCTTGAGAAAAGTATATTAAGGAGTTTTTAAGTGTGTTACATTACATTTGGAAAAAATACACTAAGGAATTTTTTTTGAAGTGTTACGTTTAGTAATTTCAATATTACGAGAAAACTCACATTTGTCTCTCAGCATATAACACACGCGTGTTTATGGTTGGCCCTTTATGTAATTCACACTACAATGGGACCTTTGGGTCTATAAGAAAAAAGAGAGGACCAAACAGTTCATACGATAATTATTTGGGATTTATTAGTGCTTCACTCAAAATAAAATAAAAAAAAGTACTATTAAATTAAGTAATTCTAAAAGAAAATAAAAGGGTTATTAAAAAAAAAAGTAGTGTCAAAGACGAAAAAAAATATTAAAACTAAAAAATTCAAAATAAAATTTTGAAAAAAACAAACCAAACCAAATACTATAAACTTCTCTTTTTTTAAATATTTTTTTTCACTAATCTCTAATTTTACACAAATTATTCACAAATTCCTTTCAATTTTTATGTAAATTTAATAATCTAATTAAAAAAATAGTGCATACAGACAAAAATAAAAATATAATACTAAATATCTACATTATGACCAACTATTTAATTATGAATAATTAATTTTCATTGTTACCTATATTATATTGTTGCAAAAGGTTTCACTTGTAATATCTTATATATGTTAGTGACTACATATATAAATATATATATAAAAAAATATAAATATAAATATATATATGTATATATTACTATATTCATAGATTGTCAATCCGTAATGCTATATTATCATCGAGTACTTTAACTTTTTAATATGTATTGCTTTAGTAATATAATTATATATGTTGCTTTAGTACGGAATACATATATACATACATGTCATATCAATAAGTATCCACAACAAATACTTTCAATAACAAACCAAGACTTTGTAAAATACCTCTATCACAACAATAATTGTACTTTTCTTTTTTCTTCACAGAAAAGATCACATTATGGATGACAAATGGATTTTAAAATTCATAACAATATGATATCGCCTCAAACTCTTACTCATCAAAATATTTTTATTACAATGAGTTATAGTGGTGAGCAAGAAGAAAAATATGAAGATGGCGAAAAGTTTCGATTGATTTTTGTCATATGCTGATTACTAACAGATGATATAATAAATTATGTAACTTGACAGTTTCATGAAAGTGAACTTACAAATACTTATAAGTATGGATCTATAAATATCATGAAAATAATTATGAAATTCCTATATCGATCGAAATACTAAGGTACTTTATTTTCTAAAAAAACTATTTCACATTTTGTACATAAATGCAAATATACTAATGACTAATATTATATTTTTTATCATGCAAAATATTTTTGGCACACCAATAGTATGCAAATAGCATGCAATAGTGAGTTCAATGAATTTGTACTATGAGATGAATTATTAAACAAAATTGTGTAATTGTGCAATTAATTTCATACATTCAATTGTATTAAAGGTACGGAATATGAAAAATTGAAGTAGCAAGTTGATAGAAAAAAAATTGTGTAATACTATATATTTAAAGGACTTTTTATCGTCTATTGTTTAAGATAAAATTGTGATCTCAACAATCTAACTATAAATTAATATTTATGTTTATAAAATTTTTCATTTTTCATTTAAATTCTTCAGCCGAGTATGTATTCATTTCTTACTTAGTTGTATTTTAAATACAGATTAATTTACCCATACAAGTCTCCATATTTTATATATATATATATATATCACATATCAATTTAAGAGACATATAATTATAATACTAATAGTTGATGAAAAATCACGTACCATGTGCAACGCACGTACCCAATCACTAGTGAAACTAAAATAATGAAGTAAAACCAACCAGAGTGGTACAAACAACACAAATTGGGAGGATAAGAATTTAGTGCATTATCTTTGTATCTCCCCATGTCAAACTACGGGACATAGTGTATTGCGATTGGTGAGGAGTACCGTCATCTGGTGCTTCAGAGCACCAAATCATTATTCAGACACGAGATGTACTTTTCAAAAGTTCTAAAAGTTTTGGCTTTTTTAAAAAAAAAAAATTAAAATTAATATTTAAGAAGCATTTAAAAAAAACAATTTCATGGATAAGCCAATTATTATTGCTTTTTTTTTAGTTCTATCCAAGTTTTACATTTTTTTTAAAAAGGAAAATATTTGGTGGACCGAATTTTTGTGGCTCGAATGGCTCGAATATATCAAAACGACGTCATTTTTCACCCAAAATGACATTGTTTTGTGTGTTTCGAGCCATTCAAATCACGATTTTTCGGACCACCTACCATTGTTGTTTAAAAAATAACTTTTATAGCAGATTCCAAACAGTATGCTTTTAGGTGTGATTGATCACGGACTATGATCCTTTGCAATAATTTTAAGATGATTTTTATTTTTTTTAATTTTTTGGGTACATCAGAAAATTGGTTCTGGTTTTCAAAAAATAATTTTCAGAAAATTCTACTTTTTTATTTTTCGTATTTTAATGTTTTCAATTAATTTTTTTTAATATTTTAAACAATTTGTTTTCAATTTTTAGACACACCAAACATAAATACACTTAAAAAGTATAATATTTGTGAAAAAATCTTTAAAAAAAACACTAAATATAAAAAAATATGAAAATTCAGTATATTTTTTGAATTTTTGTGTATTTATTAATTTTTAAAAATATTTTTCTACAAATATTTTAATATTTAGATACATCTAAGTACGGTGTATCTAGAAAAAAATTGCTTAAAATTTTAAAAATATTTATTAAAAACAAAAAAGAAAAAGAAAAAATAACTCAGTTTTCAAAAAACTAAAATTAAACATACTGAATAATTTTTTATTTATTTATATTTTTTTTACTCTTATCAGCTTGAACACAACCTACTTCTCCTATTATCATCTTCCCTCATCAGGGATTCGAGCTAAAATTTCTTATCTCAAATCCATTTCCAAAAAGGAAAATGCCTCGTAGCTCAATTTATTAAGGCTAGAATGGCTCGAAAAGTGCTCTCTCTCCTCTCCTCTCCATTCAAGCACTCTAACCTCCTCTCTCTCTCTATAGCCAGCACTGGTATCTCTCTCTCTCTCTCACACACCATCCTAATCTCTTTCTTGTTATAACAATTCCCTCATTATCCTTTTTTAATTTTAGTGTACGTTGTTCATCTTTGAATGCTTGGATTGTGATGATTTCTTCTTCTCTCTCTCTTTCACTTTTGATTACTACTCCCTTTTGATGATCTCTCTCTATTTTTTTTTTCTTTTTTTTTTTTTTAAATCTGGGTTTGAATGATTTCACTCTTTTTGAGCTTCAAGAGTGTAAATCCCAAGTTGTGTGTAGGATCATTTTATTGGATAGATTTGTAATTAAATTAATTTATATGGGCCATTTATTAATATCAAAGAATTAGTTATGAGATGGCATTATATTTCCTATTACTTAGATGGGTAATTTTGTAACTTTGAGAAATTAGGTTAATAAGCCCACATATTGTGGCTTTAAGTCTTGGAAAACAAACAAAACAGAGGCTGGGAATTGCTCTATAGGCGGCTAGGGTTTGAGAAGGTAAAAGAAAAAAAAAAAGAAAAGAAAAAGAGAAGAGAGGTTCAAAGGAGGCTGCAATAGGGATTGGAGGCAGCACATTGGCGATTTTGGGACACCCATTGGTTAAGGTAAAATCTGTCTTTACTGTTAATTATTAAATTTATGTTGAGGAATTTAACAAGCAATGCATTAAGGGGATTTGGAAGATCTATAGGTGCCTACTTAGGTTTTGAGAATTGGGTGCAATGTGTAAGTGTAACTTTGGGTGGGTAATAGAAACAATGGAGTTTTGTATCACGGGTAAGGGTGTGTTTGGCTATAAAGTTGGGTTGAATGGTTTGATCACTTGGATGTTAAAGCAATACATTAATCTATTATGGTGGGGTTTTTGTGGGTGTATGTAACACGTAAAAATATTAATTTATTTGAGGTTTTGTTGTTAGGTTTGTGTGATTGAAGTGGTGGAGCTGGGTGCTTGGAGTTGGTGTTGAAATATTATTTCTAAATGTTTTTGTAAGTAACCCCTATCACTGTTGGTTCATTTTTATTCCTATCGAATCGTTTAAAATCATAAATATTTATTTATAGCCTTCATGTCCTCTTAAAATAAAATATGGGTCAAGTATAAAACAACATCAAATATTATTACGAAAATTATTTGAATATTTGGTGAAACTATTCTGAAAATTGTACCAAATGTTAATTCTGAAAATATCGAATATTTTATTTAAAAGTTGTGTATTGTTTGAATGCGGAACGTCACTCTAGTCAGAGTATGATTTGGACCCTAGCAAATGGGGGTTATTTATTGGCACAAAAACTAGTTTCTTTTGGGGCTTTACCACCGGCCTATGTGTGGTTTTGGGCCTTGTCACGGGCTAAGTGACCGTAGTCACCAAGACTTGGGTTTTGTGAATTGCATCATTGAACTATTGAATATCGAACCATCAATTTTGAACAACAAAATTTCGTCGAATTACCTCATTGTCTTTTCAATTAAAATGTATTGCTACACTGTTTATTTTCAGCTATGAAACCATCTTACAAAATAATTGTTTATTTATTGAATGGTAGCAAAAAATATATTTATTGGTTATCGACTATTTTTTTTTTTTTTTTTTTTTTTTGTACACTTGATCCAACTAGTAGTGATAGTTGGTTATTTACTGGGCTGTCTAGCTTATCCTTATTTTATTTTATTTTTTTTTAGATTCTGAGGAGTAGGGCTGCGTGGGGTTTTTACTTGTGGGAGTGCTGAGAGTAGGACTATGATTTAAGTACTTGGATTATTATTTTGTTAGTGGATTATATTAGTGGACTTGGCGGACAATTTCATATGATAAGAATTATTTATTTTTATGGATTTTAGCATTATGATAATTAAGGATTTAATTTGAGTATTTTACATTGTGGGTTATGTGATTGGACTCTTAGCCTTGCATGCTCACTTAAATGAGTGTGCGGCGTTGTCACAGAACTTGGGGCGTGACAATTTTGTGGTATCAGAGCCAGGTTTTAATTTTAAAGGCTGGTATAGAATAGTGGTGAGATTGGGTAGATATAGGATTGGGAACGCTTATATTTTGATATAATGTTAATTTTATTTACATGTTATAGGGACTTGAGAATAGAATAAGATGAGGTTTTATTATTGATGCATTTAGGTTGCAATGGAACATGAGGAGACATTGGCAAATATGGCTAGGAATACACGCCAGGGTCAAATGAATCGAGGGACTGGTAATAACAATCGGCGAGGGAACGTGACTAATAATGGTAGTGGTTCTCAAGTAGTCGGAGGAAATCAGGGGCAAGAGTTGGGACAACAAGAACAAGCTGCAATCCCCAATCCAATTGGAATGGTTCAAGTGCTTCAGACTTTGGCCGGGGTGGTGCAACAACAAACCACCATAGGGAATAACTTGACTAGACTTATGGAGCAACAACAACGGATGTAGCCAGGTGTTGGGCCACAACCGAGGCCACGTTGTAACATTACTGAGTTTAAGAAGATAGCCTTGGCATTTGACGGAGCCACAGACCCTTTGGAGGCTGAAAAATGGTTGACAGAAATGGAAAAGTTATTTCCCATTTTTGAGTGTACGAATGATCAGAAGGTGACCTATGCTATGTTTATGCTACAAGGGATAGCTAATGATTGGTGGCAGATGGAGAAGCGCATACACGAGCATGATGCCAACCCCTATACATGGGAAAGGTTTAAGAATGCGTTCAATGAGAAATAATTCCCTAGGAGTGTTCGTCTACAAAAATAGAGGGAATTTTCAAAGTTAGAGCAAGGGAATAAGACGGCTGCAGAATATGAAGCTGAGTTTACGAAGTTGTCTAAATTTGCATTAGCATTTGAAGCAGATGAGGATAGCAGAGCACGAAAGTTTGAAGGTGGGCTAAGAACGAACATTATACAATAGGTGGTTCCTTTCGAGTTACCTACTTTTGGAACAGTGTTGAATAAGGCATTATTGGTTGAGAGTGGCCTCACTAGAGCCCAAGAAGAGAAAGAAGAGAATTATAAGAAGAGACTTAGTTCTACCAACTTTCAAACTAACAACAATTCGAAGGGCAATGCTAAGAGACAAAACACTTCTTCCGTTGGGAGTTGGGGAAGTCGAACTGTGGGTGGTAGTGTTGTCAAGCAGAACGGTCGGGTACAGTGCACTAGGTGTAATGGATTCCATCGGGATAGTGAGTGTCGTTGGAATACTAGGGCTTGTTTCTCTTGCGGGAAATAGGGTCACAGGATAGCTGATTGCCCTAACCAAAAGGGGCATGAGATTGAACAGAAAACATGGACAAATAAAGGAGCATCAACAGACAAAGGGTCTTTAGGAAGTCAAAAGAAAAATGGAGGTCATAAGCCAAAGACTCAGGGTCGAGTGTACGCACTCACGCGACACGATGTTCAGACTTCCAACATAGTGGTGTCAGGTACTGTTTTAGTGTCTTCTGTTTATGCACATGTGCTATTTGATTCTAGCGTTACAAATTCATTTGCGTCTATGGGATTTGTTAAGAAACATGGATGGAAATGTGTCTCTAGAGAGATCGACTTATGTGTTGAAACCCCGATAGGAGGGGTTATGGTTGCTGACTTAATTTGCAAATCTCGTGTGGTTAGTATAGATGACAGGAAATTGCTTGCAGACTTAACTGTTTTAGATATACGGGACTTTGACATAATTCTTGGAATGGATTGGTTGGCAACCAATTATGCTTCTGTTGATTGCCGAGGCAAAATGGTAGTATTTCAGATTCCTAATCAACCAGAATTTTGTTTTGTGGGTAGTGGAGTTAACACTCCTCCTTTGGTAATCTCAGCTTTGCAAGCTAGATGATTGTTGAGGAATGGTTGCGAGGGTTATTTAGCTTCTGTGAGAGATATTCGTGAGGCTGAATTGAAGTTAGAGGATATTCTAGTTATAAATGAATTTCCCAATGTTTTTCCTGACGACTTACCGGGGTTGCCACCAGATAAAGAGATTGAGTTTGCCATCGAATTGATACCAGATCGGATGGCCCTAGCAGAGTTAAAAGAGTTTAAGGAACAATTACAAGAGTTACTAGATAAGGGCTTTATTAGGTCTAGTGTTTCTCCCTGGGGTGCGCCCATTTTATTGGTGAAAAAGAAGGATGGTAGTTTTCGCCTTTGCATTGATTATCAAGAGTTAAACAAGGTGACAATTCGAAATAAATGTCCTTTACCTAGGATAAATGACCTATTTGATCAGTTGCAAGGAGCACAAGTCTTTTCTAAGATTGACCTTCGTTTTGGATATCATTAGTTGAAGGTTAAGGCGGAAGATATACCTAAGATAGCCTTCCAAACTAGGCATGGGCATTATAAATTCTTAGTGATATCGTTTGGGTTGACCAATGCGCCTGCAGCTTTTATGGATTTAATGAATAGAGTATTTAAACCCTTCTTAGATCAGTTTGTGGTAGTTTTTATTGATGACATTCTTGTGTACTCGAAGAGTAAAGAGCAGCACAAAGAACATTTGTGAATAGTGTTATAGATATTAAGGAAGAAGAAATTATTTGCTAAATTAAAGAAGCGTGAATTTTGGCTGGAGAGTGTATCATTTTTGGGTCATGTGATATCTAGAGATGGGGTTTCTGTTGACCCCAAGAAAGTGGAGGCAGTGGTAGAGTGGAATAGGCCTACTAGTGTCACTGAAATTCTTAGCTTCTTGGGTTTAGCAGGATATTATAGAAGGTTTGTTAAGGGATTTTCCCGAATTTCTATGCCTTTGACTCGTTTAACATAAAAATGGGTAAGTTTGAGTGGTCTGATGATTGTGTGAAGAGTTTCCAGGATCTAAAGAGTCGATTAGTGTGTGCTCCAGTACTTATAGTTCTGTCCGGAGATGAAGGTTTTACCATCTACAGTGATGCATCGAAGATGGGTTTGGGTTGTGTCCTGATGCAGAATGATAAGGTAGTGGCATATACGTCTAGGCAATTGAAGCCATATGAGCAGAATTATTCTACGCATGATTTAGAGTTGGCTGCAGGGGTGTTTGCATTGAAAATCTGGAGGCACTACCTGTATGGAGTGAAATGTGAGATATTCACTGATCATAAAAGTCTGAAGTATATTTTCACTCAAAAAGAATTGAATATGAGGCAAATGTAATGGTTGGAGCTATTAAAGGACTATGATTTGACTATCAATTATCATCCAGGAAAAGCTAATGCAATGGCTGATGCCTTGAGTAGAAAGACCCCAAGTAATTTGGCTACCTTGATCACTGACCAAAAGAATATCTTAGAGGACTTGTGAAGGTTGAATATTGAGATTAGATGGCATAACCATGGAGTGCAATTGGAAAACCTTAAAGTTCAACCCACATTGATTGATAGAATTAAAGATACTGAAGAAAGAGATCCTCAGTTGCAAAAACTTAAGGCTGAAATGGAAATAGGGCTACAGATGGAATTTTGTATGCATAAAGATGGAAACTTGAGATTTGGAGAGAGATTGTGTGCGCCTAATGATTTAGAGCTCAAGAGAGAAATCCTGAGAGAAGCTCACAGTTCAGGGTATACTGTACATCCAGGGAACACTAAAATGTATAAAGACTTGAAGAGGAACTTTTGGTGGAATAATATGAAGAGGGAAATTGCTCAATGTATTGCTCAATGTTTGGTATGTCAACAGGTGAAAGTTGAACATCAGAGACCTACAGGTAAGTTGCAACCTCTTCCTATTTCCGAGTGGAAGTGGGAACATATTACTATGGATTTTGTGACAGGGTTGCCTAGGACCCAAGGTGGTAACAATGCTATTTGGGTTATTGTTGATCGATTGACCAAATCCGCTCACTTTCTAGCTTTTAAGGTAGGGTTCTCCTTAGAGAGGTTTGCAAAATTTTATATCAAGGAGATTGTGAAGTTGCATGGTATTCCGGTAACCATAGTGTTTGATAGAGATAGCATTTTTGTATCTATGTTTTGGAGGAGTTTCCATACAGCTTTGGGTACTAGTTTGAATTTTAGCACGGCCTTTCATCCTCAAACTGATGGATAGTCAGAGAGAACTATTCAGACTCTTGAAGATATGTTGAGGGCCTGTATTATTGATCTTGGAGGTTCTTGGGATGAGCATTTGGCCCTAGTGGAATTCTCTTATAATAATAGTTATCATGCGAGCATTCAGATGGCACCATATGAGGCTTTATGTGGACGAAAGTGTAGATCACCTATTTGTTGGGATGATGTGGGCGAAAGGAAGTTGTTAGGGCCTAAGATTGTGCAACAAACAGTAGACAAGATCAATCTTATTAGAAAGCAACTTCACACTACACAGAGTAGATAGAAAAGTTATGTAGATAATAGGAGACGTGTTTGGGGTTGGAGACAATGTGTTCCTTAAGGTGTCTCCTATGGAAAAGAGTAATGAGGTTTGGTGTTCGGGGTAAATTGAGTCCTAGATTTGTTGGACCATTTGAGGTTTTAGATCGAATTGGAGAGGTAGCTTACAGACTTGCCCTACCACCTTCACTAGTTGGAGCTCATAATGTCTTCTATGTTTCGATGTTGAGGAAGTATATTCCGAATCCCAATCATGTGATTGATCATGCACCGTTGCAGTTTAAGGAGGATTTGACCTATGAGGAACACCCTGTAAGAATTGTTGATAAGAAAGAGCAGGTTTTGAGGCGTTGAGTCATCCACTACGTTAAGGTTCAATGGAGTAATCACTCGGAGAGAGAAGCTACTTGGGAACTTGAGGATGAAATGAGACAAAAGTATCCACAACTTTTTGAGACTACAGGTATGTCAAATTTCGAGGACAAAATTTCTTTTAAGATGGAAAGGATGTAAAACCCAATTTGTGTGTAGGATCATTTTATTGGATAGATTTGTAATTAAATTAATTTATATGGGTCATTTATTAATATCAAAGAATTAGTTATGAGATGGCATTATAATTCCTATTACTTAGATGGGTTATTTTGTAACTTTGAGAAATTAGGTTAATAAGCCCACATATTGTGGCTTTAAGTCTTGGAAAACAAACAAAACAGAGGCTGGGAATTGCTCCATAGGCAGCTAGGGTTTGAGAAGGTAAAAGAAAAAAAAGAAAAGAAAAGAAAAGAAAAAGAGAAGAGAGGTTCAAGTGAGGCTGCAATGGGGATTGAAGGTAGCACATTGGTGATTTTGGGACACCCATTGGTTAAGGTAAAATCTGTCTTTACTGTTAATTATTAAGTTTATGTTGAGGAATTTAAGAAGCAATGCATTGAGGGGATTTGGAAGATCTATAGGTGCTTACTTAGGTTTTGAGAATTGGGTGGAATGTGTAAGTGTAACTTTGGGTGGGTAATAGAAACAATGGAGTTTTGTATCATGGGTAAGGGTGTGTTTGGCTATAAGTTGGGTTGAATGGTTTGATCACTTGGATATTAAAGCAATACATTAATCTATTATGGTGGGGATTTTGTGGGTGTATGTAACACGTAAAAATATTAATTTATTTGAGGTTTTGTTATTTGGTTTGTGTGATTGAAGTGGTGGAGCTGGGTGTTTGAAGTTGGTGTTGAAATATTATTTCTAAACGTTTGTGTAAGTAACCCTCTATCACTGTTGGTTCATTTTTATTCCTATCGAATCTTTTAAAATCATAAATATTTATTTATAGCCTTCATGTTCTCTTAAAATAAAATATGGGTCAAGTATAAAACAACATTGAATATTATTACAAAAATTATTTGAATATTTGGTGAAACTATTCTGAAAATTGTACCAAATATTTATTTTGAAAATTTCGAATATTTTATTTAAAAGTTATGTATTGTTTGAATGCGGAACATCACTCTTGTCTGACTATGATTTAGACCCTAGCCAATGGGGGTTATTTATTGGCACAAAAACTAGTTTCTTTTGGGGCTTTACCACCGGCCTATATGTGGTTTTGGGCCTTGTCACGGGCTAAGTGACCGTAGTCACCAAGACTTGGGTTTTGTGAATTGCATCATTGAACCATTGAGTATCGAACCATCAATTTTGAACAACGAAATTCCGTCGAATTACCTCATTGTCTTTTCAATTAAAATGTATTGCTACATTGTGTATTTTCAGCTATGAAACCATCTTACAAAATAATTGTTTATTTATTGAATGGTAGCAAAAAATATATTTATTGGTTATTGACTATTTTTTTTGGTATACTTGATCCAGTTAGCAGTGATGGTTGGTTATTTACTGGGCTGTCTACCTTATCCTTATTTTATTTTATTTTTTTTCAGATTCTGAGGAGTAGAGCTGCGCGGGATTTTTACTTGTGGGAGTGTTGAGAGTAGAACTATGATTTAAGTACTTGGATTATTATTTTGTTAGTGGATTATACTAGTGGCCTTGGTGGACAATTTCATATGATAAGAATTATTTATTTTTATGGATTTTAGCATTATGATAATTAAGGATTTAATTTGAGTATTTTACATTGTAGGTTATGTGATTGGACTCTTAGCCTTGCATGCTCACTTAAATGAGTGTGCGGCGTTGTCACGGAACTTGGGGCGTGACAAAGAGCAAGTGAGCTTTGGTATTAGAGAAGAAGATTACATGTTCATGATGTGTTAGGTCGTGATGATGATGCAAATGACCAGATAAAGTGATTAGGTAAAGCAAAAAAATAAAAAGTAGTCTTGAAGAAAAGATGTCCCTTTTGATGTCTATTGTTGATTGTAATTGTTAATGAGAGAGAAATAAACAGCGAAAGAGAAAGAGAGAGATAAAAGAATATAAAACTCTTCCTGATGTGTCTCAAAGAATACTACTATTTTTTGTTGCTTGGTTCAGAGTAAGTGATTTTCAAGGGTTTGCTCTGTTTTGGGTTTTTTTTTCCTCTTCTGATAAGCCTTTCCTTTTCCTAGTTTTGTCAACAAAACGGTGTGTGAAAATGCCTATGTTCAGCCATTTAGTCGTCGGAGAGATGGGGATGTGAAGTGTGATGTCTTGGGTCTGAAAACCGCCATGAAAGATGGGATTTTAGGCGGCAGAGGCGAGACTATCTGCGGCGGCGGTGCCACCGACGAGAAACTCGATTTTAGCTACCATCACCGTCGCTCGCAACCCTCCTCTGTGTGTATGATCTGTCTCCTTCTCTTCGTCTCTCTCTATGTTGTTTTTTTTTGTTTTGTTCATCAATGGATTCTCTCTCCTCTCTCTCTCCCAAACCTCTCATGCTTCAGAGACAAAAGAGAGAGAGAAAAAAAATGTAAAAACGACGTCGTTTTGGCACCTCGAGCCATTCAAGCCAACTCATTTTCGAGCTACGTAGCAGAGTTGTGGCATTAGTTACATCAAAATTTTACTTTTTTTTTTTTTATAGAGTTAACGATTTTGTGCCCAATGTCATTACTACGTGTACTTCTACCTTACCCGACAATTTTATTAAAAAAATCACATTTGTTCCTTTCTACTTTATTTTTAGGGAATGAGATTTTATACTCTGTTAAAAAAAATTGAGAGGGAGTAACATCTCCCTATCTTTTACGTGAGCAAAATTGAAAGGAAGCAACATCTCCCTATCTTTTACGTGAGCAAAACCTTGCTACCAGCAGAGTCGAGATACTTGCCGCTGGAGAAACTTGCTTTGGCGCTAATGATGGCCTCCAAGAAATTGGCGCACTACTTTCATGCACACACAATCGTGGTGTTGACCGAATTCCCTCTGAAAGCCTTATTTGAGCGAGCGGATTTCTCCGGTCAAATTCTGAAGTGGGCAGTCGAACTGGGGCAATTCGACGTCAAGTTTCAACCCCGAACCGCCATCAAATCCCAAGCATTGGCCGACTTTGTTGCTGAATTCTCACCTGGAATTCACCCGGTATGCCCAGTGGATCTTACTGTGGCAGCCGGGGAGGCGAGTGTAAGCCCAACGGAGATTGCACAGCAGAGTGATGTTGGCGACGCGGAACTTGCGCGCCCGTCCACAAAACCTTCTGGCAGAAGTGTACTTCAGCCCAGCAGTACGACGATGGACTTGGGAATAACATATCAACCTGTTGGGTCCGGCACTGCATCGCCAAGGAGGGACGAAGACGTGTCTGTTGAAATCATCAAAGGCGAGCTTGTAGCAAACATAGCCGAGCAGCAGAGCGACCGTGATCCCATCAACCTTCAAGCCTCCCAGGATCCCCCAAAATGTTAGAAACTTTTCATTTGTGAAATTTGGAAACTTTTTGTAGATGGCGCCTCGAACCGGCACAGCGCCGGGCTGGGTATAGTTTTGATCTCACCGGACGATCTAACCATTGAACATTCCATCACACTTGGATTTCCAGCATCTAACAACGAGGCTGAGTACGAAGCACTGCTAGTCGGACTTAAAAGCGCGCTCCAATTGCACGCATCCGAGCTGATGGTCTACAGTGACTCTCAACTCATTGTAAACAAAGTATTTGGAGTGTACGAAGCCAAAGATGACAGAATGGCCAAATACCAAGCTCTAGTAAGAAAACACATCAAGGAATTCCAAGCAATAAGGGTCCAACAAATTGGTCGTGAAGAAAACGGCCGAGCGGATGAGTTGGCTGGTCTAGCTTCCATGTTCGACAGTTTAACTCCTAGTCCTCTCCTAATCGAGTTTCTTCCAAGACCTAGTATTAAGGACTTGGAGCAGACGGAAGTATTTTGCACCGAGCTTAGTCCCTCTTGGATGGACCCAATCATCATTTTCCTGAAAGAACAGACCCTTCCGGCTGATAAAAAAGAAGCACATAAAGTCCGGGTAAAGTTAGAGCGGTTTTGGGTCTCTCTATCTGGCGCTTTATATAAGAAGTCATTCACCAGTCCGTACCTCAAGTGTGTTTATCCAAACAGCGTGGAAGCTTTCCTTTACGAGATCCATGAAGGCATGTGCAGAAGTCACATCGGGGGGAGATCTTTGGCCTACCGCACTATTTCGCAAGGATACTGGTGGTCGTGCATGCATGCAGACGCGCAAAAATATGTTAGAAAATACAAAAAATCCAAAAATTCACCCACTAAATTCATCAGCCGGCCAGAGAACTTCTCTCCCTCACAAGTCCTTGGCCTTTCGCAATGTGGGGGCTGGACATAGTGGGACCACTCCCAACCACGCCAGGCAACCGAAAGTTCTTCATTGCAGTGACAGATTACTTCACCAAATGGGTTGAAGCCGAGCCCTTAGCGACCATCAAAGAGAATTATGTCAAACGGTTTGTTTGGCAGAACGTGATCACGTGGGTTGGCGTCCTCAAGGCTTTGATATCTAATAATGGCACCCAGTTTGACGGGCGGCTGTTCAGAGGATTTGTGAGGAATTGAAAATAGAATTCTACAATTCCACCCCGGCCTACCCTCAGTCCAATGACCAAGCTGAAGCATCGAACAAGACCATTCTAGATAGGTTGAAGAAGAGAGAAAGCCAAAGGCAAATGGGCCAAGGAACTCCCTAGTGTCCTCTGGGCATACCGGACAACCCCGAGATGCTCGACCGGGGAGACCCCTTTTGCCTTGGCATATGGCATGGAGGCGGTCATTCCATTGGAGATCAGCATGCCCACTATCCGCAGCGAAAATTTTGAGCCCGAACTGAACTCTGAAGCCATCACCCTGGAATTGGACCTAACTGACGAGCGCCAAGAAAATGCGTTAATCCACGTGGCCACATATCAACAAGAATTGTCCAGAAAATACAACAAAATAGTGCACCCCAGACCGTTTAAAGTCGGGGACTGGGTTTTAAGGAAGGTGATAGGCAACACACTGGTGCCGGGTGAAGGCAAACTAGCGGCAAACTGGGAAGGGCTGTACAGGATAATCGGTCTGGCAGGCAAGGGGGCATACCACTTAGACGACTTGGATGGAAAAAGCGTACCCCGGCCATGGAATACGACCAACCTCAAACTGTATAATTTTTAGTTTTTATCTTTTGTGTGTAATTTTTTGTGAAGGGACAAGTTTCCCCTTTATTTATGAATGTAATACTCCATATGCCAGTGTAATAGAAATGAATTATTTATGCTTAGGAAGTTTGTTGTGTTCAAAGTAATGTAGTGAACGAGGGGTAACTACCTCTAAAGCCAAGATGATTTAAAAGAGTTAATGATTTGCTCAACTCTAGAATTTTAGCCGAGATATTTTATCCCGGCTAAAGAGTTGATGATTTGCTCAACTCTGAGCTTTTAGCTGAGATGATTTATCTCGGCTAAAAGAGTTGATGATTTGCTCAATTCTGAGGTCTTAGCCGAGATGTTTTATCCCGGCTAACGAGTTGATGAATTGCTCAACTCAGAGATTTTAGCCGAGATGATTTACCCCGGCTAAAAGACTTGATGATTTGCTCAACTCTGAGGTCATAGCCGAGATGTTTTATCCCGGCTAACGAGTTGATGAATTGCTCAACTTTGAAGTTTTAGCCGAGATGATTTACCCCGGCTAAAAGAGTTGATGATTTGCTCAATTCTGAGGTCTTAGCCGAGATGTTTTATCCCGGCTAACGAGTTGATGAATTGTTCAACTCTGAGATTTTAGCCGAGATGATTTACCTCGGCTAAAAGAGTTGATGATTTGCTCAACTCTGAGGTCATAGCCGAGATGTTTTATTCCGGCTAACGAGTTGATGAATTGCTCAACTCTGAGGTTTTAGCCGAGATGATTTACCCCGACTAAAAGAGTTGATGATTTGCTCAACTCTGAGGTTTTAGCCGAGATGATTTACCCTGGCTAAAAGAGTTGATGATTTGCTCAACTCTGAGGTTTTAGCTGAGATGATTTACCCCAGCTAAAACAGTTGATGACTTGCTTAACTCTGAGGTTTTAGCGAAGATGATTTACCCCGGCTAAAAGAGTTGATGATTTGTTCAACTCTGAGGTTTTGGCTGAGATGTTTTATCCTGGCTAACGAGTTGATGATTGCTCAACTCTAGAATCTTAGCCGAGATGTTTTATCCCGACTAAAGAGTTGATGATTTGCTCAACTCTAGAATTTTAGCCAAGATGTTTTATCCCGGTTAAAGAGTTAATGATCTGTTGAACTCTAGAATCTTAGCCGATGTTTTATCCCAGCTACAGAGTTGATGATTTTCTCAACTCTAGAATTTTAGCCGAGATGTTTTATCCCGGTTAAAGAGTTGATGATCTGCTCAACTCTAGAATCTTAGCCGAGATGTTTTATCCAGGCTAAAGAGTTGAAGATCTGCTTAACTCTAGAATTTTAGTTGAGATGTTTTATTCCGGTTAAAGAGTTGATGATCTGCTCAACTCTAGAATCTTAGCCGAGATGTTTTATCCTGGCTAAAGAATTGAAGATCTGCTCAACTCTTGAATTTTAGCCGAGATATTTTATCCTGGCTAAAGAATTGATGTTTTGTACAACTCATATTTATGCTGAGATGTTTTGCTCGCTCTATCCGACTGTCACATGCCAGGCAAGAATAGCGCGGTTGCAAGATGGACAACAGCAAAACATTGCAAGAGTACAAGCAAAATGAGAACTTTTCATTGATTGGAAAATTTGGTACATGCAGTGGGGCTTGTAGCCCGATTACAAAATTCAAACAAAAATTAAAAGAGACAAGTCTAAACTATGCTAATGGGGAGAGGTCGGCAAACTCATCCCCAGCTCCTTCTGTCGCGACCTCTAGGTCAACAACAGTAGCCTTTTCCTTCTTGCCAAGCTCCTGCTGGCTACCCTTGTCCTCGGCTTCTTTTTCTACCTCTTCTTGCAAAGCGTTGAAGACTTCGTTGGCGTAAGGAATCAGGTAGACCGGTAGGAAGGCTGGGGAAGAAGAAGCAAACACCTCGGTCTCGGATCCTTGGCTGAGTTTTTCGCAAGCGGCCTTCCAACCGGACTTGAAATAAATGTCCTTGGTGGCTTCGACTTGCTTGGTGTAGTTGTCCTCGGCCTCCTGGAAACCGAGATTGTTGGCCTCATCCACGGCAGCCTTCTTCGCTTCTTTTTTGGCTGCGAGTTGAGCTTTCAGCTCGTCTCTCTCTTGCTCGGCCCTGCCAAGCTAGCTAAAGAGTCTTGCGTTGTCAGCATTGGCCATTTCAAGTGAAGCCTTAGACCTCCCAAGCTCGGTTTCCAGATTCGTGACCAGATTGGTGGCATCGGTCACCTTTTGCCGGAGTTTATGAATCCGGTCCATCAAGAGATGTTGCTTCTGGATAGCTTGTAAGAGGACGTGTTAGAGTAAATGTACAGAGCTCCTACCCGGGTCATAGATTTAACCTAGGACTTGACGAGCCGGGTGTCGGGCACATGGTCACTGCCGGTCACATCGCTCAACAGAAGTAATGCTTTTGTCAGGTCAAAGGCCAGGAGATGTTCTTTATCGCCTTTGACCGAGGCGTTGGCTGAGATCTCCTTACCCCAGTGTTTCAACTGTGGCTGCCATAGGAGAGTGGGCTCAGATCCCTCCGCCAGTTGCTCGGTGCTCAACTCGGCCACAAGCTCGGTAGTTGGGTCGGCAAAACGAGGCCTTTTTCCCGCTCAGCGATTTTCTTTGCTAGTCAGCGCCGTAGTGGTCGACGCCATGGCAATCACGGTCCCAAATGTTTGACCGGTCGTTGAGGTGCGGAGGGGGGGAATGCTTGGTAACTCGGTTGACGTGGCAGTGATGAGATTATTGATGCGGCTCCGTTTGGCCATTTCCTCTTCCTCGGTTAGCCAGATCAGAGGTACGTCCGGAAGCATTGGATCAGGCAGTGGGGATGGTGCTCGCAGAAAGTCGGTGACTCTACTTCTGCAAGGTGTCGTGTATCGATAGCTCGGTACGTAACCGAGAAGGTCGTGGCAATCTCGGTGACGACACTATAGCACGACTCTAAGGACGGCCTCATCTGGGTTGAAGTAATTCGCTTGTAAGGCTTCGATAGCTGCAAGGAAAAGAGCAATTAGTACAAAATATTAAGCGAAAGTAATTTGACTGGTCAGTGAGCACGGCTTACATATTGAACCGAAGTTTTTACTGATGTACCAGCCAGGCACATCAGCCGTCTCAAAATTCCCGAACACCTAAAAGAAGTCGTCATCATGCATATCTTTATCTCGGGTGCCGGTTACCAGCTTTTCCTTGCCCAGTATAATCTTCAAATAGTAGTTAAACCCGTCAGCTGTGTGCCCGAGGGTGTACTGGCGCAAGATCTCGGCTAACCCTAGGTTTAAGCCAAGCTGGTTGTTCAGCTCAGCTACCCCATTTATTATTCTGTATGTATTGGTCGAAACCTGTGTTGACACTAGCCCAGTACGCCTCAAGAACTCACATATTAGGGGCTGAACAGGGAAGCATAAACCTCCCTCGATTATGGACAACATAGTGAAGGGGCATTGATCCAGTCTACCCCAAGGTGTGGTGTCTTCTACACCGAGCTCAAGGTGGACGTCTTCAGGGACGCCGTACTCCTCCTGGAACACGGCTAATGCTCCCGGCATGTTAACGAGGAAGCGGTAATGCCCCATGTGAATCTGGCTTGTTTCAGTATAGCGGTTTTGGTTTGACAAAGTTTCGTACGATGGCTGCTCGGCCTTTGAAAGCCCTGGTGTTGGTGTCTGGTCCCCTAGGATTCTGTAGTAAAAGTCAAGTGTAAGTGGAAGCGCAATCGCGCAAACGAGCTCGACTTTAGCTCGGACACATGAAGTGCCACACCACCTCAGTCACAGTGGTATATCCAGAAGCTCGGTCGCTCAAGCGGACCAGATATTAGCCCAGTCGAGCGGTCTAGCATTCTGTTACCTTGGTTCCTACACAAGTCTCACAAACTTGCAACTTGCTCGATTTTGGTATTTTTTGGGATCAAATGAAGACCTGGAGCCCGGTCTGCCCTAGATCCTCGCGTGTTCATCACAGAAGATGATGAACAGTTGAGGGAGAAGGGGCAGAGCTGGTTTTGGGGGGCTACATCCTAAGTTAACTTCATTCAAAGTCCTAAAACCTACTATTACCAAGCCCTAGACTCAACTATGACAATCACATGCCCAATTGTACAGTAAGAACACGAGTAACAGAAGAAGAGCGGAGGAGAGTCGAAGACTTACAGGCTGGGGATCGGATGGTAGCTTGAAGCAGTGAGACGGGGGCCCTCAGCGACAGCAAAGGTGTGGAATGTACTTGCGTGGATGCTCTAATCTCCATAGGATGAGTGGGAGCAAGACCTCTCAATCATAGGGTGGTTTTGCAGGTGAAGACGAACAGAATAAGAAAGGGAATGAGATGAGGGATGATGAGTATAAAAAGGAAAAAGAAGTGCCAAAATTCGAACGTGAAGAGGCGGCGGGGTTGGCTGTTCGAGGCCAATGAATGAATGATGCGTGTTTGTAATGATGGCAGCGTCAGTACTAAAGAGACAGGTTGGCAAGTCGAGGCACCGACCGAACAAGTCAAGAGACCGAGTAGGGGGATTAGTGCGGTTAATGTCTTGCGGTATAAGGCGGGGCAGAGGATCGACCCCGGCCGGAGCATGTAATCCCAGTCACGCTAGTGCGAACGGAATTAAGGGGCAATTGAGAGGGAGATTTCATAATCTGGCTTTGGGCCGTGGTAATGGCCGGGCTAAAATTGGTCCAAGCGTGTTTGGGTCGACCTGGGCTGGGCCGATCCAGGGGGAGTTTGCTCGGTTAAAGTCCAGGCCCGATTTGGCTGGGATAATTCTCTGCCAGCCCGGTTCGTATTGTTCGTTCGGCGAGCAAGATCCTCTGCAGATCGGCCCAACCGAGCAAGAGCTCGGTCACAACGGAGGGCTACTAAGCTCGGTCATAACGGAGCTCGGCTAGGAACACTGTTTCACAAAGTAATACGGTGGTAGGAAGCTGGGGTAGCACCGCCTAGCTGTCCGTTCTCGCCAACGTTGTTTGGCAGTTTGATTAGGTGGTGTTTAGCTGTATTTGCACTGACACGTGAGAGAGTGGGTCCCCGCGTCAAAGAGCGAATGGTCACAGAGGTACGCGCAGAAAGTATATAAACGTGACTACGCCCCCCATGCGGAGGATGGAACATCTTTTGGTGAGAAAAACACTAACACATTGTCTTCTCTCTCTTTGAGTGTGAGCTGACTTGATCGTCGGAGGGGTTTTCTGGCAACGCACCACTGGGTAGCTCACCCTCATTGTGTTCGCAGGTCGATCGGAGGAAGGCGCAACTTGGACGTGAGGAATACGGGTGATAACGAATATTTGGCTCCCGTACAGTAATTGTCAATGAGAGAGAAATAAAAAGAGAGAGAGAGAGAGATAAAAGAGTGTAAAACTCTTCCTAATGTGCCTCAAAGAATACTACTGTTTTTTGTTGCTTGGTTCAGAGTAAGTGATTTTCAAGGGTTGCTCTGTTTTGGGTTCTTTTTTTCCTCTTCTAATAAGCCTTTTCTTTTCCTAGTTTTGTCAACAAAAGGGTGTGTGAAAATGCCTATGTATTAGCCATTTAGTCGTCGGAGAGATGGGGATGTGAAGTGTGATGTCTTGGATCTGAAAACTGCCATGAAAGATGGGATTTTAGGCGGCGGAGGCGGGACTATCTGCGGTGACGGCGCCACCTACGAGAAACTCGATTTTAGCTACCATCACTGTCGATCGCAACCCTTCTTTGTGTGTATGATCTGTCTCCTTCTCTTCTTCTCTCTCTGTGTTGTTTTTTTTGGTTTTGTTCATCAATGGATTCTCTCTCCTCTCTCTCTCTCTCTCTCTCCCAAACCTCCCATGCTTCAAAGACAAGAGAGAAAAAAAAAATGCCAAAACGACGTCATTTTGACACCTCGAGCCATTCGAGCCAACTCATTTTCGAGCTACGTAACAGAGTTATGGCATTAATTACGTCAATTTTTTTTTTTTTCCTTAGAGTTAACGATTATGTGCCCAATGTCATTACTACATGTACTTCTACCTTAACCGACAATTTTATTAAAAAAATCACATTTGTTCCTTTCTACTTTATTTTTTAGGGAATGAGATTTTATACTCTGTTAAGAAAAATTTCAAACACAAACAAACAAGTTTGCAAATGGGCACATGACAAAAACTATATACAAATATAAATATTGTATTAACATAAAACTTGTTTGAACAAATACAAATTCTAATTTACAATCCATGTTTTGTCTCAACAATATCAAACGCAACAAAATAGACTCAATAAATGGAAAACAAATTGACCATCCACCAAAACTCACAGGTCAACGTGGAGCTGAAGCAGCAAAATCACACAGCTTCTTCAAACTCTTATCCTCAAAACTGTACCGCATCGCCTTAAAGCAAAAAACCACATTCATATACAAGAGACAGACTCAATGTATTGGAAGGAATGAAACCAGGAATACATAAAAGAATCCTCAACCATGCCATTACCATCATAATGCTCTGCACCAACATCACATATCTTCTCGAAACTCTCATGACCAAGATTGTACCGTAAAATCTTACCCGGTATGTGCAACACCATAAACGAGTCCTCGTCATCTTTTTTCTCTCCTACAATCGAAAGCATAGCGAACAAGTAATACATTGTGTCCCGCGAGATCCTCTGCATCATCTGGGGAAACGCAACTCTAACTGAACCAAGATCAACGTGGTACTTCACAAAACAGCCAGAGTAATCTCTCTCTATCTCATAAACATCGAATTGAGTCCTTGGACCGTATATCTCAACAAAATGCAAATGATCGTTCGACTCCCCGTAATACCCAAATGGCCTCCTTTTCCAATCCCCGTGAGGAATCAGAGGCATTGGAATAGTTCTAACACGCTCGTCCTCCATGTTGAAATACATGAGTCCCCCAATGAGTTGAACCAGTTAATCGCACCGTTCCAATAGACCCCGCTACGAAATTCAGAATTTCGATTAGCGGTGAAAGGTTCGCCACAAGCCCTCCAGGAGCCGGTCTCAGATGAGTAAATCTCAAATTTGATAATAGAGCTTGTTCTGATCAGACTCAACCGACAAGGGTGATGCTATGGTACATTTGGATGTACCATACATCAGTTATGAGATTATGTGATTTGAGATCATAATTAATATCATATAAATCATAACTATTCTCATATTAACTCATCACTTAGTTATATTTAGTTATTTATATATACCCTATTATCTCATAACTATCATATAACTAAATTAATTTAATAATTTAATTTTGAATTGACAACCGTTCACCGGTTGCCAAACAAGCAAAGTAATCAGAATTCCAAGAGTCCCAAGTCAGTTGCCTTCCTCTCTTGCTCTGGTTCGTGCTCTTGCTCCTCTTCTCCTCCCTCCTCTCTTCCACCATAGTTGTCGAAGTCCAACGGTCAAGCGTCGAGGCCACCATTCTTCACCTTTCTCTTCTCTTCCACCATAGCGAGCGAAGAACGATTGGCCTCTCTCTCTTGCTCTTCACCTTTCTCTTCTCTTCCACCATAGCCGAAGCTTCCGCGATGGCCAAAGAGCACCAGCCCCGTCGGCGATCCACGCCACCGTTGTTGAAATCTTCTTCACAAGCCATCACTCTGTTCCCATCTCTACCATGGGTTTGTCAGCAAATATTTTCCCTTCTAGTCAAATTGAAAATTTACAAGAGCTCTCTTCTGTAGGTCAGGTATGTTCCTATTTACAGCCACCCAAGATAGCTGTGCCATTGGGGCTTTGATTTCAAAACCCTAACCCTTATTGAATATCTAATATTAAGGTTTGTTCTCAGTCAAAATTAACATCTGTAATCACCCAAGATAGGGCTTTGATTTCAAAACCCTAACCCTAAAAAGTGATTTTTGGCACCATCTATGACTGATTTTGTATCTCAAAAAATATACATTTTTATATAAAGAAATGATATTCATACTCTTTCTTTGTTAATCATTCTTTGTAATTGTTGATATTAGAAACTTCAGGAGATTATAAGATTAGATGATATCAAAATAATAAGTTTAGCATATATAAGATTAGATGGTGCCAAAAATTAAGTATACAAACTATTTCTTTGTATAAATTTTCTCTTACACAAAAACAATAAGTCGACCCATCATCACTATGAGATTATGTGGTAAAATAATTAGTGTCTCTAATATTATTGTAACATTATTGTGACACCAAATGGTTTGAAAATTTTATTTAATAGTAATTATTAAGCAGCCCATAATGGTGGCTGTGATTAATTAAGAGTGGTAGGCTTTGACGGAAAGTGGTGAATATTTAGGTACATAGTTGTTAAAGATTATTAGCAAGTTTAGCAATAGGTTATTTTAATTGAAAAATCAAAAAGTTATTATTAAAAAATTAACTATTATCTCTATTTTTTTTTTATGTCTTTTTGTAAAAATTTAAAAAATCAACTAAAATAGTATATTCCTAAAACAACTCTAAGATAATATTTGTTTAAATAATATCTATTATATAAGAAAAATGTTGATAGGTTTTTTAAGTACAATGTCCCAATTTTTTATTATTATTATTTTGTTGTTGTTGTTGTTGTTGTTTTACCAAGTTCAAAGTCCTCCAAATCGAATTCAACTTTGTCTGCAACATTATAATCTAATAATTTGCATTAGTATTAGCTCCCGAAACATCAATTAAGGTGTTAAACTTTAGTTAGTGGTAAATTAGAATATTGACTCTCCTAAACTTCACTTTTTTATTTTTTTGAACTTCCTTCTGATTGATATTGTATGGACATAGAAAATGTGACACTTGATGATGAAGAAACTCAATGAAGAAAATGATTAGAACCACGTGATCACCATTTTCAAGATAACACCTCCAGCCATTGAATAGCTGAAAGTCATCCGATGCCCAAGTTAATTATCCAATGTTATAAAAATATTTAATAGACAAATTTCATATCCATGTGATGTGATCTATTTACAACAACAGTGTCTTGCTTAACAAATATTCTACGTGTTTTAGAAATCTTTCTCAAACCATCTCCACTTA
The DNA here is from genome assembly GCF_055761805.1 of Camellia sinensis. Taxonomy (NCBI): domain Eukaryota; kingdom Viridiplantae; phylum Streptophyta; class Magnoliopsida; order Ericales; family Theaceae; genus Camellia; species Camellia sinensis. The sequence continues at coordinate 67,316,817 of NC_138961.1, read as the reverse complement.
TTTAGAATTTCTATATCAATAGTTGATGATATTAAGTTTTGTTCACATTCAAAATTAACATTGGTTCTCAATCATATTGGCATTTGTTTAATTGCTTTCTCTTTGCTATAGCATTATACGTCTACATGCTGATTAAACACACAGGCGACCCAGCTCAAGCTTTTTTGAGAAAATCTAAAAGTTCACCTAAAGAGAAAAATGTAAACGAGTTTTTTTTACAATGTAAATTTTTATATAAAATAAATTTTCTCTGTTTTTAAGCTACAAAATTACTTCTAAGTTTTAGTTTTTTTTTTTTTTAAGTTTGGCAGATCCAAATTTTTATTAGACACAAGTAAAATAAAAAATCTAGACATATAAAACAAACACTAATTTTAACATAATAATGTGTAAAAGAAAATTTATAATAAAATAATATAATCTAATTGGTGTATTTACTTATCTTAAAATGATCTGTGGATCGAGCTTGAATGGTGTTGTTTGATAGAATAATTTATCTGGGTCTAGTTTTGATCATATGATTTTGTTATGAAAACCAATAGATATGTAAGAAATTGTAGACCTTGTTTGAGTTTCTGATTAATATGTTGGAATCAAAAGAGCCTTCTTGGATTGTTTAGTACTTCCTGATATGAAATTTTGGATTTGAAAGTTGTGTGCAAGATTAGTGTGATATGGGAAAACCCAACTCATCTTAACACTCTTGTTCAAATTAGAGTTTTATCAAAATTTTCCAAAAAATATGAATAATTTTTTTTTGATGAATTCTTTTCTTTCAACTTAGGCTAGTTGAAGACAGGTGCAACCAATTTTCTTGATGAATTCTTCAAAAATTATTATCTAGAAAATCATTTCATTGTGTGTATGTGTATTGTGATTTTATTGAACCCTTTGATAATGATAATCTTGAACATTGTTTACAGATTCAATGAGAATACTTCTTGTTTACCCATTTTTTGGTTTACTGGAAACTTACTTTCCTATGAGAAATGTTACTTTCTCATATTTGTATATTTAAGATATACATATATATATATATATATGTATGCCCGCGCACACACACAGGGGTGACCATTGGTTCAATGGTAAAAATCTTAGCCTAATAACCTTGAAGTTATGAGTTTAAGTCTCGAGGTGGCCACTCTGTGTACTATGTCAAAGGTTAGGTGTGTATCCAATCTTTTCCTTCCCTAACACATGTTAATGTGTACTATTTGGGGATTGTTTATATATATACACACACATAGAGATAGCATATCATATGCATATAGGTATGTATATATGCATACATATAATCTACCCTTATACCCATTAGTTTTCTTGATTGTTTGTATCAGTCTTTAGACCTTGAAATCATATATTTAATAAATTAGTTATTATATCTCTTGTATTAATTTTTTTTTTTTTACCAATTTTAGATTTACAGTGAATCTGCAGTGTCTAATTAGGTAGCATAATGGGGAAATGAGGAGTGGTACCTGGAGGACCCAAGACTAATAGCCCTTAGTAAATGGTTTTGTGTTACCTACTCTTCAGGGAAACATTATTTGACATTCTCTCTTGACTTCTAAGTTAAAGTTGCTTTTAAATAGCAACTTTTGTGGTAGTATGCCATTTGTTATTTCTTTTGTTTTCAACTATTCTTATTGAAATGTTAGTACCTATGACTCATCAATTATGCCAATAGGCAATTGACAGAACTTACCCATGCTTTGGAAGTTTGGTAGTGATTGCAATTGCAAATTAAAACCTTTCAATAGGTATGGCAAGAAAAAAAAATTTAATTATGGTTTTGGAAAATATGTCTGCATCACTTGCATGTTCTATTCATTTGTGCTATTGTAGATTTTGTACTTTTTTCTTACAGAAAACATGTTGCTATTGTTTGATTATTGAAAGAACTAGGTAAAAATTGACTTATAACATAGTCCAATTATTTGAAGATGGTATAGAGCATCTTGGATGTGGACTAATGGGAATTTGTGCTCCAATTCAACATTCTAGTGTAAGTTGTAGAAATGTTTTATTTTAATTTTTAGTCAAAGCCTTTTGGATTCCATTTTAAAATAGTATTTTGTATGCATTGAACATTGAAAGCATATGGCCTTTTTTTGAAATGTGCCTTCTGGATTTCCCGAAATCTCCAAGTAATCAATGTTGTATGGTACATTCTAATCGTGCTTTATTTATATATTTTGTTACTTAATAACTATCTTTCTAGAGAAAAAAACGCATACATTGTTGTGCTAGTTACTTTTTAAGAAGAAAACAAATTGATAGGTACTATTGTTTCTGTTTACTTTTTAACGGTGAACATATAATTTTTCCTTAGCTGCTATGTTTGTCATAATCTTATTCACTTTGGTATAGTTTTCTCTCTCTCTCTCTCGCAATTGAAGGTTGTTCATCATGGCTTGCCATATGAAAGTGTTCCATGGGAGCTAATTTTAATTTAAAACTTTCTTTTTAAATGGATGGCTTTTCTAAGCTTATATTTGCTTTAAAATTTGTATGGGTGCTTTAAGTTTTCCATTGTCCCATGTCTCCATGTTGATGATAGAGATAAGAATGTCGTAGTACCCCTTGACATAAACGCACACCAGCCCCAGTATTTTTGTTCAAGAGTTCTATAGTTATTCTAGCTTGCATCTGTGGACACATACCAGCAAGGTGGGTAAGTACAAGGTTAGGTGGGTTTGTGATTCAAGACCTCTCTTGCCAAAGTACTCCTGGCTTTTGCCAACTCATGCGACTATGAATGGAAAAAAAAATGTCCTCTTAAGATTCAATGAGGAAACTTGACTCGGGCATTATGTTTATTCACTAAAAGAATTACCCTAGAAACAATAAGCCTAACAGAAAATATATATAGTACTTAAATAGTACTTTCTTTTACTCAAATGTGTTTGTCTACTTTGTTTTATCACATACCTTTAGATTTGAGTTTTGAACTCTTGATTTAGAATATCAAAGGAAGCTACCAAGGAGATTACTGATTTTAAAGAGGGATTATAGAGCAAACATAATAATTGGCCAAGGTTGGTGGTGTGTTTTCCTATACCTAATCTTAATCTTCTCCTTCATACTTGGCTTCTATTTTTTTATTTTGTTATTTTTTATTTTTTTGTATACAAGTTTTGGATTCTAAAATTTAGTTGTGGTTTTACTCTAAAACTGAACACTAAACCAAATGCTTTTAAAATTAAAGACAGTCGCTTGCAGGAAATTCATCCAGTTACTTCTGGTCACAATATGGTGAGATATTGAGGTAGATTTTTTTATTCCATTTGCTATTTTAATTATATCTGATTTTTTTATATATAAATTAATTATATCAAATTGTCATTCACAAACCTTTTCCCTGCCATTGAATAAGGGTCATTCACAAGTTAGTTCCTCTATTGGCTCAATAATGGCAGGTAGATGTACATATATTCTAGAATTGCTTAAAGATTATATGGCTCCATTGTGTTAGTTCCTCTATGTTGGTGGTTATTCTCAGTTCCTCTAAATCTTTAGTGTATAGGCTAAATTCTTCTGGTTGTGCTTAAGGCCATCCTGGGGTTCTTAGTGAGAGAATTTATTTAAATTCTTTTCTTTTTTTTCTCTTTTCTTTTTTCTTTTTTTTTTTTTATGGGGCTTTGGTGAATTTTATAGTAGTTGCAATGTGAACGAATAATGTAGAATTGTCTTTGATGTTATTAAACTGTTGCTACTGATTAAGTAACATGTGAAAATCTAGGTAATACCCTTTGAAAGTTCATGAATCATGATGCTTTGGGTTATCTTTATGGATATGAGGTTTGAATGCTTTTTTTCGATTAGCTTCTCTCTGCAATTGTATGTTTCATAAGAAACACAACTATGTATCATCACCCATTAGGTACACAACAACCACATTGATTTTTGTTGCTATAGAGCATTACTGGACCTCATCAATTTAATTTAATAGGTACTGCTAAGAAAAATAACATTTATTGGTTTTATTTCTTCCCAAATGCTTAAAGTTTATTACTTTAATTCTAAATTGATTCCACATAGAAAATTGTATTTTGCATCCCAACTTTAACATTTAGTAATATTTTTTATTATTAATTTGTCAAACATGTGTATCGGAAGCTAGCTTATTGGTTAGTCTACTATATACACTAAAATATTCCATCCACCAATTGTGTTACTTATTATTGATTAGTCTCTTGTATACATGGACAAAATGGATTGGAAGTATGGGAGAGTTGGGGGTAAGGAACCCGGTCAACTTGAAATTTTAACTATTGTTGTAATTTCCTTTCGTATAAAATTTACATATTCTCAATCCTTATTGAACAAATTTAGCTTTTGTTTAATTGTTTGCATACAAATTAGTATATCAACCTTGGCTCCATCACCCAAGAAACAAATAAAAAATAGCTTTTTTTAAGTTCAAGTGTGAAATCTTGACTCACAAGTGATGTAGAATGGAGTTTTGACTCCTGAGTTTAATTTGGAGAAGCATTTGTTGAATTTTATTCATTGAATCTTATTTCATTTCTTCTTTGGTTTGCTTTTGAACAGCCCAAAGGTAGAAGAAAGACATGCTTGATGACGGGCAATCCAGCAGAGGAAGTTGCAATTTTCGCCAAGTCATACTGAATCTCCAGGCATGCTCTTATATCCATTTTCTGGCAACTATGTTCTCTAATCAATTGATAGTGCTCTTCCTCATAATATGTAGTAATGATTGCACTGGGCTGTGTATTTTATGAATTGTTTTGAAGTTTCAAAACTAATAGTTCATTATAAGTCATGATTTCTATAGAAATGTACATTTATGAAGACAATTGGATATGTTTGCAGAATGCTACTCAGAAAAGCCAGAAGGTATTTGTGCATGTGCTTTCAGAAATTGACGCTCATGAAATTGAGGAAATTGGTATGCCACTTAGGATAGAAACCTAAAATAGATGCTACATCTCTATTTTTTGGGAAGGACCTATTACAAATATACTTGTTTTTATTTGGGCTTAAATGGGTTTTTGGGAAGTTGGTTAAAAACTGATTTTTTGACTTTTTAAAAAAAAAAATAAGAAATATATAAAAAAATAGAGAGATGATATGATCAAAAATAGATTAAAAGTTGACTTTTGTCATTTAGCCATTTTCCCAACAAGGCCTAAGTTAACCCATTGGACACCCAGCCAAAAAAGGTAATAACCCGTAAATTCCATTGCTTGCGTCTTGAGTTGAACCAAAGAGTGACCGTATCCGACCCACCCATATCCAACCCGCTATCTAAATTGATGATTTTGGGCTAACACTCTTTTGATCCATTACCCATTTCAACCTGCCCAAACACGCCCATTTGCCACCTCTAGACTATTTTGATTATGGCAATATTTTCAGATCTTGGTATGGAGAATTTTTACTTAAAACAGTTAAATCAAGATATAACTTGAAATCTTTATTCAACAGCAAACAGAAACATGAACAGTCATTATTTCACTCATTGTGAGGAAATGCACTCAAAAGACTCAGATCAATGACACCTCTGCTTAGAAGTTGAAATTTTCACTTGTAGTGAGGGAATGCCCTCAAAAGGTTCAAATCAATGACATCTCTGTTTAGGAGAAGTTGAAATTTGAGGATAGTTTCTACAATAAGAAAGCTTAATAACCATGTGCTGATAAAGACGGTGATGGTCTGGCCTTGTCAACCCAATCATGATACTTAGGGATGGGACTTAACTAAGAAATTTGGCTTTAATTTCTTTCTGGTTCTTTACAATTTCCGCCCCTTGTCCCTTTCTCTGCCAACAGGGGGATTGTGAAAATAATTATTTGGCAAACATTTTTTAGTGAAGTGATAAACATATTTGAATATAAGGGCCACATGTTTAGTTTCCCAGCACAAAAGACGAACACACAACTGGAGCTGGGGGTGTTCTAAAATTGAATTTGAAAGAGTTTCAAAAATATTGTGGTGGACAACTGATGTGGGGTATGGGGAGCCCCTCTATTTCAAATACCAGGCGTCGTGATTTTTTGTTTGGGTTCTGGTAGTACTTCAAACCAGGCCTATCCGTTCTTGTTTATTTTTTCTTTTTTTAATTCTTTATTTATGCGGCCATGGTAATACTTCTATGTCATCTGCATATGCATGCAGCTATTTTTCTTTCTAACGCCTATCTACAGAAACTGTTCACTAATTGGAATATTTGTTGCAGAAAGGATGGGCAAGACACTAAAGAGGAATTACAGAAGAGGAATCTCCGTGATGAGTTGGAGGAGCGGGAACGGTGGCATTTCTTGTTGAAGGATAAGTCCTATAGTGGTAGAGAAGCTTTTGACAACCTTTTTGGCTATATGTTTCTTCCTTTACTATTGTTGTTGTTTTGTTGTTGGACAGTATTTTCCAATTGTTTTGTATCAAATTATTTATGGGTGCAGACGATAGAGATCGTAGAAAAGGAGGCCACCTTCTATTGGAAGGTGAGTACTACCTTCCATGCTTTGTGTACCAAAAACACTAGCTATGCATACGTAATTATTCAACTGATTTCCTACTTATTTTACAGGGGCAAGGAGAGATGTGGAAGATCGCCTCATTCCACGCAGTGTAGATGCCGATGATGCTGATGTGGAACTTAAGAGCAGTGATGGAAGGTTGTCACTCATTGCAAACTTACCTGAATTAATTCATATGTTAACAAAAAGCTTATACCAATGGCCTGATTTGTCAACTTGTGGTGTGATTGTCGATTTATACTTGATAGACCTGCTCCATTTTTTTCAAATCAGTTACTATAAAGGATGAAATGTTTTTAAAGTATAATCTTGAAGACAATATGCAAATGTATAGCGATCCCGGGTTTACCCTTGTTATACCGTGATCCGGACATGTGTCCATGGATGTTGGTAGTTGTTTATTATCTTGTTTGCATCCTTTTTACTTAGTATTTGAGTTATAGGATGTGTTGGGCAGGTGTGTTGCAGGTTGGTTGAGTTTAGAAACCAAAACTAGTTGCCCAGATTTTTGCCTGTCCGCTCGAGCGGAGGTTTTGGCGCTCGAGCGGGGAATACACCCATCCAGTATTTGTTGTGCAGTGTTGTACGCTCGAGCGTAGGGTTGGGAGCTCGAGCGGAGGCCTGGTTCTGCAAAAGTGCTGGGCGAGTGCATTCTGCGCTCGAGCGGGAGGTTGGCCGCTCGAGCGAAAGTCTGTGAGTGGCCGCTCGAGCGGGGTGTTTTACGCTCGAGCGGAGACCTGGGTTAAAGTCCCGAAATTGTGACTTTTCAAATCACTTTTTCACTTTTTCTTCTCTCACTTACTTTTCCAAAAACACCATTGTTGAGCCTCTCGCTCTAGACTCTACCTTCTCTCTAGGTTTTGATCTAGTAGGAGTGATTTGCTCAACTTTGGCCTTTACAAAAAAGTTGTTGATCGTCGAGGGCTACATTTTAATCTGAAAATCACGGGTTTTGGAGCACGTTGGGTTTTGTCGTCTTCTCCTTTGGAACTCCGAATTTGAGGTAGGGATATCCTACTCCTCTCTATGGGTTTTGTCTTTAAATTTTGGTATTTTGAGATGTTGGGCTTGGTTTGGTAATTTTGTGAAAGTTTGGGGCTTTTGTGTAATTCTATAAAAGTTGGGGTTTTATTCATAATAAACCTAGATGCATGTTTGGCATGAAAAAATGGAATAGATGTTAATTCATTGATGGAAATGGGACCTAAGGGTTGAAATGGTAATTATGGAAAATGGCCTAATTACATTGTTTAATTAATTGGGATAATTAATTGGTGAGAAATGAGGAAGTGAAATGTTGATTGAATATCCATTTGTGCATTTATTTTCTGTTTTTAGAAATAACTGCTTTGGGCTATCGGTGGGGGATAGTCGAGATTGTTGTAGACAATGCATGATGATTAGGTAAACGGAAACTAATCAATGGAATGTGTCATGGAACTTGACGGTTGATAGAATACATTAATTGTATGTATTGTGTGATTGTATATAGAACCAATGTGTTTATATACGTTATGTGTAGAGGAGGAGATAGGGGATGTACTCCGCGGTTTAGGGGAAGATAGGGGATGTACCTCTAAACCGGATAGGTATTGGGAGGAGATAGGGGATGAACTCCGTAGACACAGCTCATATGCTTGTCTAGAGAAGTGAAGATAGAGCTCATATGCTTATCTTTGTGAAGTGTGGATACAGCTTGTATGCTTATCTGTGGATATTGTTGTTATACATATCTGTTGAGAATGTGGATATAGTTTTTATGCTTATCTGAATGTGAGATATAGTTTTTATACATATCTGTGGAAATGATGATAGAGCTAGCATGCTTATCTGTTGAAAAAGGGAAAATGAAAAGTAATTGGTACTTGTAAGTCGTTGACATAAATATGTAATTTATGTGATTGTATCAGTGTTGACCAACTATCAATTGCTAATGTTTTAGTCATTGTCCATGGTTGGTTTAGTGTATTTCTACTGGGCTGTGGCTCACCCTATATGGGAATATCATTTTCAGGTACAGGAAGCATGCCACCTCCAAGGACATAGCTTGGGAGGCTAGAGGCGGACATAGTGTAGTTGTTTAACTTTTGATGTATTACATGTAACTTCAAGCCAAGGGCTTAATGTGTAAACGAGTTAGTACTCTTTGTTGTAACCAAGCGTTAACTTGGAAAGCTGTAAGCCCGTAGGGCATTTTGTTTTGATGTTAACATGTAATACTTATGTAATGAAACTCAATATAATAAAGGAATGTGGTTAGTTTATATGTAAATGCATGTCTTATCTGATGGGTTTAATGTTATTATTTTGAGGGCGTTACAACTTGGTATCAGAGCGTGCCGGGTTCGAATACTTTGGGTACGTGGGAAGTGATTAGTATCACAATGGGTTTGTCTCGCTTGATAGAGACTTAGATGTAGTATCATATGCTATGTGCTTAAATGCTAACATGCTTATGTGACTATGTGGGTATGGGATTTAATTTCTGGGATGTTGATTGGATCCTTGAGTTTCTGGGAGTCTTGTTGGAAAAGCACTTGATCAATGCTGTTTCTAACCGGAACTCTAGTAACGTCTCGGGACTATCATTATCCGGAAATGAAATTCGTAAGTGCTTATGTGTTTATGTGCTTATGTGGAGTGAATTACAGTTGTCCATGTATTAGGACGTGAGTGTTTAGTTGCGGCACATTTATGAATGTGCTAACGTTCTGTGTTGCCTTTATTAGGATGTCAGGACGAGGACGAGGACGCGGTAGGCGTGGTAGGCCGGGTAGGCAGGAGGTGCCTGTGCCAGAAGAGATTCCGGTAGTTCAGGAGGGAATTGGCCAGGCCAATGTGGCCGAGCCAGTAGGCCAGCAGGCTATGGGCGCTTTAGCTCGAGAGATAGCAGGGGCATTTAGGGAGTCAGTAGGCATCCTCAGAGCTGAGAATCAAGCTCGGGATGTTGCTGCTGATGCAGGACCATCCTTTCTGAAGAGGGAGTTCTTCCGGTCTAATCCGGATGAATTTGTGGGTGATCCTAAAGAGCCGCTTAAGGCAGATGAATGGCTCGAACAGACAACGAAGACGTTTGAGATGCTTGGCATCGAGGACGGAGCACTGAAAGTGACTTTGGCATCCTTCCAGCTGAAAGGAGATGCGGGTCAATGGTGGAAGTACGAGAAAGCTCGTGTTGGTGGTACTTGGGAGGCGTTTGTGAATGCTTTTCAGGAGAGGTTTTTGTCTGCAGCAGCTAGGGAGAAGCTGAGGGATCAGTTTAGCTGGCTTAATCAGCAGGGCTTGTCAGTGGCCGAGTTTGAGGCTACTTTTACCAGTCTGTCTAGGTTTGCACCTGAACTGGTGGCGTCTGAGGAACGCCGTTGCTATGAGTTTGAGCGGAAGTTGAGGCGGGGCCTCAAGTTGAGAGTTGGTGGGTCTTATATTCGAGAGTATAGACACCTAGTGGATGCTGCAGCTCATATGGAGCTTATGATGCAGGAGGAGGATGAGGGGCAGAGAGGCTCCAAGAGGAGCCAGGATAGTCAGGGTGATGGCAGGAGGCAGAGGGGTTCTAACCCTCAGCAGTCGCAGGGTGGTGTTGCTAGAACGACCTTCCCAGTGCCGAGTGCAGGCTCCGGGAGAGGTGGTCAGGGGGATTTCACCTGTTACAAGTGTGGCCAGTTGGGTCACAAGGTTTCAGTTTGCCCGCAGAAGGGTGGGGGTCAGAAAGCTGCTTCTTCTTCAGCTAGACCGCAGAGTCAGAGTTTGGGCAGGGGGCAGCCCTTGACTTGTTATCAGTGTGGACAGCCTGGGCACCTGAAGAGGTTTTGCCCACAGTTGAGTGCCACTTCGGGAGCGTCTGGTTCTAGGCAGACGTAGGGTTTTCAGCCAGCTCAGTCTGTGCAGGCCTCGAGGGCCAATCCGGGAGTTTCGTCATCCCAGTCTGTGCAGCAGTCTTTTGCTCCGAGAGGTGAGCAGGTAGGCCAGGGGCCTACGGGGCGCGTGTATGCTGTTACCGCGCAGGATTTAGTACCGGCTCCATCGGTAGTGAGAGATACTTTTCTGTTTTGCAACTCAGTTGCTAATGTGTTGATAGACACGGGTGCATCTCATTCTTTTGTATCTGCTGCATTTGCATCTGTTTTGGAATTGGAGTTAGCACAGTTAGCATCTCCTATTTGTGTGGTATCGCCTTTGGGCGGTGAGTTGATCCTGAAGCAGGGTGTTAGAGGATGTGATATTGAGGTCACCGATTATAGGCTTCCTTTTCCGTTTGTTGTCATGCCCATGAAGGGTTTTGATGTTATTTTGGGTATGGACTGGCTATCGTCATACCGGGCTGTTATTGATTGCTACCGCCAGAGGGTTACATTATGTACCTTGAGCGGGGAGTGGTTCCATTTCTTGGGAGACCGGGTTGGTAGTGTTTTGCCACCGGGGTATGACTCGCGAGGGCGAAGTGAGCTTAGTAGTCTACTTGCCAGCTTTAAGAGTGGTGAGAGTGGTGAGACCCAGCTTGTGTTACCGAGGGTGGTTTGTGAGTATTCGGATGTTTTTCCCGAAGATCTTGTTAGTTTGCCACCTCACCGAGAGATAGAGTTCTCTATTGATTTAGTGCCTGGTACGGCGCCGATTTCTATGGCACCTTACCGTTTTGCTCCAGCAGAGTTGGTTGAGTTGAAAGTTCAGCTCCAGGAATTGCTCGATAAGGGCTTTGTTCGCCCTAGTGTTTCACCGTGGGGAGCACCGGCCCTCTTTGTTAAAAAGAAAGATGGTGCCTTGAGATTGTGTATAGACTACCGGAAGTTGAATCGGGCTACGATTAAGAATAAGTACCCTATGCCTCGTATAGATGATTTGTTTGACCAGTTGAAGGGTTCCCGTTGTTTCTCTAAGATAGACTTGAGATCGGGTTACCATCAGTTGAGGGTCAGGGAGGAAGATATTCCTAAGACGGCATTCCGTACGCGGTATGGCCATTATGAGTTTCTGGTGATGCCATTCGGACTTACCAATGCACCGGCAGTCTTTATGGACTTGATGAACCGGATTTTCCGGGAGTTCTTAGACCGATTTGTGGTTGTTTTCGTGGACGATATCCTTATCTATTCGTCTTCTGAGGAGGAGCACGAGGCACACTTGAGAGTGGTGCTTGAGTTACTTAGAGCCCATAGGCTGTATGCCAAGTTTGGGAAGTGTGAGTTTTGGCTGAGGGAAGTTAAATTCTTAGGCCACGTGGTATCCGGGGAAGGGGTGTCTGTTGATACATCCAAGGTTGAGGCAGTGCAAGATTGGGCACAGCCTAAGAGTGTGTTTGAGATCCGCAGTTTTCTGGGATTAGCTGGGTATTACCGTCGGTTTGTGAAAGATTTCTCCAGGTTAGCGTCACCGTTGACTAGGCTGACTCGGAAGGGAGTCAAGTTTGTGTGGAGTGAGACTTGTGAAAAGTCGTTCCAAGAGTTGAAAGTTAGATTGACCACCGCTCCAGTGTTGATTATTCCGGAGAGAGGGTTGGGTTATGCAGTTTATTGTGATGCCTCACGAGAGGGTTTGGGTTGTGTGTTAATGCAAGAGGGGAAAGTGGTAGCTTATGGCTCACGTCAGTTGAAAATACACGAGAAGAATTACCCCACACACGACCTAGAGTTAGCAGCAGTGATCTTTGCCTTAAAAGTCTGGAGGCACTACCTTTATGGTGAGAAGTTCGAGGTATTCTCGGATCATAAGAGTTTGAAGTATCTGTTTACACAGAGAGACTTAAATTTGAGGCAGAGGAGATGGATGGAGTTCATCGAGGATTATGATTTTGAGTTGCATTATCATCCGGGAAAGGCCAATGTTGTGGCCGATGCCCTTAGTAGGAAAACCATAGGTAATATAGCTTGTATAGCCATCCGGGAATGGGAGATGTTGGGAGCACTTAGCGAGTTTGATTTGCTACTGGGCGAATCTGTTGAGGCTGCGGCCTTGTTTTCTGTTGTTGCACAGCCTACACTTGTGATTAGAGTGTTAGAGGCACAGAGAGGTGACCTTGAGGTAGAATCCCTCCGAGAGAAGATCTCCAGTGGGAAAGTTGAGAAGGGTTTGACGGTGTATCCCGACCTGAGTGTGAGATACCGAGACCGTTTGTTTGTACCAGAGTCTTGCCGAGAGGAAGTACTCCGAGAGTTTCACCATTCGTGCCTTGCGGTGCATCCGGGAGGTACTAAGATGTATCAGGATTTGGGTCGCCAGTTTTGGTGGCGGGGTATGAAAAGAGATGTGGCTGTTTTCGTATCGAAATGCCTTACTTGCCAGCAAGTGAAGGCCGAGCATCAGAGGCCAGCGGGTTTGTTGCAACCCTTGCCTATTGCCGAGTGGAAGTGGGAGCATGTCACTATGGACTTCGTTGTGGGTCTTCCGAGGACTCAGCGGGGTAGTGATGCTATTTGGGTGGTTGTAGACCGGTTGACTAAGTCGGCGCACTTTATTCCTATGCGCGTGAGAGATTCGGTAGATCATCTTGCCGATTTGTATATTCGGGACGTAGTGCGATTGCACGGGGTCCCAGTGACGATCGTCTCAGATAGAGATCCTCGTTTTACTGCTAGGTTGTGGCAGAGTTTGCAGAGTGCCTTGGGCACTAAGTTGACCTTTAGTACGGCTTATCATCCTCAGACTGACGGGCAGTCCGAGCGTACTATTCAGATCCTCGAGGATATGCTTCGGGGTTGTGTCCTGGACTTCAGTGGGACGTGGGAGAGGCACTTGCCATTGGTAGAGTTTGCCTACAACAACAGTTTTCAGTCTAGCATCGGTATGGCACCGTTTGAGGCCTTGTATGGCCGACCGTGTAGATCTCCAGTGTGTTGGGCCGAGGTGGGTGATGCACCTTTGTTGGGTCCAGAGTTGGTTAGGGAGACGACGGAGAAAGTTGAGCTTATCCGTAGGAGGCTTGTTACAGCCCAGAGTCGGCAGAAATCTTATGCTGACCGTAGGAGGAGACCTTTGGCGTTTGAGGTAGGTGATCATGTCTTTTTGAAAATATCACCTAGGCGAGGCCTGATGAGGTTTGGGAAGAGTGGGAAGTTATCCCCTCGGTTCATTGGACCTTTTGAGATCCTTGAGAGGATAGGTGAGGTTGCTTATCGGTTAGCCTTACCGCCGCAGTTGTCCGGAGTGCATGACGTGTTTCATGTGAGTATGCTTCGGAAGTATGAGCCAGATCCATCACATGTGCTGGATTGGACCGATTTAGAGGTAGATGAGGATGCCTCGTATGAGGAGAGACCGGTTCGGGTCTTGGATAGGCGGGATCAGGTCCTGCGTGGCAAGACCATTCCTTTGGTGAAAGTCTTGTGGAAACATCACGGAGTGGAGGAAGCCACTTGGGAACGTGAGTTGGAAGTCCGAGAGAAATATCCGGACTTGTTTGTTGATATGTAATCTTGTATTTAAATTTTACATTTTGTTGAACTTAAGAGCTTTTATATATGTCTTAAGTTGTGAAACATTGAGAATGTTTTGATTATTGGAAGTATGTTTTGGAACTTGCCTCATATGGAAGTTGTATGTGACACTACCTATGTTGAATATATTGTTGAAATTGGAAGGATAGTGCATAATGTTGATGCATGTTGAAAGTACATATGTTGTTTACATATTGTGATATGTCTCTTGTTTAAGGGATGGGATGACCGGTAATGGGTCGAATTGTTGACTGTTCAAGTGTAACATTGTTTAAAATGGAGGAAAGCTTGTTTTGAAAACTTGTGCTTAATTTCGGGGACGAAATTCTTTAAGGGGGGGAGGTTATAGCGATCCCGGGTTTACCCTTGTTATACCGTGATCCGGACATGTGTCCGTGGATGTTGGTAGTTGTTTATTATCTTGTTTGCATCCTTTTTACTTAGTATTTGAGTTATAGGATGTGTTGGGCAGGTGTGTTGCAGGTTGGTTGAGTTTAGAAACCAAAACTAGTTGCCCAGATTTTTGTCTGTCCACTCGAGCGGAGGTTTTGGCGCTCGAGCGGGGAATACACCCATCCAGTATTTGTTGTGCAGTGTTGTACGCTCGAGCGTAGGGTTGGGAGCTCGAGCGGAGGCCTGGTTCTGCAAAAGTGCTGGGCGAGTGCATTCTGCGCTCGAGCGGGAGGTTGGTCGCTCGAGCGGAAGTCTGTGAGTGGCCGCTCGAGCGGGGTGTTTTACGCTCGAGCGGAGACCTGGGTTAAAGTCCCGAAATTGTGACTTTTCAAATCACTTTTTCACTTTTTCTTCTCTCACTTACTTTTCCAAAAACACCATTGTTGAGCCTCTCGCTCTAGACTCTACCTTCTCTCTAGGTTTTGATCTAGTAGGAGTGATTTGCTCACCTTTGGCCTTTACAAAAAAGTTGTTGATCGTCGAGGGCTACATTTAATCTGAAAATCACGGGTTTTGGAGCACGTTGGGTTTTGTCGTCTTCTCCTTTGGAACTCCGAATTTGAGGTAGGGATATCCTACTCCTCTCTATGGGTTTTGTCTTTAAATTTTGGTATTTTGAGATGTTGGGCTTGGTTTGGTAATTTTGTGAAAGTTTGGGGCTTTTGTGTAATTCTATAAAAGTTGGGGTTTTATTCATAATAAACCTAGATGCATGTTTGGCATGAAAAAATGGAATAGATGTTAATTCATTGATGGAAATGGGACCTAAGGGTTGAAATGGTAATTATGGAAAATGGCCTAATTACATTGTTTAATTAATTGGGATAATTAATTGGTGAGAAATGAGGAAGTGAAATGTTGATTGAATATCCATTTGTGCATTCATTTTCTGTTTTTAGAAATAACTGCTTTGGGCTATCGGTGGGGGATAGTCGAGATTGTTGTAGACAATGCATGATGATTAGGTAAACGGAAACTAATCAATGGAATGTGTCATGGAACTTGACGGTTGATAGAATACATTAATTGTATGTATTGTGTGATTGTATATAGAACCAATGTGTTTATATACGTTATGTGTAGAGGAGGAGATAGGGGATGTACTCCGCGGTTTAGGGGAAGATAGGGGATGTACCTCTAAACCGGATAGGTATTGGGAGGAGATAGGGGATGAACTCCGTAGACACAGCTCATATGCTTGTCTAGAGAAGTGAAGATAGAGCTCATATGCTTATCTTTGTGAAGTGTGGATACAGCTTGTATGCTTATCTGTGGATATTGTTGTTATACATATCTGTTGAGAATGTGGATATAGTTTTTATGCTTATCTGAATGTGAGATATAGTTTTTATACATATCTGTGGAAATGATGATAGAGCTAGCATGCTTATCTGTTGAAAAAGGGAAAATGAAAAGTAATTGGTACTTGTAAGTCGTTGACATAAATATGTAATTTATGTGATTGTATCAGTGTTGACCAACTATCAATTGCTAATGTTTTAGTCATTGTCCATGGTTGGTTTAGTGTATTTCTACTGGGCTGTGGCTCACCCTATATGGGAATATCATTTTCAGGTACAGGAAGCATGCCACCTCCAAGGACATAGCTTGGGAGGCTAGAGGCGGACATAGTGTAGTTGTTTAACTTTTGATGTATTACATGTAACTTCAAGCCAAGGGCTTAATGTGTAAACGAGTTAGTACTCTTTGTTGTAACCAAGCGTTAACTTGGAAAGCTGTAAGCCCGTAGGGCATTTTGTTTTGATGTTAACATGTAATACTTATGTAATGAAACTCAATATAATAAAGGAATGTGGTTAGTTTATATGTAAATGCATGTCTTATCTGATGGGTTTAATGTTATTATTTTGAGGGCGTTACAAAATGTGCATGTGAATATAGTTGAATGTTTTTTCTAACACTTGATTTTGTTATTACTGACGTGTAAATGTACTATTTGAATTTTGTTATTACGAAAGTGTCATTATTTTGTGTTTAGTGACGATGACGATGATGAAGATGATGAGGATGACACAGAAGCTCTTTTGCTTGAACTTGAACAGATAAAGAAGGAACTTGCCATCTTTTAAGTTTCATGTTCAGTTGAATTGAATCAGATCTAGTAGCGCTCACTATTAAGAAAGAGTTTGATCGTGCAAGTATGAATTAGGTGAAGAAAACGATTTAAGAAATTGAGATTCCATTGTAATATGTTAACATTCCATGAAATTGTCGAGAATTGATTGATTGATGTCTGTGTTCTACCTTGGTGCAAAGCAATCATTTTTGTTGGTGAATAGTTGTTGTGTGATGAGATTCCATAGCTAAATGTTGTTTCGTTCTGTGAAATTGGAAAATAATTGCTTTATTCTCTCTATTGAGTTTCACCTTTTGGAACATCGTTGGTTAAAAAGTTGGTTTTACCTCTTGCTTTCTTTTTCATTTCTTTTTTAATAGATTTTTTTGTAGGATCATGTTAGTTGATATTAAAAAATAGTAGTTGCTTTTTCAGTTAGACTTATCCTTATCTTTAGTTATTTAACATTTTTAAAAGATTCACAAGTCAATTGTTGTCAAAAGAGAGTTTAAAAAATGGACTTATTTTTGCTTTTAGTATTTTTTTTTTAAAAATTGTATAGTCAAGATAGATTTAAAAAGTAAATATTTTTTTTATATAATTTTAAAAAAAGTAAACATTTCAATATAATTTTAAAAAAGTAAACCCAAAAAACGTACCAACCTTTTTTTATCCAAATTACCAAAAAAAAAAAAAGGGATCAAATAAGCTTTCTACATCAACAAATATATTAAATATATCGAAATTGTACAAAATTCTTTGAGCACACAACCAACAACCAAGGGAGTACATGATTGATCGATTACTTTTTACACCATGCTCACACCATAAATAGAAGAAAAAAAAACAAAAACAAAAACAAAAAGATTGTCCTAAAGAGAAAATGCAGCCAACAAAACTTGATAAATGCACTGTCAACAGATTGGTAAAAACACATCCACTCTAAAACAAACAATTCTGATATTTCTTTTTTGGGTTCTAATTAGCTCAACCAATAATGTACACGCGTTTTTGAGGCAGCGATGAACATTTCTCAGGAAGCAAGCACTAAAAGCATGCCCAGCAGCGCTCTACGTCTCACTCTTCTTCAGTTCATCCAAAACAAATTCAGCATACAAATCCTTGAGAGCAATGACAACAGTAGTTATCAGCGGTCCCATTATTGCTCCCTGAACCATAAATTTCAACCAGTGTTAATCACTACATTTAAATCAAATATTTACATGCCAACCAACAAAAATAATTCTTTCATTAGAGATTGTACAAAACCATTTCAAATATCAGATTAATAAACCAGTAAATGAATAGTATTTATGAGCAAATACAAGGAAACCAAACCAAAGTTATAATTTAACTTACAAACAGTGCTGAATACCTTTTAATCACAACATTTAAATCAAATCTTACATGCTACCCAACTAAAAAAATTCATTCATTAGAGATTGTATAAAAACCATTTCAAATATCAGATTAATAAACCAGTAAATGAAGAGCATTTTTGAGCAAATAGAAGGAAACCAAGGTTATCATTGACGAACAATCAATGGAAACCTTTTAACAAAAATAGCAATCAACAATAGTTGGTAACTTTTATTTCATCACAATGAAAATTTAACTGACTGTCCTCTTTTTGTTTCGCCTACCAAGGATTCAACACCTTTTTATCACGAAGTGTAGAGGTTATTAACTACTAACCAAATAATTCAAGTGCAATAGAAAGTAACGGTAATGTACAAGTCTCTTCAAATCAAAATTTGATCTACAATATGATAATTCCAGTTCAATCAGTTACCATTTGAACTATCAAATCAAAATATGAATACATAGAAGCACATGTAATGCTACCACCAGTAAGTGTTATTGAACTAAAAAAATCATAAACTAGAGTGCAATAATTTACAAAATATGAATTCAAGGAAGCACGTGAAATACTACCACATGTAAGTGTTATCTCCACCTCGCTCCGGAGATGATTATCTCGAGCCCTGAGAATTAAAAATCGAGTGTTATCTATAGATTCAAAGAAAGGCGGAAGTGCAATACGTAGCCAGAAAATTACCCGTCATAAGAGAAGTCATCATCCAAATTCAAGGCATCAAGTTTGAACGTTTTGGCAAAGTGACAGAGTCAAAAGGTGCATGAGTTGCATCTTCTGGCAGATTAACTTCTACAGAAGCAAATGCTTTTCTCATGGTTATCAGAAAAAAATTGTAGTCTTGGTACAGATAGTTGACTTTCTTTGAATATATCCGAACAACGCCCAGTCGAAGATGACCTGACATTCTTAGTGCAATGTGAACTTTGGGATACATGATGTGCTCTAGAAGAAACATTCAGGGGGGAAAAGATTATTAAACATAGTGATGGCATCCCCATCATCTTCTAAACACACTAAACATACCCCAATTCAAGCATGGAGATTTGCTAACTAACCAAGTTCTCTTATTAACATCTCCCTCTCTTGACTTCATGCTGCTGCAAATGTGCAGGCATGAAGGTGAAAGCCCACCTGCATATGCACCAACTGAAATTATAATAAAAAAATATGGATTGATTAACCTCACAAAAAAAATCCTAAATCACAAATGTAAGCCATCAACTATTGGCAAAATTAATGAATTTACTTGAACCAGACTCTCTTGTGATGTATTTGCCCTAGAGTTCTTTCTTTTCAAACATGTACATTTCTCTAGTCCCTCAAAATTATGTTTATTTTTGTCGCGGGTAGGAAGCAAAAGTATCAGTTCAGAATTTCCAAACATTTACATGTCATTCAACAAATTTGAGTTCAACCAAAAATGAATTCAATCTTTCTCTTGTGACATCATCTCCCTCTAAAAAAAAGACAGTACACTCGCAAATATCCTACTATCAATTAAAATAAACAAACAAAATAAAAGCGCACCTGCCAGTGCCCTGCTATCAATTAAAATAAACAAATAAATAAAAAAGACAGCACAAATAAATTCAATAGCACACCCACCAGTGCCCTGCTATCAATTAAAATAAACAAATAAATAAAAAAAGACAGCACAAATAAATAACGTAGCACACCCGCCAGTGCCCTGCTATCAATTAAAAGAAACAAATAAATAAAAAAAGACAGCACAAATAAATAAAATAGCACACCCGCCAGTGCCCTGCTATCAATTAAAAGAAACAAATAAATAAAAAAAGACAGCACAAATAAATAAAATAGCACACCCGCCAATGCCCTGCTATCAATTAAAATAAACAAATTTATAAAAAAAGACAGCACAAATAAATAAAATAGCACACCCGCTAGTGCCCTGCTATTAATTAAAAGCAAATAAATTAAAAAACACACCTGCTAATGCAACCGCTAGAGACGAAGGGATGGAGGAGGTATAGATAAGGAAACCAAAATAAGCAGAAGTCGGATTAGCAGAACCAGACAAGGCCAACAGTTGAGGCCACACCAAAACTGAGGCAAACAAAACACCTCAAATAGCAGCAACACCAGAATGGCAGTTCAAAACAACAGAGCCTACGTGAAATCAGAACCCAGAACAGTTCACCATACAGTAAACCAGTACAGCAAGGAGACTGGCAGTTCACCATATAGGAAAAGTATCATACTTGATGTTAAAACTAGAATCGGCATTGGATTACCTATACAGGTGATCTTCAACTTATTTCTCATATCAATAAAACTTTTCCTAGTAGCAAAACTATTAAAAACTATTCTCAAATTTATTTTATTTTCACATTTTATTTATTTATTTATATTATTTATTTATTTTTTGTGTGTATAGTACTTCTAATACTTATTTTATAGATAATCAATGTGTTCTCTTTCACTCTCTTTGAAGAATAATAGGTGACTAAAAAATTGGATAACATGATATAAAGTAAAGAATGTTCGGTTATTGGAATTTTACCATAAGATGCCACTTTAATATTTTTTCGTATATATTTTCATCTAGGTTTATTGGAATGTTAGTCTAGTTTCCAACATTTTGGAAGTCATCTTCATGATAAATCACGCAAATTTGTGCAAATATTCATATATTTATCATGTCATCATAAAAAGAATTATATAAAATTTTGAAAAATTACTATGCACTTGATTTTTGATACTACAATTCCCCCTATGATTCTGCCACAGAAAAACATGGACTTTACACTCAAAGTTGTAGGTGGGGAATTATCAGCAATTCTCGAAATTTCTGATGCTATTGAGGTTTCAGAAATTTTATATTTTTTATTTATTTATTATTTGTTTCACACTAAAATTGGAGTTAAACAAGCAAGTAAACTTGTGTACAACACTATTGCATATGACATATAAAGAATAAAAACAAAATGTACAAGGAAAATAAAAACAATGTAGATTTGATATTGAAATGAAATTTGTGTAGAACCTACTAAAAAAGCATAAAGTGGTTGGCCATTGGCTCAAAAATGGTTTGAGTTTATATATAATACAATACTAAAAATTATATATATATTTTACGAATGTATGTTGGTTGTACCCGTATCCTAATTTTTAGGTCTTTTCTCTATTTTTCATTTCTTAGTTTAGAAGAAAATCTATTTCACTAACACAAACAATTCATGAAGAAAAAATTGTTAAAAGAATGACAAAACTTCACAAGGGAAATCCATTTGCAAAAGCATGAGCTCTGAAATACAAAACCAACCTAGGCAGAGAAAATCAAATAAAAACAAAACAAAACCACAGAACCCAGAATTGCACCCTTAAGACAAAAGTGACATGAGACTCTTACGGTAGATACCCAGATACAGATGTTCCACATAATCTAGTAATCCTATTTGCACTTCTCAGCACTCGGAGCCATGAAAATTAAAAAACTGAAATGAAAAAAGAAAAAAAAATGCAAATTCCAACTATATTACTGGTAGATAATAAGAAATAGGAGCCAATGATGATTACATAATCAACCTACACACCAACACACAGATAACACATTAAACCCCATCACAAATCAACAATTAAGTAAATTGGAGTGCCTATCAGACCAATTCAACTTGCATGTTCAATAATCTAAAAAAATGCATGGGTTGTAAGATCAACTTTGCATAAAAAATGCTCTGGTTGGAGCAGAAAAGATATATGAAAACTAGACTAGGACTTTTGTATAGATGCTGACAATCAATGTCCCCAAATGGTGGATGTAAGCCACCAAGTCCCCCAACTTCTCTGATTTTCTGGCTTTGATTTCATTTCCCAAACCAAGTTGGTGATAAATTCTGAAATTTGAAGATTTAGAAGGAAAAGAAAACTAAATCAAAATGTTATTTTTAAATGGTGAGTTTCACCTTTTTTGTGTCACATCCTAAAAGGATGCTTGTGATTGGAACATTGCATTGAAGACAAAATTAAGGAGAAAACCAAAAAGAATGAGATTGCTAAAGGTAATACATCAACCAAAAAAAAAAAAAGAAGGAAAAAAACAGAAAAGAAAAGAGAAAAAAGAGTCCAGTCATATATTGAGATATGACAATGATCTTAAAACCATTTTCCAAGACCTCCTAAGAAGCTTCATGGTGCTACACCAAAATGGCCAACCACCCATATTGATTGGTAGCATCAATATCTTAACATAGTTGAAAATGCATACTTTCCAACATTAATGAGTATAGGCACAATAGTCATGATGTTGTGCACAATCATTCAACATACCCTATACCAATCAACCTAACATGGCATTATATTTTGCCTGCACACATCAATGGCATATAACAGTTCTTGTAGGACAAATATCAGATAAATGAAAATCGAAAAAATAATTACATACTAATAGAGTATAGATATGTATTCGGTGCAAATGAAAATTAAATTTTGAAATTTGCAATTACTTTATCTATTTCTTATTTATCTGATAGTCTCTCATTCTTGTAAGAGACATAAGGGATCTAGACACTAAAATGAGGTTGCCTTTTCATGAAAAGCATTGGATTCCATTTTAAAGACCAAATTAGAGTCATCAATCCCCCTTTTCTATCTTTGCCTGTTCCTATCAAATGCCTGACAAAAGCTGTCCTATAGAATTCACCATCCTAGAAAAGACTTTTGTTTATCTGAAATTTTGTTAGAAATTAACCTAAGCTGATATTACTATTGAAAAAGGTACCCTACATTACTTGCCATTCAATGGAAAGAAAATATGTATTGAACATTTTTTACATCTCAAAAAGAAGATAATCACACATGGCAGTGCTAGATTAATGACATAGGTGAGCTCACAAATTGCCCAACATATTTATTACTTCAATTCTTGTATAGTTCTCTACAATTCCCTCAAAAACCAAAACAAATAGATAATTCTAACCAATCCCAAAAGAGAACATGCTAAAAATTTAAAGAAGGTCGAGATTATGAACACTACACCGAAGGTCCAACAAATTTATGGCCTGGATTATGGAGGCCTAACCATTTAGATGAACTATCTTAAATGGGTTTGGTTCTTAGTCAAATCAAGGTTGAGAAGGCAGAATTTAAACAATCAATCCAATAGAAAAGAGTCATAGACAACTCAAAATGCAAGGTGAGGGGGGAAGAAAGAAAAGAAAGGAAAAGTAGCCCTAAACTAAAAGGTATATATCTCATGGACCTATTTTAGTAATCTCTCAACTGATTATAGCACAAACACTTCTTTTGTTTAACAAATTATTTGAATTAATAGTAATCTATGTTCCTAGTATGGTGCCTCAAATCATGATTCTTCAAAGTTGGGTTGCAGAACAAAAGTCCAATAAGCAAATAGGGTATGTTGAATGGGTTTATACAGTAACATCAAAATATCCATTCATTTCTCAGTTTATACAATTCCCAGAAAATTGCTAAAGGTAATACATCCAAACCACTTTAATTTTGTTTCTCATAGGAAAATCAAGCCACCACAAGAGTAATTGTTAGAAAAATAAACAGATTTCAATAAGCAAATAAAAAATTAGTCTCATATCAGTTACATGGTTACAAAATTCAATTACCAACACATCAGATTTCACACAAGCCAAATTTCAAGTGTATATATATATATATATATGGAATCAACACAAGATAATGCATTAAAATACAGGACATCTAACAAAAGAAAGGGAATTTCTATTACTTAGCAAATGAGCAATTCTGGCATGAATTTAGACCATGTCTAGCAGGGACATCATTATCATTTATCATTCATTACAAGAACCAAGGATGTGAAATGCAAAACAAGGGCATCATTGTCATTTATTAGTCATTATCCTTACAATAACTTTGTGATTGGAGAAAGGGGGGGAGATTAATATGATTTTATAATTATCCAATCCTACTGCTCCTTTAAAAAAAAAAACGCGAACAAAACAATAAAGAAAAAACTAGCCATTGTGGCATTTTATCAAACACCTAGCAGACCCAAAATCAGAAACATGAGACTTTACTCTGTGTGTGTGTAGAATCACCAACAATTCATTCACTTCAATGATTATATTGGGTAGAATATGAATATCATAATCAAAATACATAACATGTTAATCATTCTGTTTTCTATATTTTTTTTCCCAAATTAAAATCATTCAAGTTGTTCATGGAACCCTTTAAAGTAGAGAAGTTTTGGAGATGTTAGAACTAACGAATGGAATGACTTTAATCTCATCTTAACAATGAATTCCATTTACAGAAACACGTCCGAAAACAGAGTGAGGGTAGAGAATGAGAAACCCAGAGACCAGAAGAGAGAGAGAGGGGTAGAGAAAGAGAAACAGAGACAACAAACTGACCTAAAACTCACGGTGGTGCTGTAGCTTGATGTCGGTGCAGGATGAACTCACGGTGTGGAGGATGAACCGTCCTCACAGTGGAGGATGAGCTCACGTTGTTCTCTGTATGGATAGATTATTAGGGCACAAAAGTTCTAACCAAGGAGTTGAAAACAATTTAGGCGCTAACCCAAATCAGAATTTTTTTAGTGCTTTAATTTTGGGTTTATGTAAAGACATGGAAAAATATCAAAAAAAATAAAAATAATTCATAATTCATAAATTGGACGGGTAAATCAGAATTTTTTTAGTGCTTTAATTTTAGGTTTATGTAAAGACATGGAAAAATATGAAAAAAAAATAAAAATAAATCATAATTCATAAATTGGACGGGTAATGTGAAAGTATTCCTGCTAAAAAATAAATGTGTGTTTTATGAATTTTTTTAATCGTTATAGCGATCCCGGGTTTACCCTTGTTGTACAGTGATCCGGACATGTGTCCGTGGATGTTGGTAGTTGGTTATCATCGTGTTTACATTCCTTTTTCTTCATATTTGAGTTATAGGATGTGTTAGGCAGGTTTGTTACAGGTTGGTTGTGTTCGGGAGCCTAGTGTTGCTGCCCAGAATTTTGGACCTTCGCTCGAGCGAGGAGTTGGTCGCTCGAGCGAGAGTGGGGTTCGTGTCTGGTGGGTCGAGCCAGAGTGGCTCGCTCGAGCGAGCGGTTGCACCTGGTTCTAGACCTGAGAGTTGCATTTCTTGGCTGGAGCGAGCTTCCTTCGCTCGAGCGGTCTGGGTTTTTCTTCGCTCGATCGAGAACTTCTTGGCTCGAGCGAGAATTTCTGTGTCTGGTCGCTCGAGCGACGAAGGCTTCGCTCGAGCGAGCGTGTTTTATATCAGCGGACAGCAGCGTCTTAAACATCACTTTTTCACTTCCTTTCTTTGATCAAACCCTAAATCCGAGCCTCTCTCTCTTTAAACTTACATTCTCTCTAAGATTTGATCTCCCTAGGGTGTGAATCTAGCCTAGGGCCTTTGTTAAAAAGATAGAGGGTGTTGAGAGCTTCGATTTAATCTGAAAAAGTTTGGATTTGGAGCACGTTGATCTTCGAGTCTTCATCTCCTTTTTGGCTAAAGCTTCAAGGTAGGGATATCCTACTCCTCTCTATGGGTTTTGTCTTTAAATTTTGGTATTTTGAGATGTTGGGCTTGGTTTGGTAATTTTGTGAAAGTTTGGGGCTTTTGTGTAATTTTACAAAAGTTGGGGTTTTATTCATAATAAACCTAGATGCATGTTTGGCATAGAAAAATGGAATGATTGTTGAATCATTGATGAAAATGGGACCTAAGGGTTGAAATGTTAATTATGGAAATTGACCTAATTCCATTGTTTAATTAATTGGGATAATTAATTGAGAAGAATGAAGAAATGAAATGTTGATTGAATATCCATTGTGCATTTATTTTCTGTTTAGAAATAACTGCTTGGGGCTATCGGTGGAGGATAGTCGTGATTGTTGTAGACAATGCATGATGATTAGGCAAACTGAAACTAATCAATGAAATGTGTCATGGAACTTGACGGTTGATAGAATACATTAACTGTATGTATTGGGTGATTGTATATAGAACCAATGTGTTTATATACGTTATGTGTAGAGGAGGAGATAGGGGATGTACTCCGCGGTTTAGGGGAAGATAGGGGATGTACCTCTAAACCGGTTAGTGTTGGGAGAAGATAGGGGATGAACTCCGTAGATACAGCTCATATGCTTGTCTAGAAGTGAAGATAGAGCTTATATGCTTATCTTTGTGATGTGTGGATATAGCTCATATGCTTATCTGTCGATATTGTGGTTATACATATCTGTTGTAGAATGTGGATATAGCTTATTTGCTTATCTGAGAATGTGGATATTGTTGTTATACATATCTGTTGAGAATGTGGTTAGTGCTTATATGCCTATCCGTTGAAAAAGGGAAAATGAAAGGAAACTTGGACTCATAAGTCGTATGACATAAATATGTGATTTATGTGATTGTATCAGTGTTGGACATCTATCAATTGCTAATATTTTAGTCATTGTTCATAGTTGGTTTAGTGTATTTCTACTGGGATGTGGCTCACCCTATATGGGAATATTATTTTCAGGTGCAGGTAGCATGCCACCTCCAAGGACATAGCTGGGAGGCTAGAGGCGGGCATACCTTTGTTGCTTAACTTTTGATGTATTACATGTAACTTCAAGCCAAGGGCTTAATGTGTAAACGAGTTAGTACTCTTTTGTTGTAACCAAGTGTTAACTTGGAAAGCTGTAAGCCCGTAGGGCATTTTGTTAAGATGTTAACATGTAATACTTATGTAATGAGACTCTAATGAATATAAGAATGTGGCTAGTTCATATGTCAACGCATGTCTTATTTGATGGGTTTAATGTTATTATTTTGAGGGCGTTGCAATCGTTAAAATTATAATTTGTTGTAGTGAGAGAGAGATATGAGAGGAAACTGATAAACACACAAAAAAAAAAAAAAAAAATTAGTAGAGTATTTTTTTTTCATTACTGCCCAATTTGTCAAAATTTTCCATCCAAAATTAGTGACAAAATAATTTCCTCAGTAAAAGGTCTCAAAATATTAAAAATTATTAGTAACGAAAATATTTTTATCACCAAATAATCTTAAAATATTTAAAATCAAGTTTTTTTTAAAAACAAAATGTAAAATTATTGGTGACGAAAATATATACCTTACTAATAATTTTATAATTAGTGACAAATTTTTTTCTCACCAAAAGTCTCAAAATTTTGGCGCCACCAAAAAAATTTGGCGGAAAAGCCTTCAATGACGAAACTTAATTTTTTCTCACCTAAAAAGAAGTATTTATTGACGCAAATAAATTTCGTCACCTATTATTTTTATTTTTTTAATTATATATAACAAAATTTTATAATTCGTCACAAATTGTTCTTATTTAGTGACGAAATTTATTTTCTTCACTACTTTTCATCACCATAGGTTACTTTTGTTATAGTGAAAACAGTGTAACTAAGCATATGAGTAATGAATTTTTGAATACTACAACTGTTAGAATACTCACTGGATTCAAGAATCCCCTCACAGAAGTTGCATGGGCATGTTGTAACTGCCTATTAGGAATTAAAAATGTGGGTGTAAAGTTGAGGAGGCCGACGCTGCTGCTGCTCCTCCGCCGCTCGACGTTGATCGATCGATCAAGAGAGAGAGAGAGAGAGAGAGGGGTAAGAACAGATTAGGGATTTTTGGGTTTGAGATTGGGGATTTTTTTGTTTTTTTGGGGGGGGTGTGGGGGATGGGAAAAAAAAAGGGAGGAGCGGGAATGGAAAAAAAAAAGGGGCGGGAATAAAAAATAAAAATATATATATTTTTTTTTAGTCACAAATGAAATTTAAATAATAAAATAACGTCGTTTAATTTTTTTTTTTTTTTTTTTTTTTTTTGCGGCGAGGGTTGTCATCATCAAAAAAATTTATTTTTTGTTAAAAAATATATTTTTTTGTAGTTAATGAATTTTTTTAAAAAAATATTATTATTATTTATTTGGTAGAAGTAGGGGTAATATTTTAATGAAAAATATTTTTCACTAAAATAAAAATTAATTTTTTGTAGTCAATGAAAAATATTTTTCTGCGGCCTATTTTTTTTTTTTTTTTTGGTTACTAAAAATCATGAACTAATTTTTTGTGGTAGAGGAAAGGGAGCGGCAATAGTGGTGAAGATGGTGGATAAGAAATGATGGTGATGGTGATGGTGATGGTGAAAGGGAGTAGTAGTGAAGTTGTGGTAGTGGTAGTGTAAATGGAATGGCAGGGGTGAAGAAGAGGTAATGGTAGTAGTAGTGGCAATAGTGGTAGTGGTGGTAATGAAGTGGTGGCGATGGCAGTAGTAATGGTAGTCGTAGAGGTGAAGTGGTGATGGCAGTAGTAATGGTAGTCGTAGAGGTGAAGTGACGACAGTGGAAGTAGTGGTGGTGGTGGAATAACGTTTGTAGTAGTGGTGAAGGTGGTAGAGGAGATGGGTGGTGAGAGAGATAAATGAGTGAAAGACAGATAGAGGAGAGAGAGAGATAAAGTGAGAGAGAGAGAGAGAGAGAGAGAACGCAAACACAGTGGGAGAGAGAGAGAACAACGCAAACATAGAAAACGGGAGTGAGAGACTGAACAACGCAAACACAGTGGGAGAGAAAGAGAGAGAGAGAGAAAGAAAAAGAGATAGAGAGTGAGAGACAAAAAAGAGACATAGAGAGAAGAGAGATGAACGAGAGAGATAGAGAGAAGAGAGATGAGCGAGAGAGACATAAAGAGAAGAGAAATGAACGAGAGAGACAGAGAGAAAGATAGAGAGAAGAGAGATGAGCAGAGAGATAAAGAGAAGAGAGATGAGCGAAAGAGACAGAGAGACAGAGAGAGAAAAGAGATGAGAGAAGAGATAGATGAGTAAAAGACACACAGACAGACAGAGAAGAGTGATGAGTGAGAGAGAGAAAGAGAAGAGAGAAGGGAAGGGAAGGAAGATAAAAAAATAGATGAAAAGATATAGACAAAGAGAGAGAGAGAGAAAAAGAGCGAAAAGAGATAAATGAGAGAGAGAGAGACAGAGAGAGATGAGCGAGAGAGATAAAGAGAAGAGAGACAGAGAGAGAAGAGAGATGGGAGAGATAAAGAGAAGAAAGATGGACGAGAGACACAGAGAGAAAGAGAGACAGACAGACAGACAGAGAAGAGTGATGAATGATGAGTGAGAGAGAGAAAGAGAAGAGAGACAGACAGACAGAGAAGAGTGATGAATGATGAGTGAGAGAGAGAAAGAGAAAAGAGACAGAGACATAGAGAGAAAGAAATAGACAGACAGACAAAGAAGAGTGATGAGTGAGAGATAGAAAGATGAAAAAATGGGTGAAAGGAGAAATGTTCAAAAGAGTAAGACGACGTCGTTTTTATTTATTTATTATTTTTTTTTGGTAACAGAAAAATACCGTTGCATTTATTTAAACCATTTTATGACTATATATATATGAAGCCGTCTCAAAGCCACAATATATATATATATTTTTTAAACTTCTTTTTTTTGCAACGGTACGTATTACGATCGCAAAAAATTTTTTCTTTTTTTTTTCGACTGCAGTTGGTACCATCGCAAATACTCTTTTTTTTTTTTTGCGACAACAATTTCTATCATCGCAAATACTCTATTTTTTTGCGACGCCAAGTGGGTAATGGTTATGAGATATATTATTGTTGTTTATGAGATATGTGATTTTGGTTATAAGCAAAGTGGTGTAGTTACGAGTCAAAAGAGTGTTTGGTTATGAGATATGTGATTATTAGTTATAAGATATGTGATATTGGTTATGATCAAAGTGATGTGGTTATGAGCAAAAGGGTGTTGATTATGAGATATGTAATGTTGGTTATGAGTCAAAGGGGGATTGGTTATAAGATGTGGTTATGAGTTATATGGGTAGTAGTTATGAGATATGTGATTAATGTTATGAGATATGTGATATTGGTTATGATCAAAGTGGTGTGATTATGAGCTAAAGGATATTGGTTATGAGATGTAGTTATGAGATATGTGATTGTAGTTATGAAATATATGATATTGGTTATCAACAAAATGGTGCTGGTTATGAGATGTGGTTATGAGATATGTGATGTTAATTATGATCAAAGTGGTGTGACTATGAGCCAAAGGGTGTTATGAAATATGTGATTAGTGGTTATGATATATGTGATGTTAGTTATGAGCCAAAGAGTGTTGGTTATGAGATATGTGGGTAATGATTATGAGATATATGATTGTTGTTTATGAGATATGTGATTTTGGTTATGAGCAAAGTGGTGTAGTTATGAGTCAAAAGAGTGTTTGGTTATGAGATATGTGATTATTAGTTATAAGATATGTGATATTGGTTATGATCAAAGTGATGTGGTTATGAGCAAAAGGGTGTTGATTATGAGATATGTAATGTTGGTTATGAGTCAAAGGGGGGATTGGTTATAAGATGTGGTTATGAATTATATGGGTAGTAGTTATGAGATATGTGATTAATGTTATGAGATATGTGATATTGGTTATGATCAAAGTAGTGTGATTATGAGCTAAAGGATATTGGTTATGAGATGTAGTTATGAGATATGTGATTGTAGTTATGAAATATATGATATTGGTTATCAACAAAATGGTGCTGGTTATGAGATGTGGTTATGAGATATGTGATGTTAATTATAATCAAAGTGGTGTGACTATGAGCCAAAGGGTGTTATGAGATATGTGATTAGTGGTTATGATATATGTGATGTTAGTTATGAGCCAAAGAGTGTTGGTTATGAAATATGTGGGTAATGGTTATGAGATATATGATTGTTGTTTATGAGATATGTGATTTTGGTTATGAGCAAAGTGGTGTAGTTATGAGTCAAAAGAGTGTTTGGTTATGAGATATGTGATTATTAGTTATAAGATATGTGATATTGGTTATGATCAAAGTGATGTGGTTATGAGCAAAAGGGTGTTGATTATGAGATATGTAATGTTGGTTATGAGTCAAAGGGGGGATTGGTTATAAGATGTGGTTATGAGTTATATGGGTAGTAGTTATGAGATATGTGATTAATGTTATGAGATATGTGATATTGGTTATGATCAAAGTGGTATGATTATGAGCTAAAGGATATTGGTTATGAGATGTAGTTATGAGATATGTGATTGTAGTTATGAAATATATGATATTGGTTATCAACAAAATGGTGCTGGTTATGAGATGTGGTTATGAGATATGTAATGAGAGCTCATAACTAAGTTATGATTAATTTGATTCTAGTTATGAACAAATATGATTTTGGCTCATAACTATAAAAAGTGACCTGCTTACCAGGTCACTTTTAATGATGTGGCTCAATCTGAACCATTGATTTTCTATGTACCATACATTTTTTAAACAAAATGTACTATAGACTTTCCCAACCGACAAAACTAAATCATCACAATCAACAAGCCAAACGCAGACAACTTTGTAGTGAGGTGATCTGGACGGGTCAAACACTAAGTTCATACCCTTATGGCCATCACGGGGTTGAGGAAGAGACTTGAATTGCTTGGTGGTGGGATTGAGGATATGATAGAGAAATTGATAGTCGCCTTCAAGGTTGGAATGGCTAGAACAACATAATAATCCATGGCATGAGCTCAAAATTTCTTTACCTGATAGACTTGGAATCGTTGTGAGAGGTGCTAAGTAAGCATCATCATCGTCATCGCTTGGATTTTCATTGTTTTGAAGAGGGATGAAATTGAGTTCCCGATTACGACGTCTCATGGACGAGTACAAGAATAGGCCGGAGACAAAGCTGGACTTGGGATTCCGACAACGTGCGAAATGGGGATTGATGATGAGAGAGAGCCAGTGTTTGGATACGGACTTGAATCGCAGGAGTGATTTTACTGGTAACTTTATGAGAATTTGGATTAAGATGCCATCATTGACGGTATAGCGATCCCGGGTTTACCCTTGTTGTACAGTGATCCGGACATGTGTCCGCGGATGTTGGTAGTTGGTTATTATCGTGTTTACATTCCTTTTTCTTCATATTTGAGTTATAGGATGTGTTAGGCAGGTTTGTTACAGGTTGGTTGTGTTCGGGAGCCTAGTGTTGCTGCCCAGAATTTTGGACCTTCGCTCGAGCGAGGAGTTGGTCGCTCGAGCGAGAGTGGGGTTCGTGTCTGGTGGGTCGAGCCAGAGTGGCTCGCTCGAGCGAGCGGTTGCACCTGGTTCTGGACCTGAGAGTTGCATTTCTTGGCTCGAGCGAGCTTCCTTCGCTCGAGCGGTCTGGGTTTTTCTTCGCTCGATCGAGAACTTCTTGGCTCGAGCGAGAGTTTTCTGTGTCTGGTCGCTCGAGCGACGAAGGCTTCGCTCGAGCGAGCGTGTTTTATATCAGCGGACAGCAGCGTCTAAAACATCACTTTTTCACTTCTTTTCTTTGATCTAACCCTTGATCCGAGCCTCTCTCTCTCTAAACTTACATTCTCTCTAAGATTTGATCTCCCTAGGGTGTGAATCTAGCCTAGGGCCTTTGTTAAATAGATAAAGGGTGTTGAGAGCTTCGATTTAATCTGAAAAAGTTTGGATTTGGAGCACGTTGATCTTCGAGTCTTCATCTCCTTTTTGGCTAAAACTTCAAGGTAGGGATATCCTACTCCTCTCTATGGGTTTTGTCTTTAAATTTTGGTATTTTGAGATGTTGGGCTTGGTTTGGTAATTTTGTGAAAGTTTGGGGCTTTTGTGTAATTTTACAAAAGTTGGGGTTTTATTCATAATAAACCTAGATGCATGTTTGGCATAGAAAAATGGAATGATTGTTGAATCATTGATGAAAATGGGACCTAAGGGTTGAAATGTTAATTATGGGAATTGACCTAATTACATTGTTTAATTAATTGGGATAATTAATTGAGAAGAGTAAGGAAATGAAATGTTGATTGAATATCCATTGTGCATTTATTTTCTGTTTAGAAATAACTGCTTTGGGCTATCGGTGGAGGATAGTCGTGATTGTTGTAGACAATGCATGATGATTAGGCAAACTGAAACTAATCAATGAAATGTGTCATGGAACTTGACGGTTGATAGAATACATTAACTGTATGTATTGGGTGATTGTATATAGAACCAATGTGTTTATATACGTTATGTGTAGAGGAGGAGATAGGGGATGTACTCCGCGGTTTAGGGGAAGATAGGGGATGTACCTCTAAACCGGTTAGTGTTGGGAGAAGATAGGGGATGAACTCCGTAGATACAGCTCATATGATTGTCTAGAAGTGAAGATAGAGCTTATATGCTTATCTTTGTGATGTGTGGATATAGCTCATATGCTTATCTGTGGATATTGTGGTTATACATATCTGTTGTAGAATGTGGATATAGCTTATTTGCTTATCTGAGAATGTGGATATTGTTGTTATACATATCTGTTGAGAATGTGGTTAGTGCTTATATGCCTATCCGTTGAAAAAGGGAAAATGAAAGGAAACTTGGACTCATAAGTCGTATGACATGAATATGTGATTTATGTGATTGTATCAGTGTTGGCCATCTATCAATTGCTAATATTTTAGTCATTGTTCATGGTTGGTTTAGTGTATTTCTACTGGGCTGTGGCTCACCCTATATGGGAATATCATTTTCAGGTGCAGGAAGCATGCCACCTCCAAGGACATAGCTGGGAGGCTAGAGGCGGGCATACTTTTGTTGCTTAACTTTTGATGTATTACATGTAACTTCAAGCCAAGGGCTTAATGTGTAAACGAGTTAGTACTCTTTTGTTGTAACCAAGTGTTAACTTGGAAAGCTGTAAGCCCGTAGGGCATTTTGTTATGATGTTAGCATGTAATACTTATGTAATGGAACTCTAAGGAATAAAGGAATGTGGTTAGTTTATATGTAAATGCATGTCTTATTTGATGGGTTTAATATTGTTATTTTGAGGGCGTTACAACTTGGTATCAGAGCGTACCGGGTTCGAATACTTTGGGTACGTGGGAAGTGATTAGGATCACAATGGGTTTGTCTCGCTTGATAGAGACTTAAATGTAGTATCATATGCTATGTGCTTAAGTGATAACATGCTTATGTGACTATGTGGGTATGGGATTTAATTTCTAGGATGTTGATTGGATCCTTGGGTTTCTGGGAGTCTTGTTGGAAAAGCACTTGATCAATGCTGTTTCTAACCGGAACTCTAGTAACGCCTTGGGACTATTATTATCCGGAAATGAAATTCGTAAGTGCTTATGTATTTATGTGCTTTTGTGGAGTGAATTACAGTTGTCCATGTATTAGGACGTGAGTGTTTAGTTTCGGCACATTTATGAATGTGCTAACGTTCTGTGTTGCCTTTATTAGGATGTCAGGACGAGGAAGAGGTGCTAGGCGTGGTAGACCTACGAGGCAGGAAGTACCGTTACCGGGTGAGATTCCGGCAGTGCAAGAGGGAGTTGGGCAGGCCAATGTGGCCGAGCCAGTAGGTCAGCAGGTTATGGATGCCTTGGCCAGAGAGATAGCAGGAGCTTTGGGTATTCTTAGAGCTGGGAATCAGGCAGCTGAGACAGGACCTTCTTTCTTGAAGAAGGAGTTCTTCCGGTCTAATCCGGACGAGTTTATCGGGGATCTGAAGGAGCCACCGAAGGCTGATGAGTGGTTAGAACAGATGAGTAAGACGTTCGAGATGCTTGGCATTGAGGACGGGGCACTGAAAGTGACCTTGGCATCCTTCCAGCTGAAGGGAGATGCGGGTCAATGGTGGAAGTACGAGAAGGCTCGTGTGGGCGGTACTTGGGAGGCGTTTATAAATGCTTTTCAAGAGAGGTTTTTGTCTGCAGCAGCTAGGGAGAAGCTGAGGGATCAGTTTAGCCGGCTTAAACAGCAGGGCTTGTCAGTGGCCGAGTTTGAGGCTACTTTTACCAGTCTGTCCAGGTTTGCACCGGAACTGGTGGCGTCTGAGGAACGCCGTTGCTATGAGTTTGAGCGGAAGTTGAGGCGGGGCCTCAAGTTGAGAGTTGGTGGGTCTTACATCCGAGAGTATAGACACCTAGTTGATGCTGCTGCTCATATGGAGATTATGATGCAGGAGGAGGAGGAAGAACAGAGGGGCTCCAAGAGGAGCCAGGATAGTCAGAGTGATGGCAGGAGACAGAAGGGTTATAACCCTCAGCAGTCTCAGGGTGCAGTCTCTAGATCAACCTTTCCAGTGCCGAGTGTAGGCTCGGGGAGAGGCAATCAGGGGGAATTCACTTGTTACAAGTGTGGCCAGCTGGGTCACAAGGTTTCAGTTTGCCCGCAAAAGGGTGGGGGTCAGAAAGCTGCTTCTTCTTCAGCAAGACCACAGAGTCAGAGTTTGGGCAGGGGGCAGCCCTTGACTTGTTGTCAGTGTGGACAGCCTGGGCACCTGAAGAGGTTTTGCCCACAGTTGAGTGCCACTTCGGGAGCGTCTGGTTCTAGGCAGACGCAGGGTTTTCAGCCAGCTCAGTCTGTGCAGGCCTCGAGGGCCAATCCGGGAGCTTCGTCATCCCAGTCTGTGCAGTAGTCTTTTGCTCCAAGAGGTGAGCAGGTAGACCAGGGGCCTACGGGGCGCGTGTATGCTGTTACCGCGCAGGATTTAGTACCGGCTCCATCAGTAGTGAGAGGTACTTTTCTGTTTTGCAACTCAGTTGCTAATGTGTTGATAGACACGGGTGCATCTCATTCTTTTGTATCTGCTGCATTTGTATCTGTTTTGGAATTGGAGTTAGCACGGTTAGCATCTCCTATTTGTGTAGTATCGCCTTTGGGTGGTGAGTTGATTCTGAAACAGGGTGTTAGAGGATGTGATATAGAGGTCGCCGACTATAGGCTTCCTTTTCCGTTTGTTGTCATGCCCATGAAGGGTTTTGATGTTATTTTGGGTATGGACTGGCTATCGTCATACCGGGCTGTTATTGATTGCTACCGCCAGAGGGTCACGTTATGTACCTTGAGCGGGGAGTGGTTCCATTTCTTGGGAGACCGGGTTGGTAGTGTTTTGCCACCGGGGTATGATTCGCGAGGGCGAAGTGAGCTTAGTAGTCTACTTGCCAGCTTTGAGAGTGGTGAGAGTGGTGAGACCCAATTTGTGTTGCCGAGGGTGGTTTGTGAGTATTCGGATGTTTTTCCCGAAGATCTTGTTAGTTTGCCACCTCACTGAGAGATAGAGTTCTCTATTGATTTAGTGCCTGGTACGGCGCCGATTTCTATGGCACCTTACCGTTTTGCTCCAGCAGAGTTGGTTGAGTTGAAAGTTCAGCTCCAGGAATTGCTCGATAAGGGCTTTGTTCGCCCTAGTGTTTCACCGTGGGGAGCGCCGGCCCTCTTTGTTAAAAAGAAAGATGGTGCCTTGAGATTGTGTATAGACTACCGGAAGTTGAATCGGGCTATGGTTAAGAATAAGTATCCTATGCCCCGTATAGATGATTTGTTTGACCAGTTGAAGGGTTCCCGTTGTTTCTCTAAGATAGACTTGAGATCGGGTTACCATCAGTTGAGGGTCAGGGAGGAAGATATTCCTAAGACGGCATTCCGTACGCGGTATGGCCATTATGAGTTTCTGGTGATGCCATTCGGACTTACCAATGCACCGGCAGTCTTTATGGACTTGATGAACCGGATTTTCCGGGAGTTCTTAGACCGATTTGTGGTTGTTTTCGTGGACGATATCCTATCTATTCGTCTTCTGAGGAGGAGCACGAGGCACACTTGAGAGTGGTGCTTGAGTTACTTAGAGCCCATAGGCTGTATGCCAAGTTTGGGAAGTGTGAGTTCTGGCTGGGAGAAGTCAAATTCTTAGGCCACGTGGTATCCGGGGAAGGGGTGTCTGTTGATACATCCAAGGTTGAGGCAGTGCAAGATTGGGCACAGCCTAAGAGTGTGTTTGAGATCTGCAGTTTTCTGGGATTAGCTGGGTATTACCGTCGGTTTGTGAAAGATTTCTCCAGGTTAGCGTCACCGTTGACTAGACTGACTCGGAAGGAAGTCAAGTTGGTGTGGAGTCAGACTTGTGAAAAGTCGTTCCAAGAGTTGAAAGTTAGATTGACCACCGCTCCGGTGTTGATTATTCCGGAGAGAGGGTTGGGTTATGCGGTTTATTGTGATGCCTCACGAGAGGGTTTGGGTTGTGTGTTGATGCAAGAGGGGAAAGTGGTAGCTTATGGCTCACGTCAGTTGAAAATACACGAGAAGAATTACCCCACACACGACCTAGAGTTAGCAGCAGTGATCTTTGCCTCGAAAATCTGGAGGCACTACCTTTATGGTGAGAGGTTCGAGGTATTCTCGGATCATAAGAGTTTGAAGTATCTGTTTACACAGAGAGACTTGAATTTGAGGCAGAGAAGATGGATGGAGTTCATCGAGGATTATGATTTTGAGTTGCACTATCATCCGGGAAAGGCCAATGTTGTGGCCGATGCCCTTAGTAGGAAAACCATTAGTGATGTAGCTTGTATAGCCATCCGGGAATGGGAGATGTTGGGAGCACTTGGCGAGTTTGATTTGCTACTGGGCGAATCTGTTGAGGCTACGGCCTTGTTTTCTGTTGTTGCGCAGCCTACACTTGTGATTAGAGTGTTAGAGGCACAGAGAGGTGACCTTGAGGTAGAATCCCTCCGAGGGAAGATCTCCAGTGGGAAGGTTGAAAAAGGTTTAACGGTGTATCCCGACCTGAGTGTGAGATACCGAAACCGTTTGTTTGTACCGGAGTCTTGCCGAGAGGAAGTACTCCGAGAATTTCACCATTCGCGCCTTGCGGTGCATCCGGGAGGTACTAAGATGTATCAGGATTTGGGTCGCCAATTTTGGTGGCGGGGTATGAAAAGAGATGTGGCTGTTTTCGTATCAAAGTGCCTTACTTGCCAGCAAGTGAAGGCCGAGCATCAGAGGCCAGCGGGTTTGTTGCAACCCTTGCCTATTGCCGAGTGGAAGTGGGAGCATGTCACTATGGACTTCGTTGTAGGTCTTCCGAGGACTCAGCGGGGTAGTAATGCTATTTGGGTGGTTGTAGACCGGTTGACTAAGTCGGCGCACTTTATTCCTATGCGCGTGAGAGATTCGGTAGATCATCTTGCCGATTTGTATATTCGGGATGTAGTGAGATTGCACGGGGTCCTAGTGACGATCGTCTCAGATAGAGATCCTCGTTTTACTGCTAGGTTGTGGCAGAGTTTGCAGAGTGCCTTGGGCACCAAGTTGACCTTTAGTACGGCTTATCATCCTCAGACTGACGGGCAGTCCGAGCGTACTATTCAGATCCTCGAGGATATGCTTCGGGGTTGTGTCCTGGACTTCAGTGGGACGTGGGAGAGGCACTTGCCATTGGTAGAGTTTGCCTACAACAACAGTTTTCAGTCTAGCATCGGTATGGCACCGTTTGAGGCCTTGTATGGCCGACCGTGTAGGTCTCCAGTGTGTTGGGCCGAGGTGGGTGATGCACCTTTGTTGGGTCCGGAGTTGGTTAGGGAGACGACGGAGAAAGTTGAGCTTATCCGTAGGAGGCTTGTTACAGCCCAGAGTCGACAAAAGAGTTATGCCGACCGTAGGAGGAGGCCTTTGGCGTTTGAGGTAGGTGATCATGTCTTTCTGAAGATATCACCTAGACGAGGCCTGATGAGGTTTGGGAAGAGTGGAAAGTTATCCCCTCGGTTTATTGGTCCTTTTGAGATCCTTGAGAGGATAGGTGAGGTTGCTTATCGGTTAGCCTTACCGCCGCAGTTGTCCGGAGTGCATGACGTGTTTCATGTAAGTATGCTTCGGAAGTATGAGCCAGATCCATCACATGTGCTGGATTGGACCGATTTAGAGGTAGATGAGGATGCCTCGTATGAGGAGAGACCGGTTCGGGTCTTTGATAGGCGGGATCAGGTCCTGCGTGGCAAGACCATTCCTTTGGTGAAAGTCTTGTGGAAACATCACGGAGTGGAGGAAGCCACTTGGGAACGTGAGTTGGGAGTCCGTGAGAAATATCCGGACTTGTTTGTTGATGTGTGATCTTGTATTTAAATTTTTCATTTTGTTGAACTTAAGAGCTATTATATATGTCTAAAGTTGTGAAACATTGAAAATGTTTTGATTATTGGAAGTATGTTTTGGAACTTGCCTCATATGGAAGTTGAATGTAACATTATATGTTTTAAGTATATTGTTGACATTGGAAAGTTAGTGCATAATGTTGGTGCATGTTAATAATACATATGTTGTTTACATATTGTGATATGTCTCTTGTTAAAGGGATGGGATGACCGGTAATGGGTCGAATTGTTGAATGTTAAAATGTAACATTGTCTAAAATGGAGGGAAACCTGTTTTTGAAAACTTGTGCTTAATTTCGGGGGCGAAATTCTTTAAGGGGGGAAGGTTATAGCGATCCCGGGTTTACCCTTGTTGTACAGTGATCCGGACATGTGTCCGCGGATGTTGGTAGTTGGTTATTATCGTGTTTACATTCCTTTTTCTTCATATTTGAGTTATAGGATGTGTTAGGCAGGTTTGTTACTGGTTGGTTGTGTTCGGGAGCCTAGTGTTGCTGCCCAGAATTTTGGACCTTCGCTCGAGCGACGAAGGCTTCGCTCGAGCGAGCGTGTTTTATATCAACGGACAGCAGCGTCTAAAACATCACTTTTTCACTTCTTTTCTTTGATCTAACCCTTGATCCGAGCCTCTCTCTCTCTGAACTTACATTCTCTCTAAGATTTGATCTCCCTAGGGTGTGAATCTAGCCTAGGGCCTTTGTTAAATAGATAAAGGGTGTTGAGAGCTTCGATATAATCTGAAAAAGTTTGGATTTGGAGCACGTTGATCTTCGAGTCTTCATCTCCTTTTTGGCTAAAACTTCAAGGTAGGGATATCCTACTCCTCTCTATGGGTTTTGTCTTTAAATTTTGGTATTTTGAGATGTTGGGCTTGGTTTGGTAATTTTGTGAAAGTTTGGGGCTTTTGTGTAATTTTACAAAAGTTGGGGTTTTATTCATAATAAACCTAGATGCATGTTTGGCATAGAAAAATGGAATGATTGTTGAATCATTGATGAAAATGGGACCTAAGGGTTGAAATGTTAATTATGGGAATTGACCTAATTACATTGTTTAATTAATTGGGATAATTAATTGAGAAGAGTGAGGAAATGAAATGTTGATTGAATATCCATTGTGCATTTATTTTCTGTTTAGAAATAACTACTTTGGGCTATCGGTGGAGGATAGTCGTGATTGTTGTAGCCAATGCATGATGATTAGGCAAACTGAAACTAATCAATGAAATGTGTCATGGAACTTGACGGTTGATAGAATACATTAACTGTATGTATTGGGTGATTGTATATAGAACCAATGTGTTTATATACGTTATGTGTAGAGGAGGAGATAGGGGATGTACTCCGCGGTTTAGGGGAAGATAGGGGATGTACCTCTAAACTGGTTAGTGTTGGGAGAAGATAGGGGATGAACTCCGTAGATACAGCTCATATGCTTGTCTAGAAGTGAAGATAGAGCTTATATGCTTATCTTTGTGATGTGTGGATATAGCTCATTTGCTTATCTGTGGATATTGTGGTTATACATATCTGTTGTAGAATGTGGATATAGCTTATTTGCTTATCTGAGAATGTGGATATTGTTGTTATACATATCTGTTGAGAATGTGGTTAGTGCTTATATGCCTATCCGTTGAAAAAGGGAAAATGAAAGGAAACTTGGACTCATAAGTCGTATGACATGAATATGTGATTTATGTGATTGTATCAGTGTTGGCCATCTATCAATTGCTAATATTTTAGTCATTGTTCATGGTTGGTTTAGTGTATTTCTACTGGGCTGTGGCTCACCCTATATGGGAATATCATTTTCAGGTGCAGGAAGCATGCCACCTCCAAGGACATAGCTGGGAGGCTAGAGGCGGGCATACTTTTGTTGCTTAACTTTTGATGTATTACATGTAACTTCAAGCCAAGGGCTTAATGTGTAAACGAGTTAGTACTCTTTTGTTGTAACCAAGTGTTAACTTGGAAAGCTGTAAGCCCGTAGGGCATTTTGTTATGATGTTAGCATGTAATACTTATGTAATGGAACTCTAAGGAATAAAGGAATGTGGTTAGTTGATATGTAAATGCATGTCTTATCTGATGGGTTTAATGTTGTTATTTTGAGGGCATTACAGACGGCAACTTTATCTATGGGGGATGAGTGCACAGACATGAGGGACTTGGGGGAGTATGTTTCAATCTTGCTTCAACTGTGGTTTGAATTATTTTTGAGTTATTTTTTTATCAATCAGATTAAGCTATTGTTTATAGAACTTGGTTTTGTGAGTGTGTTTTGATGAGTGCTCTCTGTTTCAAACATTGCGCGGTAAATATTTGAGACATTGACAATGATAGGTTGCATGTTGAACAAGGTCAGTGGTGTTTGTTCCACACAAGTGGTACACTTTTCCCAATCTTCTTCAGGAAATTTCCACATTCTCTGTTTGGCAAGCACGAAAAGGAGGTATGATGGAAAATATAAGGTACTTTAAAGCAGAATTCTTTATGGCTAAGGTTTCGGGAAATGAATTGGCATCGGGAATATTGAGGGGCCATTTGGGAACAAACTAAAAAAAAGTTAAAAGTCAGTTTTTAATTTATTTTGGTTTATATTACCTCTAATATAAAAAAGTCAAAAAAGTTTAAAAAGTTAAAAAATCAATTTTTAACCAACTTCCCAAATTATTCTGAGTGATATTGTTGTAAATTTTTTTTTAAAGGGTAATACTAGACACCCAAAATTTCTACCAAATGTCTTATATGGATGTAAGATCCACACCATGTGAGTCACATACCCATGCGAGACATTTGATAGAAATTTTAATAAAATTTTGGAGATCTCTAGCATTTTTTATTTTTAAGAGATTATTTCATTTTTGCCCCTATACTTTGTCACGATTTTCAATGACTCCACATACTACTACTATTTTCGCGCGTACCTCCATATTATGTGAATTCCAATCAATTTTACCCCTGTCGTCTATTTCCATCAAGGAGGCAAAATGAAACGGCTTGGCTGAGCACAATCAGTTACATACATTAGGGTTGCTTAGAATTCCCTAAATCGCAATTAGTGTTTTTAATTTGCTCTCAAAATTCTGAAATCAAAGTTGAGAGTGAACAACAACTGTGAAATCACATTGAAATCAAAGGTTGGACGATGGGTTGGGTGCTAAGACAGAAGAATAACGGTGGAGGAAGAGAAACACCTGTATATGGTATGTATGTTTTTTTTTTTTTTAATGTTTTTTTTTAAAGTTATTTTTTATTGTTGTTGGAAATCGCATGTGTTTGATGTTAATATTATTTTAGAATGGTCAAATCTTTGTTTATTTGTATGTGACATGGATATATTAATGAAATTTGTTTATGTTTGTTTCGGTTTCAACGGTTTTACTTTAAGAAAATCTTTGTTTATGTTTGTTTGAAATTGATGAACACATATTAAATCTTTGTTTTGTATTTCACATGGATGACTACTTGTTTATTATTTATCTATCTATAGTGTAATGTAATAGTGTTTTATCATTGTGAATTCCATTGAATAGTAGTGTTAATGACAATTTTCCAATACAAAATGCAAAAGAAGGATTTGGGTATTTCACAATCAAAATGCATCATGGAGGTGTGGTTATGTATAGCCCACAGAGGGTTTACAGTGGTGGTATGGTAAGTCATTTTGACTTTTGTCATTCAGATCAAATTTCTATTACAAAGTTGTGTTGCATGGCTAGGGAATTAGGACATAGGCCAAGTAATAACTATTATAATAAGGTTAGTGGTTATGGTGGGATGTAGTTACTAAAATCTGATGCTGATGTATTGATGTTGGACACATATGTAGATGAAAACAAAATAATAAATGTTTATATAGGACACAATTTGGATGATTATGTACGTACACAAAGAAGTCAAGTACGCTCTAGTGTAGAAACAAGTAAGGTTAAGGGGGTAGTTCTTGATGTTGAATTGGAGGAAGATGAAGATAGTGATGCTTATGATCCTGACAAGTTAGACTCATCATCTAATGAGTCTAAAAAATATAATGACAGTGACTATGAGCAAGGTGACTATAATGGTTTATATGATAAGCATGTTGACAAAGATGTGGAATTTGGTGGTTTAAGAAGTAGTAAGGATGCTATGGGTGATATGGCTGATGAGCTACAAAGCATGGACAACTCATCTGATGAGCTAAGAAGCCTTCATAGCTCCTCTGATGAAGATACTCATTGCACTAGGATTAAATACCTTGTTTTCAGTGAGATTGACATGTATAATCCTACATTGCAACTTGGCATGGAGTTCAAAACAAATGTGTTGTTTAGAGATGCCGTGAAGGAGTATGCTATTAAGTGGGGCAAACAAATCACATTTACTAAGAGTGACAAATAGAGGGTTAGGGCAGAGTACAAACCTAGTTGTCCTTGGGTTTGCTATGCTTCTTTTGTGAAGGGTGAAAGGGTGTTTAGGATCAAAACTTTTGTAGATGAACACACATGCAACAGAACATTTGATGTGCCACATGTGAGTAGTAGATGGATTGTCAATAGGTATTGGGAAAGGATTAGGTTAAACCCTACTTGGCCAATTAAGTCATTGGCAGACACCATTATAACAGAGCACAATGTCAAAGTTGACATACAGAAAGTGAGATGGGCAAAAAATAAGTCTGTCACAATGATTGAGGGTACTTCAATTGAACAATTTACAAGGCTTTGGGGGTTATGTAGAAGAGATTAGAAGTAGTAATCCAGGAACAACAATATGCATGAAGGTGAAAGAAC
The DNA here is from genome assembly GCF_055761805.1 of Camellia sinensis. Classification (NCBI taxonomy): domain Eukaryota; kingdom Viridiplantae; phylum Streptophyta; class Magnoliopsida; order Ericales; family Theaceae; genus Camellia; species Camellia sinensis. The sequence goes on along the minus strand of NC_138961.1, from coordinate 67,273,217 downwards.
TTCCAAAAGTTCATGAAGAGGATGAGCAAATGTCCAAGTTTAAGAGATTGTATTTGTGTTAGGGTCCATTGAAGAAGAGTTTCCAAAATGCTTGTAGGCTAGTCAGTGGAGTGGATGGTTGTCATTTGAAGGGGTCACAGGGTAGAGTGTTGTTGACTGCAGTGGGCATAGATGCAAATAATTATATATTCCCATTTGCATATGCCATTGTTGAGAAGAAGAAGAAGAAGAAAACATGGTTGTGGTTTCTGAATTTGTTGGGGCAAGATTTGAATATTGTGAATTCCCATTGTTACACTTTCATGAGTGACAAATAGAAGGGCCTAATTAATGTAGTGGCTGAGCTGTTTCTAAATGCCTCACATAGGTTCTGTGTAAGGCATTTGTACAACAATTTCAAGGGTCAATATAAGGATAGGGTATTGAAGGATTTGTTATAGAAGGCAGCCAGGGCAAGCACTGTTAGTGTATTCACCAAAGTCACGGAAGAAATGAAAGAAGTTGATGAACAAGCATACAATTTGTTAGCTGAAAGAGCACCAATCCATTGGAGTAGGAGTCACTTCGACAATTTCCCCAAGTGTGACATGTTGTTGAAAAATCTTTATGAGTGTTTCAATTCAAGCATATTGCAGGCTAAGGATCAACCTGTTGTGGCTCGACTTCTTCACGCCCCCCTTTCGGAGATCTCGAATTGATCCTACAGTTCGGACTCCTATCACGGTTCTGAATCTAGTCTCACAAGTGCAATGTGAAACTGATAAACACCAAAGAGTCCAATCCGGCAAATCTGTTTGAAAAACTGATTTTAAATCAAATAATGCCAAAATTGGACTGCTTTGCCAGATTACAGAGTTGCCACCTAAATATTTTATTTTGGAGAAATTTAGGAAACTCTGACTCGTGCCAAAGGCCACGTGTCCGTCATCACCAAAGTTGCCTCGGCTCTGGAACTTGGGTACGAGAGGGGAAGGTCATGAAATGAGCACCCCCGCTCACCCGATCAAAGGATCGGCCTCTACTAACCGTGATATGTTATTTTATAAATCTCATGTGTTCTTATTCCGATTATTAAACTAGTTTTACTATGTGATGCACACAAGCAAGTATAGACTAGTCGCAAGACTTTGAACAATTCAATTCATGTTTGTTCTTCGAAAATGGTTTGAATTTGCCACCCTCAAGTGGCCTTAAAAGTACGGATTTGCCACTAAATATAGTGGGCTTAAAACAAGATTTTGCCACTTCGCAAAGTGGGCTTAAAACTCTCATTCGTCGAATTGTTCCAATTCAAACAACAAAGCCTTCATCCACAAGCATTCATGCAGTTTAGCATTTAAGCACATAGCCTCATGGCAAGCATACGAAACATGGCAATACAACAAACACACTCATGCAAATATGCTAAAGCGTAAAACTTACCGAGTACTCCAAACCAAAAAAAAAGCTAGTTAAAAAGAATGCATGATCTTAACTATTTTAAGATGCCTAATGCAACACATGCAATATGAAATTAATAGGCTAGGCCACTAATATGGCGTATGATACAATTTGATAGCATGCTTTGAAACACGTATTCAAATAAGTATTGAATTTGCAATGCAGTTTGAATGATGTGCTGAGTCTCGGTGCATGCAAGACAAATGAATGAATACAAACATGCAAGCATAAGGTATGCTAATCGAAATATGACCATAAACTATCCATTGAAAGCAGTTAAATAAAATGGAGAAAGACGTAGGGTTGGAAGACATGCACACACGCACGCACACTTATTACAACATTACGCCCTCTCGAAGGAGGGTCCGAATGAATAAGCTAAGCTACACTAAGCTAAGCTAATTATTTCACCAATGAAACTAATTAACTATTCTAGTTAACTAATTATTACAAACCAATTGAATAACTAGCTATGCTAAGATAATTAAAATATTACAAAACGAATTAAGCTAATTAATTACAACACTTGAATGAATGAATGAATTAGCTACTACTAATTAATTAAACAAAGTAAGCAAATAGTCTCAAGGGCGAGGGAGGCAATCATGCTCGGTTGGCTTCCTCCCGAGAATCCACCGCCTTGCCAGCAGATGCCTCTATTTGCACTCGTTTGATCTCTGAAACTTGTGCCAACTCCCAGAATAACTCTGCTCCAACTCAAGAACACACTGGTGCAAAATTCATTTATGACCAGTCGGCTACCAATGGTGGCTGTTGACTACCATTGGTGGCCGGTCAGCTGCTTCTGGTGGCCGGTCGGCTGTCGGCCATTATTTTCCTGAACTTTCGTTTTTTGCTACAACAGAGAGCAAACAGAGGCAAAGTAGTGTATTCTCAAGGAGTGTATGTACTGTTACCCTCCTTATCATTACACAAATTCAAAGGAGTGTAACTCTTGATTCCCAAACCATCAACCAAGCATTTTCAATACATGATGGCCAAAGAACCAAGGTTGTACAATTTCAATGAGTGCAAAACAAGACTCGACAAAACCACAACCCTATCATGCATGATCAAGGGTGATGGTGACCAAGAATAATGGCACGTTTCATCACTTTGAGTATGAAACGTCTCATTTTTTTTTTGTGTTCGGATTAATGTCCGATCCGAACACATGCAATGCAACACAAAGCTGGTTAGCTTTTACTTGTCCAATTTTATTTACTCATTTTACATTACCGATTAGTCCTTTAACCAATTAAGTCCAAAGTGAGAGTCCTATAATTGAAAGTAGGCTTTAAACCACAAGTGCCTTGAGCATGAAAGAGTCCTCATGCCGTTGGTTAGTAGAAACCCTCAAGAGAGGATTAAAACCATTAAGCACAAGTGTCTCAATTTCACACTCAAGCCAACAAAGGGTTCAAAGTCACTTTCAAAATAAATGAAAAAGTGAAGAAAAGAGGGAGATGGCAGAGATTTTAGTGCTGAAATGGGATGCAAAATGACACTAAAACATGCAAGCAACTCATGCAACTCATGTTTAAAAGCCTAGAACATTAAGCTAGTGAAGGAGATTGCACCACAACCGCACAATACAAGCCCCAAAGGACCAAACCAACTCAAAACAGAGCTAAGACCAGTAAAAAAAGTGGCCAAAACATGTTGAGATTAAGGTACAAAATGCTAGAAAACATGCTCACATGTTAGCTTGCAAACAAGACTCAAGAGCAACTCTAAAAAGCAATGAAAGAGTGGAGCAAATGAGTATGTGACAGAGCTATATACACTGAAATTACATGTAAAAAGACACTACAACATGCAATCATCTCAAGCAAATCATGTTTAGAGGCCTAAAACACCAAACTAGTGAAGCCATTTGCACTACAACTATGCAAAACAAGGCTCACATGACCAAAGTAGCCCAAAACAGAGCTAAATCATGCCAAATCAGAGGCAAACATATGTTAAAAATAAGTTAAGTTAAGCTACAAAAACATGCTACCATGTGATGCTAACTAGGCATGCAAGTGAGACACAAGGAGGGAAGGCTAACCCCTCCATTTTTGGACTTCAAAACATGCTTTCCACCACTGAAATAACTCTGAATTTCAGTGGTTTAAAGACCCAAAAAGTTTGATTTAATATGCTAAAAAATGGTGCAAAAAGCTTCACAATTAGGCAACAAAAAATGTGGAATACCCCTTAACACAAAATGACCTCAAACCATCATGTTAAGCCTAAAAAATCAGAGGTTTTGTAGTTGAACACTAGGCCAAAAACAGTATAAAAAGATGGCAAAGCAAGTGATTAAAACAAAGCCTACAAGGCAAGTCTTATACCTCTTGAAGCACAACACAAAACAAGCACAATTCTGAGCTTAAACCACCTTCAAGAACTCAAACTAAACCTCAAAAAACCTCAGCTCCAAGGTGAGAATATTTGGTTAAGGGTCCTTGTGCAAAAGTGTAGAAAAATCTAACTATAAGGCGCAAAATAAGAAGAGAGAGAAAGGATTCTAGAGAGAGAAAATTTTGTTCCAAATTGTCTAACCCTCCAAAATGGGGGAGAGACCCCGCTATATATAGAAAAACAAGAAACAAGCTTGTATTCATCCCTCCATACACGTGTATGGAGATGGCCTTCAGTGAACAACAGCTGGCACAGTTGGCAAATAAATATCTGAAAAAGGAGAAAGGCCGCCGGCCATCATCAGTGGTCGACCGGCCATCAATGTAGCCGACCGACCATCAACATAGCCGACCGGCCACCACTGGTGGCCGACAGGCACAAGTCATGGCCGACAGGCCACCTTCTTCTCCAGAATTGAAGCAACAAGCTCTTGGTCCACAACCAAGCACAAAACAAACAAGATTAGAGGCTCCAAGGCAAGGCGCTCAGCCGAGACCATCAGGGACTCGAAACGAACACGAGCATACAAAACCATCAAGTGTTCAAACGATGACGTCCAACTCTTGAGGACGGTCAAAAATGGGGTGTCTACACCTGTGTTGTCCATGTTAGAGAAGACAAGAGTTTTGTTGATGGAAACAGTTCAAAAAAGAAATGAAGTAATGAAAAGGTACAACAAAATTGGTATATGTCCTAAGATTCAAAAGATTTTGGAAAAGGTAAAGGTGAGTGCAGCTGGATGAATTCCTAGATGGAATGGGGGTTTCCAATATGAAATTGTTGGCCCATACGGTGAGCAATATAAGGTGGACTTGAAAGAATGGACTTGTGGATGTAGGAAATGGGATTATGGGATCTGTCAGGCCTTCCTTGTGTCCATGTTGTGGCTGCTGCAAACTATATAGGTGAAGAACCAGAAAAGTATGTGCATCATTACTATAAAGTTGAAACCTATCTCAGGATTTATGAGAACATGTTAAGTCCAATCAATGGTAGACAAATGTGGCCAACAACTCAATATGGTAAAGTGCTACCACCTGATGTGAATAAGAGAGCTGGGAGGCCAAGATTGAATAAGAAGAAGGACACAGATGTCCCAATTGATGCAACTGATTCAAGTAAGCTGGGAACGAGTGGAATTCAGATGACAAGCAAGAATTGTGGCAAGTTGGGACACAACAAGAGGACATGCAAAGTCAAAGGCCAATTCACCTACCTGAAAGATCCCGTGAGTTCCACTCAAGTAATTCATATTTTTTTTATGCATTTTGTTAACTTACACATCGCTAACTTTTGTTTTTTAGTTTTTGCAATCCCAGCATGAAGGAAGCCATGGGCAAACCCAAACTGAAGGGAGCCAAACTCAAAGTCAGGTAGAAGGAAGCCTGGTTGGGAGTCAGGTTACAGAAGCAACTCAAGTTAGGAAGAAGAAGCTGGCTGTAAGTTTTACAAAGGCCTTATTTGTTACTTTAAATAATGTCTTCCTTGCATATGTCCTAACAATGGTGATGGCTATTGCAGGTATAAAGGAGAAAGGTTATGAGAACAAGTGACTCAACTCCATTGCAAGCAAGTCAGGATGTGCAGGGGTCTACAGTAACTTCCAATACTAACATTCCTCTACAAGGTCAAATGAGATAGAGAGGAAGTGGTGTACAATGCTAGTGCTGTCAAATCTCTTGTGGGTCAAACAAAGAATGCAACTGACACAAAGTAATGGATGTGAAGGACCACTATTGTTTTATTTTTTTTTATTTTTTTATTTTTAAATGTTGGAGAAGGTTTTTGCTACTTTTGTTCATGGAATACAATGTAATGGATGTGAATGCTTTTGCTACTTTTGTTCATATTCCGTAACCTTCATAGTGATAGGGGATTTTTGTACATTTGAAGCCTGATTTTTGTATTGACTGCCCCTTTCTTAGTATATGTTTTGCACGGCATGAATGACAAGTGTGTCAACTGATCAAAGTTTGAAAGATAATTTATTGTATTTCTGGTGCTGTTTCCAAGTCTTGATGTTCATTGGTGATGTTCATTGTTCATTGAATTTGGAGTGACAATTATGGTCACAGATTGTGTTCCAACTTCTGTGTGCTTCCTTTGTCTATGTCAAAGTCACCAATCACAAAATAATAGAGACAACATTAATAAGTCACCAAGCACACAATTTTCATCTCAAAAACATATTTTCCATTAACAACAGTTCACCCATTGCATATGATTCATAAACAGGATACAAATTCCATTCATTCTTACACTACCATACAACTTCAAACTTTACATTACAAACCATATTCCTACAACCAACCATGACAAAACCAAGCAAATCCATAATTTCCTCTCTCTTCCGGTCCTTCTCTTCAGTTGTGCTTCCATCTCATTCAACTTCTTCAACAGCCCAAGAATGATCTGCACTGCCCGATCGCACATGGGTGGGTCTACCCAGGTAAAGTGCTTACAACCATTGTTAGGGCAATTAAGAAATCTCCTCCCAGGATTTGTGTCTGTCCATGCTGTGTGTATTAGCCTTCTTCTTCCACAAACATTGCAAAACATCTTGTCTACACCACTTGTGTTCCATCTCCCTTGATTTCATAAGCTTCGATTGTTCCTCATTTATTCTCTCCTACTAATTTCATTCTGTTTTTATAGGTTAAAGGGAATACAAGAGAACGTTAGGTTTTGGGGGAAAAGCCTTCATTTTCCTTCCATGTGAAAGTATATGGGGCCACGTCACTCATTCCGTCCATTTTCTTGACGAAAATAAATGGCAAGGGTAAAATTGAAAGGAATTCAGATAGTATGGGGTTATGCAAGAAAATAGTAGTATGAGGGGGGGGGGAGGGTTCATTGAAAATCGTGACAAAATATAAGAATAAAAATAAAATAATCTCGATTTTTAAATTAGTAATAAAAAAAATGTATAATTTCAATTAAACAAATCTTATTGATTGTGAACTAATTGTATCCATAGAGAATAATTGAATATGAACCAATACATGTCAAGAATTGGTCAATACAAATAATTTTCATTCTCACCAATATATGATATATATGTCCACATCGAAAGAGCAAAGATTATAATTCTATAGACTAAACATTAGTATAGAGTCGTAAAAATATCAAGCTATGTCACATGGCCTCTTTGAATACCACCAATAGAAATAATTAAAATTTATTTAATTATAAACTGTAATTCATCATTACAGTATTATTATTATTTGAACAAATAAAAATTGTAATTTACAATCCATCTTTTTGTCTCAACAATATCAAACGCAAGAAAGAGAATAAATGGAAAACAAATGGGCCTTCCACCAAAACTCTTATCCTCAAAACTGTACCACATCACCTTAACCATTTATGTGCAACACCATGAACGACGACTCCCCCCCATCTGTTGTTTCTCTCCGACAACCGAAAGTATAACAAAGTTGTAGAAATTCAAGTGCTCTGCAATTGTTCTGGTTGGAATCATCTCTGGAAATTCAGCAGCAACTGAACCAAGGTCGATTCGATACTTAACAAACCACTCTGAACCGTCTCTCTAATTCATAGATGTTGAACTGCGTTCTTGGAGGACGATACCTCTCGATCAGATGTAAATGGTCACCCCGACTCCCCAAAATAGTTAAACCACCTCCGATTGTAGCCTGATGGAAGTGGAGGCATCAGCATTATTTGAAGACACTCTTTATCAACATCAAAACACAACGAATCTCCCCGGATGCTGAGCTAAGACACCCAATTAATGCACATTAATGTATTTTATGATGGGATAAAATTGTAATAAAAAAATATGAAGGGATTCCAAAGAAAGAAGTGTGGTGCTATTAGTAGGGGTGGCCACCGGTCGGGACGAGTTGGGTTTGGGCAAAGCTTGCACCACCTGATAAGAAATTTTGTATCTGTCCAAACCAAGTCCAACCAAAACATCAAGCTAATATAGTCATCTCAAGCCTAACCCCAAAGGAAATATAATTCCCAAAATTCAACCACTTATATATATAGACAGTTTTTTAAAAAATGAAATGCAATAAAACTTGTTTCTATAAAAAATGCATTAAAACCATTCAATCAAAGATTCCAATATACAACAGAGATTATTAACAAAGAAACAATTAAACAGTCATGTTAAGTTAAACGAAGTCTCTACTCACTAAAAGAGTTCAACAAATAGCCAATAATAATGATTGATGTGATGAAGCAAATAATATAAATTAAAAAAGGCAAATGAAGAATTAGTAACAGAAATGACGGGGCTACAGTCTACAGAAAGAGAGAAGCTGAGATCAAATAAGGGGGAATGGAAGAGGGAGAGCTACAGTGGTTGAGCTCTAGTTGATTAAAAGAAATAAATAAACAGATTACTTGCATAATACTGGAGCATAGAAGGGGTGTTTATATATTTTTCAATGGGAAAAAGCCTATGGTGTGCACCCTATCACAAATTGGTGGAACTTTACGATAAAATTTTGTACCATTAACCACAAAATACGTAACCTCATCACAAATTAACATAACAAAATGTCCAAAATTTTGTGATTCATGTTAAAAATGTTTGTAGCTTGATTATAACTTAGCCCGGCCCTCCCGGCCAAAATAGCATTCCCAAGCCCTCTAAAAAAATAGGATTGGGTGGACCAACGAGACAATACCGACCCCTAGCTATCAGCACTCATTTTGAAAACACGATTTCACAAAACAATAGAAATTTAAAATATAAATTAAAAAATAATTAAATTTAAAAAAATATTTGAAAAATATATATATATATATATATGATTTAGTTAAAAACTCCACCACATTATCCTGTTCCTAAACTCTATTGTGGTGTCTTTACATCTACTTAAAATAACTTAGGCCTCATTTGGCAAGAGGTTATTTTAGCCAATTAGCCAAAAAGTTACTAAATTAGCCAAAAAGCCAACAACCCATACCAAAAAGTCAAAGATTCTCTTTTCTCTCTACTTTTTGCACATCTTTTCGTAATTAGCTAAAAAGTCATCCCAAACATATAAGTTTTTTTTACCTACCTTTTTAGCCAAATAGCCAAAAAGTTACTAAATTAGCATGTTCCCAAACGAGGCCTTAAATTTTGTATTTTTCTTTATACACCCCCATAATATTCCCTACCAATGTTTTAAAAGGCGTGCTTAGGCACACTCACCTAAGCATGAGGCGCAATGAGGTGTAGCCTTGTGCTTCAAACAGATCGAGGCGAAGCAAGGGCTTTTTTTTTGAGGCGCGAGCCGCGGGCTTCAAAGGCTTTACCTATTTTTCTACTTCAACTGTTAATTAAGTACTTTTTTTGTGGGCATAGCCACAGGGAATAAAAATTCTTCAATATAATGACCAAATGTGATCAAAAGAGAGCAAAAAGTGATTAAAAAAAAAAATTCCTAGGTGGAGAAGATTAAAAAATGCGATCAGAAAGTGAGAAGACGTTCAGCTTCTTCTCTTCTTCTTCGGTGGTTCTCTTTCTCTTCCTCTATTCTTCGATGAGTTCTTTTGGTTGGGTTATCTCTTTGCCTCTGTTTTTTCTTTATTTCTTTTTCTTTTCTTTTCTTATTTTTTTTTTCTCTTCTTCGATGTTTTCTCTTCATGGGTCCGCCTCTATTTTCTTTTCTTATTTTTCTTCTCCACTTCTTTTCTTATTTTATTCTTCTCTTTTTCTTTTCTTGTCCTGCTTCTTCGATGGGTTATCTCTCTATTTTTTCTTCTCTGTTATGCTTACGAAGCTTGCTTTATGATTTTTAGAATTCTATATATATATTTGTTATGTTGAAAAGTTTGCCTATTTTATAATTTTGCTTTTCTTCTACTACTTGCGCCTCGGTGCGATTGTTCCCTACTGTACCATTCCTAACCTCACATCTTGTTTCTTCTACACACTCCCTCATAGTTCCTGTCTCTCTCTCTCTCTCTCTCTCTCTCTCTCTCTCTCTCTCTTCCACCACCACCACACATAGGAGAGAAAGGTGACGAGGTTGGCAAGAAAAAGGTGACATATCTAGAATTTCAGAAGGTGGGAGGTGACGAAGAGGTTCATGGTGAGGCTAAGGGAAACGAGGGAAAGGAGAGGATGGCGGAGCTAAAGAAAATGAGGAAAGCAAGACAATGGAGGGAGGAGGGGTGGCAAAAAGTTGGTTATATATTTAAATTGGATCCTGATGACTGCTCCGATGATAATGTTGAAACAAAATAGTCTGCAAGGAGGTCAAAAGACACATACATATAAATCTTTGTCAACTTGATTTGCTGCAAATTTCAAGTCATTCATACTTCTAGGAAGAGAAGTAATAGCTTCATGGTTTTTATATGCAATTAATATCAACTGACAACTTGGCTTTGTACAAATTCAATAATAGTTTTCAAAGAGGTTGGTTCTTTTTCATTCATACAGAGCCACATTTGCTGGTTCTTTTCCATAGACTCTGAATTCATCCAAGGCACTGAACAATAGAGTAATAACTTGGAAGAAATTTGCCCCATATAGCAATGAGAATGTAATGTAAGTCAAAACTTATTCTCCATTTCCCTCACCTTTCCTTTCCCTTTCCTTTTCCAAATTTCTAGCCAAATCTATGATCCAAACACAGCATTAGCAAAGCTAATCAAATCCTAAGGCAGATACTAGTGTGATAACATTCCTGGTTGTACTTGACAGTATAAAATCCAAGTACCTGCAATCACCCAAACCACCATTGTTGGGCAAGGAGAGAACTTGAAATAGACTTAATGCATAATGAGGCTGAAGCGTCACCATTGTGCTATTCTATGGGTTTAGCTATTACTTTCACATTTCCTTCATTTTAATAAATGGTTTCTGGCTCATTCTCTTGGCCCCATTAATATTTTTCTTCTCTCTTGAATGAATCAACAAAAGAGCAAACATGTAGTCCTACATCTTAGCAAAACTAATCGACTCCTAGCCAACAAAATCTCAACAACTTTAGGGACCCTAATATGTTTAGAGAATATTGAAGGCAAACCTCCTGAAAACAAATCCATTTTGTTGTCGATGCAACCTACAACTTGGCATCAAAGCTAAAATTCTGTTGTCACCACATCCATTCTTACCTCATTTTTCCCCCATGTGAAAGTCCCTGGTTTATGCACATAGGTATTTCCCAAATTGCTTCAGCTTCTCCCATTCTTATAGCTGGCAATGGCACCTCTCAACCGAGAATTCATACTACCTAACTGCTTAAATATTTGTTAAACATAGCTGCTCCCCCGGAGGTTGTATGCAATTTTTCTTGACCGCATTTTCTCAACTTAAAGATTTGATGACTAAAGCGTTCTATGAGATTACAATTTTAGAAGTCAACAAGTTAGCAAAGTCATCCTAAGATACTATAATAGGATGATCACAGCAGTAGTAGAGATACAGATTAGGCCATCTTAGCAATCCACATTCTTGTAAGAGACTAAAGCCAGTGTAATTATTCACTTAGCATGTTCTTAGTTGCTAGAACTTGGCTTACTTCCACCTAAAATTCTCTCTCCCTGACAATTATCAAAGAATAATTTGGAGTGGTTCTCCTACTGCAAACCAGACTTCTTTGAAACAAAAATAGAAAACATCAAACCTGCTAATTGTAACAAGGAGTCATATTGAATACTTGGTTGTTAATCCTGATTCAGATTAATCAAAAAACTCAACCCCCATTTTGCCTCTGGTTATCAAAGGACATTTCACGAAACATTCACATAATGGGAAAGAAAATGAACCGACCTTAAATAACTCTTGCATAAGGCAATTGGTGCATTATTCTTGTAATCAAGTATCATTCAAAACACATGTTTATAGTTATAAAATTGAAAACACAAGATAGACATCATAAAACAGGTGAACCACAAAGGATTTTGAGCAGGAAACAATGTCAAACATATGCCAGAGACTCAATGAATTCAAAAGCCGATACCCATCCACTAAAATTTAACGAACCTTCAAAAGAAAAACACTCATTATCAGGGCGCGAGGAATGTCAAACAACTCTCTAAAACTCTTGTTCCGAAAATTATACCTTATGACCTTACCGGGTATGTGCAGCACTAAAAATGACTCCTCATCCTTCTCTTCCCGAATAAGACCCAGTATGACAAATTGATAGTAATGCAAGTCCGACGGATCAAGTGAGCTACGAATCATCTCCAGAAATGCATTTGGAATCGCGTCAATATCAACCCGGTACTTGACAAACCACCCACGGTAGTCCCTCTCCATCGCATACACATTGAATTGCGTAGTGCGAGGACCGTAAATCTCAATGAGATGCAAATGATCACGAGACTCCCCAAAATACCTGAGCCTCCTCTCCTCCCAACCGTCAGGGATAGGAGGCATCGGCATCGTTTCAAGACGATCTTCGTCAACATTGAAATACAAAGAATCGCCACCAGAGGTGGAAATCCAATGAAGAGCACCATTCCAAAACACACCAGGATTGAAACTAACATCGCCATTGAAAGGGTCAGCGGAAGGCGACCAGAGGCCGGTTTCCGACGAAACGATGTCGAGTTCATAGTGATCAGGCAATCCCCAAGAGAAATTAATAGAAACAACTTTGTAGTGAGGCGATTTGGAGGGATCAAAAGCTAAATTATAAGCATAAAAGGTAGTGTAACAGCGTAGAGGTGCGAGAACACGGCGAGGAGGTTGAGGAAGAGTAGCGAATTGACTAGTAGTAGGGTTATAGATGTATAAATGGAGACCTCGACAAAGTAAGAGACCATTGCAGGACTGTAAAATTCGCAAATCGGAGGGATCGTCGACGAAAGTGAGTGCTTTGAAAGGGGGTTTTGATGGGGATTCGTAATGGAGGAGAGAGAGGAAATCGAACTCAGGATGGATTTGGTGGGAATAGCGGTAGAAGAAGAGTCCGGAAGGTCGGGGGTTTGGTTGGGTGGTTCGGAGGTGGAGGAAGTGGGGTGGGTGATGAGAGAGAGCCGGTGTTTGGATACAGATTTGAATCGGAGGAGTGATCGTATCGGCAGATATAGTAGGATTTGATTCAAGAGATCGTCGTTGTTTCCCACTGTTTCGGACGATGAGGGGTTGGAGTTGGGGTTGCGCTTGGGCCTCGGGGCGTCGGCCATTTCTACAGAAAATTGAGCAGCAATATGTTTGGATTTGGGATTGTAGAAAAATTACTGAGAGCATCTCCAACGGTGTACCAAATGTTTCACCAAATCTGAGTCAAAAATGGGTCATTTCTTTAATTTGATATTTCGCGCTCCAACGGTTCAACATCAAATCCGTTTCATCAAATTTGTGCTGGGCGACCGGTTGGTTGACCGGCCGGTCGACCGGCCGGTCAATCGGTAACGGCAAATTTTTTTTTTTTTTTTTTTTTTTTACCGGTTTGAACCTTTTTTTTGAACTTTTTCAACTTTTGGTGGTCGACCGGGTGGTCAACCGGCCGGTCGACCACCTAGGCAAAAAATTTTTTTTTTTTTTTTTTTTTTTGACTGGTTTCAACCTTTTTGTGAACTGTCTGAACTTTCTCTGGGGCGACCGGTTGGTTAACCGGTTGGTCAACCGGATGGTCGACCCGTTCGTCTCATCCCAACGGTTAGGAACAATGTTTTGGTGAAATGCTTCGCCTGCACTCAGTTTGGTACCATTTTTGCTGAATTCTGGATTTGATATCGATTTGGTGAAAACGTTGGAGCTTAAAAAAGTGACTTTTTCACCAAATTTTAAATTTGATGCCAGGTTTGGTTCACCGTTGGAGATGGTCTGAGCTATTTGGGATTGTAGTAATTTTTTAATTTTTTAAAAAAATGTCAACCCTAATCTAAGTAATTTTAGTGTGCTAGGAATAAATTTTAAAAATTCAGTTTAAGTGTAAATGGTAATCATGTTTCATTCAAAAAAAAGTTATTTGTTTATAATATATATATATTTTTTCATTTGTAATCATTTGGAGAAAAAAAGTTATTTCCTACCTTAGTAATCACTCTTTTTTTTAATAAACAAATATGATTAAGGCCTTATTTGGGAAGACTAAATAAATATATTTTTTGACTTTTTATAAAATATGGGTTGGGTTTGGGTTGGGTTTGAAGTGATGTGTTAGAGAGATGATGTGACTTAAATAAGATGATGTGACTTAAATAGGATAATGACTTTTTGACTTTTTGTCTTTTTTCAATCTTCCCAAACTAGGCCTAATAATAGGAGTATTTTTATTTATTTTTTTTTCTTAAATAAATTGGTAATAAATTCAATTTAAGGAATTCGCAACGCATTTAGTAGATATTTTTTATTAGTGAGATGTCTATTATTTGTGAAATAATTTAGTGAAAAGTCTTTTTGTTTGTTTTGAAATACATTTTTTTTTTAATTTTACTCCTTAATTTATCTATTAACTTTTTTATCTGTCGACTTTCGTTAACTATCTATTCAAATTTTTTTCTTATTTGTTCAAAAAAAATTGTATATGTTCAAAAGTTTGCCTATCTGTTCAAATTTATATCTATTTGTTCAATTTTTTTCCTTATCTGTTTAATTTTTTCCCTTTATCTATTCAAACATCTGTCCAAATTTTATTAGCTATTCATTTTTTTTATATATGTTGAAAATTTTGCTATTCATTTTTTTTTTATATATGTTGAAATATCAAGCCCCTATCTGTTCAAATCTTTCTTTCTCTCTTTATATTCCTATTTGTTGCAATATGTTTCACCATCATCACCATCATCATCATCATCATCATCATCATCAACAACAACAACATATCTATTCATTTTTTTCTATCTATTGAAATATGAAGCCTCTATCGATTCAAATCTTTCTTTTTTCTCTCTCTCTCTCTCTCTCTCTCTCACTATTTGTTGTAATATTCGTCTATTATAAAATTGTTTCTTCATCAACAACATTCATCATCATCATCAAACAATAACAATCATCAATAATCAACTACAAAAAAAAAAAAAAAAAAAAGAGGATAGAGAACAAAAATGCTATCTACTTTAAAAAAAAATAAAAATTGGATAGAGAACAAAAATGCTATCTACTTTAAGAAAAATAAAAATTACACATGGATACATATATACATATATGTATGTTTGACTAGTTCTATAGATTTCACCACACACTCATACATACATACATATATACATATATGTATGTCTAACTGCACTGCAAAAATTTTAGTTTTTTGCGGCGGCAAAATGCCGTCTCAAAAAAGTTTTAACGACGGTAAATGACTTTTAGCGACGGCAAAGGGAGGGTCACAACAGAGTGTGTTGCAAAAAAGTTTTAGTGATGGCATGCCTCCGTCACCTTTTTTTTGCGACGGCAAATGTTGGCTTTCATGACAGCGTTTTACTATCGCCTATAATATGTAAAAAAATGAGACCTTTGCGACAGCAATGCTTTTACCGTTGCTAAAACTTTTATTTGAGACAGCAAAAGAAGCTGTCGTGAAATTTAACTTAATTTAATTTTATTTTTTGAGACGACATTGCCTATGTCACCAAAAACTTTACATTTTAGGTCTAATGTTTTTGTGACAATATGGTGTCGTTGCAAAAAATAAAAAATAAAAAACTGCAATAAAATTATTAAAAATATTAAAATTACTTGTATTAAATGGAAAAAAAATTGAAAAAAAAAAACTAATAATTGCATAATAATATAAAAATTCCTGTATAGAAATAACAATTTCACCATAATAAAAATATTTTTACATTCATAACTAAACATCAGCAAATTACTCCACTACATAATGTTGCATAATACATATATAATGTTTAAGTACCTAATGTTGTTCACAATTCAAAATAATATAAATAAAAAATAGAAGTTTTCCTCATCATTCTCTGTGGGTAACAAAAACAAAAGTTAGTCGCATTCTTCACGGGCATGCATTCCACAATAAGTAAACTCCTTCTTGGAAAAAAATCTGGAAAAAAAAAAATAATAATACTAATTAATGACAATATAATTACGAGTTAAAATGTTGATTACAAAAAATATAAAAATTTAACAACTATACAATTACAAAGATAATTAAGTAAACATATTTGCCCAGACCGAAATCCGATTTTAACTCCCAAATCGGGAACCCGATTTGTGTCTCGTCTTCTCCCACAAGCCTCTTGTGCCTAGGCGGTCGTGTGTGCCATGTTTCGTGCTAATCCGACACCGTTTGGTGATTTTGGGGTGTCAACACCTCGAATTCTATGTTTCTTAAGGAACTAGTTCGCCGAGACTGAAATCCGACTCTAACTCCCAAACCGGGAACCCGATTCAAGTAGCGTCTTCTCCAACAAGTCTCTTGTCCTAGGTGGTCGTGTGTGCTAAGTTTCGTGCTAATCTAATGTCATTTGGTGATTTTGGGGCATCAACACCTCGAATTCTAAGTTTCTTAAGGACCTAATTTGCCGAAATCGAAATACGGCTCTAACTCCCAAATCAAGAATCCAATTTGAGTCAAGTCTTCTCCCACAAGTTTTTCGTGCTTAGGCGGTCGTGTGTGCCAAGTTTCGTGCTAATCCAATGTCGTTTGGTGATTTAGGGTGTCAACACCTCGAATTCCACATTTCTTAAAGAACTAGTTTGTCAAGACCGAAATCCGACTCTAACAACAAAATCGAAAATTTGATTTGAGTCTTGTCTTCTCTTACAAGTCTCTCGTGCCTAGGCGGTTGTGTGTACCAAGTTTTGTGCTAATCCGATGCCGTTTGGTGATTTTGGGGCATCAACATCTCGAATTCTAAGTTTCATAAGGAACTAGTTTGCCCAGATTGAATTCCGGCTCTAACTCCTAAACCGGGAATCTGATTCGAGTCCCGTCTTCTCCGACAAGTCTTTCATGCCTAGGCAGTTGTGTGTGCCAAGTTTTGTGTTAATCTGACATCGTTTGGTGATTTTGGGGGTCAACACCTCGAATTCTAAGTTTCTTAAAGAACTAGTTTACCGAGACCAAAATCCTGCTCTAACTCCAAAACCAAAAATCTGATTCGAGTCCTGTTTTCTCCCACAAGTCTCTCGTGCTTGGGCGGTCGTGTGTGCCAAGTTTCGTGCTAATCCGACACCATTTGGTGATTTTGAGATGTCATCACCTTGAGTTTTAAGTTTCTTAAGGAACTAGTTTCCTGAGACCGAAATCCGGCTCTAACTCCCAAACCGAGAACCCAATTCAAGTCCTGTCTTCTCCTACAAGTCTCTCGTGCCTAGGCAGTCGTGTGTGCTAATTTCCGTGCTAATCCGACGCCGTTTGTTGATTTTGGATCGTCAACACATCGTATTCTAAGTTTTCTTAAAGAACTAGTTTGCCGAGACAGAAATTCGGCTCTAACTCCCAAACTGGTAACACGATTCGAGTCACGTCTTCTCCTATAAGTCTCTTGTGCCTAGGCGGTCGTGTGTGCCAAATTTTGTGCTAATTCAACGTCGTTTGGTGATTTTGGGACGTCAACACCTCGAATTCTAAGTTTCTTAAGGAACTTGTTTGCCAAGACTGAAATCCGACTCTAACTCCCAAACCGAAAATCCAATTTGAGTCACGTCTTCTCCCACAACTCTCTCAAGACTAGGCGGTCGTGTGTGCCAAGTTTCGTACTAATCCGACACAGTTTGGTGATTTTGGGGTGTCAACATCTTGAATTCTAAATTTCTTAAGGAGTTAGTTTACCGAAACCGAAATCTAGCTATAGCTCCTAAACCGGGAATTCGATTGAAGTCCCGTCTTCTCCTACAAGTCGCTCATGCCTAGGCGGTCGTGTGTGCCAAGTTACATGCAATCTGATACCGTTTGGTGATTTTAGGGGTCAACACCTTGAATTCTAAGTTTCTTAAGGAACTAGTTTGCCGAGACCGAAATCCAGCTCTAACTTCCAAACCGGGAATTCGATTCGAGTCTTGTCTTCTCCCACAAGTCTCTCATGCCTAGGCGGTCTCGTGTGCCAAGTTTCAAGGAAATTCGACACCGTTTGATGATTTTGAGGCATCAACACCACGAATTTTAAGTTTCTTAAGGTATTAGTTTGCCGAGACCGAAATCCGGCACTAACTCCTAAACCGGGAACCCAATTCGCGTCCTGTCTTCTCTAACAAGTCTCTCGTGCCTAGGCGGTCATGTGTGCTAAGTTTCTTGCAAATCCTACGCTGTTTGGTGATTTTGGGGCATTAACACCTTGTATTCTAAGTTTCTTAAGGAACTAGCTTGTCGAGACCGAAATCCGGCTCTAGCTTCCAAACCAGGAACTCGATTTGAGCCTCATCTTGTCCCACAAGTCTCTCGCGTGTAGGCGGTCATGTGTACTGAGTTTTGTATTAATCTGACACCATTTGGTGATTTTGGGGCGTCAACACCTCGAATTCTATATTTCTTAAGGAACTAGTTTGCCGAGACTGAAATCCGGCTCTTACTCCCAAACCGAAAATCCAATTAGAGTCCTGTCTTCTCCTACAAATCCCTTGTGCCTAGGCGGTCGTGTGTGCTAAGTTTTGTGCTAATGCAACACTGTTTGGTATTTTGGGGTGTCAACACCTCGAATTCTAAGTTTCTTAAAGAACTAGTTTGCCGAGACCGAAATCCGACTGTAAACTAGGAATCTGATTTGAGTCCCATCTTCTCCTACAAGTCTCTCGTGCCTAGGCGGTTATGTGTGCCACGTTTCGTGCTAATCCGATACCGTTTGGTGATTTTGGGGGGTCAACACCTCGAATTCTAGGTTTCTTAAGGAATTAGTGTGCAGAGGCCGAAATCAGGATCTAACTCCCAAACTAAAAATCCGATTCAACTCTCGTCTTCTCCCACAATTCTCTCGTGCCTAGGCGGTCGTGTGTGCCAAGTTTCGCGCTAATCTGACACCGTTTGGTGATTTGAGATGTCAACACCTCAAATTTTAATTTTCTTATGGTACTAGTTTACTGAGACTGAAATCTGGTTCTAACTCCCAAACTGGGAATCTGAATTCAGTCTTGTCTTCTCCTACAACTCTCTTGTGCCTAGGCCGTCGTGTGTGCTAAGTTTCATGTAATCCAACGCCGTTTTGTGATTTTGGGGCGTCAACACCTCATATTCTAAGTTTTCTAAAGGAACTAGTTTGCCGAGATAGAAATCCGACTCTAACTCCGAAATCAGGAATCCAATTCGAGTCCCGTCTTCTCCCACAAGTCTCTCATGCCTAGGCGGTTGTCTGTGCCATGTTTCATGCTGAGCCGACTCCGTTTGGTCATTTTGGAGTGTCAACACCTCGAATTCTAAGTTTCTTAAGGAACAAGTTTGTTAAGATTGAAATCCGGCTCTAACTCCTAAACAGGGAATTCGATTCGAGTCCTGTCTTCTCCTACAAGTCTCTCATGCCTAGGTGGTCATGTGTGCCAAGTTTCGTGCCAATCTGACACTGTTTGGTGATTTTGGGGGGTCAACACCTTGAATCTAAGTTTCTTAAGGAACTAGTTTGCCGAGACCGAAATTTGGCTCTAATTCCCAAGCCAAAAAATCCGATTTGAGTCCCGTCTTTTCCCACAAGTCTCTCGTGCCTAGGTGGTTATGTGTGCCAAGTTTCGTGCTAATCCGACACCATTTGGTGATTTTGAGATGTCAACACCTCGAATTTTAAGTTTGTTAAGAAATTAGTTTGCCGAGACCGAAATCTGGCTCTAACTCCCAAACTGGGAATTTGATTTGAGCCCTGTCTTATCCTACAAGTATCTCGTACCTAGGCGGTCATGTGTGCTAAGTTTCATGCTAATCCAAACCCATTTGGTGATTTTGGGGCGTCAGCACCTCGTATTCTAAGTTTTCTTAAAGAACTAGTTTGCCGAGACAAAAATCTGGCTCTAACTCCCAAACCGGGAACCCGATTCAAGTCCTGTCTTCTCCCACAAGTCTCTCATGCCTAGGCGGTCATGTGTGCCAAGTTTCGTTCTAATCCAATGCTGTTTGGTGATTTTGGGGTGTCAACACCTCGAATTTTAAGTTTCTTAAGGAACTAGTTTGCTGAGACTGAAATCCGGCTCTAGCACCTAACCGGGAATTCGATTCGAGTCGCGTCTTCTCCTACAAGTCTCTCATGCCTAGGCAGTCATGAGTGCCAAGTTTCGTGCTAATCTGACATCGTTTGGTATTTTGGGGGGTCAACATCTCGAATTCTAAGTTTCTTAAGGAACTAGTTTGCCTAGACCGAAATCCGGCTCTAACTCCCTGTAGACACCCCATTTTTGACCGTCCTCAAGACTTGGACGTCACCGTTTGAACACTCGGTGATTATCCATGTTTGTGTTCGTTTGGAGTTCCCGGAGGTCTCGGCTCGCGCGCCCCGCCTCAGGATCCCCGAACTCGACCGTTTAGTGTCTGGTTTTGCACCAAACACTTGCATCTTACCTTTGAGAGGCAGGTTGGGGCTTGTAGACCATCCCCACCCATCACCGGCCGTGGCTAGATGCCACTGGCTGGTTTTTGCTGCCACCGGCAATTTAGTTTGCCGGTCGGCACTATTTGTTGCCGGTCAGCACTATTTTGTGCCGGTCGGCACTTTGTTTGGCCAAGATGGCATTTTTTGCCGGCCGATTGCTGTTCATCTGCTTTTGCAGATATTTTTGGACAGCTGTATAGCTTTTGCTCCCCTCCATACACGTGTATGGAGGGATCTCCCTCTTGCAAAGCTTGTCTTGTAAGCTTTACAAGAGGCATATAGAGAGAAGCTCTCTCTAAGGCAAAAAAGAGGCTTTAGACATTTTTGAGAGAGAAAATACAGAGGAGAGCTCTGGTTTTCTAGGGTTAGGGTTAGACATACACAACCTATCTCTCTTTTCCTCTCATTTTGCATACTAGGTGTTTTGTGTCTCATTATTGCACACAAACACCTAGTGTTTCACCTTCCTCTAGGAGCTGAGGTTCTAAAGAGTGTGTTTTGAAGTTTTGGTCTTGGATTCAAGCTCAAGGAGGCCATTGGAGCATCTTTGTTGAAGAAGGCATCAAGGGTGAGAAACTAGTCTTTTTTTTTCCCTTTTTTGCATTGATTTTCTACTAGTCTTAGAGCTGTTTTTGTGATTATTGTATAACATAAAAAAGTTCTATTTTTAAGCCCTCTTTATTGTTTATTAAGAGTGTTTTGTTGTTTGAGGGGTGTTGACCACCCTTAGGCCTCAAAAGGCCTCATTTTGAGCCATTTTGTGCTAGCTCCGGGATTTTGGTGTTGAGGTCTTTTCACCACTGAAATCTTGAGGGATTTCAGTGGTGAAGATGATGCTTTGAAGTCCCAAGAAGGAGAGGGCCACCCCCTCTCCTTGTTGTCCTTGAAAAGGGCATATTTTGGCCTCTTAAGGAAGCCTATGCTTGAGTGTGTGTTGAGCATGTTTGGTTTGTTTTTCATGCTTATATATCCATGGTATAACATGATTTCAAGTTGGTTTTGGAACTCCATGCATGTTTAGCATAGTTGCCATGTAATGCCTTGTTTATGCCTTAATGTGCCTTAGGTTGTTAGCCTTTGTTGGAGCATGTTTTAGGCTTAGTCTTGTGAAGATTATGTGCTTATTTTGACATGTTCTAGGTCTTTCCATAGTCGTTTGGGTCGATTTTAGCATGCATTATATAGCTCCTTTGTATTTGGGCTTGTTGGCCTTGAGTATGTGCATGTGTAGCATGCCATCTTTCAATTGTTTTGATGATTTGGAATCATCCTACATGCTATTTCAGTCCCATTTCCATGCTTGTTGGATTGCCTTGCATGTCTCTTTAATGCTTTGAAAGCATGTGTTGCAATGCTCCATGTTTTGGCCATGGTGTATGCCTTTGTATTTGGGCCACTTAGATGCCATCTAAGGAGTCCTTTGGCCTTGTTTTAACATGCTAAAAATCTGTTTTTAGTTGTTTAATGCATGCCATGTTTGGTCATGATAAGTGTAGTTCAATGCATTATTGATTTGCCTTGAACACTTGGACTACTCTTTGCATGTTTTGGCTTGATTTATAACTTGATTTGGCATCATTTTATAACATGATTTTAGGGCTCATGTTGCATGCTAATTAGTCCATGATCCCTCCTTTCAAGTGTGCTTGAATGTTGTTTGATTCATGCTTAAGTGTTGGTCCTTATGTGCATGTGTGTGTGCATGCCATTTAGCTCTCACTCTTTAGCACTTTTGGCTACTGTTTTAGGCCTATTTTAGAGTCGCCTAATTCATGTATAAGTCCATCTTTGCACTCATTTGTATTGCCATATGCATGCTTGTATGCTTGCATAAGTGTTTTGCCATGCCATGTTGCATCCTTAGCTTGTATGCCTAGGTTGCATTGCATCTTGCATGCATGCCTTGTTCCTTGAATTGGTGATAGGAATTGGGCCTAATTTGTTTGATTGGTTTGCATGCATTTGAAACCAAAGTTGCATGCTTGGTTCCTTGGGCCATCATGCATGGAAATGCGTGATTGGTGGTCCGAGAACCGAGGCACATGTCCCTTTGAGTCATTACAATGATAAGAGACATGGTTGGTGCATACATGCCTTGAATTGTGCTGCCATGCCTTGTTTTGCCCTCTGTTGCTGTGAGTTGCAGGTTCTACAGGAATACTCTGCCGACCGGCAGTGTAATGTGCCGACCGGCACAATTTTCTCTGCCGACAGACCCTATTTTGTGCCGATGGCCATACAACACTGCCGGTGGAAGTTTCATCTAGCCGGTGGTGATCCCCTCTGTCCAAGGATGTAGTCCTGAGGTTTTGACAACCTCCAGAGGAGGAAAGGGAGGAAAACAGAGGCGGCTTGCGCATGGTGGCACGCTTCCCGAGGCGTTTTCCTGCTTTAATTAATTAGTTAATTTGTTAATTAATTAATTTGTAATATTTAATTAGCTTGCGTAGTTAATTAATTTGTAATATTTATTTGGTCCCTCCGAGCGAGGGCAAATCTGTAATAAGCATGTGTGGGTGGTGTGAATGTCTTCCAATCCCCACTTCTTTCCTCCCTTTTATTTACCTGCTTATGATGGTAGATTAGGGCACATTTATTTTAGCATACCTTATGCTATGCATGCGTGCATTCATGCATTTGTTGACATGCATTAGGCTCGGAACATCATGCTAACTGCATCAGTACTTCAATTCCAAATTGAATATGTGATAATTGTGCATTTTCACATGACATGTCTAGGATTAGCCGAGCCTATCTTAGCGACATTTTGTATGCGATGCATTAGTCACTTAACATGGACTTGGATCATGCATGTTTGCTAACAAGTTCTTTGTTTTGGCACGGAGTACTATGTAAGTATTTCCGCTTTAGCATATCGCATGAGTGTGAATGTTACCATGACAGCATGCTTAACATGTGGCTAGATGCTTATGTGTTAAACTGTTTTGAATGCCTGTGGGTGAAGGCCGGATTGTTTGAGTTGGAAAGACTCGTTGAAATCCGCATTTTAGCCTACTTGCGAGTAGCAAATTCCAAAGCATTTTCAAACCAAACGGATATGCAATGTTTATTTCCAAATTAGGCAATCTAGTCTATACTTGTTTGCCGCGCGCATAACATAGTAATGCTAGGCTAATAATTGGATTAAGAACACATAACGTTTTCAAAATTGGATATCACGGTTAGTAGAGGCCGGTCTTCGGACCGGGCGAAAGGGGGTGCTCATAGCTGACCTTCCCCGATCGTACCCAAGCTCCCGAGCCGAGACAACTCCGGTGATGACGGACATGTGGCCTTCGGCACCGAGTCAGGGTTTCCTAAATTCTCCCGTTTTAAAATATTTAGGTGGCGACTCTGTATCTGGCAAAGCAGTCCATGTTTGGCACTACTTTTTTCAAAAATCTGTTTTCTCAAACGATTTGCCAGATTTGGACTCTTTGGTTCAGATTAAGAACCGTGACACAAATCGAGTCCGAACTGTAGCACGAGGTCCCACGCGGGCGCTGTTACAATTTCTGGCGACTCTGCTGGGGATTTTTAGAGAGTTTGACTCGAACTCGTGATATCCTGTTTTGACTTCATTTATGTGTTTCTTTGCATTGCATGTGCATTGGTGCGCCTAGGAACACAGTGTTTGCCATCTGCCATTCCTGAACGGTTTGCCGGAGGCTTGTCTTGTCAAGGCATGTCCATAAGGCTGACCGGCTATGGGCTCTGATAGTATGGGAACACAAACCCCGGTTTTACCGGGGCACCCTTTTTGACCATTCGACCTAGTTCATATTCGGATCCATAGTGACCATTCCAAATTAGGACAGGCTGCTTACCCGATGTTAGGTTGTTTGAAACCGTTGTGTGCGTAGTGAAACCCTAGCTCCTGACAAAATAGGACAAGGAAACTTTCCCCCAACATAGGGGTGTTTTGTTCTCTTTACTTGCTATGTGCTTTTAGAGTGCTGCTCCACAGGAATGCACATGTCAGTTTGCAAGTCAGAGTATCTAACCTGGGGACACCAGTATCAGTATCAGTTGTGAGAATCAATTATCCGCGGGTATCAGATTCAGTATTTTGGGAACAGTGATTTTTGGGAACAGTGATCAGCAGTAGGGTACAGTTGTTTGGCTACACCCGTGATTGATCAGTTTGGGCTGAAATGCTGTCTGTTTTTCTTTCAGTTCAGAGAGTTGCAGAGTTGATACAGAACAGCCAGTGTCTCCCCTTTGCTGAGGCAAGATTTATGGCGACACAAAGTTCAGAAGAAATTGTGGTTATGACAGCCGCACCGGAGCAGGGAACCACTCCGCAGAGTGAGGCCAGCATCAGTATGTCACACCCGCCCAGGATGCCCGTTGTGCACCCGGTTTGGGCTCCCCAGTTATACCAGGCTTGTGAGCCCACCACCTTCGAATTGATGGGGATGATAGGCGATCTCCAAAGGTCTGTGGCAGACCTCGCCTATGGAATGTCGGCTTCACCGCCAGCGGCGCCGTACGCCGGGAATTTTGTACCACAGGAGCCCCCGCTACTGGGGCGGATTGTGATAGAGCTCAGCCAGCCAGAGGTGGCTTCCGGCTATAGCTACGACATGTCAGCACCAACCCAGACCCTCGATCAGGCTGAGGCCAAAGGAAAGGACAAGGCAAAGGTAGACGCCGACCCTATTGAGCAACTGCTGTGGGCAGTCGAGGCTTTGAAGGCCAGAGGGATGAACAAGCAACAAACGTCTGCAATAGTGACCAAAGCTGTAGATGATGCTTTCCCCGCTCCAATCAAACGCAGTTCAAGCCAGACAGAAAACCGGGATGGGCCCCGTCATGCCCAGACAATTCCAGTAGCTCCCAACCCTGCACCGGGGAAGGTTCAAAAAGCCAAGGCAGCGCCGGCTGATCCTTTCGCCAGCGCATCTGGCAAGAATCCTCAAAATACAAAGTACTTGCCCCGAGGGCGCAGGGTCTTTCACGACCTCCACATGCCTTTGTCTAGGGCATTGTTAATATTGGCAAAGAACGGGCATCTTAAGCCTTTGGAGCCCCGGCCACTCCCGAAGAATCTCCCCGCCACTCATGATGCTACCTTGTACTGCGCGTACCATCAACAGTCCGGTCACAGTACCGATGGATGTTCCCGCCTTCGTCATGAAGTGCAGGATTTGATTGATAACAAGGTTATCCTACCACCCACCTCAGGCAAGCCCGTCACCACTCAGTTGTTGGATTTCGAGGGCTCAGATACTGCGAGTATGTAAAGTGAACTGCCTGCGGGCAACATTTGGTGCATTTTGGATGAAGCGTCTGGCACGCATTTTTGAGCATCGGTGAAACCGAGTTTTGTAAATCTTGGCTTAGATGTCGAGTCAGTCTTTTGTTTTGAGTCTGTCTCTTTGTTTTGAGTCAGTCTTTTTTGCTTAAGGGTCTGTCTGATTGTATCGAGTCAGTCCCTGTTGTATATGATACCGGGTGATTCAGGGGTTGTTGTCCCGAACACCGTCCTGTTTTGTAATTATCTGTTTTTGTTTTGAGTCTGTTTCTGCCGAGGGGCCAGTTGCACCAACAAAGCCGATTGAAACAGCTGTTGCTATCTCAACCTTCATGCTTGCTTTCAGCATAAGTGCCAGAGAATTTGATTGGGCTGACAGTACATCTCGCCTGCTCTCCTGCGCGCCAAACTCATTGCATTAACCTAAGTTTTTCAACAAAACAAACTTTTTGAACACTGCGGTGATGAAAACGAAGAGGAAGGAATTCCTCGGGTTTTGTAAAATTTTGATCATTTTGAGAGAAAGAGAGGCGTGCTAAGTCTTTTTATGAATAAAGCCATGCTTGTCGGCATGAGTACTGAGAAGGACCCTGGCCTGATCCAGATTGGTCCCACACTATCTTCGGCACGAGCGACTTCTCGCTTCCTTAAAAACTTTCAAAAACAAATATTTTACGCGGCCCTGCGAAGACCTGTGTGGAATCGCTCTTGAGATTGCGCAGCCTAGGATCGCTCTCAGCCTCAAGATTCAACCTATTTGTTTTCCGAGTTTGAACCCTTTCAGAATGTTCAGAAAGCTCAACGGACAAACGCCATGAAAGGCCCGTGTGGCCAGTTTTGAGGTAGCCTTCTATCAAGAAGCATCAAGGCCGAATCAGAAGGAGTAGATCTCGCCGGGAGAAGCTCGTAGAGTAACCCTGATGGATTCTCCACAAATCAGTGCAACAGCCGTTCTCCTAGACACAGAGAGGCTTCAATTTCAAGAAACCATTTGGCATGGACTTGCTACACTTTTACCCTTTGAGAGGCTCGCTGGGCCGAAAACCCGGAAGGGCGGTCCAGGCAAAAGTTAGAGCAAGAGAAAAATACAAAAAGAAAGATTGAAAAGAAAAGAAAAAGAAAAAAAGAGAAAAAAGGAAAGAAGAAAAGAAAAAAAAAGAAAAAAGAAAGAAGAAATAGAAAATGAAAAGAAGCTCGCAAGGTCGAAAACCCGCATTGGGCGCCTTGGCAAAAATGAGAGCCAAAAAAAGTGAAGGTTAAAATACCCGAGTGGACCTTACCGGAACTACGTAAGGCTTGATTCCCATGTTTGGGATACGTAGGCAACTTCATCATGAAGTCCAGCCCCCAACGCTTTCATAGCGTCTCAGTCCATGCAATGGTTTCGATTCCATCCCAAGGTCCAGTTGCCAACACCTTCCAAGGTGACTGTGTCCATATATTCGTTGTGACCGTCTTCGTCATCGCTGTGTCCAAGAGATTAACCACCGCCAATGAAGACTGTCTGCGGATTGCTGCGGCACCATCCCAAACAAGGGGCAACTTTCCGTTGCCACCACCCGCCGCGAGCCGCCATTCAAACTAGGGGCAACTTTCCGTTGCCTCCCACCCTCCTTCAAACCAGGGGCAATTTTCCATTGCCTCCGATCCGAGGTTGCGCATCTCGAAGGGTAAGTTTCATGCTTGTTGAGCATCAGCTGTTTGAAAAATAGTTTTTGAAAATTTTTACTGAGGTTGACTATTTTCTCGAAAACTATCTCATTTTCCAAAACTGGACCATTGTCTTGGACCCCAAAAGGAAAATTTTCAGTACTTGCAGCCTGACTTGCATGCTTTTCAAATCAAAAATCGAACAAGTACGTTAATCCGACTCTCGTTTTGATCAAAACCGTTTTAGTAGAAAGCAAAAACGAAAAAATGGTTAAAATGATGAACTAGGGGCACAGTTGAGTTAGGCGCTCTCTTTCCCCCGTCATCAACGTACTTGCCAGAAGAGCACTCTGCCTGCCGGAAGAATAGCTGTGAGCTAACGGCATCGGGCGTGAACCCACACCTTGCTATTTATCCATCAATCACCCCGGGGAGGGATGAAAAATGAGAGAATGAAGAATAGAGAGGTGTGAGTTGAGAGAAAAGAGAGGAAAAGGGTTTTGAGAGAAAATCCGAGCTTGAGAGTTGAATGATGTGAGGATCACAAATGAGAAAGGGTGGGAAACAATACCCAGATTGAACTGGCTCCTCGTGGTCCGAGGTCCCCCATCTTCGTTTACGCGTCTGTGTGTCGTGTCTCTTTCATTTGACGGTCTCGTCTTTTGTTTTGAGTCTCTCCCGAGCGTGTCTCGTTGTGTTTAGGTCGTGTACCTCTTTGTTTAAGTCCTCCCCGCTGTGTTCAGTGGTAGGCTCGATATCCCGGTTTGAAAAACCCTCATTTGATTTCAAAAATCATTTATGCTCAGGATGCTGTGCCATTCTCTACATTCGAGCGTGTTTCGACTCCAACCGGTTCCGTCTTTGAGCTCCGTCTTGTCAGATTGGGCCGTTTGTTCAGAGTTTGCTGTGTGTAGAATGAACCGAATGCTGTGTTTTGGGCTGTATGCAGATCAATCCCCAACAGAGTAAGGGCTGTGTGTTCAAGAATCAGGCAGTGGGTTGCTTGGGTGTATTTTGTTGTTGGCTGTTCAAGTTATCTGATTATTACAGTGCAAGTGTTCAATTTTCAGACAACCAATCAGTTTCGTTTACATTGAGGTGTAACATGATGAGATGCGATGCAATGCATGAGATGTGTAAATGTAAACACTTTTTCAGATAAAAAAATCCGTTTCATTTCATTATCTTTTCAAGTGTACAAGTTTTGGAAACAAAAATCTGCCTGCGGCAGTACAAGGTAATCTATCTACCAACAAAAAGAAAAGTACAAAGAGGAAAAGATAGCAAAAATCTGCATCTGTGTCAAGCACTCCGAAGGGCCGTCAGTCTGTCCTGGTCCTCTTCCTGGACGAGGGTCCAGGGGCATCATCAGCGTCGTCGTCAGAGCCCGAGCTAGAATCGCCTCCGGTCTCCTCCTCCGATGACCCTGCCTCCGCCTCTGACTCCTCGTCGTCGTCATCATCGTCCGGAGCTGGAGCTCGCGAGCTACTCCCGACGTGAGTACGCCCACCCCTAGTGCGGGGAAATATCCTGCCCTCTTCGTCTCTCCCCCGAGCAGGGACAGCAGGTCTAGCTGGAGCACCTCCCGCCATGGGAATCTGAAAAGGAGGCTGAAAAGTACACAAAAAGGGAAATGCATCAGCATGTCGTGAGCAGTTTATCAGTGCAGAATGCAGTGTGTAAATACAGTGTATGAATGCCGTGAGCAGTTTATCAATGCAGAATGCAGTGTGTAAATACAGTGTATGAATGCCGCGAGCAGTTTATCAGTGCAGAATGCAGTGTATGCAGTGTTCAGATACTGTGAGATCAGTGTATCAGGTGTTGTGCCGTGCATCAGATTATGTAAAGCAGTGTATGAATGGTTTGAGGCCAGTGTCAGAAGGACGTACCGGTATGCTGTAGACAGCCAGGAGGTCAAATGTCCGCTGGAGCATCCCCATCATCGAGGCATTCATCGCCAACGACTGACGGGTGTACTCAGAAGAGGCCTGCAAAGGTATCAGATGCATTAGTATTCTGTGGAATATCAAGTAAACTGAAATGAAATAACTGTACGAAGTGCAGTGATACATACCGGCGGAAGGTCGGGGATGTCAGTGAACTCATGCCCAGCCGGTGGAGGGGCAAAGGGGATCTGATAGGTCGCCCCACCCTGCCCCTGGAAAGTCAGTACAGCAGGCAGGGCAGGCCAGCCAGCTCCTCGTCCACCCCGCACTCCGCCCTGCCACGGACCCGGGCCCTCCTCGAAGATCCAGCCCCTGCTCCCGCTCCGGCCCCAGCCGCCGATGCTACAGGCCTGGCCCCCTCTGCTCGACGACCGCTCAAGGGGCGCATCAGGTACGTCCGCACGTACTCCTGATAGTCGCCGGTGCCTCGGAAGCCGGCCTCCTCCCAGCCGATGGAGTAATCATCCAGCTGCTCAGGGGTCAGCCCCTCGGTCTCCCTCATCTCTGCAGGAGGGTGAACCGGGACTATCTGCTCAGGTAACCCGCGGGTCTGGCGTAGAAAACGCTCCCCCAGGTACCAAGCCCGACAGACAGGGCCCTCAAGCAGAATCCGGAAACGCGAGGTCTCCTCAGCACCAAGGAACCGACCCCGCATCGCCGACGGCAGCGAAGCCCATGGCCGCCATGTGATCTGAAAGTGACACACAGTTTTTTATTTACTATTATTGAAATATGCAGTGGGAAAGCGAAGCCTAAATGAACTGTAAGTAAAGCATACCTCAGCCGGGGTGATGGTGTCGAAATATCGGCAGAAGAAGCCGAATGTCTCCCGCGGTCGCCGGGTGCATCTCCCGTCAAAACGACTCGAGAAAGGAACAGCCGGAGGAGGCTCCGCGACTGGTACGGGTGCAAGCCTAGGGAAGTAGGCATAAACCCACAACTGCAAAACAGATGTCAGTATGACCATCAGATAAAGCAGAATATGCAGAATGAAGCAGAAATGGCAGAGCCGTGTGTTGAGCCGTGTATTGTGTACAGTGTACAGTGTGTGCAGTGTACAGAGTACAGAAAGTACGAGACAGAAATGAAAAAAGTGGAGAAGAAGTGTACCTCCCAAGCCCGCCAGTAACCTCCGAGCAGCTGGCCGCTGCCGCGAGAAGCCGAGCTCATATAGCCGTACAGGGTGGCCAGGGCGGCGCCGCCCCAATCGTAGTGCAGAATGTCCCGGACGTCCACCAGTGCGCTGAGGAGGCAGAGAGGCACGGTGTTCGCCCGGTCGGCGAAGATAGTAGTCCCGAACAGGAACATGAGGAAGCCGCGGGCATACCTCTCCACGTCCTCCTCGGTCATCTGAGTCTCCTCCCCCAGTGCGGGCTGGACCCTGAACTGTGCCTCGACCAGGAATATCGGACGAAGCCTGGACGAGCTAGCGGTGGGGCCTCCCCCAGTAGATGGACCTGAGCGGCGGCCCACTCATCCATGTCGGTGTCGAAGGGGATCGGATCCCCCCCTACCCCGATGCCTGTGAGCATCGAGAAGTCATAAGGGGTCATCGTCATATCCCCCGCAGCAGAAAAGTGGAAAGAATCGGTGGTGTCCCACCACCTCTCCGCCAGAGCGGCAAGAAGAGGTCTGCAGGTGGACAACCTGGAGAGCCCTCGGCAGAAGGTGCCGAAGCCCGCCCGGTCCACGATGCGCTGGACCGCACCAGGGAGCTCGTCATACCACTCCCGTGCACCAGTATTCCCATACCCGCGAATGGTATGGGAACCCTCCTGCAAACAGAAAATGACAATTGCAAGACAACATTCAAAATGCAGTTTTGAAAAGACAGATATGGCATATATGCAAGTTTGTCACTTTCAGGCAAATATCGGGTGCCGGTGTGCTTACAGTAAAATACGTGTGCTGTGTCAGCGTGTTTAGGTGTTTCAGAATAGATGTGGCATGTATGCAAGTTTGACAGATTCAGACAAATACTGGGTACCAGTGTGTGTGCAGTAGAATACAGTGTGTGCTGTGTGTTTGGGTGATTCAGGGCTAGTGCAGTGTGTGTGCATGTGTCAGTCTCGAGCAGATATCAGTTGTATGTATGTTTACAGTCAACTATGGTCTACGGCATATCAGATTTCAGCAATTAAAGAATACAGCTAACTATGGCAGTTTTGTATCCTACATTGCAGAAAGTAAAGCAGAAGATGAAGAGTTACCTCGGGAGTGCCGAATGAAAGGTGGGAGGTAGGCTCGCGTAGTAGTAGCTCAGGGGCCGCGTACCTCTCAAAGCTCCGGAACTGACGCAGGCCGTCTGGGGGCAGAACGTGGATCGCCGGCCGGTAGGTCGCCGGGTCGAACGGGCACTCGCTCAGTGGTAAGAGCTCGACCCCGGGATCCATCTCGTGGTCCGGGGGAGTCCTGACACGTGGAATGTCGTCCGCCATGTAGAGAATAGTGTGAAAATGGCCGGAAAAGGGAAAACCGAGCCGGAATACGAAGAGTCAACTGAAAAGTCAACTCCCGAGAGGGTCGGAAATGGCCGGGGAGGCCGGAATGTGAAGAGGCACGGAAATGAAGAGGAAAGTGAGGGGAACAAACCCCGAGAAGGCAAGAACGCCGAACGAGGCACCGAAACGAGAATGTGATCGGTGGAAAATGTCCGAAACGCGAAGAGGATCGCGAATCCGACGACGAAACGAGCGTAGAACGCGAAGAAATGGACAAAAAAATAAAAGAGAAGCACTCTAGAGAGAGAGGGCAAGAATTTTCGGCGGTGGAAAAGTGAAGAATAGGGTTTTCAAGCCCTATTTTATAATGCCCGAAGTGAAAAGACAAAACTGCCCCGATTCAGCAACTGTTTGCCGGTCGGCAATGTTTTGTGCCGGCCGGCACTTTTTTGTGCCGATAGAATTGTTTTTGTGCCGATGGCCAGCCGGTGGCCTCCCCTTTCTGCCGGTGGGGTTCCCACAGCCTTGTTTAGGCCATTTGAATTGTTTTGGGTCTTCATAGCTCAAGAAAGTGCAAGAAAGTGCATCTCCGACGCTCAACCGACCTCCGTTTTGACCGCAGGCCGTGTCTCCAGTGCGTGGCACTCGAATTCATGCAAGGTGTATCCTTTTTGTATCCTTTTGAATTCAAAAGTTACCCCATGTGTGTTGCACAAATTCATCACACTACTTCGGTGCATTACATCGCGCTGTCGTGCGTCACACATTTGCGATGTTATGCGCATGTTACATGCGTTGCAACACGCACCCCTTTGCATTGTCGTGCACATCTCCCATGCATCATCATTGCATTTCCATTCCATGCATTGTCATGCATTTCGGAATACTTGCGTTGTCGCGCATTTAAGCCCATTTACACTCCGTGTGGCATGCACGTCACACTTGGCATCGCACTATTTTGTGCATTGCATTTGTTCGCGCTATCTTGCGCACCTCAATTGCACTTGTTAGTGCATTGCATTTGTTCGCGCTATCTTGCGCACCTTACTTGCACTTGTTAGTGCATTGCATTTGTTCGCGCTATCTTGTGCACCTTACTTGCACTTGTTAGTGCATTGCATTTGTTCGCGCTATCTTGCGCACCTTACTTGCACTTGTTAGTGCATTGCATTTGTTCGCGCTATCTTGCGCACCTTACTTGCACTTGTTAGTGCATTGTATTTTGTTCGCGCTGTTCTGCGCATCGCACTGTTTTGTGCATTGTATTGTTCGCGCTGTTCTGCGCATCGCACTGTTTTGTGCATTGTATTGTTCGCGCTATCTTGCGCACCTTACTTGCACTTGTTAGTGCATTGTATTTTGTTCGCGCTGTTCTGCGCATCGCACTGTTTTGTGGATTGAATTGTTCGCGCTGTTCTGCGCATTGCACTGTTTTGTGCATTTCAAATTTTGCGCTGTTCTGCGCATCGCACTGTTTTGTGCATTGAATTGTTCGCGCTGTTCTGCGCATTGCACTGTTTTGTGCATTTCAAATTTTGCGCTGTTCTGCGCATCGCACTGTTTTGTGCATTGAATTGTTCGCGCTGTTCTGCGCATCGCACTGTTTTGTGCATTGTATTGTTCGCGCTGTTCTGCGCATCGCACTGTTTTGTGCATTGTATTGTTCGCGCTGTTCTGCGCATTGCACTGTTTTGTGCATTTCAATTTCGCGCTATTTTGCGCATCTCATTGCATTTTGCATGCATTCCATCGCACTGTCCTGTGCACTCGCGTTGCCTAACGCATCGCGCTATTTTGCGCATCATACCGTCGTGCAATACTACGGTCTGGCGAGACCTTAAACGCGCACGGTCTGGCGAGACCTTAAACACGCACGGTCTGGCGAGACCTTAAACGCGCACGGTCTGGCGAGACCTTAAACACGCATGGTCTGGCGAGACCTTAAACACGTACGGTCTAGGAGACCTTAAATCCTTGGAAGGTGTAAGACCTTTAGTGTTCGCATTGTCGTACACTTCGAGAGCCGCGTGTTGTCGCGCATTCCATGCAACATGCATTTCACTTGCATCATGTGCATCTCAAAAAAAAACAAAAACATGCATTGTCATGCATACATTTTGCATTCCGGTCTAGGAGACCTTAAATCCTCTGAAGGTGCAATTCCTTCGGTGTTTGTCGTGCCCGAACGACTTTTCGGTGGTCTGGTAAAGCCACCTGCCTGTGCTTGCGATGAGTTCCTAGAAGACCAACTGGGACGGTGGAAACTAGAGTTCGAACGGCTTATGCCTAGAACGCAAAGGTTCGGGAGTTCGGAGACTAAAGTCTGGTTTAAATACCCAGAGGTTTACCCTCGGCTTGAAATCTGTATGGAAGCCCCATAGGTTGAGACGGCATGTCTACGCCTCAGTTCTGGATACTGAACCAACCTAGTATATCACCCTGTTGGTAAGATAGGGAAAGTTGCAATCATAGTCATTGCATCATAGTGCATTGTCATGCACTTGCATTGTAGTTTGCATGCATTCATTGCATCACCTTCCGCCTATGGCTTGCGCCTTTCCAGGTTGAGCTTGGTCCGGTATGTGCCCTTACTTTTCATGTTAAAACACAGTTCTGTATGTGTATCGTGCCGATTCCACGTTGATATGTTGGTTGAGGGTTGCGGCACCTTTTCTGTGTTACACATGGCTCGTATGTATGCATGCCTTTCCTAGGCAAGATTTGGTTTGGCTTGCGTGCCATATCCATTGTATCCATATCCATTCCATTGCATATTTGTAGATATTGCATTGTAGATTGCATGCATTCATTGCATCACCTTCTGCCTTTGGCTTGCGCCTTTCCAGGTTGAGCTTGGTCCGGTATGTGCCCTTACTTTTCATGTTAAAACACAGTTCTGTATGTGTATCGCGCCGATTCCACGTTGATATGTTGGTTGAGGGTTGCGGCACCTTTTCTGTGTTACACATGGCCTGTATGCGTACATGCCTTTCCTAGGCAAGATTTGGTTTGGCCCGCGTGCCATATTCATGTATTACATTGTAGTGTAATTTTTGCATCCGGCATTAGGATCGTAATCCTTTCTCCAGCGGGTCGTTTCCCCACTTATGTCAATTCCACCCAATACTCGTTCTTGCGTCTGTCTACAATACTCACAGTTCAGTTGACCGTTCTGTGGTAGACAGACTTGTTATCTCCATCAATCTATTTGACATAGGTATGGTTTCGAACCACTCGTGATTGGATCACGATTCAAATGCTTTGCATGTAGCTTGCATTGTTTCAAATACATTGCATCTTCATTTGCATTGTTTATACATTGTTTTGTATATATTGCATGTCGTCTTGCATCCATTTTGCATTGTCATGCATGTTGCTAACCATATTGTACATGTTAAGTTTGTTTTCTATTCAGGCACGATATTGTATGTACGGTTCATTTGAAGCTGGTGCAACCAGACGAGCCGCGCAGGTATTGTATCTCCCGAGTGAGACGTATTGAGAATTCCATAATTCTCTTACATCCTTTCTGCATTGTAGTGTAGTTTGGTATGCTAGCTTAAAATTGTTGCATGTTTGCTTCATTACAGCTTTCTTTGCATGATCATAAGTTATGCTCGGCTCTGTGCATTGTCTTGCATTTTGCCCCTGCCTCCGGGCGCATATCTTATTTGTATTGCATGTTTGTCTAAGTCTTCGGCCTTGTCAAAAATGGGTCGTCTCTGGGCTTTGACATTCACTCCCGTCATTGTTATGACTTCCGAGTTCTGTCAAAGAGGGGCAACTGTAGACACCCCATTTTTGACCGTCCTCAAGACTTGGACGTCACCGTTTGAACACTCGGTGATTATCCATGTTTGTGTTCGTTTGGAGTTCCCGGAGGTCTCGGCTCGCGCGCCCCGCCTCAGGATCCCCGAACTCGACCGTTTAATGTCTGGTTTTGCACCAAACACTTGCATCTTGCCTTTGAGAGGCAGGTTGGGGCTTGTAGACCATCCCCACCCATCACCGGCAGTGGCTAGATGCCACCGGCTGGTTTTTGCTGCCACCGGCAATTTAGTTTGCCGGTCGGCACTATTTGTTGCCGGTCAGCACTATTTTGTGCCGGTCGGCACTTTGTTTGGCCAAGATGGCATTTTTTGCCGGCCGATTGCTGTTCATCTGCTTTTGCAGATATTTTTGGACAGCTGTATAGCTTTTGCTCCCCTCCATACACGTGTATGGAGGGATCTCCCTCTTGCAAAGCTTGTCTTGTAAGCTTTACAAGAGGCATATAGAGAGAAGCTCTCTCTAAGGCAAAAAAGAGGCTTTAGACATTTTTGAGAGAGAAAATACAGAGGAGAGCTCTGGTTTTCTAGGGTTAGGGTTAGACATACACAACCTATCTCTCTTTTCCTCTCATTTTGCATACTAGGTGTTTTGTGTCTCATTGTTGCACACAAACACCTAGTGTTTCACCTTCCTCTAGGAGCTGAGGTTCTAAAGAGTGTGTTTTGAAGTTTTGGTCTTGGATTCAAGCTCAAGGAGGCCATTGGAGCATCTTTGTTGAAGAAGGCATCTAGGGTGAGAAACTAGTCTTTTTTTTTTCCCTTTTTTGCATTGATTTTCTACTAGTCTTAGAGCTGTTTTTGTGATTATTGTATAACATAAAAAAGTTCTATTTTTAAGCCCTCTTTATTGTTTATTAAGAGTGTTTTGTTGTTTGAGGGGTGTTGACCACCCTTAGGCCTCAAAAGGCCTCATTTTGAGCCATTTTGTGCTAGCTCCGGGATTTTGGTGTTGAGGTCTTTTCACCACTGAAATCTTGAGGGATTTCAGTGGTGAAGATGATGCTTTGAAGTCCCAAGAAGGAGAGGGCCACCCCCTCTCCTTGTTGTCCTTGAAAAGGGCATATTTTGGCCTCTTAAGGAAGCCTATGCTTGAGTGTGTGTTGAGCATGTTTGGTTTATTTTTCATGCTTATATATCCATGGTATAACATGATTTCAAGTTGGTTTTGGAACTCCATGCATGTTTAGCATAGTTGCCATGTAATGCCTTGTTTATGCCTTAATGTGCCTTAGGTTGTTAGCCTTTGTTGGAGCATGTTTTAGGCTTAGTCTTGTGAAGATTATGTGCTTATTTTGACATGTTCTAGGTCTGTCCATAGTCGTTTGGGTCGATTTTAGCATGCATTATATAGCTCCTTTGTATTTGGGCTTGTTGGCCTTGAGTATGTGCATGTGTAGCATGCCATCTTTGCATTGTTTTGATGATTTGGAATCATCCTACATGCTATTTCAGTCCCATTTCCATGCTTGTTGGATTGCCTTGCATGTCTCTTTAATGCTTTGAAAGCATGTGTTGCAATGCTCCATGTTTTGGCCATGGTGTATGCCTTTGTATTTGGGCCACTTAGATGCCATCTAAGGAGTCCTTTGGCCTTGTTTTAACATGCTAAAAATCTGTTTTTAGTTGTTTAATGCATGCCATGTTTGGTCATGATAAGTGTAGTTCAATGCATTATTGATTTGCCTTGAACACTTGGACTACTCTTTGCATGTTTTGGCTTGATTTATAACTTGATTTGGCATCATTTTATAACATGATTTTAGGGCTCATGTTGCATGCTAATTAGTCCATGATCCCTCCTTTCAAGTGTGCTTGAATGTTGTTTGATTCATGCTTAAGTGTTGGTCCTTGTGTGCATGTGTGTGTGCATGCCATTTAGCTCTCACTCTTTAGCACTTTTGGCTACTGTTTTAGGCCTATTTTAGAGTTGCCTAATTCATGTTTAAGTCCATCTTTGCACTCATTTGTATTGCCATATGCATGCTTGTATGCTTGCATAAGTGTTTTGCCATGCCATGTTGCATCCTTAGCTTGTATGCCTAGGTTGCATTGCATCTTGCATGCATGCCTTGTTCCTTGAATTGGTGATAGGAATTGGGCCTAATTTGTTTGATTGGTTTGCATGCATTTGAAACCAAAGTTGCATGCTTGGTTCCTTGGGCCATCATGCATGGAAATGCGTGATTGGTGGTCCGAGAACCGAGGCACATGTCCCTTTGAGTCATTACAATGATAAGAGACATGGTTGGTGCATACATGCCTTGAATTGTGCTGCCATGCCTTGTTTTGCCCTCTGTTGCTGTGAGTTGCAGGTTCTACAGGAATACTCTGCCGACCGGCAGTGTAATGTGCCGACCGGCACAATTTTCTCTGCCGACAGACCCTATTTTGTGCCGATGGCCATACAACACTGCCGGTGGAAGTTTCATCTAGTCGGTGGTGATCCCCTCTGTCCAAGGATGTAGTCCTGAGGTTTTGACAACCTCCAGAGGAGGAAAGGGAGGAAAACAGAGGCGGCTTGCGCATGGTGGCACGCTTCCCGAGGCGTTTTCCTGCTTTAATTAATTAGTTAATTTGTTAATTAATTAATTTGTAATATTTAATTAGCTTGCGTAGTTAATTAATTTGTAATATTTATTTGGTCCCTCCGAGCGAGGGCAAATCTGTAATAAGCGTGTGTGGGTGGTGTGAATGTCTTCCAATCCCCACTTCTTTCCTCCCTTTTATTTACCTGTTTATGATGGTAGATTAGGGCACATTTATTTTAGCATACCTTATGCTATGCATGCGTGCATTCATGCATTTGTTGACATGCATTAGGCTCGGAACATCATGCTAACTGCATCAGTACTTCAATTCCAAATTGAATATGTGATAATTGTGCATTTTGACATGACATGTCTAGGATTAGCCGAGCCTATCTTAGCGACATTTTGTATGCGATGCATTAGTCACTTAACATGGACTTGGATCATGCATGTTTGCTAACAAGTTCTTTGTTTTGGCACGGAGTACTATGTAAGTATTTCCGCTTTAGCATATCGCATGAGTGTGAATGTTACCATGACAGCATGCTTAACATGTGGCTAGATGCTTATGTGTTAAACTGTTTTGAATGCCTGTGGGTGAAGGCCGGATTGTTTGAGTTGGAAAGACTCGTTGAAATCCGCATTTTAGCCTACTTGCGAGTAGCAAATTCCAAAGCATTTTCAAACCAAACGGATATGCAATGTTTATTTCCAAATTAGGCAATCTAGTCTATACTTGTTTGCCGCGCGCATAACATAGTAATGCTAGGCTAATAATTGGATTAAGAACACATAACGTTTTCAAAATTGGATATCACGGTTAGTAGAGGCCGGTCTTCGGACCGGGCGAAAGGGGGTGCTCATAGCTGACCTTCCCCGATCGTACCCAAGCTCCCGAGCCGAGACAACTCCGGTGATGACGGACATGTGGCCTTCGGCACCGAGTCAGGGTTTCCTAAATTCTCCCGTTTTAAAATATTTAGGTGGCGACTCTGTATCTGGCAAAGCAGTCCATGTTTGGCACTACTTTTTTCAAAAATCTGTTTTCTCAAACGATTTGCCAGATTTGGACTCTTTGGTTCAGATTAAGAACCGTGACACAAATCGAGTCCGAACTGTAGCACGAGGTCCCACGCGGGCGCTGTTACACTCCCAAACCGGAAATCCGATTCAAGTCCCGTCTTCTCCCACAAGTCTATCGTGCCTAGGCGGTCATGTGTGCCGAGTTTCATGCTAATCCAACACTGTTTGGTGATTTTGAGATGTCAACACATCAAATTTTAAGTTTCTTAAGGAATTAGTTTGCCAAGACCAAACTCTAGCTCTGACTCCCAAACTAGGAACCCGATTCGAGTTCTGTCCTCTAAAACAAGTCTCTCGTGCCTGGGCGGTCGTGTGTGCTAAATTTCTAATCTGATGCCGTTTGGTGATTTTGGGGCCTCAACACCACGTATTCCAAGTTTCTTAAGGAACTAGCTTGCTGAGACCGAAATCTGGCTCTAACTCGCAAATTGTTAAACCGATTCGAGTTCCGTCTTCTCCGACAAGTCTCTTATGCCTAGGCGGTTGTGTGTGCCAAGTTTCGTGTTAATCCGACATCGTTTGGTGATTTTGGGGCTTTAACACCTCGAATTCTAAGTTTCTTAAGGAATTAGTTTGCCGCGACCAAAATTCGACTCTAATTCTCTAATCGAAAATCCGATTCGAGTCCCGTCTTCTCCCACAAGTCTCTTTTGCCTAAGTGGTTGTGTGTGCTAAGTTTTGTGCTAATCCAACACCGTTTGGTGATTTTGGGGTGTTAACACCTCAAATTCTAAGTATCTTAAGGAACTAGTTTTCCGAGACCGTAATTTGGCTCTATCTCCTAAACCAGGAACATGATTTGAATCCTATCTTCTCCAACAAGTCTCTCGTGCCTAGGCAGTCGTGTGTGCTAAGTTTCGTGCTAATGTGACGCCATTTGGTGATTTTGGTGTGTTAACACCTCGAATTCTAAGTTTTTTTATGGAAATAGTTTGTCGAGACTGAAATCCAGCTCTAACTCCCAAACCGGGAATTCGATTCGAGTCCCGTCTTCTCCCACTGGTCACTCGTGCATAGGTGGTCGTGTGTGCCAAGTTTCGTGCTAATCCGACGCCGTTTGGTGATTTTGGGGAATCAACACCTTGAATGCTCTGTTTCTTAAGGAACTAGTTTGCCGAGACCGAATTCCAGCTCTAACTCCCCAACCGAACATCCGATTCGAGTCTTGTCTTCTCCCATAAGTCTCTCGTGGCTAGGCGGTCGTGTGTGCCAAGTTTCAAGGAAATCCGACATCGTTTGATGATTTTGAGGCATCAACACCACGAATTTTAAGTTTCTTAAGGTACTAGTTTGCCGAGACTGAAATTCGATTCTAACTCCCAAATCGGGAATTCAATTCGAGTCTCATATTCTCCCACAAGTCTCTCGTACCAAGATGGTCGTGTATGGCAAGTTTCGTACTAATCCGATGCCGTTTGGTGATTTTGGGGCGTCGACACCTCGAATTCTAAGTTTTTTAAGGAACTTGTTTGCCAAGACCGAAATCCAACTCTTAACTCCCAAACCGAAAATCTAATTCGAGTCCCGTCTTCTCCTACAAGTCTCTCATCCCTAGGTGGCTGTGTGTGCCAGGTTTCGTGCTAATCCAATACCATTTGGTGATTTTAGGGCGTCAACACCCCGAGTTCTAAGTTTCGTAAGGAACTAGTTTGCCGAGACCGAAATTCGGCTCTAACTCCTAAATCGAGAATCCAATTCAAGTCCCCGTCTTCTTCCACAAGTCTCTCATGCCTAGACGGTCGTGTGTGCCAGGTTTAGTGCTAATCCGACACCGTTTGGTGATTTTGGGGTGTCAGCACCTCGAATTCTAAGTTTCTTAAGGAACTAGTTTGCTGAGACCAAAATCCGGCTTTAATTCCTAAATTGGGAATCCAATTCGAGTCCCGTATTCTCCTACAAGTCTCTCATGCCTAGGCGGTCGTGTGTACCAGGTTTCGTGTTAATTTGACATCGTTTGGTGATTTTGGGGCGGCAACACCTCGAATTCGAAGTTTCTTAAGGAACTAGTTTTTTGAGACCGAAATCTGGCTCTAACTCCCAAACTAGAAATCCGATTCAAGTCCCGTCTTCTTCCACAAGTCTCTCATGCCTAGGTGGTCGTGTGTGCCAAGTTTCGTGCTAATCCGACACTGTTTGGTGATTTTGAGGCGTCAACACATTGAATTTTAAGTTTATTATGGAACTAGTTTGTCGAGACCGATATTTGGCTCTAACTCCCAAACTAGGAAGTCGATTCGAGTCCCGTCTTCTCCCACATATCTCTCATGCCTAGGCGGGCGTGTGTGCTAAGTTCCGTGCTAATCTGCGGCTCGCCTTTTTCGCACCCTCTTTCGGAAGGTTTGAAAAGAAGGCCTCACAGTTCAGACTCCTGCAGTTCTGAATCTAGTCTCACAAGTGCAATATGAAACTGATAAACACCAAAGAGTCCAAATCTGAAAAATCTTTTTAGAAAATCGATTTAAATCAAATAATGCCAAAATTGGACTGCTTTGCCAGATACAGAGTCGCCACCTAAATATTTTTGTTTTGGGAAAATTTAGGAAACCTTGACTCGTGCTAAAGGCCGCGTGTTCGTCATCACCAAAGTCGCCTCGGCTCGGGAACTTAGGTACGAGAGAGAAAGGTCATGAATTGAGTAGCCCCGCTCGCTCAATCAAAGATCGGCCTCTACTAATCATGATATGATTTTTATCAACATTACGTGCTCTTGTTCCGATTATTAGACTAGCTTTACTATGTGATGCGCACAAGCAAGTATAGACTAATTTGCTCAATTTGGAACAATTCAACTCATGTTTGTTTGCGAAAATGGTTTGAATTTACCACCTCAAGTGAGCTTAAAGAGTGCAGATTTGCTACCAAACGTAGTGGGCTTAAAAGGCATATTTTATTGAATCGTTCCAATTCAAACATCAAGCCTTCAACCGTAGGAATTCAAGCAGTTTAGCATTTAAGCACATAGCCTCATGGCGTGCATGCTAATCATGGCAACATTCACATACATGCAAATATGCTAAAGCGTAAAACTCACCTCCTACTCTTAGCTAGGAAGATATGAGTTAGAAAAAAATGTATGATACCTAACTATACAAGATGCTTAATGGAACACATGCAATACGCAATTAATAGGCTCGGCTACTGATATGGTATATGAAGCAATTAAATAACATGCGATTAACCGTGTAGTCAAAGAAATGTATAGAAATAACAATGCAGTTTGAATGATGCGTCGAGCTTCAGTGCATGCAATACAAAATGAATGGATGCAAGCATGCGATATGCTAATTGAAACATGTCTCTATTCCAACCATCAAAACAGATTAAATAAAAGGGAAAAAGACATGGGATTGTGTAGACGTGCCCGAATGTCACGGCTCTGTGCGCGAAGGCGCGAAATCGTTTTGTTCATTGGCTACTACAGTTCGGACTCAATGTCATGGTTCTGAATCTAATCTTGCAAAGTGCAATGCAAGATCGATAAATCACCAAAGAGTCCAAATCCGGCAAATCGTTTTGGAAAACTGATTTTTACAAAGAAGTGCCAAACATGGACTACTTTGCCAGATATAGAGTCGCCACCTAAATGTTTTATTTTGGAAAATTTAAGAAACCCTGACTCGTGCCTAAGGCCACGTGTCCGTCATCACCAAAGTTGCCTCAGCTCGGGAACTTGGGTATGAGAGGGGAAGGTCATGTACTGAGCACCCCTACTCGCCCGATCAAAGATCGGCCTTTACTAACATGATATGTTGTTTTTGAAAACACATGTGTCCTTATTCCGATTTATTAGCTAACCTTACTACGTGATGCGCACAGCATACAAGTATAGACTAAACCGCCTAAGTTGGAACAAAACATCTCATGTTTGCTTGTTTAAAAATGGTTTGAAGGTGCTACTTGCAAGTAGGCTAAGTTGTGGATTTGCCACCCTCGAGTGGGCTTAGAAAACACTGATTTTGCCACCTCAAGTGGGCTTAAAACTCGCACTTCGATGAATTGTTCAAATTCAAGCAATCCAACCTTCATCCACAGGCATTCACGCAATTAAACACTTAAGAAGTTAGCCTAATGGCAAGCATGC
Organism: Camellia sinensis; assembly: GCF_055761805.1. NCBI lineage: Eukaryota > Viridiplantae > Streptophyta > Magnoliopsida > Ericales > Theaceae > Camellia > Camellia sinensis. The sequence continues at coordinate 67,230,163 of NC_138961.1, read as the reverse complement.
TATCATGGAAACACTCAAACTCATGCAAGATGCTAATGCGTAAATACTCACAGTGTACTCCGAGCCAAAACAGAGAACTAGTTAGAAATCATGCATGATCCTAGTTCATGTTAAGATGGCTAATGCAACACATGCAAAATACAACTAGAAATAGTCTCGGCTATTCTAAGATGGCATAGGAGATGAAACTTGATAACATGCTGTTGAATACGTATTCAAGTAAATGTATTGAAATACAATGCGGTTTGTATGATGCGCCGAGCCCGGTGCATGCAAGACAGATGAATGATGCATGCATGCGAAGCGTAAGGATGCTAATCGAAACATGCCCTAAAACTAACCATCGAAAGCAGTTAAATAAAAGGGAGAAAGACGTGGGGTTGGAAGACATTCACACACTCACGCAGGCTTATTATAAAATTCGCCCTCTCGGCGGAGGGTCCAAATGAGTACACTAAGCTAGCTACACTAAGCTAAGAAACCAATCTAATTATCTAATTAGACTAATTATTTCATAATCAAATTGAATAACTAGCTAACACTAAGCTAATTATTACAACACGTTAACTAATTAACAAATTAACTAGTTTAATCACAAATTCAAAAGCTAACTAATCAAGTAAAGCTAATTACAAATTACAAAGTCTCAGCTCAGTTCTAAGAGTTCGAAGATGCTTGCTCGATCGCCTCGCTCGGAAATCCATTACCATGCCTCATGTTCCCTCTGTTTGCACTGTTTTAGACTTCTGAAAATTGTGCCAATCTCCAAAACACTTCTGATCCACCTCATGGACATGCTGAGAGGTCATCGGCCAAGAGGTATGGCCATCGGTCAAAGGATAAAGGTCATCGACCACTTATGAGGATATCGGCCAATCATTGATAGCCGATCGACACACTGTATAGCCGATCGACCAATTCTTCCTGCAAACTTCTCCTTTTGCTGCAACAGAGCACAAACAGAGGCATGACAATATATTTGCAAGAAAATGTGTGTGCAACTACACCCATTATCATGTCTAAGGCTCAAAGGTGTGTAGTGCTCGGCTCTTAAGCCATCAGTCATGCATTTCGATGCATGAGGGCCAAAGAGACCGAGTTGCACAAATTAATGCCAAATGAATGCACAAAAACACATTGAAAAATCTAGAAATCCCCTAGATGTTGATTTGTGATTATGTATTAATTTTAAGTAGTAAACAACAATCCCAATCAAACAATTAAGGCAAATCGACACAACGATTTTACGTGGAAAAACCACAATTGGACACCTCCAACTGTGATAAAAAAAAAATCACGGGCAATAGCCACAAAACAATCCACTAAGAAGATATAAAGGAATTACACAGGTATACTCTCAATTACCTAGCGAATCCACGCCCGAATTGAACCAACCTCTATGTGTCTCTTCCAACCCCGTCTTCACCTCGGAATTGTCTTGACGATGAGCCACTCCGGAATCCACCAAAGCTTCAGGCTCGAATTCTTTAGAATCCACTGAAGAACAACTCTCTCTTTTGTATAGAATAAACAAACAAACCTTTGATGTATGCTTCTTAAACCATGAGTTGAATACTCAATGAAAACATCAAAGAAAACTAGCAAAATATCCCCAGATATAAACCTTAGAACCCAAAAAGAAGATCTGGAGGAGTTATCCTAGATTTGGAGCACCTTGCGAATTTATAGAATCTGAAATCGCGAGGTTCGCTCGAGCGTGGGAATTGACGCTCGAGCGGGGACACTATATGAAGTGTTCCGCACTAGAGTGTATGCTCGAGCGGGGAAATGGACGCTCGAGCGAGGACATTATATGACGTGTTCCAAACTACGCTCGAGCGGGGATTTCGACGCTCGAGCGTGAAAACACGGATCATAGTATTTTTGCAGACTCATCAAACTTCTGGAACTCAGCATTCTCCGCTCAAGCGGGGAAACAGACGCTCGAGCGGACAGGAAACTTTGAATCCATTTTTGCATTTTGCTTCGGCTGCGAGCTGACCAGGCAGCTCGACCCCCGTCATAATCAGTGAAGTGGCAATCTTGAAAGCATTAACATTACAAACTTCTCTGCAAGGCACAATTCGGGTTGGATTCGCATCTAACAACTCATATCCTCACTGAAATAAAAATGCGAATAAAATTATAACACAAAGGAGTTTTGTCAAACGGGATTGCCAAGAATAAAACCTAACAATCTCCTCCTTTGGCAATGTCGTGACAAAACACACCTAACAAATAAAATCCTAATCACCCCAACCCATTACAGTCAACAAAAGCTAACTTCTTTCTCAAGGTCATGATCTGCAAAACAGATATTAGTTTCACAATCTCCAAAACAACTATTAGTCCCACAAGAGTATAGGAAACAGTAATAAACATATGAGTAGATTATCTTGAAGCATGAGATGAAAAACATGAATAGATGAAAACTAAGACTCATGAAAAACAACTCTTAAACAACAAAAGCAAGATCATAAACCACACAAGCAATGATATGACAATGTAAATACCAGGAACATGCAAGAAGGAAACAATTAACAAACAATGCATAGCAACATGCAAAACAACTAGCCAATCTCCCTTACCAAATAAATCAAAGTGAACCAAACTCCCCCTCACTAAAAGCAACCACAAACACTGAAAACAGTGAACAAAAAGAAACTGACAAAACAAAAAAAATATGGTGGAGCAAGCAGAGAATTTCAGATTTGTACCTTAAAACACACAAGATTATCCAAGAAGCACAATTACTAGTAAACACAATGTGCACAGTCTGTAGAAGATTCCTCATGAAAGAAAGTGATGCATTATGTGAAAAGCATAGATCCCATGAGAAAAGTGTGTGTGTGACTCTTGGAGTTCGACAAACACTAGATTCAATCCTAGTAGTGATCTGAAAGTTGGACCTCCGACAAGAGAATCTAAGCACAACAAAGGAAGGTCAAACCACTAGGAATCGAGGGGTATTTGGTGAGTAAAAGCAGAGGCTCCCCCTCAATCAATGAATCCTTTATTTTTTCCTTTTTTTTCACATCTTTTTGTTTTCTTTCTTTTGCACATTTTTTCTTTTTTTTTCTTCTTTTTCTTTTTCTTTTGCACACTCATTGGCGGCTGACACGCTCAAGAGTATGGAAACCGAACCAGAGAAGCATGAGTATAATAAGGATGGCCTGGTTAGTGACTCTGAGGTAGCTTTTTCCTCATGGCTGGACTACAAAGAATAGAGGGGAAAGCCGTGGAGATGTAAAAAGATGGAAGATTGTTAAGACACCCAACATCACCCATGATATGCTAGTATAGGTCAATTCCTCTAGAAACGCAAAAGATCAATGACAGAAGTCCATAGAGAAAAAATAATCACTAAGGCGGAAGACTCCAAAATTTGCTAATCCAAGAGTGTGTACAAAATGAGACATACTAATCAAAGAACACACACTCCAAAATGAGTAATGACCACAGAAAGCACACATATAGTAACAAGTAATGGTTATTCTTATCAATTCCAATATGCACCAAGGACATCTCAAAAAATTCAAGCGTGGAAAACCATACTAAGAAAATCTTTTTGGATTTTTTTTCTTTTTTTTTAACAATAACGCAAGACAAAAAAAGAACATGCACACATTTTTTTTTTCATTAAAAAAAACACACAGAAACCTAAAAACTAAAACAAATAAACAAATTAACACAAGTCAAGTTTTCTCACCAAAATTGCTTTAGTATAAACACAATTGTGAGCATTGTGGTTCTTGGGTGGTGTCTTGACGTTGTGGTTCCCTTCCCCTTCAATGAGAACCTGTCTTGACATGGTTTCCAACTTCCTATTCCTGGAGTTAGGCAAATGCAAACTCGCTCCATGTTTGGTCTCAAGCACATCAAAATAACGAGGTCTAATATGACCCTTAACCTCATTACCACCAACGAAGTGTCTCCTACCCCATGAGATGTTAGAATTTCTTCTGTCTCGATGAGACACTCTCCCAAGCAACTTATAACAATAAGGGCGAATATGACCATGCATACCACAATGATGACAAATAAACACAGGGTGTACAAGGTGTACCTTCTTTTCTTTGACCTTACCAACTCTAGGAAGATTGAGAGGTACATCCTCATGTTGAATTTTTTGTTCTCCCTTTCCTTGAGTTCTTGTATCATGAGATGTAGATGCACTCTGTTTTTGCTCTTTGTTATTACCAAAGCCAATGCCACTCTTGTTAGAAAAAATTTGTTGAGACCCAATGATATTGTCCAAAGTCTTTGATCCTCTGTTTCAAAGACCAATAGTAGCCATAGCACACTTGAGTTCTTCCTCTTTTTTGATCATTAGTTCTTCCAAAGCAACTTGAGACATCTTGAGAGTTTCAATTTTTTCTTCATATGTTGCATAGATTTGCTGAAGCTCATTCCTTTCTGTCTCACAAGTCAAGAGTTTTACACAAAGAGCTTGTCGATCATTAGTTATCTTGATGGCATCAATCCTAGCCTCGGAAATCTCCTCCTTTAGTTTGACATTCTCACTTTCACATGTTTTGAGTTTCATAGTGAGTTTGTCATTCAATTTGGATAACTTAAGAGATTCCTTATACAACTTTTCATAAGCTTGCTCACGCTCTTCATCATCACTTCTCGAGGATTCATCATCAGTGGCATTCTCAACCGGGCTCTTCGGATACTCTGTTCGTCCTTCAGTTTCAAAAGCCGCCATGAAAGCAAGGAATTGTTTATGTCCCTCTTCGCCTTGATCTTCGTTGTCACTTTCATCTTCATCAAATTCTGATTCATCATCCCAAGTGATAGCGAGGGCTTTCTTCTTCTTCAAACAAGTGGGGCATTCTGAAGCAAAGTGGCCAAATCCTTGGTATTCATAGCATTGGACTCTTTCAGAGTTCCCTTGTATCTTTCCTTTCTCCTTCTTGGCTATAGGATTAATTTTAAGTTTATCTTTGCCTTTAGATTTATGAGTATGAGTAGATTCCAAAAGTTTAGGATTCTTTTTCAGAAAAGATTTTTTAAATTGTTTTATAAAAGCATTCGTAATCTTGGAATCTATGTCGCAATCCTCATCAGAATCCTCTTCAACTCTATGAGCACTACTATAAGCAATAGTTTCTTTTTGTTTCTTTTTGAAATTCCTATGTGCTTTATAAGTTTGGAGATTTCCAACCAAGTGATCCAGCTTGAGGTTGTCAACATCTTGAGCCTCCTCAATAGCCGTAACTTTTGGTTGGAACCGATCGGGCAAGGATCTCAAAATTTTTCCCACAACTTTAGATTCTGGTATTTTTTCACCTAAATTGAAGCTGGAATTTACAATGTCACTCAACTTCGCATAAAATTCATCAAAGGTCTCACTATCTTTCATTGAAAGGTTTTCTAAACTAGACGTGAGCCTTTGAAGTTTTGAGCGTTTAACAGAATGAGTGCCCTCATGAATAGTTTGTAAGATATCACAAGCCTCTTTTGCGACTTCACAATTGCAAATACGACTAAACTCTTCAGGTGTGACAGCACAAAAGAGAGAATTGATAGCTTTACTATTCTAGCTACTATTTTGGTAATCAATTGTGTCCCACTTTTCAATTGGTTTGGGGAAAGTTACTCCATCAACGGTAATGGTTGGTTCGGTCCACCCATTCATGACAGATTGCCAAACTTTTTCATCTATAGATTTCAAAAACGATCTCATCCGAGCTTTCCAAAAAGAATAATTGGATCCGTCATGTAGGGGTGGTCGAACCATAGAATTTCCCTCACGTATTGAATCCATTATCACAAATCAAACAATATCTCGTTCTAAATTTTTTTTTTTAAAAAAAAAAAAATTAGAACGACCTGCTCTGATACCAATTGAAAAATCTAGAAATCCCCTAGATGTTGATTTGTGATTATGTTTCAATTTTAAGCAGTAAACAACAATCCCAATCAAACAATTAAGACAAATCTACACAACGATTTTACGTGGAAAAACCACAATTGGACACCTCCAAGTGTGATAAAAAAAACCACAGGCAATAGCCACAAAACAATCCACTAAGAAGATATAAAGGAATTACACAGGTATACTCTCAATTACCTAGCGAATCCACGCCCGAATTGAACCAACCTTTATGTGTCTCTTCCAACCCCGTCTTCACCTCAGAATTGTCTTGACGATGAGCCACTCCGGAATCCACCAAAGCTTCAGGCTCGAATTCTTCAGAATCCACCGAAGGACAACTCTCTCTTTTGTGTAGAATAAACAAACAAACCTTTGATGTATGCTTCTTAAACCATGAGTTGAATACTTAATGAAAACATCAAAGAAAACTAGCAAAATATCCCCAGATATAAACCCTAGAACCCAAAAAGAAGATTTGGAGTAGTTATCCTAGATTTGGAGCACCTTGCGAATTTATAGAATCTGAAATCGCGAGGTTCGCTCGAGCATGGGAATTGACGCTCAGCGGGGACACTATATGAAGTGTTCTGCACTAGGGTGTACGCTCGAACGGGGACACTATATGACGTGTTCCAAACCAGGATGTACGCTCGAGCGAGGATTTCGACGCTTGAGCATGAAAACACGGATCACAGTATTTTTGCAGACTTACCAAACTTCTGGAACTCAGCATTCTCCGCTCGAGCGGGGAAATGGATGCTCTAGCGGACAGGCAACTTTGAATGCATTTTTGCATTTTGCTTCGGCCGCGAGCTGACCAGGCAGCTTGACCCCCATCGTAATCAGCGAAGTGACAATCTTGAAAGCATTAACATCACAAACTTCTCTGCAAAACACAATTCGGGTTAGATTTGCATCTAACAACTCATATCCTCACTGAAATAAAAATGCGAATAAAATTACAACAAAAAGGAGTTTTGTCAAACGGGATTGCCAAGAATAAAACCTAACACACATAAATGCTTTAACCTCTATCATGCATGATCAAGAGGGTCGGCGACTGAGAATTGAGGCACGTTTCATCACTTCAAGTATGAAACGTCCCTCATTTCTCGTGTTTGGCTTAACACCCAAACCAAACACAATGCAATGCATGCACAACTTAACAAAGCTAATGGCACGCAAACAGTGTAATGCAACATGAGCATACAAGCACCATGCAATGCAACTCAAGCATGCAACAACAATACAATGGAACAAGCATGCAACAACATGCTATACAACAAGCATGTAACAACATGCAATGCACCAACATGCAAACAACAATGCAAGGGCAAGGGCTATGCAATGCAACACTTAATGGATTTAAACCACACATGGACAGACTTGAGGGGGGTCCAAATCAGTGGCCATAACACCAAAATTAAGGAACCAAAGGGCAAAACATGAGTGCACATATATTGGTCCATAAGCTAGGCAACAATACACAACTCTTAGAGGCACTCAGAGGGTGAAAGAAGTGAGAGCATGAAAAGTCTATATGCTCTGAAATATCATGGTAAATGATGCCAAATCATATGCATGTCACAAGTTAAACATGCTATGGTGCTTAAAACTCAAAGCTAACAAGGCCCGTTGCACTACAACTATGCAAAACATGAAGCATATGGCCAATACAACCCAAAACAGTCCTAGATCATACTAAAATGATGCTAAAACATGCACGGAGCAAAGTCAAAACAAGCCAACATGAAGGGCATAAGGCATGAAGCATGCAAGGCCAACAAAGGGGATTGCACTACACCCAACAAAACCAAGCGTGGGGTGACTTCAACAACAAAAATCAAAGCAATATTATGGAAAAATGAGACCAATTACACACTGATATGGCAGCTTACAAGCTTAGACAAAATGGCATACGCAATGGCTCATTCTCAAGGCATAATGAACCAACTCCTCAAAGCATTGAAAGAGTGACAAATGCAAGTGGATGACCACACTACATGCACTGAAATCTCATATGAAATGATGCCAAATCATGAAAATAGCCCAAGCAATGCATGCTAATGGACTCGACACACAAAGCTAACAAGCTGGATTGAACCATGGCTATACAAAACAATGCATGTATGACCAAAAAAACACAAATCAGAGCTTAAGCATGGTAAAACAAGGCTAAAAGCTTATTGGAGTTAAGCCAAAATCATGCTAGAATGATGATCAAAGGCATGATGCATGTTAAGGCAATAGAGAGGATTGCTTTACAAGTGCATGACGCATGCAAGAGGCTATCAAACCAACCTTAGACAGAGGTATATTACGCTGAAATAAGGTCTAATACATACTAAGATGGAGCCAAAACAAGCTTAACAAACATGTTGCTTTTATGAGCTATCAATACAAGCATATAAGACACAAGGAGAGGGGGGTGACTCTCTCCTATTTAAGACCTCAAAATAAACTTTCCACCACTAAAATTCCTCTGGAATTCAGTGGTATAAAGGTCATGCAAAGACAAAAACAAAAGCCAAAAGGGGTGGTCCAAAACAAGGCCAAACAAGGCACTAAAGGGGGTAGATCACCCCCAACACAAACAAGACCTTAAACAATCATTTCAAAAACATGAAAATGAAGCTTTTCACAGTTAAGAGTTAAGCCAAAATAAGCATTCAAATGAGGCTAAGTAAGCAATGAAGACAAAGCTTAAAAGAGAGTTAGAGACTCACCCTTGTAGAACCACTTCAAGGAGGTAACTCCAGCAACTTTCTAAGCTAAAAACCAAACCTAGAGTACAAACAAAACCCTCAAGTACCTCAGCAACAAGAGTATACTGTTCTAGCAGGTGCTTTAGTGCAAAAGTGTGAAGAAATTACACTTTTGAGTACAAATAAGGGTAAATATAGAGAGGGATATATAACTTCTATCTCAATTTTTCAAAACCTTTGGAAAGGGAGAGGAGTCTTCCTTCTTATAGAAATTCAATTCTTAAGCTTGTTGAGCAAGCTAAGGACTTGAGTCAATCCCTCCATCTATGGAGGATGAAAACTATGCTCACCAACTGTCATAGCTGGCACAAAAATATCTGAAAAGCAGATAGAAAGGTCTCGGCCAGAAAATATGGCCGATCGACCAAAGAGAGTGCCGATCGGCCAAAAAGAGTGCCGATGGGCCACCACTTATGGCCGATGGCAAGGAAACAAGGCCGATAAGCCCAAGGCTTGGCCGATGGGTTGTAGGGATGGCCAACAAGCCACCCTATTCCCTCAGAAACAAAACCACAGGTCCTTGGTCCACAACCAAGCACAAAATAGACAAGTTGAGAGATCCTAAGGCAAGGCGCGTGGCCGAGACCTTCTGGAACTCAAAACGAACACGAACATGGATGATCATCGAGGGTTCAAACGATGATGTCCAAGTCTTGAGGACGGTCAAAAATGGGGTGTCTACAGTTGCCCCTCTTTGACAGAACTTGAAAGTCATAAGATGACGGGTGTGAATGTCAAAGCCTAGAGACGACCCATTTTTGACAAGACTGAAGACTTAGACAGGCATAAAAGATAACAAAGAGATGTGCTTGTAAGCAAGGGCAAGATGCAAATGACATGCACGATGCCGAACATAACTTATGATCATGCACAGAGAGCTGTAATGAAGCATTCATGCAAAACAAATACAACATTTTAAGCAAGCGAATAAGAAAGAGTAGTCCTACACATTCCAACAGAAAGGATGTAAGAAAATTATGCTATTCTCACTGCGTCTCACGCGGAGAAGGCTAAAAGCGACTACCGAGGATAGCCGGAGTCTCAAACACAACATCTCTCAGCGTATCACACGAAGGAGAGGAAAGGACTGTGCAAGAAAACGCAGTCATCCAAACACATGCCAAACGCGAGAGGAGAGAGATACGTCCAAACGCATACCAAACGCGAGTGGAGAAAGGTAGCAGTCAAACTGAACCGGGACTTCTCTTGAATGAACCGTACATACAATATCGTCTGGTTTCACCAACTTCAAATGAACCGTACATACAATATCGTGCCTGCAAAAGAAAGAAATTCAACAGGTACAATATAGTAGAAACACATGTTCAACGTTAGATCAAGAAATTATTTCAATATGAGATAAACACATACATATACAATGCGAGTGAGAAGCTGTATAGCAATGCAAGTGAAAAGATGCATGACAAGGCAACTAGAACGAGCATAACAATGCAAGTAGGGCATGCGCGATAACGTAAATGAAGAGTGCATAACAATGCAAGGAAAAGCATGCGCGACAATGCAAGCAATGTGTATAATAATGAAAGGAAAAGTATGCGCAACAACGCAAGCAATGTGCATAACAATTCAAGGAAAAACATGCGCGACAACGCAAGCAATGTGCATAACAATGCAAGAAAGAGCATGCGCGACAACACAAGCAAAGTGCATAACAATGCAAGAAAGGCATGCGCGACAACGCAAGCTAAGTGCATAACAATGCAAGAAAGGCATGCGCGACAACGCAAGCCAAGTGCATAACAATGCAAGAAAGAGCACGCGCGACAACGCAAGCAAAGTGCATAACAATGCAAGGAAAAGCATGTGTGACAACGCAAGCAATGTGCATAACAATGCAAGAAAGGCATGCGCGACAACGCAAGCCAAGTACATAACAATGCAAGGAAAAGCATGCGCGACAACGCAAGCAATGTGCATAACAATGCAAGAAACGCATGCGCGACAACAAAAGCAAGGGGTGCATAACAATGCAAGGAAATGCATGCGCGACAACGCAAGCAAAGTGCATAACAATGCAAGGAAAAGCATGCGCGACAACGTAAGCAATGTGCATAACAATGCAGGAAAGGCATGCGCGACAACGCAAGCCAAGTGCACAACAATGCAAGGAAAAGCATGCACGACAACACAAGCAATGTGCATGACAATGCAAGAAAGGCATGAGCGACAATGCAAGCAAGGGGTGCATAACAATGCAAGGAAAAACATGCGCGACAACGCAAGCAAAGTGCATAACAATGCAAGGAAAAGCATGCGCGATAACGCAAGCAAAGTGCATAATAATGCAAGAAAGGCATGTGCGACAACGCAAGCCAAGTGCATAACAATGCAAACAAAACATACGAGACAACGCATATAGTGTGTGCATAACAATGCGACAACAAAGAGGCACATATTCAACGCAAGCATGATAAAGGCATGTTATTCATGATGTTGAGATGCAACTTCAAAACAAGATGAGGCTTGCTCAATGTAAGAGTGAAAAGGCATATAACAAGCGCGCGTCTTATAAACATGATAAAGCACTCGTAAGGCAAGATATTTAAAGCAAATTTTGAATCTCACAATATACAAAAGGATATGGAAAAGGATACACTTCGTGCGTATCGAGCGCTGCACCCGGAAGACATGGTTCGAGGTCAACACGAAGGCCACTTAAACTTCAAAAAGTGCATTTTCTTGCACTTTCAAAAAGTGCATTTTCTTGCACTTTCTTGAGAGATGAGGGCACCAATCAATAGAACTGACCCAAACAAGGGCATTCGAGGTGCATCGACCACAAGGGAGAGCCATCGGCCATCCATCGACCATCAAAAGAGATTATCGGCCAACAATTTAGCCGATCGGCTAACAATTTGGCCGATCGGCCAAAAGTGGCAGATTTGGGGCAATTTTGTCCATTTGCTTCGGGTCTTTAAATATAGGGTTCCAAACTCTATTTCCTCACTTCTCCTTAGCTGAAAATCATTTCCCTCCTTCTCTAGGGAATTTTCCTCTTTTCGATCCGTGCTTTTCTCCCGTTTTCAAGCCTTCCACAACTTCCAATTCGCAAAATCCTCTTCGTTCCAAACACTTTGAACCAAATGAAACGTGATTTCAGTGCCACATTCTCGATTTCCACCACTTGGGGTTTGTTTCCCCCGAGTTAGCCTTGGTTTCCGCGCCTTCTTCCACACTTCGACCTTTTCTCCCATTTTTCACCCCTCAGGGTTCACTTTCGGTTGACTTTTTGCATTTTTGTCCACTTTCCATACCCTCGACCATTTTTGCACTCTTCTTGAGATAGCAGACGATATTCCACGAGGTGGGACTCCCCCAGAGATGGATACGGATCCTGAGGTCGAGCTCTTCCCTCTTAGTGTTCGACGTTTCGACCCGGCGACATGCCGGCCCGCGATACATGTACTGCATCCCAATAGCATCCGCTAGTTCACGAGCTACGCGCAAGGTGCGCCGTTGGAGCTCCTGCTACGCGAGTCGGAGTCACACCTTTCTTACGGCACCGCTGAGGTATACTCGTCTTCTTTACTTTCTGCAATGTAGATCGTATATCTTGGATAGTTGATACTGCCCTTTATCTGATCATCACAAACACACTTGTAGATCACATGCTTAGTTCACCCTGAGCACGTTCATACATAATATCTGTGTAAACTTGAACACATGCACACACACTGCATTTTCATCAATTCTGAACATATTCAAACACTGTATTTCTGACACTGCTTCGCAACTGTTTGGTCTTGAACACAGGGAGATTCCCATGCCTTCCGAGGGTATGGAAATACCGTCGCTCGGGGTTGGTACATGGAGCTACCCGACGAGGTTCGCAATATCGTTGACGAGGCTGGCTTCGGCATTTTCTGCATAGGACTCTCGCGCCTCACTGCAAGTAGGCCCCTTCTAGGCGCGCTGGTGGAGAGGTGGTGGGACACCACCGATTCCTTCCACCTTTCCGCAGCGGGGGAGATGACAATGACTCCCTTCGACTTCTCCATGCTCACTGGCATTGGAGTAGGGGGTGATCCGATTCCTTTCGACATCAACATGGGCAAGTGGGATGCTGCCTAGATCTTCTTGTTTGGCGCTCGCCCGCCTCTCTCCCGGCCAGGGTTCGTGAGGTATTCTTGGTTCGAGGACCAGTTCAGAGTACAGGCGCCGACGACCCGCGAGGAGGTCGAGCAGTATGCCCGAGGGTTCATTATGTTCTTGCTGGGCACCACCCTCTTCGCCGACCGGGCGAACATAGTTAGCCGCTATCTGCTAAGCGCGCTGGTGGACGTGACCAGGATCTGTCGCTACTACTAGGGTGGCGCAGGCTTGGCCATGCTTTACGGGTACATGAGCTCTTCATCCCGCCGCAGCGAACATCTTCTAGGAGGCTACTGGCAAGCCTGGGAGGTACACCTTCTCTTTCTGTTTCACAACTTTGCCTTACTATCTATACACCACATACACTGCATACACGGAATCTGCTTTACACTAGCTGTATATTGCACACACTGCACAATACATTGCACACCATTCTCAGGTTTCTGATTTATCCACATACTGCTTTACTGATAAGCATACTCATTCTTACCCTGTTATACTCTGTAGTTGTTGTAGACACCCCATTTTTGACCGTCCTCAAGACTTGGATGTCACCGCTTGGAACATTCGGTGATTATCCATGTTTGTGTTCGTTTGGAGTTCCCGGAAGTCTCGGCTCGCGCGCCCTGCCTCAGGATCTCCGAACTCAACCGTTTAGTGTCTGGTTTCACACCGAACGCTTGTGTTTTGCCTTGGAAGGGCAGGGAATGCCTTGTGAGGCATCCCCACACACCACCGGCAGTGGCTAGAGGCCACCGGCTGGTCTTTTTCTTCCATCGGCACAATTTGTTGCCGGTCGGCACATTTTATTGCCAGTCGGCATAGTTTGTTGCCGGTCGGCACCTTTTTTTGTCGAAACAACTTTTTTGGGCAGCCGACCACTGTTCATCCACTTTATGGAGATATTTTGTGCCAGCTATGATAGCTGGCACCAACTCTGCCTCCCTCCATACACGTGTATGGAGGGATCTCCCTCTAAGCAAGCTTGTTGTATAAGCTTTGCAAGAGGGAGTCTTATAAGAGGGAGGGTCTTCCTCTTTGATCTAGGTTAGAATTTTGGAACCAAAAACCAGAGCTTTGAGATATAGATACACTCTATCTCTATATCTCCCTCTCTCCCCTCCTTTGTGTGTGTTTCCTTGGCCTAAAGGTGGTTTTTACCTTACTTTTGCACCATTACACACACTATTACACCTTACTCCGAGATTGAGGGACTTGGAGGGTTGATTCTTGAGTTTTTGGACTGGTTTTGATCAAAAGAAGAGGGCTAGACCATTTGTTCTTCAAGGGTTCTTCAAGGGTGAGCATCTTGCTTTATATTCCCCAAACTTGCAATAGTTTTTTTACCTATCTTGCTTGCTGTTTTAGCTTTTGTGTATAACATAAAAAGGGCTTGTATTTTCATGCTTTAGAACTTTCATTAAGGTCGTTTTGTGGTTTGAGTGCAAACTCACCATTCTAGGCCTTGTTTGGTCCATTTTGGTGACTTTTTGGTAAGGCTTTGTTCACTTCAGTGTTTTGGTCCTTTCACCACTAAAAACCAGTTGATTTTCAGTGTTAAAAAAGGTGGTTTGAAGTCTTGCATAGGGGAGGGACACCTGTAGACGCGCCCGCGTGGGGCCCTCGCTACTACAGTTCGGACTCGCGATTTTTGTTGTCGCGGTTCTTAATCTGAACCAAAGAGTCCAAATCTGGCAAATCGTTTTGAGAAACAGATTTTTGAAAAAGTAGTGCCAAACATGGACTGCTTTGCCAGATACAGAGTCGCCACCTAAATATTTTTAAAATGGGGAAATTTAGGAAACCCTGACTCGGTGCCGAAGGCCACATGTCCGTCATCACCGGAGTTGTCTCGGCTCGGGAGCTTGGGTACGATCGGGGAAGGTCAGCTATGAGCACCCCCTTTCGCCCGGTCCGAAGACCGGCCTCTACTAACCGTGATATCCATTTTTGAAAACTTTATGTGTTCTTAAACCAATTGTTAGCCTAGAATTACTATGTTATGCGCGCAGCAAACAAGTATAGACTAGATTGTCTAATTGGGAAATAAACATTGCATATCCGTTTGGTTTGAAAATGCTTTGGAATTTGCTACTCGTAAGTAGGCTAAAATACGGATTTCAACGAGTTTTTCCAACTCAAACAATCCAACCTTCACCCACAGGCGTTTGAAACAGTTTAACACATAAGCATCTAGCCACATGTTAAGCATGCTGTCATGGCAATATTCACACTTATGTGATATGCTAAAGCGGAAATACTTACATAGTACTCCGTGCCAAAACAAAGAACTTGTTAGCAAACATGCATGATCCAAGTCCATGTGAAGTGCCTAATGCATCGCATACAAAATGTTACTAGAATAGGCTCGGCTATCCTAAACATGTTATGTGAAAATGCACAATTATCGCATATTCAATTTTTGATTTGAAGTACGAATGCAATTAGCGTGATGTACCGAGCCTAATGCATGCAATACAAATGCATGGATGCACACATGCATATCATGAGGTATGCTAAATTAAACGTGCCCTAATACTAACCATTAAAGCGGGTAAGTAAAAGGGAAGAAAGAAGTGAGGTTGGAAGACATACACACCACCCACACACACTTATTACAGGTTTGCCCTCGCTCGGAGGGACCAAATAAATATTACAAATTAATTAACTACGCAAGCTACTTAACATTACAAATTAACTAATTTAATTAACAAATTAAATAAATTAATTAAAGCAGGAAAACGCCTCGGGAAGCGCGCCACCATGCATGGGCTGCCTCTGTTTTCCTTCCTTTCCTCCTCTGGAGGCTGTCAAAGCCTCAGGACTGATCCCTTGGACAGAGAGGATCACCACCGGCTGATTGAAATTGCCACCGGCAGTGTGGTATGGCCATCGGCACAAAATTGAACCTGTCTGCAGAGAAAATGGTGCCGGTCGGCACATTACACTGCCGGTCGGCAGAGTATTCCTGCAGAACCTGCAACTCACAGCAACAGAGGGCAAAACAAAGCATGGCAACACAATTCAAGGCATGTATGCACCAACCATGTCCCTTATCATTGTGATGACTCAAAGGGACATGTGCCTCGGTTCTCGGACCACCAATCACGCATTTCCATGCATGATGGCCCAAAGAACCAAGTATGCAACTTTGATTTCAAATGCATGCAAACCAATCAAACAAAACTCCCAATCCCTATCACCCAAGTCAAGGGACAAGGAATGCATACAAGATGCAATGCAACCTAGGCATACAAGCTAAGGATGCAACATGGCATGGCAAAGCACTTATGCAAGCATACAAGCATACATATGGCAATGCAAATAAATGGAAAGATGGACTTATACATGAATTAGGCAGCTCTAAAATAGACCTAAAACAGTGGCCATAAATGCTAAAGAGTGAGGGCTAAATGGCATACACACACACATGCACATAAGGACCAACACTTAAGCACAAATCAAGCAACATTCAAGCATACTTGAAAGGGACAAACATGAACAATTAGCATGCATTATAAGCCTTGAAATCATGCTAATACATGGTGCCAAACCAAGCAACAAATCAAGCCAAGCATGCACCAAATGGCCTAAGTGTTCAAAGCAAATCAATGAGGCATTGAACTACACTTAACATGACCAAACATGGCATGAAAAGAAGGACCAAAATCAGAGGTTTAGCATGTTAAAACAAAGCTAAAGGACTACTTAGATGGCATCTAAGTGACTCAAAAAACAAAGACATGCATAAACAACAAAACTTGGAGCATTGCTACACAAGCTTCCAAAGCATTAAAGAGGCATGCAAGGCAATCAAACAAGCATGGAAATGGGACTGAAATGGCATATAGAATGATCCCAAATCACCAAAACAATGCAAAGATGCCATGGTACACATGCACATACTCAAGGCCAACAAGCCCAAATACAAAGGAGCTATATCAAGCATGCCAAAATCAACCCAAACGACTATGGACAGAGCTAAAACATGGCATGATAAGCACATAATCTTCACAAGACTAAGCCTAAAACATGCTCCAACAAAGGCTAACAACCTAAGGCACATTAAGGCATAAACAAGGCATTACATGGCAACTATGCTAAGCATGCATGGAGTTCCAAAACCAACTTGAAATCATGTTATATTATAGATATATAAGCATGAAAAACAAACCAAACATGCTCAACACACACTCAAGCATAGGCTTCCTTAAGAGGTTAAAATATGCCCTTTTCAAGGACAACAAGGAGAGGGGGTGGCCCTCTCCTTCTTGGGACTTCAAAGCATCATCTTCACCACTGAAATCCCTCAAGATTTCAGTGGTGAAGAGACCTCAACACCAAAATCCCGGAGCTAGCACAAAATGGCTCAAAAAGAGGCCTTTTGAGGTCTAAGGGTGGTCAACAACCCTCAAACAACAAAACACTCTTAATAAACAATAAAGAGGGCCTAAAAACAGAACTTTTTTTATGTTATACAATAATCACAAAAACAGCTCTAAGATAGGTATAAAATCAATGCAAAAATGGGGAAAAAAGGACTAGAATCTCACCCTTGAAGACCCCTTTACAAATGATGCTCCAATGACTTCCTTTGGCTTGAATCCAACACCAAAACTTCAAAACAAACCCTTTAGAACCTCAGCTCCAAGAGGAGGTGAAACACTAGGTGTTTGTGTGCAATAGTGAGACACAAAACACCTAGTGAACAAAATAAGAGGGAAAGAGAGATAGAATGTGTATCTCACCCAAACCCTAGAACAAGAGCTCAACAATGGCTGTTTTGCTCTCCAAAATATCCTAAGTCTAACCTTGTCTCTCTTCTTTTTGCCTTAGAGAGAGCTTCTCTCTATATGCCTCTTGTAAAGCTTACAAGACAAGCTTTGCAAGAGGGAGATCCCTCCATACACGTGTGTGGAGGGGAGAAAAAGCAATACAGCTGTCTAAAAATATCTGCAAAAGCAGATGAACAGCAATCGGCCGGCCAAAAATGCCACCTTGGCCAAAAAGAGTGCCGGTTGGCAACAAATAGTGCTGACCGGCAACAAAGAGTGCCGGCCGGCAAACTATATTGCCGGTGGCAGCAAAAACCAGCCGGTGGCATCTAGCCACTGCCGGTGGTGGGTGGGGATGGTCTACAAGCCCTACCCTGCCTCTCAAAGGCAAGATGCAAGTGTTTGGTGCAAAACCAGACACTAAACGGTCAAGTTCGGAGATCCTGAGGCAAGGCGTGCGAGCTGAGGCCTCCGGGAACTCCAAACGAACACAAACATGGAAGATCACCGTGTGTTCAAACAGTGACGTCCAAGTCTTGAGGACGGTCGAAAATGGGGTGTCTACAGTTGCCCCTCTTTGACAGAACTCGAAAGTCATAACAATGACGGGAGTGAATGTCAAAGCCCAAAGACGACCCATTTTTGACAAGGCCGAAGACTCAGACAAACATACAAGACAAATAAGATATGCGCCCGAGGGCAGGGGCAAAATGCAAGACAATGCACGGAGCCGAGCATAACTCATGATCATGCAAAGAAAGCTGTAACGAAGCAAACATGCGACAGTTTTAAGCTAGCATACCAAACTACACTACAATGCAGAAAAGATGTAAGAGAATTATGGAATTCTCAATACGTCTCACTCGGGAGATACAATACCTGTGCGGCTCGTCTGGTTGCACCAGCTTCAAATGAACCGTACATACAATATCGCGCCTGAAAAGAAAACAAACTTAACAGGTACAATATTGTTAGCAATATGAACAGTAGCATACTTGAAATGCGTGACAGCGCAAGGCAAGTGGGGAGCATAACAATGCTGTGGAAAGACAATCAGGTAAGTGGAGTAAACGGTCCACGCCGGCAACAAAATTGATCATGAACATGCGGTCTACGCAGGTGATGATATTTAGCAAATATGCGGTCTACGCAGTTGAAACATGCGGTCTACGCAGGTGATGAAATTGAACATGCGGTCTACGCAGGTAATGGAATTAAACATGCGGTCTACGCAATCAAAACATGCGGTCTACGCAGGTAATGAAATTAAGCATGCAGTCTACGCAATCAAAACATGCGGTCTACGCAGGTAATGAAATTTAAACATGCGGTCTACGCAATCAAAACATGCGGTCTACGCAGGTAATGGAATTAAACATGCGGTCTACGCAATCAAAACATGCGGTCTACGCAGGTAATGGAATTAAACATGCGGTCTACGCAATCAAAACATGCGGTCTACGCAGGTAATGAAATTAAGCATGCGGTCTACGCAATCAAAACATGCGGTCTACGCAGGTAATGGAATTAAGCATGCGGTCTACGCAATCAAAACACACGGTCTACGCAGGTAATGGAATTTAAACATGCGGTCTACGCAATCAAAACATGCGGTCTACGCAGGTAATGAAATTAAGCATGCGGTCTACGCAATCAAAACATGCGGTCTACGCAATCAAAACATGCGGTCTACGCAGGTAATGGAATTAAACATGCGGTCTACGCAATCAAAACATGCGGTCTACGCAAGTAATGAAATTAAGCATGCGGTCTACGCAATCAAAACATGCGGTCTACGCAGGTAATGGAATTAAGCATGCGGTCTACGCAATCAAAACACGCGGTCTACACAGGTAATGGAATTTAAACATGTGGTCTACGCAATCAAAACATGCGGTCTACGCAGGTAATGAAATTAAGCATGCGGTCTACGCAATCAAAACATGCGGTCTACGCAAGTAATGAAATTAAGCATGCGGTCTACGCAATCAAAACATGCGGTCTACGCAGGTAATGGAATTAAGCATGCGGTCTACGCAATCAAAACACGCGGTCTACGCAGGTAATGGAATTTAAACATGCGGTCTACGCAATCAAAACATGCGGTCTACGCAGGTAATGAAATGAAGCATGCGGTCTACGCAATCAAAACATGCGGTCTACGCAAGTAATGAAATTAAGCATGCGGTCTACGCAATCAAAACATGCGGTCTACGCAGGTAATGGAATTAAACATGCGGTCTACGCAATCAAAACATGCGGTCTACGCAGGTAATGAAATTAAGCATGCGGTCTACGCAATCAAAACATGCGGTCTACGCAAGTAATGAAATTAAGCATGCGGTCTACGCACAACGGAATGCAATGCACAAAACAGCGTGACGATTTGAAATGCACAAAACAGTGCGATGATTTGAAATGCACAAAACAGTGCGATGCGCAGAACAGCGCGAACAACTTTGAAATGCACAAAACAGTGCGATGCGCAGGACAGCGCGAGGTTTGAAATGCACAAAACAGTGCAATGCGCAGAACAGCGCGAGGTTTGAAATGCACAAAACAGTGCGCAGGTTTGGAATGCACAAGACCGTGCGATGCGCAGAACAGCGCGAACAATTTTGAAATGCACAAAACAGTGCGATGCGCAGAACAGCGCGAGCAATTTTGAAATGCACAAAACAGTGCGATGCGCAGAACAGCGCGAGCAATTTTGAAATGCACAAAACAGTGCGATATTTTGAAATGCACAAAACAGTGCGATGCTAAGTGCGACACGCATGCCACAGGGAATGTAAACGGGCTTAAATGCGCAACAACGCACGTATTCCGAAATGCATGACAATGCATGGAATGGAAATGCAATGATGATGCATGGGAGATGTGCACGACAATGCAAAGGGGTGCGTGTTGCAACGCATGTAACACGTGCATAACAATACAAATGTGCGGCGCACGACAGCGCGATGTAATGCATCGAAGTAGTGTGATGAACTTGTGCAACACACATGGGGTAACTTTTGAATTCAAAAGGATACAAAAAGGATACACCTTGTACGAATTCGAGTGCCACGCACTGGAGACACGGCCCGCGGTCAGAACGGAGGCCGGTTGAGCGTCGGAGATGCATTTTCTTGCACTTTCTTGAGCTATGAAGACCAAAAACAACTCAAATGGCCTAAACAAGGCTGTGGGAACCCCACCGGCCGAAAGATGAGGCCACCGGCTGGCCATCGGCACAAAAACAATTCCATCGGCACAAAAAAGTGCCGGCCGGCACAAAACATTGCCGACCGGCAAACAATTGCTGGTGCGGGGCAGTTTTGACTTTTCACCTTGGGTGTTATAAAATAGGGCTTCAAGACCTATTTCCTCATTTTCCCCACGCCGAAATCCCTTGCTCTCTCTCTAGAGCTTTTTCTCTTCCCCGTTTCTCCGTTTCTTCGCGTTCTACGCCCGTTTCGTCGTCGGATTCAGGTTTCTCTTCGCGTTTCGGACGTTTTCCACCGATCACATTTTCGTTTCGGTGCCTCGTTTGGCGTTCTAGCCTTTTCGGGGTTCGTTCCCCTCACTTTCCTCTTCATTTCCGTGCCCTTTCACATTTCGGCCTTCCCGGCCATTTCCGACCCTCTCAGGAGTTGACTTTTCAGTTGACTCTTCGCATTCCGGCTCGGTTTTCCTTTTCCGGCCATTTTCACACCACTCTCTTCATGGCGGACGACATTCCACGTGGTGGGACTCCCCCGGACCACGAGATGGATCCCGGGGTCGAGCTCTTACCACTGAGCGAGCGCCCGTTCGACCCGGCGACCTACCGGCCGGCGATCCACGTTCTGCCCCCAGACGGCCTACGTCAGTTCCGGAGCTTTGAGAGGTACGCGGCGCCTGAGCTACTACTACGCGAGCCTACCTCCCATCTATCTTTCAGCACTTCCGAGGTAACTTTTCATCTTCTGCTTTACTTTCTGCAATGTAGGATACAAAACTGCCATAGTTAGTTGTATTCTCCAACTGCTGAAATCTGATATGCCGTAGACCGTAGTTGACTGTAAACATACATACAACTGATATCTGCTTGAGACTGACACATGCACACACACTGCACTAACCCCGAATCACCCAAACACACTGTACCCACTGTATTCTACTGCACACACACTGGTACCCAGTATTTGTCTGAATCTGTTAGATTTGCACATATGCTACATCTGTTCTGAAACACCCAAACACGCTGACACAGCACACGTATTTTACTGTAAGCACACCGACACCCGGTATTTGCCTGAATCTGACAAACTTGCATACATGCCATATCTGTCCTTTCAAAACTGCATTTTGAATGTTGTCTTGCAATTGTCATTTTCTGTTTGCAGGAGGGTTCCCATACCATTCGCGGGTATGGGAATACTGGTGCACGGGAGTGGTATGATGAGCTCCCTGATGCGGTCCAGCGCATCGTGGACCGGGCGGGCTTCGGCACCTTCTGCCGAGGGCTCTCCAGGTTGTCCACATGCAGGCCTCTCCTTGCCGCTCTGGCGGAGAGATGGTGGGACACCACCGATTCTTTCCACTTTTCTGCTGCAGGGGACATGACGATGACCCCTTATGACTTCTCGATGCTCACAGGCATCGGGGTAGGGGGGATCCGATCCCTTTCGACACAGACATGGACGAGTGGACCGCCGCTCAGGTCCATCTATTGGGGGAGGCCCCGCCACTAGCTCGTCCAGGCTTCGTGCGGTACTCCTGGTTCGAGACATAGTTTCGGGTCCAGCCCGCATTGGAGGAGGAGGCGCAGATGACCCCGGAGGACGAGGAGAGGTATGCTCGCGGCTTCCTCATGTTCCTGTTCGGGACTACCATATTCGCCGACCGGGCAAACACCGTGCCTCTCTGTCTTCTCAGCGCACTGGTGGACGTCCGGGACATTCTGCACTACGATTGGGGCGGCGCTGCTCTGGCCACCCTTTATGGATACATGAGCTCGGCTTCTCGTGGCAGCGGCCAGCTGCTTGGAGGCTACTAGCGGGCTTGGGAGGTACATTTCTTCTCCGCTTTTTCACTTCTGTCTCGTACTTTCTGTACTCTGTACACTGCACACACTGCGGTCTGCTTTACACTTACTGTATACTGTACACACGGCACACACATGCATTCTGCTTTACACTGACTGTACACTGCTCACGCTGTACACTGCACACAATACACTGCACAACACACGGCTCTGCTATTTCTGCTTTATTCTGTATATCCTGCTTTATCTGATGGTCATACTGACATCTGTTTTGCAGTTGTGGGTTTACGCCTACTTTCCTAGGCTTGCACCTGTGCCAGTTGCGGAGCCTCCTCCGGCTGTCCCGTTCTCGAGTCGCTTTGACGGGAGATGCACCCGGTGACCACGGGAGACGTTCGGCTTCTTCCGCCGATATTTCGACACCATCACCCCCACGGAGGTATGCTTTACTTTCAGTTCATTTAGCTTCGCTTTCCCACTGCATATTTCAATAACAGTAGATAACAAACTGTCTGTCATTTTCAGATCACGTGGCGGCCATGGGCTTCCTTGCCGTCGGCGATGCGGGGTCGGTTTCCTGGTGCTGAGGAGACCTCGCGTTTCCGGATCTTGCTAGAGGGCCCGATCTGTCGGGCTTGGTACCTGGGGGAGCGTTTTCTACGCCAGACCCGCGGGTTACCTGAGCAGATAGTCCCGGCTCACCCTCCTGCAGAGATGAGGGAGACCGAGGGGCTTACCACTGAGCAGCTGGATGATTACTCCATCGGCTGGGAGGAGGCCGGCTTCCGAGCCACCGGCGACTATCAGGAGTACGTGCGGACGTACCTGATGCGTCCCTTGAGCGGCCGTCGAGCAGAGGGGGCCAGGCCTGTAGCATCGGCGGCTGGGGCCAGAGCGGGAGCAGGGGCTGGATCTTCGAGGAGGGCCCGGGTCCGTGGTAGGGGCGGAGTGTAGGGAGGACGGGGAGTTGGCTGGCCTGCCCTGCCCGCTGTACTGACTTTCCAGGGGCAGGGTGGGTCGACCTATCAGATCCCCTTCGCCCCTCCACCGGCTGGTCATGAGTTCATTGACGTCCCCGACTTACCACCGGTATGTATCACTGCACTTCGTTCAGTCATTCATCTCAGTTTACTTGATATTCCACAGAATATTGATGCATCTGATACTTTTGCAGGCTTCTTCTGGGTACACCCATCAGTCGTTGGCGATGAATGCCTCGATGATGGGGATGCTCCAGCGGACTTTTGACCTCCTAGCCGTCTACAGCATACCGGTATGTCCTTCTGACATTGGCCTCAAACCATTCATATACTGCTTTACATAATCTGATGCACGGCACAACACCCGATACACTGATCTCACAGCATCTGACACACTGCATACACTGCATTCTGTACTGTTAAACTGCCCTGATAAACTGCTCACGGCGTTCTTATACTGTACTCATGCACTGCATTCTGCACTGATAAACTGTTCACAGTATACTAATGCATTTCCCTTTTGTGTACTTTTTCAGCCTCCTTTCCAGATTCCCATGGCGGGAGGTGCTCCAGCTAGACCTTCCGTCCCTGCTCGGGGGAGAGATGAGGAGGGCCGGATATTTCCCCGTACCAGGGGAGGGCGTACTCACGTCGGGAGCAGCTCGCGAGCTCCAGTCCCGGATGATGACGACGAGGAGTCAGAGGCGGAGGCAGAGGCGGAGTCCGAGTCATCGGAGGAGGAGACCGGAGACGGTTCTAGCTCGGGCTCTGATGACGACGCTGATGATGTTCCTGGACCCTCGTCCAGGAAGAGGACTAGGACGGACTGACGGCCCTTCGGAGTTGCTTGACATGGATGCAGATTTTTGCTATCTTTTCTTTCTTTCTTGTACTTTTCTTTTTGTTGGTAGATAGATTACCTTGTACTGCCGCGGGCAGATTCTGTTTCCAAAACTTGTACATTTGAAAAGATTATGAAATGAAACGGACTTTTTATCTGAAAAGGTGTTTACATTTACACATTTAATGCGTTGCATCGCATCACATCATGTTACACCTCAATGTAAATGAAATTGATTGGTTGTCTGAAAATTAAACACTTGCACTGTAATAATCAGATAACTTAAACAGCCAACAGCCAAAATAACCCAAACAGCCTACTGCCTGATTCTGGACACACAGCCCTTGCTCTACTGGGGATCAATCTGTATACAGCCCTTAGCACAACATTCGGTTCATCCTGCACACAGCAAATTCTAAACAAACGGCCCAATCTGACAGGACGGACCTCAAAGATGGAACCGGTTGGAGTCGAAACACGCTCAAATGTAGAGAATGGCACAGCATTCTGAGCACAGGCGATTTTTGAAATCGAATGAGGGTTTTTCAAACCGGGATATCGAGCCTACCACTGAACACAGCGGGGAGGACTCAAACAAAGAGGTACACGACCTAAACATAACGAGACACGCTCGGGAGAGACTCAAAACAAAAGACGAGACCGTCAAATGAAAGAGACACGACACACAGACGCGTAAACGAAGATGGGAGACCTCGGACCACGAGGAGCCAGTTCAATCTGGGTATTGTTTCCCACCCTTTCTCATTTGTGATCCTCACATCACTCGACTCTCAAGGTCGGATTTTCTCTCAAAACCCTTTTCCTCACTTTTCTCTCAACTTACACCTCTCTATTCTTCAATCTCTCATTTTGCATCCCTCCCCGGGGTGATTAATGGATGAATAGGAAATTGCGGGTTCACGCCTGATGCCGTTAGCTCACAGCTATTTCTTCTGACGGGCAAAGCGCCCTTCTGGCAAGTACGTTGATGACGGGGGAAAGACAGAACGCCTGGCTCGACTGTGCCCCTAGTTCATCATTTTAACCATTTTTTTGTTTTTGCTTTCTACTAAAACAGTTTTGATCAAAATGAGAGTCGGATTAACGTACTTGTTCGATTTTTGATTTGAAAACCATGCAAGTCAGGCAGCAAGCACTGAAAGTTTTCCTTTTTTGGGTCCAAGACAATGGTCCAGTTTTGGAAAATGGAATAGTTTTCGAGAAAATAGTCAACCTCAGTAAAAATTTTCAAAAACTATTTTTCAAACAGCTGATGCTCGACAAGCATGGAACTTACTCTTTGAGGCGCGCAACCTCGGATCGGAGGCAATGGAAAATTGCCCCTGGTTTGAAGGGGGGTGGGAGGCAACGGAAAGTTGCCCCTAGTTTGAATGGCGTCTCACGACGGCTCGCGGCAACGGAAAGTTGCCCCTTGTTTGGGATGGTGCCGCAGCAATCCGCAGACAGTCTTCATTGGAAGTGGTCGAACTCTCGGACACAGAGATGACGAAGACGGTCACAACAAATATATGGACACAATCACCTTAAAGGGTGTTGGCCACTGGACTTTGAAGTGAAATTGAAACCATTGCATGGACTGAGACGCTTATGAAAGCGTTGGGGGCTGG